>NC_060149.1:837471737-839989237 GCF_021461385.2 Schistocerca piceifrons
CTCTCTTTATATGCTGCGCTTCAGATCAGCACATGTGTGAATGTTCCCCTGGTAAACCCTGTCCTTCACGTAGCCGCACAACCAGAAATCACAGGGAATGAGATCAGGTGATCGTGCCGGCCAAGCATTTGGAAACGTTCGGCTGATCATTCGATCGTTTCCAAATGTGTTTGAGAGAAGCAGGTGACCTTCACGAGCGATGTGCGGTGGGGTCCCAACTTGCACGAAAATTGTTGAGTTCAATGCATCCCGTAGGGGGGTACGACGTGCTGGCTAAGCATATCGCAGTAACGCTGGCCAGTCACACTGCACATCTTTGATCCTTGAGCGGCAACCTGTTCAAAATGAATGGGCAAAAGATGAACTTAGCTGTGAAGCCACACCATAAGGTGACACGTTCATCATACAGAGGAACTTCATGCCCAGTGACTGGAGGTGAACATCCCCACACTCGGCAATTCTGTGTATTCAAGTAACCCGTCAGAGAGAAATGAACTTCGTCTGTCCATAGGATGGCCGAGGGTCGCCCTCGTCAACTTCAATCCTTGCGATAAAGTGCACAGCGATGTCAACACGTCGTTGTGCGTCCTGTGGTGCAAGCTGCTGTTCGATATGGAACTTGTACAGATACCATTGGAAAACGGTTCGATGCACCTTTCGTACAGTGGACCACAAGATGTTCAACTGTCGTGACGCAGCACGCGCACTGCCTGACGATCGGAAATCGCGTGCAGAGTTGTCTGACATAGCAACAGCGATTTCATCAATCACCTGTGGTGCAACTGGTCGTCGGCCTCTTCCCAGAGTAACGCCCAGTTCTCCAGTTGATTCGATCATCCTCGTCATGCTCCGCACAACAGGTGGAGAAAGAGTCCCCTTCCCTAATCCTTTCAGCCGGCGATATTCTCGAAATGCAGCTGCACCATTTCTGTTGTTTTGATAATAGAGCTTCACCAATAATGCCCTGCTCCTATTATATAAGCTCACGTTGACACGTCAACAAGTGCACTGCAACTGGTCAGGTGTGTGAGACTATGAATCACGATGAGTGATCACGGCACTTGATGGACATAGTTGGAACTGGACGGTGACGCTGTGATGCATGGAAATCATGCATCGCATACCCTGGACATTAATGCTACCAAGTTTGGTACTCGTACGGTAATTAGCAAAACGAGGATAATGGCATGTAGTCGAATTAAGTCGGGTGATGCTGAGGGAATTAGATTAGGAAATGAGGCACTTAAAGTAGTAAAGGAGATTTGCTATTTGGGGAGCAAAATAACTGATGATGGTCGAAGTAGAGAAGATATAAAATGTAGACTGGCAATGGCAAGGAAAGCGTTTCTGAAGGAGAGAAATTTGTTAACATCGAGTATAGATTTAAGTGCCAGGAAGTCGTTTCTGAAAGTATTTGTATGGAGTGTAGCCATGTATGGAACTGAAACATGGACGATAAATACTTTGGACAAGAAGAGAATAGAAGCTTTCGAAATGTGATGCTACAGAAGAATGCTGAAGATTAGATGGGTAGGCCACATAACTAATGATGAAGTATTGAATAGAATTGGGAGAAGAGGAGTATGTGGCACAACTTGACAAAAAGAAGGGACCGGTTAGTAGGACATGTTTTGAGGCATCAAGGGATCACAAATTTAGCGTTGGAGGGCAGCCTGGAGGGTAAAAATCGTAGAGGGAGACCAAGAGATTAATACACTAAGCAGATTCAGAAGGATGTGGGTTGCAGTAAGTACTGGGAAATGAAGAAGCTTACACAGGACAGGGTAGCATGGAGAGCTGCATCAAACCAGTCTCAGGACTGAAGACCACAACAACAACAACGGTAATTAGTTTCCTTATTATAACGTGTTAAATAGGGACAGTTTAATTATAACCGGCTGGTGTAAAACCTTATAATAAAACGCTTCGCATCGACATTTGTCAAAATTACGAAAACGCCTACGATAAATAACATGAGAACAAATTTTCTGTCCTATATAAAATGTCATTGTCACGTGAGTCACAATGGATAATGAAGGTACCGCAGTTAGGAAAAATATATGTTATGCACATACATTCACATTATACAGTAAGGAGTAACTACAACTGTGACAATTTTTAACGTAGATCTGAGATACATTATGTGGTATGACATAAATCGAACTGTCCACACCAAACTTAGCTTTAATACAAAATTTGCAAGTTGTTGCCATATTATCGCTGATACATTTACTACCCAAATTCGACACACCCACTATCTGTAATAGGTGGCTTGTGAAAATGGGCAAAGGCCGAAACCACTCATCCAACAAATAAATAGCAGCTTTAGTGTTAAAGGCTTTTCTTCAGTTCTTTATTGTCTGCGTAGCACATTACGGGATATAATAGCCCTTATTAAATGCGTTTTACGTGTATTTATAATGGAAAGGGCGCCTCGCAGAAAGTAAAGGAAAACCGTGGCTGCCTGCAGCAAATGTTACCTTATAACAAACAAAACCATATTTTCAGTCGCATTCATTCACAAACCATTTCTAACGGATAAAATAAAACTACAATTGTGCTTTCATATGATTCCAGTGGATCGATGCATTACAAATTGTAGTCTCTGCTAGTATGAGAACCTTCTCGTGAGTCAGAATAAGCCGGCCGGGTAGCCGTGCGGTTCTAGGCGCTACAGTCTGGAACCGCGTGACCGCTACGGTCGCAGGTTCGAATCCTGCCTCGGGCATGGATGTGTGTGATATCCTTAGGTTAGTTAGGTTTAAGTAGTTCTAAGTTCTAGGGGACTGATGACCACAGATGTTAAGTCCCATAGTGCTCAGAGCCATTTTTTTTTAGTCAGAATAATATAAATATTAGTGGAATCAAGCCAAACTGTAACTCTGGTGTTATTTATTATTTCAGACTATTAATTATTACCCGTATCTACATCTACATATACTGATGCTCTGAAACATTGTGATAACCTGATTTATACTGTGTTGGTCTACCTTTGGGAAGCAATACGGCAGCGATTCTGGGTGCCACGGATTCAAAAATTCGTTGTAAGTTACAGAGGTATGTGGCATGAGACTTCCACGTGCAGGTCACGCAGTTGCCATAAATTACGGGCCATGGTTAGTTGGTGCGGAGATGGTGCTCGACAGCATCCCAGATGCATTGCATCGGCCTCATAACAAAATAATCTGATGTCCAAGACATCAACGTGAGTTCACTGCCACACTCCTCAAACCACTGTACCACGATTTTGGCCTTTTTACGTAGTTATCCAGTTGGAAGATACCATCGCCGTTGGGGAAGACATTAAGCGTTAAAGGATGTAGATGGTCTGCAATAATATTCAAGTGGACGTAGCTGTCATACCTTTGATTACTACCACAAGTCTCACGGATGCCCAGTTGAATGTATTCCATAGCATAAAACTGCCCCCATGGTCTTGCGTGCGTGGCTTGGTTCATGTTTCGAGCAGCCGTTCGGCTGAATGGAAGCGCATCCGGGAACGAGCGTCAACCTGGGCTAACAAGAAACTTCATTCGTCCGATAGGATGACACGTTCCAGTCTAGATGATCCCATGCCTACAGCAGCCGTAACCGGCGATACCGTGAGGTCAACATGCCTACACGCAGGGATCATCTGTTGCAGAGCTCCAAACTCAACAATGTGCGCTGAACTCACTGTACTCCGTCGACAAATCTGGCACAGATGGCTGCCTATCCTGCTTTACAGAGCACACAGGCCTCTGCTGTTCACTTTCTGTGACGAGACGTGGACGCTAAACACCGTATCACCTACCTGTGGTTTGATCGTTCTTCTGCGACTTTCCATAGTTGTTGACGACAGTAGTCCTCGAACAGCCGACGAACTTCGCCGTTTCAGAGATGGTCGATCCCAGGCGCAGGCTCGTAACAATCTGCTGTTTGTTAGAGGTCTCTGATGTCAGTGAATTTCGCCATTCTCTGTCCGTATAGTCCTTAGAACGATTCCCCATTCGTCTGTATTCCACTTACACACTTTCTTTACCACGATCCGTGCCTGCTGCGCCACCAGGCGGTGTTCAGTCTCGCGGTGAGAAGTTGTCATAATGATTTGGGTCACACACAGTGTATGCACCGCACGTCACTGTACAGTGCATGGAGAAGCGTACTGTGTATCACCATAAATCAGCCCTGATAAATTCCATCAGCTTGTGGAGCGGAGTAAAACTGACTGCCTGTCAAACTCTGCACCTACCCTGATCTCACTAATTTTGTTCTCGCGGCTCGTGTGGAAGCAGTAGAATTATTGCACAGAATTCCTCGAATACCTGTTCTCTGAATTTACAAATAGCGTTTCTTGACAATAATCTCTTGTTTATTGTAACAACTGGGCCATGTAACAATGGAAATCCTCTGCCTTCCCATATGAATCACTCTTCCTGTTACATCTAACGAGATAGCCGTGTCTACCAGACGATCAAATGTTCGGCAGGGCAGTTAAGCGGCGTATATGCGAGGGTGGTGGCAGTACCGAACTTCAGGGTGCATTCTGTCAAGTCCCCGCACAGCTCCTATCACCAGCTTGGCTGAAGGTGTGGCCTGCATATCACAACTAGGACGTTGACGGCAATGTTGGTGGAGGTGTACTAAGTCAACATTAACAGAGTGAGAGGAAGAGGTCTCCTACGATGTTTAGCACGCGAGAGGAGAAGTTGTGATTTGTAGGAAGTAAATAAGGTTGCAAACATATAACTATTCAATTTAAGAACAAGTTATTTTCCTATTGTTCAGCCTCAATGAGAGGGGTGTCTTACAGTGGCTGTATATTTTTGCAAGTTAGTACACCCTATCACTCTACATGTTAGGCCACTGCAGCAACTTCCACTTTATGAATTCTACCTTGCTCTGTCAGAGATCTCTACTTTCAACTCATTCTGTCAATACACAATAAAATACCCTCGCCACAACTGGAGATAAGTGAAAGAGAGTACTTATTCGTCCCTTTATTTCGACGCACAGAAAATGTTAATTATTAGTTGTTGCGACATACGCAGTCAGACACCATATTCAGACTAGGAGACAAGTGCGTTTTAGTTATACAGGAGAGGATGTGCAGGTCTGTTTATATGTAGTAGTTGCGTTTATCTGGCTGCAGTGGTAACACCGGTTCCCATCAGATCACCGAAGTTAAGCGCTGTCGGGCTGGGATAGCACTGAGATGGGTGACCATCGGGTCTGCCGAGCGCTGTTGGCAAGAGGGGCGCATTCAGTCCTTGTGAGGCAAACTGAGGAGCTACTTGATTGAGAAGTAGCGGCTCCGGTCTCGTAAACTGATATGCGGCCGGGAGAGCGGTGTGCTGACGGCATGCCCCTCCGTATCCGCATCCAGTGACGCCTGTGGGTTGAGGATGACACGGAGGCCGGTCTGTACCTTTGGGCCTTCAAGGCATGTTTCGGGAGGAGTTGGATTTATCTATGTCCAGGTCAACTCCCAGTTCCAGCATCACCAGTCATCGATCCTCAGCAGGTCTTCTGCAGTTCACCGAGCGAGGTGGTGCAGTGTTTAGCACACTGGAGGGCGACGGTTCAATCCCGTGTCCGGCCATCCTGATTTAGGTTTTCCGTGATTTCCCTAAATCGCTCCAGGCAAATTCTGGGATGGTTCCTTTCAGAAGGCACGACCGACCTCCGTCCCCATCCTTCCTAATCCGATGAGACCGATGATCTCGCTGTCTGGTCTCTTCCCCCAAATCAACCCAACCCAACCCTCTTCTGCAGTTCGCTACTGCCTTCGTATAGACATCTACGTCTACATCATCTGCAAGTTTCCTAGATCTACAACCAAACAAATACCCGAAAGCTGCTGCACAGTGCAAGACAGAGAGTACAACATAGCAATGTTATCTGTTTCCCTTCAATTTCACTCATACACACTGATCGAGTAAAAAATTCGCCGTCTTTCCTCCGAGCTTTATTCTGTTATATATTGGAGTGTAGTGTACTGACCTAATACCAACCTAGACAACTGGGGCTGTACTACACAGTTTTGTATCATGTGTTAAAAAGCGTCGTGCGATGTGGGAACAGCGGGACAGAGGCAACTTTTACTGCACATCCCGCTAAGCTAGCAGGAACTTGATACTGTCTCAGGGTGTGCTGCATGGAGAAATATTCGACTCTGTTTCATAACAACTGTCATATGTGGCCTACACTTGTCTGTAGATAGAATTTGTGACAGAAGCTGAAGGATTGTAATATAAGCGGCATATGTAGAAGAGGGATTACACATGTTACTTATCAGCTTATCCCCAAATTGTCTCACAACGCGTCTTATAATGTAATATGTACATGTCAACAGTTAGTGTAGTAGATCCTTTAATGCTACATCACAAATGCAGTCATTACTCAATACCTGCAATAACTGCACAACTGTCTATTTCTTCTCTTCCTTTCCTTTTTATTGCAGTGAGGGGGACCGATTATTTTCTGTAGCATTGAGAGCTCTTTCTAGCTTGCTCATGCAACATGGATATTTACGTTAAAGGAATAGAAAGAGTGATAAACGTGTTCAGAACTAACAGTAGTCCTCGAGAGAAAGTAGGCGCCAGAGAATTCACTACGTCCCATCTCAAGAGAGAAGAGGGGTAGCTAATTTTGGAAAGATGACATGTGAGGATTGGTACAGCCACCAGGACAGGTAACCACGAGATCGTCCGTTTCTATGTGGTCATGCCACAGGAGTATTAATTTAAAATCCTAGTAACAGTGGTTCTCGTTGGTTCACAATAATTATTGCTGTAAAAGTTACACTTTTCCGTGCATGTCTACACGCAATGCTTTTGATTGACTGGGGTCAGAAACGTGTCATGGAGTGGGAGAGGTATTGCACTGTTTTAACGTTCAGTCAGCTAGTTGCTTCCTTCATGCACTTTGGCCGTTCTACTGGTGTTCATATATGTTTTCCAGGCTCTTTCTTTAACTACTAACCATTCTCGCATTCATTGGCGGTATCGACGATATAGTTTGGCCTTTTGCTTTCATGTGTCCACCCATCTGCGCCAAGGCTAGATTTCATAGTGACATTCCTTTGTTCTCCTATTCAATATTTACATACTTATCTCAGAGGATAATGCATTTGTTCGTTTCTTTATGGTAATAAACAAAATTGTTATTGTAACTGCTAGTTTATTTTGTAATTTAGATGATATTTTCAAGTGTGATCCTTCAATAAGACGTTTCCGTTGCGGGACATCATGTTTTCTTAAATTTGCCTGATCTTATAGGCAGCTTCCCTTCCCTGTAGCTCACCATGATTCAGACCTACAGCATCTTAGGGGTACGTTAAACAGCTCAACCTACACTTAACACACCACATATGTGAGCTTTGCAGTAGTGACTGGGATGCTGTATCTGAGTTTATTGCATGGAAAGAAATCTACGTTTCGGTCACTCCACTTACCAGGTATAATTCACCAATTATAGTGATTTCCACTTGAAAAAAGAGCCTCATTGTACGGTTGAAATAATCGGAATTTGCAACAAAAGGTGGGAACATTATATATACGAGACGGATGTTACCCAGCAGTAGTCTAGAAACATGGTGTCATGACGAAATTAGCATTTCTCTTGCACGGGAGCAATACTGAGGTAACAAGAGGCGTACTGGGTGAAATTGGCTAGACAGCACTGAAGACCATTTCGAGGAAATATAAAAAATCCCTATCAAGTGGAATTGGTCGACATTACAATGGTGTACTGCAACAGATTTACATAGACGACTACTAGCTTCTGAATTTGGATGTAATGCAAGATTTTGATAAGAATTTTTAACAAAATGGCTAAGTGTAACTACTTAACAATGAACCACGACTTCTGTGTACAAGAAGAAGACCAGAGGAATAGTAATATAGATAGTTCTCTGACATAACGACGGCAATTTCCACATATTCCAACTTTAAAACGTAGTCATTCTTCTTCATTTCACATCATCCCCAGTTTCCTTGTGATAAATTTCACAAATAGTTGGTTTTTGTATGCTTTGAATTCTGCCTGCGTTGTATTCAAACCTATTGGAGTGGGTATTCTAAGTTGTTCTGGGTTTCCAGTACTTGCTCTTACACATTTACCTTACTTGGGATCATTATCATGAACCTTTCGTTCCACTATACACTTTAGAATATTAAAAAAAATATTTTTAATTTGGAATCACTATTGACTTAGTATGTCCGCTGTTGTACATATTACATTCTGGATACGATGTATGTTGGTAGCACTTTGATACCTTAGAAATACGCTCTGCAGTCGCTTTTGAGCTGTTAATTCTAATGTATCAACATGAATCACACCTGCTTTTGATGCACTGATACTGCTGTTGCTGCTGCTGCTGCTCGTAATACCACCGCTGCTGCCAAATACGAGAATTTGAGATGGAATGGGTTGTATCTGGTTGTCAACTGACCCTTGATATATGATAGACTGCTTTACAGTTGCTGCCACTGAATTTGAACGAGCCTCACTTTCAGACATTCCTGTGCATTTTCTACTTCTTGGAACTCAATGTCGGATGCTATCCCAACGTTAACATGCTTGGACCCATTGGTGATCAGATTATATGTATTGGAGAAAATATCATTGCTTTGACAGCTAACTAGATGATTTTTTTTTTCCTGATGGGTTTAAATACACTCCTGGAAATTGAAATAAGAACACTGTGAATTCATTGTCCCAGGAAGGGGAAACTTTATTGACACATTCCTGGGGTCAGATACATCACATGATCACACTGACAGACCCACAGGCACATAGACACAGGCAACAGAGCATGCACAATGTCGGCACTAGTACAGTGTATATCCACCTTTCGCAGCAATGCAGGCTGCTATTCTCCCATGGAGACGATAGTAGAGATGCTGGATGTAGTCCTGTGGAACGGCTTGCCTTGCCATTTCCACCTGGCGCCTCAGTTGGACCAGCGTTCGTGCTGGACGTGCAGACCGCGTGAGACGACGCTTCATCCAGTCCCAAACATGCTCAATGGGGGACAGATCCGGAGATCTTGCTGGCCAGGGTAGTTGACTTACACCTTCTAGAGCACGTTGGGTGGCACGGGATACATGCGGTCGTGCATTGTCCTGTTGGAACAGCAAGTTCCCATGCCGGTCTAGGAATGGTAGAACGATGGGTTCGATGACGGTTTGGATGTACCGTGCACTATTCAGTGTCCCCTCGACGATCACCAGTGGTGTTGTACGGCCAGTGTAGGAGATCGCTCCCCACACCATGATGCCGGGTGTTGGCCCTGTGTGCCTCGGTCGTATGCAGTCCTGATTGTGGCGCTCACCTGCACGGCGCCAAACACGCATACGACCATCATTGTCACCAAGGCAGAAGCGACTCTCATCGCTGAAGACGACACGTCTCCATTCGTCCCTCCATTCACGCCTGTCGCGACACCACTGGAGGCGGGCTGCACGATGTTGGGGCGTGAGCGGAAGACGGCCTAACGGTGTGCGGGACCGTAGCCCAGCTTCATGGAGACGGATGCGAATGGTCCTCGCCGATACCCCAGGAGCAACAGTGTCCCTAATTTGCTGGGAAGTGGCGGTGCGGTCCCCTACGGCACTGCGTAGGATCCTACGGTCTTGGCGTGCATCCGTGCGTCGCTGCGGTCCGGTCCCAGGTCGACGGGCACGTGTACCTTCCGCCGACCACTGGCGACAACATCGATGTACTGTGGAGACCTCACGCCCCACGTGTTGAGCAATTCGGCGGTACGTCCACCCGGCCTCCCGCATGCCCACTATACGCCCTCGCTCAAAGTCCGTCAACTGCACATACGGTTCACGTCCACGCTGTCGCGGCATGCTACCAGTGTTAAAGACTGCGATGGAGCTCCGTATGCCACGGCAAACTGGCTGACACTGACGGCGGCGGTGCACAAATGCTGCGCAGCTAGCGCCATTCGACGGCCAACACCGCGGTTCCTGGTGTGTCCGCTGTGCCGTGCGTGTGATCATTGCTTGTACAGCCCTCTCGCAGTGTCCGGAGCAAGTATGGTGGGTCTGACACACCGGTGTCAATGTGTTCTTTTTTCCATTTCCAGGAGTGTATAACACCCCCCTCACTCCAATCACCAGTTGCTGTCTACCAACTATGATAGCCTGCTTCTGTCTAGAGTGGTAGGGATGGCTACCAAGTTGAAACTTATCAGTCCAAGACGGGCAAGTTGGATGGAGTGGTGGGGAAGGGTACTGTTTTGAATTTCCTGGATGTATATCCTGTCACAGAAAAAACAGCTCATAGGCTAAAAACGCTATTGAAAACATGTCACGAATTGCTGTAATCAGCTAAGGAGAGTGTGGCAGACTGTCAGTGCTATGTAAATAATAAAAGCGGGCATTGTTCACTTTGTTTATTGTAAGGAAAGTTCGATCTGCAGTATACATTTTGTAACATAGAGCCCAAAGATTGGTCACAGATGATGCAGTTGTCTATTACAAGAAGATGGCAGTGCTGGTAGATTGTAACAAATTGCAGAGGACTGACCGTTGGCACAGAAAGACTTGGGGTTGACACTGGATGTACCATATTGAGCATACACAAGGGAAAAAATCCAGTCTGTTCTACCACATTATCGATGAAAACAGTAGGTACCATGAAACACCTAGGACTAACCGATATAAGGTGGAATGGCTACGTAAGGTAGAAACAGACGTCATGCTGGCAGAAATGTAATTTATCCACAAAAGATGAGGTTTGCAAAATACAACTACTGATAAAATTTATTGACATGTTTGGTTGTGACTGACCTGCGAAGCTACTGCATCATATGACTACTAGCATGGTATCTGGTCGGTATGCTCCATTTGAATCTCTAACAGAAAAAAGCTGTCTGAGAAGACAACGTATTTCTTCCGACAGATTAGGGCATGTGCAGAAGTATAGAGACAATATCTTCTTTATTCCATTAATGCATGAGAGTGGAAAGAAAGGGAAATCGAGAGTACTGCTATGATGTAACCTCTACCATCCACTGTACAGCAGCTAGAGAGGTATTTGTTAGGATGTAGATGTAGAACGTTCGCAGATGATGATACAGTTGTCTACAAGAAGACTGTAGCGAACTGTACCAAGCCCTTTTGACCACGGATGACTGGTGGTCTTGTGACTGGCAGTTGCCCCAGACATAAATAAATATAACTACTGCAGATAAATCCATAGATACTATAAAAATGGATATACGTATTTATCCGTGTGGGTGGGTATGTAAGTATGTATGTATGTTCCACATCTCGTTCTGAATCACTGGATCGATTTCAACTAAACTTGGTACACATATCTTGTACTGTCTGGAAAGAGTCATTTGTCATTTTGGGGGTAAGAACACCTGCCTATCAAATGGATGGTGGGATGGCGGCGGGGGGGGGGGGGGGGGGGGTGGAGGGGGTGAAAAAGCAGTGCAGCCCACGATGTGTGAATACCTATAATTTATTCATCCAGTGTTTGAGAATGAGAGCACTTAGTGATCTGTAACAAACTTTACATATCATTTCAAACTTTCACGAAACTTTTTCTTGCTGACAACCCCCACAAACTTATGAACGGAAAACTGTTTATCACTTACTTCAGTTTCATGTTCATGAAGTAAAACTAAAGCACAACATACTAATTTATTACTGCTTTACTGCTAAATGTTTTAGTGACACATTTTTCAGACAATGTTCACATATAGCACTGAATGTACTAGCAAAATTATTTCATTTTACGACACATATTTCATGAGAAATAACGACATAAACATTTAGCTACGTGAAAATGAAACTGCAGGGTGAAATTCGCTAGAGATATAGGTGAAATATGTTTACAGACAATAGGGAAATACGTTAAATATATGTGGGATATATTTACATGTACATTGGGGTGGGGGCGATAACGTGGAGAAAGAAGGAGAGAAGGAGATGGACAAAGAGAAGAGTAGGAATAGATGGGCAGGGGATTGGTGTGGAGGAGGTGGACTGAGAGAGGAGGTGGAGGAGATGGACAGAGAGAGAGAAAAGGAGATGGGCCAATAGAAGACCAGAATAAATGAATGCATACATGGTCAATGCTGGGTGCTCAGCTAGTAGACCTATAAATCCCCTGATGTATACGAGTGTATACTCTCGTCGGAAACATTCTAGGAATATGCGTCGGGAACGACCTAAAGTAGGAGGCATAAAGCAGAAAACTAAGCTGGTCTCAGATTCTTTTGCACGAATCTTAAGTGAATGTAACCCACGCACGAAAAAAGTAGTGCACAAGGTACTACTAGTGATAAAATCGTTGTGACTGACCCACGAAGCAGCCCCATCAACATAAATGACCCAGTAGGTAGTTAATATTGGATGCTCTGTAGCACGGTCAGGATCATATTGCGTCAGTATAAACCCCTTCGTAAAAAAGCTACATATTTCTTACAAAACGCTCTTGGGTAAATTTAAGGAAATTGCTTTCAGCTAAGACTTTTACTGGGAACTCCATAAGTAGATGCTCAATCTGTGCTTACTTGTCAAATCTCGTCCACATGCCACCTAGAGGTCCTAAACTATGACTGGCTTCCATCTTCGGAAGAAAGTGTTTTGTTTCTAAAATAACTACCCCTACGTGCGTGTACACTGCCTGTGTGTGAGAAAATATACACTGCTGTAACGTAAATATGCTATCCAAGGTCCCTGACCTTGAGAGCTCCAACTGAGTGTGAACGCACTTTTATAATATACAGCGATTCTCTGCTGTCATGTGGAAGCCGTAGGACCAGAAAGTTTCACAGTTGTGAAATGAGTTTACCACTATAAAATGACAATATATTAGTACACTGTTCGATAATTGCTAAATTATGACGCAACAGTTACATAAAGGGAATTGATGGCGACAGTAAGCATATTGCTTTGGAAAATCACCAAAATGAAAGCTGCGGATGCAGTAAGCAATTCCATTTCAAAATCAGGAAGTCGGTGGTTGGAGATGCAAATGCTATTTATCGAAGGCTGTGCTGTTAATGGCAAGAACATGAGGAAAATTGGTACTATGCAGGAATACATCAAAACGGGTTTGACGTGATGATCTGTTTTTCGTATAGATTTGCTGATGAGAAAATTATGGGATCAATTTGTATAGAAAGAACGATAGCTACGTTGTATTAGGGTTTTCATAGTATAGGTTTTAAAACAAGGCCATTATAAACTGTTCCTGCTAGTTCTGTTATTCCGAAGTTCTAAATAAAATGGGGTGATATCTCTTATAGATTTAGACAAATACATATAAAAGAAACTACTTCCAGGTTTCTGTAGCAGATATGCCTGATATATGCTACCCCTACCTTGAATCTGATACTAAACTTGTTCCACTCTTGAATAGAATGTAGGGAAAAATGAACAATGCGCTAAATCATTACATATATCGTTGTTGTATGTGTAATAGTGTTAAGCGGTGCCGTCCTTTAAGAATTAAATGCACATTTCGTTCCATATGACTGCGCACAGAGGCGTGTGCTTGGTACAGTCATCAATGTTCCTGTTAACAGTACATACATATTAAACGAATATCATACTAGATTAACTGGAGACATGCTTTTTGAGGTGCTGTGAAGGTGAACCCTGTTTCATACATATTGCACATTATGCGTGTTGAGAAAAGGTGTACTACACATGGCTATGTTCAAGGCTGGAACATGCCTGGTCACAACATTAAAATTAGCATAGCCATCAAGACTTGTTTAAATATAGCACAGAAAACGAAAAAATGGCAACTGTAGAAGTCTTGCTATGTGAGAAAGTTTGTCAGGGTGATGGTATGTGAATAAAATCTCATTCTTAGGAAGCAGAGCATGTATCTCTGTTTATTATAATACTGCTATCATTATTAGTAGGTGTCTGGACAGATTTTAATGTCCTTGTTAATACATATGAATTAAACGAATATTGCGTTAGACTAATTTGGGACTGCACTATCTTATGGGAACCTAAAAATAATTTTGTTCATAATGCTAAACAAAACCGATGCTTTCCATTGGCAACTGATGTGGTATGAAAGACATGACGAGTGATATTTGTTTGGGTTTACTACAGCTGCAAATTGCCAAATATTAAATTGCAAACATTCACCGAAACAAGAGATAACACTACACCTGATAACCCTTAGCAGTGACACTCTGTATTACTGATATAGTGAAACTTCAGCGAAGGGAGCGTTATCTGCTACATTTGTAACATCTGCTCCTGGTTGTTAAATTCGTTGACGATCATTCTATCAGAATGACGGAAAAATACTACAATCACCATTTTAATCACACCTGAATTTCATCAATATTTGAAGTCATATACCGCTGGGGACCCACAATGGCTTCGTGTCACAGAGAATTGATGTTGCATTCTGTGTAAATAGTATAATAACGTGCTGTTGTGGTGCTGGAACATTCTGTGTAAATAGTATAATAACGTGCTGTTGTGGTGCTGGAATGGACTGCAACTGTGTTACACATCGAGGGTTTAGTATATACAATTTAACCAATTAACATCGAGTGTGTTGAACTAAGATAATGCGGTAACATTCCATGAGGTAAGTGCCTGTAATATCTATTTGTTTAATACCTATTGCACGTTAGATATATTGAGACAAGATGAATTTTTAGGAGAGCTATACAAGGATGTGATTAAATCCATCATTATTCATTTAATCATGGCAATGTGTGTAGAAGGATCTCAAAAAGGCTTGGCTGGGTCGGCTGTACGTTTACCCATCCGCGACCTTGAGCACAATCGATTTCGTATCACAGAACATAGACCTCTTTGTGTTACGTCGATAAGAATCTGACATTACAGAAAAGGAAGCCCATGAGTTGACTAGCGCCAGGCAGGATGACCATAGATGATCGTGGTGGTGGTGATAAGTTCGTACGGGACCAAACTGTTGAGATCATTGGTCCCAAGGCTTACACACTACTTAACCGAATTTAAACTAACTTACGCTAAGGACAACACACACAACCAGGCCCGAGGGAGGACTCGAACCTCCGACGGGAGAAGCCGCGCGACCAGTGGAAAGAGCCCTCAGGCCACGCAGCTACCCAGCGCGGCTGCCATCGTGGTGACGTTGTCCCTGGAGAATTTGCATCAGTGGCGGCCTTGCCTCCATAGACGGTCGCCTCCCTTAGTTTTTGTAAAGAAAGCGGTTAGGCCAATGGCTGGTACCTCTGTATGACGACGAGGAAAGGCTACAGCGTGCTGGGAAGCGATCTCTTCCAGAATATGGCGATGGGATTCGTCCAACAGTTCGACTATAATCGTCTGAAGCTCATTGACTGTCGTGATGTTTGACGTCTGATGGCAAAGTGCGTAGTAGTCGTCGAAAACTTACCTTCTTTCTCTGCAGTAGCGTACAAGTGACTACGGCGTCCATAGTGGAAGCAGACTGGTGTCCTCCAAATGTCTGTTCTTCTGCGGGACGTTCTACTTGGAATTAAGTGGCTGCACCTACGTTGGTTGGGTGCTTAGCTGTCGTTTGATGGCTGTGGCAAGTCCGAGATGGCCGAGTACATCCATCCTAGCGCGTTCGGCTGGTGGCGGAAATTGGTGCTTATGACCGATACACCTCTTCCTCTACCTATTGACGTAATGGATCGACATTGAACTCTGCTATCTCTTGCGTGCTCCATCCGACATTTCTGACTGCCAAATACTACTTTATTTCTTCTCTTACTCCCTAGCGTATGAGAGAGGCAATGTCATGGTGGTCTTGCACAACGATCACAGTGACCACATTCGTCAGTCGATTACACCTATTTCGTCCAACCCTTTTATTTTGCATTTCCTCGATTCACTTGATAAATTCCGCCGCCGCTTTGACATCCTTTTCCAGAAGAGCTACGTACATATCTTCTGCGACTCCATTCTTCAAGTGTGAGATTTTGCCGGTTTCTGTCATGTTAAGATTCATGGTGTATCATAGGACCAAAACATTCTGTATGTACGACTGTGTCGTTTTCCCACGAAGTTGGACCCTCTTCTTCAATTATTCTTCCGTCAAGCGGACTTGCTGTTGATTACCGCCAAACGTTTTCTTCAGTTCGGCTGGAATTTGTCCCAGCTATTGAGCTGCTCTTCGATCTACTCGGATTACTGCAGGGCTGTACCGTCCAAGTAAAAGTCCACATTTGTCAAATACATCATTTCAATCCACCTGCTGTATTTGGTTTCTGGGACGAAACATTTAAGCTATTTTGTTGGGTCCTGACCAGCGTCTACGGAAAACAGTGATGGATGCCCGATGTGCAGCTGTCTTACTACCGATTTGGAATATATTAGTCTCCTGAACATACGGTTCATAGGAACGATATACGGCTAGTATTCCCGTTCCTGTTGGTGTAGGCGATGGCTTTTACGTTGCCTAATAGGAAACATGGAGATGTAGATGTTTTGAAATAGGTACGCGACGTCTCCACTAAATTATGACCCGTCTCAACAACAATAAAGTCCAAAGTCGAAGGTAGATTTATCAGTCAAGTACAACACTTAAAACTGATAGCACTTTTACTTCTGGCACCAGCGTTCAACCAGAACAGAACTGACTTTCTAGACAGATAATGCAGATCAGAATGAGATTTTCACTCTGCAGCGGAGTGTGCGCTGATATGAAACTTCCTGGCAGATTAAAACTGTGTGCCCGACCGAGACTCGAACTCGGGACCTTTGCCTTTCGCGGGCAAGTGCTCTACCAAGTTTCAGATAATGCAGATATTTATACAAACTTCGAATATTCCACAGTGCTGGTATTCATACAAACATCGAATATTCCAGAATATACAAACATTACATACATAGGATGTTGCAATAACCTTCCAGAAATGATAGATACTAAATAAGACGTAATTTCAGGTGGTTGAATTTGAACTGGCAACCCGCAGGAAGGCAGCCATCAACCCTAACTCCTACACCACATTGACTGCGCCAGAGCTCGCGCAGTTGTTTCCATTTCATATTCCCACAAATTGTTACAATCATATATTTGCACGAGTGACTAACTGATATTGTAGTTACAGGATACTGCACTTTTATACGTTTATTTGACTGTATCATTTTACCTCTCTGAACGTTTAAAGCGAGTTACCAATCTTTGCAGCACTTCTAAAAATTATCAAGACCTGACTGAGGAGCATTGGAGATATTTCCCGTTTCATTAACTCAGAACCTGTAAAACAAGGGTCCCAACACTCTTGCCCGGCGAACGTCTGATGAAACGTCTACATCTGTCGATAGCTTTCCATACGCAATAAAATTTGCGCTCTCCCTACCAGGAAATCGTCAATACAGTCAGCCGTGCGGAGTGGCCGCGTGGTTTGAGGCGCCATGTCACGGATTGCGCGGCCCCTCCCGCCGGAGGCTCGAGTCCTCCCTCGGGCATGGGTGTTTGTGTTGTTCTTAGCATAAGTTAGTTTAAGCTAGTTTAAGTAGTGTGTAAGCTTAGGGGCCGATGACCTCAGAAGTTTGGTCCCTTAGGGATTCACACACATTTAAACATTTGAACAATACAGTCACAAATTTCGTTTCAAAATAATAACAATAATAATAATAATGCCATACGGGGTAGCCGCGCGGTCTGCGGCGTCTTCTAACGGTCCGCGCGGTTCCCCCCGTCGGAGGCTCGAGTGTGTGGTGTGTCGTCCTTAGCGTAAGTTAGTTTAAGTTTGATTAAACAGCAGTTTGGTCCCATAAGACCTTACCACAAATTTCCAAAAAATATATCATCCATCCGTTAAGGAACGTTGTCTAGTGCCAGATCAGAGCTCAAAAACCACTTCATTGTAGTCGACATTGAATGGACATACTGTGCCTTCAACTTACACCACGTACCAGGGATTTACAGGCAGCTAGGTCACTCAGCAACAAGGAGTGCTGCATAATGTTTGTCTGTCGCTAGACCACGGTCCAGTAACAGCGCCCATGTGACACGGAAAACGGTGTGGCAAATTGTAAGTTGCAGCGAGTTTCGGAGTGCACGTTACTCTGTAGATCTCCTTGTAACTGCTTCAGTAAGTCAGTTCAAGGATTGGAGCAAAGAAATGGCATGCTCAATAAAGCACTTCGGTGTTCAGACTAAACAAGGAGTTAAGGACGTGTTCACCTTTACTGTGACTGGTTGACGAAGTTCGTTGCCCATGTAGACATAAAACTTGGCTTCTTTTGTTTCACGGATGAGAAATGAGGCGCTATTTGTTTTTGCTTTAATTCTTTGCAAAACACTTCACCATCGAAACTTTCCTTCAACTATAATTTTGAATGTCTGCACAAACACCAATGAACATGGTGTACTTTATAGAAAAAAATAGTCTACGGTCGTACACAGCTAAATCGTAAGAACGAGCTCTAGTTACAAAACTACGCCACTGGCCATTTGGTAGCACCACGATTGGTCCTGAATATACTAGGTGATCCAAAACCAAAAACAAAGCTGAGCTAGTTAATAATTTCTACATAAGTGGCAGTAGTAAGTTATAAGTTTCACCGAATTGGATAGAAAAATATGGAAATTCTTTTAAAGTACTGCTAGAATAGATAAATATTTCAGTGACAGACGTAACGTCAATGGCGTAAAACAGGGGGTGGACAAAGATATGGAAGCACCAAAAACACAATACATATCCATGTAGGAAAAGCTTTGGCATTTAAAACAGCTTCCAGCTGTCTCAGACAGGATGCACACAGGTTCAGTATGGTTTTCAAGGGAATCTTATTCCATTCTTCCTGCAAAATAGTGGCAAGTTCAGATAACGATGACTAAGGTGGGTAGCGAACATGAACCTTTCTCTTATACGTTGACCACAAAGGCTCAGTAATATGGTGACCTAATAACTGTGATGGCCTGGAGAGATTCCACACGTCATCCTCGTGCTCACAAAATCAATCTTGGGCTATGCGAGCAGTGTGAACGGTGACTCTTTCATACTGGAACAGGGCATCACTATTGGGGAACATTGTACCATCACATGCACGGAACCCCCTCATGTTTCACTTTTGGGTCAAAAACTCAGCCGGAAGTTAGAAACAGCGTGAAAAAGGCACATCCGAGCAAATGAGTTTCTTACATTGCTCCATAGTACAGGTTTTATTGCTCCAGCATCACGTTTTCCTGTTACGGGCATTTGCACCGTTGATGAGCGGATTTAGAACTCCATCTCACACTTTAACTCCGTGCTTCTGGAGCCCCCTTTTGCTGTTTTGGTGCTGACAGGTGTCGCGAATGAGGCATTGAGCTCTGAAGTGACTTTAGCAGTTGTCGTCCTCCTATTTTTCGTCACAGTTCTATTCGATGATCGTCCGTCACAACAAGTCAACACACTTTCGTCCGCGTTGTGACTTAGTGGATGCTATTTTTTCAATTTTCCTGAATGCGGTGTAAATCTTGAATACGGAGCCTCTTGAATCACCAAACACTTCGGCTATTTTGGTTACAGAGGCATCCACAATACGAGCACCAATAATTAGCGCATGTTCGAAATCACTTAGCTGCAACAGAACGCACTCACAACTGCAAATATCACAGATCTGACCACGACTGACACTGGCAACGTATTGAAGACACTGCACAGGTGCCGTTCGTGGCCAAATACAACAGCGTCTCCTGCAAGCTTCGCTAGTATCTACAGTTATCGAGGAGCATCCATTTTTCGTGGTTTTAGCATATACACTACTGGCCATTAAAATTGCTACATCACGAAGATGACGTGCTACAGACGCGAAATTTAACCGACAGGAAGAAGATGCTGTGATATGCAAATGATTAGCTTTTCAGAGCATTCACACAAGGTTGGCGCCGGTGGCGAAACCTACAACGTGCTGACATGAGGAAAGTTTCCAACCGATTTCTCATACACAAACAGCAGTTGACCGACGTTGACTGGTGAAACGTTGTTGTGATGCCTCGTGCAAGGAGGAGAAATGCGTACCGTCACGTTTCCGACGTTGATAAAGGTCGGAGTGTAGCCTATCGCGATTGCGGTTTATCGCATCGCGACATTGGTGCTCGCGTTGGTCTAGATCCAATGACTGTTAGCAGAATATGGAATCGGTGGGTTCAGGAGGGTAATAAGGAATGCCGTGCTGGATCCCAACGGCCTCGTATCACTAGCAGTCGAGATGACAGGGATCTTATCCGCATGGCTGTAGCGGATCTTGCAGCCACGTCTCGATCCCTCAGTCAACAGATGGGGACGTTTGCAAGACAACAACCATCTGCACGAACAGTTCGACGACGTTTGCAGCAGCATAGGCTATCAGCTCGGAGACAATGGCTGCTGTCACCCTTGACGCTACATCGCACGCAGGAGCGCCTGCGATGGTGTACTCAACGACGAACATGGGTACACGAATGGCAAAACGTAGTTTTTTCGGATGAATCCAGGTTCTGTTTGCAGCATCATGATGGTCGCATCAGTGTTTGGCGACGTCGCGGTGAACGCACATTGGAAGCGTGTATTCGTCATCGCCATACTGGCGTATCACCCGGCGTGATGCTATGGGTTGGCATTGGTTACACGTCTCGGTCACCTCTTCTTGGCATTGACGGCACTTGGAACAGTGGACGTTACATTTCAGATGTGTAACGACACGTGGCTCTACCCTTCATTCGATCCATGCGAAACCCTACATTTCAGCAGGATAATGCACGACCGCATGTTGCAGGTCCTGTACGGGCCTTTGTGGATACAGAAAGTGTTCGATTGCTGCTCTGGCCAGCACATTCTCCAGCTCTCTCACCAATTGGAAACGTCTGGTCAATGGTGGCCGAGCAACTGGCTCGTGACATTACGCCAGTTGACGAACTGTGGTATCGTGTTGAAGCTGTGTGGGCAGCTGTACCTGTACACGCCATCCAAGCTCTGTTTGACTCATTGTCCAGGCGTATCAAGGCTGTTATTACGGCTAGAGTTGGTTCTTCTGGGTACTGATTTCTCAGAATCTATGCACCCGAATTGCGTGAAAATGTAATCACATGTCATTGCTAGTATAATATATTTGTCCAATGAATACCCGTTTATCATCTGCATTTCTTCTTGGTGTAGCAATTTTAATGGCCAGTAGTGTACATTCCAAACAACTAATAGCGGTCTTGTCAGTCATTTTAATGATAATTTCGTATATGTTTGCGCTTTGGTTGCAGTGAATGTCACGTCTCATCGACGACCGATCAATTGAAACTGAACGCTGGCTACATTCAGTTTGAAAGATTTCCTAACGAACTCAGTTCTGACTGTGACGGCATTAGTCTAAATTGATTCAGAGAAACCACAGATAGTGCGACTGAAGAGCGCTGAGTTGCGGCTGTTCCTTGTGTACCAGTGCAGAAGCATGCCAGTGCTGCATCTCACTGGGTGTATTTTAGTACATTTTTTGGGTCATAGCTCTGTGAGATTTCACTCTAGAACATTTACAATGAAGCGTAATTGATTCATGTTTACCACTGTGATAAATCGACCTCGTCAGCCACAGCTAAAAAGCACACACCGTAACGGTGAACTTCTGTATGCTGCCAACTCAGGTATTAAATCGTCGTTGATAGCGTTATGAGTTTTTCAGCGAATGTTTACTGCTAATAAACCACTGTACACCGGCGGAGACACATTTGTTCACACGGATAGCAGCGAGCCAATTTTAACCACTGTGAATGGCATCGATTTACAAATGTACAATAAACCAATTGTGCAATTCTAACCGCAGATGTGTGCGTTGGTAAGCCCAGGCTGTGGCTAACCGCAGGCAAGAAGAGCCGCCCACGTTGTTATGACTCCGGTGGCACACGTTTACGACTAACCGAGCAGTGAGAACCCGTTAAGTGTGTCATTCGTACCCAAAGGTCGTTTAGCATCAAGTTACCAGCTGGGCAGCAGCTTATGCGCCAGCGAATACCTTCACAAGTTGAGTTTGCTAATGCTCCATGAAGCGACGCTATACACTTTCCAGTATTCCGCTCTTTAACTGATTCTGTGTTTAACTAATCTCGTACTTTCTACACGCAGTAAAGACTAAAGTGAATCGAAACTAATGGTCTAAATAATGAGACTCTAGGAATGACAACTTAAAGACAAAATTAGCAATTAGAACTGCTTGTTTGGTTCAGGGTCGAAATATTTTTGTCACAAGAGACGTGAGACGCTGATGACTACACAATATTGTAGCTAATCCACCCTTAATTATTCTGTTCCATGCCTCAAAGGTTGTATATGTAGTAACATTATTGATTTTTGCACTTTACTTAACGATCGTCTAATTTTTCAGTGAAATCCGATAAAATACAAAAACTTTATTGAAATTTAAAATGGAATCGTTCATATATTTATCTCGTAACGTAGTCTGAAAAGGAGAAAAGCAGGAACGAAGGGAAGGGAAATGGGGGGAATGAAGGAATGAAGAAAGGCCAATGGGGACAAGTTGGAAAAAAATTATGAAATGAAGCTGTCCCTAACCTCGTCGGAGAAACAACTCCAGCATTCACGTGAAGTGATCTGGGGAACCACGAACAAAATTGATCGGGAGGGCCGGACAGGAATTTGAACCCTGACACTCCCGACGACGAGTCAGATATTTTTAGCACACTACTTCCTCACTTGATTCAAAATTGCAACACTAACGTACCAGCGTTATCCACAGTCTCGTAAAACGAAGATGTACGTTTTGGTTATCACTTTCAGAAGTTTTTAATTTCAAAGTTTTCGCAGACAGTAGTCAATCTATAAACTTGATAGTTAAATTGATTTTGTTCAAAAACGTTTCAGATGGCTCTAAGCACAATGGGATTTAACATTTGAGGTCATCTGTCCCCCAGACTTAGAACTACTTAAACCTAACTAACCTAAGGACATCACACACATCCATGCCCGAGGCAGAATTCGAACCTGGGACCGTAGCAGCGAATTGATTTTGTCCTCCCACAACAAACGGAAGATGTCAGTTAACGATACATGAAATCATCTACCGAGTCATCAATGTTAAATTACTTTATAAACTAGGATGAGGACAATTGCATAAGCAAAAGCATAAATACTCCTCGGGTACATAATTTCAATAAATGACTATTGCGAAAAATATTTTAGAGAACGGAAAAACTCTTTGAACGAGCTGCGACTAAACGAAATTCGATAAATGGTCGAGGGATTTATTAGCGAAATTGATAGCCGAATTATGTCGTCGCTTCAGAATGTCTTACCGTAAATATGTTTCAATACTTTTCGGATCTGTGTTTATTATTTTCTTGGTAAGAAAATTTAGAATCGATTTAAAATATTCTTTGAAGGCTGTACTGATTCTAAAAACCGACGTACATCGTTGAATTTGATCGTTTTCTGTCAGATACATGAAAACAATTAAGTTTCCGGTTAGACTGAAAGGACTGTGAGGTTGAAGTCTTATAGAACCCTAAATTTTGTAATTCGTTTAAAATATTCATAATTAACTCTTTCTTGAATTTACACTCGGCTTGCAAGTTCCGAATAGCCACCCCAGAATATCCGTAGTACGTAGGATGCAGCGCCGAGACCACACGTCAGCATAGCGGAGATCCAATATTAGAGGGCTGCATCTGATTGTCAATTACACCCAGATTTAATAAGGTGCGTTCCACTGATGATGGTAAATAATTTCTGTCCAGCTCCGGTAGAGCTTCATCTGCCGAAAAGTGAATCTACCGTCATTATCTCAGGTCTCCGGAGCAGTTCCCCAAATGGAATTACATGCAGTATACTGCCAAAATTTCGTCTATCATTGGACTCTGCTGAAAATGTTGGCAATGTTGTTACCGCCGTTGAGACGCAATGATTTTTAGACTGGTCGCTGCGAAAATCACTACAAAATTTCCGTCATAGGAGTCGTGATGTTTGTTTAGTTTACGTAATTTGCCTACTTTACTGTCTATGTTTGCAGTAGAAGTTTTTTTTTTTTTTTTTTTTTTTTTTTTGAAGCCCTGACGCTGAGAGTGTGTAATCATACCTCCTCACTTTCAATGACTGCAGTCCGGTGATCAGTGATGTTCATAGATTTCACAATACACACTGTGAAGAAAATGGTTTTTGCTGTTTGTATAGTATCTTAATTTACCTAATTAACTACAAGAATAACTCTCCAAAGGGTGAAGCGTAAATGACACAAGCGACCAGTAAATTATTGTTTCCTTAATTCGTGATCACAAATGATTTCATTTTCTAGTTCGGCAGATTCAGGGTTCGTCTCGTATTCCATGAACAAAATGTTGCACCCAGTGGTACAGTTATGGTTCTTGTGTATACGTTAACATAACTGCTATGGACATACGTCAGCTGTAAGATCCTGTTGCATGGCTGATGTATAGTGTTGTTCGCATGGAAATTGCAGGAAACTAGTAGGATCAGATGCACTGTCTCTACGCGTTGGAGGTTCAAACTCAATGGGATTAACTTGCTTCTGCAACGCATGGCTTATACATCCCCCATAAGCGTTTATAACTGCGAACGATCATGTTGTCAGCATTCACTTTTCAGACTTCAAAACTCATCTGAAATTGCCAATCGTTAATTAGATGTCAACAAAATTGGTGTAATGTGACATAGAACGAAGCGATTGTTTACTTTGATTACTCGTTAAATATTCTGTCGGTTCACATTTAACGCCCTTTTCATTCCTTCACGGAAATTACGTAAAAAATAGAGATTTCTCGTTCAGATGGGGACGTCACATAAAAAGCATGCAATATTGAACATCGGATTCAGTTGACAGGAATTGTCGATAACGATTACGTAACGCCGATTACTTACAAATGCCTCATTATGCAATTCACTGCCGTACAGAAACTTTGTAAGGCAAACATCAATTGAAAATAAGACTCTTTGTCCTTTTTCCTATTAAAACGTTGAAAGTATGGGCCTTAACTTCGAATTACCGTGGGATCATGGACCGTACCTCTCGGATTTGTTTGTTGAGAGTTGTTAATACCGCCGGCCGCGGTGGTCTAGCGGTTCTAGGCGCGCAGTCCGGAACCGCGCGACTGCTACGGTCGTAGGTTCGAATCCTGCCTCGGGCAAGGATGCGTGTGATGTCCTTAGGTTAGGTGGGTTTAAGTAGTTCTAAGTTCTAGGGGACTGATGACCACAGATGTTAAGTCCCATAGTGCTCAGAGCCCTTTGAACCATTTGTTAATACCGTCAGCATGCCGACAGGCAGACGCCGTTATACTAACAGAGTAGGGTGATATATCGGCCTCTGTAAAAACTTTGGTGTTGAGCCGTTCAGTCCGAAGACTGATGTGATGGGGCTCTCCTTGCCAATCTGTCTGAGCAAGCCACCTTATCTTCAAATAACTACTGCATCCTGTATCCGTTTAAACCTGTTGGCTATCGCCATGCCTAGGTCTCCCTGTGCAACATTTTACGCCACATACTTCCCTCCATTACCAAACTGACGATTGATTGATGTATCAGGACGTATCCTATCAACCGATCCCTTCTTTTAGTCAAGTTGTGCCATAAATCTCTTTACGCCCGAATTCGATTTAGGACTTCCTCATTAGTTATACCCCGGCCGCGGTGGCCGAGCGGTTCTAGGCGCTTCAGTCCGGAACCGCACGACTGCTACGCTCGCAGGTTCGACTCCTGCTTCGGGTATGGTTGTGTGTGATGTCCTTAGGTTATTTAGGTTTAAGTAGTTCTAAATCTTGGAGACTGATGACCTCAGATGTTAAGTCCCATAGTGCTCAGAGCCATTTGAACCATCATTAGTTATACAATCAATCCATCCACTCTTCAGCACTATTCTGTAGCAGCACGTTTCAGATGCTTCTATTGTCTTCTTATCTGAAATGCTTATCGTTCACGTTCCGCTTCCGTAAAAGCTACACTCCAGACAAATATTTTCTGAAAAGGCCTCCTACCACCTAAATTCATATTACATGTAACAAATTCCTGTTTCTCAACATTGCTTTACTTGTTATTGCCAGTCTGCATTTTATATCCTCTCCACGTCGGCCATTTTAAGTTATTTTGCTGGCCAAATAACAAAACTTTGATGGTGCTGTAAGTGTCTCATTTTTTAATTTAGTTCTTCAGGATCATCTGAATAAATTAAGACTGCATTCAATTGCATTAGTTTTTTTTGCTGGTGTTCACATTATAATCTCTTTCTCAAGACACTATCCACTCCTTTCAGCCGTTCTTTCATGTCCTTTCCGTCTTAGATTTCAAATATGATTCAAATGGCTCTAAGCACTATGGGACTTAACATCTGAGGTCATCAGTCCCCTAGACTTAGAACTACTTAAGACTGCATTCAATTGCATTAGTTTTTTTTGCTGGTGTTCACATTATAATCTCTTTCTCAAGACACTATCCACTCCTTTCAGCCTAACTAACCTAAGGACATCACAGACATCCATGCCTGAGACCGGATTCGAACCTGCGGCCGTAGCAGCAGAGCGGTTCCGGACTGAAGCGCCTAGAACCGCTCGGCCACAACGGCCGGCTGAGACAGAATTACGAGGTATTTTTTCAGTAAGTAATGCAACACATTTTTTCTAAAAGCAGGTCGGTTTTCCTTAGGTTTCCAATACACAGTAGTTTTCCCACACTTTCGGAAGAAAAAACCTGATTCTAAACATAATCTCCGTTGAATGCGACGCCTTACGCCACCTTACTATATGCCCTCAAGGTAGCATTGTACTGGTCGACGTCGGAGACAACGTGTTGCTGCACAATAACTTCCCCATCTTCCATATACTGCTTCCCCTGGGGCGCATCCTTCATCGAGCCATACAGATGCTCTTTATGGTTTTCTGTTAGGCGGCGAGGAACCCAAAGTGCACACACGCTTGAGTACTCCAACTGGTGGACGAGTGTGTCAGCACTACCAACAGAACACGGCGCTTCAGTCCGGAACCGCTCTGCTGCTACGGCCGCAGGTTCGAATCTGGTCTCAGGCATGGATGTGTGTGATGTCCTTAGGTTAGTTAGGCTTAAGTAGTTCTAAGTCTAGGGGACTGATGACCTCAGATGTTAAGTCCCATAGTGCTTAGAGCCATTTGAACCATATTTGAACTCTGTCTAGGACAGAAAGGACATGAAAGAACGGAAGGACGACGGTTCAATCCCGGGTCCGGCCATCCTGATTTAGGTTTTCCGTGATTTCCCTAAATCACTCCAGGCAAATGCCGGGATGGTTCGCCGGCCGAAGTGGCCGTGCGGTTAAAGGCGCTGCAGTCTGGAACCGCAAGACCGCTACGGTCGCAGGTTCGAATCCTGCCTCGGGCATGGATGTTTGTGCTGTCCTTAGATTAGTTAGGTTTAGCTAGTTCTAAGTTCTAGGGGACTAATGACCTCAGCAGTTGAGTCCCATAGTGCTCAGAGCCGGGATGGTTCCTCTGAAATGGCACGGCCGACTTCCTTCCCCATCCTTCCCTAATCCGACGAGACCGATGACCACGCTGTCTGGTCTCCTTCCCCAAACCAACCAATCAACTACCAACAGAGACGTCCAGTTGCGCAACGGGAAGTTTGATTATGACCCGTCGATCACCTCGAAAGAGGGTGTCCCCGCGTTCGATCATTGCACGAGTGACAGCTGTGCGCGGCTGGCCGACAGATTTGCGCGACCTGTTACGTTGGTACAACCGTCTCGCCCAATGACTCACCGTGCTTTTGTTTGCTGCCAGATCTCCGTAGACATTTTGCAAGCTCGTATGAATATCTGCGATGCTCTCGTTTTCCGCCAAAAGCAACACTCTGCTTAGAAGGCACCTCCGTTACAGACGTCATTCCGAACACTACATATAGCGCCGCCATGTATTGGAACTCCATGAAAATACAGGGTGAAGCGGGGAATATTCCACGAAATTGGCTGAGAAGACAAATGAATATTTTTAACGATGATTTATGGTGGGGGGAGAAAATAAATGTGTTGCATTACTTTTTGAACGCCACTCGTCATCGAGAAACCTCAAAAAGTTTTTGTACTCATTTGGGCCAGCTGCGTCGTGTATGATATCAAAAGACAGTATATATGCTGTGAGACCAAGACGCTGCTGCGTCCGATTATATTGCTTATTATAATAGGCCTGTTTCGGCGTGATTTCCATCTTCAGGTTACCTGTGGAATGTACCTGTGTTATACCTCTGCTGTTGCTGATTTACATAAATGATCTAGGTGATAATCTGAGCAGCCCCCTTAGAATGTTTGCAGATGATGCTGTAATTTACCGTCTAGTAAAATCATCAGACGATCAATTCCAATTACAAAATGATCTAGAGAGAATTTCTATATGGTGCGAAAAGTGGCAATTGGCAGTAAAGTGCGAGGTCATCCACATGGGTACTAAAACAATTCTGATAAATTTTGGGTATACGATAAATCGCACAAATCTAAGTGCTGTCAATTCGACTAAATACCTAGGAATTATAATTACGAGCAACTTAAATTGGAAAGACCACATAGATAATATTGTGGTGAAGGCGAAAGAAAGACTGCGCTTTGTTGGCAGGACACGTAGAAGATGCGACAAACCCACTAAAGAGACAGCCTACAGAACACTTGTCCGTCCTCTGCTGGAATATTGCTGCGCGATGTGGGATCTTTACCAGTTAGGATTGACGGAGGACATCGAAAAAGTGCAAAGAAGGGCAGCCCGTTTCGTGTTATGGCGCAATAGGGGTGAGAGGGTCACTGATAATGATACGCGAAATGGGGTGGCAGTCACTGAAACAAAGGCGGTTTTCTTTGCGGCGAAACCTATTTACGAAATTTCAATCACCTACTTTCTCTTCCGAATGCGAAAATATTTTGTTGACACCTAACAACGTCACGGGGAAATGATCATCATAATAAAATAAGAGAAATCAGAGCTCAAACGGAAAGATTAATGTGTTCTTTTTCCCACGCGCCATTCGAGAGTGGAATGGTAGAGAAGTAGTATGAAAATGATTCGATGAACCCTCTGCCACGCACTTAAGTGTGAATTGCAGAGTAACCATGTAGATGTAGATGTACACAGTTTGGTATCATATTTCAAATTTTGAAGTGGACAATTTAATGTATTACAGAATTACGGTTTGCTACGTATATCAGATGGTCTTGATATCTATATGACATTGATGTCTCAGTTGCTACTTCACCAGCATCGAGCAAACTTATACAGTACTGTGATAGCATCCGAGGCGTCGATGTCATATGGATATCAAGGTCACCTGATGTACAGGGCTATTACAAATGATTGAAGCGATTTCATAAATTCACTGTAGCTCCATTCATTGACATATGGTCACGACACACTACAGATACGTAGAAAAACTCATAAAGTTTTGTTCGGCTGAAGCCGCACTTCAGGTTTCTGCCGCCAGAGCGCTCGAGAGCGCAGTGAGACAAAATGGCGGCAGGAGCAGAGAAAGCGTATGTCGTGCTTGAAATACACTCACATCAGTCAGTCATAACAGTGCAACGACACTTCAGGACGAAGTTAAACGAAGATCCACGAACTGCTAACTCCATTCGGCGATGGTATGCGCAGTTTAAAGCTTCTGGATGCCTCTGTAAGGGGAAATCAACGGGTCGGCCTACAGTGAGCGAAGAAACGGCTGAACGCGTGCGGGCAAGTTTCACGCGTAGCCCGCGGAAGTCGATGAATAAAGCAAGCAGGGAGCTAAACGTACCACATCCGACGGTTTGGAAAATCTTACGGAAAAGGCTAAAGCAGAAGCCTTACCGTTTACAATTGCTACAAGCCCTGACACCCAATGACAAAGTCAAACGCTTTGAATTTTCGGCGCGGTTGCAACAGCTCATGGAAGAGGATGCGTTCAGTGCGAAACTTGTTTTCAGTGATGAAGCAACATTTTTTTCTTAATGGTGAAGTGAACAGACACAATGTGCGAATCTGGGCGGTAGAGAATCCTCACACATTCGTGCAGCAAATTCGCAATTCACCAAAAGTTAACGTGTTTTGTGCAATCTCACGGTTTAAAGTTTACGGCCCCTTTTTCTTCTGCAAAAAAAACGTTACAGGACACGTGTATCTGGACATGCTGGAAAATTGGCTCATGCCACAACTGGAGACCGACAGCGCCGACTTCATCTTTCAACAGGATAGTGCTCCACCGCACTTCCATCATGATGTTCGGCATTTCTTAAACAGGAGATTGGAAAACCGATGGATCGGTCGTGGTGGAGATCATGATCAGCTATTCGTGTCATGGCCTCCACGCTCTCCCGACTTAACCCCATGTGATTTCTTTCTGTGGGGTTATGTGAAAGATTCAGTGTTTAAACCTCCTCTACCAAGAAACGTGCCAGAACTGCGAGCTCACATCAACGATGCTTTCGAACTCATTGATGGGGACATGCTGCGCCGAGTGTGGGAGGAACTTGATTATCGGCATGATGTCTGTCGAATCACTAAAGGGGCACATATCGAACATTTGTGAATGCCTAAAAAACTTTTTGAGTTTTTGTATGTGTGTGCAAAGCATTGTGAAATTATCTCAAATATAAAGTTATTGTAGAGCTGTGAAATCGCTTCAATCATTTGTAATAACCCTGTACTTAGCAAACCGTAATTCTATAACATGTTAAATTATCTACTTCAAAATTTGAGATATTGCATCAAACTGTGTACGGTCCATATATAACCTGAAGATGAAAATCACATCCAAATAGGCTTATTGTAATAAACAATGTAATAAAACACAGCAGCGTCTTGGTCTCATAGAATATAGGCCACTCAAAAGTTTTATTTCTTCTTCCCGAACATCAACTCCACTTCAGTATTCCTCCTTGGTTTGTTCCATTACATGCTCCATGTACAGATTGGATAACATCTTGGATAAGCTATGGCTCTGTCTCACTTGCTTATCTACTACTTCTTCCTTTTCGTGTCCACGACTCTTATAATTTCAGTCTGGTTTCTATAGAGTTTGTAAATTACATTCTGCTCTCTGTATTTTCTCCCTGCTACTTCCAAAAGTTCAGAGTGTACTCCATTTAAGACTGGCAAAAGCTTTTTCTAAATTTAAAAATGCTGTAAGTGTAGGCTTGCCCTTCTTCAACCTATCTTCAAAGATAAGTCTATGGTCAGTGTCGTTTTGACTGTTCCTTTACCGAGCGAGGTGGCGTGGTGGTTACTACGCTGGACTCACATTCAAGAGGACGATGGTTCAATCCCGTGTCATGCCATGCCGATTTAGGTCTTCCGTGATTTACCTAAATCACTTCAGGCAAATGCTGGAATGGTTCCTGTTGTGACTTGGCAAGACAGCCAAGTCACTATGAGGTGAAGCCGAAAGGCACGCCTTTAACTCATGCAGGAGGTAAAGTAATTATACTAGCAAGAAAAGTACGTAGCTGCGGGAATACTTAACTTTAATCCATAATTGGTGAACATCGGTCTGACGGTACATGCATCACAAGATAAATAGCAATTGATAATGGCGCCTTGCTAGGTCATAGCAAATGACGTAGCTGAAGGCTATGCTAACTATCGTCTCGGCAAATGAGAGCGTAATTTGTCAGTGAACCATCGCTAGCAAAGTCGGCTGTACAACTGGGGCGAGTGCTAGGAAGTCTCTCTAGACCTGCCGTGTGGCGGCGCTCGGTCTGCAATCACTGACAGTGGCGACACGCGGGTCCGACATATACCAACGGACCGCGGCCGATTTAAAGGCTACCACCTAGCAAGTGTGGTGTCTGGCGGTGACACCACACTTCCTTTGACAGGGCACGGCCGACTTCCTTCCCCATCCTCCCCTAATCCGATGAGACCGGTGACCTCGCTGTTTGGTCTTTTCCCCCAACTCAACCCAACTTAACCCCTGTTCCTACATTTCTTGAGGATCCATACCTATCATTCCGAAGGTTGGCTGCCACCAGTTTTTCCATTCTTTCGTAAAATAAATTCGTGTCAATATTTTGTTACTTGCGATGAAGCTTTTATGGTGTTGTTAGTCCTATGCTTAAGAAATAAATTTTCGTAGATAACGCCTTTTAACTTGAGAAATGATCAATTAATCTTCTTTTGTTTTGTTTTGTGGAGCAGTGACGGGCCACATACTAGAAATAAATAAATAAGTAAATAGAATAATTTTCTGTTTTTAAAAAGTCTCACCAAGGGCCTTGTAGCTGTGGTGGCGCCGATACTCTTCAGGTTATCGTAGTTAAGTGCTCTCGGACTTGGTTAGCATCTGGATGGGTGACCCTCCGGTTCTGTCAAGCGCTGCTGGCAACTGTTATTCAGGTGGTACTTACCCCACTGGCGTCATACCCCTAGTGCAGACTGTGTTCTATTCACTCACCAGCAGGACGAAGTAACACACTACACTAGAGGACATGGATATGCATTGTCCTTTCTGCAGGCTTCCCACATGCCAGAGAAGCAGCTCTGGCATGGACGTTCGTTGTAGATGCTGAGAAGAAATCCAGTGAGTTGACACTAGGAATTAATGGCACGAATTTCAAGAACATAAATAAAGCGAAACCCTTTTCCCTGCTCCATCTCCTCCTAAAAACGAGGGAAGTATTTAGCTACATGACGTGATATTATGTGTATATGTTTCCACATTTGGTTCTTGTTATGACCCTTCATAGGATGTTTGGGTGCCAGATTGAAGTCGATTCCTGGAAGTATGCAGCATCCAGCGTACTGTTTCTTCCAAAAGTACGTATCACCAAAATTCCACTGTATCCGATTCCCAACACCTCAAAAATATTCTCGGTCGGTAAAATTCGGTATAGCCCTCCTAGCACCGTCGAGGTGCGTAACTACGCGACAGGAGTGATAAAAACGTATCCCTCAATCACCTTGGTTTCTGTCTTCGATTTGGACCCTGAAAAATCTTTTCGTGTAGTTTTGGACAGATTGTCTTCCATTAACGTGATCTACTTTGTCGCTGGAGAAAGCACTGACCTCAGTCTTTATATGCGAACAGCAGGTCAAGACGGCGGCGAATGACGGGTTATGTCAGGCTGGATTGGTGGGTTCTCTCGGTGATCCACGAAGTATCTTAGTTAAGTATTTCACAGTTAACAACCAACAATTGCGCCCTTTCTGTTAAAGAAGGCTTTGGAACGAGGGTGATTTTTTTCATCCTTGTTACGACACACACTCGGGAGCTATTTTATCACTGACATCTACCTAGCGGCCTGTAGCTACTCATTTCGCTGTCACGGGAGCAATGCGTCATGACATGGCCTCTACGAGATCAGCGCGTTGGGGTCCATCATAATCCATGTCTGTTCAAGCGCGTCAATATTACGTGGTGATTGTTCGGGACTGTTTCCAAAAATTCGTAAATATTTTCAATAGAATTTAAGCAAGGTGGCCTGTGACGAAGGGGGAGAGGAGGGGAAAGGCTGTGCAGGATTCTACAGCTTTGTAACGTTCCTTGAGACAGGAAAAGAGTTTGCTTGCAGCCAGATGAGAGCCCACACGGACAGTACGACGACGCACCTTGGGTTGTCAGCAAGGCTACGACTGTTCCGGTTTCCCTTGACGTGGCACCAGATAGAGGTGCGCCCAACAAAAACCACGGACAAAGCAATAGCAGCACCTCGTCTTTTCAGACGGGTCCCGGTTCTGCTTGTAGCATCACGGTGAACGTATACGTGTTTGGAGGCACCGAGGGGAGCGAATGTTGCCAGATGGCGTGCATCATCGTCATGCTGGCCCAGAACTTGATGAAATTGTGTGGGGTGCCATTAGTTACACAACACGACCACCTACCGTTCACAAAGCTGGTAATACGGATGCCAGCTGCTACAGTTCTGATACGTTAAGGCAGGTTGGCGTTGCGTGTTTTCTAGATCTGCACGATGTCATCTTTCGAGAAGGTAACGCAAGACCGCGTATTCCCTGTGGCGTTCTTAACATACTTCAATACATGTTGTGTTCGCCTGTTGTCTGGCCAGCACCTTCTCCACGTCTCTCTCCCACTGAAAACATCTCGTCACCACTCGCTAGCTACTACGATTGATGGATTTTGGCATAGAGTGAAGCATCGTGCAATGGCGTACCTGTATCCTTCACCAAGCTCAGTGTGACTTGATGTGCCACCTCGTTATATCCTCTGTTGATACCAGAGCGGCAGCTCTACAGAAAATTCCTCATCCTGTACAACCCCAAATAACTTACGTCATATTTAATCATATATTCTTCCTGCTATTCTGTATACGCACAATAATTTGCTATCCTTTCTTAATTGCGAGCAGTATAGCTCCTCTCTCAGAAATGTAATAACTGAATATATAGGATTTTCTGTTTAATTTTCTAGTTTTATCCCTTTAGTGGCCAATGTTGCTCCAACGAAAATGTGCACGAGGCTCCTAGTGTGTATGTAAACATCCTCAGAGAGGACATGTCTGTCCGTTGCCAACACGTCTAGTCGTATGACATGCCCAACTATCCAATCGCACTAACTTCAGCACATCAACTACACCTAATTTAAATGCCAGTGAGTATATTTTAGCAAGAATTTCTCAAGTATTTTTACGATTTTTCATGAACATGTTTCATATAGGTGTGCGCATGGAAAATGGCCACGATGAATCATTTAAAATATCGTTCAACTATTGGCCCATTTTAGTGCTGCTGCTACAACATTACAGAATCTTGAAGACGAGATTCAGCACTCTTAGGAATTTCAGTTTCATGGTGCTGACTTAAAACAAAGGTCAGCGTTAGTCGAATATATCGAATATTTTTACCTGCCTGCCTTATACGACGTCTTTCACAATTACGGTTACAGGCTTCTGGGAATTGTAGAAGGGACTCCTTAGATAGAGTGTTGCTAACGAAATGATGTCCAGAAAATTATCATTTGGATGTAAAATAACTTGGAGAACGGATCACTTTCAAATCTCTATCCGTCGTTAGTCGCTCTTGGAAATATGACATCACATACCAGTTTCGTTCGACTACAACAACGGCTGCTACGCTCGCATCTGGGAGGGTGGACTGTGGTGCTACACGGATGCGCTGCACTGTCCACTGCGAAGAGGATGTTCTTCGTCACGTTGAATACAAACCGACTCTCAGTACTCGAAACATTGCCCGTGCCATGGACACCTGTAGAGCTCATTGTCTCTACCGCGTGTGTACCGTTAAGCGGGAGATTTGAAAGTGATCCGATCTTCAAACTTATTTTACACGCGTGAGGTACATTTACGAACATGGATTCCTTTTCAAAACTTTATCTGCTAAGTCCCATTTACAACCACAAGAAGCCTGTGGTTGGAATTCTGGGACATCCTGTATGGGTCCTTTTGCCTTTCATCGCCAAATGTGTACTACGGAGCTGGGGCTCTGAGCACTATGGGACTCAACTTCTGAGGTCATTAGTCCCCTAGAACTTAGAACTAGTTAAACCTAACTAACCTAAGGACATCACACACATCCATGCCCGAGGTAGGATTCGAACCTGCGACCGTAGTGGTCTCGCGGTTCCAGACTGCAGCGCCTAGAACCGCTCGGCCACTTCGGCCGGCGTACTACGGAGCTATTTGACTGTATCGTATTTCAGCCATACTCATTTCGATCTATAAACGCTTCGCGACTTGAATTCATTCGATGTCTGCTGCTATGTCTACTTGATAACGACTCCAAACTGTACTCTAGAATTGGCTGCACTAGTGCTTTGTATGTGATTTTCTTTGCAGATGCACTGCACTTCCCCAGAATCATTCCCAGAAATCTAAATCTACCCTTCGTCTTCCTAAATACTGATGTTATTCGTTGGTCGCACTTCGTATCATTTCTTAGTTGTTGTTGTTGTGGTCTTCAGTCCTGAGACTGGTTTGGTGCAGCTCTCCATGCTACTCTATCCTGTGCCAGCATCTTCATCTTCCAGTACGTACAGCAGCCTACATCGTTCTGAATCTGCTTAGTGTATTCATCTCTTGGTCTCCCTCTACGATTTTTACCCTCCACGCTGCCCTCCAGTATTAAATTGGTGATCCCTTGATGCCTCAGAACATGTCCTACCGACCGATCCCTTCTTCTAGTCAAGTTGTGCCACAAACTCCTCTTCTCCCCTATCCTATTCAGTACCTCCTCATTAGTTATGTGATCTACCCATCTAATCTTCAGCATTCTTCTGTAGCACCACATTTCGAAAGCTTGTATTTTCTTCTTATCCAAACTATTTATTGTCCATGTTTCACTTCCATACATGGCTACACTCCAAACAAATACTTTCAGAAACGACTTCCTGACACTTAAACCTATACTCGATATTAACAAATTTCTCTTCTTCAGAAACACTTTCCGTGCCATTGCCAGTCTACATCTTATATCCTCTCTACTTCTACCATCATCAGTTATTTTGCTCACCAAATAGCAAAACTCCTTTACTACTTTAAGTGTCTCATTTCCTAGTCTAATTCCCTCAGCATCACCCGACTTAATTCGACTACATTCCATTATCCTCGTTTTGCTTTTGTTGATGTTCATCTTATATCCTCCTTTCAAAACACTGTCCATTCCGTTCAACTGCTCTTCCAAGTCGTTTGCTGTCTCTGACAGAATTACAATGTCATCGGCGAACCTTAAAGTTTTTATTTCTTCTCCGTGGATTTTAATACCTACTCCGAATTTTTCTTTTGTTTCCTTTACTGCTTGCTCCATATACAGATTGAATAACATCGGTATGACATCTAAATACTTAAGCGGTACGACGTACCCCAGACGTTCCCCACCAACACTGTAATGGGATATTATGAGGTTCTTTCCTTTCGCTACACTCATTGTCTTACATTGTCCTGTTTGTCGCGGCCTCGCAATTGGAGCTTCCTAGTCGGACCATCAAGCGCCTATCATTGACTCCAAGGCAGAATCTCCTGTTACGTTTTTTGCTACTGAATCAAAGGCGATGAGATGTTAGAAAAGAACGTATTATGACTGCTTGAGCCTAGCTTCCAGCAAGCTGTGGATAGCAGCTAATACTAAAAATAATGATCAATCATTGGAACAAATATCTATTATATACTCCACAAGCGACTCTATAGTTCGTCATTACCTTGAGGTATCAAGGAGTTTCCGACGGTACGATGTTAAATGGTACGACTACATAAAGTTGGTAATGGAAAAGGCACATTCCAGTCTCAGATAACCCTTAGTGATTACGGTGGTGGAAAATTCGCGCTGCCAGCAGTTGGCTGGCAAGGGGAAGAGACGATGAGTTTGCTGGCGTAAAGCTTCTGATACTAATCTTCGCGCCAATATCCTGGATTAAATTCGAAACCGTTAAGCTCGAACGCCGCTTTGATAATATTCGAGAGGAATTGGCTTTGTCTCGGCACCGAGTTTCACCCTCCCATTTCCCTTCTTCCATAAAAACACAAATCAAACCGTTTATTACTAGATAGACATTCTGTTAGTAAATAGGTGAATGGCCTTTGAAACCATGAAGCACAAATTTTAACACTAACTGGCTTTTGTACACAAAAAAATGTTACGTATAATTACGTCTGCTATTTACCCATGAAGCAACGTTTACTAACCACGCTGATGTAAAATTGCACAACATGCGCTACAGGACAACCGAAAATCGCCGGCCGCTGTGGCCGTGCTGTTCTAGGCGCGTCAGTCTGGAACTGCGAGTCCGCTACGGTCGCAGGTTCAAATCCTGCCTCGGGCATGGATGTGTGTGATGTCCTTAGGTTAGTTAGGTTTAAGTAGTTCTAAGTTCTAGGGGACTGATGACCACAGATGTTAAGTCCCATAGTGCTCAGAGCCATTTGAACCATTTGAACAGCCGAAAATCCACCCTGATTTCGTCAGGTGCAACATCAACGGCCGTGGATGGTAAACGTACGGTGCGGCATCATAGGAAATTACATTTTGAGACCTTACTTCATCTGAGAAACCCTAAATGCACAATTGTACGCACACTTTCTGACGAACATTCTGCCATTTGTAGAAATGCTAATCCAACGGCAACAAAGAGTTTTTAAACTTCGTTAAAGAACAAGAGTGGCAGGATGTTTGTGGTACTGACAACGTAGATGACGAATACAATGCTTTCCTTAACACATTTCTCATGCTCTTTGAAAGACGCTTTCCATTAGAACTTTCAAATCGGGTACTAGCAGTAACAGGCAGCCTGGGTGGCTGACTTGTGTGATAAGGATACCATGTAGAACAAACTGGGAATTAAATTAAAATGTTAGAAGTAGTCACAATCGAGCTATAGTAAAACTAAACTCCGACCGTACAGAACATGAATGCCCAACGGTACCGACTGGCCACCGTGTCATCCTCAGCCCACAGGTGTCACTGGGTGCGGGTACGCAGAAGCATGTGATGAGCACACCGCTCTCCCGGCCGTACGTCAGTTTACGAGACCGGATTAGCTACTCCTCAATCAAGTAGAATCGAGCTGCAGTAGCCCACTGCAAACTCTACAACACTGAAGCGCCAAAGAAACTGGCATAGGCATGCGTATTCAACTACAGAGATATGTAAACATTCTGAATACGGCGCTGCGGTCGGCAACTCCTATATAAGACAGCAAATGTCTGTCGCAGTTGTTAGATCGGTTACTGTTGCTACAGTGGGAGGTTATGAAGAGTTAAGTGAGTTTGAACGTGGTGATACAGTCGGTGCACGAGCGATTGTACGCAGCATCTCCAAGGTGGCGATGAATTGGGGATTTTCCCGTGCGATCATTTCACCAATTTAACGTGAATGTCAGGAATCAGGTGATACATCAGATCTCCGACATCGCTGGGGCCGGTAAAAGATCCTGCAAGAACGGGACCAACGACGACTGAAGAGAATCGTTCAATGTGACAGAAGTGCAACCATACCGCAAATTGCTGCAGATTTGAATGCTGGGCCATCAACAAGTGTCAGCGTGCGAACCATTTAACAAAACATCATCGATATGGGCTTTCGGAGCCGAAGGCCCAATCGTGTACTCTTGATGATTGCACGACACAAAAGTTTACGCCTCGCCTGGGCCCGTCAGTACCGACTCTGGACTGTTGGTGACTGGGAACATGTTGCACGATCGGAAGAATCTCTCTTCAGATTGTATCGAGCGGATGGGCGTGTACGGGTATGGAGACAATCTCATGAATCCATGGACGCTGCATGTCAGCAGCGGACTGTTCAAGCTGGTGGAGGCTCTGTAATGGTGTGGGGCGTGTGCAGCTGGAGTGATATGGGACCCTTGATACGTCTAGATGCGACACTGACAGGTGACACGTACGTAAACATCCTGTCTGATTACCTGCATCCATTCATGGAAATTTAGAAATTTGTGGCAAGGTCTTATGGGACCAAACTGTTAAGGGCATCGGTCCCTAAGCTTACGCACTACTTAATTTAACTTAGACTAACTTGCGCTATAGACAACACACACACACACACACACACACACACACACACACACACACACACACACACACACACACCGTCAGGTGACTTGCGGAGTATGGATGTAGATGTAGATGTAGAGGACTCGAACTTCCTACACGGAGAGCCGCCAGGACCGTGATAAGACGCCTCAGATCGCGCGGCTACCCAGCGTCTTATGAAGAGTGAGAAAGGCATATTGTAGACAATTATAGACCTATTTCCATGCCAACAGTGTTTGCTAAAGCTACTGAAAAGCCTGTGTATTTATGGATAGTTGATCATTTCATTCCACACAATTTGCGTCAAATTTACACTTTTGTTTTAGAAATGGTTTAGTAACTGAAAATGTTGTATTACCTTTTGTCTGTGCGATACTGGATTGATTAAACAAAAGGTTTCCAACGCTAGACATGTTTTTTGATTAACTAAGGCGTTTGTATATGTTAATCGCAAAATATTGCTCCAGAAGTTGGACCATTGTAGAATATGGGGAGTACCTCTCAATAGGTTAGTCTCTTACTTTAAGAACAGACAGCAAAAGGTCGTTCTCTAGAGTACTGAGAATGGCTATGATGTGTGGTCCGAGTGGTTCAAATGGCTCTGAGCACTATGGGACTCAACTGCCGAGGTCATTAGTCCCCTAGAACTTAGAACTAGTTAAACCTAACTAACCTAAGGACATCACAAACATCCATGCCCGAGGCAGGATTCGAACCTGCGACCGTAGCGGTCTTGCGGTTCCAGACCGCAGCGCCTTTAACCGCACGGCCACAGGTCCGAGTGGGGCATGGTTAAATGGGCGCTGCCTCAGGGATCAGCGCTGATGCCACTCCTGTTCCTTATTTATATAAAAGATATGCCTTCTAGTATTACAGGTGATACTAAAATATTTATGTTTGCCGATGACACTAGCTTGACAATAAATGTGTGCAACACTGCACTGTTTCAAGTAATGTATTTCGAGACATAAGTTCATGGCTTGTATATAATTAACTAACGCTAAATCACAGTAATACTCAGTTTTTAGAGTTTGCGACACACAATTCAACAAAACCTGACATTGTAATTGCACAGAATGGGCATCTGATTAGCTAGGCTGAAAAGTTCAAATTTCTAGGTGTTCTGTGTGTTGTTCTGTTGTGGAAACCCCATGTTTTGGATCTTGTTTGAAGACTTAATGCTGCCATTTTTACTATTACACCAGTATCTGAAGTATGTGATATTTCGACACGAAAAGTAGCGTACGTCGCTTACTTTCATTACCTTCTAAGGTATGGCATTATATTTTGGGGTATCTCTTCCCAGCCGGCCGTGGTGACCGAGTGGTTCTAGGCGTTACAGTCTGGAACCGCGCGACCGCTACGGTCGCAGGTTCGAATTCTGCCTCGGGCATGGATGTGTGTGATGTCCTTAGGTTTAGTTAGGTTTAAGTAGTTCTAAGTTCTAGGGGACTGATGACCACAGATGTTAAGTCCCATAGTGCTCAGAGCCATTTGAACCATTTGAACAGCCGAAAATCCACCCTGATTTCGTCAGGTGCAACATCAACGGCCGTGGATGGTAAACGTACGGTGCGGCATCATAGGAAATTACATTTTGGGACCTTACTTCATCTCAGAAATCCTAAATGGACAATTGTACGCACACTTTCTGACGAACATTCTGCCGGTTCTTCTAGAAGAGGTATCACTGCGTATTGGACAGTATATATGGCTGCAACATGACGGTTGTCCAGTTCACTTGTCCCGTGTTGCAACGTAAATACTGAATGAGAACTTTCCTGGACGTTGGAAAGGACGAAATTCTGTTGTCAAATGGCTTGCGAGGTCACTCAATTTGACTCCTCTTGATTTATTTCTTTTAGCAGCACTCAAAGATGTAGTCGATGACGAAGCCCCAACTACACCAGAGTATATGTATCATCGAATCACACGCTCTACCATATCATCCATAATAATTACAGCTGCTCATTGTTCTTTCGAACGGCGATTGCAAATGTGCCTTTCAGTCCATAGTCAACAGCTTGACAACATGATTAAATAAAGGATAAAGTTATTTTTTTGGCGGTTCCCAAATCATTGTTACTAAATTGTTTACTTTATTTACGTGTGTACTAAATTGCATTGCAATGTCAAATAAGTCGACAGCGTGTTTTGCGCGAAGCTGGTAGGTGGTCAGCAAAGTGTTTTTAATAAAATTTATGGTCCAAAGAATGTATCCCATATGATATTTTTTAGAGCAGTGTAGGTAGAGAAAATTGTCCGACAGCATGTATTTTACCTCTTAAGAAGCACACAGCAACGTACAGCGTAAGAAAAGTCAAATCTTTCTTCTAAGCTTTAGATATGTAATACAGTAATTGCCTTTTGCAGCGTATAAGATTTTTTTTTAGAATGAACAAATCTGGGGGATACACAAACATAAAATAGTTTTCCTAAGTCCTTTGTGATACGCTAGATTTCATATACACCACCTGTAGGTGAATCCGCAGCTAAGTCGTCAGCTGGTTGAAGGGGAAATAACGTTTTATTCTCGTAGTGCAGGCCTACCTTCACGGTACACAACTTCGTAGCCTGGTCCGAGAAGCCTGCTTGGCAGTGTTTGCACCGCAAATGCCGTTTCCGGCCACAGTACTCTCACATTCTAGGACATTAATAGAATTTTTTATAGCAGGCTTCAACGTCAACATCAACAAACGCTGTATCACCGTAATTTTATACTCAAGAGCTGTCGAATGCAGATATAAGAAGTGTAGGGTTCCGTTTAAAAAAACGTACTTGTTTCAATATCTCCGTTGATCCAAGCGCTAAAAACATTAACCAAACAAAAAACTGCGTGCCGTCGACGCTCTAACATTTGCCGAAAAACCGCGTTTCGATATGTGTAACTGTTCACGAAGTAAAAGGGTATTACGTCTTATGTGACTCACCCTGTATATTCATTGATGTCGTTTCTTGTTAACCATATCAGCTTACTCCGAAGAATTAGCAGCTTTCACTGAGTTAATACTAGGCAGAAATCTCGACCTGCGTTTGGATCGCTCCTGCTTGACTCTTGTGCAAAAAGGTGTGCAGTATTCTGGTGCATCCGTTTTCAATAAATACCACAAACTTCAAGATTCTTAGCAGTAATCCATGTGCTTTCAAATCCAAACTTAAGTGTCACTCCTATTCTGTCGGAAAGTTCCTTGAAAAAGTCCCATAGTGTTCAGAGCCATTTGAACCATTTGAACAGCCGAAAATCCACCCTGATTTCGTCAGGTGCAACATCAACGGCCGTGGAGGGTAAACGTACGATGCGGCATCATAGGAAATTACATTTTGGGACCTTACTTCATCTCAGAAATCCTAAATGGACAATTGTACGCACACTTTCTGACGAACATACTGCCGGTTCTTCTAGAAGAGGTATCACTGCGTATTGATTCTAGGCGCTTCAGTCCGGAACTGCGCTGCTGCTACAGTCACAGGTTCGAATCCTGCCTCGCGCATGGATGTGTGTGATGTGCTTAGGTTAGTTAGGTTTAGGTAGTTCTAAGTCTAGGGGACTGATAACCTCAGATGTTAACTCCCACAGTGCTCAGAGCCATTTGAACCATTTGAACCTGCGTCATATCGTCATTTGTGTTTATATAAAATTATATCTCGTCGTTTTTTTAGGCTTTATAAACATCTTATTTTATCTATTATCACTTTTCTGTTGTAATTTCATGTGCTGACACGTTCTATGAACATGGAGACTTGGTCCTATGCAACAAGACGCGTAAAATAAAATGCAATAAAAAACTCATCAGTCACCCACACGGCACAGACAGACACCTAACACTTCATAACAGCTCGGAGGAAAGCAATGGCAAACCACCTCCGCTAGGAATTAGCCTGTAACGGCGACGCGGGACTTCCACATCTGCTCCACTACGGTTATGCGCTGAATATAGGGCTACTTTGACATGACTAAGCAAGTGGAATTCATGCTCAAAACTGAGCACTTACAAAATCCTCTTTGGACCAATTCTTAAGGGTTTTTCATCAATCTGAGACTCTTAAGGGCGAATCACACTGGACGTCAGGGCACGAAACGGAAGGTGACCTTATTACGCTAGACGAATTGTTAACATAATGTCACTTAGCTTAGTCCATTACCAAACTACGAAGTGAGGTTGTGAGATGCCATCTGTATTATAATAAGTCGGTAAATAGTAGCAAAACTAAGGAGCCGGCAATAATAGGATTTGTTAAGCTACATTCATAATGGAAATTTTTAATGAGGTTTGTACGGCAAATTTTCCATGCTGCGGAGAAGTAAAAGAATAGGAAGTATGTCATCCAAACATCTACACTTCAAAACATCAACATTTATTTGACCAAGAAGATGAACACACAAAAAAATTTAACATTATTTAGAAATCAATACACAGAACCTCTATACCATATCCATTCTGTTTAGTTTTCTTTCTAAGAACCAAATAACGTCAAAAAGAAAAAAAAACTGTACTTCTCTGCTTCAGAGATTCCTCTATTTATGTCCTTATTTACGCATGTTATAGTCTTCTCCTTCGTCCAGATTTTGTAAAATACTGAATCATTTCTCGTTTTCAGATATTTGCCTCTTTTGCGGAAGACCACTCATAGGAAAAGCATCCAAGGCTTCGTGTTACCGTCGCAAAGCGTTATCAAAACAACGGAAATAGTCAAATAAAGATTAAGAAGTCATAAAACCCGAAAATCTACTGCTGTAACATGAATGATGAGGCGAGAATAGATTAACTTAGGTTGTTAGCAGACGGTGCCAGCAACGTCAACCTCCAAACTTTCTTCTGGAGAAACCCTTTCGCTGTTGTCCCATTCCGTTCCGGTCCGTGACATCCCGTGTGAATCGATCTTTACCGAGTTTTATCTACAGAAGAGGAAGACAGATTCAGAGGAGAACTATACATGTCGGAACAGGTTAATTTATTCACGCGATACTATCACAAAAATCAGACATGCTATTGGAGCAGTGACAAGAAACACTTCCTCCGCCGCGGAATGCATTCCTCACAAAACTCTGAGAGGTCAAGTTCAAAAATGAATCAAATAACACACTACTTCCGCCAACACACGTTGTTTTGCAAAAGAAAGGGAAGCATCCAGAAGGGAAGGAGGAAACGAATTGAAACTTCACAGGTTTAGAGGGTATGTGTTATTGTTTCAGTGATTACAAAATCGAGTGAAACTTACAAGTAGTGTGGGTGTATGAGCCCATTTATCAGTATGTCATTCACGACGTTCTGACCGGGATGTATAAACTGATACACTTGTAAAGGCTGTTGTAAAGTCGTTATATTCTCTCCTGAGGCAAAGTGACCCACAATTGTTGTAAACGGTACTTTATATCCCGGATAATGGTCCCATATGTGTTCTACCGTGGTCAAATTTGGGAAGCTTGCTGGCCCCAGTAGAACCCCAACATCACCCAGACATTTCATAGACATATGTGACATATGTGGACGAGCATTGTTCCGTACAAAAAGTGGCACCACGGCAATGTCGCATGAAAGATAACAACATGAGAATACAGGTTGTGCGTGACGTACAGTTCTGCCGTCACAATTCCCTTAGTCACTGCCAGCACCCGATGGCTACCCCCACCGTGACATCACGAGTAACACCGCCGTGCCTTCCAAAACATTGTAGGAATGGGACCTGTCCCCAGGTAGTCATCATATTTGCCGACATTAGTCAGCAATTAATCGCCGCAGTGTGACGCCACTCATCAGCAGACTGTGCTTCCGGACACTGCTCGACTCGAAACGCGAAACGCAGACGTGTTTTGGTGTTACGCGTGGGATGGTAATTCCTCAGTCCAGCCGCTGTTAGCTTCTGAGTAGTGGTGCCGAATGACACAGAATGCGACTGCGCGACCATTGCTTGTTCTCAGACGACACGTGAAGATATGAAAGGCTTACGATGTACTTGGTGCACAACGCTGCGATTCTTCCCTGTGGCCCACAGGCGTAGTCGACCTGAACCTTGTTGAAGAGGATGCCTGATGCCTTAAAAAAAAAAAAAAAAAAAAAAAAAAAACTTACACACTACTTAACCTAAATTATCCTAAGGACAAACACACACACCCAAGCCCGAGGGCGGAATCGAACCTCCGCCGGGACCAGCCGCACAGTCCATGACTGGAGGATGCCTTCCCTCTCGTTCCATAGAGTACGATATCGGACCAGTGTCACATCCAAATGCCCCACAAATGTGGATATTGCACGATTCGATAAGCCGACCAAATGAAGACACACGATGAGGCCAATTCAAACTTTGTTAGATGCTGATAACGATGCTTCGCACGATTACGCGGCGTTTCCGTGTCCCTCACACATATCACATATCTGCCACTGCTCACGCCCTCTATATGTTCCAGCACGCGTGGTAATAACACTTGCCGTACTACGTGTCACAGAGACTTGCAATTCTAATCACTTTCATATCCGCCAATGGTGTGTACGTGATTGCTTCACTTTTCCTGTCACGCAATGTACACTACTGGCCATTAAAATTGCTACACCACGAAGATGACGTGCTAGAGACGCGAAATTTAACCGACAGGAAGAAGATGCTGTGATATGCAAATGATTAGCTTTTCAGAGCATTCGCACAAGGTTGGCGCCGGTGGCGAAGCCTACAACGTGCTGACATGAGGAACGTTTCCAACCGATTTCTCATACACAAACAGCAGTTGACCGGCGTTGCCTGGTGAAACGTTGTTGTGATGCCTCGTGTAAGGAGGAGAAATGCGTACCATCAGGTTTCCGACTTTGATAAAGGTCGGATTGTAGCCTATCGCGATTGCGGTTTATAGTATCGCGGCATTACTGCTCGCGTTGGTCGAGATCCAATGACTGTTAGCAGAATATGGAATCGGTGAGTTAACGAGAGTAATACGGAACGCCGTACTGGATCCCAACGGCCTCGTATCACTAGCAGTCGAGATGACAGGCATCATATCCGTATGGCTGTAACGGATCGTGCAGCCACGTCTTGATCCCTGAGTCAACAGATTGGGACGGTTGCAAGACAACAACCATCTGCACGAACAGTTCGACGACGTTTGGAGCAGCATAGACTATCAACTCGTAGACCATGGCTGCGGTTACCTTTGACGCTGCACCACAGACAGGAGCGCCTGCGATGGTGTATTCAACAACGAACCTGAGTGCACGAATGGCAAAAAGTCATTTTTTTCGGATGAATCCAGGTTCTGTGTACAGCATCATGATGGTCTCATCCGTGTTTGGTGACATCGCGGTGAACGCACACTGGAAGCGTGTATTCGTCATCGCCATACTGGCGTATCACCCGGCGTGATGATATGGGGTGCCATTGGTTACACGTCTGGGTTACCTCTGTTCGCATTGACGGCACTTTGAACAGTGGACGTTACATTTCAGATGTGTTACGACCCGTGGCTCTACTCTTCATTCGATCCCTGCGAAATCCTACATTTCAGCAGGATAATGCACGACCGCATGTTGCAGGTCCTGTACGGATACAGAAAATGTTCTACTGCTGCCCTGGTCAGCACGTTCTCCAGATCTCTCACCAACTGAAAACGTCTTGTCAATGGTGGCCGAGCAACTGGCTCGTCACAATACGCCAATCACTGCTGTTGATGAACTGTGGTATCGTGTTGAAGCCGCGTGGGCAGCTGTACCTGTACACGCCATCCAAGCTCTGTTGATTTAATGCCCACGCCTATCAAGGCTGGACGGCCAGAGGTGGTTGTTCTGGGTACTGATTTCTCAGGATCTATGCACCCAAATTGCGTGAAAGTGTAATCACATGTCAGTTCAAGTATAATATATTTGTCCAATGAATACCCGTTTGTCATCTGCATTCCTTCTTGGTGTAGCAATTTTAATGGCCAGTAGTGTATATGTCACGAAGCTGATGTTATATGATAGGGTACCTATAACGTTTCTTCCCGCGTTACGTCCGCAAACGGAGTAGTAAGGGCCGAAAATATATGACCCCTCCGCCACACACCGTATGATGACTTTGACAACAGTTTTAGATGCATGATCCAGCCACCATCAGTCATACAGTATGCAGCTAACATCATATATTATCTTCAAAAGTGACGCCCCGTCATGTCGACAATGCAAGAAATAACAGATCGCTCTGTTACCAAGTTAAAAATTGACTCAGCTTCCGAGGCTTAGTACATGTTTCCCGAACGGCGCATTCAATCATTACCGTTTCTGTTAACACCTCATGCAAGTACTGTATATGTACGTTACATTTTAAGGGTGTTCGTTTTTTATTTGCCACAGGGGAACCCAAGCAATTCTTCGCAATTACTGAATGTGTGTGACAGTTCGCTATATGTCCTAATCTCCTTCTCCCACGTCTCTTCGTCCATCTGTTCCTCCCCCTTTCCCTGCCCACCTCCACCTGCCCCTTCTCTTTCCATCTCCTCCGCTCCCTCTCTCTGTTCTTGAGCCTTGTTTATTGTAACTGGAAATTGAGATTCCGTAGCAGTAGTTTAATCATAAGCTGATAAACCACAAATACAACTTTTCTTTTCTCTGTGGAAATTGACTGCGCCGGCCGCGGTGGTCTCGCGGTTCTAGGCGCGCAGTCCGGAACCGTGCGACTGCTACGGTCGCAGGTTCGAATCCTGCCTCGGCCATGGATGTGTGTGATGTCCTTAGGTTAGTTAGGTTTAAGTAGTTCTAGGGGACTGATGACCACAGCAGTTGAGTCCCATAGTGCTCAGAGCCATTTGAACCATTTTTTGAAATTGACTGCGAGATAGACAACAACACAACACATAGTTGCGTATAAAATTGTTGCTTTGAGAATGCATACGTATGGAAGAAACAATTTTACTAATGCTTTAAAGGACCTACTATCGTATTTAAAACCAACTGCGAGAAAGTAAACAAAATCGCACGTATTCACAGAAGAGCAAAGCCCAAAGCTTTATTTCTTGTAGTTAGTTTCAACAGAGAACCTGTGCACTGTTATTTGGAAACAATATATAGTCTATGACCATATGAATGTTTATTAGAGTGTGCTGTAAGAATCTGAAGTAAATTGGTCAAGAACTATTTGAGATTTCTGCTAATAACGTACCACTGTTATGTATACATTTATATATACTGAAAATATACATAGCATGCCCGTCCGATCGTTCATTAGAGTATCATGTAAAAATATCTGTCAGGAAATTTTCGAGATTTTTGGTAATAACGTTTCCTCTTTCTATTTTAAATATGTATTTAGATATTATAAGATGGCGCTCCAGTAGATACACAGGGTGATTATAATTAAAATTTCAGACCGCTGTAGAAATAACCTCACTGGTCAGAATGACGTAAAATTGCAACGGAATATTACCGGAGAAGGGGGAAAACGTATGGCAGAAGAAAAATAAATAGTTACAAAATGTAGCAACAGATGGCGCTGTAAGCATCATAATTTAATAGTGGTCGACTACAAATGACAAATTAATCATACAAGAATGCCTAAGGTGTACGTCTGACGTTAAACAAACTGTGCTACTCAGTGTTCATGAGGGTGCAGATGTGATACTGTTAATTACGTAAGCCCATCCGCCACGGCAAGGTCATATCACATCGGATGGGAAAAATCTGTTTTTAATTGTCCTGAGGCCAAAGACCTCATAAAAAGCATCACTCACCTCGGTTTTTAATTGTCCTGAGGCTAAAAACCGCATAAAAAGCATCAATCAAAATCAAATCGGATAATTAATTTCAGTGTGACTGGCGCAAAACATGTTCAACATGCTGTCCACCGTTTTCTGCAACAAGGTGAAAACGAGAAACAGTATGTTCCACAACTGATCGAAGTGTTTCCGGGGCCACGTTCAGAATGTGTTGAGCAATGCGTGCCTTCAGTGCAGCTAAGTTAGCAATCGAGACACTGAACACAACATCTTTCAGAAAGCCCCACAGCCAGAAGTCACACGGATTAAGATCAGGTGATCGGGGCGGCCAGGTTGCAGGGAAATGACGGCTGATAATTCTAGCATTTCCGATATGGCGTTTCAGCAGCTGCTTAACTGGATTTGCAATGTGCGGAGGTGCGCCATCTTGCATAAAAATGATTCCATCCACACATCCACGCTGTTGGAGAGCTGAAATGAAATGGTTACGCAAAAGACACTCATAGCGCTTACCATTGACGGTACAGGTAACAGGACCGGAAACACCTGCCTCCTCGAAAAAATATGATCCTATGATAAATGATGCCGTAAACCCGCACTACACAGTGACCTTTTCAGTATGAAGTGGTACTGGTTGATTTGCGTGTGGATTTTCCGTTGTCTATATTCGAAAATTCTGTGTATTGACATGTCCTCTCAGATGGAAGTGGGCTTCATCTGGCCACAAAATCTTCGATGGCCAATCATTGTCCACTTCCATGGAAGGAAGAAATTCTAAGGCAAAGGTCTCTCTTGTTGGCAGGTCAAGAGAAAGCAACTCGTGCACATAGGTAATTTTGACTGGATACAAAGAAGGATGTTTCGTAGGATTTTACGCACCATGCTCACGGGTACGTCCAATGTTAGGGTAATTCTCCTTGCGCTACACGTTTGCCCACCACCACTCGTCTCCTACTGCATTGGTGTGGCCACTGCTTCCACTGACGTCGAATCAATTCGTTTCCTCTCTCTACCCGGTAGCACATCGAAAGGACCCGTCTTTTCGAAATTCCAAAACATTTTCTCCAGACCCACAGCAGTCATCGGAACAAGCCTTTTATTAGTGTCCTGAACTTTGCAGAGCGACGTGTGCACAGTCATCATTCTTGCAATACACCTTTACAAGTAAAGCGTGATCCTGAATTGGGACAGTCATGGAGAACGTCGCAGACGCGAAAGGAGGAAAAACAGAGTACCCGGCTTGTTTTTATACCAACTTCAGTGGGTCATGCGCATGACAGGTGTTTTCATTTACGTATTATAACACATACAGCACCATCTAGTGATCAATTTTCACACAACTTTTTTTTCTAAAGGCCGTACTTATTCCCCCCTTCTCCGATAATATTCCGTTCAATTTGACGTCATTCTGACCAGTGGTGTTATTTCTACAGCGTTTTCAAAGTTTAACATTAATTATAATGACCCTGTATATAATAACACGTGTGTATTGGAATTCAACAATGTGTCGAAATTTCAAAGCAATCGGTGAACAAATTTTGAAGATTTGTCACTTCTAAGAAACTAATATTTACATTATTATTTATATACACTACTGGCCATAAAAATTGCTACACCAAGAAGAAACACAGATGATAAACGGGTATTCATGGGACAAATATATTATACTAGAACTGACATCTGATTACATTTTCATACAATGTGGGTGCATAAATCCTGAGAAATCAGTACCCAGAACAACCACCTCTGGCCGTAATACGTCTGGGCATTGAGTCAAACAGAGCTTGGATGGAGTGTACAGGTACAGCTGCCCATGCAGCTTCAACACGATACCACAGTTCATCAAGAGTAGTGACTGGCTTATTGTGACGAGCCAGTTGCTCGGCCACCATTGACCAGACGTTTTCAGTTGGTGAGAGATCTGGAGAATGTGCCGACCAGGGCAGCAGTCGAACATTTTCTGTATCCAGAAAGGCCCGTACAGGACCTGCAACATGCGGTCGTGCATTATCCTGCCGAAATGTAGGATTTCGCAGGAATCGAATGAAGGGTAGAGCCACGGATCGTAACACATCTGAAATGTAACGTCCACTGTTCAAAGTGCCGTCAATGCAAACAAGAGGTGACCGAGACGTGTAACCAATGGCGCCCCATACCATCACGCCGGGTGATACGCCAGTGTGGCGATGACGAATACACGCTTCAAATGTGCGTTCACCGCGATGTCACCGAACACGGATGAGACCATCATGATGCTGTAAACAGAACCTGGATTCATTCGAAAAAATGACGATTTGCCGTTCGTGCACCCAGGTTCGTCGTTGAGTACACCATCGCAGGGGCCCCTGTCTGTGATGCAGCGTCAAGGGTAACCGCAGCCTAGGTCTCCGAGCTAATAGTCCATGCTGCTGCAAACGTCGTCGAAATGTTCATGCAGATGGTTGTTGTCTTGTAAACGTGCGCATCTGTTGACTCAGGGATCGAGAAGTGGCTGCACGATCCGTTACAGCCATGCGGATAAGATGCCTGTCATCTCGACTGCTAGTGATGTTGGGATCCAGCACGGTGTTCCGTATTACCCTCCTGAACCCACCGATTCCACAATCTGCTAACAGTCATTGGATCTCGACCAACGCGAGCAGCAATGTCGCGATACGATAAACCGCAATCGCGATAGGCTACACTCCGACCTTTATCAAAGTCGGAAACGTGATGGTACGCATTTCTCCTCCTTACACGAGTCATCACAACAACGTTTCACCAGGCAACGCCGGTCCACTGCTGTTTGTGTATGAGAAATCGGTTGGAAACTTTCCTCATGTCAGCACGTTGTAGGTGTCGCCACCGGCGCCAAACTTTTGTGAATGCTCGAAAAGTTAATCATTTGCATATCACAGCATCTTCTTCCTGCCGGTTAAATTTCGCGTCTCTAGCACGTCATCTTCGTGGTGTAGCAATTTTAATGGCCAGTAGTGTAGATTAGTATAAATAAGCTGAAGGATTATTTTAAGTTATCAGTTTGTCTGAGTACAATTACGCGGCGAAGTCTGCAAATGCTTTATACATCCCCTTGACAATGTACGGATGGTTTCTCTGGGAGAAGTCTCCACTTTGATACTGTTAGGTGGCCATGGCTGCAGACTGGAAGCTCCAGTCGAGAATTACGCGGGTGTGCTCTCTAATGAGTGCCGCACACTTTCTGACCTAGGTCATACGAAAGACTGGCACTAATTACGAAACTTCTTTCTCATCTCTTTTAATTAAGGAAGCAACAGCCTGCCTGCCAGCTGCCATAAGAATGACTGTAGAAATTTATTAGTGTTGAGACGTAAGAGTTGTTCATCAGATCAGTCACACACGAGTGTTAAAGGCGCTTTATGCAATATAGTAACAGCTCTAAATTGACGAGAAGTGATTTCTTAAGATTGGCTTTGGGTTTCTTCACCAGGAGATTACCATATACACGTGTATCTTGTCAACTGCTCCAAACCCGACGAGACATATACAATATCCATGTCATTCACTTTCTTTTATCCTCCGCAGAGCGTTGTTTAAGGTTAGGTGAGGTGGCGAGGTTTAAATCTCGTAAAAGCCCTCCTTCTCTACTTTATGTTTGGTTGTTCTGGTTTACTTCAGAGGATTGGTGCGACAGTTTCTTCACAGCACCGCCGCTTGCTCTTTCATCCGACATTGTTTAATGTAGAAATAGCAGTAGTAATGCCTTCCACTTCGACTGGACATTAACTTTAATTTAATAAAAATGATCTCCTCTACCAAACGTTGGAACACGTGAAATATTATTATGTATCCCATAAGATTTTTTTTCTACTTGGTTGTCAATACCTGTTCCTGATTCAAACTAGTTTACTACGAGTAGTAGTGTTACAGACCCTTTCTTTAGACTATGCTGTACAGCTCTACGTCTGGTCTCCTCACGGTTGAATGTGTCCTTCAGTTTATACTCAGGCGGCGGCAAAAGTCTTCCAAACTTATTGGATGCAGCTGTTCTAGACCACACTGGCAACCTTCGTTTTTCTAGTGTTAAATAGGAAACACTTCTTAATGTTCTGCACAATACTTATTTGGTCACGAACTAGTTTTTTGGTTCTTAGGACATTGTACGTGACAACTGAAAGACGCAAATACAGACAAAATGGAGTGCAACCTACACAGATATTGCTTACAGACACGACACAAAAGATGAAAAAATGATGACGAATAGAGTGTTTACAGAGCAAAATATAACATTCTATGTCACAGAGAAATAGTCACATTTAATTATAAATGTAAACTAGTTTTTTGTGGGTGTCACTGCATTTGACAACACATGAAACGTAGAGTTGAATTTACAATTCTTACTTAATATTTGTATGATTGAAATTGAGTTTAACGGAGGAGGAAAATGAAATTGAGATTGGTCAGTTATATATTTACTGATTTCTAATATTTCCAGAAGGTTCATATTTCCGCTTTTCTCAACAATATGGTAAACTTCGCTATCTGCGTCATATGGGTGTTTTTCTACCAAAAGATGTTGCGCAAACGTTGAATCTGTCATTCTTGGTCTCCAGCTTCTTTCATGTTCTCACAGTTTAACTGCCACAGCGCTGCCTGACTCGCCAACATACGCCTTTTCGCAGTGCTTCCTTGTGATTTTATGCACAACACTCTGTGCCAAACGCTACAATTTGTCTTTTATATTGCAAAAAAATTTGATATTTTATTGTTGTTGTAAAATACAGTTTACAATTGCGAGATTTTAACTTTTTTGCTAGGTTATCTGAAATTTTGACAACACGTTGGACACTGCACCAATTTCACTACTCACTAGAGCCTGTTTACCAGCATACAGAAGTGGTGTAATTTTGTGCATTTTCTTTTTTTGTAGAATTTATCAGTCATGGCAGAGCTATAGTCGTTACTGGAAGCGATAAATTTAACAGTCTGTAATTCGATTTGGGGCAGATTCAAATAGTGGAACTGGTATGAGGCGATAGATCTTGAAATGGAGAGCTTCATGTTTATGACTGTGTGGGTGCTGGGGGCTTGCAGAGCTTACCGCATCTCTAGCTGTGACTCTTCTATCAAAACTGAAAAAGTATTTGTGCTAATGTTGAAAACCGGTCCATACGTTTAAACTTTAACTGGTGAATTAATGAGACGCTATGATACGGATTTTAATGCCCTTAAACATTCCCCTTTTAATAAAATCCGGTCCATAAGGAAACGTCAACGCAAATCTACTTTTTATGATATATGCTGTAGTGACCAGGACTTTCTCATGGGTTAAAAGAGTAACGACATGGGGACTTAACACAACTTAATCCAAGATAACTTGGAACTATAACTTTTTCAATAAATCTCATCTGGCCAATAGCTATCAGTGTATGGGAATGAGGTAATTCGTGTAAGGCAGATATATGTGCACTCTTTATCCTACAACACCTAATGAATTCAATTAAGCTCGTTTGGTAGCTAAACATCGACGTCTTCGTCACCGGAAACAGATGCCTTGCAAGTTACACTGCGACATATTCTTATCACGCGAGCTGAATATTGAACTGAAAAACAAAATACTTGCTTTACTGAGACCAGGTCGTTCTCTCTTTGCGAAGTATAGTAAGAATGAATCTAAATATCTCCTGAAAGAAGTGCTTAACGAAGCACATATGAGGGTTTAATGGCACAAGGTAACTTGAAAATTATGAAAAGAATTAATTTTTGTTGGTCATTATGAAATTTTGAATTGTGCTTTGTGTGAACATAATAATATTTTAGACCAAATTATAGACCAAATTATAGTTCCCAAATGTCAGTTTACATGGCTGCTTGCTGAGTAAGACGCACCCACGTTTTCCTCAGTGACTTACCTTTCTATGGTACGCCGTGGACATGTTTGCATCTACTTTGAGCTGTTGGCTAACTGTTCTGGTCGTCCTCTCTGTTGATTCCTGTAGTACTAGTATAACACATGTTCTTTCTGTCTGTATGCAAATAAATAACGAAATCGACCTCCAAGGTTTCCAAGAAAAGGTCTAGAGGAACTCGAAGAAAGAAAACAATGAACGCAAGCATTATAAATACACGAGAAGTTGATAATCATTTCTCTTAGTAGTATGGATTCTTATATTAACGTACTTTCAGAAGCTGTAAGTTAGTTTTTAAAATCTAAACATTGCAGGAATGTATTAAAAACACTTTAAGTGCAATAAAACTTTTAACTCAGTTTCCAATAACTTGTGTTTTTTCTTGCCTAACGTACCTTTTGTCTGAAAACATTTATACCAGAGCAATGAAACTCTAACAGTCAAATATCTCAATACGTGTGCATGAGGTGTCATTTTTAAGCTCTCTAGCGGTGATATAAAAGACTCGATGACACATTTTATTAAAAAATTTGCCCGAAAATAATGTCATTATTAAACATTTTTTAAAAATTACAATTTTATATCCTTAAAAAGTCGACTTGATAGCAAATGCTGTATATATATGTTTTATTATTAGTAATTCCAGACAAGAGGTAGATTGAAATCGCTCAATTTAACATGGCGGAGATGGAAGATACCTTCCCCGTAACAGATCAGAATGGAAAATAATTTCGTAAAAGTCGCAAATTATGTGACAGCGGAATAAGCACTTGTGTATTACAGGACCTCACGTTTTACATGCTAGTATTAATAATACTAAGCAATGAGTGAAGGAGCAGTGAGATAAACTACTTGGATACTCAGATGAACCAATGGTAAATCGATATCGATTCTCATCTGTCTCAACCAAGTTGCGAAACCGAAAAAGAACTAACATGGCCCACATGAAGTGCTATTCAAAAATATTTCACGTGAATAAATTTGAAAACAACCTAATGGATAACCATGTAAAGGCTGCGCAGTCCAAAATCCTGGACGATATAGTTTCATTGTGTCCATAGTGTAAATAGCTCGGCACATCCAGTCAGCAGGGAAGCCGATTGTGTTCACGGCAGCAGGCGGGAAAGAGAAGTTGTGCCTTCGTCCCACAAGGCATGCAAGCGTTCGCTGACCGATCTCCATGCACAGCAATGCTATTGGCTAACCAGTCCCAGAGTTTACGAAGAGTATTTGATACATGCCTGCTCGGTTGTCCACCAAAGACGAAGCTCCTCTAGCAGACGGAACGCTAGCAAAATGTTCTTTGAGACATGCAAGTGTTCATCGATACACCTACGTGTGAATATATAGTATGAAAGACGCCTATAGCAGACTACTCTCTGTGTCTGTATAAAGGTCCAAAAATTTAACAGATCAGCCTCTTGTCTCCATTGTGAACTAATTTTTTACATTTTTTGAGTTTAAATGATATAGCAATGTATCTAACTGCCTAATTATGCCAGGCCACAAACACAGGACATCATCCAGATACCTAAGCTAGTATTTAAATTTGGAACTCAGTGGTTCTTAATGAAAGAAAACTTGTTCGAAACTGTAAATGAAAATTAAACTAGAAATAGTTCCGTTTTACGCACATCTGAGTAACAATTACTAGGTCTTGTAATTCTACATGATTTACTTCATATTTGTGCAAAGGATATGTTGATATGTTTGCACACTCTTGCTAGGGACATTTGTAAATATGCTAGTAACATCAAACGATATTAGCTTAGAACTGGATGAGACTTGTACACAATAATTTTATCAACTAAAGCTATGAAATCACTAATACTAAACTTAAGTTTAAAATTTTTCTTTTTACGATCTAATCTAGGTTTCTCTCTAGCAAGTGACAAAAAGCAGAAAAACATTACATTATTTGGTGTACGGTAGTACCACCTTTATGTAATTTCGCTAATCAACGTAATACATTTAAGGGTTCGTGAAAACCTACAAGGCTTTGTGTTACTGCATACACAATGACGAAACGTGCTTAGGCTGATTATAAACTAATGCAAATCTCTCTAAAAGTTCCCTTCACGATGATTAGTATGACAACTAAATGAAGCGCAATGGAGGTTGTAAAATATAAACGGAATACAACCACTGCTTCACACGTGCTATAACTGTCATGTTTCAGGGAAATGTTTCCTTGCTGTTCTTGTTTCATAAGCTCGAAACGGAGGAGCCAAATGTTGTGTGTTAGGTGAATGTGCCTCCTTACATGAACCATGGACCTTGCCGTAGGTGGGGAGGCTTGCGTGCCTCAGCGATACAGATAGCTGTACCGTAGGTACAACCACAACGGAGGGGTATCTGTTGAGAGGCCAGACAAACGTGTGGTTCCTGAAGAGGGGCAGCAGCCTTTTCAGTAGTTGCAAGGGCAACAGTCTGGATGATTAACTGATCTGGCCTTGTAACAATAACCAAAACGGCCTTGCTGTGCTGGTACTGCGAACGGCTGAAAGCAAGGGGAAACTACGGCCGTAATTTTTCCCGAGGGCATGCAGCTTTACTGTATGATTAAATGATGATGGCGTCCTCTTGGGTAAAATATTCCGGAGGTAAAATAGTCCCCCATTCGGATCTCCGGGCGGGGACTACTCAAGAGGATGTCGTTATCAGGAGAAAGAAAACTGTCGTTCTACGGATCGGAGCGTGGAAGATCCCTTAATCGGGCAGGTAGGTTAGAAAATTTAAAAAGGGAAATGGATAGGTTAAAGTTAGATATTGTGGGAATTAGTGAAGTTCGGTGGCAGGAGGAACAAGACTTCTGGTCAGGTGACTACAGGGTTATAAACACAAAGTCAAATAGGGGTAATGCAGGAGTAGGTTTAATAATGAATAGGAAAATAGGAATGCAGGGAAGCTACTACAAACAGCATAGTGAACGCATTATTGTGGCCAAGATAGATACGAAGCCCACACCTACTGCAGTAGTACAAGTTTATATGCCAACTAGCTCTGCAGATGACGAAGAAATTGAAGAAATGTATGATGAAATAAAAGAAATTATTCAGATAGTGAAGGGAGACGAAAATTTAATAGTCATGGGTGACTGGAATTCGAGTGTAGGAAAAGGGAGAGAAGGAAACGTAGTAGGTGAATATGGATTGGGGCTAAGAAATGAAAGAGGAAGCCGCCTGATAGAATTTTGCACAGAGCACAACTTAATCATAGCTAGGTTTAAGAATCATGATAGAAGGTTGTATACATGGAAGAACCCAGGAGATACTAAAAGGTATCAGATAGATTATATAATGGTAAGACAGAGATTTAGGAACCAGGTTTTAAATTGTAAGACATTTACAGGGGCAGATGTGGACTCTGACCACAATCTATTGGTTATGACCTGTAGATTAAAACTGAAGAAACTGCGAAAAGGTGGGAATTTAAGGAGATGGGACCTGGATAAACTGATAGAACCAGAGGTTGTACAGAGTTTCAGGGAGAGCATAAGGGAACAATTGAAAGGAATGGGGGAAAGAAATACAGTAGAAGAAGAATGGGTAGCTCTGAGGGATGAAGTAGTGAAGGCAGCGGACGATCAAGTAGGTAAAAAGAAGAGGGTTAGTAGAAATCCTTGGGTAACAGAAGAAATATTGAATTTAATTGATGAAAGGAGAAAATATAAAAATGCAGTAAATGAAGCAGGCAAAAAAGGAATACAAACGTCTCAAAAATGAGATCGACAGGAAGTGCAAAATGGCTAAGCAGGGATGGCTAGAGGACAAATGTAAGGATGTAGAGGCTTATCTCACTAGGGGTAAGATAGATACTGCCTACAGGAAAATTAAAGAGACCTTTGGAGATAAGAGAACCACATGTATGAACATCAAGAGCTCAGATGGAAACCCAGTTCTCAGCAAAGAAGGGAAAGCAGAAAGGTGGAAGGAGTATATGGAGGGTCTATACAAGGGCGATGCACTTGAGGACAATATTATGGAAATGGAAGAGGATGTAGATGAAGATGAAATGGGAGATACGATACTGCGTGAAGAGTTTGACAGAGCACTGAAGGACCTGAGTCGAAACAAGGCCCCCGGAGTAGACAACATTCCATTGGAACTACTGACGGCCTTGGGAGAGCCAGTCCTGACAAAACTCTACCATCTGGTGAGCAAGATGTATGAAACAGGCGAAATACCCTCAGACTTCAAGAAGAATATAATAATTCCAATCCCAAAGAAAGCAGGTGTTGGCAGATGTGAAAATTACCGAACAATCAGTTTAATAAGCCACAGCTGCAAAGTACTAACACGAATTCTTTACAGACGAATGGAAAAACTAGTAGCAGCCGACCTCGGGGAAGATCAGTTTGGATTCCGTAGAAATACTGGAACACGTGAGGCAATACTGACGTTACGACTTATCTTAGAAGAAAGATTAAGGAAAGGCAAACCTACGTTTCTAGCATTTGTAGACTTAGAGAAAGCTTTTGACAATGTTGACTGGAATACTCTCTTTTAAATTCTAAAGGTGGCAGGGGTAAAATACAGGGAGCGAAAGGCTATTTACAACTTGTACAGAAACCAGATGGCAGTTATAAGAGTTGAGGGACATGAAAGGGAAGCAGTGGTTGGGAAGGGAGTAAGACAGGGTTGTAGCCTCTCCCCGATGTTATTCAATCTCTATATTGAGCAAGCAGTAAAGGAAACAAAAGAAAAATTTGGAGTAGGTATTAAAATCCATGGAGAAGAAATAAAAACTTTGAGGTTCGCCGATGACATTGTAATTCTTTCAGAGACAGCAAAGGACTTGGAAGAGCAGTTGAACGGAATGGATGGTGTCTTGAAGGGAGGATATAAGATGAACAACAAAAGCAAAACGAGGATAATGGAATCTAGTCGAGTTAAGTCGGGTGATGCTGAGGGTATTAGATTAGGAAATGAGACACTTAAAGTAGTAAAGGAGTTTTGCTATTTGGGGAGCAAAATAACTGATGATGGACGAAGCAGAGAGGATATAAAATGTAGACTGGCAATGGCAAGGAAAGCGTTTCTGAAGAAGAGAAATTTGTTAACATCGAGTATAGATTTAAGTGTCAGGAAGTTATTTCTGAAAGTATTTGTATGGAGTGTAGCCATGTATGGAAGTGAAACATGGACGGTAAATAGTTTGGACAAGAAAAGAATAGAAGCTTTTGAAATGTGGTGCTACAGAAGAATGCTGAAGATTAGATGGGTAGATCACATAACTAATGAGGAAGTATTGAATAGGATTGGGGAGAAGAGAAGTTTGTGGCACAACTTGACCAAAAGAAGGGATCGGTCGGTAGGACATGTTCTGAGGCATCAAGGGATCACCAATTTAGTATTGGAGGGCAGCGTGGAGGGTAAAAATCATAGGGGGAGACCAAGAGATGAATACACTAAGCAGATTCAGAAGGATGTAGGTTGCAGTAGGTACTGGGAGATGAAGAAGCTTGCACAGGATAGAGTAGCATGGAGAGCTGCATCAAACCAGTCTCAGGACTGAAGACCACAACAACAACAACAGGTGAATGTGCGATGAGATGCCAGTCACACTTACAGACTGTTGCAAGCGAAAGTTTCTCTTCCTGTCTGGCTTGTCTGGAAATTAGTGCTTTCAAGAAATGTTAAGGATAACTTCTTCCTCTACTATGGAAACCGGGTACAACACTTCGTTTCATGCAGCCAGGGAGGGAAAAGAAAAGGAATATCTGTTAAAAAGATGGTTCAAATGGCTATGAGCACTATGGGACTTAACTTCCGAGGTCATCAGTCCCCTAGAACTTAGAACTACTTAAACCTAACTAACCTAAGGACATCACACACATCCATGCCCGAGGCAGGATTCGAACCTGCGATCGTAGCGCTCGCGCGGTTCCAGACTGTAGCGCCTAGAACCGCTCGGCCACTCCCGCCGGCAAGATTTGTTAAAGTTTCACGTCTCCCTGAAGTGTAGATATTCGTAGGCGGTGCTAAAGATGTGTTGGAGAAACATCAGAAGAAGGAATCAGTCGTAATCTTTCAAAGGAACCATCCTGTCATTCGTCTGAGGTATTCCTCAACTTGGACCACCTCGCATGTTAAAAAGCTTTCCCAGTACGGTTAGCACAACATGTCTTTCAGGAGGAACTGATACCTTTAACGCAAATAACTTTCTTAGATTTCAGGCAACCCACTCAAAACCTTAGTCCATACGAGCTTCTTAGGTATGTCTGGATATCTACATGGGCCATCCACCACTTCAGATACGTGAATATCAGAAAACCAGAAACGTTCCATCTTGTAGTATCGGCTGTCTCACATGAAAGTCTTCAATTAGAACTCGAATATGGATGGACAGCGTGGAAAATGACTACAGAGAGTTCTATCTGGAGTCAAGAGATCGTAGATGAACAAAAAATTTACATTTCCTCTTTGGGGGAACTCACGGTGCTTTTGTAGAGAAGTAAACTATGTCTCAGGTGCTTAAGTGCACCTGATGTCCTTTAAAGTACGCCGTTGGAGCTTAGTTAATAGAATACTAAACAGTCATTATCTTGCTAAATACTGGTCTAATGTACTTGAAAATGTGCTGCACTTTTTCACAGCACCTGTTTTGCGTAATTGATGCGTTTTTACACATTGTTTTGTGCTTTTTGCCGGCATCATTATGTGTAAACTTGGTTATCGTACACAAACAACTTCGTAAAAACTACGTTGCACCTCAACACCGAAGGATAAGTAAATAAAATTTTGGTATCTGAATTGTTTTCACTTGAATTCCGCTGGAAGAGTAAATTCAGGTTCAATGAGCGAACTGGTGGTGAACAGTTGTATCACAAGAACGCAAGAGAAGATGAGGCAGTCCCTGGGTCGCACACAGCTACTGAATACCGCAGAGATCAGCTTTAACTGCTGTCAGCACCGAGGACGACTGTACACGGCCGGACTAGGAATAGCCTGATATACACTGAGCGGACACTATATTTGGAGTATGTAGGCGTTTACGGAAAGAACTCGCTGGGCTGTGGCTGTGGAGAAGCAGGTGGCCCCCGGGTAAAACATAGCAGCCAGCTTGGGACTCAAATGTCCAATTAGCGTGCTACGGTCTTCGACAATGAATGCATCATGTGATTTATACCAGCTCCAGACCACAGCGATTGTGGCAAACGTGTTGAACTAGTCACTGGTTCATCGTGACGATAAATTTATGTTGCGACTGAAATGAGCAAATAAAACAGATCTTCTATTGAATGATACGATATAAAATAAAACTTGCTCGCAATAAATATTACTCGAATAATATTGGCAATTTGTACAGAGTAACTTGAACTTCGTGATGAGGGGAAACAAGAGAGAACTTGAGAAATGTAAGTCGCATGGAATTAAGTTATCCAAATGAAGAAAATATTTTAATCCATAGGAAAAAAAAGTTAAATTTTCCTGACTCTTGCACGGAGGGATATGAAAACAAGTGGAAGTAATTGGCGATTAAATTCAATGATACTATATCGCTGTTATGTACTAATTGTTATTCCTATAAAGACTTCTATGATAGGTCGCTGACTTTGTTTCGGTACTTTTGAATAATCATTTACTTTAGAGAACGAACTTAAAGCCGCAGTACGTAGTCGTGTCATTCATTCTTAAGAGGGGAGATGAACAGTAACCTGTAATTAGCGACCAGTCTCATTTTCGTAATTGTTTACAGGTCAATGTAAGATATACGATAAGTCTGTACAGATGGACTTTAGTGATGTTAGCTTTCAACGCTGTGTAAATTTACAGAGAAAATTATATTAGATTGCAATAACGATCATTTACGAAATCTGATAAGAAGGCTAATTTTGTTGACTTTTGTGTCGCATTATAATGACTTTCGATTGTATTACTAAGGAAATTACTTTATTAAATACTTTCGATTTTCCTTAATAATAACACAAATCACGGATTTTGATTAAAGTGTTCCGTCAAAGGAATAAAACAAAAGAAAGGACGGACAGATGGCTTATATAACGCCTCTCGAAGTTCGCTCTTGACAGCCACCTACCCACTACCTACAGAAAGACATTTAAGAAGCTCCCCACAACTGTAATGCATCGTCTAGACAGGCACACTCTGATCAATGGATAGCAATTAATCGCACGACAAAGATCCAAAATAACAACTGAACAAATTTTTATACTAATCGAAAATGAACTACTCTAAATATGTGACGTAGAATCATGGTATTTACATGAGGCGCTGAAAGAGGCTGATACATAATAATTTGATTTCAGACCTGAACCCATCGCTACTGTATTAAACCGAAATAGTGATCTGTTGTTTCAGTGGTCATACTGACTCAATAAACGTTGTGAAAACGCATGTATGACGCTGACGAGCAAAGCCATTGAGTGGTTCCATTGGTTCCATTCTCTGCTTCTCTGAGGGAAACGTTAGGCGCTGTAACGGGACAGCTGTTCCTAGCCGACCAGTCGTGTATCAGTGCACAGTGTATACTAACTTGTGGAGCAGGTTAATTAGAGTTGTTTAACATAAGAAGTAATGATGCTACCATCTTAGGTAGTTAGTGTTACTGTAAGTGCACCACCACTAATATCATTCAGAGCACTTGGACAGCGTAACACCACCATATTCACTGAACACCCGGACCGTTCTGACCATATAGAATCTACTCACAGTGATTACGATATAGTTGCTGCTGATGTTTTGCCACGAGCAGGGAAAAGCGCCTTATGGATGGGTATTTCTATTTGCAGTACGCTTAAGGCAGAGAGAATGCAAAATTATAATGAGAGGCTAACTAATCAGAGTGAAGAGCAGTGTCTCCAGCAATTTCTTGGAGTTCTTGCAGTTTTATCGTAATTTAGTACCTGATAGGGTCACACTAAGGGGTCCTCGTCGTTGTTAAGCAACTGAAACGGGAATTGCCGAAGTTTAATTGCTACAGTACTTTCCCACATTAACTAAACCCCCTTTTTGTGTTGAATATTACTCCGAAGACGATGTTAATTTGACTTTCAGTCCATCATCTGACGACATACTGAGTGATATCTGAACTGCAGTGATAGTTACGTTGCCTGCCGTGTGATTTCTCGGTAGTGTTGTGGCAGCTGGCAGTTAGTGCTGAATGCAGAAGCGTGCAAAGATCTTCAATCGCCTCTGGTCTATGTTTTCCATGCCATAATTAGTTAAATGACATCTGGCTTATTCTGCTGAAAAGCTCGGTGCTCACAATTCCTTAAGAATCTTCGAGCATTGGGGCTGCATGAAAGGAGACAGACTATTGGATGAGAGAATGAGCACTTCCTATTTGTTTTCGAGGTTTCTGATGGGAACTACGATAGAATCTGGTGTGTTATTATGCCTCAGAACACTGAAATATTTATTTTCTCACATCATACGACAACAAGTGCTATGATATGAAAGGAGATAATGAATTTTATATACTTTCCAGAAAAATTATTTACTTGTGTACTACTATTGAGTGCAGAAAAGCTGATTAGCTCTTGATTGTGTTCTGCGTTAATTTTTGAATCTCGTCAGATTACCTACGACAAAGCTGTTCTTTTCTTGGGATCAAACTAGAGTGGACAGTCAGTCAACAGTTAACATTCTGGCTACTAATTATTTGTGACACTGGTTCCATTTGCTCTATCGAATCTATGAACAGAGTCTAACTTTGGCTGGTCGAAGAATGCTGATAGTGATGTCTCTACACTGGATGCAGAACCGCCGGCCGCGGTGGCCGAGCGGATCTAGGTGCTTCAGTCCGGAACCACACGACTGCTACGGTCGCAGGTTCGAATCCTGCATCGGGCATGGATGTGTGTGATGTCCTTAGGTTAGTTAGGTGTAAGTAGTCTAAGTTCTAGGGGACTGATGATCTCAGATGTTAAGTCCCATAGTGCTCAGAGCCATTTGAACCATTTGATGCAGAACCAAGATGATGTCTAATCGTACAATGTAGGCTTTCAAGGCCGGTGTTGTCTTTAGTTGAAACTTCCGGGCTGAGAGACCGTGGTCGATGTATAAAATTTCCACCTAACGTTTCGTCTCCATGTGCGGGAGACATCTTCTGAAGTCGTCCGGCTACTGCCACTGAGGATCCAGGTACTCTCTCATTTATAGAGCGCATAGAGGGCACCACCATTTGTCACGTGATGCCGACGGTATGCCTATCTTTGGAAGGCGTCATCATTCTCGATTAAGAGTAATCGATTGTCATTCTGCTGGCGCAACGTCGACATCCTTATTTTGTCCTACTTTAAAACTTACTCTTTCCTATTAAAATTATTATGGTGTTTGTGAATCTCTATTGCTTCTCTGTACATGCGCGCATGATAATGGGATGTTCGTGCTAGAACGCTTGTCTCATTAAATTTAATTTCGTGGTTCCCATCTCGAAAAACATGCTCAGCTACAGCCGATTTTTCGATGTGGCCTAAGCGACAGTTTCTTTTATGTTCGGCTAAGCGGGTGTTTACACTTCTTACGTACCGAAGCTGAGCATGTTTTTCGAGATGGGAACCACGAAATTAAATTTAATGAGACAAGCGTACTAGCACGAACATCCCATTATCATGCGCGCATGTATAGAGAAGCGATAGAGATTCACAAACACCATAATAATTTTAATAGGAAAGAGTAAGTTTTAAAGTAGGACAAAATATGGATGTCAACGTTGCGCCAGCAGAATGACAATTGATTACTCTTAACCGAGAATGATAACGCCTTCCAAAGATAGGCATACCGTCAGCATCACGTGACAAATGGTGGTGCCCTCTATGCGCTCTATAAATGAGAGAGTACCTGGATCCTCAGTGGCAGTAGCCGGACGACTTCAGAAGATGTCTCCCGCACATGGAGACGAAACGTTAGGTGGAAATTTTATACATCGACCACGGCCTCTCAGCTCGGAAGTTTCAACTGAAGGCAAGATGATGTCTGTCTGTTTATATCTTAGCTTCCTCTACAAAGTCCGTCTGTCAACCAACATAAATGCACCGCTACGGCGTTGGGCACTGTTCAACAGTGTGCTCGTTGTAATCCAGACCCTCAAGAGTGCACTGTATATGTTAAATACATTGCCGGCCGAAGTGGCCGTGCGGTTAAAGGCGCTGCAGTCTGGAACCGCAAGACCGCTACGGTCGCAGGTTCAAATCCTGCCACGGGCATGGATGTTTTTTATGTCCTTAGGTTAGTTAGGTTTAACTAGTTCTAAGTTCTTGGGGACTAATGACCTCAGCAGTTGAGTCCCATAGTGCTCAGAGCCATTGGATTTTTTTAAATACATTCTGGACTTAATATATCTTCCAAGAATTTAATAAACTTATTAGGCAGGCAATGGGTTGAATATACATTTATTTTGTAACTTCCCACCACATTAAAATACGAGGAGCGTTCAATAAGTAATGCAACACATTTTTTTTTCTAAACCAGTTTCTGTTGAAAAAATGGAGTTGTGGGACACTGTGGAATATTCCCGCTTCAGCGCGTGTAGTTTCATGAAGTTCCGATAAGCCACGGCATCACGCGTAGCCTTCAAAGTGGCGTCTGTAACGGCGGTAAGTCCCTAGCAGAGAGTTGTCACTGAGTTTGCTGTAGCGGAAAACCAGAGCATCGTAGATATTCCCACACGCTTGCAGAATGTCTACGGAGAGTTGGCAGTGAAAAAAGCATGGTGAGTCGTTGGGCGAGGCGTCTGTCATCATCGCCAGGTCCAACAAATCTGTTCAGTCTCGCGAGTGCTGGCCGGCCGCACAGAGCTGTAACCCCTGCAGTCTTGGAACGTGTGGACACTCTCATTCGAGGTGGTCGACGGATCACAATCAAACACCTCGCTGCACAACTGGACGTCTCTGTTGGTTGTACTGACACACTCGTCCTCCAGTTGGGGTACTCAAAAGTATGTACTGGCTGTGTTCCTCGCCGCCTAACAGAAGACCACAAAGAACAAAGAAGGGCCATTTCTGCGGGATTGCTTGCACGTTTCGAGACTCATCCTGGCAACGTTTTGTCGAATATTTTCACAGACAAGAAGCATGCGTTGATCGCTTCGAACCGGAAACAAAACAGTAGTCCATGGAATTACGGGACACCACATCTCCTAGGAAGAAAAAGTTCAAATCCATACCCTCAGCCGGTAAACTCATGGCAACAGCCTTCAGGGACTCTGAAGGGGTTATACTGTTTGATGTCCACCCTCATCAGTTCTGAATTTTATAGTACTACCTTCAGGAAACTGAAGAAAGAACTTCAGCGAGTTCGTCGCCACATAAATGCAAACGAACTTCTCCTTCTTCATGAAAGTGCAAGGTCTCACACAAGTCTGTGCACCCGAGAGGAGCTCAAAAAACTTCATTGGACTGTTCTTCCTCAATGCACCTTAGAGCCTCGCACTTCCCGACATACAGGAGTTTGGCCCAACGAAAGATGCACTCCACGGGAAGCGGTACGTGGATGATGCCAATGCAGCAAGTCCTTGGCTCTGACGTCGACCAGTATAGTGGTACCATGCGGGCGTACAGGCCCACTCAGTGAGGCAGCGAGAGGCTGTCGCACTGAACGCAGATGATGTTGAAAAATAGAATTTTGTTGCCAAATGAGTGGGAAATAATATGGAGTATTGTAATCCGGAATAAAACCAGCCTGCATTCAGAAAAAATGTGTTACATCACTTATTGAATGCCCCTCGTACTTCACAGTTTCTTAATTGGAAACTTTATATTATTCATAGACTATAAATCTGCCTGTGAGTGTTCACATTTAGCCGGCTGGAGTGGCCGAGTGCTTCTAGCCGCTACAGTCTGGAACCGCGCGACCGCTACGGTCGCAGGTTCCAACCCTGCCTCGGGCATGGATGTGTGTGGTGTCCTTAGGTTAGTTCTAGTTCTAAGTTCTAGGGGACTGATGACCTCAGAAGTTAAGTCCCATAGTGCTCAGAGCCATTTGAACCATTTGTTCACATTTTGTAATCAATGCTGTAATGTTGGGTCTCCAACTGTGTGCCTGTCTTTTGGGGATAGTGGCAATGATTTTCTAACTCTATAATCATAAAAAAATGTGTTGCCTACTGATAATGTTTACAGTATGCTTCGAAACAAGGAATCGTATCTAGTGAATGAGCTTTTTAGTTTTCAGTATGCTTAAGACAGAGGAACACAAATAACGGTGACAGTTATTGATATATGATGTTTATTTTGCAGTCGGTGCATGCGAATAATATTAGTAACTGTGCTCTAGTCCCTAAAACTATTTGTAGAATTGCGAATAAGACTCATTGTCATATACACTGGGCATTCCAGCCCCTCGGTAGCTGCATCTTTGAGACGCAAGCTATAGTCACTTCCCAACCCGCTCAAGGAACAGATCGGCCGGTATTCTTCCTGATGGTAGTATAACTGAATCTTGGCAACAATGGAGAATATGTCTGGCAACTTAGTGACTGACGAGTTACCTCCTTGATAGCACAGAATTACCCTGATAAATTCACTTTACATTTCAAGTAGTTTCCAATGAATTATCTAAGTGATTTTCACTTGATGTGTAACATAAAGTTACCAGTTCTGAGTCCAGGGAAATCGTTCTACTTGGAAATTGCAACAAATCTCGTGTTTTCTATTACTACCGAGATAATTTTTGGTTTTTGTGAGTACAAAATGCTATTCGTGAAACGCCCCTTTCCATACTAGTTTGAGATGACACAGGATAGCAAATAAATAGAGACCATTTCAAAGTCCAAATTGAATAATATTCTGCTATTTCACGCTGAGAGAGGCATGCTTGTGGTTTATTAAAATATTCTATCATGCTAAGGTTATTGTGGTATGTTGTATTTATGGTATTTTGGGGAAAACTGACATTTCGAGGCCGTGCCTGTGTACAAAATATAGGTTGACTCTTACATAGAAGATAACAGCAGGGCACCAGCACCCCAACAGAATTTCATCAGCTGGGAAAACAAATAATGAAAGCTAAGGTAAAATCTAGCTTAACGTGAACTAGCCGGTAACTGCGCTATTTATATAAATAAACAGCACTGGCTGCTTGCTGTGATCTTCTATATAAGAGTCGAACTATATAAGTTGTATTTAGTTTGTATTAGTACAGTCTTATTTTAATAGCATTTTCCACTAGTTTACACAACAGTAAACATCAATGAGGAGCAAATCATCAACCATATACACCTTAACATTATCTAAAAAATCTTAAAGTGCTCAGGTAGTTTACCGGTTCCATGCTTACAGAAGACTGCTGGTTTTGAATTAACCGGGTTTTAAGTGCATTTCCACAGGAAAAGAATTTTCCTGGTGGTTGTTAAAGTGCGGGAAAGGTAAACACGGGAGAGCACAAGATCAGAAGAATAACTGCATGTGAGATGACTTCCGAAACAAACTCCCGGACAGTTTCGTCTGTAAAATCAACAGTGTTCATTATTCTCTAGTAGCGACGAATGATGCAGTTTCGTCGGTCGCTTTCCTTTCACTGTGACCGAAAGGAGTGCCCGCTGTTGGCAACAAATACCAGCAGCAATGGATACACCTTGGGGAGAATTTCGCAGTGCAAGACACACCTTTTGAGCCACCGGATGCAAAGTAATACTTCACACTGCCTTTTGCTAGAGGATATGTCTTTTTTGGGTCTTATCAATTAATTTGTCTTTAAGAAGGTAACATAAAGGCATCATAATCCATTGGCAGTAAAAATACTGCATAGGAATCCTCAGCGAACGAATTGGACCGAGCTGATGACGTTTGAGCGAAACTGCAGTGTTAGTCACCCCTTTGTTTCTTGTTTCTTTGATTTATACTCTTACACTCTACTTTTAAACCTAGCCTATTCATTGAAAATGTCACACAACAGTTAAATGGTCGGAGTTCACCACATATATCAGACATCCTAGATGCGAAAAATCTGTCGTGTCAGAACATCCTTTCTTGCATCCAGAAAATTTCTATCTTACATGTTTTGACCAAAAGCACTCGATCCATACGTAATAAAAGAAGTTTCGAGTTGCCTCCTCTGCCCCCACCCCTCTATTAAACCCAGATCGAACAATAAATTTCAAATGTTAGACCTTCTTCCGCCTGGGACTCTATTTTGCAGTGCTCAAAAAATCTTCATAAGTTTCAGGCTTGCGATGTACAACACATAACTGAAGATAAATATTAGTATTTCAAGAAAGAAATTGATAAATACACTGATAACGCCGCGCCGCGGTAACCTGACGGCAGCTGACCGGTAGCGGGTGGGGGTGGCGGCTGATGTGTGTCCGGTGTGATGAGCAAACTGCCGAGTGTAGGCTGTTCTGATGCTGACGCAGCGACGAAATGTTTTGTGGGTTTGTTTCTGGAAGTTTTTACTAAACCATGGGGATTAAAAAGATAAGCGAATGTTCTTTGACATTCCATCACACTGATAATTTCAGCACACAGCCGAAACTTGGCTTGAATATAGAGAATGTAATGCATTCAACTTGCGACTTTGTGCCCACATTGTCTGACGTTTACCACTGGACCACGAGTTGATACAGCATTTTAACAGCTTGAGAAGGAAACAATAGTTCCTCCATACACTTCCGCATCCTACAGAGTTGCTTGATCGTGCATACGGTTGGACTTGGAATTCTGAAGTTCGACTGGTTTTCATAGCCACATTAAGTAAACGTCTCAGACTTAGTCTCTTCGGTGGGCGGCCAGTGGCCAGGTTCTATGTCTAAGACACTACACGTCTGAGTTTACTGTGCGTGTATCTTAACTGTGTTTCATCACGTCCCTACCTTTCCCCTCTATTCACCATCAGTTTCCCTCATACCCACTGCAGCTAGCTCAAATGGCTCTGAGCACTATGGGACTTAACTTCTGAGGTCATCAGTCCCCTAGAACTTAGAACTACTTAAACCTAACTACCTAAGGACATCACACACATCAATGCCCGAGGCAGGATTCGAACCTGCGACCGTAGCGGTCGCGCGGTTGCAGACTGTAGCGCCTAGAACCGCTCGACCACTCCGGCCGGCACTGCAGCTAGTACTCCTATGTAAAATCTGTCTTTATTATAATGTCTAATTACTTTAAACATAGCTGCTAAGGTTCAGTGACCGTGTCAGAATTATATTATAACAAATAAGCCTTCGGTCACAAATATTAAGTCAAAATTGACCAGGTTTCGACGCTACTATGAGCGTCGTCTTCAGAATTAGACTAACTGTTCTAAAACATATTAAGTATATAATACAATAATAAATTTAAAGTTTGTACTGACTGGAAAAAGATGCAGTACTTACAAGTCACATATAAAAAAAGATCTAAGCCGGAAAGGCGACGTCATGAATAGTCGTACGTAAGACGGCGAGCCGCTAAGGGCTGCTCGTACTTTAGTGAACAAGGGTTGCAAGAAGACTGAGGTGCCCACGTTAGAAGGTGTGGGCAAGTAAACATGGTGTTGCTACGAGCGCCATCTAGTAGCCGCAGAAACAACTCGGCTACTGTATATTCAAAATTGTCTAATTACAGTAGTCAACAGTGGTTTTGGTACAGACGAAGTACATATAAAACTTAAGTCTATATTCTAATGTGACATAAAATCAGTAAGTCTCCATCACGTCAGAATTAAAAGTTGTGACCAGCAAGTTATATAACATAGTTGAATTTACTGAATAATTTTTAAGTGCTCTGTGTTTGAAAGGAGTGTGATAAAAGTTAGTGCAGTGACCTTTTTTATTCTTAACTTCAATGTGAACTAGTTTTTAAATGTAATATGTCACATTAGTGTATTAACATTGTGTATTTAAACGCTCCAGTCGCATACGTTTGCTTACTCTTCCCTCTACATTATCTCAAGTCTCTGAATTTTTCTTTTCCTTTCCAGGAATTGATCTGGCTAAATTCATTCGACAGAAAAGTGTTTTGTAGGCACTGGAAATACAATATTAGGATATCAAAAAGTGGATGTACAAACCATTCCGATTCATTTTGTTATACATGTGGTGAATTCACAAGAAGGAAACAAAGACGACTAATTTCTAATTTACTGAAGACGTCGTATCATTTATACTTCAAATGCCAACTGGGAGATCGGGATAGAGACTGGGCACCTCACATAACTTGCACTAGGTGCAATTGTAAACTAACATAATTGCTGGAAGGAAAAAAGAGCACTTACCATTTGGCGTATCAATGATCTGGCGAGTGCCTCAAAGTCATGTTGATGATTGCTACTTCTGTTTGACTAATGTAACTGGCTTTTCATCAAAGAATAAGAAGAATATAGAGTACCCTAACCTGCCCTCAGCAATTAGACCTGTTCCCCACGATGAAGGCCTGCCTGTTCCAACTCCTCCGTTAGTGTGGGAAGAAGTTCCTAATTCTGATCATGAATCTACAATCGCTGAGGAAGCACAATGGCAATCAAGTAAAGAGGAGCACTTTCTAGAATAAAGACCACATTTAATCACACAAGCAAGCTTGAATGACCTAGTTCGTGATTTATACTTATCCAAGTAGCACACAGATATTTTATCTTCACGTCTTAAGGCATGGAACTTACTTCCTGAGGAAACAAGAACTACTCACTTTAGGCAACGTAATAAAGATCTGATGACATATTACCGTATGGTGGTCAACGTTTGTGCCTGTAGTAGGATTAATGAAACAGTTAAACATACCATACGATGCTGCTGAGTGGCGCTTGTTTATTGAGACTTCCAAGACAAGTCTGAAGGCTGTACTATTGCATAATGGTAATACGTTTCCATCTGTATCTGCAGGGTACTCTGTGACTATGAAAGAGAACTACGTAAATTTGTCAGAGGTACTTGAAGCTATTAAGTATAAGGAAGAAAACTGGAAAATATGTGGTGAACTTAAGGTGATTGGTTTACTAACTGGTCTCCAAAATGGTTTCACTAAGTATTGCTGTTTCCTTTGTCTTTGGGACAGCCGTGCAGCAGATAAACATTATGCAGTTAAAGCAGTGGCCACCACGAGAGAAATTGGCTCCAGGGCGAGAAAAAGTGAAATACAGTATGTACCTTTGGTGGATTCTCAAAATATTTTCCTTCCTCGGCTGCATATTAAGCTCGGCCTTATGAAGAATTTTGTCAAGGTAATGGACACAAATGCTAAGGGTTTCATGTATCTAGGTTAAGTGTTCCCTGAATTAAGTGACGCCAAATTGAAAGAGGGGATTTTTATTGGACCACAAATTACGAAGTTAATGCATGATAAGAACTTCGAAGAAAAATTAAGTCCGTTAGAACTTACAGCCTGGCATTCTTTTAAGGATGTCGTTGAAGGTTTCCTAGGGGATACAAGAGCAGAAACCAGTGACATATTAGTGGGAACTCTTTTAGAGAACTATAAAAATCTTGGATGCAGATAGTCACTAAAAATGCACTTCCTTCATTCTCATTTAGATTTCTTCCCTACCAATTTGGGAGCGGTTAGTGACGAACACGGAGACAGGTTCCATCAGGACCTTTTGTGAATGGAAAGCCGCTATAAAAGTAGACGGAACCCTTCAGTGTTCCGTGACTACTGTTGGTTTTTGAAGCGTGAAGGATATATATGCCACAGAAGGAAGTTGTCATCAAAAAGACTCAACCCTCCACCACCAACATTAAGTACGTTATATAGTGTCTAAATTTAGTGTAGACCACCCTAGTCTCTGTTTTTAGGTGTAGGCATTTAAAAACCTCGGTAACAAAAAATTGGAGGGTGATGGCGTAAATCTAACTGCATTTTCAGATTCAGCAAGTGCATATTAGTTAGGTCCATCGTGTTTTATCTCTGCACATGAAAAAAGTTTTTTTGTTGTGTAGTGTTTTTGCTATACTTATCATCTACGAATAAAAACTGTATGTGTAAGTATTTTTCCAAGTGTACCTTTCTGACTGTATATTTAACTTTTTTCTGCTGGATGTAGATTAACAAGCGCACTAAAACATATGAAACCTAAATATATAGAATGCCTGGTTAGATGTAAGAGAGGGTCTGATGGCCCTAATCTTGCCAGGTTAAATAAATAAATAAATTATTACTGATGCCTTGTTTCCCAGGTATATAATAGAAGATCCTATGTACTGAGTGAGTGTTATAGCAAGTCTGTATGAGGCAAAAAGACTGTATAAAATGGGAATGACTGCTGAATATAGATGAAACAGCTGTATAAAGAAGCATTTATTATTTAAAAAATAAAATGCATCGAAAACAATGATTGACATAAACATTCTTCTTAAAGACTGTCTTGGGAAACGTAGTGTATAGATACCTTTTCACTTGCATCAGCGTAAAACGTGGTATCTCGTAGTATACATCTATATAACTATCTCTGTACAAAATAACTGCCAGAGTTAGTATAAAAAAGTTTCTTTCAACATGTGTATAAAGTTTCTATTAATTGTTAAAGTACAAAAAAGTTAACAAACATAACATGTATTCCACAAAAAAGACTACGTGAGGCGTTCAAAAACTAATGTAACACACTTTCTTCTCGGCCAGTTTCGGTTGAAGAAATGCGGAATTTTTTTGCGACATCGTGGAATATTCTCAGTTCAGCGCCTATAGTTTCAAGGAATTACGATAGGTGGCGGGACTATACATAGTCTTCAAAATAGCGTCTGTTACGGAGGTGTGTTCCAAGCAAATGGTTGTCACTGAGTTTGTTTTGTCGGAAAGTCAGAGAATCACGGTTATTCACAGGCACCTGAGGCACGTCCACACAGACCTGGTAGTTAACAAAACCACGGGGAGTCGTTGAGCGAGACGTCTCTCATCATTGCAACAAGGTAACGTAGACCTGTTCGACCCATTGCCCCCTCTCTCCCCGCCCCACTTGATACCGTCCGGAAGCGGGACACTGAAGAAACGACTTCAGAGCGTTCGTCACCACAAAACTACTAACGAACTTCTCCTTCTCCGTGACAGCAAAAGGCCTCACTCAAGTGTGCCACCTGAGAGTAGTTCACAAATCTTCATTGGGCTGTTCTTCCTCAACCACACTACAACTCACGTCTCGCTCCTTCCGACTTCCATCTCTTTCGCTCAGCGAAGAATGCACTCCAAGGTAAGCAGTAGGTGGACGATGCGGAGGTTATTGATTCAGCAAGACGTTGGTTCCGAAGTCGACCAGTTGAGTGGTACCATGAGTATATACATCCCCTCTCAGTAAGTCGGCGAAAGGGCGACGCATTGAACTGAGATTATGTGGAAAAATGAGGTTATGTAGTTAAATGAGTCTGGAATAATATTATGTATTGTAATTCTGATCAAAACCAACCCGGTTTTAGAAAAAAAATTGTTGAATTACTTATTGAACGCCACTCGTATATGTACATACTGTTAATAACCAAATTTTTTTTGAATGGGGACTCCATCAGGATTTGCGTGCACCACTACCACAGAACCAGAGTCACTAAGAAAAGGAGGGTCAGCATTGGTCGTTAAAGTAGAAATCTTTATTTCTGCTGCAAATCGCTTTCAATCATTGAGTGACTATCATCAGTGCTAGTATTAAAGGCCTGTGGACTCATAAATACAAACAGTAAAATTGCAGTACTGGTTCAAATCAGTGAAGAGTAGTTGTCAGAGCGAAGGCACAAATGCAACACAAGATTTCTACAAATGCTGACCCTCCTTTTGTTATTAAAACCAAGATTTTGTTACAAAAGAAAAAAACGTTAATAATAATACAGATTTTTTTAGTAAAAAGAATGTTGTTAGTAAACTAGAAAACATATTACTTATTATTTTGAAAGAAAAAAGAAATCTGCTGCTCTGTTCCCAACCGAATCACACTTGCACCTGATCCTTTCACTGGAATAACGAGGTACTCACAATTGGAAAACGAATAAAAGGAAAGAGAAGGAGGGGAACTTGATTCCTATGGGCTTGGATCAGCAGGGAGATGGTGGAGTCAGGGGGAGGCCAACCTTTATTTTCCTGCCTTTTTTTAGCCACACAATTACCCGAGAGGTGTGGGTGACGTTTTCTTACGGCATTATCTGTTTTGAACTTTCACAACTGGTGAGTTACTTTCGAATGGAGGGGGGGGGGGGGGGGGTGTTTACGCGTGTGATGTTCAGGTTACATAGTGACCTTGAATACCACACACAGTTGTTCCAGAAGTCCAGAAGGGAGGGTGGTGACTTTGAGACAAGATCACTACCTGGCTTGGACTTCCCATTGATCCACCACACATGTCTTTCACCTTGTTCCTTGTCTTTTCTGGAGATTTTAGCTGATCGTAGGCTGAGAAAAAGGTGAAGCACACGGAAGGGGAGGAGAAAACGAAATGTAGCTTAGTGGATAAAGAGGGTATGCGATGCTAATTCGGTAATTACAAAATCGAGTCAAATTTAGAAAGAACTTAGCAGTACGATACGACTTATCAGTACGCCGTTATACCCTGTCTGACCTAGATACACGCACTGCTTCATCTGGGGTGGATTTCATAAATCCATTGCATCTTATCCTGGGCAACGTCTCCCACAGCTGTTGTAACTAGTCCTTGACGTCCTGGATATTGCCATTGGGGCAGAGTTGACGTCTGAGATGGCGCTGCATATGTTCTCTCAGGAACACATCAGCGGATCTTGGTGGGATTCCTCAACATCATACAGATACTTCATAGGTACACATACCATTGTGGACCTGCACTAATTCTTTGAAAAATGGCGTCACTATACTGTAACGTGGGAGGTAACTCATGTGAATGCAGGAAGTCCGTGACGTACTATTGTGTCGTCAGAGTTCCGCTAGTGGTTCAAATGGCTCTGAGCACTATGGGACTTAACTTCTGAGGTCATCAGTCGCCTAGAACTTAGAACTACTTAAACCTAACTAACCTAAGGACATCACACACATCCATGCCCGAGGCAGCAGCACCGAGTGGCTCCGAGGTTAGAGGCGTCCTGTCACTGATTGTGCGACCCCTCCCGCCGGAGGTTCGAGTCCTCCCTCGGGCATGGGTGTGTGTGTTGTTCTTAGCATAGGTTAGTTAAGTCAGTTTAAGTACTGTGTAAGTCTAGGGACTGATGACCTGTGCAGTTTGTTCCCTTAAGAACTCACGCGCATTCGAACATTTTTGAATATTTGTCACTGTGAAGGCGGTTTCGTGCCTCCATTTTTGGTTACTGTTCTCTGGCAGTGTTGTTCTCTCTCCTCATCACGGGTATTGGCCTACTAATGCTTCACATACAGGGATCTATACTATTTCTGCGTCCTCGTTGATTTCTTTCGTTTCGTCTGCCTGCACCTTTGAAGACCTTGCTTTGGGTAGTTTCTTTGTTGCCACACTCTTTTAGAAAGAATTATCGTCTTTAAGTAGGGTAGGACTGAAAATTTCCCTTTATTTAAATTCTTTCCTAGCTGGACGTAAAATGAAAGAACTTACTTCGAACTGAACTTCGTTTCCGCGGTCGTTTTCATGTTGTCATTATCAGATGTTTGCTCGATCTGTTTGTTTCCGACTCTTTTAGTTTCCTCTCGTAGGAGGTCAGGCATCTGATCGATGCCTTGATGGGCTACGCACCGCTTGTCCTTCTCAGGAAACGGACTTTCTTTCATATTTTCATATTTCCTTATGGCAGAGTACGGTTCTTGGTTTCGGTTGTGGTCTTCGTTTAGAGACAGTACTGGATTCTTTCTTCTTTTCTGCGTACTGTTGCTCTTGCGTAGCTACGCTTGTTTTCGTGTCCTGCTTCTCACATTCCTTAGGCAGAGTTATCTCTCTGGAATCACACATTATTGGTATGAGTACATTCTTATCCAAGGACGGTTCGTTTTCAGTCTCATCTGGAGTCCCAGTGCCGAAGTAGTTATCACTTGCTGTTGCTGCATAGGTTAACGGCACAGTGTCGTCATGGTGGATCTTACACCTCCGTTAGCTGGAAGCTGGGCAACTCTGCGTTGAATGCACTGTGCGCGGTCGTGGCTGGTTGGAATGCAACTAGCGCAGGATAGTGGCTCATTGTCATACATGACGATGCACGGTAACCACATATGTGTAGGCACGATGGGATATGTTTCTGCAGATCTTCTTTGAGCTGTCTGTCACCAATGAGAACTGGAAGTCTGTGGGCAGACGACCACTTTTCAGCGACATTGTTTTTCAACTTGTCATGTGGGGAAATCACTGCATTGATTTGCTCAACAGTCGCTTCAAATTGATGTTTGAACTTTGTGATAGTACTGATCAGCTTTATGTACACTACACAGTTCGCAAGAAAAACATGACTGCCTACAACATCTTCAAAGACGCTGTAATCGATTTCTCGGGCCAAGATTCAGTATAGGAATAATTTGGTTATCTAAATTTATGGTCAAACATGAATGTCAAGGAATGTTTTTCTGTTTGTTGCGACATTATAACATTCTGCATCAACTCCTTCAGTTGAGTACCTGCTGACTACAACAGTAAGGCGCTTAGTTTACCCAGAGCGATGTTGCTGGCCGGTCCGTGCACAGGGTCTGCCACGGGCAGACTGCGACACTGAGCTACAGAGATGGACGTCTTACTATAGTGTTATATTTCCTGTAGAATGTAAAACTGCCTCTGTTTTGTTGAAGAAATCATTTCTATCTAGCAACTGCTTACCTACAATTATGGGTGCTTCCCCCTGGAAAAGTTCGTACGTCTGAAGAAAAATATTACTCTCAAAATTGGACCTGTAAAGCAATTTCTCCTTTCCATTCAAAAGGCTAGTGTACACAAGGTGATATTCCTGCAATCCTCAACCCTTTGGTGTTCTATCGATAATTCAAAACGGCTGCGTCTTGAATGGTAGATCAGTAAATTCACAGCACTGCTCCCAATTCTACATTTCCTGTCGAAGCTAGACTGTCAGCGTGAAAAAAACTGCAATAAAACTTCGCCTACCAGATTTTCCTTTTAAGTCTTTCAGAATTGGTCCTATCAAATACAGAATGCTTGTTCTGACATGGCGTGCATATCTCGGTGAAGTGAGAAACTGCTGTTGCTGGAGTAACGCTAGGTTTAGAGATACTAGAAAAGACCGTTTCACAGAAAAATCAGTGCTTTCTGTGTTCAAGTGGCACGTCGACTTATTATGTGAGTAATCTGAGTACTGTTTCTGTGCTTTTAAGTTTCTAAACTCTTAACATAAACTCCCTCGTTACTGTTACGCACGAGTCGAAGGTGAAGTATTATCTCAGTGGTGACAATGATCAGAGGACGAATCACTTGTGTGCTTTTCGAGGGATCTATCTCAACACTATCTCATGGTAAGTTAAGGAAACCGCGGAATACCTCAATTTGGCTTAGCTGATCCGGTCTGAAACAATGTGTCCCCAAACACAAGTACAACATTTTAACAATGGACTCCCTCTGATACTTTACAACTTTTTTAGTTTTATAGGAAACTTTCTGGCAGATTAAAATTGTGTGCTAGAACAGGACTTGAACCTCGAGCCTTCGCCTTTGCCAATCCAGTATATAGTTCTCATCCACCACGATTTTTTCCACTGCAGACTGAAAATTCACTCTGTAAGCAATGCCTTAGGCTATGACTAAGCCATTTCTCCTCAATACCCTTTCTTCCAGGGGTGCCAGTCTCACAAGGTATGCATTAGGATGTCTGTGAAGTTTGGATGGCAGAGAGAGGTACAGCCGGATATTAAGTTGCGAGGGACAGATGGGATCCGGAAAGAGAGCGTGTGCCGTGTCTGGATAGCTCAGTCAGTATGCTTTTGGCAGGTTAGTGGCGCGGACGTCTTGTTTGCATCCCGTCCACAGTTTCCCGATTGCGATCAGTCTGTTTACATTTTCGCCGCCACTTAGTACTACGACGGTTGATAAACGCACCGTGGCTCACATGTATCGAAAATGCCCGATCAAGTTCCGTTTTCGATCGGACTATATACGACCGAGGGCTTTTGAAATTGAACGCTTCGTTCGCAACGAAGCTCACCTCGACTCCAAGGACGTAGTGGACATCCACCTTTCTATCGCCGGTGGTGTCGTATACGTCAAAAGGGCGAGAGACGCCACCGTCGTGACTTAGTGTCAAGATTTGCCAGCGGCCTCAAGTTCAAACACGCCGACGGACACATAGGAGCAGTCACCGTCAATCACATGGGGCTTAGATTACAATCTCTGTGCATCTTCAAGTTTCCCTTTGAAATGCCATCTGACGTTGTCATTGTTTCCTTACCACCATGCAGGACAGTGTTCCGCCATGTAGCCGAAAAATGGATTATTTTAACAACATATTTGGTCCTTAATGGAGTCAGGAAATTAAGGTGGAGATATCTAAATACATGCCGTCGTACATCAACGTTGGTGGCTGCCGAACAACAATAACATATGGCAGACGTCAAACACGTGATCCAGATGTGGTCAGTGTGGTGTGACCGCCAGACACCACTCTTGCTAGGTGGTAGCCTTTAAATCGGCCGCGGTCCGTTAGTATACGTCGGACCCGCGTGTCGCCACTATCAGTGATTGCAGACCGAGCGCCGCCACACGGCAGGTCTAGAGAGACTCCCTAGCACTCACCCCAGTTGTACAGCCGACTTTGCTAGCGATGGTTCACTGACTACAGACGCTCTCATTTGCAGAGACGACAGTTTAGCATAGTCTTCAGCTACGTCATTTGCTACGACCTAGCAAGGCGCCATATTCAGTAATATGAATGAATTCTGAACAGATAATATTGTGAATCATGTACCGTCAAGAGCGACGTTCTTCATTAATGGATTAAAGTTAAGTATCAAACTAATTACGTCCGCTTTCTGAATTCTAATTCCTTGTCATGTTTCAGACCTCGCGTCAATATTGTCCTTTCCTCCTCACGCCAGCCTGCGTGAGCTAAAACGCGTGCATTTCGGCCTCCCCTCGTAAAACGGTGTTGGCTCTTCAGCCAACACAACAGTCAGGAAGGCCAATTCAGATCAGTATGTCTTCAATAACGACTTATGCAGCCCCCATTGGGCGATCAGTCGCAGGATCATGTTGCCACTACTCTCCCCTCACCAATACTGCAGAAGTGCGGCCAGTATCTTCGCCTGACGAAGGCACATTCTGACACGACGCCAAGGACAGATTTGGTTCACACATGGCTCTGAGCACTATGGGACTTAACATCTATGGTCATCAGTCCCCTAGAACTTAGAACTACTTAAACCTAACTAACCTAAGGACAGCACATAACACCCAGCCATCACGAGGCAGAGATAATCCCTGACCCCGCCGGGAATCGAACCCGGGAACCCGGGCGTGGGAAGTGAGAACGCTACCGCACGACCACGAGATGCGGGCGACAGATTTGAACAATGACGTGCTGGAGGCAAAGCAACAGCCAAACGCCATTCGTTAGGAGTCACTGCCGACCCCGGCTTTTGATGCCATGGATGTAGATGCGAAGACTGTTCCGAGCTCTGCTTTCCTTTCGGAGGGAGATGGGATTGCAACCCACCATCCACAATCCGTTTCTGAGTCACATGTTCTTAAGCAACACGCGCCACTTAAGCATAATGAGCGACGTCATATATCCTCCGATGGTTGTCTCTTGGGAAAATCAGACATGGAAGATGGACCTCTTGCGGCAGCCAAGAGCTGTGTGCAAGCCGAGAATACACAACCCTCAGTGGCCGTAGAGGCCACTACACCTGACATCTCCACCCCAATTGCTGACTTCTGCAGGCGACACCCTGAAAGTCTTACCCTCGACTTTGCAATATGACGTCACGCTCGAAACCTCCCCACAACCATCTTCCGTCCATACTTCATGGGCGAACGATACCGAAGGGGTCGATATGTCGATAGCTGATGACGAAAAGCATGAGAGCACGCCCCATGCTACATAGGGACAACGACCGCAGTAGTAGGAAGCAGCTGTAGCGCCACAGCTTACGGGCTGCTTTTGCACCATAGTGGCTGATGGTAACCTTTCACTGAGGAGATGGAAATCAGGCATATGGAATTTCGACCACCACTATCAACAACATATGCACCTGTCATAAGTTAAAGTTGTTACAAGACATGATACACCCAGATGACGTCGATGTAGCCTACCTCCAAAGAGGTCAGCACAGCAGCCATCCCCGACATACAGGGCTATAACGCATTTACGTCCCACGCTTCAACCACCGGCAGCGGCGTCGCGATACTCCTCGGGGAGGGACTACAGTTGATGATATGTTCTATCTGCCCAACGCCAGAGGTGTGGCGCTCACAGGGCTAGGGGTTTGACTTATTAGTCTACTCTCCGTCTGGCTTCACATGCTACCAAGTCCGTGCGTGACTGTTTACGGTAGAAGAGGCTTCTCTTTTTCAGCTAAAAAATGACGAGATCGGTCTTGGCGGCGACATTAACAGCGTTCTAGCGTCAAAGGACCAGCTCCTGCGACATTCTCCATGTGTCGAACTAGTGGCTCTTGTTCAGGATCTTAGACTGTTGGATATCTGAGACATCTAAAGCGGGATCGTACCAGGTGCACCAATTACACGTGTCATTCATCCACCTGCACTTATAGTATATACGTGTTTCATCTCATTACACCCGTGTTTCGCGATGCAGAGCTGTGCCCAACAGCCTTTACGGACCATATTGCCTACATAAGCGTTGTCATCCTTCACCATCAGCAGTTGTGGGGAAGCTGAAGCCCTGGTAGCTTAAAGCTGCTCATCAGACTTACTACAACTGCAAAATCGACATCGAGGCTGGCTGGCACTCGTGTTTGCCACATAGGAGCAAATCAGAGCGCTAGAATGGTTGACTGCTTGTGCCAAATCGATCATTGCCTTGACTGCGTGTACTCGTGATGCTGCCGCATGGAACCGGCGGTCACTCGACTTTTATTACAACGTCTTACGTGACTACACTTCGATGTCACCCTCACCAGAGAGACAGACAGCGGTAAACAGCGACAAAGGACAGATCGTGCCACACGCGAGCTGACAGTTAGAGGGTCCAGTCATTCGTGCACGGACATCTGATAGGTTTATGGTGGACAGGCCACCCATGTATCATGTTAGCATAGAACGCCAAGGACACCAACGAGCACTAATCACTATCGTTGATGCGAACGACGGTGGGCAATTTTCTACAAAGCGCGATATCAGTACAGCCCTCTACGAACACTAAACCACGTTCCATTCGGCTGAAGACCCTGACTGACTGACAATGATGGAAGTCACACAGCAGATGTATGGTATCTACATCTACATCTACATTTATACTCTGCAAGCCACCCAACGGTGTATGGCGGAGGGCACTTTACGTGCCACTGTCATTACCTCCATGGCTGACGTTTTGATGACGTACGACACTGAGGAGAAAGTACTTGACGCCATCAACAAAGGCGAGACTTATAGATTACTGGGTCTGGGCAGACTACCTTCGGGGTTTTATCAAAAGATCCATTATTTACTTGCACCAAAAATTGATGATCTATCTGTCAAGACCTGCTTTGCCCGAAGACGTCAATTCCTGCTACCTTCGTTGAATGGATGATCATCCCTATAACTAAACCGAAAGATGGAGAACACTCAAGACTATCACCCCTTAACGCTTCTAAATAGGGAATCGAAAAGATTCACTCCCCTCTTCGTGGCACGAATTCGTCAGACACTGTCTAGCGTCATCTCATATGAACACCCGTCGTTAGAATGATCAAATAATATCCAAGCACGTTAGTATAGGTATAGCAATGTGACAGCCCTTGTGACGATGGACAATTTATCAGCTCTGGCATTCCTGGACTTTAGTCACGCCTTCGACCGAGTCGACCACACTTACTTGACGAACATTCTCCTAAAAATGGGATATCCACAGCCCTTTATTACCGTGGTCATACGCCTCCTACGAAGGTCGACCTCCAAAGTCTCGATCAACAGCTGCCTCATGGGACCTATTCCCATTGCGTGTCCAGTGTGGCAGGGATGCCCATTAGCAACAATCCTTTATGCACTGGCGCTTGAACCTGTGTTATGCGCCCTTCGTCAGAAGATTATGGGCTTGGTTTTATATGAAGTTAGCTTTTGATGTACAGCCCACACTGACGGTCTGCTGGTTGTGCTCCAAAATGGTGACGATGTCTCTAATGCAATGGACTGATCATATATGTACATTATGGCATCAGGTAGCGCCCTTGACGTCGAAAAATCGGTCACTATGGATGTGGGGACAGGATTTTATCAGGCATGTGTCGCCCACCTCCTACTTTGTGACCCAGTGAAGTGCCTAGACGTCGAATTCAGTAGCGACCTGCGATACGCAGTGGCCCTAAACTATCCGTACCTTTTGCAGCACGTCAGTCTCTCATCGTCTAGCAACGGTTCCGAGCCATGGACATCATTCAGTTGGGTTCAAATAGCTCTGAGCACAATGGGACTTAACGTCTGAGGTCATTAGTCCCCTAGAACATAGAACTACTTAAACCTAACTAACCTAAGGACATCACACACATCCATGCCCGAGGCAGGATTCGAAACTGCGACCGTAGCGGTCGCGCGGTTCCAGACTGTAGCGCCTAGAACCACTCGGCCATGTCGGCCGGCCTTCATTCAGTGCCACACGTTGTCAACACATACCTGGCTTCACGTCTCCTGTACCGGGCCCAGGTCTTACCTATGCTGCCCACAATTGCACAACGTTTATTAGCAGCCTTCGGACCTTGCATAACCACTGGCGGGCTATTCAGCATCAATTACGGATCCCTCACCCTCCCGTATAATCGAGGGGGGCTCGGGCTCGTTCATGACCATGACAAGACTGAGCCCCTTTTCCTGAAAACGCAACTCAAGCTGTTGAGGACTTGCCCACAAAGTCTGACGAGCCCCTTCCTGGAGTCGTGTAAGCCACCTTCTCTCGCACCCTCAGTCACGAAACGTTCCCTCCCCCCCTCCTCCTCCCCGCCCCCCCCCCCCCAATTAACACCATATGCGTCATTTTACGTCGAATTTCGCTAAGTTCGCCCCGTTGAACTGGCGTTGCGTCGTATGACGATGTGGAACGTTTATCGTGCCCTCCAAAGGAGTCGACCCCCGAACTTCATAGAGTCGAAGCCACACGTGTGATGGAAGGTCGTGTGGAAAACGTTAAGGACACTGATGTTCAGTTCACGTGGTATGTAACAGTCAACTGCAAATAGGTGATACAATCAAGACTTCATCGGATCAACAAGGCAGACTCACCCAACTGCACTGCCTGAGGAGTACCGGACACGGATGCACATCGTCTTATCTGTGGAGAGATGGGCGGCATCTGGCACCTGGTTCCAAAAATTCTTGCCTACTTTCTCCGAGTGACCCCTGCACATATTGATCCACAAGACCTTCTTTTCCCGGACGATACATACTACTCTCGTGCAAAAGCCAATGCAGTCACATGGATCAAACTACACGCAGTTCATTACCTATTTTCGAATGACACCAAAGACGTCTTGGGCTTCTGGAATTACTTGCAAGAAAGGCATACCAAAATTGTTCACAGCCCGTAAGTATCAACAGTAATTTTCGAGTTACTCAGGCAGTGCTTTCCGTGACCCTCTGTGCCGACAGATCCAACGCCGGATGTGTGACGCGGCAGGGATCTCTAAGCACTGCAGTCTTTCTCTTCCCTGGAGAGGCTTTCATGGTTTGTTTCTTAACATTTCCATTTCATCATCGAGTTACTCAGCTTTTCGCCTTAATAATAAACAGATCCAAAAAATGAAAATAAAAAATCTTGTGTTTACATTTCCTTCTGTCGCAAGCTGTCCCGGCAGTGGGGGCGGGGGTGTGCGGGGGACACCGTGACGTGACCAGGCCTGTGATATCGACCCCTGCCCACCACTCTGCCCCCCCCCCCCCGAACCCACAGCGATCGAGAAAAGGTAAGAATGAAAAAAATTAAGAAATTACGACCGTGCAATGCCATTTCCTTTTTAAAAAAAGTAAGCAGGAGATCCCGGGTTAAGAAAAAAAAGTCGGTAGAGCACTTGCCCGCGAAAAACAAAGGTCCTGGCTTCGAGTCTTGGTTCGACACACAGTTTTAACCTCCCCGCACGTTTCAGATTAGCGCACACTCCGATGCAGAGCGAAATGTCATTCAGGACGTATTCTCCGTAGATTAATAATGGATAAGTAAAGAGAAATAAAAGTTATATCCGCCAAATCTGTCACTGTATACTGTCTGCTATTTACAAAGTGCCGAAGAAAAAAAACTATGCTGCTCTGAGCAGATCTAATACCAGCCTTTCGTCGCACTTCACTTAGTATTCCATGTATGAACAGGATACAGAATACGTTGTGAACGCATCCTCGTGTGCGCTTAAAACTCGTTGTAACTGTGCATCGTTGGCCCCGACATTAGTTCCTGTCCTGACGCTTTCGTCTTCAAGGCTCGCTACATTAAACCTCATGAGAGGTACGTCTTCTCACGTTTTTCTCGAGCCGTAAAAGAGGAGACACTTACATGAGAACGGCCGTACCCGTTAACTATCCACCTCCACAAGAGGAACGTATGGCTGTCCTCAGGAAGTAACGAATGGCTTTACTTTTACACCAGATGACTCTGGCGCGGCTAAGCTGAGAATGGTCCAGCTGCTGAATTCCACACTGCCTTTATTAAAACTCAACTCTCTTACCGCTAAGTTCGTAATACTAAATATTTCTGTCCTTATCGTGTAAATTGAGAGGGTATTTGACGCCTCATTTTTTTGTCAGATAGTAAGTGATCAGTTATTTGTAGTGCATGAGTGTACATTTACTTAAGTGGTAGGCGAATGAAAACGAGACAAATGGGAAAAAATAGAAAATTGTTTATTATTTTAAAAGTAATCGCCAAAGCTGTTAATGGATTTATCCCACTGTGAGACAAGACGGTCGATGCTCTCATGGAAAAATGTAGGCGTTTGCCAATGGAACCATGATTGTAGTACCCTCTTCTTGCGAAGAAAATCGTCAGTCGTGAATGTCTTTCCTCAGGGTTCCAAAAATATAGAAATTACAAAGGGAGCAGCGTAGTTGAAACAAACTTGGCAGCATGTGGGCCGTCCATCTGCTTCGGATAAAGAGGTGTGCCGCTGGGTGCAGTCTTGCTTTCGTAGGCATCACAAACATTTTCCATGAAGGCATTGATCACCTTGTCTCACAGTGGGATAAAAGTATTAACAGTTACGGTGATAAATTTTTTAAATAATAAACAGTTTGCTTACTTTTCTTTTCGTCTGTCTCGTTTTCATTTGACTGCCCCTTATAAACTATACAAGAAACATCAGTTTTGTTAATATAAATTGAAGTGTTCAACATACTTGTACGAGGGCGTGCTGAAAAGTAATGCCTCCAAATTTCTTATGTGAGAACTCTTATAGATATTTAACTGTATCCGGACAGACTACATTTGACTGCCCCTTATAAACTATACAAGAAACATCAGTTTTGTTAATATAAATTGAAGTGTTCAACATACTTGTGCGAGGGCGTGCTGAAAAGTAATGCCTCCAAATTTCTTATGTGAGAACTCTTATAGATATTTAACTGTATCCGGACAGACTACAAAATCTCTACTTTAAACAATGTCAGATTTATTCTTATAAAAGGTATCATTCCTCATAAACTATTGGGAATAAAAATTTTAAAAAAATATTACTTGTATGTTACACATTTCCAATCACTTTAATAGGGGGGATTTCAAAAATTATTGATTAGCTTTGAGATAATAATTATTTTTGTAACAAGTGGACATAAAAATAAACAAAGAAACAGTCTTCACTTTTCGGTCTAAGTAACTTCTTTGAGATTCATGAAAGAAAAAAGATGTGCGAACATATGCAGAATACTCCAGTAAGTATACTCTGTAATTTTGAACAAATTCGGGCAATTATAAACTGAGAAAAATTACACTTTACTTTTAAAAAACACAACTGACGAGAACAGCAATTAAAGTTTTCAGTGCATCCCAGTCCATATGAAGGATTGTCTCCATCTTCTTCCATTTCATCTTGAAATTCCCTTTGTCGTGCTCGTATGCACTGTCTTGCCTTTGTTTCAAGGTCTGTAACAGCTCTCTCCGATGCCCAAACTTTTTCTTTACCTAAATTTAACATTTCTTTCACAGTGAAACGACCAACAGTTTGTAGCAGTCGTTCCTCGGCTTCACACCTTGCAACGTTTCGTTTATTGAACGTTGGCATTGCATCAAAGACCCCAAAATTCAGTGTGGTAATTGACAAAAACACTGCCTTGAGAATTCTGGCCCAGATTATGTTGCTGACTGACCCGTTAGGATTCCGAGTGCGGCCACGAAAACATTTCTTCAGTGGTCTCAGGCCTGACAAATGTTTGAAAGTTTTTTTCAAGACCTCGACTATGTATAGCCGGTCTGTAAATAGATTTCTCTCCATTTTGCTGTGCTCTGTTGTACTTGCACCATGAACCACTTCCTGGAGGGCACAGGCCATGAATGGGTTTATCGTCTGTGGAAGAGAGGTGAAACGAAACTAACTGCCCATACGGATTTTCTAACGTATTCTACGCTCCTGACATTTTTGCTAATGGCCATGCCATAATATTTTTTGATTTTATCTACGAGTGATTCTGTAACTCTTTTACTATCTTCTAATCCTGTGGCATCTTCCAGTTTCTTTCGCCTGAATGCCTTGTACATGACCTATGCACTCCAGTTTATTGATAGTTACATTTTCTCCTTATGGCTTTCCTTCGTCAACTTCTTTGAGGTGGGTGGCGGGTGAAAAAAAAAATCAAATTTCAGTCTGAGAACTGTTAAATCTACATGGTTATGTCAGTATGGTGTTATGTTTAAATGAATGAATAAACCAGATATAATTCAATAATATATACGTATTATACATCACTGGAAAGGGTAAATTCCGTAGATTAAGAACAATAAAAAAATTGAATCTTTCAAGATTTCAAACTGCCCGGAGCCCTATAAATAAAACAAACGTTGTTAAAATTCGATGTCTTTATTCTTCATGTCTACATATTTACTTCAAAACATAGTCACCTTGACGGCAGACAGATTTCTCCCAACGAGAGAACAGTTTGTTGACATCGCCATTGTAGAGCGTTTCACTTTGTAAACAGAACCACAGGATCATCTCCGCGTGCACCAATGCATGACTATAAAGATGAAAATCGGATGTGGCCAAGTCGGAACTGTACGCAGAATGATCGATCACAATGAACGCATGGCGTCGGATTGTTGCAAAAATCGCAACTCTCGCTGTGAATGAGATTATGCTGCAGGTGAGGTTGCTCCATGTGTAGACGAACTATTCGAAGTCGAAACTCGATTACAAGACGCTGTTTCTCACGCACTGACATAGTAATGTTAGACACTGCCATGTTACAAGCTACAATTCGGAGCCCTCAGAGGGCTGCAAATATGTAGATGATAAGAATAAAGATGTAGAATGGTAAAAAGCTTTAAGAGTTTTCAGCAGGTCCTGGCACAGAAAACGTTTTGATGGAAGACGTACCCTAAATCCTTAGGTAATAAACAGGAATTAAAACGTTGATGGGACTCGTTTGTTAGCCACTAAAATAGCCTATAATACGAGTTCAATGCGAAACGTTCTCGGTCTGACACACATGTAAGGGTTTTTTTAATGTTGTCGCATCTCCCACATTAATGTAAGTCAATTCTCAACTCGATCTACGAATCAATTTTGTTCATTCAGTTTTATGTATAATCAGTATTAATGTGCGTTCTTCTCTGGAATGCCGTGCGTCATATCGTTATAAAGGTTTTTCACCTACTAAAAATCATACTAAGCTCGTGAAGGATTGTAACGAATCTCCTCCAATATTTTCAGCACTTAAGAAGCGTCTGACTGAACTGAAATGTGACCACAAATAGGAGGTACCTGACGACAATTCTAAAACTTGCTTCATACACAGAAACACAGAAGAAGTGCAGTGTATAGTATTTGATGACTGGCGATGAAAGGTATATGGAAAAATTGAAACCTGTGGCAGATCAGAAGATAGATTGCGGTGCAGTTTCAATATACAGCTTAACTAACCGAAAGTTTTTTGAAAGATTCTGTCGAATTTGTTGCAAGCTCATAAAGAAAGAGAGAACAAGTTTCTGAACAATGTTAGAAGTGTTTTAAGAAGAATCTAAGTGATTTTGTAACTACTGAACTGTTCCCAAATTTTAAAAGAATGTGCCTGAGAAACATTTTGATTCGAGAAAGAGGCTGTGTTAATAGCAGATTGTTGTCTGGCAGACCTCTGGCGTGCCACAGGGGAGTGTTATGGGACCATTGATTTTCACAATATACATAAATGACCTAGTAGATAGTGTCGGAAGTTCCATGCGGCTTTCCGCGGATGATGCTGTAGTATACAGAGAAGTTGCAGCATTAGAAAATTGTAGCGAAATGCAGGAAGATCTGCAGCGGATAGGCACTTGGTGCAGGGAGTGGCAACTGAGCCTTAACATAGACAAATGTAATATATTGTGAATACATAGAAAGAAGGATCCTTTATTGTATTATTATCTGATAGCGAAACAAACACTGATAGCAGTTACTTTTGTAAAATATCTGGGAGTATGCGTGCGGAACGATTTGAAGTGGAATGATCATATAAAATTAATTGTTGGTAAGGCGGGCGCCAGGTTGAGATTCATTGGGAGAGTCCTTAGAAAATGTAGTCCATCAACAAAGGAGGTGGCTTACAAAACACTCGTTCGACCTACACTTGAGTATTGCTCATCAGTGTGGGATCCGGACCAGGTCGGGTTGACAGAGGAGATAGAGAAGATCCAAAGAAGAGGGGCGCGTTTCGTCACAGGGTTATTTGGTAAGCGTGATAGCATTACGGAGGTGTTTAGCGAACTCAAGTGGCAGACTCTGCAAGAGGGGCGCTCTGCATCGCTGTGTAGCTTGCTGTCCAGGTTTCGATAGGCTGCGTTTCTGGATGAGGTATCGAATATATTGCTTCCCCCTACTTATACCTCCCGAGGAGATCACTAATGTAAAATTAGAGAGATTCGAGCGCGCACGGAGGCTTTCCGGCAGTCGTTCTTCCCGCGAACCAGACGCGACTGAAACAGGAAAGGGAGGTAATGACAGTGGCACGTAAAGTGCCCTCCGCCACACGCCGTTGGGTGGCTTGCGGAGTATAAATGTAGATGTAGCTGTAGATCTTAGAGCATCTCACTTCGGATTTGGACTCTGGTCACTGCATAAATGTTTCCTGAAGACGTTACTCTGTTTTTGGTATTTGTGTGCTGCACGTGCTCCCGATAGAGACAGAGCGCCAACAAGGGTCGTGAATTTTTTTGTCAGTTTATCATTGCTTACCTGATGAGTAGGATGTGAGGTGGAATAACCGCATAACATGAAGCATCGTCCTATTCGTTTAATACATTCAAAAGGCACAAGCGACCCCCTGATTGATAACGTGTTTCTTGCCTTCCGGAGGCACTCTGTGCAGTTACGAATTGTCACCTAGTGAACGAAACTCGAGCTTGACGAACACCGGGCCAGGTTCTCACTTCACTGAGGACTCCTTGTAATTAGAAATCAATTCGTCGTTCTCAATAGGGAAAAATGGTTAGACTGGGAAATAGGTCCGGGCGTGCAACGGGGAACTGTTACAGGACCGAAACTATTCATAACATTTATAAATGACTTGATAGGTAGCATCGGAAACTCCATAAGGCAGTTCACACATGGCGCTGTTGCATACACGATGTTGGTAACGCAAAAAAATTGTAATGAAGTGCAGAAAAATCAGCAGAGAATAAAAGCTTGATCTCGGGAATGATTCTGAAGCGTATCTGCATTTAAATAGTCGGAAGGGAACACTATTGGCTGAACACATAAGCACCGAGTAGCCGCTGGTAACCGTTAAACATCTAGGAGTGCTTGTGTGCGCGATTTGAGATGGAATCAACACATAGAACTAGTTGTTGGAGGGATGGATGAAACACAAATATTTACTGGAAAACTGTACATCCACACTATGTGATCAAAAATATGCGGAAACACCCAAAAACATACGTTTTTCATATTAGGTGCATTGTGCTGCCACCTACTGCCAGGTAGGCCATTTCAACGACCTCAGTAGTCATTAGACATCATGAAAGAGCAGAGTGGGGCGCTCTACGGAACTCACGGACTTCGAACGTGGTCAGGTGATCTGGTGTCACATGTGTCATACGTCTGTACGCGAGATTTCCACACTCCTAAACATCCCTAGGTCCACTGTTTCCGATGTGACAATGAAGTGTACACGCGAAGGGACACGTACAGCACAGTAGTGTAAAGGCCGACCTCGTCTGTTGACTGACAGAAACCGTTGACAGTTAAAAAGGGTCGTCATGAGTAATACGCAGACATCCATCCTGACCATCACACAGGAATTTCAAGCTGCCTCAGGATTCACTGCAAGTACTATGACAGTTAGCCGGAAGGTGAGAAAATGGGATTTCATGGTCGAGCGGCTGCTCATAAGCCACACATCACGGCGGTAAATGCCAAATGACGCCTTGCTTGGTGTAAGAAGCGTAAACATTGGATGATTGCACACTGGAAAAACGTTGTGCGGAGTGACGAATCACACAATGTGGCGATCCGATGGCAGGGTGTGGGATATGGGGGATACCCGGTCGGCGTCATCTCCCAGCGTGTGTAGTGCCAATAGTAAAATTCGGAGGCCATGGTGTAATGGTGTGGTCGTGTTTTTCATGGAGAGGTCTTGCCCCTCTTGTTGTTTTGCGTGGCACTATCACAGCACAGGCCTACATTGATGTTTTAAGCGCCTTCATGCTTCCCATTGTTGAAGAGCTATTCGGGGATGGCGACTTTCAACGCGATCGAGCACCTGTTCATAATGCACGGCCTGTGGCGGAGTGGTTAGACGACAATAACATCCCTGTAATGGACTGGCCTGCACAGAGTCCTGACATGAATTCTATAGAACACCTTTGGGATGTTCTGGAAAGCCAACTTCGTGCCAAGCCTCACCGACCGTCATCGATACCTCTCTTCAGTGAAGCACTCCGTGAAGAATGGGCTGCCATTCCCAAAGAAACCTTCCAGCACCTGACATAACGTACGCCTGCGAGGCTGGAAGCTGTCATCAAGGCTAAGGGTGGGCCAACAAAATATTGAATTCCAGCATTACCGATCGAGGGTGCCACAAACTTGTAAGTCATTTTCAGCCAGGTGTCCGGATACTTTTAATCACATAGTGTATATATACGTTTATACTCCACAATCCACCTTGCGTGTATGGCAGGTACCGCTACCTTCTTCCCCTTTCCTGCTCCATTTGTGAATGGCTCGTGGGCAGAATAATTGTCGGTAAACCTCCGTATTAGTACTAATTTCTACGATTTTCTCGTCGTGATCACTTCGTGAGACATATGTGTACAGAAGTAACATGCTGCCCAGCTATTCCTGGAACGTACTCTCTCGAATTTTCATGCAGCAACTTCTGTTTGATGCACAACGCCTCTGTTGTAGCGTCTGCCATTGGAATTGTGATGCTCTCGCGTTTGTCTAAGCGTGCCGCTCTTCATTGGATCTTCTGTGTCTCTTCAGTTATTCCAACATCTCAAAGGTCGCAAACCGATGAGACGTACTCAAGAATCTGTTGAACAAGTGTTTTGTAAACCACGTCTTTTGTAAGATACTTCCAATGAATCGCAGCCCAGCATCTACTTTCCCTACAGTTTGTTTTCGACTTTAGGGCGTTCCGGATGGTTACTCATAGGTATCTGACGGTAGTTACTGTTTCCAGTGATTGCCACGAATGGTGTAGTAAAACGGTGGTGGAATTCTTCGCCTATTTGTGCACACTCCGATACATTCAGTTACGTTAAGGATCAACTCCCAGCCTCTGTAGGTCTTTCGGCAGTTCACTTCACTTCGTTAACTTCTTCCAGACAACCGTATCATCTGGGATGAGCCCCCGAGGGTTTCCGACGTTATCCAATAGATCATTTATATATATTATAAATAGTAACGGTCCATCACGCTTCCTGGGGGTAGCCCTGAAGTTATTTTCACATTTGTCAATTTCGTTCTGTCAGTGTGTTGAGGTATACGTGCGAGGAAGTCTTGATCAAGTCAAAAATCTGGTGTGATATTTTTTGTTCACTAAATGTGGAACCGAGTAAAATGGTAAAATGTCTTCCTGAAGTCAAGGTTGGGGTTGGGTTGTTTGGGGAAGACCAGACAGCGAGGTCATCGGTCTCATTGGATTAGGGAAGGACGGGGAAGGAAGTCGGCCGTGCCCTTTCAAAGGAACCATCCCGACATTTGCCTGGAGCGATTTAGGGAAATCACGGAAAACCTAAATCAGGATGGCCGGACGCGGGATTGAACCGTCGTCCTCCCGAATGCGAGTCCAGTGTTGAAGTCAAGGAATACGGCATCAACCTGGGCATCGTTGTCTACAGGAACCTGGATCTCATGGATGAATAGAGCGAGCTGTGTTCCGCAAGATATCAGTTTATGGAATATGTGTTGTTTTTTATAGATGTATGAAAGTGGTAGCTAAAAACCGTACCTGAATGATTCGTGAGTGTTGTTCGTTAGCCTGAGGTCTTTACTGTGTAGTATTAATATAACAGACAAAATCCAACGAAGATCGAATGTTAAAATGTGTGTGAAATCTTATGGGACTTAACTGCTAAGGTCATCAGTCCCTAAGCTTACACACCGCGTAACCTAAATTATTCTAAGGACAAACACACACGCCCATGCCCGAGGAATGAATCGAACCTCCGCCGGGACCAGCCGCCCAGTCCATGACTGCAGCGCCTTAGACTGAACAAATATCGACGTGGATCGTCTGTGGTTCGCTTCATGTGCGTGACAGCTTCGTAGCAGACGTAGTGTGACAAAGAAGCTCTGGTTTGGTATTTGTGGTGTCTGTACACCTGGTGGGTGCGCCCAAACGAAAATCGAGGTTCCAATCCTACCTCGGGCATGGATGTGTGTGATGTCCTTAGGTTAGTTAGGTTTAAGTAGTTCTAAGTTCTAGGGGACTGATGACCTGCGATGTTAAGTCCCATAGTGCTATGAGCCATTTCAACCAAAATCGAGGTCAGGATGAGACATCCTGCTAGCGAGCGCAGACCGTCTGGGTTGGTAAATGCTTTAGTCCTCGGCCCGCAACCCGTGCCCCACCACCCGCTTCTCCCTGTAGGACGGCTTCTACGGAGAAGTCTACGTGTTAAGAGCACAACGGAACGTTGTTTGCACATGATTCTTAATCCACAGGTAATCGGACCGGCGCTACTCTCTCGTCGTCCCGACTGATATGTCTGCACGCCGCTCGGAGAATTTCCTGCTCGTATGCCATCTTCTGTGCTTGACGTGACGTGCAGTAACAGCTGCAGGTCGTCCTACGAACGTTTGTTTGGCAACTCGTTCAGCAGGTCGCAGACATCACGCGTTCGCAGAGCGGTGTAAACACTTGTGCTCCTAATTAAATTGTATGCGCTCGAAAGACACGAACAGCAAAGAGCGCACTTACAGGTCACGCGCTCGGGTGTACGTAGTTCTTTATATGCACAGTTATCGTGAAAATATTTTTATTCTAATGCCGATATAAAACATGCAGCGGTTAAACAAAAATATTGAAACACGAAAAACACAACACATTACCTTGCCTTACGCAGAGTAGAAAAGCCGTTGGCACTCAAAAAACGTCACAGTCGTCTCGGACTGGATAAATACAGATCTAATAAGGTTTCCAGGGGAGTCTTATACCATTATTTCCACAAAATTGTGGTAAATTCAGCTAACGATGTTGGAGGGGGATAGCTATCACTCACACTTGCCCTCAAAGTAAACCACAATTGCACAATATCATTAAGGTCTGGTGGTTATAGTAGCCACGGGCAGATGCGATAACTCAACCTCGTGTTCACAAAAACAGCCTGGACTATGCGAGCTGTGTGAATACGAGCTGTGTCTTTTGGACTACAGCATCACTATTCGGGAAAAAAATATTGTCTCATGTGATGGACCTGATCAGCCTAAATGGTCACATAGTCCTTGGCAGTAATGCGAACGTGCAACGGAATATGGCTGCCCAAACCATCACCCCGTCAAGTTTCACTTTTTGGGTATAGACTCGTCGAGAAGTGTGAAACAAGATTCATCCGACCAAAGGACATTCGTCCATTCCTCTGAAGTCCAGGTTTTTATGGCTTCGGCACCAGGTTTTTGTGTTACGGGCATCTGCATCACTGGTGAATGGTTTTGGAATTCCAGCTCGCCAAGCAATTCACTGGTTCTGAAGCTCCCTTCGCGCTGTTTTCGTGATGACAGGTTTCGTGAGAGGGGCGTTCAATTCTGCAGTGACCTTTGCAGCTGTTGTCATTACACGTTTCATCACAATCCTCTCCAATGAGCGTCTGCCACGATAGCTCAAGACACTCTTTCGTCCGCTCTGTGACGGATGATGATGTTCCAATTTTCCCTGTATATGGTCTAAGTCTTCGGTACAAAGCCTGCCCGCCGGGGGGGGGGGGGGGGGGGGGGGGGCCGAGCGGTTCTAGGCGCTTCAGTCCGGAACCGCGCGACCGCTACGGTCGCAGGTTCGAATCCTGCCTCGGGCATGGATGTTTGTGATGTCCTTAGGTTAGTTAGGTTTAAGTAGTTCTAAGTTCTAGGGGACTGGTGACCTCAGAAGTTAAGTCCCATAGTGCTCAGAGCCATTAGAACCATTTGATACTGAGCCTCATGAAACACCAAAAACTATGGCTGCCTTGGTTAAGGAAGCACCCACCGTATGAGCAGCAGCAATTTGCCCAAATACGAATTCACTTAGCTCCGACATATCACTCTCACAGCAGCACACAACATTGTTCTGACAACAGCTGGCACTAGCAGCGTACGTATTGAGGGTGCTGCACGTGTGCCATTCGTGGCCAAAATGCAACAGCACCACCTACAGTCTTGAATAGCATCTTCATTTATCAGAATGAGATTTTCACTCTGCAACGGAGTGTGCGCTGGCACCTTAAAACTGTGTGCCGGACCGAGACTCGACCTCGGGACCTTTGACTTTCGCGGGCGAGTGCTTTACCATCTGAGCTACCCAAGCACGACTCACGACCCGTCCTCACAGCTTCAACTCTCCCAGTACCTCGTCTCCTACCTTCCAAACTTCACAGAAGCTCTTCTGCGAACCTTGCAGTACTAGCACTCCTGGAAGAAAGGATATTGGGGAGACATCTCTCAGCAAAAGCCTGAGGGATGTTTCCAGAATGAGATTTTCTCTCTGCAGTGGAGTGTGCGCTGATATGAAACTTCCTGACAAATTAAAACTGTGTGCCAGACCGAGACTCGACCTCGGGACCTTTGCCTTTCGCGTCACATTTGGTTCCAACAAATAGCTCAGGAATCTATTACACGCAGGACGCGGCTACATGTGTAGTGGGAGCCGTGTGGCGTGGACAGGGCAGTTAGAGGGCTTCGGGGAACACAAAAAGGACTTCAGTCGCAAAGAGTACAGGTCAAACACAGGAAGAACGTAGATCTAGGAACCATAGATATAACAGCTGTAAATTGTCGTAGCTGTGCTTGCAAAGTACCAGAGTTCCAAGCGTTAATAGAAAGCACTGATGCTCAAAAGGCTACAGACACTGAGGGCTGGCTATAGCCAGAGATAAGGTCAGCCGAAAGTTTTGCTAAGGACGTGGCAGTGATCAGAAAGGACACACTAAATACAATTGGCGCTGGCGTGTTTGTTGCTATTAGAAGTAGTTTATTTTGTAGCGAAATTGAAGTACATAGCTTCCATGAGTTAGTACAGATACAGGTCATTCTTGACATCTGGAATGAAATAATAATTGGATAATTTTACCGACCTCTCAACTGAGACGATAAAATTGCTGAAAGGTTCGAAGAAAACTTGAGTGTAATTTCAAAAACGTATCCGACTCACATAATTATAACTGGTGGTGACTTGAATTTACCCCCGATATGCTGGCGAAAATACTTGTTTAAATCCGGAGGTATGCATAAAACATCATCCGAAATTGTGCTAAAAGTATTCTCGGGAAATTATCTTGAGCAATTAGTTCATGAGCCCACTCGAATAGTAAACGGTTGTGAAAACACACTTGACCCCTTGGCAACAAATAATCCTGAGCTAATAACGAGCATCAAAGCGGATACAGAGGTTAGTGGACTCAAGGTTGTCGTGGCGAGACCAAATACCGTAACTCCCAAACCCACCAAAAATAAACTAAAAATATATTTATTCAAAAAAGAAGATAATAATTCGCTTGATGCCTTCCTGTGAGACAATCTCCACTCTTTCCAAATTTACAATGTAAGTGTAGGTTAGATGTGGCTTGAATTCAAAGTAATAGTATCGACAGCAACTGAGAGATTTATACCAAATAAATTAACAAACGATGGAGCGGACCCCCCTTAGTACACAAAACAGCTCACAACACGGTTCCAGAAACAATGAAAAAGACATGCCAAATTAAAAAAACGCAAAATCGTCAACATTGGCGATCTTTTACAGGAGCTGAAATTTAGAGCGAACTTCAGCGGGAGATGTAGGGTACAGGTCAACAACGACTTGTTCAAAGCAACCTCTCGCAATACATGTACAGAAGCTACGTACAAAATTTTGTGATTTCCGCTTGCTTTGGATGTGAGCTCTGTGCAATACGTTTTCGAAATTAAGTACGTTTGCACCTGTGTTGTTAAACGTTTTCTTTATTTCGAACTCCGCATTCTGTATTTTCTGAAAATAGGATACAACCCAGGTACAGCTACTCAAAACTCTTGAGGCAATTGCTGTGTGTGTATTATTGAATCAATCTCATCAACTTTTTTAATTAATCGCAGGTTTTCGCTAACATCAAGAAAACAGTTGTAAAATGATTTCAACATACGCTCATCGTTGTGTTACGTTCTAGTAAACCTTCAGGTACTGCCAGACTCCTCACATCTGTCTGGATTTTCCTGCTTGCTAAAAACTGTGCCCAAATACGGAGTGACATGTGTTCAGTTTTGCTATTATGGTTCTAATGTCAACCATAACTGCAATTTTATACAGAATAAGAACATCATATATTTATTGACGTCTTTGTGCTTTGAAAGTTTGTTCTTTGTCCCTGCAAGCTGTCTCGTTTGACCACTTATTACCTGAACGACTCTTTGTGAGTCAAACACATACTAGTAAAATAAGTATTCACCATTACGTGTTTTGAAATCGTAGAATCGTAAGCTGAAAGATCTTAGTTGCAGTGTTTTCTCATTATATCCATTTCCGAGGAGTCACGAAATAAATTAGAATCGACCTGTCTCTTTTTAAGGAAATATTTTGCTTCAGTTGGAGGCTGCAAACGAGGAACACACGATTTTTGCATGACAATAACGTAGCACCTTACTAGCTGATATATAGCGGTTTTAAGTTCTTAATTTTTTACTAAATTGTAATTAATTTTTGAAATTTCTTTACAGATTTCGGCCATTATTTGCTTTAGGAGGTGCAACGCACTAATTATGAAATCATGTTACATTCTACAGTTATAAAACCGACTTTCGAGCTGTAGTTGTACCATTTCAACAGGATCAGTGATAAAGATTTTTGAAGACAAGACGCCATGGACATTTATTCGCATTTCGCTGAACTAGCGATACACATTCTTGTTTCTTTGTTTACCTTAAATCGCGTCATGCAAATACTGGGACGGTTTCTTCATCAAACAATTACTTATTTTGCCTATTACTTTTAACCAACATTGGCGAACATTCGTTTTGTTGTAAACAAGATGTTAAAAAGAATCACTTTTTTAGTCCAAAACACTGCGTCTGTCACATCTATCAAAGACTCACATGGTGTGCTCCTAAAATGCTTCTGACAGTCCACTACACTAAATTCATACAAAGACACATATAACTTGACCGCGCACATTCACCCGCTCGTAAGTTATACAAAGAGAAATGAACAGAGGTTTGTCTATTTGGTACAGTTAAGTTCTTATTTATATAATTTCCTTGCTGTTGATCAGTGTTTAAGGTACGATACAGAAAAAAACTTCATAACTGTTGTGTTCGAATTTTCATTTTACCTACTTTTCATACCCTCTCCGACTTATAATTTAAAAATTACGTTGTATTTGTAACATCACCTGGACTAATCATAGGATGCAAATTTTTCATCATGGTATGAAGCCAATATGGTAGTCTTCTAACTTCGAAGTTGTTTGTACGCACGGTCGTACACTGGTAAACATAGTGCTTCGTGGAACTTTTAAAGGTTGTTAGGCAGAAAGGTCTGATAAGTCAAAAACTTATTGGTAAATAGGGACACTGAACTGTCGGAAGAGGTAACGCACTGTATGAGGCACACAATACTCCAGCCAATAACTGAATACTTTAACTGACGTACATTCCGGTACAGAACTGTCGAGAAAAGTACCGTTTTGGAATAGAAGAACCAGTAAAACGATTGCGTCCACCGAAGGAAGAATAAAGAGCACGAGTTAGCAGTAGCCGAAGCTGATGACAATGTAAATTTCGGCCAGTTCTATGTTGACTCAGAGGCCCGTGGTCTGGGGTCGGCGGACTAGGGAAAAGCAAACTTGGCAGCGCTCGGCGCTCGCGTGTATCTTCCACTTTTTCCCACAATTTTCATGTAAGAGTGCAAGGCGCATTAATATTGTACTATCCAGCCGCTACATCTGCTGCCCTCTTTCCGTCCTATAGGAGAGAAGATAAAGTTGTCTGCAAGAGGTCACTCTGCTGTCCAGTCACTTGTCATGTCTATTTCTCACCTTACCACGAGATTCCTTTTAGAGGTTTTAGAGCTAACAAAGCTATCAGTTTGTTTATGACCGACATCATCGTAACTTCCTTATCTCAGCACACAAGCAGTATTTAAAAATGAGCTGCCAATTAATGTTCAATAATGGGAATTCCAAAAATCTCTGGGTGCGAATGAGATACTCAGAGTTTACTACCACAATGAAATATTGTGTTAATATTTACGTACGGTCACTTGTAATTTGCAACTGTCAGTAAAGTCAATAATTATATTCCCATCTGCATTAAATCAGCTGATTTAGGCAGACTACTACTCCTTTTGTCTGTGTTATTCCAGTCATGAGCGTTAAAGATTTACTTGAATTTTGCATTTACTCTTTTGATGCATTGCCATTTCAATTTCCATACATCTTCCGAAGCTAAGTTGTTGGAGGTAAGGGATGTATGTAAGGCTGTGAATTGGTGTAAGCTCTCGTACAATTTTTTTAAATTTCTTGTTTCATATTTTAAACATCAGAGTATTACGTACTAGGTGTCAAAAAGTTCACTTGTATCCTTTCATTACTAACAGAATACATAAAGAGATGGAAATTTTAAGTAGTTTAACTCACGCTCACAAGAAATTGCGGAGCAACTAATTTGTTCACGATGTTCTGAAGGGCTATTCAAACAGACTCATGAAGTTTTGTGTTCTGCCTTAGGTGCATTGTTGAAACTGAAAAATGCAGGTGATAACTCTGTGTCAATGATTTTCAATGCCGCTCAAAACGGCCAGATGTTTCAGTAACAATTGCTGCAGAATGTGTTGTCAAGCATTTCTAGAAACACCAGAAAATAACCCATGTTTTATTGAATGTGGTCACTTCTTCACAAAACTCTCTCTCTTGTCAAGCTAGCATCTGTCGCTCTTAATCATAATTCGCCAATGGTACATAATGTACCATTTCCAAGCTGATGGAGGTGAGTGAGAATCGTTTCTACATTACAGTCGCATACTTCTCGTTACTGCTCGTACGTCATGTCATCGGACAGAGTTTTCCGCCACTTAAAGCATCGGCATCAAATTTTAGAGATACATATTACAATCCAATAATCCGCAATTTTAGAAACGGAGCAAACTGGGTTGAACTTGGAGACCAACTGAGAATTTGTGTGATAAACAGCTTACACAGGTAGATTGGAAAATTGGGACATAACAGACAGTGCAGAGGTGGCGTGACAACACTCTGTCTGCGTGCTCACATATAGCTGGGAATGGACGAGGCAGTTTTACATGGACACAAAATTAAAGTTACGGACAAATTGCTTGCGAATGCCACTTGTTATCAAAATAAGTTTCCTTCGATATTTAAATGGCTGCCGATAGGCATACAGGGATGACAGTATTACATACGATTCACTCGTAGCCGGCCGAAGTGGCCGTGCGGTTAAAGACGCTGCAGTCTGGAAACGCAAGACCGCTACGGTCGCAGGTTCGAATCCTGCCTCGGGCATGGATGTTTGTGATGTCCTTAGGTTAGTTAGGTTTAACTAGTTCTAAGTTCTAGGGGACTAATGACCTCAGCAGTTGAGTCCCATAGTGCTCAGAGCCACTTGATTCACTCGTTTTCTGTTTCATATACAAATGTCAGTTTCTTTCGTAGTGAATAATGAGAAAGTAGAGAGGGCCCGTTGCTGCGAGTTCCCGAGATGGTGGAGTAATCGACTCCGTCCCGTGATGAGAAAAAAAATTGCGCTGAGCACTATGGGACTTAACTTCTAAGGTCATCAGTCCCCTAGAACTTAGAACTACTTAAACCTAACTAATCTAAGGACATCACACACATCCAAGCCCGATGCAGGATTCGAACCTGCGACCGTAGCGGCTGCGCGGTTCCAGAGTGTAGCGCCTAGAACCGCACGGCCACTCCGGCCGGCTCCGTGATGAGATGTCCGACACATACATACAGGCTATAGCACAATCCGACTCCTTTCAGTCCATAAACACACACATACACACACACACACACACACACACACACACACACACACACACACACACATCTACATCTACATTTATACTCCGCAAGCCACCCAACGGTGTGTGGCAGAGGGCACTTTACGTGCCACTGTCATTACCTCCCTTTCCTGTTCCAGTCGCGTATGATTCGCGGGAAGAACGACTGCCGGAAAGCCTCCGTGCGCTCTCGAATCTCTCTGATTTTACATTCATGATCTCCTCGGGAGGTATAAGTAGGGGGAAGCAATATATTCGATACCTCATCCAGAAACGCAGCCTATCGAAACCTGGACAGCAAGCTACACAGCGATGCAGAGCGCCCCTCTTGCAGAGTCTGCCACTTGAGTTCGCTAAACACCTCCGTAATGATATCACGCTTACCAAATAACCCTGTGACGAAACGCGCCCCTCTTCTTTGGATCTTCTCTATCTCCTCTGTCAACCCGACCTGGTCCGGATCCCACACTGATGAGCAATACTCAAGTGTAGGTCGAACGAGTGTTTTGTAAGCCACCTCCTTTGTTGATGGACTACATTTTCTAAGGACTCTCCCAATGAATCTCAACCTGGCGCCCGCCTTACCAACAATTAATTTTATATGATCATTCCACTTCAAATCGTTCCGCACGCATACTCCCAGATATTTTACAAAAGTAACTGCTATCAGTGTTTGTTCCGCTATCAGATAATAATACAATAAAGGATCCTTCTTTCTATGTATTCACAATATATTACATTTGTCTATGTTAAGGCTCAGTTGCCACTCCCTGCACCAAATGCCTATCCGCTGCAGATCTTCCTGCATTTCGCTACAATTTTCTAATGCTGCAACTTCTCTGTATACTACAGCATCATCCGCGGAAAGCCGCATGGAACTTCCGACACTATCTACTAGGTCATTTATATATATTGTGAAAATCAATGGTCCCATAACACTCCTCATCCAGAAACGCAGCCTATCGAAACCTGGACAGCAAGCTACACAGCGATGCAGAGCGCCCTCTTGCAGAGTCTGCCACTTGAGTTTGATAAACATCTCCGTAACGCTATCACGCTTACCAAATAACCCTGTGACGAAACGCGCCGCTCTTCTTTGGATCTTCTCTATCTCCTCCGTCAACCCGATCTGGTGGTGGTGGTGGTGGTGGTGGTGGTGGTGGTGGTTAGTGTTTAACGTCCCGTCGACAACGAGGCCATCAGAGACGGAGCGCAAGCTCGGGTTAGGGAAGGATTGGGAAGGAAATCGGCCGTGCCCTTTCAAAGGAACCATCTCGGCATTCGCCTGAAACGATTTAGGGAAATCACGGAAAACCTAAATCAGGATGGCCGGAGACGGGATTGAACCGTCGTCCTCCCGAATGCGAGTCCAGTGTGCTAACCACTGCGCCACCTCGCTCGGTAACCCGATCTGGTACGGATCCCACACTGATGAGCAATACTCAAGTGTAGGTCGAACGAGTGTTTTGTAAGCCACCTCCTTTGTTGATGGACTACATTTTCTAAGGACTCTCCCAATGAATCTCAACCTGGCACCCGCCTTACCAACAATTAATTTTATATGATCATTCCACTTCAAATCATTCCGCACGCATACTCCCAGATATTTTACAGAAGTAACTGCTACAAGTGTTTGTTCCGCTATCATACAATCATACAATAAAGGATCCTTCTTTCTATGTATTTGCAATACATTACATTTGTCTATGTTAAGGGTCAGTTGCCACTCCCTGCACCAAGTGCCTATCCGCTGCAGATCTTCCTGCATTTCGCTACAATTTTGTAATGCTGCAACTTCTCTGTATACTACAGCATCATGCGCGAAAAGCCGCATGGAACTTCTGACACTATCTACACACGTCTTTCCCGTAGGCATAAACACAAAACATAGTTATACAGCTCACATTCATAATAACATTGACAAGGGGATAATGACATGTTGGACGGTTGGAAACTTGCCAACTATTAAACACTACTTGTCCGGTTTCTCTGCGAACCTTACAGGCATTTTCGTTTACTGTCTGTACACGTCACGGCATAAAGTTGTTAGCCGCGCGGGATTAGCCGAGCGGTCTCAGGCGCTGCTGTCATGGACTGTGCGGCTGGTCCCGACGGAGGTTCGAGTCCTCTCTCGGGCATGGGTGTGTGTGTTTGTCCTTAGGATTATTTAGGTTAAGTAGTGTGTAAGCTTAGGGACTGATGACCTTAGCAATTAAGTCCCATAGGATTTCTCAAACATTTGAAATTGAACATAAAGTTGTTAATATTGAGAGCGCTTCCGTTTCTTTTGTACACTCATAGAACATCAATGTCGAACTCAGCATTAGTTTTCCGAAATTATAATGAGCCATCCGTTCTGCGTACATATGTTTATGTCAGTGTGTATGTCGTCCAATACGTTAATCAAATGTAGAATACATGTTAGCTCTATTATGACCCGTAGTTCCTAGTTCCATTAACAACATCAGTGAGGACGTGTGCACACAGTGCCAAAGAATAAAGGAGTGTGAGATATACCTCAAGACGACTTTATCTGTTTGTTAGTGGTTAGCTTCATTATGCAGCGGCCAGAGATGGACGCATAAATGAAACGCCGTTCTGGTGTACGGGCCGCAGCCGTTCGGCGCCAGCCGCCAGGTGGCGGGTCGGCAGCCGGGGTGGTTTTGCGGGCGTGACCAGGCGGAACGTTCGGAATTAACGAGGGTCGTAATTGCTGCTGCTCGCTCAGCTGTAGCGCCGCAGCCGGCGCGTTGCGTCTTCTGGCCTCCCGTCTTCTTCTTCCTTCCCCTCCCTATAACCAGTCACCCAGTTGATAAGTAACTTCCACACATATACATCTCAAAAATATAGATTCATCGCCGCATAGCACGTTTGTTTGTGTGGCCATCTTCCGCAGCAAGCATAAAAATACTTCTTTTCCAAATCAAACTGCCTTTTCCTGCTGCTGTTTATTTTATTTAATCCATACGCGTTTCGTCTTCTACTGTTTTAAGGCATCATCAGTCGGATCTATAATGATACAGTTTTGTTAGTTATACATTATCAAACAGTTCACTTCGCGATTTTTTGTAAAAAATGTAATTACTTACGATTTGCTGATCTGCGTTTCCTCACATCTGGTCTGGAGGTCGCACTACCACTTTCATCACTGTTCTATATTCACCTCTTCGTGTTTTCGCCATCCACACACTGTTCAGCATGTCTGTCACTCTTTTTTGTGGTGGACTATCATTCTTCTGTCACTCGATACAACTATTTCGTCGTACACTTCTTTTCACAGCGTAAATATTGCGACTCCATTACGTGTTTCATCGTCTTTGGTATGTTTACCTATGTGTCGCCAACCTAACGAAGTATATTTCCGTTACTAACTTCTGTTTATACCGTCTGTGTGCGTATGAGTGAGAGAGAGAGAGAGAGAGAGGGGGGGGATAGAGCCGATTTTTGTTTTTGTTTGTGTGGGGCGGGGGGAGGGGGGAGGGTGGCGGTTGTGCTAGCTGTTAGCGAGTGGCTGAAACTTTGGTGACAGCTGTTTTGACTTTCCGTTTCAGTATTCTGGGGAGGGGTCATGGATGAGTGAGTGTAAAGATGTTGGGTTCTATTATTATTACATTGAACACTGTTTTTATATTTATCCTTTTTGCGAACATTATTCTATTATACTATCTATTAGTGTAAATAATGTGCACATGCCAAACAATTCATTATTTACACTAATAGATAATATAATAGAATAATGTTCGCAAAAAGGATAAATATAGAAACAGTGTTCAATGTAATAATAATAGAACCCAACATCTTTACACTCACTCATCCATGACCCCTCCCCAGAATACTGAAACGGAAAGTCAAAACAGCTGTCACCAAAGTTTCAGCCACTCGCTAACAGCTAGCACAACCGCCCCCCCCCCCCCCCCCCGAACAAAAACAAAAAAAAAAAAACAAAAAAAAAATCTGCTCTATCCCCCCCTCCCCTCTCTCTCTCACTCATACGTACACAGACGGTATAAACAGAAGTTAGTAACGGAAATATACTTCGTTAGGTTGGCGACACATAGGTAAACATACCAAAGACGATGAAACACGTAATGGAGTCGCAATATTTACGCTGTGAAAAGAAGTGTACGACGAAACAGTTGTATCGAGTGACAGAAGAATGATAGTCCACCACAAAAAAGAGTGACAGACATGCTGAACAGTATGTGGATGGCGAAAACACGAAGAGGTGAATATAGAACAGTGATAAAAGTGGTAGTGCGACCTCCAGACCAGATGTGAGGAAACACAGATCAGCAAATCGTAAGTAATTACATTTTTTACAAAAAATCGCGAAGTCAACTGACTGATAATCTATAACTAACAAAACTGTATCATTATAGACCCCACTGAAGATGCCTTAAAACAGTAGAAGACGAAACGCGTATGGATTAAATAAAATAAATAGCAGCAGGAAAAGGCAGTTTGATTTGCAAAACAAGTATTTATCTTCTCTGCATGTTTCTTCACACCGATAAGGAGAAAAAAGTACACATAAAATGTATTGAATGCTCTGTTAATCTGACTTGATCCGCGCATAAAATCTTTCAGGCTGCGTATATCGGCTCTCTCGCTACCGAGAATGCAAACACTGTCCAAACCGTTTTCTGTCTGTAAGAACATGAGGTCGGAAATTAAGGAGATGGGATCTGGATAAATTGAAAGAACCAGAGATAGTCGAGAGTTTCAGAGGGAGCATTAGACAACGATCGGCTCAGACAGTAGAAATGAATGCAATAAAATACGAATAGATGGTGAAATTGTGAAAGCAGCAGAAGGTTAAATAGACGATAGACGTGACGAAGTAGATATCCTAGGATAACAGTGGGGATAATTAATTTAGTTGCCGACAGGAGAAAATATAAAAATGCGCCAAATGAAGCACGTACAACTCAAAACCCCATAATAACAAAATCAAATCACAAACACACTGGGTTTTGAGGAAGAAGAGAGAAAAACTAACCGACATAAGTCGTCTACGCAACGAAAGCTAGCCCATTCGTTACTTATGAAGGAATACTGGGCAAAAAGGAAGGCCAACAAATGTTGATTACGCGTGGTCCTAAGTGATCCATCCTAGAAGAAGAAGAAGAAGAAGAAGAAGAAGAAGAAGAAGAGGAAGAAGAAGAAGAAAAAGAAGCACATACAAGGGAATAAAAACATGTAAAAAATACGATTGAGAGAAAGTGCATAATAACTAAGCAGGAAAGACCAAGGCACAGATGCAAGGCTGTAGAAGCAAGCTCGACTAGGGGAAAGATAGATGCCGCCTACAGGAAAATTAAGGAGACCACTGAAGAAAAGTGAAACTCCTGAATGAATATTAAGAGCTCAAGTGACGAGCCAATAGCAAGCAAAAAGAGGAAGCTGAAAGGAGGAAGCAACACACGGGGTGGTCAGAAACAGTCTGGAAAGCTTATAAGGATTTTGCAGAGAAGGTCGTTGCTGAGAAATAACCGTTACGAAAAAAATTCGATACGTTACGTCGTTTCTGAGTTAACTAGCATTGAAGTCAACCAATCAGGCCGTTGCGCTCGCAAATTCAAGTTGTCCGCCAGAAACGGTGTCGCCAAACATGTACTTCGAACTGTTTCCTAAAACTGAGCAAGACAGTGGTACGAAAATTGCATGTGGGGCAGTAGTAAGGATCGAACCTGAGCCAAAAGCTGAGCACTGTCGTGCGCTCTCATGTACACTATGATTGACACTAATTGTATCTGGCAGTAACTGGCACCCGCGACGGCCTAGTTGACTTACTTCCATGCTAATTAATTCTGAAATGGCGCAAGGTATGGAATTTTTCTTCTTAACAATTATTTTTCAGCACAACCCACACTGCAGCATCCTTACACGTTCTTTCAGACTGTTTCTGTCCGCGCTGTATGGAATGGCTACACGAGGGAAAAGAACTACAAGACAGCATTATAGAAAGAAAGAGAAGTAAATAAAGATGGAAGAGGAAATGTGAGACTGAGAGCAGAATGTTACGGAGTAGTGAACGACCAAAGTGGAAACAACAATGCCCGCCTGGCTGAAACCAGATGTTAACAGCGATGAAATTCTAAATTTCAATTGGAATATATATTGGCAAAGATAGTTTGGATGCCGGTTATGGAAGAGCATTTGTAGCCGTAAAAAGTGCCATGTGGCATAATTTGGGCAAGTATCAGTCTTAAAGGTGGATCAGACATATTCACTGGATGCTTTCATGGAGCCCTTACCTCAGAAGCAGTAGTGTCGAAACATTTGAGGAGAAACTTAGTGAATATTTCGCGTAAATTTCCTTGTACAAGGTGGAGATTTCAACTTAATCAACTGTAGAGTCGAGTGATTGAGATTGTTAGTAGCGACAGGGAATCATTTTAAATGGTTCTAAATGCCTTATTCGAAAATTACCTTGATCGGCTAATCAGTGAGTCGATACGTGAAAATAACTTGTATGATCTCCTGGTAACCAACAGGCCCGAACATTTCGACTTAGCTTAGAACCATAAATGAATGATGGTAAGGCCATTTATGAGGGTTGGAACTTAAATAGTGGCAACTATTTATTCACAACCGATACAAAAGAGTTAACATGTTTGCACCTGTTACTGTCCTTCAGAGTAGTCACCAGCGTTGTGTAGAACCCGTTGCCAGCGATGTGGAAGGCGTAGTATACCGTTAACAGAGCCTGTTCTGTTGATGGTGCGAATAGTGCGGTCTACTGCCTGTCGAATCTCTGGAACAGTTCTGAAGCGAAGGCCACGAAGTGGTTCCTCCATCTTCGGAATCAAATCAGTCACAAGGACTTAAGTCCGGGGAGTATGGTGGATGGTACAGTACGTCCGAGTCCCATTGACCGAACAGAGCAGCCACAGCTTGCGCTGTATGCGCCCACGCATTGTCGTGCAAAATGATGGGTGTGTTGCGCAGAAAGTTCGCCTCTTCTTTCGCAAAGCTGGTCGCAGGTGATGCTCCAGAGCCCCAGTATGGTCGAATTATGGTGATTCTCGTGTATGACTGTGATAGTGTTATCCTAGCGCATTACGTTCCTCCACGGCAGAGCGTCAATGCACAGTGTTACTGTTGTTTTTGGAGCATCACCTGCGACCAGCTTTGACAAAGAAGCGGCGAACTTTCTGCGCAACACACCCATCATTTTGCACGACAATGCGCGGGCGCATACAGCGCAAGCTGTGGCTGCTCTGTTGGGTCGATGGGACTGGGAAGTACTACACCATCCACCATGGAGGAACCACTTCGTGGCATTCGCTTCAGAACTGTTCCAGAGATTCGACAGGCAGTAGACCGCTCCATTCGCACCATCAACAGAACAGGCTCTGCTAACGGTATATCACGCCTGTCTTCCACATCGCTGGCAACGGGTTCTACACAACGCCGATGACTACTTTGACGGACAGTAACAGAAGCAAACATGTAAATGTTTGAATCGTTTGTGAATAAATAGTTGCCACTATTTAAGTTCCAACCCTCGTAGTGTAACTGAATACGGTTCTAAAAGAACATATGGAAAGGCAGGAAGATATTTCCGCTTATAAAGAGTGACAAGAAACAGATTTCAGATTTCCTGACCGACCATCACGAAAATTTCTACTCCAGCACCGACAGTCGTGGGCAGAAATGGGTAAAATTCAGCTTCAGTGCAAATTTAAACATAGTCAAACCCCACAGATAAACAATAACAATGTTGTTCGGATGGCTCTGAGCACTATGGGACTTAACATCTGTGGTCATCAGTCCCCTAGAACTTAGAACTACTTAAACCTAACTAACCTAAGGACATCACACACATCCATGACCGAGGCAGGATTCGAACCCGCGACCGTAGCAGTCGCGCGGTTCCGGACTGAGTGCCTAGAACCGCTAGACCACCGCGGCCGGCTGTTGTTCGGACATGGAGGAGATACAGAGAGACAGAAACTGTCGATGACATACCTCGCTCAGGCCGCCCAAGGGCTACTACTGGAGTGGATGACCACTACCTACAGATTATGGCTCGGTGGAAACCTGACAGTAACGCCACCATGTTGAATAATGCTTTTCGTGCAGCCACAGGACTTTGTGTTACGACTCAAACTGTGCGCAATAGGCAGCATGATGCTCAGCTTCACTTCCGACGTCCATGACGATGTCCATCTTTGCAGCCACTACATCATGCAGCGCGGTACAGATGGGCCCAATAACGTGCCGAATGGACCGCTCAGGATTGGCATCACGTTCGCTTTAGCGATGATTGTCGCATATGCCTTCAACTAGACAATCATCGGAGACGTGTTTGGAGGAAACCCGGCCAGGCTGAACGCCTTAGACACACTGTCCAGCGAGTGTAGCAAGGTGGAGGTTCCCTGCTGTTTTGGGGTGGCATTACATGGGGCCGACGTACGCCGCTGCTGGACATGGAAGGCGCCCTAACTGCTGTACGATACGTGAATGCCATCCTCCGACCGATATTGCAAGCATATCGGCAGCACGTTGGCGAGGCATTCGTCTTCATGGACGACAATTCGCGCCCCCTTCGTGCACATATTGTGAATGACTTCCTTCAGGATAACGACGTCGCTCGACTATAATGGCCAGCATGTCCCTGTCGAACATGCCTGTGATAGATTGAAAAGGGCTGTTTATGGACGACGTAACCCACCAACCACTCTGAGGGATCTACGCCGAATCGCCGTTGAGGAGTGGGATAATCTGGACCAACAGTGCCTTGATGAACTTGTGGATAGTATGCCACGACGAATACAGGCATGCATCAATGCAAGAGGACGTGCTACTGGGTATTAGAGGTACCTGTGTGTACAGCAATCTGGACCACCACCTCTGAAGGTCTCGCTCTATGGTGGTACAACATGCAACGTGTGGTTTTCATGAGCAATAAAAATGACGGAAATGATGTTCATGTTAATCTCTATACCAATTTTATGTACAGGTTCCGGAACTCTCGGAACCGAGATGAAGCATAATTTTTTTGATGTGTGTATTATATGCCCAGTAAAACTGTGAGAAAAATTGTACATTTCGATTTAAAAAAAAATATGACACATTTTAGATTTAAAATGTTTCATATTCTGACTTGTTCGAAATTTGAAGTAGGACATTTTACAAATAGGTAACGCCGAAAAGGTGTTGTAGCGATTTCTTCCATTTTTTTTTTACTATCCCACTACCTAACTAATTAATTAACTGCGACTGGGATTATAATCAGAAATGTTATAAAATATTATACAGAACAGTTTTCATCGCAAAAAACACACTTTTATTCATAAGTGGTGACCGGTTTCGACCCGATATGAATCATCTTCGGACCATACTCCCGTGATGACGTGTGGGGATGATGGTGTGGAACATGAACTATGGATACCACCTATTAATGTGTAATGTTTTTCTACGAAAAAGAAGGAGTTCTCAAGGAGAAACAATTTCAAATTGTTGTCATATTTATCTTTGGAGTCTGAGATTTTATACCGTTGGTAATGGATAAAAATTTTGGGGGCTGCATTGTGTACCCTTTTTTGGGCTGAAGACAGTTTTAATGTGGAGTAATGACTGCCATTGTTTCTTCTACCGAAGTAATTATTTATAGCATTGTTACTTTTGAACTGTCGTGGATTAGTTACATTACAAAATACTTCAAGAGGGAATAAATATACTGTGAAACAGTAGTTAGAAAGCCCTATTCCTAAAACAGGTGTTTACATGACGATCGTAAGGGGTCACGACGTATTACACTTGCAGCACATTTTTGAGCAACGATAACTTCCTTTCTTCCATATGATATATAGAGTCGAAATACGCAAAATACTTCAACTTATTGACTTATCTCTCCCCAGGAAATGCAATAATACAAAGTGCAAATGTAACTATATCTACATTTAAATCTACATACATACTCCGCAATCCACCATAAGGTGCGTGGCGGAGGGTACCTCGTACCACAATTAGCATCTTCTCTCCCTGTTCCACTCCCACACAGAACGAGGGAAAAATGACTGCTTATATGCCTCTGTACGAGCCCTAATCTCTCTAATTTTATCTTTGTGGTCTTTCCGCGAAATGTAAGTTGGCGGTAGTAAAACTGTACTGCAGTCAGCCTCAAATGCTGGTCCTCTAAATTTCCTCAGTAGCGATTCACGAAACGAGCGTCTCCTTTCCCCTAGAGACTCCCACCCGAGTTCCTGAAGCATTTCTGTAACACTCGCGTGATGATCAAACCTACCAGTAACAAATCTAGCAGCCCGTCTCTGAATTGCTTCTATGTCTTCCCTCAATCCGACCTGATAGGGATCCCAAACGCTCGAGCAGTACTCAAGAATAGGTCGTATTAGTGTTTTATAAGCGGTCTCCTTTACAGATGAACCACATCTTCCCAAAATTCTACCAATGAACCGAGGACGACTACCCGCCTTCCGCACAACTGCCATTACATGCTTGTCCCACTTCATATCGCTCTGCATTGTTACGCCCAAATATGTAATCGACGTGACTGTGTCAACCGCTACACTACTAATGGAGTATTCAAACATTACGGGATTCTTTTTCCTATTCATCTGCATTAATTTACATTTATCTATATTTAGAGTTAGCTGCCATTCTTTACACCAGTCACAAATCCGGTCCAAGTCATCTTGTATCCTCCTACAGTCACTCAACGACGACACCATCCCGTACACCACAGTATCATCGGCAAACAGCCGCACATTGCTATCCACCCTATCCAAAAGATCATTTGTGTAGATAGAAAACAACAGCGGACCTACCACACTTCCCTGGGGCACTCCAGATGATACCCTCACCTCCGATGAACACTCACCATCGAGGACAACGTACTGGGTTCTATTACTTAAGAAGTCTTCGAGCCACTCACACACTTAGGAACCAATCCCATACGCTCGTACCTTAGTTAGGAGTCTGCAGTGGGGCACCGAGTCAAACGCTTTCCGGATGTCAAGGAATATGGGATCCGTCTGATACCCTTCATCCATGGTTCGCAAGGTATCATGTGAAAAAAGGGCAAGTTGCATTTCTCAGGAGCGATGCTTTCTATAGCCGTGCTGATGCATGGACAGCAACTTCTCTGTCTCAAGGAAATTCATTATATTCGAACTGAGAATATGTTCGAGAACCCTGCAACAAACCGATGTTAAGGGTATTGGTCTGTAATTTTGAGGATCCGTCCTTCTACTCTTCTTATATACAGGCGTCACCTGCGCTTTTTTCCAGTCGCTACAATTCGGATCTAAACTGTTTTAGATTTTCCAAAGTATGTTCCTTCCAGATTAAATTCTCAACAATTCCTTTTCTACTTTATCAGCAGATAGGCCTAGTGCAATTTAAGCAGTCTATTTATTACTCAACGAAAGAACGTGTTTTTATATTGAAGAGGATGACAGGTTGCTGCAAGAATGATATGTAGGTAGGTCATGTATATTACTCGGTCGACCTTCCCATTTCGCTGACGTGAACTGCAACCCTCTGTCAGAAGTGGGCTCCGAATTGTGGCGTGTAACATGGTGGTGGGTTACGTAACTGTGTCGGTGCGTGAAAAATAGCGTGCTGTAGTCGATTTCCTAACCCTAAACACATGGAACACCTCTCCTTCAGCATGACTGTGGCAGACCACACACTAGTGCTTCGACATCAGCCACAATCCGACGCCTTGGGTTCACTGTCACCGATCATCCTCCATACAGCCCCATCCGATTTTCATCTGGCTCCAGAACTTGACGAAACCCTTCGAGAACTTCAGTTAGATAGCGATGAAGTGGTGCAAGAAGAGATGAGGCTGTACTTTCACAGTGACGGTATCAACAAACTGGTCTCTCGTTGGGAGAAACGTGTTCGTTGCCAGGGAGACTATGTTGAGAAATAAATACGTAGACATGAAGAATAAAGATATAGAATGCTAATGTGTTTTTATTTAAAAAGCTTTAAAAAGTTTCACACAAAAAATTCGGAGGCATTTCTTTTCAGCACACCCTCGAATTTGGAGTATAGTTTTGTATGAAAGAGAAGGGTGAACGAAGAAGAGTTCAGGCAAGAAGAGAATATAAGCTTTAGAAATATGGTGTTACAAAAGAATGTTTAACATTGGATGGACAGATCGAATAACTGATGAGAGTTGTTGAATCGAACTGCGGGAAAAAGAAAGTTATTCTACGACTCGACTGAAAAAAGAGATCGATTGGTAGGACATATCCTGAGGCATGAACGAGACGTCCATTTGGTAGTGTAGGGAAGTGAGAAGAGTCGCGAGGGCAGGTGATAAATTGGTGAGGGACACCACGGCTCGAATACAGTACCCAAGTTCAAATTGATGTCCGCTGCAGTAGTTACGAAGAGCCCATTGTAGAAGATAGGTTGTAGAAAAGAAAACCTTCTTTTATAGCATTTGTAGTTATAACTAAAGCTTTTGACACTGTCGTCTGAAATGCAACGTCTGAAATACTGAAGGTGGCAGGAATAAAATACAGCGAGTGAAAGGTGGTCTACAACTGGTACAGAAACCAGACTACAGTAAGAGTTGAGGGACATGAAATCTGAGAAAGAAGTGTGACAGGATTATTGCATCCGTACACTGAGCAAGCAGTAAAGGAGATGAAGGTAAAATGTGGAGAGTTAGTTAAAGTTCAGGAAGAAGAAATAATAGCTTTGAGATTTGCTAATGACACTGCAGTTCACTTAGAAGTATCAAAAGACTTTATAAAGCAGCTGAACGAAATGGATAGTGTTCTGAAAATAGGTTATGAGATGAACATCAACAAAATTAAAACAAAGATACCTGAACGCAGTCGAACTAAATTAGGTGTTTATGAGGGAACTAGATTATGGAATAGGAACCTAATAGATGAATTGTGCTGTTTGGGCATCAAACTAGCTAACGATTGTCAAAGTAGAGACGAAATAAAATACGTAATGTCAGTAGGAAAAAAATCACTTCTCAAAAAGAGAAATCTCATAGTGTCAAATAAGTGTTAAAAAGTCTATTTTGGAAGAGTTTCTTGTGGTGTGTACCGTTGTATGGAGAGAAATGTGAACGATAAGCAGTACAGATAAGAAACAGCGTAACTTGACGAAAAGAAGGCACGATTTGTTAGGCCACATCCTAAAGCGCCAACTAATATTTAAGGCGGTCCGTGTGAGCCCGAATCTCCAATTTTTACCTTCATGGTCTTTCTTTGAGATACGTACAGCAGGTAACAATATATTGTTTGACTCTTCTAATAAGGTACGGTCTCGGAATTTCAATAGTAAACCACATGGAGATCGATAACGCCTGTCTTACGGCGGCTGCCACTGGCGTTTTATGAGTATCCGTGACACTTCCCGCTTATTAACTCAACCTGCGACGAAACACGGTGCACTTCTTTGGATCTTCACTATTTATGCTCCAATACTGTTTGGTGAAAAGGACGGTTTTGTACTCTACCACTATCGTGGGTGGGCTATATTTCCTTAAGATCTTCCATGGAATCTCCACATGCCGTTGTTTTCAATGCCCATGAGAAGCTGGGCCACCTTTTATGAATGCTGAACTTAGTGAGTTGTGCCGTGAAAACAGAATGACGCTCAATAAATCAGTTATTAGTGAACTGTACAACAATTACATAGCGCATGAGCAAAACACATAAATTTTATAAATGTGTAATAGAAATACTGGACGAATGTGTTTCTCAGCAACATGCACCATAGCACCAATCTGTCAACCTTCATAAAACGAGGTCCTACCATGAAAGTTTGTGAAAACCATCTGACGACGGATTTTAAAATTCTGAAACTTGTGACTTAAATGTGAGTAAACTTTTGTGCCATACTTACCTCTGGTTGCTGTATTCAGATTACAATGCATGTATAGAGATCAAATATACTGTGAAGTTCATTGAACAACTATTTCATTATTTCACTACTGTTTTGATCATAAGCTCCTTTTGTTGAAACTGTGGTGTTGAATGTGTTTACATGAGATCAGACTCGTACCCCACTAGGTCCAAACTCAATAGGTAATATCTTTGTGGAGAGCTCCGAGCGCATCGCAAAATTTTTCCGTATTTATCAACGAGAACTCGAAAATAGTCTCGAGTCTAATACTGAAAGTCATAAAATTGTTTAAAAAATCGAACTCTTATTCAATATTGTGGTATCACTGTACATACTTTCTGACTGTCGCTTTAGTAGTGCCAAGCCCGATTTAGGCTTGCATTCTTGTCGATATAACCTAATAGTGGCACACAATTTTATATCTGCCAGAGATTTTCCTTTCTAAATTTGATGGAATTATGAATTTTACGTAGTACTTGTCTAGAGCAATTTACACTGATCATTTCAGTAAAGGGCTTTGTTACTGCTATTTTGGTTTATGTTTATATTCTATGTATTTATAATTTTCATTTATTTAGAATTTCGTGGATATCTGTAACACATGCACTCTGTTGTTCTCTACACTGAATGATACTGATTCCGTAGTAAATGAACTGCATCCTGTGACAGACGTCGAGTGTGCACCTCAGAAATTTTAACCAAAATCCAAAACGGGGACAATTCTTTTTTTTTTAATTATTGAGATTTCCATCAGACATCAGCTTCACATAGTAAGAGAACAGATTTGCTCGTGTGAGCGGTCTCCTTCCAAGAATCAATTAGAGGGCTCTGCCGTTTAGCATTATGAACAAATGACAAACTTTTCGGATTACTCACTTCGTATTTATGTTGAGCATCAGCGTAAGTGATAAAATGAGACATTCGAAGTGTGTGATTCGCTCTCTTTCCTGCGAACCTGGTATCAGCGTTCTGTCAGACTTGCCTACAACGGACTAGTGAGCCACTGGCGATTCTCATCAACAGTAATTCGATAGTCTTGTAATAAGACTACTGTAATTCAGATTTCCTGAGATACCATTAAAGTACCAGAGTAGAATGAGAGACTACATTTACCGAAACGGACAGATTCGTTTCTCTATCTCACCCTCTTCGAAGCTAATCTTTGGAGTAAAAAAGAAAACGTGTTAAAGTTCTGTTGATATGATCTATCAACTAGTTTTCAATTCCTGGTGATACGATGAACGATGTCCCTCCATGTATTCCAGGGCGCTGAGTTTACGTTAGAGACACGCAATCCGGTTTCGCTGTACGTAATATTTCACTCCGAAGCCAACAGAAAGGGTTCGGCTTAGGGTCTCTCGAGACAGATACTTCAAACTTCAGACAAACGGGAAGCGACCGGGGAAGGCCATAGCTGAACGCTACCTGCGGCCGCTCTTAAGCGGATTACAGTTGTCTCTTTCTGCCGACGGCGTCACCGCTTGTGTAAGCCGTGGGAATGGCCCTTGCGTGTTGTCCGCGGCTGCTTGTGTTCCTCCATTCAATACAGATTGTTTCTTATTTGCACTGTGTTTTACCAGTTAAACCAGGACTACGTGACCTGCTATCGCGGGTGTGCGTCATTAACTCTCCACATGTAAGTTTTCAAATCAGTATAACATTTATAAACTTTCGGACATTTATGTTACTTTCTGGCATCACGACGCATGCAGTAGTTGGAATATGTAGTTTCTTTTGCTTAACACCACTTAAGCTCCCACCGGCCGCTGTGGCCGAGAGGTTCTAGGCGCCTCAGTCCGGAACCGCGCTGCTGCTACGGTCGCAGGTTCGAGTCCTGCCTCGGGCATGGATGTGTGTGATATCCTTAGGTTAGTTAGGTTTAAGTAGTTCTAAATCTAGGGAACTGATGACCTCAGATGTTAAGTCCCATAGTGCTTAGAGCCATTTGAACTTACGCTCCCATAAAATTGATGATAAATACAGGCTAAAATACAGTGCCTCTAACAGAGTGAATCTAAATGCATCTACACTCTGTGAACATAAATCGTTCTAATAATACTGAGGTTCTTGACTGTGCATCGAATGGTCTATAGACGACAGAGAGTGAACTGGAGAGGAATTTCAGTCAATCTCAATATAAACAGCGCTACTGCTATAAAGTAAACAGACGTAATGTCACAAGGAGAACAGAAAATATATAGTAATTGATTGTGAAATTTTCAATATATGCATATATCGCCAAAGCTTAGACCGGTATGGAAAGAGCTGATCCTCTTTTCCAACATATCTGTGGTACTTCTCTTGTCTTGGAACATACATCTGAACTTTACTTGGCCAGTAATCATCGTCCATTATCACTAAACGGCCGTACCACTGTAGCTCCCTTTATTCTGATTTTCGAGTATATTTTCTTTCATACTTGTACTACTCCTTATTTCTTCATTCTTAATATTTTTGTGATTTTCATACTTGATACGCTGTGGAAAACGTTCATTTCCATTGTTTCTCGCTACCTTTAAATCGCCAACACTCTCCTTCATGACAATTTGTATATATTTTCCTCGTATTGACCGTTTCTTTTGAAGAGTGTACTATTGTTTTCGTCTTCCGACACAAAACTTCAAAGGAAATTATATTGCTTATATCCTCAGACAGTAAAGTTTTAAGATCTGTAGTATTCTACAGAACGTCCAGATATTCTGTTTTTCTGAAATGCATAGCTAGACCTCCTTCTTGAATCATCCTTGGTCCAAATGGCTCTGAGCATTATGGGACTTAACATCTGTGGTCATCAGCCCCCTAGAACTTAGAACTACTTAAACCTAACTAACCTAAGGACATCACACACATCCATGCCCGAGGCAGGATTCGAACCTGCGACCGTAGCGGTCACGCGGTTCCAGACTGAAGCTCCTAGAACCGCACGGCCACACCGGAATTGTCCTTGATTTAGCAAAAATCATATAGATATTGCTGCTACATTTCGATATCCATTTTCTCCACTTTCCTTTAAAGTTCGGTTACACGATAAATCACGCAAATCTAAAGGCCGTCAATTCAACTACATAGGGGTGAATTACAATTACGAATAACTTAAGATGGAATGATCACAAACCAAAAACTACGTTGTATTGGCAGAACACTTTGAAGATGCAACAGATCTACAAAACAGTTTGCCTACACCACGCTTGTCTGTCCGCTTTGGAGTATTGTTGTGCGGTGTGAGATGCTTGCCAAATAAGACTGACGGAGGACATCGAAAAAGTTCAAAGAAAGGCAGCTCATTTTGTATTATAGCGAAATAGGGGAGGGAGGGATATGGTAAGGGAGTTCGAGAGTCAGTCACTGAGACAAAGGGCCTTTTTTGAGTGCTTCGATGAACCTTCTGCCAGGAACTTAAGTGTGAATTGCAGAGTAATCATGTAGAGGAACATCCGGAGCAATGCAGAACCGCTATTCATCGCTGAACATAATGCCACGTTATTCATCAGCACTCCATGCTTCCCGGTTATGTCACCACACCAGACGCAGCCGTTTGTTGTGTGGTGTTAACGGCAGATTACGCATGGGACTGTAATGCCCTAGTCTGGCTGCTGGATAACACAGATTACGGTCATTCGAGTAAAGGTATCACAACTGAGTGAAACCGTTTTCAAACTCTCTCTACTGCGCAAGCGCAGATTCCCGATGGTTTCGATCGTCAGAACCTACCGTCCCTCTAAAAGGCTAGCTCCAACCTAGTACCTATCTCATCAACGAGAATGCTACGAGGCTGAACACAAAACGCTTTGCACATGAGCGCGCTGATCTCTTTCGAGCAGCGTTGTTGAACGCTTTGGAATCAGTCAGAAGAAATTCATCTGATCGGTCGAAACTAGTTGCAACTGTCCATTGGCCGCCACTCGACGGCTTTCATCTAGTTATCAACCACAGAAACTGGAAGAATTCTGCGTCGAACGCATTCGCGTGTTGCCAACGGCAGCAACCGTATCTCGAACGAACCTAATAGGTTCATTTGAGGAGGTGCCATCGAACTCATGCACATGCGCTGAGCTGAACCTCAAAATTAATGTACGTATCATCAGATAAGAATGGTTTCATCTCCAAATGCGGTTGTTAGACATAACTACCCCTTAATGTGGAGAAGGTAGGATCCCTCTCCTTAGTCAACATTTCCAAGTTATTCTTGAGTAGATATCCGAGTAGGAACATACCCCCACTATTGGTTTCACTGCTTCCCCACATCACGCTGTGGCCATTCCAATCACAATCAACAGTTGTTCATTCAGATGTGAGCAGTTGTCTACCAGTCGCCTCATTTCCTGGAAAGAAGGAGTACTATTCTCATAAGGAAGGTAAGCTGAGGCAAATATAATTTCCCTCGCGCTTCCTTCCTTACCCTGTTTCATCCTGATAGTCACTAAGTCCCAGGAACAAAAGTTAGCCATCGGCATAAATGAAATTTCCCTCGTGACAGCCGGCCGATGTGGCCGAGCGGTTCTAGGCGCTTCAGTCTGGAACCGCGAGACCGCTACGATCGCAGGTTCGAATCCTGCTTCGGGCATTGATGTGTGTGATGTCCTTAGGTTAGTTAGGTTCAAGTAGTTCTAAGTCTAGGGGACTGATGACCTTAGATGTTAAGTCCCATAGTGCTTAGAGCCATTTGAACCTTCGTGACATAAATTCATGTGCTGGAGATTTTTCAATGTCTATCGTAAATCAACGTATCTCCAGTTACTCTGACGCCTTATAGGCCCCCTTTATACGATAAGGGTTCCTGGATCAGGGGCACATCCACCTCTAAGTCTTCCCAGAAGACGACTCACGGTGGCAGTTGCGCCCTTGCTTTGATGCAGTTTTATCTGCAACCATTGCAGCGACCAGATTGCCGCCATGTTCTCTCCCGCTGTCTTTTAGTACTGGCGGTGACCTTCGAGAACCTTACGTACAGTTTCGGGATCCATTCTCGCACTGGTGTCAGGAATTATTCTTTGACTTACACCAAAAGTGTTTGGCTGTCGGATACAACCCTCCAGTTGATTATCCTCTGTCGGCACTGTCTGGTTCTGTGCCTGTGCTTTCTCGAACAGTGTCTTTGGAATAGCTTCCTTCAGAAGATTCGGTACCGAAATTGGTATCTTCGCGATCCTGAAGAGTTCAGCTGCTCTCTTGATCAGCAGCTTTGCTTCCTTCCACGGAGATATCTTGGTCACCATCTCCTTAAGCCAATCCACTGTTCGCATCTCCTCACAAGGATTAGAACACCTTTGTCCAGACAGGCCCTACTGAATCTAGGTTCTTGACTTGCACTCCCGTCACCAATCTTCTCAAAAAGAGCTATCTGAACTAGCTCTATGTCCTCCTGCAGCGAATGATGTTGAACTGTGGATATCTCTGTTGAATAACCGAAATCCTAAAAATCTGGTGCTGCAGCCCTGCACGTCTGTTTCCCTATCTCTTTCCTTGGCTTTTTCTGGACCCGATTATCCTGAGAAGTGGGAGTAGTAGGCTCCTCCATTGTTATCTTGTTTCCTCTCTTGGAGATGGAAGAGATCTGAATAGCCTCTTCACTCTGAAAGAGCACCCCTCCCTTTTTTTTAGTTCGTAGGTTCGAGTTCTTCTTTTAATTATCTCCATTTATATTTATGAAACCATTCTTTGCCTTTATTTTCTGTTTGATTTCTGAGAAGTTTTCTCCACTGAGCTCGAGACAAGGAGCCACGATTTCCATTTCTTGGACTGGTCTACCACCCGATTCAGTTGCAGATACTGCTTCCAGCGGTTCCAAGCCCGATGCTTGGGTGGTTGAGGTCTCATCAGTTCCCAAGGTTTTTATTTTGTTTCTCGTGTTTTCCATTTTGGTCCAACGAGAATTGGGGATATTTCAGGTCGACACTATGGAACCTCACGTGATGCTAGGCTGATTACTCAGGGAGGTAGCCCGGTATCCCTGTGGCTCAGTTCATGACAAATCTTCCCATGTACCTCACACTCATTGGCAAGAATCGCATCACATCTTGCGTTCGATACCTGCGGAATTGGGGAAGGGCTATGGGAATGGGTGTGGGAGGGCTGGGGAGTTGTGGGACGCGCTTCGTCTGGTTTATCTGCTAAGAGCTGTCCGGGATGGGAGACCCTGCCATTAAATGCCCGGTATTGACCTCAGTATCACGCGATCACGCAAGGCTCTCCATCTGCACGGTCAGTGCTACGACAAGGTAGCGTCCCCCGGAGAGGATTCGGTAATTACAAATGTAGCAGTTGTCGCTGGAGTGTTAGCCGTAAAAAACCACAAATATCCCGTCAGATTTTGGCGAGATGTCAACCTACTGAAGTATTTGGGAACTTTCTCCGTACTTAAGGCAAGCTGTTGTCAACCCGAAAGTTGATTTTTACTCCTCTGTGGTTTCGTTGCTAGGATTGTATTGGAGGTGGTATGTATTTCCCTTCCTCTCGCCTCCCTCTTTGCGGGATAATATGTTGTTTAACGTGCAATTGCACCCTCATATGTCTCACATACACAAATCATTTTCATACGCGAAAGAAATGATAACAGACATAAAAGTCATTAGATAGTGTGGGTGGGCGCATAAAAGCCCTCTCTGTTTGTAATCTTACGTTTCCTCACTCCATTCACTAGGTAAAGAGTTTTAAAGATCTACAATAAAGAAAACCTAAAACTGTAGTAACCTTTTACAGCATGATTAATGTATCACAACTGGAGTGTTAAACTTTGCACATATTTGGAAGTGACAAAGCACCAGAATGCAAAACACAACCTTCACATAAGTTTAGTGTTTTGTAAAGAGATTGGGGAGCTGCTTTCTTTGGTAGAACAGAACGCTGTAGTTTCTCTACGAAAGAGGTTTCTTACAAAACGTTTGCTGGTACTATACTAAAATACTGTTAGTACGTTAGCGATCAGTATCAGATTGGAGCTATAATGTGACATATTATATGCAACGTGAAGGCTTACAGGCTGCTACGAAAGATTAAAACAATGTGTGCACGGCTTTATAAAATATCAGCGGAATCGTTCGCATTTGCAGTTTTCACATGTATTGGAATTTGATTGAGGATCGACGCAAGAAGAAATTACTTAGTGCCACCATTAGCAAGCAGGACATTCTTCAGTCCAGGATAAATTGTCTATCATCGAGAATACAGCATTCAAGTATACAATTCACGAATGTGAAAATTTGATGAAGGAAAATTGAAAAGGGTACGCTGAGACAAAATTTTTTACCGACAAACTCAGTAGTAACTCACAGCAGTAAATTAAACCCCAATCGTCGTAAAAAAAGCGATTGCGTTCCAGACGTCGCAAATTTTGAATACTGTTACGAGAAAGTGTTTTGCAGATGCGTTGATCGTTGATGTGCGGGGAAAGCGTGTTGCATGTGCGCGCAGTGGGGGAATTTAATCGGTATGCAGCCTGCTATTAATAAGAGCTTGTTTACATCGTTCCATTTTCAACACTATCAGCAGTCCCTTGCCAAAGAACAGTATTATAAACTTGATTTAGAGCTCCTTTGCACTTCTGTTTACGTAGCTTGCAGTCTATTTTAAAGGTAACAATCTTTAGAGACCGGTCAAACTCTGGTAACCAGACCTCGCTCGTGTATACATCGTAGGCAAATGCTTGGAAATCCTTGTTCACCTACCACATCGTCCTGCTTCTGGAGTCCACGACTGACTTGTAGTGGAACTGTGATGGACAAGGCGAATGGAAAGTGCTTGTAACCATTTTCAGAGGCTGCTTGCATATGTCATCAGATCTAACAATTATGTCTCGTGGGCATTAAGAGCGGCCTGCACAATATCGGCTATGAAGTGGTCCGAGAGCCGAACGACATACGAGAGTAGAGAAGTTTATAGGGAGAATGAAACAAGATGTGTGTCTACAACAACGACCTGGGCCTTGTTTCGTGGTTTCATGGGAGGCTCTAGAACCGAAAGCCCTTTTTTGACGGAGGTGTGTAAATGGTAAGGTCTCACTTTTTATTGTAGCTACAGGAAACAGAGCTTTGCTTACTGGTAAATCGTTTGCCGTCTTACACAAGTGCCGTTTACTGTTTCGCAGTTTGATCTGACACATTTAATTACGAAAAAAACAACTTGCAGTCACTATTGGAAGAATTCGAGAAGGATAGCGGCAGCGTTGTGATAAATTGAATGACTATGATACATTTTCTTCAGCTGTCACTTAAAGTCGAAGGAATTTCAGATCTATTCCTTTATAATTGCCTATTTGAAGGTCAGTGGAGCTGATCGTCGAATCTGTATCATCCATAAGCCACTGCGATACGTACACGTCTTTATATGTGAGCAATTTCCGTGTGTTCACTACTGACACTAAATACTAGCTTCCTGCACCTCTCGTTACTTGAACTGAAACCCAGTTGGGGAGTTACATTGTGCCTCCAAACTAATTGATACAACAACACACATTCATTTATAGGATAACTGCAAATACTTGAGATAACTAGCCACAGAGTGAGGGATTCGTATTTCACCCCGTGAACTACTACAGTCTGCCAGTGATTAGTCGAAATCCTAATCAAGATGCCATTAGTGTGCTGTCAACGACGGCGTGTCAAAATGGTTCAAATGGCTCTGAGCACTATGGGACTTAACATCTTAGGTCATCAGTCCCCTAGAACTTAGAACTACTTAAACCTAACTAACCTAAGGACATCACACACATCCATGTCCGAGGCAGGATTCGAACCTGCGACCGTAGCAGTCCCGCGGTTCCTGACTGCAGCGCCTAGAACCGCAAGACCACCGCGGCCGGCTGGCGTGTCACTGATGTAGGATTTTTTCCTCCCTTTTCTTTTACGTGTGATGTCATTTTAGTTTCTCGATCACACTGCAGGGTAATATTTACTTCGGTATTAAAATATGTTTCAATCACTCATCATTTCAGTTTGAAGCTCTTGAAGTAGTCATGTTTACAGACAAAATTTAAAAACGAACAGTTCTTCACATAACAGGCGGACATGAAATCCAGTAGTCGTGTTTCAACTCTTGATGTACCGGTATGTACGCCTATCGGTCATTTGAGTTAGTAGATCATTTATTTCTATGTTTTACGATTCTGCCATAGCACTGACAGCTTTCTTTTCTTCATGCATGAAAGACCAGACAGCCATGTTTAAAAACAGTATCTAGTTCTCTATATGACGACTCATTTCGTTCAAAAATGGCTCTGAGCACTATGGGACTTAACATATGTGAACATCAGTCCCCTAGGAGTTAGAACTACTTAAACCTAACTAACCTAAGAACATCACACACATCCATGCCCGAGGCAGGATTCGAACTTGCGACCGTAGCACTCGCGCGGTTCCGGACTGAAGTGCCTAGAACTGCTCGGCCACCGCGGCCGACACTCATTTCGTCCTTGGACATCTAAGACTAACAGCACTATGACGACGAAGAGTGAGAAAGCTTCAGAGGACCATGACTGATGCTACTGGCATATAAAATTAAAAAATGAAATATCCTTTGTCTAAGCTTTAATACTACAGTCAGGAAAAATTCATTAAAGTAGCTCGTCAGCGTAAAAGAATATTCATTTAGTCACTGAGGTAGACAGATAGTAATGTACTTCGTGTACAATATCCACGATACCATTTGTGATTCAGGGAATATCAGTTGAACAAAACTTGCACACACTTCTTGAAAAAATTGTGTTTATGTGGATACATGTTTATCATTTACAGGATCGTAATCACTACTTACTTCATTTCGAGACTTGGAAATCACTACTTACTTCATTTCGAGACTTCTTGCAGTAAAGTAGGAAACATTACGGTGAATCATTTTAATCTGTATTTGATAATAGTATTGATGCCTGCCGGATAACCGATCTCCATATGTAGATTGTTAAAGAGTTTTTTAGGTGTGAATTTCCTTGCTTTCCGCGCCGGAGTTTGGTTCAACGGAAGGTAGTGTAGATTACTTTTCATCTAGTATTGTACTTTTTGAATGTATCTACTACTGACAAGCTCAAATAGATTATCGGCAACAAATTTAGTAAGTGAATAAATGTCCTATGTGGCTGTGGATAATAATCCAGACTGTTTTAACTGATTCCAGGACGGTGTATATGTGAAAACGCTACTCAAAGTTCTAATTACTCTCACCTGATCAACGAACAGGTTTTGCTGAAGTAGTGAGTAACCCCAATATATTATCCCAATTACATCATTGAATGGAAATATACAAAAAATATGTGAACTTACCGATTTCTACTCGTACATCGGTAAAGTTGTCAGTTATACTTATGAAAAAAGTAAATGAACATTACCGTTCGAGCTGGTCTACTGCATAGTTTTTCTAGTTTATGTTTTCATTAACATCCCCATCCAAGGACTCGGAACTTTCTACTTTGTTTTTTTAATTTCTTACTGACACAGTTCATTGACTGGGGATGAGGTGTTATATAAGATAAAAGCTTCTTCTCCATTCTTTACAGGTAGCCTATTTTTTAAACCTGTTAATAACTTTCACAAAAACACTATTTATTATTTTCTCCTATTATTTGCGAAAAGAGTAATTATATCACCTAATTCAAATAAAATGATAGACTATTAGCATAGAGCAAGAACTGCAGTGAGCCCACGATCGAAAGCTGCGGGTGTGCCGTTGTAATTATTTCTCTCTATATAGGTGATAAGGTGACCTTGTATAAATTCCTCGAACAGCCCATTGTGTGTCCTGTTTCTTAAGTGGTGTAACATAATGTTAACAGTGACACAATATTATACCGTTTATAAGTCGAAGAAGAGATTAAATAATCATATTTTATCTTTCAAAAATACGATTTCCCCAGTGATTGTACAGAGAGGCAAAATAAAAGTAGCTTGGAAAATATTTACAATAAAAATAACGCCGGGTTGACCCTTGTTAATGAAAATCGCAGACGATAATGGAAATGGCCAACGTTGACCTCGACGCAGGGCTGTGCTCGATTTATCAAACAGTGAGAGTTGCGTAGCAGCTCTCCCTGAGGAATATCAACAATTTGCCTCACAGGTAAAAATCAGAGGGAGAGAGACGAGACGATCGAGGTGGCTAGGAAACTGCTATGACTCCGTTGTTGGCCTCTCCTCAGCGGACAAGTCATACACGTGTTACATAGTCGTCAAGGCGGTTGTGTGCTGTTGCTCCGTCTCGCTGATAATATTCATACAGTCGTTCATCTTCTGTGATCTGACCCATGAGGAATTTAACAGTTTCTGAAAGTATCGGTTAGCATTAACACTTTCGTGACGGAATAGTCTCACGCTGCGGACACCACGCATTGATGTGGCCATCGCCAATATTCGAAGTCGACGTGCAATAACGACTTACAGAGGACAGGTGGCAACACTAGCAGTGGATTTGTTCTGTGTGAAATCTTATGGGACTTAACTGCTAAGGTCATCAGTCCCTAACGTGCAGTGGATGGTATATCAAGCGTGTTGGGGGGACATGGAAAACAATGCAGTTGTTGTCGCAATGCGGAAACAGATCGACTTACACTATGTGATCAAAAGTATCCGGACACCTGGCTGAAAATGACTTACAAGTTCGTGGTGCCCTCCATCGGTAATGTTGGAATTCAAAACGGTGTTGGCCCACTCTTAGCTTTGATGACAGCTTGCAGTCTCGCAGGCATACGTTCAATCAGGTGCTGGAAGGTTTCTTGCGAATGGCAGTCCATTCTTCACGGAGGGCTGAACTGAGGAGAGGTATCGATGTCGGTCGGTGAGGCCTGGCACGATGTCGGCGATCCAAAACATCCCAAAGGTGTTCTATAGGATTCAGGTCAGGACTCCGTGCAGACTAGTGTTACTACGGTGTAACCACTCCGCCACAGGCCATGCAATATGAACATGTGCTCGATCGCGTTGAAAGATGCAATCGCCATCCCCGAACTGCTGTTCAACAGTGGGAAACAAGAAGGTGCTTAAAACATCAATGTAGGCCTGTGCTGTGACAGTGCCACGTAAAACAACAAGAGGTGCAAGCCCCCTCTATGAAAAACACGACCACACCATAACACCACCGCCTCCGAATTTTACTGTTGGCACTACACACGCTGGGAGATGACGATCACCGGGCATTCGCCATACCCACACCCTGCCACGGAATCGCCGCATTGTGTACCGTGATTCGTCATTCCACACAACGTTTTTCCGCTGTTCAATCTTCCAATGTTTACGCTTCTTACACCAAGCGAGGCGGCGTTTGGCATTTACCGGCGTGATATGTGGCTTGTGAGCAGCCGCTCGACCATGATAGCCAAGTTTTCTCACCTACCGCCTAACTGTCATAGTACTTGCAATGGATCCTGATGCAGTCTGGAATTCCTGTGTGATGGTCTGTATAGATGTCTGCCTATTACACGTTAAGACGCTCTTCAACCGTCGGCAGTCTCTGTCAGCCAACAGACGAGATCGGCCTGTACGCTATTGTGCTGTACGTGTCCCTTCGCCTTTCCACTTCACTATCACATCGGAAACAGTGGATCTAGGGATGTTTAGGAGTGTGAAAATCTCGCGTACAGACATACGACACAAGTAACACCCGATCATCTGACCACGTTCGAAGTCCCTGAGTTCCGCGGGGCGCCCCATTCTGCACTCTGACGATGTCTAATGACTACTGAGGTCGCTGATATGGAGTACGTGTTAGTGGATGTCAGCACAATGCACCTAATATGAAAGACGTATGTTTTTGGCTATTTCCGGACACTTTTGATCTCATAGTGTATCTGACATTCAGAAGTGCATGATTGTTGGCTTTCTGGCCCAGGATGGAAGCATTCTCGAAACGGCTACGTTTGCTCTCATGCCGTATGCTGCGGTGGTTAATGTGTACCACGGATAGCAAAATGACGCTTTCCAGAACCGGTACCGAGGTAACTGTGGTCCACCACAGGCCACAGATGACAGCAATGAACGACAGCTGCGGAAGAGAATAAACGTACAACTGTTGAACAACTGATCGCCCAAATGAACTAAGGAGCTACCAACAGTGTCTCCTAACGACAATTCAGCGAGTGTTGCTGCATATGAGCCTCCTCAGCAGGCGCCTGTTTCGTACACCTATGCTGACTGTTGTTCATCGGCGACGAGGGCTGGATTTTGCACGCCAATGCTGCAACTGGACAGGTCGCTTTTTCAGATGAATCTCGTTTTATGCGCCATCGGACAGATGGCCGTTGGTGTGTACGGCGTGAATTGTCTGAAAGTAAACACCATGCAACCAGAAGGGAGTGTTAGGGTTTGGGGAATGTTTTCATGGCATCCTCTGGATTGTGTCGTCATTCTGGAAGGCACACTGGATCAACAGAAGGATGCACATATCGTTGGGGACCATGTCCTCTCCTACATGCAGTCTGTTTTTCCTCGGTACGATCGCAGCAACACAGTGCAACGTGTCACACAGCTTGCAGTGTTCGTGCGTTGTTGCAAGAGCATCAGAATGATTTCAGCGTACTCCCCTGGCCACCAAACTCCCCGGATTAAAACTCGATGGAGAAACTGTGGGACCAGCTCGATCGGTTTGTTCACGTCATAGATCCTTAACATAGAATCCTAGAGCAGCTGGCCAAGTCATTAGAGTCGGCTTGGTTCCATATCCTTGTCGGTACCTCCGAGAACCTCAACGACCCTCTTCCTGCACGTCTCGCAGCAATCCACTCTGCAAAAGATGGTTATTAGTGAGACACGGTTTCGGGTCGTTTCCGCTGACGTCACCCATAGCGCGTCTAATTGTACTTCGTTATTTAGCTGGTGGCCTTAAGAATGTGACGACTGTGATGAGTGCAGCTGTGAAACAGGGACGATGAGGAATCCAAAGAGACTGTATCTGTCTGCACTCCCTTCCTTTCTAATTTAATGCTTGACACGCGTTACTGGAACGGACACCCATGTTTTCTTTCTGTTCTTAAAGAACCGCAGACATAGTTAGGTAAGTCGCGAGGACAAAATTATCTTAGGAAACTCTTACAAGAGTGTTCGTGCCACTAATACATGCATCCAGCATCTTAGAATAGAGTAATAAAACATGTATGAAGAATAATGGGAGCAAAGGATGTATCGTGCAACAGTTTTTACACATTGGCGAAAAGAAAATTATTTTTTGAAGTTGTAGAGAAATTCATGGGCTGTACCAATAAACATATGTTGCTTCTCTTACGCACTTCTCTTCCTCTCTATTTCTTTGTGTGTTAAAAACGTGCAACAGCCAATATCGCATAGATATATTTTTTAAAATTTGAAACAACTCATTTAAGCCGGCCAGAGTGGCTGAGCGGTTCTAGGCGCTTCAGTCAGGAACCGCGGGACCGCTACGGTCGCAGATTCGAATCCTGCCTCGGGCATGGATGTGTGTGGTGTCCTTAGGTTAGTTAGGTTTAAGTAGTTCTAAGTTCTAGGGAACTGATGACCTCAGAAGTTAAGTCCCATAGTGCTCAGAGCCATTGGAACCATTTTTGAACAAATCATTTGCTGTCATTTTCGGGTCTTAAAAAATCTTTTTATTAAGAAATGTGTCCATTTTTATTGGACGTCACGCCAAGTTGTCATGTGGGCAAAGATCAGCGCATTTAAAAAAGGTTTGTCATAAGTAAAATATTTAAAAATGTACAGCACCTGGTGCATGGCCAGGTACCTATATCTACCGCTCATAGATGCTTGTTACATCACAAGAACACAGTACACAGTAGCACATCTGTTTACATAAGTTGGACATATTTTTAACATTGAAAATCCACTTTTAACGGCGTAGAAGGTAGGACTGTTCCAACCTAAAATGAACACGTTTTGTAACTAAAAGATTTTTTAAGACAGGAGGTTGACAGAAAAGTCTTTCGAAACTGGTTGTTTTAAATAAATAAATATTTACGCGATCTTGGCTGTTGAATGTTTTTAGAAAGTAAAACAGGTCGCTCCTTCAGTCTTCTCAAAATGAGAAAATTCAGTCATTCGTTGTGTGTGTAAGCGGCCTACATGCTACTCCTTCCGCTTGCGACACAGACCTTATGGCAACAGTGGAAAACAGCAGTGACTGCGCAGTTGTGCTTACTGTATTCCGACTATATTCATTTAATCAGTAGCAGGGAGCTAAACAGATTTCCATTCGTGCATTTAACAGACCTACCTCCTAACTTAACTCTGCAGTAAATTAATTACCACCGTATCTGAGCTTGGTATGTGTCACAGTGTGCATCCATTTTCGTGCCCGCACGTGCAGATCGTAAGGTCTGGTGCTCGAATTTCATTACACTTACAGTTAGCTGTTCGTCTTTTACTTTGTTTATATGTTTATCGTCTGCCGTATATCTTGTGTACGTCTGTCAGAAATTCAGACGTAATGCACACTGCTTCTGCGACTGCGAGTGCTTCGTTGCCAGACAACTTCTTTCTGAAGCGTAAAGTAGCCTTCTGCAAATCACTGATCTATTTTTGTCTCCCAACAGTACTAGTAAACAAATCCCCATGAATTTTTATTTTGCTTGGAGTTGATCTTCATAGCTATCTCATGCCCAGAGTCTTTTTGTTTCTAAATATGTAGATCTTAACCAAGTAACGACTTTTTCATAGTAATATTCAGATTCAGAAAACTGCTGCGGAATATTTATTAATATAGTTTAATAAATGTATTACTTACACAGATTAAAAAGAGAAAGGGTCACTAAAATTTAATTTCCCATCTCCGTCGAGGTCTTGATAGATTTAAAGTGAGTTCCAATTTGACTTGCTTAAGGAACACCCTGACATCACACTCAAATGATGTAGTGAAACCGTGAAAAATCTAAATCAGGATGGGCAAACGGGGATTTTGACCCAACTCCCAATGAATGCTAGCCACTGAGCCAACTCACTCGATTACGTAGCAAAAGTGTCACAACATTCTGCTGGAACAGCGCAGCAAGCTGAGTGCTTTTGCCTCGATATAGTCTACAAAGAATCAGGCACCAAAAGTTAAGACTTTTGCAGTCATGTGCATTTTGCTTTTGGTAGTACTCAGTAAAACACTAGCCGAGAATATTTACTGTTGGGATATCCAGCCCCTTCTCTTCATTTACGTATGTAATTTTACTACGAAATTAGTGCAATACTGCTGGAACATGTTGCAGAGCTGACAAATAACTGGATTCTTTCATCGAAGATCAAGGCATTACGCAGGATGGTGCATCTTCTCGACCTACTGAGTCTATTCCAGTACTTGAGTGAAGTCCTACTCTCCACCCCCACCATTACTCCTGTCTGCCGTGGGAAGCTCAGGCTCAAACGTGACTCGTCAACTGATTCATCAAGACAGCCTGTAAGGCTGTGAGCCCTGGCTTTTATCCGTCACATCACTACATTACGGTGCTTCTTCTCCCGGAACCAGCAGTCAACCTGACTGCTCTTATTTACATTACAACTGCCGATGTCGTCAGTAGAAAACAAAGACACTTTTCTGATCCGCCAGTAAGGTAATCAGCTAGCAGACATACATGTCACTTCACCATTTAACTATCAAAATATCACATAACTGAAGACATTATGCGTCAGGGAACAGTGACCACTTGGAGCTACAATGAAGAAAGACAGTGCTTACTTAACTTAAGCTTAATTAGGGTAGCCGGTTTCGATCGTTGACACACGTCATCCTCAGTTCTACAAAAATATAACCGCAGCAAAGCCCAGCTTGTCGGAAGTGCGAAGATTAACTTAAAACTCAAGATGGTGTCTTTTCACATTGTAGTCAAAATATCTCGTTGTATTATCGCTGTCTTTTACAGAAATATGGGAGAGAATGGCAAGGATATGACATGTGAGCGGTCGCGGGTTCGAATCCTGCCTCGGGCATGGATGTGTGTGATGTCCTTAGGTTAGTTAGGTTTAAGTAGTTCTAAGTTCTAGGGGACTGATGACCTCAGATGTCAAGTCCCATAGTGCTCAGAGCCATTTGAACCATTGACATGTAAGTTGGGGGTGGTACTTGTTTTTCGTGGTATCGAGATATTGACACGAAAATTCTATCACCGATTTTCACCTCCGAGTGGCAAAATAGTTTACTGACCGACACTTACATAGTGCGAAATTTCCGTCGAAATGAAATAACAGAGAGCAGTGTTCTCATAGAAGGACTTAGGTGCTTATTTTTCCCACGCGATGTTCGAGAGCAAAACGGTCGAGAAATACACTGACGCCCTAAAGAAACTGGTATAAGCACGTATATTCAAATACTGAGATATGTAAAGATGCAGAATACGGCGCTGCGGTTGGCAACACCTATATAAGACAACAAGTGTCTGGTGAAGTTGTTAGAGCCGGCCGGAGTGGCCAAGCGGTTAAAGGCGCTACAGTCTGGAACCGCGCGACTGCTACGGTCGCAGGTTCGAATCCTGCCTCGGGCATGGATGTGTGTGCTGTCCTTAGGTTAGTTAGGTTTAAGTAGTTCTAAGTTCTAGGGGACTGATGACCTTAGAAGTTCAGTCCCATAGTGCTCAGAGCCATTTGAACCATTTTGAAGTTGGTAGATCGATTACTGGTGCTACAGTGGCAGATTATGAAAGTTTCAGTGAGTTTGAACGTGGTGTTATATTGGCGCATAAGCCATGGGATACAGCATGTACGACCATTTCAAGAGTGTACCGTGAATATTAGGAATCCGGTAAAACTTCAATCTCCGACATCACTGCGGCAGGAAAAATATCTTGCAAGAACGGGACCAACGACGATTGAAGAGAATCTTTCAACGTGACAGAAGTGCAACCTTACCGCAAATTGCTGCAGATTTTGATGGTGAGACATCAACAAGTGTAAGCGTGCGAACCATTCAACGAAACATCATCGATGTGGGCTTTCGGAGCCGAAGTTCCACTCATGTACCCTTGATGACTGCACGACACAAAGCTTTACGCCTCGCCTGGGCTCGTCAACACTGACGTTAGGCTGTTGATGATTGGAAACATGTTGCCTGCCTCGTTTCAGATTGTATCTAGCGGATGGACGTGTACGGGTGTGGAGGCAACCTCATGAAAGCATGGACCCTGCATGTCAGCAGTGGACTGTTTAAGCTCGTGGAGGCTCTGTAATGGTGTGAGGCGTGTGCAGTTGGAGTGACATGGGACCCCTGAAAACGTACGTAAGTATCCTGCCTGATCACCTGCATCCATTCATGTTCATTGTTCATTCCGACGGACTTGGGCAATTGCAGCAGGATAATGCGACACCCTTTGCTACAGAGTGGATCTAGGAACACTCTTCTGAGTTTAAACACTTCCACTGTCCGCCAAACTCTCCAGCATATCTGGGATACCTTGCAACGTGCTGTTCAGAAGAGATCTGCACCCTCTCGTACTCTTACGGATTTATGGACAGCCGTGCAGCATACTTGGTGTCTGTTCCTTACAGCACTACTTCAGACTTTATTCGAGTCCATGCCACATCGTGTTACGGCACTTTTTCGTGCTCGCGGGGGCCCTACACGATATTAGTTAGGTGTACCAGTGTCTTAGGCTCTTCAGTGTAGGGTGAAAGCGGTTCTATGAATCTTGTTCCAAAGAATTAAATGTGAATTCTTCATGTGCGTGGCCACATTATTCATAGTTGCTTTATGATTAGTAAAGGCATTTAAATCTGTCTTTAGAAATACAGTAAAATATTTATCTATGTTACCAAACGTGTTTCGTTTCAGTGAAATATACCATCGGCAGTAAACTGTAATGAAATTTATTTACAATTTCGCTTCTTTAATAGATCAAAATATAATTCGTTACAAAAGATGTTAAATTAATTCCTGATTTTCGACCATATCAGGAAACGCCTTTTGCTTGCACGTTTTTGAGGTATTCCCTAGTTTGGCACGGCTTTTTTCCACCTAACCCCCAACGCTTTGCGTAACCATACATTTCTTCAGAATGAAAAACAACACTGTGTTACACCGCTGTTTGTTTGGTTTCTTCTGGTTGAACACGTCTGTGTGTTTTGTATGAATAGTGTTGCCAACGTAGCCGCTAGTTCTAGTAATCCGTTGAAATATAAACGTTCTCTTTTTTTGCGATTCCTCTCTCACATGTCTATTATGTCGTTTAATTATGTTACTATATATTTATTTAATGTGTAAGTGCAATAAAAGAGTAGTGATGGATTACAGATCTAAAGGGAGATTAGGTGAGTGGATGACAGGAGGAAGGGGGTGGGTGGGGAGGACAGAGGGGGCAAGCGTGGGTGAGCAGAGGCTACATAGTAAGGGAAAGGAGAGTGAGTGCGTAATGAAATGCAGGAACAAGTGGTGAAATGCAGTGAGGGGGGGAGGAGAGATAAAATGAATGTAGTGGATGGTAAAGGAAAAGTAGTTTTTTTTTCTTTAATTACATGATTTTTCAACTATTATTAAGTAGCATTTTATTGTGTGTGAGTGCTTTGTGATATGGTTTTCTTGAAATGGGAGAAGATGTCAGTTTTTACTGATTTTTATGATGTTCATATTTGTTTCTGTTGTGCTTAGTGTATGGTAGGCCTACTCCTGTTTAAGGATGTCTGCAATTGTTTAGTGTCTTGCACGGTATTTCCATGCCCTAATGTGCCCTTAACACTGAGGTGACAAAAATCCTGGGAGACCTCCTAATATCGTGTCGGACCTCCATTCACCCGCTGTAATGCAGCAGCTCGACGTGGCAAGTACTCAACAAGTCGTTGGAGGGCCCCTGCAGAAATATTTAGCTTCGCTGCCTCTACAACCGTCCATAATTGCGTGTTGCCGGTGCAGGATTTTGTGCGCGGACTGACATCTCGATTATGCCCCATAACTGTTCGATGGATTGATGTCGGGCGATCTGGGTGTCCAGATCATTCACTCGAATTGTCCAGAATGTTTTGACACGCCGCACTGTCACCCATTATTATTTGGGAACATGGAGTCCATGAATGGCTGTAAATGATCTCCAAGTGGCCTAACATAGCAACTTCCTGTATATGATCGGTTCATTTCACCTAGAGAATCCAGTGAACTCCATGTAAACACAGCCCACAACATTATCGAGCCACTACCATCTTGCACAGTTCCTTGTTGACTGCTTGGGTCCGTGGCTTCGAGGGATCTGCACCACACTCCAACCCTACCATCAGTTCTGACCAACTGAAATCGGGACTTATCTGACCAGACCACTGTTTTCCAGTCGTCTAGGGTCGAACCGATATGGTTACGAGCCCAGGAGAGGCGATGTCGTGCTGCTAGCAAAGGCATGCGCGTCGGTCGTCTGCTGCCATAGCCCATTAACCTCAGATTTCGTCGCACTGTCCCAGTATTTCACTCAGTATTGGTTGTCTGTTAACACTGACGATTCTATGCAAATGCGGCTGCTCTCGGTCGTTAAGTTAAGGTTGTCGACCACTGCGTTGTCCGTGGTGAGAAATGGAAATTTGTGGTAAGTTTTATGGGACCAAAGTGCTAAGGTCATCGATCCCTAGGCTTACACACTACTTAACCTAACTTAAACTAAATTACACTAAGGACAACACACACACCCATGCCCGAGGGAGGACTCGAACCTCCGACGGGGGAAGCCGCGTGATCCGTGACAAAGCGCCTAAGACCTCGCGACTACCCCGCGCGAACCGTAGTGAGAGGTAAGGCCTGAAATGTGGTATTCTCGGCACATGCTCGACACTATGGATCTCCGAATATGTAACTCCGTAACGATCTCCGAAGTGGAACGGTCCACGTGGCTAGAGCTCCATCTACCAATCCTAGAACAAAGTCTTTTAATTTCAGTCGTGCGGCAATTATCACCTCGGAAACCTTTCACATGCATCACCTGAGTACATATGACAACTCAGACGATGCACTGCCCTTTTAGATCTTCTGTACGCGTTACTACCGCCATCTGTACATGTGCATATCGCTATCCCATGACTTTGTCGCCTGTCTATATGAAATGTCCTGCCATTCATCCTGATGTAGATTTTGTAGATTTTGTCACAGTTTTTGCAAATACATATTAATATAATTAAACGCCATTATACACATATCGCAGAGGGATCGCAGAGGAAGAGGGTATTTTTAGATGAAGGGAAAATCGAAACCAGCTGTTAAGTTGGCAGCACTACTCACACAAAATACACAGAGACATGTTTAACCAGAAGAATACAAAGAAACGGTAGTCGTGCTACACTGTGTTGTTTTTCATATAAAGAAATGTATAGTTTTGTAAAGCAATGTGGAATTAGGAGGAAAACAGCAGTGTCAAACAAGGGAATACCTCAAAGACGTGCAAACAGAGGGAATTTCCTAATATCATAAAAAATTGGACATAAAATCCATAAAGTTTGCAACTAACTGTATTTAGATCTAGATAACAAGCCAGATACTAGGTATCTTTCATTACAGATCAGTGCTGATATTTAATGTCAGTAAAACAAATCGTGCTTAGTGACGAAAATCTTTTTACAGTTGCAAAGACAGATTTAAAATAGCTTCAATAATGAAGAGTGAGTTGTAGGGTAATAGTGCAGACGTAAATAGAAGTTACGGTCTCAGTTTCAGTGTCAGCTTAGAACATAGGAAAGGATTTCAAACGTTCCTTTACTTTGCATTGCTGAAACAAGAGCGTGTTCAGACCACTAGGGTTTTTCTTGTAATAACGCTAGAGGATCCTAGAAGGACTATTTTTAGATAAGGGGCCACTGAATTTTACCCCTGTTTACGGTTCATTACCTGTCGTGAAAGATGGAACGTTACTCGTTTACAAGAACTGGCACACATGCATTTCATGTGTTCTGCAGTAAGATGTAGTGAACGGAAATCCGAAAGAATACATAGGGAAAGTTTCGTCGCAGTCGCAGTCCTAATCGGAAGAAATACATCGCCATAAATAGAAAGACACGAGAAATTGGTTAGCACAAACCATAGACCGCAAATAATGGTTTACACAGTATAAACTGAGGAGATGATGTTGTATCGTGTGGGAGAATATTCATAATAAACACACATTAATGTGATCGTGAAATGCACACTTCGAAGAATACAGTATGGAGGATACTTATGAAATAGTAATTACTCGATTATCACAAAAATATTGTGCCAGCAGTGGGACTACATGAGTTTGAAGCCACACTCCAATACTACCTATGTATTAAAAGATACTTGCCGTCTTTTACAAGTGAGAGGTGCTTCGCAATAAATCTCCTTTCTGATTTCCCAAATCCCAAGAATGAGTATGCAAGTGGAACCTAAGTTCGCGTGCCTCGAACAAGTACCAAACAAAAAGTTTCTGGTTAGTGAGGCAAATTTATTTAAATATTAATTAATTAAACTGATAAAAAGGTGCCACCTCACAGATCCTCTTACGATTTAATAAAATACCAATCCATATATTTGCTATACCGTAATCATGCTAAATTTCCTTGAAACATTAGTAAAGGGAGGTACGAACTGAATGATTTTAAGAATCCTGACTAGGGAGCGGAATGGTGCTGTGAGATATAATAGCAACGAATTTAACAATAATTAACATTTATTTCCTCATTAAAAGTAATACACACACAGACGTTAAAACACAGTTATTTGGAATGCTGGCGAGTGAATCTCGACAAATGGTACATTATACAACGCAACAACTGCACCGACACGTGTGGGGAAAGTCTGCTAAAGTACTGGTTACGATTTGTCAAGATCACACACACCACGTTCACACTGATCACCCACACAATGAAAGATAGAATTTAGAAGACAATTTCGCTGCTCCACATGTAAGCTCTCTGGGTCAGAGCGCGACTGGCTTCAACGTTCAGTTTCAGAGAACAAAGCCCACTTCTGAATTTCCGTACAACTCAGTAATTTTGTAATAAATTTATCAAACAAGAGCACATCTACTCCGCGATGAAACTAAGGCTTCAATTCGAACACGAGAGGTGTATACGTCGAATGGGAGTCTCACGGTTTACAAAGAAACGCACGTTGTGCGGCAGAGTACGGGCCACTAAGCCCGTGAGAATGAAACTCAAATTAACTGAAACTGTGTATATCACGTGGCGACACCCCTCGTCCATGCCAAGTTGCAGTTGCACAAAAGATCTCATCGAATAAATTGAATACTAATGAAATCAATACTGTTCCCTGACTGGAAAAATTAGTGCGGTATGACTATAAATGCGAGACACCAGAGTGACTACCGGAAACTCAAGCAAAGCTAACTCTTACACGTTTCAACTTAGCAACTAGAGATACTGCTCAGAGCATCCCTATTCACCGTCGTCCTAGGAAAGAGTAAACACTAACTTGCACCATCGCCGGGGTTTACACAGCCACCCGGAAGGGCTCAGAGGGCGTAAGCGGTTTCTACCTGTACCAACCTCACAATGGATACTGGCAATAATTTTGAAAGGGCACAGTACCGCCCGACATTGAAAATAGGTACAACATACTTCATTATTTTTGTCAGAATGACACTTTTTTTCTAAAATAACTCAATTTCAATTAATACAGTGAAGCCGGATACCAGTGTGGGAAAGAATGACAATTTATTTATTTAATTGATCACATGTGCACTCCCACAAAGTAAATCCCTACATCCAGTTTGGTGAGATCTGTGAAATGAATGAATGTATGGTCGTCTGCTAACCGCAGATAGTGAATGTGAATATATGATCATCTTTGAGACGATCCTTTGGCCACCATTGGTGGGACCAAAGAGATGAAATTTACCTGAGCTTTGAGCGCCTGAAATGTGGCTGACCAATACGGTAGCAAGGTGCTCCCCCACTTCAGCAGAGGTGCGAGAGGACCTGAAGAACAGCCACGTTTCAGCACTCTGCCGCTGGATCTTGTGCTGTTAAGACCTGTCTTAGTTGTGCTCCGTAGAGACAAAAGAGTGGAGACATGGTATGCATGTGGAATATTTAAGAGTAGTTTGAAATAATAGTTTCTCTATTTCAGGAACTTTTGTGGGGAGAATTAAATGTCAGGCAGGTAATATTAATGGGATCGTAGTAATCTTCGGAAGTGACCAACGGTCAGAATGAAACCACGTGTAGCAATAAGTTGAAATACTTCCGTGTGCTTAAGTTAAGCTGAATTACTAGCGTGTGTACTATAAGTTGAAATATTTAAGAAATGGCATGTGCAGGACTTGAAATTAGAGACGAGTACTTCCACGTGGTGAGTACTGTGTGAGTCTCAATTTGTGCATGAGACAAAGGATAAAGAGAAGTACTCGTCCATGGTATCAGTTGAGGACTCGTGTGTGTGATGAATATGTTCTTAATATTACTTTGCGAGATATGTTTCCGTGTGACGCTTGATTCAAACTATAATACTCTGAGAGAGAAGCAAGGTGAGTCAGCCGTCTATCCAGCAACGCCACATGGCTTGCATTGCACAGGAAGACGTGCTTATATCTCCAGAGTTCATAGTAGGAAAGTAGAATTACGAAGTGGGGCAGTGTCGTGTGAAACTGGGATAAATGCTAATTGAAGTGGGAAAGCTGAAAGTGATAGTGTTGTGACTATTTATTGTATTGTATTGCATGTTGTAGTGTGGTGTATGTCATGTAATTTGGGTATGTGTGGTTTACATGGGAGAGTAGCAAGGTAGTTTCAAAAGATTAGTGGGTTATGCTTGTTCCTTCTGTACCGCTCGATCTGGAGGAAAGTTTCGTGATGATGATTGTGAGAGTCGAAGTGTGAGATATAATAAAAGATCCACCATCCTATCCAGAAAGTGCACTGTAGCGTTAAATAATTACGAGACCATAAGGTAGAGAATCACCAATGTAAAGCCATGCCCACTGGGCGGAATTTCTCATGTGTTATTGTTGTAGGTTATAGAATTTGTGTGTTTAGGTTATAGAATTTATCGGAATAAATAAGATAGTGAAAAGAAAAAGATTGGTGGACTTTTCCTTCGAATTGTATGCTGTCATGATGTCCCGAATTTATAATGTAAGCGCCATTCATATTCAGTGCGGTGGCCACGTGTTGATAAAAGCCGTTAAATAAAAGACGAAAAGAAAATGTGGTATTGCCAGTGCGTAGTGAACATTCAGAGTTCTGTAAATTACTGATAGTCAGATGTGCGTTTCCGTTGCGTATTATTCATACAGGAGGATAATTTGTAACTTAATTGAGAGTACGAGAGTTCATATTACTCGATAAATAAGAATGAATCCACTCGCTTGGCAGACCACTCATCTTGCAGGCCTGACTGCTTGATGCCACAGTATGAGCAAGGCATGTGGTTGCCTCTCAATTTTTAGGTTAGATAATCTCGGGGAAATACAAAAAGGACTTCAGTCTCAAATGGCGCAGGTCGAACATAAGAAGAACGTAGATGCAGGAACCATCGCTATGACAGTTGTAAATTGTCGTAGCTGTTTTGCGAATGTACCAGAGCTCCAAGCGCTAATAGAAAGTATTGATGCACAAATCTTTATATACACTGAAAGCTGGCTAAAGCCGGAGATAAGTTCAGCCGCAATTTTTGCGAAGACCCTAACTGTATTTCGAAATAATAGGCTAAAGACAGTTGGCGGTGGCGTGTTTGTTGCTGTTAGAAGTAGTTTCTCTTTTATCGGAAGTGAAGCAGATAGTTCGTGTGAGTTAGTATGGGCAGAGGTCATTCTCGGCAACCGGAATAAAGTAATATTTGGCATAATTTTACGGACCTTCCAACTCAGATATTAAAATTGCTGAAAGGTTCAAAGAACACTTGCGTTTAATTTCAACCACGTACCCGACTCGTGGAATTATAGTTGGTGGTGACTTGAATTTACCCTCGATATTTTGGCGAAAATACATGTTTAAATCTGGAGATACGCATAAAACACCATCCGAAATTGTGCTGAACAAATTCTCTGAAAATTGTTTCGAGCAGTTAGTTGATGAGCCCACGCGAATAGTAAACGGTTGTGAAAATGCACTTGACCTCTTAGCAACACATAATCCTGAACTAATAACGAGAATCAAAACGGATACAGGGATTAGTGAACGCAGGGCTGTCGTAGCGAGACTGAACATTGTACCAAAACCCTTCAAAAATAAACGAAAAATACACCTATTCAAAAAAGCGGATAAAAATTCACTTCACGCCTTCCTGAGAGACAATCTCCTCTCCTACCAAATTAACAAAGTAAGTGTACACCAGATGTGGCTTGAATTCAAAGAAATAATATCGACAACAAGTGAAAGATCCATACAAAAAAAAATTAATAAACGAAGGCGCTGATCCCGCCTGGTACACTAAACGGGTCAGAACACTGTTGCAGAAACAACGAAAAAAGCATGCCAGTTTAAACGAACGGAAAATCGCCAAGATTAGTGATCTTTTACAGAAGCTCGAAATTTAGCGCCGGCATCAATGCGAGATGATTATCACACTTTCCACAACGAAACTTTATCTGGAAACCTTGCAGAAAATTCAAAGAGATTCTGGTCGAATGTAAAGTATGCTAGCGGTAAGACACAGTCAATGCCTTCTCTGCGCTATAGCAATGGAAATACTATCGACAAGAGTGCTGCGAAGGCAGAGTTACTAAATGCAGCCCTTCGAAATTCGTTCACCAAAGAAGACGAAGTAAATATTCCAGAATTAGAATCAAGAACAGCTACGAACATGAATAACATGGAAATAGATATCCCCGGTGTAGGAAGCAACTTAAATCACTTAATAATAGCAGCTCTGCCGGTCAAGACTGTGTACTAGTTAGGTTCGTTTCAGAGTAAGCTGATGCAGTAGCTCCGTACTTAACAATGATGTACAACCACTCTTCGATGAAAGATCCGTACCCAAGACTGGAAAGTTGCACAGGTTACACCAATATTCAAGAAAGGTAGTAGGAGGAGGAGGAGATTACTGTGTAAGTAGGCTGTTTATGTTTTCTCAGGCTGTTTATGTTTTCTCTATGTAAGTAGGCTGTTTATGTTTTCTTATTGGCAACGTTACGTAGCGCTCAATATGAAAATCACTGGCTGTGCTGTGTGCAGTCTGTGGCTAGTTTGCATTGTTGTCTGCCATTGTAGTGTTGGGCAGCTGGCTGTGAACAGCGCGTAGCGTTGCGCAGTTGGAGGTGAGCCGCCAGCAGTGGTGGATGTGGGGAGAGAGATGGCGGAGGTTTGTAATTTGTCATGAACTGATATATATATTATGGCTTGTGATGATATTAAGGTAAATACATTGTTTGTTCTCTATTAATATCTTTCATTTGCTAACTACCCCTATCAGTAGTTAGTGCCTTCAGTAGTTTGAATCTTTTATTTAGCTGGCAGTAGTGGCGCTCGCTGTATTGCAGTAGCTTGAGCAGCGAAGATTTTTGTGAGGTAAGTGATTTGTGAAAGGTATAGTTTAATGTTTGTCAGGGCCATTCTTTAGTAGGGAATTTTGAAAGTCAGATTGCGTTGCGCTAACTAAATATTGTGTGTCAGGTTAAGGACAGTCGTGTATAAATTGTTCAAAGGGGACGTTTCATATGTCGACCCTTAGCCGAGGATACCTCACTGGAATCTTCTGATTTTTCTTGTAGTTTGTGTAATTGGTGTAGCTACTGTTTATTGATAGCGCGTAATCATAGAGATAATTTCCTTTGTAGTTGTAGTTTTTCATTGTTGTAGAGTAAAACAGTTGCGGCATGCATATAGATTTGCACCAAGTATTTCGCAGCTGCAATTAACTAGACATTATTTCCATTGCTACGTTATTTTATTTTGCTCTTCAAATTGTGTTTTTCTGTGTTGTCGTGTGAAATACTGTGACAATAATGGCGTGTGAAAAACGTAATACTAGGCTCCAAAGTAAACTGAGAAATGACAGTGAAGACGAAGGCAGTGTGTTAGCGCCGCAGAGTAATGAATTAACTGATGTTCAAAGTAGTAATTTGGTAATTGCGCATAGGGAAATGGAGCGGGCAGCAAACAATGGTGTAGACAGTGATACAGGTAGTGAACAGGGAAGCGTTATCGATCGATTGGTCGGCAACAGCTCGCCTCAGGAATCGGGAATCACAGAACACAATATTGCAAATACTGCAGACTCAGGTTTTGGGTCATCACCGTTTTCTCAAATAAGTCAAGACACATTTTCTGCTTGTCAAAATGTGAATGTTGTCGGTGCAAATGCACTGCCGAAAAGCGTAGAGAAACAGATTCCAGACACTAATACATTATTATTGCAATTAATGCAACAAATGGAACAAAATCAGAGACAAACACAGCAACAGTTAGACACAGTGGAACAAAATCTAAAAAAGTTAGACACAGTGGAACAAAATCTCAAAAAGTTAGACACAATGGAACAAAATCTTCAAAAGTTAGACACCACACTTGAACAAACACGTGAAGATTTAACTAGTGAGTTACATAACATTGAATCGAAATGTCAAAAAGTCTGTAATGACGTAAAATCACAAATTTGTGAGCATTTCCAACCTATTTTTTCGCGGCATGAAAATGCATTACAGAATCATGAAGCAGCCATAAAAGAACTGCAAACTATTTTTCATGAAAATCACAACACCTTGCAAGCTAAAATTGACTCAGTTGCATCTACCGATTCGGTTACGCAACTTGCAAAAACTCAGGAAAACTTAAAGGTCACAGTAGAGACGATTGCAACACAAATGGACACTCTGAAACTTGGTTCAGAAAAACATACAGAGGAAATGATTTCACTATCGGATAAAGTAGCCGAACTTTCAGATCAGTTCACTAACTTATCTACAAAGGTAGATGATGATCTGAATGACACAACACCTGTAGCCTTCACTGACACAGAAGAGTATGAACAAATTAGAAAATTCAAACAAAATCAAAATCAAATCAATACACAGTACAAAAGAGAAATCCGGGAAGTGCAAGATCAGTTGGCACAAGTAGTACAAGAATTACGTATTTCAGAGGACACTCGCGCCCCAATACGGGAAGAGGGACATAGAAATACGGAACAGACACAAAATAACAACACAGGGCACTTCGGAAATTGTGAAAGAAGTTGGCAAGGTACGCCGAATTTTGAGATGGAACCGCCGAAACGACGTAACTATGACCGAGATGCTACTCGCCGACACGATGATTTTGACTATAAGCTGTTCATTACTACACGTAAATTCAAAACGTTTAAGAATTCTGCCAACGACATTCATCCACAAGCATGGCTCCATCAATTCTCTCATTGTTTTCCTCCCAACTGGTCGTTGGAACACAGATTAGAATTTATGTGTGGCTACTTAGAGAATGAACCAGCTGTAAGAATGCGATCGGTCATTCACGATTGCCACAGTGAAGGAGAGTTTTACCATGCCTTCCTCTCAGCATATTGGTCTCAGGCCACACAAGACCGAGTAAAACAAAGCATCATAATGATGAAACGTTTCGAACAATCTGAATTTTCCAGTCTTATGAAATATTTTGAAGACATGTTGCATAAGAATCAGTATCTTTCAAACCCATACAGCCCCTCAGAACTCATCCGCATTTGCTTAATCAAACTGCCTGAACATTTACGACATATTATTTTGGCAGGACGTTGCAAAGATGACATTGAAGCATTTCAGGGTCTGTTACAAGAATTGGAAATTGACACTGACAATCGGGGAACGCGGAAACAGGAGCACAATAATTACAGGTCACATCTGTCACAATTCCACGATGAAAGAAGTAATAACTTTACACGACAAGGCTATTCTCACAACACAAATCGTGACCAAAACAGACACCACCCGTATGACAACCGTTGGCAGAGTAGTAATAACTACAGGGAAAGATCACCTCTCCGTGGTAATGACTATCACAGAGACAATAAGAGAAACAGACAATATGGGAACCAAAATAAATACTATCAAGGGAGACAGAATAACTTTAGACGCAACGGACCAGCGCGCAGTTACGATTCAGGGAGAAATTCTCCACCATGTGACCGACAAGAAAGAAACTATGGAATCTACCGACATGACGACAGGCGATATGATCGTAACGACAGACCTGAATTGCATCAGAACTGGCGGGATTCAAACAGAGCAGGGCCCTCTCGTCACGGTGAATTTGTAGAAGTTAGGTCTCCAAACCCCAATAACGACGCGCGCCAACAAAGAGACAATAGGCAATGACTCACACCGCTGGCAGCCACAAAACGTTCTTATGACACTAACGACGCAGCTGCCGTAGCTAGTAATTACGTAAAAATGGAAGATATTAGGGACATCTTACTCCAAGAACACGACGTAAAACATAACAACGTTGCATATCCTGTGATTTGCATTACAGTAAATGACGTAAAATTTACGGCAGTACTTGACTCTGGCAGTCCCATTTCAGTAATCAGTGAAACAGCCTTTAGCAAATGCAACAAATCGAACGATTGCCCCACACTTCCGTTACGTAAGATTAAATTACAAGGTGCAATCTTTGGAAAAAGTGTAGATGTACGCCAACAAACCAACCTAGAATTCTTTTGTCAAAGCCACAGCTTCTCTACGAACTTCCTTATTGTTCCATTATTGTCGACGGAAATTATATTGGGAGTAGACTTTTTGAATGAATACAAAGCAATCTTAAACTTTCACGATGCTGAAATAAGTTTAGAGAAAGAAGGTAAGTCAATAGCTTTGAAATTTGAAGATTGGCTCTCAAACCATGACGAGGAAATTAATCGGCTTTACCTTCTGTTAGACAACAGTTCGGACTTTTCTACGGAACTAGACACTAACAATCACTCTGCAAGTACTGACAGGGATGATATCGACGGCGCATTTGACACTAATAAGTTAATTCAGAATAAAATTCAAACAATTGAGAATTGTAATGACAATGATAGGCAAGACCTTTTTGAGATTTTACAAGCACATTCCACAGTTTTTACTCACAAAACAGGAACAATCAAGGGATTTCAATACCAGTTTCGTGTTCGTGAGCATACTAAATTTTGTGTTAGACCATACGTAATTCCGGCGCATTATAGGGACCGTGTTAGAACAGAAATACAATCTATGCTTAATGAGGGCATTATTGAGCCTGCAGTAAGCTCATACAACAATCCATTACATGTTGTTGAGAAGAAAAATGGATCGATCAGGCTTGTCTTAGATTCGAGACAAATCAATACGATCATTATTCCTGAAACAGACAGGCCGCAAACGTTAGAAGAACTTCTTCAAAATTTTAATGGTGTAAAAGTGTTGTCTTCCATTGATCTCAGATCCAGCTTTTATCAGATCGAACTTCATCCAGAATGTATAAAATACACAGCTTTCCTTTGTTTCGGCGTTTGTTATCAGTTTCGGAAACTTCCCTTTGGTTTGAACATTTCTTCAGCAGCATTCATTCGCGGGCTAAATTCGATATTACCTGAGTTCTTAAAACGTCACATCACCTTATATGTGGACGATATTCTAATAGCAGAAGCTTCATGGGAACTACATAATCGCATCCTCAACAGTTTGTTACGTATTTTTGCAGAATCTGGAATTACAGTTAACTTGGAAAAGTCTGAATTCGGTAGGACAAAGGTGAGGTTTTTGGGACATATTATTTCTTCTGAAGGCATTCAGCCGGATCCTGAAAAGTTAGAAGCAATCAGAGCCATTCCAGTGCCATCCACAAAAAGACAAGTCCGCAGTTTTCTAGGTCTCGTAAATTTTTACCGTCGTTTTCTGAATATGCAAATTCTAGCTACACCAAAACTTTGTTCTCTCACTGGAAAAAATACTATTTGGAACTGGGACGAACAAGCACAGTTGGAATTCAATTCTTTGAAAGAAGCGTTACTTCACGCGCCAATCTTAGCTCATCCGGATCTGTCACAAGATTTCTGCCTTAGCACGGATTCTTCTAAAGTCGGTCTTGGTGCCCATTTATTTCAAGAAGCCATAGAAAATGACACTACCATTCAGAAAACCATTGCTTTTGCTAGCCGAGTGCTAACAAAATCTGAAAAAAATTATTCCGTTACTGAATTAGAAGCTTTAGCTATCGTTTGGGCATTTAACAAATTCCGTTTCTTTCTTTCTGGTAAGCACGTAAAAGTATACAGTGATCATCGTGCATTACAATTTCTTATGTCTTCAAAATTAAATCATGACAGGTTAAAACGTTGGGCATTGTTTCTGCAAGAATTCCGCTTCACAATAGTCTACATTCCCGGCAAGGAGAACATTGTTGCGGACGCACTGTCACGCGCACCGGCTGGGCTTGAGAAAAGTACCACAGAAGGCAACCTCCAGAAAAATTTCAGTATTCTTTACATTCAGAAAGTCGCCTTTGAAAACTTCATCACCACATCTTTAAAGGACATTGCTCATGAACAAGATAAAGATCCGATTTGGAAGGACATCAAGAGCAAATGGCATGAAAAGACACACACACAGATTCGGCATTATTACCTGGTTAGAAACAACATACTCTTCAAACGCTGCACTGTTGATGACAAGCTATGGGTACTTTGCATTCCAGACGATTTTGTTAATAAGCTCATTTGGTACATTCATTTCAGCTACGCACATTTTGGCCCACGAAAATGTTATCATATTCTTCGAACGACTTGTTATTTTAACAATATGGAAAAAAGAATTCGAAGAGTCTTGTCTATTTGTAAACTTTGTCAAAAGGCGAAACCATCTACTGTCTCACATCGTGCTCCGTTGTTTCCTATTATTCCTTCTAAATTAAAAGAATTTGCGGCTGTTGATCTCTTGGGACCGCTTGTCAGAACATCTAATGGATTTTCGTACGTTCTAGTCGCTGTTGAACTTACTTCAAAATTTGTTTCTTTCACACCGTTACGTAAAGCCACTGGACGGTCTGTATCCAACGCCTTTGTTAAAAATTTCTTACGTGAAGTTGGACACGTTAGCAAAGTCATTTCAGATAACGGACCGCAATTCAGATCTGCTGTTTGGTCACGTATGCTTCGCAACCATAAAATCAAACCTGTTTTTATTTCATTGTACTCACCACATTGTAATCCCTCCGAACGGATTATGAAAGAAATCAATAAGCTTTGTAGACTTTATTGTCACAGAAAGCATCAGCATTGGGACAGATATTTACACTTATTTCAAAACGTGCTGAATGAAATGCCTCACGACTCCACTGCTTTACCACCTACTCTTGTACTGAAGAATGAAGAACCACCGAACAGAATCAGAGAGCTTGTACCTTTCCCGAATACACGTAAACTTCGACACAAAGACATAATTGATTTGGCTCTTAAAAATATAAAATCTGCAGCAGACAAAAGGAGAAAACTACACGGTAAAGCAAATGCAAAGAAGTTGTATATTGGTCAGAAAGTTCTCATTAAAGCTCATTCATTGTCACATAAGAAGAAACACTTGAGTCACAAATTCTTTCTAGTTTACAATGGACCTTACAGAATCCGACGTATACCACATGATAATTGCGTTGAAGTTGAAACTCTGCGTACTAGGAAGAGTAAAGGTTTACACCACATTTCTCATGTAAAACCATTTATTGACAGATAATCTGCCTTTTAACTTTGTCTTTGCCATAAAACGTTTCACTTCACGTTACTAGTATGCTTTAGAAACTGTTACCATGCAACAATGTTTGAAGTTCAATATCCAGCCAAGAACCAAGAGAAATTATTTAAACAGAAATTACGAATGCATTGTTATTGCGAACAGACGACACAGTGTAATTGTGTGTGTACATTCTTGCTTGTTAGTTGTACGATTAGAACATTTACCAGTACTGCTAATGATATTTTAATGCAACATTTTGGTTTACTTGAAAATATATTCTGGATTTAAAGTACTTTCTGTGAGATACCAGACGACACAGTGGTTAGTTTATGTGATAGCTACACGATTTTTATCACGACGCTACTAATGAGTGACAATGTACAATGTTGATTTTGCGGTGTTTCTGTTTTATGTCTGCACAGTTTTTCTGTATTATTCTGGAAAGTAAAACATGTTTTAGTAGTGACTTTTGTGGTATAGCAACAATGAGACAGCCTTTTTCGTGGCATAACAATACGTTACTGTACAGTACTTTCCTCATCACGGCAATAAGCGTAATAACTAAGATATCTATACGTAAAGCATTTCACTTTTGTGTATCATGAGGTAAGTACATTGACTTTAGCAGAACTTTGCTTACAGAGGACGATAACTACGACAGTTCCACAGAATTATCTTACAGCAAGACGCGCATTTAGCGCTACAGTACACGTATTTGAGTGATTAATTTTGTACTTGAAACATTTATTTTTAAAGATTTTTTAATTACAAAGAAAGTTTTCCGTGATACATTTCATTCCATTGCTGTAATTTGTAACACCTGAGGGTATAATTACATTTATCCTCAGGGGGGTACACGCTTACTTTGTGTACCATGTGTGTGGCAACCACAAGGAACCCTAGCTAATATGGTATTTGCTTATACAACTTTACACGTCGGTACCATATTTCTCTAACACAGAATTACACAGCTATCTGATTATTTGACAGAGAAACAAACATTCTTTTTACTACGTCAGTGACAGATGTTTACGCAATTACAGTTGGATAACTTCACACTTATGAAACTGTATTTTGTCTGTACTTTGTGAAATGTTCATATTTTTTCGGATTCATTGTGATACTATGAGAGCTTTGAGATATTTGGTATGGGATCATGATTTTAAAGTACGTTTGAGGTAGATGACACTACTGAAATGAGCAGAGAATTTTTTTTACGTTTTGAAATTATTGGAGGAAGTTACGACGATTTTAAGATTTGACTGAAGTGTTATGATGTTATTATTACGACGACGATGTGTACTATGCTGTTGAGGTATGTTTATGATAAATAAGCTGATGCTATATGAGGAATCTGATTATGCTATGTAGCTATTATGATGAAATATTGAAGACATGTTGATGAATATGAATATGTATATGTGTAATAAGGTAAGGAATAAGGAGTGGGGGTTAGGGACTCTGATTTATGAAAAGGTTGTTGGAAACCAAGAATCGTACTTTAAGAGTTATGAAATGTGTGTGTATATGCATGAATGTATCACAATGCCACTGAAAATTTTTTTGGACACTGTTATATTTATAGGGTTTTGTTTCTACAGATTTGCAACGCTAATTCTTGACCTGTGAAATATTTTTATATGAGACTACCACGGTAGCAGAATCTCCTGTCGTAAATATTTCCATACGAAAGTTAAGTGACCACCTGCACGTAATGCGTCGCGGGCACCCAGCTGTGTCAGACGCCTGGAGAAAATGCCATTATTGCGAGCCCTTTTCAGCGGCACCGGTAGCACAAAAAAAAATGGGGAGGCCATTATCCTTGGAAATATTCTTACATCTGCAAACCTGATAATGACAAGTGTCTTTCTACGAGAATTGAGAGCTACTGACTTACGAAATGCCACATAGCTATTGAATGATGTTTTTATGCTTTGGTTTGCGTAATTGCTTATTTCACTTGATATCTGGTTTCCAGCTGTGTTGCAGCATTGCTTTTATAAAATGAAATGCATTTGCTAATGTGAACACTTTCTGTCAACAGATCTATTAAATAATTATTTTATGATCCACATTCTTTAAAAAAGGAGCACTTGGAAAGGAAAGAACAATAAGAAGGAACTAGTAACTGCATTCATAATTTTCTTTTCAAGTAATTGGTAACTTTTTGGTAGAATAACTTCTTGTGGTGCACCACTTTAATTACATAGACATTAAGATGTGATTATACATTTCCCTTATCTGCATTGTTATCTTTAGTGTACTATTTTTTCTGCTTGAGCTATGTCATGTTTCGATATAAGCTGCTGTTTGCCAGGCATAGTGTTATTGAATTTGACTTTTGCTCATTTATGCTGCTAGCTTTGCCAATTTGCATTTTTTGCATTGCTGTTTGTGTTGATTTGTTATGTGATGCTGCATTGCCTCGTCCCTTAGTTTAGCATCTGAGCTCAGTAGATGTAAGTTAGCTTAAGAGGGGGTAGCCTCTAAGAGAATGAGTTGCGATGAATTGGAAGAAATGCATTGAGAAAACAGGTTTAGGTAGGATTTTCTTGGAAATAAATGTTGAGGTAAGAAATGTGTGAACATATAAATACAGAAAGCATGCTTACATAGAATTTTCTTGGTGGAAACAAAGGATGAAATAAGAGGAAAGACATATGAAGTTTTGGGTTGGACTGCAGTACCACATGTTACACTGAAAACGAACCCTGTCCTTTCCTATTGGTGTTATCCCACTATGTGTTTGTGTACCCTTGAGTATTTGTTTTCTTCCTGTCTCTGTGTACTGTTTCATAGAATTTTTTTTCTCTTCTAATACTAAGCTATATTCACTATGAGGAGGAATACTGTTATCCTCAAATATAAGTTGCATTAATAATATGTTATTTTCTTTGTAAAGTTGTTTACAATTCTGTTCTGTTTCAATGTTCATGTGTGAAATTAATGTTTCGAAAACTATTCTCATTATTTTATGTATGTACTTATGTCACTATTTTTGTAACACTGATGTATATGTTTATTTCTATTCTTTTGTAAAGCCTGTACTACAAATGTTATCTGTATTATTATGTTTTTAATGATGTATTTTGTACCTTTGTAATTGTATTCTTATGTTATAAAATTGTAATTGTCACCAGTTCATGACATTATTAACTTGTTAGTTACATTTCACTGCACACGTTTCTGTTGGTCATAGTACATGGACAATATGTGAGAAGTTGGGACTGTTAGTGTTTGCACGTGTGTTAATAATTCAGCAAGGGACTGGATAACAGCATTGCTGGTTCTAAAGACAATTCCAAAAACTTTGTGAGTGCACAAGTGGTGGTTTATGGACTTGCTATATTATCCGCAAGACTCTTCAATGGTGATTGTGCACCTGCACAGTCGCAACACATGGCTGCTGGCCGTCTCTACAAGGACTACAGTGGGTCTGCACCTTCGATGGCCCACCAATACCGTAATTTCTACAAGGACTGCAGTGGGTCTGCACCTCTGGTGGCCCACCAATACCATACTCTCTACCAGGACTACAGTGGGTCTGCTCTGTGGTGACCTACCTACCAATATTCTTCCAAACTACGACTGACTCTGCTGTGGGTTTGCTCTGTTGTGGCCCATTACCTGTATGCATGTCAAGAGTCAGCACTGTCTTTCCGTTGGAAGGACAACACTACTTCTTCAAGACTGCATGGAAATCCACTACTTCTGTGTGCAATTTCTTTTACTAATGAGACTTTGTGAAAAAAAACCTGTAATTACTGTTATGATGAATGATCAGGACTATCTTTATGGACTGTGAGAACTTTTCAGCTTTTGACCAACAATGTATCAATAAGTGTGTGCATTTTATATCTTTGTTACTGTAATAGTGAAAAATTTTTGTCAAATCTGTATTGGCCAGTGCCCAACACCATTTGTAAAAATTTTTGTGGGGAGCATGGGGGCTATGTAAGTAGGCTGTTTATGTTTTCTCAGGCTGTTTATGTTTTCTCTATGTAAGTAGGCTGTTTATGTTTTCTTATTGGCAACGTTACGTAGCGCTCAATATGAAAATCACTGGCTGTGCTGTGTGCAGTCTGTGGCTAGTTTGCATTGTTGTCTGCCATTGTAGTGTTGGGCAGCGGCAGCTGGCTGTGAACAGCGCGTAGCGTTGCGCAGTTGGAGGTGAGCCGCCAGCAGTGGTGGATGTGGGGAGAGAGATGGCGGAGGTTTGTAATTTGTCATGAACTGATATATATATTATGGCTTGTGATGATATTAAGGTAAATACATTGTTTGTTCTCTATTAATATCTTTCATTTGCTAACTACCCCTATCAGTAGTTAGTGCCTTCAGTAGTTTGAATCTTTTATTTAGCTGGCAGTAGTGGCGCTCGCTGTATTGCAGTAGCTTGAGCAGCGAAGATTTTTGTGAGGTAAGTGATTTGTGAAAGGTATAGTTTAATGTTTGTCAGGGCCATTCTTTAGTAGGGAATTTTGAAAGTCAGATTGCGTTGCGCTAACTAAATATTGTGTGTCAGGTTAAGGACAGTCGTGTATAAATTGTTCAAAGGGGACGTTTCAACTGTTTAGCGTCCCGTCGACAATGAGGTCATTAGAGACGGAGCGCAAGCTCGGGTTAGGGAAGGATGGGGAAGGATATCGGCCGTGCCCTTTCAAAGGAACCATCCCGGCATTAGCCTGAAGCGATTTTAGGGAAATCACGGAAAACCTAAATCAGGATGGCCGGAGACGGGATTGAACCGTCGTCCTCCCGAATGCGAGTCCAGTGTGCTAACCACTGCGCCACCTCGCTCGGTAAAGGTAGTAGGAGGCCATAACATTAACGTCGATACGCAGCTTGATTTTGGAACATATATTGTGTTCGAACATCATGAATTACGTCGAAGAGAACGATCTATTGACACGCAGTCAACACGGATTTAGAAAATATCGTTCTTGGGAAACACAACTTGCTCTTTACACACACAAAGTGATGAGTGCTGTTGACAAGGGATTACAAATTGATTTGGTATTTTTAGATTTCCAAAAGGCTTTTGACACGGTACTACACAAGCGGTTTGTAGTCAAACTGCGTGCTTATGGAATATCGTCTCAGTTGTGTGACTGGATACCTGATTTCCTGTCAGAGAGGTTACAGTTCGTGGTAACTGACCGGAACGTTATCGAGTAAAACAGAAGTGATTTCTTGCGTTCCCAAAGGTAGTATTTGAAGCTTCTGCTGTTTCTTATCTATATAAACGACTTAGGAGACAATCTGAGCAGCCGTCTTAGGTTGTTTGCAGGTGAAGTTGTCGTTTGGCGGCCGTTGTGGCAGAGCTGTTCTAGGCGCCTCAGTCTGGAACCGCGCTGCTACATCGGTCGCACGTTCGAATCCTGCCGCGGGCACGGATGTGTGTGGTGTCCTTAGGTTAGTTAGGTTTAAGTAGTTCTAAGTCCAGGGGACTGATGACTTCAGATGTTAAGCCCCATAATGCTTAAAGACATTTGAACCATTTGTTGTCGTTTATCGTCTAGTAAATTCATCAGAAGATAAAAACAAATTGCAAAACGATTTAGAAAAGATTTCTGGATGGTGCAAAAATTGGCATTTGACCCTAATTAATTAAAAGTGTAAGGCCATCCACGTGAGTGCTAGAAGAAGTACGTTAAAATTCGGTTACACGATAAATCAATCTAATCTAAATGCTGTAAACTGAAGTAAATACCTAGGAATTACAGTTATGTACAATTTAAATTGGAGAGAACACATAGGGAATGTTATGGGGAAGGCAAACCAAAGACTGCGTTTTACTGGCAAAACACTTAGAAAATGTAAAAGATCTACTAATGAGACTGCGTACACTCTGCTTGTCCGTCCTGTTATGGAGTGTTGCTGCGCGGTCTGGGATACTTACCAGATCGGATTAATGGAGTGCGTCGAGAAAGTTCACAGAACAGCAACATATTTTGTATTATCCCAAAATGGGGGGGGGGGGGGGAGATTGTCATGATACAGGATTGGGTTTGACACAGTTAAAAGAAGGACGTATTTAGTTGCGACGCAATCTTCTCGCGAAATTTCAACCACCAACATACTACTCGGAATGCGAAAATATTTTGTTGACACCGACCTACATGGGGAGAAACGATCATCATAATAAAATAATGGAAATCAGAGCTCGCACGAAAAGATATAGGTATTCGTTTCTTTGCACTGATCGACAGTGGAATAATAGAGAATTATTGTGAAGGTGGTTCGATGAACCTTCCGCCAGGCACTTAAGTGTAATTTACAGAGTATCCATGTAGATGTAGATGCAGACCAGTGGCCACTGATGCCTCTCTGACCCAACGTGGCCGTATTCAAAGCTCTGCACAAAGGTTGGCTAAACTGCTCTTAACGTTCAAGGAAAACACCTAGCAGCTAAGGAATCCTGAGGTGCCAGCTACAGACAGATCACACATTCATACTAGCAGAAAACAGTGGGGACTGGAAAGATATGACATGTATGCATGATAACGGATTACACAGATTCATACAGAACATAGTTATGAATTTGAAACCGAAAAGGCATCCTCCTTTGGCTTCGAAATGCCTTTGAGAAATGCCGCTGTAATATCACCCACTCTCTCCTCCGTCTTCCTCTCCAGTCATAGTCGTACCGAACATCTGTGTCATTAAGACTTGTAGCCAAACCGAAGGTTGCTTTCCAAGATCAATGGAACGCCTCACATGAAGATGTCTCAGTATTTCCTAGCGCACTATTATAGTGCCTTATTTCAAAATGCTGTTGCCGGAGTGTCAATGCCATAGGGCGACCTTCACTTCTTGTTTGCCTACAACGTAAAGTTTTAGTTGCATTTTATTTATAACATATTTCAGGAAGACTGGAAAAGCCGCAGGGGATTCATAAGTCTTTCTCTGACAGTTTTGTTCGGTAAGACTCATTTTGAACCCTCTAGGTTAATTTCTGTGGAACTCTGTGTCTATGCAAGAGGCGTGTATTTGTAATTCCGGATTGTCCTAGTTGTCTGTAGTTCTCACGGACCAGACCGATCGCAATGTGTAGTGTTTTTGACCGTTTCTGAATCGCAAAGTTCAGTACGTCCATGACAGTGTCGTGGTGTAAATCTGCCATACTGGTTTCCTTTCATAACCCATCATAAGCATTTCCTCTGGACTACAAGCATTTCATAGAGTGTAGTTTTATTCGTTATACCCCAAACTGAAGTGCCATACAGTGTTTTAGATATCAGCTGGCCGGTGTGGCCGTGCGGTTCTAGGCGCTTCAGTCTGGAACCGCGTGACCGCTACTGTCGCAGGTTCGAATCCTGCCTCAGGCATGGATGTGCGTGATGTCCTTAGGTTAGTTAGGTTTAAGTAGTTCTAAGTTCTAGGGGACTGATGACCACAGATGTTAAGTCTCATAGTGCTCAGAGCCATTTGAACAATTTTTTTAGATAACACCATACTCTTATATCGCCGAATTTTGGTTACCACCCTTAATTTCATCGCTGAGGAAGAAGGGTAAAAGCTTCTTTGCCATTATCAGTGATTTCGTTCTAAGGTCCTCCAAATGTTTACGGCAGAAATTGCCTCCTGGCACCATACAGTGATAATCCATGATTCGTTGCTATTTTGCAATTGTAGCGCGTCTAGTAGCATCGCTGCCCGTTTCTTACTGAACTAGACAGCAGTCGTCTTCTCTACTTTTAGTTTCCCGCTGTGTTATCGACATAATTCTCTAGTCAAATTGAGTTGTTGATGGAGGCGGCGGATGTTGGTCACGTGGATTCCGTCGGTGAAGGAGAACGACGTATTGTCCGCGAATTGAGCGATCTGCACCTTTGGCGCCCTGAGTTTGTGTTTGATATAAATTGTAGGTATGAAAGGAGACAGCACTGATCCTAGTGGCCGGCCAGCGGTAGAAATTTTAAAGTCTAACCTTCAGAGAGCTGGTTGACCTCTGTAATAAAAAAACTGAGTGGAAGGATCAATAAACGAACTTGAACGGATGTCATGTGACGTCCGCAACGACCAAAGACAACAATCAACAACGAACAAAAAATGAAAAAAAAAACCTTTGTACATCCACATGGACTGCAAAACCTGCTAGCTGGCAATTAGAGGTCTATAACTGTGCGGTACACTCGTGGACTTCTGGATTTTTCTAAGCACGTTCTTCTTCTAGAACTTGTCGTAAGTACCCTCAGGGTCCAGGAGGAGAGCCTACTGATAACAAACAGACCCGAACTTTTCGAATCTGTATGTACAGAACAGGGAATCAGTGATCATAAGGCCGTTGCAGCATCCCTGAATATGGAAGTTAATAGGAATATAAAAAAAGGGAGGAAGGTTTATCTGGTTAGCAAGAGTAATAGAAGGCAGATTTCAGACTACCTAACAGATCAAAACGAAAATTTCTGTTCCGACACTGACAATGTTGAGTGTTTATGGAAAAAGTTCAAGGCAATCGTAAAATGCGTTTTAGACAGGTACGTGCCGAGTAAAACTGTGAGGGACGGGAAAAACCCACCGTGGTACAACAACAAAGTTAGGAAACTACTGCGAAAGCAAAGAGAGCTCCACTCCAAGTTTAAACGCAGCCAAAACCTCTCAGACAAACTGAAGCTAAACGATGTCAAAGTTAGCGTAAGGAGGGCTATGCGTGAAGCGTTCATTGAATTCGAAAGTAAAATTCTATGTACCGACTTGACAGAAAATCCTAGGAAGTTCTGGTCTTACGTTAAATCAGAAAGTGGCTCGAAACAGCATATCCAGACACTTCGGGATGATGATGGCATTGAAACAGAGGATGACACGCGTAAAGCTGAAATACTAAACACCTTTTTCCAAAGCTGTTTCACAGAGGAAGACCGCACTGCAGTTCCTTCTCTAAATCCTCGCACAAACGAAAAAATGGCTGACATCGAAATAAGTGTCCGAGGAATAGAAAAGCAACTGGAATCACTCAATAGAGGAAAGTCCACTGGACCTGACGGGATACCAATTCGATTCTACACAGAGTACGCGAAAGAACTTGCCCCCCTTCTAACAGCCGTGTACCGCAAGTCTCTAGAGGAACGGAGGGTTCCAAATGATTGGAAAAGAGCACAGATAGTCCCAGTCTTCAAGAAGGGTCGTCGAGCAGATGCGCAAAACTATAGACCTATATCTCTTACGTCGATCTCTTGTAGAATTTTAGAACATGTTTTTTGCTCGCGTATCATGTCATTTCTGGAAACCCAGAATCTACTATGTAGGAATCAACATGGATTCCGGAAACAGCGATCGTGTGAGACCCAACTCGCCTTATTTGTTCATGAGACCCAGAAAATATTAGATATAGGCTCCCAGGTAGATGCTATTTTTCTTGACTTCCGGAAGGTGTTCGACACAGTTCCGCACTGTCGCCTGATAAACAAAGTAAGAGCCTACGGAATATCAGACCAGCTGTGTGGCTGGATTGAAGAGTTTTTAGCAAACAGAACACAGCATGTTGTTATCAATGGAGAGACGTCTACAGACGTTAAAGTAACCTCTGGCGTCCCACAGGGGAGTGTTATGGGATCATTGCTTTTCACAATATATATAAATGACTTAGTAGATAGTGTCGGAAGTTCCATGCGGCTTTTCGCGGATGATGCTGTAGTATACAGAGAAGTTGCTGCATTAGAAAATTGTAGCGAAATACAGGAAGATCTGCAGCGGATAGGCACTTGGTGCAGGGAGTGGCAACTGACCCTTAACATAGACAAATGTAATGTATTGCGAATACATAGAAAGAAGGATCCTTTATTGTATGATTATATGATAGCGGAACAAACACTGGTAGCAGTTACTTCTGTAAAATATCTGGGAGTATGCGTACGGAACGATTTGAAATGGAATGATCATATAAAACTAATTGTTGGTAAGGCGGGTACCAGGTTGAGATTCATTGGGAGAGTGCTTAGAAAATGTAATCCATCAACAAAGGAGGTGGCTTACAAAACACTCGTTCGACCTATACTTGAGTATTGCTCATCAGTGTGGGATCCGTACCAGGTCGGGTTGACGGAGGAGATAGAGAAGATCCAAAGAAGAGCGGCGCGTTTCGTCACTGGATAATTTGGTAACCGTGATAGCGTTACGGAGATGTTTAATAAACTCAAGTGGCAGACTCTGCAAGAGAGGCGCTCTGCATCGCGGTGTAGCTTGCTCGCCAGGTTTCGAGAGGGTGCGTTTCTGGATGAGGTATCGAATATATTGCTTCCCCCTACTTATACTTCCCGAGGAGATCACGAATGTAAAATTAGAGAGATTAGAGCGCGCACGGAGGCTTTCAGACAGTCGTTCTTCCCGCGAACCATACGCGACTGGAACAGGAAAGGGAGGTAATGTCAGTGGCACGTAAAGTGCCCTCCGCCACACACCGTTGGGTGGCTTGCGGAGTATCAATGTAGATGTAATGAAGTTAAAATTTTTGGCGGTCTGCCCAGTCGAGCGTAATATTTGCAGTTCTTCAGAGACCATTTGATAGAATACTAATTGTTCTTGTCGAAGTGCTTCGTCTAACGTTAGAGGCCGTTCATTCCTTTTCTTTACGATACATTCGAATACTTTCCTAACGTCACTTGAAGGGCCTTACTGGGGCATTATTATCTGCGTTTGAGGTGCCTCCTGTCTTCTTTGGTACTGGCATCGCTTTTGCCTCCTTCCTTTTGTCCGGAAAGTACTGGGTCAGCAAGCACCATTGTAAATTTGGGCTAGTAAAACCAGCTGTTTTCGAAGGAGATTCTTCAGTTGCAAGTTTGAAATTCTGTATGGTCACGGTGTCTTGCTAGTGTTCATTTTTGTAAGTATGATTCTCACACCGGATGGTGTATTGAGTCTTGGTGGAACAATTAGTTGATCGGTACTAATGATCCGAGCTATTTGGTTGGTGGTGAGTTCAGCATTCCCTTTCTATGACGTTGTGGTGCTCCTCTATGAATGACGTTTGTTCCTCAAAAGTCGTGGCGAAGATCTCTGCTTTGCTCAGAGAGACCTTGTGGAGTGCGCGGAGACTATTTCGGTGTCTTCTCATTCGTAGTTTTCTCACCAGTCACCGTCCATCTTTCGCTTGAAGCAACAAACCGGCTATTTTGTCCCGTCATTGATCAGTATTTTCCCTCTAAGTTCCCGCTGTAGAAGATGCATTTATCACATGGTTCAAATGGCTCTGAGCACTATGGGACTTAACATCTGAGGTCACCAGTCCCCTAGAACTTAGAACTACTTAAACCTAAGTAACCTAAGGACATCACACACATCCATGCCCGAGGCAGGATTCGAACCTGCGACCGTAGCGGTCGTGCGGTTCCAGACTGAAGCGCCTAGAACCGCTCGGCCACACCGGCCGACGATGCATTTATCTGTGGTTCTTAGGTTTCGAGTTTTATGAAATAATTTATGGTAACGAAAATTTAGGAATTTTAATGTTTCAACCAGAGGCAGTAGCTGATCGTGTTACGTCGAATCCTGGCTGATTATTACCGACGCCAGCTTGTCTCCGTTCTTCGTTTTTTCGGTTAAGTAGTCTGTCATCGGGTCAATCCCTTCCGCCATGGTGACGGCCTTCGTAGGACAGGTGTTGTTATTCACGTGACTTCGGTTTGGTGCCAGTTTTTTCCTCCTTGGTCCAATTTCGTGAAATCGTAGCGGCTCGCCGTATTAAACCGAGAACTGGATGGCATTCCGACGCGAGATCATTCAGTGTTTTGCGTTCTGGGTCCCATATTATACTTTCGGTAATAATTACGATGACTAGGAATCCGGACGATGGTCGGCCGGCAATGGGTTATGTGGTGTCACCGCCAGACACCACACTTGCTAGGTGGTAGCCTTTAAGTCGGCCGCGGTCCGTTAGTATACGTCGGACCCGCGTGTCGCCACTATCAGTGATTGCAGACCGAGCGCCGCCACACGGCAGGTCTAGAGAGACTTCCTAGCACTCACCCCAGTTGTACAGCCGACTTTGCTAGCGATGGTTCACTGACAAATTACGCTCTCATTTGCCGAGACGATAGTTAGCATAGCCTTCAGCTACGTCATTTGCTACGACCTAGCAAGGCGCCATTAGCAGTTACTATTGATGCTGTAAAACATGTACCGTCAAGAGCGATGTTCACCATTTATGGATTAAAGTTAAGTATTCCACAGTTACGTCCTTTTTTGCTAGTCTCATTTCCTTGACCTGTTCCAGACCTCACGCCAGCCTGCCTGATCTAAAACGCGTGCCTTTCGGCTTCCTCTCATAGTGGGTTGGCTGTCTTGCCAATCCACATCAGGTTATGTGTTGGTTCTGTAGGACCAAAGATTCCAATGTCCAGCTGTTTTTGTAATGAAAACAGGTCTACACTTTTCGGACTGACACTTCGCAAATTCGTTTTAATGTAGTCAGTAATAATAATAACTTTGTCGTAGTTGGTAACGATTTGTCGAAAATCTTGGTCTTCCATTCAAATATTCGGTCTTAACTATGCCGTGACAAATGTCTAGGCCGTAATAGTGGTGGCTTTGTGTTGTTGTATCAGACAATTTTGTAAGTTACAATCTGGTGAAGGAGAATGATAGTTACATTTCGCCATAGGTATCAGTTCTGTTTCCGATCATACTCTGCAGTCTGAATTCTTCAGATGTCCTATGATGCATTTCTGTGACGACTAATATGTTCCTCATGGGTTTGGTGGTAAGGTGCTACCATTCATCTTTTCTGCTTCTTATCCTATTCCCATTCCACACGTTTTTTATAATGACTTTTCTTGAGATTTCGGCCATGGTTTACTTTAATCAGCTATTGACTCTAGTTTTTCTATGAGGATTACTAATTGCCTCAATGTATCCTTTCCCTCTTTCGTTTTTTCCCCGTTTAAATGAGGTTAGCTTCTAGATTTCCCTTTTTGATGTTTTTGATGACGAACGTGATCTCCAAGTGCATCACTCACACTCATTTCCTTGAGGATCCCCTTTGGCTCTTGTTCCGCGTGGTCTGCCGTCGTGCCAGCGTGTGGTCGACGAGTTTCTCGTGTCCTCGTTTTGGATGATAATTTGTTTTGGTCTGTTGACGGCTGATTTCATCGGTTATCTTGTATCGACTCCTATCTTGTCTGCTGTGTTGTTTGATCTTTGCTTCGAACCTTTAGAGATCCTGGGCTCAATTATTGCTTGGTATGGTTGTCGATGGTTTGGCACCTTGTACTTCCATCTGGAATCGCTCACATCCTTGATATAAGGTGGGTTCGTTTTGTTGACAAATCACACACTTTGTCTACCTTTCCGCATTTGATGGAAGCCAGTAATAGTTAGTTGTTAACGTCCAACGCTGACAACATTTAAACTGTACTAGTTCAGCTCCGCGTTCGTAGTCTTCGACTTGCATTTTGTAAAAGAGAACACAGCACACATCATAAATTCTGTCGGACGTCGATGAGTTTGGTAAAGTTTTGTAAGGACTGCGAATGATATGAGTTTTCCAGTTGCCTCACCCTTGCGTCTGAATTATGAACTTCTGTGCACTGTGGTCTCGTTCTCGTAAGTCTCGTTTTTACGTCTTCTTATGTTGCTGAGGGCGATAGATCTTTGATTACCACTTTCGTCAATTTCTTTCGTCGGACCTGGTATTTATGGTATGCCTGATTAGTGTTCTTCTAGAACCTAAATATTTTGCTGTAGTCTTCTGTGGAGTCGACATAGTGTTTACTGCAATCTCCTTGATAGATTGCCTTAAGTCTACCGGTTATTTCGTTATTACATTTCATTTTGCTCCAGCATCGTTTTCCTTTGATTTGCTACGTTGTAAAGTACAAGACACTTGATCGTCTGGGCTTTGGCTGCTTTTCATTTTGGACTCTCTATTCTGTCTCATCTTCTCCGAGGCTCTTGTACCTGTGTCTCGAAGTCTCATCTTCGTTGTTTTGGTTCGAAATGACTTCCTTGCTGTGGCTTGCTGAAAAGATCTCTCGTCGTCACCTGAAGTCTCATTTTGGCACTCGATTTCTGATTCTAATGATGCTTCCTTGTATGTATTCGTAGCTACGTTATTTCTTTGTTGTTCGTTGCCTCCCCCCCCCCCCCTCCCCGGCCGGCCGTTGTGACCGAGTGGTTCTGACGCTTCAGTCCGGAACCGCGCTGCTGCTACGGTCGCAGGTTCGAATCCTGCCTCGGGCATGGATATGTCTGATGCCCTTAGGTTAATTGGGTTTAAGGAGTTCTAAGGGACTGATGACCTCAGATGTTAAGTCCCACAGTGCTTAGAGCCATTTGAACCATTCGTTCGTTCCCGCCTTCAGAATCTGACGATGATGTACGTGGTATATCGCTTTGTCAAACGCCTCTTACTTTTACCATTTTATTTACCTCTTCCTCTGTCTCTCGGCACGACGTTTTTATGACATTTCTTGACTCTTCGTTGGTTGGTGATATTTCTGGAGGTACTGCTTGCGTTCCGGTACTTCTGGCATTCGTCATCATGGTTGCAAATGGGGCTCTTCAAGTCCTCCTCACTTCTCGTCCTGGGGCTAATCCTGTCGTCGCAGACCGCATGTTTGCCCAAGTGAAACGAGCGCTAGAGCTGATCTGCCCTGTACCTGTCATTCTTAGATCCAGGTGACCTTTGTATCTTACCTGAAAAGACCCCGTCATAGCAAGCAGTTGCCTAAAATAGCTCAGGAAGACTCGAAAATGATCGAGGAGGTTCTGACAGCTATCTGGACACCAACTAGATTGTGAACTTACTACAGTTTATATTTTCAAGCGTGAGACCTCTTCCACCGATGATAGTGTTTCCGATTACCTCAGCAGCTGTATTTTCAGAAATTATCCCAATGATCTGTAAGAAAACACAAATGATTAGTAAGTAGCTCAGCAGCAAAACAAAACTACAAGCAAATGGGGATCAAGAACAGTAGACTCTATCTGACTACACGAAAAAAAAAACCTCAGAAAATTCTCCGATGCTACGACCTTGAAGGAACATCAAGAAAAAGTTATCTGTTACAATTTATTTTATTGATAGTTCAAATGGCTCTGAGCACAATGGGACTCAACATCTTAGGTCATAAGTCCCCTAGCACTTAGAACTACTTAAACCTAACCAACCTAAGGACATCACACACACCCATGCCCGAGGCAGGATTCGAACCTGCGGCCGTAGCAGTCCCGCGGTTCCGGACTGCAGCGCCAGAACCGCTAGACCACCGCGGCCGGCTATTGATAGTGAACGGAGTGACGGCTCTAGAAACGCGTATATCCTTCTCCCCCTCTCCCCCCCCCCCCCCCCCCCCGCATCCCTGCAGGAAATGACTTTCCTTCTAGTGTGGTTCCTAACAGCTGTAGACATTAGTTATTTTCTTGCGGCTGGGCATAAGGTCCACCCTGTTCCACTCCTGACTGCAAGCAGCGATACAGAGGTAAAATGTAGCAGAAAGTCCCACAAGCAGCGTGACGCTGTAACTGTCAGTGGCGAGCCATCATCTGCAGACACTTTATGTATATTGCTGTGTGTCGTTTACGTTCGCATAGCTCCGTTTGGCACGCCGGCACGAAGTACCCCTCGCCGTCGCGGCACACGCTTACCGCAAGAATTGCCGCCTCAGAAGAACGCAACGGCGTTCCGTGGGACCACATGCGACGCGGCTTGCCGCAAGATCGTTTCTCCTGTAAATCAAAGCAGCTGCGGGAAGAGTACGCCATCAAGTGTCCTTCGGCGAGCTTTTTGTGAGAGATAGGAAAAGGTGCCCGACAGAGAAGTATGGTGCGCGCATAAAAGGCTGTAAAGCCCGCACGTTTCGCTCGTGCCTGTGGGGAACTGAGCTGCTAGATGAAAACTAAAGAGAAACTTTTGAAGTTTTCATAGGGAGAAGATTCAGTATCGCTGTACGGTTATCATGTCATGCACCACGGTCTTCTTCTTTTCGCTAGAGCGTTTCGGGAAAGAATATAAAGGAAACAGCGTAATTGTTCAGGAGATCCTGTTTTACTTTTCCGAAAGACAGTGAACTTATACGTCTACGTACTTATTTGTTAACCGTATCCCCGTTGAATGTAATATTATACATTTGAAGGTTAAGACAAAATGTTATCCGGGGAATTTGAGATGAACAAGGATCATATATCTCATGCGGATAAACCAGGTGCCTTACTTTCAAAATACAAAATTAGAATGTGTCAGAACTTAATTAAAAAATTACATTTATATCGATATGTTCAGAACTGAGTCTTCAGGATATTTGCAACTGAAATGAACACTGAAGTACAGATGTGTGTAATTTGTGTTGTGAAGCAGTCTAAGAACCTGATCAATGGCTGCTTGAGTTAGGAATACCAATCTGTAAGGATTCTTGCATTGGTGTTATAGGGCATGTATGAAGTTATGGTTGACACTAGGTACTGTCGTAAAACTGGAATTTTTTAGAATTATAACATTTATAAAAGTCTGTTGTGATTTTGGGAATTAAGTTCGATTTAATGAGAAGCTATAGTCTCCTTTTTCAGTTATTTAATTGCTGACAGTGTCCCTAACTGTCGTTAAACGACTATTGTGTAAAACCGCGTGGTCAATAGTTGGTCTCCAATATTAAGTAAGTATAATGCGTCGTCAGTTATTTTGAATTTTCAGTTTTCCATAGCTTGTTAACATTTTCGTAGGAAAACACGTTTTCGAGTTTCCTCCATTTTTAGTTTGTTGTCACTCAGCTCTACGTACATACTCCGCAAACCACCATACGATCTACTCATTTTCATTACTGCTCCACTCGCAAATGGCGTGAGGGAAAACGACTGCCTGTATGCCTCCGTACGGTCTCTTATTCCCCTTATTTTTATTCGCGGTCCGTACACGAAAATTATGTTGGTGGCAGTACGATCGTTCTGTAGTCTGTTGCAAATTGTGGTACGCTGTCAATAGTATTTCGCAAAAAGAACGTCATCTCCTCTCCACGGATTCCCATTTGATCATTTCGTAGTACTCACATGCGGATCGAATGTACCGGTAACAAATTTAGTAGCACTCCTCTAAATTGCTGCAATGTCTTTCTTTAATCCGTCATGGCGAGGTTTCCAAACATTCGAGCAATACTTAATAATAGGTCGCAAAAGTGTTGTGTATGCAGTCAGTTCGCCTTCCCTACAAAAGACCTTTTTCCTCATTTCACTTTACGTCGCTTTGCAGCGTTACGCTTAGATATTTAATCGACATGACTTCGTCATGCAGCGCACCAGTAATACTGTATTCGAAAATTATAAGATTGTTTCCCCCGTCGTCCGCATTAGTTTAGAGCAAACTGCCATTCATCACATGAAGCAGAAATCCAATCCAAAGTATCATGTATCCTGACAAGATGGTTAGTGTCTTCTTGGGAAAATGTTTGCCGTTGCCTACCAACAATGATCGTACCCGGGCGTGCTCCTCTTCGTGTGAAACAAATCGACGGCCACAAAAGCCACGCTTCGGGGCTCCAATAATACGGAAATAGCATGGGGAGAGATGGGAACTGTGTGGAGGATGTGTAATGGTTTCCCAGCGAAACTTCTGCAGTGTAGTGGAAACAACCTTGCCAACATGTAGGCGGGCACGCGTAGGTCCTATCATGGTTCCATAGCCGGCCACTGTGGCCGAGCGGTTCTAGCCGCTTCAGTCCGGAACCGCGCTGCTGCTACGGTCGCATGTTCGAATCCTGCCTCGGGCATGGATGTGTGTGATGTCCTTAGATTAGTTAGGTTTATGTAGTTCTAAGTCTACGGGACTGATGACCTCAGATGTTAAGTCCCATAGTGCTTAGAGCCATTTGAACCATTTATGGTTCCAAAGGTAACCGCAAGCATTTTTCCATGAAGGCATTGACCATCTTATCACTTCGTTGGATAAATATATTAACAATTATGGTGACTACTTTTGAAATAATAAATAGTTTAATTACTTGTTTCCCATCTGTCTCTCTTACATTTGACTGCCCCTTACATACTGCTGAAGTTTCTAAGGAATGAAATGTTAGGCCTATAATGGAACTATTGGTTCAAATAATTTCTTACTTCGTTACGATTATTTTATTTAATACTTTCGGTTACGTTTGGTTACTACTGTTATACTGCACCGTTACTTGTGTTTCTCGTTCATTCTAAGATTATCCTGACTGCGAAAAATGTCCTTGCTTGTTAGCTGAGAAAATTTAGTTTGAAATTTGTAAATTTTTGAGCGTGAGAAAGTATACTCTACGATAAAAGAAACGACGCATTCAGAAGGCGTTATCTGAATGTGACGTACGTGTACAGACAAACAAATGGTTACAATTTCAGAAAAGTTAGGTGATTTATTCAAAAGAAAGATCTTCACAAATTTGGCAAGTCAACAACGCATTGGTCCACCTTTGGCCATGATTTGAACATTGATTGATAGAGTTGTTTGTTGTCCTTCAGAGGGATATCTTACCACATTCTATCCAGCTGGTGCGTTAGATCGTCCAAATCTCAATCTAGTTGGAGGGCTCTGCCGTTAATGCTCCCTACCTTGGCCAGCGAGGTCGACATTTATGTCCCCAATCGACCGTTGGTAGAGTCTGGCAAGCACGAAGAATAGCAGAAGAGTGTGCGGGCGGGCATTACATTGCTGAAATGTAAGCCCAGAATAGCTTGCCGTGAAGGGAAAACGGAGTGTACAGTGTTGTGGACATACTGCTGTGTTGCGAGGGTGCCGCAGATGACACTCAAAGGGATCCTGCTATGAAATGGAATGGTACCCCAGACCATCACTCCTGATTGTCGGGCTGTATGGCGGACGCCAGTCGGATTGTTATCCCACCTCTCCCTGGTGCGTTTCCAGAAGCGTCTGCGCTTGTCATCGGGGATCAAGTCGTCGTCACTAAACACAATTTGTAACACCTCGGTTCATTTTACAGTGATAAAAGCTATAGAAAGAATAGTTTTAAATTAAGAATAGAAATTTTAGAGGGGAAAATAGTGTAGAATCAGAGTTCGGTAATTGCAGATCAAAATTATAGTATATCAGCAAGTAGTTTAACGTCTAAATACAGCAAAGCCACCGAAGCTCCGTCATGGAGAAGGCAATGACGTTAAACTCTTGTGATGAAAAACCTTTAGAAAGGCCTGATCGTCATTATTGCCGCCTTTTTTCCTTGATTGTTTCGTTAAACGGCGGGGAACCCGTGTCAATCAGCGAGACAATAATTAGACTTTATCGTGTTAGGATTCACGATAAACTGTTAGAATATCACGGAGATTAAAAGTGATGTAGTGTACGATCTCTGACTGTTGGTAGCAACGGAGTATTAAGGGGATTTTAGGACTTTAGTGCTAGATTGGAACTTTACGGACATATAGACGACAGAAACTAAAATTATCTGCTGATACGAGTGAATTCAGAGGTACCGGTATTCAGATATTAACGTGAGGACTTTTGAAAGTGTCGTGTGCCGTTAGTTGCGAATCTGGACGTAGAGCCGGTGCATATCGGCATTTGCGGACTATTTAGATTCCTCCAGGTTAGGAACCTTTTAAATAGACCATCATCCATCACCATCGTAATCTTTGAATATAGAGTGAAAGTGAGATACAAGAGTGTTCTACTTATTTCATTTACCTAGTACTAATCAATGAAAGTTTTACGGAACCAAAGCTATTCAGCAGTAAGTCAGCATCACCTAGCGGAAAGCGTAGGCATTAACTAACATACTAACTGAAGTAAACGTTTACGTGTTTTACAGACTGCTTAATATGAACTTTTGTGACTCTTTGACGACCCCACTCCCTCCGAAAAGTGGCGCAGGCTGTCTTAATCACAAAAGGGGAGAGTTTTAGCCGGGCAAATTACTAAGTAAAAGCGATATTTACAAGACTCGCAGTAATAGCAAAACACAAGGCCCGCACCTCAACGGAGAGTCGTCGCTGTCACGTCGGGAAGTGAAGCAGGAAAACCTACCGACGATAAATGTCTACGAGCAGACGTCAACGTGGAGTACCTAAAAAGGGAACCGCAAGAGAGTTGGGTATGCTTCAAATTCTACTCCAGTCAATGATGTTCCAGACCAACTGTGTCTGACACCACTGCAAATGAGCTTGTTGGTGTACAGAAGTTAATGGTAGTCGGCGCAAGGGGTGTCGTAATACCAGTCCCCTTTTTGTGAGCCGCCTGTTAATGGCCACTGTGGTCACTGAAGCACCAGTTGCACGTCGGGCCAGTGATGATGATGAAGAATCCGTGGCTCTGAGTGCCTGGCTGACGATTGCTCGCTCCTCAGGTTCTGCCGTCTCTGTAGGTCGATCGCTTCCTTGTTGGCGCTGTACTCGGCCCGGTTCACCCATTCCTGCCAACATCGTCGAATAGTGGCATCGCTCCTATTTAAATGTCGAGCGATTCTCCAATTACTCAAATCGACTTCTTTGGACACAACTACACGTCCTCCCTCAGATGCTAACATCTGCGTATATTCTTCACGCACCTATCTGCGAGGCCTAGTTACTGTGCAACAGAGTACGTGGAATGGATTTCGCAAACACTTTATGCCCTGCTATCGATATGTCCCCTGATTGCCATCCTTGGCAGGTGCGCGGTGAAAAGCGCTGTAGCACACATTCATCCATTGACCGCCAAAGTTGGCAGTTTTGTGTTTCCCGTTGGTACTTACATGAATATCAGTTTGTCACCAATTTGCATAACTGCTTTGTAGTTCAAATGGTTCAAATGGCTCTGAGCACTATGAGACTTAACATCTGAGGTCATCAGTCCCCTAGAACTTAGAACTACTTAAACCTAACTAACCTAAGGACATCACACACATCTATGCCCGAGGCAGGGCTCGAACCTGCGACCGTAGCAGTGGCGCGGTTCCAGCCTGAAGCGCCTAGAACCGCTAGGCCACACCGGCCGCCTGCTTTGTAGTGCGTCGTTTTCTGTCTTAAAGAGTATTTCTATATGTCCATTTAACATAGTTTCGTGGTTGGTGTTAGTGGTTTGCAGGTTATCAGAGCTAAATAAATAGTATTCATAGCAATCATTGTTTCACTATATATGGGGGTTGGGCAAGAACATGGAAACACCGAAAACACAACACATTACCATGCCTAATACAGTGTAGGAAAACCGTTGGCATTCAAAACAACTTGTAATTGTCTCGGAATGGATAAGTACGGGTTCTGTATGGCTTTAAAGGGAATCGTATACCATTCTTAATGCAAAATAGTGGTAAGTTCAAGAAATGGTGATGGAGATGTATAGTTATCATGCAGCCTCCTCTCCATAGTAGGTCACAATATCTCAATAGTACTGAGATCTGGTGACAGTGGTGGCCAGGGGAGATCAGACAGTTCAATCTCGTTCTCACCAAATCAGTCCTTGGCGATGTGAGCTGTGTGAACAGAGACTCTGTCGTCTTGGAACACAGCATCACCATTGAGGAACAAACATCGTACCGTGGGATGGAACTGAACAGAGAAAACGATCACAAAATCTCTGGCACTAATGCGACCCTACAGAGTAACCAAGGGGGCTTTGGAATACCGAACCTTCGCCATGTTTCAATATTGGGATGTAAACGCTGTCCGAAGTTGGAAACAGTGTGAAACAAGACTCATTTGACCAAACGACTTTCTTCCATTGCTGAATTGTCACGTTTTGTGGCTTCGGCACCATGTTTTTCTGTTATGGGAATCTGCATCACTGATGAGTGGTTTTGGTATTCCAGCCTGGCCTACAACTCCCTGCTTACGGAGCTTCCGTCATATTTTTTTGATTCCCGTGTTCGATATTCAGTTTTGCAGTGAGTTTTTCAGCTGTCTTCTTCAGTGGTGATGATGATGTTTGGTTTTCTTGGGCGCTCAACTGCGTGGTCATCAGCGCCCATACAGAGTCCCAATCTTTCACACAGTCCAATTTCTTTCCTCAGTCCAATTTAGCCACTATCACGCATGCTGCTGCTGCTGCTGATGAAATGGTGAGGACAACACAAACACCCAGTCCCCGGGCAGAGAAAATCCCCAACCCGGCTGGGAATTGAACCCGTGACCCCTTGATCCAGAGGCAGCAACGTCAGCCTCTAGACCACGAGCTCCGAATGTCCTCTTCAATGACCGTCCATCTCGATCACTCAAGACACGCTTTCGTCCGCGTTGTGACTTTGTGGAGGGTGCTTCTCCGCTTTCACTGTATACAGTATAAATCTCTGATACGGTGTCTCACGAAACACAAAACACTTAGTCTATCTTGGTTATGGAAGTACCCACCATACGAGCGCCAACCGTTTCCCCACGTGTGATATCACTTACGTTCGATATAATGCACTCACAAGTACACAGAACGCTTTTCTGACCATCACTGACACTTGAGACGTATTGCTAATCTTAGTTTCCTTGCTCTGGGCGCTTTGGGCGCGCGCGCGGGTGTGTGTGTGTGTGTGTGTGTGTGTGTGTGTGTGTGTGTGTACAATAAATGAGGAGCAACTTTCCAAAATGCATTATGTCTACTGGTGTACAAAATTGAGTTTGAAATGAAATCCGGTATTTTATTACCCGCTTTACACACGCCTGCAATCAGAGTGTGTCCAAACGCATTTTAACACCTTCAGAAACACCGCTGAAAAGTAGCAGATGCAACAAATAGCATTTTGTCCTCTAGTATGATTGAATCAAACTGCATTAAGTCCAACAGTTGCCTTTATTTTGTTTTATTAAGCTATGTTGGCTAATATATAAGACTGATGGACTAAAAAGAAACTCTGTAACTGACCAACAATGGCCAGCTAATATTCGTTTCCAGTATTACAGCATTTGTGTGTATTAACGTTTATCATTCTGTTTGTTAGACTTATAGAATTCAGACGTAAAAACATGTTGTGCTAAGATGGAGAGTATTGCAGCGAGTGAATGTGTGATAGTTGGAGAGGAAATGAATCGTGGAACGAGAAAACGAATGAAGAGCAAATCAAGAAGGGAATTAGAGTATGAAAACAGGTAAGAGTAAAGGGCAATAAAATTACTGTTATTGCAAAGCTATAAAAATTAATGTATTTGTGCTTACCTGTATAATTATTCCTCTTGTAGTTTTTTGTTGTCAGATATCGGGATAAGGATCCTAATCTCATGAGCTTCGAACCTCCTTGCCAGCATAAAGTAGGAAGCTTTTGCTGTTGTTAGATTTCTGTTAAGAGTCTACACAAAACTGAAAGGGTAGTGTTTGCTAAACCAGATAAAAAGGAACAAGATAAAAGGATTTCCTTCCTTCCCAGTGCGAGCAGTCCTAAGCTGGGAGAATACGGACTAGCCGGCCGTTGTGACCGAGCGGTTCTAGGCGCTTCAGTCTGGAACCGTGCGACCGCTACGGTCGCAGGTTCGAATCCTGCCTCGGGTATGGATGTGTGTGCTGTCCTTAGGTTAGTTAGGCTTAAGTAGTTCTAAGTCTAGGGGACTGCTGACCTCTGATGTTGAGTCCCATAGTGCGCAGAGCCATTTGAACCATTTCCTGGTACGGAATAATCCGAAAAATAAACCAACTGCTCTAACAGTGCAGTACCATGTAAGTAAAAAATCGTCAGATTTGTGATTTATTATTCTGATAAGAAGTGTTAGAGAAATAATATTGTAATTGTTAGCTTTAATGCTTTCCAGGTTTATTCAAAAAGTAGTAGGGTTCATGTGTGTGCTGCTTTCTCCACGAAGCTTTTTGGCATTGGTCAAAGAAGAGTGCATTCCATCGCTTATGGCCTTACAACGGGTAAAGGAATGCTTGACAAGAGAGGAGGAGACCATAAACCTGGTAAGTATAGTGCAAAAAGGAAGAAGGTAACTGAATTCATCTCACATCTAAAAGCAAGGGAGAGTCACTACTCCAGAAGTAAGAGGCAGCGCCTTTATCTACCAAGTGACCCGAGTACAAACAAACTTTTCCTCATGTATAAAAATTCAGCCACATCTGATCTGAAAATGAATAAAACATTTTATATGAAAATATTTAATACGAAATTTAATCTAGGTTATGGAACTCCAGCAAGTGATACCCGTAATTTCTGCCATAGAATGAATCACTAAAAGAAAACTGCTACAGACACCAGCACAAAGAATAAGCTAATGACTGAACTAGGGTCACATAAATTAAGAACTAGAACTTTTCACAAATTAATGAAGCAAACGTTTGACTGTAGCCTGACATTTGCCTTTGATTTACAGCAGGTGCAACCTCTCCCAAAATTATCTTTCGGTGAGGCGTGCTACGCAAGGCAGATATCTTTGTACTCCTTTTGCGTAACAAATGTGGCATGTACAGAACCTACATTTTACTTTTGGAATGAAACCCACGCAGGTAGAGAGACACAAGAAATTTCATCGGCCATCACTGATATATCAAAGAAATTGACCATTGACACATATGTGACATTTCTTAGATAGTTCGCAGATGGATGTGCTGGCCAAAACAAAAATCAGCACGTTATTCAAGCAATTGCTTTCTGGTTATTCAAAGAATCTCCAATGCTTGTGACTGATGTACTTCTCTGGATTCCAGTTCGAAGACATTCCTTTTTACCTCCTGACAGAGTATTTGGACGAGTCGGAAAGAAACTTCGTAAAATTTCGGAAATATTGAATACAAACACGTACCAGGAAGTTTATGCAAAAGTGGGCGAAACAAGGATTTTAGGGAAAGACTGGGAAATATTTGATTTCAAGGAACTAAGTACAATTTTGAGGCCTGTAGATGGGATTAGTGATCTGAAAAGGTTCCATTTGAAGAAATATATGGTAGGTAAAGGGGTAACTGATGTGAAAATCAAAACGCACATAACCTACTATCCCGATGATTCTTCAAAGCGCTTCTTGCCATTAGATAAACGTGGATGCAGCTTAAACAAATAATGAAATGGCTCTGAGCACTATGGGACTTAACTTCTGAGGTCATTAGTCCCCTAGAACTTAGAAATACTTAAACCTAACTAACCTAAGGACATCACACACATCCATGCCCGAGGCAGGATTCGAACCTGCGACCGTAGCGGTCGCGCGGTTCCAGACTGTAGCGGCAGAACCGCTCGGCCACCAGCGGCCGGCAAATAATGAAACATCTCCAAAGTGTCATCACTGATGAGGTTGAAACAAGAAAAGAAAGACGATGTGGAAAAACTACTAAGTATCAGATATGGAAATAAGAAGAGAGAAAATGAAATACTTGAATTTTTCACTCAGACTGTCAGCCTTTCATGTAACGAACTTACTGCCCAACATACTATTTGTGATTGTTTAGAAGAGGAGCCTGTTTTGTGAAAAATATTGTGAACTTTGTTATTGTAAATGAAGCACAATTTCGTTTTTGTTCCTAACTCTGATGTTAAAATATTTTACCGATTGCTAAAAAAAAGTAATTTCAAACAATAAAAAGTATTTTTACTAGTTCTGTGTCACTGTAAACTAATCAAAACGCATTATGTCCAAAATAGCTTAAATCAAAAGGCAGATTGTCTAACAGAACCCAACAAAACGCATATTATCCATCACTAAGGTACTCATAGCCTGAAAGTGTAAGAAGAAATTTGCTTGTATTAAACACATTTTGATCAATAACCATACCTGAGTACGTGGTGTAAAATTCGTAAAAATTAATCAAATATTTTTTGCGGTATACGTTTTTCGCTTCTCCTGAAAAATTTACTTTTGGGGAGATAATGCGTTTTGAAAAGTAGCTTCTCAAATTAAGATGGAGTCACCAAAACTATTTAATTTTATACATAGCTAGATGAAAGTGAGTTCGCAGTTGGAATTTAATAATTTAAGAGAACATTTCGGCTCGGTGACACTTGTAACATTTGTCACCGTCAAACGCAACCACAGTAAAAATGGCGCATTTCGCAAGACTACAACAAGTGAAACAAAAGAGTAAAAACTTAAATATGTATATGTTTAAGGCCACTGAAGATGCCTTTCGAAGAAACTAGGTGAAAAGCGTACGGAATGATAAAATTGGTTTCATTCAGTTACTCACAGACATAAATAACGTGACAGTTATCAACATAATATTCACGGAGCTGCGGTCAACAGGACAGTGACAGTTTAAGAGAATCAACATTGTTTGAAGATGGAGGCTTGCTCACCCAGAACTCGTCAGGTGATTACATTTATGAATGTTCCAACCGAAAAATTCTTTTAAACTTGAAAAATATATTTATTGAAGAAGCAAACACGAACACAAATAGTATGTTATTTGAATGCAACCACCTCAATCTGAATATTCGTGGAAGCGATCACTTGATGTAAGTGGGTAAATAATATTTAAATTGATATGTAAAAAAACTGGTAAAGATGTACGGGTTCATTAGTGGGCGGCAACCACTATACACGACTGCTACGTTAGTTCGAACTCTTATAGACAAACTTACAGATGTTAGTTACCCAACTTTTGGACGTGAGTTACCCATTGTCCCCAGCGTGTCTTTTGATTTCTTACTTTCGTTACAATATTTGAATCCAGCCTCTGTGGATGGATACCTCTAAATATGTGAGACTAGAGACTGATCCCAGGGGCTGATTCCCGGTGCTATAGTCGAAGAACATCACCAGTTGAGACGCATTACAATACGTCGTTGGTCAGTTACAAATCACTGCAGAAAATGTTGTTGATCTGCGGATCTTCCTGCTTTTCGCAGAAATTTCCTCATGATTCGATGTTTACAAACAAGCCACAGGTTATTTCCACCGTTTTCAGAGATGAACCATAGGTACGAATAGGCGAGGGGACGTTTGTGATGCCTTGTCAGCATCGAGTAAGTGAGAGAGTGGAAACCGCGCATGCCCACGGCTGTAGCTGTTGCCTCTGACCGCAAGATCTCGTTCGGCGGTGTTACACAGCTTTGGGACACATCCGTATTCTTCATTCATAATGGATGTAACCGCTTATGTTATTTATGTAGCCCTTCTTAACAGCTGTTTAGTAGCCATTGAGAGTGTCAAAGTGCGTGTAGGGTTTGCGGTGTTAGTAGGCCTAAGAGTAGTGAGTACGTTAGTGATTTATGAATTTTTCTTTTCCTCAAGGCAAGGAATCACTGACGCACGCCTATGTGGTGACAATTTACGGTATGCCGGTTGCAGTCCTGGTGGTGGATGAAATTATTACTGCCGATATTTAGCTGGTAAGGGGAGGAGAGGTAGGGCGTAAAGTTCCTGATCGCAAGTCTTTGCACCAACACCTTGGATTAAATTCCAAACCTCTCCGCAGCGTCTCATGAAGTGGGGCCATGTGACACTGTTGAAGCCGATCCGTCCGTCGTATATGGACTTTGAGCTCGACGACCCCGTTGGTGCTTTTCGAGAGGAGTAGACTATGTGCCGGCACCGGTTTCCCTTTCTTCCTTTCCTTCATTCGTAACAACGAAGCCCAACACTCCACTATACAACCACTCATCATAGTCGTAAACACGACAAAGATACACATCTGATACTTCAAATAGGTCAGAGGAAAGCAACGGCAAACCACCTCCACTACGACCTTGCCATGAGTGGCACGGCGATGCAGGATTCGTGCATCTGTTCCCCCTATGTCCATACCTTGGGACTATTTAGTGTACGTAATGAATATTCCAATAAAATTGAGACAACTATGCATATTCATTATTTTCCTTATTGTTTTAATGTTACTGAATAGTCTTTTCCCATTTTTTTATGATTTTGTTAGGTACCATAAAAGTGGACGTACGAAAAGAAGTTACTGAATAGGATTCATGGTTAATAAAATACAGGGTTATTACAAATGATTGAAGCGATTTCACAGCTCTACAATAACTTTATTATTTGAGATATTTTCACAATGCTTTGCACACACATAAAAAAACTCAAAAAGTTTTTTTAGGCATTCACAAATGTTCGATATGTGCCCCTTTAGTGATTCGGCAGACATCAAGCCGATAATAAAGTTCCTCCCACACTCGTCGCAGCATGTCCCCATCAATGAGTTCGAAAGCATCATTGATGCGAGCTCGCAGTTCTGGCACGTTTCTTGGTAAAGGAGGTTTAAACACTGAATCTTTCACATAACCCCACAGAAAGAAGTCGCATGGGGTTAAGTCGGGAGAGCGTGGAGGCCATGACATGAATTGTTGATCATGATCTCCACCACGACCGATCCATCGGTTTTCCAATCTCCTGTTTAAGAACTGCTTCTGCTTTAGCCTTTTCCGTAAGATTTTCCAAACCGTCGGCTGTGGTACGTTTAGCTCCCTGCTTGCTTTATTCGACGACTTCCGCGGCTACGCGTGAAACTTGCCCGCACGCGTTCAACCGTTTCTTCGCTCACTGCAGGCCAACCCGTTGATTTCCCCTTACAGAGGCATCCAGAAGCTTTAAACTGCGCATACCAACGCCTAATGGAGTTAGCAGTTGGTGGATCTTTGTTGAACTTCGTCCTGAAGTGTCGTTGCACTGTTATGACTGACTGATGTGAGTGCATTTCAAGCACGACATACGCTTTCTCGGCTCCTGTCGCCATTTTGTCTCACTGGGCTCTCGAGCGCTCTGGCGGCAGAAACCTGACGTGCGGCTTCAGCCGAAGAAAACTTGATGAGTTTTTCTACGTATCTGTAGTGTGTCGTGACCATATGTCAATGAATGCAGCTACAGTGAATTTACGAAATCGCTTCAATCATTTGTAATAGCCCTGTATTAAGAAACATATCAGAGGAAGAATTAAAGGAGGAGCAGACACAGTAGACCAAATATGCTCAACCCACACCACTTCTAGCATCACGCAACGATGGCCACTTGCATTTTTCTACGAAAATCGGAATAATTCTGGGATTAATTCAAACATAAATTCCAATTTCAACAGCTCTGACAATGACGATAGAAGATAACATTTTTTAAAAATATCTTACACTTGGTCTGGCGCAGAATTATTGGATACACTGAGAAATATTTCAAATACTTCCCAGAGATACTCATGCCTTATTGACCAGCTATAGGGACGAAAACCTACAGGCCCAAGAACTAGAAATGTCTGGAGTAAATTATTTATGTAGCGGGCATAGAAACATAAGGAGAAAACCTTCATATGTGCAATTCAATAAAAGCCTGTTGTGCAAGGAACAACCACGGACACAACCATGAACACGATACTAAATTGACTGAGTAGTCAGCATTAGTCTCATATGATTCATTAAGCTACATTTTAATGATTATTTGGACGTTTACTTTCTTTATCAATAATCTCAATGAGAACGGAAAGATATTTCAACTTTTAATTGTAATCTAAAAGCCACAAGATTCCTATTCTTGGAACGTTTACAGGTACGTGACGTAGGATTAAAATTGAGACTTAAATTCCTAATTAAACACGTTTGTACTGGCGTGCAGGTTTCCTCAGTGCATTAGAAAGTTAATTTGGCTAGAAATCCAGATCAACATATCTATAACGAACCACTGGAGCCGTATGGTCCATTACATCAAAACATTCAGGATGCAATGTTTGTGCTGGCCGTTGTGGCCGGGCGGTTCTAGGCGCTTCAGTCTGGAACCGCTCGACCGCTACGGTCGCAGGTTCGAATCCTGCCTCGAGCATGGATGTGTGTGATGTCCTTCGGTTAGTTAAGTTTAAGTAGTTCTCAGTTCTAGGGGACTGATGACCTCAGAAGTTAAGTCCCATAGTGCTCAGAAACATTTGAACCATTTTTTGCAATGTTCGGAAGGATCAATGGTTCTGTGATTGGATATCGTCTGACAAAAGAAAAGTCTTCTATACGCCTCGTTAATTCCATAATGTTATCCTGGAACTCTTCCACTGGTCCGTGTTTGCATACAAAAACAATATAGGAATTGTAGGCCCGCCTTGATGCTAAACACTTTATTTATCTATTTATTCTCAAACTAGTTTCAGCCACAAATATCGCCATCATCAGTGGGTTCCTTTATTCTAAAACATGCAGAAATAACGTAGTTATGAAACATTGTAAAACATTACCACATGTGCATAACAATATTTAAAAAACGAACGGTACACATGTAGTAATGTCTTACAATGTTTTGGAACTATCCTATTTCTGCATGTCTTAGAATTAAAGAACCCACTGATCGCGATGTTTGTCGCTGAAACCAGTTTGGGGATAAATAAACAAATAACAAATGTTTTTTGCGTCGAGGCGGGCCCACAATTCCTATAATCCTGTTACTGCTAGTCTCTGTGTTGGGATAGATGGTTTTCTAGAAAAGAGGTTACCGATTTTGACGTTTCTGACTATTTATTTACGACTAGGTTATCCACCAATCCTTTACCACATATAATAAGTTTCACAAATAACAAAAAAATGTAATCTAGGCTGACCCAAGGTGAACATCCCAGTCGACCCCGAGACTGCACTAATGTTATATAGTTCAACCAGCAGTCTTACATCTGGCTTTGTAACGCATCGTGCAACTTTGTTGGATTTTCTCTGCCTTGTGATGACTGGGTGTTGTGTGATGTCCTTAGGTTAGTTAGGTTTAAGTAGTTCTCAGTTCTAGGGGACTGATGACCTCAGAAGTTAAGTCCCATAGTGCTCAGAGCCATTTGAACCAACCATTTTGCAACTTTGTTCACCCAAATGAGGATCGTGGTTACTCATCGACAATCGCTTTTCAACATGAATTAAATATTTATTTAATTATAGACCTTTTCAGGAACTCTAGTAATGAACTGTTGCTAGTAGGGATTAATAGCAGATACATTTGCCGCTCACGCAGACACCCGTACCCTATGAGGTATACTATCCAAAATAGGGAATGCTGGTATGCACCTCGTGCGCCATCTCCGAGGAGAATAGGTTGTAAAACGGTTGTATATGGCTTCGTTCATACCTTTCGCGGTGGTATTTAGTAGTATAGGATAAATCTCCTGATTTTTTCCACACGGTAACCGAGGAACTTGAGTAGTAGCGCATTATGGTTAGAACATAACTAAGTGAATTGAAATGAATGAAGTAAAATAGAGTGAAGTTATTGTGTGACAGGACCTGTTACGTCCTGGCGGAAAGAGGTAGGGTTACATCTTGAAACAGTAGTCCGATATTTATCAAACTTTGTGGAGAAGTTCATCACATAACTGGTATTAACGACTAAGCAGTCCTACATTCCATTCGCAACTCATGACCATAATCATCATTACGCGGTTTGTATTCCTTGTGACATGGAAGCAAAGAACTTGCTATTGTCATCTAGTGAAATTTCTTACCATGCCTGAAACACATAATGTGTCAGCTCATGAAGATAGGACAACAAGGTCTACCATTATTGCCACACGCTGATGAGCATGTAGCCTCCCTTCTGCAATTACCAAACCAGTTCTGACGTGGTCACACGTAGCTCCTCACACCAATATTCCGGCAGTTGAACAGGTATGGATCTCAATAATCGCTGCTTCCCGTGATATCTTACCAAGTCGTCTACCGAACATGCCGACGTTGGCCTGGCCGCCAAAGATAGAAGTGACACTCATCGCTGAACACCACAGAATGGCACTCGATATCCCAGTTGGCTCTGTCTTTACGCCAGGCGAGTCTCTGTTGTCTGCGGTATGGTGTCAGCGGTACACGACAAATAGCAAACAAAAACTAAAATAAGCCAAAATTAGCTAAGGAGAGGCATGAATGAAGTGTTCAATGGATTCGAAAGTAAAATTCTGTCTGCCGACTTGACAGACAGTCTTAATAAGTTTTGGTCTAATGTTAAAACAGTAAACGGACAGAAGCGATCTGTTCTGTCACTCTGTGATCATAATGGTATCTAACGGAGAATGACTCACAAAAGGCTGAAATAGTAAACGCCTATTTCCAGAACTGGTTCGTTGCGGAATATCGCACTGCAGCGCACCCTTTAAATCGTCACAAGAGCTTCAAAATGACAGATATAGAAATAAGTGACTGTGGAATATAACAGTAACAGAAATCGCTCAACAGAGGAAAGGGCGATGGAACTGACGGGACACTAGTACACGTTGTTCCCTGGAGGAACGAAGCGTTCATAATGATAAAAAAAAGAAAGCGTAGCTCATTTCAGTTTTCAGAAAAGGTCGTAGAACAGACACACAAGACTACAGGCCCGTACCACTGATGTCTGTTCTAGAACTTTAGAACATGTTTTATGCTCTGATATTACAATTCTGGCGACCGAAAATCTCCTTTGTAGGAATCAGCACGAGTTCGAAAAAGGATCGTGTGAACTCCCGCTCGTTGTGTTCGTCCACGTGACCAAATAAGAAGGTACCGGCAACCCAGTAAGATACCGTGTTCCTTGTGGAAGGCGTTCCATACTGCCCCACACTGCCACCTAATGACCAAAATACGAGCATACGAAATATCGGACCAGCTGTTTATCTGGACTGACCAGGTTCTAGCAAACAGAATACAACCAGTCATTCTCAACGGAGAAAAATCTCTGGCGTAAAACTAACTTTGGGCGTACCCTAAGGGAGTGTCGTTGGATCATTAACTTTCGCAATATATGTAAATGATGTAGTGGATAACAACAGTCGCAACTCCGCATAATTATAGCGAAATGCAGAAAGACTTTCAGTCGATCGACGCTTGGTGTAAGGAGGGCCAGTTGACTCTTAACGTAAAAGGAATTAATGCATTGTTCATACACTCCTGGAAATGGAAAAAAGAACACATTGACACCGGTGTGTCAGACCCACCATACTTGCTCCGGACACTGCGAGAGGGCTGTACAAGCAATGATCACACGCACGGCACAGCGGACACACCAGGAACCGCGGTGTTGGCCGTCGAATGGCGCTAGCTGCGCAGCATTTGTGCACCGCCGCCGTCAGTGTCAGCCAGTTTGCCGTGGCATACGGAGCTCCATCGCAGTCTTTAACACTGGTAGCATGCCGCGACAGCGTGGACGTGAACCGTATGTGCAGTTGACGGACTTTGAGCGAGGGCGTATAGTGGGCATGCGGGAGGCCGAGTGGACGTACCGCCGAATTGCACAAGACGTGGGGCGTAAGGTTTCCACAGTACATCGATTTTGTCGCCAGTGGTCGGTGGAAGGTGCACGTGCCCGTCGACCTGGGACCGGACCGCAGCGACGCACGGATGCACGCCAAGACCGTAGGATCCTACGCAGTGCCGTAGGGGACCGCACCGCCACTTCCCAGCAAATTAGGGACACTGTTGCTCCTGGGGTATCGGCGAGGACCATTCGCAACCGTCTCCATGAAGCTGGGCTACGGTCCCGCACACCGTTAGGCCGTCTTCCGCTCACGCCCCAACATCGTGCAGCCCGCCTCCAGTGATGTCGCGACAGGCGTGAATGGAGGCACGAATGGAGACGTGTCGTCTTCAGCGATGAGAGTGGCTTCTGCCTTGGTGCCAATGATGGTCGTATGCGTGTTTGGCGCCGTGCAGGTGAGCGCCACAATCAGGACTGCATACGACCGAGGCACACAGGGCCAACACCCGGCATCATGGTGTGGGGAGTGATCTCCTACACTGGCCGTACACCACTGGTGATCGTCGAGGGGTCACTGAATAGTGCACGGTACATCCAAACCGTCATCGAACCCATCGTTCTACCATTCCTAGACCGGCAAGGAAACTTGCTGTTCCAACAGGACAATGCACGTCCGCATGTATCCCGTGCCACCCAACGTGCTCTAGAAGGTGTAAGTCAACTACCCTGGCCAGCAAGATCTCCGGATCTGTCCCCCATTGAGCATGTTTGGGACTGGATGAAGCGTCATCTCACGCGGTCTGCACGTCCAGCACGAACGCTGGTCCAACTGAGGCGCCAGGTGGAAATGGCATGGCAAGCCGTTCCACAGGACTACATCCAGCATCTCTACGATCGTCTCCATGGGAGAATAGCAGCCTGCATTGCTGCGAAAGGTGGATATACACTGTACTAGTGCCGACATTGTGCATGCTCTGTTGCCTGTGTCTACGTGCCTGTGGTTCTGTCAGTGTGATCATGTGATGTATCTGACCCCAGGAATGTGTCAATAAAGTTTCCCCTACCTGGGACAATGAATTCACGGTGTTCTTATTTCAATTTCCAGAAGTGTAGATAGTCAGAAGGGTCATTCATTCTATGATTACACGATTTCAGAACAATCACTGGAAGCGGTCACATACATAGAATATATAGGAGTATGCGTACATAGCGGCTTAAAGCGGAAAGACCACATAAAATTTTTGGAAATTTGTGGTAAGGTTTTATGGGACCAAACTGCTAAGGACATCGGTCCCTAAGCTTACCCACTACTTAATCTAACTTAAAGTAACTTACGATAAGGACAACACACACAACCATGGCAGCCACGGTGGCCGAGCGGTTCTAGGCGCTACAGTCTGTAACCGCGCGACCGCTACGGTCGCAAGTTCGAATCCTGCCTCGGGCATGGATGTGTGTGATGTCATTAGGTTTAAGTAGTTCTAAGTTCTAAGGGACTGATGACCTCAGAAGTTAAGTCCCATAGTGCTAAGAGCCATTTGAACACACAACCATGCCCGAGGGAGGACTCGAACCTCCGAGGGGGGAAGCCGCGCGGAACGTGACAAGGCGCCCCTGACCGCGCGGCTACCATATAAAACTAATCGAAGATAAGGCATATACCAGACTGAGATTCATTGGAACAATTCCCAGGAAATGCAGTCCGCCCGCAAAGGAGGTAGCCTCGTTCGAACAGTAGTCGAAGATTGTTTGTGAGTATGGGATCGCACCCTGTATGGTTGATAAAATAGCGAAGATCCGAAGAACAGCAGCGCGTTTTTTTATAAGTTTATTTAGTAAGCACGAAAGCCTCACGGATGTGCTCAAAAAACTACAGCGACAGGCGTTGCAAGAGGGGCATTAGAGGCATCCTGCGTCACGATGTAATTTAATGTTAAAGGTCCAAGAAAGGTCTCAGAAAAATCAACCTATACCGTATATTGCTTCCTCCTGCGTACATATCGCGAAAAGAGCATGAAAGTAAAATTTAAGTGATTCAAATTCACGCGGAAGATTAACAGGGTCAGTTCTCCCCGTGAACCAGTCGCAACTGGAAAGGAAAAAGGGAAACAGACAGTGGCACACCAAGTGCACTCTGCCGCGCACCGTAACGTACATGCGGAGTATGGATACAAATGCAGATATCAGTTTCCACTAATCTGACCTAGCGAGCTGGCAAATTGGTTAGCATACTGAACTTGTATTCGGCAGAGCGATGGTTCAAATCCCCATCCGACCCTCCATTATTTAGGTCTTTTCTGATTCCTCGAAACCGCCTAAATGCAAAAACCAGGATTGTTCTTTTGAAAGGACACAGCCCGTTCCTTCCTCCTCCTCCATAATCTGAGCTCATGTTCCGTCGCTAATGACATCGTTATCGACAGGAAGTTAAACATTATTCTTCTTTTCCAGTAATCTGCTGTCTATGGCTCGTGGTGACATTGTCTATAAACTTCTACCCGGATTTCAGCTGTTGTCATCTGTCTGTTCATGAGATTCAGTCTGACAGTTCTACTATCTTCTCATGTTGTAGTCCTCCTGTAAGTACTTGGGCCTACCTAATGAAACTATTCTCCTGATTTCTTCTTGCCCTCACTCGTACTGCAGTCCTAGCACTGAAGCGAACTGTCTGTTAAGTATGTCCGTATGATACGTGCTAATGATCTGAACTTTCTCTTAATTCCAAACGCTGCACGTGGAAGTTCTAGAGGCATTCTACGTTGGAGTCTCCACTTAAAAGTTGCAGTAGCTTTAGATACTCCCAGTAGCCATCAAGTATTCATACCATTCGCCTTCTCCATCTGTAGAAACGATTCTTTTCTATACTGATAGTAAGATCGCAGATGGATAAAATTTTGTTGAAGGTATTCCAATGAATGAAAATAGCAGAGCACTAGTTTGGTCGCGTTAATTAAGGCACTCAGGGCGTAAAATTTTATATTTCTGGTTATGTGCGATGGTTACACTGTGGAGTTTGGTGTTGCGGTGTTGAGAAGGAAATAAAGGTTGGCTGAGTTTCGTAGTGAACACACGAACAGCATACTATTTTGCTTCTACTCGAATGCCACACGGGACAGAGTAATCAATCCTACTTTAACAGTAATCAGACTTTTAAGACAGTCTATAACCATGTTTTCTTGGAACACGCTGCAAAAAATTGAAAAGCTACGAATCTATTGTCAAGAGTCTTCACAGCATTTCTCTAAAAGAGGTAGTTAAATGAGTTTCACTTTCAGACGATCAGCTTACAGAAAACATATTTTTCTCCTTTCCAGTCGTCTGGAATACTTTACGTACTCAAAATGCTAAGAGCTGCGAACAAAAAGACAGCGTATTACACGTAAACACTGAAGATAAACCTTGCTGAAGTACCGCAGAACACCGAAACGAATATAAAATAGCACCTGTTGCTTTAGAATCAGTAAGCAACAGGCTGCAAGGGAAAACACTGACGTAAAAGGTTCATAGGAGCTACATCGCAGATCTCAGCAGCAATGTTGCAAAACGACTGACATCAAGCAATCGAGAGCAGAATTATGTAATATTTTAACAATGAGTTTCTTTCAGCAAACACGAGCATTGGAAGGAGGCAGCACAGGAAAACTGGCACGAAAGTCAACGCCTCAAAATGTCTGCGTTGCAGTTCTCAGTAGCTGACGTGTGGGATTTTGATAGCAGCGAGCTGGCGGTTTGCTATCAACATCGCTGACTTCACGCAGGTCGGTGAAGACTAACGCAGGTTTCCGTGTCCGTCGGGAATGTCTGCTGCCATTTCAATTTCTTATGCCTGCCAGACACTTCTGAGTGAAACGGAAAATATTCTGCTGTTTAAGTATTTTAACACTGAGACGCCACTTTGATTTATTATTTTATCCAACGTCATGAAGCAGGATACGGGACCACATCCTATTGTCACGCAATAACTTAACTTTACTTTACGATGAAACTTATTCGAAAAATAAATTGGATTAGAATTTATCACAAGTAATTAACTGGTCTGTAACGTACATGACTGAAATGGTTTTCAATTTGGGACTATGTGACAACACAAAAGATGGTGTGTCCAGCCGTACGGTCTGTACAAAATAACTTAACTTTTGGAGGAATTAGAGTTGTTATCGTTTGACCAAAGTTTATACTTATACGAGCTGTTAACAATGATGAACAATGATGCTTTGTAAAATAGTCTTTGCGAGATCATGAAAACTTGTGGCAATTAATGAATAATATGGATGTAGGTATTAGGCCTATTTAAATTTCGATACCCAAGGAACAAATCACTATTAGAAAATCAGTGAATGAAGTGCAACGACGTATTGCTTGCCTAGCTTCTTTTCAAGTTAACTAATTGTAAAAATGGACTGCTAAAATATTTAGACAGCAAGTTGCAAAATGACAATAAGTAATTCAAGTTTGATAAACGAGAATGCTTGGAAAATTAACATTTCCAGGAAGCAAATATTCTTGCTGTGATTAGGTCATGGGAGGTGTAAGACTTCTGTAGTGAGGCGTTGTCTTCTTCGAATTTAGAACCAGTATTTGTGCTGCTCGGTTGTTCGGTCTTCCGCCCCTAGATTATCGTAGGATGTTTTATGGCAATTTATATTATCCGATTAAGAGAAAGTGGCGAGTTGAAGTATGTGTTGCGGTTCTGATTCACGTTAAGGTGTAACTCCTTATCTCAACATTCTGAGCAAGCTGTTTCACAGGCAAAAAGAACTCAAGACAATATCACTTTCATTAGGACAGTCGGCAATAATGTTTTGTGGTGTTAAAAACCAACTTTTTCTTCGCTTATTGGTTTACGTAGGAGAGCTGAAGCAAATGTACTGGTTGGGAGTCTACAGCAACCCGAAAGAAGGGGCTGTAGCTTTTTTACTAGCACAACGGAACATTTGCTCTGCATTTCATGCACCAAACCTACGAAAATATATTCCAGAGCAAACGTTGAAACAGTAGAGCATTCGACATCTCACTTAAAATTTCAGCACTGATTCACAGAAAGTTATTTCTAGTTAAGAAAAAGAGGTCGACTCTACAGAAAAATAAACTGTAACTATCTTGTAATCTGTAGTTCAGAGAGAATTGAGGTAAGGATCGTCCATTTACTAGGTATTTATTTGTAGACAGATTTTCATACTGCTATAGCCACGAGCTTGGCATATTGCTTAGACCCATATAGTTATAAAAATTCCCCGTAGTAGATAAAACTGAAAACCAGTGAATAATCTTGGGAGACGCTTAGTATATGTACCGGACATTAAAAATGGTGATACAACTTAGTCTACATCTATACCGTGCGAGGCATGTTATTTTGTGCCACGAAGAATTCTTGAAGTGCCACTCTTATTTCTCACCATTCCATCTCCTACTGCAAAAGCTGCGTGGGAAGCTCGATTATCGGTAAGCCTCTTTTATAACATCGAGTATCACATATTTCACTTTCATGGTCCTTTATTCAGGGTGAAGAAAAATTCGCGCACTCGGACTTCGCAGCGCGATTCCTCATGTACTGGCAACACAAAAATATCTTTCACTTAATTTCGTCCTGCGCATATTTCGGGCAGTAAATGGACATTGAAGATTGGCAACCTGGCAACACTGCAACCACGTGTACGGTAACCACCTGTCAGAACATCGCAGTAGCACTGTGCAGTTGGTACAGTGGATAGCGTGTTGGCTTAGCATGGAGGAGATCGAGGGTTCTGATTCTGGGTCGTGAATTATTTGTTTTTATCTGTTAAAAGTATGTGTGATACGGTATCTGGCGTCTTAATTGTCACACAGCGATTACAGTGGGTCTTCTACAAAACTTTTGCAGTTACGAACCACGAACATAGAAATGGAAGTACAGTTGTTTACACTGACCAGCTTTTAAAGAAGCCTTTTGCACGTCGTGGTCGCGAATCGTTTCGTGCAAGAATATTAGTTGTTATTAATAGGACCATTGGGGGAGGATAAGCACAAAACGAGTTTGGAATCTAGTAGATGCAGTGGTGCCAAACAATTCGCGTCTACGACATGCAAAAGGTTTCTTTACAAGCTGACCAATGGAAACGACTGTATTTCCATTTCGTGTTCGAAACTCATAACTGAAAATGTTTCGTAGAAGAGCCAAAGCAATAGCTATATGACAATTAAGATACCAGATACCGTATCACGCAGACTACTTTTAGAGAATAAAAACAAATAATCCACGTTGCAGAATCGAATAGTCAACTTCTCGACCTCCTGAATGCAAACCAAAATCGCTAGGCATTGCATCAACTGCAGGACGCTACCGCAATGTCCTGACGGAAGCAGTTACGGTACACGTGATTAGTCTTGCCAGATTGCCGATCTTTAACTTTCATTTACTGTCCGAAATTGGGCAGGATGAAATTTTGTGAGAGACGTTTTTGTATTGCCAGTATGCGAGGAATCGCGCTGCGAAGACCGAGTGCGCGAATGCCTGTATGGAGGGTGGTCAGAAACAGTCTGAAAAACTTTACAAGTTTGTAAAGATGTGGCTCGGTAGTTTATGTTGAGAAATAATTCTAAAGAAAAAAAATCGATACGTTGCGCCTTTTACGAATTCATTAGCACCGAAGTTAGCGCGTTGTGCGCGAAAATTCAATTGGCCTGCCAGGTAAATTTACTGTCAGTTGCTATAGCGTAGATGACAGCGCCCGAGACTGCTCAGCCGCTGTCTCAGGTTCGATCCCAACTAGCTTCCCATGTGCAGTTTTTGTGCCGCTCTCTTGTTCGGTTTTAGGAAACCAAACGAAGAACACGTATCTGGAAGGCTGCTTGAATTTACGCGCGTTACGGCCTGATTGGCTAACTTCAGTGATAATTAACTCGGAAACGCAGCGATGTATCGAAGTTTTTTCTTAACAATTATTTCTCAGCACAACCTACCTTGCAACAACCTTACAAGATTTTCAAACTGCTCCTAACCACCCTGTATATGTGGCAGGAAGAAATGCGTTGGTTGACATCCTTTAAAACATACTCTTGGTAAACTCCTCAGTCATGTTCAACAGCTTCCATATTGCATCTGCCACTGGAGCTGAATGAGCATTTCCGAGACGCTATCGCGCTTGTTAAACGAACCTTTATTTGAACTACTTTTCTCTTAGTTACCTCTCTCCGCTCTGTTAAATTCATGACCCGTAAAAAATTAAGTAACTGTGATAGGACAGAAACAGCTACTAAACTTGTTCATGTGAAGATGTTAAACATGCATACTGTATTGAATAAGAGCATTAATTCTTATTCCTTTGGAGAAGGGGTATAATTAAAGAAAAGGGAAGCAGTGTTGACAATGAAGCGCAATGCCTGAAAGGGTGTAAAAGGGTGGAAGACGACAAAGTAAAAGCTTCAAAGTAAAATTAATCTTTGAAAATGGAATAATGAAAACGAATATACTTTCATTTCTTTGTTAATATTATTACGATTAAGAAGCCAGATAACATATTGTGCAGTCTAAAATTAGAAAATAAAAATTAGATCTACATTGAGACCCATAATCTAACTCCCGAACTCTATAATTCAGTACAGTACCATAGCCGCGGCACTAACCAATCAGCGTATCTACCGTGAGATTCATGTGAACACGGTGTCCTCAGATTGTATTTCTTTGACGTCCATTTTCTTCCAAAAATGTGATGGAAATGGTATGTTGTGAGAGACATTTTTATGCTGTTAGTATTGCTAAGAGTCGTGCTGTGGCGTCCAAGTGAGCGCTTTTCGCTTGACCCTGAAAATATCGATGTGTGGAATACGTTTGTATAATTGATATTATTAAATTCAACTGAAATATTCTATCATTTAGTCACTTGACAGTTAACTAAATATTTTCTATTGTTATTTTTGGTAACGACCCACTCAATGTGCACTTATAATAGCTGTGAAGAGTTTTACTTGATCAGTGAATGAATCGGAAACAAAATATATGCAACTGAACCACAACAATTCTTAAACTTTATAGTAATGCGTGGACGGTTGCACACATCGAAACGCGGTTTCCGGCAAATGTTCGAGCGTCCAAGGGCACGTATGTTTATGTTTGGTTAATATTTTTAGCGCTGGTATCAACTGAGATACTGAAGTAAGTACGTTTTTTTAAGTGGAATTGTGTAGTGTTTATAACTGTATTCGATAGCTCTTGAGAAGACAGTTACAGTGATATAGCGTTTGTTAGTGTTCACGTTGAAACTTGTCGCAAAAAAATTGGAGAAATGTCGTAGAATGTGAGAGCATTGTCACCGGAAGCGGTATTTGCGATGCAAACACTGCCAAACAGTCGTTTCGGACTAGGCTGCGTAGTCGTATATCGTAAGTTAGGACTGCGTTACGGGAATAAAGCTTTGTTTCCCCTTGAACCAACTTACGACCTAGATGCAGGTTCACCTATGAATATTTTATATGGAAATAAGACATAGGCTAGGATCTAGTGTATTACAGAGGCCTTAGGGAAACTATTTCACATTTGTGTATCCTCCCAGATATTCGTGCTCCGAAAAGCAAATACTCTTTTAAATTCATAAATTTTAGAAGAAAGATTTGACGTATCTTTCCCTGTACGTGGCTGTGTGCTTCTCAGAGGTAAAGTACAATCTGTTGAACAAAAGTCTCTACCCATACCGCTCTAAATTATATCATATGGGATACATTGGCTGAACTAAAAATGTTATTAAAAATATTTTGGTGAAAACCTGTACACCCTAAAATAAATATTCTTCCTAACGAAACATCGTTTCGTCCTAAACGTAAGCGCGTAATGACAGTATTACCAGCTACGTGTAATACGCGCTGTCGACTTATTTGACATCGCAAAGCTATTTCATACACACGTGAATGAAATACACAATTTGCTAACAATGACTTGGAACCACTTAAACAACATTACATAAACTCTGTCTTCCAAAAATATAAATTTATCCTTTATTTAAGCATGTGTTCAAACTGTTGACCATAGACTGAAATCACAATTGCAGTTGCTTTCGGAAAACGATGAACAGATGTAGTTACTGTGGATGATACGTTAGAGCATGCAATGGTGATTCCATGACATATACTCGTATCGTCTGGTGTAGTTGGCGCTTCCTCACTGAGTGCATCTTTGAGTGCTCCCCAAAGAAAAAAATCAAGAGGAGTCAAATCGGGGAACCTCGCAGGCCATTTGCCAACAGGATTTCGTCCTATGCAACGTGCGTTGCAACACGGGACGAGTGAGCTGGACAACCGTCGGGATGTAGCCACACACATTGTCGAATATCCAGTGGTACCTCTTCCAGAAGAACCGGCAGAATGTTCGTCAGAAAGTGTGCGTCAGAATGTCCACTTAGTAAACCTAACATGGAAGTGAAACGTGGACGATAAATAGTTTAGACAAGAAGAGAACAGAAGCTTTCGAAATGTGGTGCTACAGAAGATAGCTGAAGATCAGATGGGTAGATCACATAACTAATGAGGAGGTAATGAATAGAATTGGGGAGAAGAGGAGCTTGTGGCACAACTTGACTAGAAGAAGGGATCGGTTGGTAGGACATGTTCTGAGACATCAAGGGATCACCAATTTAGTATTGGAGGGCAGCGTGGAGGGTGAAAATCGTAGAGGGAGACCAAGAGATGAATACACTAAGAAGATTCAGAAGGATGTAGGTTGCAGTAGGTACTGGGAGATGAAGAAGCTTCCACAGGATAGAGTAGCATGGAGAGCTGCATCAAACCAGTCTCAGGACTGAAGACCACAACAACAACAACAACAACATGAAGTAAGTTCCTACAATGTGATTTCCTATGATGCCGCACCATACGTTTACCCTCCATTGCCACTGATGTTGCATCTGACGAAGCAAGTTGCAGATTTCAGACTGCCCAGTAGTGAACGTTACGCAAATGGGTAGTAAACGCTGCTTCATCGGTAAAGAGCACACGTCGAGTCGTCTATCAGTTTCTGAAGGTCAAACTGACAAATTTCTGTACGACGTTCGAAATCATGGTCATCGAATGCCTAATCTAGTGACAGATGATAGGGATGAAAATACTGTCAATGTAGGATGCGAATGACACTCTTCTGCAACATGTCTCCTTGGCAATATGTCTCGTACCGCTGTGCGGATTCATTAGCGTCATAGTCAGAACATTTTTATCGTCTTTGTTAGTTGAAGTCTACTTTCTTGTCCTCTTTCTGATGTTCAAGCAGCCTGTCCGCACTAGCGTCTTAATAATTCGTGAAACTGCCTGGCGCATCGGACGCTGGCGATCCAGATACATTGCTCTCCCTATACAGCTGAACTGTTTTTATGACATTTCTTTTTCGTTTACCTTGTAAAAGTATCATATCTAACCTCTCCACATTCGTGTACACGTCTGCGCGGATGGAACGTTGAAGCATAAATGAGCGGCCTGTAGTGCAGACAAGTAAACACGTCCATGTGTTGACGTTCTGACACAGCGTAGCGTGGAAGATCTGCTTGGATGTGTGTTTGCACCGCTAGTGCCAATTGCGGCGACCTTTATCTCAAATTCTATGACAAAATGGTTCAAATGGCTCTGGCCACTATGGGACTTAACATCTGATGTCATCAGTGCCCTAGTACTTAGAATTACTTAAACCTAACTGACCTAAGGACATCACACACATCCATGCCCGAGGCAGGATTCGAACCTGCGACCGTAGCGGTCACGCGGTTCTAGACAGAAGCGCCTAGAACCGCTCGGCCACACCGGCCGGCCATTCTATGATATTTATTGACTATTTTTTACGGCAGATTTCATCATCAACATTAACAAACGCTATATCATTGTAATTGTGTTCCCAAGAGCTGTTGAATGCAGTTGTAAGTACAGGGTTCCATTAAAAAAAGTGCTTACTTCAATATCGCAGTTGATATCACCGCTAAAATCATTAACCAAACAAAAACATAAGGGTCCCTAGACGCTCTAACAATTGCCGAAAACGGTGTTCGATACGTGTAAGCGTTCACGAAATAAAAGGGTATTACTTCATATGTGCTTCTCCCTGTAGATCGCCTGAATGGAGAAAATCTCAGTTTAAATAGACATTTATTTATTTATTTATTTAATCCACTTTTCGGTAAGTTGTTTGATTTTTATTTAAACGTTTTGAACTATAGTAACGAGGGTTGTCCAGATGTCGATCTGTAATAGAATCAAACATAGACAACGAGACGGCCGGCCTGAGTGGATGAGCGGTTCTAGGCGCTACAGTCTGGAACCGCGCGACCACTACGGTCGCAGGTTCGAATCCTGCCTCGGGCATGGATGTGTGTGATGTCCTTAGGTTAGATAGGTTTAAGTAGTTCTAAGTTCTAGGGGACTGATAACCTCAGCAGTTAAGTCCCATAATGCTCAGAACCATTTGAACATTTTTTTGACAACGAGACGTTTGCTAGGCAGACGGGATGTCCTAATAGGACTGCCACACTTGAGATGTTGACCAATCGAAACGCCTCATGATCCTCGGGTGAACCATCGTGTCTCGTTCGCAGAATTCACTCAGAAAAGATCGCTTCATTTTAACGCCGATCGCATCCAGCGCTAATTAATATGGGGGAAACAGACCAAGGTTAACGAACCAAGGATATTACGACGCGCCACTGCATTAACTTTCCGACCACTTATTTGAAGTTAGTGAAAGGAACAGCACTGAAAGCGAACAATACATTTAAACATGAGTACGAAAAAGAAGGAACGGACATACTGAATACTTCGTGAACCTGTGAAGAAAGGGCTTTGTTTCAGCCTTTTCTTTATTACACAATGTTTAAAAAAGATTCGTGAAGTTTCACAAGACTATCTTTTACATGAACGAATATGTACACGTGGAGTGACTTTTAACTTACGTGTAGGACGGATTAATTTACCCCGGTTTGTTCTCGCACCTCATATGGGAGTTTTATTAAAACTGTTACCGGAAACTGGAAAGGTACATATGTCAAATGATGTGGTTCTGAATATTTTGCAAAGAATCTTCAAAAATATGTTACCGTGGGAATTGCTTTCCTGTCACGTTTAATGACCTCTGCAGGAAGTGAGACACTTACTGTCTTTGCATGCAAACATTTAATCCCCGCAACTGAACTGTTTTTTCGTAACAACAGTTCAAAACGAACCTGCCATAAATCTCTGTTGTGTGTGTGATTTAGTTAAGTGTTTACAACAATCTGTATCATTTTCGTCAAGCTGGAATGACTGCTGTGATTGTCAAAGGCTATAATAATGTAAATCATCTTTATAATACTGATAGAATTGGTACTTCGTTGCATGTCCCTAGACTTGATCGACGTGACAGACCATGGGGAAAGTCTTTCAAACACGCGCTGGTAGTTGGCACATGCCAACCTGTGCTTCAGTCCGCAGTTAAAGTTTAACTATCTGAGTAATGGTTTTAGCTGATTACAGTTTTACTAGTTAAAAACGTGATGCTTTGTTTCAGTGCTTGTATTATCACAAATAAAACGTAATGCCTCATTGTTCGTGGCACGTGAAACAATCATTTTCTTACTGGTATTTTGTCGAAAACTGATAGTTTGGGACCGTGGCTGTGTACAAAATACAACGTGATTCTGGATGGTATTTTGTCGAAACCTGAGAATTTTGAGACCATGGCTGTTTACAAAATACAACTCGATTCTTGCAGGGAAGAATACAGCAACTAGACCCTATTAACAATGATATTTATTTACACAAATTCTTCAGCCTTCCGTCCACGTTTGTATGACATTTTTGGTTGTAGAAAACAGCCAACAACTAATGTAAACTAATGTAATTTATCTGGTTGCTGTTTTCACCTTTGCAAGAATCAACTTGCAAAAATTTTGTTTTTTGCTCTCATAACCAGTTTCCTGGTATAGCACTAGAAAATTCTTAATTAAGTATTCATTTTCCCATTTTTCCTGTTATTTGTTTGTGTTGATGCGGTGAGCAGCATAATTCTATGATATCACAATAAATTCTCAAAAAATGGTTCAAATGGCTCTGAGCACTATGGGACTTAACATCTGAGGTCATCAGTCCCTTAAACTTAGAACTACTTAAACCTAACTAACCTAAGGACATCATACACATCCATGCTCGAAGCAGGATTTGAACCTGCGACCGTTGCAGCAATGCGGTTCCGGACTGAAGCGCCTAGAACCGCTCGTGGAGGGGATCATGCATCCTCATGTTGGTGGTTTCTTCACAATAGCAAACGAGGGAAGTGATCAAAAACAAACATGTGACTGTGTACGAACAGTGGCGTCGGTGAGCGGAAAGTCTTGAATACAGCAACAGAACAGCCTGAGGAGCGCGCGCACTCTCCTCCTAGCCTACGCCAGCATAGGACGTTGCCAACGGAAGCGACGTTCCCGCCGCTCGCTGGTGCGTTCGTCTCGGTATCGATATCTGAATCCAGCGATGATACTAAGCGAAAGTGGTAATCTGTCGCTGCATAATTTTCCCATTGTCGGTTTAGTTTATAATAAAATGACATGTTGAACAACGATAGCATTTTCCTGTCACACATGAAAACATTATTTACAGGTGCCACTTGCTCCACTTGTACACTTGGCGACGACAGTCGCAGCGCACACTGACAACGGCGAAACCGTGAAACATTCGTTGCAGTTTACACACGACGTGTTGAAGCAGGATCGCCAACACACGAACCGTGGACAGAGATAGACAAAAATAACTCTTACTTGAGTAGTGTATTCTACAGCATGTTACCGAAAAAGCTACGGTGTATAAATTTACTACAAAGTACCCCGTGGTGCATATTTAACGGGCAGCCTCAACACACATATCCTCTTCAATCTGTGCAGCATTTGTTCCTACCGCTCATCCTTAACGGCTACACGTCGTTATGTGTTCATTCATTATCTCCTCCGCTCTTTTGGCGAGAGTGTGCTGAAAAGTAAGCCCTCCGAATTTTTGTGAAAGCTCCTGAACAAAAGTTATTAACATTCTGCATGTTTATTCTTCATGTCTACGTATTTTGTTACTCAGCATAATCACTCTGCCTACGAACACATATCTCCCAACGAGAGACAAGTTCGTTGGTAGCATCGCTGTAGATTGTTTGACTTCACAGCCGGAGTCACAACTTCACGTCTGTTTGCACCACTTCGTCACTATCAAAGTGAAGTCCTCGAAGGCGTTCTTTAAGTTTTGAAAAGAGACGAAACTCGGATGGAGCCATTTTGGGACTGCATGGAGGGTGACCGATGACAGTGAATCTAAGGCGTCGGGTTGCTGCTGATGTCACGAACTCTTCTAATTTAAAATTCGATTAGAGGACGCTGTTCCTAACGCACGGACATAATTGCGTTACACACTGCCATGTTACGCCCTTCATTTCGGAGCACTCTATCGGCAGAGGGCTGGAAATATGTAGATATGAAGAATAAAGATGTTTAATGTTAAGACTTCTGTTTTATTTGAAAAACTTTAATAGTTTTCACGTAAAACATTCCGAGGCATCACTTTTCAGTACGCATTCGTACATATGAAGCTGTTACTTTCTGCAGAAACCGCGTCACAAATACTCACTATCAGCTGTCAGTAGACGAGAATCCACATGACATTATCCTATATGGACGTGAGTAACAGTTCGGGGTTAGTGAGGATGATACTGTTGGTGGCTGTCGTCTAGGACAACACCTTTTACCACGTCGTCGTACAGGTATCGTATGCAGAGAATTTCTACTATACGCTATTACAGCTAGTTTTGGTGTCGTAGTACTAAATATGCGAATAATAAAGTGTTTAAATTACGAGTCGTTTCAGCTGCAATATTCTAAATGTACTAACAGACGTTTTACCTTGATAGCTGGATAGATAAGGAAGAATCAACTTCATGACCTGCACGGCCCTTAGGTAATTTGTATTTATGGGGTCATTTAAAGTTTTTACTACATGCAGTTGCGAGTGACAGTGATCAGATAAGAAGCCAGGACAAAACAGTGGGAGAAAAAATTATATCCAGCTTGTAAAGGAACTACGTTACCGTTCTAAGAATCGAAGAACATGAAAGGGATGCAATAGTTCAGAAGGACTGAGACAAGGTTGTAGCATATCCCTCATGTTATTCATTATATGTGTAGAGCAAGAGGCAAAGGAATCAAAGGCGAAATCTGGAAAGGAAATTAAAACTTAGATAGAAAAATAAAAACTTAAAGGTTTGGCTATGACACTGTAATTTTTTTCAAAGAAGGCAAGGTTTTGAACGAACGGTTAAATTGAATGGAGGGTGGTTTGAAAAGAGGTAATAAGATGAACATTAACAATAGCAAGACAAGGTTAATAGAACGTATTCGTATTAAATCAGGAGATTGTGAGTGGATTAGATTAGTAAATGAGACACTGGAAGCAGTAGACAGTTTCCAATACTTGGGTAGCAAAATACCAGACGTACAGAGAATATAAAATGCAGACTCGTAATAGCAAGAAAAGCTCTGTGAGAAAGACAAATGTTTAAACTTCCAACATAAATTTTAGTCTTATGAAGTATTCCCTGGAAGTCTGGAGTGCAGCCTTACACGTGTCTTAAACGAGAACGATGATTGGTGCAGACAGAAGTAAACAGAAGCTTTCTAAATGTGGTACTATACTGGGCTACTGATAAACAGCTACTAAATCGAATCGGGGAGAAAAGAAACTTGCGGCACAACTTGGGTGCAACAGAGGATCGGGTGACAGGATAAACTTTGAGGTATCGAGGAATAGTAAATTTGATATTTGTGGGGAGTGGTATGGTGGTTATAATTGTAAAGAGGGAACAACAATTAAGTTCAGTTGGATCTAGGTTGCAGTAGCTATGCAGAGAAATGCACAAGATAGACCAGCGTCTGCATCAAATCAGTCTTCGGAGTGAATACCGCAACAACAGCTTAGATAACTACGAAATAATTCACTACGAGCCTGAGATTTTTGGATGATACAACAGCTCCTGATCTGACGTGTTCAGGAGTACAATGAACCTGGTGGGGTACATTTTGAATATGTATCACTACTAAAATTCGACACGTATAGTACTTCTCTGTGTCACTGTTTTGCACATGCAACGTAAAATACAAAGTAATATTGTTGCGACACGACTGTACGTCTAGTATGTAAACTGTGACACGACTGTACGTCTAGTACGTAAACTGTCCATTTACGGACATTCGTTTACACGATGTTTCTTATTGCTCTCGATTTGAGTTACTTAACCGAAGTTTATACACGTACTTGAGACTCTGCCTACTTAAGGGGCTCCGGAACGCCCTATACTTGCAATGTTAAAATAACGCTTATAAATTACATCTTTCCTCACAAAGTATTTGAGGTAGGAAGTTGAACTATTTACAGATTATTTATTGGAATATGGGCTACAACTTAACACAGGGATTTTACAAAATTTTAGTTCAGTTATTAAAGATGATTTTTTTTCAATTGTAATGAAAATTCACAACATTTTTTTTGCAATTTTTTATTTATATATTCAAAAATGTAGTTTTTTGGAAAAAGGCTGTGTTAAATTATGCAGAAGGTACTGTGTAACATTTAATGAAAGTTTGAAACAAGTATGTTTGGCAGATCCTTAGAAAACATGTAATTAGTATGAGAAAATAAAAGTTTTGGGAATCGAGCGACAAAGATTGGATTAACTTTTTAGTGAATTCCAGGTCCATAGGATGGATTATCTTCATCCTCTGCAAACTCCTCCTCTAGCTTCCTCTTGTTCCTCCTCCTGTTTACTCTTGCTTGTATTTCTAGACTCTTTACAGCCCTGTCTGCAGCCCGAAGGCGTTCCTTGTCTAAAGCAAGCATCGCTCGTTGTTGTGTTCGTAGATTTTGCTACCATTTTCTTCAGTTGCAGTTACTGCAACACTGTTCCAAAAGGTGGTCATGTATGAACACTTATCACATTTCAGTTGTATTTCACTAGCAAGTCCTACGTGCTTTATTATGGAGAGTTCCAGACCAACTTCACTACAATGAATACATCTTACACAGTTTGAAAAAATTCCTTTGAGAACCGACATATCAAATATTTCATTCACATCCGATTCGCCCATAAAACATTCATAGTTTTCACTCATTGAACCAAGCTTCTTCTGTGAAGTATTTTCTTTCCCACTTTGATTGCTATGGGCAGGTGTACTTGGTTATCGTCTTTATTGCTTACAGTAATAACACATACCTTTGGCTTTCCAACATTTCTCCTTTTCTTAAAAGCCTTCAGAGGATTTCTAATAACTTTACTTTTACTCATTATTATACTTCAACAAAACAGAGACTCAAGGAACAGAATTAATTAGGAATATTTTCGAGATAACGACAGTGTAAATAAACATGAAACAATCGACAATCACACCAGCGATATATACTGAATCATCACAGGTTAGCCACAACACATACTTTATCTCACATCACTAAAATGTACCTGATGAACACGGACGTTAATAATAACACCATTTGACAGCAGTTTAACAGCGCCACAGTGGGTCACGCCCATGTAGAATACATTTCAAAAAAAAATTAAAAATAGTTGTAGTCTTCGGAATTGAATAAATTATATATCTATTAAAAGGTAATAGTCTGCAGATTCAGAAAACGCAAAAAAGTAAAAATTGAACTTTTCATGATTTTGAACCTTTCCGGAGCCCCTTAAACGCTAAGGATTTGAGCTTCATGTATTAAGAAGTAAATTAATTAGGCTGTGATTTAATTGGCACGTACAAGCATTGTCTCATAACGGAAAGAGCGAGCGAGCGCCTGGCGGAGTCGGCGGGCGAAGCTCGCCGCGTGTGCGTAGGGAACCGGCCCGGCCGGGCATGCGGGAATGTGGGAACAAAACCTGGCTCTCTGCAACTCGCCGCCTGCTTGCGGCGCCTTCTTCTTCCGTGTCCCTCTGCTGCATCGTCTGCTTTCCATCACTTTTCAAGCTGAGAGGGCCCAGAACACTTTTGTTTCGTTGTCATACCACAATGCTTAAGAATATCCTATAAAGGCGGCCTCCTACAGCTTCGAAGCGTCTCACAATAACAGGCAGTCCTAGTAGTAATGCGCAGTTCCACTAAAACTGCCAAGTTTTCCCAAAAATGTCGTGTTTTATTATGAAACTGGCACGCCTAAACTGAACAATGTCGAGACTTTGTTCACTGCGTTGCTTACATATCTTTTAATATCATTGTCACCTCTGCAAGTTACACTATAATATGACGGACCCTAATTACTCCGAGCATTATAATCATTTTTACCCTTGTTATGGCGAAAGAAAACCTTACGCCATTCATTATTAAAACTTCAGCTTTCGATTTATTAGTTTCGTTACCGACAAGTTGTGCAGTACCAACAACGAATTTTTTTTTAAAGACTTCTGACTCTCTAACAAAATTCGAGTGACTTCTACGTATGAGTGCAAGCTCTCTTTCTAATAAAAGCTAATTTTTTTTTTTTCAAATTACTTTCACAAGACAACTTTAAACAGACGCGTACTGAACAAACTATTACGTAAAATATTTTCCGTTTTAGGGTAATCGTTATTTTTACGTAAGCCCAAAAGGTTTAGTCGGGAAAATAGGAACTATCGCCGTTAAATGTAGATACCTGGCAGACCTGAAGACCACTGTCTCCAGCATCAGTAGGTTCCCTTTAGGTGAGGACGTAAGACATTATTGTTGGCCATACGTGTTTGAAGGTTCAAATGTCTCTGAGCACTATGGGACTCAACTGCTGAGGTCATTAGTCCCCTAGAACTTAGAACTAGTTAAACCTAACTAACCTAAGGACATCACACACATCCATGCCCGAGGCTGGATTCGAACCTGCGACCGTAGCGGTCTCGCGGTTCCAGACTGCAGCGCCAGAACCGCGCAGCCACTTCGGCCGGCCGTGTTTGAAGGTGCCCGGAAAGTTTTGGCTCATGTGTGCGTTTTGTGAGCGTGCTAGTTAGCACATGGACTTGGACAGCAGAATTTAGATTGACTTTAGAAGTAATTATGATTTATGAACATCGGCACTGCGTAAACTTAAAGCACAGATATGCAAATTGAAAATGATTAGTAAGATTTGTATTACTAATATATAGTGGAGACGTCTACAATCTACCACGCCCCAAAAGGGTTACACCAAAACCGAAAATTGCCCATAGTGTAGTTGCAGTTACGAATAATCTTGCGTCCTGAGACAAAATGCCGGCCGCGGTGGCCGTGCGGTTCTAGGCGCTCAGTCCGGAACCGCGTGACTGCTACGGTCGCAGGTTCGAATCCTGCCTCCGGCATGGACGTGTGTGATGTCCTTAGGTTAGTTAGGTTTAAGTAGTTCTAAGTTCTAGGGGACTGATGACCACAGATGTTAAGTCCCATAGCGCTCAGAGCCATTTGAATCATTTTTTTTAGACATAATATTTTTGCTGTGACCTGGATGCTCACGAAATAGGTGGACGTCCGCTAATACATCCGGTCGGTAGGCTTTCCTAATATGCTAGGGTAAGGAGTACGGCGTTTACAGTGCATGTAGATATTTAATCTGTGAACAGAGCAACCCAAAATGTATCAGGACAGGTTCCAGCGATTTACCACACTCGTGGCTAGTGTTATTTACGTGTGCACTCAACCCTGCTTTGTTAAAACTATCCCATACAATTGGAGTATAGTGGTTTGAGAAGAAGGAGTAAAGGCATCATAATAAAGGCAAAATTACGTCCTGTCAAATCGTCTGCCTGAGGGAAGTTGTCCGTCTAACATTCATACCCAATAATTTGTGCAAAGGGTGCAGATATTGAAAAACGATTTTCTTCAAATGGTAGGCAAACAATATACTGACTGTTCAAAATGGTAGTACGTACGAAGAAACTGGACCAAACACGTCTTTCTGATATGGAACACGCATTTATTCTAATGAGAACTGGAGATAGTAGCGAAGAGAAATAAATTAAAATTTAGAAAAGTCATAACGCAAATAAAGTACAAGTACTGCATAATTAATTTCGGTGTCACAATGCAGCAGTAGAAAGCTAATCCCATTTATCGTTAATTAGTGTAAGTACCTAATAGCGCTGAACTAATGGAGCATGCATCACAGTTTGAATTTAGGTCAGTTCTTCTACTTTCTTGTAAGAAATATGGGCAATCAGGCAGCAATCCTGATTCATTGTCAGTAAAAGAAAAATAATATATCCTAAGAAGAAATTAAATCATTTTAAGGCACATACTGCAAAAGAGTCTAGTTATGAGTGAAACACTTCACGTTGTATATTTTCACAACATATGCTCGATGTTTTGGCCATCGACAGCGTTACACAGCAGTAAACGCAGATGTAGCGAACGACAAGCATTGTGAGGTGCACCTGGAGTAACGCTGCGCAGAGATTTTTGGCTTTGTAGGAATCATGTTCCACACTGTATCTTTCAGTGTTCTTAACAGGAAAAATATATGTATATGTGACTTTTGGGGAACAAGGTAGTCTAACAACAATACCACCACGACCTATTTACCGATTAGCAATGTTTCGTTTAAAACTTGCTCACCACCAAAGAAGAATGCGGAGGACAACTGACGTGACACAAACACGCATCTTGACTTACGTATAGCAATATTTCTTCCAGAAGTACTGATGGGGTATTTATGAGGAAACAGATGTAGTTAAGAACAAGTTGTCAGTGTCCCTTGAATGAAGTGCGATGCGATGACGAAGTCTCCAACGATTCCGCCATCACGCGCGTTTACACTCCATTGCCGCGGATGCCATACGAACCGGATCCAACACATGCCCACTGCTGTATATTTCGTAAATTTATGAGCCCATGAATTGATTTGCTTGTACGGTTTAACACGCAGCGCACTCCAAAGCGAGGCAAGGACACGAGAAAGACCCTGATAGAATCCTCGTCACGGTTTAACGACCGTTGGTCTGGTACAATGGTCTACCTGTCTCTAGTGTTTAGGTGGTTGTCTACGTTTACTTATGCAAATTCTGGGCTGATCCCCAATCTCCGCCTCAGAAAACACCATGCACAAGCACTTAAAATACGATAACAAACAGGAAAAATTTACACGATTCATAGACGGTGCTCAAGACTTCCATCCCTGTAGTACTATGACGACAGGAAGGGCATCACGCCACAAAGGGAAAATTAAAGACAAACTACTAAATCCTGTACGAATGGTCAAACTCTAGGAAAGAGAAATGCGTCCATGATTTGTGAACGTTGCTTTTTTGCTAAATGCTACGTTCTTGGAAAACACCTCCACTTAACTGCTGTTGCAGCGTCAAGTGATATGGATGGAATTTCCGCTGGCGCAGTATTCGTAGCGTACTTGTTGAAGTTGCGAAACGGTCCTTCAGAGTTCTCGCAGACGTACGTTGGCGTTTGAAGCGACACCTACGAACGTATCGTGTTCGTGCTACGGAACGAGATGGCCTAGTTACAATACATTTCACTCGTTTTCGGAAGGACGCTGCCTGGCCATCTAGATTTGATTTTATGTGATTTCTCTAAATTTCTTAAGGCAACTGAGGGATGGTTACTTTGAAAGGGAAGGGCCGATTTGTGTGCCGTCTTTAATGGCTCGTCGTGAACGGCAAGTGGAACTGTAATCTTACTTTCCTTTCTCGCGTTTCTATGCCTTCCCCGTAGGAATATGTCATCGAATTCACTTTGTGGGATTCCAAAACCTTTGCGCTAGAACATATGTCTAACGTCGAAGAATATTATTTGTGAGTTCGTGCATTTCATTGCACACATGGCTCACTGGTAAAGTGTTAGGCTAAAGACCAGAAGCTGGGCTCGATCCCTAGTCAGACTTAAGACTTCTATCTGTAGCTTAATAGTTCTTTGACTTCTTGCAGTGTTTGTTAATGTGAAAATGGTTCAAATGGCTCTGAACACTATGGGACTTAACATCTATTGTCATCAGTCCCCTAGATCTTAGAACTACTTAAACCTAACTAACCTAAGGACATTACACAACACCCAGTGATTGATGACAACTTCACCTCTTTTGGCGTAAAGACACATGCAGACAACACTTATACCGCAGTAATTTGTAGGAACTAGTGCAACACTTGTAATAAGCTGTCACGTCAGTATAATCGAATACCAACAATCATCCAGTGCAGGACACGAAACAGTCGTGTGGTGTTATTGGCCAGGAGACTTCATCTGGGGTTTTTCGGCCTCCTTGTGCGACATCACATTGGCGACTTGCGCGTCGATGATGAGAAAAACACAGCGCCCAGTCCCCAGAACGGATAAAATCTCCAACTCGGCCAAGAATCGATCTGTTTCCGTATTACGACAACGACTGCACTGTTTTCCACGTTCCCCGACGCGCTTTATGGTTCAAATGGCTCTGAGCACTATGGGACTTAACTTCTGAGGTCATCAGTCCCCTAGAACTTAGAACTACTCAAACCTAACTAACCTAAGGACATCACGCACATCCATGCCCGAGGCAGGATTCGAACCTGCGACCGTAGCGGTCGCGCGGTTCCAGAGCGTAGCGCCTAGAACCGCTCGGCCACTCCGGCGACGCGCTTTATACACCCTTCACTGCTAGTGCTGCCACGTGCCGTCTGTGAGTTATTTCCCGTTGACGTCGAACATAGGCGGTGATCACATTAATATGATTGGACCGTCGAGGTTCTCTCATTCACCGGGAGTGGAGTCGGTTGCGTCTCTTTCCTGTGGCCCAGTTTTCTGTTTGGCCAGTATTTAATGTGATGGCTCCTTGCGCGCCACCCCTGAAGTCTTGCTTGCTTAGGTGGTTCTGCAAACCCCTCAAAAGTTCTCAGGAAACTCTTCCTTGACTTAGGTCTTGGCTGTGCTGGCTGATGTCAAAACAGGGAGTGGGCTGCAGATGTTGTGGTTTTGGTCCAGTCTTTCCTGGCTGCGACCTTCAAGTTGGTCCAATGATCTACTGTACTTCATAGTTTCTTGCGCCCGTGACCACAAGGTATTTAGGAGCCATGCAGTGTTCCAGCAGAATTCCTTCCCAGGTAACTATAGGCTTCTAGTGGCCTCGTTATTCTTCAGCTGATATGCACACGTCTGCGTCTTACAAGGATTTGGTTTCAGTTGGTTCGTCTTGTTGTGGGTAGACACCCATTTTTATGTTTCCACGAGCTGCTGCTTTATCGTTGGAACACTACGAAGAAACTTCGGTTCTGGAGGTGGTTACTGATGATCTGGGTGAAAATACTGAAAATACTTTCCTCCGTATTATTGCAGATCTTCCTAAGCAATAGGCGATGATTAATGATCTCATAGGCTGCCGAAAGGCCTATAAAAACTGCTTCAGTAATCGCCATCTTCTATATGCTGAGACAGTTTCAGATTTTGGGAGGTGCAGCTCTATCCTTCTCTCAACCCAGCTTATTGTGAGATCAAGAATGGTTCAGTCTACATTATCAGCCCCCGTAGGAGTAACCTACCCAGAGTTTTGTAAAGAAGGCACAGCAGAGACATCGGCCTGTTGTTCTTTGGGTAGTTTCTATCTTTTCCTGGTTTCAGGATTGCTATAATCCTAGCTTTTCTCCGAATTATTCATATTATGTAGGACTGGATCAATTGCTGGACCCATCTCTTGGCTGCAAGGCCGACGTTCTTTACCTGACCTATTCTTAAATCGTCGTCGCCGCCTGCTTTATCCTTCTTATATTTGCCCAAGGCAAGTTCCAATCAAGGCGCAGTGAAAGGGTGGCGCAGCTCGCTGCATTAGTGGGTTTGCTGTCTGATGATGGTTTGCTTTCTTATTTTTGTGGTTGTCGCTAGCTTTCCATTTAACAGGAGCTAATGTGCTATTTGGTTCGCTTTCAAGCTGTGAAGTGAGTTCTTTTGGGAAGGATCAATGCTGAGGCGTTTTAGTAACCTCCATGATTGCTGCGTGCTCCTGCTCATGTCAAGTTCTGTTATCATTTTTATCCATTGCTCCTTCTTAGCATGGAAGATGGAAGTAAGGATACTTTGTGCAGCCTGGAGGGTTTATTCACTAATAGGGTCTTCTTTGCGACGTTTGTAGTATTTCTCCACTAACATGGCTGTTACTTGTTTTATACCTGGAGGATAATGAGTCGTGTAGGCTCTCGAAATGGACTACCGAGAGAAATACTTCACTAATTCAGTGAAATGTTCATATTTTTTCAGGGGCTGGTTACATTGTGCTGATATCCTCATCCAGAGAACTTAGCCCAGTCTGCCTTTCTAAAGTTGTATCTGCATCTGAAGGGTACTCCCTCCTGTCTTAGTGCTGCGTGGAACTGACTCAGGATCAACTGGTGCCGTGTGTTTGGTATTGGTATACTTTCTGATTTTGTGCACTGCTACACGATGTAGTCGCTCATGGAAATAAAGAGTGGCTTAGGTCCACGTTGCCGTATTTTACTGTTAAGTGTGGTTGGATGCTTGCTGCCGTGAATGTGGAAAAGATCGTGAGTTTCTGCCCAAGAGAACACCTCTTCACCATTTTTGTCTTCTAACAGGTAGCCTCGTGCGTGTCAGAGGCTATTAAAATCGCCTGTCACAATTTCCCTTTTCTTTTTGTGGGAGTTCTTGAGCGGACTGGAGGAGAACGTTGCTTGTGGTGGTCAATACACGGAACTGATTACGACATTGCTGAGCTCTACGGATATAATATCGATGTTTTTCTCGTCCGTGTTATAAACGTTGCTCACCTGTAGATCTGGCATCACAGAGCTGGAACTTTCATACCTAGAGTGTCAGCTAGCGTCATGCCTTGCACTTCTGGTCATCTTATTTGATTGTCTCCATATGTTTCCTGGATGCACAATATGTCGTGTTTCTTGCTTCTGCACCAATTGCGCAGCGGATCATCTTGGGAGGGTGCCATCGTACGAGAATCAGCGTTTTCATGGTTTTATAGAACTCCTTACGAGTCAAGTCCCCTAAGTTTAGCAGGAGAGCCTATTCAAGCCGTGCCTTTCGTGGACGACAGAGTTATTCGAGATGGAGTTTGTGCTCGGGATGGAGAAAAATGGGAAAAAGTTGGTCGTTTCCTTTCTTAAGGAACATTAATCACGTATTTTCGTCTTTTGGCCACTGATCATTACTTCACCTAATTAATGCAAATCTGTCCTGGCTTACGGTGGACTAAAAGCAGCATAGTTACAGCAATAATTGCTTATTCCTTTAGCTCAACTCCGTTCAGTTGGTCTCCAGGAAGCTTTGTCGCTTACTGAGAGAAAGAAGTACTGGGTAATAGTGAGATCACTTTCTCAGTGACTGAATATGATGACAAACTGAACTGCACTTGTGGTAATGCAATATGTACAATGGATAACTGTGTAGCCTGGATGACTGCTATGAGAATTTGAGGAGGAAACTCTTACCTTTGCTCTCAACTAATAAGACACTGTGCAGAGCTGTTTTATTTAACCCAAGGAATGCCGCACAATGCGGTGGTGAGGAACTGTACAGTCAGTATCCATCCTGGACTGGGAATAATGATACAATCAAGTTTTTCTCTACAATTTTTATCTACAACTAGGACGCAACTGTATCTTCTCGATTTATCGAATAGATTGAGGTGATTCAGTTTGACAATAATGGTAAAGTCTGCTGCTAAAACATCAGAAAGAATGATGTTCTAAAGAGCACCATATTAACCACTGATTGTAGAAATTATTTAATTCTCAGTTGCAGTTTTGATCTTTGGGCCGTTCTGAGGTGGTGCTGCAAAAGATTTTCCTTCAGCACATATCAGACTTTAAACTCATCCTACACATAAATCGCTAGAAATCATTGACTGAATAATTGATTGCTTTGAAGCGATTTATGTAAAGGATGTTAACACTGGTAACATTCCACGTAATTTACATCATTTCACAATGTAAAAAGCTTCGTACTCGTTTGATATTACTGTATTTCTACACTAAAAAGACTTATTTTTGACGATGATGTGTATACATGTCGGAGGATTTTGAAGCAAAATCTTTTGCTCAAAGGCCGGAACTGCAGTTATGAAATAACTGATTTTTACGGTCAACGGCTAATACGACATCCTTTTAAAAAATCTACATGACTCTGAATACTGACCGTGAGAAGTTAATCCAAAAATGAACTTGTTTCCTAATTAATAGATGGTTAATTAATTCTTAACTACTAATTAATTAATCATAAATTGATGTGATATGTAGCCTGTGTTATAGCCTGAGGATTGCGACCGCCCCACGTGTGTTGGTTGTGGAAAATTATTATCCCAGCTCTTCCATACGCTGCCTCTTTTAAACCAGACTGAGGAGTGCAACAACGGATTGGCAGTTTGTGCAACAAACCATCGGAAAAAGTTCCCCCATCGTGGATGATAGGCAGGCGAAAGCCCCGCTCCCCTGGAAAAGTGTCCAACTTGGAACCTCCAAAGTGTTTGATCATCAGCCCAGTAATATTAAATGTCCTACATGGGACGAGACACTGGGAGTACGTCGGTTCGGATCCTCGTCCTGCCATCCAGATTTTGTTTCCCCATGATATCACCAAGTTACCTAAGGCGAACGATGGTATGTATTTTTTTTTTTTTTTTTGAAACGGTAAGGCCGATAATCTTCCCTACCCTTCCCCATCTCGAGTTATACTTCGTCTCTAACGACCACGTCGTCGACGGCAGATGAAACCAAACTTTTTCTTCATTTAAAATATCTGACAGGTAGCTGAGCTAGTTTTAAATCCAGTCTAAAATCTTTGTTAATGGACAACTACTCTTGTAACATAGACGAATATTTGATCAAAGGCGTGTGTACCACCGTAGAAAAGTATTATTACATTTTGATGTGTGCTTCATTTGTAAATTCAGTTGTGACCAAATTAATATGCTCAGTTTTCTTCAAGTTAATTCAGTGGATTAATTAAGTCTGGATGTTCTTGTATTGAGGGCTACACCACTTTTTCACCACCACCCCCACCCCCTTTGTAGGTAGGTGGTTCTTCCCTCAGGGCGATTCTTTCTACACACTAAGTGATATGCGTACCAAGTTTGGTTGGAATCGGTACATTGGTTTACGAGGAGATGTGGAACTTACATATAAATACACATCCATTTTTATACACTACTGGGCATTAAAATTGCTACACCAAGAAGAAATGCAGACGATAAACGGGTATTCATTGGAGAAATATATATTATACTAGAACTGACATGTGATTACATTTTCACGCAATTTGGGTCCATAGATCCTGAGAAATCAGTACCCAGAACAACAACCTCTGGCCGTAATAACGACCTTGATACGCCTGGGCATTGAGTCAAACAGAGATTGGATGGCGTGTACATGTACAGCTGCCCTGCAGCTTCAACACGATACCACAGTTCATCAAGAGTAGTGACTGGCGTATTGTGATGAACCAGTTGCTCGGCCACCAATGACCAGACGTTTTCAATTGGTGAGAGATCTGGAGCATGTGCTGGCCAGGGCAGCAGTCGAACATTTTCTATATCCAGAACGGTCCGTACAGGACCTGCAACACGCGGTCGTGCATTATGCTGCTGAAATGTAGGGTTTCGCAGGGATCGAATGAAGGGTAGAGCCACGGGTCGTAACACATCTGAAATGTAACGTCCATTGTTCAAAGTGCCGTCAATGCGAACAAGAGGTGACCGAGACGTGTAACCAATGGCACCCCATACCATCACGTCGGGTGATACACCAGTATGGCGATGACGAATACACGCTTCCAGTGCGCGTTCACCGCGATGTCGCGAAACACGGATGCGGCCATCGTGATGCTGTAAACATAACCTGGATTCATCCGAAAACATGACGTTTTGCCATTCGTGCACCCAGGTTCGTCACTGAGTATACCATCGCAGGCGCTCCTGACTGTGATGCAACGCAAGGGTAACCGCAGCTATGGTCTCCGAACTGATAGTCCATGCTGCTGCAAACGTCGTCGAACTGTTCGTGCAGATTGTTGTTGTCTTGCAAACGTCCCCATCTGTTGACTGAGGGATCCAGACGTGGCTGCACGATCCGTTACAGCCATACGTACAAGATGCCTGTCATCTCGACTGCTAGTGATACGAGGCCGTTGGAATCCAGCACGGCGTTCTGTATTACCCTCCTGAACCCTACGATTCCATATTCTGGTAACAGTCATTGGATCTCGACCAACGCGAGCAGGAATGTCGCGATACGATAAACCGCAATCGCGATAGGCTACAATCCGACCTTTATCAAAGTCGGAAACGTGATGGTACGCATTTCTCCTCCTTACATGAGGCATGGCAACAACGTTTCACCAGGCAACGCCGGTTAACTGCTGTTTGTGTATGAGAAATCGGTTGGAAACTTTCCTCATGTCAGCACGTTGTAGGTGACGCCACCGGTGCCAACCTTGTGTGAATGCTCTGAAAAGCTAATCATTTGCATATCACAGTATCTTATTCCTGTCGGTTAAATTTCGCGTCCGTAGCACGTTATCTTTGTGGTGGCAACAGTTTCAATGGCCAGTAGTGTAGTATGTACATTCGGCGTCGTCAGTCCGATAAACCAGATATCCTTCTAATTTATCGGCCTAAGACATGCAAATGAGGGAAGATATAAATTGTACAGCTCTGTTTTCACATTGTTTGTACTGATGACTGGAGAAGATTAGAAGTGCATTTGGATTTGGCCAAGCGTCCCTCAAAGTACATACGCTGCATGAAACAATCCATGTACCTTCATACGGAGAAAACTGAGCAAAATGACAAACTAGTTAAGTTACTGTGCTCGTAATCGAACAGTCTATCCTGGTTTACATTTACCGTGGTCTCCCTAAATCACTTAAGATGGAAGTCAAGCTGACTCCTTATCCTCTCATTCTTTTCTCTCCAATGACCTCGTTCTCGACAAACCGTAAAACTATATTCACTTTTAGTTGAGTGAACTGTACGCCACAAAATGAGACGGCGTATCGCGCTAGACGCCGATCGAGCGTGCTTTGAGATCGCACTGCAGTAATGTGAAACTCCGGCGCCGGCGGTATGAAAACAACGAAGAGAAGCCGCTTGCGGCGCCTGGCGGCGATGCTGACCGGGCGCGAAGTCGCAAATAACTTGTACACACACAGACGTGTCAACAAATTTAGCGTTCATTTTCCACCGTCTGAAACGCCGTTATGCCGGCGAGCGCGCCTTCCTTTTAGTATTTCGAGATCAGCAGCCTGTGGAGTTGTTAATCACCCCAGACAAACTGCCGTATATCTTTAAGCCAAGGCATTGACGGCTGTGCGCCGGCTGGAGTAAATTGGCTACATCGTAGTTGCCCAGCGCTCCTTTCATTACCGTCACGACTGTTCGCTTCTTCTATTCCTAAAGTGCTTTCACAGATCCTTGCTCCAGACACACACGTTTCACCGGACTAACACTTCAGTGAACGTCGACGAGGCATGCTTTCTACATACATTGTAATGCTTGTATTTTCTTCATAAAATTGGGGGCCATGTGTTATGAAGTGTTTCCACAACTTAGATATGCTGTATCTGTAAGATTCAGTTGTTTTCTTGTTGTCTAACGATATAGCTTAAAAGTATTTATTTATGGTAAACAAATCAATTCTATACCTTTTAGGAACAGCAATTTCTGTAATTGCGGTACGGAAACGCAGACAGTGTCACATTCTGTAGACCCTAGTCGCCGTTCGGCGAACCATCTCCTCTGTCGTGTCCTTCTATAACTACTATCTATGACCTAAGTTTATGTCCCAAGTCTAATTAACATTAAACGTTATATTTTGATCAGAACTATCTTTGACTGTACGATTCGACAGCTGTTGTCTACATCTAATGTGGCAATTCGCGTAAGACAATGGGAAAACTTTAACTTTCTGGAGCTTACTTTTTACAATTAGGCTTAGAACAGAGCTTAAGAAGAACGCTGTCGGCGGGTTTCTATTGACAAAAGATTACAGAATGTGATATTTTTTGGCCCTTTGGCTATAAAATGAAAATGAAATCATCATCATCATCATCATTTAAGACTGATTATGCCTTTCAGCGTTCAGTCTGGAGCATAGCCCCCCTTATACAGTTCCTCCATGATTCCCTATTCAGTGCTAACATTGGTGCCTCTTCTGATATTAAACCTATTACTTCAAAATCATTCTTAACCGAATCCAGGTACCTTCTCCTCGGTCTGCCCCGACTCCTCCTACCCTCTACTGCTGAATCTATGAGTCTCTTGGGTAACCTTGCTTCTCCCATGCGTGTAACATGACCCCACCATCTAAGCCTGTTCGCCCTGACTGCTACATCTATAGAGTTCATTCCCAGTTTTTCTTTGATTTCCTCATTGTGGACACCCTCCTGCCATTGTTCCCATCAACTAGTACCTGCAATCATCCTAGCTACTTTCATATCCGTAACCTCAACCTTGTTGATAAGGTAACCTGAATCCACCCAGCTTTCGCTCCCATACAACAAAGTTGGTCGAAAGATTGAACGGTGCACAGATAACTTAGTCTTGGTACTGACTTCCTTCTTGCAGAAGAGAGTAGATCGTAGCTGAGCGCTCACTGCATTAGCTTTGCTACACCTCGCTTCCAGTTCTTTCACTATGTTGCCATCCTGTGAGAATATGCATCCTAAGTACTTGAAACCGTCCACCTGTTCTTTGTTCCTCCTATTTGGCACTCAATCCGTTTATATTTCTTTCCCACTGACATTACTTTCGTTTTGGAGATGCTAATCTTCATACCATAGTCCTTACATTTCTGATCTAGCTCTGAAATATTACTTTGCAAACTTTCAATCGAATCTGCCATCACAACTAAGTCATCCGCATATGCAAGACTGCTTATTTTGTGTTCACATATCTTAATCTCACCCAGCCAGTTTATTGTTTTCAACATATGATCCATAAATAATATGAACAAGAGTGGAGACAGGTTGCAGCCTTGTCTTACCCCTGAAACTACTCTGAACCATGAACTCAATTTACCGTCAACTCTAACTGCTGCCTGACTATCCAAGTAAAGACCTTTAATTGCTTGCAAAAGTTTGCCTCCTATTCCATAATCTTGTAGAACAGACAATAACTTCCTCCTAGGAACCCGGTCATATGCCTTTCCTAGATCTATAAAGCATAGATACAATTCCCTGTTCCACTCATAACACTTCTCCATTATTTGCCGTAAGCTAAAGATCTGGTCCTGACAACCTCTAAGAGGCCTAAACCCACACTGATTTTCATCCAATTGGTCCTCAACTAATACTCGCACTTTCCTTTCAACAATACCTGAGAAGATTTTACCCACAACACTGATTAGAGAGATACCTCTGTAGTTGTTACAATCTTTTCTGTTTCCATGTTTAAAGATTGGTGTGATTACTGCTTTTGTCCAGTCTGATGGAACCTGTCCCGACTCCCAGGCCATTTCAATTATCCTGTGTAGCCATTTAAGACCTGACATTCCACTGTATTTGATGAGTTCCGACTTAATTTCATCCACCCCAGCCGCTTTATTGCACTGCAATCTATTGACCATTTTTTCCACTTCCTCAAATGTGATCCTATTTCCATCATCATTCCTATCCCATTCTACCTCGAAATCTGAAACATTACTGATCTCATTTTCACCTACATTGAGCAACTCTTCAAAATATTCCCTCCATCTGCCCAAGGCATCCACAGGATTCACCAGCAGTTTTCCTGACCTGTCCAAAATACTTGTCATTTCCTTCTTACCTCCCTTTCGAAGACTGCTAATTACACTCCAGAATGGTTTTCCAGCAGCTTGACCCATAGTCTCCAACCTGTTTCCAAAGTCTTCCCACGATTTCTTCTTGGATGCTGCAATTATCTGTTTGGCTTTGTTTCTTTCTTCAACATAACTTTCTCTGTCTACCTGGGTTCTGGTATTTAGCCATTTTTGATACGCCTTCTTTTTCCTTTTACTGGCTGTCTTGACTGTATCATTCCACCAAGCTGTTTGCTTCATCCTACTTTTACACACTACTGTTCCAAGACATTCTTTAGCCACTTCTAGTACTGTGTCCCTGTACCTTGTCCATTCCTTTTCCAATGACTGTAATTGACTACATTCAAAATGAAATAACAGTTTTAATTGGAAAATATATACCAAATACTTACTTAGGTTTTTTCGGGATTTCATTCGGGATTTGTTCGCATCAATGTCATTTTGATACACGGACACAATGCGATCACTGGGTCCAGCTGACAGCTGAGTTACTAAAGTGAAGTGAATGTAATAGTTTGAAATAGTCGTTTCTTTTTAAGATCTTGACACTGCACTGGGATTCCACACGTCGTGATATACCTACTGCTAATGGGTCATGGCAGAGTACAGCTTGGCAGCACGGGTGTATTAGAGGCTAAGTGTTTCAAATAAAGTAGAGCTCGATGCTGCGAGGGTACTTCAAAACGTAAGTTACTCATTGTTATGGTTGTTGTTGTGGTCTTTAGTCCTGAGTCTGGTTTGATGCAGCTCTCCATGCTACTCTATCCTGTTCAAGCTTCTTCATCTCCCAGTATTTACTGCAACCTACATCCTTCTGAATCTGTTTAGTGTATTCATCATTGTTATGGTAAGGCAAATAATTTCTGGTTAATGCTGTACACACATCACAGTGACACGGATACATGACACTATTTTGTATCACAAAAAACTGTCGTAACGTTCTACCAACCGTTCAGTTCCTCGATGACAGAGACTAGCCGGAAACAATTCGCAAACCGCTGTGTGAACGACCTCACCGTCGGAAATTTGCGGTTTCTGTGAAGCAGTTCCTCGACTGTCTGGACATTGTTGTCTGTGGTCGATGTCGATGGCCTTCCTTCCCGATCAGCATTAGCCACGTATGTGCGGCCTAGGTAAAATTATTAGTACCATTACCCGATATTTCATTTACCACCAGAAGTTCACTGTGAATCTGCGTGCAGTTTAGACGTTTTGTCCACAAGAATCGTATTATTCCGCATACTTCAGCTTCAGAGTACGTTTCTAGTTGCTGCGTCATTTTAATCGCTAACTGTGATGTAGCTTCTGTCCGTACAGCAGCATAACTTTGTCCGCATTAAATTCTGAACCTGTACTCTCTTCTGACAATGCACCACTTTAGTTGCACAATAGTCTTGTCATGGGACGACATGAATAACTTACTTTTTTAAGCCCTTCGTACTTTTTAGCTCTAGATCTGTTCGTAGAAATAAAGTAAAGTTTCATCTTGTCGACCTAGGCAGCTACGCGGTCAGCACGTTGGATGGCTAAGCGGCGGGGTCCGGGTTAGAGTTACGACTCGGGCGCTCGTAGACTGAGTGTTGTGTTGCCCTTACGTTCGTATTTTCACAACTGACATTACACCATTAAGATGGCTGAATGGGTACGACCCGAAGACAGAAACTGAAAAAAAGAAAGTTTCAGCTCCACACATTTCCACTTTTTTTCCTATTCCAACGTGGCTGTCATGAATGAATGCATGAAAATGCAGAGCTACACACACGCATACATCGTATTCACTAGTTTTTGATCTAACAGCTTCAGAATCGAAATAAAGTTTTTCGCATAAAAATCTAATTAGTATAGGAATTTTCTTGTTTGAAATAGATATTTACAATTCATCCAGGTAACGACAGTGCACCAACGAAATCCAGTTCTACCTGCTCCCTTTTCCAGATCGTCCTTCCTCTCTCAACACTGGCAGCTGCGGGTTTTTTTCCAGATTCCAGTGAATCCTATCACATTTCTGCGCCTGTGAGAGAGATAAAAGGTGAGAAGGCGAGCGGGGTGCGCAGATTCCCCGAAGCCTCTGTGGGCGTCCTTTATCTGGAACTCGCCGAGATGCCGCAGTCGTAAGTCGCCTCACCTGCCGACCCTCATAATCGGACTCAGCTGCATTATCAGGCCCTGCTGGACGCTTGCACAGCCTTTTTGCTGTGGAAACAGGAAATGCCTCACGGCTGCCAGCATACGTACAGATTCGGCCGCAGATTCGGTCGTTTCCTGGAGATAAAATTTATGGCAGCGCAGTTCGTTGTTATCATTCTGAAACTTTTGACTCTGCGAGATTATTTCTGAGGTAGATAGGTATTCCACTTACCATGCCCAGTTCCTCGACTGTGTACGAAAAGAAAAGCAGAGGGGTGACGATATAAAGAAACTGTAACGTCATACATATTTCTCTGCGCATAGGCAGTTGCGCACCTTTTCCCTTCATTACACTTTGACTTAGTTTCAGCAGAGATTCATAAAAGCTATGAGAGATCTTAGGTGATAATTTATAGTACCCTTCTCGAAGAACATATCTCACCAAAAGTATCCAAACATCCTGTGGCGAAACTAGCGCTGTATCATTTGAGAAATACAGAGGCAAGCGAGTGTGCCGGGACTAACCGACACCGACTCAAAGGAAGGCCTCGGCGCTTGTTGGTGACGTCACGTCAGCTAGGCACGGCGAACGCCAGGCAGAAACGCCTGGGCGTGCTTATCACTATAAATCTCTTATTTGTGGACAAAGTGTTTGGTATTGTTTTGGATTCTGCAGTTTTATTTAGATGAAAGGTTTTCTTACTATCGTAAAGCTACAAATGAAGATCATAGTTCTGTATTACTGAATCCTGTCGAAACAAACGTAGATCAATATGAGAAAATGGTTTGCCCCATTGCAAGCTTCGGAAATTTTACATTCAATTAACTCGTTTCTTTTATTTATTTATTTATTTTCGTTTGACATCGTCACTGGAAATGTGAACTAATTTACATGTGTAAATGTCCAACTGTTGCCAGTCATTAGATTGCAGCCATTTTCAACGAAAGGAATTCTAAATAGGAAACAAAATAGCTTCATTCATCGAAAATACTGCTGAGCTTGAACTTTTTTAAACATGCACATTAGAAAAGATAAATATTCCCATCTTGCAACTGAAAGGAGAAACTTTATAAGATAAAAACATTTTATTTGTTAAAACAAGTATCTCTCTTTTGCCTCTTCTTCTGTCCCCCACCCTATCCCCAAACGTGTACAATCGCAAGATATGTCATTAAATTCAGTGCTCCTCACCCCATAGTCAACCAAGATACCTAAAGAAGAGCACCAATATGTTCACAGTTTCTTGTAAAAGCAAATCAGTACAAACGTAACTTCCTCAGATTTACAAATAAGGTAAAGAAGCACGAATTCTGTTGCTGCTGGACCATGAAGTTGTTTTTGTATGTCAATCCTTAAAACAGGTGGAAATTTAAGTTCAGGTGTACACTATTTGTTAAGAAGTGAAATGAATTGCACAATTAATTGATTGCAGAAATCTCTCAGAACAATGTGTGTTGGTCAACTACCGCCAGTAGTTTCCCATTTTCCTGTGTCAGAGAGGGAGACACCACCATTATGAGTATGCCTGCAAAGAGACCTGGCGTTCGCCGTGCCTAGCTGACGTGACGTCACGAACAAGCGTCGAGGCCTTCCTTTGAGTCGGTGTTGGACTAACCCCAGTTCACCCACGTCACCATAACGCGTCTGTGCGTATCACACAAGTATTGCACCATAATTAAGAATGAAATTAAAAGTTAAAGCTGCTTTTTGAAACTTTGTCAACATATACTTTTGTGTAATAATGCTTAAACTGTCAAGTATCAATTTGATTAGGTCAATATTTTACCTAAATACATCATTTTAAGAAAAAATAAGTGGCACTAAATAATAAAGCTAAGAAGCCAGAAATTGGTCATAATGCGCAAATATATGTCAAAATTAACTGGTACAAGTCTCAACGTGATTAATATTATTTTGGTCAGAATCTACGTTTTTAAGAAAAATTGAAGGCGCTAAATATTAGACTTAGAAATGTGAAATTTTGTATGACGTGTCAGTTCAACACAAAAATAATAACTACGTGACCCCATTAATTTACCTCGAATAGTTTTCGAATAATTTACTGAAAAAGAAATTTGGACCAAAAACGTCCTTATTGGTAGTAGATTAAGTATACGTAATGTTAACGCTAGAAAGTTTTGGTTACAGCACGTGATGACACCTATTAACAAATATAGCTATAACAAGTTTTAGGACCTCGACGTTAATAACAACCAATACAAGGTCTCTTAAAGTTGTAGCTCAGAGGTCATGTTCTACTGTCAGTTCCGTTCTAAAAATTCTAGAAGGCGAAGTTTTAATGCAGGTGAGCTAAAACTTTTTCTGTGATTTTAACCAACTTACCTACATGCATGCAAAAATTAGGAAGATTCTAAATTGATTCATGACATTGTTATTAAATATGTGTGTCCAAGAAGGCAGCCGTTTAGAGACTGCTACCGTGTGCGTAGGGCGGATGACAGTGGATGGCCGTTCGCTGCGCCACGTATATAAATACGGCCCGAGACGCAAGACGAGGCTTCACTTCGCTCCCAGCCACCGTAAGATCCGCGTCAGTCAAACGCCAGAGTGCACGCTGCCTCGGATGACGCCAGAGGCAGGTGGTTACAAAATGGTTCAAATGGCTCTGAGCAGTATGGGGCTTAACAGCTGAGATCATCAGTCCCCTAGACTTAGAACCACTTAAACCTAACTAACCTAAGGACATCACACACACCCATGCCCGAGGCAGGATTCGAACCTGCGGCCGTTACAGCAGCGCGGTTCCGGACTGAAGCATCTAGAACGCTTGGCCACAGCGGCCAGCTGGCGGTTACAAAACGCTTATTTTCAGTAATAATAGAATGTGAACTTGCGAGGACTGTACACCATCCTGGACCGCTCAGATTTCGCAAAAGTAATTGTTAGTGTGCAACCCGTAATGTTAACAAATCCGCGTGACAAGTGGTTACAATTATTTTCCACTTTTGCGTCGAGCGTTTATTTTGATTATAGAAGTCAGTGCGAAAGATAATTTAATAGGAACTTACCGTAGAGGTCACCCCTGAACTGCTCATAGTGCTGTTTAGGATAGAGAGATTTACTGTCAGTACGAACATAATGAATAGTACAGTGTTGTGCGTGTGAAACTTTACGAAATATATGTATCAATTAGAACTCCAAATTTTCATTTATAATCGTAGTCCTGATCCCGCTGAGCAAATAGAGAGTAGAAACATTTCTTTCAGTGTGCTGGACAAGAATGTGGACTTGCAGACTGGAAACTATGGTCAGTATTGTCTCCATCGCTTTCTGACTGACCACAGAAATAGTTGCCAGGCTCTCGTAAAAGACGGCGAACACTATTTACAACAACAATTCCAATTTCCTCCTATGACTGATGATTATTATTAGTATTCTCATCAACCCGGCGCCCCAGAATCCGTCACTGGACGTTAATATAGAGTGTATCTACTCTTCAGCTTTATGGCGCCTCGAAGTCTGCTAAGAACACTTTCAATAAGGTGTCTGAATGTTCATGGAGGAATGGCATCACATTCATCATTCAGAGCCAAAACCAGAGAAGGTAGTGATGTTAACGCTCGGGTCTGGAGTGAAGTCGACGTTCTAACTCATCCTAAAGATGTTCTATGGAGTCCGGGTCGGGACTTTGGGCACTCCAGTCCATTTGTGGAATATTAATATTCACAAACCATTACTTCACAGATGCTGCTTGATGACAGGGTGCAATGTTATGCTGATACAAACAGTTATCTCCTCCGAACTGTTCCTCTCCTACACGCAATACACATAGCTGTAAAATGAGTTCGGTTTTCTTTAGCACAATAAAAGGACGACATCCTAAACACGAAATACACCGTCATACCGAAACACCACGTTATCCGGTCTTCACTGTTGACACTAAACCCTTCCATCGCAATGCTACAGGGATTAGCATGATTCATCACTCCAAATGACTCGTTTCCAGTCATCCGGTGTCCAGTGGTGCAGCTCTTTACACCATCCCAAGCGACGTTTAGCACTGACTACGGAAACGTATGGCTTTCCTTTTCAACTCCCTATGCTCAGTCTTAGAAGATAGATTAAGGAAAGGCAAACCTACGTTTCTAGCTTTTGTAGACTTAGAGAAAGCTTTTGACAATGTTGACTGGAATACTCTCTTTCAAATTCTGAAGGTGGCAGCGGTAAAATACAAGGAGCGAGCCGGCCGAAGTGGCCGAGCGGTTCTAGGCGCTACAGTCTGGAACCGCGCGAACGCTACGGTTGCAGGTTCGAATCATGCGACGGAGCGAAATTTGTTAACATCGAGTATAGATTTAAGAGTCAGGAAGTCGTTTCTGAAAGTATTTGTATGGAGTCATGTATGGAAGTGAAACATGGACGGTAAATAGTTTGGACAAGAAGAGAATAGAGGCTTTCGAAATGTGGTGCTACAGAAGAATGCTGAAGATTAGACGGGTAGATCACATAACTAATGAGGAGGTACTGAATAGGATAGGGGAGAAGAGGAGTTTGTGGCACAACTTGACTAGAAGAAGGGATCTGTTGGTAGGACATGTTCTGAGGCATCAATGTTGTTGTTGTTGTGGTCTTCAGTCCTGAGACTGGTTTGATGCAGCTCTCCATGCTACTCTATCCTGTGCAAGCTTTTTCATCTCCCAGTACCTACTGCAACCTACATCCTTCTGAATCTGCTTAGTGTATTCATCTCTTGGTCTCCCTCTACGATTTTTACCCTCCACACTGCCCTCCAATACTAAATTGGTGATCCCTTGATGCCTCAGAACATGTCCTACCAACCGATCCCTTCTTCTGGTCAAGTTGTGCCACAAACTTCTCTTCTCCCCAATCCCATTCAATACTTCCTCATTAGTTATGTGATCTACCCATCTAATCTTCAGCATTCTTCTGTAGCACCACATTTCGAAAGCTTCTATTCTCTTCTTGTCCAAACTATTTATCGTCCATGTTTCACTTCCATACATGGCTGCACTCCATATGAATACTTTCAGAAATGACTTCCTGACACTTAAATCTATACTCGATGTTAACAAATTTCTCTTCTTCAGAAACGCTTTCCTTGCCATTGCCAGCCTACATTTTATATCCTCTCTACTTCGACCATCATCAGTTATTTTGCACCCCAAATAGCAAAACTCCTTTACTACTTTAAGTGTCTCATTTCCTAATCTAATTCCCTCAGCATCACCCGACTTGATTAGACTACATTCCATTATCCTGGTTTTGCTTTTGTTGATGTTCATCTTATATCCTCCTTTGAAGACACTGTCCATTCCATTCAACTGCTCTTCCAAGTCCTTTGCTGTCTCTGATAGAATTACAATGTCATCGGCGAACCTCAAAGTTTTTATTTCTTCTCCATGAATTTTAATACCTACTCCGAATTTTTCTTTTGTTTCCTTTACTGCTTGCTCAATATACAGATTGAACAACATCGGGGAGAGGCTACAACCCTGTCTCACTCCCTTCCCAACCACTGCTTCCCTTTCATGTCCCACCAATTTAGTATTGGAGGGCAGCGTGGAGGGTAAAAATCGTAGAGGGAGACCAAAAGATGAATACACTAAGCAGATTCAGAAGGATGTAGGTTGTTGTAGGTACTGAGAAGTGAAGAAGCATGCACAGGTCAGAGTAGCATGGAGAGCTGCATCAAACCAGTCTCAGGACTGAAGACCACAACAACAACATGCTCAGTCATATTGCTAGTTGCACTTCGGGGCTCACGAGTCTTTCCTTCCATTGACGTCATGTGATTTTTTACAACCACCTTTCAAAATGTTTGGTGGTCCCTCGAATTATTATTTTAAAAAAGAAAGTTTTCGCTATTTTGTGTGGCCATCTTTAGTAGTAATTGAAAAACAAATTTTGATAGCAGGAAGTTGACTGTCCGCAGCTCGTGGTCGTGTGGTAGCGTTCTCGCTTCCCACTCCCGGGTTCCCGGGTTCGATTCCCGGCGGGGTCAGGGATTTTCTCTGCCTCGTGATGACTGGGTGTTGTGTGCTGTCCTTAGGTTAGTTAGGTTTAAGTAGTTCTAAGTTCTAGGGCACTTATGACCACAGCAGTTGAGTCCCATAGTGCTCAGAGCCATTTGAAACATTTTTTTTGAGAGAGAGCGAGCCAGACGCCACTGGTGTTTATATAAGAGTAGACAACTGAAGGCAACTTTACTGTCATTTTCCTCAGTTTCGTATTGTTCAGGAAGCCTCTCGCACGGAAAAATGTTCGAGAGATTTCTCTGCGTTCGCTTCCGGCGCGGCTGATTGCATAAAATTTGATTGCTGACGCCGCCTGCGCTGTGTCTGACGTATTATTTGCCACTTGAAACATACAATTGCTCTCTTTCGCTAATTTTAACATCTGTATGCTCTCTCACATTTAAAAATTAATTACTATTTTACATTATAAGACAACTTAAACAGAATACATAAAATTAATAAAGATATACAGCGTTTCTTACGAAGGTTTACATAAATTATTTTGGTTTTGGGGCTTAAATTTATCTACACATAAAAAGAAACGTTTCACCCTGTCCGTCACTACATGAGGTCTGCTAGTCTTGGTTCACCTGTGGTTGTTACATCGCGTTTCCACTTCACAGTGATATCAGCAAAAATCGACTCGCGCAACTTGAGAAGGGTTGGAAAGTCCCTCATGGATATGTAACATACAGTGACTTTTGCACGTTAGAAGTTACTGAGAATTTTTTACGGGCCCATTTTGTTATTACTTCTTCTGAACTTTCGACACAATACTGCCTACCTCCTTTTATGCTGGTCTATCCGCCTCTCGTGCCTTCTATTGGTCAATTCCAGTTTACTTAGGGGTGTCCGGATACTTTTGGTAGGATAGTGTGTCTTACTCTGCCGAGCGCTGTTGGCAAGCGGGGTGCACTCAGTCAAATGGTTCAAATGGCTCTGAGCACTATGGGACTTAACATCTATGGTCATCAGTCCCCTAGAACTTAGAACTACTTAAACCTAACTAACCTAAGGACATCACACAACACCCAGTCATCACGAGGCAGAGAAATTCCCTGACGCCGTCAGGAATCGAACCCGGGAACCCGGGCGCGGGAAGCGAGAACGCCACCACACGACCACGAGCTGCGGACTATACTCAGTCCTTGTGATGCAAACTAAGGAGCTACTTGATTGGAAAGTAGCGGCTCCGGTCTCGGAAACTGACATACGGCCAGGAGAGCGGTGTGCTGACCACATGCCCCTCCGTATCCGCGTCCAGTGACGCCTATGTGCTGAGGATGACACGGCGGCCGGTCAGTACCGTTGGGCCTGCAGGAGGAGTTAAGTTAGTTAGATGTGTGTTACTCACGTGCTGATTTTGGAAACTGAATTGCAACACTATAGCCGGCCGGGGTGGCCGAGCAGTTCTAGGCTCTACAGTCTGGAACCGCGTGACCGCTGCGGTCGCAGGTTCGAATCCTGCCTCTGGCATGGATGTATGTGATGTCCTTAGGTTAGTTAGGTTTAAGTAGTTCTGAGTTCTAGGGGACTGATGACCTCAGAAGTTAAGTCCCATAGTGCTCAGAGCCATTTGAACCATTTTTTTGTAACACTAGATACCATAACCTCTTACACTGCCTAAAATATCCAAATAATATCAAAGGGGATAACTGTTCTGACCTGGTAAACTGTACAAGGTGTTTGTCTTGATTTAATATTAACTGACAATGTCTACCTTCTACGTCACATGTATCATGTTTATTGTAAAATCATCGCCAGTTGCAATAATCTTCGCTTGCCGTCACATGAGTATTTTTCACTATTTTATGGCCAAATTCTTTCATTATTCATGGTAGTAGCGAAACAAACGTAATGGTTATTTTGATCAAAACATTGACTTGCTCTTAAAACCACAGAGAACAGATTCGGCTGGATGTGCTGGTACATTGTCGTGTTCGGTTTATTAACTTTTCCGGGAATAAAACACATTCCATAGGATAATAGCTGCGTTGTCACTTACAAAAACACGTAATTTACAAGAAATCTGGGAGCGATACAGGAACGTAACATTTTGTCCGTACCTCATAGAGAAGAAGGCACGCAGTTGCCGGAAACTGTGTAGAAATTTAACCATAGACTATCATGTTACGTATTCTAATCATAATTTATCTATGCTTTTGCTCAATGAACCATTTTCATCGCCGTGAGTACTCTGTTACCACTAGCCCTGCCGTCGTTGGACGGTTCCTTCCTCAGTTGTCCAGCCATACCTCCCAGACAGGTGTCATTTACGATCGCTGTTTCCCGTTCTTGGCTTTATTTAGATAGCCTATTATAATCTTCTTTATTGGTTCTTTCTATAGCAAGAATATTATTATGTATTTTGAGTGGTGCAGTATCTCTGAATGTTAAACAAAACGGTGAGAAATCTGATACTTCTCCAGTAGCGACGGTGATCTTGTAGTGGCATAGCTTCCAAAGATCCCTTTTTAATTCACCAGAATAAAATGAAGAAGAAATAAAGAACGCTGCATTTGCGATGGTGGATCGCCTGGCATTCGGGTCCAGCCTCCTATCGCTGCTATATCTAGCTCAACATACTTCCAGCCGGACCGAATGCAGGGCAACCAGGAATTCCACTGAAAAGCAGAGCCTTCAGACAGGACGTAAATATGAAAAGTTCGGCTATGTGTCACGACAGTAGAAGGAAGCGAGCAGATACTCCTTCTACCTGTAAAGTACCGACGCGTTTTTGCTTGGGAACGAAATGTTTTCAACAAAAAAAAGGTTCAAATGCCTCTGAGCACTATGGGACTTAACATCGGAGGTCATCAGTCCCCTGGAACTTAGAACTACTTAAACCTATCTAACCTAAGGAAATCACACACAACCATGCCCGAGGCAGGATCGAACCTGCGACCGTAGCAGTCACGCGGTTCCGAACTGAAGCGCTTAGAACCTCTCGGCCACCGCGGCCGGCTGTTTTCAACAATTGAACTACAGAAAATAATTTCTGAGAGCATTCTCTCGTTGTTGCGCTACAGTACATTCATTTCTTCACGAAAACCCTTAAAGTATCTACATATTATTAGAATGAAATTTTCACTCGACAGCGGAGTGTGCGCTGATATGAAACTTCCTGGCAGATTAAAACTGTGTGCCGGACCGAGACTCGAACTCGGGACCTTTGCCTTTCGCGGGCAAGAGGTACTGGCAGAAGAAGTTTCATCTACATATTATGTTGAAATTCTTCACTTAAAAAAAATTTAACGAAGGGTAAACTTTGAAGATAATGTATAAGATGATTCACTTACTTTTCAGGCTCAGCTATTGCAATTTTGAAATTAAAATTAAAGTATCATACTCTGTAACGAACAAAAAGGAAATGCAAGAATTATAGCGCCATTACTCTGCCATAGAGCTGAAGCAGCATAGAGTGACGTGCCCATATCTTTCATACAAGTCAAGTTTGACTTGATGCCAGATCTGTGTTGTTGCCATAGGTGGTAGTTCCGTGTACTAATTTCACACTCTGTATACTCTCAAGTCACCTGCAAATATAATCGTGTGTACTTCCTACTATACTCTATACACAAACTAAGAAAAAAAATATTTGCTATCTTTCGTGGTGTTGCAAATTTAATGGCTAGCGGTATATGTTGGAGATGATGGATGGCTGTTGACGGATGTGCCGGGAGCTGGCTCGTATCGCGAGACAGCCGAACGCAGAACGCAAACGCACGTCGCCCTCGGCGGCTGCTCGTCCTCCACAGCTAATTAAAACCCGCGAATGCCTAACCGCAAAGCGAGACGCCTTTCATCTTCCACCAATAGCGGCAAAGCAATTAGATAGCCCGCAGACATGCTGTAGATTAACTGCGGTTCCATCGGAGATGCCTCGTCCACCGTGCGCCGGCGGGATGAACACTCTTTAAAAAAAGCCCGCCACCAAAGAACTTTCACGACAACAAGTACTTACGCATTGCTGACGACTTTCACTTGGAACCTCCTTTTCATATACATTGCCAGAATCAGCTCGGCGTGAGATATACGTCTACCTCGTCAGTATATCAAAAACACATAAAGTTTCTGTGCAACTGCTAATGAGCACTTGGGCAGACAATTTTGTCTTAGCGTGCTGGCACGCCTACCAAATGTTCCGGAACATAATTTCACTGGAAATAATACGGAGACATGTACAATCACTCATTGTGATTAACCTTCGCTGCCGTTCTCAGCCGGCCGCGGTGGCCGAGCGGTTGTAGGAGCATCAGTCCGGAACCACGCGGCTGCTACGGTAGCAGGTTCGAATCCTGCCTCGGGCATGGATGTGTGTGATGTCCTTATCTTAGTTAGGTTTAATCAGTTGTAAGTCTAGGGGACTGATTACATCAGATGTTAAGTCTCATAGTACTTACAGCCATTTTTTTGCTGTTCTCGGCAAGCCAAGACACAAGCGGGTCGACAACCTTACAACTGGACTTCTTTATCAGTTATTCAATCTGCAATCCTGCTATTGCCTAGCTTCCTATAAAATCCTATTAACTTATAATAAGGGTAATACAAGAGCTGGTGTATCTATTATACTAGCTGCATCTATCCGTGTAAGAAAAAAGATTCTTCAAATCTCCCACTATTGATATCTGCCTCGAAGCCAAATTCAAAAATGGCTCTGAGCACTATGGGACTTAACTGCTGAGGTCATCAGTCCCCTAGAACTACTTAAACCTAACTAACCTAAGGTCGTCACACACGTCCATGCCCGAGGCAGGATTCGAAGATTCGAACCTGCGACCGTAGCGGTCGCACTGTTCCAGACTGTAGAGCCTAGAAACGCTCGGCCATCCCGGCCGGCGCCGACATTGTGACTGTACATTATGAAGTAGGAAGACATATTCAGAATGCAAGAGCACTTATTCAGTATGCCGATGCTGCAAAATACGCCCGTCACCGCTTTTGATAAGCTCCGACAGGTCATCCATAAAAGTTGAAGATGCGAGAAAAGAAGGCCAAGTGAATTCACTATTGCTTCACGCTGGCGAGCAAGCGCTCTGTTTTGTTTTGGTTTCGGGGCTAATGCACTGGCGAAAGGAAAACACTACCCGGCCTGGTTTGTCGGACCCTCTCTCCCACTGTCCTCAGATATTCTCAGACAGTATCCAGGTATGTATGTGATGTGGAGTTACGCTGCTGGTGCTAGCCTCTGACTTCGAGATGAAAACCGTTCGGAGTGCAAGGAGACGCAGCCTGTCACGTAATCTCGACTTAGGTGCCAGAAATTACAGGCACTTGTATGTGGCTGCCTAGCATCTTCACGATACCGAATCACCTATTGCGTGACAACCTCCAGAAGGCGTCCATCTCCCTGGTGTGACATGTGTTTTGAGTCCAGACTGATCACAGCACTACATTCCTTGTGGACCACCTTGTCGCTAACCACCACCCAGGGCTACTACGGTTTGAGTGCCGTCCTTCCTTGTGGTGGACAATGTATAAGTAAATGATGAAAGGCTCCCAGGATGCCGCAAAATTAAGATTTATTATAAAGCAAAAAATTGAAACACCTAGTGACCAGAGGGTTGGCAAAGACGTCGATTAAAATGCGCGGTAAGGCGCAGACAAATGCACGAAAAAACAGTCAACTATTGTAGGTCGTTTTTTTGTTTTCTTCACTCTTACTGACCCTCTCGTATGTAAAAGGACGATAAGGATGTGCGAATTTAGAGATGAAGTATTGCGATCTCGATGTATTATATATGTGAGTGAACTATATAATGTTAAAAAACCGTATCAGGCATTTTATTTATTGAACTGAAGAGGATTTTCGTGATTACGACAAGCGCTGGAGTCCCCAGAGTCCTCAGCCGCCTGGAGTTTCAACTACGTCAGCGAAGTCCGATCAAAAAAATGGTTCAAATGGCTCTGAGCACTATGGGACTTAACTGCTGAGGACATCATTTCCCTAGAACTTAGAACCACTTAAACCTAACTAACCTAAGCACATCACACACATCCATGCCCGATGCAGGATTCGAACCTGCGACCGTAGCGGTCGCGCGGATCCAGAGTGTAGCGCCTAGAACCGCTCGGCCGCCCCGGCCGGCGAAGTCCGGTCGCCAAGGAAAATAAGATATGCACAAACATTTTAACGTAACCATATATATATATATATATATATATATATATATATGTGTGTGTGTGTGTGTGTGTGTGTGTGTGTGTGTGTGTGTGTGCGTGCGTGCGTATGTGGCAGGACTTCTGGGCACCGATCGTGAGTAGTGTTTGTTAACTATTATTATAGTAAGAAATTTATATGACATTGCTATGAATTATAAAAAGTAATTGCCTGTATTTTTAGTTGCATGAATCACGACGGGGAGCAAGTATTACAAAAAGGCAAAAATTGAGGCGAAAAATTTTTAAAGGAATAAGAATTGGACCCAGGTCATGTAAAATTTTCCATAATAAGCTGTTTTGTTCGGCGCAGCATAGTTGCTCTTATGGTTACGCTTGGTAACCCCTCTTTTGATGTAGATAGAAACCTTTTCCTCACTATTCCCTTCCCTAAATTTAATTTGCGAAAAATTTACAGAAATTTTTCAATGTGATAAATATAGTCAGTAAAACACAAATATTTGTGACACAATAGTTTGCGCATCGTAGACGTAAAACATGCTTTGACACTACGTAATTTACATTATCAAGTGTAATAAATATCGTATGAAATTTTTAAGATTTTTGTGAAATTTCTGTTCTTTGCAAATTCATATAACATGGCCGAAAAATATTCACCATCGTTGATAGCGATAGCGAAAACGCAATCAGCCAAGATGACGTAGAATTGCGAGATCGAATAATTAAGTTCAGGCGCCACGCATGCACGCTGCAGAAGGTTTAAGAAGATCAGAGATGAAGTGTTGCAGGAGTGACAAATGATAGCGACACTCCACAGCAGAATAATCTTGACGACACAATGTTTACAATTGACGAGACAATGTCACACATCTCCCTCAGAAACATACCGCTCATGAATGAAATGTCGGAGAGCGATCTAAATATGAATCTTAACAACACGTTACAAACACTACTTGGCCACAACAAAAATAGTAACTTGGGAAGCACAGCGGACAGCAACCATAGTACTAAAACTGAAGCACTGCTACGGCAGTTACTATCTAACATAAATGCGAAATTTGATGATATGAACCACAATATGATCACCAATTTCGGTAATTTGACACATAATATGAACATGGTAAAGCAACAAAAAAACACTGTTACACAAGATTTGATCCTGGTAAAACAGCAACAAAACACTGTTACACAAGAGATGAACACGGTAGAACAGAAACAAAGTCCTGTTACACAAGATCTAAATGCAATGGAGCAAGGAAAAAAAAAACAAATATACAAGGATTTGCAAGACACGGTCTCACAGAAATTTGATGACTTAGCCAAAAATTTTTGCACTGACATCGACGAAAAATTGAATGATATGAAAACACAGATAAGGCATGAAGTACTTTCTGAAGTTAACTGTAACATTAAGGCGTTAAAATACAAGGTAGATTCTTTCAATGATCATCACGATGTCACAGAGCAACAAATAAAGAAAATCACAGACGCAAACACGAACATTGAAGCCACACAAAACCAGTTGGTTTCGACAGTAGAAAAGGTAACCACTGTCGTTAACAAACTAAATAAAGACTATGAAGGCGTACCTCTGGCTGTAGAAGAGCTTACGTCAACTGTAGCAACATTAGAAGTTGACTCAGCATATGCTAAGAAGGAGAGAGAGGAGATTAATGAAAATCTGAGTGATATCATTAGTCAAGCTGAAGCAGGTACGCTAGATAAGGGTAACAACACTGCAGAGAAGTTAGTAACCGATTGTAATTTATATACAGTTGTAGTAGTAAACGCTATTCAGAAAAAAGAAAATGAAATCGTGAATAAGGTAAACATTAACCTACAAGCCGCGGAAAATAGTATCCGCAATCTTTTAGAAGAAAATATTACCGGATCTCGAAATATGAATGTAAATAAGAGACAGGCTACAGTGAACAAACCACAACCTGTTGGTATCTATTCACAAATTGTCACGAGTCCCACAGCAGGTACCAGGTATTTTTGCAGACGAAGGTTTGCTGAGACATCCACAGTTTCCTACATTCACTACCGAAGGTAAAAGAATGAATCGTTTGGTATTTATCAACGCCTTTCGTCAGGTATTTCCACGCAACTGGACGGAAGCACAGAAAATATATTTGTCGTGGGATACACGCAAGGCGATGTGCTCTTATGGGGAAGTGGCCGAACGTTGCAGCACTTATACCCAATTTGAACGAGCTTTCGTCGACAAATATTGGTCTGAGGCAGTGCAAGAAAGATTCAGACGCGAGATTTTCATCTCCGCACCATTCCATGGCAAATTCGGTAGTGTACGTGGATAGTTTGAAAAATACCTGAACAAGACAAGCTACTGGGCGAGCCCAATATCACAGGTAGACGTGTTATAATTTTTGAAAAGTCGTTTACCATCGCATATTAGAGAAAAATATGTCACAACGCCAGACCATGACACTGAATATTTTTTGTCAGTACTAGATTCTATCGACTTAATCTATGAGGAAAGACGTGTACCCAATAGAGCAACAGAAAATCAGGCACAACAACAACATACTTAAGTAAATCAGTCAGTAAAACTTGATTTAACACACAGCGAGGTTGGTACACTCAACAGCAAAATTACATACCCAGAGGTAACGAGTACGGTAACGGGAACGGAAAAAACAAACGATTTACGAGAAATTTTCAAAACAATAGGAGTAATTTCAACGCACGAGTGAATTACATTTCACCATCACAAGGCCCTATGCCGAACATAAATGGAGACAGTCAGCCGCAGCAATAGTCGACGTGCGGCAACAATGCCATGCCCTACGCTGTACCGCAGCCGACCTTTGGGCAGCAAAATAACTGCATAGCAGCTAACGTCACAAATTGGCAAAGTACACACACAGTGCAACTCACGAAAATTTCTCCAGGTAATTAACTAAGTCACACTACGCCGTCGGAGAACACCAACTGGTCGTAGCTAAGACCCAGACTACTGACCTCTCAGGGAGTGGGGGCAAGGCAGAACTACAAACATGTTTCATACGATTTGACAAACAAGGTGACATCAAGGATGATTTATATCAGCATGAGTTAGATATAGTAGATAAAGTTGAAGAAGAACAAATGCAAGCAATCATTAAGGTGAAAATATTTAAAATTGACACACAGTTAATTTTAGATACAGGTTCAACTACCAACCTAATGTCAAATGCATTTTTTTGTGGATTGAAGAAGAGAGGCAAGTTCCCAACATTTCCTGTACAAAATTGCAATGTGCAAACTGATACAGGCGGTAAGACTAAATTGGTTAAGCAGCAGGCACTTATTCCAGTATAGATTGAACATTTTACAGTGATGTGATACTTTCTTATAAATGACAAACTTATAGTTAATTGTCTTATTGGCATGGACACGTTTAGAACGTACAAAACACAGATTGACATAGGTAACGGTAAATGCCACTTGATCAGATCTTTTCTATTGATTTAGTCAAAACACCTGATGAAAGTAACAAAAACAAACCAGAGTCAAATGTCGTAGTACAGTTTTCCTTTCCAGATGTATATTTCTCAAACAAATTTGATACTGAACAAGAAGCGAACATTGAGGTTAATTACGAAATTGTAAAGCAGAAACTAAGTGAATCACTGGTTATAAATGAGATGCAACGACAAGAACTTCCTAACTTGTTGTTTAAGTATGCAAATGTTTTCAGTAAGGAGCAAGTCAAATTTTTAGGACATGCTGTGCCAGAACAAGTTATATTACCCGATCCGAAAAAGAAAAAACTTGATGCCATGCGCAATTGTTCAGCTAGCTCTAAGGAATAAAAAACAACTAAAAGCCTTTTTAGGACTAGCTTCGTTTTTACGTTAATTCGTACCACAACAACTAATGAACAGTGATGCACCGCTCAACTTGTTACAAAAAAGGTAGGCTTTGGTTACGGGATGATAAGTGTCAAGAGGACTTAATACCGTTAAGCAGGTATTGGTAAATGCAAATATTCTTAGCCACTTTGACATGTCAAAGGATTTTTGTTTATGCACAGACAGGGCTGGGGGCTTGCTTATTCCAGATGCGAGAGGAAGAAGGTACGGAAGTACCCAAGGTCATCAGATTTGCTAGTCGCACGTTATCAGAAGCAGAAAGGTCTTACTCTGTGTCAGGGCTGGAAAGTTTAGCGGTAATATGGGCATTTAAAAAGTCTGAATATATTTCGTGGGGCAAGAATCCCAAAGTTTAATGTGACCACCAATCACTGTCAATTCTTTTAACATGTAAACTATTGCACCGTAGATTAGCTAGGTGATGCCTATATTTACAAGAATTCAATTTTGAGATCATTTATATTAAAAGAAGTCAGAACGTTATTGCAGACGCCTTGTCTAGGCTACCCCTAGGTTTAGAGGAATTTAGTGAATTAACAGAGGAAGATGCAGAAATCAAAACGTTATTAATGCATGGTACAACACAACAGTCTGATTATCATATGTTTTGTAAGCAGATGAAAATTATACAACAGCAAGATCGCAGATGGAGTAAAGTCATGCAAAACCTTACGCAAGATGAAGATGGAAAGGTAAGTAAATGGTATCAGGAGTACAAGGGTATTTTGTTTCATAGGAAACATGAAAAATCTGATCAATGGTGTGTGTATATTCCTGAAGATTATATCGACGAATTTATAAGACACACACATGAAGTATGGGGACATTATGGAGTGAGCAAATGTACTGCCAAAATTGCAACATTTCGTTATTTTCCAAATTTGAAAAGACGAGTCCTACAGGTATTAAGAAAGTGTGCAATATGTCAAGTATCAAAACAGTCCAATGTGTCAAAGTATACTGAGCTACACCCAATACTCACAAAAACCCTCTAGATAATGTATCCCTGGACATAGCTGGTCCATATCCAAGAAGTAATGGAGGAGTAAAATATGTAGTAGCACTATACGACTTTTCCTCGAAACATGTCAAAATGCATGCCATTAAAAATGCAACAGCCACAAATATCAGAAAAAGAATTGTGGGAGACTATTTGAGAAGAGTAGGTAAACCAAAAGTACTACTAACTTATAATGCTTCATATTTTATTGGCGAAAGTGGAAACAATTTATGACCTCACAGGGCATAAAGCACATATTAGGAAACATTTTTCACCCAGAAGCAAGCACAGTTGAACGAGTCTTTAAAGAACTTAACGGGTATATTAGGACATACACCCCTCACAAACATACCCAATGAGTAGAATACGTAACTAGTTTCATGCATGTTGTCAATAACCTTCCACAGTCTTCAACAAGCTTCACACCTAATGAATTGATGTTCCGGACAAAGCAAACGAATGAGTGGGAGTCGCCCGTACGAAAGGTACCCACTACAGAAATGACATTACAAGACACAAATCAAACAAGCCATAGTCACTCTAGAAAACAGGGCCGAATATAGAAGGAAAATTTATATCAAGAAACTGAAACATGTTACACAATTTTTTCAAAGGCAACGAGTCCTCTTTCGGAATCACCTTAAAACGATAAAATTTGGAAAACTGAATAAGAGGTGGCAATTACTCTATTCAGGACCGTATGTAATTTCCAAAATACCATATCCTGGGACGTACAGATTAGCCTACGAGAAAACAAGAAGAGACAAGGGGCTCTACCCTCACAAGGATATAAAGGCCTTTATAGAATGACGAAGCGTGGTAACATTTTTTTTATCTCAAGATAATTGTACATCTTGTACATAATTCTAAGTGTAATTTTTCTTCTGGAGTGCATTTTAAGATAAAGTAATATGTATAGGTGTATTTAATCCTTTTAATTTGTACACATAGGCATAAAAATTAACAGCAATGAGAAGTAACTCACCGCTTCTTGCGATTCAAAAGTATAAACGTAACTAGCTTATGGCTCAACTGTCGCGCACTCAACAATACGCACTGACGTCAGTAGCAGGAGAGGAGACATTGAGCTGTGCGCATGCGTGACAGACTGGCTGAAGGTGCAACCAGAATAGGAATAAATTGTGTACTTAACCTAAATGCAAAGTAAACGGAAATACTGCGCTAATACGTCTACTATCTAAAAACTAGGGAACCTATTGATATACGTACACAGAGAGTTAATTAAATACTAAGCTATATACAACATATTTACAACCAAAAGGAGGCATTATGAAAAACTATACGAGACATGTAAGCTAAGGACTAACGACAAAATACCGTAAGAAATGTCAGATAATTTTCTTTGCAGGGTAAATGATTATAAAGGGTAACAGAATAAACGAATGTCTATGAATTTAAACAAAATATGGAAATATCTGCGGACGTATGCAATGCCAAATGTATCAGTGGCCATCGAGCTACGAAATGCAATTAGTTTTAAGTTTTTTTTACTTTCAGCGACTAGTGCATCGTCACGGCGCAGAAGAGAATTACGTCGAGAGTAGCAGATAGCAAATAAAGAAACGGGTCGCACCTCGAGAAAACAATTTAGTTATAAGGATATTTATACAATGGCCATAAGGCAAATGAAAAGTGAAATATGCATCGTTGCAGTGTGTCTCGGTGACAATTATCACTACCTATTCACTGCAGAGTACACATAAACCTTTAAGCGTGAAATTTTACAAAAACCAGTTAAATGTTTTTTTATCGTGTCACATGAAACCTTGAACAATGACATTTCCAGGTATTTGAGAAAGATAAGTATACGATGGTTAAACCGACATGTTTCACACTAAGCTACGCTTGAATTGAAGTAAACAGCACTAGCACATGAAGAAACAACATGACACTTCGTCAATGATTAGTCGGTACACATTATTTACAAGAAGCAATAGTTCCTTGGCAACCAATCCATGATTGTACGAGTAACATTTCCTCATAAATCCTGGAACCAGTAGGTGAGTATTTCCTTTCTTCCCTTCCAAACGAAGGAGGCGGCGCCAATCGTAGTTAGGCCAGCAATGCGCAATGTTTTAGTCCTATTTCGCATGTTTTTCTCCCTCCTCTACCTAAGAAAGAAAAGCCTATCTATAAAATGAAGTAAAAATGTATCATATGCTTGTATTGTGTCATAAAAATATGATATGTAATTAATTTGTATATTTGATGTGAACGAAGAGAAGTTGAAGCCAACAAGCAAACTGTAGTAAGAGAACTCAGTTGATGAAAATTTTATAACGTTTTAAAACTTAAGAAATTTATGTCCATAATTTAAGCAGTGCATGGAATGTCAGCCATAGGTATAAGCTATCATGTTCTGTATATTGTTGTAACTCAATACCTGTATGAATTTTCATTGGAAACCAAACTCTATATGAAGAAATGAACTTCAAAGACAAGCAATTTATACAATATTTTTGACGGCTGTATGTGTCTTTCAAAAAGTGCACGGTCATGTGTGGTGACATGAACATGCGTGTGCAACGAAATAACATCTGAATATCTTCATACATTGACAGGTTAACTATAGTTGTTCAAGCAGATACTCACCTCATCGACAGATGTTGTTGGTCAGGGTTCTCTCCACTGAAAATGCGAGTACGATGGGTAGTAATTACGCCCGGGCCGTAAAAATGGAGATCTTCTGTCACAGCGCCGAATTTTGAACAGTAATCACACACCCACTGCACCCAGAACGAAGACAATCGCCACAGCAATTCTTCGATTCGTGGCACTCAGGTGAAAGTGTAACGCTCTATGTGACATCAACACCTACGAAAAGGAGTGTACGTACGTGCAACGGCAGCATATAGCATGTTGACCGCTGGCAACTAGTTATTACCGCCAAATCGGCCAGTGCGCCAGCGTGAAACCCGGCAGCGAGAATGGAGCAATCTCGAAATTATTGTTAGCGCGGTAAATTTAAATATGTAATGGACTCACATATTATGTATATAATATTTTAATGTCTTGTAGATCTTTAACATACATAGGATACGCTGACATATCAACATGTCAACGTAAAGTGTGGGGGCAACTGGTTAAGTACATAATGAAAGGCACCCAGGATGCCGTAAAATTAAGATTTATTAAAAAAGAAAAAATCAAACACCGAGTAACCAGAGGGTTGGCAAAGACGTCGATTATAAATGCGCGGTAAGGCGCAGAGCAATGAACGAAAAAAAATTCAACTATTGTACAGTCTGTTTTTTGTTTTCTTCACTCTTACAGACTCTCTCGTATGTAGAAGGATGATGAGGAGGTGCAATTTTAGAGATGAAGTATTGCGACCTTGATTTTTTTTGTGTGAGTGTATTACATAATTTTAAAAACCGTATCAGGCATTTTATTTATTGAACTGAAGGGGATTTTCGTGATCACGTCAAGTGCCGGTGTCGCCGGAGTTCTCCGTCGCCTGCAGCTTCAATTACGTCAGCGAAGTCGGATCGCCAACGAAAATAAGATAAGCACAAACATTTTAACAACGCAACCATATTAATTTTTTTAAAATCTTTATATATATATACTGGCAGTCACCGTCAGCTCCTGCCGGCCTGTTGATGTCAGCGGACAATGAGTCCGAACGCTGAGCGTTGAGCGTGCTGAGTTTCTGACGTCATAGCGTGGAATGGCACGTTCAGGAGTCTTTCCGAACGTGCAAAGCAGTATCTAGCATGTCAGATATTCTGAGCGTGCTTCCGAACGTTGACCAATGAGATGGCACAACGCCACCTACGTCACATGCACATCATCTTCCTTCGGCACAGAGTTGTGAGGTGCCATATTGGCATTCATTTCAAGCCTATACGCATATATGCCGTTTCTGAGCACCAGCAAATTGAGAATTACTTGAAAAACCGTTGTTAACTGTGTGATTAGTTGCAGTAAAGTAATGGGAAACATCATATTCGTGGCAAAAGATTTATTGTAACTTGCGTATTAGGAGCGTATGCCATTTGAATGCAACAACACACGGAGGTTCCACCAAAAACGCATTGTTCTTGGTACAGTTTGTTATAATCAAGTTTCAATCAGTAACATAGCTGCGATTATAGCTTTTATTAAGTGGCAACATGCTAGGATTGGCTATCAAGAACGTGTTGTTGATTTAGCAACTGGCACGGTAGCTCAGCGTGTTCGGTCAGAGGGTTAGCTACCCTGTGTAATAAAAAACTGAGTGAACGGATGACCGAAGAACCTGAACGGTTGTCATGGAACGAATTGAACGAACAATATAGCACAAACATGAGATAAAAAAGCATAATGAGTAGCGTTATTTATTGGTCATGAGATATGTGAAAGGGCAGTGGTTCGCGTCTCGCCACGTCTAATTTTTATTCCTAACATTCGTGTTTTTGGTTGGTTCTGAGGTTTTATTATTAGTTTAATATCAGTATATACTATAATATCTGATGTTATGTAAATATAAGTTCACCTTTTTTGAGGAGTGACTTTGTTCTATTGGCTTCATCTACAGGACAGCTTGCACTGCTTGTATAAAGATATTTTGCTCCTTTTTCTTTTACGTTTCGTAATTCACATGTTGCAAAGATTCTGGTACTGGGTAGGAACAGTGATCAAGTAAGAATGACCTTGGGGTTTTACTAAAATGTGGGAATGATGAAATATTGTTTATCTTATGTGGAGAACTACTGCAATTTTGTATCGCACTGTTTGTGATGGATCTTTTAAGAAGCCTGTGTCCTTATTGATTGGACATAGAACTTTCCTTTTCGTCTTAAAACATGTAAATGGATATTGAAGTTTTAATATGTGTATATTACATATATAACAACGTAACTAGCATATGGACAATGGAGCAAATGTGCGTTTTAATAGAGCTAACGTGAGAATTCTACGCGCGCCCGTTTAGTAAACAGTGTGATTTAGGAACTGGAAACATCCCGCAACTGCCGCTGGAGTGCGTTGTGATGGCGTATACCACGTTGGGGCCCACGTACCGCACGCACAAGTCGCATCATTTCTGAGCGCTCAGCAGCACTTTGAACTCAGCACACTCAATGGTCCTTGTGCCGACGGGTTAATGCTGCCTACGCACGCTGCTTCCCAGACTGCCCTGCTGTTGGTGTCTGAGCTGAACAATCTTTATTTCAGCATTCTGAATATTAGCAGGAAATTGTGTTAATTATGGTTATTTTTGGTGTGGGTTTACCATTATTGTAGTGTTTTTGAGAGAGAGCACTTCATCTATGAGTAAGTTGGCTTTTATGACGTGTTCACTACAAAGAATATCTAAAATGAGATGCAGTCAGTGAAGTGGAATTGCTTCCCATGCGTAAAGTAATTTCGAGGAGCACAGTTGTGTTAAATAGGGAACTGAATTTTATCATTTATTGGATCCTGGGGGCTTGAAAGTTGGTGGCTTTATTGAGCTACGACGTCACATGACCGGTGGTAGAAATTAAATTCTTTTTTCCGTTACTTAGCAGTAAATGTTTGTACCTTCAATGCTTTGCAGTATATACAGAGGTTTCTAAATTTTCATGAATTTTTCTTGCAGAAGAGTCGGGGTTTCCTTGCATTGCATGGTGGTATGATAGACTACTCAAAGTGCTTTGAAATTCAGTTCCTTACTAATCACTGAACATATATAAATTTACGGAATGGAACGAATACGTGTAAGCGTGGATCTTATTTTTTTAAATTTTTTGTTGTGCAATTTAATGGATTTTTCATAGTTTGACACTTGTTCTGAGTTAAGCTATGACTTCCCTATCGGGGAGTAGTAGGACTCGTAGTTGTTCTTGGTAGTGAGGAATTATTTTCATATCTGTTTCCATGATGAAGTAACATATGTTATTATGAGATTCCTGTCCTAAGTCACATGTGTTTTCGTGAACGTATCCCACCATTTCCCTATCATTATTCAGTGTAGATAAATGTAATTCCATGTAAAGTGTGGATCATGCCTACTCATTATATAATTTCTTTGTGTAATTCGAATCACGTCAAAATCATATACATGATGAAATATATCATTTGTATGGAATGTTTAAAAGAAATCCAGTACTTATATATGACAAACCTATCCAAATCTGTAACACATTTACGAAATAATAAGACATATGTCTCATGAGTAACCTTGGTGTGATACACTGACCCTGTTACTGAATGATTTTAAATGAATCAAATTGTGCGTTGCATTTTGATAATAGTCCATTATTAGATGTAGATATCTAGGTCATTGAATTAAATAATTTAACGAAAGTAAAGTTATCAGAGTAACAATTTATTTCAAGACGAGAATGCGAAGTATACAGGGTGTTACAAAAAGGTACGGCCAAACTTTCAGGAAACATTCCTCACACACAAAGAAAGAAAAGATGTTATGTGGACACGTGTCCGGAAACGCTTAATTTCCTTGTTAGAGCTCATTTTATTACTTCTCTTCAAATCACATTAATCATGGAATGGAAACACACAGCAACAGAACGTACCAGCGTGACTTCAAACACCTTGTTACAGGAAATGTTCAAAATGTCCTCCGTTAGCGAGGGTACATGCATCCACCCTCCGTCGCATGGAATCCCTGATGCGCTGATGCAGCCCTGGAGAATGGCGTATTGTATCACAGCCGTCCACAATACGAGCACGAAGAGTCTCTACATTTGTTACCGGGGTTGCGTAGGCAAGAGCTTTCAAATGCCCCCATAACTGAAAGAGGGTTGAGGTCAGGAGAGCGTGGAGGCCATGGAATTGGTCCGCCTCTACCAATCCATCGGTCACCGAATCTGTTGTTGAGAAGCGTACGAACACTTCGACTGAAATGTGCAGGAGCTCCATCGTGCATGAACCACATGTTGTGTCGTACCTGTAAAGGCACATGTTCTAGCAGCACAGATAGAGTATCCAGTATGAAATCATGATAACGTGCTCCATTGAACGTAGGTGGAAGAACATGGGGCCCAATCAAGACATCACCAACAATGCCTGCCCAAACGTTCACAGAAAATCTGTGTTGATGACACAAGCACCGAAGTCAACATTACCTTCCTTCAATTTGGCCAACTGGCGGTGAATGGAGGAAGTACAGTACATACTGACGAAACTAAAATGAGCTCTAACATGGAAATTAAGCGTTTCCGGACTCATGTCCACATAATATCTTTTCTTTATTTGTGTGTGAGGAATGTTTCCTGAAAGTTTGGCCTTACCTTTTTGTAACACCCTGTATACTTTTCATATCACAACACTAGTATAAATTACTAGAAGACAGGCCCTGCCACGGTATATTATTCCCGTTATCAGCTGTCCTTTTAAAGTATAACCGCGCGACCGCTACGGTCGCAAGTCCGAATCCTGGCTCGGACATGGATGTGTGTGATGTCCTTAGGTTAGTTAGGTTTAAGTTCTAGGGGACTGATGACCTCCGAAGTTAAGTACCATAGTGCTCGGAGCCATTTGAACCATTTTTAAAGTATATTTATTCCCGCTAAATCATGTGAAACTATTTTTTTTGCTATTATTTGAACAGTGGTCTCCTTATTTGACGACATTTATAGTCATGTAACATTCCGATTTCAAAAGCTCCCGAGAAAGTGTGTGAAGTACAAAGGCCTGAAACTGTAATTTGTTGATGCGGGGTCTACTCCTCTCGTCTTGTATAGGGTGCCTAAAGGATGCTGTGTTCTCGGAATGCTATACAACAATTGAAGCAAATAATATTAGTGGTTTTATTTTATAAAGCAGATTGACAATACTTAACTTTGAAATAACAATGATGTCACAAGCGATGGGCGATATACAATATAAATTCGAGTCCTTTGCTATATACAATTTCATGTAAGTTTGACACAAGGTTTGTGGATCACTAATAACTGCTGTCGTAGTGTTCTCTGCTGGGCCTGTCCGTGTACTGTCCGAAAACTGGGCGAATCTCAGTGGTCGACGCTGGCAGGAGCGGCGCTTATATTCTCCTTTTGTAGAGGGCGCCTGCGTCGTGCTGCGGTCCTAATAAGCGCACGATTGGCCTACGTTTCACCGCCTTCTCTTGCGTTCTTCATCTTCGTTCCAGCGCTTGTGGTTACGCAACAACAGTTTATGTCATTTGGGAGAATTTTTGTTGTAGGACAGTGGTTTTTGTATAGGAGTGGACAACCAACATCTCGTCACTAATATGTGATACTATCTTAATTTTTAATGCTGATTCCAAGTCTGCTTTCAGCGTTTCTCTATCACATACAGTTTTGCCGCAGTTCGACTTCAAAGAAACGAGGGTCGTTCCGAAGTTAATGCATATTATTTTTATTCGTGGAAGCTACAGGAGATACATAAATTACAACAGTACGGCTAAATAGAGCAATACTTCAGCTACAGACTGTCATTTTTTCACATAGTCCGTACAATTCGTTTATGCACTTTTGCCAACGATGAACCAGGGCCTGCATGCTGTGCTTGTAAAAATCGGAACCGGCTGAGGCTAACCACTTCCTTACAGCATTGACAGCAGCTTCCGAGTCTTGAAAATGTTCGCCACGTAGTCCATCTTTCAGAGGCCCAAAGACGTGGAAGTCTGAAGGCGCTAAATCGAAACTGCATGGGGGATGTGGTAAGACAATGCAGCCAAATTTTTCAATGAGTTACGTGGTCCCAAAACTGATGTGGAGGCTGGCGTTATCATGTTGCAAGTGAAAGTTGGTCTTCTTCTCTGGCCTTACACTGGAAATTCGGGTTTTCAGCTTGGTCAGTGTTGTCTTGTAGCGTGCTGAACTCAAAGTTTCTCCAGCCTCCAGGACATCCAAAAGAGTCACAGCCTGGTTATGCCAGAAGACACGTTGCCTGCAGATGGCTGTGTCTTGAATTTCTTCTCTGACGGAGAATTCGCATATCGGCATTTCATGGACTGTCTTCTGGATTCCAGCTCGTAGTGGTGACACCACGTCTCATCTCAGGTGATGCCGCTATTCAGAAAATTGTCAGTTTCATATTGGTCTAGCCGGTCCCTACATATTTCCATTAGATGAGTTTTTTGTGCTTCTGTAAGCATCCAAGGGACCAATCTAGCACAGATTTTGCAATAACCAAGATGTCCCAACGTTCTTTCCAAGGCATTACAGCAGACATTCAGATTTGCACACAATTTCCTGGTCGTTGTCCGTCGATCAGCACGGATGACTTGACCAAGACTCTCTTCATTGCGAGGGATGACAGCTGTGCAGGTCAGCCGCGCCGTGGCTTGTCATGAGCCGCGCGGAGTGGCCGCGCGGTTTGAGGCGTCATGTCACGGACTGCGCGGCGCCTCCCGCCAGAGGTTCGAGTCCTCTCTCGGGCATGGGTGTGTGTGTTGTTCTTAGCATAACTTAGTTAAAGTTAGTTTAAGTAGTGACCTAAGCAGTTTGGTCCCTTAGAAAGTCAAATACATTTGAACGATTTTGATTGTCTTGCACACTCTTTTCACCGCCTGGAAAATGCCGCACCCAACGCCCCATATTGCTCACTTCTATTGTATCGCATCCATACACCTCTAGCAAGGGTCGATAGATTTCATTCGGCGCAATTTAGTAGCAGTGAGGAATTCAATCACACGTCGCTGTTTTGTACGTGCGTCCGAATCACTCCATTTTGGAACACTTCTCTGCTGGTGCCAACTACCGCAGAACATCGGAACCACCTGCAAATGAAAGAGGAAGGTTCAAGCATTAGCACTACACTAATGACATCTGGGGCGGACATCCAAAGTCACCACAAAGAAAAAGGGAGGCATCACCATGTAATGCGTATTGTTGGAGAGAAATTTCTCATTACAGCCTTGTATACCTTTAGGTTATTACACCTGTTGATGCTAGTTGTTATTTTGTGACGATGAAAGCGTTGTTTATCTCACACTCTTGCATTAACAGTGTTTTACTGCGATTATTCTATATGTTAAAGACAGTATTGATAAAACAGTTAGCCTGTTATTTGTAGTTACTACAATGTCAACACGCAGATGTGTGAACAACCTAAATGTTTTCTCTTACATTTGTGGAAATTATGCAGTGCCTAAGCAGAGAATGGTTATAACGGACTTTATGAAAAAAAAATTACCGTGCTGATTTTAAAATGAAATTTGGTGAGCAGGACAAGAGAAGAGAGCAAAAGACAGGTTGCCACTATTGTGCTGAGACTTTAAGATTGTGGACGAAAGGAAAGATACCACGGATGCCATTTGCGATTCGAGTGGTGTGGAGGGAGCCTAAAAATCACCTTAATGACTTTTACTTTTGTTTAATTAATGTTCAAGGATGTAATTCGAAAAATAAGGAACAAATTGTGTCTCCAGGCATTGATTCAGCCATTAGGCCAGTTGCACATGGAGAAGATGTGGTTGCTCCACTTCTTTGAGCTGTTTTAGAAGACGTGGCAGAAGATGACGATGGAAATGAAGGTGAATTACCGAAGACGGTAGCGATGTATTCAAGCCTGAATGCGACTTTACTCCACAACTTTTCTCTCAGAGTGAATTTAATGATCTCGTACGAGATTTGAATTTGTCTATGGAATCTGTGGACCTATTTGGTTCCCGGTTAAATAGTGAGAATCTTCTGGAACCAGGAACACTTAACTCATGTTACAGACATAGAGAGAAAGACCTAGTTCCTTTATTCTCGTAGAAAGAGTCCGTGGTTTAGTGCAATAACATAAATGAGTTAATACACTTCTGTGGCATTGAATATGATCCTACTGAGTGGACACATTTTCTAGACTCATCAACGAGGAGCCTGATGGGTCCATTCCTGTGGCACATGGAGTTCAAATGAAAGAGACGTACGACAACATGAAGATACTCTTAGTAAGTACTCAGTATGAGGAACACAAATGGCTTATCTGTGGTGACTTCACAGTTGTTGGAATACCATTAGGACAACAAGCTGCGTTCACAAAAATGCATTGCTTTCTACGTGAATGGGAAGGTCGGGTAAGGCAATGACATTGGACCGTGAGAGTTTGGTCAGAGCGGAGAAATTTTACGGCTGGAATTAAAAATATTCTGCACGAACCACTTGTGGTACCAAAAAATATTTTGCTTCCACCAGTGCACATAAAATTGGGCTTGATGAAGCAATTTGTAAAGGCTCTACCACAGCCTGGAAGCTGCTTCAAGGACTTTTCCAAGAAATTTCCCCTCATCACAAAAGACGAATTGGAAGCTGGAAATTTTGAAGATCCTAAAATAATGAAGCGATGAAGCATGAAGATTTTCAAAAGACGATGAAGAAGAGAGAAAGAAGACGCATGGACCGCCTTCCTATGAGTTACTGAGAACTTTTTAGAGACTAACAAAGATCTTAATTACAAGGCCATTGTTAAAAAACACTTGCAAAATTTCAAGAAGATGGGTTGTAACGTAAGTGTTAAAGTCCACTTTCTAACCTCACATATCGACGGCTTTCCGCAAAATTTGGGGCGTTATAGTGAAGGACAAGGTGAAAGTTTCCACCAAGATATGGAGATGGAGAGAAGATACCAGGGGAAGTTGAATGGAGCTATGGTGACGGACAACTGTTGGATGTTGAAGAGGGCCAGTCATCGTATACAAGGATCTGCAAGAAAGTCAAAGAAGAGGAAGTTTAAAAATTAAAGAAACACTGTTGACTTCTTGTTTTTGTACAAGGTAGTCACGAAATAAATCAAGAGAGTTCTGTAGAGTATTCTTTAAATATATTTTATTTTTTAAATGTGTTTTGATTAAAAACTCACCTTGTGTGAAATAGGGTTTCAATGTGTTTGCGGGCTTAGAAGTTAAAATCGTCAAAATATTACTTCTTATTTTGTCTAAAAACCTGACGTGACAGATAGTAACGAAAGTTATTTCTAGAATCGACTTAAAACATTGATTGAAGAACATGTACTTTCAAAAAACCACCTGACGAAAAGGTTTAAAATGCACTCTGGTATAAAATATTAGTATTATCCATTACAGGGCTTTGGTGGCAGGTTTTTCAGAAAATAATTTTTAAAAATAACAACTTTATACTGCGCAAAATGCTTTGTGAAACGACAGAGGTGTTTTACGAGTATTATTAATTAATGGTGTTAAATTATTTATCAAATCGCTACTATGTGTTATCTAGTTAATCCTTCACTGTATAGAATGTATTCCCTAGCAGATATTTTTAACAGTCTTCCTAAACAATTTTTTTAGTACTCTCTTTCATATTTCTACGCAAATTATTGGGCAGCTTTAGTCTCTGGTAGAAAATGCGGTTTTGAGGTTTACGTTTATTCGTTGATAAATATAATTTTAGTCTAGAAATTTTTCCATGGTCGTGGCGAAGAGCTGTTTGGGTGATAAGTATCAAGGTTATTTTTCATGTGTATAATTGAATGATGAATGTAATTAGCTGGTGTAGCTACAATACGCAAACTTTTGTATCGATTTTTACAATGAGATCGATTACTGTTTTCGATCGTTACTCAAATAGAGGCTAGTGGGCGCGCCAGCTCTCTGTGAATCACGCAAACTTTGTTATCGTGTTTCTGATTCTTTGTGCATCGTGGTTTCAGAAGCAGAGGCTCGGGACGAGTCAGGTGTTTGCCTGAACGAGCGTGGGAAACCGCTTATAAGCCACTCTGTAGATGACCGGTGCACCGACCACGTGCCACTGGGTAATACCGCGTGCGCATTCGATCTGGCTCTGACTCATCTGCGTGTCTCGTAAGCAAGCACGTCAACGCATTGCAAGAGGTCCCCGCCTCTGACGGAACATCGAAAAATTCTGCTGTTTTTAGTGATGACAGAAGATTCCGCCTTTGCATCAGTAATGGCCATTCACGAGCGTGGCGTTGAAAAAGAAAGCCAGTGATCTGACAGCCAGAGATGCATAGGAGCAGCCAACTCTGCACACAAAGGCGCGCGCGCGCTTGTATGTGTGAAGTGGAAGGAAAAGGGGAAAATCGGGGAGAGAAATCATAACTTTCAGTGACGTACATACGGAAAATGACGTAGTTCATTCAGTTGCCGTGCAACAACCCCAGTGGCAGACGCTGTATGAGAGGCCTAATGCATCATGGAAAGATTTGCTGTCGAAATTTCGAGAGTATATGTTCCAAGAAGAGCCGGGCAGCATATTACTTCCTCCGGCAACCGTCCCGTCAAATGAACACGACGAGAAAATCAGAGGTATTAGATGTCATAGGGAGCATGACAGACAGATATTTTTCCCGCACGCCGTTGGTGGACGGAACGGGGAAGGAGGAAAAAGATAGTGGTGGCACAAATCCCCATCCCCACACACCGTAAGGCTAGGTGCAAATTGAGACGCGTATAGCGCCTGTGGTGCGGCGCAGTGCAGCGCGCTTTTTCGTAATTTCACAGGTTCAAATAAGGCTAAGCGCAAATTGAGACGCGTATAGCACGTGTGGCGTGACACGACATTACAGCGCGACGCGCACGTTGCGCATTGGTATCGCAAGCACTGCGCATATTGCGACGCGTACACACACTTCGCACGCGCCGAATGAAGACGCTCCGCGCTGATAGAACCGAAGGGCGCGCACACTGTAATCTTTCTCAAAAGATTTTACAGAAACTATTCAGTGAAAATATCTGATTTTTGCCTTACTTGTAGTGTTATATGTCAGCTTCGTGGTGAAGTGCCCATCATCCCACTAATGGCCATACTTATTGGGATATACACCTTTTAGTAAGACACTACGCAAAATTTAAAACGTCTGTAATGCAAAGTAGGGGTCGCTATGATTTTGCGTTTGGTGCGTAATACACCGTATGTTACTGTGTATGAAATTTAGCTAACGTATTGCATTTTTCTTTACACTTAGGAGGAGGTCTCTATCTGTCTCCGATCTCAAGAAAATTGATCCTATGTAGCGCATTGACTCCCTCGATAATGAATTATTTACAACATCCCTCATATCTCCTAAGCCGCTTGAGACATCGAAACGAAATTTTTGCGAATGGTGGCACACAAGGAGGAGAGTACTTTGCCAGTTCGTAAACACACTGAACTTTCTTATCTATGACGATATATCAGATATTGTACTTTCTATTTAATTTTTTTTTCATGCCCGTGACTGTTATTCTTCAGCGTTGTCGACAGCTAGTGAAATAAGAGTTCCCTAGTATGCAAATAAACATGAAATTTCTTCTAATGAGACACAGTTTCAGAATTCTGTCACAATAGCTGCTGCAAAAATGAGTTTGTGCAGATTATGCTGTGTTTTGGCAAAAGTATAATTAAACCAGTCAACAAGAGAAATGTGTCCATTATTCATAAGTGATGATGTCTCTTCGAATGAGAAAAGGTTAACAATTCACTCAAAAATAAATTGCCAATTCTGTTGGAATTTTCGTTGAATCCCATATCCCATCGTATTTTTAACACTGAGAGACTGGGATGGAAACTTACTGAAGAATTTTATTCCTTTTGTTCATGTGAGCAGCATTAAAACAATGACGAGCGTACTTTTCAGGTGGAACGACACGCACATGTCAGATGCTGGTTCTTTACCTATGCCTTGCCAAACTGACATCGTGTGATTGGCGAAAATAATAGTTTGTATTGAGAAAAGTAAACAATTAATACGTGACACAACAAAATGGTCAGTGTACTGTCAGCAGCTGAGAATATGCGCACAACAGGAATGCGGAAGCTAGCCAAGTGTGTTTTGCGAGAGGAAGAGTTCACGTCGTTCGAAAAACATTGTCGTGAAAGTAGATCTACCTTTGTCAGCATTACGTTTCAACAAATTAAATATATCAGATAAGCACACTCTTTCAGGATGCTCATACTTTCGGAATAATACCAACCACTACCTCATTTATGTAGTCTGTTGTGTAATTAGTTTAGGAATGCTGACAGTGTATATGCAACCACTCAAATGCTTTTTCTCGTCACGACGAGCCGATTAAAACATCGTTATTCGTGAGGCCGTCTAACTGTTTCTAGCTTGCAGTGGAAATGTGATGTCCACATGTACATAGTATAACGTCTCTTATTCTATCCATATACAAATAATGACAGTGAAACTTTTGTACTTCATATCTCAATCGCTTTTTACCAGGAGCACAAAGGGGCCATACCTTTGGAAATTAAGCCTTTTCGACTTTTTGTAACAGGTCGTAGAGACAGTCAGCATAACAAGCAGCAAATACATAACCTTGTTGTACCTTCCTGCCTTGCTTCTAGATCATATGATTTTATAATATTCCTTACTTCCTTATTCACTACCCTCACGATGTATCACCTGTCCCTTCTTACGATGTGGAAACACTGTGGAGGCAGAAGGTAGTTCCAGTGGCTAATGGCTCACCAGCTACTAAACTGCGCATTGCTCTTGACAAAAGAATAAGCGAAACAAAAAAGTATACAGATATAAGCCCGCCCGGGTAGCCGTGCGTCTAACGCACTGCTTTCCGGTCGGGAAGGCATACCGGTCCCCGGCACGAATCCTCCCGGCTGATTAGAGTCGAGGTCCGGTGTGCCGGCTAGTCTGTGGATGGTTTTTAGGGCGGTTTTCCATCTGCCTCGGCGAATGGGGGCTGGTTCCCCTTATTCTGACTCAGTTACACTCTGTCGGCAATTGTTGCACTAACAATTTCTCCACGTACGTGTACACCATAATACTCTACCACTCAAACGAGCGAGGTGGCGCAGTGGTTAGCACACTGGACTCTCATTCGGGAGGACGACGGTTTAATCCCGCGTCCGGCCATCCTGATTTAGGTTTTCCGTGATTTCCCTAAATCGCTCCAGGCAAATACCGGGATGGTTCCTTTCAAAGGGCACGGCCGACTATCTTCCCCATCCGTCCCTAACCCGATGATACCGATGACCTCGCTGTCTGGTCTCCTCCCCCAAAACCACCATCATCTACCACTCAGACATTGGGGCTACACTCGTGTGGTGTGAGACGTGCCCGGGTGGGGGGGGGGGGGGGGGGAGGGTTGGGGGGGGTGTCCACTGGGGATCGAACCGCACAATAACCGTCGGTTTCTAGGTCCCCAGTTCCATACGATACAATCACCATCATCAGTTATCTGCTATATTAGCAGGTCCTTTGCCTCTCCATTTTCTGCGATCCATTGCTTCCTTCTTAAGGCTGCTGTATGTTGTACCGTCCATCATGTCATCCAGTATCTGGAATCTCTTCCTTCTTCGCTTCCTTTTCCTTTCTACATAACCTTCTAAAACTGTTTTTATCAGTCTGTCATTCTTTCTTAATATATGCCCAATCCAATTTCCATTTCTTCTCTTTATTACATCTAATAACTGTTTTTTCTCTCCCACTCTCCTCAGTACCTCTTCATTTTTTGCTCTGTCCATCCATCTTATTCTTTCCATCCTCCACCATGTCCAGATCTCAAAAGCCTCCAGCCTTTCTCTGTCTTTTTTCCTCATAGTCCATGTTTCAGCACCATATAGTAGAACACTCCATACAAGACATTTTATGAGTCTCTTTCTCAGTTCTCTGTCCAGACCGCTGCAGAAAATTCTCCTTTTCTTATAAAACGCCTCTTTTGCCATTGCTATCCTTGTTTTAATTTCTGTAGTGCACTTCCCGTCGGTGTCTATCCTGCTTCCAAGATAATTAAAATTTTGCACCTGTTGTAGTATTTCTCCATTAGGTGATAGACAGCATCCCTGTATTACTCCTTTTACTAGTCTGATCCAGTTTGTACTTTCACTTTAACTGAAACTTTTTGATTAAGATATAATGAGTTTATAAGTCTTCTGGTTTTCCAGTCCACTCTCTTTTCCCTCATTATAGTCGCCAGCTTGTCCCAAGCCACATTGTCAAAATGGCTCTGAGCACTATGGGACTCAACTTCTGAGGTCATTAGTCCCCTAGAACTTAGAACTAATTAAACCTAACTAACCTAAGGACATCACAAACATCCATGCCCGAGGCAGGATTCGAACCTGCGACCGTAGCGGTCTTGCGGTTCCAGACTGCAGCGCCTTTAACCGCACGGCCACTTCGGCCGGCCCACATTGTCAAATGCCTTTTCTAGATCGATGAAGCACATATATAAGTCTCTTCCATTTTCAATAAACCTTTCTCCCAAGATTCGTAGGAGCCTTATTGTATCTCTGGTGCCCGTATTCCGTCTAAAGCCAAACTGCTCCTCGCCAAGATTTTCCTCCATTACTTTTTCAAGTCTGTTATTAATTATTCTTAACATCACTTTGGCTGCATGTGAAATAAGGCCATTCACCACAGTCACATATTTTATTACATAACCTCAATATTTCTCCTATTCCATCTTGGTTCAAGCATTTTTGTATTTCTCCCGGTATTGTATCTGTACCTACCGCGTTGCCATTTTTCATTGCAGCTATGGCAGACTTTACGATACAATACAGATATATATATATGTATATATATGTATATATATAACTGAAAACTATTATGTACTAACGGAAAGAGATGGAGAGCTTAACGGCGAAAATCGAAAAACGAAACACTACTCAGTGACAATAAAATTCAGTATACCGTAAGGCTGATTCTTAGGACGGGCAATACTTCCGCTGCCCATATTCGCCATGCCGAAGTGAGTATATAGCAGGACTACCTTCCCGATTCCCACCTCACCCCTCCCACAGCGCTCGCGTGACCCGCGGCGCGAGACAGTGCCACAACCACAACGAGGCGCCACCTGGCCCAGGCGCGTATCGCGTCCCAGTCACGTCGCGTCGGAATTTGCGCGGTCCAAGCCGTCAGCACAAGGACCGCGCTGTCGAACGTCAACGTTGAGAGTGATGAGTTCAACGTGCTGCTGAACGTTCAAAAACGATGAGACTTGTTCATACGGTACTTGGGCTCCAACATAGTATACTCGATCACAGTGCACTCCAGCGGCAGTTGCGGGACGTTTCTAGTTCGTAAATCACACTATTTACTAAAGGAACGCGCGTAAAATTCCCACGTCAGCTCTATTAAAATGCACATTTCCTCCATTGTCCATCTGCTAGTCACGTTGTATACGCAAATAAAAACTTCACTGTCCATGTACATGTTTTAAGACGAAAAGAAAAGTACCGTGTCCAATCAGTAAGGATACAGTTCCATTACAAACAGTGCGACAAATATTTGCAATAGTTCTCCACATAAGATAAACATTATTTCATAATTCCCACATTTTAGTAAAACCCCAAGGTCATTCGTACTTGATCACTGTTCCTACCCAGTAGCAGAATCTTTGCAAGAAACGTATAAAGGTATTTTGCTCCTTTTTCTTTTACAAATAGGGCAACATGTCCTGTAGATTAAGCCACTCGAACAAACTCACTCCTGAAGAAAAGGTGAACTTATATTTGCTGGCCGTGTGGCATCGCCCGCTCTGCCTGTGAGTGGACATGTGGCCGCTCCTTCAGCAAGGTTCGAGCAGGCACACGGGGGGAGGGGTTTATTAGTTCAAATGGCTCTGAGCACTATGCGACTAAACTTCTGAGGTCATCAGTCGCCTAGAACTTAGAACTAATTAAACCTAACTAACCTAAGGACATCACACACATCCATGCCCGAGGAAGGATTCGAACCTGCGACCGTAGCGGTCGCTCGGTTCCAGACTGTAGCGCCCAGAACCGCACGGCCACTCCGGCCGGCGTTTATTAGTTACTGGGAGCTCCAACGTTAGGCGGGTGATGGAGCCCCTTAGGGAAATAGCGGAAAGGTCGGGGAAGAACGCCAGTGTTCACTCTGTCTGCTTGCCGAGGGGTCTCATCCGAGATGTGGAGGAGGCCCTGCCGGCGGCGATAGAGAGCAATGGGTGCACCCGACTGCAAATTGATGCTCATGTCGGCACAAATGATTCGTGCCATCTAGGTTCAGAGTCATCCTCAGTTCGTACTGGTGGTTGGCGGAATTGGTGAGGTAGGAAAGCCTCGCTCGCGGGGTGGAATCAGAGCTAACTATTTGTAGTATCGTCCCCAGAACCGATCGCGGTCCTCTGGTTTGGAGCCGAGTGGAAGGCTTAAACCAGAGGCTCAGACGATTCTGCGGAGATCTGGGGTGCAAATTTCTCGACCTCCGCTATCGGGTGGAGAAATGTAGGGTCCCCCTGAATAGGTCAGGCGTGCACTACACGGCGGAAGCGGCTGCAAGGGTAGCGGATTACGTGTGGAGTGCACATGTGGGTTTTTTAGGTTAGAGAATTCCCTCCCTAGGCCCGACAAGACGCCTCCTGAGACGCGGCAAGGTAGGAGTAGGCAAAATGCAACAGGGAATAACAATGTTAATGTGCTAACTGCAGGAGCGTCTATAGAAAGGTCCCAGAACTGCTCTCATTAATAAACTCAGATTGGAATGTATACCGCAGAGACAGGCTGGGCAGTGAAGGGGGAGGCGTGCTTATAGCGATAAGAAGTGCAATAGTATCGAAGGAAATTGACGGAGATCCGAAATGTGAAATAATTTGGGTGAAGGTCACGGTTAAAGCAGGCTCAGACATGGTAATTGGATGTCTCTATAGGCCCCCTGGCTCAGCAGCTGTTGTGGCTGAGCACCTGAAGGATAATTTGGATAATATTTATAGTAGATTTCCCCACCATGTTATAGTTCTGGGTGGAGATTTTAATTTGCCGGATATAGACTGGGAGACTCATACGTTCATAACGGGTGGCAGGGACAAAGAATCCAGTGAAATTTTTTTAAGTGCTTTATCTGAAAACTACCTTGAGCAGTTAAACAGAGAACCGACTCGTGGCGATAACATATTAGACCTTCTGGTGACAAACAGACCCGAACTATTTGAAACAGTTAACGCAGAACAGGGAATCAGCGATCATAAAGCGGTTACTGCATCGATGATTTCAGCCGTAAATAGAAATATTAAAAATTGTAGGAAGATTTTTCTGTTTAGCAAAAGTGACAAAAAGCAGATTACAGAGTACATGACGGCTCAACACAAAAGTTTTGTCTCAAGTACAGATAGCGTCGAGGATCAGTGGACAAAGTTCAAAACCATCGTACAATATGCGTTAGATGAGTATGTGCCAAGCAAGATCGTAAGAGATGGAAAAGAGCCACCGTGGTACAACAACCGAGTTAGGAAACTGCTGCGGAAGCAAAGGGAACTTCACAGCAAACATAAACATAGCCAAAGCCTTGCAGACAAACAAAAATTACACGAAGCGAAATGTAGTGTGAGGAGGGCTATGCGAGAGGCGTTCAATGAATTCGAAAGTAAAGTTCTATGTACTGACTTGGCAGAAAATCCTAAGAAATTGTGGTCTTATGTCAAAGCGGTAGGTGGATCAAAACAAAATGTCCAGACACTATGTGACCAAAATGGTACTGAAACAGAGGATGACAGACTAAAGGCCGAAATACTAAATGTCTTTTTCCAAAGCAGTTTCACAGAGGAAGACTGCACTGTAGTTCCTTCTCTAGATTGTCGCACAGGTGACAAAATGGTAGATATCGAAATAGACGACAGCGGGATAGAGAAACAATTAAAATCGCTCAAAAGAGGAAAGACCGCTGGACCTGATGGGATACCAGTTCGATTTTACACAGAGTAAGGGAAGGAACTTGCCCCTCTTTTTGCAGCGGTGCACCGTAGGTCTCTAGAAGAGCGTAGCGTTCCAAAAGATTGGAAAAGAGCAAAGGTCATCCCCGTTTTCAAGAATGGACGTCGAACAGATGTGCAGAACTATAGACCTATATCTCTAACGTCGATCAGTTGTAGAATTTTGGAACACGTATTATGTTCGAGTATAATGACTTTTCTGGAGACTAGAAATCTACTCTGTAGGAATCAGCATGGGTTTCGAAAAAGACGGTCGTGTGAAACCCAGCTCGCGCTATTCGTCCACGAGACTCAGAGAGCCATAGACATGGGTTCACAGGTAGATGCCGTGTTTCTTGACTTCCGCAAGGCGTTCGATACAGTTCCCCACAGTCGTTTAATGAACAAAGTAAGAACATATGGACTATCAGACCAATTGTGTGATTGGATGGAAGAGTTCCTAGATAAGAGAACGCGGCATGTCATTCTCAATGGAGAGAAGTCTTCCGAAGTAAGAGTGATTTCAGGTGTGCCGTAGGGGAGTGTCATAGGACCGTTGCTATTCACAATATACATAAATGACCTTGTGGATGACATCGGAAGTTCACTGAGGCTTTTTGCAGATGATGTTGTGGTGTATCGAGAGGTTGTAACAATGGAAAATTGTACTGAAATGCAGGAGGATCTGCAACGAATTGACGCATGGCAATTGACGCAAGGAATGGCAATTGAATCTCAATGTAGACAAGTGTAATGTGCTGCGAATACATAGAAAAAAGATCCTTTATCATTTAGCTACAATATAGCAGGTCAGCAACTGGAAGCAGTTAATTCCATAAATTATCTGGGAGTACGCATTAGGAGTGATTTAAAATGGAATGATCATATAAAGTTGATCGTCGGTAAAGCAGATCCACAGACTGAGATTCATTGGAAGAATCCTAAGGAAATGCAATCCGAAAACAAAGGAAGTAGTACGCTTGTTCGGCCACTGCTTGAATACTGCTCAACAGTGTGGGATCCGTACCAGATAGAGTTGATAGAAGCGATAGAGAAGATCCAATGCAGAGCAGTGCGCTTCGTTACAGGATCATTTAGTAATCGCGAAAGCGCTACGGAGATGATATATAAACTCCAGTGGAAGACTCTGCAGGAGAGACGCTCAGTAGCTCGGTATGGGCTTTTGTTAAAGTTTCGAGAACATACCTTCACCAAAGAGTCAAGCAGTATATTGCTCCCTCCTACGTATATCTCGCGAAGAGACCATGAGGATAAAATCAGAGAAATTAGAGCCCACACAGAGGCATACCGACAATCCTTCTTTCCACGAACGATACGAGACTGGAATAGAAGGGAGAACCGATAGAGGTACTCAGGGTACCCTCCGCCACACACCGTCAGGTGGCTTGCGGAGTATGGATGTAGATGTAGATGTAGATGCATAACATCAAATATTACGGTATATGCTTATATTAAACTAACAATAAAGCATCAGAACCTATTAAAAACGCGAAAGTTAGGAAAAAGAATTTTTCATGGGCCAAAACGCGATTGACCGCCGTATCATGTATTCAGTTTAGAATCAGTGACACTACTCTTTACACTTTTTTTGGAATCGTTTTTATTACAACTGTTTTTTTATCTCTTTTTTTTCTATGTTGTTCGTTGAATTTGTTCGTGTCGGATGTCCGATGACACTCGTTCAAGTTGTTCGTTGATCCGTTCACTCAGTTTTTTATTACAAAGGGTAGCTAAACCCTCTGACCGAACACCCTTTTTTTTAAATCTCATTTTGTTCGTTGCATCTACTCGGGGCGGAATTCGAAAGACATCCACTTAAGTTCGTTATTGATCCATTAACACATTTTTTTTATTACAGTGGGCAACTTACCCTCTGACCGAACACGCTGAGATACCGTGATGGCGCACTAAACCAATGGCAATTGCTCAGCAGCCAATTCTACCATGTTACACTTGCTAAAAGATTTAATCGTAGTTATGTTACTAACTGAAACTTGATTATAACAAATTGTACCAAGAACAATGCGTTTTTGGTGGATCCTCAGTGTGGGGTTGCCTTCGCCGGCCGATGTGGTTGAGCGGTTCTAGGCAGTTTAGTCTGGAACCGCGCGACCGCTACGGTCGCAGGTTCGAATCCTGCCTCGGGCATGGATGTGTGTGATGCCCTTATGTTAGTTAGCTATAAGTAGTTCTAAGTTCTAGGGGACTGATGATCTCAGATGTTAAGTCCCATGGTGCTCAGAGTCATTTGTTGTTCCCTTCAGATGGCATACGCTCGTAATACGCAAGTTACAATAACTTTTTTGCCATGAATATGATGTTTCTCATTATTTTATTGCAACGAATCATACAGTTAACAACCGGTTTTTGAGCGATTCTCAATTATCTGGTGCCATTTTTTGCTTCGTTCTTGAAGGACGACGTGTTCAGTGAATTGATTTTGAAACGTCCCCTTTGAAAAATTAATCACGACTAGCTGGAAAATCTCTTACGTTATTTGATTTTTAAACAGCTGAGCAAAACCGAACGTACTCAGGCGTTTCTCTCTTTACTTATTCTGATCATTAATAAACTGACACACAATATTTTTAGCGCAACGCAAGCTGACTTTCATTAATCCCTATAACAGAATGGCCCTGACTAACAATAACCTATACCTTTCATGAATCACTTACCTCACAAAAATCGTCGTTACTCGAACTACTGCAACACAGTGAGCGCCCATACTGCCAGCTAAATAAAAGATTCTGACTACTGAAGGCACTAACTACTGATAGGGATAGTTAGCAAACGAAAGATTTTGATAGAGAACAAACAATGTATTTACCTTAATAGAGTTCAAAGGTCACAAAATATATATATATATATATATATATATATATATATATATATATATATATATACAGGGTGTTTCAAAAATGACCGGTATATTTGAAACGGCAATAAAAACTAAACGAGCAGCGATAGAAATACACCGTTTGTTGCAATATGCTTGGAACAACAGTACATTTTCAGGCGGACAAACTTTCGAAATTACAGTAGTTACAATTTTCAACAACAGATGGCGCTGCAAGTGGTGTGAAAGATATAGAAGACAACGCAGTCTGTGGGTGCGCCATTCTGTACGTCGTCTTTCTGCTGTAAGCGTGTGCTGTTCACAACGTGGAAGTGTGCTGTAGACAACATGGTTTATTCCTTAGAACAGAGGATTTTTCTGGTGTTGGAATTCCACCGCCTAGAACACAGTGTTGTTGCAACAAGACGAAGTTTTCAACGGAGGTTTAATGTAACCAAAGGACCGAAAAGCGATACAATAAAGGATCTGTTTGAAAAATTACAACAGACTGGGAACGTGACGGATGAACGTGCTGGAAAGGTAGGGCGACCGCGTACGGCAACCACAGAGGGCAACGCGCAGCTAGTGCAGCAGGTGATCCAACAGCGGCCTCGGGTTTCCGTTCGCTGTGTTGCAGCTGCGGTCCAAATGACGCCAACGTCCACGTATCGTCTCATGCGCCAGAGTTTACACCTCTATCCATACAAAATTCAAACGCGGCAACCCCTCAGCGCCGCTACCATTGCTGCACGGGAGACATTCGCTAACGATATAGTGCACAGGATTGATGACGGCGATATGCATGTGGGCAGTATTTGGTTTACTGACGAAGCTTATTTTTACCTGGACGGCTTCGTCAATAAACAGAACTGGCGCATATGGGGAACCGAAAAGCCCCATGTTGCAGTCCCATCGTCCCTGCATCCTCTAAAAGTACTGGTCTGGGCCGCCATTTCTTCCAAAGGAATCATTGGCCCATTTTTCAGATCCGAAACGATTACTGCATCACGCTATCTGGACATTCTTCGTGAATTTGTGGCGGTACAAACTGCCTTAGACGACACTGCGAACACCTCGTGGTTTATGCAAGATGGTACCCGGCCACATCGCACGGCCGACGTCTTTAATTTCCTGAATGAATATTTCGATGATCGTGTGATTGCTTTGGGCTATCCGAAACATACAAGAGGCGGCGTGGATTGGCCTCCCTATTCGCCAGACATGAACCGCTGTGACTTCTTTCTGTGGGGCCACTTGAAAGACCAGGTGTACCGCCAGGATCCAGAAACAATTGAACAGCTGAAGCAGTACATCTCATCTGCATGTGAAGCCATTCCGCCAGACACGTTGTCAAAGGTTTCGGGTAATTTCATTCAGAGACTACGCCATATTATTGCTACGCATGGTGGATATGTGGAAAATATCGTACTATAGAGTTTCCCAGATCGCAGCGCCATCTGTTGAGAAAATTGTAACTACTGTAATTTCGAAAGTTTGTCTGCCTGAAAATGTACTGTTATCCCAAGCATATTGCAACAAACAGTGTATTTCTATCGCTGCTCGTTTAGTTTTTATTGCCGTTTCAAATATACCGGTCATTTTTGAAACACCCTATATATATATATATATATATATATATATATATATATATATATATATATATATATATATATATATATATATATCAGTTCATGAGATTTTTCTGACGGCTACCCGTCCAGATCGTCCGCTCTCAAAATTCTGGCTTCTCTCTCCCCACATCCACAACTGCTGGGGGATCACCTCCAACTGCGCAACGCTACGCGCTGTTACCATCCAACTGCCCAACACTAAGATCGCGAATATTCCAACATCACCAACCAGCCACAGACTGCACACAGCACAGTCAGTGATTTTCATACAGAGCGCTACGTGGCGTTACCAACATACAAACCTAAACAGCCTACTTACAATTTCTCTAGCGTATTTATGTAGATTTTATCGCGTAGCGGAGTCAGATAATCTTAGGCAGCGGAGTGTGCGCTGATATGAAACTTCCTGGCAGATTGAAAATCTCATTCTGGAAACATCCCCCAGGCTGTGGCTAAGCCATGTCTCCGCTATATCCTTTCTTTTAGGAGTGCTAGTTCTGCAAGGTTCGCAGAAGAGCTTCTGTAAAGTTTGGAAGGTAGGAGACGAGATACTGGCAGAAGTGGGGCTGTGAGTACCGGGCGTGAGTTGTGCTTCGGTAGCTCAGATGGTAGAGCACTTGCCCGCGATAGGCAAAGGTCCCGAGTTCGAGTCTCGGTCGGGCACACAGTTTTAATCTGCCAGGAAGTTTCATATCAGCGCACACTCCGCTGCAGAGTGAAAATCTCATTGGGGAAGGACCTTCTTAATATCTACAAAGGTGAGTATTAAAATCGGATCAGGGTTACAGCCAACTTTAGATCTTCTGGTAGCAGTTGCTGCGAGAGGCCAAATAACGACGGAACTCTAGCATTATACTCCACACGGGTCATTCGTATGGTCGAGTTTTAGCATTAGGCAACACTGAGCGGCAGTGCGGGTTGGTGTGGAGTCAGCAACGGGCCTTCCGGTTAGTAACGTCGGCTTACGAAACAGTAGCCTCTGCTTTCCATTTCAGCAGCTCATCAGTTGTAGACCCGTTTCCACTTCTTCTAACAAGGTAATGTTCTTGGCGATGTTAGTGATCGATCCCGAGTCATCCTTGCGACAGAAACGTTGATCTCTCAGTAACGCGTGTGGATGCCTAAAGGAACAACGAATATCATTAGTATTTCTTATGAAAAGATCTAGCAGAGTGTACGCTGACTATTTCTCTCTAATGTTGCATGACAATTTTACTGCAACAGAGACATTGCGTAGAGGGCGAGTAGACGAAAATATGAAATGACTACACCTTTCTATCGGTTGTTAATGTTCAAAAATTTTTTAAAGCAATCGTGGTCTGGTGGACTCCATAGTGTGCGCGAAGATCACACCGTTACTTTCTTCATGGATTCACTAAAAATCTAGACTAAAAGAGTCTACTTAGGTACCTGAGCCGTGTAAGTAGATGGAATTCGGTTGTACGTAATATGCGCTAGAACAAAGTTGGGAGAAATGCAGTTTTGCACATGAAAAATATACCTGCCATCCCTGTAATTGTTTCAAGACAATGTAATTACAGATTAAATAGACAGGCTTGTAGTTTCTGTGCGACATTTCTTTTTCCATTAGAGTAAGTCTGTCATATGGTATAATGAAATAATGATTGAAGAAATTTAATTTTGTAATACTATTGTGTATTACTAAGTATTCGACAACGTGGATACCAACGCTTAATACCCTCCAACAACAGCGATAATATAAAGATACTAAAGAGTGTGAATATCGAAAGGTTAGTCTGTGTATCAAATGCGAACACATTGTCCGCTGTATTATGGCCTTTACCAGGAGACGACACAATAATTTAGACAGTGGACCCGGATTCCCCTTCTTAATTTACATTTTAAATGCTTTCCCTTTCACAGGACAGCGAGTAGCATTCCTTGTACATGCTCTTGCCGTTTCTTTCCCCCTCCTTGTTCAATCCGAGCTTAATATCCATTTCTAATGTCCTCGATTTAGACGATAGGCTTCAGCCTCATCTTACGTTTCCATTTCCTACTGGACGCCCGATAGACTGCTGATAAAAGATTCAAATTACCGAAGTTATGCTGCAGTTCTCACTTCATTCTGAACTGATGTTACATTCGACATGGTGAATGTTTTGGAAGGAGGTCATATACGGAGTAAACTATTCTATGAATAAGACACTTCAGTTTCTCGTTGCGTAAAGAATGGTCAAATAACTTAGAGGAATGCAGCTGGGTGAAGTCTTTGTGCACACACAGTCATTTGTGCCTTGAAAATTACGTAGTGTGCACATGTGGAAGAAGTCACCCGTAAGTTGTTTGAAAATTCCATGGCTGTATTATCATATAAATCAAATTTCGTACCTCGGAGTACTAAAACGAACATAACACCGTGCGTGTCGGTTTTGCCAGTTCTTGTTATCAGCGTGAAGTGAGAAAATGCTAAGGTAAAGTATCAACACGAGCTACATCGCAAATCTCAGCATCAGTACTGGGTCACCATTTTTTTAAGTGAATGAAACCAGGAGAATGACATAATATCTTAACAATGGTCTGGGCTTTGCAAACGCGAGCAACGGTCGAAGACAGCCCAGAAAACTGCCACGCGGGTCAACGCCTCAAAATTTCCGCGCGGCAGTTCTCAAGAGCTGACGTGAGAGAGTCAGATAGCAGCTACCTTGCGGTTTGCTACCAACACCGATGAACTTTGATGCCGGCAGCTAGGTCTGCTCTTGTTGAACGCTGAAGTAATTTAAAAAAAAAGTCAAATGACTCCGTATCAGTTCAGTGACCTGTCTGTCTAGTGCAACACCCTTCGTTATCACTCATTCAGTGATGAGGCGCAGTACTTAAGACCTACCATCGGAAGGACTGGCATTCAAATTCCAGGCGGGCCATCCAGATTAGGTTTCACTAAATTGCTTCAAGTGACTGGTTTAAGCAGACTACGAGTCTCGTTCTCCACTTACACGGTTACGACGGCATGGATGTCAGCGGGTTCTTAAACTCCTGCCTTCCTTAGTTCTTACCTCAGCTTCCTATGTTAAGTGGTACCACGCTTATGTAGCACATCCGCTGCCCGATTTTATTGGCCGCTAAGAATTTTTTATCTCTAGGAACACCCAAGGTGACTCAGGCTTCTAATATAGTCATATCACCTCACTGATTTAGTTCCAACTCTTAGTTTCACGTCAGTTATGTGGTATGTCAGCTATTTGGAAAGCACTGCACTTCTTCATGTCACGACGTCAGAATTAAGCTATTGTTAGCACGCGATCACATAATTTGTGAGGTGGCTACAATTTCGCACCTTACAAGCACTCATCTACGTACTTTGCCGTGACTTACAACCGCAATTAGGTATTATTTGATAGGTTGTACATCGTATATATGAATATTTAAAGAAGACTGACATTGTCATGTACACCTTGTAAGTAGTTGTTAACACTTATTGCATGAAAGGTGACGGAGTGTCTTTATTATCAGAACGACGTAATGAATGACTGCCTATACTAGTAGAGATTGGAACGCCAGTGGAAATGAAACGACAGGAGTAACACAAGTCCTAGGTGGGAAAGCCCGCACAAGTGTGTAGGTCCTGCTTCACACAGGAAGTGCCAAATGGGACGGTCTGGGCACCTAAGCGCAGAAGCTCAATACAGCAGCGTCCGGCCGGTTTTGTAGTGGGCCCGGAAGTATAACCGGATAATACCTCGGAAACTATGAAAATCTTGGACGCAGCAGAGAGGAACGAGGAAGCGTTACCTCGGAAGTAGCAGGCTGGGTTATTTCTGAGGATTTTTACTTTGAGAAGCGTACCATTGTATGAGTACAGGTATTACCTCACAAACTTTCCGCACTGGATGACAAAAGACTAAAATATGGTTGGTCGGCGTTCGGAAGAAACTGTAGAGAGGGAGAATATTCCGTGATTTCGAGAATATGATTCACCTTCTGAGTTACGAGGGAGGGGAGCCAAGCTTTGCTGGGAAGCCAGCGGTGAAGAGAAGAGGTCTTCCGTTTTGAGCGCCCTGGTTTGACGGTAGCTCATATCAGCTTTTGTTGGTACAGACGGACTTGCTGTCTTTGCTCTCAGGAGATTTTATAGTTAGTACGATTCTGGACTTCGCCTCCGGATAGGGAGTCGTCGTTGGGTACACAGCATTCAGTGATTGATAGCACTTCTTATGTCTATACTCACGTAGAGACGTTATCTGAATTCCGTCCTTGTGGCTGGGAGTTCGCATTTCTTGTGCGCAGAACACAGAGAGGAGAAGACAGTATTAGGTTATAATAGTCAGAGGACCGCCTTCTACCGTCCTAGTGTTTGAAAGAGTTTTATTTTGTGGCTGGGGTCCTTCCATCGTCGCAGATATGTACGAGAACCATCACTCTAACGCACCGGACGCAGTACACTCGGTGATATTGCTAAGTGCTTCGACTTACTAGGGCTATGAAGCTAAACACCTATGATCACGTAAATCGTAATTCTTCTGAGGTTGCACACCACTGTAATCATCTCTGAAAGTAGTATCTTCTAGTGTTTGGTACGTAGGTGATGTCAGTCATTTCGCGTTATTTATATTACATCGCGTAGCCATAAAAAGGGGCAGATTTGGGCAATTGATTAATCGTATTAGATAGGAAATCCATTTGTATCTCTTTATGTCCCTTGCACATTGATATATAAATATTTGTTATTGTATAAAGGGGTATTAATCTACAATAAATGTATAAGCAGAAACAGCATTTATCATTTTATAGTTACTAGTTCCCTTAATCATCCATTTATATTTATGTTATAATTTATATGTTAAAGAGCAAGCAGGAGTAGATATCATCATTAAGAGATCCTAAGATCTGGTTCAGGGTGTAGTCAGACATGGCCAAATCTTCATTTTAGCGTTCATTATTTTCTGTTGGGCACATTCATTTTACATCCGCCTGTTTAGCATCATGGAAAATTGTTAGAGTGTGCTTTAGTAACGTTCATTACGTCAATAGCCACACGTCTCTTTCGACAGTGTTTCTGAGTCTGTGAATCTGGTTTCCGAGTTGCGCATATGTAGATTGCTATGTTAAAGCACTGCCCGTTAAGGCAATGGGCCTATATCGAATTCAGGTACAGTAAAGGGTTTATTTTCAGAAAAGTTTCGTATTATGGACTCGTTTGAAGTGTAGTTCATTACAATCAGAAACGGAATTTTATAATTTTTACGATAAAAATGTCTCATAATATACTAACGTTAGTAGCAGTAATAGCAGCAGTAGTTGTATTCATTCTAAGATCACTTTTGCAAGGATTTAGGCATGTCTTGGTATTTCAGTTTAAGAACAGCAAAACTAATTAATTCATAGAGAAAAGTATTTAAATAATTACAGATATATTTTGACAAGGGTGGATCAGGGAATTCACCATGGCCTTACTGTAGAAACCGTTCTTACATTTGTTTGAAGTAACTTATGGAAATCAAGGGAATCCTCAATCAGTATGGCCAGATGAAGACTGGAACCTCCAGCCTCCCGACTATAAGACCAGTCGGTTTAAAACTTTGCTATCTCACTCGGTTTATCGCTAGTGTACAACACTCTTTCACGAAGAAGTTATTTAATGATATAAGGGGGGATCAAAACGTTTCCTGCTGAGGGTATTGCTCCAACGTATACGCAACGTAGCGCAACTCCGAAACTGATATATAAGCACCGATATGTAGACAAGGGGTCAGCCTGGCATTCGAGTCTTTCCGACGTGAGTACGGTAAATGCAAAAACTTGAGTTTTGGCAAGTTGTGGCCAAATGCGTGCAGACAGGACCAAAGCGTTGTTATACTTTCCTTGGTGGCCAAAGGACAGATACCAATATACATCGGTCTGTGAACGAATAATGTGTGTGAGGCAGCATGTCTGTCTTGCTGCGCCAAGTTTTGTGTTGGTCGCGATTCAACACAGGTCGATCTGGGACGCCAGCCTCATCCAAGTGGGAAACACTCGAGCACCCACCCAATAGTCCCCATCTCCCTCCGTGCGATTACCACTACTTTGGAACCCTAAAACGTCCTTGAAAGGTCGATGATTCCTGTTGGACGTGGATGCGCAGCAGGCACTTAGAGAGTTCTTCACGCATCAGGACACGGTGGTTCACCAGACGGGTATCTGAGTACTATGGGACTTAACATCTGAATTCATCAGTCCCCTGGAACTTAGAACTACTTAAACCTAACTACCCTAAGGACATCACAAACATCCATGCCCGAGGCAGGATTCGAACCTGTGACCGTAGCGGTCGCGCGGTTCCAGATTGAAGCGTCTACAACCGCTCGGCCAGAACGGCCGGCCGGGTATCTTCTACATGGTGCGTTGGTGGGATGATTGCCTCGATGCTAATGGTGATTTCGGCTGAATGACGTACCGGTTCTGGACCGTACGGTCTTCGACAGAAACATTTTAATCGCCACATCTAGACGGTCCAGTCTCATTAATGTGACCACCGCCTATGTCCAAAGTCAACGTGCAATAACCACTCGCAGATGGTAGGTGGCAGCACTAGCAGCAGAGGATGTACCGCGTGTCTGGGGGACACGAAAAACTGTTATCGCAATGCGGAAAAAGACCGACTTATCTGACGCACCAAAGGGCCTGATCGTTGGCTTTCAGGCAAAGGGTGGAAGCTTTCCCGAAACGGCTAAGTTTGCTCGCACGCCGCATACCGCCGTGGTTAAAGTATCCAGTGCTCGGCTAAATTACGCTATCCAAAATCGCCGTCGAGGCAAATGTGGTGCACATCGGGCCACAGATGACACTGATGAAAGTTGGCTACGGAGATGTGTACAGGTGAATAGACGTACAACTATTGATCAACTGATCGACCAAATTAACCAAGAGACGCTGACGCTGAAAAGACGAGCATATCCTTGGCTCGAGGTGGTGCAGTTTGGACAAAATTTGTCATTCCTGTTGTTCCTGTAAAAGAGAGAAAAAGTATGTACACTTTTGTTCATTGGTCCTTGCTGGTGTAACCCGAAAAAGAGAAAGACACACTCTGGTGGGGGATTAGTAATACCTAATCCCTCAACAGATCAGGACAAGGCGTGGTTGCCCTGTGAACCAAGGGATTACCAATATTGTCTCCTCAACGACCGTTCAGCGATCGTTGCCGCGTATGCTTCTACAGCAGGCGCCTGGTTCATGTACCCATGCCGACAGCTGCTCATCTGCGACGAAGGCCAGTACAGCAACTGGACGTCCACTGAATAGCTACAGGTTGTTTGCCCCGTCGGACAGATGGCCGTTGCTGTATACGGCGTGAAACACCGTCCAACAATCGTCGGAAGGGTCCAGCCTGGGGAGGGAGCGTTATGGCCTGGGTAATATTTTCGTGGACTTCCCTGGGTGATCTCGTCATCCTGGAAGCACAGTGGCTCAACGTAAGTATGCATCTATCCTTGGGAATCATGTCCGTCCCTAGATACGGTTTATTTTTCTGGTCACGATGTCATCTACCAGCAGGACAATGCAACACCTGGCAGTGTACGTGCTGTGTTCCAGGAGCACCAGGATTAGTTTCCCGGACTCTCCTGGCCACCAAACTCGCCGGATTAGAACCCAATCGAGAATCTGTGGCACCATTTCGATCGGACTGCTCGCGCGATGGATCCTCACCCAAGAATTCTATCACAGCTGGCCATGATACTGGAGACGGCATGGTTCAACTCTGTCAGTACCTTGCAGAACCTCACTGACTCTCTTCCCGCTCGTCCTCCTTGTAATGGGACACCCTCTTCTAGCGTTACCTTTTTTTATAAACTACTGGCCATTAAAATTGCTACACCAATAAGAAATACAGATGATAAACGGGTATTCATTGGACAAATATATTATACTAGAACTGACATGTGATTATATTTTCACCCAATTTGGGTGCATAGATCCTGAGAAATCAGTACTCAGAACAACCACCTCTGGTCGTAATAACGGCCTTGATACGGCTGGGCATTGACTCAAACAGAGCTTGGATGGCGTGTACAGGTACAGCTGCCCACGCAGCTTCAACACGATAGCACAGTTCATCAAGAGTAGTGACTGGTGTATTGTGACGAGCCAGTTGATCGGCCACCATTGACCAGACGTTTTCATTTGGTGAGAGATCAGGAGAATGAGCTGGCCAGGGCAGCAGTCGAACAGTTTCTGTATCCAGAAAGGCCCGTACAGGACCTGCAACATGCGGTCGTGCGTTATCCTGCTGAAATGTAGGATTTCGCAGGGATCGAATGAAGGGTAGAGCCACGGGTCGTAACACATCTGAAATGTAACGTCCACTGTTCAAAGCACCGTCAATGCGAACAAAAGGTGACCGAGACGTGTAACCAATGGCACCCCATACCATCACGCCGGGTGATACGCCAGTATGGCGATGACGAATACACGCTTCCGATGTGCGTTCACCTCGATGTCACCAAACACGGATGCGACCTTCATGATGCTGTAAACAGGTCCTGGAATCCGAAAAAATGGTGTTTTGCCATTCGTGCACCCAGGTTCGTCGTTGAGTACACCATCGCAGGCGCTCCTGTCTGTGATGCAGCGTCAAGGGTAACAGCAGCCATGGTCTCCGAGCTGATAGTGCATTCTGCTGCAAACGTCGTCAAACTGTTCGTGCAGATTGTTGTTTTCTTGCAAACGTTCCCATCTGTTGACTCTGGGATCGAGACGTGGCTGCACGATCCGTTACGGTCATGCGGATAAGATGCCTGTCATCTCGACTGCTAGTGATACGAGGCCGTTGGGATCCAGCACGGCGTTCCGTATTACCCTCTTGAACCGATCGATTCGATATTCTGCTAACAGTCATTGGATCTCGACCAACGCGAGCAGCAATGTCGCGATACGATAGGCTACGTTCCGACCTTTATCAAAGTCGGAAACGTGATGGTACGCATTTCTCCTCGTTTCAGGAGGCATCACAACGTTTCACCAGGCAACGCCGGTCAACTGCTGTTTGTGTATGAGAAATCGGTTGGAAACTTTCCTCATGTCAGCACGTTGTAGGTGTCGCCACCTGCGCCAACCTTGTGCGAATGCTCTGAAAAACTAATCATTTGCATATCATAGTATCTTCTTCCTGTCGGTTAAATTTCGCGTCGGTAATACGTCATCTTCGTAGTGTAGCAATGTTAACGGCCATTAGTGTAGAAATAGCCGATACCAGTGTTAATCTCGAATTTCGTAAAGGTGAACATTATCTCGGCTGTTTCACTAAAAGAATTTCGTATGATTTTGTATGCGATATATTATATTTCAGGCTGAAATTTATGAAAAGATATTAATTTGTCAAAACCGATATGTACTAACGGTTAAAAGTTACTCTTGTTTTAGAATTATTTGAAATTAGAAATTCTGGCAAACTTAAAATTCGTATTATTAGCTGCACAATCCAACACTAATTATTAAATTTATTTCTGGATTCATTTATAAAATAATGATGTGGAATTGTAAAGATTCTTCTTTTGTCTAAAAAGTATGTAAACTCTATTGCTTTCTAAACTCTTCGGAATATTGCGAGTGTCACAGAATGTAGGAGTAGGGGGCATGCCTCTGATGGAGACAGACGTATTTATAAGATCGACACGAACACTGTAATTTGGAATATTAAATGGAAATTGTAAAAACGGTGTGATATTTAATAATGCGACAAAGAAAAAATTCACCAAACTACAGGCAAATCTTCGTCAATTATTTAGTCATCGGGAACCCACAACGTTAAATCAAAATTTCAGCCGCAAGAATGTACCCCTAGACGCAAGACGTGGATCCAGCAACAAGAGAAAAATAAGATAAGTAAAAAGTTTTTCTTTTGTATATCTTAGCCTCTCGAAGCTTTTGAAACTAGTCAAGACACTAAGAAAAATTTAAAGTTATGTTTGGGAGGGTAAGATTACAGCCTGCAGAAGAAGGTGGTTATTCAGGTATAAAAGGCTGGTGTTACATTGTTAATTCATTTCTCAGTCCCTGTCACTGCTCACGCTGCACACACTATACACAATGTTTCATAACATGACAGTACATATCATAACATCTGATGTCAAGGTCATAGCGACGATGTATGTTACATTTTGTGTATCCCATCGTACTATGTGGGAGCCTGAAAAAATACCTCTACCGGATGACTCCGTGGTGACTTTACAGTCTTTCAGTGATTATGGAGAAGAGAAAACGTATAACTTAGAGATAAGGAACCCTCGTTCGGAGACGACCTTGTCGGAATTTATGAGCGAAAACGGAGAAATACATTTACCGGTACTCTTGTTGCTAAAATTGTTGGGGGAGGCAGCTTTCAGAAGTGGTAATATGGACGTAAACAAGAAAAACTGTCTGGTAAACATTGGCTCTATGGCGCATATCTTAAGAGCTAAGCTCATTTGTTCAATAAAAGAGATGTTTCACAGTAGCGAAGATGAACAAGTTCTGATAGCTCTTAAGATCTGCATCCTCTTTAAGAGCCATTTCTCTTTTAAAAATTTTGAAACCAAAGAGTTTGCTATAGAAGAGATTTGTTGAATTTTGTTATTGTTTTGGTCCGTACTTCTACGTGAGAATGTTGGCTATGCTCCAGTTCTAGCAACAACAGTACTGGTACATGGATTACACTGCCAGAAGTATTCGAATGACTTTCTCTTTCGACACGGTCGTTTCCGGACCAGCGTCCCTTACCTAAAACTGATACATTAACTCTTCTCTATCATCCCTGAAAGGTTGTAACATCATCATGCTATCAACATGTATAACGAGTGAGATGTTGAACTGAGAAAGAGGACACTGCAAGCTTTACCACGAAGAAAAATACTCATAATTGGAACGAATGTTATATCAGAGACTCACTAAATGAGAACGTACAAATGGTTTGAATTACCGAATTGCACAATATATTTGACTCGGAGAATTAAATTCTGAACGAAATCCGCGTTTGCTGCAACCAACGTCTCTGAAATTAGTGATATACAATCAAAGAGGCCTGGATATGTTACAGCGGAACCTCCCTATACACGAATTTTAAGCACAGCCAGCCAGATCAGTCACTGCTGGAGGATGATGACATGCAGCATCTGACAGGAACGTTGTATCTTCAGTATAAAAAAGTCAACCTGCCATTCATGTTAAGAGGAGATTACTTTAATATAGGGAAAAGATGGTTTTTTAACATTCTGTCGACGACACAGTCATTAGAAACAGAACATAAATTCAGTTTGGATAAGAGAGGGATTGGAAATGAAATTGAGGGAATATTTTCCAAAGGAACCATCCTTGCATGGACTTTGATCGATTTAGTCAACGACTGGAAGTCTAAGTTTGAGCTGCACTCGTCCAGAATGAGTCTTGTGCTTTGATCACTGCGCGCCCTCACTTTGTCGTAGGAAGCTAGCAGAAATCTGGAGCTGCCAGACCCTATAATAAGGGTGGATGGCCTGGAAAAGTTACACAGTCCTTAGTCACAGCCAAAAATTGTTCAGTCGTACTGTATCGCGCGGCGGGGGTTTCGCTGTAACAGACTCCACTTTTCAGTCGTGAAAGACTCTGGCCAAACACTGTACATGCATAACAGTAATCACTTCAGTAATGTTTCAGCGGAATTCAGATTTTTAATCGTTTTTTTGCAGTCAGAGATGATTAACATTATCTTGATCTTGCACTTTAGGTGGAGACTCAGTTTTGTGCATGGGAAAGCTGGTAATTAGATTATGAAGCGAACTAGAAGATGATACGAGGAGAAGGTGGTACGACGGGTCAGTGAAATCAGGAGCAGTTTGATTCGAGTTTCTTCTGCTCACTAGTCACTTTGTGAGCTATAAATCAGGAAAACATCTTCCATTTACTCGTTATTTTTTGTGAATGACGTCGTCAACACTGTTTTCGCTGATTCCCAAATAGATAGTTGCCATCTTCAACTTTTGTAGTAGTCTTCCTTAGTTGCGTATAATATTACGGTCTACAGATAACTTTTACTTTTGGACCGTCTAGCTACAACTGATTGAAACAAAATTTTTGTGCCATACGCGTTTCGCCTTTATTCTCTGCAAGGCATCTTCAGTGGCCTGGAATATGTACATATTTTTACTATTTAGTTTACATTTTGGGACAATGTACCTATAGGTTATAAACAGTTCTGGTGGTTGGTTTTTTCTATGACGTAGTAATATTTTAAATTCTATTTACATGTTGGGTGGATGATTTTCTACATGTTATGTTTCTCTTCCATTTTTGGTGCTGTTCCTCTTCTTATAATTGCCACTTGGGGTTTTTGTTTTCCACATTTCACAGCACTAGGAATTGAACACTTGTTTTGATGCGATGTTTTGGTTTGTGTTGCCGACTGTCGGATGTTGTTGCCTAAGGTCGAATGTTATTGCCAACTTTCGAGAAGTTGGCAATAACGAAATACGAAATATCTCCATGTTTTGCGCAGTGGTCTTTATATACGGAGGTGTAATGTGTGGGTAACATATTCCTACCCTTCCAAAAGTATTTGAAACAGTCATACACACATTTTCTATAAACACTAACAGTTCGCCTAACTTGTATCAACACCGCATGTGTGACAAATCATGGAGTTTACGTACTGATGTATTACACTGCGACTCGAGGTTTCACACTCACCACGTTCCAGACAAATCTGCTTCAGCTTAGTATGGTATAACCACGTTGAGCTTCTCGTTATCTCTCTCGACAGGCAGAAAAGGCACGCTTTTGTACTAATTGCCGTATTAAGGTAGCACACGTATAATACACAACAACCAAAAAGTAAAATGTATGAAAAATAGTGCTCCGTTATATTAAACGAGGCCAGAATGAAAGCTAAGAAAATTACGACAAAGTCTCGACTAAATAAAACAAATAACAAAGTACGTTGAATTCTGTCCTTATGATTATTACAAACAGTAAGTTTATTTCACTTCTACCACTTACGGCACTGACAAATAATGTAAAATATAAAAATTTCCAATTTTATTCTTCATTTATGGAAAGATAAGCTCTGCAATCCACTAACATGGTTGCCATTTTGAATGAGGTGTGGACAGCGGAATTTGAGGATACGACATGACACAGCAGCGCGCATTGGGCTGCAGTACCTGCGAAGCCCGCCATGTAAAACGAACGCAATTAATATGTGGGTAGCGTGTGGACCAGTTTTTGCGGGCGGCCGGTATTGCTCCGGTCGTGATGCTGCACTCACTCGGACATGGGTCGGCCGCGCTGCTGCTCTGCTGCCGTCACCGCTGCCGCGCCGATACAATTACTCAGATCACTGCTCGTATTACGGCTGTGTGCAAAAAATAATATCTTTTTCCGCCATGACAGAAACTGACATAGTTGGCGCGTTTCATGCTAATATCGTTGGTGCAGCTCAAATTACGTGAAGATAATACAGCCTGAATTTTGACCGCTTACAGCAGTTGAGGCTGAGTATTGAATCCAACTGTATATTCGTCTTTGTTATTCAGTGGGATTGTAAACCAGATGATAAGTCAACAATTTGTACGATAAGAGCTAGAACAAGTACCGTATGTTAGAAGACGAACTACATTGAGGTGGCAAAGGCCATGGGACAGCAATATTTTCATATACAGATCGTGGTAGTATCGCTTACACTAGGTATAAAAGGGCAGTGCATTAAGGAAGCTGTCATTTGTACTCATGTGATTCATGTGAAAAGGTTTTCGACGTGATTATTGCCGCACGACGGGAATTAACAGATTTTTAATGCGGAACAATAGTTGGAGTTAGGCCGGTATTGTTGTTGTTGTGGTCTTCAGTCCTGAGACTGGTTTGATGCAGCTCTCTATGCTACTCTATCCTGTGCAAGCTCCTTCATCTCCCAGTACCTACTGCAGCCTACATCCTTCTGAATCTGCTTAGTGTATTCACCTCGTGGTCTCCCTCTACGATTTTTACCCTCCACTCTGCCCTCCAGTACAAAATTGGTGATCCGTTGATGCCTCACAACATGTCCTACCAGCCGATCCCTTCTTCTAGTCAAGTTGTGCCACAAACTCCTCTTCTTCCCAATCCTATTCAGTACCTCCTCATTAGTTATGTGATCTACCCACCTGATCTTCAGCATTCTTCTGTAGCACCACATTTCGAAAGCTTCTATTCTCTTCTTGTCCAAATTATTTATCGTCCATGTTTCACTTCCATACATGGCTACACTCCACGCAAATACTTTCAGAAACGACTTCCTGACATTTATATCTATATTCGATGATAACACATTTCTCGTCTTCGGAAACGCTTTCCTTGCCATTGCCAGTCTACACTTTATATCCTCTCTACTTCGACCATCATCAGTTATATTGCTCCCCAAATAGCAAAACCCATTTACTACTTTAAGTGTCTCATTTCCTAATCTAATACCCTCAACATCACCTGATTTAATTCGACTACATTCCATTATCCTCGTTTTGCTTTCGTTGATGTTCATCTTATATCCTCCTTTCAAGACACTGTCCATTCCATTCAACTGCTCTTTCAAGTCCTTTGCTGTCTCTGACAGAATTACAATGTCATCGGCGAACCTTAAAGTTTTTATTTCTTCTCCATGGATTTTAATACCTACTGCGAATTTTTCTTTTGTTTCCTTTACTGCTTGCTCAATATACAGGTTGAACAACATCGGGGAGAGGCTACAACCCTGTCTCACTCCCTTCCGAACCATTGTTTCCCTTTCATGTCCCTCGACCCTTATAACTGCCATCTGGTTTCTGTACAAATTGTAAATAGCCTTTCGCTCCCTGTATTTTATCCCTGCCACCTTCAGAATTTGAAAGAGAGTATTCCAGTCAAGTAGGCCGGTATTACGCTTCCAAATTTCTTTGTCAAAGATTTGATCAAAGATGTGATTAAATATTCGTCAAATATATTTGACAAAGATCTTTAACGTTGCGCTAAAACGGGGTATTACACTTTCATCACATTTTTCGTCAAAGTTCAAGATGGCTGACTACAACAACTTGTTATTAACCGCAGGAGTTGCATGTACCACAATTGTACTGTGTGCACATGCGGAAGAGAAGCGGGGGCAATAAAAGTAAATGTACCTGGTTGAAGCCGTGGGTTTTACGACGACACGATAAAAGTATTCAACGAAACTTGTTACATGAGCTTATAGTGGAGTACGTCAAGTCGTACATCAGTTGCTTAACAATGGTTGAGCATACATTTCTGTATGTGCTCAGTGAAGTGTATCCTCATATCACAGAGCACAATACTCACTTAACAACTGCTATATCTGCAGAAGACAGGCTCATTGTAACACTCCGATTCCTTGCTACAGGAGAGAGTTAGGTTAGGTCAGGTCTCCAATATTCTTAATCTATTTTTGTATTCAGAATGCCTCACGTTGTAAAGCGCCTCATCAGCTTCATACATCTCTATTAATTTTGTAGTTGTCGGTACACAACAATTGTATTTACCGGTAATGTTTATAAAAACACTACAGATGACAGAACGCTGCGCTCCACGTGGTAACATGTCACATTGCAGTGAACAGAAGACAAGCGACTTCTTTGACCAAATCTACAGCGAGGCCCTAAATTTGATCAAATATTTGACGACATTTGACAGAGTTCCCTATTACACCATCAAATTTCTTTGACAAAGGTATCTGACAAAGATATTGGACAAAGAAATTTGATAGTGTAACACCGGCCTTAGACGCATGGGACATTCCATTTCGGAAGTCGTTAGGGAATGGAATATTCCGAGATCCACAGTGTCAAGCGTGTACCGAGAATATCACATTTAAGGCATTGCCTCTCACCACGGAAAAAAGCAGTGGGCAATGGCCGTCACTTAACTCCTGAAAGCAACGGGGTTTCGTAGAGTTGTCAGTGCTAACAGACAAGCAACACTGCGTAAAATAACCACAGAAATCTATGTAGGACGTACGGCGAACGTATCCGTTATGACAGTGGGGCGAAACTTGGCGTTTAGGGCTATAACAGCAGGCGACTGACAAGCGTGCCCTTGCTAAACAGCACGACATCGCCTGCAGCGTCTGTGCTGGAACCGTGACCATATCTGTTGGACCCTAGGCTACAGGAAAACCGTGGTCTGGTCAGCTGAGTCCCGGTTTCAGTTAGTTAGAGCTAACGGTAGGCTTCGTGTGTGGCGCAGACCCCACGAGGCCATGGACCCAAGTGGTCAACAGGGGACTGTTCAAGCTGGTGGTGGCTCGATAATAGTGTGGGCTGCGTTCACATGGAATGGACTGCGGCCTGGCTATGTTCGGCTACTTATAGATCATTTGCAGCCATGCGTGGACTTCATGTTCCCAAACAACGATAGGGTTTTCATGGATGACCGTGTGCCGTGTCAATGGGACACAGTTGTTCGCGATTGGTTTGAAGAACATTCTGGACAACTCGAGCGAATTATTTTACCACTCAGACCGCCCGACATGAGTCTCATCTAACATTTATGGGACATAATGGAGAGGTCAGTTCGTGCACAAAATCCTGCACCGGCAACACTTTCGCAGTTGTGGACGGCTACCTTGAATTGTGTGGGAAGCATTCCCTCTCACTTTAATTTAATAAATATACGTTCATTCATTATGTTCAAAAATCTAAAACGTTTCCTCCACTTGATTTAACAGAAAATCTTCCTCATATTGTTTTCTTAAAAAGGTAAAAAAATCCAGAAAAAATAATTGCCAATAAGTATCCATTATAAAATGATTTTTGCGAAAAGGTTTCGTAGTCCAAATGGTTAGCAGTTTGACAAGCTATTCCACAGTAATACATCCGGAAACGCCAAGCGCAAAAGGCGCCATTACCAGATGAGCTAACGAACTGATCCAGATGGAATGTCGGAGACATATATTCCCTCCCCCCCCCCTTTCCCTAGAACGTCAGTTCGTTACATGATGGCGACAGGGTTGCTGGCTAAAAATTTAGCCCTGACACCGAGAACCAGCAGTACACCCTCGCTGTGTTCTGTCAACAAATACGCTGGGTGAAGCTAAAGTGGTTTATTTAAGCTAGACATGTATTCATTCATTCCAAGAGGAAGTGCATACTGACAAATCATACTTTCTTTCTTTCACTGGTGCCATATCCCGCACTGATGCAGGGGCGGCATTGTTAGGAACGGATTGTGGCAAGGTTAGTATGAAGGGGTGGCCGGATGCCCTTCCTGCCGCCATCCCACACCCCCTGGAACGGAATTAGTGTATCCCAGCTGTCTGCGTCTAGTGTAATTCATGTAATAGTGCGAACGTGTTCAGATGTCGGCGAGTCGTGTAACTGAGGCGGAACGTGGGGACCAGCCCGGTATTCACCTAGCGGGATGTGAAATACCGCCTAAAAACCACATCCAGGCTGGCCGGCACACTGGCCCTCGTCGTTAATTCGCTGGGCAGATTCGATCCGGGACCGGCGCGCCTACCCGAGTCCAGGAAGCAGCACGTTAGCGCTCTCGGCTATCCTGGCGGGATACTGACAAATCATGCTGCTTGATGATATTTCCAAACAACAACGGCGCTCAATGAACACTTGTGACAAGCTGAAGCTGAGTGTCCGGGTGGAGCAGTTTTAAATATCCTCACCAATGTTCATCGCAGTGTATATTTCACTATTACATACATCAGCGCCACTCAGCGTTTATATGTTTGCGGTAGTTTGATGTCATCTTGTTATTCCCAAAATTACAAAGAGCTAAATTCGTGTTATCACCACGTCTACCACTAACTTAAAAAACTGAAGATGAAGCGGCTTATGCTTTTGCTATAGATATATCAGAGGACTGTGCAAAAACGGTAGATCATGTTACAAATGTGTGTGTGATTGCAGGAAGATGCGTGCTTTGTGAACGATCAGAATTAAAATGTAATAAAATCGGCGGATACTTACGCAACGGAAGAATCAATGTCTTACGCAACTGAATTGATAGAAGACAGTTTCGCTTCTACATATGACTCCACCACAGAAATTAGTTGATTGTGTATTGTCAGCGAATCAGCGGCAGAGGAAAAGAAATTAAAGTCCTGTTTCAATTCTCGCAGCAAGTCGGCAGTCATGCAGGCAGCCATTAGCTCGAATAGCGCGTAGCAGCGCTCGGCTTGTGACAATGGCAGACTGTGTCTAGTTTTTATATCCGGCTTTGTCTATTTGTGACGTAAGTACGACGGTGATGTACTCTCAGCAGTACTACAGTTGCCATGTCGAGTAATCTTTCTTCCAGCCTCTGTGTGATATGTCTGCGTCAGTGAGTGTCTATTCCATCGTCCAGCCTCTGTACATGTTTATGACACATTTCTTGTCGTAGTGTTTCGATCCATTTCTACAGTTAGTTATTATCAGCTTCCGAAAGACGATTAATGATAACTCGAAGTGTGACAGCAACTGACATATCTGACGATGGGGCTGGCTGATGAATATGCGTCTCCTACTGTACTGTAATTATACGAAAGGTATTAAGACCATACTCAAACTGGGTAACTTTTTGTGCAATACAGCGCCTGGAATGTGCTAAGGTAAGAACGTAACAAAGGTCTTCACAGTGTAACTGAGACATACATTCCTACTGAGAATATTAGCAACTCGTAGTAATCATATTTTAAGCGCTATCGGGCTGGGCTAGCTCTTGGATGGGTGACCATCCAGTCTGCCGAGTGATGTCGGCAAGGGGGGTGCACTCAGCCCTTGTGAGGCAAACTGAGGAGCTACTTGATTGAGAAGTAGCGGCCCCGGTGTCGGAAACCTACATACGACCGGGAGAGCGATGTGCTAACCACATGCCCTTCCATATCCGCATCTGGTGACGCCTGTGGGCTGAGGATGACACGGCGGCCGGTCGGTACCGACCTTCATGGCCTATTCGGACGGAATTTAGTTATAGTATTCATACTCCCTAATAATAACCCGCCTCTTCAATCGTCCAATATATTGACTAAATACATTCTGTAAAGTAATTAAAACCTGAATGACGAACATCAACATCTTGATGGTGCACATCACTTGTAGAACAGATTACCTTTAATTGTATTGTATGCTATCTGAATACTCGGCATTGCCCAGGTACATATCTGTTCAAATCTTCAATTAGTCTATCTCCTCCTTCACCCTCTGTCTGTCCATCTCCTCCTCCCATTCTCTCTTTCCACCTCCTCCACCCTGCACTCTCTCTTCGTCTCCTCCTGCCCCTCTCTCTGCCCATCTGCTCCTGCGTAATTCTCTGTCCATCTGCTCCTATTCTCTCTCTCATTCCATCTGTTCCATCTGCTGTTTTCCTCCTCTTTAAATCTTCTCCTCCCCTCTGAACCCTCCTCACGTCTTCCAAGTCTATCTCCTCATTCCCTGTCTCTCAGTTCATCTACCTCCCACATCCCTCTGTTTATCTCCTCCTCCATCTGCTCCCTGTACATCGCCTTCTTTCCCTCTCTCTGTCCACCAACCTCACTCTATGTCTATCTCCTCCTCCCCTCTCTCCCTTTCCATAAACTTCTCCTCCTGTCTCTGTCCATATCTTCCTCCCCCTCCCCCTGATCATCTCCTCTTCACCCCACTGCCTGTCCATCTCACCCTTCCCCTGTCTCAGTCCTTCTTCTCCTCCATCTTCCCTCTCTGGCACTTCCTCTACGCCAAAGCCTGTGTCCACGTCTTTCACCCCCACTCTCTCGTCATCTCTTCCTGTCCCTCTCTCTGTCCATCTGCGCCTCTGTCTGTTTATCTGTTCCGCCTCTTCTCTCTCCACAATATCACCCCCAGCCCAATATGAGATTGCTGGTTCTACCCCTCTCCTCCTCACCCCACCATACTTCTTTCCAGATAGTAATATGTATACTAAGTTTACGTAAAATCGATACAGATATTTTGAAGAACCTTACCCATGGCTCTGCCTGCAGACACATTTGTCAGACATGTTTAACAAATATTTAACATATATTACTCGTATTTGTACACATATTTCACCAGTATCTCTAGCGAGTTTCTCCGTACAGTTTCGTTTTCACGCAGTACAATGTTTATGACGTCATATCTCCTGAACAATGTGTCGTACAATGATATGGTGCAAGATGGCCGCAAACGATGACATGCGCTAGTTTGGCTTCTAAATTTGCCAGAACTATGGAGATGTTATCAAGCAGTTAAGCTATTCTGTATATTGAAGATTAGTGTGACGAGTGTCTAGTCTGACATTAGCCGTTCATTTTGAGTATATGTTACGTGGATCTGCTCCTAAACTGGAACAACGCGCAGCATCGCCAACGGCCAGGCCACCGAGAATTCTGGGGTCGAGGCGACACCGCGAGTTACGGCCGCATTGCGCGGCATCGCTGACGTCCGGCGCTCCTCATAGTTGAAGTACATGCCACCGTAGAAACACAGGACACTCTCGGGCTTGTTGAGCAGACCATCACTGATAGTGACAAAATATAGCAAACACTGGACGCGTATAGGTTCGAGATCTGTGCTCTGAACAAATCATTAAAAGACACTGAGGATTGGATACGATTGCTGCAGTAGAAAATGGTCGAGAAGTCTGACAGACTTGACCAATATCAGAGACTCAATAATCTTAGACTATTTAAGATTCCAAAGAATAACTGAGGGAGTAAAGACGAAATAGTAACGAATCTTCGGGTGACACTGAATGACACTGACGGATGTCGTAGAATGGGACTTAGGACGCCAAGACTTACAAAACCCAGACCAATAATATGAAGTTCGTGTCATACAGGAAGAGAGCTGAAATTTTCTGAGTGAACAAGAAACTAGCATTCAGGTCTCACAATACAACAGGATCTCACCTCTGAAGCATTAAGGATTTTGAACAGGCTATTTCGATATTTGGGCTACAAAACGTATTGACAAATGATCCAGGACAATGGTGAAGACCGAAAATGGAAAAAGATCAGTTTGCAATACTGATGAACTCAAAAGCCTATACTTTAGGAGTTAAGAAGATGTAAACTCATGCTAATTTGTGTGCTTATGTTGTTATTGTAAATTATATGGTTCAAATGGTTCAAATGGCTCTGAGCACTATGGGACTTAACATCTGTAGTCATCATTCCCCTAGAACTTAGAACTACTTAAACCTAACTAACCTAAGGACATCACACACATCCATGCCCGAGGCAGGATTCGAACCTGCGACCATAGCAGTCGCGCGGTTCCGGACTGAAGCGCCTAGAACCGCACGGCCACACCGGCCGGCTTGAAAATTATAATTAACCATTACTTAACTAACGTGTTCAATGTTTTGTTTTGCTTCGCTACTAATTCCTGTTTTTTATTGTTTCTTACTTACATTGCCAGTTACTGTACCAACTCAGTCTTACTTCCATTTTTATTTAACAATTTATTATCATATTATTGTTGTTATTCATCATTAGCGCCACTCTGTTTTTATTCCGTTTATCTTGCTTTTAATACTTTTGCGTGCATATTATTCGAGGTCTGTTTAGCGAGGTTTTTTTTTTCCCTCTCTCCAGTTGCCTGTTTGACGATCTCTTCAAGTTCCACTGGCCATGGCCACAGAACTTCCCTCCTCCCTCAAGGTAGCTGCCACTTTCTCTTCGCCGTCCGGTGTGGCCAAGCGGTTCTAGGCGCTTCAGTCCGGAACCGCGCGACTGCTACGGTCGCAGGTTCGAATCCTGCCTCGGGCATGGATGTGTGTGATGTCCTTAGGTTAGTTGGGTTTAAGTAGTGCTAAGTTCTAGGGGACTGATGACCTCAGATGTTAAGTCCCATAGTACTCAGAGCCATTTAAACCATTTTTGAACTTTCTCTTCTGGGAACCTGCGCTCCCCCACCTCATTGCCTTTCCTTGTGGTTTGTTCCCTTGCCAGCGCTGACCCAGAGATACAATTGTCCAGCAGCAGCATGCTCTGCACCTGTATGCACTAAGCTCCATACTGCTCATGCGGATGTCCAGTCTCTGCCATCCCATCTCGACGCGTTCCGTAATATACTTCAAGACATATACTTCCAGACACCTAGCTCAAACCAACTATTCCAACAAGTTCGGTAAATCTAGACGTCTACATCTTTCTAAGACACGACAAATGTAACAGACGAGAGGGTGGAGTAGGCGCTTACACACGCTCTGATTTATCGTATACTGTGCTACACACATCCAAGAATAATGAAAACAAACAGGAGCAATATATATTGATAGAGATCATATCCTTTAACAGAAAGTGGTTGATATGCGTCCTCTACAAAGCTCCTATAGTAGGTGGATTTGTGTGCTTTGAAACTGTGCTTCCAAGTCTCAAATCGACATACAAGCATATAACTATAGCTGGTGACATTAACACTCATTTTCTATATATTAATCTTTCCAGTACCAAATTTAAGTGGATTATTTCTCTTCAAATATGTCACTACTTCAGCTTGCTCCATTGCGTCGCTTGCGTCGGAAAAATGTGCATTTTTTGTGCAGGGACTAAAAAATGCTTTGCTTAGTGATAGCTGTTCAGTGCATTTTGAACCTGCCAAGCCAGTAAGTTTACAAGTCGACGCTTCTTGCTACGGAATCGGCGCTGTGCTTTCGCACAGAATTGGTGCACAAGACAGACCCGTTGCTTTTACCTCAAAGTTGCTCACTCAAACTCAGTGCAATTGTTTTCAAATAGAAAAAGTGGCTCTCGCTATTGTGTATGGTATGACCAGATTCCATCACTATTGTATGGTTGCAAGCTCCTTTTCATGACAGATCACAAGCCTTTGTAGTCATTGTTTCATGTGTCAAAGCCGGTTCCTATACGCACTGCCATAAACTGCAACGTTGGGCTTTGTTCCTTTCGCAGTTTCAATATGAAATTATGTACAGACCTACGGCAAAGCACAGCAATGCAGACGCCCTAACTCACCTTCCGATTGGCCCAGACTGATTTTGATGCATCTGCCGCATCTTGTTGCCAAATAGATGCGCAGGACTCAGAATTGGTGGAATCTTTTCTCTTGCATTACAGAAAAATTGCACGGGCCACTGAAGAAGACCCAGAGCTCAAGATTCTGTTGCATTATATTCGCACGTCTTGGCCTCGTTCATTGAACAGTATCCAGAACTCAGTTGTGCGCCGATACTTTGCACGTCGGCATAATCTTCCAGTTCATAAGTGTGTGATTCTAGTTCAAAATGACAGTGGAAAATCGCGTGTGTTATTCCCAAAGTGTTGCAAAAGGGTGTGTTGTGGAGTATGTATGTGTGTGAATTCCTAAGGTTCAAAATGGTTCAAACGGCTCTGAGCACTATGGGACTCAACATCTTAGGTCATAAGTCCCCTAGAACTTAGAACTACTTAAACCTAACTAACCTAAGGACATCACACACACCCATGCCCGAGGCAGGATTCGAACCTGCGACCGTAGCAGTCCCGCGGTTCCGGACTGCAGCGCCAGAACCGCACGGCCACCGCGGCCGGCGAATTCCTAAGGGACCAAACTGCTGAGGTCATCGGTCCCTAGACTTACACACTACTTAAACTAACTTAACGCTAATGACAACACTCACACCCATGCCCGAGGGAGGACTCGAACCTTCGTCGTGAGGGGCCGCACGATTAGTGACATGGCACCTCTAACAGCGCAGCCACTCCGCGCGGCGGATATGTTGCGATTGCTCTATGAAGGACATTGGGGAATTGTTCGCACTCAACAGTTAGCGCGACGGCACTGTACTTGGCGGGCATGGATGCCCATATTAAACAAATGATATCACACATGGGGGGAAAATCAATCCGCTCCGCAACAGACATTCTCAGCTTGGCGTAAGATTCAGTCGTCATGGCAACGAGTGCTCATTGACTTTGCATGAGTATTCTGGAATACTCGTTTGCTCATAGTGGTAGACTCTTTTAGCACGTTTCTATTTATGGTGTCTATGGTTTCTACCACATCACGTAGCACAATTCAAGCGTTGTCCTACATGTTTTGCATAGAAGGTTTGCCAGAAGTACTTGCGTCGGACAACGAACCACAGTTCACTTCACATGATTTTGAACAGTTTTGTGAACGAAATGGCATTCGTCATCTGACAAGTACTCCGTTTCATCCCCATTCCAACGGAGAAGCAGAACACTTCTTAGGCACTTTTAAACAACAGATGGCCAAGCTTCGCACCACCCACACACGGGATCAGGCACTGCAACTCTTTCTCGCCTCCTATCGTTCCCACCCACGAGACGGAGCATCACCGGCGGAACTTCTGCATGGCCGCCGCCATCGGACGCTGCTACACTTGCTACACCCACCGCAGCATCCGGCGCCGCCAATGGTCCGCAAGTACCGCTCTGCGCTGCACGATCTTGTTCTTTTCAGGGTTTATGGCAACCGTGTTCACTTGGAAAGAGACACGATCCACGAACGCATTGGCTCTTTTAAGTACTTGGCTGTAGGTGCAGATGGTTTGCAGCGCCGCCACCAGAACCAAATTCGTGCGAGGCATTTGCCCCCTGATTCTGCTGCTTTCCTTCCCCCACATTCACCGCCTTATGGGACTGCGTGGCATTCGCAGTCGTCCGCCGGTGCCACCAGGGCACCCCAGGAGGAGTGGATGGACGATGCGCCCTCACCCCCGCCGTCCCCGCTCGCCGACCTGATGGATCTGGACCAGTCGCCGCCGTCGAAGTCGCCGTCATCGCCCCCGGATACGCCTTCAGACGTGTGCCCTGGCAGCATTTCCTCAGAGGATTCACCTGTTTCCTCGCAAGCCAGATTAGTAGGCGCTGGATCAAGAGCGCCTATCGCGAGAGAGACCAGAGACACACCCGCAAGCAACACGCCGCCAACGCCCTCTCGACGGCATGTGTTTAGGCCGCCACCGCTGACCAGAGGGCCTCACTCACTCACACATCCAGTTTGGCGTCTGTCAGTTTACTCGCACAGCGGTTTAGTTTATCACAGACAATGACAGTACATAGCGACAAGATTAGTGACTACAGTAGGACTAGTTTTATTGAATGTACATCAGTCTGCAAGAGGTTCAAAAATGGTTCAAATGGCTATAAGCATTATGGGACTTTACATGTGAGGTCGTCAGTCCCCTAGACTTAGAACTACTTAAACCGAAGGACATCACACACCTCCATGCCCGAGGCAGGTTTCGAACCTGCGACCGTAGCAGCCGCGTGGTTCCGGACTGAAGCGTCTAGAACCGCTCGGCCACCACGGCCGGCTTCTGCAAGAGGTAGTACTGGCGAGCTTGTACCACAAACATGGACTCTATTCGAATTAAGTAACAGCTTCCCATTCATGTAAATAAAGAATCATATTAATCCATACGTGCAGTGGTGTTGCAGAAAGTGGATATCAGCCACCCTTAACATCTCACCCCTACTCCTTCGCGGTACAAGATTCTTCCTCCAAAATGTCTTGTTCAGGTACTTATTAGATACTAGATGTTGGAACTTTATAGCTCTCTCAATTTTTCCATGTTTAATTTTCATTATGTTTTGGGGGTCTGTATGCTTGTCATAAATTTGGCTTTCTCGAAGGAGATTTGTAAGCCTGCTGTTTCAACTTGTTCTTTAAGCAATTCTGTTTGTCATGTGGCTCTTTCCGTTGAGACTAAGAAGTCTATATTTAGGTTGCCCTTTTAATAACCTAACCTACGAGGCGTGTTTTTTTAAGTAAGTACCGTTTTGAAATAAAAAAAGACGTGCTAAGATATCTGAATAACTTTATTTTTATATGAAAGCCTGTACTTTAATCTTCGCACTGACGGCATTACAGTCTGATTCTTCCTTGTTTACGTTGTGTACTGAGTGTTTAAGATGTCGGCTGCTGTGGGAGTCATCACCAAAAGAAACAAGTAAGGAGAGAAGTTGCGATGGCCGGTGGCAGGAATTCAAAATGATTTTTACATAACACTTCCAAATTAATAGAATTCTTTATTTCTAAAAGGGGAAGAAGTATAACTTCTCGTTATGAGGTAGCTTGGTGTGCTATATGTGCTTCCTGTGCCTCATACAAGCAACTACCTTACCCACTAATACTGCTCGCAGAACGCAGTCTAAGTATCGTCTCCCTATCACTCAGTATTGATGCTCTCGAAGTCTGCAACCGAACTGGGCCGACCAGCGATTGGCGGCTGGTTAAGTCAGGGGGCGCTGAACCCTGCCTTCCTGAAGGTGTGGCGGCCGGCCGGAGTGGCAGAGCGGCTCTAGGCGCTTCAGTCTGGAACCGCGCGACCGCTACAGTCGCAGGTTCGAATCCTGCCTCGGGCATGGATGTGTGTGATGTCCTTAGGTTAGTTAGGTTTAAGTAGTTCTAAGTCTAGGGGACTGATGACCTCAGATGTTAAGTTCCATAGTGCTCAGAGCCATTTGAACCATTTGAAGGTGTGGCGCCCCACGCTCTTTCCATTGGCGCGCGTACCAGCGCCTTCTTGATGTGCTGGTCGGTGTGCAGTCGATGCTTTGGGACTGCACAGAATCTAAAATTTTGCAGATGAGAGTAAAAGCTGTCCCTAAACATGCGTATTTTTCCCAACCCTATTCCCTGCCTTTTCCTTTGAAAATTCTGTAGCCCTCTGATGAAAAGGTATGCTCACTTGTAAATCTTGTTTCTTATACTGCTGCATTGAGATGTTGTGTTTGGTAAAAACGTCTATCATCTGTTTAATCCTGTTTTTGGTTGATGGGACACATACGTTTTGAGCGCTGAGACGCCTGTATCTCACATATATCTAGTGCTAGCATGTAGCGAGATGATTTCGGAACATGGAGAAAAATACCACGGATTACATGGTGGATATATAGAAAGCTGCGAGCGATCAAATGGGGCAAAGTGTGTTTACTTATAAATCGTACATGTAGACATTGTTTTGAAACATTACTACTCACCTCAGTAATTCTACTGATCTGTATATAATTTGTATGGTTGGGACATTTATGCCCCAGAATACTTAACCGAATGTTGAAAACATTAGTATGTGATATGCAATGCCATCTTCAAATGTTATATAGAATACTTGTGTGCGATATTTTACGTTTTTCATTGTCAGGAGAATAAATGTGTTTACTTCCGATCTGGTATACTCTTTTCCATGATCACCATCCAGATAAAATCATTTTAAAAAGAAACATTTAATCTAAAAATCCTAGGTGCACATGAAAGCATAGATCTATTTAGGTTCACGCGTCTCATATGTCCCACTCAGGCGATTTTCAAAAGCAGCCAGCTTACAATTCTTTTCGTAGTGAAAGTGTGTTATTTATCACAAAGGAAGACGAGTCTTCACCTTTTATTTTACAAATTTATGCTAAATAAATATTAATTATCAAAAGATTAATCTTCCCAATTTTCAGAAGTGAACTTATGTTAACTGTTGCAATAAAATTATTTTGCTTGTGGTCGATATTTTCTACGTCTTTCCAGAAAGTTCCGACTCTTTCCAGCTTTATGGTGGAAGTTCTCCAAACTCTCATAACTTGCTTGTTCTGCCCATGGCAGTAGTGAATAAGATACCACCTCAAGTAGTTTTCTGTTTGTGACCTTCCATCGTACCTTCCAGCTGAGAAAAGGTTTCGTATCAGCTAATCGAAAATACGGTCAATGTAATGGAAGTCTATGGCGTTGGCCCTCATTGGCTCCCCCGCTTTTAAGAGTACTTTCTCATCCCAAAGGCAAGAGTATGCCCTGCGCCTATAGCCATTCATTCACTCTGAAAGGCCATTGCCACCTGGTGGAGGATAATTTCTTATTCCGGAAGTCACTGGGCTCTATTACTTAATAAGTCTTTCAACCGCTAACATAAATGGGAAGCTAATCCGTGTACTCGGACCTTCCTTATGAATCTGCAGTGGTGCATCGAGTCAAATGATTTCCGAAATCTAGGACTATGGGATATGCCTGCCGCCCTTCATCCATTATTCGCCGGATATCACGTGAGAAAAGGGCAAAATGAGTTTCGCATGAGCGACGCTTTCTAAATTTGTTCTGGTTTATGGACAGAAGCTTTTCCGTCTCAATGAAATTTATTATATTGTAACTCAGAATATGTTTAAGAACTGTGTAGCAAACCTATGTTGAGGATCCTGATCTGCAATTTTGCGGTTCCGTTCTTTTACCGTTTTTATATTCAGGCGTCGCCTGCACTTTTTTCCAGTCGCTTGGGACTTTGCGCTAGGCTAGAAATTCGCGATAAATGCTAGATACGTAAGGGGCCAATGCCGTAGAGTATTCCCTGTAAAACCAAATTGGGATTCCATCCATATCTGGTTACTTATTTGTTTTCATTTCTTTCAGCTTCTTCTCTACGCCGTTGATTCCTATTAGTATGTTTTACATACGGGAGTCTGTGCGACGATTCGATGATGGTTTCGAATGGCTCTGGGCACTATGGGACTTAACTACTGAGGTCATCAGTCCCCTAGAACTTAGAACTACTTAAACCTAACTAACCTAAGGACATCACACACAACCATGCTCGAGGCAGGATTGGAACCCGCGACCGTAGCGGTCGCGCGGTTCCAGACTGTAGCGCCTAGAACCGCTCGGCCAATATGGCCGGCGATGATCCGATGGCAATACGCCTGTACGATCCTCTGCCGAATGATTTCTTAAAGGCGAAATTTAAATATTCAGCTTCTACTGCCTCACCAGAATGATCAGCAAATTACTGGAGAGGAGCTTTCGACCGCCTTAGCGATTTTACGTCGGACCAGGATTATCTGTGGCACTCGACGAGATCTTCTGCTAAGGTATGACGTCAAATTGGTAGTCTATGTTTCGCGCAACGATGTTTTTACAGACGCGCGTAATTCTAATAATAGAGGAAATGTATTTGCAGTTGAAAATAAGAACCTTTTTCCACTGTATATTGGAATGACAAAAATGAAAATGTGTGGTGGACCGTGACTCCAACCCGGATTTTCCGCTTTACGCGAGCGGTCGTCTTTACCCTCTCGGCATCCGAACACGAATCACGGCCAGACCAGAATTTCCATACGTCGTCGTCCATGCTTCACAAACTGTACTCGTACATTACATATATTCCCATCTAGGAGGGACGTATTGCCGGCCGCGGTGGCAAAGCGTTTCTAGGCGCTTCAGTCCGGAACCGCGCGACTGCTACAGTCGCAGGTTCGAAATTGCCTCGGGCATGGATGTGTGTGATGTCCTTAGGTTAGTTAGGTTTAAGTAGTTCTAAGTTCTAGGGGACTAATGACATCAGCAGTTGAGTCCCATAGTGCTCAGAGCCATTTTTTTGTAGTAATGTTCTGCTCGTGCGTCACTTTGCCATTTTGTGTTAGGCTCGTACAGATAACACGAAATCTCGTCATCTGTGACTATTTGTTCTAAAAAGGAATTTTCCGTAATTTACATTTGAGACCAGTAGCGGCAGACGTCTACTCATCGTTGTTTTTGTTCGGGAGTCAGTGTAGGAGGGACAAACTTCGCACACGCCTTTCTCTTCTTCAAATCATTCTGGAGAATGTCTTGAATACGTGATTTAAAGATGTTGCGTCATAGCGAGTTGTTGTATGATAAGATTGACACACTACAACAGTCGTATGTCCACTACTTAAGACTGCCTGCTCGCAACTGATTGGTCCTATGCATATCTTTTGTTTAGAGTTATTAGCTTAAGACGCCACTGAAGTTACCGCGCTGAAGTAGCTTGTGTGTCAGGAATAAAATCAGACTCAGAACTTTTTGGACGGACGGTCTGTAATAGGCGTAAGGCCCAGAAACGCGTACCACATACGGAATGTCCCTTTGGAGAACGTTAGGTAGCAGTTGTTCTAGCCGAAGGACCGCCAAGAGCTTCTGTATATCTTTCAATGAGAGAAATACAAAATTTATTTCCGCATTTGAAAACTGCCCACTAACGATGTTTCTCAGAGTGTTGCTCCAAATTTTCAGTCAGTATGAGTTCAATTTCTCATACCTCTTATCAGTCTCTTTGTACTTGCTGGGTTCTTAAAATCCGGGCATTGTGACTATTTGGCGCACAACACATGTAAAATGTGACTCCATGGAAAAACGGATCTTCCCTAAGAAAGCTGCTCTACAGGTTTTCAAAAAAAAAAAAATAAAAAAAAAATGGCTCTGAACACTATGGGACTTAACAGCTATGGTCATCAGTCCCCTAGAACTTAGAACTACTTAAACCTAACTAACCTAAGGATATCACACAACACCCAGTCACCACGAGGCAAAGAAAATCCCTGACTCCGCCGGGAATCGAACCCGGGAACCCGGGCGCGGGAAGCGAGAACGCTACCGCACGACCACGAGCTGCGGACTACAAGTTTTCAGAAGCGACGTTGTTTGTCGTGTGGTTTCGTCTCTTGCAGAAACTGCACCTGCTGCGAGGATAAGGTGAGTATTTCACGGTGTAGCAATAAAATACTGTTTGTAGATCAGAAATTCCCTTACCTTTCAGCATAGCTCAATGTTAGGTCAATGAACCGCTGCCCGTGAATTGCGACTCTAGACGGCCTACAAAGGTACACAACAGTAGCTGCCCTGAACTGTTCCGTGGACAGCGAAACTATTCTTTTACCGAGGGAATATGTGGAAATCTGTTTTCTTCAAATATGGCCAACAGGATGAATATTTCAGTAATTCGTGCTTGAAACCATTCGTTTTTCCCACAGCTGAAATGCTTTGATGGGCCGGTAATCCATGACCCTTCTCACGTATCTAATCATCCGGCTGTTGGTTCAGAAGGCCTGTATAGAATTATTAAATTACAAGGCTTTCGATAAGAAAAAATCCTGTTTGCATTCCAGATGGAAACTGGCCAAACCTGAATAGGGAATAGCTTAGCTTTATTTGGCGTTAAACGAGGATCTGTGTCTTGCCTTCTGTAACAAACAGGCGCACAAAATCAAGTGGACCACGTTACAGACGTAGCTGGAAAATAAGTTCCACATTTTCTTGTACAAATTGCAACAAATACGGCAGGTAGAGGGAATTGGTCAGCTGCTGCCCCTCTATACAGAAATGACTCTGGACATAGCGCCCGGATGAGTTCGAGGAAGCAGCTGCTCAATACACGCGTTCTGTTTGATCGTGGAGTTAGATGTTAAGTTACGTTCACATTTTATAAAATAGGCGTTCAAATCTGCTGGTATCAGCACTGTCAGGAATATGGAGTGCTTCATTTTACTTCTTTTAACATTAAAACTTTCATAATTTCAAGATGAACTTAAACACATGAAGTGAATTTGTTACGTTGGCTTGCACTAAGTGGCATGGTCGGACTATGAAATAGGTGATAAGTTTTGCACTAGTTCTCCCCCCGCGGTCTTCAGAGCCATCTAGGTGGCCGCAGCGTTAATTCCATTTGTTCTGAATTCAGTGTTGGTTGAGTCTTATGATTTTTCTTACCATGCTGCCGGACACCAAATGCTCATCGGCCATTCCAGCTCTGCCAATAACCTCTTTAGCTGGAGGGAGCTCAGGCTGACAAGTCTATTGAGGAACAGCAGTCATTGTACCAAATGAATAATCTGTGGCTCCTTAGAATTTTTTGTAGGTTTGGACGACAAGTGTTCCCCTCTTGCTAATTTCTGTCTGTCTGGATTCCCTATGTGAGGGCATGTCCGTAGATTAGTTCTGAAATGGATCATTATCTCAAAACGGTGAAGAGATGTTTAGCGCTCAATTCCCATGTTAAATGAAAGAAATCCGCATCTCCTTTATGCGTGTGCGTAATGTAGTATAGGATATATTTTATATATAAGATATATTTTAAACATGTTCAATCTGCAATCAAACTTTGTATAACTAGATTTATGTATGGAGATCAACTGTTATTTAAGATTATTCCATATGGCTATATGTTATATGGATATATTTTAGAGAGTACAGTTATGAAATTAGGGTTCAATAAAAGAAAATGTATACTGAACGAAAGTAAATAGCTACATCACTGCATAGTCGTGTGAGATCTTAGCATATCCATTGCATTTGTAGTTTTTCCTTTTGACTGTTCAATTAGAAAGTGTAGTGCTTAGATGTTTTACCTTCACAAATCAAGATCTAGTACGACTCTTACATACCTAGAAAACGATTTATTCGGCTATAAGGCGAGATACGGAAAGAGAATCTTTCCATAGTGTACTAAATTTTGTTTTAAATTCCGCCTCCCCCTCCACATCATTGTTGTGGCAAAAACTCTCACGTTTGACCAACTGATGGAATAATATGATACAATAAGGCTCACTATATTGTCAGTGATAACTAAGGACAAAATTTAGACGCCTCCTTTCCCGTAGCGAGTCTACTTTGGCTGCGGTCAGGGAATTCAGAGTCGTAACATGCGTAAAATTAAGATACAACCCTATCAACGAATCCATCACACAGCTTTTCCGCAGTCAGTAATTCATGAAATGTACCGTCACCGTTCTTCTAATAGAAATATCTTCTTGTTTTTCCTGGCAATATCCCATATTTTCACGGGGTCGGCATGTTAATCTAGATTTGACAATGTTAGTTACAGAAGGTGACAGGATGTTCTCTCGGTCGCCACCCATTCCTCCGAGGTGGAAATTGTGGTCCCCTATATGTTTTCGTCTAGTATTATCCATTTAAAAGAGTGAGAACGTTTTTGGAATGTTTTTCTAAACGTGTAACAGAGATGGGACGTGGGTACCAGCCTGGAATCTACCGACCTGGATGTGGGGAAACTGCCTAAAAATCATATCCAGCTGGCTTGCATCCGCGCCCCCCTCATTACTCCTCCAGGCGGATTCGATACGGGTTGCTGTCCGGTTGAGTTCTTCTGATACATTTATGGTGTTAGTAATTTCATACACCGTTTACTGTTATTCTTTCAATTCCATACGGAATATTATGCCTGAACCTATTCAGAACGCATGAGGAACTATACCTAAAAAGAAAACGACATCTAACAGTTTGAATGCGAACATTTTAGGTTAGGCTTTACCGTGATTGTTAGTAATATCGAATCGAAGGAAACAAAAAGAAAAATTCGGAGTAGGTATTAAAATCCATGGAGAAGAAATAAAAACTTTAAAGTTCGCCGATGACATTGTAATTCTGTCAGAGACAGCAAAGGACTTGAAAGAGCAGTTGAACAGAATGCATAGTATTCAAATGGCTCTGAGCACTATGGGACTTAACATCTATGGTCATCAGTCCCCGAGAACTTACAAATACTTAAACCTAACTAACCTAAGGACATCACACAACACCCAGTCATCACGAGGCAGAGAAAATCCCTGACCCTGCCGGGAATCGAACCCGGGAAACCGGGCGCTGGAAACGAGAACGCTACCGCACGACCACGAGCTGCGGACGCTGCATAGTGTCTTGAAAGGAGGACATAAGATGAACATCAACAAAGCAAAACGAGGATAATGGAATATAGTCGAATTAAGTAGGGTGATGCTGAGGGAATTAGATTAGGAAATGAGACACTTAAAGTAGTAAAGGAGTTTTGCTATTTGGGGAACAAAATAACTGATGATGGCCGAAGTAGAGAGGATATAAAATGTAGACTGGCAATGGCAAGGAAAGCGTTTGTGAAGAAGAGAAATTTGTTAACATCGAATATAGATTTAAGTGTCAGGAATTCATTTCTGAAACTATTTGTATGGAGTGTAGCCATGTATGGAAGTGAAACATGGACGATAAATAGTTTGGACAAGAAGAGAATAGAAGCTTTCGAAATGTGGTGCTACAGAAGAATGCTGAAGATTAGATGGGTAGATCACATAACTAATGAGGAAGTATTGAATAGGATTGGGGAGAAGAGAAGTTTGTGGCACAACTTGACTAGAAGAAGGGATCGGTTGGTAAGACATGTTCTGAGGCATCAAGGGATCAGCAATTTAGTATTGGAGGGCAGCGTGGAGGGTAAAAATCGTAGAAGGAGACCAAGAGATAAATACACTAAGCAGATTCAAAAGGATGTAGGTTGCAGTAGGTACTGGGAGATGAGGAAGCTTGCACAGGATAGAGTAGCATGGAGAGCTGCATAAAACCAGTCTCAGGACTGAAGACCACAACAACAACAACATCGAATGGAACAACACGTTTAAAGTTACCAATTACTATTATCTTTAAGTACGTAGTATGGCAGTTTATATGTAGTGTATTACTACAGAGAAAGGAGCGTGTGACCACTGCAGGCAGTGCCACAGGCGACCCCAAAGAAGTAACATGACACACCCATGTAGTACTACAATATGTAAATCCACCTGATGATGGAGGTTTAAACCTTCGAAAGGCGTTATGTCTATACTCGTAAATAAACAATGACTGGTAACCGTGAATTGTTCTTCCATTTGATACATCTAAGAGTTAAAATGTAACTGCAGTTAGGTGCTCACCAGTAAATTTAACTCTCTTTATACGCATCACCGTAATAGTTGCAATAATCTGAATCTATATTTATTATGAGACAATTATTCAGCGTCATGTTAATTGGAGATGTCAGTTATGAAAATACTAACGTAAGGACGACACAGCACCCAGTCCCCACACACATGTGTGTGAAATCTTATGGGACTTAACTGCTAAGGTCATCAGTCCCTAAGCTTACACACTACTTAACCTAAATTATCCTAAGGACAAACACACACACCCATGCCGGAGGGAGAACTCGAACCTCCACCGGGACCAGCCACACAGCCCATGACTGCAGCTCCTAGACCGACCCAGTCCCCGAGCGGAGATAATCCCCGACCTGGCGGGAACCGAACCGAGGTCCTTTTGGTTAGCAATACGCCATGCTGACCGCGCAGATACAGAGGCGGACAGAGCGAAGAATCTCACTATGAACCAGACGATTTCACGTCTTCTCGTCAAACAATGACTGCGCAAGTTTGTACGTAACATTTACGAATGTTCATATGTGAATGCATTAAAAAAACAATAAAGCTTTTAAAAAATCGAGAAAAGTGACACAACTCAAAGAGCTAATTAATCATTACCTAATAACACCTCACATTCGACGAGAGCAGAACTAAATCTCCATGTTACTGTTATTTGGACTATAACGGATTTTACTGCCAAAATTACATACTTGAAATTTAATGGCTGCTTATATTATTTTAATATAAGTTTCATAGAATTTTTTAAGTTAAATTTTTCAAGTATTGCATTTTTGAGTTGTGTCAATGTTCTCACCAGGGTGCAACTTGTAAAGCAAATGTTTAAAACTGCAACTGACATGAGGAAGTTTTTGAAATGTTGTGTGTCGTAGTAAATCGCATGATATATAGAGTTAACCGAAACTCCACCGACAAACTATCAAAGTTTGTTCAGGGGTACGTGCTATGTATCTTGATATAAGGAACCCACGATCTCCGGCGGCTCGTTGCACAGTCCTAGAATTTTGTTTGATTTCTTGCCCCAGCACTGAAAACAGTGCAGAATTCAGAGGTACGCCCTGTTAGTACTGTTTCCATTCGCTGAAGATACCTTCTGTTGACGACAGTAATTCCCCCTTACCTAGTTTCTCTCAAGTTTGCCTTTCTGCTCGGTTCTGTCTAGGGATTTGCTTTCTGACGATGTTAGTTGTGCATTAACAGTGGTACTCAGCGGTTCCATGCTTAGATCTGCTGATGAAGAGTTGACCGATATGCATCGTGTATGGGTTCACCGAATGCAATGGAAGAGCGGCACAAAAATGCACAGTTGAGCTGTCCAACGCAGCGACTCCAAACATGTCAGCGGTACATAGTTGTCTACGAGAAACCAAACCCTGTGTTTTGTGTTGTACGTTTTGGAGATTACATATTACAGGCTTTTTCACTGTTGTATATATATCTCTTCAGAAGCGAAGGTAATTCGGGTAACAAACTGAAAAACTCGTAATAACGTTGTTACTCTGTAACGAGCCGCTGGAGCCTGTAGGTACCCTTACAACAAAATACTGGGAAGGTATCCCTAAACAACCTCTGTAAGTTTGTCGATGGACTTCTGGTTCACCTTATATATTTACATCTTCCCAGAAATTTAGAAGGAAAACAAGACAAAACTACGTTCATTAGAACAAAATACAGAAGCAGAAGACATACTGCTGACGAATATCTACATTTACATTCATACTCTACAAACCACGGAGAAGTGCGTGGCAGACGATTCTTCCCATTGTACAGTTATTAGCGCTAGTGAATTAATGGAGTCAATATACAAACAGAACTTGGATGGAACCACAGAAAGGAAGCAGATCTTAGGAAAAACAAAACTCATATTCAAAAGAGGTCCTTGGGAGAAGATAACAGTAAATTATATGCTGGAGATAAATCCAAAAGTCATATCATAATTGGCCACCCAAAAAGAATATACATTCGATTTCGCTCAACCACTCCGAAGGACTACGAGACAGTCATCAAATGCTACTACTGCCACGACAATTGACACATTGCAAAGTACCGTTAAGGAAAACAAATCCGATTTGTCCGCACCATGGAGAATGTGACTATTTTAAAAAGGACATAAAAAATAGCAAGCGACCCCCAGTGGGAATTCCGTGTGAGAAAATGAAGAAATAATGCAGCCAACAAGGTGAAGACAGTGTGACGTACCAAATGTACTAGTAGCAGTAAATACAAAGAACGAAATATGGATTTTGAACCAATGAGCGATCTGCTGATGAGCATCACAGGAAACTACAGAGTAAATACAAACGCAACAAAAATAAGTCGATAGTAGAAGATGAAACTCTGTCCAGAAAGAAAATTATTAAGCCTGAGTCCGTTGATCAAACGGATTATAAAATTACCTGTCATCTTTGTAATCTCCGACGAAAAGACAATGAGGTGCAGAAAGAGCCAAAATATTCTGGTAAATGTGAAGGGTAGAACGAGAAGCCTGAAACGACAGAGGCGACTATGAGATGGGCAACAAAAAGGCAAATATTAAAAATAACAGTGAGAAGAAGTGGTGTTTCAGAAAGTGACCAAGAAGAAAGGGAAACAAGGAACTTAGAGAATGGTTATCTCTAGGAAAGGAAGACATAAAGAAGAATATACTTTCAGTTTCTGAAAAAGCTGAAATTGCAATGAATTCAGGGTGTGACAGCATGTAACACGTTATAGTACAGGAGTGTGACAGCACGCAACATCTAACAGAGAAAGATTATGAAAATACACAGGTCGTAAGAGAACCTACAAATAGCAACAGAAATTACGAAAAACAAACAAACTGTTCAAAAAATTGTTCAAATGTGTGTGAAATCTTATGGGACTTAACTGCTAAGGTCATCAGTGCCTAAGCTTACACACTACTTAACCTAAATTATCCTAAGGACAAACACACACACCCATGCCCGAGGGAGGACTCGAACCTCCGCCGGGATCAGCCGCACAGTCCATGACTGCAGCGCCTAGACCGAAACAAACTGTGATGGACATGAAATGAGTAATGGAAGGCGTTTATTATTGCCGGACCCGCGGCCTGTTTACGAAATGTGTGAAAACGCAATGACACTAGCTAAGTTTTAGGATATGCATGTGTTAACGATGGCAGTAAGACTCCAGCTTGGACATAGTCATGTAAAAGGCTGTACAGCAAATTTTCCTGTCACGGAGAGAGTTTATCATATTCAGCTCAGAGTTAACAGCTTGCCTTCAGAACAGAGAAACTGTTGACCCTACTAGAGATCTTCCTTACGTGGAGGCAGATGACACCTGATATTGAGCATTTGTACAAACAGTTAGTAACGACACGTCGTCTAAAAGTATGTGACCACAGATTAGAATGTGCTCATTTGGTCCCCGTAGCATTCACATACAATCATCTCGTACTAATCGCCAATGCAGCTGAGATAAATAATTAAAATCGGCCAGATAAATGTGATGCGCATCGCTGTGGTGATACAAGGACTCGGGAAAGTGTTAGAGGAGTTGGACCTGCATGTACTATGTATACAGGAGCCATATCTTAGAAATGGTGCACTACCCGACGAGCCAGTTACAGCACAGATCATAACGTTAGGTCATCACCCAATGGCCACCATGTTGGTGTCAGATAAAGACATAACAGCGGCAAAATACATCAACTGAGTAACTATCACGTGGTCACAGTAGGAACAGTGTCTGCCTTATGAGAATTTTATGTAACTAATCAATATTTTCAACAGAATCAGGAGATGCAACCACATATAGAGATCGAATTTTCTCATTTTGAGAAGACAGAAGGAGTGATCTATTTTACTTGCTGAAAGATTCTAAAACCAAGATCGCGTAAATATTTATTTAAAGCAGCCAGTTTGGACAGAATTTGCTGTCATCTTCAGATCTGTAACAAAGTGCATAATCATAGAATATATCTCATAATATGAGTTAAGACGTAATATCTGAGATAACAGTTTTAGTTTGGCGTTACAAAAAACGGAAGTGGAACTGTCCGTTTACCTATCTCAGAAAATCTTTTTATTATGAAACATGTTCATTTTAAGTTCTACCTCACGCCAACTTGTCATGTGGATAAAAAACAGCACATTATAAAATGTTTGTCTAACTAAAATATTTAAAACTGTAAAGCACCTTGTGCAAATGGTCATATTCATATATATACCGCTCACAGGTGACTGTTACTTCACAAAACACAGTAAGCAATAGTACATCTGTTTACATAAACTGGACATATTCTACATACTGAAAATCCACCTTAAACGGAGTATAAGGTACAACTGGAAGGTAGCATTGCAAAGATAATACTTTTATAAAATGTTACAGCCACTAGATGGCTCCTACATCGGTACCATGCGATCAGAGCGTAAATTGTACCTCAAGCCTTTAATAATCTACAGGGGGAAGATCGTACATAATTTTTAGTTTGGTGGTATCTACTGAACCACTACTCTACAACTTCCACTTTTTCATTGTCCAGGGAAAGTGCTCCAAATCCCCCCCACCATACTGCAATGTTATATTATTTCTAAGATTGGATTGTGTGATGATTTTGGTGGTGCTGAGGTTTGAAGCTGGCAATAATGAAATTAATGAAGATGAAAGCAACAGGGCTGGTAGATTTATGGCAGAAGCGTTGCATCAGCCAGTGGAATAAATTGTATCAAATACTAGTATAAGTGTGTTTCTAAAAGAATCTCTGTTACAGGGACGGGTACCCAGAATCCTCACAGGCCAATTTGTTTGATAAATGCTCTAGCCGAAGTATGAGAAAGCTTCTGTGTCGTCGCCTGAGGAACCACAGACACGTAGTAGAGTCGAGTCCCCTGCTGTACGATTTCAGGAAAGGGAAATCCACCGAGGATGTGATAAATCACGCAACCGACCTTGTGAACACCCCAGTCGACAGGTATGTGATGTGCACAATAACTGACATAGCTGGGGCGTTTGACAATTTATAGTGGTCTGCCCTGTTCAAAAAACTGAACTGATGGTCTGTCCCAGGTCTCACCATAACAACGTGAGAGATTATTTCACAGACAAAATGGTGCAGTTAATATTCTCCGGATAGAAAATTGTGTGAAAGATCACCAAAGGCTACCTAGATGGATCTGTTTGTGTTCCAGAGCTCTGGGATATTGGCATAGGGCCATTACTAAACCATCGTCGGAGTATATCTAACACTGGTGGTCGTAGTATCTGCCAACTCAAGGGCTAAATTAAAGAAAAATAGTAGCGTAGTTCTTGAAAGACTATGCAGTTGTGTGTAGCAAATATACTAACTAGGAACCCCACGATCAGAATAAATGACCGATCTATGAAAAGAAAGGAAGTATATAGGTACATTGCTATAAACATCGACGAAAAGCAGAACTTTGACGCACATGTAGAAGTAATCTGTCAGAGAAGCATTAAAATCCTGAACAAAATAGCAACTATTCTCCAAAGAAGTTGTCAGCTGCCACAGAGTGCAATAAGAACGTTCCACAAAGTATTTTGAATGTGGGTTGTGGATCGAGCGTTTGGGCTCATACAGCCAAAAAGAAAAGGACAGCACAGGCTCTACTCTTTCCTTAGTCCTGCTTATAAACTGAGGTGACATGCTCGGTTTTGAATCAAATTGGTTCAAATGGCTCTGAGCACTATGGGACTTAACACCCATGGACATCAACCCCCTTTTTTTATCTTTTTTTGCTTGCCATAATGATATTCGTAGATATATCCATACATCTTCACAGCGAATAACGGTGCTAATTGAAATAGTGAACAGGACTGTGCAAGTCATGTATGAAAATAGTGACTCGTAGAATTAATGGAGGAAACTGAGCTTCCATCTCGACAAATCACTACAATTACAATTTCCTAAACAACAGATCTCTGTCTGAATTTTTTTTTACTTAAATGTAATATTCTTTTTTTCTTCTCTTTTTTATTCGTTTATTCTTGTTTTTCTTCAGTGTACACAGCATGTATGTTGTTCATCATCAGCAAAGAACTTAGAACTACTTAAACGTAACTAATCTAAGGACATCACAGAACACCCACTCATCACGAGGCAGAGAAAATCCCTGACCCCGCCGGGAATCGAACCCGGGAACCCGGGCGTGGGAAGCGAGAACGCTACCGCACGACCACGAGCTGCGGACTGTTTTGAATCACATCGGACTGTCCATTGCGGGTATTTTCTTTACGAACGTCGCTAACAAAGGAACTAATCGTGCAGGGTATTAACAACAAAACCTCATACGTTTTTCGTCAGGGTTTTGCACATTGATCAATTCGAATATTTGCAATTGTTCGTGCTCCAGGTGATTGCAGTCATTTGAGAAAAATCACAAAATAGTTAAACGAGGTTGATCGGACGGGTTTCTAAACACCGGTCCCATCATATACTAGTCTGTAACCTTAAGTTATGCCCTACCTTGTTCGCAAGATTTATCTCGAATCTACATTCCTCGGCATTTTGAGTTACACGTCATCTTGCTCAGTTGCACTGCGAGGGCGTGCAACCTGTTATACGGCACGCAGTGGAAGCTGTATTTGATTTCACGAGTGTGGTCAATTACCGTGTCTTTATATACTGCAAATCTTGCAGCAGACTCAGGAATGCGTGGAACGGCACTATGGCTGTGCGCCGTGGGTGGCCTCGGCCGATATGGCGTGGCGCTCACGACCGGCCCTCTGCCTGTCCTCAAGCCTATGACCGCCGCATTCACATACGAAGACGCAATTACGTCAGACACGCTGCCAAAACAAGCGTTGTTGTGGTCACGCGAGTCGTGCTGACGTTCTGTGAAAGCAGCCGGCAGGTTTCGGCGCCACGGAACGAAAATACGCCGACTGGCTAACGCTTACCGCCGTCCTCGGCTCCGCCTCTCAGTAGGAACTATCAGTGCACGTGGAAATATTTTGTAAACATTTATCAGCTTGGTCTCAGCACGCACCAAAGAATGGATGCGTCATCTGAAATTACAGCACTGGAACGAACTTAAAAGTGGATGTATCTGCTTTATCAAAGCAAAAACCACCGTTAAGTGAGTATTGTTGATTGAGAAAGCAACTAGCGACAAATAATTTAAAAAAAAAATCCTTACTCTGTTGTCATTACCGGTATCAGGCAATCACGTCCATTATAATTTTAATTAATGTTGTGTGTTTATACTGGTTGCTGGTGAGGAGGAAATTTAGTTATTAGTATTTTATGATCTCATTCATAAGCAGCCATATCACAGGCATCACAGTCGCTCAAGAAAGTTATAATTAAGCTTTACTTGTTTAATCAGAATCGGACGATGACTCTCCTTGTCCGCAGACTCAATGATTCGAAGTGATCTGCAATCCTGGGTAAATAAAATGTCTTGGTTTTGTTGCGTTGTGTAGTCAGTCGGGAAACCTCAGATCAAGCGGAAAGTTTGCTTTGATAGAGTTTGGCTGGCTCTGAGCACTATGGGACTCAACTGCTGAGGTCATTTGTCCCCTAGAACTTAGAACTAGTTAAACCTAACTAACCTAAGGACACCACAAACATCCATGCCCGAGACAGGATTTGAACCTGCGACCGTAGCGGTCTTGCGGTTCCAGACTGCAGCGCCTTTAACCGCACGGCCACTTCGGCCGGCTGATAGAGTTTAGTTATCCGATGAAATAATGGAGCTCTTCGATGTAATAATTGCAGGTTCGTTTCCAATTAATCGGAAGTTTCCTTCTGATTACCAACGAAACGACACCTCCGTGCAAAGTTCCAATTAGAGAATACATATATAGTTCACAACTTTGATGTAAATGCTCAGAATATATTTTCTTGAGTAGCATACAATATAATTTCAATCTCTTTCTTCCAGTAATCTCGATAGCAAAATTACAGTTATTCAATGCTGCTATTCGGCATGGCCGGCCGGAGTGGCCAAGCGGTTCTAGGCGCTACAGTCTGGAACCGCGCGACTGCTACGGTCGCAGGTTCGGATCCAGCCTCAGACATGGATGTGTGTGATGTCCTTAGGTTAGTTAGGTTTAAGTAGTTCTAAGTTCTAGGGGACTGATGACCTCAGAAGTTAAGTCCCATAGTGCTCAGAGCCATTTGAACCATTTTTTTATTCGGCACGGAGAAGATCCTAGAAGTCCTCTCAACACACACCAGAGAGAATATTACAAAGAGTAATTATGCGCTCATGGAATAGTAATAGTACTGTACTACTTTTCGCATCGATTCTGCGAGTATATAGATGGTCAAGTAGGAAACGTAATTCACTCATAGAGTTGTGCAGGGATAATTAGTAGAATATAAAGAGATATTACACCATCTTCTAATGGCTACACTTTTTTTAATACAGTGTTCAGTTTCGGTAGGTGGTTCATTAGTAAAATACTTCGGAAATTAACTCAGTCTACAGAGGGGATTGTTTACATAACACTCATACGACCCATCCTAGGATAGCGCGTGTGACCTGGATCAACAATGGCTGACAGGGGATATCGAATGTATGCAGGAAAGGGCAGCACTTCCAGGCAGAGCTATCTGAGATACTACGCTGACGCTGCTACAGGGAAGTGTCTTCCGTGGACAAGTATAATCATGTCTACCACATATTGGAGCATATTCACTTCGAGTTTCGTATGGCAGCTTGTATTAATGTTTTATGCATACACGATAAATACACAAGAGAAACAATAACACGGAAGCGGTTTATAACATTGTTGTTAAACTCATGTAGCCATTCTACTAACTTAAAATTGTGGATAACATAGGAAGTTCACTGAGGCTTTTTGCGGATGATGCTGTGGTATATCGAGAGGTTGTAACAATGGAAAATTGTACTGAAATGCAGGAGGATCTGCAACGAATTGACGCATGGTGTGGAAAATGGCAATTGAATCTCAATGTAGACAAGTGTAATGTCTGCGAATACATAGAAAGAAAGATCCTTTATCATTTAGCTACAATATAGCAGGTCAGCAACTTGAAGCAGTTAATTCCATAAAACTATCTGGGAGTAGGCATGAGGAGTGATTTAAAATGGAATGATCATATAAGGTTGATCGTCGGTAAAGCAGATGCCCGACTGAGATTCATTGCTACAGTATAGCCGGTCAGCAACTTGAAGCAGTTAATTCCATGAAACTATCTGGGAGTAGGCATTAGGAGTGATTTAAAATGGAATGATCATATAAGGTTGATCGTCGGTAAAGCAGATGCCAGACTGAGATTCATTGGAAGAATCCTAAGGAAATACAATCCGAAAACAAAGGAAATAGGTTACAGTACACTTGTTCGCCCACTGCTTGAATATCCGTACCAGATAGGGTTGATAGAAGAGAGAGAGAAGATCTGACGGAGAGCAGCGCGCTTCGTTACAGGATCATTCAGTAATAGCGAAAGCGTTACGGAGATGATAGATAAACTCCAGTGGAAGACTCTGCAGGAGAGACGCTTAGTAGCTCGGTACGGGCTTTTGTTGAAGTTCCGAGAACATACCTTCACCGAGGAGTCAAGCAGTATATTTCTCCCTCCTACGTATATCTCGCGAAGAGACCATGAGGATAAAATCAAAGAGATTACAGCCCACACAGAGGCATACTGACAATCTTTCTTTCCACGAACAATACGAGACTGGAATAGAAGGGAGGTACTCAAAGTACCCTCCGCCACACACTGTCAGGTGGCTTGCGGAGTATGGATGTAGATGTAGGTGTAAATGTAGTGGCAACAGCAAGTTGCAAAAAGAAATTGAACGTAGCAAGGAAGGACGTCCCGTGTATGACTAGGTCATTACAGACGGAATAAAAACTTACAGTGTGGAGGCCATGTCGTTTTCAAGATAAGCATCATAGCATTTGCCCTTAGGCGATTTAGGGATACAAAGAAAAACCTAAATCTTGGAATTTGGACTGTCGTCCTCGCAAAAGGGAGCTGACTGTCCGAACCCCTGCGCTTCTCGCTCCGCAGGAACTGCTGGAAGAGATGTCGTTTGCCTCACTAAAGGCTGTTGCTCACATTCAGGTTACTTTTCCTCTAATGATTAACTAGCTTTGGGAACCTCACGAATTTTGAGAAAACTAACGAAATCACATTTATAGAGCTATAAACCCTAATCCACTACTGATGTCTGCTTTCTGCTCCTACACCTTGAAAATTGCAATTGCCATTCAAAACGGTAGTTTTTTGCTACTTCAGGTATGTATGTCGCTATAGTAAAGTAAGTCGCGGGTGAGAGTCCGCACGATGTTTCATTTGACATTCATATTTCTTGAATGTCAGCTATGTACGATATCAAGAGAGGTGTAATCATTACACTGGACGTATTTGGCAGTTGCTTTGGGATACTCAAAATACTGAGGTCTTTGGAAATATGATTATTATTTACAAAAACTGCTGGCTCTCGCTTCGCGTTTTGAAGATACCTGTGGCAGACGTTAATCAACAATCTTCACATCAGATGGAGGCCTCCACAGGTACAGAGAAACAGAATGTAATCGAAATTCTTCGCAATATGAGATATAAAAAAGTTTAAAGGCATATCTGTGCACGCAAAATATCTTAGACTTAGTGGCTCTACGTGTGAACTAAAGCACATGTAAGGTGAACGTGCTAATGGAAAAGTGTGCTTTTGAAAAATTCATTTTGCAGTTATTTCGCTTCCGAGAGTCTCAGTTACTAACTGGGAAAGTATGTGTGTAGGCCAACTATTTTACTGGAGATCGTCACTTAAAACATCCGTATTTTAGCTGCCAATGGACGAGTCTGCAAGGCATTGCAGGTTTTCGATTACTATTACTTTTTCAGTCACAAACTTACTGCAATTGAAGAATATTTTACACCAGGCGGGCGCTTTTCGCTTTTATTTTCCCCTGTAAATTTGGCCTTAATTTTTATTTATGGTGTTTCTGCCCTTTTGTTTACATATTTTGCAAACCACTTTATTTATCCATCGTTAGCAGAGGTAGAGGTCGAAAGAAACTTGGATGTATATTTACTCTTAGCAATTTTTTTAAACCACTTTTTCTTAGGGTGCTTTAGCATTATTTCCTCTTCGCCTCATTTTGTAAGATTTCCCAACAGGAACAGAAAACCGTAGTTTATATTTATTCACTGGTTTTTCATGCAGGTTGTGAACATTGCCAAACTGTGAATGTAATTTTTTCATATTCGTGCTTGTGTTTGTGCATGTGTGTGTGAGAGCGAGTGAGTGTAACTGTGAGAGTAGTTTATTTCGGGTGGGGGAGGGAGTTGGATGGTGACGGTTATCGGGAGAGCAACTTAGAAGAGATGGTAGCAGTGAATGGGAACGGAGTGAATGGTGGTGGATAGTAGGTGATATGTCAGTATTTAATATTATACCAGCTGGTCTATTAATTTAAAAAATATGGGTTTATGAGGTTAGTTTGATCACTTAAGAGTTGTTTAGTTTCTGTTATCGTTTTCTGAGTGAGGTATTTTTTTTATGCGGTGTGGAGCTGTTCTTTGTTGTTAGTAACCCTTATGATTTTTATGTCTGTGTCTCTGGTGGTAATTTTGTCTTGGTGTTCGTCTAAATGTTTTGCAAAAGTAAAATAATTTGCCCTATACTTTCATGCTATAACATGATCCTTGTATCTGGTTTAAAATGTTCTCTTGGTCTGACCAATATACCTTTCATCATACGTATTACGTTTTAGTTGGCATGTTCCTGATTTCTGATACAGACATTTTTCTGTTGGTTTTTGAAAGTACTTTTCAGTTAATTTGTTGGTTTGGTTGGCTATTTTTACGGCTTGTTTTCTTAAAAAAAATGGATATTCTCTGTGTGGCATTGTGGTTGTGTGTCATTTATACCAACTTTTGTTTTCTTTCTCTTCCTCACTTTGTGTTGTTCTCGTGGTTGTGTCTTGTGTATTTGTTGGTGTGGGAACCCATGCTTATGTTGGTATAGCTGGATGTTTGTTCTTTACTGTTTCTTTATCTTATTGCTTAGTTTTGATATTAAGTTTGCCTTGTATCCATTGTTTGTGGTTATTTGTGTTATTGTATTAATTTCTTTTCGGTGACTGTATGTGTCTAATGGTACTATGCTTGGTTTGTAAGACCTTGTGTGATTTTGTGTTTAGTGCATTATAGTACCTGTTGTTGTCAGTTTACAGTTTATGTCAAATGTGTATTGGTTGTTCTGAATCATTATGATAATGTCAAAGAAATTTAGTTGTCCATTTTGCAATTTTTCTGTTGTAAAGTTTTTGGTGTTTTTGTAAGTGTTCTACAGAAGTAAAATGATTTGTCCTATATTTCCATGATGTAATATGCCCTTTGTATCTTGTGTGAAATGTTCTCCTGATTTAACCTATACACCTTTCATCACATGTATTACTTTCTAATTGGTATATTCCTGCTTCTGATGTACACTCTTTTCTAAGTTGGTTTTGGAAAGCGTTTTTCGATTAAATTGTTGGTTCGGGCAGCTACTTTTATGCCTTGTTTTATGAAGAAAATATTCTCTTTGTGTATTTGTCATATGTCATAGTATACTATCTACTGTTTTCTTTCTCTGTTACACTTTGTGTTGTTCTTGTCATTGTGTTTTGAATGTTTGTTTGTGTGGGATCCTGTGCTTATGTTGGTGATAACTGGGTGTTCGTTCTTGTCTTTTCCTTTACATTATTGTTCAGCATTGTTATTAAGTTTTCTCAGTCGCTTTTTCTTGTTTCTTTATTTTATCATTCAGCACTGTTATTAAGTTTCCTTGTATCTATCTTTTGTGGCTATTTGTATTGTGGTATCCATTTCTTTTCGGTAACTGTATGTGTCTAATGGTACTGTTATCTTTGTTTGTGATAGTTTATGTGATTTAATATTTGGTGTGCAGTAGTACATGTTGTTGTCAGTTTTCGTTATAGGTCAAATCTGTTAGTTTTTCTGAATTTTTATGTAATAAATTTAACTGTCTAGTTTGCTCTTTTGTAAAGTTGTAAAGTTTATCTCGCCATGAACAGAATTTACGTGTGTGTATGCCTGTAACTGGTCCATATTTCTGCTTGGCTCATTTATCAGGCACAGGATGTCATCCATATATCTATTGGAGTACAGGTTTTTGTAACTATTTGGTATTGTTTTACTAAATATGTACTGTTCTGCATGGTTCATAAATGTTTACTGTCGTTCCAGACGCTGCGAATCCAAGTGGTAAATAGAATTCATTGTTGATCTAGAAACAGTTTTCTTGTATTATTAGCTCTAACACCTTGACTGTTTCTTTGATGCATTCATGTCAAAAGTTTCTCTGTTTCTTTAGCGTTTCTTCAATGATGTTTACTGTTTCTGTTATTGGTATATCAGAATATGTGTTAGTCTGAAACCTGCAATACAATCAAGCCAAAAATACATTGAAAACCTTGTAATACCAGCAGGTATTCACATATTTGTTAACAAAAGTGACATTCATATAAAAAGTAAGTCAATTGAAAGTAATTATTTCAGTCTTAAATATCTGTATTACATGCATTTAGAACAATGTCGAAGTCTTAACACAAAATTTTGTAATTCAGTTCTGTTAAATTTTGATAATGATTAAATTAATCTCTTTGCTTTGTATAGTATCTTTGTACTTCATCATGTACAGTCATGGCGAGAAGCTGCGGTGAATGCTGCTCAAGACATTTTTTGAGACTACAGAAAATGGACATCTTGTTTGAATTATCAGTTAAAATTCTTTATTATAATGTGTCAATTCCAGGTACTTTACTTCATTTTGTAACTGTAGATTTACCAGGTATTCACAGTAATGTCATCAGCTAATTTTCTGTACAGCCAAGTCTGCCAACATTATCATACATCTAAAGGAGACAATGACAAAACACCAAGATAATCAGCTAAGTAAAACTTTATATCTTCATAAGTGGATTGCCTTCAAAGATTTTGTGTTTAAGTTGACTAAGGAAGATTTTGGCCAGCTGGCCACTTATGGATGGTTCCATGGGGAGTCCGTCCTGTTGGCTGTAGAATTTATCTTTACATTTGAAATAATTTAGTCCTTTGATTCTCAATATACAGAAAATCTACATTGACCTGTACAGTTATTCACAACAGGAAAAACCACTCAATAACCCAAAAGCAGACTATTCTCAATTACCTCCTACACAGACTGAACAGATTTAAAAAGGACAAATATAGCTGTTCAAAAAAAGTAAACGTAATCAGACACGTTGCCATAGACAATGGGTACAAAATACATGCTGTTGGCAAACTGAACCATAAAATAAAAACAAAACTGACACCGAACACGCAACAGTACCACAGCACAACACACCAGTAACAAGCAAACAACAGAGAATTACATAAAGCACATAAGATGAAGAAATGGTAAACATGTGACATACTCACGTTCGACTACAAAATAACACACAGACCAGGAAACATTATGTGAAAACAAGGTACACATGTGGCATATAAAACACACTGCAGCAAGTAGATACCAGCTAAACTGCAAAGATAGTGATTCAATATACACTGGACAGACATGTAGAAATTTCAGGATAAGATACTCTGAACATGTAAGAGCGCTGAAAAGTGACAGTGCACATTCCACATTTGTAGGCTACCTCATTAAAAAAAAAATGACCATCCCAGCGGCATACAAACAGACCTCCAAATCCTAAATCATGATAATCATCCATACCATTTTTTAACAGTAGGAGAAAATTACTACATCGAAAAAGCAATCACCAACGGCAAAAAAGTAATCAGTAACCATACAGAACTTTGCAACAAAACACTACACAGCACTTTAAGCGAACTATCAATCAACAAAAAATAAAACACACACACATACACAAAGGCAACCGAACGACACTCAGATACTATTCAGGAACGTAAATAGTGCAGAGAAACGTGATGTCCAAGCCACAGCAGCATAATAAGACCCAGCTTTCACAAGTTAGCAGGAGAAAACGTGAGTAAACGCTTTTAAAATACGAAACAGAATCCAATGAATAACAAACCACACGAAATAGTTCTCCATACCAAAGCTACAGAAAAATGCTAGTGACGTTCAGAAACAGCAAAACCACATTTGGTACACAAATAAAAACCAGTCGCAGCTTAGGACGAGGCAAATAAGGTAATTCTAAGGCCAGAAACGGCCATATCCCATGATTTTTGCCGGAATACACAATTTAAAGGTTTGATTACAAACAAAAGCTCAATGCAGACGATATCCTATCATCCCTTGTGTTTGTAGAAGACATAGTGTAGTAATTTAGACCTGTGGCTGATTTTCGCTGGCAGCCACAGGACACATACAATGTGGAATAAAAGATAAAGCACATATGTAATTTAACAAGAAGAAATCGCCATACAACAAATATCCTAAACGAAAAATAATCCGTATGTATGTATTTTAGAAAAATAAAAGTAAAAGCCCACTGGGGATGCCTCAACTGTTGTGGAACATGTTTGTGTATTAAAGTAAAATAATAATTATGTGCTTGCAAAAATGCAGACCCATCCTTAACTCATTACCATTCGAAGGAGCTTAGAACAAAAGCTGAAGTAAGAAGGCAGGGTAGCGTCACCAAGTTACGTGCACTGCCAAAAGGTAAACAAAGTTACGAAGAGTCCTCTCCTTTTTGCTGCTCGCACGTCGTAAGCTTAAGGGCCTGTGCATGTAGTGTATCTTGTGCAGTGGCTCCTAAGCCTGCACTAATAAAACTGTTGTAAAGAGCCGCGCACTCCGGCCTTTCGTAGCAACCAGTTTTGTTTGAAAAGTATGGAGATGCAATGGCCGTGTATTCCACAGCTAGAACGGTTCAGTGAGCGACCTAATTTCGTTTCACAGTTCACTATCATAGTGCTAAACAGCGTTTACCAGTGGAGGGAGTCAGTACTGGAATTAATTTGTAACGGCACTAAGTAAATATTTTCTTGGGAAAGACTATGTCTGTCACCAGTTGTTGCCTTTCATAGTTTCTGGGCAGTAGCTAATTTAGACAAGAATTTCTTAAAGACAGAATGTGAAGAAGTTTCTTTCTAGGAACTGTCTTGAGTTAAAGCTGCTTGTACTGGGTATTTATATCTAAAGTACAGTCGGTCACGGAGGGCAGTTGTGTGCTGTAAAGATGATATGGCAGCGAAACTCGGTAGATTCGTATACTAATGTGTTAATGCGGAACTGATTTACGATGGAAAAAAATAAGTTCCAGTTGTGGGTACCAAGTGAAAATATGGCGTTTTACACTTTTGTATGATTGCATGACATCCATACAGTCATTAGACAAGCTACAACGTGAATGAGCGGTGTGGCTATCGAGAAGAGAGACCGTGCAGTTAGTGAAACTGTTATATGTGAATGGCAGCAGTTACAGTACTGTATTGAGAGAATATCGCCGACCGAAAAGTCTGAGGAGAAGACCGAGGTCATTAAATGGCTTAAAGAAGATACAATGAAACTTGAAAACACGGGTGATCTTGGTGTGGCACCTGGAAGAAGGAGACGTCCTATCCCGGTTAGTTATTGATGAGGTTGCCGTTGGTGTGACCGACGATGAACGCATCCCTCGGTTAGTGCTATTGTTCGTGCAGTGTCACGAAAACTGTCTACCATATGGTCACCAGTATAGAAAGTTTTGCGGTCTATTTTACACTGGTACCTAGGCAAGATCCAGACAGCGCAGCAGTAGTGACTTAAAGAGAGTTCTGGTGCAGTTTTAATTTACTCAAGATGGCGAACCCTCTCCTACCCCTCGTCGTCGCTGATTCTGCACCACATTCAATATCAAATTGATTGACTAATTAATTAAATTGATAAATTAATACCCCCTCCCCCTCTGGGAAATACTCAGCCCGTCGCAGGGTCCCTTCCCACTACTACTTTCACTTTCTCTCTGGGAAATCCCCCGCCAACTCCTCTACCCCTCACTGGTGCGAAATTAAAAACTCTGAAGGAAATTAAAAAATCGGCGAGAAAATAAGAAAACGGCACGAAGTTCAAATTTCCATGGTAAATACGAATTTTGGAGGTAAATTCAAATGTTAATTACACTGCTTTGCAGAGGAAATAATAATAATAATAGTAATAGTAATAATAATAAAAATAATAATATATTCAACACTTATAAAAATTCAATTTGCAAATCGCTGGTGCGGAAGGATATAGGGTACTATCTTTATTTTATCACCTATGTGCATATGTAGGAAGGATAGGTACACTACTGGCCATTAAAATTGCTACACCAAGAAGAAATGCAGATGATAAACTGGTATTCATTGGAGAAATATGTTAAACTAGAACTGACATGTGATTACATTTCCACGCAATTTGGGTGCATAGATTCTGAGAAATCAGTACCCAGAACAACCACCTCTGGCCGTTATAACGGCCTTGATACGCCTGGGCATTGAGTCAAACAGAGCTTGGATGGCGTGTACAGGTACAGCTGCCCATGCAGCTTCAACACGATACCACAGTTCATCAAGAGTAGTGACTGGCGTATTGTTACGAGCCAGTTGCTCGGCCACCATTGACCAGACGTTTTCAATTGGTGAGAGATCTGGAGAATGTGCTGGCCAGGGCAGCAGTCGAACATTTCCTGTATCCAGAAAGGCCCGTACAGGACTTGCAACATGCGGTCGTGCATTATCCTGCTGAAATGTAGGGTTTCATAGGGATCGAATGAAGGGTACAGCCACAGGTCGTAACACATCTGAAATGTAACGTCCACTGTTCAAAGTGCCGTCAATGTGAACAAGAGGTGACCGAGACGTGTAACCAATGGCACCCCATACCATCACGCCGGGTAATACGCCAGTATGGCGATGACGAATTCACGCTTCCAATGTGCGTTCACCGCGATGTCGCCAAACACGGATGCGACCATCACGATGCTGTAAACAGAACCTGGATTCATCCGAAAAAATGACGTTTTGCCAATCGTGCACCCAGCTTCGTCGTTGAGTACACCACCGCAGGCGCTCCTGCCTGTGATGCAGCGTCAAGGGTAACCGCAGCCATGGTCTTAGAGCTGATAGTCCATGCTGCTGCACACGTCGTCGAACTGTTCGTGCAGATGGTTGTTGTCTTGCAAACGTCCCCATCTGTTGAGTGTGGGATCGAGACGTGGCTGCACGATCCGTTACAGCCATGCGGATAAGATGCCTGTCATCTCGACTGCTAGTGACACGAGGTCGTTGGGATCCAGCACGGCGTTCCGTATTACCCTCCTGAACCCACCGATTCCATATTCTGCTAACAGTCATTGGATCTCGACCAACGCGAGCAGCAATGTCGCGATACGATAAACCGCAGTCGCGATAGGCTACAATCCGACCTGTATCAAAGTCGGAAACGTGATGGTACGCATTTCTTCTCCTTACACGAGGCATCACAACAACGTTTCACCAGGCAACACCGGTCAACTGGTGTTTGTGTATGAGAAATCGGCTGGAAACTTTTCTCATATTAGCACGTTGTAGGTGTCGCCACCGGCGCCAACCTTGTGTGAATGTTCTGAAAAGCTAATCATTTGCATATCACAGCACCTTCTTCCCGTCGGTTAAATTTCGCGTCTGTAGCACGTCATCTTCGTGGTGTAGCAATTTTAATGGCCAGTGGTGTAATAATGATAATAGGAGAGCAAACTATCAATGAAGTGCAGAAGAGTAGCCTGTTGCTGATCTACAAGTGTGTAGGTGCCGGGAGGGACATAAGGATGGGTCATAATATTAGGACAGCGCCCCACTGGCCCAGTGCTGCTATAAATCGATGCCCCAATATACGAGAGTCCTGCAGCAACAGCAATTGGGAATGAAACCCACTTCGCACCTACTTATGAGTCAGAAGTCACATCCCAGTTAACAGAACAGAAACTTAGGAAATACATCGTACGATATTTTTAGAAGTGTGGTGATCATTATCTTACATGAACACGGCATCTAAAGACGAAAAACTGACCATCTACCGAGTGCACTGTGTATGTGAAGATCCGACGAGCTGGATGGAGCCTTTCTCTGTAGCTACCTAACTACCGGTCGTGAGAGGCTAAGCCGCGGCTTCTGGTCGGCCAACCCCTCGTGAACAGGCCTGCCACTGGCTGCGGACTGGTGTCGTTAACTCCTAGCATACAGCTCTAACTGCAATTCCACACCCGGCATAGACTCTCAACTTTAGAAAATCCACTTTACCGAACGCTAGAGGTGGATGTTGTATCCATAAATCTCGAATTTCTGATGCAAAATGTAGATTCCTCCCTTTTCGAAAACAGAAAAAAATGGGGCATTTATACGTTTTCACATCTCTGAAGTGTCGTTCTTGTTGTGAAATCCTGTACAACAATAGGTCATATGCTATATTTCCTCTAAGTATTCCCTTATCTGTTAAAAAATCCGTTCTTACAAGTTCAATATCTGTTCCGTCCTGCATCACAGGACTAGAATATTAAACTCACATTTGGCTCGTGACTGCGTGCTAAGAGCATGTTCTACTTCTGTCACAGGATGATTTCTCATTTTCGAACTCTCTTAAGATAATTAAATGCCTCGTCAGCTACGAAGTCTGTTAAGGTAGCCACGTAGCAGCACAGAGGAGTTGTAAATTTCATGTTAATACTATGTATCACATTACAGTTCCGGTACTACAGTTGATTTTATTATGATGGCCATCTCTCCCTGCACAGTTTGGAGACTGACATTTCGTTAAAAGATATCACCACAACGAAAAAACGCCTGATTACCGCTCCAACTCATCACGAATCATATTCATGGCATTCTCGCCCTCGCGTCCAATCACCCGAAGGCACGGCATTGATATGAAATCGACTGACGAATTCATTAAATTGTTCATGAGAGTCCCTTTGCATAGTGAGTAATTTTTTTCCTGCAGTCGGATTACGCTCGCCATGTAACTTTACTGGTAATCCCTGGTGGGAAGGTGATGTTCTCTTCGAGGAACACTATTGAGACAGAAACTTCCTGGCAGATTAAAACTGTGTGCCGGACCGAGACTCGAACTCGGGTAGAGCACTTGCCCGCGAAAGGCAAAGGCCCCGAGTTGGAGTCTCGGTCTGGCACTCAGTTTTAATCTGCCAGGAAGTTTCATATCAGCGCACACTCCGCTGCAGACTGAGAGTCTCATTCTGGAAACTATTGAGACAATTTGGAGAACCGACATTTGAAGCCGACTGCAGAACGATTCCACTGCCACCAACATACATTTCACGTAAGGACCACAAAGAAATTAGCGTTCATACGGTGGCATATAGATAATAATTTTTTCCCACGCTCTGTTTGCAAGTGGAATAGGAAAGGGAATTAGTAGTGGTGGTAAAGGACACAATCCGCCACACACCGCACGATGGCTTGCGAAGTGTACATACACTCCTGGAAACGGAAAAAAGAACACATTGACACCGGTGTGTCAGACCCACCATACTTGCTCCGGACACTGCGAGAGGGCTATACAAGCAATGATCACACGCACGGCACAGCGGACACACCAGGAACCGCGGTGTTGGCCGTCGAATGGCGCTAGCTGCGCAGCATTTGTGCACCGCCGCCGTCAGTGTCAGCCAGTTTGCCGTGGCATACGGAGCTCCATCGCAGTCTTTAACACTGGTAGCATGCCGCGACAGCGTGGACGTGAACCGTATGTGCAGTTGACGGACTTTGGGCGAGGGCGTATAGTGGGCATGCGGGGGGCCGGGTGGACGTACCGCCGAATTGCTCAACACGTGGGGCGTGAGGTCTCCACAGTACATCGATGTTGTCGCCAGTGATCGGCGGAAGGTGCACGTGCCCGTCGACCTGGGACCGGACCGCAGCGACGCACGGATGCACGCCAAGACCGTAGGATCCTACGCAGTGCCGTAGGGGACCGCACCGCCACTTCCCAGCAAATTAGGGACACTGTTGCTCCTGGGGTATCGGCGAGGACCATTCGCAACCGTCTCCATGAAGCTGGGCTACGGTCCCGCACACCGTTAGGCCGTCTTCCGCTCACGCCCCAACATCGTGCAGCCCGCCTCCAGTGGTGTCGCGACAGGCGTGAATGGAGGGACGAATGGAGACGTGTCGTCTTCAGCGATGAGAGTCGCTTCTGCCTTGGTGCCAATGATGGTCGTATGCGTGTTTGGCGCCGTGCAGGTGAGCGCCACAATCAGGACTGCATACGACCGAGGCACACAGGGCCAACACCCGGCATCATGGTGTGGGGAGCGATCTCCTACACTGGCCGTACACCACTGGTGATCGACGAGGGGACGCTGAATAGTGCACGGTACATCCAAACCGTCATCGAACCCATCGTTCTACCATTCCTAGACCGGCAAGGGAAGTTGCTGTTCCAACAGGACAATGCACGTCCGCATGTATCCCGTGCCACCCAACGTGCTCTAGAAGGTGTAAGTCAACTACCCTGGCCAGCAAGAACTCCGGATCTGTCCCCCATTGAGCATGTTTGGGACTGGATGAAGCGTCGTCTCCCGCGGTCTGCACGTCCAGCACGAACGCTGGTCCAACTGAGGCGCCAGGTGGAAATGGCATGGCAAGCCGTTCCACAGGACTACATCCAGCATCTCTACGATCGTCTCCATGGGAGAATAGCAGCCTGCATTGCTGCGAAAGGTGGATATACACTGTACTAGTGCCGACATTGTGCATGCTCTGTTGCCTGTGTCTATGTGCCTGTGGTTCTGTCAGTGTGATCATGTGATGTATCTGACCCCAGGAATGTGTCAGTAAACTTTCCCCTTCCTGGGACAATGAATTCATGGTGTTCTTATTTCAATTTCCAGGAGTGTATAAATGAATATGTAAATCTAGTCCACCTATTAAGATGTCAGTCTATCCATTTACATGCACAAAAAACTCACAGAAGCATGTTGTCTCTTATTTATCAAAAAAACAAAAGACAGAATTCCCACTGCTCATTGTCTCTCGTCGTATTACCCTCTAATTTTCTCATCGAAGTCACTTCGGGAGACGTATGTGACAGGCGGTAATATTTTTGCCTACAACACTTAGAAGAAGCGGTATAGAGATCACCTCTCAAGTCTCCTTTTGCCAGAGTATCGCTCATCCGCCATATTCTCACGAATCTTCCCGTCTTTGAAATATAGCATTTGAATCCACCTGATTTTGACAAGTAAGAGATGTCCCCTGCCAAGCTAAAGACCCCTGCAAATTCTCTCGAAATCCCATCACGTTGCGACAGCGCTATTCCATTAGTTAGAAGGCTGTCTAGTCCCTGACCTGTCACTTGTCACTGACTAGGTAGTGAGCTATCACAACGAGAAAAATACCACATAGTATTTCCTTCCTGCAGCGATATCGCCGTGGCTGCCCTGTACTTACCATTTATGTCGTTTCTAAGATATTTATATAACCGTATTATCGTATCTCCGAGACCTGTTCGTTGATCAATTGAGGTGCAGCTGCTAATTTTCTCATTGTGTTCACTTCACGAGACTTACGTGGGAGGAAGTAATATGTTTGCTCACTACGATTAGAAGAAACATTAAAGAGATCACCTCACAGCCTTATTTTGTCAGAGTATCGCTTACCCCGCGTATTCTCACGAATCTTCCAGTCTTCGAGATACAGTGATATATACCCCCAGCCAAACCATAGACCGTTGCTAATTTTCTAGAAATCCTTTCACGTTGCGACAGCGCTGATTCAGTAGCCAGAAGGCTGTCCAGCCCTCTACCCATCAATGGCTATGCAGAGAGTTATCACAACGAGAAAAAATAGCACACAAACGTTCAGGGAGAAATGCTCCACCATGCGGTTGCTTACGTCCAGGTATTTTTTACGACTGTTATTGCTTCTATTAATTTGTAGTCAATGATGTAACAGAATAGTAGCAGGTCTCTTCGGCTGTTTTAGATTCAATAGCTACGTTTATCTACATTCAGCTCCAACGCCCACCGATCCTCAGTCCTCTGGAAATCGCTAGAGCTTACCGTGTCGCATACCCGCTACAGACAGGAATCTACATCTAAATACGTATTCCACTATGTTGTAGCGGTATTATCTATTTCTTCGTTTTTTTCCAGTCACATGCGTAATCATTGAGTAAAAATTAATGTCTGTATGCCTTTTGTAAAAAGTCTTCACGGGTTTGCCGCCGGATCACGTTGTGCAAATTCCAAAATATTGTAATTCTACTATATCGGAATTTGTGGAATTTGCACAACGTGATCCGGCGGCAAACCCGTGAAGACTATTTACAACACATCCACCGGGAAAGCTTGAAGAGTCACATCTGTATGCCTTTGTTTACAACCCAATCTTCTCTATGATCACTAAGGCAGATATAGGTTTTTTAATGGTCAAGGAAGACTTACTTCTGCACCTTTACTAGACGAGGACTGCACAAAGAAAATCTGAAACATTTGCAGTTCATCGATATCGAATGATTGTCTATAAATATGTTCCTGTAAGTGTCATAATCTACTTTGTCTCATTATACGAGATGTGCGATAGCGTGATGGTATCGGAGTCTTCCTTGACGTTTCATGACAAATACATCACCAGTTTTTCAAACAGAGCATACCGCTTAATACGAATGTAATAGTATCATAGAGTTTACAATACAACATCCATCGAATCATTTACATTAGTGCAACAGTCTCACCCTCCTCGCATAATTCAGAGCTACTGGAAGAACACGGGAAGATTTGGGACTTAATTACAGCACTGCTCAACTTTTTGCCCCCACATGCTTTTCGATAGTGGATCGACCATGCTATCGTAATCCACAGAGCAGAGTATATCCACATGGGTAGTAAGCATATGCGTAGTGCTAGTTGGTTCAAATGGCTCTGAGCACTATGCGACTTAACTTCTGAGGTCATCAGTCGCCTAGAACTTCGAACTAATTAAGCCTAACTAACCTAAGGACATCACACACATCCATGCCCGAGGCAGGATTCGAACCTGCGACCGTAGCGGTCGCTCGGTTCCAGACTGTAGCGCCTAGAACCGCTCGGCCACCCCGGCCGGCGTAGTGATAGTTATTTATTCAGAAGCAAATACAGTACTTACACTCTTAGCCATGTATCATACATCGAGAGCCAATTAATCGACAAGTAAAAGCCCAACAAAATCAATGTCAATGTTTCCTACAGCAACAGCAGTCATCTCAGTGCGTCTTACGCCTCTATCCGAGCGGTACCGCCATAGTCTCTAGGTGACCTACTGATGGGATTTGATGTCACTCCCATCCTACACTGTCATTTATCAATGGGCGGATTACAGCCCCCCCCACCCCCCCTTAAAAATCCATGCAAATGAATTTGAGCCCGACGTATTCTTCTGCTATAGCACACAGACTTATCAGTTCTTAGTGTTTGGGTTGCTTCCCTTAAGATTCCACCAAATTAATCCAAACCTGACATACCCGTTCTTCTTCAGCTCGCTCCAGATGCTTACTGCTAGGTATTTTACTGCAGTTAACGCTTCCTCTGACGGTATATTCGATTTGTAATCCTATTAACGTTCAATAGATTTAGCTATGTTCAGGTCAACTACCAACACCACCACAGATCTTCCCAACTTCTTGCAGACCTGCAAACGGACTACATATAAAACAAATACGTTGCAAGCCGCTGTACAGTGCTTGATGGAGGATACATGGCACCAGTATTAACGACTACCCATCCATCCCAATCTCATGCTCTGATCGATTAAAAAAATGATTGTCTATGTAGGTCCATACATACCCTAGCCCAGCCTTATGTATCAGGGACAAATAAGTTGTCTTTCCCAGAAATTTACATATTTGAATGGAGTCTGCCAGCCTATACGATACTAGCAGCATCCACATGATGTTTTTGCTTCTCAGTCACGTAACACGATCAGATGTGGGCTCACAGGATTGGTAGACAGCAACCATGTAGTGTCGAGCTGTCGAATCGATATTACTGTACATTGCTACGTATCATTCAACCACCAACGGATCTATGCGTATTAATGTCGGGATAGCAGCTGACAATGTCCTCAAAGTTATAGTGAAAATTGAGAATGTATAGTGAGGCACGACGGAAGGGCTCGTTCAAATATTGTGAGGGAAACTGAGCGGCATACTGACATTTACACCTAGAGGCAGTTGACGGCTAAGTGGGATACATTCTATCTCGGCATTCGCGTCTTCGATAGCAGCTGTGTTAGTGGATCAGTACCAATTATGCTTGGTGTTCCTACGTTAAAATTATTAGCTCGAGAGTCATCACAGGACATATTTCTAAAGCAACCAAGTTCCGCTAGCACACATGGTCTACAGGAAGTTGTATGTGCTGCAGTGGAGCGAGAGTAGTTCCGTGGTATTGTTTTGCTTAAGATATGGGGGGCGCTGAGATGGAGCTGTGCTGTTCGTAGTTTTGGTCACTCGATCATTCTAAGACCAACGAATGTTCATTATAAGATGGAATTCCTTCTCCAACAGGTTTTCCATGCAATAAATGTGGAATTTAAAGTATACAAAAAAATAATCATTTGTGAAATACCGTCACAGATTTTCCGAACGTACAGTGATACTGTGTATGGTACTTCCTCTCACCATTAACAAATATAACACTAAAGCTTGAGTCCTCCTTGCCATACACATTCATATAGACTCCATTAGTACTTCGAAATGTAATCTGCTTACAATGAAAATATAGCATACCCAGCAAAGCAGTACAATCAGACATCTGTAACATAGTTACCAAACATTTGTCAGTGCTATTTAAGTAAAATTATGTTGTGTGTAGCGCTCCCTGCCACTATTAACAACTATGCCATTAAAACTACAGTCACCCATGCCATATATAAACCCTCGTGATTCCGAAATGTGATTTCCTTAGGAAGAAAAAAATTCCAGAAATCCAGCAGTGCAATGGAATGAGATTCCACATATATACTGATGTGTTATTCAGTGTTGTTTTCCAACCTGATTTCTGCTTGCTTTTTGTGACTAAATGTGCTGATAGCTGCAGCAGTCTGTTACGGTTTCCTGAAATGTAAACGGATGTAGGGTCAATTGAGAATTCCATATATGCGCTCTGTAACTTATGTAGCAATCTATATGTCATTTAGTGACATTTGATTCATTATAACTACAACAAAATGTAAATACAGCACATACGTCTGAGAAAGTCTGCATCATGGAGAGAAACCTAAGTATGAAAGTGAGTAAAACACCATAGGGACCTTCAGAGGTAAGGAATTGCATCAGAAGACATAGAGGTACGATTCATTCATAAACTGACCATTGGTTTCACGCCATTGTTTCAGTTAAAAAAGGTAAGAACGTATTCTTTTCTATTTAGATTTGTGAGGGAAGGACCAGCAAAAATGTGATGTTAATTACTTCTGGATATGTTTTATAATAATTTGTCTCAGTATTACTTGAAGGCGTATCACGTTCTCAAATAAATATTGTTAATTAATGTGTAATTGTTGATGGTATGTATGTTTCGAATGTAGGTATCGTGAATTCATACAGCTGCTGTTTTACTCTTCTTGATGCTTGGAATTAATACTAAGGGGTTTGTGTGGTAATGTAATCCTATACCTTTCCATAGCATACATCACAGCTCTGCTTCAATTCGTTACTGAGTCGCCTCTTTCCGATATATTTTAGTTGGATTCAAACTGTGTACTATTCTCTGATCTATTTTTTATTTTACTCGTCTAGTTCCGTAGGATCAAATCGAGGAGCAAATCTCCAGGGTCATGGAACGTGTCAGTACATGAAATTACAAAATAAAAGAAGTAACAGATAAAATAAATTGTTTATGACCCAAAAAACTAGTCTTAAGCTTATGTAAAAGCAGTCAACAATATAACCCAGGAATCACCTTAATTTTTCAAGGAATTTCTCGACAGAATAAAAGGAGTGACCCATGAGGAAACTTTTCAGTTTCGATTTGAAAGCTTGTAGATCACAACTAAGATTTTTTAGTTCTTGTGGTAGCCTATTGAAAATGGATGCAGCAGTATACTGCACACCTTTCTCCACACAATCAAACGCCTTAGTTAAATCAGAAAAGATGCCTAGCTTTCGAAACGTTTTGTCTAATCCAACCAGTACCTCACAGAGAAAAGCGAATATAGCATTTTCAGTTGTTAAACCACTTCTGAAACCGGCCTCTACATTTTATAGCAAATTATGTGAAATAAAATGATCGATTATGCTTACATACACAGCCCTCTCAATAAATTTAGCAAGCACTGATGGCATAGAAGTAGGTCTGAAACTGTTTATATTATCCCTTTCTCCTTGTTGTGAAGCGGCTTCACTTTAAGCGGTCAGGAAACTGGCCATTCTTAAAGGAAAAATTACAGATATGGCTTAGTGCAGGTCTAACATGTGCAGCACACTGCTCTGATATTCTGCTAGGCACTCCATCATATCCATGAGTGTCCTTAGCCTTCAGTTATGGACTCAATCGTCCCCTTGTCAGTTTCACAGAAGAGTATTTCAGACATCAATCTCGGAAAGGCTTTTTTCAAGAGACTTATATGATTTCATGTAGAAACTAAGTTTTTATTTAATTCACCATAAATGCTCAGAAAATGATAGTTAAATACTGTACGTATATATGGCTTATGAGTAACAGAAATATTTTTACCAAGAACTGACGTTGTGCTGCTGACCAGACACTTCCTTCACAACTGACCATATGGATTTAATTTTATCCTGTGAATTAACTTTTCTATTTGCGTACCATATACTCTTTACCTTCCTAATAACATTTTAAGCACCTTACAATACTGTTACGTAATGGGCTATCGTTGCTTGATTGTGACTACTTCCAACATTTTGATATAATTCCTACTTTGTTCTACATGATATCCTTATCCCACTAGTCAGCCACCTTGGCTGTCTATTACTGCTAGTACCCTGTTTAGAATGTTGTAATGGAAAGCAACTCTCAAAGAGCATGAGAAATGTGTTAAGGAAAGCATTATATTTATCATCTATGTTAATGGCAGTATAAACATCCTGCCACTCTTGTTCCTTGACAAGGTTTAAAAAACTCTCTGTTGCTTTTTGTTTAGGTTTCTACAGAGTTTGCAATTATATATAACATTTATTTGCGTACAGAAGCCTTTTAGTGCTAAAATTTGTGCATCGTGGTCTGAAAGGCCATTCACACTTTCATTAACAGAATGCCCATCTAGTAATGAAGAATGAGTAAAAACATTGTTTATGACTGTACTTCTGTTTATTTGCACCCTCGTTGCAAGAAACACAGTCTGCATCAGATCATATGAATTTAGGAGATCTTCCAGCATTTCTATTACAATCACATACAAAATTAATTTTGAAGTCACCACATCTAAATAAGTATTGGTACTTCCTATAAAGTGAATCTAGCTTGAACAGAAATGCTCTGAAGTCAGAGTAGGGGACCCTATAAACTACAACAGTTAGAAGTTTAGTTTCACTAAATGCAACTGCAGCTGCACAACATTTGAATATCTGTTCAGTGCAGTATCGTGATATGTCTACGGACTCAAATAGAATACTGTGTTTTATGTACATGGCCACTCCGCCACTCCACAAAGAACTCCTAGAAAAACAGCCATCTAATATGTATCCTGGTGAAGGAAGCCTCTGGACTGTCAAATTATTTAAATGGTGCTTCAGTATACCAATAATGCCAGAGTTAACATCTATAAGCAGTTCACTAACTTCATCTCTAATACCTCTTATATTTTGAGGAAGTATGCTAATTCCTTCTCAATTTGGATACCTGACCTCCTCTGAAGGTGATTTCTTTGTCAGAGGGGCTTTCTTTAAGCAGGGATACCTGTCAGCTGACTTCAATCTAAAAAAGGCACAGCTTTCACACCCACTACTACAGGAATTTTTCCATGAATGATCCTGCCACTGCCCATTACACTGTCATCTCCAAGCTTTGCCTCCCCCTCCCATACCTATTGAGGTGCAGGTCATGCTTAGTGAAACCACATATATCGACAGATGCAACTGGCACCACTGTGATGTGAGCCATGCCCTCTGCCATCAGTGCCTTCTCCAGCTACATGTCAACACGCCTAATGGCCGCGTTAAGACGATGCTGATCCTGATGCTTAAACAGTTGCTCAGTGTGGGCATTAGTGCCACCAGTTTGAGTAGCTATCTTTAATCACAGTGCTGTTGTACCCATGCATCATCAAATAGGAAAATAATTTTACAACACTAACTTATGATGATCACACTACTGCATTGAATTTGTACAAAAGTTTGATTGTACTAATACCCACATTATTTGATATTATTGGTAACATAAACATGTCAGTTAGTTCTACTATGAAATTCATCCATGGAGTAGAAGGAGTAGGCCTAGTATAAAACCTCTAGGCCTCACATAAGTTGAACTTTATTAGTAATTAAACATTTTGTTGGCTGCTGATAATTATTTAAAATTGAGTTCTTGAATAATGAGCACCTTTCTATACTGAAGTAAGTGACTTGAAAGGTTTTATTCGATTTTCACGAGTTTCAGTATTGTTTCCTTAGAGTACTGTGATCGACTTTATATGTATGTAAAAAACGGTACTCCATTTGAGTCCATAGACATATCACGGCACTGCACTGAACACATCTTTGAATGCTATGCAGGGGCAGTTGAATTTAGTGAAACTAAACTTCTAACTGTTGGTGTTTTTATAGGTCCCCTAACTCTGACTTCAAAGCATTTCTGCTCAAGCTGGAGAGGGTTCTTGATTCAGTTTGTAGGAAGCACCAAAAATTAGTTATATGAGGTGACTTCAACATAAATTTTGTATATGATGGAGCAAGAAAAAGGACGTTGGTAGACCACCTAAATTCATATGATATGATGCAGACTGCGTTTTTTCCAACTAGGGTGCAGAGGAACAGTAGTGCAGCCACAGACAATATTTTTATTCATTCTTCGTTACTAGATGGGCACTCTGTTAGTAAAAAAGTGAATGGCCTTTCCAATCATGATGAAGAAATTTTAACACTAAAATACTTTTTTACTCAAACAAATGTCAGATATAATAATAAACTATGTAGGAAAGTTAATCCAACAGCAATAGAGAGTTTTTTAAACCTTGTCAAGGAACAAGAGTGGCAGGATAATTATAGTGCCAATAACATAGATGATAAATATAATGCTTTCCTTAACACATTTCTCATGTTCTTTGAGAGTAGCTTTCCATCACAACATTCTGAACAGGGTACTAGCAGTAATAGGCAGCCCAGGTGCCTGACTAGTGGGATAAGGATATCGTGAAGAACAAAGTGGGAATTATATCAAAATGTTAGAAGTAGTTACAATCAACCTACAGTAGCCCATTACAAACAGTATTGTAAGGTGCTTAAAAATGTTATTAGGAAGGCAAAGAATATTTGGTATGCAAATAGAAAGCTAATTCACATGATAAAATTAAAACCACATGGTCAGTTGTGAAGGAAGTGTCTGGTCAGCAGCAGAAGGTCAACGATACAAAGTCCGTTATTAGTAAAAATATTTCTGTTACCGGTAACTCAAATATATGTATAGTATTAAACAATCATTTTGTGAGCATTCATGGTAAATTAAATAAAAATTCATTTTCTACAGGGACTCATATGACTTTCCTGGCAAATGCCTTTCTGAGATTGATGTCTGAAATACTTCTCTGTGATACACACAGTGCAAAGATTGAGTCAGTAACTAAATCACTGAAGATTAAGAGCTCTCATGGTTATGATGGAGTGCCTAGCAGAATATTAAAGTACTGTGCTGCACAAGTTAGCCCTGTATTTAGCCATATTTGTAATTTCTCCCTTAGGAATGGTCAGTTTCACGAACAGTTAATGTGTTCAGTAGTAAAGCCACTTTATAAATAGAGAGAAAAGGATAATGTAGATAATTTTAGATCTATTCCTATGCCATCAGTGTTTGCTAAAGTTATTGAAAAAGCTGTGTATGTAAGGACAATTGATCATTTTATATCACACGATTTGATATAAAATGTACAGTTCGGCTTTAGAAGTCGTTTAACAGTTGAAAATGCTATATTCTCTTCTCTCTGTGAGGTACTGGATGGGCTAAACAAAAGGTTTCGAACGCTAGGCATATTTTTTGATTTAACTAAGGCGTTTGATTGTGTTGATCACAAAATATTGCTCCAGAAGTAGGACTGTTATGGAATATGAGGAGTAGCCCACAGTTGGTTCACCTCTTATTTCAGCAATACACAACAAAAGGATATTATTGACAATGTTGAGAAAGGCTGTGATGTGGGGACTGAGTAGGGTAAAGTGAAGTGAGGGGTGCCCCAGGGATCAGTGTTTGGGTCACTCCTGTTGCTTATTTATATAAATGATATGCCCTCTAGTATTACGAGTAACTCTAAAATATTTCTGTTTGCTGATGACACTAGCTTGGTAGTAAAGGATGTTGTGTCCAACATTGGCTCAGTTTCAAATAGTGCAGTTCGTGAACTAAGTTCATGGCTTGTAGAAAATAAAATAACGCTAAATTACAGTAAGACTCAATTTTTATAGTTTCTAACACACAGTTCAATATAACTTGACGTTTTAATTTCACAGACTGGGCATATGATTAGTGAAACTGAACAGTTCAGATTTCAAGCCGTTTTGATATATATTAAACTGTCGTGGAAAGCCCACATTTAGGATCGTGTTCAAAGACTTAATACTGCCATTTCTACTATTCGAATTGTATCTGAAGTGAGTGATCTTTCGACACGAAAATTAGGCTACTTTGCTTAATTTGATTCGCTTATGACGTATGGTATTATATTCTCGGGGGGCCTTTCCCATTCTAAAAGGATATTTTTGGCTCAGAAACGGGTGTTTCAGGCAATAAGAGGTGTAAGTTCACGAAGCTCTTGTCGACCCCTGTGCGCGAGTCTGAGTATTTTGACACTGGCCTCTCAATATATATATTCCTTACTATCATTTCTTGTTAAAAATATTAGCTTATTCCCAGGAAGAAGCAACTTTTGATTCTCGGTAGAAATCAAACCTGCATTTGGATAGGACTTCCTTAACTCTTTTGCAGAAATGTGTGCGATATACTGCTGCATCTATTTTCAAAAAGCTACCACTCGAATTAAAAAATCTTAGCAGTAATCCACGCACTTTCAAATCGAAACTGAAGAGTTTCCTCATGGGTCATTCCTTCTATCCTGTCGAGGATTTCCTTGAAAAATTAAGCTGATTCTTGTTGTATTGTTGACTGCATTTACTTAAACTTATGGTTTGACATTTTTTGGGTTCATAAACATTTCATTTTCATCTGTTTTTAATTTTATGTTGTAATTTCATGTCCTGACACGTTCCATGTCCCTGGATATTTGCTCCTCAATTTGGCCCTACTGAACTTGACATGTAAATAAACACATAAATAATACATAAGATCTTTGTAACAACTATTCAAAATGATGTGCTCACACAATAACAGAATAAATAATTACCAGCTGTTTTAATTACATTACATACAGTCATATTTACACTAGTGATGAATGATAAATATAATTGGAATCAAAGATATATATAGCTTAATTAAGAATTTCTGTAAAATAATAAAAAAATTCCTAGTGTAAGTACGTTACAAGTATCGACTGTTTACATAAGAGCTTTGCGACAAATGCTCAGAAGTAATGTGCTTGTAAAATAGAGTAAAACTGCTTGTAATTTATTTTGTAACAATTACACACAGTTGCAGGAGCAAGGACGTACATTGCATAATATATCATTAAAAAATTTTCCAAAAAGGTAAACATCTTGCGATACGAAGTGTTTCTGTGTTAATTCGTGAGAGTAATGCATCTATTGTGTCAAGCTTCCGTTTTAGATATTTGAAAATGGTCTAAGGGTGAAATAGTACAATCATTCATCAAATAAAGAGAATGAAAACTCAAGGAATCACGAAATTATTAAAACAATTAATCTCAGCTGAAGATCCTATTGCAATGAAGATTATAGTTTTATATGTCACAAGAATTTTAGGAAGTTTATCGTGTGAATGTTACTAAAAGCGCCTTCTGCACCAGATTTTTGTTAAACCGAACTCGATTCAGTCTCTGGGCTCTTGGAATAGTGTTCTTGGACATAACTTCTTGTTTTCGAGTTTTTTCTTTAAGGAAAGAGATTCTGTTCTCTTTTTAAGGTTTCAGCACTCTGCACAATCGTGACCTTCGGTGTGCATCCTCCAACATTTACTTTATATTATCTTTATGGCAATTATTATTAGTAACAATATCTCCTTTTCAGCATCAAATATCTTTAACAGAAATTCATTTTAAGAAAAATCTCCATGAGCTTCATGGATAAATACGCAGAGGCTGCTTTGGGTAGGAACTGCAGTCAGCTGTACTAGAATGTTACCAATCGATTTATTTTCATATTTGTCGGCCTTGAGCTATTGCAGACTCATCTTGAGATGGTGTCTATCAAGAGGATAAGCTCAACTGCTGCTGATAGCTAGAGCTGCTGTGCTAGTCAAAGTAGTCGAATTTCGATAGAACCCAAAAAATACACTTATTTTTTTCTGGTATTTCTACTACCTGTAACGCCGGAAATGCATATCCTCCTATTTTCATCTATTGTACTATAAATTTTTTCCTTATTGTATTACCTGAAGATATGACATTTCGGTGTTTTTATATGTTGTAATTGTTTTACAATTTGTATATATATATATATATATATATATATATATATATATACACAAATACAAAAATACAAATAATATTTACAAAACAAACCAATCATACATAAATTCATATATATATATATATATATATATATATATATATATATATATATATATATATATATATATATGTTTTGTAAATATTATTTGTATTTTTACGCTGAGTCTGGCCTAGGGAAAACTATGCTATCGAACGATTACATCGATAGGTCGTGTGGAGAACCAAAGTGTTTAGGATCTTTGGTAGTGTTAACTCAGCCGCATGGAGCGCGGGCAGAGAGAGTCTGGCTGGAGTAGGGCGGTGGAGCAGGTGTGTTGTGTGACGCTCCCGCGAGTTGCCGCGCTTTCGGGGTTTGCCAGCATGTAATTGCGCTCGACTTGCTATGATAGTTTCTGAAACGGTGTCGCGGACGGGAAGCATTAGCTGGCGCACATCAAGAGGCCGTTTCGCCTGGTGACCGTGACGAGAAGGAGGCGCGCCAACATCCAGCTGCTGCAACAGCGACGGCCGACAATGAGTGACTGTCGCCACCTCCTCGATCGACGGCTTCAAACCTTCAATCAACCAACAAGGAAGACTGGAAGCACGTAAAGTTTTAGAACTGTATGGCAGACCTCAGCTTTTCAAAATGTTCCATTTTTCATAACTAAAATTACAGCAACTTAGCATGAACTTTTGTTGCTCATTGTCCCAATTGCATTACCAAGCAGGGCCCCTTCCTTTTCCGAAATGAACCTGAGTGTCGTTGAAATTCAAACTCCAGCATTAAAGTAATATCATTCCATTTCACTGCTTTTATTTCAAAATTCAGTTAAAGTATTCATAGCTGGCTGCAATATTTAGATTACACAAGCACAAATTAAGAGTGCGAGTTTTGTTACCATATTTTAACTTACCTGTGACTGCAGCCCAGCTTGGTACGTACTAAATTGTACTATTGTTAATTGTTCAGAATCATTTAATTCAAGTTCAAAGTTAGATCTCTTATTTCTAAATTGCGTAGATTCAAGTAGCTTTTGAAATGACTGTTGAGGTAGCCCAAGACTAACCTTATTTTATTGAATTTCGTAGTGCTTCAGAAACAAAGTTCACTTTTAATTTCAGTCACTAAATTAACTTTCAATTTTCCGGTTTTATTAATTCTTTTGCTAAATTAAGTCAGAGTGTAGCGAAATTTATTACTTCTGACAAACATTCCGTTTTCACACAACATGTGTCAACCTTCAAAAATGGTTCAAATGGCTCTGAGCACTATGGGACTCAACTGCTGAGGTCATTAGTCCCCTAGAACTTAGAACTAGTTAAACCTAACTAACCTAAGGACATGACAAACATCCATGCCCGAGGCAGGATTCGAACCTGCGACCGTAGCGGTCTTGCGGTTCCAGACTGCAGCGCCTTTAACCGCACGGCCACTTCGGCCGGCGTCAACCTTCAGTTGACACGGTCTTAGTGCTAAATATATGTGCATTAATCTTTCATTTTCAGTTATTATAGTAATTGTCCATGGGACTGGCGACCGTAATTTTCACCAGATCTCAAATATCTAATTAACGCCAATTAACTGTTAACGTAACGACCGCACATTTACTTTCTTTATTAACTTTACCCCTTTTCAAAATTAATTTCCACCAATTTCACTTGCATTTTTCCTTTCATTTAGATGTAACCCTTTCCTCCCTCTTTACCGACAAATTAACTTCGGTGACGATTGCTTTTCCCAAATTTCCATTAGGTGCACGCGGTTTAATTTTTCACTGTCATTAAGATGTAACCCTTTCCTCCCTCTTTACCGACAAATTAACTTCGGTGACGATTGCTTTTCCCAAATTTCCATTAGGTGCACGCGGTTTAATTTTTCACTGTCATTAAGATCGATAAGTGAGGGGGAGGTTACATTCCTACTCATCACGCCAAAGCCTACCTGTACTCTAAGAGTCCTCGTCCACCGGAAACACTCCATATTACTGCAGTGACATGTTGTGCCATCATGCCCTAGTCACATCGACACCATGGAACGTAGACAACCTGCCGCCAGAAGAAGGGCACCACCAGTGGCCGACATAACGTCCTATGACATTCCCTCTTACATTTGCCTATACCACTGCTTCTAGTTGTTTTAACGCTTAAATCATGCGTTTCTTTCTTTTACGATGCATAGTCTCGTAATATGAAAACTCATGTTATGCATGGTCACTTTAAAAATTTTATTTCTTTTTTATTACGTACGTCAGGGGCGTGCGAGACTGCACACGAGCAAGATGTCCGAGCTGCATGCAGGCCGGGGGGTGGCCCATCTCGGCTTTTCCTGGTACTCTATGGAAGTGTTGGGTACAGCGCGACATTTTATTTAGCACTGCGGTGCGGCAGTTTACGGTCGTCACGACTTTTTTTCTGTTCGATAGAACTGTTGTGTCAGAGTTGTTTATCCTTCACTATTTGCTCGTTGTATGAGAGACATTCACAGGTCGAGTGACTGTTTGCATCAAAAGAGTCAATCTAGCGATCTATCGTCACTAGCCTTTAAAATGGATGGGAATGATAGAATTACCAATATCTGTTATGCGATTTACTGTCGCATTATCAACAGGTACCACAAATTTCTTGTGGTACGACATTACAGCTCCATGCAGAAATAATTTAAAGATTTTGCTGACGCTGAAAGAGCAAAAATGATTCATTGTTCTGAACATCAAGATGACTTTGTGCTAAATTTTGCAGGCATGAAGCACGTGGTGAAATTGGTGGTATGAAGAGTACATCAACTGAAGCCACACTCATTTTTCCACTGTCAACTTATAACACTACCGTCTCCTACTGTTATACCATAACCTTAAACTAGGAGGCAGGTCGTGAAATAAAACTATCTAGTTGAAACAATTATGGTATAAAGCAACAGAGCAGTGTTACCCTCTGAGAGGAATTTTGTGATGTTGACCGTGTTGTACCTAACGGGGGTGGCTTATCGGAAATGATGGTCTGAATTCGAAAATATTTGAACAGTGCAAACTATATTTTACCTATCTACACTGTTCAAAGAACAAGGAAAACGGTCGCCAGGCTAATTAGGCAAGAGGATTATTGACATTCTTGTTCAAGAAATTAAGTTTGAGTAACATTAACGGACAAACACAACCTATATTTTGCCACACGCGAGTGCAACGAAATCTGACACCTGCATACGTTCACGGTTAAGATTCGAAGCTAACAGAGCAGAACAAAATATTTGCATAAATATAACAGATAACAATACACACTATTACTTTCAGGGCTTATCAAACTGAGTGGTCTTTATAACATTACTATTAATGATCACTGTAGGATCATAAATTGGTCATAGGTTAAGCATTATTTTTCAAACACTTTCCTAATTGACAAAGAATTATAAATGTTAATCAAAATATCCACGGGTGTGCTGCCGGTCTACTGTGTCCAACGGGCACAATATTTCGGCGATCATACATGTCGCCATCATCAGGTGAACTGACGGACTGAGCTCCTGCGAACGTTCAAATGGCTCAAATGGCTCTGAGCACTATGGGACTTAACTACTGAGGTCATCAGTCCCCTAGAACTTAGAACTACTTAAACCTAACTAACCTAAGGACGTCACACACATCTATTCCCGAGGCTGGATTCGAACCTGCGACCGTAGCGGTCGCGCGGTTCCAGACTGTAGCGCCTAGAACCGCTCGCCCACCCCGGCCGGCCTCCTGTGAACGTGCCGGCACGGAGATCCGTACGCTTTTGATTATAAAATACGCCGGGAGAAACTCAAGAATCACAATTATATATGTTGTTCACTGCAAAATTATGAACTGGTCACAGGTTAAGTCTCTCTCAGTTAAATACTTTACTATTTAAAATGAAAGTTAATTGGAATTCACTGACAGTTTACTTATCACTGTCTTTTGAATGAAGAAATTATTGTTTTCATAAATAGTGATAAAGCATAACCAGTGGATCTTATTACACTATTTCTATACCCGAAAGAAACAAGTGCTTAGCAAGCAAATATAACTTTTCACAACTGCAATTCACAACTTTTGCTGCAGTGAGACGCAATGTTGACAAATCTGCAAGATACTGACTCACCTTCTGCGATTTACAACAGGCAGCAATGTGATCATTTACTAAGCAAAACTTTATAAGCCTCAGTCTTAAGAACTTTTAATGCTGAAGTTGGCAACAACACTTTAATAAGCAGTTTTAATAGGAAAATTATTTTCAGTAAGCATCATTTACTTTAACTCACTCTCTTGCCACATTAACTTTAACTTTCTTTTTACTATGTTCAAGAGGCATTAATTAGCAAACCACTGGTCTTTAATGTTCTTTCAGTAGGGACGTGAGAGGTGTTATGATAAGGAAAAAATCAAGGTAGGTACATAAATTCAGTTATAAGTTACCTTATATTTGTGCGCACTAAAACATCCAATGAGCTGATCCTTCACTGTACATTATTATAGTGCTCCATTATAGTGATTGCGCAATGTGGTGGCGATTGCATGTTGGTAGGTGGAATTGCAGGTAGAATTGCTGGACTCTGTCATTTCTTGGTGGCGATGATGGATATCAATTCCAGAATCGTTCCAGCTATTTATCCATAAATAAAACAAAAGGCAAAATAAATTAGTAGAGCATTAGAGCTATGGTGTTGCAAACTGCAACAGTTTTCGATGGAACTGAACCACGGGTATAGAAGCTTTGTCTACACATATTACTGAAAAAGTACGTTGGTTACATCAAGCGGCACGCCTGCAGTGATTTTTCGATTTAAAGGCTTTTTTCGATTTTGAAACTAAATAAGTCACAGTTGCATTGAAACCTGCGTGGGAAAAGCTATGGAATTGTCTGTGCTTCTCCGTATGCTGCCAGTTCGTATCAGACAAAAATTATATTGTCTTCAACGCAACAAAAATAAGTAACACCGAAAAGTTGTTTCCTTGCATCCTGTGTTGCAAGGAAATTTGAAACATAACACCAAATCGTACGCAGTGCGACTGCATTGCCATTTGAACGTGGTTGATACTGCATGAAGAGTTTGACACAGTACTGAAAGACCTAAATCGAAACAAGCCTCCGGAAGTAGACTACATTCCATTAGAACTACTGACAGCCTTGGGAGAGCCATGGCCTAATAAAACTCTACCATCTAGTGAGCAAGATGTATGAGACAGGCGAAATACCTTCAGACTTCAAGAAGAAAATAATAATCAAAATCCCAAAGAAAGCAGGTGCTGACAAATGTGAAAATCTCCGAACTATCAGTTTAATAAGTCACGGCTGCAAAATACTAACGCGAATTCTTTACAGACGAATGGAAAAACTGGTAGAAGCCGACCTCAGGGAAGATCAGTTTGGATTCCGTAGAAATATTGGAACACGTGTGGCAATACTGACCCCACGACTTTTCTTAGAAGCTAGAATAAGAAAAGGCAAACCTACGTTTCCAGCATTTGTAGACTTAGAGAAAGCTTTTGACAATGTTGACTAGAATACTCTCTTTCAAATTCTGAAGGTGGCAGGGGTAAAATACAGCGAGCGAAAGACGATTTACAATTTGTACAGAAACCAGATGGCAGTTATAAGAGGCGAGGGGCATGAAAGGGAAGCAGTGGTTGGGAAGGGAGTGAGACAGGGTTGTAGCCTCTCACCGATTTTATTCAATCTGTATATTGAGCAAGCAGTAAGGGAAACAAAAGAAAAATTCGGAGTAGGTATTAAAATCCATGGGGAAGAAATAAAAACTTTGAGGTTCGTCGATGACATTATAATTCTGTCAGAGACAGTGAAGGACTTGGAAGAACAGTTGAACGGAATGGACAGTGCCTTGAAAGTAGGATATAAGATGAACATCAACAAAAGCAAAACGAGGATAATGGAATGTAGTCGAATTACGTTGGGTGATGCTGAGGGAATTAGATTAGGAAATGAGACACTTAAAGTAGTAAAGGAATTTTGCTATTTGGGGAGCAAAATAACTGATGATGGTCGAAGTAGAGAGGATATAAAATGTAGACTGGCAGTGTAAAGGAAAGCGTTTCTGAAGACGAGAAATTTGTTAACATCGAGTATAGATTTAAGTGTCAGGAAGTCGTTTCTGAAAGTATTTGTATGAAGTGTAGCCATTATGGAAGTGAGACATGGACGACAAATAGTTTGGACAAGAAGAGAATAGAAGCTTTCGAAATGTGGTGCTACAGAAGAATGCTGAAGATTAGATGGGTAGATCACATAACTAATGAGGAGGTATTGAATAGAATTGGGGAGAAGAGGAGTTTGTGGCACAACTTGACTAGAAGAAGGGATCGTTTGGTAGGAGATGTTCTGAGGCATCAAGGGATCACCAATTTAGTGTTGGAGGACAGCGTGTAAGGTAAAAATAGTAGAGGGAGACCAAGAGATGAATACACTGCTAGAAGAAGGGATCGGTTGGTAGGACATGTTCTGAGGCATGAAGGGATCACCAATTTAGTATTGGAGGGCAGCGTGGAGGGTAAAAATAGTAGAGGGAGACCAAGAGATGAATACACTAAGCAGATTCAGAAGTATGTAGGCTGCAGTACGTACTGGGAGATGAAACAGCTTGCACAAGATAGAGTAGCATGGAGAGCTGCATCAAACCAGTCTCAGGACTGAAGACCACAACAACAACAACACGTTAGCAGTTTGCCTCTCTTACCCTTCCTCAGGCTGAGACATTGTGCCATGGTGATGCAACCAGGCTGAGCCTATGTCACTGCCGGCCGGAGTGGCTGTGCGGTTCTAGGCGCTGCAGTCTGGAACCGCGTGACCGCTACGGTCGCAGGTTCGAATCCTGCCTCGGGCATGGATGTGTGTGATGTCCTTAAGTTAGTTAGGTTTAAGTAGTTCTAAGTTCTAAGGGACTGATGACCACAGCAGTTAAGTCCCATAGTACTCAGAGCCGTTTGAGAGCCTATGTCACTCGTGCCAGACTTGGGCTTGTATGCCGAATTCTTGGCTGTTCGTGACATAATACAGGTATATTTTATGATGCTGATCTTTTAAAGTACCCTGAAGCGCCAAAGAAACTGCTATAGGCATGCGTATTCAATGACAGAGATATGTAAACAGGCAGAATACGACGATGCGATCAGCAACGTCTATATAAGACAGCAAGTGTCTTGCGCAGTTGTTAGATCGGTTACTGCTACTACAATGGCAGTATATAAGATTTAAATGAGTTTGAACGCGGTGCTACAGTCGGTGCACGAGCGATGAGACTCAGCTTGTCTGAGGTAGCGATGAAGTGGGGATTTTCCGGTACGACCATTTCACGAGTGTACCGTGAATATCAGGAATCCGGTAAACATCAAATCGCCATCCCTGCGCCCGGAGAAAGTTATTGCAAGAACGAGACCAGAGAGGACTGAAGGGAGTCGTTCAATGTGACAGGAGGGCAACCCTTACGCAAATTGCTGCAGATTTCAATGCTGGGCCATCAACAAGAGTTAACAAAAAATTATCGAAATGGGCTTTCGGAGTCGAAGGACCACTCTTGTACCATTGATGACTGCACGACACAAAGCATTACGCCTCGTCTGGGCCCGTCAACACCGACATGGGACTGTTGATGACTGGAAACATGTTACCTGGTTGGACGGGTCTCATTTCAGATTGTATCTAGCGGAGGGGCGTGTACTTGTACGCAGACAACCTCATGAATCCATGGCCCCTGCATGACAGCAGGGGACTGTTCAAGTTGATGGAGGCTCTGTAATGGAGTGGGGTGTGTGCAGTTGGAGTAATATGGGACCCCTGATACCTCTACATACGAGTCTGACAGGTGACACGTACGTAAGCATCCTGTTTGATCACCTGCATCCATTCATTCATGTCACGGATTCATGGTGTCAGTTCCCTCCAGCACTACTTCAGACATTAGTCGAGTCCATGTCACGTCGTGCTGCGACGCTTCCGCGTGCTCGCTGGGGCCCTACACGATATTGGACAAGTGTGTCAGTTTCTTTGGCTCTTCAGTGTGTATCTTAGTTAATATACGATCCTGTAGTAACAATGTAGCTTCCACTTGACAATAATGATAATGATATGCTAAAATGTAAAAAAAAATAAAAAATAAAAGGAAATTGGTTTCAGGTTTTGAAATTACCTACAGATGTCGCGCTCATTAACCGCTATCAGTGAAAGGAGGAGCTATGAACAGTTTATAACGTCTATATAAGTGCGTACTCCTCGACTTTTAGTTAGCATGACAAAGAAACTTGTAACGACATATCAAAAAAGCCATAATGTATCGAATGTTGCTATAATTGTTAACTGCTAGACGTTTTACATTAGCATTAGGTCTGCACCGGTATTATCGCCATCTTCAGACTATCTACTGCCAAATATGCTTTGTTAAAAGTTGTAACATTATCGATAATAACAGTTTTGTTTTACTGCGTGCTAGTACTTACTTCCACACTGCATCGTGGAGCTATCGCTGTCTTACTGTTGCATAGGGCGTTTCCAAGTGCAGCTGAATTTTTAAATATTTAACTTAATTATCTCCATTAATTGCTGTTGTTCGTAAATTTAAGCTCGGTCTTTTAGCGCTTGTATATACTGTCGTGATTTTGACAGCTGTAATTGACAGCTAATCCAGGGATGCTGTATGATTATTATTTGTTTTTCATTTTTTTATGTATCTTAATTGTCTATGGGCTGAAGATGGCGATAATGCCGAAATAGTCCTATATCTAATGTAAAACGTCTAGCAATTAATAATTATAGCAGCATTCTGGTACATTACCATTTTCTTATTCTGTCATTGCAAGATATCTACCATGTTGCAGGCAGAAGAGAAAATAAAGAAACTTGTGTACATTACATATGCTAAATGCTGATCCATGGATATGGACCATATTTTATTTTATATTATTTTAATGTATGCTTTGACAAGTAAAACAGAAACGGTTTTTAAATTACATATTCGTAATTTGGTTTTATGTTTTGTGTTGTAGTTTCTGACGATCTGTTCATAAATACGAATTTTGTGATTGCATTCGACAGAAAATAAAATAAGTTATTATTATCTTTGGCTGTAAAAATGTTGGAATTACAATCCGTGTTCGAACATCTGGAGGCGTGTTCATTAGTATAACACCTAATAGCCTTCGGCTCTTCTACCTGCGGGGAAACTTCCGGAGTTACGACAAAGGCATTCGCTGATCTTTCCTGGGCACAAATCTCACATTCAGTTTACAGTTCACCAGTTTGGTTACTTACACACCATAAGCTTCTGGGGATTCTGGGAAATGCACCGTGGCAGAAGCACTTTCCTCCAGCGTGAACACTTGGCGTTCAGTTGATTTTATTCAAAATGTCCAAACATTCAAATTAATCTTCGACACTTTGGTTTTCCTTAGTAGAAGGACTCGACTTATGGCTATGAAACTAACATCAGAAAAAGTAATGGGAAGGGCACTTGCTGGTACCAGCATGTCATCCACCGTGATCATAACCATATAACAAGAACAGCACTTTACATAAAAGACCGAAAAGGGGCATCCGACGCTGACTAAATATACGGATTAGGACACTGATAAACGTACTGAAAACAGTGGGACTGCACGCTGAAATGACGCAGATACGTTCAGAATGTCGTAACACGATTAGGAGGGCCAGCCCCAAGTAACATGGGATATAAGTTACGAAAGTAGGAGAATTTTGTATATTCTATCTTGACTGAGTCGTGACAATTCGAACAGTCTTGTGCTGATCTCTTACTTCAAGATATAAGCGATAACATTTTCTTAGTCACAAACTGACAATACAGAGGTTGCCAAAGGATTTAGAGCGAGAAACATCACCATTTTTTTTTCAGACGCTATTGTACAGTATACAGTAATATACTGGAATATTTCATATTTCACTAAATGTTTTAGTTCAGATATATAAAACGTGTGAAATAATTATAGAAATAGTGGTGACATACTCTTACATATTGAGATGAATGTGGAAAGAATAAAATAGTTAGGACCAACTGACATCTAAAATTTGATTGATCGTATGTTTTGTTCAAATGCGCGCCTAGTGTAATACAGGTACATGTGGGCAGGGGCTACAGTTATTGGATCGTATAATTATATTTTCCATCGTTATTTAAGACGAGTCCTCCGATGCGGTTAAAAAGATATTGAGACACCGTGGTAAAACGCAAAAACAAAGAATGGACAATACCAACTCCTTACCGTATACCTAATTCACGTGGAGGCGTCTAATATATGAGCCCTTTGATAATCCTTTAAAAAGATCAAGAAAGCTACGGAAAACATGTGTGAACGAAACTCTGAAATGTTCACAGCACTTACTTACTGCTGCTATTAGCTCAATTCCTGTAACACTATGGTTGCGTCCGGAGCCTACGGGAAATATCTCGTTGGCCTGGTTGCGCCCTGGCTGCGGCAAGCGCTTCGCAGGTCACATGAAGGCAAGGGCGTACGAGGCAAAAACAGTTCTCAACTTGATACAAAGATGAATTTAAAATCAATGAAAGATTGATTTTATTCTGCTGCTATGTGTGGTACAATGAAGTAACACAAGTCGTCTTGATGTACACAACTGTTTCTTTTGTACTGCTCACTTTAAGAAAAAATTTTGTTTTGCTTCGTTCAAGCGGATAATTTCGAATACAGTTCTCTCAAAAATCCTTTCCTGGAGATGAATCTCCAAAGACAATTGGTCCGAATTTGTTGAATTTTCGTAAAGTGTTACCTACTTTATTTTCAACAGTTAAATAATGAATGACTCAATTCAGTCAGGAACATAATTCTCCCGAAAACGATCTCATGACAGACATGCCATAAAATTTATGCTTGAAATGTGCACGGGAAGGTGTCAGACAAGCATCAAGTGCAAACATTGACGAGAGAGCTAATGACACAGGCATATCTGAAGAACGAAAATGGTATATTTTATGTGCATAATTAATTATGAGAAAGCATGTGAGCAGCTAACCAATTTCTCAGCAACGGTTGGACGATTTAAAAATGAACCCAATTTAGCTTTGTGCGCTAGTTTGTTTTTGTGGATGAGTCGTAGCTCCGCCATTCCACGTCAGAGAAGAAACAGCAAGAATACCGGTGGTCGGTTACGAGAGGCTCCACGAAAACGAGGGGGGGATTGGAGGGACAATGCGAAGACGAAGTGCGCACAATTTTATTTGCAGGGCAGATTACTACTAGTGTTCTCTCGCATGATAAAGTGGTTCTCATATCATGATTCGTAAGTCTTCTGGAACAACTGCATGAGAAAATCATATCAACAGGAAAGCAAAATAATACGTCTGTTGGAGCAATCACGAGATTTGGCACCCTCTTAGTTCCTTCAGTTTCCACAACTTAAAAAATGCGTGAATGGGAAACGTTTTACTGCAGACTTAGACGAACATTTTTGCAGACTTCCGTGAAATACATTCCTCTATTGGAGTCTACTGACTGGAAAAGGTGCTCGAGAAAGTGCATTGACTAACAAGGAGATTACACCGAAATAAATGCATTTCTTACGCAAAAGTACATTCCTTCAACGACGTGGTGTAGATTTCTCAATTCGCAGTCAAACTTCGTCATATATATATATATATATATATATATATATATATATATATAGAGAGAGAGAGAGAGAGAGAGAGAGAGAGAGAGAGAGAGAAATAACGAGTCAACGAGCGGACGCAGGACAAGAGACTAGACGCCACGAAATAGACTATATGCATTTTATTTTGCTTCTTTCTTTTGGTTCTGAGGTTTGGGCCGGCACTAGTGCAGTTAGAACTACGTATTTCTGTTGATCGTTCTGGTTTAACGTACTGTAACTTATTGCGTATTATTGTTTATCGTGTAGAATAGAGAATTAACTTTACATTAAAAAGTCAAGTACATGTTGCTACATCTCTGTTCTTAAAAGGAACATCCACCCATATTCATCAGTAAAGAATGCTTTTTTAAGTTGTCTGATGGGTGACTCAGTCACTGTCTTTCGTGTGTTATTATTTATAATTTGTTTTATCTTATATATGTATTACATTATTTTACCATCGGTTATAGCTATAACTTCATTATTTCATTTTATGATCAATCGATAGTGAAGAAACACAATAAAAATTAACGGGAATAAGACCGGAATAGATCATTTTAATGAAGATGTATTTATGCACTAAGATGACAAAAGTCAAGGAGTAGCGAGATCCACATATACAGACAGTGGTAGTACCGGTACACGAGTTAAAAAATGGCAGTGCATTGTAGTAGTAGTAGTAGTAGTAGTAGAGGGGTTTTGGGGGCGCACGACAGCAAGGTCTTCAGCGCCCGATCAGTAACATAGTGAGACGGGTGTCAAGAAAAAAAACCTCAGAACATTGACATAAAACGGAACATAAAACACGGGGAACAATCATTGAAAAAATGTGCTCACCCACACCGAAGCGAGCGATGAAGCAGGGCGTCAGCAGTAAAACATGGACAACACAGGAAGAAAATGGTAGAGGGAGCTAAAACAATGTAACAGATGGAAGTGGCTGGCTGACCGCAAGGAAAAAAGGGAGGAGTCAGCCACTCTGCAACACACTAAAACCTCCAGCCTAAAAGTTTAGGCCAGAGTCCAGACACATCACAAAACTTAAAAACCCTAGACACACACGCCTCATCGTTAGCTAAAAGTGCATTGGCGGTGCTGCCATTTGTACTCAGGTGATTCGTGTGAAAAAGTTTCCGACGCGATAATCGCCGCACGACGGAAATTAACAGACTTTGAACGCAAATTGGTAGTTCGAGCTAGTGGCATGGGACATTCCATTTCGGAGATCCACAGTGTCAAGATTGTACCGAGGATACCAAATTTCAGGCATTACCTCTCACCACGGACAACGCAGTGGATGACGGCCTCAATTAACGATCGAAAAGGTGCAGCGTTTGCGTAGAATTGTCAGTGCTAACAGACAAGCAACACTGCGAAAATAAGCCCAGAAATCAATGTGGGATGTACGACGAAAGTATGCGTTAAGACAGCGCGGCGAAATGGTCTATGGCAGCAGATGACCGACAAGCGTGCCTTTGCTAACAGCACGACATCGCCTTCAGAGCCTCTCCTGGGCTCGCGACCATATCGCTTGGACCCTAGGCTACTGGAAAACCGCGGCCTGGCTAGGCGAGTTCCGGCTTCAGTTGGTAAGAGCTCATGGTAGGTTTCGAGTGTGGCACAGACCCCAAGAAGGCACAGACCCATATTGTCAAAAACGTACTGTGCAAGCTGGTAGTGGTGGCTTCATAATAGTGTGGGCTGTGGACATAGAATGGACTGAGTCCTCTGGTCCAACTGAACGGATCAAGGAAAGGAAATAATTATGTTCCGATACTTGGAGACTATTTGCAGCCATTCATGGATTTCATGTTCCCAAACAACGATGGAATTTTTCAGATGACAGCGCACTACGTCACCTGGCCACAAAACTGTTTGCGATTGGTTTGAAGAACATTTTGGACAATTCGAGTGAATGATCTGTCATCCACATTTCCCGACATGAATCCAATCGGATATTTATCTGACATGATCGAGAGGTCAGTTCGTATCCAGAGTTACGCAAAGGCAATATTTTCGCATTTATGGACGGCTATAAAGGTAGCATGACTCAATATTTGTGCGGGGGACCCCACCGACTTGTTGTGTCCGTGCCACGTCGAGTGGCTGCACCATGCTAGGCAAAAGGAGGTCCGTCGTGATGTTAGGAGGTATCGCACGACTTTTTTCACCTCAGAATATATTACTTCAGTGAAAACACTTAGTCAGAAACCGAATAAATAAAAGGTAGAAGGGATATAAACTGTTATTGGTTGAGTTAAATATCAACAGAAATCAGAAGCTATTGAAACTAGTTACAATTTACTTCCACTACACATTTCTGAGGAGTAAACTTCAATAATTGGTAAATGTTAGTTATTTATTAAGACATGAATGTATGGTATGTACGACTTTTCGATAAACTGTGGCACTGCCATTCAGTGTTCGCAAGCACATGTAACACATGTAACATCACCTACACTTAACGTACACAGCAAAGCTCAACATCGAGCAGGTGGCGCAGTGGTTAGCACGCTGGACTCCTCTTCGGGAGAACGATTGTTCAAACCCGCGTCAGGCCATCCTGATTTAGGTTTACTGTGATTACCCTAAATCGCTCCAGGCTAATGCCGAGATGGTTCCTTTGAAAGGGCACCGCCGACATCTTTCCCCATCCTTCCCTAATCAGACGGGACCGATGACCTCGCTATTTAGTTACCTCCCCCGGAATCAACCAACCAACCAACCAAAGTTCAACCCAAAATATTCACATATAAAGTTAACGAGCTAAACAGTTAAAGCTCCATCTGCTGGCCTAGCCGGTCCATTCAGTGCCGACCGGACGCCATGTCATCCTCTGCAAGTAGCGTTATTCGCATGCGACATAGAGGAGCATGACGTAAACACAGAACTCTACCGGCTATTGTCAGCTCCCGAGACCTCGGAACCGTTACTTCCAAGTCAAGACGCACTTCAGCTGGTCTCATGAGGCTCAGTGCAGCCCTCTACAGTCCCTTCACCAAGGAAAAATTCCTGGTAACGCCGAGAATCGAGCCCAGGTAACCTTAATGAGTCCAGTCAGACAGTCAAGGATGTTTTCGAATATAAAAACCTCTCGAGGTCACTGTATATAAAGAGTATGTGAACTAAAAGGGTCAGGAAAAGACACGTGTGGCCACTAAAAGAGTGTGACGCAGTTAACTGAAATGGCGAACACACAACGTGTACATGCCTCAAAACATTACGTAACTCCACCTGATGATGGTCGTCTAGCCCTCCAAAAAGAGAAGCTGAAATAAAAATAAACTGCGATATGTTTCAGCGACTTGTCGTTTAGATTGGTATTTCCTGCACGCAGTGAATTTAAGGTCACACACTTCGAACATATGCAGATTGTGCAAAACCTTTTTTTAATCGTACGTAACTGACAGTCGCACCTTAAAACGAACATTTTAATTCTGCAGTTTACTAAATGAAATCTGGTGTCATCCGGGAAGCCATAACGTATTAGTATTTGATACGAATAAACCTTCTGAATGCAGTCGAGTTGATATTGCTGTGAAGACACGTAAATTCCAGTGCTTTCAGTCCCTGCCCGTACCATCGTAATTTTGTAACCATCAGAATTCGCGAGCAGTCAAAATCAAGGTTCTCCAAATGGTTCAAATGGCTCTAAGCACTATGGGACTCAACATCTGATGTCATCAGTCCCTTAAACTTAGAATTACTTTAACTAACCTAAGGATAGCAGACACATCCATGCCCGAGACAGGATTCGAACCTGCGACCGCAGCAGCAGCGTGGTTCCGGACTGAAGCGCCTAGAAGCGCTCGGTCACAGAGGCCGACCCAAGGTTCTTCTCCACGGATGTACAACGGAACTCTCTCAATTGCTGCTACTTATAAAATAAACACGATCTGTTACAGAATTCCTCACTGACTCGTGAACTTTTAGCGCCGTAGTTACATAATTAATACATGACACGACTTTGTAGCTACTCTCTGAGTCTTTGTAGCCTCTGCAGATGTGAAACTTCCTGGCAGATTAAAACTGTGTGCCGGACTGAGACTCGAATTCGGGACCTTTGCCTTTCGCGGGGCAGTGCTCTACCAACTGAGCTACCCAAGCACGACTCAGGCCCCATCCCCACAGCTTTGATTCTGTCACCAGTACCTCGTCTCCTACCTTCCAAACTCTACAGAAGCTCTCCTGCGAACCTTGCAGAACTAGCACTCCTGAAAGAAAGGATATTGCGGAGACATGGTTTAGCCACAGCCTGGGGGATGTTTCCAGGATGAGATTTTCACTCTGCAGCGGAGTGTGCGCTGATATGAAACTTCCTGACATATTGGTAGAGCACTTGCCCACGAAAGACAAATGTCCCGAGTTCGAGTCTCGGTCCGGCACACAGTTTTAATCTCCCAGGAAGTTTCATATCAGCGCACACTCCGCTGCAGAGTGAAAATCTCATTCTCTGAAGATGTGTTTAGCATTACGAGACGAAACGTTAGGCAACGATACATGTTTCGGGCTGCGGCCTAAAGCACATGTAAGAAAAATCACTAAGGATGGCTTATTTGAGCAGTTGACGTCGCTTTTGGTGCAGCCCAAGTGGGTAGCGGTGTGAGTGTCGGGAGCGCAGAGACGGCGGCGGGCGTCTGTCACGGGAGAGGCCAGGATGCAGGCCGGCTGTAAGCGGAGCCGGCAGGCGCAGTCGCGTTGCGCCCCGCGAGCGCGCACGCAGCGTGTCGCCGACACCCGCGCGTTTCCTGCCGACTCTTGACTTGGCGCTACACTCAACCCCGCTGCCAGCCGTTGTGTCGGTAACCACAACAAGCACCAGCACGCGCCAAGTGAATGCGACTGATATAATGGCACTTCGTTTAAGAAACAATCTTAGTGGACGAAATACTAATTACCCTCTGAAAAGAGCACGGAGGTAGCTCTGGAGCCTCGTAGGTGGTATAAAACTAGTACCGTGCGGTTACGTAGCCTCTGAAATACACTGAAGCGCCAAAGAAGCTGGTATAGGCACGCGTATTCAAATACAGAGATACGTAAACACGCCGCTACGGTCGGTAACGCCTATACAGGGTGGTCCATTGACAGTGATTGGGCCAAATATCTCACGAAATAACGAAAGAACTACAAAGAACGAAACTCGTCTAGCTTGAAGGGGGAAACCAGATGGCGCAATGGTTGGCCCGCTAGATGACGCTGCCATAGGTCAAACGGATATCAACTGCGTTTTTTTATATAGGAACCCCCATTTTTTATTACATATTCGTGTAGTACGAATGTTTTAGTTGGACCACTTTTTTCGCTTCCTGATAGATGGCGCTGTAATAGTCACAAACGTATAAGTACGTGGTATTACGTAACATTCCGCCAGTGCGCACGGTATTTTCTTCGTGATACATTACCCGTGTTAAAATGGACCGTTTACCAATTGCGGAAAGGGTCGATATCGTGTTGACATATGGTTATTGTGATCAAAATGCCCAATGGGCGTGTGCCATGTATGCTGCTCTGTATCCTGGACGACATCAATCAAGTGTCCAGACCGTTCGCCGGATAGTTACGTTATTTAAGGAAACAGGAAGTGTTCAGCCACATGTGAAACGTCAGCCACGACCTGCAACAAATGATGGTGCCCAAGTAGGTGTTATAGCTGCTGTCGCGGCTAATCCGCACATCAGTAACAGACAAATTGCGCGAGAATCTGGAATCTCAAAAACATCGGTGCTGAGGATGCTACGTCAACATCGATTGCGCCCGTACCACATTTCTACGCACCAGGAATTGCATGGCGACGACTTTGAACGTCGTGTACAGTTCTGCCACTGGGCACAAGAGAAATTACGGGATGATGACAAATTTTTTGCACGCGTTCTATTTAGCTACGAAGCGCCATTCACCAACAGCGGTAACGTAAACCGTTATAATATGCACTATTGGGCAACGGAAAATCCACGATGGCTGCGACAAGTGGAACATCAGTGACCTTGGCTGGTTAATGTATGGTGCGGCATTATGGGAGGAAGGATAATTGGCCCCCATTTTATCGATAGCAGTCTAAATGGTGCAATCGATGCTGATTTCCTACGTAATGTTCTACCGATGTTACTACAAGATGTTTCACTGAATGACAGAATTGCGATGTACTTCCAACATGATGGATGTCCGGCACATAGCTCGCGTGCGGTTGAAGAGGTATTGAATAGCATATTTCTTTACGTACTACACGAACATGTAAAAAAAAATGAGGGTTCTTATTTTAAAAAATGTAGTTGATATCCGTGTGACCTATGGCAGCGCCATCTAGCGGGCCAACCATAGTGTCATCTGGCTTCCCCCTTCAAGCTAGGCAAGTTTCGTTCTTTGTAGTTTTTTCGTTCGACGTTTATTTCGAGAGATATTTGGCCCGGTCACGATCATTGTACCACCCTGTATAAGACAAGTGTCTTGAGCAGTTGTTAGATCGGTTACTGTTGCTACAATGACAGATTATCAAGATTAAAGTGAGTTTGAACGTGGTGTTATAGTCGGCACACGAGAGATGGGACACAGCAGCTCTGAGGTAATGATAAAGTGGGGATTTTCCCGTACGACCAATTCACGAGTGTACCGTGAATATCAGGAATCCGGTAAAACATTAAATCTCCGACGTCACTGCGACCGGAAAAAGATTCTGCAAGAACTGGACTAACGACGACTGAAGAGAATCGTTCAACGTGACAGAAGTGCAACCCTTCCGCAAATTGCTGCAGATTTGAATGCTGGGCCGTCAACAAGTGTTTGCGTGCTAATCGTTCAACGGAACATCATCGATATGGAATTTCGGAGCCGAAGGCCCACTCTTGAAGACTGCACGACACAAATCTTTACGCGTCAACACCGACACTGGACTGTTGATTTGAAACATATTGCCTGGTCGGATGAGTGTCGTTTAAAATTATATTCAGCGGATGAACGTGTACGGGTATGGAGACAACCTCGTGAACCCATGGTCCATGCATGTCAGCAGAGGACTGTTCAAGCTTGTAGAGGCTCTGTAACGGTATGGGGCGAGTGCAGGTGGAGTAACATGGGACCCCTGACACGTCTAGATACGACTCTGTCGGGTGACACGTTGTAAGCATTCTGTCTGATCACCTGCATCCATTTATGTCCAGTGTGCATTCCCACGCACTTGGGCAATTCCAGCAGGACTATTCGACACCTCACACGTCCAGAATAGTTACCGAGTGGCTCTAGGAATACTCTCCTGAATTTAAACACTTCCGCTCGCCACCAAACATCTCAGACACGAACATTATTGAGCATATCTAGGATGCTTTGCAACGTGCTGTTCAGAAGAGATCTCCAGCCCCTCGTACTCTTACAGATTTATGGACAGCCCTGCAAGATTCATGGCATTAATTGCGTCCAGCATTACTTCAGACATTACTCGAGTCCATGCTACATCGTGTTGGTGCACTTCTGTGTGCACGCGGGAGCCCTACACGATAATAGGCAAGTCTATCAGTTTCTTCGACTCCTCGGTGTGAGTCGTGGCAGTAAAGTGGTGTGCATGGGCCAGTCGGTTGCATAGATTCAGCTCAATAAGATTTGAAGACTTGACATAAAGGCAGAAATGAGAAACCGTGATTGGACGTGGTCGTGACCACGCTGCGAATGAAGTCTCTCTATTTGTGATGTATCAGAGCCGACTATATGCCTAAAACGAATGCTGTACCACTCGCAGCCACATAAGACCGCCTAAAATCAATGGTCGTATGAAGATCCGTTAACATCGCTAAGGGAACTGCATGCAATTTCGATTGTGGAAAATCGAAAAAGGCCACTGCTCACAACAGCACATAAAGCAAACAGTTACTCCTACATGTTAACGATGTGTATGTTACAAAGACTTCCAACATCTCAACTGCCTTGTTCTAAGGACAGCACGAACACACGCCTGGTTTGACGAACAATAAGGCATTTTATCGTAGAGCAAACGTCCCGCTAAATCAGTCTATCTTAATTCCCCGCAAAATGTCTGAGACTATTTGGAACAGCGGGTGAGTCGTGGCAAACGACACCCGTGCAAATCGGAAGCCTCCGCCCGAGTAACATCGCAGTAACCTTCTTAACAAGACAACTTCATGGCCTTATAGCAGATACAGTTTTATTAACGAACTACGTCTGCTACCATATGCATCTACACAAAACACTGAAGAGTATCCGTACATATTATAAAAATGCATGTACATGTACATGTATGTACAGTGTGTCTGTATGTTCGGCATGTTCACCAAAACCACTGGATCGGTTTCAACTTAGATTGGTACACATATATTTTTGCTGTCTGGGAAGAATCGCTGTGTCTGTAAGAACCAGCTACGTATAAAAGGAGTTGGGGTGGGGATGAAAAAGCAGTTTACTTTCTTCAAATGGTTCAAATGGCTCTGAGCACTATGGGACTTAACATCTGAGGTCGTCAGTCCCCTAGACTTAGAACTACTTAAACCTAACTAACAGAAGGACATTACACACATCCATGCCCTAGGCAGGATTCGAACCTGCGACCGTAGCAACAGCGCGGTTCCAGACTGAAGCGCCTAGAACCGCTCGGCCACAACGGCCGGCCTACTTTCTTCATCCAGTATTTCAGAATGAGAGCACTTGGTGACTTGTAAAAAATTTGACTCATACATTGACGTGTCAGAGATCATGGGATAGCGATATACTGATATACAGATGGCGATAGTATTGTGTACACAAGGTATAAAAGTGCAGCCCATAGGCAGAGCTGTTATTTGTACTCAGATGAAATGGTTCAAGTGGCTCTGAGCACTATTGGGCTTAACATCTGAGGTCATCAGTCCCCTAGAACTTAGAACTACTTAAATCTAACTAACCTAAGGACATCACACACATTCATGCCCGCGGCAGGATTCGAACCTGCGACCGTAGTGGTCGCGCGGTTCCGGGCTCAAGCACCTAGAACCTCTTGGCCACACCGGCCGGCTTACTCAGATGATTCATGTAAAAAGGTTATCGGCGTGATTATGACCAGACACAGTTTGAACGCGGAATGGTAGTTGGAGATAGGCGCTTGGGACATTCCATTTCCGAAATCGTTAGGGAAATCAATATTCCTCGATCCACAGTGTGAAGAGTGTGCCGAGCATACCAAATTTCATTCATTACCTCTCACCACGGACAACGAAGTGGATAACGGCCTTCACGTAATGACCGAGAGCTGTGTCATTTGCGTAAAATTGTCAGGGTTAAGAGACCAGCAACAATGCGTGAAATAACAACGTAGATCAATGCGGGACGTACGGATAACGTATCCCTTAGGACAATGTGATGAAGTTTGGCGTTAATGGGCTATGGCACCAGACGATCGACGTGAGTGCCATAGCCTGCAGTGCCTCTCTTGGGCTCGTGACGATATCGGTTGGACCCTAGACGACTGGAAAACCGTGTCCTCGTCAGATGAGACCCGCTTTTAGTTGGTAAGAGCTGATGGTCGGGTTCGAGTATGCCGCAGATCCGAGGAAACCATAGACCCAACTGTCAACAAGGCACTGTGCAAGCTCGTGATGGCTCCATAATGGTGTGGGCTGTGTTTACACGGTATGGATGGGGTCCTGTGGTCCAACAGTTCATTTCATTGACTGGAAATGATTATGTTCAGCTAATTGGAGACCATTTACAGCCATTCACGGACTTCATGTTCCCGAACAACGATGTCACCAGGCCACAACTGTTCGCGATTAGTATGAAGAACACTCTTGACAATTAGAGCCCATGATTTGGCCACCCAGATCGCCCAACACGAATTCCATCGAACACTTATGGGACATAATCGACAGGACATATCATGCACAAAATAATGTACCGGAAACACTTTCACAGTTATGGCCGGCTATGAAGGCACCATTTCCCAATATTTCTCCAGGGGACTTCCAACGACTTGCGTCAGTGCCACGTCGAGTTGCTGTACGCTGCTGGGCGAAAGAAGGTTCGTCACGATATTAGGAAATATCGCATGACTTTTGTTACCTCAGTGTAATTTGGAACCTGTGATACGTGAAAAACTACCTCAGCGTGAATGTGTGTGTGAAATCTTATAGGACTTAACTGCTAAGGTCATCAGTCCCTAACCTTACACATTACTTAACCTAAATTATCCCAAGGACAAACACACACACCCACGCTCGAGGGAGGATTCGAACCTCCGCCGGAATCAGCCGTCAGCGTGAATGACATTTCCATTTATTTCTCTTTTAATGCTAAGTCTAGTCACAACACATTTGCCAAAACAGCAGTTACATGTGCCACTGCGTTTATCTACAAGGTTATATCGTTGCACAGCTGATAGCGCAGGAGATAACGACGTCATTAACATCGAGCTCCGTGAAAATGAAAGTGCAGGTCGAAGATCGCTAGAGGCGCAGTTTAAATATGTGTACAAATACGTCTGACATATGTTAAGGGTATGTGGGATATACAGGGTGATTCAAAAAGAATACCACAACTTTAAAAATGTGTATTTAATGAAAGAAACATAATATAACCTTCTGTTGTACATCATTACAAAGAGTATTTAAAAAGGTTTTTTTTCACTCAAAAACAAGTTCAGAGATGTTCAATATGGCCCCCTCCAACACACGAGCAATATCAACCCGATGCTCCAACTCGTTCCACACTCTCTGTAGCATATCAGGTGTAACAGTTTGGATAGCTGCTGTTATTTCTCGTTTCAAATCATCAATGGTGGCTGGGAGAGGTGGCCGAAACACCATATCCTTGACATAGCCCCATAAGAAAAAATCGCAGGGGGTAAGATCAGGGCTTCTTGGAGGCCAGTGATGAAGTGCTCTGTCACGGGCTGCCTGGCGGCCGATCCATCGCCTCGGGTAGTTGACGGTTGACTTTCCCGTTAGTGTGGAAAGTTGCTTCATCACTAAACACAATCTTTGAAACGAAAGATTCATCTGTTTCGATTTGAGCAAGGATAAAATCACAGAACTCGATTCTTTTAATCTTATTAGCTGCAGACAGTGCTTGAACCAATTTCAGACGATAAGGTTTCATAACTAACCTTTTTCGTAGGACTCTCCATACAGTTGATTGTGGAATTTGCAGCTCTCTGCTAGCTCTGCGAGTCGGTTTTCCTGGGCTGCGAACAAATGCTTGCTGGATGCGTGCTACATTTTCATCACTCGTTCTCGGCCGTCCAGAACTTTTCCCTTTGCACAAACACCCATTCTCTGTAAACTGTTTATACCAACGTTTAATACACCACCTGTCAGGAGGTTTAACACCATACTTCGTTCGAAATGCACGCTGAACAACTGTCGTCGATTCACTTCTGCCGTACTCAATAACACAAAAAGCTTTCTGTTGAGCGGTCGCCATCTCAGCATCAACTGACGCTGACGCCTAGTCAACAGCGCCTCAAGCGAACAAATGTACAACTAAATGAAACTTTATAGCTCCCTTAATTCGCCGACAGATAGTGCTTAGCTCTGCCTTTTGTCGTTGCAGAGTTTTAAATCCCTAAAGTTGTGGTATTCTTTTTGAATCACCCTGTATTATACATTTGCGTACGCGATCAAAGCCGCAGGTAAAGCGTTTGTCCTAAATTCCTTGGACGATTTCAACCAAATTTGGTACACGTATTATTTACGATCATCACTTCTAGTGAGTAGAAATCTGTGAATAGTCTGCCATGTGACTACCCACTATAGTTTTGATAACAGGTCTATGATACTCTAGGACCCTAACAATTCAGAATAATAATGTCGCCGATCTTGTGAGTGGGCTGCTTCTGTGTTGGCAGCGCTGTGCTTTGCATAGGATCTCTGACTGCACTTTGTAAGAGACTCTGTGGCTGGTTGGACTCGTTGTTGGAAGTTAATCGCCAGTACTGTTGGGCAGTTGGAGGTGAACAGCCGGCAGTGATGGACGTTAAATGTAAGAAGTTAGCACAGATGGAGGTTAGAGGTCTGAAGTGTTAGAGCAGGCTAACAATCTGTACATGTTCGACTGAATATTATTCATAGTTATATAACTTTGTACTAGATGTCAATGACAATTTATATTCGTGTCTGAACTGGATGTCACATTATTAAGGTAAAAAAATACATTATTTAGTTTGCAACAAAATCTTTCCTTTGTTAACCACATGCCTATTAGTAGTTCGTGGCTTTAGTAGTTCGAATCTTTTATTTAGCTGGCAGTATTGACGCTCGCTGCATTGCAGTAGTTCGCGTAATGAAGATTTTTCTGAGGTAAGTGCTTAATGAAATGTAAAGGTTATTGTTAGGATTTCTTTTTAGTCAGGACCATTCTTTTGAATTAATTATTTGAAGTCAGGTTATCCTTTTTTGAGCAGTCAGATTGCGTTGCGCTAGGATATTGGGGGTCTCAGTCATTCAGCAATTTAAGTACAGACGCACTTATTTAAATAAAGAAGTTTCAATCTTACGACGGCGGTAGAGAGACAATGCGTGTGTCACTCGCACCTCAACGTGCCGGTCTTCCTTGTACACTTTCAAATTTCCTTATTAGTATTACGTAGTAAGAGTCGAACACGCATGAGAGGTATTCCGGGATGGGTTGCACGAATCTTTTGTAAGCACTCTCGTTTCTAGACTGAAACCATTTACCGAGTAGCTAGCAATGAACCGAAGTCTGTCACCCGCCTTACCTACGACTGAGCCCATGTGATTATTCCATTTCATATCCCTGCAAGCTGTTTCACCCAGGTATATGTCTTAGTTGACCCAGTTGTGTCTCATTGATTATTTAGTCATAGGATATTCCTTTTTTTCGTTTTCTGAAGCGCACAATTGTACATTACTGAGCGCTCTTAACAAGTTGCCAGTATTTGCAGCACATTGAAATCTTATCAAGTTCAGACTGAATATTTGTGCATCTTTTTCTCAAATACAACTTCTTTATGGATATATGTATCATTTCCATAAAGCCTGCAGTTACTATTCATATCGTATGCCAGGTCATTAGTTAACATGAAGAGGACGGGTCTTAACACGCTTCTCTGGGGCTCACTTGAAGTTACTTGCCACATCTATCGGTTACTCTCCATTCAAGACATCAGTTGAGTCCTCCTTACCAAGAAATGCTCAATCCGATCAAAAATTTCTTTTCTTATTCCGTATGATCGTATTTTCCAAACAAGCTGAAGATGATAAGATTTAATAACGAAAATACTCGAAAAAATTTGTCTTTGTTTATGTAGTGCGTACCTCATTTTAAGTTGCAAACTGCCAGGGCACACAGAGAGCTTCGGATACGCAATGAACTGAGTAAGAAACTAAGATGCATGCTGAAAAGTAAGTTTTTCATGTGAAAACTGAAAGATTTTTAAATAAAACGTATGTTATTACCATTCTACATCTTTATTCTTCGTGACTACATATTTGCAGCCCTCTACCGCTAGAGGGCTCCGAATTGTAGCTTGTAACATGGCTGTGTGTAATGTAACTTTGTCGATACCTGAGAAATAGCGTGGTGTAATCAAGTTCCGAATTCGAAGAGTTCATTCACACGTGGAGCGCCCTCTCCTTCAGCATAACAATGGTAGACCACTTACGAGCGCTGCGTCATTTGAAACAATTCGACGCTTTGGATTAGCTGTTTTCGAACATATCCCGACTTGGCCCAATCGTATTTTCATCTGTCATCAAAACTTCAAAGAAGAGGTGTTAGCAAAGGTAAGGCTGTGGCTCCCAAAATGGTTAAACATTCTACAGTGACAGTATCGACAAACTGGCCTCTAGCTGGGTGAAATGTGTTCGTCGGCAGGGTGATTACGTTGAGAAATAAATACGTAGACATGAAGAATAAAGATGTAGAATGTTAATGACGAATGTCTCATTTAAGAAACTTTAAGAGTTCTCCATAGGAAATTCGCTTTTCAGCAAGCCCCGCATTTTCGAAGATGAACAGTTTCAGTGTTACACAATTAAACGTACAAAAACGTGAATTTCAATAACCACTTCAATACCGAGCGAGGTGGCTCAGTGGTTAACACTTTGGTCCCGCATTCGGCAGGACGACGATTCGAACCCGCGTCCGGCCATCCTGATTTCGGTTTTCCGTGATTTCCCTAAGACACTTCAGGTAAATACCGGGATGCTTCCTGCGAAAGGGCACGGCCGACTTCCTTCCCATCCTTCCGTCATAAGATGGGACCGATGATCTAGCTGTTTGGTCCCCTCCCCCAAATCAGCCAACCAACTTATCCACGTCTACTGGCTGAAAGAGCGATAGTAATTTTCTGTGCCTGCTTTGGCAAACTACTAACTATTATAATAATGGCCATCGGCAACGTAAGTACGGTATTCACGCGTCACGTTACACATATTGTGCATTTTCTTCCGCTGGTGGGCGGCAGACGCGTTTACTATGTTAACAACAATGTATTAATTACCAAAGTAACAATAAATTACTGTTACTCTTTGACTAATTGACTCGCAAGATTGGAACACGTTGTTGTGAAAGTTCTTTTTTGAAACGAGGAAACGGTATGTTTCATGTCATGGGTTCATGTTCAAATAATTTACTATCTAGTGCCGTATAGTTTCTTTACACATTTCAAGAGTTTATAAAGGGAATTTATAAATATATCCTAACGATAAATTATTTTTAATCCGACATACTGTTTCTGTTAAAGAAAGGAAAATGATATGATATTGTTGGCTGAGAGAATCCATAGGGGTAGGTTCAGCCGTCTGATCGATAAGATTTTCTTCCTCTGCACCCAATGGTCCCTTTCATCGTGATGACAGAGAGCTGTAACTGAAGTGTATCTGTTGAGTGTAGTTGACTATGATGGATGTCACTATAGCATAGTGTCATGTTTGTGTTGTATGGTGATGATCAAGGGAGAGAGTGACACCCGGTGGAAGCACATAGTCGACTCCCTCCAAAGGAGCCGTCGAGGTTAACGTCCTCATTCTAAGGACGGATCAGCATCAACAAGTCACATTTCATCACTCCAAAAGCCACAGTGGGAATGTTTGAAATTTGAACCGGAATATTTACCCAAAGCCTGACGATGAGACTTTTACAAAGAGGATTCGAACTGGCTATCCGCGAGCTGGGCGCCAAGACACAGGCATTGGCAACTACTGCTACTAAATCTGGTTTATGCAGCTCGTAATTCATAATGTTCAAATTCTTCGTTGATGTCACAGTAAGACTGATAACGTTGATATGGTAACTACGCGCTGGAGAATTCTTTGCAAAGTAAAATCACTGAGTCATTATATTCGCAATAAAAAATAAATAAAAAACGTTAATAAATTAGGAATTTCATTATTTTGTTATACGTCATGATATACTGAGCAAACTGTTCTCATATATTCAATAACTTGTCTTTGCGTTATCACACGGGGAAGCAGGTTCCTAATGAGCACAGAACGCATTTAAGTAAAAACAACCTCGTTAGAAAGATTTAAAAATAATTTCTTGCAGAGGGTCGTTAGACTGAAGGACGAAGCCGCTGTAAGAGTAACGAAAATGCGCAACGATTCATTTGAGATCGACGCAGGGATGCTGACTCGCCCTCACTGTGACAGCTGAACGCAGTTCAAGGCCACTCAGCAAGTACGAAACGCAGAAAACGAGCGTCCCGCTGTTCAGATTTAGGTCATACCGCTCGCGGCTTCCTATTGATGTTTGTTAGGATTTCAAGTGAAACATATTCGTACTTGCACTGATAAGGGAACTGATAGGTAAGAAAAATTTATTCCTATTCATTTAAGGAAAAGTTAATTGGTGCTACAGGAGCCTCCAAATTTTTCACGATCCTACCGATAGATTAAAGCTGTGGTTGCACTGAGACTCGAACCCGAAACCCTTAACTTTCCTGGTCAGGCAGATTTAATCTTACAAGAAATTCAAAATAAGCGCACACACTGCTGCAGAGTGAAAATTCATTCTGGAAACAATCTCCTAGGCTGTGGATACGGCCCTTCCATGCAACAACGTTTCTTCCGGGAGTGCTAGTGCCTCAAGGTATGTAGGAGAACGTCTGTAAGTTTGAAAGGCAGGAGAGAGATACTGACGGAAATTAAGCTGTGAATACTGGTCGTAAGTCTAGCTACGATAACCCACTGTGTTGAAAACTTGCCCACGAAAGGCAAATGTTCCACCTTCTAGACCCAGTCTAGCGCATTGTTTTGATCTACTAGGAAGTTTCGATGAAGACACTGACTTCTGAGCAGGAAGGAAAGCGTTCCAGAGCTGGGGCAACTAGTACGTTCTTCTGCACTCCTGTTACGAGCTGTGTGCAGCTTCATTAAGTATTTTTTTCTTTTTAATCGTAGTAGATGTGGTGTCCGGCCCACTCGTCTAATATAGGGTTCCTAGGAAGCTATGTTCTCGGATACCTAGACAACGTTCAAGGAAATCTTATTAATGGAGTTTATTACAGTAGATTGAATTGACAATACTTAAATTTGCGTTTTTCACTAACAGGTGTCGCAAACAACTGGGACATGCAAATAATCAATGTCCTTCGACGTATACAATTTCTATGCAAGGAATTAGATCACTCGTCTTCTAGCGCGGTTCTTCTAGTTCGGCTAGCTGGAGCGGCGCTTATATTCTCTTAGTATATGTGCCACTCCTGTCGTTGTGTCGTCTAAGTCAGCGTTCTATTGGTTGACGTCGTCTCAGAGCTTTCTCTGATGTTACGTTCCAGGCCGACGTGCCGGCGCTTGATGTTACTCCGGAACAGTAGATATCACTGCTGAGTACAAGAAGAAGAGTGGCTGAATGTTGCACTCCCCACACTTCTACCATAAGTGTAAGAATATGTACGAAATGTGTAAAAAAAAGTTTGTAATATACTGCAGGAGCAGACGACATGCTGCTGACGAAAACAACGACGTAACTAGAAACGTTAGCCACCTAAAGATGTGCATGACAGCTCGAAACCAGCTGCGGCATTGAAATAAAGGTTTTTAAAAGTATTTGTGGCTAGCTGCGTTCATCACCTTTGTGTCTGTTGTCACATAAAATTGTTTTACATTCTGATGGTGTATTTACTTTCAGTAAGTGATTGCGAGATAACGTCCTCAAGGATTTATTTTCTGTATCAGTGGCTTTTGGTCGTGCCTTCTTGCTATTTTGAATCTGACCAGAAATTTACTATATTCCTTCTATGACAATGATATGGAGGAGCTTGAACCACGGTAACAGTCAGCCCCATCCGAAAGCGCTCTCGTGATCTGTGAAAATTTTGTGAAACACCCAAGCCTGTCTGAACAGAAATCCCACGCTGGATTAAAAGCTGTTGACCTGTTAGACGGGAAGAGCTTGATGTAATTTCTAGGTGTTTTGCATATCAGTTTAGCCAGATTTGAAGACAATTTCCCGTTTCTTCGTCTGATATATTCTTTTTATATTGGTAGATGGACGCTTTCGTAGTGATGAGGCGCACATAATGGAATGATGACGAGGTTTTAGAGAAGCGTTGCAGTATAACGGCCCTTGGTCTGGAAAGAGACGGAAGGAAATTTCTATTGTAGCATTTATATGAAGGTTTCTTCCGTACAATACGCGGATGAAGTCACGGGAGCACGACTGCTTTCACGCCTCTGCCACAGCTGTTATTTGCTTAATTCTATCACCATCATATGTATGGGGGATGAAGAATATTCAGTTTCCGCGTTGAAAGACAGTTCTTGAAGTTTTATAAATAGATTCTCGCAGGATGTGCGGCTTCTATCTTTGAGCGCCTCAGAGTTAAGGTTCTTCAACATTTCTGTTACACTCCATGTCCAGTCAGACAACCATTTGACTATTGGCTCCTCTCTTCTTTCTATATGTTCAATGACCTCAGTTAGTAGGACCTAATTTGGATTCAATATAGCTGTGTAGTGTTCAGGTAAGTGATGCAAAGGAGTTTTGTGTATAGTCTGTTTTGTAGGATAAGGTGCAGTTTCCAGTATCCTGACAACGTTCGCTTACTGCCATTTATTTTACACATGTGAGTTAGTCTTAAGGTTTTATTTGTTGTTGTCTTCACTCGTAGGATTGGTTTGATGTAGCTTTCCACACTAGTTTGCCTGTGGAAGAATCTTCATCTACTACCGCAACTTATATACATCAGAGAGTACTTAGTATAGTCAATCCTTTCTCTTCCCACCCACACAATTCTTACCTCCTACGCTTCCCTCCATTACCAAAGTTTCCATTTATTGATGCATCACGATGTACCCTATCAATCGATCCCTTCTTTTGCTCAGGTTGTGCCATAAATTTCTTTTCTTCTCAGTTTGACTGAGTATTTCCTCACTAGTTATTCGATTTACCCATGTAATCCTCAGAAATATTCAGTAGCGCCACATTTCAATATCTTCTATTCTCTTCTTTATTGAACTTTTTATCGTTCGCCTTTCGTTCCCCTACAAGACTGCACTCCAGAAAAATACCTTCAGAAAAGACTTCCTAACATTTCAGTTCATATTCGACGTCAACAAATTTCTCTTTTTCAGATACTCATTCCTTGCCATTGCAGTTCTACATATTATAACATCTCTATTTCGGCAATCATTAGTGTGGTGTCAGAATAGCAAAATTCATCTACCGGTTTTAGTGTCTCATTTCCTGATATAATTCCTTCAGCATCGCGTCATTTAAGTTGACTATATTCCATTACTCCAGTTTTACTTTTGATGATATTCATATAATAAACTTTTCTAAAGACGTTATCCATTCAGTTCAACTACTCTTTTAAGCAGTTTGCTGTCCCTGACCGTAAAACCTCAAATGTTTTATTTCTTCTCCCCGAACTTTAATTCCGGTTCGAAATTTCTCCTTCGTTTGCCTCGCAGCTTGAGCAATATAGAGGCTCAGTCACATCAACGATACATGTATTAACAGTTACGGTGATTATTTTCGAAGTAATGAACAGTTTACTGACCTTTTTTTTCCATCTGCCTCGTTTTCATTTGACAGTCTCTTATAACTGCAGTCCGGTTTCTGTTGAAGTTGCAAATAACCATTCGATTCTTGGATTTTAATCCACTACCGTACAGTTACGCTGTTGATGACAGACAGCTGGAGATAACGTCTCCCGTAAAATATCTTTTCGTAACTATCCAGAGCGACATTAAGTGGAATGATCATATAAAAGACATAGTGAGAAAAGCAAACACCAGACTCAGATTCATCGGAAGAATCTTAAGAAACGTAACTCATCCACGACAGAAGTGGCTTATAAGGCGCTTGTTCGCCCGATTCTTGAGTATTGTTCATCTATCTGGGATTCCTATCAGGTACAACTGATAGAAGAGATAGAGACGAACCAACGAAGAGCCAACGAAGAGCGGCGCATTTCGTCACGGGATCGTTTAGCTGGCGAGAGAGCGTTAAGGAGATGCTAAACAAACTCCACCGGCAGACGTTACAAGAGAGGCGTTGTGGATCACGGAGAGGTTTACTATTGAAATTTCGGGACAGCACTTTTCAGGAGGAGTCAGGCAACATATTACTTCCCCCCACATACATCTCGCGTATTGACCACGAGGAGAAAATTCGAGAAATTAGAGCCAATACAGAGGCTTACCGACAATCGTTCTTCCCACGCACCATTCGCGAGTGGAACAGCGTTGAAGGAATCAGATAGTGGTACCTAAAGTACACTCCGCCACATACCGTTAGGTGGCCTGCAGTGTACGAAGTAGATGATGTAGATATTTATTCTTGTTACCTTGAGAATCTCAAAGAGTGTAGTCTAGTCACATTGTCAAGAGCTTTCTCCAAATCTACAGATTCTGAAAACATATGTCTACTTCCCTGTAACCAGAGGGCCAGCACTGCCTTGCGTGCTCTTACATTTCTCTTGAATCTAAACTGATCTTTCCCGACGTCGGCCTCTACCAGTTTTTCGGTTCTTCTGTAAATATTTCATGTCATTATTTTGCATTTGCCGTCTTCGGAATAGGAATTATTGCGTAATTCTTGGGTTCTGATGGCATTTCCCCCGTCTCATATATCTTTCACACTAGGTGGAATAGTTTCTTCATGGCTGACTCTTCCAAGGATCCCAATACCTATGAGGACGTGATTTTGTCTTAGGTCATTCAGTACCCAATGAAAACTTTCTGAGCCGGCCGGTGTGGCCTTGCGGATCTAGCGCTTCAGTTTGGAACCGCGTGACCGCTACGGTCGCAGGTTCGAATCCTGCCTCGGGCATGGATGTGTGTGATGTCCTTAGGTTGGTTAGCTTTAATTAGTTCTAAGTTCCAGGCGACTGATGACCTCAGCAGTTAAGTCGCATAGTGCTCAGAGCCATTTGAACCATTTTTGAAAACTTTCTGACACTATCAAATCACTCATCTCATTTTTATTAACTGCCTTTACCAAGTTAGATATAGTGGGAATTAGTGAAGTTCGGTGGCAGGAGGAACAAGACTTCTGATTAGGTGACTACAGGGTTATAAACACAAAGTCAAATAGGGGTAATGCAGGAGCAGCTTTAATAATGAATAGGAAAATAGGAACGCGGGTAAGCTACTACAAACAGCTTAGTGAACGCATTATTGTGGCCAAGATAGATACGAAGCCCACACCTACTACAGTAGTACAAGTTTATATGCCAACTAGCTCTGCAGATGACGAAGAAATTGAAGAAATGTATGATGAAATAAAAGAAATTATTCAGATAGTGAAGGAAGACGAAAATTTAATAGTCATGGGTGACTGGAATTCGAGTGTAGGAAAAGGGAGAGAAGGAAATGTAGTAGGTGAATATGGATTGGGGCTAAGAAATGAAAGAGGAAGCCGCCTGGTAGAATTTTGCACAGAGCACAACTTAATCATACCTAACACTTGGTTTAAGAATCATGATAGAAGGTTGTATACATGGAAGAACCCTGGAGATACTAAAAGGTATCAGATAGATTATATAATGGTAAGACAGAGATTTAGGAACCAGGTTTTAAATTGTAAGACATTTCCAGGGGCAGATGCGGACTCTGACCACAATCTATTGCTTATGACCTGTAGATTAAAACTGAAGAAACTGCAAAAAGGTGAGAATTTAAGGAGATGGGACCTGGATAAACTGAAAGAACCAGCGGTTGTACAGAGTTTCAGGGAGAGCATAAGGAAACAATTGACAGGAATGGGGGAAAGAAATACAGTAGAAGAAGAATGGGTAGCTTTGAGGGATGAAGTAGTGAAGGCAGCAGAGGATCAAGTAGGTAAATAGACGAGGGGTAGTAGAAATCCTTGGGTAACAGAAGAAATATTGAATTTAATTGATGAAAGGAGAAAATATAAAAATGCAGTAAATGAAGCAGGCAAAAAGGAATACAAACGTCTCAAAAATGAGATCGACAGGAAGTGCAAAATGGCTAAGCAGGGATGGCTAGAGGACAAATGTAAGGATGTAGAGGCTTATCTCACTAGGGGTAAGATAGATACTGCCTACAGGAAAATTAAAGAGGCCTTTGGACACAAGAGAACCACTTGTACGAATATCAAGAGCTCAAATGGCAACCCAGTTCTAAGCAAAGAAGGGAAGGCAGAAAGGTGGAAGGAGTATATAGAGGGTTTATACAAGGGCGATGTACTTGAGGACAATATTATGGAAATGGAAGAGGATGTAGATGAAGATGAAATGGGAGATACGATACTGCGTGAAGAGTTTGACAGAGCACTGAAAGACCTGAGTCGAAACAAGGCCCCCGGAGTAGACAACATTCCATCGGAACTACTGATGGCCTTGGGAGAGCCAGTCCTGACAAAACTCTACCATCTGGTGAGCAAGATGTATGAAACAGGCGAAATACCCTCAGACTTCAAGAAGAATATAATAATTCCAATCCCAAAGAAAGCAGGTGTTGACAGATGTGAGAACTACCGAACAATCAGTTTAATAAGCCACAGCTGCAAAATACTAACACGAATTCTTTACAGACGAATGGAAAAGCTAGTAGAAGCCGACCTCGGGGAAGATCAGTTTGGATTCCGTAGAAATACTGGAACACGTGAGGCAATACTGACCTTACGACTTATCTTAGAAGAAAGATTAAGGATAGGCAAACCTACGTTTCTAACATTTGTAGACTTAGAGAAAGCTTTTGACAATGTTGACTGGAAAACTCTCTTTCAAATTCTAAAGGTGGCAGGGGTAAAATACAGGGAGCGAAAGGCTATTTACAATTTGTACAGAAACCAGATGGCAGTTATAAGAGTCGAGGGACATGAAATGGAAGCAGTGGTTGGGAAGGGAGTAAGACAGGGTTGTAGCCTCTCCCCGGTGTTATTCAATCTGTATATTGAGCAAGCAGTAAAGGAAACAAAAGAAAAATTCGGAGTAGGTATTAAAATCCATGGAGAAGAAATAAAAACTTTGAGGTTCGCCGATGACATTGTAATTCTGTCAGAGACAGCAAAGGACTTGGAAGAGCAGTTGAACGGAATGGATGGTGTCTTGAAGGGAGGATATAAGATGAACATCAACAAAGGCAAAACGAGGATAATGGAATGTAGTCGAATTAAGTCGGGTGATGTTGAGGGTATTAGATTAGGAAATGAGACACTTAAAGTAGTAAAGCAGTTTTGCTATTTGGGGAACAAAATAACTGATGATGGTCGAAGTAGAGAGGATATAAAATGTAGACTGTCAATGGCAAGGAAAGCGTTTCTGAAGAAGAGAAATTTGTTAACATCGAGTATAGATTTAAGTGTGAGGAAGTCATTTCTGAAAGTATTTGTATGGAGTGTAGCCATGTATGGAAGTGAAAGATGGACGGTAAATAGTTTGGACAAGAAGAGAATAGAAGCTTTCGAAATGTGGTGCTACAGAAGAATGCTGAAGATTAGATGGGTAGATCACATAACTAATGAGGAGGTACTGAATAGGATTGGGGAGAAGAGAAGTTTGTGGCACAACTTGACCAGAAGAAGGGATCGGTTGGTAGGACATGTTCTGAGGCATCAAGGGATCACTAATTTAGTATTGGAGGGCAGCGTGGAGGGTAAAAATCGTAGGGGGAGACCAAGAGATGAATACACTAAGCAGATTGAGAAGGATGTAGGTTGCAGTAGGTACTGGGAGATGAAGAAGCTTGCACAGGATAGAATAGCATGGAGAGCTGCATCAAACCAGTCTCAGGACTGAAGACCACAACAACAACACCTTTCTATATCAATGTATTCAATTTCATTTCTCTTGTATATAATTCTATACATTCCTTTCATCTTCCTGCTTTTCGGTCTTTGCTTTGCATTCGTTTGCCATCTGAGCTCTTGATATACGTACAGCAAGTATCTTTCGCCGTCTCTAATTCCTTTCAACAGCTCAATCGCATGCATTTATATTTACTTTTTTGTCAGTTAAATTCAGTTTTCTGGTGTTATCCAAATATTTCTGCTGGTCCTTATCTTTTTGCCTATTCATCCTCTGCTGCCTTGGATATTTCATCCGTCGAAGATACCCATTCGTCTTTTGCTGTATTGCTTTCCCCTTTTCAGGCAATCGCAACTTAATGTTCGCTTTGAAATTCTCAACAAATTTAGATTCCTTCAGTTTATACAGGTTCCCTCTCCTTAACTTTTTTCATCCCTACACTTTCTTCAGTTCTAACCCTCTAAGCGATAAATTAATTTTTTCCATCAGAACAATGAAGTTAGTGTTCGTCTGCATTCTTTAGGAGTAGTAACAAATAAAACTCCTGAATTTGTTATTTATTTCTAAGTCTACCCTGAGATATGGAGTGATGAACATTCATACCAATGAATCAGGAGGAAAAAATTTTACTTGATGGATACATACTAGTGCCAGTGGTATATGCAATAATGAAATTTAGAACAGTACTAAATTCTATCTGGCGTCGTCCTCTTTCGTTTCTTTCTGCCAGTCAATACTTCCATATTATTTTTCAATCTCTCTCCTTTTCCTGCTTCGACTTCCATTCCCACTTCACAATTAGTTTTGAGTCTCCTTTAATTATCTGAATAGTTCCCTTAATTCCTCTTTCATTCCTTTTCCTCAGACCATGTTCTCCCACTACGTTTCGTTTCTTCATTTTCCTACTATCGACCTCTCGTCTATGATCACAATTAAGTTTTCCTCTCCTTTAACTACCTGAATAATTTGTTTTGTTGCTCTTTCATTCTTTTCCCTCAGTCCACATTCTCCTACTATGTTTCATTCTCTTGCTTTTACTACTATCGACCTCTAGTCCCCAATCACAATGAAGTTTTCCTCTTACTTAACTACCTGGACAAATTCTTTTATCTCAACAGACACTGTTTCAATCTCTCCGTCATCTCCGGAACTAGTAGATATACATACACGTACCATTGTTGTTGTTGTTGGCTTCGTGCCTATCATGGCTACGATAATGCTTGTACTACGCTGCTCATACTAGCTTACCCACATTTCTATTTTATTATTTATTATTATTTATTAATTATAATTAGTAATTCTTGATTTTGTATTTATAACCATGTACTCCACTGTTCTTTCTACCGCTGCACTTCAGTAACCCCCACTATCTTTAACTTCAAACTGTCCATTTCCCTTTTCAAAATCTCTGACTTATTTACCAGATTAAGGTATCTAACGTCCCCCTCTTTGCCCAGTGAAAAGCTTGTTTCTGCTGGAGACAAGTATGGGGAACTATTTTATCTTCGAAATATTTTACCCAGAAAGATGCCATCATCATTAGGTCACACAACAGACCTGAAAATAACGGCTGCAGTTTTTCCTTGCTTTCGGCCGTTAGCAATTCGAAGATATCAAGATCATATCGGCTAGTGTAACAAGTCTAGGTCCGTCAATCATCCAGATCACTGCCCCTGCAGCTGCTGAAAAGGCTAGCCACCCTATCTCGGCGAGGTAGTAGTACATGGACCATATAACCTCGGAAAAAAATAAATTGGGTAATTCCTTGTATTTCGTTTGTGTGCATGTTTACAGATACTTGTCTTCAGTCCTGGTGGACACTGAAATCACCGCTTAACGATACCGTTGCAGAAGGAGCCAAAATAAAATGATTCAGCCCATTGATAAATTGGAGGATCGTGCGGTAATTCGTTTCGGCAATTCAGGAAATGTTGCAGCTGTGTCAAGATATTTCAGAAGGCTTGTTTAGTCAACTCTTTGCCCTTCCGAAGGAACTGTGGCTGCGAGGACTACTTGTGGAGCGCGGCTTGTTGCCTTGCGGCAGAACAGGAGGAAGAAAGCAGCGAGGGGGCGCGAGACGGATTGGTGTCCGGAGCGGCCGTCGGCCGTTGACGGGAGCGCAACCTACCTGCGGACACCCCGGAGGCCCCCTGGGGCGCGGGCCAGCGTGTCGCCACCTGCCCGCCCCCAAACCCACACCTTCCCACGCCCCTTTCACCGACGGGCTCGGCGCTCTTTCCGGTCTGCGAGTCCAGGTGGACAAAGAGCGCACACACGCAGTCCTCTTCACAATATAGATGCAAATAGACACATATTTCACGACTGTCGCATCATGGAGGGCAAACGGCGGGAGCCCGGGCGCACAACTTCAGTGCGTACAGCTTTCTAGGCACACTGGAAGTGGGTCTGCGTTGCAAATGCCCAAACATCTCTCCACCTACTACGGCACAAAATGTGTGACGCCCATAAATGAATTTATCTGTGGTTAGTGAGCTGTTTGGAGGGAGTAGATCATTACCAGCCGTTCCTTATGTGCTCCTACACTACACCGAGCGAGGCGGCGCAGTGGCTAGCACACTGGACTCTCATTTTGGACGACGGTTCAATCCCGCGTCCGGCCATCCTGATTTAGGTTTTCCGTGATTTCCCTTAATCACTCCAGGCAAATGCCGGGATGGTTCCTTTAAAAAAGGGCACGGCCGACTTCGTCCCCCATCCTTCCCTTATCCGATGAGACCGATGACCTCTCTGTTTGGTCTCTTCTGCCAAGCAACCCAACCCTACACTGCATACAGTGAACATCTACACTCCCTAGTATATCCGTCATCAATCCGAAGACTGGTTTGAACACCACAGTGCGTTACTAGGTACGGTACTGTTGGAGAGGTATGCCTTTGCCTTTCTCCTATCTTTGAACTGACTCATACAAACACTTATACGTGGACATACCTAGGTGAATCCGGAAACATGTTGTAGCTCGGTATAAGCTGCCTAATTTTGTGTGTCTAATTTTGTGTGACTCACACGAATTCTTCGACTTTTGCCTTTCTCGGCATCTAAAGTACTCAAGTAGTCGGATAATGTCCTTACAGCGAGAATACGAACTCCATAACTGGCAGCGATTTCTCTTGGACATTCCTTGCAACACGCCATTAAGCCATATCATATCAGTGTAACAATATTGAGCTAAAGACTAGTATTATGCTTTTATAATCATTTTTTTAAAAAAAGATTATGATCGTGAACACGTTAACTGATTGAAAGGTGTTTATATACGCATCAAAAAACGTTTTGCATCACCCCGGTTCCCAGAACTCCCGAAAATAGACGTTGACTGTGGATATTGTATCACAGACACAGTCCCTTTGACTATTCAGAGATGTCACTAAGCCTGCCCAAAGACGTAAACAACCATGCATGAGCAGCGCCTACTAGACGGAGGGGATCCGACAGCCGATCAGTTCCAGGCATTCCACCAGGAAGAAGGTATACGGTTCGTGTTGTATGTAGTTCAACCATGCCTAGACGGTAAATGCCGCAGTTCGATCACATCCGTATTATTACTTTGTGCCAGGAAGGGCTCTCAACAAGGGAAGTGTCCAGGCGTCTAGGAGTGAACCAAAGCGATGTTGTTCGGACGTGTAGGAGATACAGAGAGACAGGAACTGTCGATGATATGCCTTCCTCAGGCCGCCAAGGGCTACAACTGCAGTGGATGAGCGCTCCTTACGGATTATGGCTCGGAGGAACCCTGACAGCAACGCCACCACGTTGAATAATGCTCTTCGTGCAGCCACAGGACGTCGTGTTACGACTCAAACTGTGCGAAATAGGCTACATGATGCGCAACTTCACTCCCGACGTCCAAGGCGAGTTCCATCTTTGCAACCACGACAGTATGCATCGCGGTACAGATGGGAACAACAACATGTCGAACAGACCGCTCAGGATAGGCATCACGTTCTCTTCACAGATGATTGTCGCATATGCCTTCAAGCAGACAATCGTTGGAGAAGTGTTTGGAGGCAACTCGGTCCGGGTGAAAGCCTTAGACACATTGTCCAGCGAGTGCAGCAAAGTAGAGGTTCCCTGCCGTTTTGGGGTGGCATTATATGGGGCCGACGTACGCCGCTGGTGGTGATGGAAGGCTCCGTAATGGCAGTACGATACGTTAATGCCATTCTGCGACCAGTAGTGCAACCATACCGGCAGCATATTGGCGAGGCATTCGTCTGGATGGACGACAATTCGCGCCGCCATCTTGCAGATCTTGTCAGTGACTTCCTTCAGGATAACGACATCGCTCGACTATAGTGGCCAGCATGTTCTCCAGACATGAAGGCCGTCGCACATGCCTGGGACAGACTGAAAAGGGCTGTTTATGGACGACGTGACCCACCAACCACTCTGAGGCACCTACGCCGAATCGCTGTTGAGAAGAGGGACCAACAGTGCCTTGATGAACTTGTGGATAGTATGCTACGACGAATACAGGCATGCATCAATGCAAGAGGACGTGCTATACCGGTGTGTACAGCAATCTGGACCACCACCTTTGAAGGTCTCACTGTATGGTTGTACAACATGCAATGTGTGATTTTCATGAGCAATAAAAAGAGCGGAAATGATGTTTATGTTGATCTCTATTCCAATTTTCTGTACAGGTTCCGGAACTCTCGGAACTGAGGTGATGCAAAACTTTTTTTAATGTGTGTGGAAAAGGAAGCATATAATAATAACGATCCTCAGTTATAAGTACTTTTATTCGGGAGACATTTTTAAGCTTTCGATAACATTTAGAATCGGGGACAAAACACAGTTCGATAAGTGCAATATGTGGATTTCAACATTTTGCTCTTGCACAATTTTGTTCTCGTATCTCTCTGGTTTGCTTGTCAACCGACACTGTTTAAGCGAATGTAGAGGTCACACGTAAATTTTAAGGTGAGCGGATTCATAAAGGTTTCTCCAAACCCCAGAGGCTCTTATGCCGGAATATATACTATAGATACGAAGACAGTAACTTGTTCTCGAAAGAACAGTTACTGTTGATGACCGTGCAGCTTTTCCCTGGAATAAATGATGACTAACTGACAACCTCAGCTGCCGACAGGTGTTGTTGATATACCTCGATGTGGACAGCTGAATACGTGTGCCCCGACCGGGACTCGAACCCGGGATCACCTGCTTACATGGCAGACACTCTATCCATCTGAGCCACCGAGGATACAGATGAATAGCGCGACTGCAGGGACTTATCCCTTGCACGCTTCCCGTGAGACTCACATTCCCAACTGTCCACAATTCTACATATGTATTGTACCTTATAGACATTTGCCCACCCACTCATTACTCGCGCACGCTTTGGCGATTCCCGTAAGAGTTTGGGCAACCTGTGCGCATTCGCACAGACGAAGGTGAATGGCTGCTGTCTTCTCCGTGAAGGATAAGTTGCGGATTTCAGGTTGGGGATTAGTGGACTCTTCCTCCATCTTTTATGCGTTGCAGAGTTAGTGTTTGCCTCTCCCATCATATCCTTTCATCTCATCTCTGTTCAGCCTGCCAATGGCGCGAGGGAAGGATGATCGTCAATAAACCTCCGCATGACCTATAATTTCTTTGATTTGGTCATCATCGTCAGTTCGCGAGACGCGTGTGGGAGAAAGTAATATTTTGCCTAAATCCAGTCATGACGTACGTATAATTTCAACAGTAATCCTCTCCGTCATGCAGAACACTTGACTTGTAGTACCTGCTTGTGTTGAGAATCTACGTAAAACTCTAACAGTAGCTTCGAAACTGTGACAAACCGTGCCACCTTCGTAGGATCTTCTATATATCCGCTATTAAATATAATCCTCCTCGTCATGCAGAACGCCTGACTTGTAGTACCTGCTTTTGTTGAGAATCTACGTAAAACTCTTAACAGTAGCTTCGAAACTGTGACAAACCGTGCCACCTTCGTAGGATCTTCTATATATCCGCTGTTAAATATAACCTCGTAACAATCGCAGACTGATGAACAATATTCAAGAATCGATTGAGTAGTTGTTTTGTAAACCTCCAGACGGTTAGTCCTAGGTATTTCGCATTTGTTAATGTTTACAGTGTTTCATCGGCAGTAATGTAACCGGACAGTAATTTATATCTTCTCCTATTTGTGAGATACACGTTAGTGTTACTTACGTTTAAGGCCTACTGTCAGGCGTTGCATTGTCCTTTAATTAACTACTATCTCCGGGCGTTGCAAACTTCCTATAGACAGCAGCATCATGCGCGAATAGCCTTACAAAACTTCCATCGTTATCCACCGGATCATTATTATAGCTTGTTAACAGAAACTTTAGCATGTTATCTAAAATAAAACTTGATGAACGTATGCTTTGTGAAGAGGGAACAAGTACTCGTAGATGCCTAATACCATAACGTGAGACGACGATGACTACATCGACGACGTACTTTACTACTGGTTTCTCTAGAGATGTTATTAATCTTATTACACAGTCGTTGTCAACAACTAGGAGTATCTTGAATTCCGGCTTTCAGTCCTGTAATTCCAAATTGCGGTTCTTGAAATGTCAAATTACTCTTCCATATACTCATCAATGCTGCATTTCTGATAGCTCGTTTATGAAGCTGGCTTTTCAAGTCTACATATGGTCATCTTGATTTAAATTTTCTGTGGTTCCCTAAATCGCTTAAGAAAAATGACGGAATGGGTTCTCTGAAAGGACGCGGCTACTTGCTTTTCCATCCTTGAGAATTTTGGGCTTGTGTTTCGTCGGTCCTAATGACCTCACCCTCGATGGGACGATGATCTCTACTCTTTCTTCGTTTTCATCTTCACAAAAAATTGCGAGAGCTTCATGTTCCCAGTTCTGCAAGTGCGAGACTGTTGTTTAGCAGCTCAGTACTTTGTGTGTCACGCTGCCGGCGTTTCATGTTTTTAACACCTTCAACGACTTCCAGTATACAGTACTGCGAAAGCACTGTTCATTTCTATGTGTCATGGCTCACTTCCCTTTTTCTGTAATGGGTACTGAAAGATATTACACCAGGTTAGGCAAAAGTCTGGATACACCCCTATAAATGTTGAACGGTGTCATTATGGCGTCTGGTATGGGGTGTCCGTAGATGGGGGCGCAACTTAGAGAAACTATGACGACAGGGGCGACCATCTTGAAATCTTCCATCTTTGTTTTGTTTTATTTGTTTCAAATGGGAAGGTGGTCAGGTGGCAGATCATCTTGAACTGCCTCTTTCTCAGGAATACACATGCGAAATCTGTGTTAAGATATGTTTATTTGTGTAGGAGTTATGACCTGTTTAAGTCTGGGACACTTGTCAGATTCGGCGTTACAGCATATGCTTAATATGACCACTGCTCTAGACACACAATCGGAGTCTTTTCTGCCAGTCCTGCTGCACACGTCGCAGGATCTCTGGGTCAACAGTGGCACACGCCTTCTCAATACGCCAGCAAATATGGGCTATATTGTTGATTTTTACCTCAAACACAATTGATTTCAGATGTCCCCACAGATAAAAGAGTTGTAAGGCCAGGAGACCGTGGTGGCGATTCGATAGGACACCTCCTATCTATCCAGTGACTTGCAAACTGGTTGGCCGGCCGTGGTGAACGAGCGGTTCTAGGCGCTACAGTCCGGAACCGCGCGACCGCTACGGTCGCAGGTTCGAATCCTGCCTCGGGCATGGATGTGTGTGATGTCCTTAGGTTAGTTAGGTTTAAGTAGTTCTAAGTTCCAGGGGTCTGATGACCTTAGAAGTTAAGTCCCATAGTGCTCAGAGCCATTTGAACCATTTTTGAAACTGTCTGACTTCAGTAGCATCGTGTGGAGATGCATCGCCTTGTTGGAAGAAGGCTGCGAAATCATGCTGAGGATTCAACAGCACTGAAAGCACATAATCACAGAGCATGTTAAGATACCACCCCTTCAAGGTTCCGTCAATAAACATCGGCTCCACGATTCTTGTGCTCCAAATCCCTCACCAAACCATCACTTTTTCAACACCAGCACCTTTAAATGATCCACCCACGAGGAGTTTGCATCTGACCAGTAATGATGATTCTGTTTGTTGACTTCTCCTCGCACATAAAAATTAGCATTGTCACTTAACAACACCTGTCGTGTGAAGTTTGGATTCCTATTACACTGATTTAGAGCCCATTCTGCAAATTCCAGTCGTCAATCAGGGTCATCCTCCTAGAGATGGTGTTGCAACTGTGACTTGTACAGGTGCAATTGGTGTGTGTGCAAACACGCAGGATTGAACGCTGACTGATAACCTCCATGCAATTACAGACTTCAACAGGTCTAATTCCTACAAAAATTAAGATATCTTAAATAAGATTTCACATGCGTATTCCTGGGAAGGGGCAGTTAAAATGATGTTCAATATGAGCCACTTACCATTTGAAACGCGTAACCCAAATTCAAGATGGCGGACTTCAAGATGGCCGCCTCTGTCACTCCTGTAAGCTGCGCCACCACCTACAGACACCCCATTATGATTCTACATCTACATCTACATGGATACTCTGCAAATCACATTTAAGTGCCTGGCAGAGGGTTCATGGAATCACCTTCACAATTCTCTATTATTCCAATCTCGTATAGCGCGCGAAAAGAATGAACACCTGTATCTTTCCGAGCTAGCTCTTATTTCTCTTATTTTATCGTGGTGATCATTCCTCCCTGTGTAGGTCGGTGTCAACAAAATATTTTCGCATTCGGAGGAGAAAGTTGGTGATTGGAATTTCGTGAGAAGATTCCGTCGCAACGAAAAACGCCTTTCTTTTAATGATTTCCAGACCAAATCCTGTATCATTTCTGTGACACTCTCTCCCATATTTCGCGGTAATACAAAACGTGCTGCCTTTCTTTGAACTTTTTCGGTGTACTCCGTCAGTCCTATCTGGTAAGGATCCCGCACCGCGCAGCAGTATTCTAAAAGCGGACGGACAACCGTAGTGTTGGCGGTATGTTACATTTTCTAAGTGCCCTGCCAATAAAACGCAGTGTTTGGTTATCCTTCCCCACAACATTTTCTATGTGTTTCTTCCAATTTAAGTTGTTCGTAATTGTAATACCTAGGTATTTAAATGAATTTACGGCTTTTAGATGAGACTGATTTATCGTGTAACCGAATTTCAACGAGTTCTTTTTAGCGCTCATGTGGATGGCCTCACACTTTTCGTTATTTAGGGTCAACTGCCACTTTTCGCGCCATTCAGATATTTTTTCTAAATCATTTTGCAGTTTGTTTTGATCGTCTGGTGACTGTATTAGTCGATAAACGACAGCGTCAGCTGCAAACAATCGAAGACGGTTGCTCAGATTGTCTCCCAAATCGTTTATATAAATAAGGAACAGCAAAGGGCCTATAACACTACCTTGGGGAACGCCAGAAATTACTTCTGTTTTACTCGATGACTTCCCGTCAATTACTACGAACTGTGACCTCTCTGAGAGGAAATCGCAAATCCAGTCACATAACTGAGACGATATTCCATAAGCACGCAATTATACTACGAGCCGCTTGTGTGGTACAGTGTCAAAAGCCTGCCGGAAATCCAGGAATATGAAATCGATCTGAAATCCCTTGTCAATAGCACTCAGCACTTCATGTGAATAAAGAGCTAGTTGTGTTTCACAGGAACGATGTTTTCTAAACCCTTGTTGACTGTGTGTCGATAGACCGTTTCATACGAGGTAATTCATAATGTTCGAACACAATATATGTTCTAAAATCCTGCTGCATATAGACGTTAACGATATGGGCCTGTAATTTAGTGGATTACTCCTGCTACCTTTCTTGAATATTGTTGTGACCTGTGCAACATTCCAGTCTTTGGGTACGGATCTTTCATCGAGCGAACGGTTGTATATGATTGTTAAGTATGGAGCTAATGCATCAGCGTACTCGGAAAGGAACCTAATTGGTATACAGTTTGGCCCAGAAGGCTTGCTTGTAGTAAGTGATTTGAGTTGCTTCACTACTCCGACGATATTTACTTCTACGTTACTCATGTTGGCAGCTGTTCTCGATTCGAATTCTGGAATATTTCCTTCATCTTCTTTTGTGAAGGCATTACGGAAGGCTGTGTTTAGTAACTCTGCTTTGGCAACACTGACTTCGATAGTATCTCCGTTGTTATCTCGCAGACAAGGCATTGATTTTTTTTTGCCGCTAACATACTTCACATACGACCAGAATCCCTTTGGATTTTCTGCCAGGTTTCGAGGCAAAGTTTCGTTGCGGAAACTATTATAGGCGTCTCGCATCGAACTCCACGCTAAATTTCCAGCTTTTGTAAAGGATCGCCAATCTCACACAGTCCGTCTTTTACAAGGATGTATCAAGACTTTTGCCTCACGCTGTACAACGCTGATTATTTGGTACTGTTGTTCTTAGTGATAGGAGTATTACTGGAAGAAATTTAGATTAAAAGCGATTAGTTATCAAAATGTTATTAAATTGAAAAGACTTGGCTGGCCAGGGTGGCCGATCGGCTCTAGGCGGTACAGTCTGGAATCACGCGACCCCTACGGTCGCAGGTTCGAATCATGCCTCGGGCATGGGTGTGTGTGATGTCTTTCGTTTAGTTAAGTTTAAGTAGTCCTAAGTTCTAGGGGACTGATGACCTTAGAAGTTACGTCCCATAGTGCTGAGAGTCATTTGAAAAGACTTCATACTAGTGTCGTTTCTAGTACTCTGCAAAAAGGGACACATGCTAATGTTAATGGTGAAAAACTCGTTGTAGCCATTCAAGAAGAGAGTTAGGAATACTGAGGTATGAGTACGTGTAATTAAACTGTGGTTTCAGTGTTCAAAGTACTTAAACAGATCGCTGAGTCACATTATTACTATCATTTGCTGGTTTCGATCTTGCAACCCACTGAAAATTGCACACAACCACAAATGTGTGAAATTTGCAACCAGTTCGCCAGGAAACTACCTGCTCACTTGGTCACAGCCTACCTGAACCCCAGTACTCGCTCGACAGCTCCCTCGGGTCGCAGTGGGGTGCTGCGTGGCCCTGACCTAGCCGCGTCGACGCCGCCATACAAATCACGAAAGTGAACAAAGTGTCCTACTGCCGGTTGAACAGCAAGAGCGAGACAAATTGTCTACATAACGCTCTGCGATATTCTCTGACACAGAAGAATATCACAATGGTTCTATTTGTTTTATAGTTTATATCCTTCTTTTCCTTATTTTATTATGCATACCTACATCTACATCGACATGTCTGCTCTGTAATTCACATTTAACTGTCTGGCAGAGAGTTTATCTAACCACCTTCACAGTATTTCTCTACCATCCCACTCTCGAAAAGAGCGCGGAGAAGACGAACATCTTAGTACTTCCGTACGAATGCTGATTTCTTTTATTTAATTACGATGATCATTCCTCCCTATGTAGGTGGGCTTCAACAAAAGATTTTCGCAGTTGTGGGAGGAAACTGGCGACTGATATTTTGTGAAAAGATCTCGCCGCAACGAAGAATGCTTTTGTTTCGATGACTGCCATCACAGCTCAGGTATCATATCCGTGACAATCTCTCCTCTAGTTCGCGATAAGACAAAACGAGCCTCCCTTCTTTGAGCTTTTTCAATGTCCTCCCTCAATCCTATCTGGTAAGGAACCCATACCAAATAGCAGTACTCTTTCGCAGAACTGACAACCGTAATGTAGGCAGTCTCTTAAATAGACCTGTTGCATTTTCTGTTCTGAAAATAAAACGCAGTCTATGGTTTGTCTTCCCTATAACGTTATCTATGTGTTCATTCCAATTCAAGTCATTCGTAACTATTACTCCTAGATACTTAGTTGAACTGACAGCCTTTCGATTTGTGCGATTTCTCGTCTAACCGAAATTTAACTGATTGCTTTTAGCGCTCGTGTATATGACATCACACTTCACTTAATTTATGGCAACGTTTTTCACTTTTCGCACCATGCCAATATTTCATCTAAATCATGTATCTTGTGTTTCACAAGAACAGTTGTACTGAATCCGTGCTGACTACGTGTCAGATAATTCATAATGTTCGAACACAGTATAATTGTGTTCCAAAATCCGTAGCATGGGTTTGTAACTAAGCGGACTACTCCCATTTCTTTTCTTGAGTGTTGGTGTAACCTCTGCAAGTTTTCCGTTTTTTGGTACGGATCTTAAGTCGAGCGATCGGGTGTATATGATCGCCAGATATGGAGCTATACATCAGCATATTGTGAGAGGAACCCAACTGGTATGCATTCTGGACCAGAAGACCTTCGTTTATTAAGTGGTTTGAGTTGTTTCACTACACTGATGATGTATACTTCTATGTTGCTCATGTGGGCAGCAGTTCTTGATTCGAAGGCTGGACTATTTACTTCATTTTCTTTGGTAAAGAGATTTTGGAAAACCGGATGTAGTAATTCCCCTTTAGTGGCACTGTCGTCGGTAGCACTACAATGCATTATCTGTCCTAATATGAGAAATCGTTTTTTCGCCTTAAAATGTTTTTGTTCTTTTGTTACGTAAGTTGTGATGTATACTCTGTTTCACTAGTGTATCGTACATAGTATACAATTTTATAATTATCATATATGTTCCATTTAGCATAACGGCAGTGATGCAGAATTACCGAGGAGTATTGCTCCTTCATAACTCTTGCACTACTGCAAGGAGAAGTGATACAGATATTAGTGACATTGGTACTGAGAAACAGCTGAAACCGCTAAAATTTAACAAAGTTTCAGCACCCGATGAAATCCATATCATATTCTATACCTGATATCCGTCTCTGTTAGTACCAATTTAATCATAAGCTGTCATAGATCCCTTGAGCAAAAAACGGTGCCCAATGGTTGGAAGAAAGCGCAGGTCACACCCATATACAAGAAGCGTATCAGAAGTGAACCAACTACGTCCAAAATCCTTTAAATCCATTTGTCTTAGAATCTTAGAATATATGTCCTAAAAAAAAAAATTACGACGCACCATGAAGAAATGATCCGAATTGGACGGAAGCCGGTAGACGTGACGTACATGTACAGATATACCGTGACGTCCGTTGTGTTGTTGTATTGTAAGGCGCCACGTATTCCGTTTGTATATGTATACGTGTATGTCGTCTCTTCTTTCCCTCGTCGTTATCAGAGCATGAGAAATGTTTATGTTAGTGTTGACCTGTCTGCTGTCGACAACACATTATTACACGGCCACGGTATCACCTGATTCTGGAATAGCATGTATAAAGTACTGGAATAATAAGAGGAAGCAAACCAAGACAACCGTCTAAAGACAATTAGTACTCTATGTTTAAGTGGGAAATGCAATTGACCACGACAACGAAAAAAAAAAAAAACTAATGAGAATAAATGAACTTTTTTCGTTATATTATCAGAAGACAAAGTAAAAATACCTGTTAATAAATACCTATTTGAACTAATCTGAAAACCAAGAAACAATGAAATATGTAACAATGTAAATACTGAAACTTGGCAAGAGAACCTATAGTAGGGTATTAAAAAGTATTTTTACTGTACGTTTATCTTGGTTAACGACCAGAAATAATTGAAGAATGACGTGAAATAAAGACGCAAAGAAATATTGAAAGAAATCGCTATCTTCACGTGAGAAATTACGGACCTCGCCGAATGAGATAAATTAAAGAGTGTTAATTGTGCTTTTATGGACGGTCAGTGTCGAGATCAAAGATTACGATTCCAGAAATAATTGATTGGACGAAGTTCAATTGCACAAAATCGTGTAGGGCGAATTATGACCTTGAAATTGGCTGTAGATGTATGCAGGTCAATTTCGTGACAGGCTAGTAAGTGTCGCGAGTGTGTCACGGTACCAAGACTGCTTTCGCGCCGTCGATAGTTTGCTTTTTTCATGAGCCATTGTGGAGGACGTAAATTTGGATAGAAAGATCATTTTCAAAATCAAATATAAATCCTGTTGATCGAAGTAGCCTAGCAACCCAAAAGCTCATACGTGGTTATCAGCAGAAGCAGTGCACTATTTTTCATGCACACGTTTCATGATTTGTGGGCGTGAAATAAACATTTTAAAGCATTTGATTAAATAAAAAGGAAAAATATAAAGAAGTTTTCGTATATTTTGTTATTTCATGAACAGTGATTTTTCTTATAGTGGTGTAGAGCCTTACGTATTATTAATATTGTGACAGAGTGATCGCAAGTACTCTCGCTACAAGTCGAGTTTTGGGCCTGATTAACAGTAGCTGGTTCTTAAAGTCTTAAAGGTTAAGTGAAGAATAATATCACACTTAAATAACGCAGCATCGAAACCCACTATCTTTATACTATATTAAGCTAGCTACTCCGGAATCAGGTGATACCGTGGCCGTGTAGCTGTGTGTTGTCGACAGCAAATAGGTAAACACTCACATGAACATTTCTCATGCTCTGATATCGACGAGGGAAAGACGAGTCGACAATGACGACATACACGTATACATATACAAACGGTATAAGTGGCGCCTTACAATACAGCAACACAACGGACGTCACGGTATACAGACAAAAAAAATGATTACAGTTTCAGAAAAACTGGATGATTTATTCAAAAACGTAGCAAGCGAATAACGCGTTCGTCTTCTTTTGGGCCTTATGCAAGCAGTTATTCGACTTGGCATTGACACACAGAGTTGTTGGATGTCTCCTGAGTGATATCATACCAAATTCTGTCCCACTGGTGCGTTAGATGGTCAAAATGCCGAGCTGGTTACAGGGCCCTGCCCATATTTCTACAAACGTTCTCAAATGAGAAGAGACCCGACAACTTTACTGACTAAGGTAGAGTCTGGCAAGCATGAAGACAAGCAGTAGAAACTCTCGCGGGTAACATCTTGCTGAACTGTAAGCCCAGGATGGCTTCCCATGGAGGACAACAACATACGGCATAGAATATCGTCGACGTTCCGCTATGCTGTAAGGCTGCTGCGGACGACAACCAAAGGACTCCTGCTGTTAAAAGAAATGACACCCCAGATCATCACTCCTGGTTGTCGGGCTGTATGGTGGGCGACAGTCAAGTTGGTATCGCACCGCTGCGTGGGGCGTCTCCAGACACGTCTTTGCTGGTCATCGGAGCTCAGTTCGAAGCAGGACTCATCAGTAAAGACAACTCTACTCGAGTCAATTAGATTCCCGGCCACCATCTTGGAGTTACATTTCAGCAACATAATGTCCGCGTGCACACGGCGAGAGTTTCTTCTGCTTATTTTCGTGCTTGCCAAATCCCACATTGGCCAGCAAGATCGCCGGATGTCTCCCAGATGAGAACGTTTGCAGCATTATGGGCAGGACGCTCCAACCAGTACGGGTTTCTGACGATCTAACTTGCCAATTGGACAGAATTTGGCACGATATCCCTCAGGAGGACACGCAGCTACTCTTTCAATCAATGCCAAGCCGAATAACTGCTTGCATAAGGGCCAGAGGTGGACCAACGTGCTATTGACTTGTACAAGTTGTAAAGCTCTTTCTCTTGAATAAATCATCCAATTTTTCTGAAACTATCATCATTTGTTTCTCTGTACATCTACGTCACATCAACTGATTTCCATCCCGTTCGGATAATTTCTTTGTGATGTGTCGTTACTTTTTCCTCACTTAGAGTGTATTCTGCCTTCAAACATAATGTGGATCTCCTCCATGCCAAACAGCATGGATTCCGAAAACATCGAAATCGTGACACCGAACACATAGCTTTTCCATATGTCCTTCTGAAAACCATGTATCAAGGTTGTCGGGTACATGGATTATTTCGCCACTTCTGAAAAACATTTGACTCCGTACCACATCTACGGTTACTATCAAGAGTACGATCGTATAGCTTATCAAGTGAAATTTGTGACGGGGATGAGTTTTGAGATTTTTTTTAAGATGGAGCGAATTATCTTGGATGAAGAGTGGAGAGTCACCTACAGACGTAGAAATAATTTCGAATATGCTCCATGCAAATGTGCTGGGGCCCCTATTGTTAATTTGTTACAGTAATGATCTTTCGGACAAAATTTTAGTACCTGAGACTTTTCACAGATGATGTTGTTATCTATACTGAGATACTATCTGAAAAGAAACTGCACAAAGATTCGGTTGGGTCTTGATAAGACTTAAAACTGGTGAAAGTATTGACAACTTGCTTTAAATGTTCAGAACTGTAAAATTGTTCACTTCACAGAGCTAAAACAACGTGTCGTCCTATGGCTACTATATGAACGAATCACAATTAGAATCGGTCAGCTCATAAGAATAGCTGGATGAAACGCTTCGGAGGAATATGAAATGGAACGATCGCATAGACTCCGACGTCGGTAAAACAGGGACAGACTTCGATACAATGGTAGGATACTATGGAAATGCGATCAGTATGCAAATGAGATTGCATACAAAGCATTCATGTGACGCGTCCTAGAATTCTGCTCAAGCGTCTGGGGCTGGTACCAAATAGGACAACCAAGGCATATTCAACGAGAGGCAGTTTATCCTGAGAAAGCTTAGTTAATAAGTTTCAAGAACAAGTTGTAAGTGATGGATCTAGGAATACTACAGCCCCCGACGTATCAGTCCCGTATGGATATCGAGGACGGTTGAGACTTATTACAGAGCACACTGAGGCGTTTCAGCAACCGTTCTTTCCATGCGCCATACGAGAATGGGACGATAAGAAACCTTAATAAGTGCCGGCCGCTGGGGCTGAGCGGTTCTAGGCGCTTCAGTCTACGGTCGCTGGTTCGAATCCTGCCTCCGGCATGGATGTGCGTGATGTCCTTAGGTTGGTTAGGTTTAAGTAGTTGTACGTCTAGGGGACTGATGACCTCAATTGTTAAGTCCCATAGTGCTTTGAACCATTTGAACCTTAATAAGTGGTACGATGGGAAGTCCCCTATGCCATGGGCTTTTAGTTGTTTGCACAGTGTGGACGTAGTTGTACAGTTATTATTATTGTTTCCATGTCTTTAAGTTACATTTAGAGGTCGGACACTCCTAGCGCTATGAATGGGAGAAGAGGCACGTTCAACTCGTATCACCTGTATAGGTTGAACCAGGACTTCACCGACAACATTTCAATTTTTGTTCAGGGATGTTTTCTGAGTATTTTGTTAGAACCACCGATGGTTCGTTACAAAGTAATAATGTAATTATGACTTAATTGACATTGCTACCAAAATTATGTCTGTTTCTGTTAAAATAGTTTCACAATAATGAAAAGAACCTGTAATATGCAATCACCAAAACTTAATAACATCAAAAGATGCGGCTATTAGTGGGCGTTGGTTCAAAAAATCAAATGACTCTGAGCACTATGGGACTTAATTTCTGAGGTCATCAGTCCCCTAGAACTTAGAACTACTTGAACCTAACTAACCTAAGAACATCACACACATCCATGCCCGAGGCAGGATTCGAATCTGCGACCAAGCGGTGGCGCGGTTCCAGACTGTAGCGCCTAGAACCGCTCGGCCACTCCGACCGACTATTAGTGGGCGTCTACGTATAGATACAAACCTACTGTTATGGGGTTGCCGTAGCTGCGGGAAGAGGTCATTATACCTTGTTCGTGTTGTTTTTCTATTGCATTCAGTGAACCCATAGACGAAATGCATATTACCCATTTTTTATCAGTAAATCTTACCATACTGTTCTGTAGCAGTGTTAACATATAACTAACACTTCTGGAAAACACAGGAGACCACGGGTCCCTTATACCAAAATACTCGGAAAATATCCTTGGACAACCTTCGAAACTTTGTTGGCCTTTCCGTTAGAGTGACAACGCATCTTACACACGGCACATATGCCGTATGTTGGCCCACGAGTAAATACCATATTGTATTTTAAAGTATGCTTTGTCGAGTAGAAGAGACACGATTTTTAAAATCCGTATTTGTATTTCGGTTTTAATGTTTTCAATTGTGTTTTCTCAAAATCTTGCCACAAGTAAAAAAAAGAATTTCTATTCGATCAGATTGAAAGTAATAATAAAAAAATAATCACTTCCGATTGTAAAAAGTTTGAAATCACAGTTCTTGTTCGAGCATCTCCGATGCTCTTCATCAGCACACCACGTAAGGGCGTCCATTCAGAGCCCGACTGGCCCGGCGACACGTCGAGTGTGTGATATGTGGTCGCCGGCGCCTTACCGGGGCCCCTACCTGCTCCACTGACGGATTAGTGCGGGCGGGGGCGGGCCCTCGGCTCCTCTACCTGCCAGGGAAGTCGCGGAGTTGGGACCGGGGGATTAATGGACCCTTCCTCGAACTTTTCTGCGAGCATATTTCACTGGGTGCAAATTTCACTGGGTGCAATTTACCGGACACCGTCTGCCACACGAACATCGCCCAGGCTCGACAGAAGTGACTGACTCAGGTGCTCAGAAATCTTCACAGATATCTCACACTATGTCGTCTCTATTACTTCATGCAACTGTTGAAGCAGAACTCATATAGCGGAGACGTAACGAGAAGTCAAAATACGGATGCTCTTTTGGGTTATCAACATGAGAATTTTGAGGTCCATCGTCGTACACTTCCTGGCAAAAAACTGAACACCCAGAAAGACAGGAGGAAATTACGATGGTGAGTCAAACGAAAATCTTAAATTTGTAATAACAAATTAAAATTTCGCGCCGTTATCCTGTAAGCTGGTAAGCGTGCTACAAACAGCGTGCAGAATGGCCTGTAGGTGGCAGCATAGTGCAGATGCACACATACCGTCGCAGTATCAGTATAAAGATGGCCGCCTCACTTGCGACTTGCACCAGGGAAGAACAGCGTTCTGTTATTCGGTTTTTACGTAGTGAAGGTGTGAAACCTATTTAAATTCATCGACGAATGAAGGTTCAGTACGGTGATCCATGTTTGTCACAGCAGCAAGTCTACGAATGGAGTAGGAAGTTTGCAAATGGTGTGACTTCAGTGGAAGATGCTCATCGTCCAGGTCAGGCACAACAAGTTGTGACACCACAGAACATTGCAGCAATTGAAGCCATAGTGAAGAAAAACCGCCGAGTGACACTGAATGACATTGCAGCATGTTTACAGATTAGTCATGGGTCAGCACACCATATTGTGGGCCGGCCGGAGTGGCCGAGCGGTTCTAGGCGCTTCAGTCTGGAACCGCAAGACCACTATGGTTGCAGGTTCGAATCCTGCCTCGGGCATGGATGTGTGTGATGTCCTTAGGTTAGTTAGGTTTAAGTAGTTCTAAATTCTAGGGGACTGATGACCTCAGCTGTTAAGTCCCATAGTGCTCAGAGCCATTTGTATCACATTGTGCATGATGTGCTCCTGTTTCATAAAGTGTCTGCAAGACAGGTGCCACGGCAGCTGTCTCCTGAAATGAGAGAATGACGTGTTGACGCTTGTGAAGAACTTCTTCGGCGCTTTGAACGAGAAGGTGATGGCTTCCTTGCAAGAATAGTTACTGGGTACGAAACCTGGGTTCGCCGCCACCAACCGGAAACGAAGAGAGCGAGCAAGGAATGGCCCCATTCCTCATCACAAAACCAAAGAAGTTTCGAAGAGAACCATCAACAGGGAAAGTTATGCTGACACTCTTTTGGGACGAAAAAGGAGTCATTTTGGAGCATTACATGCCTAGAGGGACACTGTCACCAGTGCATCATACACAGATCTAAAAAATCATCTGCTGCCTGCAAATCAAATCAAAGCGACGTGAACTGCTGTCAGCAGGTGTACTTTTGCAACATGACAATGCAAGACCCACACTGCCCGTACAACAGTTTCAACAATCACACACCTGCATTTTGAGTGTCTTCCGCATTCACCATACTCGCCAGACCTTGCCCCAAGTGATTACCGTATGTTTGGACCACTCAGAGACGCAATAGGAGGAAAGAAGTTCCATTCTGATGAGGAGGTACGCCACGCGGTGCATGAGCGGTTGCGCAGACTACCAAAAGAATTCTTTTCTACAGGACTTTATGCACTTTATAAGCGCTAGACGACTTGCATTGAGCGTGGGGAGATTATGTTGAAAAGTGATACAGCTTTGTACCACTTCTGCACAATAAATAATATTTAAAAAATATTTAACGTTTTCATTTCACTCACCCTCGTAAATGAAATTTCACGGATTGAGAGGGTATATAACGGGATTTCAGTGATTACAAAACAGAGGCACATTTACGAAGAACTTGACATTATGACCCCACTTGTCACTATGACGTTGCACCCTGTCATTAAACTGTTTTATCCTCTTCTGAGGCAAGTTGGCCCACTAGTGTAGTAATTGGTACTTAATATCCAGGATACTGGCACTGGAATGAAGTTGACGTCGAAGCTGGTCCCACACATGTTGTATTGGGGACAGAAGATCTTGCTGGCCACAGCAGTACCTCAACATCATCCAGACAGGTCATAAAAACAGGTGTCACGTAAGGACGAGCGTTTTGTTATTGACGCTGTGCTGTCGCATGGGAGGACGCAGGATGTCCGTGACGTACCATTGTACCGTCAGACATCCCTCAATTACTACCAGCTTTGAGCTGAAGTCATATCCGTTGGCTCGCAACACCATGGCCACTGTTGTGCCTCTCCAGCTCGTCGCCATACTCGCAGAGGACAGTTATCCGTAGTAGCACAGAACTACGGCTCATCGCTGAAAACAAGGTGACGACATTCATCAACAGTCCATTCTTCCCGGACACTGTATCATCCGAACACTGCCGTTAGTGTTTTTGTGTTAACAGCTACTGCGCACGGGACAGTAATTCGTACCGAGCGAGGTGGCGCAATGGTTAGCACACTGGACCTGCATTCGGGAGGACGACGGTTCAATCCCGCGTCGGGCCATCCTGATTTAGGTTTCCGTGATTTCCCTAAATCGCTCCAGGCAAATGCCTGGATTGTTCCTTTGAAAGGGCACGGCCGCCTTCCTTCCCCGTCCTTCCCTAATCCGATGAGACCGATGACCTCGCCATTTGGTCTCTTCCCCCAAACAACCCAACCCAACAGTAATTCGCTAGTCTTGCTGCTGCTAATCTCAGAACATTGGTTCGCGATGACAGAATGTTGCAGGGAGTCCATTATTCGTTCTCGGATGAGAGGCGCGGATGTGGAAGGGTTATGATGTGCTTGGTGCACAATACGACAATCCTACCGTATGGTGATCAGACGTTGTCGATCGGAATCTTGACGCAGAGTGGGCCTGACTTCATGTTTCCTTGCTCTTCAACATCAGGCCACTGTGACATACGTATGCCAGAGATGTGTATATTGCACGGTTCGACCAGGCGGCGAAATAGAGACTCACAATCACGCCCATTTCCAACTTTGCTGATAACGCTGTCTCATAAGTGTACGGGACGCCTCCGTGTCCTTCACAGTGATCAGTCACAATTTGACGTTATTCACCCTCCTTATACACCCTACCACATTTGGTAACAACCCTAGACACGAACCACACTAACGTAGTTTGGTGGTCGTTCTACGTGTCATAGAGTACAACCCCTCTACTCAGTTACTTACACGCCTATGTCGTGGCGTGTACGAAATTATACTGTCATCCGACCATGTCCTCTGGATGCCTCATTTTTTTATCACATAGTGTTGTTCAAGTCGTGATCGTATAGTATCACTCGTTTGCTGCACCTTCCAATCATGTTTCAACGCACATTATCATGTTGAAAGGTCAATACTCCAAAGAGAATATAATCATCATAAAAGGATGAACACTATCTTCACGAATGCATTCGTTAATAAATCGGTCAAGTGTGTCTTCTATTTGAATTAATGAACGTAATGAATGTCTTGACTTTAGACATACAGGAGGAGTTCACGCAATTTTCATCGCGTCAGAAATACGGAAATCTTGGACTGATAGACGATAATCATTCTGCTTTGTAAGACCGATAGATTGCCATATTTGCCTGAGTTATAGTTGAGCAGCAATTTTGTCATCGTTGGATCGAAAGTAATGACTACTGTCACGCTATGTCGAGCATTTCAGAGGTATGCTCGTGGATTTTGGCGTAGCGAATATTTATTTGCTGTTGGCTTAAGGCAGAATGTGACTCATTGACTAAGGCTGGTTAAAACCGCGAACGTGTTAAGCCGTGTTACGTGAACCTGAACTGGATTTATCTGTTGTAATTAACCATACGGTAGTACTCCCTGATTTGTTGAGGTAAACCATTGGATTGTGTAATGAATATATGTATCTGTTGGGTTGTGTAATGCGATATAGAACCGAGAAATAAATATCAACAATACAAAAAATTAAGTGCAGTTTCCCCAACTTTACATGGAGATTCCCCGGTATTTCCCTGGTGCGATTGAGGGAAACTATTAGAAACCTAGGTGAAGAAGGACTGATTGGGTTTGAACCTCATTCCTCACAAATACGGACCTTGTACCTTCATGTCCACCATGTGGCCATCTGCCTTCTGCAGTCGTTTGAAGTTCTGTCCATACTACGTCGTCACATAAGTAAGAAGACTATTTACATCGTTAAGCAGCTACTTATCATAACATGACTGTTATCAGTCTCGAACAGTTTCCTTCGACTGAGAAATGTTTCAACAGAATCACAGTGATAATTGGACGAGCAGTTGACTACAGACATGTTGCTGTTGCTGTTCTGCTACACGGTACACCGGATGATAGGTATGACCTAAATTTGTGTACAAAGCAAAATGTTCAATTTTTAATGGTCATGAGGCTGCGCGTCAGCTCTATTTCGATGCTATAGCTGGGCGCAAGAAGACTGCTCGTCCGCTGCTACTGAAGTGTTCGTTTTCTGTTAAACATGTCACAACATCAGGGTACACTCCAAGGAGAAGAATGATCACTATATTTGACAAACCAAACTATATTGTGTGACGAAATAATAGATTCTGAAACGAAACGAATGATCTGTCGCAGTGATTTGGTGTACTTTGAAAATGGAACACTTACGCTTATAAAATTACGCGTTTGTGCAAGATGCGGTCCAAGGCAAACCGGAAATGTCGTAAGCCCTAATGTCAGCCACGAAACGTAACGGTGGAAAGAGACAGTCGTTGCAGCGGTATGCCAATGATGAACAGTACATTTTCATTTTGAGCGTTGTGTAATTGTTTGGAGGATTATCATCTTTAAAAACATTATCTGGTGATTAACTTTCGGACTACCAAGTTCCAGGATCAACAGCAACTACCAAGAGGTGTTAAATGAAATCTAACGAAATAATAGTATTTTCGAATAGAAATTAATGCAAAATGTATTAAAAAGCTTTATGTGGATTACAAATATACCTCAGTTTGTTACTATAACGCATTTAAACAATTTCAGCTACAATACTGCTGCTGTCAATTCTAGAAAACGTTACACTACTTAAAAAGAGGCGAAATGAAAATGAGTAAATGGGAACATAACTGAAAGAAGTGGAACACCTACGCTTATAAAATTACGCTTGTGTGCAAGATGCAGACCAAGCAATCCGGAAAAGTCGTAAGCCCTAATGTAAATCACGAAACGTAATGCTGGAAAGAGACAGCCGCTGCACGTACATTTTTTGCTCATCTCACAGTATACACTACGTTTACTGCCAAACGTTCTTGGACACGGCTGACACTGGATCAATTTTGATAGCTGGCATTTAGCACGAGGTTCACCATCTTCTCTTTCCATATCCCCCTCGCTGGAACAAGATTTTTCGTTGCAGTTATTATCATCTTCGTAAGACTTATGTGTCAAGTAGTCGCTGGAAGTGAGGTGTGATTAACTCCTTGCCAAGTTTCAGCATAAATTTCTCCTTAGATGCGAAGAATTTGATGGAAGATGCTGATTTTTTGTCACACAACCTATGTTGACAATGTTGAGGAATAAAACGCGAGGCCATTTTCTTATGGTCCTTTACATAGAATATTTATTCACTGACCGTCTTGTCCACTGTACCGACATACCCTTTGGTGGTGTTATAAAGCAAAATGACATGTGCCTTATAGCTTTCAGTATCACCTCCTACATTCGTATCATGAAGCTTGGCGCTAAGCAAACTCACGATTATTCTTCGCGAGATAGGACACCAACGTAACTTCATTATTAAAGATAAATACAGACGACATTACTTTATTTATAGAATTAGGCAACAAAAGCTTTAGGTACTTCTTGCTTATTCTGCCTTGTAATTTCACATAGACTCAAATTTCTCTTGTAAAGATCAATTGAAAGTGGAAGAGATGTAAAAAAAAGTAAAAAAAGTGATGATGCCATAACCTCGTCTAAGACAGGTAATTAGACCCTGACTACTCTTTGTCCTTGATTTGTTTCCTAGGGTATTCCTCTTCTTATTCAGTATACATTTGTAAGATCAGCGCATAATTTGATTCGGCATCAACCAGAGCCCATATTTTTACCGTGCTTGGTAGGTTCTGACTTCATATAAAAACAACAAACGGACAACGCCCTCGAAAAGAAACAAATTATTCGTCTATTGTAATATCTGAATGCAGATTGTAATTAGACATGCAGTGGTTGATAAACAATGTGAAGATATCTCCGACAGTAGCGAGTTTGCATTCTTTCTGCTTTCGTTTCTTGTAGTTATGTCGTCATATCTGATAAACGTAGATAACTGCTGAAATCGAGTTGAGGACACAGAAGCAAGGAAAGTATCTCTTTTATACATAGGATCTGTGTTCCACAACAACTCTGTAGACTCCTCTTTAGCTTTCAGGACACCCGTAGTTATCAGAACACCTAAAAATGCGCAGATTTCATCAACATTGATGGGAAACCACTGTTTCTGTTTTTCTGGATATCTTGCATTCCATTCCCCATAATATGCCTGTGCCTTTTTATTGGTACAGCCCACAAGAATTTTTTTTAAATACTGTCAAATGAAGAACAACCTGAAAGCATCACTTATTGATTCGGTTCTACTAGATGCTCCTGTAAGTATCTGTTACATTATGAACTTTTCGACGCGTAGCTTTTGGTGGATTTCTAGGCCAAGATATTCCATTTTTACTTACATAATTTTTATCAGTTGTTATATTAACAATATCTTCGTCGTCAACACTGCTTGCTGTTTTATATTTATTCCTTCTTCTACCTCTAATAAATTCTTATTTTCTGATGATTCTGATTCATTGTCACTATTTAGTTCTTCACTCTCACTGCCATTCTGTATCATAGAAGTTATGTCATTAAGATTCTCCGGGTTATTTAGATAATTTTGGTTAGTATACCATTTTTATTTCACTAACACAAATATCACTTGTAACTTCTCAGATCAATGTCGAATAATAAACTAAACGAAGTGAGACAAAACAACAAACACTGCAGACAACCTTGTAGGTAGGGCAACCACAGCTAATCATCTTGGGTATTAATAAATCGCTACAGCTGTCTTCAGTCCTTTATTTTTAGATATCTGCTAGTTTCGTGGCACTAAAAGCCACATTTTCACGTGAACACATGACTAAATCATTAGAGCTAACAAGATCAGAACTTTGTACACAATATTCGTTGTCCGTCAGAACAAAACATCTCTAAAAGGAGGTATATAATGAAATAAAACAGCCGAATTCAATTCAGTGTGGAAGACGGGTCTGTTTCTCTCGTCTATACTCAATCGTGAACAGGGAATGCTGTCTTCTCTGACGAACAACAAATGTTGAATACAAGGTTCCGAGCTTTTTGCCTCTAAAGTTTTAGTTATATGCCACCACATGATGTGGTTTTTAGCGCTACTAAAGCGATAGGGATCTAAAGGTAAAGGACTAAATACAGCTGAAGGGGTATGTTAATACCAAAGAGAACAATGAGTGTTAATGCTCGCAACAACGGACATACTGAAACGCTTATTATTTTCATCATTATTGCCAATTTACCGAAGTAAAATCATATCCTGAAGAAGAAACCTTTTTATAATGCCGGCTACCAACTGGGTTCAACAGAGACGCCACACAGTAAAAATAAATATTACTTTTCTCTTTTTCACTTAATTATGTAACCAGCACAAGAGACATGAGGTAACAAGCGTATCTGACAACAAGAAAAAGTGTCATTAAGTATAACCGTTGATTTTAAGTCAAAATATAGCTTTGGGTCTCAACTGACACCGTTTGCTAGTCTCAAGGTTATATCAGTCGAACAAATAAGACAACCAGAGTTTTTCACACTTCATTTGGCAAAACTTTTGTTGAATATTTCACTTATTTTCATTTGGTTGTAATTTCGTACTGACTGAAACTTGAATTCTGCAGCTATCCTGTGCGAAATGATGATTTAAGGCCCCGCGGGATTAGCCGAGCGGTCTAGGCGCTGCAGTCATGGACTGTGCTGCTGGTCCCGGCGGAGGTTCGAGTCCTCCCTCGGGCATGGGTGTGTGTGTTTGTCCCTAGGATAATTTAGGTTAAGTAGTGTGTAAGCTTAGGGACTGATGACTTTAGCAGTTAAGTCCCATAAGATTTCACACACATTTGAACATTTTTTGATGATTTAGGTTGCTACGTTGGTAATCGACTCCTATATTAATATCAGTATTGGAGTACTTATCAGATTCATTTCCTCGGTAGCGGATGGCATAACTTAAAGAAAATTCCCGTGAGTCTGAAACGATATGGTGTATAGACACTTGGACTGGGGCTGAGCTCCTGGGGGGCGGCTCGCGGCGCGTCTGCCAGCTTCAGACTGTCAGTAACACACACATTTCCCCGGTAGGATTACTGGCATAGGTCAGGGGTACTCAAGTCGCCGAAGTGCATCCGACTGAAAGACTTGCATCAGGCCCTTGGAACACGCTATCCTTTTCTATTTTCCGAAGCCTAACGAGGTTCTCCTAAATCTCTTGTTGGACTAGCGCTCCTAGGATAAAGGTAATTGCGGTTAATGGCTTAGACAACGTCCATGAGTTGTTTCTGGAATGAAAGAAAAAAGGGAATATTTAGTATCTGAAGCTGAGGATGGGAATGCGGTGAAAGACATCTTACAATAGCTCTCTCAGTTAGAGCATTGTCCCTGAAAGGAAAGGATACGAGTTTGAATGCGGATCCGATAAATAATTTTAAACATCAGCAAGTTCCATAACATCGTTCCATGACAGAGCGTAAACTTTACTGAGAGTATAAATTAACTGCTGTTTCTTGTTCGTACTGGAGTAGAAAGACGGTGTGACAAAATAAATTACTTCTCACAACGATAGCGGTTGTTTTTCGAAATACACACCCAAAAAATCAAGCAATATTGAATTGCTCTGAAGCTAGTGAAGATGGATGAAAGCCCGTAACTCATCTTGGTTAAAGAAAACACAAAAAAAGTAGGTGAACATGTACTCCTTTGTGCTGACAATGATGTGCGACATGTCCGTGGCCTGTTGAATAGTGTCAAATGTCTCATTTGAAATGACGACTACAATTTGGATCTTGGCCTTGTTTTCTCGCTTTGAGGCCTTCTGTGATATCTCTAAATCGCGTCAAATGGCACCGAAGTAATACCTTGAGCTATAACAGCGACAATCTTTAGATACGTAGACGATCTGCAGCAAACCCAACGACCTCATATCAGCATTTAGTTCCACTGAAACCGAAAAATTAGCAAAGATTTGGCACAGTGCATATGAGGTAACGATCAATACCCACAAGCATTTTCATATCACAATGAATCAAACAACAAATAAGAACTTAGCTACGTAAGTTAAGTAGTTGACCATCCTTTTACGGCGCATCGCCGGTCGGAAACGTTTGAGCAGAGAGGGCAGTGAAGACGTCTGTCAATAGTACGCTCACATCTCTAGGACGAAAACGCGACAGCATCGGCCTCTTGGCGAAGAGAACATAAGCGTCGATCCCAGCTGGTAGTGCCCAGTTCTGCAGAAGCGTCAAGACCAGCGACCTGGATAGAAGCATTCACTGTATTACTTTACTTGTATTGGAATCGTTATACTGAAGGACATTGATTATACTGCATGTCGCCCTTTGTTTGCGACACGTCTATGTATTTCTCAAAGTTAAGTATTGTCATTTATTTTCTATAATAAAATTCATGAATACGAATGGTTCAATGGTTCAAATGGCTCTGAGCACTATGGGACTTAACTACTGTGGTCATCAGTCCCCTAGAACTTAGAACTACTTAAACCTAACTAACCTAAGGACATCACACACATCCATGCCCGAGGCAGGATTCGAACCTGCGACCGTAGCAGTCGCGCGGTTGCGGACTGCGCGCCTAGAACCGCTAGACCACCGCGGCCGGCCATGAATACGACTTTCTTGAATTTTTGTCTAGCTATCCGAGAAAGCAGGTTCCCTAGGCACAACATATTTGACGAGTAGGCAGGATACAACACATCCGAAACAATAAAAAGATAAATTTTATATGCCTTCTCCTTGTGGATAATCTACACTATCTGAGCAAAAGAATATAGACACCTATTACTGGACTTTAAAATGTGGCATGTGTCCATCCTTCGGCTTTATGAGCGTTTGAACTGGCGACAAAGGAGGTAGTGACATTGAACACTGTAGTCTGGTGACAAGTAGACGTTCTGATTCATCCCATCGGTATTCCATTGGGTTCGGGTCAACTCACTTCCAGGAATACTATTGTCCACAAACAATTGCCTCACAAATGCTGCTTCACGACAGGGGGCTATTCTGATAAAGTCAGTCGCCGTCTCCGAATTGTTGCTCTACGGAACACAGAACACAATGCTGCAAAATCTGTTCCTAGCCTTCCGCATGTAGCGTTTTCTTAAGCTCAATAAAAGGGACACCCTAACCACGAAAAAATTTGCTCATTCCGTGACCTCCTCCTCCGTACTTCACTGTTAGGAACACATATTATAGCACGTAACGTCCTCCAGACATTCGACCAACCCAAACCCTCCCATCGGGTTCCACGTGGTAGAGCGTCATTCATCACTTCAAATCACTCGTTTCCAGACATCCACGGTTCGGTGACATTGTTCCTTACAACACCAGAAGCGTCGTTTAGCATTGACGACAGGTATTTCTGGACTATGACGAGCTGATCGACCATTGTACACTGTTATTTTTAAATCCATACAACAGTTGTTGTACTAGCTGAACTGGTGGTAGCAGTTTTAAACTCAAGAGTGATTCATTTCTCTGATTTCGTGCCATTTATTACAGCCATCCGACGCAATGCTGACCGTCCTTGTCCGTCAGTACACGACGTCCGTCTGGTTTTTATTTAGGAGCGGTTGTTCCTTCGCGTTTCCACTTCACAATTACATCACCAGTAGGTTACTTGGGCATCTTTAGAAGGATTGAAATGTCTCTGATTTATTTGATGCTCAAGTGACGGTAAACAGTCACTGACCTTACGGCCAGCAGGGGTGACCGAGCGGTTCTAGGCGCTTGAGTCTGAAACAGCGCGACCGCTACAGTCGCAGGTTCGAATCCTGCATCGGGCATGGATGTGTGTGATGTCCTTGGGTTAGTTAGGTTTAAGTAGTTCTAAGTTCTAGGGGACTGATGACCTCCTCAGTTAAGTCCCATAGTGCTCAGAGCCATTTGAACCATTTGAACCCGCTAAAAAGTGCGGCATGCGCACAGAAAAAGGAAACAAAGAAATTGTGCATTTCAGACTGTTCCTTTTAGAAATTTCTTACATCGAAGCATTATAGAGATCGTAATACGAATCCCGCACCGCATGAACCACGCTCGTTTTCGAAAGGAAGGTTCCCGTGAAGCATATTACATTCTTTGACGTCAATTGGCTCCTTTACTCTAGTCGCTGTAATAAAATATGAAAGAAGATGAAATATGAAATTGGAAATGACGAGAACTTACGTTCTGCTGCCATGACGATGTGCCTCAATGGCAACACCGATGCTGTTCGGTGAAAGAAGCATCAAAGTAGAAAAAATAAAACGAATGCTTGTATTGTGAGATGTTTTCATGACTTTTAAGGCTATCACAGTTTTCAGAATTCGCTTTCTGTTGCTCCTCTGCCCACCACAGCGGGCAGTGCCGTGCACGTTCTTTCCGAGTCCTGGGTGGTCGCCCGTATGTCTTTTTTTTCTGGGCAGCTCATTTCCGTTAACTCTTTGGTTATCGTGCTCCATCCATTCTCTCGGGTTGGTCGTATCTGAACATTCGTGTTAATTATCCTTTTGTCAACTCTCGTTATCTGTTTCATATCTGATTTCCTTTCATGGCGATCTTAAAAAAAACTCGTTACTTCTTTTCCACTATTTAATTATATTTTGGACTCTGTCTATACCCTTTTTACAGGACCTTCGAACTGAATGTGGCAACGTTTATTGTTCCTGGGCAGCGAACGATGTATAGAGCCTCTTATCTACTTTTGTTCCTCTTTGCGATTTTTCCTGCATCCTGCTGTATGTAATTGCATGTCTGTGTTCCCACAGTTTTTTCTGCTTTATGGTAAAGTACAGATAGTCTCTGTTTCCGCTGTTTTTTTCTGCTTTGTGGCAACGTATAGAAAATGTTACTCCTATGTATTCGGAAGTTTTATTCGAACCGATATTCACAAACTTTTGTTGTATGATATTGTCAGGAGTTATAACACTTTGACTACGAGCAAAAACTGATTTCTTGATCATCTGGCAGTTTTCACCAGTTAATATTGTCGTGTCTTAAAAATGAAAGGTATACCCACAAAATTAATGCAAACTTGCTTGAAAAACGTTCCATGCAATTAACTAGAATATGTTTTTGGCAGAAGTACTAAATCTGAGGACCGGTTTCCACACCATATGAAACTGTCATTCGAATAATAAAATCCACATCCACATCTACATCTACATTTCTACTCCGAAACAATGTACTTTGTATGGTACAGGGTGTATAATTTAGCACTACCATTCGACCCCTCCTATTGCAAATACGAGTGGCATATAGAATGAACGGTAGATAGCTGTACGCCGCTGTAAGTACTTGCACAGTTCTATTTTCTCCGCCTTCTTTATTATTCGGAATATAGATATCTGCTAGATGTGTATTTATTGAGCCAGCTGGAGTGGCCGTGCGGTTCTAGGCGCTACAGTCTGGAACCGAGCGACCGCTATGGTCGCAGGTTCGAATCCTGCCTCGGGCATGGATGTGTGTGCTGTCCTTAGGTTAGTTAGGTTTAATTAGTTCTAAGTTCTAGGCGACTGATGCCTCAGAAGTTAAGTCGCATAGTGCTCAGAGCCATTTGAACCATTATTCCAGCTCGCCCTAACATTCGCTGCTTATGGAGTTCCCTTAATGTTGTTTTGGTACTGGAAAGCTCGGACGTAAACAACAGCAGTGGCGTATCATTACGTTTTGTTTTGGGTACAGTGCAGTGCTCCCCATAATTTCAGGATTGTGCCTGTTTAATACCGTTATTATAAATTTCATGCTTTTTAGATTTTTCATTCATTTCATGTCTTCCGTGATTTAAAACCCGCGTTAAATGAAAATTGTTTGTGTGTTTAGAAGATAGTTTTAACATCTGCTCGCCGTATGATCGTTACGTGTTGTCTTGGATCCATTACAGTGCTTTAAATTATTTCCTGTTAGCGACGGTTTAAGAGCGTTGTTAGAAACAACGTTCTTTTCAAGTTTTCATTCACTTCGTGTCTGGTACTGTGTACGTTCAGCGCATTTCGATCGTGTTGTTCTACATCTTACTGATACCAGGAAGTTAGCTGCACAACTCACCGAAAGACAAGCTTTTACTGATTATTGATTTATTACAGTTTAAGTGTGTTGTTAGTTAACTGTAAGAGTAGCGTAATGTATGTAAAATGACGGTGTTGGTTTGGGAGAAATATGTCAGGACTCTGGGTTGGTATTGCACTAAAGACAATGAAAAAGGGAAGCTATATAAGCTTCAGACGAGGGTCTGTCATGGAGTTCTAGATTGTGTAGTCGAGACAAGAAAATCGTGCAACAGGGGAGAAAGATTTTTGTACTCTCTGTAGAATTAGAAATGGCATATTTTGAATTAAGTGAGCTGAAGGGAGAAAGAGACGATGGGAGATGCGAGAAGATTACAAGTAATGAGCAAAAGGAGAAAATCTCAGAAATCATATTTCAGATTCCGGTTTACAGTCAGTTTGACTTATCTTAAGTAGCGGAAGATTTTCAATCAGTTTTGAGCTTATAAGAGCGTAGCAGAGTCATATGAACGACTTTAAGGCTAGGTCGGTAGGAACGTCACGTAGAAAGAAAAGAGTCTTGCTACTAGGAAGCAGTCACGGGGGACGTGTAGGCCAATTGCTACAGGAAGAGCTAGGCGTAGAATATCAGGTCACATGCATCGTGAAACGTAACGCCAAGCTTAGTCAGGTGATCAAGAACATAGTGGCCCTGTGCAGATGGGGGTTGGGTTGTTTTGGGAAGGAGACCAGACAGCGAGGTCATCGGTCCCATCGGATAAGGGAAGGACTGGGAAGGAAGTCGGCCGTGCCCTTTCAAAGGAACCATCCCGGCATTTGCCCGGAGCGATTTAGGGAAATCACGCCCTGTGCAGAGATTTTGATGGAGAGGATAAGGTACCTGTTGAAGGAAGAGCAGAAAGCAGCCTCACTAGCTACGTAGAATATAGCACTAAATTAACAAACAGTTTCCGTGTTGATCAGAACACAGAAGCATGTGTTTGTGAGCTTTTAAAAAATTGGTTCAAATGGCTCTAAGCACTATGGGACTTAACATCTGAGGTCATCAGTCCCCCTAAAATTAGAACTAATTAAACCTGACTAACCCAATGACATCACACACATCCACGCCCGATGCGGTATTCGAACCTGCGACCGTAGCAGCAACGCGCTTCCGGACTGAAGCGCCTAAAACCGCTCAACCACCACTGCCGGCTGTGAGTTTTTACTGTAGAATACTTCACTGATTATTGTAACAGTTAACACATCCCCTCTAGGTAACTTTCAGCTATATAAGAGAAATCTAGATGCGTTATTGAGCTACCTGTCAGACAAGAAGAAGTAGTAGTTTGTGGAGATTTCAGTTGTAATACTAGAAGTATTATTTGGGTGTTTCAGTATGTTTTCAGAAGCCAGTTTTCCGACTCGTGTGTAGGAAAATAGTACGAAACTGTTTGATAACATTTTTATAGGCAGTGCTCAGGCTGAAAAAATTAATGTGTACCCAATTGTTAATGGACTATCTGATCATGATACACAATTAATGGAAATAAACAGTATGCCACCTTACAACCCAGTGGCATGTTCATAAAAAGCAGTGAGGCTTATTAATAACAACAGAATCCAGTGTTTCAAAAAATTGTTAAAATATTTCTGAGCACTATGGGACTTAATTTCTGAGTTCATCAGTCCCCTAGGACTCAGAACTACTTAAACCTAACTAACCTAAGGACGTCACACACATCCATGCCCGAGGCAGGATTCGAACCTGCGACCGTAGCGGTCGCGCGGTTCCGAACTGTGACGCCTAGAACAGCTCGGCCACTCCGGCCGGATCAAGTGTTTCAAAACTAAGTTAAAAATGGTAGTATGGGATAAGTTATATGTAAAAAATGATGCTAATTCAAATTCGGTTTATTCCATTGTAAATTTGTGTCAGTATTTGAAAAGCGCTTTCCTAAAAAAATTTACAGAATATCCTTTAATAACTAAGTAAGCTGTGGTCAACTAAGTCTCATATAAGAGGAAGAGGCAAATTTGTGTAGAGGCCAGAGTAAGTTGTTACGTTGAGTATAAAACCTTCATTGTAGCTCTGACCAATAGTATTAGAACATTTCACATCGAATTAAAAAATGTCGCTGAACTAACAGAAATAATTTTAATGTAACTTCATTAGGTTCGAGATTCCGAATTATTGGTTCTTCCAGCTGTAGATATATCTTAGTTTCGTACTGCCTGAACAAAGAAGAAACATGTTAGAAAGTTCTGATTCGGGTATTCCGCTCGTAACAGGTAGTTGTGACGTAAAGTAACCTACCTGGAATGTTGGCAGCATTAAACATACAAAAAAATGTTCAAATGTGTGTGAATTCCTAAGGGACCAAACTGTTGAGGTCATCGGTACCTAGACTTACACACTACTTAAACTAACTTATGCTAAGAACAACACACGCACCCATGTCCGAGGGAGGGCTCGAACCTCCAGCGGGAGGGGCCGCACGGTCCGTGACATGGCGCCTCAAACCACGCGGCCGCTCCGCGCGGCCATTTAACATACAATATTCAATAGTTCAACATCTATAGTCCGAGAAACCGCAGATTTTATCTACGGTCACATATCACCTTTAAGGAAAAGTTCAAAACGGCTCTGAGCACTATGGGACTTAACTTCTGTTGTCATCAGTCCCCTAGAACTTAGAACTACTTAAACCTAACTAACCTAAAGACATCACACACATCCATGCCCGAGGCAGGATTCGAACCTGCGACCGTAGCAGTCGCGCGGTTCCGGACTGAGCGCCTTAACCGCGAGACCACCGCGGCCGGCTAAGGAAAAGTACGGAAAGTTTAGATCGAGATGTCTGGATTGGCACTCGAAATGTTGTCATCCAGTTCGCCACCTATCTGTGCGATAATATAACGTAGCGCTGCGCTGGCCGCCTTCATGAGCTTCCTTACATATGGATAAAATATGAACGAAGAATTCGTTTCCTTTCCCTTCTCCAATCAATCTGTGACGCAAGGCTGGCTCGGGCAAGTTAGGACTCGCCTAACCTTGCGGCTTGTAGCGCCCGTGGCCTTCCCCGCAAGTCGCCACGTAATCACCAACACGTCTGCAACGAACCTCCAGACTCTGTTCAGACGAATGAGCAATATACTCTACGAATCTGGGGAAGTTGCCACCAGAACTACAGACTGACAACTGTTGCAGGTGGCGCACGTTGAGATGATACGAATGACAACCCCACTGTTCTCTTCTCCTATACGAGTAACGTCCACTTTATTATCGTTCAAAAATGGTTCAAATGGCTCCAACCACTATGGGACTTAACATCTGAGATCATCAGTCCCCTAGACTTAGAACTACTTAAACCTAAGCAGCCTAAGGACATCACACACATCCATGCCCGAGGCAGGATTCGAACCTGCGACTGTAGCAGCAACGCGCTTCCGGACTGAAGTGCCTAAATTTAACTTCCGGTCGATTCGGAAAGTAACCAAGCGAGGCAGAAAGATTCGGTTTTAACGTCCTGGCCACTACTAGGTGATTAGAGATGGAGTACATAATGGTATTCACAAGCACGGAGAAGAATCGTAATGGAAATATTAATTTACTCGTTACGATGTAGGAGGAACAGATCAGCTATGATCGTGAAATAACGCGACTCATATTTCGAAATATGTATAACGCGTCTGTAGAGAAACACACATTTGAGACGCTAGAGTGTCCTACGTTACAGTATTTGGAAAAAGGAGAGTCGCTCTTTTCGTAAAATGTCAGTATAAACCACACGAAAATGTCGAAGTGTTAAGTGAACTGAAATGAGAATCTTTGGAAAATGTGAGGCCAGAATCTTGATAAATCTTATTGAACAGGAATTCGATATGCACTGTGCAATAATTTATTGATTTCACCGTAAATCTCACATAGGGATTGCGAAACCAGGGTAAGAAAGATTAGGGGGTCTAAAGTGGTGTTTTATTTTTTGCCACCGATCTATACACCGCTGACTTGGGACAGAAGCTGCCTAATGTACTCATACACTGTTGGCTATTCAAACTGCACCCCAGAGAAGATAGCAGTAACTTAATTGTATTTATGGTATATCTGTCGTATACAATATGGTAGGAAGAATACGAGATTAAATTTTTAGGTGATTTGGGGCATGAAGATTGCGAATATTGTTGCTCAGAGAGGACAACTCTGCCAGCAGTAATGGCTCTAAATAGGCAGGACACGGAGTCGGGCTGACCTTTGATGGCTCGTTATATGCTGCTTTAGTTAGATGCGAGGGTTAAATCATAGTGGCTGGAAAGTAGCTGCTTGCCCATCTCTCGACAATCCACGTCCAGATACAAAACTGATGAGGTTTACGTGGCCACCTATGGACATATTGCCTGTTGACTTTTGTCTCGGGGTGACCGGCCGACGTTTATTTAGCGATTTATCTTAAGTTTAGCCATCACGGCTGCCCGACATTGTCAAAGATGAACACTCCATTGGTGGTGCTGGACTGGTGCCCAGATGTTTTCAGTGGGTGAGAGTTCTGGAGAACGTGCTGGCCCAGGAGGCAGTCTAACACCACAGAAATCGAGAAAGGTGTAAACATCACGGTCTTGCGATATGTTGTTGAAATATAACGTCACGAATATGGCACAACCGACGGCTTTAATACGTAATAAAAGAAACGCCTGCTGCCCAAATTACCCGCTACGTGAACAACAGCTAATCGTGTTGTGAACCCGATGGCACTCCATACCATCGCGTCATGTTATGGCCCTCTATGACACTGACGAAAGCCTTCTGGCTACGGTCGTTCTCGGAGCTTGCACAAGCGGATAAGTCCGCCGTGGTGCTGTGTGGAACACAGAGTTCGTCTGAGAAGACGACGTGGTGCCACTCGCGTGTGTGGTGTTGCCACTGCGCGCCCCACTGTCATGGCGTCTCGCACGGCTGTCCCGTCAAGCAATTCCACAACAATCGCCGCCTTGATGACAGTCGCTGGTCTTTCCGTAAGCTGTTCTCAGCAGTCGCCACGAATTTGAATGGGAATAACCGAACGAGAATTTGCACTGGGGGGTTTCTAATGAGCGTGTTGTCTTCGACATCTTAAGGATTAATTCTCATTTCTTCTTTTCTTGCATTGCAGTGATTCTATGGGAATTACAGCTGATGCAGAACACTAACAGGAAGTAGAAGAGAACTGGTGAAGACGATTGTTACTCTTCTTCCCATTATCATTTATTTTCATAAATGGGAAAGGAGGAAGATTATTATTTAACGTCCTATCGACGACATAGACGGAGCTGAAACTCGCTTTGGTAAAGGATGAGACAGAAAAGTATGCCAGAATTTACGAGGGTAATTTAAGGAAACGACGGAAAACGTAAATCAGGATTGCCAGTAGGAGACTTGAACTTGGCACATCCCGTATCTGCTGCGAGTTCTGTAACAATATCACCAGCTCGCTCGATGATGATAATAAACATAAATCTACGACTGATGCGTCTCCGTAACCTTGGCCCATGACTAACGCCTGTGCTTTGGCCCTCGAGTCTCAGGAACTCGGTGACGAAATTACTGGCGGAAGAAATTTTCACCGCTAGTATTTGGCTGGCAACGGAAGGAGAGGTTGAGGATAGTGGCACATATAGTCCTTCATTACCAGACTTTGTTCTGGATTAAATTCGAAAATTCACGCCAGTGTCTCTCGAAGTGAGTATATGTGACATTGTTGACGATGGGCCGATCGTCGACTGGAACGTTAACCTCTCCGGTCCCCTTGGTGCTCTTCGAGTGTAATAGGCTGTGTCGGTACTGGACTACATTCTCTCTCTTATCTCATCATCATACAGCACACACATAGCATCGCTCCACATACACACTCAACAGATACAGATAGATAGCTTCCATTATGCGCAGAGGAAGAAAATCTTTGCAGTTCGTCGGCAGAACAACCTCTCGGAATCTCCCAGGCAACAGTCCCATCCTGTTATAATTTTTTGTGGTAATGATAAACTCGATGACGGTCCAGAGATTCTAGAAATGGAGACGCAAGTTACCCTCTGAAATAACAAGTTGATACTTATCGCTTTGGATCCCTCTGATTTGAACAGTATAAAAAGAACTTTTCGTGCCTTTATTAGTTGGTGAAACACGTATGTCATTAAAATTTCTTTCTATTCCTTTACAATTAGTCGAATCTAGAGTGGTAATTATCGACATAAAATTGCGCCAATTGAGGACGACAAGACAACAGAAGTTAGATGTTATCTTCTGAATGATTGTAACTTGAAGCCGTCTCATCAAGAATGTAAATATCGGCGGATCAAGACCTACGCAGAGTGCAGTAGAGTGGTGGGATCCAAGTGGGTGCTCAAGCGAGGGGGAGTAGCATACTCTATGTGATCAAAAGTATCCGGACACCTGGCTGAAAATTAGTTACATGTTCGTGGCACCCTCCACCGGTAATGCTGGAATTCAGTATGGTGTTGGCTCACCCTTAGCCTTGATGATAGCTTCCACTCTCGCAGGCATACGTTCAGCCAGGTGCTGGAAGGTTTCGTAGAGAATGGCAGCACATTCTTCACGCAGTGCTGCACTGAGAAGAGGTATCGATGTCGGTCGGTGAGGTCTGGCACGAAGTCGGCGTTCCAAAACATTTCTAAGGTGTTCTGTACGATACAGGTCAGGACTCTGTCCAGGCCAGTCCATGACAGGGATGTTACTACCTTGTAACCACTCCGCCACAGAGCGTACATTATGAACAGGTGCTCGATCGTGTTGAAAGAAGCAATCGCCATCCCCGAATTGCCCTTCAACAGTGGGAAGCAAGAAGGTGCTTAAAACAACAGTGCAGGCCTGTGCTGTGATAGTGCCACGCAAAACAACAAGGGGTGGAAGACCCCGTCATGAAAAACAAGACCACACTACAACATCACCGCCTCCGAATTTTACTGTTGGTACTACACATGCTGGCAGATGACGTTCACCGGCATTCGCCATTCCCATACCCTGTCAGCGGGTCGCCACATTGTGTACCGTGATTCGTCACTCCACACAATGTTTTTCCACTGTTCATTCGTCCAGTATTTACGCTCCTTACACGAAGCGAGGCATCGTTTGGCATTTACCGGCGTGATGTGTGGCTTACGAGCAGCCGCTCGACCATGAAATCCAAGTTTTCTCACCTCCCGCCTCACTGTCATACTACTTGCAGTTTGGAATTCCTTTGTGATGGTCTGGATAGACGTCTGCTATTACACATTACGACCCCCCTCAACTGTTAGCGGTCTCTGTCAGTCAACAGACGAGGTCGGCCTGTACGATTTTGTGCTGTACGTGTCCCTTCACGTTTCCACTTCACTATCATATCGAAAACAGTGGATCTAAGGATGTTTAGGAGTGTGGTAATCTCGCGTACAGACGTGTAACACAAGTGGCACCTAATCACCTGACCGCGTTCGATGTCCATGAGTTCCGCGGAGTGCCCCATTCTGCTCTCTCAAGATGTCTAATGACTACTGAGGTCGCTTAAATGGAGTACCTGGCAGTAGGTGGCAGCACAGTGCACTTAATATGAAAATCGTATATTTTGGGGGGTGTCCGCATACTTTTGATCACATAGTGTATGATCTGCTTACCGAAATAGCTTACTAGTAAATTTTGACTGTAGTACTATTTTCCAAAGCCAAATTTTTAAGCAGTAACAATCTCGTGATAAAAAAATGTCGGGTTGCCAGACGGCAACAGTGCTGAGATACGACGGTGTTTCGACGAGTCTCATTCTCATCAACTGAATTCGCCAGAAAATGGTGCGTGTGACTCATTTCCATTCTCAATAATAAGGCTTCGCGTTTTATTTTGCAGAAGATAACTTTCTTTCCCTTCACATTGCGAAAAGATTAAATCACTCTGTTATTCCCATACATTACACACTACGATCGATAAGCGACTGGAAACCTAAAAGACTTCTTTGTAACAAACATCTAGTAACCCAGAGAAAGCGTAGTTCGTCCCTCTGAGAAGCATATTCACGAGAACAAATTCCAAGTATTTTCTTTTGTTCCCTGGAGCATTATTGAGTGCACGGTTTCGATAACATGCGGAGTTTTTCTCTTCATAGTGCGATAAGGTTAAATCGTTCTGTTTTTTTGATACTGTACATTGTGCATTACGCCCGATATGCAGCTGGAAACCAAAAAGGTTTTCTCGCGAACGTTTTGAAAACCAGCAAAACAGTAATTGGTCCCTCCGAGAAGCACGTTTTCGAAGAGCGCATTCGAGTATTTCTCTAGCCCCTATGGAGCGTTATCGAGTACACGGGCCCGCTAAGGCGCAGGCATTTTTTCTCGCCTAATTGGAAGTTACCGTCAATTTGAATTCTCCGAGAGCCAGCTGGCAGCGTTGATTATGCGGGGTATCGCGCCGGCAGATTTGCGCTACAAAAGGACGAGGCGAGACGCAGGTGAGCTGTGACACAGCAGCTTCGCCTCCGCATCTGTTGCGCAATGGAGCCGCCCATCCAGCATTCCTCCAGACCAGACGATGCCCGCCGGTGAAAGCTCGCGCGCTACAAATAAAATATTTTGTTTTATAGGACGATAAACGTGTCTCAATTCACTTACGGGTGCACCTGTTCTCCTGCCGCGCCAGGTGTTTGCGTGAAACACAATTTTCCGCCTGAAGGCTCGAAGCATTTCCTCGCCAGCACGCGAAATTGATTTCCGAAAGACGATATACATTTCGCTCTTCCAGTGCTGTAAAGTAGGACCCCGGATCGCCTTCGCATGTGATGTACGCACAAAGTTTTACACTAGTTACCGCTAAACTTTCACGAGTGAACTGAACGTGGCTCAGTTGTTTTACTTTTCTCCAGCGTAGTCAATAGCGAATGTAGTGACTAATATTTCATATTAACGAGATACGCTCGTACGTGCATAAGCTTTGTCGATCGGAGTCATTTGTAATAGCGGCCAGAACGATGGTTCGTTTTACACTACAGCGCAGTCTACACACAACAAGACTTTTACGGAAAATAATACGCTTGTATTTCTCACATCTTCACTGCAAGAAACGCATGTTTCCTTCCAGTACTGCAGCAGTTCTCGCATATTATATAGGCTAAGACCGAACTTTAAACGCAATTTAAACGCTCGTTTAAGGTTTGCATCAAAGCTGAAAACTGTATGCCTGAACAGCAGATCCGTCGCTGCGGAGGTCCGTAACCCGGCACAAAGTTGTAGGAGAAATGGTTAAAGCCATTTCGACGCAAAAATTTGTTACGCGCTCTTAAATTTTTTTTTTTTTTTTTTTTTTGTTTCTCGTGTCACAGGTGCAAACATAACTGTCTGGTGTAGAGCAAATTGCAAAATGGAATAATGCCTCTTCAACAACAGATGCTGCTCGTCGGTGTTTAGTGCAACTTACACACTACCGACATAATAGACGTGGCACATGGTCAGAATCAGACGGGAAAAGTTACTGAGCAGATATTGCTACAAAATTCGTAAAGGAAATCATTTTCTTGCGTATTTCATTACGTATCGATTTGCTAGTTCCTCCGAAACAGACATTATAAAGCTAAATCACAATGAATGATTATATACTTCCAGCATGTTATAATGCACATAGCAATGTGGGTAAAAAACAAGAGTTTTGCACCTTCATAGTACGTACAGTCACAACTATCTGAGATGTGAAGTCCGTAAATCTGCACCTCTTATGCGGGTTTTGCCTCCGTATCAATACATGACACATCGAAATATGTTAGCGTGATTACTGAAGTGGGATTAATACTGCACAGGGAATCTGCTTTTGCCGGTCGTTGTGGCCGAGCGGTTCTAGGCGCTTCAGTCCGGCACCGCGCGCCTGCTACGATCGCATGATCGAATCCTGCCCCGGGCATCGATGTGTGTGCTGTCCTTAGGTTAGTTCGGTTTAAGTAGTTCTTAGTCTAGGGGTCTGATGACCTCAGATGTTAAGTCCCATAGTCCTTAGAGCCATGTGAACCATTTGGAATCGGCTTTATTAAAGAAGTTCATATTTGCCGTGTAACTGGCATTGAACATCATTGAACATGTTATTGTAATCTACAAAGTTTATTTCAAAATGGCTCAAATGGCTCTGAGGACTATGGGACTTAACTGCTGTGGTCATCAATCCCCTAGAACTTAGAACTACTTAAATCTAACTAACCTAAGGACATCACATACATCCATGCCCGAAGCAGGATTGGAATCTGTGACCGTAGCGGTCACGCGATTTCAGACTGTAGCGCCTAGAACCGCTCGGCCATCCCGGCCGGGAAAGTTTATTTCAATCAATGCTGACAAAATTATTCAATGGCTGTATCGAGTTTAGCTAACAGATCAGCAATGACATATAATACCTGTTAGCCGATGCGATCGCTATGTCAAAGAATTGTAAGAGTAAGTAATTCCCTGAGATCCTACTACAGGATTCTAGTAAAGGCAACATGGTAATATATCAGTTTTACCTGTAAAGAATTTTTATCTGGAATTTCTGACAGGAACATTCATCTTGTAAGTGATATTGCTCGGCACTCCCAATCCTTTGCTCAGTTCTTCAATTTCCTGAAGCGATACCCTAGAATGAAAATCTCTATTTCTGAAGGCAATCTGCGAACCTCACACACTGTTACGCAGGAAAGCATCCTACAGCAGCAGTTTACACACTTCTTTTCGTGATCAGCATTTGGATCTTGGCCGTGAGATTTTAAGTCTGTTTAAATATTTAGATCTGTATTTCATGAAAATAACTTTTAACGTTAGAAGTGTGGTAGATATTTCGTTAAAATAGATATTATTGGACTTAACGGCAAGAAGATAACAAGGAGGGATTAATTACATAGCATTCTCGGAAGATGATCGAATACACTCAAGACCAGAAAGGAAATACGTACCATAAAGGACTTACCCAAACAGGACGGAAGCAGATAGATATGATCTCAATGTACAGACAAACAAATGATTACAATTTCAGAAAAGTCGGACGATTTACTCAAGAGAAAGAACTTCACAAAGTGAGCAGCTCAATAAGACATTGGTCCACCTCTGACCCTTAAGCAAGCAGCTATTCGGCTTGGGCTTGATTGATTGAGTTGTTGGATATCCATCTGAGGGATGCAGCGCCAGCTTCGGTCCAATTGGCGCTTTAAATCGTCAAAATCTCGACCTGGTTGGAGAGCCCTGCCTATAATGTTCCAAACGTTCTCAATTGGGGAGAGATCCGGCGACCCTACGGCTGAAGTAGGGTTTGACGAGTTCGAAGACAAGCAGTCTCCGTGTGCGGGAGGGATTATCTTGCTCAAATAAAAGCACCGGATGGATTGCTATGAAGAGCAACAAAACGTTGTCTACATCTACATCTACATCTACATCCATACTCCGCAAGCCACCTGACGGTGTGTGGTGGAGGGTACTTTTGAGTACCTCTATCGGTTCTCCCTTTCATTCCAATCTCGTATTGGACGTGGAAAGAAAGATTGTCGGTATGCTTCTGTGTGGGCTCTAATCTCTCTGATTTTATCCTCATGGTCTCTTCACGAGATATACGTAGGAGGGAGCAATATACTGCTTGACTCTTCGGTGAAGGTATGTTCTCGAAACTTTAACAAAAGCCCGTACCGATCTACTGAGCGTTTCTCCTGCAGTCTTCCACTGGAGTTTATCTATCATCTCCGTAACGCTTTTGCGATTACTAAATGATCCTGTAACAAAACGTGCTGCTCTCCGTTGGATCTTCTCTATCTCCTCTATCAACCCTATCTGGTACGGATTCCACACTGGTGAGCAATATTCAAGCAGTGGGCGAACAAGTGTACTGTAACATACTTCCTTTGTTTTCGGATTGTATTTCCTTAGGATTCTTCCAATGAATCTCAGTCTGGGATCTGCTTTACCGACGATCAACTTTATATAATCATTCCATTTTAAATCACTCCTAATGCGTAGTCCCAGATAATTTATGGTATTAACTGCTTCCAGTTGCTGAGCTGCTATATTGTAGATAAATGATTAGGGATCTTTCTTTCTATTTATTCGCAGCACATTACACTTGTCTACATTGAGATTCAACTGCCATTGCCTGCACCATGTGTCAATTCGTTGCAGATCCTCGTGCATTTCAGTACAATTTTCCACTGTTACAACTTCTCGATATACCACAGCACCATCCGCAAAAAACCTCAGTGAACTTCCGATGTTATCCACAAGGTCATGTATGTATATTGTGAATAGCCACGGTCCTACGACACTCCCCTGCGGCACACCTGAAATCACCCTTACTTCGGAAGACTTCTCTACATTGAGAATGACATGCTGCGTACTGTGTTCTAGAATATCGTCGGCGTATCGCTGTACTGTAAGGGCGCTGAGGATGGCAACCAAAGGGGTCCTACTACGAAAAGAAATGGCACCCCAGACCATCACTCCTGGCTGTCAGACCGTATGGCTGGAGACAATAAGGCTGGTATCCCAGCAGTGTCGGGGCCTCTCGAGGCACGTCTTCAGCCTGGAAACTCACTGACTAGAGCAGAGTTGCCTTCAATGATGAGTCCTGCTTCCAACAGAGCCCCGATGACCAGCGAAAAGGGGCACCGGACCACTGCTCTTTATATAAACCCAAACGTGTTTCAACACCTTTATATCATTGTCAGTGAACATTCTGTAGACAGTTGTGTAAAGTGTAAACAAGTTGTAAGTGATAATTATTCTAATGAAATTAGACCTAAAAAAGATTTTGTTTGTTGTTATCCTTACCTTATTTCTTCTACATTATTTACGTAGGACCCGCTGTACTGTATTGGGTGCTTGTGGCTCGTCATCTGCGATTGCATGATGTTATAATAAACTTCGTCGGTGAGTTTTCAGATTGCTTTATTTCTAAACATAATTTGATTGTACTGCTATATTTTGAGAGGACGTACAGTTAGTTTTGAAATATCCATTATCATCTACATTATCGTTTGTTGTTGTAATGCACACACAAACACCATCCATATTTTGGGTAAAATCTCTTGCAAATAACACTTTTTCACTTTACCAAACACTGTGTTACGTTGTTATTGCTGCTGTGTCCAGCTCTATTAAATCTTACTTGTTCTCATAACAGCTTGAGGCTAAATTTGAACTTCGTTTACTCTCTCTCTCTATCTATCTATCTTTCTGAGTGAGTGCGCATGTGGATGTGCGGGTGCGTGTGTTGTGGTTCAAATGGCTCTGAGCACTATTGGACTTAACTTCTGAGGTCATCAGTCACCTAGAACTTAGAACTACTTGAACTTAACTAACCCAAGGACATCGCACACATCCATGCCCGAGGCAGGATTCGAACCTGCGACCGGAGCGGTCGCGCGGATCCAGACCGTAGCGCCTAGAACCGCTCGGCCACTCCTGCCGGCCGTGTGTGGTGTTTCTGTACAACTACTTTAATGTACAAAGGGCGTTCAGTAACTAGTGGCACACATTTCTCTGAAATCAGGCTAGTTTTGTTCAGGAGCCCAGTACAACATATTATTCCCCACTCTTTTGCTGCAAAATCCTATTTTTCAGCATAAGCTTCGTTCACTTGCGCCACCTTACTAGGAGGGCACGTATGCTACAGCACATGATATCACTCTGCTGGTCGACGTCGGTTCCAACGTCTTGCTGTATCAATGATCTCCCTCGTAAGGCGAAAGCAATTCCGCACAGATGGTTCTTCGTTTCTCTTTATGGTCTTCTGTTAGATGGCGAGGAAGCCAGCGGGCAGACACCTTTGAGTACCCCAAGTGGTGGACGAGTGTGTCAGCACAACCAACAGAGAAGTCTAGTTCTTCAGAGAGGCGTTTGACTGTGATCCTCAGATTACCTCCAATGAGAGTGTCCGCACGTTCCAACATTGCAGGAGTCTTAGCTGAATGTGACCGGCTCGCACGAGGGTGATCGGAGAGATTTGCGTGACTTTATTGCAAAGATGACATACGGCTTGTCCAACGACTAACCATGCATTTGTTCACTACCAGGTCTCCGTAGGCGTTCTGCTAGCATCTCTGAATGTCTACGGTACTCTGGTTGTCCGCCAAAAGTGAATCAGTAACAGCTCTCTGCTTGGAACGCTCCTCCGTCACAGACGCCATTTTGAAGGCTACGTACAGAGTCGTCACCTATCGGAACTTCATGAAGCTATAGGGTCTGAAGCGTGAATATTGCACGATGTCCCACAACAAATTCCCCACTTTTCCAACCGAAATCGGCCGAGGATAGGATGTGTTGCATTACTTATTGAAAACTCCTCTTATTAGCCGATCTGTGTTCATACATAAAACAGAAACCTTTGCAAATTTCTTCTTTGTTGTTGCTGTTCGCCTCTGGAACCAACTGCCTCCCAGTCAGCGCTAGTTTCGATGCCATCTTGTTTCTAGGAAGGATCTGTGAACCTCATAACGTTTCCCCAAAAACTAAGGTATAAGACCAATTTTGCTGCGTGAGACAGTTCCTCTTCCACTGCTGCTAGCGCTCATAGCTTAAATCTTCGTTATTGTAATGTGCCTTTATTATTGCACTTATCATAAAAGTATGTTAACTGTGTTATCTTTACACCCCATAGTAATTTCTAAATGTTGAATTCTGTGTTATATGTAAATTACAACTTGCTTATCGTATTGAGTGTAATGTAAAAAGGTAGAATGTCTGGTTAGAGGTAAGATGCGTCCTGACAGTTCTAATCTTGCCACGTTAAATATGCAAATATTTACTGCATACTGAGATAACATGATATATCATTAACTGGTTGTATACCTGGAAGAATCCTGGAGGTACTAAAAGGTATCAGATAGATTATATAATGTTAAGACAGAGATTTAGGAACCAGGTTTCAAATTGTAAGACATTTCCAGGGACAGATATGGATTCTGACCACAATCTCTTGGTTATGAACTGCAGATTGAAACTGAAGAAACTGCAAGAAGGTGGGAATTTAAGGAGATGGGACCTGGATAAACTGAAAGAACCAGAGGTTGTACAGAGTTTCAGGGAGAGCATAAGGGAACAATTGCCAGGAATGGGGGAAAGAAATACAGTAGAAGAAGAATGGGTAGCTCTGAGGGATGAAGTAGTGAAAGCAGCAGACGATCAAGTAGGTAAAAAGACGAGGGCTAATAGAAATCCTTGGGTAACAGAAGAACTATTGAATTTAATTGATGAAAGGAGAAAATATAAAAATGCAGTAAATGAAGCAGGCAAAAAGGAATACAAACGTCTCAAAAATGAGATCGACAGGAAGTGCAAAATGGCTAAGCAGGGATGGCTAGAGGGCAAATGTAAGGATGTAGAGGCTTGTCTCACTAGGGGTAAGATAGATACCGCCTACAGGAAAATTAAAGAGACCTTTGGAGAGAAGAGAACCACTTGTACGAATATCGAGAGCTCAAATGGAAACCCAGTTCTAAGCAAAGAAGGGAAGGCAGAAAGGTGGAAGGAGTATATAGAGGGTTTATACAAGGGCGATGTACTTGAGGACAATATTATGGAAATGGAAGAGGATGTAGCTGAAGATGAAATGGGAGATACGATACTGCGTGAAGAGTTTGACAGAGCACTGAAAGACCTGAGTCGAAACAAGGCCCCGGGAGTAGACAACATTCCATTAGAACTACTGACGGCCTTGGGAGAGCCAGTCCTGACAAAACTCTACCACCTGGTGAGCAAGATGTATGAGAAAGGTGAAATACCCTCAGACTTCAAGAAGAATATAATTATTCCAATCCCAAAGAAAGAAGGTGTTGACAGATGTGAAAATTACCGAACTATCAGTTTAATAAGTCACAGCTGCAAAATACTAACGCGAATTCTTTACAGACGAATGGGAAAACTGGTAGAAGCGGACCTCGGGGAAGATCAGTTTGGATTCCGTAGAAATGTTGGAACACGTGAGGCAATACTAACCTTACGACTTATCTTAGAAGAAAGATTAAGAAAAGGCAAACCTACGTTTCTAGCGTTTGCAGACTTAGAGAAAGCTTTTGACAATGTTGACTGGAATATTCTCTTTCAAACTCTAAAGGTGGCAGAGGTAAAATACAGGGAGCGAAAGGCTATTTACAATTTGTACAGAAACCAGATGGCAGTTATAAGAGTCGGGGGGCATGAAAGGGAAGCAGTGGTTGGGAAGGGAGTGAGACAGGGTTGTAGCCTCTCCCCGATGTTATTCAATCTGTATATTGAGCAAGCAGTAAAGGAAACAAAAGAAAAATTCGGAGTAGGTATTAAAATTAATGGAGAAGAAGTAAAAACTTTGAAGTTCGCCGATGACATTGTAATTCTGTCAGAGACAGCAAAGGACTTGGAAGAGCAGTTGAACGGAATGGACAGTGTCTTGAAAGGAGGATATAAGATGAACATCAACAAAAGCAAAACGAGGATAATGGAATGTAGTCAAATTAAATCGGATGATGCTGAGGGAATTAGATTAGGAAATGAGACACTTAAAGTAGTAAAGGAGTTTTGCTATTTAGGGAGTAAAATAACTGATGATGGTCGTAGTAGAGAGGATATAAAATGTAGACTGGCAATGGCAAGGTAATCGTTTCTGAAGAAGAGAAATTTGTTAACATCGAGTATAGATTTAAGTGTCAGGCAGTCGTTTCTGAAAGTATTTGTATGGAGTGTAGCCATGTATGGAAGTGAAACATGGACGATAACTAGTATGGACAAGAAGAGAATAGAAGCTTTTGAAATGTGGTGCTACAGAAGAATGCTGAAGATAAGGTGGGTAGATCACGTAACTAATGAGGAGGTATTGAATAGGATTGGGGAGAAGAGAAGTTTGTGGCACAACTTGACTAGAAGAAGGGATAGGTTGGTAGGACATGTTTTGAGGTATCAAGGGATCACAAATTTAGCATTGGATGGCAGCGTGGAGGGTAAAAATCGTAGAGGGAGACCAAGAGATGAATACACTAAGCAGATTCAGAAGGATGTAGGTTGCAGTAGGTACTGGGAGATGAAGAAGCTTGCACAGGATAGAGTAGCATGGAGAGCTGCATAAAACCAGTCTCAGGACTGAAGACCACAACAACAACAACATCATTAACTGAATTTTCCATGATTCGTGGCAGGAACATGACAACAATATTAAATAGAAATTACTTTCTTGATGTTGTGCAAAATAATTTTTTTGTCACTAATCTACTTTCGGCTTCTTAAGCCATCGTGTGGTGACAGCTGAATATCGTGAACACAAATAAAATGATGTGCGATTTACACAGATGTTACGTATACAGAAGAAAACCAAAGATGCAAAATGATGACACGCAGAAAGTTTACAGAGGAAGGAAATATCTTTATATCGCAAGCGTATATAGTTACATGTAACTAAAAATGAAAAGAAAATATTTTATATGGATAGCGTTGTATTTAATGACAGAGGAAAAGTAAAGTTAAATTTATAATATTAGTCTAATTTTTGAATAACTTAAACCTTTTTTAACATAGGGAAAAAAAGAAACTTAGTTTGACCATGTAATACTAAGCATTCTGTGTCATATGTTTATTGATTTCCAATATTTTATTAGGTTCATATACCTGATCTTCTGGAAAGAACGTAAAACGTCACAATCTACATCACGCTAGAAAGATCGGAAATGGCACCACAGGGCAATTATAGGAAAAGAATGACAAAAACAGTATTATTTGACGTGCTATGGCCGGCCGGTGTGGTCATGCGGTTCTAGGCGCTACAGTCTGGAACCGCGCGGCCGCTACGGTCGCAGGTTCGAATCCTGCCTCGGGCATGGATGTGTGTGATGTCCTTAGGTTAGTTAGGTTTAAGTAGTTCTAAGTTCTAGGGGACTGATGACCTAAGATGTTGAGTCCCATAGTGCTCAGAGCCATTTGAACCATTTTTGAAGTGCTATGGCGGTTCACAACAGTTGTGAGTAGGCTGTTTAGGTTTTTATGTTGGTAACGTCACGTAGCGCTCTGTATGAAAATCACTGGCTGTGCTGTGTGCAGTCTGTGGCTGGTTTGCATGGTTGGAATATTTGCTACAGTAGTGTTGGGCAGTTGGATGTGAACAGCGCGTAGCGTTGCGCAGTTGGAGGTGAGCCACCAGCAGTGGTGGATGTGGGGAGAGAGATGGCGGAATTTTGAGAGCGGACGTTCTGGACGTGTATCCATCAGAAAGAGTAAATTTGTAATACTGGATATCATGAACATTATTAAGGTAAATACATTGTTTGTTTTCTATCAAAATCTTTCATTTGCTAACTATGCCTGTCAGCAGTTAGTGCCTTCAGTAGTTTGAACCTTTTATTTAGCTGGCAGTATTGGCGCTCGCTGTATTGCAGTAGTTCGAGTAACGAAGATTTTTGTGAGGTAAGTGATTCATGAAACGTATAGGTTATTGTTAGTCAGGGCCATTCTTCTGTAGGGATTTTTGAAAGTCAGATTGCGTTGCGCTAAAAATATTGTGTGTCAGTTTGGTGATGATCAGAATAAGTAAAGAGAGAAATGTCTGAGTACGTTCAGTTCTGCTCAGCTGTCTGAAAATCAAATAACGTAGAGGTTTTCCAGCACAGTAAAATATAAATTTTTCTAAGGGGAAGTTTCACAGTCACGGTGCGAATTATTGACGACACTACTATTGTAGAGATCGAAGCGACGGCGTTTGGAAGACGTAAGCGAAAGGGAGCGCAACCAACTCTCTACAGCAATTGAAACCCTGAGTGAAACGTTCACATGCAGTGGCAGACTAGGGTTGAGGTCATCTTTTACTGTCTTACAGATGAATAGAAAACGTTGTCATGTCTCCTTGCCCAGTAATTACAAAACATTTTCGCGATTATGACTGACAGAGGAGGGCGAGTACCACACACGTGTCGCTGCAGCAAACGGGGGCGGAAAGTGCCACTCAGCCGCCGTCCTACAATCCATTCAGCAAACGTCCCGGGCAGAGCGTCAGATCCGGACGACCCAGGACATCCTTCACGCACTGAATAACCGCGTGGTTCGTCTCCTCTGTACGGCAAGCGTGGGAATCGTGGGAATTGAGCGCACACATTCAGGGGAGGCGGCCCGCGGCTCGTCTTGACGCACTGCCGTCGCTGCGAGGACTACCAATGGCGCCAGCACTCCGCCTTTCGTTGCGATCATTGCTGTCAGCTCGGAACGACGCCAATCCTTTGTTGGTATTCTCACAGATACCTCAACACATTGATTTCTAATAGCCAGATACGCTGTCGATAACGAGAACCTTAGAGGTGGAACACATTTCAGATTTGCCTGGCCTCGCTGAAAGGAGAAGGGTTTATGAATAAAAATTTTCCTGCTTCTTCGTCCGAGTGAATTACAGAAACCACGCCAAGCATACATCGGATTTCGTGATCGGAGACCAAACCGCTACTCCCTCACACAACTGAGCGATGCATTACTCACTCTCGCCTTACCGCAGTGTACCGACATCCTACTACAACACTGATGCGACTCTAGAAGTATTGATCGGAAGTTGCTGCAGGTTGCAAGATAGTGACACATTCTATCGCCTGGCAAAGATACTTACACACCCTTTTGCCACATTTTCACCAGAGTACTGCACTCTACAACTTGTAGGAGACTTCCGAACGTATAACGTTGTGATAATTACTTGAAAAAAAAACCGGAAACCAGATACTTTTTAAAAAATTTTATTTAAGCCAAGTATAGTTAGGTGTTTTGATCTATCTAGAACTGCTTTCATATATTTACAATTTTATCTATAACACGTTTCTGTCGACTGCATTTTCAACGCTGCAGCTTCCGTATGTAAAAGAACAATTCCTTTACCTACCACATTTTCTGCCTTGTAAATCTACTATCAAGCTACAGTTAAGCACACATGCATTTATTGTTGAATACCTCGTAGGTTCTCACACTATCAGATTACCTCAACGCCGACTCATGTTATGGAAGTGGGTTTTCTGCTTCTGTATACTCTTAGTCTTCATTTTGCTGTTTGTTTTATAACATTGAAAATGTTCCTTCAGGATGTGGATGTTTTCCTCAATGACTGATGTTGCCCTAAACAGCCAGATATCTGAAAGTTCAAATGGTTCAAGTGGCTCTGAGCACTATAGGACTTAACTTCTGAGGTCATCAGCCCCCTAGAACTTAGAACTACTTAAACCTAACTAACCTAAGAACATCACACACATCCGTAGTGGTCGCGCGGTTCCAGACTGTAGCGCCGAGAACCGCTCGGTCACTCTGGCCGGCTATCTGAAAGTGGAAAGCCATTTAGGTTTTACAGTATCTGGTCAAAAATGAGTATACTCTGCATAAATAAGAATATTTTCCCGAAGAGATAATAATTTTTTTAACAGTGAAAACGTCAGCTCTATTAAGGGAAACATTACAGTTGATTTTGACCTTATTTACTATTTAGAAAAAAACTGCAATGAAAGAGATAAAAAGGCTGTATATATTGACTTATATATATGGTTTTATATTTCGAAATATTTGGACGATACTTTGCTCTTGTATTTTATCCATAATAGATGCAGCTGAACTCCGTGAGTATTCCTGTATAGAGTATAGAAAAATAGCAGCTACCAATCACAAGAGATACTGATTTTATTTAAGACACGACCGGTTTCGAGCTTGTGCCCATTTTCAGGCGGTTTACATTGCTGTACATGTTCCCATATTCACTGATGGAGACCACTGTCAAAATCGAAAACAAATGACTGATGATGATTAAACAGACACAAATGAAACATTTGGATGTGGCTAAGCGACATATGTTGTAAAATATTGTAGTGCTTGCATGTAGCTGGTGTATTCATATCGTTTCCACAGTATATATATCACACTTTCTACAAAAATATTCCGTCTTTTACACATTAGCTGTATATTAGTCACCATGCTACTTACTGGTGCTCCCATGTTATGTCTTTGATAAAGTAGTGACACTTTAGATGTTAGCAACTTCAGAAGGACATACATTCACAACATCCAACGAATTTTCATTGTTGCTTCACAGCAGTTTACTGTACAAACTTTGTAAAGAACATCCTTAATGAATTTTGTTTTGGCGTTTAATAAATTTTGTCATTTGTATTTTCTTACCCGCTTGGATAATTTTGCGTGTTAAGCATCGCCTCCAGGTCAGGAAGGTGCGCCTACCCCTGTTCTAATCCACCCAACGACGGTCGATGTGCCGGTCAGACTGGATGTTGTTCTCAAGCGATTTCCCGCAACCCACTAGGTGAATACAGGGCTGGTACCCAAGTCTTGCCTCTGTTACACAATTCGCAAACATTTCGAAAATTATCGCTTAACTTTCACACGAATAACACTACAGGCAGGCAGTTGGGAGGTGGTACACATATTTCTCTCCGGAGAGGAGGTGGATAACGGGTGCCAACTCTGGTCTGGTGCGGGCCAAAGGCATTAGAAAAAGAAGACAATTTTTATTTCCTTCATTCATGTCCTATGAAAAGGACAAAACCGTTTCGATTCCCCTTACTTGCCCTATTAGGCTTGAGCTTAATATCTAACGAAGTCTTTGTTGACAGGACTTTTAATCACTGTCTTCCTTCGGTTGGGTGTATAGTTTACTGAAGCGTACTGAATTCTGTTTCGACTGATAGGATCCTGGGGCACTCTTGTAACTCATCTGGTTGCAATGATAATACGCTCTTTTCATACTTTTGGAGTGCAATGTGGCTGGCAGAATTTGTTTTGTTGCTTGGTGCTGGTGAGCTGTCCATGGTTGAACAGCTTATTCTAGTACAGGACACCATGTATTATCGTGTGAGACCAACAACTGCATTGCAAAGCCCTGAAGTGTCAATAAAACAGGCTAACCATAAGAACCACTGATGCTGAGGATTTAAGGGTAGTTACAGGCTCACAAGTCGAGTTTGACATACTTTATGACAAATGGCTCTGAGCACTATGGGACTTAACATCTATGGTCATCAGTCCCCTAGAACTTAGAACTACTTAAACCTAACTAACCTAAGGACATCACACAACACCCAGTCATCAGAGAAAATCCCTGACCCCGCCAGGAATCGAACCCGGGAGCCCTGGCGCGGGAAGCGACTTCATGACAACCGTGTCCTATTATAATGCAGAACTTTAGATACCAATAATATTTTGGGTTAGTGACGCTACTGGAAATACACTTACGATATCAAAATATTTCTTGCGTATTTACTTCGAAGAGTACGCGGTCGATGATACCTCTATTGACAATCCCACATAGGTTTACTTAGAGCCATTACAAAACAAACGACATGAGCAACAACGTAGCTATCGATTTAGAAACAATGAGACACTCAACTATTAGCGGCAGCTGGAGTCTCTTTACCGGCTAGTGTCAAGGACTGCCAGGTCGTAGCTTACGACCTTATACTAATACGGAGACGAAATGACAGGAGGAAGTGTTGGCGGCCTTGTGAGCGCACAGCGGCGAGGGCAGGACCTCCTCCGTGCAGCGCGCACTTCACTAGCTCACTCGCTTCCACACTTCAAGTACCGAAGCTGAATAAAAACCAGCCGTCACTGATTCTGCAGGTGCTCCATCAGCTGATGAAAATCGTGAGCAACGTAGCACGCGTCACAAAGGTTTGCTGGAGTTGGCTAGGAGGATTAGGGAAGCGTTCTTCCAGCATTTCTTTTTTTTTTTTTTTTTCTAACGTGCAAGTGATCCACTGATCTCGCCGTTGATGGAAACTTAAACTTTCGCATTTAAAAATTATTTTAGATGGTATGCGATGTTTGCGATTCTCTTTTGTTTTCGTTCTTCGTTGTGGTTGTTGTCGTTGTCGTTGTGATCTCCAGTCCACGGATTAATGTGGCGCAGGTTTCCACACTACTCTATCTGCAACCTACTGTAACGTCCTTCGGATCTTCGGCTTTGGCTAACACTCAGCGGTAGAGCAATGAGATTGTTCTTTCTTATTTACCGGCATCGACGTCACAAACAGAACATTGATGAACTGAACTCGCGACTTGAGCGAGATACTTACTTCACCAAATGTCGTAATTAAATCGTTTGTAATCGATGATTTATCATTTGCTATTTAAATATTAATGATAAGTTCAAATTAGTTCCAGCGACGCCAAATTCCGTATAGACTGGTTGTAATCTCAAATCTATAATCAGTCGTAACAGTGTTATTAATTCCTAACTTCAAGGAGTTTCTATATAAGCGCCGAGCGCTTCAGTCAAATAATATCACAGTACGTTATCTCTATAAATGATATTGTAAAACCTGAATAAGAAGCTTTCATAGGTGTTCAAAAAATGTTTCAAATGGCTCTGAGCTCTATGGTACTTATCATCTTAGGTCATCAGTTCCCTTGAACTTAGAACTACTTAAACCTAACCAACCTAAGGACATTACACGTATCCATGCCCGAGACAGGATTCGAACCTGCGACCGTAGCGGTCGCGCGGCTCCAGACTGAAGCGCCTAGAACCGCTTGGCCACCACGGCCGGCTCCCAGGTGTTGGGGGGAATTATAAATTATATGCTTCGTAACTATCGCCAAGTTCCATAGTCCATTAGTTATTTCGAATGAAATTGTCTATCTGTGTTCACTTCCTAAATAGTGTTAACTTCAGGTTATCTAATTAAAAGTCACTACTGTTTGATATATGCAAGTCCTCTATCTAAGTTCTAAATAACGTAATATTTGAAGTCAAAGTATCGTTTCACTGCGTCATAGTAGATCGCAATAACCAATTCTGAAAAAAACAATCTAATTGCGCCTACATATACGAGCATTCAAAAGTATGACCTGCTCCGGCTAACTCTCATAACGTAGTAACAATAGCTTGAATTATCCTTAGCCATTGCTCACGAATCTCAAAGAGTACTCACACGGAGTATTCTGTGGAAACGTTGGTTCTACTTTGCGAATTTTAATTATAATGATTTTGCGATTTACTATGATTTTGAATTTTGAGTTTGATTTTACTGGAATCCTATCTTTCTTTCGTATGTTAATAAATTACTGAGTATTAGATTCCTGATTCAATTACTGGTTAATATCCAAATAATAGTGTTAACTGGAAATTTGTTTGCTTGTTCATTTTTCATGGAATTTGGAACTTGTTTTGGGGAAATCTTTGGGAATTTTGGAGCTAATTTTTGATTTTCAAATTCAAATTGTTCAAATGGCTCTGAGCACTATGGGACTTAACAGCTGAGGTCATCAGTCCCCTAGGACTCAAACCTAACTAACCTAAGGACATCACACACATCCATGCCCGAGGCAGGATTCGAACCTGCGACCGTAGCGGTCGCGCGGTTCTAGACTGAAGCGCCTAGAACCGCTCGGCCACACCGGCCGGCTTTTGATTTTCATTTCTCGTCCGAGGAAGTGGCATTACAATACGTACAATATACTGCAACTTGGACGCTTGGGCGCGCTTACTGTAGTAAAGCCTCGGTCTCCCTCTACAGTTCGCCTCACGCCCCCCTCCTACCCCCCACCAACGCCACCACCCTACTTCCTTCCGTTACCAAACTGACGATTCGTTGATGCCGCAGGATGTGTCCTATCAACCGGTCCCTACTTCTCGCCAGTACGTGCCATGTACTTGCTTTTCCCCAGTTTGATTCAGCACCTCCCCAACAGTTATTTGATTTACCCATCTAATTTCTAGCATTATTCCCTAGCACAACATTTCAAAAGGTTCTATTCTCTTCTTCTCCGAATTATGTATCGTCCGCTTTTCTATTCCGCACAAGGCTACACGTCATACAAACACCTTAAAAAAAAGGCTTCCTATCACTTATATCAAGAATGTGTGTTAACTAAATTCCATTTCTCCGAAACGCTTTTCTTGCTTTTGCTGGTCTGCATTTTAAGTCGTCTCTACTTCGCCCATCGTCTGTTATTTTGTTGTCTAAATAACAAAACTCACCTACCACATTTACTGTCTCATTTCCTAATCTAGTTCCCTTATCATCTCCTGATTTAATGCGGCTGCATGCCATTGTCTTTGTTTTACTTTTGTTAATCTGCATCTTACAATATCTTATCGAGACACAAGACATTTCGCTCAACTGCTCTCCTAAGTCCTTTTCCATCTCTCACAGAATTACAATATAATCGGCAAACCGCATATATTTAATTTCTGGCCGGCAGCGGTGGCCCAGAGGTTCTAGGCGCTTCGGTCCGGAACCGCGAGACAGCTACGGTCGCAGGTTCGAATCCCGCCTCGGGCATGGATGTGTGTGATGTCCTTAGGTTAGTTAGGTTTAAGTAGTTCTAAGTTCTAGGGGACTGATGACCACAGATGTTAAGCCCCATGTGCTCAGAGCTATTTGAACCATTTAATTACTTCTGGAAATTTAATCCTCTTTCCAGCTTTCTGCTTCATTTGCTTTACTGCTTGTCAGTGTACAGGTTCAGTTACAACTTTGTCTCATTCTCTTCTCAACTACTCCCATCCTTTCATACCCGACGATTATACGAGGGGCATTCGGTGAGTAATGCAACAAATTTTTTTCTCGGCTAATTTCGGTTGCAAAAATGGGGAACTTGTTGAGTGAAGTTGTGGAAGATTCTGATTTCAACTCCTATAGTTTCATAAAGTCCTAATAGGCGGCGGCGCTATACCTAGTCTTCAAAATGGCGCGTTCCAGGCAGGGAGGTGTCACTGAGTTTCTTTTGGCAGAAAACCAGAGCGTCGCAAATATTCATAGGCACTTTTAAAATGTCTATGGAAACCTGGCAGTGAACAAAAGCACGACGAGTCGTTGGACAAGGCGTATATCATCATCGCAACAAGGTCGCTCAAACATCTCCGATAAACCGCACGGCGGTCGGCCGTCCACAGCTGAGACTCTTGCATTGTTGGGACGTGCGGACACCCCCATTCGAGGTGATCAATGGATCACAATCAAACAGGTGGGTTCCTCTCCGCGTAACAAGACCATAAAGAACAACGAAGGACCACCTGTGCAATTAAGGATGGCCTCCGCGGGAAGCTGTACGTGGATGATGGGGAGGCTACTGATGCAGCAAGACGTTGGCTCCGACGTAGACCAGTAGGGTGGTACCACGCTGGCATACAGTCCCACCAAGTAACGGGGCGTAAGGCCGTCGCTTTGAACAGGAACTATGCTGAAACACAGGTGTTTTCTCTTTTTTTGCTCTTTAGGAAAAAGAGGGGGGAATAATATGGTGTATTGAGATCTTGAAGAAAACCATCCTGCTTTTAGGAAAACAGATGTTTCATTGAACCCCCTTCGTATCTGCAATCGGGTTTGTGTACAAGTTGTATGTAAACGTTCGATTCGTGCATTTTGTCCCTACTGTGTTCTGAATTTCGAAGATTGTAAGGCAGTCAGTATTCTCAAAAGCCTTCTCTAAATCCACAAATTCTATGAACATAAGATTGCCTTTAAATATCTTAGAAGATAAATCTCTCATAAAATATATCTTAGGGGCACTATTATCTCTCGTTTTCCGATGCTTCACCGAACCCAAACTAATTTCTCCAGATGTCGGTTTCTTATTGTTTTCTTACATTCTTCTGTAAATAATTCATTTAAATAGTTAATGAACGTAAAGGAAGAATTTCCAAAAAGCGCCTAGAACCGCTCGGCCACTAGCAGCCGGCGTGGTCGATCACCAACAGGGAAGTGAGCCATAGCTGACTTTAGCCCTCATCTAGTTCAAGAGCCAACCTCAGTATGATTTTGAAGAGGTTCCCAGTACCCTCTTAAGCTTATGTCGGGCTCGTTCCACATATTTACAATTAAAGCAGACAAACACAGTCAAAGCCTTTCATACGATTTTCAGAGAGAGTATACGACAATCTCGCCTTTAAATTAGTATGGAATTATGGATTCAGGAAGGACATGTAGTAATTGAATCTACTGTCTGATCATCGATTAGCAATTACTGATAAAGTTCGGTCAGTGCAGTGACAGCGAGAACTCTTGGAAGGTGGATAAAAATATAAAGTGTAGCACTGAGTTTTGGCAGAGAATATAGCAGACGAAAAGTTCATCGTGTTCTATATTGTTTAGCAGACCACAGACGATAATTATTGTGCAAGCCTAGTTTGTGGGCAGGGCAGGGGAGACAGAGTAGAGTATCAGGATGTTTCTTGAAGCATTGATTACAGCGTAGTCTGACACGTTACTATCACGGAAGATATCTTCCTTCTTAGGTAAAACACCTGTACCATAGGACCCACGTGATCACCGAAAATGTGAACTTAACCTATGGGCCATAATTTTTCGCTGGAGAGTACTGATACAACCTTTGGAATAGAGTGAAATTGCTACTAGGACCATCTTAGAGCCGCTTCCGTGTTTGTGAGAGCGGGCAGACTGTCTGAAGCTTTGGGCAGCCGTGGAAGTGAAATACGATCTGTTATTGGACAAAAGAAGGACATGTGGCTACTCTAACCGTATTATCATCACTGTCATCGACGACTCATGTTGAGTTGTCACTGTACCAATGTGTCGCATGGCCTACATAGTTTATGTTACAAACCCCTTAATTATTTGGCGATTATTATTACTAATTGATAGCTATTCGTTCAGGACTCCTTATCGACGATGATGGAGATGTCTTCGAGGGTAGTACACCATTGCTATGGATACACACTGGCAGATACCTATGCACTTTCTTCATGTGTTAACGTTCGCAGAATCACGAAACTAGACAACTTTGTGACGCCTTCAGTGCTGTTTGTAACATAAGCTTAAACATTTACGTACTGAGATGTTTAACTTCCACATATAAGGAGTTTTATAACTTTTATCCTTTAATTTTGATAGCAATTCAGTTTCTACGTGCAACGAGGTATTCAGGATATGGAATATTAATTGTCACGGAGTTACCTCCCAGAACAGGACAATACTACGATACGAATTCCAAGTCAGGGAAAGTAGTGTTAAATTCATGCGTTACAGAGATGGACTGCCCTACTGGTCCTTTATGATACGCAGTTACAACTATGTTACAAATTTACAACTATGTTACACACAGAAATATATTTGTCACAAAGTTTGCCAATTTGTTGATATTCATTTTTCTAATTTCGTTACAATCAAATTATAAACTTAACTTCATTGAATTCCAAATAACAATGAGCAGAAACTGAACTGCGTTAAAAAGGTATAAAATAAAGCTATTAGACATTTATTTATGCACGTGCTTAATGGTATCTTATGACGAAGTAACAGATCACAACGCTTACATTTAACACAATAACCTCTAAGTAAGGTAAGTATTTCCAGCTGTTAAGCAGTTACAAGTTCAGTGGTATGAGAAAAACCCTTTAATACAGTATTCTCAGCAGCTGTGTGTTATATTTAGAAAACAAGTTAGAATGTGAAATAAAACTACGTCCCTTTTACTAACACGTTCATACGTGACCCTAACTGCGTTTGTAGGACTTGTTTTTCAGTTTTAAATTGTCGGACTGACTTCAACAGGTATGTGTGCTGTCACAGAATAACCCATATAATCCGAGAAAATACGTGTTTCGCTTTCCAATGCCTGAAGAAGATTTTTGTAAAATTTAAGCCTTATATAAACGCTCTAGATACATAGCTAATTTATATCAAACTACCTTCAGTTAGTCAACTCTTCAAACTTATCGGCAACAGCAGAGAGTTTGCAAAAAGTCTAGAAACAAATTTTTCCTCCTGCCAACAAAATGGCTTTTCGGCCCGCTCAAGTGTAATGCACTTACTTTTAAGTTTCCATCACTAATGGCAGCACTATGCAAGAGCATACTGCAGCAAAGCTGTATGAAGAATATTAACCTGAGTTACATTGTTTAAGAACGAAAGGTTGGAGTGTGCTGTTGACATAAATTAATATCTCAGTCACAAAAGTTGTCCAGTGTTACGTAAGTTGGAAAAAGAAGAACGTATGTGTCTGAAAAGAACTTTGGATCAAGTTGAAACGTCCCCTTTGAACAATTATACATGTCTGTGCTTAAACTGACACACAATATTTTTAGCACAACGCAATCTGACTTTCAAAAATCCCTACAAAAGAATGGCCCTGACTAACATTAACCTATACCTTTCACAAATTACTTACCTCACAAAATCTTCGTTACTCGAACTACTGCAATACAGCAAGCGCCACTACTGCCAGCTAAATAAAAGATTCAAACTGCGGAGGGAACTAACTACTGATAGGCATAGTTAGCAAATGAAAGATTTTAATAGAGAACAAACTATGTATTTATCTTAATAGTGTTGAAAAATCATAATATACCTAGCAGTTCATGACATCCAGTCTTACAAATTTCAAAATCCGCCATTTCTCTCCCCACATCCACCACTGCTGGCGGCTCACCTCCAACTGCGCAACGCTACGCGCTGCTAACATCCAGCTGCCCAACACTACAATGGCAGATAACAATGCAAACTAGCCACAGACTGCACACAGCACAGCCAGTGATTTTCATACAGAGCGCTACGTAACGTTGCCAATAAGAAAACCTAAACAGCCTACTTACAAAGTGTGTGAAAATAACTTTACACAGCAGTTCATGTACATGACAACACGTAGCTGTTCGTGATCTCTGAGGGTTGGGTTGTTTGGGGTTGGGTCGTTTTTGGGGCAGGAGACTAGACAGCGAGGTCATCGGTCTCATCGGATTAGGTAAGGACGGCGAAGGGAGTTGGCCGTGCCCTTTCAAAGAACTATCCCGGAATTAGCCTGGAGCGGTTTAGTGAAATCACGGAAAACCTAAATCAGGATGGCCGGACGCGGGATTGAACCGTCGTCCTCCCAAATGTGAGTCCAGTGTGCTAACCACTGCGCCACCTTGCTCGGTCGTGATCTCTGACTTTGAGAATTCAGCACCGTGTGGTGCCTAGACGTGATGCATTCCGAACTTTTGAGCGTCTTGGGATAACAATCAATGAGGACACGGATATTTTCCCTGAGAATCTCCCTGTACACGTTTTATACGTCCAAAGTATGAAAATTTTTTGGGAAAACCGTGATGAACAAGTTGCCAAAAAGCCGTATCTCAAACGCAATGCACGGGAGACACCTCGGACGAATGAGCTGGTCACTGAGGAGTTGCACCTTCCTTTCTTCGAAGAACACTTGCACATACCTCGACATATGGGGCTGGCTAGTTTCTTACTGATAGGTGGAGTTGTTAGAAGGACGGGAGTACCTTGGATTCTGAAAGCACACTGATGCAGTGTTGCTGTTTGGTTGTGGTTGCATTCCTAACGTTTATTCGCTATGCAGCTCAACACTGCTAGCTAACAGATTCACGTCACCGCGGTAGCGTCTGGACATCCCTGTAAAACAGAAGGAAGTGGTGCTCATCCGAAAACACTGCTCGGTCAGCATATCAGCAATGGCGTTGACCTGCCCATTGCAGTTTGTGGTGCTTGTGGTTTCTGAACCATGGAAGCCAGCGCCATGGCAGCTCATATAATTGACGTAGAGCTTTTACACGACTACGTCATGGTTTTTCTAATATGGGCTAAGTGAGCAGCAGTTTCCAGACAGTGGTGTCGCTCTTACTGCCGTGTGGAAGTCGATGGCCTGTGTGGTTTCAGTATGCAACGAGTCCGGAATACTTTCACTTGATGCAGCTGTTGAAAGTGCGTAAGAGATGGTACTGGCCATGTGGAGGAATGACTTAAAGTAACCAAAGTCCTGCATTATTCAATTCTGGAATTTTGTTTCTCCGTATGTACCGTAGATTTCGCGAAAAAAGGAGGCATTTGTATTAGGATGAACCTGGTGATATGAGAGGAAAAGGAGCATACCGTCGAGGACGAAGGTGAATTGCCGGCCGGAGTGGCCGTGCGGTTCTAGGCGCTACAGTCTGGAACCGCGAGACCGCTACGGTCGCAGGTTCGAATCCTGCCTCGGGCCTGGAAGTGTGTGATGTCCTTAGGTTAGTTAGGTTTAAGTAGTTCTAAGTTCTAGGGGACTGATGACCACAGCAGTTGAGTCCCATAGCGCTCAGAGCCATTTGAACCATTTTGAACGAAGGTGAATTGATAATAGCAGATAAAATTAGTATTTTTGGGGAATATAAAAATTGGTAGAAAAGTTTTCTATGAATTTATTCAATATTCTGCTGCTCATTAACATCCCGTTGAAACGATCGGTGAGGGACATTTATCTTAGACAGGGGTTTTTGAGAGACTCTGTCGTGACTTAACGGAAAGAACATTTCCGGCATTCATTTAAAGCGATTGTTGTAAATCATCCAAGACTCAAATGGGAATGGCTAAACGAGGATTTGAACTCGCTCCTTACGAATAAGATGACATTATCGTTAACAATACGAGATCACACTAGGTAATGTACAATTATCTAATTTTTTTCCCAACTCTATTTTGTTGTGTACTCGGTTCAGTACAATGCACTATATCGTTACAAAGTATCAGGAAAACTCTATCACGTTGCATCTTATGTGGGAAGTGCGAAGTTATTCACCGGCCATGGATGATGGATTAAAGTGAATCACCTTCAGAGATACGTGGAAAGCTATCATCTCTGGCACTCCATTTTGAGTAGCTTCATTTGAAGTTCAGATATACGCAAATGAGTAATTATTTTTCCTGTTTTCACTGCGTGGTTAGTTACGCTACGGGCGTCTAATTTATTTTCTAATATGAAGTTTAATAAAGAGAAAAATAAATATTAATGTTAGCCATTGAGCATCGGTGTAATGTGTGAACACAGGTACTGCTTCTAACAGTAAATGCTTCTGATTTTGCATATTGTTGAAAAGGGTTGAACGTGGCGCTATGATACTCCAAATATACGTTAGAGCATACGACAGATGGATTCTGTACAGAACAATACGCTGAATATTCGGAGTTGTCAGCTGGAGTGACAACTGAATTATTTCTGATATCGAAGGTCGAATTAATTTCTACGACGTGGGCGCAACGCCTCAAACTACTATCCTATCTCTAGGTGCCGTAACACAAAATGAAGATATATAAATATCATCACGAATGACCATGTAGTTACTGCGAATTCAAAAAATCTTCATACGAAGACATCATTTGTGTAACGTCAAATTATGTCAGTACCGCTTCTTCCATTACCGATCACCAAGAATCTTAGTTCCTTAGCATCAAGAATAAAGAAAATAAAATATCATATTCAACAGGGAGGGTAACATGGGAATCTCGTGTTACTATCAACTAAAAGTTATGGAACACATCTGGGGCGCTATTTGGTGCCATCTCCGCACCTACAAACCACCAGCCCAGATTGTAACTGATAGAAATGGAGGTATTTTTGTATGTGGTACCTTAATACGTATCCACATCAGTGTGTTGGTTGGTTTTCCTCTGCATCGAACAGTCTTCCCACAAATATGCCACAAACTGTATGACCTGATGTTTTCTGCATGGCTGCAACTGCACCATTAAGTAGACTACGCCTGTCAGTATGGACTGACCGCTTTGCGCCCATGTGTCCACACTTCATCACCTGTCCTACTATCCAGGGGAAAATAAGCATTAACGGCTTGCTAGAGCCACATACTCTTAGAGGTACTAACAAAGCTAAAAACATGCTACTCCAAATAGCTATAATTATAAGTCTGCAAATGAAGTAAATTCTGATGTAATGTGGTTCAGCACACTGTACTCAGTCACAAATACAAGTATGTGCAATTATACCCGTCAAGCTGTCTGAAAAGTTTTTCAAGTTTTATGATTACATTTTTCACTTCTGTGAGATGCTGTCATGTGAACATGTTGTCACGCAATTGACGACATTACTTTCCTGACTCTTTCAGTTTTACATTCTACTCACTTTAATGTTACATTCTCACACTCACACGCTCATCAACAAACAGCGTTATTCACCTTCGGATGTGAACAAGCTCGTAATAGTTTTGTGCTTTCACACAACAGGAAGAGAAAGCATTCGAAAGAAAATTAATACACTAGAAAATATTATTGCAAAAGGTATAAAAATAGTAGGCAGAACACAGGAAAAATGGTGAAAGGATGGAGAAATTACTACTCAGTGAGAGTTGTTATGTTGGTAAGAAAGAAATGAACGTCCAGTCGATTTTAATTTCACTGATTTCATTGGATAACTTTTCCAGAGGCACAAGTAAACTGAAGAAGCTTTTGTATTATTTAAAGACGGAATAACTTTCATGTTGAGCCTTATCTTGTACGCAGAGACCTGTTGAGGTCTACATCTTGAGAAACAATCAACAAATACACTACCGTGAGTAGTGCTCACTTTGCTTGATCGGTTACATCACCAATGACTAAGGATTAAACGGCTCCTAAGTGATCCAACTTTTTTCGTTTTGATAACTGCATCGTTACTGAGATAAAATCTCATATCACCACTGCTATGCTCTTCCGATGATGGTGTAACGCATCATCGACAGCAAAGCCTCGTGCAGAAATGCACAGACATATGAGAGTATTGTTGAGAAATTAGGCTCCTGTGGACCACACCAACCATCTTATGAATGTGTTATTTGAAAAAAAAAGTTGATATCCTAAGATGGATAATTTGAAATTAAATTTTCTTTGAGAAATCCCCCCTACGGTATTGTCAGAATTCTATTTTGTGGATGTGTCACGCAAAGGCTTGTGTTTACATTACGAATACACGAATTTGAAGTTTTAGTTGGTAGCTTTACAAGTGTTTTGACAAATGATTACTCAGAAAAACGTAGTACATTAGAGTGGTTTTGCGTGACATTGTTATTATCAGACAAGACGAATTTCTACGACGAGATGGAAAAACTCATCACACCGTAGGAAAATACGTACTTATGGGGACATTAAACACAGTTGGTATTACAAATTGATTTTGTCTTCCCTCTTCGTGAAATGGAAACTTTATATCGAACGTTTCAGATAGATTACATAATGGTAAGACAGAGATTTAGGAACCAGATTTTAAATTGTAATACATTTCTAGAGTCAGATGTGGACTGTGACCACAATCTATGGGTTATGACCTGTAGATTAAAACTGAAGAAACTGCAAAAAGGTGGGAATTTAAGGAGATGGGACCTGGATAAACTGAAAGAACCAGAGGTTGTACAGAGTTTCAGGAAGAGCATAAGGGAACAATTGACAGGAATGGGGGAAAGAAATACAGTAGAAGAAGAATGGGTGGCTTTGAGGAATGAAATAGTGAAGGAAGAAGAGGATCAAGTAGGTAAAAAGACGAGGGCTAGTAGAAATCCTTGGGTAACAGAAGAGATACTGAATTTAATTGATGAAAGGAGAAAATACAAGAATGAAGTAAGTGAAGCAGACAAAAAGGAATACAAACGTCTGAAAAATGAGATCGACAGGAATGAAATAGTGAATAGGAAGTGCAAAATGGCTAAGCAGGGATGGCTAGAGGACAAATGTAAGGATGTAGAGGCTTATCTCACGAGGGGTAAGATAGACACCGCCTACAGGAAAATTAAAGAGACCTTTGGAGAAAAGAGAACAACTTGCATGTATATCAAGACCTCAGATGGAAACCCAGTTCTAAGCAAAGAAGGGAAAGCAGAAAGGTGGATGGAATATATAGAGGGTCTATACAGGGGTGATGTTCTTGAGGACAATATTATGGAAGTGGAAGAGGAGGTAGATGAAGATCAAATGGGAGATATGACACTGCGTGAAGAGTTTGACATGGCCTGAAAGACCTAAGTCGAAACAAGGCCCCGGGAGTAGACAACATTCCATTAGAACTACTGACAACCTTAGGAGAGCCAGTCCTGACAAAACTCTATCATCTGGTGAGCAAAATGTATAAGACAGGCGAAATTCCCTCAGACTTCAAGAAGAATATAATTATTCCAATCCCACATAAAGCAGGTGTTAACAGATGTGAAAATTACCGAACTATCAGTTCAATAAGTCACAGCTGCAAAATACTAACGCGAATTCTTTACAGACGAATGGAAAACTAGTAGAAGGCGACCTCGGGGAAGATCAGTTTGGATTCCGTGGAAATGTTGGAACACGTGAGGCAATACTGACCCTACGACTTATCTTAGAAGAAAGATTAAGGAAAGGCAAACCTACGTTTCTAGCATTTGTAGACTTAGAGAAAGCTTTTAACAATGTTGACTGGAATACTCTCTTTCAAATTCTAAAGGTGGCAGAGGTAAAATACAGGGAGCTTAAGGCTATTTACAATTTGTACAGAAACCAGATGGAAGTTATAAGAGTCTAGGGGCATGAAAGGGAAGCAGTGGTTGGGAAGGTAGTGAGACAGGGTTGTAGCCTATGCCCGATGTTATTCAATCTGTATAATGAGCAAGCAGTAAGGGAAACAAAAGAAAAGTTCGGAGTAGGTATTAAAATCCATCGAGAAGAAATAAAAACTTTGAGGTTCCCCGATGACATTGTGATTCTGTCAGAGACAGCAAAGGACTTGGAAGAGCAGTTGAACGGAATGGACGGTGTCTTGAAAGGAGGATATAAGATGAACATCAACAAAAGCAACACGAGGATAATGGAATGTAGTCGAATTAAGTTGGGTGATGCTGAGGGAATTAGATTAGGAAATGAGACACTTAAAGTAGTAAAGGAGGTTTGCTATTTGGGGAGCAAAATAAGTGATGATGGTTGAAATAGAGAGGACATAAAATGTAGACTAGCGTTTCTGAAGAAGAGAAATTTGTTAACTTCGAGTATTGATTTAAATGTCAGGAAGTGTTTTCTGAAAGTATTTGTATGGAGTGCAGCCAAGTACGGAAGTGAAACTTGGACGATAAATAGTTTAGACACATAACTAATGAGGAGGTACTGAATAGAATTGGGGAGAAGAGGAGTTTGTGGCACAACTTGACTAAAAGAAGGGGTCGGTTGGTAGAACATTTTCTGAGGCATCAAGGAATCACCAATTTAGTACTGGAGGGCAGAGTGGAGGGTAGAAATCGTAGAGGGAGACCAAGAGATGAATACACTAAGCAGATTCAGAATGATGTAGGCTGCAGTAGGTACTGGGAGATGAAGAAGCTTGCACAGGATAGAGTAGCATGGAGAGCTGCATCAAACCAGTCTCAGGACTGAAGACCACAACAACAACAATGTCTGCGTGACTCTCGTAATACGGTAAACTGTTGGAAGGTGCTGGACTTGTCGTGAAGAATTAATTACAGCACTTGTGAAGGAGCGAAAACATTTTTTATGGCTGCATCGGAAAGTGCAAAGAGAAAAAGTTGATAGTACGAGTACCAGCCTCATAAATGGCACTGTTCACCACTCACTTCAGTGGTCTGTAGAAACGTAGAGGTAGATCCGGATGTCGATTATCGGATCAGAGTTGTTCATATTGATGACTCAAAATAGAAAAGGAAAAGAAATTACCTGTTTTAGAGAAGTGCTTCAAATAAATTGGCAAGAAAGCGTGTGTGTGACATATTTGTGGTCAGTTGGCCAAGAGAACGCATTAGTCTTCCTCCTTCAAGAGCATAGCTCCTATCGGAGGAAAGATGGACAAGATAGTTACAACACGTTGAGCAGGAACTGTTTCAATGAACCATTTCGGCATTCACCGGTATGGAAAACTGGATTGCTACGTGCGTCTTTTTTATTGTGCTTGCTTAGAAATGTTGGAAGTATCAAGACGTTCAGTAAATTCAGGCATCGCTGTATGATGATGAAATTAAACGCCAAAGCCAGCATTTTATAAAAACAATTTGCTTCTTCAAGCCACTTCACGAGAGAAGACGACAAATAAACAAGAGGATCCGGATGGTAAAGGGGATCCCAGAAGATCGTGGTGAATATCGGGGCTGCTTAAGAAAGAGCCGTTCGACTGTGGAAAACATCTATGTACTGCAGCAGCTAACCGGGAGGACGTGTGAATATAGTGAAGACCTTCATGTGCTCTTCAAGGCATACGACTGCATCCACCGGGTGAGCCTGATGTATTGCCTAACCAAATTTGGAATATACAAGAAATTCGTCAGCCTAGTTCGAGTTTGACTCACTGATACAAAAAGCAAGGTGAAGCTCAAGAACCAAGTCAGAAAATGCTTTTATACGAACAAAAGGTTGAGTGAGACAAGTAGATGTGTGCCACTGATATTGATCTACCTAGCGCCCGAAAAGACTATGAGGGAGACTTTCTACAAGAACTTCGAGGGAAATGAGGTACAGGGTGAGAAGATCACATAGCTCGCATTTTCCAATGAAGTGATCCTGTTGTCCAGGCCTAAGTAAGAACTAATGCAGATGATTGACAGCGTGAAGGCGGCAGCGAGGAAAATCGGTCTCCTTCTGAATGAATAAAAGATTAAGTATCTCGTGATGAACATGACTCTCACCTATTCAAGAGTCCCACTAGTCTCTGGTAGTCGGAACCCGATCCCTAAACACGGTTCATAGTTTGAAATATATGGGGTAGTCTCCACAATGGAATCGTCGTGTGATACACCAATATGGGAGGAAGCGAACAATTATTTTTTTTAATGTGACATTTATTGTGCCATCAGGTACAACTGGTATGTCATAAATTTCTGACGTTTTATGTTCTTTATGAGGTTCTGTGATAATTCTTTTTTATTGCTGCATATGGAATAAGAGATCATCATCCGGTTGATGTATGTACTTTTATCTTTTGTAACTTAACTACACACCGTTTTGTCTTCAGGTCAGATTATGACAGACATGATAATACACACAAACATTTAAACGGATTTGGCTACAATAAATATACTCTAGATTTATGAGATATAGTTGCACACAGGATATACCATCGAATGATTAGTTCTTGTGATGATACTAGAGAGAGATGGAAAACATGAATGAGAAGACTATTGATTGAAACATAGATGTATCTTGTGGTAAAGTGAGTATTTTAGTGAACAATATGCTAGTATTCCATAATGCCTTTTTTCCTTTTTGCATTTTAGCAACTATTAATTAATTTTCTTCCCATGGCATAGGTTAGTGTTGTGAAATGTATATATTTTGGTTGCATAATATGACTATCGTTTAACATACCTTTGCCTTGTGTGAACTCGTCAATAACACGACTGTTGGTGCACGAACAAACTTTTGACACTGATATCTTACTGGCATTTTGTGATGACACTACTATGTTGCATTTTGTGATGACATACTTTGCTTTAGGTACTGCATTTTTTTATGATGAAACTTCTGTGTGGTTTATCTCACTCGAAGCATGTGTACTTTATTTTGTTTACTGGTTCACTATAATAATTTTTTTTCCTTTTTTTGCTGCATATGCATAGGGTAAGATACTTCCTCCCTGTGCAAAGACAGTCTTCATACATAAAACTCAAATCACAGCATTCTTTACATTTTGTGACTTGAATCCTAACTTTTGTAATGTTATTTATTATGTTATTGCACTCACTTCTCACGCAACTTAAAAAATATCATTCTCCTCTCCTTACCACAGCTAAGACAATCCGTATGAAAGTCTTCTACTGGGTGACAGGGGAAAACGTACGGTTTTCATAAGTTTTCTGCTATTGTAAGTAATTCACCTTTACTGTACTGGGACAAAGATGAATGAGTGCAGTGCACGAACAGTGAATAAGATCCTTGACTCTGTGTTTGGATTTAACTGTGGATAGTTTCGTTGTATTAACGGAAAAATGTTATTGGAGTAATTTTTTAAGGTAACCCACGCTTGCGTAAGAATAAGATGTGTTCTTTCTCAGAACTGTTAAACGGTTGAAATATTTGTCCTTGAGATAGCTAATAATATCTATGATTAGTGTTAATTTAATCTCTTATATCACAAATTACGCAGTTGGTTGAGACGTCTGTAAATTTTGTAATGAGAGACGTCCGCAATTTTTAGAGTCTTCTTATGTTGTACAGTCATTTTTGTCAATAACCAGAGTTTAAATGTTTCTTTAACTTAAAACCCGCTTCAATCATTCTTCATCTTAGTAAAGTTTTGAATATTTTGTCGTGTGTGGGGAATATTGAAACAAATTACAGTAAATTGTTTTTCCTTAGCTGTGGCATCTGCTGATTTGTATTTGCTTTCGAGAACGTCAGTTAAACATTGTACTTCATCTCACACAGCTTTCGTAATATACTTCGGTATTGAGTTTCAGTTATATAGTTTTCATGAGCACACAGTTAGCTTCTTTTGGCAGTTAATTACACTCATTTTCATTATTACAAATTCTGCATTTCAGTAAGTTTAAAGTCTTGTTTGACGATACTCTTCACATGCGCAAAACAAGGCCAACCGACAGCTAGTACTGATCATCCGGTGAACACGATATCTAAACTATACGTTACACGAGGAGAAAGTTTTGGAGAACAAAGTATTAAGTATTCACACATACAGGCAATTTTTTATGGAATGCTTACATATTTCCTGAAGAATTAATTACAAATCTGTCATAGTTGCAGTACATATGTTTAGTGACTACTTCCGAATCGACTGTTTCATTCTCAAGCCTAATCTACTGACGCTGCATTGAAAGCGCCTGATCTAAACGACAACCATCTAAAATTGGCAATACATGCATCACATAATGACGGTAGATAAATGTCATAATATAGATATGCTCACTATACAAGTTAGAATCAGACTGAACTGTAACTGTGACAGATTAGTGATAAAACGAAGTTCTTCGGCTGGAGGCATGCGAAGAAACTCCAGTCGATTACATGTTTGCTACGATTGTCGTAGCTGCGGGAGTAGTTAGTCAGTTTCCTGGGATTCTTGATCGTGTCAGAAAATTGATGCTACATCGCTATAAACTCTACTGTGATTATGGTAGCCGAAATATTGAGAGAACAGATTTAACACAATGTAATAAATTTATGCGTCTTCGTCTGAGATCTACTGCATTGCTCTATGTGTTTTGTTTTACGTTTTGGTAATTTCATACTACAGGCGTCTACATTGTTGTGAAGGTATTTTCACAGAAGCAGAGGTAATTGTGGTAGCACACCGAATAAATTACAATTATCGTATTGCTGTGTAATGAGAGAGATGTGCTCAGATGACAAGGAAGGAAAGGCTGAAAGATGGAAGGACCATATAGAAGGACTATACAAAGGAAACAAATTTGAAGACTGTTATATAGGAAGGGAAGAGGAAATTGATGAAGATGAGATTGGGGGGTATGCTACTGCGAGAAGATTTGGACAGTGATCCGAAAGACCTACGTCAAAACAAGGCACCTGAACAGAAGAAATTCCCATAGAACTATCGGGATCCATGGGAGAACATACCATGACAAAACTAATACAACAGATATCTAAGACAAATGAGCTAGGCGATATATCCTCACACTTCTAGAAGAACGTATTAATTCCAGTACCATAGAATAATGGTGCTGACGGATGAGAATATTACCGAACCATCTGTTTAACAAGTCATAGTCGCAAAATAGGAGAGCGAATCATTTAGAGAACGACGAGAAAGTTAGCAGCAGACCTCCTGAAAGGTATGTTTTGATTTCATAGGAATTTAGGGACACGTAAGGTAATATTGACCCTGAAAACTTAGCAGATAGACTAGAGAAAGACAAATCTACGTTAAAGCATTTGTGAAATTAGAAAAAAAAACATTTTGGCAATGTTTACTGGAATACACCCGGTACCATTCTGACTGTAGCAAGGGATAAATGTACACATGCCAGCCTGCTACTGTAAAAGTCGAAGGAGATGATGCGAAGCAGTAATTGAGAAAGGGGTGAGACAGGATTGTGGCACATCCCCGATGTTATTCAAGTTGTACAACGAATAAGCAGTAACGGAAATCTAGAAAAAAATTAAGAGACTTGAAGGTTAGGGAGAAGAAATACACTGAAAAAAAAAAAAAAAAAAAAAAAAAGCATTGCAGCACCAAGAAGGAATTGTGCGACATAAACGAAAGTTGGTAGTAGGCGTGTTTAGTAGCTCCACTATGACGATGCATATCAGGTTCGCTTTAAATACACGCTATAGCGGTCGTGAGCGTTATTTACCTTTGAGGTTGAACGTGGTGAGTTGATGTTAGTCAAGCATATCTTTAAGGGGACAAAGACGCTATTATCAACACCCCACTGAGTTTGAACGTGGTCGTGTAATAGGGCTACAAGAAATTAGACGTTCCTTCTGCGATACTGCAGAAAGTCTTGGCAGAAATGTAGTCTCTGTACATTACTGCTGGCAGCGGTGGTTACTAGATTGTACGGTCGCAAGAAGACCGGTCTGCGGAAGGCCACGTGGCACTACCGAGAGGGAAGACCATCGTGTTTGGTGTATGGCTCTGGCGCATCCTACTGCATCTGCAGTAGCAATTTGAACAGCAATTTGAACCACAGTGACACAACGAATAGTTACAAATCGGTTACTTGAAGGATAGCTCCGAGCCAGGCGCCCTGTAGCGTGTATTTCACTGACCTCAAACCACCACCATTGCGACTTCAGTGGTGTCAAGTCAGAGCTCAGTGGAGGGCAGGGTGGGGATCTGTTGCGTTTCTGACGAAAGCTGGTTCTGCGTCGGTGCCGGTAATGGCCCTGTGTTGGTTAGAAGGAGGCTATTTGAGAGCCTGTACCCAAACTGTCCGCATGCTGGATGCACTGGACTTACACCTTGAGTTATATTCTGGGGTGCGATTGCGTATGACAGCACGAGCACTCTCCTGGCTATCCCACGCACCGTGACTGCAAATATGTCACTGTGGTTATTAGATCTGTTATACTGCCATTCATGAACAGCATTTCAGGGAATATTTTGCAAAGGGATAACGCTCGGCCACATACCGCTGTTGTAACCCAACAAGCTCTGTAGAATATCGACATGTTGCCTTCGCCTGCTCGTCACCAGAACTGTCTCCAGTCGGGTACAGATGTGACATCATCTGTCGACAAATCCAGCGTAATTTCTCAAACAGCATTAACTGTATCCTTATTGACCTACCAAGTGGATCAGACATCGCACTTCATCTCACAAACTGAAATCTGACACCTGTACAACACAATGCATGCACATTTGCGTGCTTACATCAACATTCTGGTTGTTAAACCAGTAATTAATGTACCATCATTTCATATTTGCAAAGGACTATCTCGCTCTCGCTCTCTCCTGTGACCTGGCAATGTTAATCACTTAAATATTTTACCTAGAAAAATATGTTCTCGAAATTTAATTTTAATCGATTTTTGGTGTTCCGATTTTTTTCCCGTCAGTTTAAAAGTTGGGTTGGGTTGGGGGTTGGGTTGGGGGTTGGGTTGTTGGGGGGAAGAGATCAAACTGCGAGGTCATCGGTCTCATCGTATTAGGGAAGGACGGGGAAGGAAGCCGGCCGTGCCACTTCAAAGGAACCATCCCGGCATTTTCTCAGAGCGATTTAGGGAAATCACGGAAAACCTAACTCAGGATGGTCGGACGCGAGTTTAAAAGTACTATTTCCTATGTTGCAAAGAGTGACAGATTGCCAATTCCAAAGCTCAGTTTTCTCAATGAAGGTAATGGGGAAACCAGAAAAATGACGAACTTTGAAAGAAAGATAGCTATAACACAAAATAAATGAAACCACAAGAAATATAGGATGCAGTAAGAAGAAAAAAATTAAAAACCCACCGATGCTTCTGTAACTTCATCGGAACATGTCTCGTTAGAAAAATATTGTGTTTGATCAAGGTGGAAGTAGTAGTATAGTGGAGTCAGTGAAGTTGAGCAAGAAGAACGTGTTAGCGCTCGCATTTGAGGCCTCGGAGTCGGCCTCTTGACCTCTCCTGTTCGAACTTCAGCAATAGACCTGGAGTATGAGATGGACAGCAATACGGATTCGTCCAGTGAAGCAGCTGCGGGAATGCAGCCACAGTAAGGAATGAAGCAGAATGTTCCCACGACGGCTACAAGCGGCATCGAGAATTCATCTGCATTCAGAAGACGGCCTAGGAAGAAGCAAGGAAAGACGAGATGTGTTGTACATACAGCCGCTGTCGAGACTAGAAATTCCTACACCACCATTCAATATAGATACACGGAGCGTTCCAACGGAAAACAAAAGCAAGAAAACTGCGAATTCTGCCGATCGTCCTGCAGTGCGAAGAATGTTACATAAAACTGTACGACTGGCTGAAGCAAAGCTGTACTCACCTGTTCACCCCAAAGCAAGCTCGCAGACAAATTTGAGTAGATAATGAGAGATACAACTGATTATCTAAATGTGGTGGATATACACCGCAAGTAAAAAACGTAGCACACTTTTTAGAGGTTTCCAGTTCACTCAAAATTTATTATTGCAACAGTGTATATGGAGAACATGAAATGATTACACTAACAGATCAATAGCACAAGCAGTTCTGAGGTACCAGGTACTGACTCATGCTGAGACACCCACACTGGTACGTGGTGTACCCTCCATGGGCGGCAATGCAGACCCAGACACTGGCTTCAGGTCGATCGTACACATGGCGAATAATGGGATACGTTATGCCACGCCTGCTCGACCTGTTCAAGTAGTTCTTTAAGACTTGTTGCTTGATGAGTCGCACAAGTCACTTCTCGTCCCATCATATCCCACACGTGGTCGGGTGGAGACAAGTACAGAGATTTTGATGGCCAGGGTAGTTGCTGCACGTCTTGCAGAGCACGTTTAGTTTCATGGCCGCCGTGTGGGCGGGCGTTATCCTGTTGGCACAACACAGCACCTTCCTGTTACAAGTACGGCAGAACAATATTCTGCACATGTCAAGCGCTGGTTGGCGTCCCCTTCAGAAACACCAAAGGTGAACGAGAGCTGTAGCTTATCGCACCCCAGACCATAAGACCTGGGGTGGGGTCACCGTGTCTTGGACGAATGCACTCTACGAGACCCCGCTCGCCAGGTCTACGTCGCACGCTGAAACGACCATCAAGTCAAAATCTTTCTTCATCGCCGAAGATCGCAGAGCGCCATTCTATCTTCCAAGTGATCCTCTGGCTGGCACCAGTCGAGCCCAGCACGTTAATGCTGTAGCGTCAGGGGAAGATGGGCTAGAGGTGTGTGACCCCATAGTCTCACTGGTAATAAGTGGTTCTCAACAGTTTGTGTTGACACTTCTGTGCTCACACGGAATATTATCTGTACTGTGGTAGCTGTATGATCTGCAACTGCTCCCCTTACATTACGATGATCCTGGAGTGTGTTTGTACTGCGTGGTCGTCCAGGATCTTGTCTACGGGAGTGCGAATGCTCACGTGACCACTGATACCAGCATCGTTGCATAACAGACGTAGCACATCCAACGTGTCTGACAATTCCCCGAAAGGGCCATCCCCCCACTCGGAAGGCCACAACCCGTTAAAAACTTGGATAGGCTGTAGGACGCACATGTGCGTTTCCATGGAATGGTTGTCTGATTGCTTCACTCGTTTGCACCACACTGAGCTTTCTGGCTGTGAGCATTCCCTATTAAAGGGTAGACACAGATGGCACACTGGTGACCCGCCAGGGTAGCCGAGAGTACTGACGCGCTGCTTCCTGGACTCGGGTAGGCGCGCCGGAACCGTATCTAATACGCCCGGCGGATTAACGACGAGGGCCAATGTGCCGGACAGCCTGGATGTGGTTTTTAGGCGGTTTTCTACATCCCGCTAGGTGAATACCGGGCTGGTCCCCATGTTCCGCCTCAGTTACAAGACTCGCAGACATCTGAACACTTCCGCACTATTCCATGGACTACACTCGACGCAGACAGTTGGGGTACACTAATTCCGTCCCGGGGGGTACGGGGTGGCGGCAAAAAGGGCATCTGACCACCCATTAAACATTAACATGCCAAATACGATTAACCATGGCTGACCCTGCGTAACTGTGGGACAAGGTTCAAGCGAAAGCCACAGATGGCACACTGGTAGCTACGTCATTAAGTTATCTCTTGGGTGACGACGTTCAAACCATTACCAGTTCGTCAACCATTCTGCAGATGGCATGTTGCGTCATCGGATCAAAATCGACGTTTTTCCAGGTATACTAATTTTTTTCCCAGCAGTGTAGTAGACGCGACCAAGAAGTAATGCTACAAATTTCCAATGGTACGTCCAAAAGCCGTTAAAGCTGTCATCAGAAACATACCTCACAGGATGAGAAACGAAGAAATTGAAGAAGAACGGGAAGAAATGGGTATTGCTGCCCCTGTTGTCGATAGCATGAAGATATGAGGTACAAAGAAATGAAATGAAATGAGAGGAGTCGTCCTCCCAGACACTGAAGAGCACCGAAAAATCTTCGTTGTCAAGAGAATCTCTGCACTAATAGCAAGGATCGAAAAGCTTCGCAGCCACTGCGGACCGACACAATGCTGTAGATGTCAAGGCTCCTTCCATATCGCAAGACTTTGTGTGATGCCTCCATAACCTGTGAAATGTGGCAAGTGACATGAGAGCAGAACATATGACATTGCCAAAGACATACCCGCGACGTGGTTTCACTGTTCACAACAACATCGAGCGAACTACAGAGGCTGTCAATATATGAAGACAGAAAGCAGGATGAAGCGTGGTCTCCCACCACTGGAAGAGAGAAAGAGAACACAGAAGAATATATCAAAAGAATGTGCGTCTCGGCACATCTGCACCAGCCAACACGCGAAATCCAGAGGCAATCGCTTATGCAATGACACATTACTCGAAATAAGTCTGACGTGTTAAAACTGGACCTCGTATGAGGCTACAGAACAGTGCCAACAACAACATGGTCGACTTCATGAAGCAAGTGGCAGACACCCTAGTAGACGTGAGCAAAGCGCTTGCCAGGTTGCCTCAAATCGTCAGTGCTACCACCGATAGAGCAATCAGAAATTCTGAGCGCCAAAGCGACGCAATTTTGCTCGGCCATGGACAGAATTACGAGATTTGAAAAAAACAAAATCATGGCGTGGAACGCCAAAGGAGTACAGGGTGATTCAAAAAGAATACCACAACTTTAAAAATGTGTATTTAATGAAAGAAACATCATTACAAAGAGTATTTAAAAAGGTTTTTTTTCACTCAAAAACAAGTTCAGAGATGTTCAATATGGCCCCCTCCAGACACTCGAGCAATATCAACCCGATACTCCAACTCGTTCCACACTCTCTGTAGCATATCAGGCGTAACAGTTTGGATAGCTGCTGTTATTTCTCGTTTCAAATCATCAATGGTGGCTGGGAGAGGTGGCCGAAACACTATATCCTTAACATACCCCCATAAGAAAAAATTGCAGGGGGTAAGATCAGGGCTTCTTGGAGGCCAGTGATGAAGTGCTCTGTCACGGGCTGCCTGGCGGCCGATCCATCGCCTCGGGTAGTTGACGTTCAGGTAGTTACGGACAGATAAGTGCCAATGTGGTGGCGCTCCATCCTGCTGAAATATGAATTGTTGTGTTTCTTGTTCGAGCTGAGGGAACAGCCAATTCTCTAACATCTCCAGATACTGTAGTCCAGTTACAGTAGCACCTTCGAAGAAAAAGGGATCAAAAACTTTATTGGCTGAAATGGCACAGAAAACGTTCACCTTAGGAGAGTCACGTTCATACTGAGTTGTTTCCCGCGGATTCTCAGTGCCCCATATACAGACATTGTGACGGTTGACTTTCCCGTTAGTGTGGAAAGTTGCTCCATCACTAAACATAATCTTTGAAACGAAAGATTCATCTGTTTCCATTTGAGCAAGGATAAAATCACAGAAATCGATTCTTTTAATCTTATCAGCTGTAGACAGTGCTTGAACCAATTTCAGACGATAAGGTTTCATAACTAACCTTTTTCGAAGGACTCTCCATACAGTTGATTGTGGAATTTGCAGCTCTCTGCTAGCTCTGGGAGTCGATTTTCCTGGGCTGCGAACAAATGCTTGCTGGATGCGTGCTACATTTTCATCACTCGTTCTCGGCCGTCCAGAACTTTTCCCTTTGCACAAACACCCATTCTCTGTAAACTGTTTATACCAACGTTTAATACACCACCTATCAGGAAGTTTAACACCATACTTCGTTCGAAATGCACGCTGAACAACTGTCGTCGATTCACTTCTGCCGTACTCAATAACACAAAAAGCTTTCTGTTGAGCGGTCGCCATCTTAGCATCAACTGACGCTGACGCCTAGTCAACAGCGCCTAAAGCGAACAAATGTACAACTAAATGAAACTTTATAGCTCCCTTAATTCGCCGACAGATAGTGCTTAGCTCTGCCTTTTGTCGTTGCAGAGTTTTAAATTCCTAATGTTGTGGTATTCTTTTTGAATCACCCTGTATATTAGAATTTCCTGCAGATTCGTCGGTTTCTACGAAGTTAGAATGTCGATATCTGTCTTGTAAATGAATCTCACCTGAAGCCTGCAGTCAGAGCGAACGTGACTAGACTGAAGCTGCAGACTTCTGAAACCACACCGCTACTGCGGAAGCCGCTCCACGCCCCGTAAGATTTGTACCTGCCTACCGCGCAGCCAAAGAACTCCAAGACACTGCTGACGCAAGAGGCCTGTTAGGATTCAGTGGAAACTAGTTTACAGCAGGAGAGTTTAACTCGAAACATATTGCAGGGTATTCTTGCATAACCAACCATAGTGGTAGGCGTCTACTTCAAGCATCAGAGCAAGCAAACGCTCAAGGCCGTGGATCGGCATAGCCGACCGTATGTAATTACAACCGGAGGAGACCAGATGTCTTGAACATCGCTATCGCAAAGGGCTTCAGGATTTCGTAACTACTTATGCTCACTGCCTTAGTCTTCAACATAAGTGCTGAGCCTCTTCACATCACATACCGGTTCAACACAAAGAAGACAAGTTGGGAAACATTTCGACAGCAATTCTCGGGTCGCCTGTAAGAACATCGGCTAGATAAAGATGACGACGTAAACAGTGCAATGGCAAATCTCAAAGACGCCTTAAGTAAGGCATGGAGACGTCGGCACTACAGCAGAGAAGAACTGGTCACCGAGCACCGTCGTTACCACCCGAAATTTTGGAGCTCAGCAGACTGCCCAACGACAAGACACCTGGGCGTGATGAAATCACGGGAATAATATTGAAAGGACTACGCAGAGTTGCTGTCAACATACTAGCATCACTATATTATTCTGACGAGGACTTTCCCGGAGACGTGGAAGCATGCCATCATAATCCGGGTGCCGAAACCTGGGAAGAGAGGAACCGAGCCTTGCAGTTACAGGCCTATCAATTTGCTATCAATATTATGTAACGTGTCGGAAGAAATACTACTATAGAGGGTCTTGAGAAAATTTAAAAAGAGCCAATAGTTTGCACTGGGAGCAGTATTGATTTAGACAGGGGCATTACACAACTCTACAACTCCTTAGAGTCGTTGAGAACGTGGCGTAGGCCTGCAATAACAATGAATACTGCGGAACCATCTTCATGGACGTCACCAAGGCATTCGATATCGTCTGTCACAGGGAGCTACTGTTCAAGTTACTTAACCTTGGTATCGAGGGCTCATATGAGCTGCTCTTGGCGACCTATGTACAGAATCACACCTTCGTAGTCAAAGTTGGCGAAGAAACTTCCACACTCAGAATAGTACTAGCACGGATGGCACAGGGATCCGTCAAGAGCCTGTGTTGTACTCTTTGTACAAATCACACCTGCCTCCATCACCACGTGTCTACACAGCTATTTACGCCGCTGACCCTGCCTTATGCACCAGGAGCAGATGGTCGCAGGCGGTACACAACAGAATGCAGGAAGCTTGCACCGAAGAACCAGTACCTCCGTGGGGAGAATAAGATTTAGCACCTCAAACAGCCAAGAAATGTAACTCAGCAAAAGCCAGAAACCAGCATTACAACCAATCCAGCTCATTTGCGCAGCGATAGTGACAGCCACAGCGAGATACCTTGTTGCCTTATTTGAAGGCAGTCTGACATGACAACAGCACATCGGAAACGAGTCCTTGCAGAGGTTAGGAATTCTCAATCCACTCGTTAATGAAAACTCGGCTTTGTCCACTGAACTGACCTTAACTTCTTCAGGCTCCTCACATGTCCAGTAATGAGTTACGCATTAGCTGTATGCGGAAATGCGGCTACATTACATATCAAGAATCTTCAGACAACGCAGAATAAATCGCTGTGACGGATCTTCCATTTCCCACCTAGCTTCTCAGCCAAATACGTGCACGAAGCCGGAGTAGAGCAGCAAGTAATGCAACGAATCAATAAGGCTGCTACGAAATTCTACGACAAGATCAGATCAGACAGTCGCATAATTGAGCAACTCTCGAGGAGGAGTGATGCTACAAATGGCGAAGACCCTCGACTGACAAATAAGCGCCTCTATTAGAAGCAGACAAGTATGTCATACGAGTAACGCACTGAAAAGGCACACTTTACCTCAGAAGTAACTGGAAACACACTCAGAGAACGAAGCAGGCAATGCCAAATGGTAAATACTGCAGCAAAGTCCAATAAATACGTGAAGACAGTGAGCACTGCTCAAGGTGGAACTTATCCAAAAACAAATTTAAAAACATTAAGGATTGCGGATGACACTGTAATTCTACCAGAGACATCAAAGAACTTGAAGATCAGTTGACGGAATCGATAGTATCTTGAAAAGAGGTTATAAGATTTATATCAATAAAAGTAAAACAACGGTAATGGAATGTAGTCGACTTAAATCAGTCGATTCTGAGGGAATTAGATTAGGCAATGGGACACTAGAGGTATATGATGAGTTTTGCTACTCGAGTAGCAAAGTAACTGAGGATCACTGATGAAGGGAGAATATAAAACGTAAGCTGGCAACGACGAGAATAGCGTTTCTGAAAGAGATGAACTTTGCGGCATCAAGTATAGATTAAAAATCAAGAAGTGTTCCGGAAGTATTTACCTAGAGTGTAGCTTTGTACGGAAATAGATAAAAAATGAATAGAAGCTTTAGAAATGAGGTTGTACAGGAGAACGCTGAACAGAAGGTGGGTAAATCAGATAATTAATGAAGATATACTGAATATGACTGATAAGAAAATAAACCTACTGCACAAATTGACTAAAACAAGGGATCGGTTGATATGACGCATCCTGTGCCATCAAATAATGTGTTATTGAAGGGAAGGGAGGAGGGTAAAAATTCTAGAGAGAGACCAAGCCTTACTACAATAATCAGCTTCAAATGCGTTTAGGTTGCAGCAGTCGAGGAGGGATGTAATGGATTTTGGCCCAAAAAATCGATTTTTCAAAAATATTATTTTCTTGATCTAAACAGTTTAATCTACGTTGCGTGTGAATTTTATCGTAATAGCAGCTTTAGAAATGCCTTTAAATTGTTAAGCTGATTAACTCTGCACTGGCGGCCACTCCCACCTTTTCTGACATTTGGAAAACTGCTTGCTTCAGCGGAATCCTTGTCAGTGTGAAGGCTATTTTCTTCCGATATCTTTGGTTGACATCTATATCTCTGGCTGACATCTTTCTTGAATATGGTTTATTTAAGTTTTGACAATACTATCACATATTAGTAGGTAGAAGGTTGAATTAGCAAACCTTTACGTGGACGTCAAGATTTATGCATAATGGATGGTGGAAAAACTGGGTTCCGGAAACGGAGGTTTCGTGGAAATCGGTTTAACAACAAAAAAGAGGAAGCAGCTCGAAATGAAGAACATAATCTCTCAGATTCAACTTCAAACTTGGTACAGGAGAATTGCACAGGTGCGTGAATGATGTTGATATGGATTCTACTGGACTTAGCCTTACTGATTTAGAGCTTCTCTGCCAGGCTATAATGTTTTCATATTCGTGTGTTAGCTGTAAACATTCGGAATGCATGATTGTTGTTGAAGAAAGAAGAGTGTGAATAACTTGCGATTTTGAATTGATTTGTAATTCGTGTGGCTATGAATTTTCATTTTCCTCCTCAAAAAAAAAAAAAAAAAAAACTGTCACTGGTACCTGTGAAAGCAATTTTAGGTTAGCTTATGCTCTGAGATGCCTTGGACAGGGCAGGGAAGGAGGTAATTGATTGTGTGGTTTTCTGAACATGCCTCCACCTTGTGCAAGGTTTGAGAAAACAAATAAAGAAATGTCTGCTGGCGTACTCGATACTGCCAAAGTTTCTATGAAGAAAGCAGTGGAGGAACTGGTGAAAATAAACCAAAAAGGAATAGATCCTGGGGTAGATATTCATGACGGTGAATCTCCTACAAATGTTACTGATCTGTATGTGTCTGTAGATGGGACCTGGATGAAAAGGGGTCACACATCCATGTATGGAGTTGCATCTGTTATTGGTATTGACTTAGGCAAAGTTCTGGATGTATAAATTATGTCTAAATACTGCCAATAGTGTGCAGCAAGGAAAATGTTAACAATGAAGACGGTGAGAAACTGTGGCAAGAAAAACATGCAGTAGCATGCTCTAAAAATTATAGTGGCTCAAGTGGGGGCATGGAGACTGCTGCAGTTGTGAGGATCTTCTCCAGATCTGAGGACCAGTATGGTGCCAGATATACTAAATAACTTGGTGGCGGGGACTCCTCTTCGTTCAAAACTGTAATAGATAAAAATCCGTACAATACAACAATAGAAAAGTTGGAATGTGTGAGATTTTCACTTTGCAGCGGAGTGTGCGCTGATATGAAACTTCCTGGAAGATTAAAACTGTGTGCCGGACCGAGACTCAAACTGGGGACCTTTGCCTTTCTCGGGAAAGTACTGGTACTGGTGGAAGTACAGCTCTGCCGGCCAGAGTGGCCGTGCGGTTCTAGGCGCTACAGTCTGGAGCCGAGCGACTGCTACGGTCGCAGGATCGAGTCCTGCCTCGGGCATGGATGTGTGTGATGTCCTTACGTTAGTTAGGTTTAATCAGTTCTAACTTCTAGGCGACTGATGACCTCAGACGGTAAGTCGCATAGAGCTCAGAGCCAGCCAAGTACAGCTCTGAGGACGGGGCGCGAGTCGTGCTCGGGTAGCTTAGGTAGCAGTCCGCTTTCCGCAGCGCTGCGGCGAGGACGTCTTGTTTACGTCCCATCTGCGCGGTCGCGTGTGCCAGCAGTTGTTTACTACTTCGTCGCCGCTACTTTAGAGTCCATCACTACCGACGCCATATGGCACATTCATTCAGATAAACCACCATCAAGACCAGTTTTCAACCCGATCATGTACGGCCGCCAGCTTTTGAAGTGGAACGTTTTCTACGTGACGACGTTAAAATTGAACCGCGATACATAATTGGTATCTATCTCTCTATCACGAGCAGTGTTGTCTACGTCAAGTTAGTATGTGACGAGGTGTGCAACAGAATCGTGCGCGCACATACGAACGATCTTAAATTCAAACATTCTAATGGCCATATTGGGGCGGTCTCTATTGATCACGCTGGGCTTGGCCTCCGTACGATACGCGTCTTCGAACTCCCTTTCGAAGTACCACCGGACGTAGTCACCGCGGCTTTCCAGCCTTACGGCAGAGTGGTCAGCCACATGGCCGAAAAATGGACCACCTTTACAACGTACCCCGTTCTTAACGGGGTATGACAGATCAAAATTGAACTGACCAAACATGTACCATCCTATCTTGTCATCGGCGGATGTAGCGCGATCATTATGTATGACGGTCAGCCACGCACTTGCTCCGGTTGTGGCCAAGAAGGGCACATCCGGTCGGATTGTCTCCGACGACGGCTTACTCAAATCCCGACAGGTGAATCTATGCTTCCTTCTACGGTGACGACGCTTCCTCTCAATTATGCCGAGGTTGCACGGGCAGCAACCCCTTCCGATGCTGACCACATTCGTCCGATAGCCGTCCCCGACAGCGAGACCATGATGGATTCTGCAGTACCGGATCCGGCCTCTGCAACGGCGCCCCCGCCTGAAGATAATCACCGACTGATCTTGCAAGAAGGCATGGGTACCAGGATGGACATTGACCCACGGGTTGTGCCAACAGCGGCTTTTCTTCCAGACACCGGAGCAGCTGAAGAAATCCACCCACATTCGGATACTGAAACACACGTAAGTAAACAGCGTTCCCACGGAAACACAAGAGACGGCGGCGTGCTCCATCGGACGAGTGTTAGCAGCGATCGTCTGATATGGACTATGGACACTCCGACGGTACCGGCGGTACAGGGGCCGTAGTAATATCCCACCCAACAGATCGCCATGGTGACGGCTTCGGTGCGTCTGACCCCACAGACCAGCAGGATCACAAACAGACAGCCGCTGCCGATTCCCAGCTAGGAGAGCCAATGGAGTCAGTGCCGAGTGCCGCAGCAGCCACAAACGGCCACCAACAGCCGATGGTATTTCATGGCGACTGGGCGGACGACAGTGAGGAAAACTCCTTGCCCATTGTGTCGGACGACACGAGGGGGGGGGGGGGGGAATTTGCCCCACCAGTGTTGACACTTTCCCGCCATGAGATACAGTGACGAGACAGCCTTACAAGCGTATTGATGGCCAACACGGGTGGTATGGATAGACCTCAAACTTATCGCGTTGCGACTATAAACATCAACACTATACGGACGCGCGCTAAGTTGTCCTTGCTTCAGGATATGTCGAATTCTGCTTTCATCGATACAGCCCTTCTGCAGGAAGTGTACGTCCACGACTTCCCGGGCATGTACGATTACGATGCTCGCGTCTCTCCAGCTTCCCCCACAGGCAGCGGTGTCGCTGTACTTCTCCGGGAAGGGATAGTGGCGGACGATATCCTCTTTCTGCCTGGGGCAAGAGGAATGGCACTCAAAGTCTAGGTGTCCGCCTTATCAATATCTACGCACCTTCCTTGACGGAAAAACGTCGCGAACGGTCACGATTCTTTGCCGAAGACGTCGCCCCGCTCTTCCAAGGGCGCCACGACCATCTGGTGTTTGGAGGTGACTACAATTGCGTACTGGCGCTCAGAGACCAACTCCCACGATGTAATCCGTGCCCGGAACTCGAGACGCTAATTCGAGACCTGCAGATGGTGGACACTCGGGAACATCTTCACGGCCACCGACCGGGATTCACACACTTCACGAGTCACTCTTCCAGTCGCATCAACCGGATTTGTGTCTACGCTCTCTTGCCGGTGGAACACAGGATGCGGAACTGTGGCCTGCAGCTTTCTCGGACCACTCAGCTTACATTTGTGCCGTCACCCTGCGGCGGCAACAAGTGTGGAGAAGCCGCAGCCCGTGGAAATTAAACATCGCTCACCTGTCGTACCCGCATTGCCGCCATGCCGTTGAGGATACGTGGCATTCGTGTGAAAATCGCCTCCGTGCATATCCCACAACGATCCGTTGGTGGTTGGACTGCGACAAACCGGCACTGAGGCGAACGTTGATAACCTAAGGTTGCGACCACGCTGCTTGGCGTATACATACACTCGATTTTTACTTCAGGGTACTGCGCGACTGCGATGCTATGGCGCGGTCCCCGGAACGACAAGCGATGGTCCACCGTGCTAAGGCTCAGATCATTGCTAATATGCGATGCCGCCTAGAGGGGGTGGCCATCCGCTCGAGGACGCAGGATCGGATACCGAACGAACGCCCGCCGATGTTCCACGTACTTCGTGAACGTAAACGACGCCAATGAGCGCTGATACGCTTCATCGACACGGAGGACGGTCGTCGCCTCACCACGCAACAAGACATAACCACAGCGGTCTACGATCATTTTTCCCAGCTCTATTCCGCTCAGATCCCTGATCCGACAGCACTGGAGGACGTCTCTCAGACGATTTAGGCACCGTCACCCCGGCAATGGAAGCGGCCTTGATGGAAGAAATTACGGAAGAAGAAGTGATCGACGCCATTAGAAAAGAAGCTGTCAACAAGTCTTCGGGTCCTGATGGCCTCTTCTTGATATTTAACCGGACTTTTCAATATTTATTAGCCACCCGATGGACGGACAGCGGTCGCGAACTACTATCCCCGGAAGTGCCACTCCCTGCGGCCCTTGTGGAAGGGATGATTATTCCTATTCACAAATCGTCCGGTGGCTCACGGCTGCAGGACTACCGCCCGTTGACGCTATTGAACTGCGACTTTAGGATCTTTTCTCGACTGTTTGTGGCGCGGATACACCAGACCTTACGAAACGTCATCTCACCCGATCAAATGTCATTAGGAGGCGACAATAATATTCACACAGCACTCAGTGAATATCGTGACTTGATCTCACTGGCGAGGGCATGTCGTCTGAAGGGTGCACTGGCGGCAATCGATTTCAGTCAAGCTTTCGACCGAGTGGACCACGACTATTTGGAAGCGATCCTTCAACATATGCGGTACCCACAGCCTTTCGTCACTGTCGTCATGCGACTACTCCGTGGCGCGACGTCCAAGGTGATTGTCAACGGCCGACATACGCAGCGCCTCACCATTTTTCGATCGATACGCCAAGGCTGCCCTCTGTCCACGTTACTTTACGCTGTGGCCATGGAACCACTCCTATGCGGCCTGCGCCAACGACTAACGGGTATGACGTTACGAGGCCACACTTTCCGATGTAAAGCGTACGCTGAAGACCTGCTGATTGTCATCCGCAACGGTGACGACACCGCTAGCGCACTGAATTGGATAGCGACATTATAGCATGGCCACTGGTAGTCGCATCAACGTCGCAAAATCGGTAGCGAACATCGGGGTCGGATTGTCTGAGGACAGCGTCGCCCCCTTACAGACCAGAGAGACTTTGAAATGTCTCGGCATTGATTTTACCGAGGATATACGACGAACCGCTGCTCAAAACTTTCGACGGCTTTTACGAAATGTTCGGACTGGGATAGCCAAAAACCACCTACGAGCCCTGGACATCGTCCAACGAACCCAGTTTGTCAACACATATTTAGCGTCACGCACTCCGCACATCGCCCAGATAGTATCTATATAGGTGATGTTAGCTCGCCGTATACTGGCGGCTTTTGGGTCCTTTGTGAGTTCAGGAATGCTTTTCAAGATCAAATATGAGACACTCACCCTTCCCCCGGATCGGGGAGGGCTTGGCCTTTATCACCCTATTTGTGAGCACATTAACCAATCTATGACACCGCCGTCCGGACAGTCTGATGAGTTTGTTAATAGAAGAACTAGCACCGCCATCCCTGTTGCCACATGTGCCGATGCACCACGTCCCATCCTCGCTCTTCTTCATCAGTGTCTTTTACCTCGAACTTAGCTACGTTCGACTTGCCTTACCAACTACTCAACTGGTTCAAAATGGTTCAAATGGCTCTGAGCACTATGGGACTCAACTGCGGAGGTCATTAGTCTCCTAGAACTCAGAACTAGTTAAACCTAACTAACCTAAGGACAACACAAACATTCATGCCCGAGGCAGGATTCGAACCTGCGACCGTAGTGGTCTTGCGGTTCCAGACTGCAGCGCCTTTAACCGCACGGTACTCAACTGGTGACGGCAAAGACGGTTTATCGGGTCCTGCAACGTGGACGACCCAATAACGTCGAGGAGAGGAAGCACTCGAACGTCAACTGGCGATTAGTTTGGAGGACAATTCACCACTGAGCACTGACGTCACGGCGATGTGGTATATCACTGTCAACGGTAAGCAGGTGATCAGATCAAGGTTACATGCGATCCATATGGTAGACTCACCCACGAGCACGAGCTGTGACGTTCAAGACAACGATGAACACCGTCTTAGCTGTGGCGAGTCTACGGCAGTGTGGCACTTAGTGAAGCAAATGTCTGCATACTTCCTTCAAGTGACGCCGAATCATATCGACCCCAAGACTATCTTATTCCAGGATGAGACGTATTACCCACACACGAAAACTAATGCCATGATGTGGTTTCGTGGACATGCAGTGCATTATTTGTTTCAAGACGGCACTAAGGACACTTTAGACTTCTGGAACTATTTGCAGGAGCGACATTGCAAGATCCTCCGTAACCCAAAGTATCGACAATATTTTCGCAATTACTTGTCCAGTGCGTTCCACGACCGTCCACGTAGCTGGAACATCACGGGTAAGAGAAGCTAAAATTACAAGACGATGATAGAACACTGCATGATACAACGTGGAATCTACCTTGGTCATTACGAGAAGTCATACCTGGATGATACAGCAGATGGAGAGTTTCATCGTGACCCCTCTCACTCTATAGCAGTTTTTGCCCCAGTTCCTCTTATTGTCCCCGGTGCGAAAAGGTCTTCGCGGGTTTTGTTTCCCATTCGGTGCAAGATGTAGCACCGGTTAATGGTGGTATGGATTCCACTCTTAGGTTCCATTTAATGGATTCCTTAGCCCCACACTTTTCTCTCTTTCAATATGCCCTTTGCTGCAACTATAAGCATGTTTTTTAGTTATGTGCGTCCACAACTCGACGCAACGAGTGTACGTACTAGTTTCAGTTACGTACTGTTAAAAAAAATAAGTAAAAAACAATAAAAATTAAAAATAAATAAATAAACAAAATAACAAAAATACATTCACAATAATACACCCATTGCATCCTTTTTACCACATCTCATTAAAAAAAGAGGTGGTAGAGCACTTACCCGCGAAAGGCAAAGGTCCCGATTTCGAGAGGTTTGGTGGTAGGGTTCGTTGCTTGCTGAAAGAGAGGAAAGGCGAAGTACTTGATGATGGAAAACCACTAGAAGGAAAAGGCAGGCCTACTATGAAAGAAATTGATTCTCTTCAGTTATTTTATGGGAGAGCTATCAGGAAAAACACACATAATTGAGAGACAAGGAAGCATGCTGTGTAATCCATTTTTTCCAAAAACTCTGCACTGATCATGCACCAATGCACACTCTGCGTCGGAAAGACGACTGGTGTAAGTTCAACAACAGAAATGAGACATATTCACATAAACACTCATTACCAGAACCTGTTATGAATGCAATCAAGCCCACATTCAGGTTTCTTGCAAACCCTGATTTATTGGGGAAGTGTCTTCACGGAAAGACACAAAATGCAAATGAAAGCCTCAATAATTTAATTTGGTTTAGATGCTCAAAAAGGACATTCTGTGGACTTGAAGTACTGAAAATAAGTGTCTATGATAAAGTTTTATGTTACAATTACGGAAATAATGACAGAATTGAAGTGCTGATGAGAGTTGGTATAGATCCTGGTGTGTTTACAACAAAAGCACTTTACACCATCGATGAGAGCAGGGTGAAGAAAGCTAACAGATCAGTCTCTTACCTGCAAATACAGGCCAGGCAGATTCCCAGATGAGAGAAGAGGAACCTGGGGGATGAGGAGAATAAGTATGGAGGACTTTAAAATTAAATAAAAGTATGATAAGAAAGTCTTTGAACCTCATTGTCTCTGTTTTACATTTTTTACGTTATTAGAAGCCTTTTCTCAAAAGCATATGTGCTAATACTATGAAATTTTCAGAAACTGCTCACGTGTTTCCGTGTCCCTGGAACTAAAAAATAGGAGATCCTGCAATTAAATTCTGATTTTTAAATGATTGTATGTAGAAAAAAGTTAATTGTAGATGTGCAAAATTAAAAACTCTGTTAATGATACAGTTTGCACCATAAATTAATAACTGTAGTTCAGTGGTCTTATAACCTTCTCAGGACACTACCATAAAATTTTCAGATTAATTGCATGATTAGAAATTGGGTTACGGCTTTTTGTAAAAAAGACAATAAAAAAATTAAAAATTCAAATTTCTGGCAATATATTAATCCTACATATTTTATTATATTTTTTCGTTAAAACACAGCTCTTTTGCTTTACACATACAAAATTTTAGATCTTGGCTGTAATGATTTTTTAAATAAATGTCTACATTTTCCAACACATCCCCCCTTAAACATGGATGAAGAACCTCGCACAGGAAAAAGGCGGGAAGTTGCGTAAAACTAGTGTTCGGACCTCAAGCTACAACAACAATGAGTCGCCGGAGGCCACGGGTAAATTCACCAAACTATTCACAATAATTACAACTTTTGTCTGTGTAGGTCGGGTCACCCCGTACGTGGAGATGTCGATACACAGGGTGACTCCGTATTCGACTGACAGCACTTCGGAGACAACGCAGGAATATTTTCTGTTCTCTGATGAACGCAACAGAATAACAACGTTTCACTTATTCCTTGCCCCATTTTCGTTTATATCCGTATTGGATTGAAAATGTCTGCAAAACACTGCAAATTTTAATGGCATTCTCCGTGTCTTGTTTGGAAACAAACTTGTTCCATTCTCTCACCGTACATGGTGACGACATGGGTAACATTCCCTCTTTGCTCTTCGCCCTCAACCTTGCATTCAGTACTGTTCGGTTGCAGCTAGATTTTGTTCCAGCAGTGCTGCTCGTAACTGTGACACACAGCACTGTGGATAAGTCTACTGATGAAACAGAAGTGCAATGACACTTTACTAAGCTGACGCCCCAGCGACGCCAGCCACATCACCGTATTTTTAAATATGTCTGAGGATTGTTATATTACTTTGTGCTCTTTGTTGTACGTTTTAGTATTTATTATTACGCGGTTTTGCACTGTTGATAAGCTATTTGCATATTAATAAAGGTTATTTGGGTTACAAATCTAATAAGCAATAATTAAATTATTTCTTATAATAAAATACTCCGAAATATCGCTGAAAAGCCTCCGAAATTTTGTCTTTGGAGTTCCGATTCAATCTGTAAAGTAGGTTGCCGTAGCCGCTAAAACTCCAGTGTGCAAAGTCGTTGTAACGCTTGCTTTTCCTGTGGGTTACAGAGGAGCGCCCTTGCTGCAAGGTCGAAGGCTCAAGTCGGACAGCGATAAGCCCCCAATCCCGAAGTCAGGTAGCGGACAGGAACACACAAGGTGCCTTGGGGTTTCCAGCCAGTTAGCACTTCCTGTCATAGATCTCCTTCCGTCCCTAGCCTACTGAAGCACACGTAGTGTCCTGCGGCTAACGCTTTTGAGACTCCGGAAGTGTACACCTCGATTACTGGTATTTTTCAGAAGTCTACATACACTCAGTATCAGAGTGACAACTTCGACATCGTCATGTTCCATTTTTTCCTCTAATCTAGAGTTGTATATACACAAAAGAGAGAGAGAGAGGAACAGAAATGAGTTGTTAAAATGACATTTTAAATTAGAAAACTCATACAATAAAATAATTACAGGCCAAACAGTCCCAGTAAGAGGAGTAAGCTGCAGTCATTCACAACCATCTGGCAGGAGGGCACTTCTGAGCTGAATGTGGATACCGAGTTGACACATGCGTGTTCACCGTCGCATTAGCCTTGTCAACTGCGCTTCCGATAACGAGCGCAATAAAAGATTCGTGTCCTTGTTTGATGCTGCTGCTCCCTGTTCGTTATAAGCAGTGAGTATCAGGTAGTCCGCGTCAACATTGTAACGGAAGCTGTAACAGACTGAAAGCAGCTCTTATTCGTTTTATCCGGCTGCTTAGCGTCCGTAGGCGAAAAATGGTTCAAACGGCTCTGAGCACTATGGGACTCAACTGCTGAGGTCATTAGTCCCCTAGAACTTAGAACTAGTTAAACCTAACCAACCTAAGGACATCACAAACATCCATGCCCAAGGCAGGATTCGAACCTGCGACCGTAGCGGTCTTGCGGTTCCAGACTGCAGCGCCTTTAACCGCACGGCTACTTCGGCCGGCCCGTAGGCGAAAAATCTTTGCCAATTGTGGATTTGACACTTCCTTCCATGTTTTGTTGTCCTTTCTATTAGGAACCATACTTCTGTTTCATCGGCTGGCTTCTTGTTTGCAACTTAGTGCACTAGCTGGTTTCATGCACACGATCTTGTCATCCTCTTTATGCAATAAATCAACGTAGTGTCATCTGAGAGACTGCTAGACGAACTTGAAATCGTGAACTTTTTTATTCGATCTGTCATGAATTAACAGCAAATTACAGATTTTTATGAACATTAATATCGTCTGTACAACTACAAATTAACTATAAATGAACACAAATTAGAGATTTGTTTCTAGATACTAATTTATGACATTAATGGAGAACGTACATATAACAATTCGACTGGATAAGTGGTTCATGTTTTAATATCAATACGGACATACCGCATATCATGAATAACCTGTCAGTGGAATGAATGCAGACCGTTATCAGAGTCAACAGATTTGCCCACGGAACCACACTCAGAACTATTTTTGTCTGTTTCAACGTTTAATTGTTTTCTCCTGCCTGTAAAGGCTTCATTCTGCCTCGAATGGGTAAGGGGAAAGTGGAATGTCTGACCTCGCGAAGAGAGGTCTTAATCTATTACTTGATCTATACATTAAGAATATCACAAGATCGTGTGTATGAAACCAGCTAGTGCACTACGCTGCAAACAAGAGGCCAGCTAATGAAACAGAAGTATGCTTCCTAACAGAAAGGACAACTAACAACGGAAAGAAGTTTCAAATCCACAATTGGCAAAGATTCTTCGACTGGGGATGGCGGTTTCATATGGTTCAATAATAGTTAAAATAATTATGTGGACAGAAATAGGCAAGCTCTAAGGAGCAAACAGTTTCACGCGAATACAGCAAAGATCTGCCATTACTCCATCAACCAGATGCAACTTTCCAAAAGTTTTGTAATAGATTATTATGTTTGTGGGTAAAGCTAAACAGGTTAGCCCTGGCGCTCAGTACTTTTGAGAGGGATGCAAAGGGCATTGTTTCCCTGCTAACTGGACCTATGGTGTCAAGGAGAACCGAAATTCATTGAACTCTGATATCCAGGGTCGTTGGAAAGCTGAAATTAGCCAAGAGTAGCACAGCAGACAGTGGGGATTTCCTGAGAGGAAACAGGCCGTCACACCAAGTGACAGTCTCAGCAAAAGGAAAAGCAGCCGTTCAGCTAGCTAACAGCGCATCACTTTCATGAAGGAAAGAATCTAGCTTATGGTGACAGGCACTTAGAAACGTTGTCTGGCCATATCATGCACCTACGTTTAACACACGATAAGAGCTCATTGTTCAGTGTCTCTACGAGAATGTGAATGTGTTTTGCTTGGGTAAATGAAATTCCACTAGGTATAGGTTACATACTCATTGTTCCACTGTACTTAAAAAACACTAAACGATCGAGTGGAACTCGGTCTTATTGCGCTGCAAGTCTGTTTCTCAACTATATATATAGATATATATATATCGCCTACTTTTACTGCAACTAGCCCCCAATCGGTACGATGCTGATGTAATACGGACATGTTCCAGTGCCTTCCAATACGACGGCGTCATATTTCAGAGATTTAGAATATACTAGTAGTTTTGCCACAATATATTTCATTTGGCGCCTGGATTTTACACCGTAATAGAACCACATTAGACAGTTACGCATACACATTTATCCTACAAGATATAGAACAACTTAATTAAGTAAAGGAGACTTAACTAATGTGAAGTTCTCGGATTTCCAGCGGGATGAGTTCGCCTAAATGGCGCCTAGAAACCCGAGAAATTTATACCAGTTCAGATTCCTGGAAAGACAACGAGATCTCAGTACCTTTCGTCACTTACGTTATTGTATTCCGTCAAACATAGATAAATATCTTTAACTGTTCACTTCTTATATTCACGAAATGTTCTATACTTACAACATAATAGAGTCACTTACTTTTTTTGTTCCGTTTTTCCCGATTTTATGAGCTTTTTGTCGCACTAACCTTCAGTAATCTAGAACTGTTCATCAACGTCGCATTTAAATTACACGCTCCGTTTCAACAACTAGTAGCAGCCTTCGGTAGTTGAAATGAAGTGCCACAAGAGGTGCACAAAGTGGACAATAGAAGCAAAATTTAGAACATAATTAAAAAAATTCAATCTATTTAACTACGGAGACTGGTAGGCATTATATCTGCAGTACACAGGCACCAAATATGCGTAAAAGAGCTTGACGTCTGCAAGTGAGTGGAAACCGATCTGTCTTAGTTGCAGAATTGGAACCGTATTCCCACCTTCCGTCCCGAATGTCAGTAGTGACATGGAAAAGGAATGTCAAACACCAGTCTCTTCTCCGAAGAATAACGCATCTAACTAACGTGCTGCTGCCGTGAAATCTTTTCAAATAAAAGGTTTATCTTCAAGTAGTGGATTAAAAAACTCCAAAAAAATTTTCGTAGTGACTAAGATAACTCGAACAGATTTAGCGCATGTAACTTCATCGAATAAGTTCTGTGAAATAAAAAATATTATGATTCGCTCTCACATTATTAGATACAGACATCTGAGTGATTTCAAGGAAGTACAACACAAAGACGTAGAAAATATAATTACGATAATGAGTAAATGTTACGTACGTATTTATTTGTTCCATGTGCTGGCAAAATATCCGAAAAAATATCCTAACAGCAAGTGTTTCGCGTTAGGACGTGCTACATTCACCCGAAGAGCTGACGCTGCAGTTATGAAGTCAAGTCCCCAACCAGCCATCGAGATACAGATTTCCTGTGTTTTCCCTAGATTACTCTAAGTGAATGCCCCGACGCCTCCTTTAAATAGTCCATGGGTTACATCCTTCCCCACCCTCATACAAACAACGGTTGCTCTACGTCTCTAACGACCTTGATATCAACCGGATGCTAAACTATGTCGCTGTTTTGTAACTACTTTTTCATTTCTGTTAGCTGCTATACTAGGCTATTTTACTTACCTGTAAATTCAACAAATCCATGACAGTTGCTTCATGAGGGGTTTCAGTTTTTTGGCTGAATGAACAAAACATAATTTTATTTAACTCGAACATAAACACGTATAAGAGGAAAGTAAGTTTTTCGCCGTTGACGAGGGATGAAAACTGATCTTTGCACGAGATGTCACTTCCTTCATTAACATTTTCATCCAACTTCTCTTAACAGACACCATAATTTATTAAAATTTTTGCACTGACTGTCACTCCCAAAATGAAATCAAAATAGTGTACCACCTGGTTGTAGCAGGAGCATCGGCTGAATACTAGCGTCATGAAAATATAATTCTGTCAGACACGGCAAAGGACTCGTAAGACCAGTTGAACGGAATGGATGCTGTCTGGAAAAAAATGTAAAATGATCATCATCAAAAGTAAAATACGGGTAAGGGGACGATAAACAGTTCAGACACGGAGATATTAGAAGCTTTTAAAATGTGATGCTACATGACAATATTGAGAAATAGATGAGTAGAGAGAATACCTACTGAGGAGGTGCTGAATCGAAATGGGGAGAAAGGGTAATTTATGGCACAATACGGTTAAAACAGGCGACACATACTGAGACATCAAGGACACATCAGTTTATTAATGAAGTGGGCGTGTGTGTTGATTGTAGAGGCTCACTAAGGCATGAATACATTAAAAAGCCTCAAATGGATTTAAGCTGCAATAGCTACGCAATGCAGAGATGAAGATGTTTGCACATGATAGATGGCGTGGAAAGCTGCATCAAACCTGTCTTCCTACAGAACAGCGCAAAATATTGGTGAATTATCTATTGTTAATACTTATTCGCTATAGAAATACTTTGAAACACTGTTCTTAGATACGTGTGATGTAGCTTTTTACACTACCACATTTCTATGAAAATAAGACTAAACCTTCACCACTTTAAGTATTCATGAAGAACTGCCCTATTGCTTACGGGTTATTCTTACATCTTGGCAGCCTGCACGCGACGAGTAGGTCACGGAAGAGCAAAATGCTGACATGTGTCGAGTGAGACAGTATCTTCTGACTTGGTAAAATGCGCGGACGTGTACTTTTAACCTCAAATTAGAATATAAGGAGATAAAATGGGGAATGAATATTACAGAAAATGTTACTGTTTTCGTGTGACTCGTACTTCTGACAACACCAGATACTAACTACATATAGATATGCTATAAAGCATAAAGAACCTGTATAGAAAAGGTTCTTACGATAAGAAACAAGCATAAAGAACCTGTGTAGAAAAGGTTCTCACGATAAGAAACGTTTCTGAAGTTTTCTCTTTTTTGTACATCTGTTACAGCGTCGCGAAAAGCATGTTGATCTACGTTACTAGAAAGCATAAGCTGGAAACTACTCGTTGTAAGCAGAAAAACTTAATGCGTTGTGTGAATTTGACGTTTGCGGGTAAGGTCAGTAGTGGCCAAATGTAATTATATCAGAGTCGGATTTTTCTTTATTTCTTTCATACATAGCTGTCTCAGATTTTTGTTGCACAGTTCGGATTGTTTCATCTCTATTATGATCTAAAAGATTTTTTCGTAAATTTGCAGTTTTCTGCGGCATATTACCATTTTAAAATATAAATTCAGCAATAACAGGGTCTGTCTGTACTTTACATCATGTTGAAGCAGGTAGCTGACAGATCTTATGCTGGGATTAACCGATCAGATGGAGATTTCCAATTTTTATCGTAAAATTGTATGAAATGTAATAACTGGCGACTTGGAGAGTGCCGGCGATATTATTTATGTGACAGCTAGTTCCGCCTTTGGTAGCCACGAGTGTAAAGGGCAAAGCAAACACGTGACACGGCGATGACCACCTCCTCTGTGCTAAATCCTAAGATTGGCTGGCAGCAGTCTGGTTGGCAGTATATCTCCAGTCTTCACGTCTTTCTGCTTCTTAATTTCTGTGTAGAAGTTTCACACCATACCCTTTATAATATGATCTATGTACTTTAGTGTGATCTTTCTAAGCTCTTTTTCGTTAACAGTTCCGTTTATTATTGTTGTTAGTATTGTAGCCATTATTACTGCTTTAAGAGCCACCCACCTCTCAGTAGTTGACCAATAATCTGCTATTCTTTTTAAGATCCGGCTTCATAAACCCCTCTTATCAACAACTTCGTCATTCCTGATATTATGAGTCCCCTTGATTTTCAGAATGCACTTACAGCATTATCCTCGGTCCTCAGAATCAAGGTCTCGCAGCAATACAATGCCACCATGGGTTCTAGGTGGTAAGTTCCTATGGGACCAAACTTTGGAGGTCGTCGGTCCCTACGTTTACACACCACTTAATCTAACTTAAACTAACTTACCATAAGGGCAACACACACCCGTGGCAGAGGGAGGACTCGAACCTCCGACGAGGGGACCCGAGTGAGCCACCATCGGAACGTATGCTTATAGAAATCTTTGTCTAATTTGTAAGTTATTGCTGTTTGATTTTATATTTTATTTTTACTGAATGCACATTCTTCTTGGACAGTTCTGCTTTTTATTTCTTCTTTACTTCTTCCATGTCTAATGATCTTGCTTTCTGAAGAAGTAAATGAGACAACTCGTTGCAGTAGCTTGTCATTTGCGTGTTGCCGCGCGGTCTAAGACGCCTTGCGCGACTCCTCCCCCCCACCCCCCCCCCCCCTCACCGAAGGTTCGAGTCCTCCCTCGGGAATGGGTGTGTATGTTGTCCTTAGAATCAGTTAGTTTAAGTTAGATAGTGTGTAAGCCTAGGGACCGATGACCTCAGCAGTTTGGTCCCATAGGAGCTTACCACAAATTTCTAATTTTTACATACATGTTCTCGAACTTCGGCGTTCCCTCCTTTGCCACAAATCATCACCTTTGTTTTGCACTAGTTTCCTTTATTGCTTTATTGTTATACTCTTTCCCCATGACTTTGTCCGTTTTATTTAATATGTCTTCAAGGTCTTCTTCACCATGTATTACTACACATATATCCAATTTTACTCTGACTTCTGTAAGTGTCTCCACTGTATAGTAATTGATGATAGCGCACCTGTACTGCTTTTTGTGTAGGTGCGCCCACCAGTTACCCTCGTCTCGTTTATACGCATGCATGTCCGAGGGACACTGTAACGTGAAGATACAGACACTATATAATTCATCTGGCTCCAAGCACTATGGGACTTAACATCTGAGGTCATCAGTCCTCTAGACTTAGAACTACTTAAACCTAACTAACCTAAGGACATGACACACATCCATGCCCGAGCCAGGATTCGAACCTGCGACCGTAGCAGCCCCGTGGCTCCGGACTGAAGCGCCTAGAACCGCTCGACACCGCGGCCGGCCCACTATATAATCACAGACATTGTAACCATCAATGATTGTTCCGGAAAGTTGTTCAGGAAGTAATCACGAAGTTCAGTTAAATGATCTACAAACACAGATTTCGATTCTTCACTCAACTGATAGTCATTGTCTTTTAAAACTGTGTAAAGAGCAGCGTGAACGTAATGTATGTCTTTATCATTCGCCGTTTTCTTCCACAATAGCAGTTTCTTTCTGAAGACCGAAATAGTGTATGACATTGGGAGAATGGTGGTCTCTATACCTTGAAGGGATAGATTCAACGACATGGGCTTTTCAACGATGTCAAAATGATATACTAACTGAAAACAAAATCACTGTCTCGAGCTTCTTGGAATTCAAATCTTTCTATTGAGGATTGTAAGATTGAAGTTCATTCCTGAGTTCATACACCCTTTTCAAGACAGTGAGTGCAACTGTAATGTATTGGGGAAATGTGCTCAGTCATCATATCAAAGCACATTTGTGGAAAACATCTTGACATAAGTGGCCGACTTTTAATGAAATTAACCATTTCGGTCACTGCTTCAAGAACGTCATGAAGAGAGAGAGTATACTTTTTGATGGCAGTGCCTTTCAGTGAATAAAACACTGTGTGCAAATAGCATGAGGATCCTATTGACGGATCAGAGTTTGCAATGAGACGTAACAGCGAGTCATACTTGGAACTTGAACTGTACCCATGCCTACACATTTTCACCAGTTAATCTTGTTCTCTTTCATAAAGGAGTGTAGTATTTCAAAGAGGGCTGTTGCTTTTGTTTCAAGGGCTATTTTCCTGCAGACGATTAGGTTCTTATTAAATTTGTTACCACGTGTAAACCGACGTAACAATTTAATTGTTCATCATTGTCGTTGTCTGTAGCTTAATGCAACTGAAGAGTGAAATCATCTGTATCTTTTAACCACCTAACCATTAATCTCGTTAGCCATATTGAGTGTACGACAACTAAAAGTGTTGTCTGACAAAGGAACACGTGCCTGTTGCTTGGCAGATGACGCACCTACCAGAGTAGATACCACGTTTAGAGCATCTGTTAAAGTAAGGCCTTTCGCTATGGTTTGAGGTTTCTTGCTTTCTGTTATACGGCAGGCAACTTCGTATGATGAAACAAGAGCGTTTGTAGTAATCGTAACTTCTTTAGTGAAAATTTTTATTGTTCTGTCATTTCTTTTGTGGGAAAAATGTTCTTGCTGTTTTTATCCAAATACCGTGATTTTTCTCTAAATATCATTTCACTTTATCAGGAAGCATGCCTTCAGTCGCTAGGGACATTGAAACAAATGACATACTCTAGTCGTTCTTTATTTCCAACTCTGGTACACGTGAAACCTAAATTCAATAAACCGTCGTTATACTTCCAAAATATCCGTCCATTCGTGACTATAGAACTGCATGAATCATTTGAAATATCAAGTTTTGTACTTATATTTAAATGTGTCCATAATAAGAGTGGAACACAAATCACAGAACCCAAACAACGATTAATACCGATCTAACCTTAAAACTGAGCCGGCCGGTGTGGCCGAGCGGTTCTAGGCGCTTCAGTCTGGTACCGCGCGGCCGCTACGGTCGCAGGTTCGAATCCTGCCTCGGGCATGGATGTGTGTCATGTCCTTAGGTTAGTTAGGTTTAAGTAGTTCTAAGTTCTAGGGGAGTGATGACCTCAGATGTTAAGTCCCGTAGTGCTCAGAGCCATTTTTTGGAACTTAAAACTGAATAAAAATAAATGATTGAGATAGCACGATTTGACTGCCATCTACCACGCTGTCATAGTCATAACACCCAGCCGTCATTCTGCTAGGTATCACTGCCAGCGCACACGTTGTTCCTTTACTCAAAAAGCGGGTAAACCAAATTATTATATTCCTGTTTCTATGAAACCACCGCGACGCCCATTCTGTAAGGCCACGAAGCACCTAGAGAACCACGACGCTCATTGCAAAAACCTCTGACAGTGTACTAAATACAGTGTTGACAAGATTTTGTAGATTGTAGATTTTTAATTTGAATAGAATACTTTGTCCTATGTATATGACCATGTTCTACCGTAGAATAGTATTCACGTTTGGAAAAGCTATACCCTTCCAGAGTAATCACTGCGAGTTCAGAGAAAGACTGCAGCATGCATAACATGAATGCTATCACTCCAAAAGTGGAATAAGAAAATATATGAAATGTTGTGACTTGGCAACACAGCCAAGCCACTAGGAGAGGAAGCCGAAAGGCACGCGTTTAAGCTCACGCAGGCTGGCGCGAGGTCTGAAACAGGTAAAGTAATTATACTAGTAAAAGAAGGTACGTAGCTTCTGAAAAACTTAACTTTAATCCATAATTGGTGAACATCGGACTGACGGTACATGCATCACAAGATAAATAGCAAATAATAATGGCGCCTTGCTAGGTCGTAGCAAATGACGTAGCTGAAGGCTATGCTAACTATCGTCTCGGCAAATGAGAGCGTAATTTGTCAGTGAACCATCGCTAGAAAAGTCGGCTGTACAACTGGAGCGAGTGCTAGGAAGTCTCTCTAGACCTGCCGTGTGGCGGCGCTCGGTCTGCAATCACTGACAGTGGCGACACACGGGTCCGACGTATACTAACGGACCGCGGCCGATTTAAAGGCTACCACCTAGCAAGTGTGGTGTCTGGCGGTGACACCACATGAAACTTCTGTTACAGGCCAATGTCTGAAAGTGTGCCAAGATGCAACACAGTCTGCTACACAGTAATACTAATAATAAGCGTCCATGGTCTTCAGTCCGAAGAATGGTTTAAAGCAGCTCTCTACACGTACAGTGTAGCTGCATGTCATTGGCAAATACAACGCTGCAGTTTCTTCTTGCTTTCAGACGTTCACGGTATCAACACAGCAAGGTCATTTCGGTCGAAATTGCAAGTCAAGATATTTCAGATAATAATAATAGTAATAATAATAATAGACATACTAAGGAACAAGTTATATGGAGTTTCAGACAGAAGGAAAATCGATTATATACGTCAAGAGAAAATGTAACCTACGTACAATTTCTGATTTACGCAACACCAACAACAAGAACAAACTGTAACCCTACTGCAGAGTGCTAGTGTTTAACTTTTTGCTGCCAGTGCAGTCATTATACACAGAGGGCAAGCTTAATTGGCCAAAGGTGGATAAAGGAAGCGACTGTGGCCTTTTTGAAGGAATCATTCTGGTACTCATGTCAAGTGATTTGTATAAATCGCTGTAAACCAAAACTTTGCTAGCTGGAGGAGTCCGCCACGCTACCGCAGTTGTTCTACACATCAGCGCGTTTGTCAAGTATCGAACCCAGACAGATGCTTCCTAAAATATGTTCCAACGTTCTAAGGAATTAAGTGGACCTCTTTATAAATCATCCACAGGAAAATGGTTCTAGTGATACCAAATCCATTGTCCTGCCTAGGAACGACGGAATCCAGCATGATGTAAAAATACATTGGAGTTTGACAACTAGTTCCACAGGTGAACAGATGAAGAGATCTGATATTACTAGCTTCACCTTGTGAAGATTAAAATTTTCAAGGCGAACGGGATATTCAAAGTAGTTTCAGACTGACAGCCGGTCGTCATTAACTACAGTCCATGGTATTTCGACTGGGCGCTTGCTAGTCATCTTCAGGTGAACCATCGAAGACTAAAGAAGATTTTTCCCGTTCCCCAGTTTATTAGTGCGCTGTGTGTGTTCTACGCATGCTTTAAGATAGTGGTGGCAGAAGGTTCTTTTAAGCAGGTGCCAGAGAGCTACTTTCAAGCGCCAGAAAACAGGGCATGTGCAGCTACGGTGACGTATGAACCCCGTCTCGGTGCTTGCTCTGCTCAAATGCCTTTTGTCCCATTTATGCTTGGAATTTCATTGCTTGTTCACCTGTGGAACTAGTTGTCAAACTCCAATGTATTTTTACACAGTGCTGGATTCCATCGTTCCAAAACTAAAATGCTATATTTGATAGTTTTTGCGTTACAATTTGCGTACTAAGAAATCTCCGTGCTTAGATACACTGCTGCTTCCATGAACTATCAAAAGGATGTCGTTTATTGTGTAACTTGGTGCAGTTAAAATCGGGAAATGCTACGATGGTGTATAATGAGTCCTACGCTTTCACCCATATAATCGCAATGAAATACCTCCAAAAAGCACTTATACACTGATCTAGCAGAGTGGAGAAGTGTTGCGCAGCGCGGGGTAGCGGCGCGGTCTGAGGGTTCGCGCGGCTCCCCCCGTATGAGGTTCGAGTCCTCCCTCGTGCATGGGTGTGTGTGTTGTCCTTTGTGTAAGTTAGTTTAAGTTAAATTAAGTAGTGTGTAAGCCTAGGGGTCGATGACCTCAACAGTTTGGTCCCGTAGGAACTTACCACAGGACTGTGCGGCTGGTCCCGGCGGTTGTTCGAGTCCTCCCTCGGGCATGGGTGTGTGTCTTTGTCCTTAGGATAATTTAGGTTAAGTAGTGTGTAAGCTTAGGGACTGATGACCTTGGCAGTTAAGTCCCATAAGGTTTCACACACATTTGAACATTTTTTGAACTTACCACAAATTTCCTAGAAAAGAAGTGTTGCCTGTAATTTGTGCAGGCAAGCTTTATATTTGAGTTGCTTAATCAAATGGGCTCTATCTATAAAGCCAACGTTTTTGTTGTATGAAATTAGTGACTCATGTTATGTCTTTTAGTATGAGTACAGGCATTTAAGTCTTTGCTGGTCAAATAAACTTAGATAATATCGAGACGTTAACATTGCTACGACGTGAAATAGCTGATTACTGGAAGAAGAGATCTTATACATTTAGATGTTGGCTTTGTACTATTCATTGGTCTTTTCTAAGTGAGAACAACGTCTGAGATAGGCGGAGAGAGTGACGTCGGCATGTATTACGCTATTAAACCAGACATAGGACAGTGTCAGTATCTGGTCCATGTTGTGTTATGAACTAAATCACTCATAATCCTTTTTCTTGGATATTAAAGTTCAGGAAAGTAGTTTTAAATAATTTGAAGTTTAAGTTAATCTGCTGCCTCATTAAATTTTCCTCATTCCTATATAATGTCAGTGAGTGGTGACGAAGAGCACCAACAGTACCGAAATAACTGTGGCATTGTGCGGTATTTTCGTTCTTTTATTATTTGATATTAACGAAATCAAGATAAAATTGAGGAAGCAACCAACACAAATTAAGAAATAACGTGAAGCCTAGACAGGGTACCAGGAAGTTGTCGAATCGTGTCGTGTCATGGAAAATATTGTGTTTCACGGAAGAAAGGTGTGATAACAGAAACCATTTATTCTGCTGAACATATCTGAAACAAATTATTTTATTCCATATTACTGACTAGATTCGCCTGCTTAATCACTCTCAAGTGCCAGCAGCATTAACAGAGCTGACCTTACGTCGGAAAGGAAACAACGCATCAGTGAATACGACAGCAAAATCAGTGTTTCGTAAACGACACTAAAAAGCATAATTCGGCTTAAAATGCACATTCATAAGTCCAATTCATACTGAAGTACTGGTATTAGGCATTCCGGTGTGGTTTTCGGAATTCGAATTTTCTTGGAATATTCTCTCATGTTTGGTGCTTTACTATGACATAAAAAGTGACCTATTAATGCTTTACGCACGAGGAAATGAAAATGTGCACTTGAAATTGAGCGAATAGTTTAAACTACTCAATAGTGTCGAATGAAGTAGTTGGCTTCAAATCAATTAACTACTTCAGGGGAAAGACTACTTGCCAAATGTCTTCAGAAAACCAACAAAAAATAACTTCCATGTTCCGTAAAACGATTAATGCTGGTAACGTAGAAATAAAAACAAATCAGTAAGCTGAACCAAATGGTCAATTATTTTAGTCTTTCGCGATTATGTTAATGTATTGTAATTCACTTGCTACCTCTCAGTCACAGAAATCAGTTTGTTTTCACATTTAAATCTACAACAACATCCATACTCCGCAAGCCGCGTGGCGGTGTGTGGCGGAGGGTACTTCGAGTACCTCTATCTGTTCTCGCTTCTATTCCGGTCTCGTATTGTTCGTGGAAAGAAAGATTGTCGGTATGCCTCTGTGTGGGCTCTAATTTCTCTGACTTTATCCTCATGGTCTCTTCGCGAGATATCCGTAGGAGGGAGCAATATACTGCTTGACTCCTCGGTGAAGGTATGTTCTCGAAACTTCAACAAAAGCCCGTACCGAGCTACTGAGCGTCTCTACTGCAGAGTCTTCCACTGGAGTTTATCTATCATCTCTGTAACGCTTTCGCGATTACTAAATGATCCTGTAACGAAGCGAGCTGCTCTCCGTTGGACCCTCTCTATCTCTTCTATCAACCCTATCTGGTACGGATCCCACACCGCTGAGCAGTATTCAAGCAGTGGGCGAACAAGTGTACTGTAACCTACTTCCTTTGTTTTCGGATTGCATTTACTTAGGATTCTTCCAATGAATCTCAATCTGGCATCTGCTTTACCTACGATCAACTTTATATTATCATTCCATTTTAAATCACTCCTAATGCCTACTCCCGGATAATTTACGGAATTAACTGCTTTCAGTTGCTGACCTGCTATATTGTAGCTAAATGACAAAGGATCTTTCTTTCTATGTATTCGTAGCACACTACACTTGTCTACCTTGAGATTTAATTGCCATTCCCTGCACCATGCGTCAATTCGTTGCAGATCCTCCTGCATTTCATTACAATTTCCCATTGTTACAACCTCTCGATATACTACAGTATCATCCGCAAAAAGCCTCAGTGAATTTACGATGTTATCAACAAGGTCATCTATGTATATTGTGAATAGCAACGGTCCTACGACACTCCCGTGCGGCAGACCTGAAGTCACTCTTACTTCGGAAGACTACTCTCCACTGAGAATGACATGCTGCGTTCTGTTATCTAAGAACTCTTCAATCGAATCACGCAATTGATCTGATAGTCCACATGCTCTTACTTTGTTCATTAAACGACTGTGGGGTACTGTATCGCACGCCCTGCTGAAGTCAAGAAACACGGCATCTACCTGGGAACCCATGTCTATGGCCCTCTGACTCTCGTGGACGAATAGCGCGAGCTGGGTTTCACACGATCGTTTTTCGAAACCCATGCTGATTCCTACAGAGTATATTTCTAGTCTCCAGAGAAGTCATTATACTCGAACATAATACGTGTTCCAAAATTATACAACTGATCGACATTAGAGGTCTACAGTTCTGCACATCTGTTCGACGTCTCTTCTTCAAAACGGGGATGACCTGTGCCCTTTTCCAATCCTTTGGAACGCTACGCTTTTCTAGACACCGGCGGTAAACCGCTGGAAGAAGGGGGGCAAGTTTCTTCGCGTACTCTGTGTAAAATCGAACTGGTGTCCCATCAGGCCCAGCGGCCTTTCCTCTTTTGAGCGATTTTAATTGTTTTTCTATCCCTTTGTCATGTATTTCGATACCTACCGTTTTGTCATCTGTGCGACAGTCTAGAGAAGGAACTACAGTGCAGTCTTCCTCTGTGAAACAGCTTTGGAAAAAGACATTTAGTATTTCGGCCTTTAGTCTGTCATCCTCTGTTTCAGTACCATTTTGGTCACCGAGTGTCTGAACATTTTGTTTTGATCCACCTACCGCTTTGACATGAGACCAATATTTCTTAGGATTTTCTGCCAAGTCAGTACATTGAACTTTACTTTTGAATTCATTGAACGCCTCTCGCACAGCCCTCCTCACACTACATTTCGCTTCGCGTAATTTTTGTTTGTATGCAAGGCTTTGGCTATGTTTATGTTTGCTGTGAAGTTCCCTTTGCTTCCGCAGCAGTTTTCTAAGTCGGTTGTTGTACCACGGTGGCTCTTTTCCATCTCTTACGATCTTGCTTGGCACATGCTCATCTAATGAATATTGTACGATGGTTTTGAACCTTGTCCACTGATCCTCAACACTATCTGTACTTGAGACAAAACTTTTGTGTTTTCCGTCAAGTACTCTGAAATCTGCTTTTTGTCACTTTTGTTAAACAGAAAAATCTTCCTACCTTTTTAAATATTTCTATTTACGGCTGAAATCATCGATATGACGGAGAGCTGCGCACGAAGTAAAAACAGAAAACACCAAAATAAGGAAACGTAAACGCAGGTCATGTGGAGACTATACTCATTCCAACTAAAGACAGCTGTGCACATGCTAGGGTCTTGCCATTTGGGAGTGTGAAAATTTTTGCGGACAGATTCTGGCTGTCTGCTACTCATTGCTTAAACATCAGACAGACACACTCCAAGTAGCCAGAAGCAAGAGAAGACGCTGCTTAAACGCGTCTTCAGCGCTGCACATGCGCGTTGAGCCCGCTGACAGCTGCTGAAACGGACCTACACTCACCGCACTACTCCGCGGTCAGCGCCCTCGCTTGTGCAATTGCGGAACTCAGCTGTCCTCAAGACTATCTTTCGCCACGGTCATTAGCGTTATCTGCCGTCTTCGTATGGAGAAAATCATCAGATTTTTCGCCATGCCCATTTCTACGGATTCCTTAATAGCGGAGTCCCAAAATGACATAACTGCGAAAAAATTATTGTTTTCTAACACACTGAATGGGCAGTTGAGGTAACAATGTTCAGCAACAGCAGACTTGTTTGGGTGCACAAGGCGAGTTGATGTTCAGGGCAGCATTCTTTCACTGTGTACGTGAGAAGGTATTTTGCAGATTCCGGTCTTTCACTATAACAAATTGCCCTTCACTAACCCGACGAGTTCTGAAATTTTAGGTGGTGGGCGAAAAACCACTTTAACCCGAAATTTTTCGATGATTCTGGCTATCTTGAACGCAATATTGCCAACAACGGGAGGAAAAGCTAGCGGTTTTGCTGGCATGCTATCCTCTTAATTCACTTTTTTGTTTTTGCCTTTAAATGGCAGTGTGTTGCTAATCTGCTCGCTAGTTTTTCCTTTTTCTCTGAACACTGTCGATAGGTGGGTGAACTCTTTAGTCAAACGTCCGGATTCGAGACTATATAAGTTCTGTGTGCAAATGTTTTAAACACACTAATAGTCTGCGACTTGCACATAGCACTGCAAATAGCTGCCTCCGCGATATAATAGCAACACCCGGCCATAGTGCCCTCGAAATACCTGCGCGCCGGCGCTGCTCCAATCACAGCGTGCCACGTCACCGCGGGCTCACCGACGGCGGGCATGTTTCTACGCCGCCAGGGCTTCATCAGTACACGTGCATCACACTGATACGGTCTCTTCCTGGAGTACGTTACTGCTGGTACCACGACGCCAGCACACTCGAATCGCCCTCAACTGGACTTCGACTCTGCTTGGAACTGGACTACACGATCACCCGTGTCATCCACGGAATTTGCTAATCGCTGTCTCAGTGGCAGCGCTAGCCAGTCACTGGAGTTGTGTATAATTCTGTTTCCTGTCTTCGTTGATAGAGAAATAAGCTGTGTTGATCACTCATGCGTTCTGTTATTCGTTGTACCTCGATGCACGAATACAACAGTACGCTTGGTGACGATTTGGAAAATTAGAGTGTTTGAAAGTGCTTTCCACTGCTTGCTAGAAGTGTAACGAGGAAAAGTGCTCCTTCTCCCACGAAGAACTTGAATGTTTTGCATTCACCCTGCTTATTCGCATTTGTCTATGAGTAAAGATTTGCCCCGTAACAAGCTACAGGCTATCATGGGGAAGCTCACATATTACTTTAAGGGGGGGATGGTCATGAAAAACCCACACCATCTAAAATACACACCAAACCTACAATTTTAAAGATACGACAATGAAAGTTTGTGCCAAACTTTACATGAAATTTTCGCATTTACTGTTACGTTCAATAAATTATATAAATTTAACTTTTCTGTGGAATTAAAAATTTTATTCAAAAATCCATATATCTACCTTTTTCTCAAAAGCTATTTAAGAGATTTCTACAAAATTTTCTCTATTTAATCTTTTTGGTTTTCTGTATACACTGAATAGGGGAAATTTAATAATGTTTTAATTTTAATTTTGTAAGTATAATATGAAATTCATGCAAAATTCCAAGCTGTTTGTCCCATATCTCAGCTTCCGCAAAGATTTCCAAAATTTACTTGTGAGGCAACATTTATTGGGGTTATCAAAATAAGTGTACAAAATTTAATAGTTATGTCTTCATAGATTCTGAGAAAAGGGTACATAAACTTTAAAAAACATAATTTTCATGAAATGCGATTTAAAATTCAACCTAACGTTTTTTCTTATGTCACTTCAGGAGGCCCTAGATTTTTACTGAGGCTCCTCTTTCCCTTCAGGGCTTCTCTTCTGGTTTTTTGTTGTCTGCCTTTTTCCTTTACCAAATCTTCAACTGACTTTTCAGCTGCAGAGAGGCGCTGTAAATATATTTTTCTCAAGAAGTCTTGAGTGAAACTTCATATCTTGTAGCCCATTAACTCTAATGCCTTCATCTTCCCTATGTTCCCGTTATTAAATACAAGAACTGCACATAAGCTGCACTTCTGACAACTGTATCGGATGGAAATGTGATTTTAATTACTCATTTCCATATGAGTGAAGTTAGACTCCATAATTTAGACTCATTTGGATTCAGGGTTCTGCCATGAACACGCATATCTAGAAGTTCAGGATCGGGTATAAACCTGTAGGTAGGCTTAACAACATCCAGGATACAATTTGGAAGCCTCTCCTTATGAATATAGGGGTTATTATCCCTCTGAGATAGCTAATGGGGTACAGAGTATGAACCTAACCTTATTGCTGGTTTGTTGCTATTTCTCACGTCTTGCATTTACTAACTTCTGCAAACGAAGTTTATCCAGTTTTTCTATACACTCTTTGTGACTGTGGCATGCTGAAAGAAGCGAACACTTGCGTAAATCTCAGTCAGTATCAAAAGGCAAAACAACAATTGCTTTTTCATAAACAAAGCAGGTTGTTTGTTATTGTTCCTAAGATATGGAAGAGAATCAGTCACACAGTCACAGTCACAAATCCAAGGATACTTCACAGCCTTTTAGATGTATCCCAGGCAAGTTTTCTTGAAAGTATTACACGAAATGTCCGCAGCTCGTGGTCGTGCGGTAGCGTTCTCACTTCCCACGCCCGGGTTCCCGGGTTCGGTTCCCGGCGGTGTCAGGGATTTTCTCTGCCTCGTGATGACTGGGTGTTGTGTGATGTCTTTAGGTTCGTTAGGTTTAAGTAGTTCTAAGCTCTAGGGGACTGATGACCATAGATGTCAAGTCCCATAGTGCTCAGAGCCATTTGAACCATTTTTATTACACGAAATCGTTGTTCACCGAGCTATTATTGAGGGGTTGCTTCAGGAAGTGCGCGTGGCAGGAAGGTCGCATCACGCATTTCATTATTTTTCAGGAACTTCGGCGACGATCTCATCATTGAAACTTTCGGAATTTATTGCCCATGAGTTTTACTAATAAATAAAAATAAATTCAAAATTGACATTTTCGGTCAATTTCATTAACGTTTATTGCAAAAACTGCACAGCTGCTGCTCCTTTGAGCTGGCTGCGCCGGAAAAGTGTTCCCTTTGTATGGCCTCAAGAATGTCACGACATATTTTAGCAGTTAAAATAGGCGTTGTTATGTTGTCGTTGTCTGAGTCACTTTGATCCAGCTAAGCATGTTGTGTTAGCTATATATGCATCTTGTTACGGTGTAACTTAAAACAACAACCTGCCCCTCCGCAACGGGATTGGAGCTGTGCTCTCCAATAGACTTGGTTGGTTCTAGTGATAGGTCCATTGCTTTTGCCTTGTAAACTCTCAACAATGTGCAGTGCACTTACAGTCAACTCGAAAAAGACGCCTCGCTATCATCTATGATGTTACAAAATTCCATGAATATTTGTACGGTCGGAAGTTCTATTTGATTAGAGATCATTGGCCTTTAACGGCTTTGTTGAATTTTTCCAAGGCTTCCCCACCACATACAGCGCAAAAATTACAACGCTGAGCTTTGTTATTGTCTAATTATCAGCAGGAATTGTTGTGTAGGACAATTGCACAACATTGGAACGCTTACTTGTTGTCTCAGTTACCAGTCGGTACGACACAGTGTTTGATTCGTCTGAGGAATCATGTTATCAAATTGATCCTCATGATTTTCACATTCCTCAAAATTTTCTTTTCGATTTTCAGCGTACTGCTGGAGCAACTGCATCTGACCCAGCTCTTCAGGCCGCTTTGAAAAACGTGCGACATGTAGTTTGAAAGAAAGCCCCACCCAGTGGCACGTTGTCACTTTCCGCACGATCACGTGGTATCCATGTGGTCATATGTTATGTTATTGCCTGCAGAGAATGACGATGCACGGGTTGTGATTCCTCATTCTCTCTAATGGAAAGTATTGTCACTATCCCACCAAGATTACTGGGGTGTAGTTCGCACAAATCAACTCGCCCGACATCATTGTCCTTGGCAGGATATGGACGCTCAAATTCAACAGCTGACCTCTAGTTGCAATGTGTGTGCAGTGCGTCAGTCCGCCACACCCCCTGCCCCCAACAACGCATTTCCAATGGCAATATCTGTCCGGACCATTGCAATGTGTACACAGTGATTTCACGGATTAATTTTGGAAGTCGCGACGGCTGTTGGTGGTCGACGCATACGGTAACTTTTCTTTTTTTAGTCCCCGTGACTCTCCACACTACGGCTAGTACTGTCTCGGCTTGGGCTTCAATTTCTTGTCTTAAAGGTCTTCCTGAGGACCTTGTCCCGAACAATGGACCACAATTCACGTCAGCCGTTTTCCCACATTTTTGGCCGACAGCAGCAGAGCTATGTAAATACTGCTCCTTTTCATCCTCAGTCTAATGCCAAAGCTGAGCGGTTTGTTCGAACGTTCAGAAGTCACGTGGAGAAGCTCCATTTGTCCCGCACACTGGAGCAAATCTCAAAGATTCCTAACGCTTCTTGTCACGATGAAATGTCTCCATGTGAGCCGTTCCATTTATCTTGGAAAGCAACCTTCGGTTTCGCTACAATTCTTAATGTCTCAAATGTTCGGTATGACTATAACTGGAGATAAAGATGGACGAGAGTGCGTGATATTACAGCAGCATTTCAACGCCAAAAGTGAATGTCTTTTTCAGTTACAATTTCGTAGCTATGTTCTGTATATATCTGTGTAATCCATTATCATGCATTCATGTCGTATCTTTCCTATCCCCACTATCGTCTGCTAGTATGAATGTGTGGTCTGTCTGTAGCTGACACCTCAGGTTTTCTGAGTTGCCAGGAAGTTTCCTTGAATTTTAAGGCAGTTTAGACAACCATTGTGTAGAGCTTTGAACACAGCTACGTTGGATCAGAGAGGCATTAATGGCAACTAGTCAGTATCCATTCTGAGGTTGGTACAGATAGAAACCGCTCAAGCTCTTTGAGCCCTTCCGTGTGGCTGTATAGATCCCGGCCACGAGGCAGGTTAGTTTTTACTCTTTCCTGGGACGCCGGTAGGTAAGGATACTCTGAGTAGGAAGTTCGGTGGCTAAGTTGAAATACGTAAGAGTTAGCTCTGTTTGAGTTTCCGGTAGTCACTTCGGTATGTGGAATTGATAATCATGCCGCATCAGTTATTTCAGTCAGAGAACGGTATTCGTTTTATTAGTATTCATTTTATTCGATCAGATCTTTTGTGCAATTGCAGCTTGACGTGGATGAGCGGTGTCGCCAAGTGTTTTACAGTTTTAGTTAGTTTCGTGTATTATGTGCGAATGTGTCCCGTGCTTTGTGGAATACTTGTGTTAAATTTTATTTACTTTACCGTCTAATCTGTTTCTCATTCCCACGAACTCGGTAGCACGTTCGCTGCTCCATCACGTACGTTTCTTTGCGAACCATGAGGTTCTAGTTCGACGTAAACACCTCTCGTATTCGAACTAAAACATCATTTTCATCGCGGAGTGTGTGTGCTCATGTTTGATAAATTTATTTAGAGAATTACTGAGTTGTAAGAAATTTCAGAACTGGACTTTGTTCTCTGAAACTGATCGTTAAGGCCAGTCGCGCTCTGACTGCGTGAGCTTACGTGTGGAGTAGCGCAGTTTTTTTCTAAATTCTATCTTTGCTTGTGTCAATGATCAGTGTGAACGTGGTTGTGTGATCTTTATAAATCGTAAATAGCCGGCCGGGGTGGCCGAGCGGTTCTAGGTGCTACAGTCTGCAACCACGCGACCGCTCCGGTCGCAGGTTCGAATCCTGCCTCGTACATGGATGTGTGTAATGTGCTTAGGTTAGTTATGTTTAAGTAGTTCTAAGTTCTAGGGGACTGATGACCTCAGAAGTTAAGTCCCATAGTGCGCAGAGCCATTTGAACCATTTTTTAAATCGAAAATACTGTATCATGTGTCGAGATTCACTCGCCAGCATTCCAAGTAACTGTGTTTTAACTTGACATCTGTGTGTGTGTTATTTTTAATAAAGAAATAACTGTCAGTTACTGCTAAATTTGTTGCTATTGCATCGCACAGCGCCCCTCTGCTCCCTAGTCAGGATCCTTATAGCCAATCAGTTTGTACCTCCCCTTAATAATGTTTAAATGAAATTTATCATTTATCAAATGACGTGTGAGGTGGCGCATTTTAACCAGTCTAATTAACTAATACTTAAATAAATTTGGCCCACTAACCAGAAATTTGGTGTTTGGTACTTGTTCGAGGCAAGTGAACATGCTCTCTAGTTGCACAGTCATTCTTGGGATTTAGAAAATAACAGAAGAGGTATTTTGTGAAGTTGATCCTACCAGTACCTTGCACTAGTAAAAGATGGCAGGTATCATTCAACGTGACGGGTAGTCCCCAGTAGAATTATTACACGATCGTTATCATCGTACCCTGTTGCATCTTCCGCGGCAGCCACCAAAAGAGTTTGTTACACTGGGTCAGACTAAGTTTTAGCCGCAGGACGAAGTTCTCTTCAAAATTTTTGGCAAGAAACAGCGTTGGGAGCACGGTGTCATCAGACAAGTATTGGTTTGTTCGTATTACGTCGTTCAAGGTTCCTTTGGGCTGCATCGGCGTCACTATAGAAGCAGCTGTGGCGCTCCTATGTCAGTGATTCTGCAGCAGGATTTTTGGCCGCAGACCCAACACGCCGGTGGAGTCTGCAACACCTGTCTGCCCCTTCACGGTCGACGCTGTCCAGAGTGGTACCGAAGGAGACCGACGTGGCACCGCCGCCGACGGCCCGGCAACCTGAACCGATGTCCGTGGAGGCGCCGAGCCGAACACCAGTCACGACTACTGTGCAGTTTCACTTGCAGTCAACATGGCCATAACGTCTGCGTCACTGGATGAGGGAGTGCCTCCTATGATCGGTTCTTTGGCCCGTCACTCATAAATTGGATGCCAGAGTGCACACAGGGAGCTGCCATCGGCTGTCCTTACATCCATGTCCACCCATGTACATCAGGATTCAGGCCTCCACCCCCTCCCCCGCCCCCCTTTCCACAGTTTTCATCTGGCACAGCATTACACGAGACTGTGTGGAGGTTTGCGGGAGGAGGGAGGTCAGGTCAGGTCGGGGAGGGATGCTGTATTGTCTGGTTGTCTGAAAGACGAGATCCTATGTCCCCTAGACCTAGACGAAGACACGACCTCAAGAAGTTCCAAACGCCGAAGCTGTCGGAAGATTACTTCAGTCTATGTGGATACTCTGGAAATCACAATTAAGTACCTGGCACAGGATTTATCGAACCACCACACAATAATTCTCTATTATTTCAATCTCGAATAGCGCCCGGAAAGAACGAACACCTATATCTTTTCGTGCGAGCTCTGATTTCCCTTACTTTATTATGATGATCGTTTCTCTCTAAGTAGTTCGGTATCAACTAAATATTTAAGCATTCGGAGGACAAATTTGATGATTGAAATTCCGTGAGAGCATTACGCCGCAACGAAAAACGCCTTCGTTTTAATGATGTCCACCCCAAATACTGTATCATGTCCGTGACACTCTCTTCCCTATTTCGCGATAATACAAACTGTGATGCCTTTCTCGATGTACTCAGTTAATCGTATCTGGTAATGATCCCAGACCGCGCATCAGGAATCCAAAAGAGGACGGACAAGCGTAATGTAAGTAAGCTCTTTAGTAAATGGCTCTGAGCACTATGGGACTTGAAATCATCAGTCCTCTAGAACTTAGAACTAATTAAACCTAACTAATCTAAGGACATCACACACATCCATGCCCGAGGCAGGATTCGAACCTGCGACCGTAGCGGTCATGCGGTTCCAGGCGGAAGCGCCTAGAACCGATCGGCTACCGCGGCCGGCTCGTTAATTTCAGGTTTATTTCAATTTCTCTTCACTTGACCCAACTGATATGTAGCTGACTCCTACGTATATCTCGCGAAAAGACCGTAAAGATAAAAATGAAAGAGATTAGATCCCACACAGAGGCTTACCACTGTTTTACACCCCGTGAAACATTTATGACTGGAGCAGGAATAAGGGGAAACGGCACTGATACATCAAGTACCCTCCACCACACACCAGACAGTACAGAGCGTTAATATTGCATTGTCATCCAGTTCTGAACTATTTTTAAAATTTCAAGTGTCTGTCTCATTGAGAAGTTAGTTTAAATTGAGTTGCTAAATTTATACCGAACCGACAGACAAGAAAGCGAAATAATAAAACCATGGTAAAAAGTGCTGAACGTAGTTCTAAAAGTTTAACTTGTTACCGTCAGTGTGATGAAATCTGAAGATTTGTAGGGCCAAGTTAGCAAAAGAAACAAATAACACACGACCTTTGGCAGTTTATGCAATAAGACGTTGTTTCTTCCACTATATCAATAAAGTATTTAAGTAATGACCACGACACAAACTGGATACCCTCACATGATATATTCCGATATTAGTTTTTACAATATTTTTGGAATTTAATATAATACTCGTCAAGATGGCAGGAAAACGACTTCTCTGTAGTCACCCTCTAAGTCAGTTACTTCCAAACCACTTGGAAAGTGAACAGCATGTAGTAGCCAGCGATCATGGATTGAGAATACAGACAAAACTATAACTCTTAGTTAGCGTACTAATGCAATCGCCCTGGTCGCAGAATGATACACGGGAGGTATCGCGAACTAATGGAAATGTTTCTATCCCTGTCGGGGTTAATGTTAATAAGTGTGTTGAAACAATGGTGTGTTTAGGAAGTCCCGCATGAAACTCGGGTTTTAGTTTTACGTTGATAGAGTTTCTGTCGTGTTTTTAGGGTATTCCCCAATTTGGAAAACAAATGGTAGAGCCTGCGCATTTCCCGAGCCACCCAATGGATTAACGAGGTGAGGGGGAGGGGGCGTCGACGTCCGCGTCTGGCGGCCTGCCAGCCCCAGCAGCGCGGTTCATTAACGTCGCGCCCAGCTGCTGATTTTGCGAAATTCAGAGCACAGTTCGTTAGCTGCGGATTATAACTGCCTTTGCGGGGCACAGTTTCCCTCTGTCTGTCTCCTTCTTTCCTCCTCCTCCTCCTCCTCCTCCTCCTCCTCCTCCCACCCCCCATCCCTCACAGCGAGCATCACTGATCCTATTTTGTCGGGCCAGTTCTACAGTCTCTCGCAGAGCTTAAACATATAATCTCATTATATATTTCTTTTTTGCAAAAATTGCAGGATTCCTTCTGTAGATTAGTTGAGCAAAGTTCCCCTGGTTTACTTTCCTTTAGATGTCTTTCCGTCATGAGGAGCCTTATTCAGAGAAGCCAACTAAGGGAGTAATTAATCTACAACTTAGCGTGACAAAGTGCTTGTGTGCTCTTAGTTCAGCCACAGTGATGATGTAACGTATGGACCAGTAATCATCTTCGTAAAAGATTGTACCAAAATTTTATATTATGGAAAATACCAATAGTTCACTGCATCTTCTTGAGCCTGTAATTGGAAAAGCTTTCCTTAAACCCCAAATAACATTAAATCATGGCACTAAGCAAATGGACCCAAGCAAGACCTTGTCGGCAGAACGGTAGCCCTCACTAAAATCTAATCGAAACTTTGACACAAGCATCTAATCCAGTTATTAACAGCAGTCTACATACTGATGGTACGTACGGAGTGTACTTAGAGCGGTGGCTACACAATCGGCAACTGTTACCACGAACAAAATATTGCTTTCCTAAGGCCAGAAGTACTTTAGACAGTATCATACACCCAGCAATAGATACTGAAAAACGTTTCTAACGGGTGTCTCACTGTTTTATTTATAAAGTTTTGGAGAGCTTATGATAATGTCCTGACACTGGAGCTAGTTAAAAAAGTGAAAATGCTACACATCCTGGAAGAACTTTATACGAATTATGTACGTTGTGCTCAGCTACCGTACGATATACGTCCGAGACCACGACAAGACGTTAAATGGCCCTCGTATAGTTGGACATGGCCTTCCGCAGTTTGTAGTAAGTTCGTTACTGTACGCCCTGTATGTCGCCTATTTAGAAACTATTTGAACTCAACATGGGAATTTTCCAGTATACGGACGACGTTGGTATACAGAGTGTTACAAAAAGGTACGGCCAAACTTTCAGGAAACATTCCTCACACACAAATAAAGAAAAGATGTTATGTGGACATGTGTCCGGAAACGCTTAATTTCCATGTTAGAGCTCATTTTAGTTTCGTCAGTATGTAATGTACTTCCTCGATTCACCGCCAGCTGGCCCAATTGAAGGAAGGTAATGTTGACTTCGGTGTTTGTGTTGACATGCGACTCATTGCTCTACAGTACTAGCATCAAGCACATCAGTACGTAGCATCAACAGGTTAGTGCTCATCACGAACGTGGTTTTGCAGTCAGTGCAATGTTTACAAATGCGGAGTTGGCAGATGCCCATTTGATGTATGGATTAGCACGGGGCAATAGCCGTGGCGCGATACGTTTGTATCGAGACAGATTTCCAGAACGAAGGAGTCCCGACAGGAAGACGTTCGAAGCAATTGATCGGCGTCTTAGGGAGCACGGAACATTCCAGCCTATGACTCGCAACTGGGGAAGACCTAGAACGACGAGGACACCTGCTATGGACGAGGCAATTCTTCGTGCAGTTGACGATAACCCAAATGTCCGTGTCAGAGAAGTTGCTGCGGTACAAGGTAGCGTTGACCACGTCACTGTATGGAGAGTGATACGGGAGAACCAGTTGTTTCCGTACCATGTACAGCGTGTGCAGGCACTATCAGCAGCTGATTGGCCTCCACGGGTACACTTCTGCGAATGGTTCATCCAACAACGTGTCAATACTCATTTCAGTGCAAATGTTCTCTTTACGGATGAGGCTTCATTCCAACGTAATCAAATTGTAAAATTTCATAATCAACATGTGTGGGCTGACGAGAATCCGCACGCAATTGTGCAATCACGTCATCAACACAGATTTTCTGTGAACGTTTGGGCAGGCATTGTTGGTGATGTCTTGATTGGGCCCCATGTTCTTCCACCTACGCTCAATGGAGCACGTTATCATCATTTCATACGGGATACTCTACCTGCGCTGCTAGAACATGTGCCTTTACAAGTACGACACAACATGTGGTTCATGCACGATGGAGCTCCTGCACATTTCAGTCGATGTGTTTGTACGCTTCTCAACAACAGATTCGGTGACCGATGGATTGGTAGAAGCGGACCAATTCCGTGGGCTCCACGCTCTCCTGACCTCAACCCTCTTGACTTTCATTTATGGGTGCATTTGAAAGCTCTTGTCTACGCAACCCCGGTACCAAATGTAGAGACTCTTCGTGCTCGTATTGTGGACGGCTGTGATACAATACGCCATTCTCCAGGGCTGCATCAGCGCATCAGGGATTCCATGCGACGGAGGGTGGATGCATGTATCCTCGCTAACGGAGGACATTTTGAACATTTCCTGTAACAAGGTGTTTGAAGTCACCCTGGTACGTTCTGTTGCTGTGTGTTTCCATTCCATGATTAATGTGATTTGAAGAGAAGTAATAAAATGAGCTCTAACATGGAAAGTAAACGTTTCCGGACACATGTCCACATAACATATTTTCTTTCTTTGTGTGTGAGGAATGTTTCCTGAAAGTTTGGCCGTACCTTTTTGTAACACCCTGTATACCGGTACGCCGATTTACCATGTTTTTAGTGGCAAAGATTTTATTGAACGATATATGTGAAGTGACTGGCACACGGTAGTTGGCCAATGGACTTACTCTGTAGCCAGAAATGTATGGCATGGTGATATTCACGAGGAAAAGGCGTAATTACTTCTCAACAGAAATACTGCTTGGTCAGTACAAATTTCCCGTACAGTCGCATGCTAACTCCTTAGTGCCTACTTTGAAAGCAAACTAATGGCGAGATAGGTGACAGCATTGGTGGGAGCGTATTTCATTGTTCCAAGAGTTAGGCAGATCACCCTATAATCATTTAGTTTATGCAAATCAGATTTCGATGCGTAGCCATATGCATTGCTTTCATAGCTGAAGACAGACGGATCCAAGTGGCCCCATGCGACTAGCACACGAGAAGACACATCCATATACGGAGAGGTCGAGGAAAACTTACATCATATAGGTTGATTCATTCAAACAACAAGACAGCAAACAGCCACTATTGATGGTGCTATTTATTTACGTTAACAAAAATGTTTGTAGCTAGCGTAGATAATTAGCGTAATTTTTAAATTTCTGTTTTGTGAACTGCACTTACATAATCTTCATGTTAAGCACATGTAGGTTTCACAGCTGAACCGTGTGTGTGCACAGTGTCTTGGACAAACATTGGCTTACTGCCTTATTTGTAGCACAATGTGGTCTGTTGTCATCTTGTTTCTCTACTCCCGTTACACTGTAGTTCAGTATCTCCTGATACTGTTTTCAATATTGTGCCCTTCCTCATATAGAGTCACAAGTAATTTCTACGCTCAAGTAATCCATGATTTTTATCTTAAGCTGCAGCGGCTTGTTATTACATATCTTCCATCCATATAGTATAACAAGAATGTGGAACACACCTGAGTTAGCTTTGTTTTATATACCACGGCCACCAACGATTCAGAACTGGATAAGTGTTTTTTTTTTTTAAAAAGCTAGTGTCATACTGCCAAGTGTTTTAATGATTTATGCTATGCATTCATAAACGAACAGCAGTATAGCTGTTTTTAACCTTACTCTGATTCAAGTATCTTTGCTGTGGGTACTTACGTTAATTTATGAATCACCAAGAGGACTCGTTACAGCTTACTTATGTTCCCGTGAATTCAATGCGTTCCTGTCTTTTTTCATGTACTTTGTTACCCTATAACCCTGTGTCCCCTAGTTTTGTCTACAAATGTGTGCATGCATTGTATGCAAGCGCCTGAATTTTCTGGCCTTTTAGTATGCCAAGTTGTTGTTGGTCATTAAGTGCTGCTTCTCACTTATGTACTTATAAATACAGTGGTTCTTGTTTATCGTTTGTATCTCATTGGGTGCCGGTTACAGCCTGTAAACTTGTGACAGTTTCCAGGTGGCCCATTCTTGTACTAGGTACTCTTGGATGCCTATGATGTGATAATGTAGAGTATAGCTTCAAAGGTTTAAGTTTTAATGTTGTGACGAGTGCGGCACATACTTATGTACCGAACACGCTGCTTGTTATGACCCAGATTGTTCTCTGGTGATGCGGTAGTTTCACCTCTAAGGAAGGGCCTGGTTGTACCCGTGGATTTCTGCTCTGGAAGGTTATGCTTTGTATATGTCATCCATATGATGGTATACTATATTAGCGTATGAGGTGTGTTCCGCCTGTTCGCACTAGAGATGGCAGTACTTGTCTCAATTTAGTAGCTATGTGCATGTCAATTGCTCGGTGCATCAAATGATATATATTGGATCCCATGGTGTAATGATTCTCCAGTGTAGCTTTAATAAGAATGTCAATTATTGATTCTCCAGTGTAGCTTTAATAAGAATGTCAATTATTGATTCTCCAGTGTGTTTCTGTAAGAATGTCAAGTATCGATATGTGCACACATACTCCACCAGTTGAGCTTTCATATAACGGCTTACTCTGCCGTAGGCAGCTTGCCCGCTCAGTTTTTTCTGTGACGTACTTGGGCCACGAATGCACTTTGTATGTGTGCACGTCCGCTCCTGGGCACATATTGATGCTACGTATATTTCATGTGTTTGACAAGCCAACATGATTTCAATTCCTAAGAGCGGAACGTTTGCTCATTGTATTGGTAGCATGTATGTATGTTAGTAGGCATTTTCTGAAGGTCTATGAACTGTGCGTAGGTACATGTTATCACAGATATACGTTTTTGTACACAGAGCTTAATTCTCTTTGTAACGGCTTTACTTTTGTTAAATTTTAGATCCGATAATGGCAGCAAGGTTCTGTTGAAAACGATTATTGTGAAATAAAATGGTTCAAATGGCTCTGAGCACTATGGGACTTAACATCTGAGGTCATCAGTCCCCTAGATCTTAGAACTACTTAAACCTAACTATCCTAAGGACATCACACACATCCATACCCGAGACAGGATTCGAACCAGCGACCGGAGCGGTCGTGCGGTTCCAGAATGAAGTGCCTAGAACTGCTCGGCCACACCGGCCGGCCTGTGAAATAAAATAAAATACCAAGCCATCTTGGCTGCAGAAGATTTTCCTATTTACTTTTTTTTATCTAGCAGCACCTTGGATGCATTGTGCCTGCGTTCTCAGCTGTTAAACCTTAAAAAATGCACTATGGGACTCAACTGCTGAGGTCATTAGTCCCCTAGAACTTAGAACTAGTTAAACCTAACTAACCTAAGGACATCACAAACATCCATGCCCGAGGCAGGATTCGAACCTGCGACCGTAGCGGTCTTGCGGTTCCAGACTGCAGCGCCTTTAACCGCACGGCCACTTCGGCCGGCGTGTTAAGCCTTATTGTTGAATGTTACGTACAGATTTCCAATGTAATGTACGCACTAAGTACAGATCCAATCAATTTGTTTACTTGAGAAAAAAACACATCAGTTGATTCAGGAAACCACATAAAACATGAAGGTGTTTTACAAACTGCTACTCTTCATCTCCGCTACACTTGACTTCAGATGTTATAAGTCAGTGTTCACACACAATGTTTATTGTCTTAACTGTCTTCGACATCGATGTCACTATGAATAGCCCACATTACGTCTTAGCCGTCGGCGACGTCAGAAACTAATAGGTGCGTGCATCTTCTCAAGTCCCCTATTGGAGGAATCTATTAGCAAGAGGCTCAAGGAGACAAGCTACTGACGCAGCCAGCGGTCGAGAAGTCATAAGGCCTGTTGAGAATGTCAGAATTGCTTAAAACCTGTTTAGCCAAAAAATAATATCCATGAGAATAACTGATAGCCTCTGTAGTTAACTGTAGCGTGATCATTCATGCTCTGTTAATGTTTCTTGCTCTTGTAATTTTGTTTATATATTTATATGCTGGTTACTGAAGTTGAACTTGCGGTACATCTATTATAGTAGGTATTTTATATTCGTGATGTTATTATAAATTCCAAGCTATTCTAAAGCATGTGCGTAAATTTCAGCATCAGTTTCTGATACACCACATGGCTTAATGCTAGAACGCTAGTACACTTCATCTACTTAATTCAAATCAGTGTTTTAATAGAGCACTTTGCTATACTGCATCAATTCGGTTGTTAAATTATGAACCATATCGACATTAATATGTTCACGGTTTTGTTACTATCACATCTGGTCACTCAGCAGTAGCTGAGGGCGAACCTGGAAAAAAAGATGTGAGGTACGACGATTAAGACGCTTTGAGAGCCGGCCAGGGTGGCCGAGCGGTTCTGGCCGCTACAGTCTGGAACCGCGCGACCGCTACGGTCGCAGGTTCGAATCCTGCCTCGGGCATGGGTGTGTGTGTGATGTCCTTAGGTTAGTTAGGTTTAAGCAGTTCTAAGTTCTCGGGGACTGATGACCTCAGAAGTTAAGTCCCATAGTGCTGAGAGCCATTTGAACGGTCTGAGAGCATCGAGGAACAAACTGTGTGAAGTAGAAGAGGAGGTAAAGCTCCAAATATTTATTCTGTAGAAACGCGACTCAAATTACCTTTTGATGAAATGACCGCGTGTCACTGATGGCGGGTAGTCCTCACTTGGGGAAGTTAGGCCACCAAGTTACAAGTCCTTTCAGTTAACGTCACATGAGGCGACTAGTGCGTCGATGATGATGGCATGATGATGAGAACAACACAGCACCCACTCCCCGAAGGAGAAAATCTCCGACCTGGCGAGGAATCGAACTCGGACATGCTGCATTGCAGACAAACGCGCCGACTGCTCAGCTACGGAATCAGACCCCCCTCTTGAAGGTCTTGATTCATTTATACTGTGGCTCACAGAAACCAGAAAGCTGTCACCCTCAGAGCGGTTTAGGCACAGCAGTGCTTCACTAGAAATGATCACGTTGGCACTGGTACAGCACTGTCCTCCACCAGTATTGCATCACTGTGTAATTCTGTAAGAGCACTGATGTAGTGTTCTGCGAGTAAAATAAAGGTTGCGACAGCTCTCATAGATCACATTATCTTCGGGGTAATTGTATGGGTACGTCATTCGTGTAAACTGTGCAGAGCGGAGTGCAAAGATATTACATTGTTGTACTTAGCCTCAGTCTGTCGCATCTGGTTGTTAAGTACAACATTTATTAGAAAGAACTGCCACTTTGCTAGGATGGGGTCGATTATTTGCTCAGGGTTCCCAAGCTGATCTGTTAGATCAAACTGCTCGGGCATCAGGATGTTTTTGTCTGTGGCGAATTTTCGGAGAGGTTAATAATTACTTGTTCTAGAATTTTGCTGATGCCTATTGGCAGATAGGTAGGACAGTAGTTTTTCTGGAGGAAAAATTGTTTGTTATGTTTGGGTAGGGTGCAGTATGTTCTCTGACCTCCCTTCCATTGCCTTTCCGAGTCACGGCATGGCTTTACCCTCCTCCACTCCGCTCGCCACGACCATCCCACAACGCAGTTAGTTACTACAGGGCATATAGTTTAAATGAAATCCCAGCCACGGCGATATTAGTGTCTTTAAATCGGTGCAGTCTTGACAAAGGTGAAAGTCATGTTACGGGACAGAAAAAAAATCCTAGGATCGACAAGGCGTACACTCTGAACATCTGAAATCGTATGAAACTTACCTCGCAACCACTAAGCCACTACATCTACATCTACGTAGATACTCTGCAAATCACATTTAAGGGCCTGGCAGAGGGTTCATCGAACCACCTTCACATTCTCTATTATTCCAATCTCGTATAGCGCGCGGAAAGAATGAACACCTATATCTTTCCGTACGAGCTCTGATTTCCCTTATTTTAGCGTGGTGATCGTTCAGCCCTATGTAGTTTGGGGTCAACAAAATATTTTCGCATTCGGAGGAGAGAGTTGGTGGTTGGAATTTCGTGAGAAGATTCCGTCACAACGAAAAACGCCTTTCTTTTAATGACTTCCAGCCCAAATCCTGTATCATTTCTGTGACACTCTCTCCCATATTTCCCAATAATACAAAATGTGCTGCATTTGTTTGAGCTTTTTTGATGTACTCCGTCAGTTCTACCTGGTAAAGATCCCACACCGCGCAGCAGTATTCTAAAAGAGGACGGACAAGCGTAGTGTCGGCAGTCTCCTTAGTAGATCTGTTACATTTTCTAAGTGTCCTGCCACTAAACCCAGAGTTTGGTTAGCCTTTCCCACAACTTTTTCTATGTGTTCTTTCCAATTTACGTTGTTCGTAATTGTATTACCTAGGTATTTAGTTGAATTTACGGCTTTTAGATTGGACTGATTTACCGTGTAACCGAAGCTTAACGAGTTCTTTTTAGTACTCATGTGGATGACCTTACACTTTTCGTTATTTAGAGTCAACTGCCACTTTTCGCACCATTCAGATATTTTTTCTTAATCGTTTTGCAATTTGTTTCGATCTTCAGATGACTTTATTAGTCGATAAACGACAGTCTCACCTGCAAACAACCTAAGATGGCTGCTCAGATTGTCTCCCAAATCATTTATATAGATAAGGAACAGCAAAGGGCCTATAACACTACCTTGGGGAATGCCTGAAATCACTTCTGTTTTACTCGATGACTTTCCGTCTGTTACCACGAACTGTGACCTCTCTGAGAGGAAATCGCAAATCCAGTCACATAACTGAGACGATATTCCATAAGCACGCAATTTTACTACGAGCCACTTGTGTGGTACAGTGTCAAAAGCCTTCCGGAAATCCAGGAATACGGAATCGATCTGAAATCCCTTGTCAATAGCACTCAGCACTTCATGTGGCCGGCTGGGGTGGCCGAGTGGTTCTAGGCGCTACAGTCTGGAACCGCGCGACCGCTACGTTCGCAGGTTCGAATCCTCCCTCGGGCATGGATGTGTGTGATGTCCTTAGGTTAGTTAGGCTTAAGTAGTTCTAAGTTCTAGGGGACTGATGACCTCAGAAGTTAAGTCCCATAGTGCTCAGAGCCAGCCACTTCATATGAATAAAGAGCTAGTTGTGTTTCACAGGAACGATGTTTTCTAAACCCATGTTGACTGTGTGTCAATAGACCGTTTCCTTCGAGGTAATTCAAAATGTTCGAACACAATATATGTTCTAAACTTCTGCTGCATATCGACGTTAACGATATGGGCCTTTAATTTAGTGGATTACTCCTACTACTTTTCTGGAATATTGGTGTGACCTGTGCAACTTTCCAGTCTTTGGGTACAGATCTTTCGTCGAGCGAACTGTTGTATATTATTGTTAAGTATGAAGCTAATGCATCAGCATACTCCGAAAGGAACCTATTTGGTATACAGTCTGGACTAGAAGACTTGCTTTTATTAAGTGATTTGAGTTGCTTCACTACTCAGAGGATAGTTACTCCTATGTTACTCATGTTGGCAGCTGTTCTCGATTCGAATTCTGGAATATTTACTTCGTATTCTTTTGTGAAGGCATTTCGGAAGGCTGTGTTAAAACAAAATAACGCAGATGGGATTGAAACGACAACCAGGTGCACAAAGCGTTTGACAGCTTCTCTATCAACTTAGGTGCAGTCCATACCGTGGTGATAGAAAGGGCAAGTGCCCACAAAAATACATGTGAAGTGTACGACGTGTGACCAAACAGTAGCTGGATGACGGCAGCAAAGAAACACGCGGGAGATATTCATTGTTCGGTGCAATGAGAAAGGAACTCAACTTGCAGGAAGTAAGACCGTTCTCACAAAGTCCATTACGCGCTATGTGCCTGCAAAGGGATGTAAGCAGTGATCAGTGTTGGCGACCGGAGTCGGTGGGCAGGAGCAGCGGCGGCGGCGTCCTTGGCCGAGTTGGTGCTCGGCGCGGTAGCGTCCACCGCTCTCTTCTTTCGCAACCTTTGGGAGATGCGGATCAGCCACCCGCAGACGGCTCAGCCTCCTCTCAAGGTTCTGCCGAGCCTTCCCTGCTGCCGCCTGTTCCACAAGTTTTTCTGTACGATGTTGCTGCGTGTGTGTATATATATAAATCCAGGTGACGTCAACCTGACCGAGAGCGTAACCGACTGGGCTGATGCCTACGATGGAACAGGTGTGGCAGAATAAACTAGGTGTTCGGTAATAATTAAGAGAAAAAAATCGAATGCCAATAAAAATCCTCTAAGTTAACAGCGAAGAATCTCATTAATTAAAATACCATCTCAGAAAATACGACGCACAAGCTGTTAAAATACAGTAACATACAAAACGAAGTTCACACGTTCGCAGACGCACGGAGTATTTACCTTTATTGCCTTAGGTTAAATGCCAACTGTGGTGGCAAGAGAGGTATAAGTAATTTCCAACTCACGAAACAGAGAACGTTGCGGATAAGCGAGCTCGTTAACGCGCCGCTTCCGGGACGCTGGTAGGCGAGCCTGACCCGGATCGAATCTGCCTCGCGGATTCTCGACGAGGGCTAGTAAGCCGACCAGTCTCTATGCGCTTTCTAGGCAGAGTCGCACACCCCACTAGGTAAATACACGGCTGGTACCCACATCCTGCCTCAGATACACACTATGCAGACATTTAGGAAACGACCTCACACTTTCACATCAGATTTACTCTAGATGCAGACACACGGGATACGCAGATTCCGTCCTGGGTGATGAATAAGACACTGATGAACGTAGATGTTTAGCCTTTGTAACCTATTGAAAGTTCTACCTCCTGACTGATAAAACCAACCTGTAGTAGTAGAGCCGGATGGAGTAGCAGAGCGGTTCTAGGCGCTACAGTCTGGAACTGCGCGACTGTTACGGTCGCAAGTTCGAATCCTGCCTCGGGCATGGATGTGTGTGATGTCCTTAGGTTAGTTAGGTTTAAGTAGTTCTAAGTTCTAGGGGACTGATGACCTCAGAGCCATTTGAACCATTTTGTAGTAGTACAAGACGACCGAAAGCAATGCTCGTTGTTGTCACAGGATGACAAGTAAAACTAATTCGTAATTCGTACTGATCCAAGATAAGCGAGTGCAAGGCTCGTTGATTTCAAAAAATAATAAGTAAATTATCTTTTTAGTCGACCACTGTGCAGAAGAACAACGCCGACACAGTGAAGTGAGCCAACTGGGTGTTAAACAGGTTGTATTTATTTTCGATGAGTTGTCTAAGAAGTATATGTGACGGTAGTATCTGTTCCCGAAAGAACGGTTGCCGTTGAATGAAGTATATCAACGCCTGTTTGCAGCTAGGGTGTCCATTTAATTATCATTTCATTGTCTAACAAGGAAAGTTTAAAGGATCTTGAAAGATAAGCCGTTATTTGTTTACTCAAATAACTGACATAAATCACAATGAAATTAAAAGAGAGCAAAGCTCTATACAACAATGAAATAACAAAATGATCCTATCACGACAGGGATGTACCAGAAAGTGTGGAAGACTGTACTGAGTAAGAATAAAAAGATCTTCTTATCTGGTCAAGTTGACGTTACAATAAGAAGCAACAAATTATAGCAAGATTAAGAAATAGAAGTTGTGTAGCAAAGTAAGGAAGTAACGAGCTGCATAGAATACGGATCGCACTACTGCAATAGCCACACTTACATTCCCCTGAACAGCTAGCGTGTGCCGATCAGCATCAGATGGCAACTGGAGACGACACCCTGTCAGTGACGGACTAGCGCAGATTGCCCAGATTCTCCGTTCGCAGTCATCAGCTCTGTGCTTTCGAGTTACTCTACAAGGAGGGGACGACTCCACGCCGTTGTCAATGTGACAGATGAGAAGTGTTGTTCAATTCATTGAAAAGCGGGGGAAAGCACATTTAACTTCCCTTCTTGTGTAAAAAACGCACGTTTTTTAAAAAACGTTGGTACTGGGCCAAAGCATTATCTTCATGATTTTCCAGCCTTATGCACCAAGAACACTGCCCAGAGTGATGTAGTACTATTGGCTAAATCATATTTTTAGAGTGAAGGTGACTGACTCTCCAATGTCAGTCGGAAAGTGTCGTGGTGTCTGGCTCTTTGAAGTACACTGCCCGTATTCCCAGAGGAGGCCCTCTTGCCCCAACGATATACACAGATTGCCTTCTACCGACAAAAAAGCGATAGAGAGGTTTCTGACATTACAACACATGGCGAGCATGAGGCTGGCTTTCCAATCACACTACTCCAGTATCCTCACTATAATAAACGCGAAGTAGCAGCTGAAAATGTATTAACTTTGCATATCGATATGTGATAGTAGCATCACACCATAATGATCATCATCATTGCCATCATCATGAGATAGCTTACTCTATCTCTCTGAACCCCATGATCGAGGGGCAATCGCTAGGAAGCAAAAAAAGAAAACTTCTATGCACCTTTGTCACTCGTGGTATAGAGGTGTGCAGTGGACAAATGTAGAATGTATCGTTGCGTATCTGAAAACAGAACAGCTATAAGAACACTGGGTGACCTATTCCTGAGTTCTGTTACGGATCTCCCGAGTTGGAATAAAGTAATAATTCAGCAGAATTCTCAGTAACACTTAAAAGACTCTGTACAGTTAATACCAGTAACATGGGGATGCACAGAAAATCGTACGTGGTGAACGTAGAAAGGGGTCAATGCTAGAATTGCGCGTAGTCTGTCTTCCGTATTCAGCTGTCAACATGGCTTGATTGTCAGATGAAGGTCACGAATACCATCCTCGGCAAGACTAGCAGTCTTTTGTCGATGGGAGGACTGGGGTATGGGTCTGTTCAGCGTTGTAAGGACAGCTCTTGAGAAAAAACGTCCTGGTAGATTAAAAGTGTGTGCCGAACGGGGACTCGAATCTGTGACATTTGCCTCTGAGTACTCTGCCAAGCCGGCCGGTGTGGCCATGGCTTCAGTCTGGAACCGCGTGACCGCTACGGTCGCAGGTTCGAATCCTGCCTCGGACATGGATGTGTGTGATGTCCTTAGGCTAGTTAGGTTTAAGTAGTTCTAAGTTCTAGGGGACTGATGACCACAGATGTTAAGTCCCATAGTGCTCAGAGCCATTTGAACCATTTTTTGCTCTGCCAATGACGACTCACGCCCGCACCAACAGCTTCCTTTCTACTGATACCTGTCTACTGTCTTGCCGCGGTAGTCCGAAGTCCCAGCTTCGAGTATCAGTTCGGCACACAGTTTTAATCTGCCAGGAAAATTCAGATTATCACACACTCCACAGTTCAGTGGAGATAAATTCTGGAAACTCGTGAGCTGACGAAAGAAGTACTGGCTTCAACTTTCAAAGCTGATAGCAGTACCTGGAAGAGTGAAACACTCATACATGCACCTGCAGTACTGTCACCCAATGGTGCATTACAGGCAGAATAAAACACTGATCGGCCGATAGACTATGGTCGTATATACGTATAGCTCCGGGAAACTTAGCTTAGATTCAATACTTGAGATGGACAATAAATGAGTACATAAAATTCGTCTACATCTACATCTATACTCCGCAAGCCACTTGACGGTGTGTGGCGGAGGGTACCTTGAGTACCTCTATCGGTTCTCCCTTCTATTCCAGTCCCATATTGTTCGTGGAAAGAAGGATTGTCGGTATGCCTCTGTGTGGGCTCTAATCTCTCTGATTTTATCCTCATGGTCGCTTCGCGAGATATACGTAGGAGGGAGCAATATACTGCTTGACTCCTCGATGAAGGTATGTTCTCGAAAGTTCAACAAAAGCCCGTACCGAGCTACTGAGCGTCTCTCCTGCAGAGTCTTCCACTGGAGTTTATCTATCATCTCCGTAACGCTTTCGCGATTACTAAATGATCCTGTAACGAAGCGCGCTGCTCTCCGTTGGATCTTCTCTATCTCTTCTATCAACCCTATCAGGTACGGATCCCACACTGCTGAGCAGTATTCAAGCAGTGCTCGAACAAGTGTACTGTAACCTACTTCCTTTGTTTTCGGATTGCATTTCCTCAGGATTATTCCAATGAATCTCAGTCTGGCATCTGCTTTACCGACGATCAACTTTATATGATCATTCCATTTTAAATCACTCCTAATGCGTAGTCCCAGATAATTTATGGTATTAACTGCTTCCAGTTGCTGAGCTGCTATATTGTAGATAAATGATTAGGGATCTTTCTTTCTATGTATTCGCAGCACATTACACTTGTCTACATTGAGATTCAATTGCCATTCCCTGCACCATGCGTCAATTCGCTGCAGATCCTCCTGCATTTCAGTACAATTTTCCGTTGTTACAACCTCTCGGTATACCACAGCATCATCCGCTAAAAGCCTCAGTGAACTTCCGATGTTGTCCACAAGGTCATTTATGTATATTGTGAATAACAAAGGTCCTACGACACTCCCCTGCGGTACACCTGAAATCACTCCGACTTCGGAAGACTTCTCTCCATTGAGAATGACATGCTGCGTTCTGTTATCTAGGAAGTCTTCAATCCAATCACACAATTGGTCTGATAGTCCATATGCTCTTACTTTGTCCATTAAACGACTATGGGGAACGGTATTGAACGCCTTGCGGAAGTTAAGAAACACGGCATCAACCTGGGAACCCGTGTCTATGGCCCTCTGAGTCTCGTGGACTAATAGCCCGAGCTGGGTTTCACTCGATCGTCTTTTTCGAAACCCATGGTGATTACTACAGAGTAGATTTCTAGTCTCCAGAAAAGTCATTATACTCGAACATAATACGTGTTCCAAAATTATACAACTGATAGACGTTAGAGATATAGGTCTATAGTTCTGCACATCTGTTCGACGTCCCTTCTTGAAAACGGGGATGACCTGTGCCCTTTTCCAATCCTTTGGAACGCTACGCTCTTCTAGAGACCTACGGAACACCGCTGCAAGAAGGGGGGCTAAGTTCCTTCCCGTGCTCTGTGTAAAATCGACCTGGTATCGCATCAGGTCTTTCCTCTTTTGAGCGATTTTAATTGTTTCTCTATCCCTCTGTCGTCTATTTCGATATCTACCATTTTGTCATCTGTGCGACAATCTAGAGAAGGAACTACAGTGCAGTCTTCCTCTGCGAAACAGCTTCGGGAAAAGACATTTAGTATTTCGGCCTTTAGTCTGTCATCCTCTGTTTCAGTACAATTTTGGTCACAGAGTGTCTGGACATTTTGTTTTGATACACCTACCGCTTTGACATAAGACCAAACTTTCTTAGGATTTTCTGCCAAGTCAGTACATAGAACTTTACTTTCGAATTCATTGAACGCCTCACACTACATTTCGCTTCGCGTAATTTTTGTTTGTCTGCAAGGCTTTGGCTATGTTCATGTTTGCTGTGAAGTTCCCTTTGCTTGCGCAGCAGTTTTCTAACTCGGTTGTTGTACCACAGTGGCTCTTTTCCATCTCTTACGGTCTTGCGTGGCACATACTCATGTAACGCATATTGTACGATGGTTTTGAACTTTGTCCACTGATCCTCAACACTATCTGCACTTGTATATTTTGCACGGAAAATAGAGATTACGGCGATTGTACGGGAATATGGATGTCTAGTGTTCCATCACTCGTTTCCAGAATGGATTATAAAAAGGAATAACAAATACCAGAGGTTAGCAAAGAATTTTTTAAATTAAAGAGATTTACTCTTGTGGTTTTAGTGTTGTTAATCCTAATATGACAAAAAGCCGTATAGCTCATCTTGTTTTACAGCTAGCTCTCACGATTTTTTTTAAATGTATATTTAACGACTTTAGTGATGTACACATATAATATACTAATGTAAGTGATAAAAATTTGAAGCAGAAATATCATTGGCTGGGGATGTACACATAGTGACTACTATGATAAGCTATTTGAGCAATCGTATTTTCGTAGCAAGAACCTCGGGTATCTGAGGAAAATCATATATCACCTATACACTTGACGTTGGATATAATAACACAGTTTATGAAGGTATTACCAAAAGATAAAACTTGTCAGGAGTCTCTGCAAGGAGTTTCTTCATCTGTCAGAAGCGATACTGACAATCTTAAAATATTTTGCTTCATCTTCGCATAAAAATGACTTAAATTAAGAGAGAGGCTTGGGTATCATTCACTTAGTTTTTAGGAAACAAAAGGATCCATTCTGTATGTCGGTTGTAGTCATTTTGGAAAAGTACATGAAGTTTGGCTGCCTGACGAGTCTCAATACTCACTTTTGGAGCTATGACACTGAAAATTTGGGTTATGTCAGGGCGGCCTTCATCAAGACCGTATCAGGCCGAATAGGAGGCAGCTGAGTGCCATTTCAGTGAGATGTACAGCACACAAATCATTGCAGAGAGAGAGAGCTGTATTATACGTTACCTATATCTGCTGTGAAAAGAGAAAGCAAATGTAATTCAATGGACACATGTTACCTGTGTAATAAGTAGGTGCTTTCATGCTTATGTTTCGATAACTATAAATATATCGAAAAATCATCCCATTTACACGTGTTTTCGTAATTTTCTGTTTTATAAGGGACCCACATTGATGATAGAAAGTGTACATGATAGAAAAAAAAACCTGAGGTCAGATACGGAGTGAGTGCCGAAAAGAGATATGAGGTTAAGGTGTTACAAAATTAGTCAAAATTGTTTATTCGATGGCATCTGTAACTGTACAAATGCTTTTCCACCATACACTGTAGAGTAAGTTTCGTAGAGCATATGTAGGATAGAAATAGGAATCCTGCTGTCATGAGGAAGAATCCTTTCCGTCACGTTAATGCGGCTGCGCACGGGGAAGCGTGGGATCCGCAACGAGCCCTCTCTTCTGCAATGTGTGCAGAAGGGAGGGGCCTCACCTAGTTCTTTAGGCAAGTTGGCTAAATCGATGTATATGTTAGAGACAAAAACTACGCATACAGCAGTAGGTGACTTGCAGGGGTACTACATTAAAAAAATAAAGAGAGAGAGGGGGGGGGGTGGAGAGACAGATTTTGGCGTCTTTGGACGTCGGGGTTATAAGAAACGGAGATATAGCTCTGTTAGGCGAGAATAGAGAAGGAAGCGATTATATTACTTTAAGCAACCATCCCAGCATTCACCTATTGTACCGTGGGGAAGTCGCCGTAAACCTATATCAGGGCGACCGGTCTGGCCTATCCAGAGCGTAATCATTACCCTATCTCGGTTGCCTTATTACTCTTTATTGTACATAATACGTATGATTCCTGCTACTTTACCCTGGCTGCTGTCCACGGACGCGATTCTTACGTTCTCTTTCTGACACTCTAACATTCAATTATTAAATTGTTCCAGCCTTTTATGCTGTGGTCGAATGAATTTCATGGAGAAACCCAACGTTTCGTCCTCATCTGCGGAGGATTTCATGGAGCGGAGTAGTGGCTTCTATGAATGTCCATTTGTCACAGTGTCTCGCTGCTCTCTGCAATAAAAGCTCATTTCCACCGGCGTAGAGGCATTGTGATGGAAAATGGAATGGAAGAACATTGCGCAACTGCACAAGGGAATAAACAAGGATATCAACTGTTGTGGAGCACGCTTTGCAGCTGGAAGACTACAGATACGACGTGATAAGACTCAGAGCCAGGCAGTCAGCGGATTTCATGATAGGCTAACCAGAGATCCGATACAGATCATTAATCACGTCAATGATTAACCAGTACGAGGAAACTGAATGTATTCTAGATTCCGGTGCGGAAGATGTGTACCAGTTTTCCACAGTGGGCGTTAGTAATAGCTGAGGACAGCAATAGACAACGGTGAATTGCAGTCCACTTTTGAAATCATTTCTACTAAAGAGAGAAAGAACTTTGATTGCAGTCAGTATTGAACTATTGTGTGAATGGGCAGAAGTCACAAACTTCCTCAGAATTAATGAAATGTTGGGCTTCTCCATGAAATTCATTTGCTCACGGTAGAATTGCCCGGAATATTTTGGCCCGCATCTCGTGGTCGTGCGGTAGCGTTCTCGCTTCCCACGCCCGGGTTCCCGGGTTCGATTCCCGGCGGGGTCAGGGATTTTCTCTGCCTCGTGATGGCTGGGTGTTGTGTGCTGTCCTTAGGTTAGTTAGGTTTAAGTAGTTCTAAGTTCTTGGGGACTGATGACCATAGATGTTAAGTCCCGTAGTGCTCAAAGCCATTTGAACCATTTGCACCGGAATATTTTAATAGAAGTGATATATTCGGCCGCAGAAGTTTTCGTTTTACACTCACAATCTTATAAAACCGCATACCATTCACTGGTAAATAGTCAAATATTGTGTACGATCAGACCTTAAACGATCGCGTAACATTAATCCCACGTTTTCCATTAATAAATTGGATTCATGCCGCAAAAAATACCTCTAACAGTTTGCTTTACTGACTTGCAGAGAAGAGATATAAGAGGCCTTAAAAAGTAAGTTGTACATTACTTAGGCCGGCTAAGGAGCTATTATAGAATGCTGTAAGACACTTCAAAGGCCGGCCGAAGTGGCCGTGCGGTTCTAGGCGCTACAGTCTGGAGCCGAGCTACCGCTACGGTCGCAGGTTCGAATCCTGCCTCGGGCATGGGTGTGTGTGATGTCCTTAGGTTAGTTAGGTTTAATTAGTTATACGTTCTAGGTGACTGATGACCTTAGAAGTTGAGTCGCATAGTGCTCAGAGCCATTTTTGAACACTTCAAACTGACACAGGTATATGACGCTAGTCTGTGTAAAAAAATGAAAATAAATAATAAAAATAAACAAAAAATAAAAAAGTAACTTACTTTGTGAAGTCCCTAAATATAAACGCAAACATAAAGAGAATTTCTGTTTTGCAATATGTTTTCTACACAGTTACTATTGCTATTATTTCTCTTACTTCTGTAATACCTTTATTTATATGCTTTCTTTATACGTTAATGTGGTATTTTTGCCTCGTCGTGACTCCTCGTGTTTTCTTTCTAGGACACCTCTCCCATTCTTAGAGTGAAATCTAAGACACATGTCACCACCTACACTTGTGCCCGGATTCAGTACATCTCATGTTGTTTTAATTTGTAAGGCAGGAGCATGCAACAGCTGAATATTGCTTGTACAGTCCCGCTTAAAATTATCACACATAATAGTCAGAGTCAGATCATTTCAACACTGGTTAATTCTAGTCCACATCGGCTCGTATCCTTGTTCTACAGAAATAAGCACTTCATTAAATTATATAAGATCACTTCCACTGGCAACACAGACAGGAAACATTAATGCGCTTGTTATTGGCCTAAAAAGTTTAATAACGTAAATAATAATAAATTGTCGAAATCAACTCTTCTGGAAATTTGTCCATGGAAAGTTTCTAAAAAGCCTCATCGCAGAAAACGTATGGTGGAACTACTTTCCTGAACACTTATAAAGAAAATCGTTATCATTATTTATTTGTTATATTCTTTAGTCATCAGTCACGACTGGTTTGATGCGGCCGGCCACTAATTACTCTCTAACGCCAACATTTTCATCTCAGTGTATCAGTTGCAATCTACGTCCTCAATTATTTCGTGGATGTTTTCCAATCCCTACCTTCCTTTACAGTTTTTACCCTCTACAGCTTCCTTTATTACCATGGAAGATATTCTCCGAAGTCTCAACAGATGTCGTATCATCTTGTCCTTTCTTCTTTTCAGTATTTTCTACATGTTTCTTTGCTCGTCGATTCTGCGGAGAACCTCCTCATTCCTTACCTTATCTGTCCACCTAATTTTCAACATTCTTCTGTAGTATTGTCATATCAAAGGACAAAACAACGTTTCCGTAGCACCCTTTCGCCATCTCCCACATCTCTTAACTGGTGTTGCCTTAGATGAAATAAGTTATTTGAAGATTGAAGCATCAGATGTGTTATACGCTTTTGAATTATAATCTGCAACGCTCTTTTTGTCTGAATATGTTGTTAACTAAAATGTAAATGTCGCATGACATTGTTGGTTGGGACATCCCCTGATCGTTCAGTCGTATGGTTTTGCTCTCCTCAGCTACCCAGATGCCACTTTTTCTCTTGGGAGTATCTGCGGTTCGTTGTACCCGAGATGTCCTACGCTTGCCGCACAATCATGTACGTAGGCAGGTTTTGGCGCTCATAAGATTATGAATATGACAACAGTCACCTTGTGACAGTTTCTCAGCTGACGGTCGATACGAAGCCTGTAAATCAGTTACTACGCACGCAGCTTACTCGGCGAAGGGCCGCACATGGCGTGCAATAATCATTCAAATGAAAGCGTATCGCATGGGACCCGCCTTAAGAAATCTACTGTATATTAGAATCAGTGAATCAGGCCTCAGCAAGTACGCAACACTATTAATTGTATTTGCAACGGCATTCAGCACTGTGAAATTTCATTTATACGAACTGCTGTATTACTTTAAGCAAATAACACACAATCACACACAAAATGCATCGCTGTCTCTGTGCCATGACGATATTACTTTTTAAGTGCCTTGGCACTGACTGACTATTAATTCAGACACTTGTAATTATGAACAATCAGACCTAAGCTCAATGTACTTTGCAAGGATTCTATTTATTCCTTTGGTTTATATTTTAAAATCAGTGCAATTCATAAATCACTTTAAATAACACTAACTTTGTCGACAGACTTTCGCATGTGTTCAGGTTGTGACTGAGTGCTGTCTGTTCAAAAAAGTATATTTTAGTATAGTTGGTTTTGCGTGCATAGTTCCGAACATTCCATTACGATACCATATGCGAGGATTCTATACATGTACTGCCATTTCAGATACTCTTCTACTCTTTACTACGTCAATATAACAACAGTTCCGTGTGGCTCAGTGAACTGGTGAAGTCTTTCAATCGGACGCCACGTGGGCGACGTAAGTGTCCGTAACCTACCCTAGCAGTCACACCGGGGAAAGAGGACCTACTGTTCAACGTGGTAGCAGAATCACGTATCGCTCCTGGTGCATCTTCCGACCACAGAGAGGCGATGGTCAGCTCAAAGGAGGAGGGAAATTTTCCGTCTTCCAACCGGGATTCGAACCCGTGATTTTTCGGTTTTTAGACTTGAACCTTACCTCTAGACCACCAGTTAATGCTCCTCTCAGAATCTACATCGTTCCCGGAGGTACTAGTCTCACACCAATGTCGAAGAAATTTCAGCACGAAATTAGGGTGGAATGTGAAAATACTGGAGACAAAGTAAAGCTTTCAATCAGTCTGGGAACCATGATCGGAGGGTACATTATTCGCAAAGGCCAGTCTTTCGGATTCAGGTAATGAGTCGCACTACTGCTTTAACACGACACACAGTAGTACTACCTTTTCTGTCACTCCTGTCGCTACCTCCCACCTGTGTTAGATTGTATTACTAGAAAATGTTTCGTCCACGATGGATTGTTTTCAAGGACAGCTACTTATTAGATAATATACAAACATTTATCACATTGTAATTTTAAGCTCTATTCCCGTGCTTGTAGGAAGTTAATAACGCAATGCACAACTTAACTTTTCTGCAGTGAAATTGTGCAGTGGAAGGTGTGTGAGAAGCACAGCAACATAACAAGGCCCAGAATTTACCAACATACAAGAAGAAACGTCATTCTAAATACACCAGCAACAACAAAAACGCGTTTGGCAGACAAATAAAAACCATCCACAGCTCCGGGCAAATGAAACACAGCAGTGATGACATGGCGTATTAATTCAGATCTGTGGCTGCTTTTGGTTGACAGCCAGAGGGGATACGCAATGTAATTAAAGGGAAAAACTCACTGCAGATGTCACAACTGTTGTGAAACATGTTTGGGCATTAAAGCGAAACAATAACTGTGTACTTGCCAAAAGGTGGAAACCCTTTAATTCACTAATATAAAAATTTAAGGTATACAACTCAGTCAGTTATTTTTATATTTAACAATACTACTCGTTTCCATGGTTTCTATGGTCATGCCACAATCATCAGGTGTACTAGAGTGTAGTGACAAACCCGTGGAATCTGCTGTGGCGGAAGACAGAAAATATATTCACCAAAATGTGCATGTAAGACGGCATGTAACCACTCTTTAACAACGGTGTCTGCCAAACAGACAACACACATGTGTGTCACAAGCTAATTAGACCATGTAAAAGTAGCTTAATCCAACTGAAAATAATGGCACGATCTTCAAAATGTGCACTGATGCTAAAAATGAAAGTGGTTAAAGCTGTATAGCAACAGATTTTCACATTTTATTTAAGTTGGATACAAAGAGTCTTATGTTTACTACTTTTTGCCAGCAAAGCTTCTGTCTAGGCTAGTCCATTTGGCAGGTACATCCCTGACTAGGTTCAACGGATTTGCTCTCCCGACAACTAGTTCGACCGTCTTCTCTGCCAGTCACTACTTTAACCGAATAAGCTTAGCATGCCATACCTCTATACACGTAAGAGGTCTTTATTATTCTGTGTTGTTACATGTACAGGCCCTCACTTTAGTTCAAAATACTTTCATAATAGAGTAATGATGTAATTTGGTCTTGCTGGTCTGAAACTTTGATTAATTTTACCGCTACTGGTTATCTCAACCATTAATTTCATTTTCAGAGCGTTATGTTTCAGTTTATTTGGCTAAGTAGAATCTTCTCTGTAGTCAAAATATCTGCAGTTAAGAGTTGCGAGTTCACTAATAATAGTAATTAGCTTCTTTCTGGTGGAGAACTGTGTTTCTTTACAGAACATGGTGTGCGAAAGCGACTGCGAATTCGTAATTCGCTTTCTTATAGGACTTCTAACCAGTGTGGTTACGAATACTCGACGAGTTTTGCAACATCTGTGGGAGTAGTGTCACATTTTAGAACACGGCGAGATAACGGACAGGCTGTCTTTAGCTAACTGCTTCTGGGTGCCGCAAACGTAATGAAGTAAGTGAGCGTCAGGCTCTCTCCTCGTATCGGCGTTGCGCGGCGATTTGGCACAGATACCTCAAGCTGGCTGCCACCGCATTCCTGGCAGTATCTTCCGAACATTGCATCATAAAGGCGTCCAAAAGCGATCCGAAGCATATGATTGTGGCCTATTTCATATCTGAATTTAGTGTTAGTTCTTGGAGTAATCACCCGTCATCGAATCCGTGATCAGTGGCCTAAGAACACACGAAGAATATTCCTGGAGTTCAGATATAGCCAAACTGAAAATAAGAGAACAATTATTCTCTCAACTTGGTAGGCGTATCGTGCAATAAAGTTTCTGCATGGTGTGCCGCCCTATAGCAGTTCTTGGCAGAAGTGATGTTCTTTCAGGAAACGTCACTTTATGTTCTTACAAATCATTTTCAGGAAACAATAATGTTTGCGAAAATGTTTTGTAACGTAGTTACGAGTCATTTTTTCGTCTACATCGTGATAAAGCATTACGCCAGTTGGACAAGGATGGAGGAGGGAATCATCCGTTGCCTATTCGAAGGAACCATACTTGCATTCTCATGAAGTGTTTGATTGAAACCACAGGAAACTTAAATCAGAGTGGCCGCACAGAGATCTGAACTCCGATACTGCCGAATGTTTGGCCACTCTCTAACGATTATGTAACGCCTCTCGGTCAATAATAAGAGGTACACACTGCTCATCTACAAGAGGACGGATTCTGGAGCTAACAGTTTGAGCAACGCGATGATCAACAGAGATGGGGAGCTACTCGAGTAAGGGAAGCCACAGTACTACTGAATTACTGCCTAAAGTAATCGTTGGAAGCCACAGCATCCGTCAAAAACTATGTCAGTAGAGTAAGGGGCAACCAAATGAAAACGAGAAGATTAGAAAAAATATAAGTAAACTGTTATTACTTCAAAAGTATTCGCTGTCCCCTGTTCACTAGACAATTTTTTCTTCTTTTGGTCCATACTACTCCTCCGTAAGTATGGAAAGCTAAGATTTAGAAAAGATTTGTTTCACAGAGTCGAAGATGAAGAAGTGCTCATAGCTCTTAAGTTATCCATTTTCGAGCCCATATTTTCCCAACTTTTGTACTTCGAATAATCATTCTTATAATATTCCTGGGTTTTTACAATTCCTCTTGGGACACCCTGCACAGAGTCTTCGCAACCTGAGTAATTAAAAACGGGTTTAGCAGAGAGTCAGTTAATTATACTGGACACTTAATATTGGACAGGCCACTTACGTGGAAGTGTAGTAACGGATTTTTATCTTTTTGGGAATATTTCAGCAAGCGAACATTTTTATTTATTTCTTAAGATGTATGTGTTATAATTATTACTTTTTGTACGACTACAAGAAGATGTATTAATAGATAGCTTCCATCATATATTCTAGCAGACTGAGTGAATGTGAAGAATTGCCTGTTCTGTAGTGAATGTACAAGAATACCGGCTTCTTTTTATAAACATAAGAAATTGTACAGTTTTGTATGACTCTAGTTTGAAATGTAAAATATCGGTAATGATGTAAGATTCACATTTCTTTCAAACATTTAGAACAATAGAAACTAGTTAACAATATACAAAATATACTAGTGATTGTTTCACATTTAAATGATCGGTATTTTGGCCGTACTGCATTAAATATGAGCAGCAGTCTGTTAACACTCACATTTGATTCATTTATTGTTAATACATGACCCGTTCTACAATTACATGAAAAGACTGGGCGAGGAAAAGGAAAATTGACAGTGGTACACCAAGTACCCTCCACCACACACGGTAAGGTAGCTTGCGGAGTATACATACATATGTAGGTTTCGAATGAGACAAGTATTTTCTGTATAGCATATAAACATAATTTTTTAACCACCATCTCGTTGATACAATTAAATATTTTAATGGATCTTGACCTTCTATTTTAAAGGCTTTCAACCGTCCTAAAATGAGGAGACTAATGATGTGTCTTTTATTAAAGTCTGTAGTGAAACTATTTCCCAAAAAATGGCAATAATACGCGAACTGAGAGTCGAAGTCTTCTAACACAGCGCAGTTTGATTTCCATTGCCACGAGAACGTCGCAATTCGAACTGATAGCGGAACTGCGTGGGGAGCCTTGTCCTTCGCATATAAGGCACTTCTCGCTTCCGTAGCAAAATTAAACAAGAGAATATTGTTACATTACTCTTTTCAAAAACTGCTGAACGCTGCAGAAACATTTATCTTTCCAGTAAATATTTGTTTTATAGCGACCTAGTGAAATCACGAAGAGGACGAAAATTTAAATCCGCGTCCGGTAATTCACATTTAGGTTTTCCCTGGATTCCTTAAGTCGTTTAAGGAAAATGCCGGAATGGTTCATTTAAAAACGAATTCCCTCTCCTTCCTTCTCCGATTCTAATGTACATTTTCGTTTACTGCAGCACTCTTTCTTCCACGAGCTATCGAATACCGTAAGAAAGCGACAGCTTTCAGCTTTCCATTAAAAGATAACGTGATTGCTAGAATATCTCGCTAGACGGAAAAAATTGGGAAAAAGGCTGTCAAATGATATGCGTAATGATTTTCCAAAAAGTAATAAATAAAATAGATTAGAGCAACATTTGACACGCCTTTAAATGCTTCTCGAACTCATATACAGCAATTCGAACAGTGAAACAAAAATGTGGTTGAGTTTGCTTTGCAAAATCAAGTCTTAAAATACTTAAAGTGACAATGAAAGAAACGTGGAAGCTGGACTGGTCACATAGTGGTTACGTACAGTGAGCATAAGAACAAGCCGCTGTTCGATTAGAACTGCTCTCCGATTTACGTTTGCAATTTATTTTTTAATATTTACTTTTTTATCGGGAGAAATGAATCAGCAACAACAATGATGTCGACAGAACTTGTAAGGGAGACATTACTTCTGACGCCACAGGCATTGTTTTTTATTAGATATGAGCATTATCCATTGAAAAAGTTTTGAGTCTGAAACATTTTTCGAATTTTCTTAGACCTTCGAGCGTAGATGATAGAAATATGCCAACACCACACAGTAGTAGACTGCTCAGTGTACATAATCCAGCAGACAAATATCCGCTAGTACTCTTTATAATTCCTTGATTCTAAGTTAAATATTGAACTTTAAATTCTCATTCGGGGCTTCATCGGCTGTAAATGGTTTCTAGTATTATTTAACGACTTCTATAATGTTTTTCTATACTATTTTGTTTCTTACTTTTACACAAATAATCACACAAAACATTTGAGCGTTGTTTCTCTAAAAAAATTTATTGCGGTGTTTTTTCAGAAACAACGAAAAATATTCAGTGTCTGAAACCTTTTGGGTCAAATCGAAACAGACGATAGTGATACTGAGATTGAAAACTACTGATCAGAAATGGATATTTATTGTGTTATGGACATACACAGCGTGCACCACATAACAACACTGTAGCTCACAGTAAATGTTCAAAGTGACGACCGCCACTGTCAATGCGAGCATGACAACGGCTCATGAAGCTCTGCAGCACTACCTCAAAGGTCGGTGGTGTCTGTTGTACCATAAGACAGGCAGCCTGGACACCGGCAGGTAGGTCTTCATCCATTTTTAAGGGTCTTTTATACACCAATGTCTCGACGTAACCTCAGAGCAAAAAGCCCAGAGGTGTGAGATGGAGATATCCTTCTGGTCATGGTACAGGACCTAGACTTCCAATCCAAGGATGAGGGTACGTGTTCTTCAGGTGCTCGCGGACATTAACACCGAAGTGGACTGGTGCACCATCGTGTTGAAACATCATCCTTTCGCGGACAACAATGGTTACTGTCTCCAAGAACTGTGGCAGCACATTTCGCAGGAACACCAGGTAAAGTGGACAAGTCAATCAGAGAGCCAGCAAACGAGGTTCTTTTAAGTGATCTCGGACAATGCCCGCCCATACGTTAACAGACAATCGTTGTTGGTGCCCACCGATCTAGGTGGCGTGGAGATTTCCTTACTCCAGTCATGGCTGTTGCTGCTGTTGAAAACACCATCACCGGTGAAGGAGACCTTATCCGTGAACAATACGAACTTGACAAAGTTCAGCACTACAGCACTGCGGTGTATAATCTACTGACAGCAGTGCTTGCACACTTTCTTTGCCAGCCGGTGTGGCCGAGCGGTTCTAGGCGCTACAGTCTGGAACCGCGCGACCGCTACGGTCGCAGCTTCGAATCCTGCCTCGGGCATGGATGTGTGTGATGCCCTTGGGTTAGTTAGGTTTAAGTAGTTCTAAGTTCCAGGGGACTGATGACCTTAGAAGTTGAGTCCCATAGTGCTCAGAGCCATTTGCACCATTTTTGAACACTTTCTTTGTGATAGGGGTGTAATAGCTGTTCCACAAGTTCTCTAGATACCATTTCTATATACTTAGAAAAGTACATTTCAAGGGTTGATGGCTGCTTTTTGCTGGCTTTTGCCAACATCATCTCCTCAAAGTGTGGTGTTCGGACATGTCTTTGTCTGGAGTTTTAGCCGGCACTCTATAGTGTGAACGACCCCGTCTCTCGCAAGTTGGTATCCACGGAGATAAACTTCTTCCATGTAGGATGACGCCTGTCAGAATAGCGTTATCTGTATCTTCCTGCTGTTTTGCGGCTGCTACATCGTGCCGCACCGTACATTAAATGCATGTCTGACAACTGTCGTGACGAGTAAAGTTCCATCTTTTATTACGCTTCGTGCACTGTACGCAGTAACACACCTCACCATGGAAACATCGCAAGCTGTCTGATGCTGATGATAGATATAGGTGTTCGTCCTTTCCAAGCGTTATACGAGATTGGAATAATAGAGAATTGTGAAGATGGTTCGATGAACCCTATGCCAGGCACTTAAATATGATTTGCAGAGTATCCATGTAGATGTAGATGTAGAAGCAATGGACAACTGACACCATGGACTGCGGTGTGCGGGCGGCACAGGTTATTGCGTCGGCGCGGTGAATGTGGTCGTCACACGACACACGAGCTATGAGCGAAGTTGTGTACAGTATGTCTGTTTGGTGGTCAGGGGTGTACGCTGTTTATCACCCGCTGCCTGTTCCTGTGTAAAGCAGACACCCCGGATCTTTGCGAGAGTGCGGCAGAACTGTATACGTCGATGCAGTACATGCGTTGAGGCTGGCGGGCGTCGCTTTGAACAATGACTAAGAGCTACGTTGTTGTTAGGCGGTGTACACCACGTAAGCTCATATCACAATAAATATGCATTTCTGACCACTGGTTCCGTATCTCATTAAGATCGGTTGTGGATCCAGTATCACCTGTTTTATTTTGACCCAAAAGGTTCAAAAAATGGCTCTGAGCACTATGGGACTCAACTGCTGAGGTCATTAGTCCCCTAGAACTTAGAACTAGTTACCCTAACTAACCTAAGGACATCACAAACATCCATGCCCAAGGCAGGATTCGAACCTGCGACCGTAGCGGTCTTGCGGTTCCAGACTGCAGCGCCTTTAACCGCACGGCCACTTCGGCCGGCTGACCCAAAAGGTTTGAGACACCCTATATTTAAATATCAATTGGTATTCTACTACTATTAAGAGTATATACACTCCTGGAAATTGAAATAAGAACACCGTGAATTCATTGTCCCAGGAAGGGGAAACTTTATTGACACATTCCTGGGGTCAGATACATCACATGATCACACTGACAGAACCACGGGCACATAGACACAGGCAACAGAGCATGCACAATGTCGGCACTAGTACAGTGTATATCCACCTTTCGCAGCAATGCAGGCTGCTATTCTCCCATGGAGACGATCGTAGAGATGCTGGATGTAGTCCTGTGGAACGGCTAGCCATGCCATTTCCACCTGGCGCCTCAGTTGGACCAGCGTTCGTGCTGGACGTGCAGACCGCGTGAGACGACGCCTCATCCAGTCCCAAACATGCTCAATGGGGGACAGATACGGAGATCTTGCTGGCCAGGGTAGTTGACTTACACCTTCTAGAGCACGTTGGGTGGCACGGGATACATGCGGACGTGCATTGTCCTGTTGGAACAGCAAGTTCCCTTGCCGGTCTAGGAATGGTAGAACGATGGGTTCGATGACGGTTTGGATGTACCGTGCACTATTCAGTGTCCCCTCGACGATCACCAGTGGTGTACGGCCAGTGTAGGAGATCGCTCCCCACACCATGATGCCGGGTGTTGGCCCTGTGTGCTTCGGTCGTATGCAGTCCTGATTGTGGCGCTCACCTGCACGGCGCCAAACACGCATACGACCATCATTGGCACCAAGGCAGAAGCGACTCTCATCGCTGAAGACGACACGTCTCCATTCGTCCCTCCATTCACGCCTGTCGCGACACCACTGGAGGCGGGCTGCACGATGTTGGGGCGTGAGCGGAAGACGGCCTAATGGTATGCGGGACCGTGGCCCAGTTTCATGGAGACGGTTGCGAATGGTCCTCGCCGATACCCCAGGAGCAACAGTGTCCCTAATTTGCTGGGAAGTGGCGGTGCGGTCCCCTACGGCACTGCGTAGGATCCTACGGTCTTGGCGTGCATCCGTGCGTCGCTGCGGTCCGGTCCCAGGTCGACGGGCACGTGCACCTTCCGCCGACCACTGGCGACAACATCGATGTACTGTGGAGACCTCACGCCCCACGTGTTGAGCAATTCGGCGGTACGTCCACCCGGCCTCCCGCATGCCCACTATACGCCCTCGCTCAAAGTCCGTCAGCAGCACATACGGTTCACGTCCACGCTGTCGCGGCATGCTACCAGTGTTAAAGACTGCGATGGAGCTCCGTATGCCACGGCAAACTGGCTGACACTGACGGCGGCGGTGCACAAATGCTGCGCAGCTAGCGCCATTCGACGGCCAACACCGCGGTTCCTGGTGTGTCCGCTGTGCCGTGCGTGTGATCATTGCTTGTACAGCCCTCTCGCAGTGTCCGGAGCAAGTATGGTGGGTCTGACACACCGGTGTCAATGTGTTCTTTTTTCCATTTCCAGGAGTGTATATGAGGAAAAATCAAATCAGGTGTCGACTGAGAATTTGCAGTTCAATGTCTGACTTGGAATTTGAAAGAATTTTAGAGGATATTTGTCTGGCAGACTTTTCCTAATTGTCCTGACTACTTTCAACAGTTAAATGGGCTGTAGAAAGAAGTTTCACTCACCAAAGGACGGTGCGCTGGTTTGAAACATCCTGCAGATTAAAAGTTTGTGCCGGACCGCAACTGGAACCTGGGACCTTTGTCTTTCGAACTGTTCTACAGACTGATCTACCCAAGCACGACTCACCAACTGCCCTCACAACCTTACTTCCATTCATACTTCATTTCCTACCTTGCAGATTTATATTATTTCATCGAGCACTGTTAGTAATGTGTGCAGTAGCTCTTCTGCGAAATTTGGAATCTACGAGATGAGGTGCTGGAGGAAGTAAAGCTGTGAATGTGGATCGTGCCTCGTGCTCGGATAACTGTGAGTAGTGCACTTACACGCGAAAGGTCTAGTCCCCAATTTCGACTCCCGGTGTGGCATACGGTTTAAATCTGCCAGGAACTTTCAATATTTTCTTGCAAAACTAGACCTCTAGCTGCCAAATTTGATACCACACTTGCCTCTTTCCCAGTCTTCGTTTGGCTAAGAAAATTCAGACAAAAATCCAATCCATTAATCGTTTAAGGAATACTCTTCCCATTCTATGTCTGCTCAGAAAGCATATATTTATAGATGAACGGGTTACGCAATATCAGATGTGTGCGCATTACATAGGATATACTGTTAATTCCTTAACGGCACGCTAATAGCTAAATTCGAAGATGGTTGGTGAATTTCTCATTTAATCCGAAATTCAGCAAACCATTAAATGTCACCGATTTTTAACAGTTCACTGTCCCCGCGCCGGCCGCGGTAGCCGAGCGGTTCTCGGCGCTTCAGTCCGGAACTGCGCGACTGCTACGGTCGCAGGTTGGAATCCTGCCTAGGGCATGGATGCATGTGGCGTCCTTAGGTTAGTTAAGTTTAAGTAGTTCTAAGTTATAGGGGCTGATGACCTCAGATGTTAAGTCCCATAGAGCTGAGATCCATTTGAATTTGAACCACTGTCCCCGCGGAAGGACAGTTTGACACAGGCTCTATCGAGTGTGGAACGCTTGGGTTTCCCGTGTACTGTGTGAAACGCTTTATGCATTGGCAAAGCGTGCGTGCTGCCGCTGTCGGCGTAGGGGACTCCTAGAAATCTTTGTCAAAGAATTCCGCCTGACAAGCCGATCTTCTGGCCTGCTACATCTCAATAACAATAATACCGTCAAGTCTGTTACAAAAAATGTATTCTACTGTTATTTATTCGTATTGTGCGACTACTGACCGTGTAGTACCGCCGTTAGTAACAAAAGAGCTCCAGCAGAAGAAACCGATGCTGAATGGACATCAGAAACGGAACCAGTTTGACACTGGCATAATATGTAATAGCGACCAACGCCGTATACTTGCAGCAGATGCAATACAATTTTCCTGCGTCGGCAGCCGTTGTTAGATTAGATATTCATGAGTGGGAAGTTCACAACCGTCGCCTAATTTCCACGCCCAAATTAAACATTGCCTTTGAAATAAGGTATCCAAATTGTCATATACCGTATTAGTAAATTAGACAGTGCAGATGTAACACTTCTACTAATTTGCCTTTGCCCGTATATTACAGTTTAAAATAAATTAATAGCGTACGAACCGCGTGAATGACTAAAGCAAGCGAACGATCCATTTTTAAGATTACGCTTCAAACGCGTTTAACAACAATTAATACTTTTCAGGGAGTGAATACAGTCCCGACAGGGTGGAAGTGCTTGAGTTAGTACGGTTTCTTTCTTTTAAAAAAAAGACTCGACGTGAAGGTAACAGCTCAATGTCAAATCTATAGACTTTACTAGATTTAAGTTCCCACCGAGTTTTTCTCCCTATATGTGAAAGATGATACCAGCAATCAGTCTGAGGATTTTGATACGGTTTTCACTAATAGACACAGTGAACCACGAGGAAGGATTGTGTGTATAATTCATTACCGCTACGCGAGTCACGCTGTGCAGCGACAGATGCTTAGTCCAACCCGAGCGAAGCCGGTGTAAGTCGCTAACACAAAGGCCGAAGAAAAATTGGCGTACTCGGATTTCGCAGCACGATTCCTCACATGCTAGCAATAAAAAAATGTTTCTCCCTGCGCATATTTCCGACAGTAAATGGACGTTAAAGTCTGGCAATCTAGAAACACTAATCACATGTACGGTGTAGTGCTGTGCAGCTGGTGCAGCGGATAATGTTTTGGGTTAGCATGCAGGACGTCGAGGATTCGATTCTGGGTGAAGGCATATATGTTTTTATTTGCTAAATGTAGTATGCGGTACGGTATCTGGCGTGTTAACTGTCGTACAGCGGTTACAGTGGGTCTCCTACAAAACATTTACACTTACAAACTACGAACACTGAAGTGCAGTCGTTTCCATTGTAAAGAAGCCTTTTGCACGTTGTGGACGAGAATTTTTTCGCGTCACTGCAGCTACTAGATTACAAAGCTGTATCCTGTGTACCCTCCACCAATGCCCCAATCGATTAGTGCCAACTATTATTCTTGCCACGTTCAGGTCCATTATATTTCTTTAGAGCCTTGTTACCAGCAGGGTTAGCGAACGTGCTTTTCAAATGATTTCCAACTCGATTACCATCTGTATGCATTATCATCATGGAATCACTAATTAAGTCTTTCAGCATTGAATCTGATAAGCGTATGCTGATTAGTAAGTATCTACATGTGTTACCATTGGGGTAGGGTACACAGAAAACAAGGTTGCCATCTAGCACATGCATTGGTGTGAAACAAATCGCATCCACGACGTGCAAAAGGCTTCTTTAAAAGCCGATCAATGAAAACGATTGTACTTCCGCTTCTGTGTCCGTAGTACGTAAGTGCAGGTGTTTTATAGATGGTTCAAATGGCTCTGAACACTATGGGACTTAACATCTGAGGTCATCAGTCCCCTAAAACTTAAAACTACTTAAACCTAACTAACCTAAAGACATCACACACATCCATGCGTGAGACAGGATTCGAACCTGCGATTGTAGCAGTCGCGCGGTTCCGGACTGAAGCGCCTAGAACCGCTCGGCCGCAGAAGCCGGCTGTTTTGCAGAAGACCCACTAAATCGCTGTATGACGATTAAGTCGCCATATATTGTATCGCACAGTTGCCATTTAGCAAATAAAAACAAATACTTTTCCACGCAGAATCAAAACCTTGACCTCCTGCATGCTAACCGAAAACATGTGCACTGCACCAACTGCACAGCACTGCTACCACATCCTGACACAGGCAGTTAGTGTAAATGCCAGTGTATTACGTCCATTTACTGCCGGAAGTATGCGCAGGGAGAAATTTTGTGAGAGACATTTTTACACTGTTGGTATGTGAGGAATCGTTCTGCGAAGTCCGAGTGTGCGAATTTTTCTTCACCCTGTATTGTATAATATATAAGGGGCAGTCATAAAGTTTCCTTTTAAGGTCGTTGCTACAGCGTATATGCATCGTAGGGTAACTCCGATGCTGGTATATAAGCACCGACTTGTAGGCAATGATTAGTGTGGTATTCGTGGCTTGCCAGCGGCAAATGTGGAAACCTGAACCATGGCGGCGTTATTACCAAATGCGTCCGGATAGGAGTTAAGTGCTGTTATTCTTTTGTTGGCTGCCGAAGGACAGACAACAATAGATATCCATCGGAGACGTTAAAAACTGGCGTGGGGCAGCATGTCTGTCGGAAATCACCTTTGTGGAATGGTGCGACAAGGAGTGTTGCTGCTTTATGATAATGCACGTGCCCAAATAGCAAATGTCTTTATGCAAAACTTAAGCCAACTGAAGTGGGAGACACTCGGGTACTCATCCTATAGTCCTGATGTGTCCCTTAGAAAAAGCCTTGAAGGATCGAAAATTCCTGTCGGGCGAGGATTTGCAGCGGCCGGTTACGGACTTCCTCACTCATCAGAACACGTTATTCTACCAAACGGGTATATTAAACCTGGTGCGTTGATGGGATGTTTGCCTCAATGCTCACAGCGATTTTGCCTACCTAACTGGAATACCAGTTCTGGGCTGTACGGCCTCCGAACAGAAACTTTTTGACCACCCCTTAAAATATACTAATTAATGCAGCCTGTGCCTTCCATCAGCGCACTCAATGACTTACATTTAACTATCACATACACAAACATTACGCACCGCTGCTTAGAAAATTAAGGAATATCTGCATGAAATGAAAGAGAATAACTTGGGACCATACTGGCTAAGTCCGTGCTGCAATTTCATCTACTCCAGAACTTTAAGGTTTTCCATCGAGGAAGCTATGGGATTGTATGAGATGAACATGCTCATCATTGAGGAAAGCTTGTTTGTTGTTTCGTTCTTGCTTCTCGCGCCCGGGTTCCTGGGTTCGATTCCCGGCGGGGTCAGGGATTTTCTCTGCCTCGTGATGACTGGGTGTTGTGTGATGCCCTTAGGTTAGTTAGGTTTAAGTAGTTCTAAGCTCTAAGGGACTGATGACCATATATGTTAAGTCCCATAGTGCTCAGAGCCATTTGAACCATTTGTTTGTTGTTTGTTTTTGTTTTCTTCTTTTGTTTATCATCCTTGATTAGTGCTCAGGCAATTCTAATATCTGTGATTCAGTATCTTATTGAATGATGTATCCAATATGAGGACCTAGGCATTACTTGAAGGTTGACTGAGATCCAGTGCGAAAAAGAGTTTTCCAGCAATACCTAGACCATTTTAAAAAGAATCCTGCTGAATTTAACACAATTTTTCTACTAAGGATGAATTGTATGTTTACCACTTCACACCAAGCGTAAAATAGTGCTCACAGTGGATATAACCCAGTGGCCTTGTATCATAACGGGAAAAGTCGCTTACATCTACTCTAAAGTCTATGGCTAGCGAATTCTGGGATTCATAAGGTATTACAAGGCAAGGACCTAAGCTATATCTGGCGAATCATATGCAAGTGTTTTAGACCGGCTTGATAAAATATACCTGAGAAATGGACTTGATGACAAAATAAAAATAACATCTTTCTTCGCTTGCCCAGCCAGCACATCCGCAAGGGTAAAACTATGGGCATGTAGCATGAATTGTTAGAAAATTCACTGTTACACCCCATTTGCCAAACTCTGATTTCCCTCTCTTCATTGAAGACGTAATGGCAGCCATGAATGGATTTTTCCAGACCTTCCAGAATTACACTTGGCTGACTGAATCTGCTTACTAGAGGAAGCTGGACAAACAGCAGTACGCATTTTTTACAAAAAAATATTTTCTTTCACTTGGCACCTTACTTTCGAATATCTGAAGCACTTACCGTGCTTTCGTTCAAAACCTCGGTTGACAATCCAATATAGATATTACATGGTTTGTCCAAATGGATCACAGGGGATGTCGCGGTTGTTCCTCTTTAAAGGGCACAGCAGATATCCTTCACTAACTCGGTCTATTTAGAACTTGTGCTTCGATTTTAATTACTCTACCGTTAATGTTACATTAAATCTTGACCTTTGTTCGTGTCACACAGCTGTCGCCCACTTTGTTCTCGTAATAAGCTGAAAGCTAGTTTGCTGAATCACTAATCACAACATGTATGATCAAATTTCAGGCATATAGAAAGAGATTGCTTGGTTCTACCGACAGGTATGCGCAAAATGAATTAGACCGTGAACATCAAAACAAACTTACTGCACGGCAGAGGGAGTCAGTCCCTGACGATGCGACTCGTCGTCTGGGGAAGTCCAGCGACTTACCGCTCTTCGAGTCGAACCTGATGCAAATCTCTGAGAAAGCCATTAACGCTATTGCTATTGAGCTCTTTGTGAGTAGTAAGTGTGTGAAATGGACTACAAGCAACATATTTTTATGAATGGACTACACTGGCTTTCGATTGTGATATAGGATGCAGTTTGCATAGACAACTGTTTGGCATCTCCAAAAGAACAGTATACTCAGAGTTGCCAGCAAGACAGCCGCACAGCTAGAGGCATTCGTTGTGTATTACAAAGAGCCCTAGGCTCATCGTTTACTGTGGGATTAGTTTGCGGGGTGAGTGTGCTTTCTGGTGCACCCTATGCAGGAAGGCTATCCCCCTACCTCCAGCCTTTCGTGGATTAAATGGTATAAGTTCATTTCCATTCCGCATTTTCATAGTTCCATGTTGGTAATAAGCTGACCTTATTTATATCATTATCATCTTCGCTTCTAGTATTAGGCCTTTTCTTCGTTTTTCCTGTTACGGTACTCATCGCTTCCTCGGTATTTCTTGAGTTCTTCCCCAGATGGTTTAAATCTTCTTATCTGGAGAGGAAATATTCCTCCACTCACACTTTCAAGATGTCCATTCCACTTTCGGTTACTTTTTCAGTTTATTGAGGGTGTCACATATACACTCCTGGAAATGGAAAAAAGAACACATTGACACCGGTGTGTCAGACCCACCATACTTGCTCCGGACACTGCGAGAGGGCTGTACAAGCAATGATCACACGCACGGCACAGCGGACACACCAGGAACCGCGGTGTTGGTCGTCGAATGGCGCTAGCTGCGCAGCATTTGTGCACCGCCGCCGTCAGTGTCAGCCAGTTTGCCGTGGCATACGGAGCTCCATCGCAGTCTTTAACACTGGTAGCATGCCGCGACAGCGTGGACGTGAACCGTATGTGCAGTTGACGGACTTTGAGCGAGGGCGTATAGTGGGCATGCGGGAGGCCGGGTGGACGTACCGCCGAATTGCTCAACACGTGGGGCGTGAGGTCTCCACAGTACATCGATGTTGTCGCCAGTGGTCGGCGGAAGGTGCACGTGCCCGTCGACCTGGGACCGGACCGCAGCGACGCACGGATGCACGCCAAGACCGTAGGATCCTACGCAGTGCCGTAGGGGACCGCACCGCCACTTCCCAGCAAATTAGGGACACTGTTGCTCCTGGGGTATCGGCGAGGACCATTCGCAACCGTCTCCATGAAGCTGGGCTACGGTCCCGCACACCGTTAGGCCGTCTTCCGCTCACGCCCCAACATCGTGCAGTCCGCCTCCAGTGGTGTCGCGACAGGCGTGAATGGAGGGACGAATGGAGACGTGTCGTCTTCAGCGATGAGAGTCGCTTCTGCCTTGGTGCCAATGATGGTCGTATGCGTGTTTGGCGCCGTGCAGGTGAGCGCCACAATCAGGACTGCATACGACCGAGGCACACAGGGCCAACACCCGGCATCATGGTGTGGGGAGCGATCTCCTACACTGGCCGTACACCACTGGTGATCGTCGAGGGGACACTGAATAGTGCACGGTACATCCAAACTGTCATCGAACCCATCGTTCTACCATTCCTAGACCGGCAAGGGAACTTGCTGTTCCAACAGGACAATGCACGTCCGCATGTATCCCGTGCCACCCAACGTGCTCTAGAAGGTGTAAGTCAACTACCCTGGCCAGCAAGATCTCCGGATCTGTCCCCCATTGAGCATGTTTGGGACTGGATGAGGCGTCGTCTCACGCGGTCTGCACGTCCAGCACGAACGCTGGTCCAACTGAGGCGCCAGGTGGAAATGGCATGGCTAGCCGTTCCACAGGACTACATCCAGCATCTCTACGATCGTCTCCATGGGAGAATAGCAGCCTGCATTGCTGCGAAAGGTGGATATACACTGTACTAGTGCCGACATTGTGCATGCTCTGTTGCCTGTGTCTATGTGCCCGTGGTTCTGTCAGTGTGATCATGTGATGTATCTGACCCCAGGAATGTGTCAATAAAGTTTCCCCTTCCTGGGACAATGAATTCACGGTGTTCTTATTTCAATTTCCAGGAGTGTATTCAGTTCTTCCCTAAATTCCAATTTTCGAAATCTATTGGCTCTCGTACATCACTTTACTGCTCTTCGAAACCTCACATCTGTTGCTTGTATGCGGCTTTCTTGAAGTTTACTTATAACCCACAATTCACCTCTGTAAACCAGCGCCGGCCGGTGTGGCCGAGTGGTTCTAGGCGCTCCAGTCTGGAACCGCGCGACAGCTACGGTCGCAGGTTCGAATCCTGCCTCGGGCATGGATGTGTGTGATGTCCTTAGGTTAGTTAAGTTTAAGTAGTTCTAAGTTCTATGGGACTGATGACCTCAGAAGTTAAGTCCCATAGTGCTCACAGCCAACTATTTTTGTAAACCAGCATTTGAACTACGACTGTCTTATAAAATTCCAGTTTTGTATCTTTCCTCGTTTTATTTTTTGATATCTGTTTATTGTTCCAAATATATTCTCAAACTTTGTTAATTTATGCTCTGGGAATTTGTCGTACTTACATATACTTACAGATGGCTGAATTTTATTTGAAGGTACACCCATGCTTGTGAGTGTTCAAGACTGACTGTAAGTAATTGGGAAAGCGAGTTTTTTTCGTGTTTGACACATCTTCGTCTCTCGAAAGTGGCCCTTAACTTACTCCACTCTCTGCTTAGAGTCAGCATCGTGACACATTCAGTTCGGTCTTTGTTTTTTTATTTACGATACTTTTAATTCATAATGCATCCATTGTTTACAGTTCTGGTATATATATCATGAATACTTGTGTAGTTGTTATGTATCCTTTCCAGTTACGTTACTTACTTACATATTTGATACATTTTTGTGTGGCCCCTCTGTTAAGTAGGATCAAAGCAGCAAACGAAGCTGCGAAGAATGGCACTTGATATCCGCATCTTAAGATCGCGTTGCCCTTGGTGGGCTTGGAACGATCCTCAGTCAATCAGTGATCGTTGGAAATTTGATAGTGATCGTAGTTTTACTTCGCTTTCATCCTGTAATTGTGTGCTATGTCGTCTGTGATTGAGAAAATGAAATGTAATTCTGCTATATGCATACTTAGAATTCTTGTGGATAAGTATGGATGTGAAAGAAGAAAATGGGAGTGGATGAACAACACGTCCAAGTGATGGCAAATCGTCTTCGACTCCCTACAGAACCACATTACTCGATAATACTCGGTGAAGAAATTCATCATTTAATCTAGTTCGGTAATCGGAAAAACTGTTTACTGATGCGGTATCGGCCGTTATCCGGTAGGCCGCACTTTCAAACACGCAGACCGCCAGTTAAGCCGCCGCGTTTCCTACAGCCGCCCCCATTGTACGAGAGCGCTATCGCGAACGATTACACCGCCCCCAATGAGATGCAAGCATCCCCTCATCGGAGCTCCAGCGGCGGGTGGACTTAAGTTCGAACATTGCTGCACTGAGCCTATTTTGGGTGTTTGCCAGTTGAATGATACTTATGGACTTTCATAATGGCCAGAGCTCGACATCTGAACAGATATTGTATTGAAGAGTGACAGATCCATAAATCTTTTGTATCTTTACATATTTTTACATTCAGATTTACTGTTAGCAACTCATGCTGAAATACAGCAACAAAGTTATGTATTATTTTTACTATTTGGTATTACATGTAGAATAAAATAATATCTGAATTCTCTATTCGTGAACGGCATCTGTTCCAAGCTTCTGTATCGGCTAAAGAACACACAGCGTACGAGGAAGACATAACAACTGACAGCTCAGTTAAGCTGTCGGTGAAATTCTGAACGTGAAATTACTTTTACCACACGAATTCGCAAGGGCTGTCTTAAGGCTAAACACAGACCCATCATCGTAATGTAACGGCATCAATATCTAGTGCTTCCACTGAAGACTAACACTAGCTTAATATCGGACAAATGCTTCGTTAGTGTCCTGTGTGAAGACAACTGGAATCCACTCAGGCTCCTGTAAGTTGCACTGCGTTATTTTATCTTTTAAAATTGGTAGATGTGGTAACTAAAGCCTTACTGTAAGAGTATCGAACAATGTACCCGAACTAAACACACGGTCAGGTATGACAAACTCAAGCAGAAGAAAATGTTTTCTCAAGTCACTGGGTGCATTAAAATCATTATAAACGATTACCAGAAACATGTGGAAAGAGAGCAAGCTGCATCCGCAGTTAGGTTTAATGTCTTACGCATTTATTGAATGGGTATTTTGTGGAGGAAGCATAGGACAATGTATCAGAGCTTAATGCTGATTAGCTTACTTTACAGAGCAACTTAGTACTGAAAAAAAAAAGTTCACCAGTGACGCTGCACTTCCGAATACGGGTCCAGTGTCTCAGCACTGTGCCACCTCGTCTGGTAAAGTACTCTGCGGAGTGAGTCTAGGGGAATTTAGCAGCACTGAAAGTAAATAATGTTTAGAGGCGAAAGAAACAGAAGTACTAATACTTGAAAATGAGCCAGTTTCGTCGTAAATGGCTTCGTCTGAGGTAAAAAGCAGTTAAGCTGTGTGAAATGGTTGAAATTTAAAGTAGTTCTGGATCATATATACCGAGAAGTCGCGACGTTTCGTAGAGTGAGGCGGGCAGATTTGACATCCTACAGTGCCGGCCGGTGTGGCCGAGTGGTTCTAGGCGCATCAGTCTGGAACCGCGCGACCGCTACGGTCGCAGGTTCGAATCCTGCCTCGGGCATTGATGTGTGTGATGTCCTTAAGTTACTTAGGTTTAAGTAGTTCTAAGTTATAGGGGACTGATGACCTGAGATGTTAAGTCACATAGTGCTCAGAGCCATTTGAACCATTTTGACATCCTACAGTATTAGTATCATACCTGATAACTTATTCGGCCGTTATGATTTTTGAAGCCAGACTTATCCCAGAAATGAGTTACATTTCAGTATCAACCCTTTTGTTAGGTAGGACTAGTGAGGGGAAAGAATTAGGTTTGAGAAAAAAGTAGAAATTAAAAAGAGTTTGAGAATCCAAGTCTTTCCATTTGTGTGACTGTTTTATTCTCGGCATTTATAGTCATTATTCGGAGACGTCATATTCCGAGATCCGAGGTCAGGAAGGAAGATCAGGACTTAATGTCCCGTCGACAACGCGGTTATTAGAGATGGAGCCTAGGTTCGGATTAAGGACCGATAATGAAATTCACTGATAAGCCAAAACATTATAATCACTGCACACCGCGACGTTAGATATCGCCTGGTAGCGTTGCGGGTGCGTGACGCGGTAAAAAAACCATGTAAGCGGAGCAGACACGGACGGGGGATCACCCTAGTGACGATACGGGCTGAGAATGGGGAAAACCATTGAGATGAGCGACTTTTACCAAGGGCAGGTTATTCTTACGCAGAGCCTGTGAACCAGTATCTCGAAAACGACAAAGGTGGTCGTATCTTCATGTGCTACTGTCGTGAGCATCTACGGGAAGAGATAGGTGCTAAATGGTTAGATGTGCACGATCATCACGATTCGACGCTCGATCAATGGAAACGTGTCGGCTCTTCGGGCGAATCACATTTTTGATGCACTAGGTCCACGGTTGTCTCCACAAACGCCGTTATCGAGGTGAACGGCGGTTCGAAACGTGCAGCGCGCCACCGACGCAGGCTAGTGAAAGCAATATTGTGTTATGAGACACATTCTACTGCGTTTGCATGGGACCTGTGGTAGTAATCGAAGACACGTTGGCAGCTGCGAACCACCTGCATCCGTTCATGCTTGATATCTTCCCCGGCGGCACTGTCACAAAAATGGCTCTGAGCACTATGGGACTCAACTGCTGTGGTCATCAGTCCCCTAGAACTTAGAACTAGTTAAACCCAACTAACCTAAGGACATCACACACATCCATGCCCGAGGCAGGATTCGAACCTGCGACCGTAGCAGTCGCACGGTTCCGGACTGCGCGCCTAGAACCGCGAGACCACCGCGGCCGGCGCACTGTCACATCTCAGCGGTATAATTGTCCGTGTCTCAGAGCAAAAGCAGTGCTACAGTGGTCTGAGGAGCATTATGGTGGATTCACGTTGATGACTCGGTGATCAAACTCGCCCGACCCATCTGGGTCGCTATCGAGCGCTATCACTCCGTACACAAATCAGAAACACGCTACGCGAATTACATGACCTGTGCGTAGACATCTAATGCCACATACCTCCACAAACTACCAACAAATTGTCGAATCCCTGATACGCACAATCAATGATGTGTTTCGTTCCAAAGACGGACAAACAATCTATTAAGCAGGTGGTCATAATCTCTTGGCTCATCAGTGTAAATCGGTCGTCTTCTTCTCAGACGAAGCATCCTGCGATTCGTATTAAATGACGTAGGGCAACCATAAAAAATTTAAATCTGTCTGCCGGCCGTTGTGGCCGAGCGTTTCTAGGCGCTTCGGTCAGGAACCGCCCTGCTGCTACAGTCGCAGGTTCGAATCCTGCCTTGGGTATGGATGTGTGTGATATCCTTAGGTTAGTTAGGTTTAAGTAATTCTGAGCCTAGGGGACTGATGACCTCACATGTTAAGTCCCATAGTTTCCTCCATGAAATTAATAAACATCTACTCTACTGGCCATTAAAATTGCTACACCAAGAAGAAATGCAGATGATAAACGGGTATCCACTGGACAAATATATTATACTAGAACTGATATGTGATTACATTTTCACGCAATTTGGGTGCATAGATCCTGAGAAATCAGTACCCAGAACAACCACCTCTGGCCGTAATAACGGCCTTGATACGCCTGGGAATTGAGTAAAACAGAGCTTGGATGGCATGTACAGGTACAGCTGTACATGCAGCTTCAACACGATACCATAGTTCATCAAGAGTAGTGACTGGCGTATTGTGACGAGCCAATTGCACGCCCACCATTGACCAGACGTTTTCAGCTGGTGAGAGATCTGGAGAATGTGCTGGTCAGGGCAGTAGTCGAACATTTTCTGTATCCAGAAAGGCTCGTACAGGACCTGCAACATGCAGTCGCGCATTATCCTGCTGAAATGTAGGGTTTCGCAGGGATCGAATGAAGGGTAGAGTCACGGGTAGTAACACATCTGAAATGTAACGTCTACTGTTCAAAGTGCCGTCAATGAGGTGACCGAGACGTGTAACCAATGGCGCCCCATACCATCACGTCGGGTGATACGCTAGTATGGCGATGACGAATACACACTTCCAATGTGCGTTCACCGCGATGTCGCCAAACACAGATGCGAACATCATGATGCTGTAAACAGAACCTGGATTCATTCGAAAAAATGACGTTTTGCCATTCGTGCACCCAGGTTCGTCGATGAGTACACCATCGCAGGCGCTCCTGTCTCTGATGCAGCGTCAAGGGTAACCGCAGCCATGGTCTCCGAGCTGATAGTCCATGCTGCTACAAACGTCGTCGAACTGTTCGTGCAGATGGTTGTTGTCTAGCAAACGTCCCCATCTGTTGACTCAGGGATCGAGACGTGGCTGCACGATCCGTTACAGCCATGCGGATAAGATGCCTGTCATCTCGACTGCTAGTGATACGAGGCCGTTGGGATCCAGCACGGCGTTCCGTATTACCCTCCTGAACCCATCGATTCCATGTTCTGCTAACAGTCATTGGATCGCGACCAACGCGAGCAGCAATGTCGCGATACGATAAACCGCAGTCGCGATAGGCTACAATCCGATCATTACCAAAGCCGGAAACGTGGTGCTACGCATTTCTCCTCCTTACACGAGACATCACAAGAACGTTTCACCAGGCAACACCGGTCAACTGCTGTTTGTGTATGAGAAATCAGTTGGAAACTTTCCTCATGTCAGCACGTTGTAAGTGTCGCCACCGGCGCCAGCCTTGTGTGAATGCTCTGAAAAGCTAATCATTTGCATATGACAGCATCTTCTTCCTGTCGGTTAAATTTCGCGTCTGTAGCACGTCATCTTCGTGGTGTAGCAATTTTAATGGCCAGTAGTGTATATTTTTAAATTTTAATAATTCGCTGTTTACTAAGAAATTAGCCTTATCTAAGATTTGAATTCGTCCTTCACTTTCGTTTTGCCCACAGAAGATGTATTAATTATTGTGTGCTTGAGTTCTGGCAAAGGATGTAAAAGTTTGCTCAGAGCCACGCGGTAGAGATGTCCTAGATTTTTAACCAAAGTTTCCATATGAACTAGCTTTCCACCACGATCTGTACGTCTGCAAAAGTTAGGATACCACAAAGAAGTAACATTCTGCATGAGAAGTCTGTTGAAAACGTTTTGCTGGTTAGGAGCAGAACCGGGAACTACTGTTACAACGGAAGCAATTCAAGTCGTAGCGATAGTGGTAGATGAGACTTGTTTAGTTTTCACAATGAAGATTTTGCAATTCCTTGAGTGTAGGCTAACATGACTTTGCCGCTTACTTTTCGCGCTGGAGAAGCCGGATGAATCCTCTTCTGACAACTTCACCTTCTCCTCTTCAGGGTGTATACGAGACTCATCCCGAACGACCGCTAACGCGTGACCGATGCTGTCCATACTATTGTCCATTGCAGTCCCTCCTGGGGGAGGTGGGAAGGAAACTGCATCCTGATGAAGCTGCTGGGCAGCCATTTGTTGTAGATCTTGACTAGAAGGTTCTTCGAAGTCTCCACCCCTTTCGCCATATATCCCACCATGCATGGCGGGGCTTGTCGTCACCGAGAGGAAAGTCAAATGCTATAGATTTTTACATGTAACTGCACCAAACGGAAAACTGTAAGCCGTAAGGGAAGCTCAGGCGTCCCACGGAAGAGCGTCCCCTCGGTACACGTCTTAAAACATCCGTGTAAACGAGCGAACTGAAAGTCGTGAATACTAAAAGTTAAGCACATGCTAAATCCTAACATGCTTGTCAAAAGAAACAGGTGGTTGTCTTGTTGATAGGATTACCCCTTCATAGCTTTGGGACTGATGAGCGGCGATGCAGGAAACTACAATTACAATAACTCTTGAAACTTCCTGGCAGATTAAAACTGTGTGCCCGACCGAGACTCGAACTCGGGACCTTTGCCTTTCGCGGGCAAGTGCTCTACCATCTGAGATGGGAGAGCACTTGCCCGCGAAAGGCAAAGGTCCCGAGTTCGAGTCTCGGTCGGGCACGCAGTTTTAATCTGCCAGGAAGTTTCATATCAGCGCACACTCCGCTGCAGAGAGAAAATCTCATTCTGGAGACAATAACTCTTATCCGCAGGACTGAGATTGTGAAATTACCTATTCCCGACCATGAGACCAATCTGTATTAGCACAACTTAAAAAGCTAAGGAGGCGGATCAGAACAAAATCCGACAGACAAATTTAATCTCTTTATTCATCCAACAGTATTAAGTGACACTGGTAAGCCACAGAAAATTGATGTCTTCGCTTGTAGCTAATTCACTGTTCACTGGGAGTGCACCAATTTAATTACCCCTACCAGTTCTCGAGTACATGTGAATTTCAACCAATATAGATATATGGGAGAATAAAAAATAATGAAAAACTACAACTGTCTCAGAACGACCCACCATTCCAAGTGCAGTTGCAAAATACGTAAAATGTTACACTCAGTGACAGCCAGGTTTGTGAGCGCAGGGGCAAGTAAATTCAGTTAACTGATTGGGACAAAATTTCCTCAAGCTCACTGTATTGTCCTGTTCTTTCGCACAGGATTGTATCCATTGATGCTGCGTGTGAAGTGCAGCGCAGCTTTTAAATTTAATGTGACACTGAGAGAGAATGGCGAGTGCTAAAACCGGTGCCATAACGTTGAGTATCCCTCTCAAAAGGCACACTTTTAGGCCGCCCAGTTAAATGTACCTAACCGACAGACGGATCACCATCATCAGTACGCCATTCCTTAGCCCTAAGATACTTCAGAGGGGCACAGTTTAGCACTAGCATCGGATTACTGGTTGGTAATTAGCAGCTGCACGTCCTCATTCCCGCCAAATTTTGGCGTCGGAAACTCCTTTCAACATCTGAATTCGAACCAACACGTAAGGGCAGAGTGTCACTGCAATAGCGCGTTCTAGCGATATCGACAGTGGTTGTGAATGCAAACGACGTTTATTACTCGCGTTATTTCTGGACAAAGCAAAATGTTACTGCAGCCTTAGCAGGAGATAACTTGGCCATGTGACTACGTGCATGAGTTTATAGAAGGAAAGGGATATCCAGATCCAACTCCTGTAAATGAACAGCTGACTGTGCCTTTTTCAAATAAATTATCCCAGCGTTTACCTTAACCAATTACAGAAAACCACAGAAAACTCCAGTATGAGTGGGTATCCCAAATGCGAGTCCATTGCAATGAACACAATGTCACCTCAGACGGTAGCCATGTCTCAGTTCAGAATACTGTGGAAATTATATTCAACGACGATGAGATGTTCGCCATTAATGTTGTAGTCGGATACTGTTGAATTCTTTCACTTTTTACGTACATTATCTTACAGTTGTCCCATTTAAGGAACACTACCTTTAGTAACACTGTCTAGGGAACATGAAACTTGGCGAGTATGTGGAGGGGCAAAAAATAATGCAGTACGTATTTGTTCGTTTCTGCATAATTTCAGTTTCAAGGGGTAAAACGATCCCCTAAGGGTAATTTGGTACACTAAGTTTAGAGGGAGTATCTGATAAACCACCAGATTTAAAGAATGTGTTCAGGTGAAAGTTGAAATGTGATTAACTTTCTTGGAATCTGTCCAACCAATTTTTGCAATAATCTGAAATTTTGCAAAATACCCCAAATAACTTTGAAAAACGAAAACATTCGTTACAAAATAAGTTAAAGAAGCTTTCACACCACATCCATGCATCTGCAATAATGATGGTTTCCGAAATGCGGTTTCTGGAAACAAAGCTGTACACAGTGCGCTTTCGGAGTAAGTTCAACACACGTAATTAAAATATCTAAATTTCATTATTTTTATTATTCTAATTATTAGTTTTTCTTATTGTGTTTTATGTTTAAACAGATTTTTTATGTTTTACATTCAGGATTTTTTGTTTTATGTTTTTTAGTGTACCGTTTCACATACGTGTATTTTGTTACTTGAAAATAAAAAGTAACTCATATTAATTCGCAGCAATAATGATAATCTGTAAAGAAATACTTAAAACATAACTTTTTTCACACCATGCACATAAAACGAACAAAATTTCTTGACGTAATACACACTACGGAAAACACAATATGGAAAAGAATTGAGCAGGATTTCTAATTGTGGCAGGTGGTCCTCTAAATATCCTGATTTGTATCAGGCATATTTCAGTACTGGAAACTCTTGGCTAAGTGAATGGATTATTTAATAGTGACTGCAACTTGATTATATTGTTATTCAAGACGAGATTGATATCTTAATTAGACACCGCGAATTAGGTTTGAACATCATCTTCCATCTCCAAAAGCGATATGAGTCCAATAGATCCTGTCCCGTCGAGTACTTCTGGGATCACCAGGTGAACAACTTTCTCTTCCTCATTTACGACGCCCAAAATGGTTTTTCCATACTGACATCCTCCTTTTCATAGTTTTAAAAGAAACTAGAGGACAATTTCAACAGAGAATTCGAGAATATCTTATTGAAGATCCAAATGTTCTTGTGACCTTTACGAAATCTGTTAAAGTAAAGTCTGATTTAGACAGAAGTTTTCTTTCCCAGTGCGGGAGAAAAATCTGTACTTTTGTTAAATTCTTGGGGTGGTCAATGTGAGAAACCGTTTTCAGCATCGTAGATGAGGGCAAGGAGCTTGTTCAGCTGGTGGTGGCAAGAAAACTCGACGGGACAGGTACAGCCAGTGGGCGTATAAGGCATTCGATGTTGGAAGAACATTGTGAGAAGAGGTTACGATGTAGTTCTGTTGAATTATTATGATGAAATTTTCGGCTTGAGAGAGAATATAAACAAACTGCAGTGACTAGTAGATAATCAGTTCTCTTCCCGTAGGTTTTCCAGTGTTCTGAAATGGGACTGATACAAACAGGATATTCAGAGCATCGCCCGCCACAATTTGCGAATATGCTGAAATTTGTTTTATATTGTGTTGTCCAGGGTGTGTATTATACGAAGTAAATTCGTTAGTTTTATGCGTAGGTTGTAAAAAAGTTATTATTTAAGAACTTCTTCACAAATAATCATAAGTAAAGAGTTACTTATGATTTTCAACTAACAAAAACAATTATGTTAAATGGTAAACTAAAAAACACGAAAAACACATGAATTTAAAACGTAAAATCACAATTTAAACATAAAACACAAATAAGTAAAAAAAAATATTAGAATAATGATGAACGTCTAGATATTTTAATTAGGTATGTTGTAAATAATGCGACAGCACACTGTGCATAGCGTATTTTCCAAAAATGGTGTTTCAGAAACAAGCTTTATTACACATGAATGGATGTGGCATGAAAGCTTCTTTAACTTATGTTGTAGCAAAAGTCTTCATATTTGAAAATTAATTAATCGTGATGGGATAGGTCGTTAAATTTAAAATTATTACAGTAATTGATTATACAGTTTTCTAGAACGTTAATTACGTTTCAGCTTTTATATGAAGCACATTTTTCTAAAATATGGTGGCTTCGAAGATATTTCCTCTAAACATAATATGCCAAATTAGCTTTCGGGGTGTTTTACCTCTTAACAGTGAAATCAATCAAAAACGAAAAAAAAAACGGATTGCAATATTTTGACCCCTCAACAGATCCACCAACTTTCTTCAGTGTCTTTTATTTACACCTGGATATGTTCCTTTGTAAGTAGAATTTTTCAAAGTCCTTCTATGTTCCCTTACGACCGCTAACGACAATATTTTCGTGTAGTTATCGACTCGTCAGTGAACAATCTGATGAGCTTACTACTCGCATCAGACGGATGTTTTACGTATATTGAGGACATTATAGGAAATATTACACTTTTTTGGCACTGTAGATGGGAGTTTTTGATTTTGTTAAACATCCGAGCCAGTTGCAAATAGGCCTATGTGAAGACACTCCGAACGGCCATACGTTGGTTATCGAATATGTGGTTTTCAGTCGAACGCCTTTCGGAAATCTAGGACAACAGAATCTATTTTTTGACGACTAGCTAATCCGCTACGGTCGCAGGTTCAAATCCTGCCTCGGGCATGGATGTATGTGATGTCCTTAGGTTAGTTAGGTTTAAGTAGTTCTTAAGTTCTAGGGGACTGATGACCTCAGATGTTAAGTCCCATAGTGCTCAGAGCCATTTGAGCTAACTACCTAATGTTTGCAACATGTTCTATGTGAGTAAAGCATCACATTGCCTCATGTTTTACTGTTAGTTCTAAAATCCTTACGTGCTTGAAACCTGCTGCAGTAAATGTTCCGCAAAGTGTTGTATGCTCTAGGTTATGGCATTTCCAGTGCATCACGTGACACATCTATTTTTTTGTATGTGTCAGGCAGATGGGCCATGTGAAAGAGTGAAATACAAATGCAAGTTAATGTGCATAAATTTTGTTTTAGCGTCTGTATTGTTTATTGACTGGAAGGAAGGTTCAAATGGCTCTGAGCACTATGGGACTTAATTTCTGAGGTCATCAGTCCCCTAGAACTTACAACTACTTAAACCGAATTAACGTAAGGACATCACACACATCCACGCCCGAGAAATGATTCGAACCTGCGACCGTAGCGGTCGCGCGGTTCCAGACTGTAGCACCTAGAATCGCTCGACCACTGCGGCCGGCCTGGAAGGAAGATTAGAGTATAAAATATCGCCGATGACGAGCTCATTACAGATACATCACAAGCTGAAACTGGGGAAGGACATATGCCACGTTATTTCTCAGCAGCCACCACAATATTCTGCATAACAGATTTTGGAAAATTACAGAAAACCAAAATATGGAAGCTTGGAAGGAGGATGCCATTCCAGTGTATATGGTCCAGCCACATTAATTTGACCACCGCCTGTGTTCGACGTCAAAGTACAATAACCACTGACAGACGGCAGGTGAGAGCACAAGCAGTGGAAAATATATAAAGCGTGTCGGGGGAACGTGGAAAACAGTGCAGTCGTTGCTGTAATGCAGAAACGGAGCGATTTATCTGACGTCCGGGAGGATATCATCATTGGCTTTCGGGTCAAGGGTGGAAGCATTTCCGTAACGCCTAAGTCTGTAAACTGTTCGTGTGTCTCCGTGTTTAAAGTATACCGTGCATGGCAAAACGGTGCTAACCAAACCGGTGCCGAGGCAACTGTGGTCCAGCACGCGCCATAGATGACAGGGATGAACGAAGGCTGCGGACATGTGTACTGGCTAATGGACATACAATTGTTGAGAAACTAACCGCCCACATGAACCAAGGGGCTACCAACAGTGCCTTCTCAAGGACCGTTCAGCGGATGTTGCAGCAAGTGAGTCTCCACAGCAGGTGCGTTGTTCATGTACCTATGTTCACTGCTGTTCACTGTCGATGAAGGCTGGAATTTGCACTCCAATCGCAACTGGACGTCCATTGCGTGGTGACCTTTCCAGACGAATCACGTTTTGTGCTCCATCGGACAGAGAGCCGTTGGCATGTATGCTTGAAACGTGTGAAAGCAAACAGAAAAACGGAGGTGGAATCGTCATGGTCTAGGGAATGTTTTCATAGAATTCCCTGAGTGATCTCGTCACTGTTAAAGGTACAATGGATCAAAAAATGTATGCATCCATTCTTGAGGACCATGTTTACTCCTACGTGGAGTTTGTCTTTCCTCAGCACGATGGCATCTACCAGCAGGCAATGCAACGTGTCACACAGCTCGCAGTTTACGTGCATGGTCCGAAGAGCACCAGGATGAGTTTAACATACTCCCCTGGCCACCAAACTCCCAGGATTGAAATGAAATCGAGAATCTGTGGGACTATCTCGATCGGGCTGTTCGTGCCATTGACCCTCAAGCGAAAAACCTAATGCTGCTCGCCATGGCAAGGGGGTCGGCATGGCTCCACATCGCTGTCGATGACTTCCAGAACCTTACTGACTCTCTTCCTACACGTCTCGCAGCAGTCTGCGCTGCAAAAAGTGGTTATTCAGTGTAGGGCGGACGGTTTATAACCGTTGAGTCACCTCCATCGGTACATCTACGTTACCTGACCGAAAGTATCCAGACATCTCTTTGTAATGCGTAATTGCCCACTAGAGGTCACGAGAGGCCGACCTGCCAGTAAAAAAGGAGGTAGGGTGTATTGTGTTGTCAGAAGAGAAGCAGTAACAGCGAAATTGATCTGTCAGGAGAGCTCATTGCCTTCGAACGTCGAACAAAACCGTCCGGGAATTTTGAGCCAATATAAAGCTGCTAAAATCTACTGCCAGTGATGTGATTGTAAAGTGATAACGCGAAGGAACAACCACCGTTAAATTGAGGCCAGCCCGATGTCGTGTGCTGACGGACAGGGACTGCCGAGCATTGCGAAAGGTAGTTTTTAAGAATCGCATGAAATCAGCAGAACGAATAACTCTTCAATAATAGAGCGCTACAGCAGTGGAACTAGCACAATGATTGTGCATAGGGAGATGAATATGAATAGAGAGCAATAGTCGAGCAGCTCCTTACATGCCACACATTTGTATAGACAGTGCCAAGCGACGATTGAGGTGGGGTATAGAGCAACGCCACTGGAGAGTGGACGACTATAAACGAGTGATTTGGAGTGACGAAACACTCTATACCCAGTAGCAACCTGATGGAAGCGTCTAGGTTTTGCGAATGCCTTGAGAAGGTCATCTGCCGTCATGCGTAATTGACAACGTTGAAGTACAGCGGAGATGGTGAAACGGTATTGGAGTGCTTTTCGTTGTTAGGGTGTGGTCCTCTTATTACACTTACGAAACCTCTAAATACGGAAAGATATGAGCACGTTTCACAGCAATGTGTACTGCGTAAACTAGAGGAACAGTTCGAACGAAAAAAATGGTTCAATGGCTTTGAGCACTATGTGACTTAACATCTGAGGTCATCAGTCCCCTAGAACTTAAAACTACTTAAACCTGACTAACCTAAGGACATCACACAAACCCATGACCGAGGCAGGATTCGAACCTGCGACCGTAGCGGTCGCCCGGTTCCAGACTGAAGGGCGTAGAGCCGCTCTGCCACCCCGGTCGGATAAGACTGGTAAGTTTATTGGCTTGTGCACATTTGCTGTCACGAACTTTTTCCTAACTTGTAGTTCGAAACTTTTTATACCTCTGCTTTCGGCGTTACGACATTAACGTCTGCGTGTTATTTTTCGGGAGTTTTCTCCAGTCCGCGAATAAAGCTGACTCGCGCGTAGTGAAGCTTCGGGAACTTGAATCGTACTCGGGTTGCGAGACAGGTGCAGCCAACGACTGCCCTAAGAAACTACTGTGATCGCACATCACGATAATGGGTGGGTGTGAGACCTTTTCTGCCGGCCGTTGTGGTCGAGCGGTTCTAGGCGCTTCTACATTTTTGTATGTGTCAGGCAGATGGCCCATGTGAAAGAGTGAAATGTGCAAGTAAATGTGCATAAATTTTGTTCCAGCGTCTGCCGGCCGTTGTGGCCGTGTGGTTCTAGGCGCTTCAGTCTGAAACCTAGGTTCAAGACTTCCCTCGAGTGAAAAGTTTAATTTTTATTTTCGGACGATTATCAAAGTTCAGGTACTCACACATAATCAACTTCGCTCCCCAAAATTCTAGGACATGTTCAGATTTGCTTGGACATATGCAGGATTTGACGGTCTACACAAGGAAAAATTTGAAAACGTTAAAAACATATGTTTTGACAGAGCACAGGGAAAACTGTGCTACTGTGAAACTGTTGCATTCATTTGTTGCAGTTTATGTGACAAAGTCTTATGTTTTCATCACTTTTTTGGGAGTGATTATCACATCCACAAGAAAACCTAAATCGGGCAAGGTAGAAGAATCTTTTTACCCATTCGCCAAGTGTTCAAGTTAGGTGGGTCGACAACATATTCCTGTCATGTGACGCACATGCCGTCACCAGTGTCGTATACAATATATCAGACGTGTTTTTCTGTGGAGGAATCGGTTGACCTATGACCTTGCGATCAAATGTTTTCGGTTCCCATTGGAGAGGCACGTCCTTTCGTCTACAAATCGCACGGTTTTGCGGTGCGGTCGCAAAACACAGACACTAGACTTATTACAGTGAACAGAGACGTCAATGAACGAACGGACAGATCATAACTTTGCGAAAATAAAGACTTGAACCAAAGACCTCTCGTTCCGCAGCTGCTCTCGCTAACCACGAGACCACGGCGCTCGTGAGCTCACATTCTCCTCTATGTTGCCTATGTTGCGCATGGACTACTCAGTTTGTATTTTTGCTTAGTTTTTTCATAGTTCCACACAACTTCTTTCTGTTTTCTAGATTGATCTGTTTTCAGTTTTTCAAGGCCTCTCCACTGTGCCAACTTATAACAAAATCTGAGGGGGGTGCGATGGGGAGGTTCCCTTGTCAGTAAGACTGTCTAGTATCCTATATGATTACGACAGGGTCGATGAAACAACATTTATTTAATACGTCGGAGAATGCGGGTGCGGGTAGTTAGTCGAAGTGCGAGGGAGAGAGGGGAGGTTTACGGTGGAGGCGCCCAGGTGGGGTCCAGGTGCGACAGGTTAGTGCGGTGCGGCTGTTGCTCGGCGGCCGGGCGCGCGGTGCGGCTGCCGGGGCTCTTCCTGGTCGAGTATCGGGGCGCCTTCCTGCGCCTATCAGCGGGCCCGCCGCCGGCGCCTGCTGTGGCGCGATACCCGTGCCACATCCTGGCCCCCCCACAGATACCGGACCGCCCGCATTGCATAAAAACACTGTCCGCCGGCGCATCACTCCCCGCCCGATCGCTGCACGCGCGTGTCGACGCCCCCGCCGCCCTCCACCCGGCCTTCCTGCGGCACTCTGTGCTCGGCAGCTGAACTCGGCAATATCGCGCTGCCGCAACACTCAATAACTGCGTGGTTAATTATATCCGTAATATTAAATGTTACGTAGATAAGTAGTATGCAAATAGGTTGTGTGTGAAAAATGGCTCTGAGCACTATGGGACTTAACATCTGACGTCATCAGTCCCCTAGAACTTAGAACTACTTAAACCTACCTAACCTAAGGACATAACACACATCCATGCCCGAGGCAGGATTCGAACCTGCGACCGTAGTGATCGCACGGTTCCAGACTGTAGCGTCTAGAACCGTTCAGCCACCCCGGCCGGCTGTAGTGTTTATCTACGTACATAGTGGTGTGCTGAATGCTTTGCCTCAGGAAATGAATACAAAATGACTGGCAAGATAAGTGCTCTAAAGCACAAAAATTGCATTAAGTGATAAAATCGACCATAAGCCAGCCACTCTTCATGTAGAAAGAGTGACAGACATGGAGAATAAACGAACTACGAGCGGCCCAACGCTACTGACAGAAAAAAAGGATACACAACTAGTGATAATAAAATAATACTGAAGCAGTTTTGCTAACGTCAACATTGTAAACAATGACTGCCAAAGTGGTTACACTCATCAAGATAACATTACATCAGTATAAGATGCAGTATTCTTATAGCAGTCGCGCGATTGCGGACTGAAGAGCTTAGAACCGCTCGGCTACCGCGGCCGGCTCGATTTCTAAACTGAAGGTAACACTTCACGGCATTCGCTTCAGATTCGCTACAAATTCGTCGTGTTATCCATGTCACCGGGCTTATACTTGCTGAGTGCGTATTTTCGTGGACAAATATAAGTTGGTAATAGCAATTACACGCTGAGAAGATCGTGGACATAATATTAGGTAGATAATAGACTGCACAGAGGAATACAAACTGTCATTCCCCTCACTGTTCATACAAGAATGGAACAGTATCGTGCAAAAAAAAACTGCCTTTCTGTCTGAAAGACTACAATGAGCGTGCGTTGCCACTTTTGGCTGACAACAATAAGATACCGATCTTCATGCCTTAACTATTCAAAAATGAGAGCTGCTAAGCGAGCATTGGAGATATACACTTCGGAATTTTTTAAGTGAACCCGAAAAGTAGACATAATATGAGCTGCCCTGTAGGCGAGTGAGGCGTGTACATAGGCGATCGGATACTGGATGGGCCAAGTAAGCTTTTTGCTGCAGTTCAGTAGATAATAAATGAATGAGGCGACGACCTAACGGAGGAGGAATCCACGCCAGCACAAAACATCCCGGGAATACGCAGGTGCATGCAAAAGTCTAGGGAAGACCTTTATTCATTATACGTCTGATGATCACAATACAATTTGATGATTTTTTAGCTCTTCTAAGACACCTGATAAAGTGTGTGGGTATTTGGAAAACTAATGACGAATGTTTACTACAAAAGAATTTATAGCTGCCTCTCAAAACTAGTCTTAGCAGAGTGAATGTTGCAGTATTACCAGACTACGTATTCTGTCCCCTTAATAGCAAGTATAAAGAGTGGAAACTTAGATGTATCGGAACTGCAACACACTGTAGAGCTTTCTGGACAAAAAGCTAATCACCTCGATAGTTGAAGTTAAGCTCAGACAGTTGTCGGTGGCGTCGAACAAGCTGCACCGAGAACTGCTTATGTAATGTAAACAAACACACAGTTACCACAAATTGTGAAATATACGCCGTTTGTGTCGTTCGAACTGTGCAAGATAGGACGCATATTTTATGTATCAGAGTAGAAGCAGATAATCCTGCGAAGAAGCGATGTATTGCGCAGATATATTTTCGTGTCGTTCGAAGAACCTTACCAGGAATTGAAGACATCTCGGTTTACGGGGACTACAGGCAGGAATTGTGACTTACAAATGCTAGAGACACTCATTGTGTGTCCATATTAATGGCCAAAATTGCCTAATTGGGTTTTATAAATTGTTGAAGGGCTTACATCCAGGTAAGTCTCAACACGCTCCTCTGTTATGGAGCAATGTCCTGCATTGGCCAAGTGCTGGAACCGGCCGGCCGCGGTGGCCGTGCGGTTCTAGGCGCTTCAGTCCGGAACCGCAAGTCTGCTACGGTCGCAGGTTCGAATCCTGCCTCGGGCATGGATGTGTGTGACGTCCTTAGGTTAGTTAGGTTTAAGCAGTTCTAAGTTCTAGGGGACTGATGACCTAAGATGTTAAGTCCCATAGTGCTCAGAGCCATTTGAACCGTTTTGTACTGCAACCGGAAACAGAAAGAACGAGATACAAAAACGCTTCTCTTGCTATTCGTCTGTACGCACAACAATAAACGATATAACTCTTAAACATTTACCATAAAATAAAATATTGGTAACAAATAGATACTTACATCGCTTCTCCTACCTTGAGAAGCAAGAATGTTTATCATAAATTCGGCGAATTACTGATGAGGCTTTTATGGTTAGTTGACGATCACGTATCATTCACTTGTGCCAATATTTACGCAATACTTAATCGATAAGTCAGTTCGGGATGGTTCCATACGGACCGTGCTGCTTACATGATTGATTCATCTGCGTCTTTTGTCCTTTATTTTTAATAATTTAAATAATTATCAATTGTAGGTGTTGAGTCGCCAACACAGCTCAGTAGTCAGCGTATCTGACTGGTATGCGGAGGATGTGGATTCGGTTCCCGGAATTTCCAGAGATTTTTCCTTGGTGGGATGACTACAACGGGGTGCACTCTGCTTCGTGATGCCAACTGAAAAGCCGCTAGAATTGAAAGTAACGACTCCAAGGTCAAGAAAGTCGATAAGGCTAGGAGAGCGGTGAGCTGCTCCTCCAAAGAGCATCCGAATGAAGCCATTGGCAGACGATGACACGGCGGCCGGTCGGTTCCGAGAGATCCGTCTTGCCCATAACTCAAAGCTTTGCTTTCTTGCTTGCTTTAGGTGTTGAACAGACTTTGCTTAACTAAAGCCTGGCCATGTATCTGAGCGCCTTATGCCACTGGCAATGTATATTAAGGATTTTGGTATAAGCTGGGGTATTTTCCTTTCCATTTCAGTTTTCAACCGAGATTGTCTGTAATCAATTTGTTCAACCGTGTTATAATTTTCCGCATTTTCCCCCATCGTCCCGTAGCTCATATCCACTGCCGTTTGCAGCATACTCCGCAGTGCTCATTTTAAATAGGAATATAAGTGGCGTTTCTTTCAGCTTACAAGATAACTTCACTGTAGATTGAGACCGCGAGTTGATGAGCAGCGCAGACAGTCTCCCAAGCAGAGCAATTCATTTCCTAGCTGCAGAAAGAGTTTTCAATACAACAAGGTGCAGAGCATAATTTATTCGATAACTGTTTAAATGCAGTTAAGGAGTTTTATAATTTCATAGATCACTCATCTCATTACAGTTCAGTGTTTTCACTGGATAGTTTTCATCATTCACTACTTAGGTTTTCCTTGCGTGCCCTAAATCAATTGAGGCCCGCCCGATTTCTATTCTATCTTTCTCTTCCAGAGTTGCGTTCTGCCCTGATAACAGTGCTGTCTATGAGAAATTAAACGCTGACTGCCGTTTGGGTTTCCACCTCTAGGGGAATTTTATTACGTGGATCTTTGTAACAGAATTAGCTCCATACTTCTACATACAGTGTAACTCCGTTAAGATGGGCAAACAGAAGCCTACAGTGAGCTATGGACGTGTTATGTGATCAAATGAGTGAAATTCTATTTCTAATTATGTGAGTTACGCGGCGTTAAGCATGGTAGACATAAGAAAGCCTCCAGGATAACTACACGCAAGGGATGGCTCAGTCTGGAAAAATAACTGTTACGTTATGGTAAGATTCAGTTACATGGAAATAGATACTTCGTCTGAGGTAATGACTATATTGGATCAGGACTACGCCACACTGCTGTACGACATAGTTTTGTCAGTGGATCGACATCTTAATGTGGACCACGACGTTAGCAATCTTGTCTTTCTAGATAACATTCAGGTGCCATCGGTCTTCTGGACCGGCCCATAAAACCTTGTATATAAATCAAATGCATAAAATCGGTACAACAGATAAGTTGGAGTGACAACAAGAAGAAAGTAGATATTTCATTCTTTCATTAAGTGAACGGTATTTCTCGCTATAGAGAATGACTCCTTTTTTAGGCGTAATTGTTATCGTTTCATAAAAAAATGGTTCAAATGGCTCTGAGCACTATGCGACTTAACTTCTGAGGTCATCAGTCGCCTAGAACTTAGAACCAATTAAACCTAACTAACCTACGGATATCACACACATCCAAGCCCGAGGCAGGATTCGAACCTGCGACCGTAGCGGTCACGCGGTTCCAGACTGAAGCGCCTAGAACCGCACGGCCACACCGGCCGGCCTATCGTTTCATAAAATTCATTGTACACTGTAGTGTAGAATATTTTTAATCGTAAATATCGACCAGATATAGCTACGTTTTACATAATTTCGGTTAAGATACACCGTTATTAACAAGTTCGCCTTCAAACGTCTCAGACGACTTATGTGCTTTTTCGGTTAAAACGTATTGGCGCATCTTTTTACATATGTATGTATTGCCCTAAGATAATTTTGATTTCAAACTTAATTGTTTACGGGTGCTGTTTTCCATCAAAAAATTTTGTTTTGCCTAACAGGAACAGATCTCAGGGAGTGTTGCTGTTCGGCGAAACGGCTCTTTGTAGTATGCCACAAGTGTATTTCTTGCTGAAAAAAAAGTAATCGACATGTTTTATGAATAAAAGTGCGCCAGCTAAATATAGTGTAGGGAGTATTTCTTGGTGTTTTATATAACATTGCACACTGCAAAATAATGCAACTATAAGGTTAAAAACTGATTGGAACATCACTGTGCTTTACTAGGCATGCTCCACATGCAAGTGAATTGTCCTTACATTGTTGCTACCAGAAAGTAGACTTACCCAGCCGTTAGGAACCGCAATTAAATGTGGGATTCAAAATTTTGTACACATCATCATTTTCAGACGCAAAACACACCTCAAGAGGCACAAAAGTGCAGAGCCGAGCGAGTATCAACCACAGAACCTTTCCAATTTCATTCTGACACCTAAGAATTCAGCCAGAAAGCTTACAAATTTCTTATCTAGCAGAGAATAGAGTCTCATACACTGTACATTATTCAGAAATCAACAGATATGCATGATTATCCATTCGCTATGTCCGGATGTTGTGACGTTTATCACAGGTATGCTTGATTACTGAGATGAGGCTCTACTTCTTTCTAGGACATATCCTACCATGTGCAACTGTGTCGTGTGGACGAATGGATGTGCGCTTGTGCGTGGTAGCGTTACGTATTTTCATGGATTGATAGCCGTTGAGAAATGGAAGAACTGACGGGAGCGGCACCCCGTGCCGCAAAATGCAACTGCGTCATGTGGACCACGGGAGGATTGGTTCAAATGGCTCTGAGCACTATGGGACTCAACTGCTGAGGTCATTAGTCCCCTAGAACTTAGAACTAGTTAAACCTAACTAACCTAAGGACATCACAAACATCCATGCCCGAAGCAGGATTCGAACCTGCGACCGTAGCGGTCTTGCGGTTCCAGACTGCAGCGCCTTTAACCGCACGGCCACTTCGGCCGGCTCGGGAGGATTGTTTGTCTATGATAGTGTTCCGTGTTTTTATAGATCGATGAGCGATTGAAAATGGACGAACTGAAGAGTATGGAACCTCGTTCCGACACATAGCCTATTCTTTTTGAAGAGCGCTTGCTGTCACAGAATTTAACGAGTCATCTGATGGATTTATAGTGTAATATGCCCTTACTCTGTTAGGCAGTTCAGAGATATTTGCAATTTAATGCAGGGCGTTGTCACACAATCTAGTGATCAGGCACTATTTGCTGGAGACGGCCGGCCCATGCGACTATAGAGCCTTGACACATTATGGAAGTGAGTGCGCAGTAGCTTTAAGGTATGCCAGTGAGTATGGTGGTTTACATTTCGGAAAACTGGACTCAGTTATTCGGCAGATTTTTCGTGTTACATCCTTCCTGCCATGCAGTGGCACAACAAACTTCACCTGTTTCGATTAATATGAACTAAAAGGTTCTGCAAGGATAACGTAAGTCTGCATCCTAGCTGCTAGGAATTCGTTTTTAAAACCCAGCTGAATCTTCAAGTGTAGACAGTGACATGGACTTGTCTGTATTATTTCCTTCCGAGCTTACATTTATCAGTAAAAATTGCGAACTGGACGAGAAGGGTCCAACTCATCTGCACGTATTACTAATTCAGACAGCGCCCTTAACTTGGCCTCCTCAGGCATCCGCACTAACATACGTCACTGCTGTGGTAGCCATTCCGAAGTTTGCTGGTGCGAGATAATGACACGGCCCTAACAAGAGGAATAGAGAAAAAGATAGACTAATGTAAAGTTATTGATTTTTCCCCAAAAGCCATATTTTCCGCTAATGTCCTGAATTAAATTCCCAATCATTCCGTAGCATCTAATGGAGTGCGGGCTGATAAAGGTTAATCCTCCCGACCAATGATGACGTTAAGCTCAACGGCACACTTCATGGGTTTCGAAAGGAGTATACTGTGTGGCGTGTTCTGGTGTTAACCTTCTCCACTCCTATGATTTTTTATACGCTTGGATAGTAACACAAACACACCAATACGCTCATCACAGTCAGCCACGCAACACAGATAGGCAGTTGACACACGAAACTGAGGAAATAATTAATGGCATATATCAGTACATCAAACGAAAATCCATGAACATGTGTTGCAGCGTTTGATCTCAAACAAGTTTCTCATACTATTTAGCTGGACATAGCCGATTTTATTCTATATTTTTTAACGAATAAGAGGAGCTGAGGGATAGGTACAGTTAATATCATCAGATATTTTAAGTTGAATGTTCACAAGTCTTTGGGATCACAGACCTTCGTTCACAGGCAGCTACTGTTCGATGTATTTTATGTTGGCTATATTAATTTAGTAAAAACACATAAAAACTCAGTTTGAAGAAAGGGGAGAGGTGAGACACTGGACTCGTATTCGGGCGAACGGCAGCTCAAATGCCCGTCTGGTCATTCAGATTTATAATTTCCTCGATTCCTCTGAATCTCTTAAGACGAATGCCGGGTTAGTTCCTTGAAAGGGCACAGCCAATTCCACTGAAAGTGTGGTAATAAGGACCTGCTGTATAATTTAACGTTATGCTGCTGTCGCCAACGTAGCTATTTATTTATGAATTCTGACAGAGCTCACTCTGGAAGACATTTACGATCTGAAGAATTTAGAATATTGGTCGGTAAGTACTTTAAGGAACTCAGTTATCTGAAGGCAATAGCAAATTTGTTCGCTGACTGTAATCTGGTAGTCTCATAATTAGGACTGAAATTTTACATGCTTCGACGGGGTTTTAGTTAAAGACGAAGAAAGGGATGCCAGAATTTAAACATTCCATTGACGAAGTGGTCGTTAGAGACCGAGCACATGGTCAGATATATTCCCGGTGAGCCATCCAGGTCACGTAGAGCAAGACTCTGGTCTCATACTCGACAGGAAAGCGTATCAAACTTCATTCGGCCATCGAGGTCTAGGTCTTTGTGGTTCCCTAAATAACTTCAGGCAATTGCCGGGATGGTCTCCCTCGAAAGAACAGGGTCAGCTCTCTCCCCATTCTTTCTCAATCCGAGATTGCTCTTCGTCTCTGTTGACAGCGTCGCTGACGAGTCACTAAAATCTAATCTGCCTTGCTTTCCACAAGTGAGAACAAGGAAACTGACCATGCCCTTTTCAAAGGAACCGTATCAGCATAGCTTTAAATGAATTGCCAACGGCCTTACCGTAGTGGTAACACCGGTTCCTGTCAGATCGCCGAAGTTAAGCGCTGTCGTGCTGGGCTAGCACTTGGATGGGTGACCATCCGGTCTGCAGACTGCTGTTGGCAAGCGGGGTGCACTCAGCCCTTCTGAGGCAAACTGAGGAGCTACTTGATTGAGAAGTAGCGGATCCGGTCTCGGAAACTGACCTACGGCCGGGAGAGCGGTGTTCTGATCACATGCCCCTCCATATCCGCATCCAGTGACGCCTGTGGATGAGGATAACACGGCGGCCGGTCGGCACCATTGGGCCTTCATGGCCTGTTCGGGAGGAGTTTAGTTTAGTTTTAGTTTAAATGAATTAGTTACACAAAGAATACCTAAGTCCTGTAGACTGAGGCGACAAAAGTCTTGGGATACCTACTAATATGGTGTCGGACCTCCTTATGTCCAGCCTAGTGCAGCAGCACGACGTGGCGTGGACTCTGTTGTGTCGGCTACCGTGGAAGTGACCACCGACACAATCAAGGAATGAGAGAGGTTGCGACGGCCGGCGACAGGAATACAAAATGATCCGTACATTAAACTTTCTAATTAATAGGACACCCTATTCCTGAAAAGAAAAGCAACATAACTTAGCATCATGTTATGAGGTAGCTTGAAGTGCTTTTGTGCCTCCATTGTGCAAGTACTTTACACGCTATTAATAGTCGCAGAACGCAGGCTAGTATCGTTTTCCTATTACTCAGTACGGACGCGCTCGAAGTCTGCGACCGAACTGGGGCCGACCAGCCATGGACGGCTGGTTAAGTCAGCGCTGACAGGGTGTGCTGAACTCTTGTGTTATTGGAGGTGTGGCGCTACCCACTCATTCCACTGTCGAGCAGGACAGCATCTTCTTGATGCCGTTTCGTGGCGCTGCGCTGGTCGGTGTGTAGTCGATGCTTGAGGACTGTACAGACTCCGCAAGTCTTTGGAAGTCCTATGCAGAAATATTGAGCCTTGTTGCCGCTATAGCCATCCATAATTGCGAAAGTGTTGTCAGTACAGAATTTTATGCACGAACTGACCTTCGATTATGCCCCGTAAATGTTCTATGGGATTCATGTCGCGCAATCTGGGCAGTCAAATCATTCGCTCGAACTGTCCATAATTGGTCAAACCAATCGCGAACAACTGTGGCCTGATGACACGGCGCATTGCCATCCATAAAAGTTCCATAGTTGTTTGGGTACATGAAGTCCATGAATGTCTGAAAATGGTCTCCATTCCATTTAAACACACCCACATCATTAGGGAGGCACCACCAGCTTGTGCACTGCCTTGTTGAGAACGTGGAGTCTGCACCATATTCGACCCTACAATCAGTTCTTACCAACTGAATCCTCTGAAAACTGAAATCTGTGACAACTCATATAACCAAGTCGTGGTTTTCCAGTGGTCTATGGTCCAATCGATATAGTCAGAAGCCCAGGAGAGGCGCTACAGGCGATGTTGTGCTGTTAGCAAAGGCTTCGTTCGTCTACTGCCGTAGCCCATTCACACCAGATTTCGCCACACTGTCCTAACGGATACATTCTTAGTACGTTCCACATTTATTTAAGCGGTTATTTCACTAAGTGTTGTTTGTCGTTAACAAAGATAGTTCTACGCAAACGCCACTGCTCTCGATTGTTAAGTAAAGGTCTTCAGCATCTGTGTCGTCTGTGGTGAGAGGTAATGCATAATATTTGGGAATGCCGCACATTTGCCACACCGGACATTTGTCACACTAGCCCCTTCGCCAGGTAGCGATCCCTCAGGTAAGGGACGCCCTTCCTCGTACTTTTTCTGTCCGCTTTGAAACCGCCGTCTCCACATCTTACTCGATACAACCAGTACGTAAGGGACCTTCTTCTTCATCTTGGCCAAATACAGAGCTTCTTTTCCGAAATCGAAAGATTTATAATTTTTGGGAAACGAAAGCAATTCCGACGATTATGTCAATATGTAATTAGTTCTGCCAAGTACAAATATAGATCTCTCTGTCTGTACGGTAGCTTCCTTTCACGCTTACTCATTGCGATAGAAACAGTCCATCGCCATGGGAGCAACAAGAAAGGAACGATGTAAAGAGAATGCGAATGTACGCTAATCATTTCTTTTTTATCACTGCATTTGAGCCTACTTTAATTACTACAAGTGCATGCCTAAAAGACAATAAGGAAAGAAGAAATCGGTATGTGAATGTGTGAAAAGAAGAATGACATACTCCATATTAATTTACTCTCTAAAATGCGATATCCCTTGCGGCGAAACATTAGTTAATAAAGTGTAGCTGCACAATGTCCAGAACATGACTGATAATACGTTCCCCAAATAGAGATAAGAACATCTATGATTGACATGTCATCTAAAGCCGACGTACAATTCTAAAATGATGGAAATAAGGAAATGAAGTTATACAGAATGCTATGCTTGTAACGTACGTTGTTGTTCCACATTGTTTAGCTCTGGTATTTACAGGGTCACAGAGAAAGCATCCTAGGTTTTGGAGGGAAAAGCCGTAATTGTAATGATCTGCACTACAACAGAAACAAGAAGCACAACTTAAGGAAAAATAATGTAATGTGTGTTCCAGCTCACAAGCGACATTGAAGCAGATAGTTCCTGTGACTTAGTAGGTGGCAGAGGTTATATTCGACAACCGGAATAAATTAATAACTGGCTCTTTTTACCGACCCCCGGTCTCAGATGAAACAGTTGCTGAACAGTTCAAAGAAAACTTGAGTCTTATCACAAACAGGTACTCTACTCATACAATTATAGTTGGCAGTGACTTCAATCTACCTTCCGTATGTTGACAAAAATACATTTTCAGACCCTATTGTAGATAGAAAACAACTTGTTCTAAATGCTTTTTTTAAAAATTATTTTGAGCAATTAGATCACGAGGCCATTCAAATTGTAAATGATTACGAAAACACACTTGACCTGTTAGCCACAAATAATCCTGAGCATCACGACGGATACAGGGATTAGTGAGCACACAGTCGTAGCGAGGCTCAATTCCGTAACAAAGAAAGTCACCAAAACTAAATGCGAAATATATCTATTTATAAAAGCAGCTAAAAACTCGGTTGACATCTTTCTAAGAGACTGTCTCCAATCCTTCCAAACTATGTAAGTGGAGACCATATGTAGCTTAAGTTCAAAGAAATAGTATCAACAGCACTCGAGAGATTCATACCAAATAAATTAATAAGAGACGGAACTGATCCCCCATGCTACACAAAACACGACAGAAAGCTGCTGCAGTAGCACCGAAAAAGGCACGTATAATTTAGACGAACGCAAAATCTCCAAGATTGGCGAAGTTTTACTGAGGCTCGAAATTTGGTGCGGATTTCAATGCGAGATCCATTTAATAGTTTCCACAACGACACTCTCTCTAGAAATGTGGCGGAAAATCCAAAGAGGTGGATCAAATGGCTTGAGCACTATGGGACTTAACATCTGTGGTCATCAGTCCCCTAGAACTTACAACTACTTAAACCTAACTAGCCTAAGGACATCACACACCTCCATGCCCGAGGCAGAATTCGAACCTGCGACCGTAGCGAATATCTAAAGAGATTCTGGTTCTACGTTAAGTAAACCAGCGGGAAGGCTCAGTAAGCGATGAGGAGGAGGAGGAGGAGGAGGATGAGGAGTGGGAGACAAGGAACCCAACCCTTCGGAGCAGGTAAAATCGTGGCAAATGTGCAGCGTGGCAAATGTCCGCACACCAAAATTTGGTATTTTCGCCACAATCTTGACAATGTGGATCCCTGAATAGTGACTCCCCTAATGATATCCGAAATGGAATGTTTCAAGCGTCTAGCTCCAACTACTATTCTGCGTTCAGAGTCTGCTAATTCCTGTCGTGCGCTCAGAATCCCGTCGGAAACCTTTTTACGTGAATCACCTGAGTACAAAAGACAGCTCCGCCAATACACTGGTCTTTTATACCTTGTGTACACGATACTACTGCCATCTGTATATGTGCACATCGCTGCCCTATTACCTTTGTCACCTCAGTGTGTGCGAGTCCAGTGTCTCACCAGTAAGTCACTTCGTTCTATGGTCCTCGCTCACAGGTACGTTCGATGCTGTAAAGCGTCCAGTCCAGATTTCAAACTTACATAGAAATTGGAGTAATTTGCTTATTTACTCGTTCGCCATTTACAAAGGCGATTTTCACATAATATATCAAAGACAGTATTCTTATAGCTCTGTAGTGAACTACAACTACAAACAATACGTTGTTATAATACTACACGATGTTATAAGTACTCTTTGGCTCCTCTGTTGCTATGTCGGAGAGAGTAGCACTCTCGTAGCCATGCACTTCGCACACAAGTAAATGGTCCATTGATTGGATTTCATCACATTCACATCCAGGGCTGTATGACAGACCCCGATCGTTCATCAGTTGTTAACATCTACTTACACTTGTGCTGACACGGTACAAAGTTGTCCATCATTTTCTCGAGAGGTTGAATTCATCGAATTTCGTGGTGAGGTCGTTGAACAGGTTTTGGTTCGCATGTCCACTAACAGTTCATAGTTCTTTCCAAGCCGTCTTCGAGTGGAGGTCTCGCAGTTCTTCGCCAATTTTCCATAAAAGTGACTTGGATTCAGGTTTATTTGTAGGAAGTAAATTTTGGTGTGTAGGGAGTTATGGGTTGTTCAGGATTTTTCTGTATGGTCTTGTGGCTAACAGTGGTTGCCTAATTTAGGCGGCTCTACTCGTATGTCTGGTAGGACGAAGAGCCAGGCACATAGGGGGGCTCTTAGTGTTCCTGAGATTGTCCACAATGCCCCCTTCAGTTGGACGTCCACTTAAGTATATGTGCATGTGTGCATTTTTCATCCAGACTGGTGAACAGTATTCAGCCACGCTGTGGACAAGGGCTAGTGCTGAAGTCCTCAATGTCACAACCCTATGTCGTTCCATTAAGTTTCGACAGGACAAAATCACAGGATTTTGCTTTGTCCTTTGTATCTTCATGATGTGAGTTATATATTAGAGAGCGGTATGATTTCAATCCCAAGTGTTTAGGCTTGGCTCTGAGCACTATGGGACTTAACATCTATGGTCATCAGTCCCCTAGAACTTAGAACTACTTAAACCTAACTAACCTAAGGACAACACACAACACCCAGCCATCACGAGGCAGAGAAAATCCCTGACCCCGCCGGGAATCGAACCCGGGAACCCGGGCATGGGAAGCGAGAACGCTACCGCACGACCACGAGATGCGGGCGTGTTTAGGCTTATCCTCATTCCTGATGCATTGGACACGCATAGAAAGCAGTAACTTTCTATTTGTATTGATATTGTTAAGGTACGTTATGGTGCTGGTCGATCCGTTAGGTTATGATATAGTTGTCACTTGCATTAGTAGGTGTGCAGCACTTCCAGGTCTGTATTCAATACTTTATCGAGGTCTCTAAATTTTTTACTCGGATATGCGGTGGCCACGTCGTGTGCGTAAGCAGAGTAAGTGATCTCATACCTGGCCTGTCAGTAAGACACAATGTGATCAAAAGTATCCGGACACCCCGACAAACATACGTTTATCATGCTACGTGCATTGTGCTGCCACCTGCTGCCAGGTTCTCCATACCAGCGACCTCAGTAGTCATTAGACATCGTGAGAGAGCAGAATGGGTCGCTCCGCGGAACTCACGGACTTTGAATGTGGTCAGGTGATTGTGTGTCACTTGCGTCATACGCTGTGCGTGAGATTTTCACACTCCTAAATATCCCCAGGTCCACTGTTTCCGATGTGATAGTGAAGTGGAAACGTGAAGGGACAAAAAAATGGTTCAAATGGCTCTGAGCGCTATGGGACTTAACTTCTGAAGTCATCAGTCCCCTAGAACTTAGAACTACTGTAAGATGGCAGGAATTATGCCCCTTACATGAAGTCATTAAAGATCACCTAACTCACGTTGAGCGAACAGTAGGGCTGAACAAAAATGACTGACAAGGCACAATGCATCTTGTAGAGGGTATAGTATGGACGTATTGGGTAATTAATGTCGGGTGATGGTTTTAAAGTAATTCACACGACATGAAAACTTTGTGGAACCGCGTCGATTTACTGGAGGCTAGTTTACCCCAGGGGAGTATTCGAGTTGACCACCATGGCCGGCGGGGGAGCGGCGAAGGAAAGCGACAATAGGCAACTTAGGGCAGCTCAAACTCTTGAGAAAGCTTAACGGTGCGCGGCCTCCAGCCACCTTAAAATGAGTGACAGTCAGAGGGTGGTTGACCCCGACTCCATGCTGGTGTACCGGGAAACAGACGGAGAACTTGTACGCCTGTTGATAAATGTCCGTCGTCCCGTTTCCTGTGAAACATGCGAGAAAGCCGCTCAAAGCTACGGTGGAGCGGTCAACAGAGGTCGCGCTTTACTCCATGCAAACGCAATTTATTACGACTGCCTGGTAGGAGAGTCATGTAATGTGATGATTGAAGGTCGTGAGTTAAAATAAATTTGTGATAATCGACTACATCTGTTTTCAATCAAGTAGTTGAAATCCCAAGTCAATTTCTTAATTAATTTTATGTTCAACATTTGCATCTGGTGTTTAATAGCTGCATATAGCATCAATGTGCACCCCTTTTTAATTAAAAGCGATCAATTCTGAATCAGTTAATGTCAACACTGCCACCGCAGTTCAATCAGGAGGCACAGGGCCTTATTACTTTCTTTGCGTTATCCGATATTGCGGCAGTTTTGCACTCTCTGTTGATCTGATAGTCAATTAGCTGGGGTGAACACACGCCAAAACCAGATAAGTGACGGGTGGGGTGTTACACTACTTGAACCTAACTAACCTAAGGACATCACACACATCCATGCCCGAGGCAGGATTCGAACCTGCGACCGTAGCGGTCGCGCGGTTCCAGGCTGTAGCGCCTAGAACCGCTCGGCCACTTCGGCAGAGAGGCGTGAAGGGACACATACAGCACAAAAGCGTACAGTCCAACGGCATTACTTGACTGACAGAGACCGCCGACAGTTGAAGAGGGTCGTAATGTGTAATAGGCGGGCATCTATCCACACCATCACACAGGAATTCCAAACTGCGTCAGGATCCACTGCAAGTATTATGACAGTTAGGCGGGAGGTGATAAAACTTGGATTTCATGGTCGAGCGGCCGCTCATAAGCCACACATCACGCCGGTAAATGCCAAACGATGCCTCCCTTGGTGTTAGGAGCTTAAACATTGGACGAATGAACAGTGTAAAAACGTTGGGTTAAGTGACGAATCACGGTACACAATTTGGCGATCCGCTGACAGGGTGTGGGAATGGCGAATGGCTGTTGAACGTCATCTGCCAAAGTGTGTACTGCCAACAGTAAAGTTCGGAGGCGTTGGTGTTATGGTGTGATCGTGTTTTTCATGGAGGGGGCTTGCAACCCTTGCTGTTTTGCGTGACACTATCGCAGTACAGGCCTACATTGATGCTGAAGCACCGTCTTGCTTCCCACTGCTGAAGAGCAATTCGGAAATGGCAACTGCATCTTTCAACACGATCGAGCACCTGTTCATAATGCACGGCCTGTGGCGGAGTGGTTACACGAGAATAACATTCTTGTAATGGGCAGGCCTGCACAGTTCTGACCTGAATCCTATAGAATACCTTTGGGTTGTTTTGGAACGCCGACCTCGTGCCAGGCCTCACCAACTGACTTAGATACATCTCCTCAGTGCAGCACTCCGTGAAGAATGGGCTGGCATTCCTCAAGAAACTTTCCAGCACATGATTGAACATATGCCAGCGAGAGTGGAAGCTGACATCAAGGGGCCAACACCATACTGAATTCCAGCATTACCGATGGAGGGCGCCACGAATCAGTAAGCCATTTTCAGTCAGGTGTCCGGGTACTTTTGATCGCATAGTCTATATAGATTCAAAATAATGGGTACTAGTACCGTAATCTGTGACAGGACATTATTCAGAACTCCGCTCTTGACGTTTATGCCATGAAATGAAATCTTGGTTTTCCTGCCTGTTAACATGTTTTTGGGTAACGTGTAAGTCTGTCTATATTTGATTTTGCTAGTTAGCTTAAGCAATAGACACTCAATCCATACTGCACTATAAACAGTCTATGAGAACCAGGTCGGTTTTCGTATTTTTTTGGAAGCCTTTCTCAGTACAGGTCGTGAGGAAAAGCACTTAATCGCAACAATTTCTGCCAGCTTGAAAACCCGCTTCGTAGGTAGGGAGGGTGGATTCGATGTATGTAGTTAATTTTCTCAGTAATATCCTCTCAAATAGTTTATAGGACATATATAGCAGGAACATCGGTCTGAAATTCTTAGAGTTACCTCCAGTCTTTCCAGGTTTCTGCACCGAGGTAACTTTTGCTTCTTTCCAGATCTTAGTGTGCTCGCTTTGTAATGCATTCCGTGCCCCACTACCTGACGCCTTAAATTCCCAGTTCCTTCAAGAATTATAGTAGGATCGTATCAGGTACAGCTGCTTTCCCTGTCTTCATCCCTGTCTTCATTTAGCTTCAAGGCCTGGGAAATATTTTCCGTTTCCACTTTTTTCACAGTTCCATGTTAGTTGGATAATTCAGTAGTACGCTGACGGAGAAAAGTGGCAACACCAAGAAGGAGGGTGCGACGTAATCAAAAGTTGGTAGACGCGTCTCTGCATTTGAAAGATGATGTCTATTTAAATTTTGCGCCAGTCGCGTAAGAGTGACGATAGTAGCGCCACTATGAGGATGGTTTAAATGCACTGTGTAACGGTCGTGATTGTTAGTTACCTTTGAGACTGAACGTGATGAGCTGATGTTAATCAAGAATGCCTTTAAGGCGACAAAGATGCCATTATCAGCACCTGACTGAGCTTTTACGAGGCCGTGTAACAGGGCTACAAGAAGCTGAATGTTCCATCTGCCATACTGAAGAAAGAGTTGGCAGGAATGTTGGCGCAGCGGTGGTCACAAGAAAATACGGTCGCAAGTAGACAGGGCTGCGGACGGCCGCGTGGCACTAGCGAGAGGGAATATCTTCATGGTCTTCGGCCTATGGCTCTCTTGTGCCGTATGAATCTGCAGCAGCATTTTCAGAAGCAATTGGCGCCATAGTGACGCAACGAAGTGTTGAAAATCGAAAAATTCAAGGACAGTTCCCAGTTAGACTCCGTGTTACGTGCATACCGCTGACCCCATACCAACGCCATTTGCGGCTACAGTGCTGTTAATGGAAAAATCAGTGACCTTACTGATAAATGGTAAGAACACTTTCCAGTTGGGTTGGTGTCGATCCGCATCCGTCCTGGTTGTCAGTCTAGGGTGTAGTACACGATCTAATCCTCTGTTGGAATACCCATTCTTCTTGAAGGTCGTTCTAAGGTGTTCAATCTCATCATCTAAGCGAACTGGTTCACATATTTTGTGCGCGCTTTCTATTAATGTTTTAATCACCCCTCTTTTATGTCTTGGGTGGTGGTTAGAATCTATCTGCAGATAACGATCAGTTGTGTGTCTTTTCTGAAAACCTTATGACCCAATGATCCGTCCTCTCGTTTGATTACAGTCACATCTAAGAAGTTCAGGTGACCATCGATTTACTTTTCCATGGTGAATTGAATTCTTGGATTAATACTATTCAGATGTAACAGGAAGGCATCCAGTTCCTCTTCGCCATGGGTCCACATAACAAATGTACCGTCTACATAACGATACCATCTGGCTGGTCTTTTTCTAGCTGTTTGCAGCCCCTTTTGTTCAAAGTTCTCCATGAAAAAGTTAGCCACAGCTGGACTAAGAGGACTTCCCATAGCCACCCCGTATATCTGTTCATAAAAACATTATTATACTGAAAATAAGCTGTTGTAAGGCAATGTCTGAATAATGCCAAAATATCAGTAGGAACAATGTCCGCTATACATGTGATCGCTTCATTCACGGGATCATGGAAAACATCGACACCACATCAAAACTGACCAGGATATCATTAGGACCCACACTAATTTCCTTAATAATATCGATGAAGTGATATGAATTTTTAACATGACTGTCAGTTCCACCAATATGAGGTTTCAGCAGCGAGGCCAGGTGTCCAGCTAATTCGTGGGTGGGAGACCCTATTGCGCTGACTATAGGTCTCAAAGGTACCAGCGGTTTATGGACCTTGGGTAACCCATAGAGTCTGGGCGAGTAAGCTTCTGATTTAAAGAGTTGCTTCTTGTCGACTAAAGAGAGGGAAGACGCTTTCACCAACTGATTGGTCATTTTTAAAATCTTCGATGTCGGATCCTTCTGAAGTTGTTTGTAATTGTTGGGATCCAAAATGTCCATGATTTTTTCATGATAATATTTACTCTTCATTACGACAGTAGTGTTAACCTTATCTGCAGAAAGCACGAAGATGTTTTCATGTGCGTTTATGTCCCTTAGTGCCTGTGATAGATTAATATTAGGTGGTTTACATGTGCGCAAAATTCAAGCTGTTTCCTTTCCTTTCTTATAACATCAGCGGACTGCTGTGACAGCTGACGGATATCTGCCTCAACATTAGCCAAAATATCTTCCGTGGGAACCATTCGAGGCGTCACTGCAAAATTCCCACCCTTAGCAAGTACTGAAACTTCATCTACAGTCAAGACTTTGTCTGACAGGTTAATAACTGTCCGAGAATTATCCTCTCTTGTGCCTCCCGACGTGATCTTTTGTAAGCTATCGAACTTCCTCTTTTGTCTAATCACTGATATATCTGCATTTACTTCCGTAGTTCTAAATGTAAGGTTGTCAATCTTATTCCAGTCGTCATACTGCATGGTATTACTAATGAGAATATGAAGTTGAAATAGCTTTCTGTTGGTTTCCGCCAGTGCTCGCCGCGTCTGGTGAATCCTCTCTCGTAACATTGCAAGTGAAGAGGACGTTCAGCTCGGCACAAGCTCATCGAATTTACAGCCGTATGGAATCAGCAATGTTACGTGAGAGGATTCACCAGACGCGGCGGGCACTGGCGGAAAGTGAAGAGAGGGCCAGCCAAGTAATACAGGTAATACGTGCTGAAACCCGTCACTCAGCTGGTGGACTAACACGTCTCATACATCATAGCATTTAATTCATTTGATCGAAGTCCGTGTCATGCTTCTAATGGTCGACGAATGTCTGGCACTGATAATATGGATGATATTTGTGGCTGCAAATATCGAAACGCTAACACATTTCTTAATTTTCTTCCACATATGCAGCTGATTGCATGTCCTGTACTTGTTTTGCTGTTTGAATGTGACGTAATCGTAGATGGGACCTTATGGGAGAAGGGGGCATGGGCCACTGGTGGCCAGTCCCTGGAGGTCCCTGAGGAGAATAGGCAGCTTCCAAGAACTACTCTTACACAGCTGGGAGTAATGGACTCTGGTCGTCAGGTAGGCGGTTGGAGGACACTATATTGTCCATCTATGTGCCGGCGTGGCACGAATAGTGAAAATGGTACAGGCCGTGGTCACACACTCTGGGGCGCCAGAGTCTGTCTAAAGAGGATCAACATAATTAATTCTGTTGTGCATCTGGCCAGTGCAGAAGAAATTATTTTTACATATCCGTCTCTCTGTTCAAAGGAAGTCTGAGTGGATTGTTGTTTTTCACCAGTAGTGTTTTTCCTACAAAAATGGAAGTTGGCAGTTTGGACAGGGGATATTCATCACTGCTTTCTCATGAATGCTTGATGACTTTGCATTGTCAAAATTTTTCTTCTTCCCTTGTGGGTGAAGAAATGCGACAGCCTGACACCACTCTTTGCGGAGTATTGATTTCTCCCTCTTGCAAGGTAGGAAGTAAGTCCACTGGGTGTTCTAATTAAAATCTGTAAGTGGTAGTTCAGCATGCTGTTTTCTGGAAATTTTTGATATGTTAAGACAACCCACTGGGTGACAAAAAGATATCTGAGAAGTGGGAGTTAGGAACTCAGTTTTCTCAAAGGTGTATGCATCATAAGGCAGTCCATTGGATAAATTGTAAAACATTTGCTGGGTGGATAGCTGGATAACTGTTTCAAAAAAGTATCTCGCTGACCAATGTGCAACGGAGCCTTGTGGTTTGCGGAGTATCCTTTTGCGCGGGTTTTGTGAAGAGAAGAGAGGAAAGATAACATTTTTGGGACACTAAAATGTGGAAGTAGATGCTTGGGGCTTGGGGACGTGGAGAATCAGGCGTTCTGACTTCAGAGGTGTGGCACTCGCCGCATTTGAATTTCTGAATGTCAGCCGATCACACCTAGAATGATGAATAGCTGATGGCAGGAGACTCTGCTGTACGCAGTACTCGGCACACAAACTCATCAACTATGGGAAATTATGATTAGGTACCGTTACTTCACACTTGGTCAGGGATTTGAGAGTTTATCCGACCGAGTAGGCGTTTTTATTTGCATGCAATTCTCATATGTCTTTGTGACACAATCAGGCTAAACACTGCACGCTCATTCGCGGTTATTTATTTTCGAACATGCCCAACTGAGACAATGGTCAGTCCTATACCACTTGTTCTTTGCAGACTTTTCCAAACGAATGTACCTCTGATTTCAGCATGTTTCAGTGTTCAAAACTGGTAGTTCCTCTCACTTTGTAATTTATTCCTCACGCTAATGTGTAACTATTGCTTTTGCGATCTTTCAGGTTTTGTCAGTGCCATTAACTAATAGCGTGCTTCCGGGTATAGAACGGAGTCTTTTTTGATTATATTTGGGGGAAGACTTCACAGCCCGATTCGTCATATTCCAGCAATATAAAAATGTCTTTCACAAAATTTCGTCCTGGGTATGTTTCCGGCAGTAAATGGACGTTAATGATTGGCTGTCTGCCAACACTGTAATCAAATATACGGTCAGATGAGTGGGATAATACTGTGTAGATGGTGCGGTGGATAGCGTTTTGGGTTAGTATGCCGGAGGTCAAGGGTTCGATTCTGGAGGGAGGTATATTTGTTTTTATTTGTCAATTTCATTCTGCCATATAATACTGTAATATATACCGTTTCAAAAACAACACGTATCCGACATTTATAGAGTTCAGTGTTTTTTGAAGGAGAAAATAACGAAAAAGTGGTCAGTCAAGTCAAAAATAGGCAATTAAAACAAATACCTGTCATAGGACAGAATAACTACGAAAACAATATCAATTTCGAAATGCTAAAGATGACTGCTCAGTTAAATAACTCGAATTCTACTAGTCATTTATACTACAAGCAGTACGTCCGCTTGAATGTAACACATTAGCAACCGGTGACAATAATAATTTCCATATTAATGACGGCGTGACGTTTACAAAAGAATACGTTGTCGTCAGAGCAGATGCTAAAAGCAACCCCACTGCACCTCCAAACATTGCGCGACCCACTGGATCATATAGCTCTGGACTCTTCGCAACTTGACAACAGAACCATCTTCTGGCAGGTATCAAAGTGTGGCTATGCACAACCCTGTTTCATTCACATGGGTGCAAATTAGTATAACCGTGGGTATAATGTGTTCATGGTAAAGGAGATAACTCCTCCTCCTCTAGGCCGTAAGCATATGACTGAACGACGTTCAGATTTGAAACATCTGCAAGGTATATTATGCAGTGAGAGTATAAGATTGTTCCCTAATTTATGAAAAGTGTTGTATAAGCGTAACTGAACCTCCAGGAAATGTAAATGGGTACGCCCAACCTGTAATCCTACTGAGTAAACTAAATGAACAGTCCTAACAGCACATCAAACCGTTAATTTGTTTATGACTAGTTTCTTAATATTTTAGGTCCAACTCTAAGACTAAGTAAAGAGTCTTTTCACCTCTGCCATATGAGCTGTTTTTTGTTTCTAGTGGAATATGTTTACTTGCAACCGCATCAATAATTTCACCTCACAATGTATGTGTTAAATATAATTTTAGTCATATTTCTACATCGCAGTCTGCGGCGTCATTCTTCTGTCATCAGGTGGAAAATATCTCCTTGAAACACAGTTAACTCGGGTTTTAACACTTATTGCTTCCACGTACGGTTTTGTGTGGCCCTTCCTTCACATCTGTGATACGTCAGAACCATATTTAGTGATCCTACTTAGTCTGGTATGTTCTATTATAGATACTAACGTGCACACATGAAAACTTCCACATACGATTTCCACTAGTATATTTTTAAATGTCTGTTTATCGATTGTTGTGTTGCTGTCTACCGCGATGCGTTTTCCTCTCTCTTTAGTTTGAATTGTACTGGCTATATGCATTTCGGTTTCCAGTTGTTTGCTGTATAGGTGCGGGTGAGTCTGCGTAAGGCTAGGGAGGGGTAGAGGCGTGAGCAGAGGTGGCCTGGCATGAATTGTACTGGCTATATGCATTTCGGTTTCCAGTTGTTTGCTGTATAGGTGCGGGTGAGTCTGCGTAAGGCTAGGGAGGGGTAGAGGCGTGAGCGGAGGTGGCCTGGCATGAGTAGGAGAGGGAGAGTTTGGGGATTTTGTGTGTGTGTGTGTGTGTGTGTGTGTGTGCGTGTGCGTGTGAAAAGGAAGGGCGTAGGTGAAAAGAAACGAAATTTCCCTGTAAATGTAGTAGCTTTCTATTATGGCTGTGCATTCTCATGGATTTTTTCCTTGTTCGATAATTTGGGTGAACTATACAAAAGATTGGCCACACACAACACTTGTTCTTGGAGCCAGTCAGTGGTAGGATAACGCATGGTAGCTGATGAACAGCTGTTAATCACATATGTTCTCAATGTTGTTAACCTAGAAGTTCATCGAATTCCGTGTACTCACATCTCTTCAAATTCTGCTTTTTCCTGGATACTGACATTTATTAATTTATATAAATACATTCGCATTCTTTTCTTTTTATGTCTAACTGCTATTAATGGTTTTGCGTGGCATAGAAGCCTTGGTTTTGGTGATAAATGGTACATTAAGACGCTAGTCGAGCTTTGGTAGCTGTAATGACCTGCACCCACTGGACCGAACTTGAGACAGGTCGCTCCGCAAGAACCTAGGTACGTGAATGATACTATCATACAATGAATTGAACGATACCAATCCTCGTCAATGAGTCCTGAGTGTTGATTCTTACAAAAATCACTAAAAGTTTAATAATTAAAAAGGGGCAACATCCAACTACTAAATTAAAAGTCTCTTCCGAATTTAGCACCCATTTATTTCAATAATTGCTTGTAAGAAATTATACAGGGTGAAAAAAATTCGCCCACACGGACTTCGCAACGCAAGTCCTCGCATACTAGCAATACGTAAATGTCTCTCACAATATTTCATCCGGTTCGTATTGCCGGCTGTAAACGGTCGTTAAAGGTTGGCTGTCGGGCAAAACTGTAATCACATGTACGGTAACTACCTTCGTCAGCATATACGTGTACTGCAGTGCAGTTGGTGCAGTGGATAGCGTTTTCCCTTAGCATGCAGGAGATCGAGCAGGGGTTCGATTCTGGGTCGAGGTGTATTTGTTTTTATTTGCTAAATGTTGGCTGCATGCTACGGTATTTGACGTCTTAATCGTCATACAGAGATTACAGTGGGTCTTCTACAAAACATTTGCACTTATGCACTACGAACACAGAAATGGAAGTACAATAGTTTTCATTGGTCAGCTTTTATAGAAGCTTTTTGCACGTCGTGGACGCGAACTGTTCCTCATCACTGCATCTACTAGGTTCCAAACCTGTTTTATGTGTACCCTCTCACAATGGCCCATCGATTAATACCAATTATTGTTCTTGCCAAGTTTAGGTCCATTACATTTTTTTAGAGCCTTACGTCACCAGTAGGGCTAGCAACGTGCTTTGCAAATAATTTACAAACTCGATTATCATTTGTATGTATTATCACCATGGAACCACTAATAACACATTTCAACAATGAGTCTGATAAGCGCATGCTGTTATGGAAGTATCTCCATGCTTTAGTATAATAATAATAATAATAATAAAAAATAATAATAATAATAATATATATAATATACGATATATATAATATACGATATGTGTACGAATGTAGTTGGAGTCTGTCACGGGCGTGATACTCCGCTAGCAACTAGGAGCTGTCTGGTAACCGGCGTATACATTGTAAACACGTCATTAGTAGCAGCGGGCTGTTCCACCCAACGCGCATCACGTCCCTTACAGCTTTTCTTCTGCATGATTCATCCCGACACTGCTAGCTGTGAAATTTTTGTTTCCGAATAACACTGTTTCTCTAATGGTAATGGACGGGATGTTTCCACATTTATATTGATCATAATAATAATAATAAAATAATAATTATTATTATTATTTTATTATTATAATAATAAAATAATAATAATAATTATTATTTTATTATTATTATTATGATCAATATAAATGTGGAAACATCTCGTCCATTACCATATTATTATAATTATTATTATTTTATTATTATTATTATTATGATCAATATTTGAACCATTTGAACATCCGTTGTATCTCTGAAACAGATATATACATAAATAAAGTTATACAAAAACGTAGCCGGCCGCGGTGGTCTAGCGGTTCTAGGCGCTCAGTCCGGAACCGCGCGACTGCTACGGTCGCAGGTTCGAATCCTGCCTCGGGCATGGATGTGTGTCATGTCCTTAGGTTAGTTAGGTTTAAGTAGTTCTAAGTTCTAGGGGACTGATGACCACAGATGTTAAGTCCCATAGTGCTCAGAGCCATTTGAACCATTCTGAACAAAAACGTATCAGTTTCTTTCAGTGGGTATTTATTTGTTTTACAGTCTAATCTCCCTGTCAATATACACTGTTCTCTCCTTTCAATACTATGAGCTTTTCTTTTTAAGTGACACCATGATGGTGTCGAATAAGGTTGTAGTTTAGACAGGATGCTTACCCTCTCTAAGATGAATTTTCACTCTACCGCGTAGTGTGCTCTAATTTAACAGTTCCTGGCAGACTGAAACTGCGCGCCGGAACGGGACTCGAGAATCTGGTCCCAGGTTCGAGTCCCAATCGGGCACACAGTTTTAATCTGCCAGGAAGTTTCAGAATACTTTCTGTCGTTCCTATTCTTGCACTGCGAAAACTGGCCGATATTTACCATCTGTTTCTACTAGACGCTTGTAGCAATGCGATGAGCTGCCATTATGAGCGTCATCCGTAGCGATTCGTCACAAAATAAGAAACTATGCTAAATTACTTGGTATAATAAAAGAATTCCTTGCATTTAGTTTGCTTCTTACAGGATGAACAATCATGCTACATAAATTGTTTATGAAAAGAAGAACAGTAACTATACTGTCAGCTAAAAAAATGCTTTTCATACATGACCTACAGACAATTCCATACGAAAATAAAAATAGATAGTAGTCAATTTCTTACAATGAACCTGTCGGAAGAACAGCTACTGGTCTTGCATAAATCAGAAGACGTAGTGCTGAATGAAAAGCTCGAAAGTGGATCAGTAAATTTCTTGAAATATTTCTACGGATTTATTAAAAGGAAATTAATAATAATGTATGGAAAGTGGTGGCCATGTAGTAACTATACAAGCACATAATGTTCTTAATTTTAATTTTATTTGTCTCTGAAAGTGTATCTGAAACAGAAAATTTTATCGTCTGTGCTCTGTTGACACTCAGAATTTCGTTAGTGCAACAAAAGTTTACAGTTCCCAGTCGCTAAACACAAGTATTGCTATTAAATATGATAAATCTGCAAGTGTTCGCATTACAGGAAGTCACCGTCTGACATAAAGCAAACAGCACACATAAGACTATCCAACGAAATAAAAACTAATGTTGGAAAGGGAAATATACCCTGAAACGTTAATGTGCAAAATAAATAAATTACTCAGAATTTCTGCATACAATAACGACATCTTTTGTTTAGTATTGGAAATCTAACCACCGTAATTTTTGGCATGTGGTGTCTGTCAGTGAACAAAACAGTCAAAAAGTTTATGTGTATAAAAATGGTTCAATGTATCTTATTTGCCTTTCCCGGGGAATCTTTAAATTGCTCCTAACGAAACCAGTTTCCGTTTATATCTTTATCCAAATTGAGCAAGTGCTACGTGTGTTACGATCCGGTAGTTGGCATGCAGTATGTTTAAATTAGAGTTGGATATTTACAGAAATCGATGGTGTAGAATTTTAAGAAACTACACGACAAGTTATAACTACCATATGGGACTTCTTAGCTTCAATTAGAGCACACACAAAAATACAGTTCACTTGGACAGCTGAAGTACATTACAAATACAGTCGCTTATATTCTTGCGAACTTTACCGGTGAATGGTTGCTAAAGCTCTGAGTTAGAATAGTATCCGTAAAAACAGAAAAGACAGCTTTCTGAAAACATATTTCGCATCTCTTGCCCCTTACGGGGATGAAGAATGATTGCATGCGAGTCTAAGTTGCATATTATTGAGATTTAATTGAGAGCCGAACTCTTGTGAGCTTGATACGCTAGACGGAAAATGCAAAGATCGCGTGCCACAGTCCAATTCGTCTCGTCTGACCTGAATTTCCGCAGTGGAATGGGGTTGAAAATAACGCCCTACGGGAGGGCGGCTGCTCCGCTGCAGTTAAACGGATCTTCGCAAATAATATGCAGCACGGCCTGCGACAGTCAGTGCGATTTATCACGTCTTTCAGCATCGAGCACTACTCTAATGTTTAGAAAGTGCTTGTGCTTGTCTGAAGAAGCCCTAAACGATTCACAACAGTCGCCCTCAAGACTGCACGGGAAGATAAACATTTCGCACGAAATTTTGTTTTCGTTAGATGCGTCCGTACTGCACAACTATATGATGAAGAAATCGAGCTACTCGTAAAGTCTTTGCAGTTTACCTGCAAGTCTGCTTTATTGATATCTTTAATTATTTCAACCACTTCATGACGAAATTACGATGGTAAAGAACCATGATCAATGATCATGGCGTTACTGCGGACGAAGAGATGATAAGATATTTAAGGAATTTTCTCTTATCATTAGCAATCAAAATATTTATTTATTTATTATTTATTCAGTTACAGATAATCTCACGTTGATACAGAATTTGTTATCATAATAAAATGAAAATAGGTAGTTCAAAATTGATATATACGCAGAATATCTAAGTATGGTTTTGCGAGGAAAGGACGAGTGACTGGACATATCGTCGGACGCGGCTTTGTTGAAGACACAGAGCCGGAATTTGCTTGCAATGATTCGGAAAAGCGACTCAAAACCTACATCAGGATGGCTGAACGCAGAAATCTCAGTCCTCTCGAAAATGCGAATGTGACATCAACGTTTTATCAACAGTACTGCCTACTATGAACTGTTCTTTTTGTTATTCAAGGTTTGCGACAGATAACTTATAATATAAAACATAAAACTTCCTGGCAGATTAAAACTGTGTGCCGGACCGAGACTCAAACTCGTGACCTTTGCCTTTCACGGGCAAGTGCTCCACCAACTGAGCTACCCAAGCACGACTCACGCCCCGTCCTCACAGCTTTACTTCTGCCAGTATCTCGTCTTCCACCTTCCATAGTTTACAGAAGCTCTCCTGCGAACCCTGCAGAACTAGCACTCCTGAAAGAAAGGATATCGCGGAAACATGGCTTAGCCACAGCCTGGGGGATGTTTCCAGAATGAGATTACTTGAGAAATTTATACCTTCAAATCATTTCTGGCGGTCTAGCTTTTGGGTGGGCTTCCGAGGTCCGTAGCTGGAGCGCGGTCCGCCAGTTGCCGATCGTGGCTCTAGACCCTTAAAACAAGCTATGTGCTCCATGCACATTTTCTTGCTTCCTTCAGTCCGTCTGAAAAGCTTACGATCCACCCATGATAAGTCAGATGCTGAGCCCTTGAGAATGACAAGACTTTACTGTTTCGTACTTTAGATCTTGGCACTTTTTTTTTAAGCGTTGCAATGTGATTATGCATTGCAATATGACAGGCTGAAATACAAATATCAACATACTTTTAAAATGAGAAATAAAGTAGGAAAAATGTTCTGTGATAATCGAGCAGTCATCCCTATCGGTCGAGGGTCGTTTGTCGGTAGGCAGTAGAAAATTGGTAATGGTGACAAAGACCTGCTTGTACAGCTCACCGCAACGAAGTTCAAACAGCAAGTGGGGAAGGTGATACACCTTGGGGGCTATTTCGTTCTTCGAATCATGTGTTGCTAGTGTTATTTTCTCCATGTGCTGCTTCCGAAATTGTATGTTTAATTAATGAAAAACCTCTCGTTGCTGTTGAGAACTTTATTGAGTCCACTACCTGTTTTGACCTTCATATTAGGCCATTTGCAAATGGTTCTAAAAATATGCACAAATTCAAAATAATAAAACACATACACAAAATAAAATCAACGCTGTGCTCACATCTTGATATCTGAGTCTTTTACATAGGTTTCCATGACGTACTAGATTCTTGTATTAGTCATATGCAAGAAGGCCGTGATGGAAGTAGGTAATGCGATCTTTTGCTGAATCAGTTTTATCTACAATTTTGTTTTCTCCCATCGGTATTCAGGGAATCTTAATATTTCTTCTTCAATCGTATGATGACCGTACGCGCAGATCGTAGAAAATTTTAATTTTGTAGAGACGGCTAGTGTCATACCTATATCTTAAGCTCATTTGTATGATGGAAATTTGGCCGATATTGCCACCCGGTGTGGACGTGGGGTTTAGGGTGCCATGTCACGGATTGCGCTGCCCCTCCCACTGGAGGTTCGAGTCCTCCCTTGGGCATGGGTGTGTGTGTTGTTCTTAGCATAGTCTAAGTTAGTTTAAGCAGTGTGTAAGTCTAGGAACCGATGACCTCAGCAGTTTGGTCCCTTAGGTATCCACACACACATTTCAACATTTTTTGGTGGCTATTCAGTATGATACCATCAAACCAGCCGGCCGAAGTGGCCGTGCGGTTAAAGGCGCTGCAGTCTGGAACCGCAAGACCGCTACGGGCGCAGGTTCGAATCCTGCCTCGGGCATGGATGTTTGTGATGTCCTTAGGTTAGTTAGGTTTAACTAGTTCTTAGTTCTAGGGGACTAATGACCTCAGCAGTTGAGTCCCATAGTGCTCAGAGCCATTTGAACCATTTTGAACCATCAAACCACACCTTCCCTGGTGGGTTTAGCTGTATGTGGAGGTAAAATTGCACTTGACGTCTTTTTTGTCTTTTTGGGAAGTGGCCATTTATTTTTCCAATCTTCCTGTGCTTTATGGAGTCTAACGCCCTGATATTTGCTTTCCGCATTACTACCGGAGGGGCTGTCCAGTGTTGTTGACACTGGTTCCGCTCTTGGGAGCAACAGCGATAAATTCCCAGTCTCAAGTTCAAAATTTAGCTGTTTCGTGGCTCCTTCAAATCGCTTAAGGTAACTTCTTTGAAGAGGATACGAAAAATTTTCTTTCCCATTTTTCTCAGTCCCAGTTTGCATATCGTCTATAATGACATCATTGTGGATAGGACGTTAAATCGCTCGTTCCCTTTGTGTTAACACTTTCCCTACCTATTTCATTGTCAACTGTAAACATAAATATTACATCAATGTTGACATTTCTTGCAGTATGAACTGAACTCAGAATGTTACTTATAGAAAGAAGAGTAGTTGCTTTCCCATATGGTGTTTCTGTCCGCTGTACTCGTATAGCACTGTAAGGGAGTTTTAGAAAGCGCACATAGAAATAAATGTAAGAATTTCTCGAATGATAGAGATGGCTACAGTGGACTGATATCTGGAGGAAAGAAGTTCAGATACCCATTCTGTTATTTTCAATTATAATTTGCTCGATTTCTCTAAAACACACCAGGCGAATGTCACGGCAGTTCTTTAAACATGGCCCTGTCTGATTTGTTGTCCCATCCTCTTCCATACTGAGCTTGTGCTTCGCCTGTAATGGCCTCTGCGTCTCTGGGAGTTACTCCCTATGCTTTCCTTATTTTTGAGATGCAGTTTTCAACTTAATTAAATAAATGGTCACTTTCAAATATTCTTTCTTATTTCAAGTTTCCAGTTCTCGCTTCCTTTGTTCAAAAAAAGAGCGAGCAGTTGTTAGCATATATGAGTCACGTTCAGAAGGAATACGGTCCAAAACTCCTCACTTCCATCCTGATAAGCAATGACAGATAGAATCGCACCACTAGAGAATAATTAATGTAGAGTAATGAAATTTCGGGAATAGATTTGTCTACGTAAGATATTTAACTGATTAACATTTCAAGACAACAGGTTAATGTCAGCGCGAAAAAGGGATTGCAATTGTGAAATGCTGGTACATTAAATAACAGTGTAACCGTCAGAAAGTCGAATGCAAGCATCCGAACGCGCAAGCAATATGCTGTACAGGTGCCGGATGTCAGTATATGGGATGATGTTCCAAGTCCGTTGCACTTGGTCTTGGTCTGTTAGTACAAGGACGATTAAAGTTATTTGTGGATAACGCTCGAGTTGTCGTCCGATGATGTCCCACATGTTCTCTATTGAAGGCAGTTCTGGCGATTGAGAAGACACTAAACATGTCGACAGTCTGTAGATCATGTTCGGTTACAACAGCGGTATGTGGACGAGCGTTATCCTGTTGGAAAACACCACCTGGAATGCTGTTCATGAACGGCAGTGCAACTGACCGAATCAGCAGACTGACGTACAATTTTGCACTCGGGGTGCGTGGCATAACCACGATGGTGCTCCTGCTATCAAACGAAACCCCACCCCAGCCCATAACTCCAGGTGCAGTTTCAGTCTGTCTAACACGCAGACCGGTTGTTTGTAGGCCTCAACTGGCCTCCTAACCGACACACGGCCATAAATGACACCGAAAGAGAACCGGTTTTCATCAGTAAACACAACAGACCTCCATGCTGTCCTCCAATAAGCTCTTGCTTGACACCACTGAAGCCGCAAATGGCGGTGGTTTAGGGTTTGTGAAAACCATGCTATAGGGCGTTTGGCTCGAAGTTGTCCTTGAAGTAACCAATCTGTAACAGTTAGTTGTGGCCCTGTGATGCAGATGTAGTACGATTACTTCTCGGTAGTGCCACGTGATCTTACGGAGACTGGTCTTCTTCTCGTGACCCCCGTTGCCAGCAATCATGTGCAGTGGCTACACTCCTGCCGGGCTTTTCCGCAGTATAGCAGAAGGAAAAGCCAGCTTCTCGTAGCTCTACTACACGACGCCGTTCATACTCGGTGAGTTGTTGATTATGGCGTCTTTGTCGCCTTAAAGGCATTCTTGCCTAACATCAACTCACCACGTCCAGTCTCAAAGGTATCTAACGCACACGACCGTTGCAGCGTGAATTTAAAGCAAACCTAATACATACTCTTCTGCGACTGGCACTAAATGTGAATAGACACCATCTTTCAGATTGCAGAAACACGTTTACCAACTTCCGTTAATAACGCCCAACTTCTTCTTGATATTTTGATTTTTTTTTCTGCCTCTGCAGTTTCACCAGACGCTCAATGCACGAACTGGGAAGGTTACTTTGAATGTAGCGTGGATGATTTTCTTCCTCATCCTTGTCAACCGACAACGTGCTAGTTCACTAAAGCTTTGAAATAAACGGAATGTTATACACTAATCTCCTTTCCTTCCTTTTTGTGCGTCATCGAAGGGATGCTGGCATCGAAACAGCAGTAGTAGTAGAACCGAAATAAAATGAGGCCTCTGAAAGAGTCACTTTAGGTGGAAAAGAATTCTTGTCGGCATTGCTTTTTAGTCTGCAAATGGACATCTGTTGTGCAGTGTTGCTTGCTTTCTGCTTTTGGCATGCAGTGCATTCTCAGCACTACTTCGCGATTGATGTTAACAGCACCAATAATAATGAAACAGTGACAAACCAGGAACTAGCACCTGCCCATCTAATAGAAACGTTTGTGCCACAAAGGGGAAACGTGTTTGTAGTAAGAGTTCTAATTTCACAGTTGGATACATATTTATTTATCGCTGTATTTACTGTGACTACAAAAGAAATTAGACTTGATACTAATAGAAATAATGAAAATGATTATAATAATTGATATAAGCGTAACAATAGTGCCATTCCTACTAACACTGTGATTATTACATTTATTTTATTTTATCTGACCAAATTAGAGTCTTCAGGCCCGTCTTAAATATGATAAGCATCCATGTAGTTTATCTTTACAGTTAATATTGCACTGTGACTACAAAAGAAATTAGACTTGATACTAATAGAAATAATGAAAATGATTATAACAATTAATATAAGCGTAACAATAGTGCCATTCCTACTAACACTGTGATTATTACTTTACTCTGTATTACACATTTGTCGAAACGAACTAATGATATTCTATCATCATGCATATGTAGATATCATGACGGTAGAAGTGCAATACCAAAAGCGTCGTATATGGGGAAGACGTTAACTGCTTATCCTGAAGAATGAGAACTAAAACTAAAAAGTTAGCAGAAGAGGCAGTGAAAGAAACTGGTACGGTGACGAAAGAAAAAAAAAGAAAAGGAGACAGGAAGGGACGAGGAACGCTGAAAGAGTATTGACAACGGGACCAAAATAGTTGTTCGTTATCAGACGTAAGGAATACGGCTGGGATCCCCAGAGAGCAAAGCAACATTAAAGATAACAAGAGCAACACTAGTCTTTTGATTTCAGCGAAATTTCTGATCAGAGGAAGATGGGTTCCATTGAAGTTATGGCTGACGCGAAGAAGATAAAGATTCAGGTTAGGCATAAGTACAGCCAATATGGTAGATGTATCAGATCTCGTATTACGATATAACAGTAACACAAAGTGCACCCTCATTCCAGAAAACACAGAACTCAACAAAATATGGCACATCATGAGATAGCCGGCCAGAGTGGCCGAGCGGTTCTAGGCGCTTCAGTCTGGAACCGCGCTACCGCTACTGTCGCAGGTTCGAACCCTGCCTCGGGCATGGATGTGTATGATGTGCGTAGGTTAGTTAGGTTTAAGTAGTTCTAAGTTCTAGGGGACTGATGACCTCAGAAGTTAAGTCCCGTAGTGCTCAGAGCCATTTGAACCATCATGAGATATCATAACCAACTCACATAGAAAATTAGTAACATCTTCAAAAACCAAATATCAGTATATATTTCAAAGACAAATAACACAATACAAAAGAAATAAAAAACTGTGACAGAAGAGAAAGATAAATACATGTCAGGTGTATATGAATTAACATGTAATAGCTGCAACTCTAAAAATCTTGGACTGACTGCAAGAAATTTTAACATCAGGTAGAACGAACATATAAGGGCACTGAAGAGTGAATGTACCCACTTCACATGTGCTGAACATCTAATAAAAGAAAATCACCATCACAGTAGGATAAAAACAGAGTTAGCAATCTCATGCCATAATAATAAAATAAAGAGAATGCTTACTCCACAGGAAGAATTTTCATACAGAAGGACGTAAAAAAAACATGCATAAAAATTTGTAAATCAAATAACAATAACTAAAAAATTAAATAAAAATAGAGAAATTAAATAAATATGTAATATAATAATAAAAAAGGCGTGCCCACACTCATTACACACCCACACACACACCCACACACACACACACACACACACCAACCCACCCACCCACCCACCCACACACACACACACACACACGTACGCACTTTTTAACTTTTTCTCTCTGTGTCCCGTCACCCACCCTTCCTCTATCCCCACCCCAACAAACCACTCCACCCTCCCAGGATCCCTAATTCAGCATGTGCCACAGAGCAGTGCAACGATATGCAGCTTTCAACAGTACAGGTTCTGTGCAGAATATATTTACAGGAAGAAACCGACACCACATGGTTTCAGCACATATAGGACAACGAAACAGCTGCGTAAAAAGGACAAAAAAATAAATGTAAGAAAAAAAACATACAATCGTAATTAGAAATAGCTAGAATTAAACAAACTGCAAAAGAATCACTACAAATCTCACGTCAAAATATGTGTAATGAAATAATTTTATATGTATTATAGACCACTGAAGAAGCCTAACATGAATAGGCGAAACATGTCTGTTACTCAAGAATAAATTTCAATTGCAAAGGAAGGAAGTTTTGTTATCTTTACGATAAAAAATAATTTTAGTTATTATTAACAATTGAGAAAAATGGCTGAAAATATTAACAATATTAGGAATGAATACTGGCTTTTGAGGAGTCCACCGACTAAGAAGGAATTTTAAAAACAGGTCATTTAATACAGTGCCGAACTGGGCGTGGTTCAAGGCTTTGGGATGTCCTCTCTTAATCTGAGACTGGCCTTTTTACACTCGAAGTTACAATGGTAAACTGAAACAGCCGGTGTATACTTAATATTGTTCTTGTATTTGGCTTACAGAATTCCGTCCATCGAGAGTAAAAAAGTAGGAATAAGCGATGTTCTGCTTTCTGGTCCTGACGGGCTTATCGAGCCCGACCGATCGCCGTGTCATGCTCTGTCAATGATGTCATCGGAAGCGGTATGGAGGGGCGTGTGGTCAGCACACTACTCTCCTGGTCCTTACCTGGTTTCTTAACTTTGAAACCACTACTTATCGGTCGAGCAGCTCCTCACTTGGCCTCACGAGGCTGAGAACACGTCATGCCGGTCGTCCCATCAAGGAGAAAATTCTTAGCTGTACCAGGAAACGAACCAGCGTCCCCTCCTGAACACTCAGCTACGGAGGCGGGATGTCACAACAGTAGACGATTTGAAATTTGTGAATACGTGTAATACCTGTGGATAATTGCATGAAATGCGTCTGCAACATTCACCAGTGTGATCATCTCACTACCCCGTAAACGTAACTAGCTCGAATGCGACCGAGCAAGGAATCTGAACGCTACACATCAGGTATTTTTTCATCAGTTTCTTAGACTTTGAACCATTTACTGCCCAGTCTCGTACATCTAGTGCAAACATCGTACCCGCCACGCAAAATTCGATATGTCTGCTATTCTGGCTGCAGTTGTCCGTGAAGCAAAATCATTCTCGAATACCTTGTCAATTACTACTGTTCGTTTCATCAATGTACTACCAGGAACTCTATATGCAATCCAAAAGCATGCACTTCCCGCTATCGTCACAGTGAACTTGGTCCTGGAAAAGCAGAATAGTTGACAACGAATTCAAGCTATTTCGTTGCTTCTGTTTCTACCCTTTTCGCCTATTTTGTGTGCACTCCTTTCCGTGATATTTGTTCTGTTTACGTCATGCTCACTATTTTTAAAGTCCTGCACCCTAGCTCTTCTGTTCTTATCCCTATATTGTTATTATTATTATTGCAATTCCTGAACAGTATCTTCACTGTTACCTCATACCGTCTATACGCTGTCGTCATTATTATTATGAACATTACTGTTTGTAATAATGAGCTTTCACTTTCCTCCATTTGCCCAGTATCACTTTTATCATTTATGTCAATCAGTATCAGGTGCAACATTTCATATTAGCAAACTTCTGACGCATGTCTGTTTAGTCACAAGTCAGGGCTCCAGACTCAAGTCTAGACAGGTAAGAACTTGTTACATCACTGACTACGAACCACAACACATACGGTGAGCCGGCCAGTGTGGCTCGGGCATGGATGTGTGTGATATCCTTAGGTTAGTTAGGTGTAAGTGGGTCTAAGTTCTAGGGGACTGATGACCTCAGATGTTAAGTCCCATAGTGCTCGGAGCCATTTGAACAAACGGTGAGTCTCTTCCTGAAACTGATCACCTGCACAAAAACAGATGAGCTAAATAGTAATTTCAGTGGTTTGGTTCTATCTTTAATACGATTTAACTTGTTTAGTGTATCTACTCCTTTGCTTAGATTTATACTGCCAATTCAAATAAACTATTTTAGGAATATTTCTCTAGAAAGAAATGACGTTAATGTTCTTTACGAACTCTGGAGAGCGAGACAAAAGTTTTAGCAGAAGCCACTGCAGCGAGACTGTCACAACATCCCGAAATTTGTTCGCAGTTACAAGATGACGATCCGTGAGACTGGTTTTCCAATAAAACTATTTTGATCCAAAACCGGTTCTCACGGAGTGCAGTATTACAAGCAAAGTGCGCGTATAGCAGATGATGAAGATGGAGATTTAAAGGTAATTCATCGGTCTTCATTCACACCGTCAGAGGACGACAATTAATGATGATCTTTTGTCCTTGAACAGTGTAACATGTATTGAAACGACGTTCATAGACTAAAGATCTGGGTAAAAACCATACAGATTGGCTCTGTTCGTTTTAATGCCGAGTATTTTTCTTTAGTCATGAGTGATTTAAGCTTCACAAAAGGTTGTAATTAATTATGAAAATACGAAAACGATATATAATTAACTAGCTGTAACTTATGATTTAGATTCGGCATTTTTAAGACTTGTTAATTTCCGTACAGTCTCATTCTCCACAGCAGACAAAACTATGATCACATTTGTTTTTTATTTGAATTAGATTCCACTTGTATCCCGTAGAATAGGAGTTCTAAGTTTTCTGTTTAATGCTGATGTCTCTTTCATTTTTTATAGCGGTTCAAATCCTTGTCGGTTAGTTCAGATTTAAATTTTCAGTAGTTTCGCTAAATAGATTATGATGTTTTCTCTTAAAAGGCCAAGTCAGATTTCGTTCTCCATATCAGATCTTGCACTCCGATCCTACTGTTGTCGATGGGACGTTAAGCGTTATCATTCCTTATTTTCTCATTTCTTGTATGATAAAGGGTTCTGTGTAAACAACTGTGGTTGATAGTTTAAAAATAAATTTAAAATCAACTTGGTTCTGCTTTTGTACGTATTTTAGTGTGTTCTGCATTATATTTCGTACTTTTATTAGAAATTTTGTTTATAATGTCGTCAACTCGAAACAACAATGCCTTCATTTTGGTATTTCATATTGGTAGCTATTTAGTATTTCCAAACGAGTAAAATCAGAAATCTAGTTCTTAGCGTAAATAAACAGAAACAGAACATTGTAAAAAGTGCGTTTCTCTCCTGTAAAATATACTCGTAGTTCTGCGAAAACGTATTTATTCAGGCAGAAACTGGTTTCTGCAGTTCCATTGTGGTTTTATGTACTTTCGTATTTGAGCAAATTTTCTTCCAAAATTTCATTGCAATCGTAAATCTGACTGAAAGTAGTGCTAAAGGTATGTAACCATTATAATCAGAAAACTATAAGGAATTTTGAAAAGTATCATGATCGGACAAAAACAGGTACTAGATGTCCTTTAGACCGGTTTATTTCATTCCTCATTACACATTTCAGGCTCTGCTCATCTTCAGATAACCTGATAAAAGTACAGAAGCACATATATAGTTACATAGTGTACATAAAACATAGGTGTCATATACAAGTAATATACTTGCAACATCTTTGCACAACAAATATTTTTGATGGATGAATGACACCATTGTAAATAAGTGTTAAATATAACTTTGACAGGTACCTCATAAACGTCAGGAAAACTATAAAGTTAAACAAAATACCAGTGGTAAATAGATACAATGAGCTAACACGGACAAAAATTGTAGTGGAATGATAGGAAATGCCTGTTGTGCCTGCCAGGTAAACAATCTATCAACACCTGGAGTGACCATAGCGGCGCTGCTTTACAACTTCATTTCATCGTTATCATTAGTTACATACTTGTTCATAATAAAGCTGTATATGAAATAAAGCATATATTAATAAATTTTAAGAGCTATCCATGCAAACGTATTCGGCAAAAGCGACATCTAAATGTATATCAAAAGAAAACTACACATAATGTGATTAATACAAATAATAAATTCACTATAATTATAATCTCTTAGAATCCCATAAGAAAAAAGTGGTAAAATACCCAAGTCCGATAGATACAATTTTTTTTATGGAAAATTTGAGCAGTAGACGTTCAACAACACAGCTTACTTATCTATTTCTCATTCATCCACAAGTACTTCATCGAATGTATTAAAAACCACTTCTGACTACTAGAGCTTTAATCATTAATTGCAAAGTTGGGAGCTAGCCGACTGTTGGTACAGATTTCAAGTTCCTCGAGAATATAGAAAATGCTGCATTTTTGTTCATAGTGTAATATGGGAAAGCTGTTTTCTGTTGTGAATTGGTGGTTCTGCTCTTTCAAATGACAACCCAACGTACTCGCATAGCTGTGCTCTCTTCTTATCTTAAACTCTCTCCCAATTTGACCAGTGTAGAAGTTATCGCAAGATCCATGTTTAATTTCGTACAATCCGCGTTATAAAATTTACCCTGTGACACAACTAGACTACGACGTAGTAGCTTCTCTAGTTTATTTGTTCGCAAACCAACTTGAATCTTGAATTCTTCAAAGGCATAGGCAATGTATCGTAGTGAAACATGTTTGACTGGTATTTTATTTTCATCTCTGTCCCCTCCTACTTTTGAAAATATTTTTTTCTCTAAGTTCCTGATTGCGGTTTCTGCAAAACCATTCTTGTCCGACTTGAATAATTGTATTAATTTCCCTATCTACTGCTTCTTTGTCCAGGCCTACTTCTACCAACCTATAAAACATGGATAGAAAGTGTTGTGGACTGGAGGCGTCCCAAAACCTCGCTGCTACTGGAAAAGGCTGATACAAGTTTCCTGGTAGGACGGATGCATGGGTTCTAGGGCAGCACACACGCAATGAAAGTAAGAAGGAATAGTGAACAGCAAAAGATATGACTCAATTTTATATTATCATACACGAAGATCAGTACATGAGCAAGTGCATGGTCTTCATCATGGCTGCCCGTATAGATGACGAAAATATCGTCAGCGTACCTAAGATGCAAAAATATTTTTTGACACAATTCTCTGTGGATATTACAACTTTATTTTGCAATTGTAGAATGCAGGTTTAGCGTATCTTTCCTTTGTTGACTACAGTTCCACGAACACAAACTAAATCATGTTCTCTGAACTAAGGTCAGAAGAAGGGTAATCTTCTATCCTGATGTAGTATTTGAAGAACAGTTCCATACTAACAGCACTCTGTAAAATATCTAGGCAGGCGGTCTCTGTCCATAGACGACTGTTTCATTTGCTGTTCTGTTTTTACTGAAGATTAACCACTGTCTATCTATTGGCCACTGTTTTTATCTCACTAGACGACTTGAAGACACAAAGAGCGTTCTGCAGTTACTCCCCAGCAAGACTCGGACTGACAGCTTGCAACTGACCACTTCCGCGCGTGTACGGTTACTCTCTCTTTCTGGTGGCGCTGCCGCTACAGGGGGCGTGATTCTCCCGGGCAGCGTGATTGGTTTGAGCGCAGCGATGTTTCTGCTGCGCACGGACGTCCACGGTACTTCTGGTACTAACTGTCTCAAACTCTTCTTCTGCGGTCTCTCAGTACACCGCACAAAGTAGGCTCGTTTATGCGCATCTGTATGACATGTGCTTCCGGGAACACGCAGATCTGTTGCGGCTGGTTTACGGAAGATGTCAAACTAAATTTTGGAAATTACAAGTGTTCTGACATCTAGGAAGTTAAGAGAATCCTCTTTTTCAAATTCAGAGGTAAACTTCATATCATCAAGCTCAGAGATCAGTACATGAGGAATTTCCTGTTCTTCATCATGGCTGCCCTTGTAGATGATGAAAATATCGTCAGCGTACCTAAGATGCAAAAATATTTTTTGACACAATTCTTTGTGGATATTACAGCTTTATTTTGCATATCATTCACGTCAATTTGTGAGATGCTAGATTCCATTTCTAGCACTTCTGTTTGGTTGAAAATTTTGCGGTTGAACATAAAGTAATTCAGGGACAAGGAAAGTTCATTGAGTTTAGTTACTTTAGCTGCAGAGTAATATTTTACTTTCCCAGAACAAATAATATTTTCGAAAACAATTCCTAACGTTTCTTCGATAGGCACATTTGTGTACAAATTTGTAATGTCAAATGAATCAAAAACTGCATTTTCTGCTAAGACAACATTTTTCATAAAACAAGTACGGAATGTTTAAAATGGCTTAATTTTGCCTTTAAAAATTTAAAATTCAGATTGATTTTCGAACAAATAACGAACTAGGGAAACTACTATGTCATAGTCTAGATGTGCCACAGCGTAAATTTCATGACGCAGAAGTAAACAAAATTAATTGTGGTTCTTGCGATAACCTCTGCACTGGGCAAGCAGGGAGAGAGTTTAAGATTAGATTCAGTGAACACAGATATGCAACTAGTAGTAAGTAATGTGTTGGGTAGTAATTTGAATGAGCAGAAGCACCTGCTCACGACAGTAGAAAATGGCTTTACCATTTATGCATTCTGAACAAAAAGGCAATATTTTAGATGTTTTGGGGGAACTTGAAATTTATACCAATAGTCAGCTATCTCTCAGTCTTATAATTAATGAACAAAACTTTAGTAATCGGAAGCGGCTTTACAATATATTTACACAACTGCTCGTGAAAAAAGGAGAAATAGGTAACTAAACTGTGTTATTAAACATCTACTGCTCCAAGTCTCAATGCGCTTTTCTTCTGGAAAAAGAAAAAAAAATTGTATCCACCGGACGTAGGTATTTTACTATTATGTTCTTATGGAATTGTAAGAGATTATAATTATAAAGAAACACTTGTCCTGTTTTTTTCATTAATCATATTACTTGTAGTGTTCTTCTGTTATCCATTTTATATACAAAATTAAGCTATATATATCGTTTTTGGTTAATAGGTTGATTGGCATTGATAGGTCTCAAAATTTTAATATATGCTTTACATATCATATACTCTTTTATTACTGACAAATATGTAACTAGCAGCAATATATGATTTATATAGCATATATACTTTTATTATGGACTGGATATGTGTTGCTGGATATGTGTTCTGACACTGATTTTAGCTATGTGTGTTCTAGAAGTACACCACGGCACATTCCTACCTGGTTACATTTATGTGTCTGAGCTGTCACTATATCTTTTCCCCACACACCTTAAATGTCACAAATTGTCCAATACACCAACAAAATGGCCAAAATTTCAGTGGAATCGTAACAACGTACCCTCTGGTACTGAAGAATTCTGACAAACTTCCCTATGTTACAGCAAATTGTAACAAATCACCCAAAGTTAACGCAAAATTGTAGCAGATTATTTCATGTTGCAGCAAAATTATAACAAATTGCCTCATATCACAGTAAAACAGAAACAGGATGCACCCTGTTATAATGAAACTGTATCAAAATGCACCGTGTTATGGTAAAATTGAAACAAAACGACGATGTTACAGTAAAATTGTAACGATATGCCCTACACACTGCTGCATTATTTACATTGACATTGATAGCAGATGTGTTTGTAATGACAGCTACATAATCAAAACTGTGTCTAATAAGTAATGAGAAATTATACTCCAAAGAAGTGGTATTACTCATGTTACTTCTTACTTTACCCTACCTATGTAATTATATGTTGAATTTTCAGATTCCTAGTTGTGGCGATTTCAGTCTGTGACTGAACTGATGAAATTCTTACAGTACTATGTGCACAGTTCTCTAGTCACTTTCTTGGTAGTTTATGCAAGAGATCAGGTTGAACAAGGGTTATGTTCTTGTTCTTGATGTTGATACAATATCTGCAGAATACTGCTAATTCCAGAGTGTGAATACTGCTACCTCTGTTTGCATCTACTTCTATCAATTATTTCACTTTGTTGACATCTGGCAGTGCGACCTATGTTGATAATGGCTAGAGCTGAGGACACACTACATAAATCTATACAATACCACCACAGTTACAAAAGGAAAACAATAAAAAATTGTAGTAATGAAATTCTCTGTGTTTATACACTGTGCTGCGCAAGAGCATTTCACTTAGGGTGGTTGGAGTCACTCCTACTGGTGATTTCTTTCATCCCTCCTTCACCCAACAAGGTTTTGCAATAAGCATGCCGTCATTTTCTCCCCTCTCTGATTACTTCTGTTACACGTTAGTATTTGTCTGTATGGAACTGTTAAGATGTTAGCATCGTGTCTGAACTCGGTGTCTGTTATCATACGTTATTAATAAGGGATATGAACACTGTAGAAATACTACAGAATTGGCAGAACTGGTGATTTGTATGCGATTTCCCTTACAGGTGAGTTGTATTTCCATTCACCGTCTGTAAAACTGATTTTTCGTGATCGTTCTATTTGATAGTAATCCCCATAAATACTTGTACGATTTTCTTTGCGTACGTTGAAATTAGATACTGACAGGTTCTTTCTTTATGTTATAGCCATTGCTGTACATTTAAAGTGAGTTTCATTCACTATTCTCGTAGGGAATTTTGTTCTTTATTTCCACAGTTCCTTACGATTGTCTAAAGAAGATACTTTTAACTATCCAGTAGCACTGTTACCAAACAAATTTGTAGTATTTCTGATCTTATCTCCTCTCCTAAATCATTTATGTCTAATGAGATGTGGAGGGCTCACCATTCTGTATAAAGCACTGTGTTGTATAAGTTAAATATTCCTCAGTTAAAGACTTGAAAGTTTTAGAATAAGACGGTTTTAGAAGGTCTCAAACTCATTCCATACACTGCATACAAATGGTCAATTACATAAAGTTTATTCATACAATATTGTATTATACTGACATGTATTACAACTGCTCCCACACCTACAATGGTAGCATGTTACTACAGTTAGATACTAAAAAGTGGTACGTCTTCCACCACTTGACCACATCCTTCCCAAAAAAGAGGATGTCTCCATCAACAGTTTGTACCGACATGGAACGAGACTTTACATTTTGGCATCACGCATCATGGGTCACTGTAGTGTTCTGACGTCGCAGTCCCAATGACGTTGAATAGCTCTAACTTCAACGATTGTCGCAAGTTTTTCGAAGTCTAGCAACAGTCGAACATATCTGAAAGTATCACAATCTACTGACATTTGGTATCATAGCCATACACATCTTTGACAAGCAAGAGATTTCCCCCAAAAAGGCCCTTGTTGAAGAGATCTCACCTGCTTTCGTGAGAAATTATTTAGAAATCCTGTAGAAGCACCTGATGTCTATACAACACTTACAGATGCGTCACCAGCAGATCAGTGCCACCATGACACTTCAATCACAGTTGCTTTCCCCACCTGGAAACATCTGATATTATATGTACAAAATAAAACACGTAGTGAAGAAAGGAGCCTTATATGTAAACGTTTTGTGAAGCTGTTGCTGTCAGGTGTCGTTTGCAGAATTTCAGAACTATTGAAGAACTACATTTCATTCTTCAATGTACAGATTCAATAGTAGGGCAACAGTTTTGACAAAAATTTGTTGATTTTAGTACATAATTCACTAATTTTGGCAAAATATTCGCTGCTTTCAGACATAACTGACTGATTTACACTCAAACTCTATTGGTTTGCTATATTGTGTTCTACACTTTGTATGTGTGGTGTCACCGCCAGACACCACACTTGCTAGGTGGTAGCCTTTAAATCGGCCGCGGTCCGTTAGTATACGGCGGACCCGCGTGTCGCCACTGTCAGTGATAGCAGACCGAGCGCCACCACACGGCAGGTCTAGAGAGACATACTAGCACTCGCCCCAGTTGTACAACCGACTTTGCTAGCGAAGCTACACTGACCGATACGCTCTCATTTGCCGAGACGATAGTTAGCATAGACTTCAGCTACGTCATTTGCTACGACCTAGCAAGGCGCCATAGCAGTTGATAATTAATATTATGAAGCATGTACCGTAACGAGAGATGTTCTACAATTGTGGATTAAAGTTAAGTATTACATCATCTACGTACTTTATTTGCAATTCTCAAGATATTGTCCTGTTCCAGACCTCACGCCAGTCAGCGTGTAATTAAACGCGTGCATTTCGGCCTCCTCTAGAAACACAGTGTTGGCTCTTCTGCCAACACTACAGTATGCCTATTTTCTCTTCTGACGTTGTGAATAATTGCCTTTCCTCACAACGGACTGTGGTACAAGACCAGCATTGCGCTAGAGTGATTTGCGGAGTACTCAGGTTAATGTCAAGGAAGTTTTACATGTGTGTCTTAAATGTAGTCTCGCTAAAAACACATCTCACTTGCAAATAGAAGCACTACTCTCCACCACTGATAATGAGAGTGAAAACCTTTAACAAGTAAGTAGTGTTGGACTCATGCCATTATATCACACAGCACTGTGTGTTCCCTTAAGCCTAGCACATACGATCTGAGTCACCACTGTACATCACTAGACATATTGCATGAACTGGCATGTTGTGAAGGCATCCAGCAGCGCAAGTCATTTGGATCGTCCGTGGTGCCTTCCTGGCTACTGCATCGTGGTCTATCATGTACCACTGCTGGATGTTTTCTTTCTCGGTAAGTATCACAGAACTAGGATACAGACCATCACTCTCATGACATGTTTTTCATTTTATCACATATATTTCCCACTTTTGGTGTTTGCGAGTCGACATGTAAATTAGGGTAAATTTGTCTTGTTCTCAGTTACAAAGGGATCATGCCAGAGGCCTATAGCTTCACATGTTTTGGTGAAACTGAGGCTTGGCTATCAACAATATTGTTTATTACAATGAAATGAACACCCTTAGCTGCTTACAGGCGTTGACATACGTCAACGGGGACAGATGAAAATGTGTGCCCCGACCGGGACTCGAACCCGGGATCTCCTGCTTACATGGCAGACTCTCTATCCATCTGAGCCACCGAGGACACAGAGGATAGCGCGACTGCAGGGATTCTGGCACGCCTCCCGCGAAACCCACATTCTCAACGTATTGTCCCGCACTACATTCGTAGTGCCCCCGCCCATTATACTCATTACTCGCGGCGCGCTGCCGATTCCCGTAAGAGTTCGGGCACTGTTTGTGCATTCGCACAGAAGAAGATGGTCAAGTGGCCGGTAAGCCTTAACTATATATTTACTAAGACGGTATCTGTTCTTTCGGACATGTCTCCGAAAGAACAGATACCATCTTAGTAAATATTGTTTATCGTTCCTCTGAGAGCTGTCACTCTTCTGGTACATTAATTTTTTGAGGATAAGTATAAAATCACAATACTGAACATTCTTTAGAAGTTCTCCCAGACAGTGCTTGAGTTTTTCAATTACCTGCCATAACACCAGCAATAACACTTTGCTTGTCATTTTAGACTTAGGATAATTTGAAATTTCGCTCCATTTTAGTCTGAAGTAAAGTACACATGTGCTTTGTGCATATTTTCCGCCATTTCATACATAGCACAACTGAGCTTTCAGCAGACACATTGGATTTATTTTTTTTAATTTCTCACCATCCAAATTACAAACTGGATGATGAAGAGCGGGGATCATATCCCACTGCAGTGAGCTGGAGCGACATGTTCGCCCATGATGGAATAGCTGTCTCACTTGTGAAATCTATTAGTAGCCCTTTGTTAGTGAGATTTATATGTGAGTAGTACAGACGTTTTGTGGCACATTGAGGCTTGCTTCATTAAGTGCTGAAACAGCTGAATGTGTGGGGACTTGAGGACACAGATCTGCTGGTCCTGCTCTGCCCTGTCATGCAAGGCCTGGTTGGTACCCGCATTCTGTGGAATTGTGAAGGTAGCAGCAGGGGAGGTTGAGGTTCAAATGGCTCTGAGCACTATGGGACTTAACATCGGAGGTCATCAGTCCCCTAGACTTAGAACTACTTAAACCTAACTGACCTAAGGACAGCACACACATCTATGCCAGATTCATGATTCGAACCTGCGACCGTAGCGGTCGCGCGGTGCCAGACTGAAGCGCCTAGAACCGCTCGGCCACAGCGGCCGGCTGGAGGTTGAGGTGATGTGAGTGGTGACGTGTGGGTTCACCTGTTGCGTCATTTATCTAAATAAGTATACATTTCCATTCTATCCTAACACACACAGCTCTGATTGTTTGAACAGCAAGCAGTTTTAAACTTAGGGCAGGTAAGCTCTTGGGTCTCTGGGCGTAGTGTGGCGAATTCTTAAATACCTCAATAGGGCTGGTAACTTGGATGGGAAAATTGTAGTGAATTTAAACTTCGAATTGTGCTCATATGCCCAGGTCAACCATCCTGAATTCTGTACTTAGACAAGTGATCTGACTACGATGCAGCCTGTGTTCTTATCTCCAGGTCAGCCATCTGGGATTCTGACATCATAGGACTGTGCTCACATCTCCATGTCAGCCATTTTGGATCGCCAGCTTAGATTATGGCAGTACAGAGCTGTGTCCCTACCTCGGATCAACCATTTTGGATTTACCACCAATAGGACAGTGGCCTATCTTTAATTTTCGAATTTCTCACAATTTTATACCCAGGACGAGTGGCGTGTGACGTCAGAGGTGTGCTGGAAACAGAGCAGCGCAACTGTGCCATTTTGAATGTCCCACCATTTTATACGTAGTTCACAGGCCTGTTACAACAGAGGGATGGGGAGAGATATCTGGAAACAGTGGTTGATTAATTGATTATGTCATAAGTGAGGGAGAGAATTTGGCAGAAATGCAGAAGGTGCTAGAATTCACTCGGCCTCACTACTCACCTTGACCTCAAGAAATTTCTGTGACCGGGAAGTTAGAAAAATTCAATTTGTTGTTGAGACTTAGAGACTGTATTTCATCCTTCCTATCATTGGCAAGTGGAACAGAGGGAGATGATATTGGTACAGTAAGTGATGCAAAAATGGAAGAATGTGGCGCTTTAAAACTACTCGGCACACTGTTGTGCTGTTTGTTATCTCGCAGTAGATATGTGAGATGAGGTAAATTCGTAAACGACGACTGCCTTAGTAGGGGCACAAGTGCTGCCTTCATACCTGCCAGGTAATCATGGAAACAGCACATGTCATAATTAAGGCCAACTCCCCCCCTTCCCCTCACCATCTCCTTCCCCCCCCCCCCTTCTCCACCCGTTTGGTGAACCAGTTGAGTGAGTTGTAAACGATGGGAAATTCAAATGACCATTGTACCAATATTGGTTGGGGGTAGGAGGACAGACTGTATTTTTTCCAGTTTTGCAGTTATGTTCTCTGTCAGTGGGCCCATTGTTCTCCTTATGAAACAATGGTGTCACTTGACCTAGCCTCCTTATGTATACACACTGGCCACTTGTTCTCTTATGTTATGTTAATGTATGTCTAATGCAAATAAACTGGTCACTTTGTCTAGCCTCCGTACATGTACAAAATTGGCACCACATGTTTGATCCTTATGTAAATAGACCTCTCACTTGGCTGTGACCCTTATGTAAATAATGTGGTCGTCATTCACCAGTCGCCTCCCCTCTCCTCCACTCCTCTAGTCCAGTTGGGTTATGTATAAATTGTGGGGCCGGCTTACTTATTATAATTCACGGCCCAAAAGTGACATCATGATTGTCTAGGCAGTATGACGTTGGCACACCAAATATAACTGCCATCCACCACTATTAACATTTTGGGGCAATTTGTTCCAGTTCCAATTCTAGGGTAAATCGTTAGAGTGTTTGGGCAATTTTCTTCCACTATTCCGAATACCCACTTTCTACTACTTTTCTAGAATGTCATCCAGAGAAACTGGTAGATTATCAGAAATACAAGACTTGTAGACTTTAACAATTACCACAGAGCATTATTTAAACAAATGCACTAATATCCCATCGTCCAATGTTTAACATTTACCACAGAGCTTCATTTAAGCAATAGACCCTTGGTACATCTATACTAGAATATATTTAGCAATGACTGATACAGTGTGCATTTTAGAAACACATAATAAACCTGTTCTCACTTTATCAGAGTGTTAAAAGCAATGGTCAACACACTGTGACGTGAGCACAGCAGTTGATGCAGCGGACTTGTAAAAAAAAAATGATGCAGTCTCAAACACAGATTCCTGCCATGTGCAGTAGTCTGATCTGTTTAAATCAAACAGAAAATGTGCACAGGAGTCCCGTGCAACTGCCACTGCCATTGTTGCATCATTCTCGAGTGTTCTCGGCACGACTGCCGCTTCACGCCTGAGGCTGAGACGCCACCTTGGTCAATGGTCATCAGCAGTGGTAACACCTGAAATAAGTAAATTAAAGTACCCCCTACATGCACGGCAGCAGTGGGCCATATAAGCAGCAGATTCTTTATGCGACTGGCCACTAATTGACTATGTGACAAGCAGTGTGGAGAGGTGATGGCGTGCGCAGGGATCCCTGCGGTGGGTAGTGTATACATGCAGTCTTAAACATACTCTAAGAATTTAATAACTTGTTTCGTAGCCGTTGGGAATATTTCCAGAAGTGAGGCGTTATAAACCTTCAATTACATCGATATTTTTCTGTAGTAAGACCTGTACGGTAACAATTTTTTGTGTCGGCTCTATTATATACAGGCGACAGTTACACAAAAAGCGAACACCAGCCACAACGGGACCATGGAATGGTTCCCTTCAAAAGTAATCATGACATGCATTAAGACACTGGGAGACGAGACAATCAATTCTTGTTTCATAGAATGCGGTTAGCTGCTCAAAAATGGTTCAATTGGCTCTGAGCGCTACGGGAGTTAACATCTGAGGTCATCAGTCCCCTAGAACTTAGAACTACTTAAACCTAACTAACCTAAGGACATCACACACATCCATGCCCGAGGCAGGATACGAATCTGCGACCGTAGCGGTCGCGCGGTTCCAGACTGTAGCGCCTAGAACCGCTCGGCGGTTAGCTGCTGTTGGAGCCACAACTGCACCAACTCTGGCACATCCTCGTCTGACTGAAAACTACATCCATGCATGTCTTTCTTCAGGTCGCTGAAGATGTGAAAGTCAGATGGTGAAGGATCTGGGCTGTACAGAGGATGTTGCATTGTTCCCAACCAAAGCACTGAAGCATAGTCTTCGTCCGATCGGTAGTTTGGGGACGGGCATTATCAAGCAATAGGATGATTAGATGCGTCAGCATGTTGATTTTATGGCGTGTCACAGTTCCTGAAAAGTGTTTTGATAGTGCTGCCCACTGATTGTTGTTTCACACTCGAGGAACTCGATGAGCAGGGAGCCTGTGCAGTTGAATAAGACGGTCATTACTTTACCGGATCTCGTGTGAACAGCTTTGGATTTTTTTGGTGAGGGATTTATGGGACGTTTCCACTGTTAGCTTTGCCGTTTGGCCTTGGGCTGTCGGAATGCTGTTGTATGAAATCATCTCGTTGCATAATAATGCACTCCCACACAGTGGCAATCGGACAAAAGCTATGCTTCAGCGATTTGGTTGGGAAACACTGCAACATTCTCCGTACTGTGCTGATCTTCCAACGTGTGATTTTCACGTCTTTGGTGACCTGAAGAAAGACATACGAGGGCATCAGTTTCAGTCGGACCAAGAAACGCAACAGTGGTTACGGTTGTGGATCCGTCAGCGTCCGACCGCTTTCTACGAAACAGGAATCGATAATCTTGTCTCCCAGTGGAGTAAACATCTTAACACGTGTGGTGATTACTCTTGAATGGAACCATTCCATGGTTACATAGTAGTTGGTGTTTAGTTTTCATTTGACAGCTTCTCATACGAAAGGTCGTCATTTTCTGACAGCATACCAATCATGGGTGGTTGCACACGATGGCGTTAACACCGTTGCATTCTCTTGTGTACCCAAAGAGGATGTCTGCATAATTCTTAAACACAGCTGGGTCCATAGCACTTCATGCACAAGCTCGGATATTACATCCAGCGCTCCCACCTCTTATTTTAATGTACAGATTCATACACATTTTTTTTTTTCAGATGTGACTGAATCTGTATATCTGATTGACATATATTCCAATGCTTCCCAGTATTCCTTCTGCTGTCACAGCCAGCCGAAGTGGCCGTGCGGTTAAAAGCGCTGCAGTCTGGAACCGCAAGACCGCTACGGTCGCAGGTTCGAATCCTGCCTCGGGCATGGATATTTGTGATGTCCTTAGGTTAGTTCGGTTTAACTAGTTCTAAGTTCTAGGGGACTAATGACCTCAGCAGTTGGGTCCCATAGTGCTCAGAGCCATTTGAACCATTTTGCTGTCACATTATCCCCCTCACGTAGTAGAAACGATATTTTTGCCCTGAAATCATATTTTGCATAGACGAGCAAAACAAGTGCACTGGTTTCTAGGAAGTGACAATTTTTGTGGACAGTTGTCCTCGTTTAAGTTCCATAATACCACCACTACTGTAGCAAACAGGGACATGGAAAATCTCCCCGAAGAAGCGTCAGATGCATTTTCCCTCATTTTTGGTAGATATTTGAAGCTTCGTTTTTACAATTTGTAGCTATTCATGTGAGCGAGTACCAAAGCGATCCAAAAGTTTCTGTTTAGGGACATTGCTGCAGCATGTATGCAACTATCGTGACTCTGATGAGGATATACACTACGGGAAAAACAATTTAGTACACCTAGAAAGACGTCGTCGATTTTGATCCGATGACGGCGTACTATGCCACTTAGGGAACAGTAAATGTTCAAAATGTGTCTGAAATCTCATGGGATTTAACTGCTGAAGGCATCAGTCCCTAAGCTTACACACTACTTAACCTAAATTATCCTAAGGACAAACACACACATCCGTGCCCGAGGGAGGACTCGAACCTCCGCCGGGACCAGCCGCACAGTCCATGACAGCAGCGCCTTTGACCGCTCGGCTAATCCCACGCGGCTGCAGAATGTTGATAGATCTGTTCTTTTGCCGTTATGGCAACAGAAAAGTTATGTGTTGTTCGAGCAGGATAATTCTCGGCCAGACACCCCTTGTCGCACCATTCCACAACAGTGGTTTCCTAGAGATATGCTGCCCCACACACATTCTTCATTCTTCGATGCATGTCTGCTGGTATTTGTCACTCAGCAGCCAAGAAACATCACGTTGGTCCTATTTGGATGCATTTAGTAATAACGTCGCCTTAGTTCATGTTTCCGCATGTACCGCACACACGTCGGAAAGACTCGATTATCACACTAATAGCTTGGCTACTAGTCGTTGCTTACCTACCGTCGGAAAAAAATTGGTACAGCTTTTTAGAGGTTTCGATTTCACTAAAGATTCGTTGTTTTTCAACGGCACATGAAATGATTGCACTTACAGGTCAATAGCACTAGGGTTTCTGGGGTACCAGGTATCGACCCACGCTAAAAGCCCATGGGCGGCAATGCAGGTGCTGACTCTAGCATCCAGTCGATCGTACAAATGGCGTATACTATCCTGGACACGTTATGCCACACTTGTTAACTTAGTTCTGTAAGATTTCATGGTTGACGAATCACACGTCACTGCTTGTCCCATCATACCCCTCACGTACTCGATTGGAGACAAATCCGGAGATTGTGCTGGCCAGGGATGTTGCTGCACGTCTTGCACAGCACGTTAAGTTTCACAGGCAGTGTCTACATCTACATCTACATCCATACTCTGCAAGCCACCTCACGGTGTGTGGCAGAGGATTCCTTGAGTACCTCTATCGGTTCTCCCTTCTATTACAGTCTCGTATTGATCGTGGAAAGAAAGATTGTCGGTATGCCTCTGTGTGGGCTCTAATCTCTCTGATTTTATCCTCATGGTCTCTTCGCGAGATATACGTAGGAGGGAGCAATATACTGCTTGACTCCTCGGTGAAGGAATGTTCTCGAAACTTCAAGAAAAGCCCGTACCGAGCTACTGAGCGTCTCTCTTGCAGAGTCTTCCACTGGAGTTTATCTATCATCTCCGTAACGCTTTCGCGATTACTAAATGATCCGGTAACGAAGCGTACTGCTCTCCGTTGGATCTTCTCTATCTCTTCTATCAACCCTATCTGGTACGGATCGCACACCGGTGAGCAGTATTCAAGCAGTGGATGAACAAGTGTACTGTAACCTACTTCCTTTGTTTTCGGACTTCATTTCCTCGGAAGCCACTGTTGTGGAATGGTGCGACAAGGGGTGCTACTGCTTCGCGACAACGCACGTTCCCATATGGCAAATGTCGTAACGCACAAGTTACGTCAACTGAAGTGGGAGACATTCGAGGACCCGCCTTATGGTCCTGATCTCTCCCCATCTGATTATCACGCCTTGTGCTACTTTGCATCCGGACATTGCACGGCGACCGCCATGGCTATTGAACTTGGCGTGTTTTTCAATCTTTGGACAAGTAACGGGCTTTTCTCCCGAAGAGAACGTGCAGTTAGCGGTTTTTACTACCGAAGACGATATTTTACAGTCATTTTCAACGGTTTTTAGCGGTTTTTGCACCCTGCAACCTATTCCACTGTGTTGGAGCTGAAAAAATCTACACGATAGTGTGCTTATCTCAAAATCGAAAAAGATTGCATTTAGCGGCTTTTGCATCTGGGCTACTCAATTAGTTTTCTCTAAGATTTCACCAAAATACTGAGAGTACTGCGGCATATATCTCTGCTTCATGTATTCATTCTATTGTACACCACTCTGGACGATTACCCCTAGATATTAAATGGCTATTACTGTTTCCACCAATAGTATAATCATAAAACACGTGATTTGTTCTCCTATTTATTTTCTGTAGATTCTATTTATTTACATCCAGTCCCTGTACCAACTCTCCATTATCTGCAGTTCGCTATTGCTCTCTTGTGGACAACAGCATTCTCCGAGATCAGCCTAAATCTACATCTAAACACATACTCCGCAAACCACTGTACAGTTTACAGCAGAGGGTACATTGTAACAGTATTATCGAGTTTGTCTCCCCGTTGTGACAAAGGAAGACGTGATTGTCTATATCTCTTTTTAAATGTCCTAATCTCTCTTATGATCCATACGTTAGATATACGTTGGCATCACAGTCTTCACTGAATGCAGTTTCTTCAAAATTTACCCACCACTGTGTTGCGACTAATACATCGCCTTCTTTCCGAGCTTTCGTGTTGCATTTTTCGAATCTGATATTCTAACCACAAGGAGCTTCCCACATTACCCACTGGATCATGTATATTGATGTGCTATCACTGATTATGAAACAGGATTTCATCGGTAGTATTTGTAAATCAATTCTTTAGAGGATGAACTACATTTCTTTAAGATTTATCCCAGCTCGGCATCTGTTTTTACTTTATATGGTCTTCCCACTTTAGGTCGCTCCGGATACTTACTCGTAGGCATTTTATAGTAGTAACTGTTTCCAGCAGTAGAATACTAGAACAGTACATGATTTCTTCTCCTATGTACACACAGTAGCTACAATTCTTTACACATATTTTGTCTGAGGCGGCAACTGACATGAGGAATATCGTGAATTTTTTTTGTGCCACAATGGCTTATTTGGAGTGTGTGTGATTTTAACGGTTGAAAACTTTGTACGTCGTCCTGAAAATGCATAAGGACGAATACAAAACGAAATGGCGTCCACTAAAGCAAGTTTCAGGGGCCGATGGTATTCTGCTGACAATTACACACGGTAGCCCAGAAGTCAGTTGTCCCTAACAGTCCCTAGACATTGTTTTGCGTAACATAGTGGTAGTCAGTTGTAAACATGAGTAGTGTGTAATACCCTTAAGTCTGTTGACACTAGCTGTCTGACGTTATGTCGTCTGTTGTTGGTTATATGACAGACAATGAAGAGAAAGTTAACTACAGAACAGCAAGTATTTTTTTCCAGATGTGGTAGAAAAATGTCCATAATTACAGTTATCTTCGTGATTTATTTGTTTAAGGTTTTCTAAATATCCAGCGTCCATCTCGGCAAGCTACTCTCAACATGAATTTAGGGTTTGAAGATACTTGGTCGGTAGCGGGGTTTCGTCGTTCAGGTAGGCCAAAGTCTGTTACTACTGAAGTGAATCTTAATGTTGCCACGTGATGTTTTATGCAACAATCTGCTAAATCTTAAAGAAAAGCGTCCAAAGAGTATGGAGTAGCAATACCAACACTCTGAAGGATTCAGAAGAAGTTGAAATTGATACCATTTATTCCTCCTTTACTTCAAGGCCTAATTGAAGGTGATCTGGACAGGCGTATTGAATTATGCATTATGCGACTTGTAGATGGTCCGACAAGAAGCCGATCACAAGTTTTACAAAAGCATTCTTTGGGGTGACTAGGCGACTTTTAATGTGAATGGCAGAATGTACACATACTACTGTGTCTAGTGGGGTTCTACATATCCCAACGATGGAGACAGTGTTAAACTCTGCTGCTGTGAGTGTGTGGACAGGGGTTTTCTCTGGTAGACTAACTGGGCATTATTTTTATAAAGAGTTCTGTCATTTCCGTAAATCACTTAGATATGTTTCAAGAAATTTTGTTATAACTGGAAAACATTCCACTTTTTTGAACGTCTGCATCCGATTAAGAAAAAGCTGATATGGTAACAAGAAGGCTCATCCTACGTTATAGAGTAGTTACACAGCGGAAATGTATTACGGACAAATGTAAAATTTGCTCGAGGTCCTCTCCAAGGTAAGGCAAGGCAGGCCAACGCCTCATGTCGCAATCAAAATGACACACAAGCAGAAAGCCGATATTGCTGGAAGCAGAACATAACCAGAAGATATTGCCTCACCTTGTGCAACTGATGGGCCGGAATCTTAAACTCAGCAATATGGCCTCAGCGAGGAGAAGTCAATCGTCATTCTAAGAGCACAGCTTGGTTTTGTAAGAGAGACTAAAATAAAGTTTCACAAGTACGCCAGTCAGCCTGAGGATATGGCGAAAAGGCAACAAGCTGAAGCCCTGAAAACCAGTCTTGTGAAGTAGAGAGGTAGTGAAGACTGCTGATGGGCCTGGAAAATTGGGCCACATTCTGTCATTGCCAGCCAGGAATAACGTCCTTTCCTCAGGCAAGCAGTAATAAATACTCAGGCTACTGAGCCTTGACATCCTTATGTTGCAGTAACCAGCTACGAGGCCGAATCTGTGATAGGCTGCTATTATTCCCCAAGATGACTTCCGTCTTTGAGAGTACTACCGGTCTGATCAGCTGCACCTGGTCGCTGTGAGCCGCCGACATCGCAGCCACTGATGAGAAGTCTTGGACACACCTACCTCCGGCTTGCTAAATCGAAATGATGATGTTTGGCACACCGTCCACCTGTCACAATGTTTGGGAGGCACGCTACTTCTGCTGCCCCTGAGAAGTACTTGGGAGCAGTCATCCCTGACATTCCTACGCTGTTGTTCCTCTCTACGCCGTGCAGAGGTGATGGCGTCGACAAAAGAACGGTCTCGTCCAGGGCAGTGTGCTGGCCCCCCTACTATTTAACCTATACACCAATGATCAACCAACACCGGAACGTACTACCCATTTCTTGTATGCCGAAGATCTGGCCATTACAGCGCAAGGAAATAGCTTCGAGGAAGTAGAAGGGAAATTAGAAAGCTCGCTACACGTAATGTCTGAATACTGTAAAGAGAACTCCCTCAAACCAAATCCATCTAAGACACAGGTTAGCGCTTTCCACCTCCGCACAAAACAGGCAAACGGGAAGCTGAACGTCACCTGGAATGGCAACAAACTGGACCATACGGACAAACCAACATACCTTGGTGTCGTGCTGGATAGGTCACTAACGTACAGATATCACTGTGAAAAAACCTGCCAAAAAGTTGCTGCCAGGAAGAATATTTTAAGAAAACTGACTTGTCCGACTGTATTACGAACAACTGCTCAAGCACTTTGCTTCTCCACGGCAGAATATGCATGCCCTGTATGGTCCCGATCCACACATGCCAAAAAAGTCACTACAGTCCTCAATGAAACATGCAGGCTAACAACAGGATGCATGAAACCCACTCCACTTGGAAAAATGTACAAAGCAGCTGGATTCTCATCTTCTGAATCCCGAAGAATCGCGCACGAACATACAGAAAAATTTAAACATATTTTCGACGAGCGCCACCCGCTGCATGGTTCTTCATGTGGACGTAGCAGGCTTAAATCCCGCATGAGATTTCTCACTAGTGAATTGAACGAGCCTCTGAAGGACTACCCTGCCTCACGAGAGATACCCAGCGGCAGTACATCAAGCTGGAAGATTTGGATAACACTGAACCGCATCAGAACAGGAGTAGCACCAGTTAAAGCAAACCTAGTCAAATGGGGCTTCAAGGACGAAGGAGACAACAAATGCGACTGTGGTGAAGTCCAGGATGTGGAACACCTTCTACAGTGTTCCATCTGCCCCAAAAGGTGTACCCTTGACGAACTATTGCTTGAAAAGGGAGAAACATTTGACTTGGCCCGACATTGGGCTGAAAGGCTTTGCAACAAACCTCCGGACACGTAAAAGTAAGTACCCAAGCGCACTCTTTCGAAGTATACGAGAGAACTCTGGTAATACACAGTCTCTGTCCAGGGCAGCAACACCTCTTGTACGGGCTACACCGTTCGTCAAAGAGGCCCGTCGCCCACCCGACACCGTGATTGCACGAGCAGGACGCTGTAGGGCGACGTACTCCGCATATTGCTGAGACAGCGTCAGCACGTTCCGAGCCCGTGCGCTGCACTGCCGTTGGCCTGGGCACAGACACAGAGAGAGGTTGTGAACTTTCATGTAATAAATTCTGGTTCCATTAATGTTGTATCATTAGCGCCCAGCGCTCCCACCGGCCTGCTCCACCGCACTCCAGGCTCCGTCATCTTGACAACAGGAGGCCCCTACACAGCTATTGTGAAACACTTTGTATGACTTTGATGAATGGATCTGAAGTCAGAACACTAATGAATGACCCCCATGGTCCCAAGATATCACACCCAACGATTTTTCGGTCTTGGGTATACTAAAAAATTAGGTTTATTCCGTCAAGATACGTGATATTGAACATTTGAAGGAACGAACGCAATCAGAATTTGAAAACCTATAGTCCCAGATAATTTGCGACAAAATTTGTAAACCAGTGTTGCAAAGATGCAACTTTTGCTGGTCCCAAGATATCACACCCAGCGATTTTTCGGTCTTGGGTATACTAAAAAATTAGGTTTATTCCGTCAAGATTCGTCATATTGAACATTTGAAGGAACGAACGCAATCAGAATTTGAAAACCTACAGTCCCAGATAATTTCCGACAAAATTTGTAAACTAGTGTTGCAAAGATGCAACTTTTGCTTATAACAGGACGGAAATACTCGTAACTTTGATTACCTTTTGTAGGTTCAATGATTCCTACGTGTATTTCTTTGTTGATAGTAAATTTGTATTTCACTTGTTTAGTTTTGTTGCACCAAACGTGTCTTTGACAAGTGACTTATAGAACGTAATTAAAAATGTTATCCATCTGAAGATGAGGACGATAGCCTGAAACCGATTATGCATTAAAATGAAGGTTTTTAAAAGTGATTATATCTGGTTGCTTTCCTCATCTACAACTTTTAATGCCTGTGGAGTTCAGCAAGATCGAAAACGGATAAGACAACGCCTGTGGGATTGTTTCTGAGACTATGGGATTGCTTTATGTGACATTGTATGATGAACTTACAATCGTTGCACGAGGCAATGGCTCCTCAACGTGAAATGTCAGGAAGCGCTTTCACAAGACTCGTACAGACGGCCGTGTGGCCGAGCGGTTCTAGGCGCTTCAGTCGCTTCAGCGTGACCGCTACGGTCGCAGGTTCGAATCCTGCCTCGGGCACTGATGTGTGTGATGTCCTTAGGTTAGTTAGGTTTAAGTAGTTCTAAGGTCTAGGGGACTGATGACCTTAGATGTTAAGTCCCACAGTGCTCAGAGCCATTTGAAGCAAGACTCGTTCAGCTCCACGTCAAGGTTAGCTTACATGGTCCGTGTGAGGACGGCTTTATTGTCCAATCCGGTACCGGGGCAGTTAAGACTGGAGTTCGCGAGCCCATGTGGACGCAGAGAGAAAGCTCACTTGTATTTCCGCCACCTCTGCTGCTAATCACAGAGCCTACAATTTTTATGGTTCTCTTTGTTCAAATTTGACTACTTTTTCAAAGATTTTACTGCGACTGCCATGTCTTCACTGTGACATACTGGAATTTATGGTGAGAATGTAGCTCCTTAGCGCGCTCTAGGGTAATGTTTCATGGTTTTTCAACTTTATACCCGTACTTGTTTGTGACTAATATTAAGTACGCTGTTTCGAGCTAGAGGCCTTGTTCCATGTTCAAGGATCGATACTGATCCATTATTTACTCATGCATGAATATAGGGCATAGAACGCCTTACTATCATAGTAATGTGGGGAGATTAGGGATTACATGGAGGTCCTTGCTGTTTCATTTTTAATGACTTGTGGTCTTGTAATTCACGCTGTCCCAAAAAATGGTTCAAATGGCTCTGAGCACTATGGGACTTAACATCTAAGGTCATCAGTCCCCTAGAACTTAGAACTACTTAAACCTAAACTAACCTAAAGACATCACACACATCCATGCCCAAGGCAGGATTCGAACCTGCCACCGTAGCAGCAGCGCGGTTCCGGACTGAATCGCCTAGAACCACTCTGCCACGGCGGCCGGCCACGCTGTCCCATGGAGCACCTATGTAATGTCGTTCCATAATTTTGTCGTGTATATTTCTCGAACAGTAATCAAAAGTGTGGTAAACCCACAGTTACCAATACCTTTCGCCGTCCACACAGACCCAGATCCGTACGCTGATCCGGCGCAAACGCAGCTGGCCGCGGACGCGGAAATCGAGACCAGAGGTTCCATACTACAAAAATGAGACTTGCCAAGTATTTGGTAACTACGTTGCAAATGAAGGGAGAAGAGAAACCCCGAAAAATGCTCATGAGCTGCATATATGAAAAGCAGAGGCAGCAGGAGATAGTCTCAATAACGTCAAGAACCCCCAATAATCTTCTTCCTTACGTAGCCCCTATATACCATGCCTTCTATCTTGATTCAAAGGATGGACTAAATGAAGGAGATGAGGGATACATTGCTGAAGATGATGAGTAAATCAGCAACTCCACTGCTAGCAACGCAGGAACTGGAAATATTTTGTAAATGTCTAGGTACTCTGTCCATACCAGGAATTTTCTATAAAAATCCTTGGAATGATGACGCGTAACGTGAACATGTTCCAGTTTGGTCAAAATTCCAACAGCTCTATAAAAGCTGTTAAAGAAACAACTGGAAGTCAAATTTCATCATAACTGTAATTTTAAAATGTTGCTGATATTCTAAAAAATACGATAAAACGATGTGTTCATGTACCATATTTTTCACAATACACAACGTATGTAAATGAGGTTGTTTTCGGAGGTCAGAATATGGACATGCTTCACGTCTTATTCAAGCGTCTTACTGTCACTCTTCTGAAACCAGTGTAAAACTCTTACTATCTTTCTGTGCTCCTATTCCTCATCTTCTGACCTCTGAACCCTCAGCCAAATTACCTACTGTTACTGAGATTCTCGATCTCAGCAATACTACTGATGGCAATCCAAATTTTCGGGCAGACTGTGCTGTAGGACTGGAACCCGTAATTATAATCTGTTCCCAATTCAACTAACAATATTTCTGATCGTATCTCAACATGTCAGAGTTTCCAATATCACCAGAAGAGACAATAACGGTTAATCCTGATGCCATAGTCAAGAAGGCAGGATATTTGTACAGTACCGAGAATTTCAGTATTGCGTTCATCTTGTTTATGTTTTCAGCCGTCAGCTCTTCTCTGGTACGTAATTTGTACCAACCTTTTACATGACCGCAAAGAAACAAATCAAACGGACTTAAATCGAGAGAACGCTCGGGCCATGCATACGTGTGCTAGGCCTATTGTTCCGCAAAGCCCAACAGTTAAGTACACTTAATTCTGCCAAACTGGAATCAGCTGTTGCTGCGCACAGAATGCTGCACAGAATCCAGCAGTTTTGCAAGTATGTGTACGCATAAACTCATGGGAAGGTACTCCAGCAAACTATGCTGGAGGCAATGCAAGACGTAGTAGGTCATTCCCAACTACTACAGGCCGAATATTCACAGGAAAAAGGTTGATGGTATCTAAGACAAATCAGACGTGGATTCCAGATGTGCATAATCCAACTGTTAACCGATATCAAGATGTACATCAGCGTGTAGCATCAAATTCTGACCGCAGATTCGAGGTTCTGCTGAATCAGTCGATAAAAAGGCTGCATTGCGCGACGAGGACGGATATTTGCTGCAATGGTCTCATTCACAAAGACTGTGTAAATAACTATAATATTAAAAGCACACTTAGTGATAGACTGAACGAGGTTGTGCAGTGGTTGAGAAGGTTTACTCCTGCCTGAGAGTATTTTGGTGCGCATCCCCGTCCCATTGTCCAGCCTTAGCTTTCTTCCGGCATCCCTAAATCGCTTAAAACCATTGCTGGGACGGTTCCTACGAATTCCAAATAGTTGGAACCTGGGTTGAAAACGCGCCCTAAAATCTACGTGACCTAATACCTCCGTAACAAATTATCAGTGCTTTTCAACTCCCTCCTCGTATATGGAGAAACATAAACAGAATTGCCATGAGGTACAGTATTTGTGCAGAAAATACATGAAAGTAGCAAAATTTTCCAAGAGCAGTTTGCGACTGTGGATCTACAAGGCAATCTTCTCATCAGCTTCTCGAAGAATGTGAGCTTGGAGCATACTCTGATGATCTAAAGGAGCTCATCGTTCCAACACCCATGTGCCTTGAGCGATCTTAGCATATTAAATTTATATTTTATGCGTTGTGACTCTTTAAATGTCCCGCAATACAAGTCTTTCAAAAGCTAAATGAATAAATGCTTGAAAAGGACAAGGCAGATTTCCTTCTCCAACGAGCTTGTGCTCCGTCGCTAAAGTACGAGTACTGGTAGTTGATGGAACGTCAAACTCCAATTTAGTCACGTTGAGGCTCGAAACGAATCGTCAAAAAATGTGCGCTCGTCATTCTACGTTGAGCACCTCTTTCACCATCAGAAGTTCACCAAACTAAATCTTAACTCCGTCCGAAGGCTCAACCGTACCGACCGGCCGCCGTGTTATCCTTAGCCCACAGGCGTCACTGGATGCGGGTATGGACGGGCAGGTGGTCAGCACACCACCCTCCAGGCCGTTTATCAGTTTACAAGACCGGAGCCGCTACTTCTCAGTCAAGTAGCTCCTCAGTTTGCCTCACAAGGGCTGAGTGCACCCCGCTTGCCAACAGCGCTCGGCAGACCGGATGGTCACCCATCCAACCGTTAGCCCAGCCCGACAGCGCTTAACTTGGGTGATCTGACGGGAACCGGTGTTACCACTGCGGCAAGGCCGTTGGCTACAGAAGTATGGAATACGGTCAGTAGAGATCGGAGAGTAGATTTGTAGCAGTATCATTTTAATTGTGTTTGGTATGATTCTATGAATGCCACATGCCAAATTCTTCCAGATTTACGCGTCCGAAATTTCTTATTTTGCCAAAAAGTAAATTGTAATGAAACATACGTTTGTTCCACCACAGTTAAATTTTATTTAAGGCAGTCATTAGAGGAAACTGAAAAGTTCCTGCAACCATTCGTATAACCCTATGCTGTGCAACGTCCCATCGTCATTCTTCCGAGAAGGATGCCATCACCATTGATGAGTAAACAAAAGAAGTTCCGCTTCCTCACACAACAATGAAACACACTCACCTTGAGGTGGTCTGTATGACTACCACAGATGACTGGTAGCTGTGTATGCCCTTCTTACGAAACACTGCCGACTCACGACGAATGTTTAGCGTCAGCTCTTCACAACAAGTGGTCTTTGCGACATTTGAAAAATGGAGTAGGTCTCTAAAACTGGTTACGTCATATGTAAATGGTTTAATGGTGACTGCAGAAAATGTGTATCAAGTTTCCAAGTTTAATCACCCACGACCCATTTCCAAATTCATTTCGGTCATGAGTTAGGTTGTACGATAAGAGCATCGTCCGATATTTAGGAGCTTGAGGAAAAAGGTTCCAAGTTGTTTGGTACTTGCGCAACTACAGAAATTTATATAGTTCTTCATTACCCGGTACCATTTTCAGTGTGAGTATACTAGTAGTACTTCCTATATATTCAAAGCATAAGCTCGGAAGCAACTAAAGTTTCTCGGTAGCAACTTTCGTGAGGCAGGCTGTGATGAATTACCATTCCTTTGTGTTTTGTAAGCATAACGCTGATCTTCTTATGCTAGGAAGCCTAGTATGCCTCTGAGCGCTATAGGACTTAACATCTGAGGTCATCAGTCCCCTTGAACTTAGAACTACTTAAACCTAAGTAACCTACGTACGTCACACACATCCATGCCCGAGGCAGGATTCGATCCTGCGACCGTAGCAGTCGCGCTGTTCCGGACTGAGCGCCTAGGACCGCTCGGCCATCACGGCAGGCAGGAAGCCTAGTATGAGGAATATAATGAATAATAGGATTGAGTATCGTATCATGCTGTAGCACCCGGGTAGTATTGAGTAATAGAGGAATGAGTGTTCAGTACACTTAGAAAAACAAAATTGTTACTACCATCCGGTCTGGTGATTTTATCTTCTGACGAGACTGGACTGGTAGTATTGCTTCGGAGTAAAATGGTTGGCTTAATGGAAGTTTTTAGTTTCAGTGTTGTACTCATTACCTGTTTACAAAACTATACATCTTAATATAAAGAGCCTTAATGTAAAAAGCAAACATATCTCAGAATAAAATATGCATCGATATGACCCGAAATTTCGTAACGTTAAGTGAGAAATTAATTGCAATACTAGAAAAAATATTTAGAGTATCCTTAAAATAGTCAACGTAAGTAAGTAGGAGGAGAAATTAGAATTTCATGATTCGAACACGAATCTAGAAACTCCTCAGTGAAGACCATGTACTGAACGAGTGTTAATCCTGGCAAGACAGTTATTGACGTAGAATGCTAGGATTCAAGTCACTGAAATAATTCCTAATTGCGCAAGTGTAAGAGGCAAAATATAGTCTAAAAGTAAAAGTAACCTAAAATTAAGCTACTAGTAACATGAAAAAACTGAAATTTCCGCACAAATAATCTTGAATTGTTTTCCAAATGAAAATATTCAAGAGGTTTTTTATAATGGTGAACATTAATTGTAAGTATAATTAACCAACAGAAAATAGCTTTTAAGAAGCGCAGAAAGCTGTTAACATCAGCTGATATTGAAACGAGTGATGCGTTGAATTGATTGAAGATACATGCGTGTGGTGTATTTATTTTGCTGGCTGCAATATGAACCAACGAAAAGCGCTGGAGTTCCTCGCTCACTGACATCTGGACGGTGGTTGACTGTGTGCAAACTGAAAGGAAGTTACCTCATAAGTGCACATACTCCCTGCGTTCAACGGCCGTAATTGTGAGGTGTGCATAAAAAAGCAAAGTTGCTGTGGAAATGCTTCGTTTGTATACAAAAGAAATCTAAGTAGCTGGCGGTCACTACTCATGAGAGGAAGCAGCATTTCTAGTAGATGTACCAACATGTACATACAAGTGGACTGAGTGGCAGACCAATGGAGAACATTTTCTTCGTGATGAGTCTCAACTTAGATTGTAAAGTGATGGCCAATTTATCTTAACTTGGAGAAAAGTAGAATAGCTATGGAGACTCTGGTACATTTTTTGTTGCATATACAGGGCTATTACAAATGATTGAAGCGATTTCATATATTCGCTGTAGCTCCATTCATTGACATATGGTCACGACACACTACAGATACGTAGAAAAACTCAAAGTTTTGTTCGGCTCAAGCCGCACTTCAGGTTTCTGCCGCCAGAGCGCTCGAGAGCGCAGTGAGACAAAATGGCGACAGGAGCCGAGAAAGCGTATGTCGTGCTTGAAATGCACTCACATCAATCAGTCATAACAGTGCAACGACACTTTAGGACGAAGTTCAACAAAGATCCACCAACTGCTAACTCCATTCGGCGATGGTATGCGCAGTTTAAAGCTTCTGGATGCCTCTGTAAGGGGAAATCGACGGGTCGGCCTGCAGTGAGCGAACAAACGGTTGAACGCGTGCGGGCAAGTTTCACGCGCAGCCCGCGGAAGTCGACGAATAAAGCAAGCAGGGAGCTAAACGTACCACAGCCGACGGTTTGGAAAATCTTACGGAAAAGGCTAAAGCAGAAGCCTTACCGTTTACAATTGCTACAATCCCTGACACCCGATGACAAAGTCAAACGCTTTGAATTTTCGGCGCGGTTGCAACAGCTCATAGAAGAGGATGCGTTCAGTGCGAAACTTGTTTTCAGTGATGAAGCAACATTTTTTCTTAATGGTGAAGTGAACAGACACAATGTGCGAATCTGGGCGGTAGAGAATCCTCACGCATTCATGCAGCAAATTCGTAATTCACCAAAAGTTAACGTGATTTGTGCAATCTCACGGTTTAAAGTTTACGGCCCCTTTTTCTTCTGCGAAAAAAACGTTACAGGACACGTGTATCTGGACATGCTGGAAAATTGGCTCATGCCACAACTGGAGACCGACAGCGCCGACTTCATCTTTCAACAGGATGATGTTCGGCATTTCTTGAACAGGAGATTGGAAAACCGATGGATCGGTCGTGGTGGAGATCACGATCAGCAATTCGTGTCATGGCTTCCACGCTCTCCTGACTTAACCCCATGTGATTTCTTTCTGTGGGGTTATGTGAAAGATTCAGTGTTTAAACCTCCTCTACCAAGAAACGTGCCTGAACTGCGAGCTCGCATCAACGATGCTTTCGAACTCATTGATGGGGACATGCTGCGCCGAGTGTGGGAGGAACTTGATTATCGGCTTCATGTCTGCCGAATCACTAAAGGGGCACATATCGAACATTTGTGAATGCCTAAAAAAACTTTTTGAGTTTTTGTATGTGTGTGCAAAGCATTGTGAAAATATCTCAAATAATAAAGTTATTGTAGAGCTGTGAAATCGCTTCAATCATTCGTAATAACCCTGTATACGTACCGTATACATGCATGTACTGTATCCATGATGACACGAGCTACGCCCCCTTTACATCACGTCATCCTACTTCTGCTTTTCCTAAGCTACGCCCCAATTTTTGAAAACAACCTAATCAGAGAGCTTTAAGAATCTGAAGCCACGTCCCTTGGCCAGTCTGGGAGATTTAAAAAAAACGCCCATAGTTAGATCTCCCAATCACATGCGGTGTTCTTGTCACGAAGAAAGATCACCCAGTGTCCCCTGGTGACAGTCCCATTGGCCTGGCCCGACTCCTCCCCACGATGACAACCTACGATTTACAGAATAGATCTTTATGAAGACTTCGCTTAAGAAAAATCTCGATCAACATCGAGGGATTTTCCTCTACCGCGTCAGTTTAATTTTGCGACTTATGTGAAGAACACGACTGATGCACACAAGAAATCCACCGTGGTACGAACGGTTGCCGACGAAGATTACGTGACAGATAGTTACAGAGAGACTTTAATAATGTAAGTGCAGTATTTTACAAACCAAGCCAAGTGAGAAATTATGCTTTTCTAACAGATGATGACGACATCGAACTCCTAACTGTGGAACTCGACAATTGCTCTATAGCTTCTGCCTACGTACCTCCTGCCGCTAAGTTTGTTTTCCGTCTACCAGGAAATCACCACAACCACAAAAACAGAGTCATTATCGGCGATTTCAACAGCCACCACACTGATTGGGGCTATTGAGCAACTAACAACGATTGAGTTGAAGTTGAGATAGGGGCACCACACTGATTGGGGACTGGGCAAAGTGCTAGCGTCTCAAACTCATCCATGACACAAAGCAATCAAAGTCATTCTACAGCTGTTGATGGGAGAAGAGTTACAGCACTGATCTCCTCTTTGTCACCCGTGACACTAATCAAATTATAAAGAAACACATTTTCCAAGCAGTAACTTCCACACAAAACAGACCAGTTATGTGAATCACTCAAGAAGTTCCTCGACTACACGTCACACACTTTAGACGCGGAATGAACTTTAAAACGACCAAGTGCGGCGTCTTCAGCAGAATAGTGGAAGGGCTAGCGTTAGAAATAGATGCCAATGCAAAGAACTATGGCGCATTCATCGATATTCAGCTTAAATCTGCGTGTCAGAGCATCCCAAAGCGATGCAGATCCACTTGCATACCAGAGTCACAAGATGACGTTGCGCAGCTGCATGCCGATTGTTGTTGCTGCTTTGTGAAAGACCCTTTCTCCGATGTAACAACGGTGTTGGGAGAGAGACTGGTGCAGAGAGCAGGAGCCACTCACAGACCTGAGTGGTGTAAGTTGATGACAGATCGCTTACAACAGCAAGAAGGCCTGGTCCACAGTAAAGAAATTATCGAATGACACGCACGAACCTGATCTATTTTACAACTTGAGTGAAAATGAAATCGCCCATCAACTTCCGCTTAATGGGAAGTGCAGCAGGACAAGTCTGAGGACTGTTGGTAAGTTAAACGCGATATCAAATCAGAAACTGGAAGCATCAGCCATCCTATCACAATAGTAGATATCACTCACGGTATCAGAGTTCTGAGAGATGTAGAAGCTGTTGGGTTAGACAATCCACATACAGAGTTGCTAAAACACTTCGGCGAAAGACGTAACGACAGTCTCCCCCAAATATTCAACAATTGCCTGGAAATGTTCAACACTCCGAAACTCAAGTTATCAATCTGATAAAATCTGGCGAATTACGAGACGACCCAAAAAAATTTCGGCCAATATCTTTACTTTGCCATTCTCTTAAGCTATTTGAATAAATTCCTTTGGTCCAGTTCACCCCACTCATCGAAGGTAAACTCACTAGAGATCAAGATCGCATCTGAACTTGGCGGTTCGGCCCTTGGAAGATTTGGAATCTTACCCAATATGTCGAAGAGGGCTACGAGAAAGATCTGATCAACAGTCTCGCTTTTGTTGACCTGAGTGGGGCCTACGACACAGTAAACAGAGCTGCTCAGAAACAAAACATTCTATGTCGGTGGTGGAAAATTGTCTTCCCCAAGAAAGTCTTATTGCTCTCACAATAATTAACTTGCACACCAACGATCAACCACGTAACAAGACTTTCACCTCATTCATTTATGCCGAAGAACTGTCCCTGTCAACCCAGTGTAAGGCATTTGAAGGCATCGAAAGACATCCTTCGTCTACTCTTGACGACATGGGATATTCTTACGAACCAAACACCCTGAAACCCAATCCTAGCAGCACTGTATTAAGTTCTTTCTACCTCAGCAACAAACATGACAACTACCGTCTGACATTCAAGAAGCAATGTAACAGTGTCAGAATGAAGGCTGCATCAGTATCTTAAGAAAACTCAAAGACGCAAGTTGGGGAACAAGCCCAAATATTCTTCGGACGTCAGCTCTAGCCATGTGCTATTCGGCAGGAGAATATGTTGCCCTTGAGTGGTACCATTTCTGCTACTCGAAACAGGTTGACATTGCTCTTCACGGATCTAACAGGGTTCTTGACACCAACTCCAATCGAGAAGATCCAAGTTCTGGTCGTAATAGCACGAACCAACATCAGACGGGTAATAACAGTGTGAAATCCGAAAGGAGGAAACTCAGCACTGATGCTAGACACCAACTTCAAGGCACGAACCTGTTGCTGAACGTCTTGGCGTCAGGGAAATCCTTATCTCAAGTACCGCCCACTTAGTGTCGCCAAAGGCATAAAAGAGGCTTCAACACTGTCTTGACAGAGCTAAACGTGATTGGATACCACCGAAAGAGGATCTACATCCAACCAGAGACAGACCGCCATGGCCAACATCAAGATTACTTGATCATTTTCGTGTGGCAAATGGCCGAAGTAAAACTGCTATGTTCAAATGGCGATTCTGCAATAGTCAAGATGTATCTGTGCGAGTGGTGCCGAGCAGTCTCTAAACATTTTCCTGCATTGCCCTGTTTACACTATCTCCACAGGCATTGTGACGCAAGCCCAACAGCAGTGCACCTTGCTGAGGCACTACACTTCATTTAAATGGGTGTCATACACGCGCAGAGAAGCCCAGTATTTTGGGGACCAGTTACATATTCTCATCTTCTTAAGCCACGACTCATGGCTAGTCACAGAACATTTAAGAACAACACACGTATTTAGATCTCCCAATCTGGAATATTGGCATAGAGCCATTGATGCACGTGCTTCAGAGTATAACAAACACTAGAGGCTGCTTCGACTACGCAGACCATCTGCTACTAATCACAGTATCTGCCAACTCAAGGGCTAAATTAGAGGAAAACAGTAGGGCAGTTCTTGAAAGACTAAGTGACTGGTGCGTAGAAATTAAACTAGCGGTAGCAGCGCACAGAACAGTTTATATGTTACTAACAGGAACATTATCAGTAACGAGAAACCTCACATTAGAATTAAAAACCGACGCCCGTCAGACGCGTATAGTACAACACCGACCGATGCACCCTTGGTGATACGAGGCTTGCTACCTATAGACCTAGCCGTAACATAGAGCGGTGCACAATATTGACTCAAAAAAGGGCGAATATGATAAGGTAAAGGAGATACTGGGCACGAGATCTACATCGAGTAATGAAACGAAAGCTTGATTTGTTTGAGAGTGGCAAGAAATCTGGGACATAGCAGAAACAGTGTGGAGAACTTTCGAGTTTATTCCCAACGTAAAAGAAAGATCAAGAATGTAATAGATCCTTCCGATCAAGGATGATATACACTAACTGTCGAGTCATGGTCCATATCGCAGTTATTCATCCCAGACAACATCACCCGGGAATATGCGATTCTACAAGATGTTACAGACCGGAACATGAAAATCTTTGGGAACTCAGTAATCTATGATATAATAAGGAATGATGAATTGCTGACTGGTAAAATATCAGCTTATCAACTGTAAGCCTACATGGCTGAGAGACAACCAATAAGAGGCCATTTGTCATGACGACGAGACGCACCACGGCAAAACATACAACCACGAGAAACTATCGGAAGCAGGGAGAAGATGAGCCTTGGAGAGGACCAGGAAGGATTTCTTGAGACTCTATCAGTTATCTGTCAACCTCTACACTCTTGGGTGGCACAGCAACACAGCCCCTGTGAATGATGAGTTTTACCTCAGCGCGCCGCGAGCTAACTATCCAGACACATGAGAACTCTATGTTGTTTCTGACACCAACTACAGTAGCACAGTGTAATGTAGAACAGTGTAGTATAGTGTTGTATAGTTGTATAGTAGCGTAGTCTGATACCAAGTATAGCTGTACAGTGCAGCGTAGGGCAGCATGGTGTAGTGTTGTATAGTAGTGTAGCTCAAAATTATAAATTACAAAACTTACTCAGACTTACACATTTGAAATTATGTTAAAATATTATGTGCTATATTCATGCAAATTCATATGCAATATTTGCTCCGCTCTTGCATCAAGATAACAGACCAAAAGAAAATAGCAAACATAATGTCTCCCAATCGCAGTCCAGTATTTTAGTGAGCAATCAAATTTTTAAAAAAATTCTTCTTAACACATGGACCTTGGTGAATTACAGACCTTCTAAGGCAACACATTTATGGATGTCTCCCAATAAAAACCCAGTATTTTACTATTTTTCAGCCGGCCAGTGTGGACGAGTGGTTCTAGGTGCTTCAGTCTAGAACCGCGCGACCACCACGGTCGCAGGTTCAAATCCTGCCTCGGGCATGGATGTGTGTGATGTCCTTAGGTTAGTTAGGTTTAAGTAGTTCTAATTTCTAGGGGACTGATGACTTGAGATGTTAAGTCCCATAGTGCTCAGAGCCATTTGAACCATTTTTGAACAGTTGCGCACTTGGTGTCATAATGTTATTTTCATATCTAATAGATCTATCAAGAATACGTAAAGATATGGACCATAATGGTGTAGCATACGGTATTTGCACATCTGGCTATGTTCCACTGGTCTACAAAACGAACTTTTGGACATTTTCTGATCAAATTTATGATACAAAGATTATGTAAAAATTTTACATACTATATCTGCATAATCAACTACTAAATAAGAGCATGTTCATTCATTGACGTTAACAGATGTTAAAACTATTAGTATTTCATTATTATTATTATTATTATTATTATTATATGTCATAGAAGTGTCAAGTAATCTCAGAAATGTGACAGCACATATTAGCATTATCAGGAGAAGATGACGAACATTTTGTACTGTAAGACAAACTGAGCAGCCATGACATTATGAGCACCTACCTAGTTACCGGTATGTCCACCAAATGGTTCAAATGGCTCTGAGCACTATGGGACTTAACTTCTGAGGTCATCAGTCCCCTAGAACTACTTAAACCTAACTAACATAAGGACATCACACACATCCATGCCCGAGGCAGGATTCGAACCTGCGACCGTAGCGGTCGTGCGGTTCCAGACTGTAGCACCTAGAGCCACTCGGCCACCCCGGCCGGCCGGTATGTCCACCTCTGGCTTGGATAACAGTGGATATGTGTCATGGCACGGAAGCAATGAGCCCTTGGTAGGTCGCTAAGGGAGTTGGCACCACATCTGCGCACAAATCACCTAATTTCTGTAAATTCTGTGGGGGGGGGGGGGGGTCACGAGCTCTGACGCCACGTTCGATCACACCACTCAATTGCAACTCGCTCCTGTATTCCTCGAACAACTCCATTACGCTCCTGGCCTTGTGACATGGCATATTATCTTGCTCAAAAGAGCCACTGCTGTCAGGAAACATGATCACCATGAAGGAGTGTACGTGGTCTAAGACCAGTGTACGATACTCCGTAGCCATTATGGTGCCTTACACTACCTTCACTGGATCTATAGGTGCCCATGTGAATGTTCTCCAGAGCATAATGGAGCCGTCGCCAGCTCGTCTCCGTTCCGCAGTTCAGGTGTCGAGGGGCTCTTCTCCTAGAAGACGACGGATTCGCGCGCTCTCATTGGCGTGATGAAGAAGGTATCAGGCTTCATCAGACCGTGCAACGATCTGCCACTGCGTCAAAGTCCAGTGTCGATGGTTACATGCCCATTTCAGTCGCTGATGATATGTTAACATTGGTGCACGTGTGGGTCGTCAGCTGCAGAGGCCCACCGTTGGGAGTGTTTGGCGTACTGTGTATCCAGGCACACTTGTACTCCACCCAACATTAAAGTCTGATGTTAGTTCCTCCATAGCTCGCTGCCTGTCCTGTTTTACCAGTCTGCCCAGGCTACGATGTCCAATATCTATAACGAGGTGTGGCCGCCCAACTCCACGACTTCTGGACATGGTTTAACTTTGGTTTCACGACAAGTTGAAGACACTCACCACAGCACTACTCGAACTCACGAAAAGTCGTGCAGTTTCCAAAATGCCCGTCCTAGCCTCCTGGCCATCACAATCTGCCCTCAGTCTGCGCCTTCCCCATTCTACACACTGACAACTCACTCACTGATATTGCATGTACTGTGTGTGTGTCTGACTAGCAGTCATTCCTCGCCAGGTGACTATGCTGTCGTCTGGATGGGTGTGTATCGGTAGTAGGTTGATTATCCTGGCTGAGCAGAGTAAAATGAATGTAACTCAGAGAGTTTGGGTCAGATTTTGAGCACGAGTCTGTGCATGGAGTGTGGGTGAGTGGTCCAGTTTATGCCTGGAAGCGTCAGTGCCAAAGAGGTATCGACAATAAGATTTACTTTTAGGGCTGAATTTACAGTTGTCTGGATGGTGGTCAGCAGATGGGCACAAACACGTGGCTTAAAGAAGTGCTGGCACCTCGTCGGTGAGGTATGATGTCGCCCTGCAGGTCAGCTAGCCGTGGCTACTTACTGTGCTGTCGGCAGCATCTCTAGATCAGGCGTTCTGCAGTACAGTGTGACTTCCACCTCAGTGCTCTTGTAGACAGCCTGTCATGCATTCAGGCTAGGACAGCCAAGTATGCTCCAGGATATATGTTGTTGTGAAGGCTAGGCTCGGATCATCCACCATGGACTGACTAAGACTGCCGCAGATGTTCGTGGTAGGGGAAGGCGGCTGTGTGATTGCACCACACTTTGTCGGTGTCGAGATGACAGCTTGCATATCATCCGCAATAACCTGTAGTGGAGGAGGGCTGGCTGCTCATCAGTGTTCTCCTCATCTCCAATGTCCCAGTAGACAGTAAGGTCAGACCACGCTGTGATATGGATCAGATGAAGTGCGACTCAGTGTTGAAGTCAGCAAGCAGGTAGCGGGCAGACCATTATCGATCAGCTAGTTGTGGTTTCAGTGAAACTCGATAGACTGTCATTGTCTCTGATTCTAGCGGCACGGACAGAATGGCAGCACGACTTAATGTGTCTTTGAGCTCCGATAGCCTCGTTATTTAAAGGGCCAAGCCTGCATCTATGCTGCGGCTACTCTGGGTGTATGAAAGTATTCGCATTCATTTATTGATCCCGTCGGCGCTCTATGCCTCTCTCTGTTAATTCAGTAATTAGCGAGTCGCCGAGCTCGGATCTTTCTGCCTATGTTTGATTTTTCAGTGGCGCTCCGAGTGTCAATCCTACTCTTCACTCTCCTGTTATATAGAACTACGACGTTGGGGTTTCTGCTTTCATGGCTCGGAGGTAGCGTTCCAATGCCCCGACATCCGTTACATCGGTGGTACGTCTTGTTGACATTACTATTGGCACGCTGGCCCAGATATAGCCTTCTTTGTTCTGAACTCACGTTTAAAAATGCTGGAACATGTACAATAAAAAGATTCTGCTGCGCAACAGAATTAATAATCACTGTTTGATTTTGATAGTATCGCAACCCTCCTTTCTTACCGATACGAATGTGTGTTACTACTGTTCAGTATGTTATTTCATTGAAGTATCATGCAGTTTCCTCTGTGTGACAGCATAAGTCAGTCCTCAATAATTGCACATTAACCTGCAAGTTAGATTAGTAGTACCAATAAGGGAATGACATATGTTTTGATAAATAAATAATACAGGCAATTTTTCGTTTCTTTAAAGTGTGGTACCATTCTCGAACTTTGCTCAGTACTAAATGATGTTAACCCGTGAGCTATATGAGTAGTTCCAATATGCTAGCTGTGTGTCTTTTGTTAAATGTTAAAACAGTAGTGCCATATGTGTCCTGTGCTGTTACAGAAGAAATCTCCACGTATTTTGATAAATAATACAGAAAATCTTATTTTTGTGCAAAGATCGAATTTTCTTTGCGTTCAGAGATCTGTGTGGGACCTAGTCCGTCACTGTCTTCTACAAAGCGGTGTTTACGTATCATGTTTGGTGTATTTCGAAGTTATGCTTGCGTAGTGCAATGTGCGATCTGCTTGTGTTTTGTGCTGTTACAGTACAAATATTTGTGCAATCTCAAAATTAATACAAATAATTTTATTTTGGTACCATGATCGAATTTTCGAAAGGCTGAAATTTATTCTCTGTGGAACCTTGTCCATCATTGTCTTTGAAATAGACAATGTGTGTCTTGTCTACATATCTTATTTGGTGCAATTTGAAGTTCTACTTGCGTGTTATGCAAATAGGCTGTTAAGTGATACAACGTATTAAGACTTTGTCAAAATGAACCATTTTTTGTGTGCGGTTGGTTGTGCTAAATTATCAGAAAATAGAAGGACGGTGGATAAAAATGCTTCTGTTCAGTAGTTGAGTATGTGCGATACAGTTTGTAAATCCATTTAGAGACACCAAGACATTTATTATTTATTCAATTGCTATTTACTTATGGTTTATTATCAACATTTAAGAATAGGCAAAATATTTCACATGAATTAGCGTGAATACAGAAAACAATAGTTTAACATAAATTAAAATATGTTAGTATAACAAAGAATTGTGGTGTTTAAAGGAGAAAAACATTCTGCCCCAGCTAACACTTCGAAACCGTTCTCACACTTTCACATGGAATGACATTGGACGCAGACAGACGGGGTACACAAATTCCGTTCTAGGGTGAGGGCATGGTGATAGGAAGGTTGGCCAGGACATCCTACATCGCGAACACACCCAAACCCAGATTAACATGCTCACTCCATGCACATACGGAATCAGGGCAAAGCAACAGAAGAAGAAGAATCTGTAAACTTCTTTGCATGGTCTTGAAGTCATAGTTACGACTGGTAAATGTCCGAAAGATCGTTTCAGTACACTACTGGAATATGATCAAACGTGGAAATAGCATAAGTAACATCAGTATTGTCAACATCTTCACATATTTTTGTCACACATTTAAGATATGTAAATATTGTAAGTTACAACAGTACTGCAGAAATCTTTACGTGGTTTTGAGAAATGATACAGATAGAAATCTACATCTTCATCTACATGGATACCCTGTACATGACATTGAAGTGCGTGGCAGAAGGTTGATCGAACCACCTTCACAATAATTCTCTACTACTCCTTTATCGAATAGCGCGCGGAAAAAACGAACATCTATACCTCTCCGTGCGAGCACTGATTTCCCTTATTTATTATGATGATTGTTTCTACCTATGTAGGTCGGTGTCAAGAAAATATTTTTGCATTCGAAGAAGAAAGTTGGCGATTGAAATTTCGTGAAAAGATCCCGCCACAATAGTGGATGCACATGTACCAACAGAGGAAAAAGAGGATATAATTAAAGAACAGTTCTACGAAGACTTGGTAAAAGTACGCTGCGCAGTACCTAAATAAAACCTGATGCTAGTAACAGGAGATTTTAATGCAAAAATAGGGAGGAATGAACATCAATATGGAGTTCCAGGAAAATACTGATTACATGAAGAAAACAACGAGAGTGGAGACTTACTATGCCAATTCACAGCAAGGAATAATATGATTATTAAAAGTAGCTACTGACCTGAAATTTTAATGCAAAAATAGGAAAGAATGAACATCAATATGGAGTTTCTGGAAAATATTCACTACATGAAGGAAACTACGAGAATAGAGACTTACTACGCCCATTCACAGCAAGGAATATTATGATTATTAAAAGTACCTACTTCCCACACAAAAGGAACCATCTGGGTTCTTGGAAGTCTGCAGTCAATGGAGTAGACAATCAGATTGACCATATTTTAATGACTGCACGCCACTCCACGTCAGTTACGGATGTACGGAGCTGCAGAGGACCAAACTGTGATTGGACCACTTTGTGATAAGATAAGTCTTGAGAGAGAAACTGTCACTAACAAATGGCAACAGAATAGGGAAGATGATGAAATGGGATACAGACAAACTGAACATCCTTGAAGAAGCAAAAAAAAAAAAAAAAGAAAAGAAAAGAAAAGAAAAAAACAGTCACACTAAGCACAAAATTGAGCAATGAAGAGGCCGCAGTAGTATTAGACGAAAGGTGGAACAGAATTGAAAAAGCCATTAAAAATGTGTGGAGGAAATAATAGGCATAAGAAGGAATAGAAGATCCCAGGAATGGTTTGATGGAGATTGCAGGTCAGCAGGAAAAGAGTAGGGAAAAAACAAAAGTGCTACAGAGAGAAACCAGAAATGATTTGGAACAGTATAGAGAATTAATGAGGAGAGCCAACAGATTGTGCAAGAGAAAGAAAAGAGAGTGGACTAAGATGAAATTTGAACAACTAGAAGAGTTAAAGGAACAGAGTGAAATAAGAAAGTTCCATCATGCTGTAGACAAAATGAAGAATAGTTTCCAGTCAAAAACAATGGCCTGTTCCAGTAAAGATGGGAAAAGGATAACGGCGAAAGAACAGATAGTGCGAAGATGGGCAGAGTATTTCAAAGATACACCGAGCACCAGCCTAGAAGATAAAGGAACAGCCGCACAGGAGGAAAGAGTGGGACTGGAAATAGACAATGATACCAATGAGGCAAGAAAGCCAACACTACAAGAGGTCGCCCAGGCTGTGCACAAGTCAAAAAACAATCGAACCCCTGAGTAAGACAGCATAATCGCTGAATTAATAAAAACTGGTGGTGAGGCTGTAATAAAGGAACTGCAGACATTAATATCAAATATATAGGAAACAGAAACTATGCCAGATAACCGGAAAACTGGAATAATGATCCCAGTTTATAAGAAAGGGGAAAGAACAGCATGTGAAAACTATACAGGTATAACACTCCTAAGCGCAGCTTATAAGATATTCACAAGTATATTAAACGAAAAGATACAGAAGTTTGCAGAAGGCATACTGGGGGAATATCAGTGTGTCTTTCGACCAGACAGAGGAACAACTGATCAAATATTTATGATAAGACAAATAATGGAAAAGCTGTATGAATATGATGTAGATTTGCATTTCCTATTTATCGACTTCAAACAAGGCTTTGACAGCATAAATTGGCAAGAAGTATACTGAGTACTGGAAGAAGTTGGTATATGTGCTAAACTAAGACTAATCAGAATGACAATGACAAGAGCAAAAGTAAAGGTCCGTAGCAGAACAAGTGGAAGGTTTGACTTTAATAAAGGCGTGAAGCAAGGTGATAGTCTCTCCACTGTCCTATTCAATATAGCACTGCTTAGTGCAGTAAATAAAATCAACAAAAGAGGCACCATATTTATGAAAACTATCCAGATATGTGCATACGCTGATGCCATTGCTGTAGTGGGATACACTCCAAGAAACATACCGGGCAATGAAAACAGAAGCCTTAAAAATTGACCTCATAGTAAATGAAAACAAAATAAAATATATGGTAATGTCACAATCTGAGGCCAGAAGAACCTATAAAAACCAAAACATCAATGAGCAATGCTTCAAAGGAGTGTCCTCTTTTAATACTTGGGACCCCTAATAACAAATGATAACAGTACTGGAAAGGCTATTAGGGAAAGAATACAAGCAGGAAACAGTTCTTACCTTGCAAATATTCAACTTTTCAGAAATAGCCTTGTTACAAGAAAAGTAAAACTGCCAATATATAATTCCCTGGTCCGCCACGTCATCACATACGGGTCAGAGGTATGGACGTTGACAGAACATGATAAAAATGCGCTAAGAACCACTGAGCGAAAAATACTACGCAAAATCTATGGTCCAGTAAGGAAGGAAGAAGGCTGAAGAATACGCTACAACGCCGAATTACAAGATTTAATACAAGGTAGGGACATAGTAAAATTTGTGAAATCACAGCAAATACGATGGCTAGGAGTCTTGGAGAGAATGGCAGAGGATATAATTGAATTCCAAAGAAAGTTATGAAAGGTGTGACTCATTCAGCTAGCCGAAAAGGGAGACCTAGAAGAAGATGGATTGACGACGTAATAATGAATCTCAGCAATCTGGGAGTCCGGGGTGGAAAAGAGTAGCAAATAACCGGGAAGTGTGGAGAAAGATCGTCGAAGAAACCAAGGCTCACCAAGGGCTGCAGCGCTACTGACGAAGATCTCGCCGCAACGAAGAAGTCTTTGTTTTAATGATGTTTACCCCATATCCTGCATCAGGTCAGTGACACTCTCTCCCCTACTTCTCCATAATATAAAACGTGCTGTAATAAACATCGTGTGTATGTGTGTGTGTGTGTGTGTGTGCGCGCGCGCTTACCTATAGCTAATAAACAATACAGACGTGGAGGTCTTTCAATTTGCACCCTACGTATTTTTTGAGAATAACGGGACCACACTTTAACGACGAAACACATCCCCATAGCGTAACATCACACCGTCTGCATTTCACTGGTAGGTAGGTAACGTTCTCCAACGTCTTCCGTCGGATTGCCACGGGGTGCAGCGAGATTCATCACTCCAAATCACTCGCTTCCACTCATCCAGTCCATTAATCTTGACCCCCTACGCACTGTTCAAATGTGTGTGAATTCTTAAGGGACCTAACTGCTGAGGCCATCGGTCCCTAGACTTACACGCTACTTAAACTAACTTCTGCTAAGAACAACACACACACACCCATGCCCGAGGGAGGACTCGAACTTCAGGCGGCAGGGGTCGCGCAGCCCGTGACATGGCGCCTCAAACCGCGCGGCTACTACGCGCTTACGCACTGTCATTGTGACAGTTTGAATGCTGGTAGCATTTTCGAACTGACGACTGAGCCCTGCCTCTGATTTTATGCGATTTCTTACAACCATATTCCGCAATGCTCTGCCGCGAGGGGGTAGCCGCGCGGTCTAGGGCGCCTTGTCACGGTCCACGCGGCTCACCCCGAGTCCTCCCTTGGGCATGGGTGTGCGTGTTGTCCATAGCGTGAGTTAGTTTAAGTTAGCTTAAGTAGTGTGTAAGCTTAGGGACCGATGACCTAAGCAGTTTGGTCCCATAAGATCTAACCACAAAGACAAAGACCGCAATGCTCGGAGGTCCGTCAGAATATGAAGTCTGATGTCTGCCTGTTCTTGGTTTAGCTGTGGGTCTTTCTTCGCGTTTCCACTTCAAAATCACATCATCAGAGTCGAATTGCGCACCTTTAGAAGGGCTGAAATGTGCCTGATGGATTTATTACTTATACGGTGCCTGATGGATTTATTACTTATACGTAATTGATTGCCGGCCGGAGTGGCCGACCGGTTAAAGGCGCTACAGTCTGGAACCGCACGACCGCTACGGTCGCAGGTTCGAATCCTGCCTCGGGCATGGATGTGTGTGATGTCCTTAGGCTAGTTAGGTTTAAGTAGTTCTAAGTTCTAGGGGACTTATGACCACAGCAGTTGAGTCCCATAGTGCTCAGAGCCATTTTTGAACGTAATTGATTGACAATTACACAATACAACAGGTGTTGAAATACAAATGTCACAACTATTGCAATGTAAAACTGAATGAAAAGTCCAATAATCCGCAGTATATGTATTTATTTAAGTCAGTTAGAGACCCACATAACCGGTTTCGCAACTTTTAAGTTGCATCTTCTGGTGTATAACTGTACATGAAATTTTTATATCTTAATGCTTTGATAATGGGGAAATGAAGTTATCTGAGATATCTTAAAGTACTTCAAAGTGTTGTAGGTGTCGCCACCGGCGTCAACCTTGTGTGAATGCCCTGAAAAGCTAATCATTTGCATATCACAGCATCTTCTTCCTGTCGGTTAAATTTCGCGTCTGTAGCACGTCATCTTCGTGGTGTAGCAATTTTAATGGTCAGTAGTGTAAAAGATGCTGAAAAAACGGAAGTCGCACTTGAATATCAACCGCTGCAATCAATACAACAGCGCAATGTTTCAGGACAACACTGTACACCAGTGAAACGAGTACAAAATCCATTTCATTGTGGCATACACAGTTTTCATTCAAGGGATGCTTCTGTAAGTGAAAATCATGCAGTTGATCGACAGTGACCGATGAGACGATTGAGTGAGTGCAAGTGCGCGTTCTGTGAAACGCACATGGAACACAGTGAATACAAATGTGGAGATTAGACAACCGAGGATTTGGAAGCCCCTGCAGAAACGACTTAAGTGAGAAACTTACTGCCTCCGATTAATAAAAATTATGATACCCGATAAGAAGGCGAGCTGCATCCAGTTTCTTATATCAAAGTAATATAATATGGAAGACTGTGCTTTTCGTGGGAAACATGTCTTTAGTGACAAGGAAAATTTCTAGCCGGCCGCTGTGGTCGAGATGTTCTAGGCGCTTAAGTCCGGAACCACGTGGCTGTTATGGTCGCAGGTTCGAATCCTGCCTCGGGCATGGATGTGTGTGATGTCCTTAGGTTAGTTAGGTTTAAGTAGTTCTACGTCTAGGGGACTGATGAGCTCAGATGTCAAGTCCCATAGTGCTTAGAGCCATTTAAACCATTTCGAAAATTTGTTTGTTTTTTCATCTTAAATGGGAATAGTGAACAGACACACGAACTGGGGGGCACAGTCAGTCACTCACAAAGACCTAATGTAGCGTGTGATCCATGAATTCCGCACACACTTCCGTTTTGGAACAGAGTCCTACAGGTAGAGTTAAATCCAGCTTATGCAGCAGCTAAAGGTCGACAATCGGGACATCATAAACATCAGGATGAGCACCACTATGCTTATGACTCGATCATCGTCAATTCGTGTACCCGAAAATAGAAAACTGGTGGCTTGATCGTGGTGGGGATATGATAAGAAATTTTTGGCAAATTTCCTGTTCACATCCGATATTAGCTCAACGTCTTTTATGTAAGGTAATGTATAATATTCAGATACTGGAACACCTTAATCGGAAAGTTTGCGTGAACTACGCACTCGCGTCAACAACGGCTTCGAACAGACTAGTATGAACAGATTACACGAAGCTTGAGATGAACTTGAATATGAACTCAGCAGGCAAACTGGACACCCACAGTAAACATCATGTTAATACCGCGTAGCAGCGCTCTAACCTTGAAACTGAAATCGGCGATTAAGAGGATCCACAAGTTTCTTAAGGTATTCCGTATCTGGCTGAAGCCGCTTACTGATCATTACATAGCGTAGAGGTACCGAATCGCGATGGTGTTGTTTGCTATACTTCACTCAATTTTTCCAGACGTCCCAGACATTTTTTGTGGGATTGAGGTCAATGTACCTAGTGGGCCAGTTGAGGTGCTATACAATCCTGGAGTGTTCGTCAGGAACGTATGTGTGCAGAGCTGTGGAACTCGCTGTTGTCATCTTGGAAGTGTTCATAGTATTAAACTCGGAGATATAGAAGGAAGGTAAACTTAGCCACTGCGAATTATGAAATAAACATTCCGGTTCATGCTCACGGTAACATGAACGACTGGGTCCAAGATATGTCACGAAAAACACCCGCAAAACATTAGAGAACCACCTTCGTCTTGAGGTCCACTCTCCACTTACTGCGGGTTCAGTACCTCACTGGGCAGTCGGTGCACGCGGCAACTTGCATCATCTGGAAGGAGAGCTAATCGCAACTCGTCGGACGACACTACACGCCTCCACTTAACTATTGGCCAGTTTCCGTGCTGTGTGGCTCACTGAAGACGTGCAGCTTTATGTGCTGCGGAGAGCAATGGGCTTTGCGACGCAACCGACTCCAGAAAAACAGTTTCCGATGGATCTGCATGCACTGTACATCTACATCTACATTTACATTTATACTCCGCAAGCCACCCAACGGTGTGTGGCGGAGGGCACTTTACGTGCCACTGTCATTACCTCCCTTTCCTGTTCCAGTCGCGTATGGTTCGCGGGAAGAACGACTGCCTGAAAGCCTCCGTGCGCGCTCTAATCTCTCTAATTTTACATTCGTGACCTCCTCGGGAGGTATAAGTAGGGGGAAGCAATATATTCGATACCTCATCCAGAAACGCACCCTCTCGAAACCTGGCGAGCAAGCTACACCGCGATGCAGAGCGCCTCTCTTGCAGAGTCTGCCACTTGAGTTTATTAAACATCTCCGTAACGCTATCACGGTTACCAAATAACCCTGTGACGAAACGCGCCGCTCTTCTTTGGATCTTCTCTATCTCCTCCGTCAGACCGATCTGGTACGGATCCCACACTGATGAGCAATACTCAAGTATAGGTCGAACGAGTGTTTTGTAAGCCACCTCCTTTGTTGATGGACTACATTTTCTAAGCACTCTCCCAATGAATCTCAACCTGGTACCCGCCTTACCAACGATTAATTTTATATGATCATTCCACTTCAAATCGTTCCGCACGCATACTCCCATATATTTTACAGAAGTAACTGCTACCAGTGTTTGTTCCGCTATCATATAATCATACAATAAAGGATCCTTCTTTCTATGTATTCGCAATACATTACATTTGTCTATGTTAAGGGTCAGTTGCCACTCCCTGCACTAAGTGCCTATCCGCTGCAGATCTTCCTGCATTTCGCTACAATTTTCTAATGCTGCAACTTCTCTGTATACTACAGCATCATCCGCGAAAAGCCGCATGGAACTTCCGACACTATCTACTAGGTCATTTATATATATTGTGAAAAGCAATGGTCCCATAACACTCCCCTGTGGCACGCCAGAGGTTACTTTAACGTCTGTAGACGTCTCTCCATTGATAACAACATGCTGTGTTCTGTTTGCTAAAAACTCTTCAATCCAGCCACACAGCTGGTCTGATATTCCGTAGGCTCTTACTTTGTTCATCAGGCGACAGTGCGGAACTGTATCGAACGCCTTCCGGAAGTCAAGAAAAATAGCATCTATCTGGGAGCCTGTATCTAATATTTTCTGGGTCTCATGAACAAATAAAGCGAGTTGGGTCTCACACGATCGCTATTTCCGGAATCCATGTTGATTCCTACATAGTAGATTCTGGGTTTCCAAAAACGACATGATTCTCGAGCAAAAAACATGTTCTAAAATTCTACAACAGATCGACGTCAGAGATATAGGTCTATAGTTTTGCGCATCTGCTCGACGACCCTTCTTGAAGACTGGGACTATCTGTGCTCTTTTCCAATCATTTGGAACCCTCCGTTCCTCTAGAGACTTGCGGTACACGGCTGTTAGAAGGGGGGCAAGTTCTTTCGCGTACTCTGTGTAGAATCAAATTGGTATCCCGTCAGGTCCAGTGGACTTTCCTCTATTGAGTGATTCCAGTTGCTTTTCTATTCCTTGGACACTTATTTCTTTAGGGTTCGAAACTGTCACTGAAAATCCTGTCGGTTAGAATTTTTTTACGACCAATGAGTTTATGCAGAGTTACTTGACTGCGAGTGGTACATCCTTCTTCGTAGACACATTGGACAGTTCGCACCGACACACCAACAAATCACGTTGTGATTATGGGCACGTCCAAACATCCTACTGCACTGATTCCATACAGCTGAATAGCACATCTTACATCATTGATAGTGGTTCACATGACCGCTTGGTATCAGTCCTGCACTGTCTACAGTGCTCCAAAGTGAGAAGTCAGCCGTTTTGGTGGAGTAAATAATATTTAACCCCTGAGCTTATCCTGATTTAGTACAGAGGGACACAATGAATATGTGTATCAAAAACCTTGACTTCATCCTGATGGCTGTGAAAATCAGCTCCATTATCTGAAACTGTGGAACATTAGTGAAAGCGCTTCATTTATTTATAGTAATCTCAGACTGTACCGCTATTTGTATTGGGCTACAAATCCCTTCGCAAGTAAGAGTATATTCCAGTATAGGATAAGCGGAGACAATGGCGGTGATGGCGTGTTGTGAAGTTATAAGGCGGCGAGGTTGGTGGCTGGAGGGAAGCTGAGTGTGTAGCGATGAGCACAAGGTGAGCGGGCGTGGGTCAAGGCTGCGATGAGCGCTCGTCAGCCGCTGCCCTCCCATGTCCGGCTCATCCGCAGCGCCGCATTCCCAAAATAACGACACTTACCTGCAATGCACTGACAATTTGCGAGCCTGCGTAGGCCGGACGGTCAGACTGCACAGCTCTCACGCTCTGTTGGGACTCGCGTATAATTACTACTAACAGAGGGACACATTTTTAATGCCACCGCATTCTCTCGTTCTGCATTGTCGTGAGGGGGAAAGAGAGAAAGAGAGAGAGAGAGGGAAATTCGTTTACCGTACACTGGAACCGATAATTGTGTTACTCTGTAAAATATTATTGCGGCGTTGTTGCAGGCACATTATAGCGCTGTAGGAAGCGATGGAAATTCGTTGACAATCATCAATATTTAAAAAATAGCGATTTTGGGAGATCAAAAATCGATGTTTCAATATTGATTATGAAGTCTTTGAAACATCGTAACGTCGATGTTACAGATAAAATATCAAACTTCGATGCTGGTATACTAAGCTGTCTACTTGTTATCAGTGTGAATAAATTTATCGTTATTTAAAAGAATCTTTCTCTGAGCATTTCTCGTAACGACTGCAGTGTAACACAGCTGTGACAACAGCGGAGGTATGAGGGCTGTGGAACAGATACTTACCTCCAGATAAAAGCTCGCACCTCTTGCGCAACTACATGTAGTATATTCAACGTCACTATGTAATCTGGTGCTAACCATATATTAAGATAAGACATCTCCACCTCCCCCCCCCCTCCCCCGCTCCAACCCGTGCTGTGCACGCCTTTACGTCAGATCTAAGACAAAATACAAAATAAAGGGATGGAAATGAAGGCTACGCATCGACACTAGGTATTCTGGCCCCAAATTCAAGGTCGTCCAGCCATTATTGATTTACGTCAATAGGACGACTTAAAAGAGAGAGAAAACAAGTACCCCCCCTCCGCCTCTTCTCCCACCCTTCTAAACCAAAGTGATAACTTAAAAATGACGGAAAAATCGAGTTCCTCCTCCACTTCTTTCTCCTTTCTCAAGGCCAACAAGATGACTTAAAACTGATCATCCACGCCTGAGGACTTTCACATGCGCATGTAAGCATGAGCGCATCCAAATCTCTCTTTAGTATTGATTTATTAACAAATTCTATGTGTTTTTACTTACGATTTTCATTTTTACCCAACAGCACAATCCCTACCCTGATGCAGTATATTGAGAATAAGCACTAGCACGTAGGTTGGGCCAGGACACACAGGTGTTCGAGGTTTAATTGTTTGTACCAGCACAGAAGCAACCCATTGATTTATTCGATCATCCATTCGAGTTTCCAGTATCCACGACCCGGCAGCAGCGCAGAATGGCCTATCTGATACACAAAGAATGTACCCAAACACTGAGTTCCTATTATCGCTGTCATCAGCAATACCTGTCAGATGGCTAGCATGTCACACCTCACCTGTTAAAGTGATATTATTCTGTATGGGATACAGTGAGTGGTAATAAACATTTGGTTGGAGGTTTGTACTGAGATGGTGGGTTCAATATAGTGGTAGTGATTGAAAATCATCAATATAGCGGTATGAACGTGATGCTTACACACTATGAATGGTATGTATTATGTGAGAATTTGTCAGTCGCATAAGCAACGTTCAGTGCTGAAACGCTCCTGTGTTACAAGATTATCTCACACAATGCGTCAGTGATTACGCGAGATCAGTGAAAATGTATAACAATATGAATACCAAGCAGTGCAATTACTTTCAGGAATCTGCGTTGATAAACTTGATGTGTACTAGCTCGATGTACTAGTTCGACTATCAAATGGACTGTGAAGGAGAGTCTCGGGTGGTACGAGTATGTATACGGATTTCTAGGAAATATGTGGTGAGCACTTACAAAGCTTGCCTATCAGAACACTTCAAAGGACGTTCTTGCTAAGAATTTCGACGAGTGTTAGGCTTATGTACGGATTATGTCTGGAGTATCGCCACTACCTGATGTAAATATAGAATTTCGTGCGTATTTGTACATATATGTATACCACACAACGTTAGCTGAAACTATAAAAAAAATTATATCGAAACGAATGTCTCCATTCTGTAGTGCATTATTAAAACAAATAACGTTGTAAGGTGCAGGACCCTGCATTATTTCTGTGTGACTTCGTGGCCTCACAAAAACAATGGCATTTTCTGTAAGCACGCCAAAGTCTGTTGTTTAAAATGTCGAAGTACCTATTACATTTTTTACCGTGTTTTCCCCCACCATTCCAAATACACACTTCTCAAATAAGTCAACAAAAAACACACGTAAATACGAGGCTCTAAATATTAAACAGTTTCCATACCGCAGTATTTTAACAAATATGCTGATATCCCACATTAACAATTCACTTGCTTCAACAAATATGCTCTCGCAGCATACCAAGTGTACGAGAAACTTGTCCACGTCTGTTGTCCCTATAAGACTGCCTTAGAGGAGGCTGACATTACAGGATACAGTGTACTTGTAACTGATGGCGGAAAAAGTCCAAGTATGTACGTACACAACACGTCGCTCAATTTACACTGTAAATTGTAAACAGTTCATGGTATATGACGGAAGTCTTAGGACAGGTAGGCAACCCTTTTAAAACAAACAAAAAAGTCTGAGATGTTGTGCCTTATGTAATTATTTTCATAATGACGTGCCACTCTTCAGATAGCCGTTGGCTTAGGGTCTAGTGGCGCTACTTCTCTCTCGCTTACGGACAGAGGCCGCCCACGCAACAAACTGCAGCCTTGCATATGAGATGCTGGCGACCCTTTCAGACGGTCCACCAGAAGCGTCACATAGATAATGCTACTGCATAGAGCGAAAGAGGTGGAGACTGAGGGCTCATTGTCGTGGCTGCCAATGCATCTGAAACGGCTATCAGTTGCTGGCTGCAACTCTCGTGGCTGCTTCATCCTAACGCTTGGCCAGCATCCATACAAACCTGAGATAAGACTGGCAGATTGTTAGTACTGAGATGTGGCAGGCATGTTATCTGCAGCGAACTTCGATAGCACTGACAGACTGCAACTAGCAAATTGCGGGCAAAGAATGCAAATGCGGAAATATTTTTTTATTACACATCTCTGTAACGCTCGAGAATATTTTCAGTAGTAAGCCATTATTAACATTTAGTCACGACTACCGCTATAAAAGTTCTACTATACAGTAACACTTTTTAGAGTCAACTGTTTTAAAAAAATCTTCTGGGATGCTGGCAATGAGAATTATCCGCTGAGTGGTTTCAACCTGACCTTTGCTAGCAACCGTGGTGGAATCATTACATTTGTATTTTGTTTGTATATAGAGTGGTAATTTAGTATTTATTTATCTAATAAGGTGTCTAACACAATGACGCTGATCTTGTATCGCATGTCACTGTGCAAGACGCATCGTCAAGTTGATTTCTTGCGTGTAACTTGTTCCCATCTCTCATGTCCTACGCACACACGGTGGACATACCGTAGTGGAGGTCTTTCGTTACAATTTTCGGCAAATTCAAAGGTGGGAAAAGGTGATTCCCAGTTGGGATCGAAATAAAGCATGATGCACACATAGCGGTAACCTTACAGCTTCGATTGTGTAGTATTATTTACCTATCACTTTTGCGCACTTACTTTCTAGTCATTTCTCGTAAGCTACTGCATTTTTGCGTAACCAGAGACATTAATTTGTAAAGTCACATCACACTGAGTGGTGGCTGAAGTTGTGTTGCCTTCCTAAGTGGCACGGTTACGTTGTTTTTAAATACTTTTTGTACACCTAAGGTTACATTGGCTATTTCCATTTTACCAACAGCATTCTATGACGAATTGGGTCAAGAACCCACGTTGTTCATCTATGAATCACATACCGAGATTTTTGGTCATTAACGAATTTCCGGGCCGTGAACAAGAAACTAAAATGATGCTTAAAGTTAGAAGTGAATGAGAAGGATTTCTTATTCAACGTTCCTATGTATTTTCTCAGTGTTTGGTACGATTAACGAATGGGCACCAGCATATTATACAACAGTTTCTGAAATCTGTCATGTCGGAAGGCGATCAGAGGTGACATTTCATTTTATTAGTTTCAGCATAATCCGGTTCACAGCGGCTGTTTCAATGAAGCGACGAAGAAGAAAATCAGTCACTCATTCACTGTATTGCGACTGAAATTGGACACTATTTTTGAGGGATGGGTAAAAAAAGTCTACGAAAGTGTCATTGAGGACGAAGCACAAATCATCTAAAATTCGAGAATCAGATTTAGGGTAGTATAGCATTTTATCTTATCAGTTTGTTGCTGGAACTTATATGTGAATTCACTAATAGGAACCTATCTAAACGTATTCGACAATTGTAGCGTTATATTAAGGCCGTCCATACAATAATATTTCTGAAAACAGTAACAGCTGAAGGTGCTTTTCTTTCTTAAGACATCTGAAATAACAACAGTGAGCAGTCTACCAATTGCTATTGTTGTTGTTGTCGTCGTGGTCTTCAGTCCGAAAACTGGTTTTATGCAGTTGTTCACGCTACACTATCCTGTGCAAACTATTTCATCTACGAATAACTACTGCAACCCACATCCATTTGAACCTATTTATTGAACTCGTATCTTTGTTTCCCTCTTTAATTTCTACCCCTCCCCCCAACTCCACACTTTTTTCCACTACTTAACTGACGGTTCGTTACTGTCTCAGAACTTTCCCTATCAACCTATCCTTTTTTTAGTCAAGTTATGCCACAGGTTTCTCTCCTCCCCAGCTCTATTTATTACCTCCTCATTAGTTGTGTTATCTACTCATCTAACCTTCAGCATTCTTTTGTAACACCATATTTCAAAAACTTCTATTCTCATTAAGTCTGAACTTCTCACTGTTCACGCTTCACTTACCATACTGGACTACCCTCCAGACATATGTCTACAGAAATACTTAAGAATTTCTCAGTTACGCTTCCATTGTCATTGCCATTCTACAATTTCTACCTTCTCTAGTTAGCTACATTCCTGATGGTGACAACCTCGTGAGTAGTCGCTGCCCAGATATCCGATTGGAGGACTATTTTTCCTCTGGGATATTTTACTCAAGAGAATGTCATCATCATTTGATCATGCATTAGGGTTGCATGTCCTTGGGAAAAGTTACAGCTGTTGCTTCCCCTTGCCTTTAGCCATTCACAGTATCAGTACAGCAAAGCTGATGTTGCAAGGCCAGATCAGCCAATCATCCAGACTGTTACTCTTGCAGCTAGCCAAATAGCATCACCACCATACTGCAATGACATCCATTTGTTCTTCCTCATGTCTTGGTAACACAGAACACTGTCCACCTCTGGCTGTCAAAATGTTGTATTTATTCAAAAGATATATGTAAAACATGGAAACAATTTATAACATAAAGCTGTGATTGAGGAAGCTAAATTCTCCACTTCACCTCCACCATAGTCCATGTGTATTGTAGTGCATGTTGGGGTTGGCTTTGGTATCACTGTGCATTTATGGAAGTTTTTTGTAGGTGGACTAATTGAGAAAGATGAAGAAGAAATCTTGTAGAGACCATTTAGATTCGCTAGCTTGGTGTTTGCTAGGGTAAGTGATAAGAGCACAGATATTCTTGTATATTTAGGCACAGAATATGGAAAATATGACAAAATATAGTTGATGAGCTAGTAACGAAATTTTATTAGGAAACTGCATATATATATATATATATATATATATATATATATATATATATATATATATATATATATACACTCCTGGAAATTGAAATAAGAACACCGTGAATTCATTGTCCCAGGAAGGGGAAACTTTATTGACACATTCCTGGGGTCAGATACATCACATGATCACACTGACAGAACCACAGGCACATAGACACAGGCAACAGAGCATGCACAATGTCGGCACTAGTACAGTGTATATCCACCTTTCGCAGCAATGCAGGCTGCTATTCTCCCATGGAGACGATCGTAGAGATGCTGGATGTAGTCCTGTGGAACGGCTTGCCATGCCATTTCCACCTGGCGCCTCAGTTGGACCAGCGCTCGTGCTGGACGTGCAGACCGCGTGAGACGACGCTTCATCCAGTCCCAAACATGCTCAATGGGGGACAGATCCGGAGATCTTGCTGGCCAGGGTAGTTGACTTACACCTTCTAGAGCACGTTGGGTGGCACGGGATACATGCGGACGTGCATTGTCCTGTTGGAACAGCAAGTTCCCTTGCCGGTCTAGGAATGGTAGAACGATGGGTTCGATGACGGTTTGGATGTTCCGTGCACTATTCAGTGTCCCCTCGACGATCACCAGTGGTGTACGGCCAGTGTAGGAGATCGCTCTCCACACCATGATGCCGGGTGTTGGCCCTGTGTGCCTCGGTCGTATGCAGTCCTGATTGTGGCGCTCACCTGCACGGCGCCAAACACGCATACGACCATCATTGGCACCAAGGCAGAAGCGACTCTCATCGCTGAAGACGACACGTCTCCATTCGTCCCTCCATTCACGCCTGTCGCGACACCACTGGAGGCGGGCTGCACGATGTTGGGGCGTGAGCGGAAGACGGCCTAACGGTGTGCGGGACCGTAGCCCAGCTTCATGGAGACGGTTGCGAATGGTCCTCGCCGATACCCCAGGAGCAACAGTGTCCCTAATTTGCTGGGAAGTGGCGGTGCGGTCCCCTACGGCACTGCATAGGATCCTACGGTCTTGGCGTGCATCCGTGCGTCGCTGCGGTCCGGTCCCAGGTCGACGGGCACGTGCACCTTCCGCCGACCACTGGCGACAACATCGATGTACTGTGGAGACCTCACGCCCCACGTGTTGAGCAATTCGGCGGTACGTCCACCCGACCTCCCGCATGCCCACTATACGCCCTCGCTCAAAGTCCGTCAACTGCACATACGGTTCACGTCACCGCTGTCACGGCATGCTACCAGTGTTAAAGACTGCGATGGAGCTCCGTATGCCACGGCAAACTGGCTGACACTGACGGCGGCGGTGCACAAATGCTGCGCAGCTAGCGCCATTCGACGGCCAACACCGCGGTTCCTGGTGTGTCCGCTGTGCCGTGCGTGTGATCATTGCTTGTACAGCCCTCTCGCAGTGTCCGGAGCAAGTATGGTGGGTCTGACACACCGGTGTCAATGTGTTCTTTTTTCCATTTCCAGGAGTATATATATATATATATATATATATATATATATATATATATATATATATATATATGACTGATTTCACCTAGAATTGAATGAGTTTGAAGGCGAGCAATTGCACATTGGCAAACATACATAAAAAGTATGGATTCAGTGCTGTTTACTGTTGCACACTGGCGTACATTCATAAAATAATGGATTCTGTGCTGCTCACTATGAGCATAATAGTTTACATGAAATTTTGGACATTATAGGTAAATTGGTATTTTGGATATTGTGCATAGTTCACATAGCACTAGATATACACTTTCACAGATTCTAAAGTCAGTTACTCAGAGGTGGCCAATAATACACGAATGTCTTTTCTGCAGCGAATCACACCATAGCACATCACTCCTAATTGTGCCCACCGAGCCACGCCACAGTGTGGTGGGTCAGATTCCCTCAGTGTTCACACACCAAGCATCCATGTTAGGGTGGTAACACTGTCTAATAGCCAGGGACCACATGCCAGCACCAATGGCTTCATGTTCAACAGTCAACACAGTGCATTACTGAAACAAACAAATACGCTCTTACGACAAGAAATGTGGATGTTACTGAGTTACTATTGGCTCCTTCCGAGTAGAAAACATTCATTTTACTACTGTTGCTCTGCATTTAGCGTACAGGGGTGATAAGAATACATGATGGTTTACCTGCATGGAAGTACGCCTTCTAAACAATCAAGGACAAAGAAAGTTATAAAGTATGCTCTATCTGTCCACAAATTTAATTATTTGTCCATAAACTATTTGAAAATCTATCTTAAACATCAGATTTCATTATTCTGCAGGAGTTCTATCCTTCCATAAGCACACTGCATTTCAAAACCGGGAGGATGGATGTTGGGGGTGTACATGTTACATAAGACCATAATTTTTTAAAGGAAGATTTGTTAGTAGTGGAAGGCATTACCGCACAGCAATTCTCTATTAATAAAGGTTGCTGAGAAGCATATTTTAGACTGTCTCTTGATGGAAGTCTATGTTACGCATCCGATTCCACTGCTTTGTGGGACTACTGCCTAATCATAATAAGCAAATTGCATTTCGAAATCAGGAGGATGGAAATTGGGGGTGTATATGTAGACTGTATTATTAATGAAGCATTTGGGAAATGGTGTGAGGCAATAGCCGGCTTTGGTGGCTGAGCGGTTCTAGGCACTTCAGTCTGGAACCGCGCGACCACTACGGTCGCAGGTTCGAATCTTGCCTCGGGCATGGATGTGTGTGATGTCCTTAGGTTAGTTAGGTTTAAGTAGTTCTCAGTTCTAGGGGACTGATGACCTCAGATGTTAAGTCCCATAGTACTCAGAGCAATTTGAACCATTTGTGAGGCAATAGCCCACAGCAATTCTCTACTAAAAAGGGGACTGGCAGTTGTATTTTATACTATCTCTTTGTGGAAATCTGTGTCACATATCTGATTCCATTAATCTGCTGGGGTACAGGCTGTTATTCGTAAGCAAATAGCATTCAGCACCATTATAGGGTGTATATCCCGCGTTTCTTGCGAAACGCTATTGAGAAAAAATGCATTCAACACGATTGGAATTTCATTATGTCAGCACCATCGTATATCCCGTGTAGCGACCCCAAGAGGGATTAGGGTATGTACAGAGACATATCACTTCTTTCCTCAATCAGTATGTCAGACTGTAATAGGATAGAAAATCGATAATATGGTAGCAAAGTACTCTCTCAAACACCAGTCAGTGGAATGCGACTTTTCAAATTAATGACTCTGGTCTCGCAAAAATACAGTAAGTTACGAGACCATTAACGATTCGATCTTGTTGCAAATTGCGATCATAGTGAAACCACTCATTGTGTAATTGACATTGCCAGTGCCCTAAAGCTTTTTAGTACAAGTGACTTACAAAAATTGCTACTGTACAGTAGAGATTTTCTAGCGGTAGTAGTGATACAACGTAAATGACGACTAATTCCTAGTAATATCCTCGAGAATTAGAGATATGTGTAATAAAAAGGTATTTGAGCGGTTAATATAACGAGCATTCTGTGTCCGCAATTTGCGAGCTGGACATTGTCGGTCTTATGATAATAGCATGCCTCCCACATCTCAATATCAGCGATCTGACAGTCTTATGTCAGGCGTGTGTTGACGCTTTGGGACGTTGGGAAGAAGCAACCACTACGAGCTACGGCTGGTAGGACTGTTATCTTTGCCTATTAGCCATTTCAGATGCGTTTGCAGGTCGACGAAGAGCAGTCAGTGACATGTGGGTCACCTCGCTTTTGGGGCCAGAATGTCCTCAATGGCTGTACTACCTTTGTTTTCTGTCAATTTGTTATTCACACAGTTGACCTACTGGCGTAGGCAGCAGAAAGTGGAGGCTCATCTTGACGCGTGATCGCTATCAGGTTATATAGTGACCTTGAAAATACCACGCACAATTTCCCGCGACGAGTCGGTGCTGACCTTGAGATTAGATCGGTATTTGTTCCAGAACTTACAAACCTGCATACCTCCACTATTTGCAACTTGTCAAACATGGCCACTTGTGATGGGTGGAGGGGCAGAGCAGGGAGGGGGGGGGGGGGGGGGGGTGTGTGGAAATAATACGTTTGAAAGATCTAAGCTAGGGACATTGGCTACTATTGTATGTAATCATGGACTAATGCCTTTCATTGTTCATTCATCTGTAGCTTTCGTAGTGCACCTGTACTGTCTGTAATACATTTCTTAACTGCTAAAAATACTTCGAATTATTAAATGCTCTTCTGTTGACAGTACGCAAGTCTACATTTGCTCCATGTAAAAATGAGTATTTAAATAAAGGAAAACAACAGGTCCCATATCCACAAATAAAGTTTCTCAAAGGTTTATGTTCCGTCTCTGCTGGAATAAGTCTACTCTTTCCATTTCTGACTTTGAAAGATGATTAATACGAATAATAATAAACACTTTCAACACTGTTTAATTTTCACCGGTCTGTGTTGACATTAAAGATGTTTACGAAATGACATTGCAGTGTAGGAACGTCGTATGCGACAACGAGTAATGTAGGGAGATGTTGATACTTTTTGTTTTGTTTTTAACACCTAAATTGTTATGAAACGCATTCAGAATGGAAGAGTATTCCGTCTTACGTTAAATATTGATCGAGCAGTGAGAATCAGTTGATACTTGGACAGTTTCTGGAGCTACGAACAGATAATAAAAAACGCTGGTAGGCAAAAAGTTGTGGGATATTGCAATACTAATAATTACTGAATTTTTGATTAATCAGTATAATGTTAGATGTATTTGGGTTGACTGTTATCGGGCGTCGATGATTAAATCGAAATCAGCATCGATGATTTGCCAACATCGCACATCCCTTGCGGGAAGTACTTCTCAACGAGATACGAGAAAAATATCGTGTTCCACACATGGCGCACCAATGCAAATTGGGGTCATGTGAAAAATTAAATTATGTCTTGCATGTTAGCATGTATACTTGGCAGAGACCATCCCTAACCATTTTCTAACTGATGACATGCAAGCATTTATTTGACAAAATGGAAAAAATACAAAACACACAGCTTAAAATCATTGGAAGGTAAAGTATTTTAGGTTATACAACAAGGTGATTTTTTATTCGTTTAAGCAGTGTTTTCTTGTGTTCCCTTACTCTAAAATAAATGTAAAACGTTATCCCTGCCGATTTACCCTAGATATTTATTTCACCACTGAGAGGGTTGTGACGATAATTTGAGTTGAGCCGATAAAATTGGTGCGTTCGAGTACCGTATTATAATTATAATTACTATTATTATTACGAACAACCATAGCAGTAGCACTATTTACAATTCTTTTTTTCAACCCACCAACTGATTTTCTTAAATGGAACATGTTTCACAAAATTAATATGAACGACTATAACGAGCGGATATATTTCAGATTGGTTGCACTACCAGTTCCGCACGTGCTGGTATGTACAATACTGACCGACCGCCGTTTCATACAGTGCCAATGGCGTCATTCGATTGCAGTATGGAGGGGCATGGGATCAGCACAGCACTCTCTCGGCGGTTTTTAGCCCCTACTTCGCATGTAGTAGCTCCTCAATTAGCATCACGAGGCTCAGAGCGCCAAGATCCAGCGCCCCACCTAGGAAATATCTCCAGCCGTACCGGGAAATGGTCTCGGGCTATCAGCCTAGCAGTTAGACATGCAAACCACTCAGCAACGGAGGTGAACTACAATATTAAGATTCTATCAAAAATATTTTTACAGCGTTTTTCGTTGCTAGCACTAAAGTTAGGACAAATTCCATATAAGCAAATGACAGAACATCCTTGTGAGTTAATCATCTATAAGCTATTAGTCACACAATGCGAGGTTGCTGACATACTTATCCACGCATTACGATCTTCACTTACATCTGCGTCTATACACAACAAGCCACCACACGCTGTGTGACGGAGTGTACTTGCTGCACAATTTGCCCTCCGCCACACACCGTTGGCTGGCTTGCGGAGTATAAATGTAGATGTGGATGGTTTCTTGCTCTCCCTGTTCCATTCTTGACTGGTTTTTGGAAGAATGATTGTTGGAAAGTTTTTGTATGAACGCTATTTTCGCTAATTTTCTGATCGTAGTCCTTTTTAGAGACGTATGTCGGAGGAAGTACTATGTTACCTGACTTATTTTGTTCATTAAATGGCGGTGCGGAACTGTATCTAACTTCTTCTGAAAATCAAGGAACGCGGCAGCCAAGACTGTTTATCTCTTCAGAACATTATTTAACTCACCTAGATTCTAAATCAGTGTTCCTGTTAATAGAGGTGACTTCCTATTATATTCGTATTCATATTTCATCGCATATTTCTACCATATGGGCATGACTTCCCTATATCTTGCGTTAGTGCATGCGATAATGGCTATACCACTGTAGAAATAGAATCACATCTTTCCTTACTGGGATTGACACTGTTCATTCACAAATTCACCCTCCTTTAGGGGAAAACTCCGTACACTCCTCGACCCATAGCACAGTAGTTCTAATACCGTTTGCAGATGATCATATCGCAATTATGTAACTGGATCTCATGCGTGGCTCTCTCTTCTGTTACGGTCTGAATCCGCTCGATCTGACATTTTTCATCCACAACATTGCAATCTTGTATAGAACAGAGATGCGCTTGTATGATTAGTATAACTATTAGCAGCAAGGGTTCTTATTATTCTACGAAGCGCATTCCTCTACTCTTGCTGTCAGGTGTATCAGGAAGTAACACCTCGTTTAGAGTAACAGTGGCCTTCCTAGCTGGCGTAGATCAATTAGAGCGCCACTTAGGAGCATTAATTTGACAGCATCTACACGGATTGGAGGACAAGTCTCAAAGACCGTAGGAATTTTTTCGGCACATCGTTGTCTCTGAATATGATGTTTAGGCAACTCTCCGTACTTGTTTCCTCTATAAGGGCAATAGTCATCGTCTCCCTCTTCGACATACAGCACTTTACACATCATACAGATGGGACTTTGGTTCCGCCAACTTCCTAGAATTCAAGTCATATGCCAAAATGTGATCTATTACAGAAACTACACTATATTTATTGTTTCTACTGCTGCTACAAGTAATGTAAGAATGAAAGATAAAATTTCAGAGTTGTGAACTGAATGCAGTATTAGAAAAAACAGAAATTCTTCCGGAGAACTTTCATGCGTAGCTACAGCGTAACGTTAGAAGATAAGGTGCCAACATAAATCATCAAAGTATCATGTGTCACAGACTCACAGTTCCTACAGCTCTTGAAAAATACTGTCAACAAAGATAGAGGAAAAACGATGTATGCGATTTGGCTGGCGTGTGCTTTGTAGGAAGCATCACAGAGAAAACATGAGGTTATTTTTACAGCTTGCGACTCTCAGATCTTTTGAAACGAATCATATCTTGCGCTGGAAGCGGACACGCGCCACGTGGAGAGACGTAGAGCTCCCGTACCACAGACGCCACCAGGATGCGCCTACTGAGGTAAACAGACCTATTAACCCCTGTGTACGTTGTTGTAACATAGTAATATCTTCACAATGTAAGCATAATCTCTTGATAAACGTAAATTTCACAAGGGATAAGTTGCATACCGTTTATACAGGGGTACCCAACCTTTTTCAGAACATTACCTCTGAGTGCAATCAGACATTACCTCCCGCCCTTGCTCCACATTATCACCAACTTTGGTAACTAAACTGTAGAATGGAAGAATTATCCTGGAACACTTCTATTTGTAAAAAGATGGCAGATTAATGGCATTTAATGTGTGTGTGTGTGTGTGTGTGTGTGTGTGTGTTTGTGTGTTAGAATGAATGGCGAAGGAATTAGTGGTGCACCGCAAGTGCTACCCACAACTCCTTCTCAGAAAAGAAAGCTAACTAACCACAGTGAGGCTACACAATTGTTACGAAACATGCATCCTCTGCATCACTCCTCTCCATTGATGCACTTGCTTGACCTGTGCACTACAACCCCATTTAAAATCAAGGAAGTTCAGATGTGTGCACTACACTTATTGTTCGTAAATAGCTTCGCTGCTGCACTCCCTACTTCTAAAATGGCAGAAATTGGACTAATTCAAGCTGATAATATTATGTGTCTAACCTCTCTAATAATAATAATAATTATTATAATAATAAAACTGTGTACAGCGCTATAGTAGCCGGTATGTAGTTACTGCTGTAATGTGCTGTCAATTAACTCATTTGTTTGCATCGAAGGGAGAAATGAAGCAATTTCTGGACAACTGCAGTTACTATCTACAACTTGGAGAAGACATTTTCTTGAGATATATAGCATTTGTTACTTATATCTCACTCTCATCATCAGCGATGTACGGGCCAAAGCACAACATATGCGTGTGGTGGTTGGATTATGTATGTGAAAAACTGGTAACCTCCACCGCATTAACGCAACTAACTGAGGAAAAGTGATTATTGATAATTAATGCAATCAACATCAGCCTTACAAACTATGATAACAGTAATTATCTTTTCAAAATGATTTATTTTCGTGACTGAAACAGTATCGAATTGTTTAGTCTTTACTCTCTATAGGATTTAATTTTACCGCTCAGGAATAATTTCCCCCAGTTTGAGAGCCACTGATTTACAACAGTGTGCCGATTGCACCACAGACAATGCCTTTATCCGGCTCACGACTGCCAATCTGGGATGTCTTCAATATTTGTTTGGTCCCCCCAGTTCCTGCTCTTTATGTAGATGTTTTGTGAATTTTTGGTCGAGAACAATACTACAATTACGCCCCAACCAACATATTTGCCAGACATAGTCCCATAGAACTTTCCAAAACAAAGGAAATCTTAAAAGTTTTCGGTGTACAAGCATACAAATGAGACAAAAACTGCATCTCTGGGAGAACTAAAAGCTATCCCACAGTTCGAGTTCTCGTGGAGTTTCGTGGATTGAGAAAAGAGCTGACAAGTGAATATTATCTAATGGAAATTACAATGAAAGTAAAAGATCGTCACACCAAGAAGATGTTGAGCAACATAAACGAAAGTTGGTAGGCATGTTTCTACATCGGAAAGAGGACGTCAATGCAGATTTGGAGCCAGTCCCATAAGAACGGTGCTCGTAGTGCCACTATTAAGCAAATCCGTTTTGGTTTAAATTCACACTGAAACGGTCGTGAGCTTTGGTTACCTTTGAGATTGGACGTGGTGAGTTGATGTTAGGCAAGAATGGCTTTAAGGCGACAAAGACACCATTATCAACACCTCGCTACCTCAATGAGCTTGAACCACGTCTGGCCGAGCGGTTAAAGGCGCTACAGTCTGGAACCGCACGACCGCTACGTCGCAGGTTCGAATCCTGCTTCGGACATGGATGTGTGTGATGTCCTTAGGTTGGTTAGGTTTAAGTAGTTCTAAGTTCTAGGCAGACTCAAGTGGCAGACTCTGCAAGAGAGGCGCTCTGCATCGCGGTGTAGCTTGCTCGCCAGGTTTCGAGAGGGTGCGTTTCTGGATGAGGTATCGAATATATTGCTTCCCCCTACTTATACTTCCCGAGGAGATCACGAATGTAAAATTAGAGAGATTAGAGCGCGCACGGAGGCTTTCAGACAGTCGTTCTTCCCGCGAACCATACGCGACTGGAACAGGAAAGGGAGGTAATGACAGTGGCACGTAAAGTGCCCTCCGCCACACACCGTTGGGTGGCTTGCGGAGTATCAATGTAGATGTAGATGTAGATGTAGACTTATGACCACAGCAGTTGAGTCTCATAGTGCTCAGAGCCATTTGAACCATGTCGTCTAATAGGTCTACGAGAAGTTGGATGTTCCTTCTGCGATATTGTAGAAAGATTTGGCAAAAGTGTAGCAGTTGTACATGATTACTGGCAACGGTGGTCACGACAATGTACGGTTGCAAGAAGACTAGTCTCCGGTAGATCACGTACCAATACCTAGAGGCAAGAGCATCGTATTCGGCGTATGGCTATATCCCATTGTACTGCATCTGCAGCAGCTATTTGAGTAGCAATTGGCATCACAGCGACACAACGAACTATTACAAATCGGTTACTTCAAGGGCAGCTCCAAGCCGGACGCCTTGCAGCGTACGTTCTTTTGAGCCGAAACCACCACCATTTGCAACTTCAGTGGTGTTAAGCGAAAGTTCATTGGATGGCAAGTTGGAGGTCTGCTGTGTTTCTGATGAAAGCTGGTTCTGTCTCGATGCCAGTGATAGCAGTGTGTTAGAAGGAGGCCTATTTGCGTGCTGGACACACTGGACTTACACCTGGGTTTATGTTCTAGACTGCGATTTCGTATGACTGCAGGAGCACTATCGTGGTTATCTCTCGCATCCTGACTGAAAAACTGTACGTCAGTCTGGTGATTCGACCTGCTGTGCCGCCATTCATGAACAGCACTCCCGGGGGTGTTTTCCAACAGGATAAAGCTCGCCTCCATACCGCTGTTGTAACTCGACATGCTCTACAACGTTGACATTTTGCCTTGGCCTTCTAGACCGCCAGGTCTGTCTCCAGTCGAGCACATATGGGACATCATCGGACAACTCCAGCGTCATCCAAAAACAGCGTTCACCGTCGCTTTGTTGAGCGACCAACTGCAACAGGCATGGAACTCCATCTTACAAAATGACATCTCGCATGTGTACAACACAATATATGCACGTTTTCATGCTTGCATTCAACATTCTGGCATTTACACCGGTTATTAACGTACAGCATTTCACATTAGAAACGGGTTATCTCGCTCTGAGGTCCTGCAGTGTTAATAACTTAAATATGTTACCTAGGCTAATGCATTCACGAAATTTGATTACTCTCCATTAACACATTAACTGTCTTTTGGTATCGGCCAGGTTAGCCGAGAGCGCTAATGCTCTGCTTCCTGGACTCGGGTAGGCGCGCCGGTCCCGGATCGATTCCGCCCGGCGGATTACCGACGAGGGCCGGTGTGCTGGCCAGCCTGGCTGTGGTTTTCAGGTGGTTTTCCACATCCCATAGGTGAATACTGGGATGGTCCTCACGTCCCGCCTCAGTTACACGACTCGCAGATATTTGTAACACGTTCGCTCTATTTAATGATTTACACTAGATGCAGACAGCTGGGGTACACTGATTCCGTCCAGGGGGGTACGGGGTGGCGGAAGTAAGGGCATCCGGCCACCCTTCCAATTAACTATGCCAAATCCGATTGTAACAATGCTCACCCTGCCAAATCTGCAGGATAAGGCACAAGCGAAAGAAGAAGATGAATTGATTTTTGGTGTTACGATTTTTTTACATTAGGATTATTTGAAGGGACATAGACGATAAATAAAATTACTTAACAAAACTCGCAATTCTCTGAACACATCTCCCACATATATCACATTTACCTCTTTGTCACGTTCAGGTAACTAGCTTGCTGTTTTCAGTCACCTTGCTAGTTTAAGCGAAAAGAAATATCTATAAAAATTTCAACCAGTCTTAGATACGTCTTCCCTCACGTTGCGGAATCGCAACAAAAATAATGTAACTTCTAGTTTTGTCTGTCTGTGGCCCAACGAGAAGAAAAAACCTATCTGGTGTATCACCTAATCTATTTATTTGATTCATCCAACACAGTGTCGAGGAAACTGTGCACTAGCTATCGAACAAAGTAGCTAAGGATACCAGATGCTCCTTTGTACCTACCAGAGAGCGGTCTGAGGAAAATTAGAAAGAGTGAGAGCCTCTTAATAACACAGGATCCACTGGTTTTCGACGGCGATCCTGGATCGCACTAAGAAGAAAACATGGGAATTTTCCAGTGCTATAGATGACAAATGTACTTATTATCCGACATAGCCCCAAACTGGATAAATGCGCTTTGTATAACGTTTATCCTGTGAGAAAATTCGAAGCTTCAGGGATTCTGGAAGGTATAAGTAAAATGTTACTATAGTTGATGTAACTTTTTCATCAGACTACAGCATGTTAATAACAATTCAGACTCCAAATACCCAAGTTTTCCCATTGCCAGAGCAAGATATAACACTCGGGGCAGCTATTCCAAGTTCCTAGGTGTGTATAGCGATGTAAACTTAAACTAGTAAAACCATATAGCAGAGCTGCAAAAACATTTAGGATCGATTACTTTTGCTATAACAATAATTGTAGAGCTGCAAAAAAGGTTTAGGATCGATTACTTTTGCTATTAGGATAATTGTCAACTACGGGTGTACAGAATTCAGTAAGTAAAGTTATTTTGCATATTTTCATTCCCTGTTGTTCTATGTGATAATACTACGGGGTGACTCATCACTTTAAAAAATATGCAATATGTAAAAGAGAATAATTAAAATTCTGTGTAGAATTCACCCATGACGTCTTTCAGATATCTTCTGAAGCAGCTAGGAATATTATTCACAGCTTCATAGTACATTTATTTACTTATGCAAAATGTTAAAAAATGCACCACAGTTTGGGAGTAGCAGAGATATTTACAAGTAAAACACTAGAAGAGAAAATGTTCTATTACCCTTTACTGAATCTAACTTTGGTACAAAAAGTGGTGAAACATGCAACTATAAAACTCTTTGATAATCTGCTTCCGAAAATAAAATTTCTAACAGATAGCAGGGTGGTCAGAAACAGTCTGAAAAGCTTGTACAGTGTTGCAGGGCAGGTTGTGCTGAGAAATAAGAAAAAATTCCAGACGTTGCGCCGTTTCCGAGTTATTTAATATTGAAGTTAGCTAATCAGGTCGCTGCGCGAGCTAATTCATGCCGCCAGATACAATTAGTGTCAGCTGTTCTTGTAGCGTAGACGATAGCGCACGAGATAGCTAGCCTTTGGCTCGGTTTCGATCCTTACTACCATCGCGGATCCAATTTTTGTGTCGCTCTCGTCTTCGACTTTAGGAAACCGGACGACAAAGACGTTTTGCGACACTGTCTCTGGTGGATCGCCTGAATTTGCGTGTTGATTAACTCGTGAACGTATCGAATTAATTTTTAACAATTATTTTTCAGCACAACCTACCCTACAACACCGTTAAGTACTGTTTCTGACAACCCTGTATACAAAAATTCGCCCTGAGTATGTTAGTGCTCGCAGAACTCGAAAAGTCGTCGGTGGATTGACATGAAATATTGACAAAACATTGCATTAATATACGCGTGTGTTATTATATACCTGTTTGAGCAATTTGTACATACGAGGGGCGTTCACTAAGTAATTTTTTTATCAAAAAATGCGGAATTTGTTGTGGGACATAGTGGAATATTTCCGCTTCAACCCTTCCAGTTTCTCGAAGTTCCGATAAGTGGTGGCACTATACGTAGCCTTCAAAATGGCGTCTGTAACAAAGGTCCGTTCCAAGCAGAAAGCTGTCAGTTAGTTTCTTTTGGCGAAAAGCCAGAGCATACGTGCTAGGAAACTTGACAGTGGACAATAGCACGGTGAATCGTTGGTCGAGGCGTCTGTTATCATCGCAAAAAGGTCGCGCAGATTGGTTGGATCTCGCGCGCGCAAGCCGGCCGCACACAGCTGTGATTCCTGCCAGGTTGGAACGTGTGGACACTCACATAAGTGGTGATGGACGGGTCACAATCAAACACCTCACTGCTTAACTGGACGTCTGTCATGGTAGTGCTGCCACACTTGTCCACCAGATGGTGTGTTCCCGCTGGGTTCCTCGACACCTTACAGAAGACCGTAAATAGTAACGAAGGATCATCCATGCAGAAATTCTTGCGCGTTACCAGGTTGATCGCGACAATTTTTTGTTGAACATCGTCATACACCATGAAACATGGATTTATCACTTAGAATCGGAAGAAAACGACACTCAATGGAGTGACGCCACACTACCTCTCCTCCGAAGCAAAATTCAAAGCCGTACCCTCAACCGCCTAGTCTTGGCGACGACCTGCTGGGAATCTGAAGGGGTTATTTTGTTTGATGTCCTCCCTCATGCTGCATCGATCAACTCGGAAGTGTATTGTGATTGGGCTAAGCTTAGGAAATTGAAGAAATGACTTCAGCGAGATCGTTAAAAAAAAATGCGAACGAACTTCTCCTTCTCCATGACAAAGCAAGGCCTCACGCAAGTTTGCGCATCCGAGAGGAGCTCAAAAAATGGTTCAAATGGCTCTGAGCACTATGGGACTTAACATCTTAGGTCATCAGTCCCCTAGAACTTAGAACTACTTAAACCTAACTAACCTAAGGACATCACACAACACCCAGCCATCACGAGGCAGAGAAAATCCCTGACCCCGCCGGGAATCGAACCCGGGAACCCGTGCGTGGGAAGCGAGAACGCTACCGCACGACCACGAGATGCGGGCGAGAGGAGCTCAAAAAACATCATTGGACTGTTCTTCCTTATTCACCCTACAGCCTGGATCGCACCTTCCGACTTCCATCTGTTTGGCCCAGTCAGGGGTGCACTTCACGGGAAGCTGTAAGTGGATGGTGGAGAGGTTTTGATGCAACAAGACGTTGGCTCCGACGCCGATCGGTGAAGTAATGACATGCGGGCATACAGTCCCTCCCAGTAAGGTGGCATAAGGCGTTCGCATTCAAAGGAGATTGTGTTCAAAAATAGAGTTTTGTAGCCAGAAGAGTGGCAAATAATTTGGTGTATTGGAATTCTGAGAAAAACCAACTTGCTTTCAGAAAAAAAGTGTTACATTACTTACTAAACGCCCCAGGTAACTGAGTTTTCTGGGTCGATGCGCTATCGTTATGAAAATTTTTATGTCGTTTGTTCTCTGTGCACCCTCTCATGTACGTTTCATAAATTTAGATCAGAGGACATGGATAATATTCAGAAAGATTTTATCCTTTGAAAGGCAATAAATAAGAAGAATTACTTTTTCATATCAGGAAATGCTGATGATAACCTTTTGTGAGGTTACAGGCCACTTGATAATTTTTTCTCTGTTTGTAGGGTGAATTGGTGGACCTAGACAGGCAACAGTGAACCAATTATTTTCCTGTTCAGTGCTAGGCAACAACAATGAAAGAAGATCACATAGACGGATAAGTTGCAGTGTGCGTTCCCCCATTACAGCGGTGGTGTACGATTCTATCGGAAACCGCATGAAGTGATGCGATGTCAGAATTGTTTGATGAAAACTTTACGACCATGAGAGTCTCTGTGTGCAACTATTCTTCCCTCCGTGTAAGGTTAACACAACCCTGTTATGAATATCTTTCGCAACATCGAGCCAGGCGTACGTCCTGAGTTCCTCCTCCGACTAATGACCGTGAGTTATGGGATTGCACCCCGTTTTCGATTACACGAGTTCGATGCCACGACACGTCACGCTATCACCGGAGCGAAATGTAATTTAACTGCAATGAGTATATACGTGTTCCATTGTTTCTAGCAACTGCAGCACGAAAGAAGATTCATGTAACTAAAATGAAGTTTTTACTACAACATCACACAAATGATAGTGATTAGAGAGGTGTTTGCAATATCTGACAATAACAATTCAGTATGACGTGAAGCTTCAGTCAGGGTCTCTAAACGTCGTTGTGTAGAATCAAGAGGACCAGGTCAAGTTCCTCGGTAAACACCTTTTGCACGGCTTATATATCACTGACCATGATCTGTAGAAACAAATCATCCTCAGTGATTTCGTAGGGATCTAAATCTAATTTCTTCAACATACGTAGTCCACAAACCAATATACGGTGCATGTTTGATATTACTTCGTATTAAAACTGTAGATTTGCTGTCCTGTTGTATTCGGGTACTGAGCAAGGAAAATAATTGTCTTTATACTTCAGTACTCGCCGATCTTTTTCTGGTGAGCCCTACTCGAAATACACTGTGGTGGTGGCGTTATGGTACCAGTCTACTTCGAATACAGCTTCTTTAAATTTATCTGATAGGGTTTCACGACAATTACCTAGCATCCTTCCAAATATTTCCATATAAGATCCCTGAACATTTGTGATACAGTGTCCTATGGGTTGCACCGACATGTTACCATTGTTTTGGTGCGGCTCTGAATTCGCTCGATGACTATCGCCATACCTACGTAACAGCGATCGCAATAACTACGACGATTCTCTTGACTTGCTCACACTATCTTCTTGTCTGAGATTGCCATTACAGATGTGGTGAATGAATCGCAGACGAACTAAATCCGAGATATATTCTTTGAGAAGCATGCGCACCAACTAGTAGATTATGAAAACAGTGGAACCTGTCGTTCTTCAAAGATGACTTGCATATTCATCGGGAATTGTGACCGGATATTGTCACTGAAACAGTGAATTGGAGTTTCCTGACTCGATGTCTAAGGCCACCCTTCATGTAGCTACTACTCTCAACATTTGGGGGCCATACTCAACGCACTCCACAGACTGTAGTACAACAATAAGAGTGTTTCGTCTGTGGGCTTTTGTATTCGGAAGGTGTTTCAGCAATCTTACGTGCGTGCTGTTGGAAGATGATTTCACATTTCCATTGTGTGTAGCCAGTGTTACTGAGTTGGCAAAATAGGTTATGCGTGGAACCGCAGATAATTCCAACAACTCATAGATATTTACGAAAGAAAATGGGACGTTTAAGATAATGATTATCATACAAAATTAAACAAAAGGAAATAATGTTTGATAGTGGATCGCAAGTGGTATTGCATGAGAAGTGCAGCATTGCGTCATACAGTGCAACTTCTCCTGCCAACCACTCTCTCTAATGCAGTCATGTTCCATATTATTCTGTCAGACTCCAGTCTAGCGTCAATCATATACTCGGAAAAGCTGTTCCCTTTAATCAGGAAAGCAGTACAGTTCGTCGCCATCACTCATATCTACGAAGCCCATCGCAGCCTACTCTTCTCCATTCACACAAGCAATTCGAAGAGCCTCATTTACCTCTGTCTATAATTTTGCGACACTTAGAAATTCTTTTGTGCCACAGAGACGCTTGCAATAAAGTTCAAAATCGAACATTTTTGGTTAGGCTGTACTGCGACTATTTTCGATATCGAATGAAACAACTTTACTGTTGTTACCAGTCATCATTTATCTCCATAGTGCATTTCGAAGGTTTAAACCTCCATTATTAGGTGGATCTATGTGGTACAACTTTACAGTAACCTGTGGTACTGCGTTGTGGACACACACACACACACACACACACACACACACACACACACACACACACACACACACATACAAACCTAATGCAACATTGTAAAAACAAGCAAGTTGTTGTTTAGGGCATATATATAAACTCTGTCACTGTCGGCAACATAATTATTACGTTTAATCCTTCTAATATGCCACACCGATTACATGGATGGGCACAAAATATTAAGTTAGGTAAACTTGACGGAAATGGGTCTCTTTACACTGGAGATATCTGCACTTGCATTCTGTTCATCTACGCAGCCAAAGATCCACACAATACTTTGATACATGCTGTAACAATGTTTTATTTTTCTGTATGTTCTTTGCACTTACTAGAGCATAGATGCCATCATTGTTGACACAGTATTTACAAAGTGTGATGGTGTAAATGATGTAACACGGTAGGGAATTGGAGCCTGTAACCACTTGTGGTGCATTTTCTTATTTATTTAACTTTCATATTTATATTTTCGTTCATACTTTCAATCAAAGTTCTCCACAAAAGTATCAGCCATGTAATAAAATAGTTTTTTTTTTGTTTTTCTCTACTAGACAGTGCCACAGAACAATTCGCAGTCTTAACAAAACACACACACGCCAAATTAACCCACATAAATTCATCTGTTAATGGAGGTTTAAACCTCCGAAACGCGTTGTGAATATAGAAAACAGTCACTGATGACATTAAACTTGTTTCATTCGATACACTAGAGTGCTAAAATCTTCATGTGATGGAAGAATAGGGATTCGTTAAATGATTTTTCTCCGAAGCAGTGAATGGGGTTGTGCACACTGTTGTATTGGAAACTTATGGGGCCAAACTGCTGAGGTCATCGGTCCCTAAGCTTACACACCACTTTATCTAACTTACACTAACTTACGCTAAGGACAACACACACACCCATGCCCAAGGGAGGACCTGAACATCAGACGGAAGGAGCCGGGCGCACCGTGACAAGGCTCCAGAGACCGCGCGATTACTCCGCGTGGCCCTGATGTATTCATATACAGGTTGTTTCCAAATTTCTATCACAGCCTTCTATGGGTAGCAGTGGGACTTAGTAGATAAAGCTCTGATAAGCAACCCACGTTCAGAGGTGTATTATTTGTGTATAAAATAAGTTTTAAGACAGGTGAAAAATGGTTCAAATGGCTCTGAGCACTATGGGACTTAACATCTGAGGTCATCAGTCCCCTAGAACTTAGAACTACTTAAACCTAACTAACCTAAGGACATCACACACATCCATGCCCGAAGCAGAATTCTAACCTGCGACCGTAGCGGTCGCGCGGCTCGGTTCACTTTCAAATCTCTCGTTTCACGGAACGCGCCGTAATAGTTCAGCTGCACAAAGCATGTACCGAGAATGTTTCCTGATCGTCTTAGCCCGTCTCATACTATTTTCGTCTGACTACAACAACGGCTGCGAGAAACCTGTACGTTATCAACAATGCGGGTTGATTGTGTAACTCCAGGCACGTGCACCAGGGTTTGTGAACCGTGCGAATGAAAGCATATGTCGCAGATACACCTTGTGCAACGAACAGCAGGGTGACCACGTGGAACAACTCCTTAGAGCACGCAGGTCAGTCATCACTGTCACCGCTGTGCGCATATCCTGAAATGGGAAATACGGAAGTGATTTCATCTTCAAACTTCTTTTACAATCAAACGGTAGACTACATTTCTGGATATGAATTCCTTATCGAAACTGTATCTCCTAACCGTCTACACCCCTACAAGCCCGTAAAAGGAAATGCGGAACACCGTGTGTAACTATGATATGCATATATACACGTAACATGAAAACCATAGTGAAAAAATACATGTTTGGTTCCATTCTGTCTGGAAAAACTGGTGCTTCTAATATCGATTATTTCAGACTCATGAGAACACATACTGGTAACATAAACAAGTAACTTCATGCTGTGTAACACAATTATAAGATCACTTTTTCCAAAACCCCTTAATTGTGCCTTATTGCGAAGTGTAACTTCGAAATTTGTCTCAAAGGTGCCTGCAATCTTCGTCTCTAATGGTGCAAATGCCCTCGAGTTCACACTCCGCCTCGATGACGCTTCAAACAGCAAGGTGTCGCACGTGCAAAAAAATGGTCGGAGCTCCGTAGTGCATGTGACATATAAGGTGGATTAAAGATGTCACATTGACACGAAATTTCACTAAAATTATGCCCAACGCCACCGTGGAAGTGTCACAGGATATTATGGGTGCCCAAGATAAGATATCAGAGACACCGTCGCTCCAAATTGACACAAAAAAGCATCAAGGTGTGGCATGAAAGGCGTCAATGAAACCATCTCATCCCTTGGGGCGTTTATTTCCGCACATTTCGCGGTCGAAAACGACAGTTCTGAGTGCGGTGAGCAACGGAACAACGTTCTTGACAACCTTCGACGCTGCTGACACCACCAGACTTTCAACCGCTGTCTAGGAACATTGTAGGGCTGCATTCCCATTCGTTGTGATCGCACCCCTTCGATATGCATCGCGACAGCACTTTTGATATCGTGTACAGGTTGGAACCAACACGGACTATTCAAAGTCATTAGACGAAATTTGAACGTGATCCAAAGCAGCAAAGTGTGTTTATGCTTTTTCAGGCCTTTTGTTTCACTCCCTCTCGTGTCTTGATCACGGAGGAGTGTGACATTGACATATGCGTGAATTAACCGGCAAAGGGCATCCCTAAGCCCTCCCTCCCCCTCCTCCCCACCCCTTCCTGTTTGGCCACACGGCACCACTGACGTTTATTGAGTATGTTAAAAATGTGCCTTTATAGAGAAAACCTGTAAAGTAGTCCTAGGTGTCTGCAGGCAGGCAACTGAAATCGGACAGGTGTCAATTTAAAACTCTAAGTAACGTTGGGCGGGTGCCACTGAGGCAGTTGCGGGATCTTTTAGGGCTGGCCACGGTGGCCTAGTGGTTCTAGGCGCTTCAGTCCGGAACCGCGCGACTGCTGCGGTCGCAAGTTCGAATCCTGCCTCGGGCATGGATGTGTGTGATGTCCTTAGGTTAGTTAGTTCAGGTAATTCTAAGTTCTAGGGGACTGATGACCTCCGATGTTAAGTCCCATAGTGCTCAGAGCCCTTTGAACCATTTGATCTTTGAGGGACACTTTGCCGTGTATTTCAATGTCGCACCCCTCCACGATCACGTCACAGGACGGCGCGCAACAGAATGACTGAAAAAATGTAAGCTCCCTTTGCTACTTCGGATCACGTTCAAATTTCGTCGAATGATTTTGAGCGGTCCCTCGTGTTTCCAACTTGTACAAGAGAGCAAAAATTGCGGTCGCGATACATTCCAAAGGGGTGCGATCGCATTCAATCAGTATGCAGCCCCACAATATCCTTAGAGCAGAGTTGAAACTTTCACAGTTGTCAGCAGTAAACAAGGTTGTCAAGTACATTGTCCTGTTGCTCATCGCACTGCAAACTGTCGGTTTCGACAGCCAGATGTGTTTGAATCAACGTCTCAAGGGGTGGACAGTTCCATCGACGCCGTTTATGTCACACGCTGAGGCTTCTTCATGTCGATTACGAGCTGCGGTGTGTCTGAAATGTTTTCCTCGTCCACTCATAAGAAGCAGCGTGTATTGACCTCTATTGTAAGAGGGTCAAAACAAGGGCTGAAATGTGGGTAAGATGGGCTGTGACGACCTTTCCATCGAGTGACACGTCCACGGTGGCGTTAGGCGGAATTGTGGTGAAATCTGGTGCGAGTCTGACATCGTTATTCCATCTAGCACGTCACATGAACTTCGGAGCTCTGACCTCCTATTGGCATGTGCGAAGTGTCATCGAGGCGGAATGTGAGGCTGCAGGGTGCCACGCTTTTGCACCGTTAGACTGGAAGGTTGTAGGCATCTGAGCCACATTCCGAAGTTATACGCCACAATGGGAGACAGTTAAGAGATTTCGAAAAGTCATGCTTTAATTGTGTTGTGCAATGCATTTTGTTGTAAATGCCGGCCGGTGTGGCCGTGCGGTTCTAGGCGCTTCAGTCTGGAACCGCGTGACTGCTACGGTCGCAGGTTCGAATCCTGCCTCGGGCATGGATGTGTGTGATGTCCTTAGGTTAATTAGGTTTAAGTAGTTCTAAGTTCTAGCGGACTGATGACCACAGATGTTGAGTCCCATTTTTGTTGTAAAGATTTATTTTATATGAAGACAACGGAGAGTAATTCCTTTAAAAAGGGTTTCAGTAGAGTAGTGAATGCTGTGCAGTCTTCTCTGACAATCGTTGATATACTTTGGTTAGGTACATCAAGCTCATGAAGCACTTTCCAGTATAAAAATGCGCAGAGTTATTGCAAACCTTTCGCTGTAAGATACACCGTTCTTGTAATTTTTGGCCTTCTTTTTTACTGCTGGTTCAGTCAGAGTGAAAAAGTGTTCAAAATCCTCGAATTACATTCGATAAAAATTTTCAAACTATCTGTTGCTGCCTGCAGTAAGTTCACTGCCATAGCCTTACGCTACCTTATGCTACTGGAGTTACCCATCGTCTATGGATACTCCTTTTCTATTTGAAGTGAAGTAACAACACGAACCACAGTTGCAGTTATGGAGCGCTCCGCCTTGGACCGTGCGCGTGAACCAACTGGAGCCTACAGAAACGTTTCTCCTCTCTGCGCTATTTTCCCAGGAACAACGCAGCGCAGCGCCTATGGTATGGACGCATCTTTACGTTGCGGTTTACCACTCAGCAGTCAACACGCTGGAGACTGAAAAGTTGGAAGGAAGGAGGAAAGATTAGTGTTTAACACTCCGTCGAGTGCCTGCAGCACCGCACCATTTCGCTCTGCGTCAGCGACAGGGTTGACATGCTCATTACAGTCTGGGGCGTTTGTGGTTTCTGGCCAGTTTCATGCCTCTCACCAGTCTAGTCGACCATAACAGACGGCGTCTAAGCGGTCTGCAGATGAATAGACGTAAGTTGCATTGCTCCAGCGAAGAATCAAATTGTGTACAAAACAAGAGCCTATTTCGGCTATGCACGAGCTCTCTGTCAACCTGTGCTGTGGTCACATTTCCTGATCCAACATCTATTTAGGATTCTCCTCTATCCACTAGCAGCTTTGGCACATCACTGCCCAAGTATTTACCCTCTTCGTTTAGAATTGTCACGGTGTTTCAATATATATTCTGAAGAGTGTGCATCACTTGACGTCTATGACTGTAACTTATTTTCAAATCATGGAGGCATTGCCGGCCGTTGTGGCCGAGCGGTTCTAGGAGCTTCAGTCCGGAACCGCGATGCTGCTACGCTCGCAGGTTCGAATCCTGCCTCGGGCATGGATATGTGCGATGTCCTTAGGTTAGTTAGGTTTAAGTAGTTCTAAATCTAGGGGACTGATGACCTCAAATGTTAAGTCCCATAGTGCTCAGAGCCATTTGAACCATTTGAACGGAAACATTAATCTGCTCTTTAGTGATAGATAGTTCCAGTTAGACAAGACAGGGTCAGAGTTGGCCTCCTTCAGCATCATATCTTTGCAATACTTTTTGTTGTTTATGGAACACTCTAACACACAGTATATGCTGTTGGGTTTATTTGTGACCACAATATCTGGATGTTGCAGTAATCACAAACGTTAAAGATAACAGCGAGAAGTATGTGTAAATAAAATGAGGAGCATTCAACTACATCTGCACGGAAGCAATAGTTTTCTGAAAAAAATATGTATTAAAAACTAAAGGCATTATTTATACCAACTGTCATTGTGTGGCGTCAGCGTTTAGTTGTTATTTTAAAGTATTTGTGCTTGCTTGGACGTGACTGTCATTCCAAGTCGAGTTTAGATGATTAAACTGCGCGCTTAAGCAGCTATATTCACTAATTTGCAATCTGCACTGTTATTCATTTATTTATCATGCTTTCCATGTGTAGCTTCACGTCGGCATTCTTAGAAATGTGAGTAAACTAAGACGAATAGTCGGGCACTCAGTCTAGCGACCCCTCAGGTTTATACGAATTTTTACTCTGTTCCGCTGAGTACTTCTCCGCCGTGTAATCCGTCCGGAAAGCCGTCAGATAGGTTCTGCTTTATCCATTTTTCGTATTCCATTGTCACATTCTTTAACGAAATATAGCACTTGTCAAACTCTTTGGTCAAATCCTCTGTGCTATGTTTTCGATCATTTATTTCACTTATTCGACGAAGTATGGATGTTCTGAACGTGAAAGACATCACACATTCGTATACGTTTAACTATTGAAATTTTACGGCCTGTCCACGGTTGCCGAGATCCGTACCATAAATTTCACAATCCTGTTCCCATCGGCGATGCTTGCAAGATTTCTTTTCTTTTTCCTTTAATTCCCGCAAGAATACACGACCTGTTCTTACGCTATGCTGACTTCACGCAGCCGCTCCCACGATACTTAACCGGTTTCTACCCATTTACACCTTAGGTCATTCTAACTTACTGAGTTATCCACTGCCGGGGAACCATGTAGCCGTCCTTATTTTGCAACATTGCTCTCTGCTGAAGAAACCGTGTATATTTAAATGGGAAGCTTATCGACGGACGATGTTTTATGGCTGAAGATTAGCAGTAGGTACTGTCACCACACACGACATTGTCACTGTTGCACTACTGATCTGCATAGAATACGTCTAGACACTATCTGCAACAGGCTGCATGTCTGTCGATAAAATGTATAAAATCTCAAATGTATAAAGCTCTAACACTCTGTGCTAACGTGTGATATCGTAACGTATTACTGAGTAAAGGCTTTGTCTAGACAGTTACATATCACCTTTCGTCATGACATGGTTTAGTTTTCAAAGCTTTTAAAATTATAACTGTGTATTAGAACAGTTTTTGATAGAACGTGATTAGGAATTCACCAAAATCTGTTGTATTGTATATTTATTTATCGATAACCAGTTTCGTTCAAGCGGTCAGAGAAGCAGGTATTTCAAGTTATTTATCTCTGATCAAATAGGTAGGAATTCAAGAAGATGGCACCTGGATAAACTGAAAGAACCAGAGGTTGTAGAGAGTTTTAGAGAGAGCATTAGGAAACAATTAACAAGAACAGGGAAAAGAAATACTATAGAAAAAGAATGGGTAGCTTTGAAGATGAAATAGTGAAGGCAGCAGAGGATCAAGTAGGTAAAAAGACGAAGGCTAGTAGAAATCCTTGCGTAACAGAAGTGATATTGAATTTAATTGATGAAAGGAGAAAATATCAAAATGCAGTAAAAGAAGCAGGTGAAAAGGAATACAAGTGTTTTAAAAATCAGATCGACAAGAAGTGCAAAATGGCTAAGCAGGGATGGCTAGAGAACAAATGTAAGGATAGAAGCATATATCACTAGGGGTAAGATAGATACTGCCTACAGGAAAATTAAATAGACCTTTGGAGGTAAGAGACCCACCTGTAGGATTATCAAGAGCTCAGATGGAAAAGCAGTCCTAAGCAAAAAGGAGTATGTAGAGGGTCTATACAAGGGTGATGTACTTGAGGACAATGTTATGGAAATGGAAGACGACGTAGATGAAGATGAAATGGGAGATATGAGACTGCGTGACGAATTTGACAGAGCACTGAAAGACCTGAGTCGAAACATTGCCCCAGGAGTAGACGACATTCCATTAGAACTACTGATAGCCTTGGGTGAGTCATCCATGACAAAACCCTACCATCTGGTGAGCACGATTTATCAGACAAGCGAAGTACCCTCAGATTTCAAGAAGAATGTAATAATTCCAATCCCAAAGAAATCAGGTGTTGACAGGTGTGAAAATAACCGAACTGTCAGTTTAATAAGTCACGAATGCAAAATACTAACACGAATTCTTTACAGACGAATGCAAAAACTGGTAGAAACCTACCTTGTGGAAGATCAGTTTGGATTCCGTAGAAATGCTGGAACACGCAAGGCAATACTGACTCTACGCCTTTAAGGAAAGACAAACCTACGTTTCTAGTATTTGTATACTTAGAGGAAGCTTTTGACAATGTTGACTGGAATACTCTCTTTCAAATTCTGAAAGTGGCAGGGATAAAATACATTGAGAGAAAGGCTATTTACAATTTGTACAGAGACCAAATGGCAGTTATAAGAGTCGAGAGGCACGAAAGGGAAGCAGTGACTGAGAAGGGGGGGAGACAAAATTGTAGCCTATCCTCAATGTTATTCAATCTGTATACTGAGCAAGCTGTAAAGGAAACAAAAGAAAAGTTAGGAGTAGGAATTACAATCTATGGAGAAGAAATAAAAATTTGGAGGTTTGTCGACGACATTGTAATTCTGTCAGAGGCAGCAAAGGACCTGGGTGAGCAGCTGAACGGAACGGACAGTGTCTTGAAGGGAGGACATAAACAAAAGCAAAACGAGGATAATGGATTCTAGTCGAATTAAATCATCTGATGCTGAGGGCATTAGATTAGGAAATGAGACAATTAAAGTAGTAAATAAGTTTTGCTATTTGGGGGCAAAATAACTGATGATGGTCGAAGTAGAGAGGATATAAAATGTAGACTGGCTAAGGCAAGGAAAGCGTTTCTCAAGAAGAGAAATTTGTTAACATCGAGTATAAATTTAAGTGTCAGGAAGTCCTTTCTGAAAGTATTTGTATAGAGTGTAGCTATGTATGGAAGTGAATTATGGACGATTAATAGATTAGACAATAAGAGAGTAGAGGCTTTCGAAACGTGGTGCTATAGAAGAATGCTGAATATTACATGCGTAGATCTCGTAACTATTGAGGAGGTACCGAATAGAATTGGGGAGAAGAGGAATTTGTGGCACAACTTGACTAGGAGGAGGAATCGGTTGGTAGGACACATTCTGAGGCAGCAAGGGACCACCGGTATAGTATTGGAGGGAAGGGTGGGGGAGTAAAAATCGTAGAGGGAGACCAAGTGATGTATACACCAAGCAGATTCAGCGGGATGTTGGTTGCAGTAGTTACTCGGAGATGGAGAGGCTTGCACAGGATAGAGTAACATGGAAAGCTGTATCAAACCAGTCTCTGGACTGAAGACCACAACAACAACATCTCTGAAGCTACGAATCCAGTAATCTATATGAATAAATGATTTTAGTGATCTTGGCAGTTGAAAATTTCTTCATAGTTCAAATTACTATAGATTATTCTAATTTTTAAGTCGTCAGTTTAGGACACGACTGTGGCGAGGTGTGCCGAACAGTGCAATGGACTATCAATGTATACACTTCGTGACTACTAGCAAAATGGGTAAGATTACAGATGCATGTACAAATGACAGGTGGGCATGTTAAAAAAACGTGGGCGAAACCCGTGACCAGCCTTTTGTCCTGACTGTAAGTAGAGTGAGGCCTTTCCTCGTTGCGTCTTTGTCAAATTGTTGACACCATTTGACTACGGCTGGGCCCGTCACTGTACTTGGTCCATCTGCTTTCACAAATGCAGTATGAATCTACGTGTGGTTTAAATTATCCAACAAAAATCGTGCTGTGTCACGTACTTGAGGTTTGGAGTATGTTTCCAGCTGCCACGCTATTTCACTCTTACACAATGATGCACGTGTTACCTATAGCACAGCAGAACTGTATCTGTAGCCAGGAACATTACCCCTCTTCTGACAATATTTCGCAATGGTCTTGGGATGACATGTGCTATTTACTTTTTGAAGGGTAGGTGACTCGCATGAAGTGTTGAGTGCTTTTGCCAAGGGATTTCAGACTGATTCCGTATTTCTGGATTTCCGTAAGGCTTTTGACACTGTACCACACAAGCGGCTTGTAGTGAAACAGCGTGCTTATGGAATATCATCTCAGTTATGTGACTGGATTTATGATTTCCTGTCAGAGAGGTCACAGTTCTTAGTAACTGACTGAAAGTCATCGAGTAAAACAGAAGTGGTTTCTGGCGTTCTCCCAGATAGCGTTATAGGCCCTTTGCTGTTCCTTATCTATATAAACGTTTTGGGAGACAATCTGAGCAGCTGTCTTAGATTGTTTGCAGATGACGCTGTTGTTTATCGACTAACAAAGTCGTCAGAAGATCGAAACAAATTGCAAAACGATTTAGAAAATACATCCGTATGGTGCGAAAATTAGCAGTTGACCCTAAATAACGAAAAGTGTGACGTCATCCACATGAGTGCTAAAACGAATCCCTTAAACTTCTGTTACACGATAAATCAGTCAAATCTAAAGGCCGTAAATTCAACTAAATACGTAGAAATTACATTTACGAACAATTTGAATTGGAAAGAACACATAGAAAACGTTGTGCGGAAGGCTAACCAAAGACTGCGTTTTACGGGCAGGCCATTTAGAAAATGTAACAGATCTACTAAGGAGACAGCCTACACTGCGCTTGTCCGTCCTCTTGTAGAATACTGTTGCGCGGTGTGAGATCCTTAAAGGATAGGATTGTCGGTGTACACCGAAAAAGTTCAAAGAAGGGCGGCCGGTTTTTTATTATCGCGAAATAGGGGAGAGAGTGTCATTGAAATGGTACAGGATTTGGGGTGGACATAATTAAAACATAGGCGTTTTTCGTTGGGGCGGAATCTTCTAAGAATTTCCAATCACCAACTTTCTCCTCCGAATGCGAAAATACTTTGTTGACACCGACCTACATAGGAAGAAACGATCACCATGATAAAATAAGGGAAATCATAGCTCGTACGGAAAGATATAGGTGTTCGCTCCTTCCGCTCTCTCTACGAGACTGGAATAATAGAGAATTGTGAAGGTAGTTCGACGAACCCTCTGTCAGGCATTTAAATGTGATTTGCAGAGTATCCATGTAGATGTAGATGTAGATGTAGCCTTGGAAACGGTCGCTTGACCGAAACTCGTTGTCGACAAATAAATATACATGACAGCAACTTCTTGTGGTTACGTGGTCCTGCTATGAGTAAATTGGAGCTGTGCAGATGTTAACAGAAAATTTTTGAACAACATTTTTATTACAAAGTTACTAATAATCTTAGTGTAGCTGTTCCCACACACTTCAGCGTTATTATAGGAGGCGAAGTACTTGTATGAAACTTCAGCTCTTATTTCACAGCCTGTCCGATATCGCTACAGAGTGCTGACTCATTTTTGCCAACATTTCGTGGTTAGTTATACGGTCTAGAACGTACCAGACAGATTTGCTGGGAAGAAAGCCTTGCGTTTTCGCAACGGGAAGATGTTCTCCCGGTGTAGTTTCTAAGGCATCTTTGTCGAAAGGGGGTGGACAGAGAATCTCATTAGGGAGGGCGAAGGTCTCTTGAGGGGAGAGCAGTTTTCGCAGAAGCAAGGTTGTGGTCTGCTTCATGCCTTTGGCAGCAGAACCGGCGCCTCTCCCAGCACTGAAGCGGAAGGCGCCGTTCCGACACTGCCACCTCAAGTGAATAATTGAGCTCGACATTTTCGACAGCGTGGGTAGGTCGATTGCCTTCGTACCAAAATTTGGTATCTACAGTCGAACGAGTCGTCCCGCCACTACGCTTGGCGCGAAGAAAACTACCAATCGATCGCACAGTGCTCCAACACATTACCAACATCTTATTCGTTGAGGTGTTTATTGTATACCAAGAAAGGGAATTGTGAACAATGTTCCCCAGTTTCTTCATGGAATAAGCAACGCTCGCGTCCGCCACTTCAGCAACAGTACTATTTACTTCTCCCCTCCATATATCGTTCGTCTTTTTTGGAGATCTGTGTTTTGTGGTCACTCGATAACCACCCGCAGTGTAGGTCTCTTGTTTTCCTGCCGCTGTTTAGTGCTGCTGGGCGCACGGTTTGCTGATGTTGGGGATATGCATGTGTCGCATTGTGGTAGTATGACCCATATTCTGAACAGCTCATTACTTGCTTACTTTGACACACAACTTGTGTTGTTTAATTTGACTGTAATTTGTGGCATCTTGTTGTATCATTAACTATGATTTCGCGAGCTACCCTGATGAGTCGATCTTGTGCTTTGTACATACTGGCTCCCACACTTCTTGGTACCTCCCCAAAGTGTTAGCGTCATTTTGTAATTTGATTTGAGTTTTAGGGAACTTTGTCCTCTGGTAATTTTTATAATGATTTCTGTCAGATCATTAGAGCAAATAAATATCTTTTAATTGAGTCTTGACTTAGAGTGTGTGATCCATTACATTGTCCTACAGTTTTTCCCTGGTTAGGCGACCGACTAATAATAAATATAACCTGGTGCACACCTGAGCTCGGTGTTCTCACTAACGCGGTTATACTTGTACACAGTAACCGAGGCCGGCCGGAGTGGCTGAACAGTTCTAGGCGCTACAGTCTGGAGCCGCGCGACCGCTACGGTCGCAGGTTCGAATCCTGCCTCGGGCATGAATGTGTGTGATGTCCTTAGGTTAGTTAGGTTTAAGTAGTTCTAAGTTCTAGGGGACTGATGACCTCAGAAGTTAAGTCCCATAGTGCTCAGAGCCATTTGAACCATTTTGAACAGTAACCGAACTCAACGATCAGTGTATTAAGAATTCAGAGAAAGCATTGGACTTGCCCGCCTTTTATGACCAAAGATTTGTTTTACAACGAGCACTGAACTTAGACTCCTCGACTCTGATCTAGGACATGGACCAATATCAGCGAAATTGAAATTTAGTCTTACTTTACTTGGTATTTATTGAATACTACGAAATTATTTTATTAACAGAAAAGTTAGCTGTAAACAGTAATCATCATCAGGCATTTATAGATAAAGGACGGTGTTGAGCATCCATTTTGCTCCCGCATGTCATCTTACCACCTTCTGTTAGGTCGTCGTCTCGGTCATTTCTTGGCTCAATAAAGAATTTCAGTTTCACATTTATCACCTACCTACATTTCCCGTTCACCTCAATTTTATTTTTATTGCACATTTACTTACATCCTGCACTGTTTTCCGTACACATTTTCGTTTCCTTCTCTCTCTCTCTCTCTCTCTCTCTCTCTCTCTCTCTCTCTCTCTCTCTCTCTCTCTTCTCTCTCATAGTACATGTATCCTTACCTCGCTAATCCACACTCAGGTATTGTATGTTTTTCACCTCAAAAATGCACGTCTCACTGCGACAAGCCGAAACTGCTGATATACACTGGTTTTAAGCTTTCTGTTTAGGCTAAAGGAATCTAATTTATAGTAACAGTACTAGCTTCCGACCCGGCCTCGCACTGGTAGCACTAAATATCTATGTTCGGGTAACTTATCTGGTGTAGCGGTAATAGATTATGTACAAAAACCTTCTTCGTGTATCAGTTTATCTGTTATTGAAAACCGTATCTAAATCCTTCCAGTAGTTACATGACATTAGCCTTCATATACAGACAGAGAAACGTGGAAGGGGACTTTGATTCTGTAGCATATATAGATACATAGATTTAGTTTATCAAATGCACTCTAGGCCATTTTTACCCATCCGTTTATTTCTGTCCGACATACCGATTAAGTTACCACACTGTCGGTTTGTTAGACGACAAATATTTCTGGAAGCTCCGTCATAAGACCCGAGCGAGTTGGCCCATTGGTTAAGACAGTAGACTCGTATTGAGGAGGCCTTTGGTTCAAGTCCCTGTCCTGCCAGGCTGATTTTAGGTTTCCCGTGATTTCGTAAATTGCATAAGCCGAATTCTGGGAAAGCGCAGGATAGTTTGCCTTCCAGATTCTTCCACATCCCGAACTTGGCTCTATATGTAACGACCCCGTCATCGACGGGACTCTAATTTCCACTCTAACGTTCTCCGTCCGTCATGAGTACCACAGAATTGTAGCTGATGAAATCCATTGCTGCCTAGTGAAGAATTCATGTTTCAGAGAGTTTATGTAAATAATCGGGTGGCAATGACATGGGATAAATATTGTAACAGTAACTACAGGAATATTAAATAACTATTTTATTTCTGGAATTTCTGCTTCATTTATTGACAAATGATTTCCCTTAAATTATTTAATGTTTCATAAGCATAAAAGTGACAAATGGAAATATTGGTAGTGCCGATAGTGCACTTCTAAGTCTAATTAGTATTATAAGCTTCTTTCCTGTAATACTGCGTATCTGAAATAAAATTCTTATGGATTTTGTATATAAATCAACTTACTAATATTTCAACACGTTTTAAGTAGAATTAATTATGGTGGAATACAGGAAATGTACAAAGTTATAGGTGAAATGGATGTATTTAGTGACGTCTATGTACTCCTTTATCTCTTCCAGTAAATTTTAGTAAGTATCTACCTCATTTAATGAAATAAAAGACAGAACTATCTCAATGCATAGTTGTTTTACATTCACACTACCCACCTTACAGTGAGAGGTTGTATAGCTATTATATCCGCTATTCCGCTGTTCCATTCGCAAATGGAGCGACTGTAGGGAAGCCTCTGGATGAGTCCCATTTTCTCTGATTTTGCGGTCATACTGATTTCTCTAGCTGCTATGGAAGGAAGTGATACGTTGTCCGACTCCTCTTGGGACATACGCTCTCTGAATATCAACAGCAAACTTCTCCGTGACACACAACGTTTCTTTGTAGCGTCTACCAGTGGACCTGGATGAACATCTCCATAACGGTCTCACACTTGGTAGTGGAACACGAGACACAACGCTCCTCTCTTCTTTGGTTTTGCCTTTGTCCTCTACTAGCTACCGGGAAAGGTTCGTAGGCTGACATACGACACTCAATAATCAATCGAACTAGTGTTTTTCACGTAACTTCTTTAGCAGAAAAATCACATTTACTTGGAATTTTTCTAAAGAATTTCTACCTGACCTCTCCTACTCGTGGTCTTTTCACTTTTCATTGTTCCAGGCCGATCTTTCAAGAAAGTGTGTGGTTGTTACTATTTCGAGTGATTTATTGCCAGTAGTGTAATCGAGCACCCATTTATTTATTTATTTATTGTTCCGTGGGACCAAATTAAGGAGAAGTCTCCATGGTCATGGAACGAGTCAATACATGAAATTATAACACGATATTAGAAACAGATAAAATGAAATATAAAAAAACATATTCAGGTGACAAGTCGTAAGTTTAAATGAAGAAAATCAACAATGTAACACTGGAATTTGCTTAATTTTTTAGCTCTTCCAGGAGCTCCTAGACAGAATAGAAGGAGTGAGCCATGAGGAAACTCTTCAGTTTGGACTTAAAAGAGTTTGGGCTACTTCTAAGATTTTTGAGTTCTTGTGGTAGCTTATTGAAAATGGATGCAGCAGAATACTGCACTCCTTTCTGCACAAGAGTCAAGGAAGTGCATTCCACATGAAGATTTGATTTCTGTCTAGTATTAACTGAGTGAAAGCTGCTAACTCTTGGGAATAGGCTAATATTGCTAACAACAAACGACATTAAAGAAAATATATACTGCGAGGGCAATGTCAGAATTCCCAGATTTTTGAATAGGGGTCGACAAGAGGTTCTCGAACTTACACCACATATAGCTCGAACAGCCCATTTTTGAACCAAAAATACCCACTTTGAATCAGAAGAATTACCCCAAAAAATAATACCTTATGACATAAGCGTATGAAAATATGCGAAGTAGACTACTTTTCGTGTTGAAGTGTCACTTATTTCAGATACTGTTCTAATGGTAAATAAAGCAGCATTTAGCTTCTGAACAAGATCCTGGACATGGGCTTTCCACAACAGCTTACTATCTACCCGAACGCCTAGGAACTTGAACTGTTCCGTCTCGCTTATAATATGCCTATTCTGTCTGATCAAAATATCGGTTCTTGTTGAATTGTGAGTTAGAAACTGTAAAAACTGAGTCTTACTGTGATTTAGCATCAAATTGTTTTCCACAAGCCACGAACTTATTTCATGAACTACATTATTTGTTACTGTTTCAATATTACACACAAGATCCTTCACTATCAAGCTGGTATCATCAGCAAACAGAAATATTTTTGAATCACCTGTAATACTAGAAGGCATATCATTTATATAAATAAGAAACAGCAGTGGCCCCAGCACCGACCCTTGGGGAACGCCCCACTTAACAGTGCCCCATTGGGACTGAACATCACTACCACTCTCAATATTGCGGAGAATTACCCTCTGCTTTCTGTTCTTAAAGTAAGAGGCGAACCAATTGTAAGCTACTCCCCTTACTCCATAATGGTCCAACTTCTGCAGTAATATTTTGTGGTCAACACAGTCAACAGCCTTCGTTAAATCAAAGAAAACACCTAGCGTTCGCTACCTTTTATTTAATCCGTCCAAAACCTCACAGAGAAAAGAGAATATAGCATTTTCAGTTGTTAAACCATTTCTAAAACCAAACTGAACATTTGACAGCAAATTATGTGAATTTAAATGCTCCAGTAACCTTGTATATACAACCTTCTCAATTATTTTAGCAAACACCGATGGCATAGAAACAGGTCTAAAATTGTCAACATTATCAATGTCTCCCTTTTTATAAAGTGGCTTCACTACCGAGTACTTTAATCGGTCAGGAAACCGACCACTCCTGAAGGAGAAGTTACAGATATGGCTGAGAACTGGGCTAACATACATAGAACAATACTTCAGTATTCTGCTAGATACCCCGTCATATCCATGAGAGTTCTTGGTCTTTAGTGATTTAATTATTAACTCAATCTCCCTCTTGTCAGTATCATGGAGGAGCATTTCAGGTAACAGTCTCGGAACACTTTTTTCTAAGAGCGCTATATGATTCCCTGTTGGGACTAGGTTTCTATTTAGTTCACCTGCTATATTCAGAAAGTGATTATTAAATACTGCACATATATGCGACTTATCAGTAACACGGACATTCTCACTACGCACTGATTCTATATCCTCGATCTGTCTCCGCAGACCAGCATCTTCCTTTACGACTGACCATATGGTTTTAATTTTATCCTGAGACTTAGCTATTCTATCTGCATACCACATACTTTTTGCCTTCCTAATAACATTTTTAAGCACCTTACAATACTGTTTGTAATGGGCTGCTGCATTTAGATTTTGACTGTTTCTAACGTTTTGATATAATTGCCACTTTGTTCTGCAAGATATTCTTATCCCTCTAGTCAGCCACCCAGGCTGCCTGTTTGTGCTAGTACCCTGTTTTCAACGTTCTAACGGAAAGCAACTTTCAAAGAGCATGAGAAAAGTCTTGGGAAAAGCATATTTATCGTCTACTGTATCAGCGCTATAAACATCTTGCCACTCTTGCTCCTTTATAAGGTTTAGAAAGGTCTCTACAGCAACTGGATCAGCTTTCCTGAACAGCTGATGACTATATTTAACACGTGTTGCAGCACAAAAATCTTTTAAAGTTAAAATTTGTGCATCGTGATCTGAAAGGCCATTCACCTTTTTCCTAACAGAATGCCCTTCTAAAATGAGAAATGAAGAAAAATGTTGTCTATGGTTGTTCTACTGCTCCCTTGCACTCTCGTTGGAAAGAATACTGTTTGCATATGATCATATGAATTAAAGAGGTCTACCAGCATCCTCTTCCGTGCACAATCACTTACACAATTAATATTGAAGTCACCACATATAACTAACTTTTTGTATTTCCTGTAAAGTGAACCAAGAACATCCTCTAGCTTTAGCAAAAATGTTGTGAAATCGGAGTCTGGGGATCTATAAATAACAACAGTTAGAAGTTCAGCTCCGTTAAATTTAACCACACCCGCACAACATTGAAACACCTTTTCAGTGCAGTACTTTGAAACATCAATTGACTCAAATGGGATGCCGTTTTTCACATACATGGCTACTCCACCACACCGCAAAGAGCTCCTCGAAAAGCTGCTAGCCAACCTGTATCCTGGTAAAGGAAGCCTCTGAATTATCTCCTTATTTAAGAAGTGTTCAGATATACCAATAATTTCAGAGTCAACATCTATAAGCAGTTCACTAACTTTATCTCTAATACCTTGTATATTTTGATGAAATATACTAATTCCCTCATTACTCGGATACCTAAGCTTTGTCAAAAGTGATTCCCTTGTTAGAGAGACTTCCCTTAAGCAGGAATACCTATCAGCTGACTTCAGTCTAAAAAAGGTGCAGCTCTAACACCCACTACTGCAGGAATTTTCCCATGAGTGATCCCACCAACCCCACCTATGCTGTCCCCTATAAGCTTTGTCAACCTCCCCTTCCCATACCTGTTGAGGTGCAGGCCGTGTCTAGTGAAACCCGTCCTGCTGATAGACTCCACCGACACCACTGAAATGTTACCCATGCTTTCTGTCATCAGCGCACCCCCAAGTCTCATGTTATTACGCCTGACGGCTGTATTAAGATGAGGCCGATCGTGACGATGAAACAGTTCCACGAAATGCACATTCGTGTTGCCAGTCTGAGTGGCTATCTTTTCCAGGTCACCATCTATGTTATACTCCCCATCCCTATCAATACTATTACCAGCCCCACCCACAATCACTACCTGATCCTCTTTAGTAAAATCCCTACATAATCCCCCTACGTTAACAGTCACCTGAGCCAACCCTGCATTAGGCTTCACAATGCTGGTGACCTGGTACTCACTCCCCAGCACTTCCTGCAACTGCTGGCCTACACCTCTGCCATGAGAACTACCTAACAGCAGAACCTTCTTCTTCCTCTTCGTCTTTGCAACTGTTCTAGGCACAGTAACTACTGAGGTCTTCTGCATACTTCCTACATCTACAGCTACTAGAGACTTCTCTCCACTAGACTCTGACAGTTGGTCATATCTATTGTAAACACCAATAGTAAAACTATCTGAAAATCTTCTTCTCCTAGCAGATCTCTTTCCAACAGCCACCTCCCATTCCCCAACCCCCTTCTCCCTCCTCATCCTATCTAGCTCCTCCTATGCGTTTTTCAACTGCACCTGAAGGGCACAGATCTTACGCTCCTGCTCCTCTATCAACTTACTCTTGCTACATAACCTGCAGTTCCAGGAGAGGATCTCACCAGAATGTCCACTGGCTTCCCCACTGCATTCCCCCCAGTGAAAATACTTCGATCAAGTCTCACACCGCAATCCACTACTCACGAACCTACGGCAAAGCCCACACTTCTCACTCATGGTAAAATTTTACTTTTTCTAAGTTCCGCTACTACAATAAGAAGATGTTAAAAACCTGACTACAATAATCACAAACTTACTCTACAAGGGAAGTAACTACTATTATTAACATATTAATAAACAACAAATGTGAATATAACAAAAGACTAATACAGAAAGAGAATCAAACGTCTAATGACACAGTAACGAAGCTGAAAACAGTTCCCAAAAGGTTCTTCTGAAATTATTTCACCAGAAAACACGAAGAACACCGGTTGAAGACTACTAAAGTTCCTAAATAAACCACTATACACAAACAATTAATTAGTACTTAGCTTTCGATGCGCCGCTACAGCTGCAACTGGTCAGCGCGAAATGTAAACACAGGCAAGAGGATAAGTTGCTCGATACGAAACACTCACAAATATCAGGTCACAACACAAGAAAGGCGGAAGTGAATGAAGAAACCACTAATACGTCACTTATATAGTAAATATTATCACAAAAACCGTTAAAATATGTATCTGAAACCTAAAAATATATGAAAACTTAGAGAGCGATCTCACACGCAGTCACTCGCTTATGACGTCACACCACAGATCAATGTGTAATAAGCTGAATTTATTTACATTCAAGGTCCACTACCGGCCACTATACCAATCGTCGATCCTCCGCGGGATTTCCTGCATTGTGCTAAAGCTTTCTGGGGTTGCAGTTTTTCTATAAAAACAGTGTCGTCCACGAAAAGCTTTCCGAGCTTCAAATATTATCCACCAGAACATCCATATATGAGCAGTAACGACCTCCTAACACTCTTTCGAAGTTACTTTTACATCGCACTGTTTCGTTCCGTTAACAACGACCTGTCGAGTTTTATCTGCTAGTAAGTCCTGAATAAAGTCAAGAATCTGGTCCGCGATCGTACTTTTTCACAAAAACCACAGCTCAAAACTGAATCAAATGCGTTTCGAAAGTTAAGGAACAATTATGCTACATATTCAGGGTGATTCACAATTCGTATAAAAGGCTTCCAAGTGTTGTAAAAGGGGCTTAGTCGACAACGTTTTGAGCAGGAACCCGTGTCCCGAAATGTAACATTTGGTTGTAAAATCAGTTTGACGGTCGGATCACTTTGCAGTCTCCCGCTTCGCAGTATGCACACAATGGATGCAAAGCTCTCACCTGTGTACTCTATAGGAGCTGCTTCACGTCGCGACGCTGTAGTTTGTAACACAGGGTGTATCTGCGACGCATGTTTCCATACACACCGTCCGCAAACCCTAGTTCGCGTCCGTGGAGCACCACAGCCAAACCTCTTAGTTGCTAACATAGCAGTTTCTTCACATCCGTTATTATAGTTAAACGAAAATTGCATGTGGTGGACTCAAGCGAGCCAGAAAACATTTTCGATACATGCGTTGTGCAGCTCTTCTCCTACTTACCATACCGTGACGTGGGTGATATGATGCGCAGATCTATTTTAATCCAAATGGTAAATTCTCTAACGAAAACTTTGTCCACTAAATCCCCATTACAACCCCTCGAAGCCTAGAAGTTTAGAAGGTAGGAGATGAGGTACGGAGGAAGTAAATCTGTAAAGATGGTTCGTGACTTGTGCTTGGATAATTCAGTCAATACAGCAATGGCCCACGGAGGGCAAATGTGCAATTTTCAAGTCCTCATCTGCCAATGTCGGTGTACAGCTGAGCTTTCGACACAACCCTGTGCATTTTAGACTGATCCACATCAGTTGGGACGGCCGATAGTCAGATATTACTCAGTGGGCTCATATGGGTTTAATAAAAGGTGTCGTGCAAAGATAACCAGTACAACATGGACAACGGTAGCAAACATGATACATGGGTTCGGACCTCACAAAAGATGACACACAAAGTGATCCTCTAACAATGATATGAAACAATGGTCCACATTAATCACTGTTTATTACAGATTTCCTGCTAACAATACAAGAATAAGAAATTATTATAGGTTCCGTCCTTAGGAAGTGCAGAAAATACGAAAACTGACATTATTGGCATGGAATAGGTCTTATCTGATATTTGAATGTCTGGCAAAGACTTGATAGTTAAGGTGAATGGGATAAAACTAGTATCTATAAATGACTTACAATAAGGCAAATACACAGGCGGTACATACTGATCGCCTGAATCCGACAGAAGAATGAAAAACTACCACATGCAAATAAAATCACTGATCGAGTCACGAATGAGCCTTCAGTCACTCGATCAGAGCACAGGATGGCAGAATATACTTGATCCCAGCAACGCGACTATAAATGCTCAATAATACTCATAAACTGCTCATCCAAGCTGTTATTTCTCACCAGATTCAGCACTCAGTAGTGTGGAGAGCTGCAAGTGCCATGATCTGCGGCATTTCTCCACATCTGCAGACATTGTTCTCTCCCCATGTGGCCAGACCAAGTGTTTCCTCCCATGTCTCCAGCAGAAGTCTTCTCCCCCAGCACTGAGCTCTTTCTCCTCTCTACAAGTCCACGCATTTCTTGTGCGAATGAAAAAGGATTTGCAAAATGCTAGCACGTGATATGTTAGTCAACACGATAACAGTGCCCCTTCCTAGCAAAAGTTTTACAACGTTAAACATTCTTTTCACTCCCACGTACACATTTCTTAAACAGTTCTGATTTACACTCCAAGTCTTCAGTCAAGTTTTCCACTTCAGCCAATATGCCCGTCTCCACCTCCATATCAATAGTAAATTGCACTCCTGACTTCCATTTCTCTGCTATTTTTATAAGCTTAACGAATGAGGAGTCTACCAATAGATTGATGCATATAGTTTTCATCTACCAGGAACTTCCAGTTAAATATTTTTTATCAAACTAGTTCTCACACTTGTCAGTTTGATATCCCATTTGTCAATTTCCCACTCAGACAAAAATCCGTAGTGCAATTTCTCGAGATGTCTGTTTTCACTCCGCTAACACAGTTGACAAAAAAAAAAAAGAGATATAAGAAGGAACAACTGTTTTTCAGTTCTATTCCGTCAATGTTACAAGAAATTTTGGAATTGAAATGACCGTAACTGTTTTTTAGATTAGAATACAGTACAGGATAATGAAAAATTACGACTTGGAGAGCCACAGGGATAACATTAAAACCTTGAAACAAAGAGACTCACTATGTCTTACGCTTACCAAAAAGAAATTTTCCAAGAAAATAATAATAAAAATTTAAAAACGTTAAAAGAAAAATGTATAATTGATGAAGTTTACAAAGCGTGTGAGAAAAGTAATGAGACTGATTCTTTCTGTCTACCAAAACTCTTATTTTATTCAAACAACAATATTGTCGCCCTCAAAATAGTTCCCTTCGGTGGGTATACACCGGCGGAGTCGTTGTTGCCGGTCTCGTTAGCAGCTCTAATAAAAGGCTTCAACTGGTAGGGCGTTTAAAATATCGCTCACATTCTTTTGAATGTTCTCCAGATTCCAAAAATGACGTCACTTTAAAACATTTTTCAGTCTCGGAAAAAGAAAAAAGCGGCAAGGGCGGGGGGGGGGTTAAGGTTGTGGAACAACGACGAAAATTCCATGGAGGAAGTGACACTGCGATACCTCACAATCCACCTTACAGCGAGTGACGGAGGGTATCCCATATTATTACTAGTCGTTTCCTTTCTTTATCCACTCGCCAATATAACGAGGGCAAAAGAATTTATTTATTTATTTATTTACACGTCACGTTACGTAGGACCAAATTGAGGAGCAAATCTCCAAGGTCATGGAAGGTGTCACTACATGAAATTACAACATAAAAGTAATAACAGATAAAAATACACTCCTGGAAATTGAAATAAGAACACCGTGAATTCATTGTCCCAGGAAGGGAAAACTTTATTGACACATTCCTGGGGTCAGATACATCACATGATCACACTGACAGAACCACAGGCACATAGACACAGGCAACAGAGCATGCACAATGTCGGCACTAGTACAGTGTCTATCCACCTTTCGCAGCAATGCAGGCTGCTATTCTCCCATGGAGACGATCGTAGAGATGCTGGATGTAGTCCTGTGGAACGGCTTGCCATGCCATTTCCACCTGGCGCCTCAGTTGGACCAGCGTTCGTGCTGGACGTGCAGACCGCGTGAGACGACGCTTCATCCAGTCCCAAACATGCTCAATGGGGGACAGATACGGAGATCTTGCTGGCCAGGGTAGTTGACTTACACCTTTTAGAGCACGTTGGGTGGCACGGGATACATGCGGACGTGCATTGTCCTGTTGGAACAGCAAGTTCCCTTGCCGGTCTAGGAATGGTAGAACGATGGGTTCGATGACGGTTTGGATGTACCGTGCACTATTCAGTGTCCCCTCGACGATCACCAGTGGTGTACAGCCAGTGTAGGAGATCGCTCCCCACACCATGATGCCGGGTGTTGGCCCTGTGTGCCTCGGTCGTATGCAGTCCTGATTGTGGCGCTCACCCGCACGGCGCCAAACACGCATACGACCATCACTGGCACCAAGGGAGAAGCGACTCTCATCGCTGAAGACGACACGTCTTCATTCGTCCCTCCATTCACGCCTGTCGCGACACCACTGGAGGCGGGCTGCACGATGTTGGGGCGTGAGCGGAAGACGGCCTAACGGTGTGCGGGACCGTAGCCCAGCTTCATGGAGACGGTTGCGAATGGTCCTCGCCGATACCCCAGGAGCAACAGTGTCCCTAATTTCCTGGGAAGTGGCGGTGCGGTCCCCTACGGCACTGCGTAGGATCCTACGGTCTTGGCGTGCATCCGTGCGTCGCTGCGGTCCGGTCCCAGGTCGACGGGCACGTGCACCTTCTGCCGACCACTGGCGACAACATCGATGTACTGTGGAGACCTCACGCCCCACGTGTTGAGCAATTCGGCGGTACGTCCACCCGGCCTCCCGCATGCCGACTATACGCCCTCGCTCAAAGTCCGTCAACTGCACATACGGTTCACGTCCACGCTGTCGCGGCATGCTACCAGTGTTAAAGACTGCAATGGAGCTCCGTATGCCACGGCAAACTGGCTGACACTGACGGCGGCGGTGCACAAATGCTGCGCAGCTAGCGCCATTCGACGGCCAACACCGCGGTTCCTGGTGTGTCCGCTGTGCCGTGCGTGTGATCATTGCTTGTACAGCACTCTCGCAGTGTCCGGAGCAAGTATGGTGGGTCTGGCACACCGGTGTCAATGTGTTCATTTTTCCATTTCCAGGAGTGTAAAATGTTTATGAACCCGAAAATGTCAGTCCATAAGTTTAAGAAAACACAATCAACAGTACTACAAGAATTAGCATAATTTTTCAAGGAACTCCTCAACAGGACAGGAGTGATCCGTGAGGAAACTCTTCAGTTTCGATTTGAAAGCGCACGGATTACTGCTAAGATTTCTGAATTCGAGTGGTAGCTTACTGAAAATGGTTGCAGCAGTATACTGCACGCCTTTCTGCACAAGAGTTAAGGAAGTCTGATCGAAATGCAAGTTTGATTTATGCCGTGTGTTAACAGAATGGGCAGTGGCCTTGCCGCAGTGGATACGCCGGTTCCCGTGAGATCACCGAAATTAAGCGCTGTCGGGCGTTGCCGCAATTTGGATGGGTGACCATCCGGGCCGCCATTCGCTGGTGCCATTTTTCGGCGTGCACTCAGCCTCGTGAGGGCAATTGAGGAGCTACCCCAGCGAATAGTAGCGGCTCCGGTCAAAGAAAACCATCATAACGACCTTGAGAGCTGTGTGCTGACCACACGCCCCTCGACACGGTGGCCGGATGGTCCCGTTGGGCCACTTGTGGCATGAAGACGGAGTGTTTTTTTAACTGAATGGAAGCTGCATATTCTTCGCAATAAGCTAATATTGTTAACAAGAAATGACAGCAAGGAATATTTATATTGAGAGGCCAACTCATGAACAGGGGTCGACAAGAGGTTCGTGAACTTACACCACTTATTGTCCGAACCGCCCGTTTCTGAGCCAAAAATATCCTTTTAGAATGGGAAGAGTTACCCCAAAATATAATTCCATACGACATAGGCGAATGAAAATAAGCAAAGTAGACTAATTTTTGTGTCGAACAATCACTCACTTCAGATACCGTTCGAATAGCAAAAATGGCAGCATTAAGTCTTTGAACAAGATCCTGAACGTGGGCTTTCCACAGCAGTTTACTATTTATCTGAACACCTACAAATTTGAACTGCTCTGTTTCACTAATCATATGCCCACACTGTGAAAGTAAAACGGTGGGTTTTGTTGAATTATGTGACAGAAACTGTAAAAACTGAGTCTTATTGTGATTTAGCGGTAGTTTATTTTCTACAAGCCATGAACTTAGACCATGAACTGCACTGTTTGAAACCGAGCCAATGTTGCATACAACATCCCTTACTACCAAGCTAGTGCCATCAGCAAACATAAATATTTTAGAGTTACCTATAATACAAGAGGGAATATCACTTATATATATATATATATATATATATATATATATATATATATATATATATATATATATAGAGCAGGAGTGGCCCCAAGACTGCTCCTTGAGGCACCCCCCCTCCCCTCCCCCCATTGTGAATAATGATCTTTTGCTGTCTGTTGCTAAACTAAGAGGTGGACCAATTATGAGCTACTCCCCGTATTCTGTAATGGCCCATCTTCTGGAGCAATATTTTGTGATCAACACAATCAAACGCCTTAGTTAAATCAAAAAATATGCCTAGCGTTCAAAGCCTTTTGTTTAACTCATCCAGTACCTCACAGAGAAAAGAGAATACAGCATTTTCAGTTTTTGAACGACTTCTAAAGCCGAACTGTAGAGTTGATAGAAAATCGTGTGATATAAAATGATCAATTATCCTTGCATACACAGCCTTTTCAATAACTTTAGCAAACACTGATGGCATAGAAATAGGTCTAAAATTGTCTAAATTATCCCTTTCTCAATTTTTATAAAGCGGCTTTACTACTGAGTACTTTAATCGTTCAAGAAACTGACCATTCCTAAAGGAAAAATTACAAATATGGCTAAATACAGGGCTAACTTCTACAGCGCAGTACTTTAATATTCTGCTAGGTACTCCATCGTATCCATGAGAGTCCTTAGTTTTCAGTGATTTAATTATTGACTCAATCTCCCCCTTGTCTGTATCACAGAGGTGTATTTCAGACATCAATCTCGGAAAGGCATTTGCCAAGAAAGTTACATGATACCCTGTAGAAACTAAATTTTTATTTAATTCACCAGCTATACTCAGAAAATGATTGTTAAATTCTGTATGTATATCTGATTTATCAGTAACAGTAATATTTTTACTGTGAACTGACTTTATATCGTCGACGTTGTGCTGCTGACCAGACACTTCCTTCAAAACTGATCACATGGTTTTAATATTATCCTGTGAATTAGCTATTCTATTTGCATACCACATACTCTTTGGCTTCCTAATAACATTTTAAGCACCTTGCAGTATTGTTTGTAATGGGCTACTGTAGTGTGATTGAGACTACTTCTAACTTTTTGATATAATTCCCGCTTTGTCCTACATGATACCCTTATCCCACCAGTCAGATATATGGGCTTCCTATTACTGCTAGTACCCCGTTTAGAACGTTCTAATGGAAAGCAACTCTCAAATAGCATAAAATGTGTTAAGGATAGCACTATAACATTTATGTAATCGGCACTATAAACATCCTGCCACTCTTGTTCCTTGACAAGGCTTAAAAATCTCTCAATTGCAATTGGATTAACTTTCCTACATAGTTCGTAATTATACGCGACATTTGTTTGAGTACAAAAGCATTTTAGTGTTAAAATTTGTTTGAGTACAAAAGCATTTTAGTGTTAAAACTTGTGCATCATGATCTGAAAGGCCATTCACCAATTTTACTAACAGAATGCCCATCTAGTAATGAAGAATTAATCAAAATATAGTCTATGGCTGTGCTACAGTTCCCCTGCACTCTAGTTGAGAAAAATACAGTCTGCATCAGATCATACAAATTTATGAGAAATACCAACATCCTTTTTCTTGCACCCTCATATACAACATTTGTATTGAAGTCACCACATCTAACTAATTTCTGGTACTTCCTACAAAGTGAATCAAGAAACCCCTCTAGCTTGAGCAAAAATGCTCTGAAGTCAGAGTTAGGGGACCTATAGACAACAACAATTAGAAGTTTAGTTTCACTAAATTCAACTGCCACTGCAAAAAAAAAAAAAAAAAATGTTCAAATGTGTGTGAAAGCTTATGGGACTGAACTGCTAAGGTCATCAGTCTCTAAGCTTACACACTACTTAACCTAAACTATCCTAAGGACAAACACACACACCCATGCACGAGGGAGGACTCGAACCTCCGCGGGATCAGCCGCACAGTCCATGACTGCAGCGCCCTAGACCGAACTGCCACTGCACAACGTTCAAATATCTGTTCAGTACAGTGTCGTGATACGTCTATGGACTCAAATGGAATACTGTTTAACACGTATATAGCCACTCCCTCACCACACAAGGATCTCCTTGAAGAACAGTCAGCTAACCTGTATCCCGGAAAATGAAGCCTCTGAATTGTCAAATTATTTAAGTGGTGCTCCGATATATCAATAATTTCAGAGTCAACATCTATAAGCAGTTCACTAACTTTAGCTCTTATAGATCCTATATTTTGATGAAATTTGCTAATTCCTTCTCTACTTGGAAACATAACATACTCTGAAGTCCTTAGCTAGAGGGACTTCCTTCAAGCAGGTATACCTATCAGCTGACTTCCATCTAAAAAGGTGCAGCTGTAACACCAACTACTACAGGAATTTTTCTATGAGTGATCCAACCACCACCATCTACATTGTCACCTATAAGCCTCCCCTTCCCATACCTATTTAGTTGCAGGCCATGCATAATCAAACCCGACCTGCTGATAGAACCAACAGGCACCACTGAAATGTGACCCAAGCCCTCTGCCATCACCGCCCTGTCCAACCCCATGTTAACGCGCCTTACAGCCGCATTAAGATGAGGCCGACCATGACGCTGAAACAGTTGCACGAAGTGCACATTAGTGCCACCAGTTTGATTGTCTCTTGCCACTTGTGTGCTTTATGTATGACCAGAATCTCTTTGAGTTTTCTTCCTGATTTCGAGATAGAGTTTCGTTGTGGAAATTACTGAAAGCATCTCGCATTGAAGTACGCACTATATTTCGAACTTCTGCAAAACTTTACCAATCTTGGAGATTTTGCGTTGTTTTAAATCTGGCATGCCTTTTTCGCTGCTTCGGCACAGGGATCTGACCCGTTTTGTGTACCATGGGGGATCAGTACCATCACTTATTAATTTATGTGGTACATATCTCTCAACTGCTGTCGATACTATCTCTTTGAAATCATTCCACAACTTTTGTACGCTTACATGGACTGGAAGGAGTGCAGACTGTCTCTTAAAAAGGCGTTAAGATCACTTTTATCAGCTTTTTAAAATAGATATACTTTGCGTTTCGTTTTGATGGTCATAGGAGTTACGGTATTCAGCCTAGCAGCTACTACCTTGTGATGGCTAATCCCTGTATTCGTCACGACACTCACTATTTGTACACGATTCTTTGTTGCTAAGATGTCAAGTATGCTTTCGCAACCATTTACGCTTCGAGTGGACTCATGAACTAATTGTTCAAAATAATTTTCTGATGAAGCATTCAGTACAATTTCGGATGACGTTTTATGCCTGCCGCCGGGCATATCGAGGGTAGATTAAAGTCACCACCGACTGTAATTGTATGAGTGGGGTATCTATTTGAAATGAGACTCAAGTTTTCTTTTAGAATGCCCACTAGCTTCCCCACTGCATTCACCTCAATGAAATCACTTTGAACAAATCCCACGACGTATCCCACTACTCACAAATCTACGACAGTGCCCACACTTCTCACACATGGTAGAATTTTACAGTTTCTGAAAAAAAACTATACTTCTACGTTACCTAAGTTCAGTTACACCAGTAGAACTATTTATAGGACTAACAATAGCGGTCTAGAAATTCTCTGGCTACTAAGAAAGCAACTACTAATATTGATACTACCGCACCACAGCTAATACCAATACCAGCAAAACTTCACAAAATTATTAGCTAAAACCAAAACTTCAAGCGGTCATTGGAACACTCAACGAAGTTAAGACACTGAACGAAAATTCTGCTGAAATATTTCACTGGAAGCAATAAGAAACTTCAGCTGAAAACTAAAGCACGAAATTTACTAAACTACTTCAACGCACAGAAAGCTCTAAAAAACACAGCGAGCGAACGCTTCCAAAAGTTTACTAAATCGTTATTTCGCCATAAATAGCACGAAACACCACTGAAAACTATTAAATTTAAAAACTGTATAACCGTGCACAAATAACTTTGTCAGAACTTATAACCGCTACAGCAGCAACTGCATGCCGCAAAATGTAAACACACAGCTGCAGTCAGCTTCAAATGCCGGTTCCTTAAATTTTATCAGTAGTGTTCCTCGAAAAGAATGTCAACTTCCCTCTAGGGGTTCCCATTTGAGTTCCCGAAGCATCTCCGTAACATTTACGTGTTGTTCGAACCTACCAGTAACAAATCTACCAGCACACCTCTGAACTGCTTCGATGTCTTCCTTTAATGTGCCCTGGTACGCATCCCAAACACTCGATCAGTACTCTAGAATGGATCGCTCTAGCGTCCTATATGCGGTCTTCTTTACAAGTGAACCACACTTTCCTAGAATTCTCCCAATAAACTTGAAGTCGACTATTCGCCTTTCCCACCACAATCATCAAATGCTCGTTCCATTTCGTATCGCTTGGCAACTTTACGGCCAGGTATTTAAACGACGTGACTATATCGAGCAGGACACTGCTACAGCTGTAACCGAATATTACGGGTTTGTTTTCCTACTCATCCGCATTAACTTACGTTTCTCTACATTTAGAGCTAGCTGCCGTTAATCAAACCAACTAGAAATTTTGTCTAAGTCGTCTTGTATCTTTCCACAGTCACTCAACGACACCTTACCATATACCATAGTATCATCAGCAAACAACGGCCGATTGCTGCCCACCCTGTCTGCCAGATCATTTATGTGCAAGATATATGAGACAGGCAAAATAACTACAGACTTCAGGGAGAGTGTAATAATTCCAGTTCCAAAGAAGGCAGGGCTGACAGGTTGTAAATACTACCGAGTTATCAGTTTAATAAGCCATAGTTGCAAAGTATGGGCAAGAATTATTTACAGAAGAGCGAAAAACTGTTAGTGGCTTAAGGGTTCCAATGAAATGTAGGAACACGCTAGCAATACTGATCCTACAACTTACTTTCGAACACAGTTTTAAGAAGGGTAAACTTTTGTTTATAGCATTTGCGAATTTAGAGAAAGCCGTTGACAATGTGCACTGAATTATACCCTTTGATGTTCTGAGCGTAGCAGGGATAAAATACAGGGAGTTAAAATTTTTCACAACTTGCGGAGAAAGTAGACGACACTTATAATAGTCGAAAGGCATGAAAGAGGAGCAGTGGTTGAGAAGTGAGCAAGACTGGATTGTAGCCTATTCACAATGTTCTTCAGTCTGTACATTGCCGGCTGCTGTGACCGAGCGGTTCTAGGCGCTTCAGTCCGGAACCACGCAGCTGCTACGGTCGCAGGTTCGAATTCTGTCTCGAGCATGGATGTGTGTTATGTCCCTAGGTTAGTTAGGTTTAGGTAGTTTTAAGTCTAGGGGACTGATGACCTCATATGTTAAGTCCCATAGTGCTTAGAGCCATTTTAACCATTTTGTGGCTGTACATTGAGCAAGCAATAAATGAGACTGAGCAGAAATGTTGAGAGGAAATTGAAGTATATCCTCTTCATTCCCGAGTACATATTAAAAGTATATTTTGTTAACTGCTTTGTGATTTTTGGTTTATGAGGTGCTCAACTACGCGGTCATCAGCGCCTGTACAAAGTCCAGTTTTAACACAGTCCAATTTTTTACACTATGTAATAGAGCCACTGTCACGAATGATGATGACGATGAAGAAATGATGAGGATAATACAAACACCCAGTCCTCGGGCAGAGAAAATCCGGCCGAGAATAGAACCCGGGACCCAGTGATCGGGAAACAGCAACGCTAGCCAGCAGACCACCAGATTCGGACTAATTACTTTGTGTTAATGCTAGTTAACAACGAATGACACATAGAAAACTTTTTTGAAACAGTAGCGAAATTTTTATATGTGGTATCATACATAACTCAGGGCTTAAGCAGGACAATTATACACACAACTTTGAGGCTTAAAGAAAAGATAGATCAATATGAATGCTTGGTAACCAAATTTTCAACAACTGTAGGTAAACGATGCACAGTACTTAAAAAAAAGAACCATAGCAAAATTTTTCAATGCCGTTTTGCTTTTCCTTATATTACCACACGGATCGGCATTAAGTCAGCATTACTTGTCATATTGTCGTAACTTAATTTTATTTTTTGTGAGAGATGTGAAGCAAGTCCTGTCAGTAGTGAACCAAAGGAACACTTTGCACTGCTCCATACCGTGGAAAGGTAAGGCTTCTGCAGTCTTCTGCCTGGCATTTTGGCCTATCGTTCTGAACATGGCAGTTCAAGCCCGATAATCAAGCTAAAGAAAATTACCCCACTTCCATTAACGCAAAAAAAGTTGGCATTGAGTCCCGAAGTATCATACATGCTACCTAAAAGTTTAAAGCTTATAACAGTAATTTGTGGTTAGCTAGTAACTGAGGAAACTCTGTAACGCGTGAGTAAGTTATTAAATCATGTAAAGACACCTGTAAGTAGAAAAAGATATGTCTTTACCGAGACATGCGTTGCAGTTGCAGAATCGGAAGTTTACAATCAGTGCTGCCCCCTCGTTGTGCTCTGCAGAACGACGAACAAGTGAGCTGTATCCAGTACGATGCGTACCGTACGTGTTACGACAGGCCAGTAAAGGTTCAGGTGCGTACGTGCCTGAGAAAAAAATAAAAGCTGGAGATATTTAATATGATACCTAGGAACTGAAGAGGCTACTTTTGTCGCAGATGGCTAATGGTTTCGAAAAGCTGTTGAACGGAATGGCTAGTGTTTCGAAAAAAGATTATAAGATGAACATCAACAAATGTAAAACAAGTGTAAGGCAATGTAGTCGAATCAAATCAGGCAGTGATGAGGATATTGGATTAGGGAGTGAGACATTAAAGCTGTTGGTGAGTTTTGCTATTTACTTAGTAAAATAACATGATGGCCAGGCTAGGGAAGATATAAGAGGCAAGCTGTCAATACAAGAAAAGTATTTCTGGAAAAGAGAAATTTGTTAACATGTAATATAAATTTAAGTGTTTTGAAGTATTTCCTGAAGTTTTATGTCTGGAGTGTAGCCTTCTATGGAAATGAAACTTGGACGATGACATTCAAATAAGAACAGAATAGAAGCATTTGGAACGTGGTGCCATGGAAGAATGCTAAGGATTAGATGGATAGGACGAATAAGAGATTCATTTATCACTGTAAGAGAAAAGATCGGTTGATAGGTCAAATTCTATTGCAAGAAATTGTCGGTTTGTATTGGAAGGAAGTGTGTGGATAAAAACTGTTGAAAAGACCATGACTTGAATACTGTAAGGATGTAGGTAGCGGTACGTATTTGGAGATGAAGAGGCTTGCAGAGGATGGATTAGCATGGATAGCTGCATCAAACCAGTCTTGGAACTGCAGACCACAACAACAAAATGGTTCAAATGCCTCTGAGCACTATGGGACGTAACATCTGAGGTCAGCAATCCCCTAGAACTTAGTACTACTTAAACCTAACTAACCTAAGGACATCACACACATCCATGGTCGAGGCAGGATTCGAACCTGCGACCGTAGCGGTCGCGCGGTTCCAGACTGTAGCGCCTAGAACTGCTCGGCCACACCGGCCGGCCTACAACGACAACACGTGAAAAATACATTCTGCATGTTTCGGGATCCTACCGTCATGGTCAGAAAGACGATAGGTCACTAACGGAACGTGATTTATTTTTGTTAAGGAAAATCGCTTTTTAACCCTTCGTTTACATTAATGCGTTTGGGTGAGGCGCAACGTTAGTGTAACGCAACGCATCGCAGCCAACCCGTTTCATCGCATTTGTATATACCGGTTTCCTAACAGGAAACTTCCATAACACGGCTCTTGTGCAGTAGACAGAAATTTGGCACTGGAAGGCGTGACGTGAGAACACCGGTTTGTGAGGATACAGTAGTAAAAGAAGTTTAGCTATGCAATATCAGCCAGAGAGCAAACTATAACATGTGCTACTGGTAGAAGTGACTTAACCATTAGTAGTACAGTTTGCATGTGTTTCACAGCCTTAGGCGACAGTTCATGTCTGTGGTTGCTTTCACGAGTTGTCTTCAGAGCCAGTAAGCTGTTTCATTGATTGGTCACGAAAGCAGCTCTGACGTCACGTTTTGTAACCACACACCCGCACAAGTGGAACACCGTCAGCACAACAACGATAAGGACTTCGAAGCAAATGAGTGCCACCCAGTCAATAAAATATTCTACTGGATTCTATACCAAATGATAGAATAAACGTTGCGTAAGAGAAATCTGTCCAGGGTCTGACAATTTTCCATGTGAAAATGAGGTTCTGAACTACAGTGAACCATTCTATATTATGCATGTTTGTCATCTGCGACTAGTGTGTGTGTGTGCGTGTGTGTATGCATAGTTCTTTGAACTAAATCATCGTGGAAGTCCATGATGAAGTTATTGTTTTGTTCCTTTGATTATTCATTCCGAATATACTCAGTGGATGTCTGGACATACTTTTAGAATCACTCATCTCGCCCCCCCCCCCCCCCTTCCAGCTCACCATTATTTAAATCTTCAACTTGACCACTGCAACCTAAATGGAAAATCTTGTGGTAAAATTGTTAACACTACACAACACTCAAGAGCCGTTTTTAGCAAAAAAGATACAAACAAGCAGTAGTTGTGCTACATTATGTAGCGTTTCACATCAAGAAATGCATGGTTCTGGAGAGCAGTTTGGGATTACACCAGAATCAACAGTACCAGAGAAGGAATACCTCGAAACGGGCAAACAGGCGGCGTCTTGACGCGAGCGAAAACCGTGCATAAATTATTGTATGTAAAATAAGCATCTGTTGTAACGAACTGTTCTTCGATCTAGGAAGACCACTGCTGATGTTTTATTTCAACAAAACAAAACTTGTTTGTTGAAAAAAATAAACATTTTCTCGTAGTTTGCAGAGGCGGATTTAGAACACTTTCAACAATTTTAAAAGAAATACGGAAAATTTGGCCACACAAATGAAGAATTCAGGGATTTCCTTGTGCATTACGTGCTCCCACCTCTCGTCGTATGTCGAACATGATCATTTTAGTGGTCTAGGTGTTATGGAGTGGAGAGGCATAATGTTGCATGGGCGTACTGACCTCCAAATCTTTAAACACGGTACAAGCACCGGTCAACACTACTGTGACGATGTACTCCTTCCCTACGTGCGTCTTTTTAAAGGAGCATTCGGCCCTTACTTCATTATTGTGGATGACAACGCGCGGCCTTAACAAACATTGCAGGTTCAGGAGCTCTTGGAACGAGAGGATATTCGGGGAATCGACTGGCCCGTCTGTTCCCCCGACTTAAATCCTATTGAGCGCGTGTGCGATGCATTGGGGAGACGTGCTGCACCACGTCCACATACACCAAAGACCATCCAACAATTGTCAACCACGCTGATGTAGGAATGAACCGCCCTTCCACAAGACGTCCTTACCAACTATGTCGACAGAACGAGAGTACGTTGCAGAGCATACACTGTTGATCGTGGTGACCACACATCTTATTAAGTACCATGTCCCACCTCTCGTAGTGTCCAGGGGGTCATTGTGAATCGCGGTGCCCTCAGTGAGCAATAATTATAGGCTCTCAATGAAAGTATCATTTCTGTGTGTATTTCTTTAAGTTACTTTATGTTCTATAGTGTACCGTACTGTAGCAATTCTATCTACGAGGGTCACTCCAAAAGAAAAACACACTATTTTTTTTAAATCCATCTTTTATTCTACAGGTTTGAAAGTTTTACAGTGTGTAGATACATCCTTTAGGAACAACATTTTCATTTCTCCACATAATTTCCATCCCTCTCAACTGCTTTACGCCAACTTGGAACCAGCGCCTGTACACCCGCACGGTAAAATTCTGGACCAACCTGTTGGAGCCACTGTTTGGCAGCGTGCAAAAGGGAGTCATCATCTTCAAACCTTGTTCCACGAAGAGAATCTTTCAGTTTCCCAAAGACATTATAGACACCTGGAGCCAGGTCAGGACTGTAAGGCAGGTGATTCAGTGTTGACCATCCGAGTTTTGTGATCGCTTCCATGGTTTTTTGACTGACATGTGGCCGTGCACTGTCGTGCAACAGCAAAACATCCTGCTTTTGCCGATGTGGTCGAACACGACTCAGTCGAGCTTGAAGTTTCTTCAGTGTTGTCACATATGCATCAGAATTTATGGTGGTTCCACTTGGCATGATGTCCACAAGTAAGAGTCCTTCGGAATCGAAAAACACCGTAGCCATAACTTTTCCAGCAGAAGGTGTGGTTTAAAATTTTTTTTTCTTGGGTGAATTTGCGTGATGCCACTCCATTGAGTTCCTCTTCGTCTCTGGTGAAAAATGATGGAGCCATGTTTCATCACCTCTCACAATTCTTCCAAGAAATTCATCTCCACCATTCTCATACTGTTCCAAAAGTTCGCTGCATACCGTTTTCCTTGTTTCTTTGTGAGCCACTGTCAACAACCTAGGAACCCACCTGGCACAAACCTTTTTTAACGCCAACACTTTCAGTATTCTGCAAACACTTCCTTCCCCTATCCCAAAGTAGCGTGACAATTCGTTCACTGTGATGCGTCTGTCAGCAGTCACCAATTCGTTAACTCTCTGCACATTGTCCGGAGTGTGTGCAGTACCGAGGCCTGCCGCTGCGAGGACAATCCTCAACATTGCCGTGCCCGCTCTCATCACGTAACCTGCTTGCCCACCGACTAACTGTACTGCGATCGACAGCAGCATCTCCATACACCTTTTTCAACCTCTTGTGGAAGTTTCCCACTGTCTCGTTTTCACAGCACAGGAATTCTATGATAGCACGTTGCTTCTGACGAATGTCAAGTGTAGCAGTCATGCTGTGACGGCGCCACTCACGGGAACAGGTTGAACTAAGTTTGAAAACAAGCAAGCAGGATGTGTCTACACACTGTAAAACTTTCACACATGCAGAATGAAAACTATATTTTTACAAAAATAGTGTGCATTTCTTTTGGAATGATCCTCGTACGTATAGCCCAAGGTTCATCGAGCTATGTTATTTGACAGTGACACATCATCTGCACGTTACTTCCGTCCTGAAGTTTTGCACACCAGTGTGTAAGCTTACATGTGATCCAGTGCCTGCAAATATATAGGGCAAACAGTGAGAAATTTTGGTAAACGAAATATTTAGAAATAATACGAAAAAAACCAAGCCGCTCAATTTCTTTTTACCTCTTACGTCAAACTGAACAATGCACTCACACGCACTCGAAAGAAGACGGAGGTATTACGTATTTCAACAAGGACAAAAAAATGTAGCTGCTGGACAGAACTGTGTTCTATAGACGCAATAAGATTTAAAGAGAACATCAGAGCAGAGAAACACAGTATAGATCACACAACATTTGCAAAACCCCTTATCATATGCAAGCATCATCGTCAAGATAAGAGCATCACAGAAACGATAAGGACGGATACCTCCTCCCTTTTCAAGGAAGCTTCCTCATACACAAAGCGTTTATCCACAATAAACAGTTACTTACTAACCAGATAAATGTTGGAAACCACATACTGTAAAAAAATAATTTACAAATTCACGTAATGAGAAAAAACATTTTGGATTTTGGGCTTTCCCATCCCTCCCCCCACCCTTCCCGCAAACCCCCAAGCCCCCCCCCCCCCCCCAACAACTACTCATCATCCAGATCTTCATCTCTATCACTACTGCTTCATTTCTTTCACGTATTAAATAAATACATATTAACACAAATAAACGACTGAACATGAATATGACAAACTGTAGAGGGAGAGAACATTTTTGATCAAAGGAAAAATTAGTTGTAGATTTGGTAACACTACACAAAACACAAGAGACATACTTAACCAGAAAGATACAAACAAAAAATAGTAGTAGGGCTGTATTGTTCAGTGTTTCGCTTAAGGAAATGTATAGATCTGCAGATTAATGGGAGATTTGCCTGGAATCAATAGACCCAAACGATGGCGTACCTCAGAAAAGTGTAAAGAGACGGCCTTTCCAAACGTGAGCGAAAACCAGGCATAAAATGTAAAGTCAACATATTTTCTTAAGAACGTTTTTACGATATAAAAAGGAAGTCAAATTGTAAAGATTTTTTCATTGCAGGCCGCTGATGATGTTTTATTTCAGTAACACGAAACGCGTTTACCGAGCGAGGTGGCGCAGTGGTTAGACACTGGACTCGCATTCGGGAGGACGACGATTCAATCCCGCGTCCGGCCATCCTGATTTAGGTTTTTCGTGATTTCCCTAAATCACTCCAGGCAAATGCCGGGATGGTTCCTTTGAAAGGGCACGGCCGACTTCCTTCCCCTTCTTTGCCTAATCCAATGAGACCGATGACCTCGCTGTCTGGTCTCCTTCCCCAAACAACCCAACCCAACCCAACTGTCTACGAAACGCGTTTGTTGACGAAAGTACGCATTTTCGTGTAGTAGTAAAGACAGATTTAAAATACCTTCAGTAATTACTTATCATTGACCTGTAGTGTAGTTGGCTCACCTCAGTATCATACAGCACGTATTTGTTACGAAACCTCTTATTTCTCGGGAAAGACGTGTTTGCATTAGTACTACGTAACAAATTAGCTGTTTTAAAGATGCAGAAAGAAGATTAGGATGTAACGGTCCCTCACCAATCACATTAGTAGAGACTGAGCATACCGTCAGATCGGAGTATGATGCTTAAGGAACTTGGACGTGCCCTTAAAAACGAAACGTCCTGGCGTTTTCCCTAACCAATGTAGAGGAATGATGGAAAAACCTGTCTGGATGGCCGCATGCGAATTTCGAACGTCGTCCTCCGATAACGAATCCAGTGTCCCACCACTGCACCACATCGCTCGCATGAGAAGACACGGTTCTCATCAACTACTTGATAATATTGTTTAACTTGATCGGTTTGCTGGAGAGAAGGAGTTATAGCGTTGGCATTACTGTTATTATTAATACAATAAGCTTTTTCTTTATGTTGCCATAAAAGCCATTATTTAACACTGGCTTGCAGCCACTAATTTGAAACCGATTTAATCAAAATCGTTTGATGCAGTAATAGTAGTGGTAATAGTGATTTTGGTAGTAGCAGTAGTTTTGTCTAGGAGCATACACTGTTCAGCGCTGCGCTTTTCTATTAAGAACAGAATGCGTTCTCTTGGCGAAGTATACTTCGTAATCACACAAAGACGTGTTTTGGTTCTTTTTTCATAGTTATAATCCTCAGATGTTCTAAAGCACATATGAGACATACCACAGCTCTAACAGCAATGATAGTGCCGCAAAATTTCATTATAGCGCTTTGGCGACGGTTCCTAGATACAGGAATAATTCGTTTTTGACCAGTATGAATTTAACAAACTCGTAACAGAATCGATATCTGACCTTAACAGAACGACGAAATCCAATGATATCTGCAATATAACGATATTTATACCTGTTTTAGGAATTTCTCATTCCTAACAAACTGTATATAGAAATTTCAAAACAGTTGCTCTGCGTATCTAACTTGGGGCTAAGTGCGAGGCACTCAAGGCAGCACAAAACAAATAGTGTGGAATTCCTCCCACACTAGTGCAAACCTTCCTCTTTGACACCATTCCTGTGGCTTTCACATCATCTTCCCTACTGACCCATACAAACAGTTTTTCATTCTCCTTCAAAAAAATTAAAGGTGGTCACTGGAAATCGACTTGGGACCCCGAGGGGATTAGCTATTAGCGCTGACCTTTGGACTGAGTCGGTAGTCTCTATAGAGTCGGGACTGGCTTGTTTATTGGAGTGTCATTACTATAGAGAATAACCTTTAATGAATGGAGGAGCTAGTTTTTAACAGTTAGAGCAGACTTCAGCTTTCAAAATGATTCTCGCCCCCACGTTTGCCTGTGAGAAAAGTTAGCAGCATCTACAATCAGGAACGTCGTCGAAAGAAACAGTTTGCGTACTGGTGATGGGATCCTGGTGGAAGGATACACAATGTTAAAGAGCCGTATGCAACTTTGCATTTCCATTGGGTGTCGGAAGTATTACGTACTGAAATCACATGTCAGAGGAGCAGTTGCCCCAGATGTTCTCTTCGTGGACTACAATGCCCATCTGCGGCGTGCTAGATATGCTGGTGGATAACCTTCTCATGTCTCCCGTATGGCCTTGCCAGCGAAGCCTCGGGATGTAAACCCCGCGTAGCATGTTTGGAATATGCGTCAAGTGCTCTTCCGGGTCTCCGCACAGAATTTTAACAAATGGTTCAAGTGGCTCTGAGCACTATGGGACTTAACATATGAGGTTATCAGTCCCCTAGACTTAGAACTACTTAAACCTAACTAACCTAAGGACAGCACACACATCCATGCCCGAGGCAAGATTCGAACCTGCGACCGTAGCGGTCGCGCGGTTCCAGACTGAAGCGCCTAGAATTTTAACTGAATGAGGTCGACTGCGTTACATATTTGGAACCAACAGGTGTGGCAGCTACAGCTAACAACATCCCCAACTGACTGTCGTATTTCTATGGAAGGTTTTTAAAGGATTGTTGTATTTTAAATGTGTATCTTCGGTTTCAAAAGTTTTCGAAGTGTAAGTGATTGACACTGTTGTTTGAAAAATTTATAGTTCTTAAGCATTACATTGTTCTGTAATACTTCAATCATCCTATTCAGGAAATATGTTCCTATTTCTTGACTCTACATACTTTTGCGACACTGGAGTGGTAAACCGTTCCTGAAGAACTTAATTTCCACAGTACGATAATCTCTGCCCTTCTTTCATTTGTAATATGAGACCTAGGTTACAGAGCTGATAGATTTCGTTTCGATAGTTAAGTGAGCTCCCTTACTGAAGTGGGTGTGCTGTCTTTGGGTATCAGCGGAGAATGATGCTCCGATCAGACCAGAATCTTATAGTAAAATGCCAGACTCTCTCATCATTTACACTGCTGACAGACGCGTTTGTAGTAATGTGTATAAAAACGAAAGTCCATATGGCTCACGGCAGGTAATGGTGAAAATGCTTTTCGCTATTGATCTGTCCTGATGACGGTATTTTAAACTGTTAGAAACTGTTTCTTTACCAGATGTCATCTACAATAACCTGTGGAGAGTCGTCAGTGGTACAGAAACCGATGGACACAATGTAGCAAGTGGTCTCGATGTCCACAGCCTTCATATCTCCTTGCAGTGACACAGACTTGCCTTCTCTGCGAATTCCCTATAAGTTGTTGTAGGCCCGCATCTCGTGGTCGTGCGGTAGCGTTCTCGCTTCCCACGCCCGGGTTCGATTCCCGGCGGGGTCAGGGATTTTCTCTGCCTCGTGATGGCTGGGTGTTGTGTGATGTCCTTAGGTTAGTTAGGTTTAAGTAGATCTAAGTTCTAGGGGACTGATGACCATAGATGTTAAGTCCCATAGTGCTCAGAGCCATTTGAACCATTTTGTTGTTGTTGTGGTCTTCAGTCCGAAGACTGGATTGTTGCTGCTATTCAAGCTACTCTATCTTGTGCAAGCCTCTTCATCTCGAATAACTACTGGAACCTGCATTCATCTGAACCTGTGTACTGTGTTCGAATCTCGGTCTCCCTCTTCTATCCCACCACCCCACCGCCAACCCCACTTCCCTCCGTTGCCAAATGTTCTTGATGCCCAAAGAGATCCCTTCAATTAGTCAACTTGTGGCATAAATTTCTTATTTCTTCAGTTCGATTCGGCCTCTATCCATTAGTTATTCGATTTACCAACCTGATCTTCAGAATTCTTGTGTGTTCTTTTCTGAACTGCTTATCATGCACGCTCACTTCCGTAACAGGCTATACTCTTTTCTCTTTTTTTTTCAGAAATGCTTTTCCTGCTATACCCAGTCTACAAATATTCTCTCTACCTCGGCCATAATCAGAAATTTTGCTGCCTAAATAACAAAACTCATCTGTTAGTTTTAGTGCCTCATTTCCTAATATAACTGTCTCAGCATCACCTGATTTAATTCGACTACATTCTATTTAAAAAAATGGCTCTGAGCACTATGGGACTTAACTGCTGAGGTCATCAGTCCCCTAGAACATAGAACTACTTAAACCTAACTAACCTAAAGACAACACACACATCCATGCCCGAGGCAGGATTCGGTTGGTGTTCCTCTCGTAATCTATTTTGAAGGCAGTATCCATTCCGTTCAACTGCTGTTCCAAATCCTTTGCTGCAACTGACAGAAAAACAGTGTCACTGGCAAACCTCAACGTTACAGTTTCTTCTCCCTGAATTTCAATTCCCTCTCCAGTTTCTTCTTGGTTCCTTTACTGCTTGCTCAATGTACTGATTGAATAACTTCGGGGATGGGCTACAGCGCCGTCTCACTCCCTTCTCAAACACTGTTTCCCTTTCGTGTTCTTCGACTCATATAACTGTAGTCTGGTCCCTGTAGAAGTTGTAAATAAGCTTTCACTCAACATGTTTTATCTCTTAAAATGTTCAAATGCGTGTGAAATCTTATGGGACTTAACTGTTAAGGTCATCGGTCCCTAAGCTTACACACTAATTACCCTAAATTATCCTAAGGACAAACACACACACCCATGCCCGAGGGAGGATTCGAACCTCCGCCGGAACCAGCCGTACAGTCCATGACTGCAGCGCCTGAGACCGCTCGGCTAATCCCGCGCGTCTTTTATCTCTTACAATTCCTCTATTTTTCCTATATAATTTCAAGGTTAGCACACTGGACTCGCATTCGGGAGGACCACGGTTCAATTCCGTCTCCGGCCATCCTGATTTAGGTTTTCCGTTATTTCCCTAAATCGCTTCAGGCAAATGCCGGGATGGTTCCTTTGAAAAGGCACGGCCGATTTCCTTCCCCATCCTTCCCTCACCCGAGCTTGCGCTCCGTCTCTAATGACCTCGTTGTCGACGGGACGTTAAACACTAATCTCCTCCTCCTCCTATATAATTTCAAGTAAACGTGAGGACTACTCTATCCGGAAAACTAAAACCAACTTCTTCAACAATTCTTGATGTCTCTGAAGAAGTGGTTTGAATTTAAAATATTACTTTCGACTGTGCATCAGTATAAGTCCCCCATCGGAGTTCCTCCTTGACTCTGCGCCCGAGAACTGTGTGTCGCAACGTTACCTGCTCTCTCTCTCTTTCATGCAGGGAAGTTATTGGTCCTCATTGAGAAAATTCTGCGGCAAAGGCCCATTCGGCGCAGCTATTGTGACAAGCTGTTAGCAGTGGCTACGGAGTGTGACAGCGTGCAGCAGTGGCGCAGCGGAGCCTGCCCTGCCACGCTGCTTATGGTAACGACCGGCGCGGCAGGCGGCTTGGCCCGCGGCCAGCTCTGGGCGCCGTCTCACATTCGGCTGCTCTTTGCTGCGCTCCTACTTGTGAACCAAAATAGGCCTTCTTGTTGAAACTAATAGCAGGCGCAGGGCCATTTACAGATTCTTGAGTCACATAGACATTTGGCCCGTAAGTACGGAGGGGTAACTGTGAACTGAGCTCGTGAAAAGTCTGTAGCGGCCTCGCTGGTGCTTACATTATAACCGAAGAAATAGTTGAGAAGGGATTAGGAAAACATTCTGCATATAGCTGCTTTCTTGTTCTTTTTTATTTGTAACAGCATTTACGTAGTCCAAAGCCCACATTTACCGTGGTGCGGTCATAGCGTGTAATTTCTGTGCGATTTTACGTGTAGACACAAGTAATTTTAAAACTGTAGCGTGCATCCGTAGTAACGGTGCTAGTGATACTGGTCTTATAAAAACTACGATACATGGACTAACAACCGCTATTCAAACTAAACGCCGGCCGGTGTGGCCGAACGGTTCTAGGCGCTTCAGTCTGGAATCGTGTGACCGCTACGGTCGCAGGTTCGAATCCTGCCTCGGGCATGGATGTGTGTGATGTCCTTAGGTTTAAGTAGTTTTAAGTTCTAGGGACTGATGACGTCAGATGTTAAGTCCCATAGTGCTCAGAGCCATTTGAACCATTCAAACTAAACATGTTCAGAAATTTGTATAGCATAATGTACCGTCACTGAATTTTTGTACAGTAAGTTTGTATTAATCTAAGCACGTTTTAAGATCTGAATTGTCACTATGTTTAAGTTTTAACCAATTATCAATGCACCGAACGTATGTTGCTTCCGTTTACCAGGATATCTGAAAATGATCTAAGATTTAAATTGTCCAATAGCACAACGAATAAATAAAAAAATTCAGCTGCAGGTGATATCGAGTCATTTAAGGGATTCATCACGGCTACGGACGAAATTTCAATATCCATCATTCTTTTTGTCGGCGCGTTACGAATTTCCGTCTTTGTCTCAAAGTACCGTCAGAAATTTTAGGGTTTTGCAAGTTTTCGTTTAACTATCTCATATCTGTTACCGTTTCCGCATGTCGAGTGATGCATTGCAGTGGATTTTATCAGTTATCGTCATTTTTGTAGTGTTTGAAATGGCTCTGAGCACTATGGGACTTAACTTCTGAGGTCATCAGTCCCCTAGAACTTAGAACTACTTAAACCTTACTAACCTAAGGAAAACACACACATCCATGCCCGAGGCAGGATTCGAACCTGCGACCGTAGTGATCGCACGGTTCCAGACTGTAGCGTCTAGAACCGCTCGGTCACACCGGCCGGCTGTAGTGTTTATCTACGTACATAGTGGTGTACGGAATGCTTTGCCTCAGGAAATGAATACAAAATGACTGGCAAGATAAGTGCTCTAAAGCACAAAAATTGCGTTAAGTGATAAAATCGACCATAAGCCAGCCACTCTTCATGTAGAAAGAGTGACAGACATGTAGAATAAACGAACTACGAGCGGCCCAACGCCACTGACAGAAAAAAAGGATACACAACTAGTGGTAATAAAATAATACTCAAGCAGTTTTGCTAACGTCAACATTGTAAACAATGACTGCAAAAGTGGTTACACTCATCAAGATAACATTACATCAGTATAAGATGCAGTATTATTATATGCGCAGTGTTTTCTCATATTTGTTGTAGTATTGCCCCACTGGGAAAAGTTAATATACGATTTAAATGAAATGGTTGACAGAAATCGAGGTAGCCAATTGTGAGGTGGAAGTGAAAATTTCGACCCGGAACCTATAGCCTCTGAAGGACTCATGTAGACGCCGACTGTCCAGGATGTACGTACTCGTATTCATTTATCGCTCTGTAGGGAGTCCTAGCGGTAGCGGGAACTAACTAGGTAAGGTGACGTTCCAGTTCAAAGCTATGTGCGTTGATTTCTCTTGCATTCTCCATGGACGTATTCCACGTTGTCTGGTTGAGAGTTTCCCGGAGTGTCACAAACGAAGGACTTTGTGCGTCACGGAGGGTTTTGCTGTCAAATTTTGGAGAAAGCATGATTCATCAGGAGGTTTGAAGAATATCGTAACCCATTGTCCACTGAATATGTTGCTGACGCCACAGTTCACTTTACATTTAAACCCTGATGACAGACAAGAAATGAGATGTGGACCTTTCATTGGTGTTACTTCCCGATTTCATTCGCATTAGACTGAGGTTCACAATAAAATACAGTTTGTATAGGGAAAATTGAAAATAATACCTATATGCTCAGTCTGAGGAAAAGAGCAGAAATGTGGAATATAATGAATCGCACATTTACAACAACTCAGTTCCGTTCTCTCTGGCCCGTACTTACCACGTCAGTGCAAGTGTGGGAGGAAAGTGATGCGGCTCTGCAGATGTAGATATACCTCATATTCTTACTATTTCCCCATTAGGCTACTTCTGTGCATATTTAATACACTATGGCTCAACTTCCTGCGCCGTACCCAACCCATTTTTAGTGGCTTTGCGAATCTAGACCTACACTCATGTACAATATTATGAAAACGAGTACGTACCTAAAGTAGGCATACTGAGTCGTGAGTCAGTCTACCTTTCATATAATTTTATTATGAAAAGGATAGGCGCAGATGCTGAGTCGCAGACAGGCACAACAAAGAGACTGTCACAAAATGAGCTTTCTGCCGGCAAGGCCTATTTCGTAAGTAGACAACAGACACACACACACACACACACTCACACACACACACACACACACACACACACACACACACACACACACACACTAACGCAAATAATGCAACTCACACAAGACCACAGTCACTGACAGCTGAAGCCAGAATGGTAATGTCGGATGTGGGGTCAAGTACGACATTTTACAGATCGTGCTCATTCCGGTTTCCTTCACTTTATATGAGCACCCTAGACCTCAAATACTCGTCGATACTCTGTAGACGAGTTATGTCTATCAAACAGTACCTGTTGGGTTCAGTGAGGGTCGTGTTTTGATGGCGCATTTGTCTTTCCAACAGTTGAAGCACTGATCCACGAGGCAGTTGACTCTTTTTTGATACATAAAATCTTTAAATCTGCAAAAAGTATCACAAATATACTGTAAAGACTTCGCTATGTAATTACTCTGCTTTCAAGTTGATGCTGTAGTTTCCATCATTCTCTACTACTTCTGAAAAAGCGAAGAAAATCCTACATTGCAGCTATGTAACGTGTGAAGTAGAAGAAAAATGCCTGTGAAGATGTGACAGAATTCCAGGCAGGAGTTAAGGTGTTTGGATGTGCACATGACACCAGTTCGTGAATGAAACTGTCCATTTTGTTGGTGTACCAGCGCAGACTGTCCAATTTGTCTATAAGTAATTGTGTAGCTCTTGTTGCCATGTCACGCAGTCTAAGGACAGTGGTCGTAGAAACTTCCTAACCGACAGCAAACAGAGGTGAGTCTCATGCCTGTTCAGTGACGATCCGTTTCAAACCTAACAGGAATGCTGTTATCAGGGAATACAGCAGGTCCATTTCAATCAGTTTCAGAGCGAAAGCCGGCCGGGGTGCGGTTGTAGGCGCTACAGTCTGGAACCGCGCTGCTGCTACGGTCGCAGGTTCGAATGCTGCCTCGGGCATGGATGTGTGTGATGTCCTTAGGTTAGTTGCGTTTAAGTAGTTCTAAGTTCTAGGGGACTGATGACCTCAGAAGTTAAGTCCCATAGTACTCAGAGCCATTTGAACCATTTGAACCGAGCGAAAATTGAGTAAAGAACTGCGTGCAATATGTATTTGGAGTCGGCTACCTGAAAAAAGGTCAATGCTAACACCAGTATATATAGCTACATGAAATGGGCCAAACAACACCAAAATTGGACAGTGGCTGATTGGAGGGGCGTAGCGTGGTCTGAAGAGTCATTACTTTTGCCGCTTTTAAATTGATGCAAAGCATCTAGTGCAATAACAGCGTAAAGAGATGTTCAACACGTACTGTGTAGAGGGTTTAATTCAGGCTGGAAGTGGTTCTGTGATGTTTTAGGATGTTTTTAGTACCATGGTTTGGTCACCATGAACAGGAACCAGGATCATTATTTTACCATTCTCGGTGACCAGAGTTCCCCATTCGTGAACATCCTCGTGGACAGTGTGTTGTCGATAATACCGTCTTCCAAGACGACGGATGGCCCTTTTGCGGCCTCGACTGGCTCTCTGAATCACCAGAACCTAAACCCATAGAACATGTCTGGGTCTACTTGGAACTGCGGGCAAAATGCAGCAACCTACATCCACGCAGTTTGGTTTCTCTACTGAATCTAATCACGAATTAGTGGCTCCAACTGGATATGATATTCCTGAAGAAACTAATGGACTGTCACTGAATTTGGGCCATTATCAGGACTAGACGGTGTTACTGGATATGAGCTCGATGTATGTTGGGGGTGACTAATTCTTTGGCCGATTTCATTATGGATACGGTAGCTAGTTACCGCGAATTTCTGTCACCGCGTGAACTTGTTTGGATAACGGCGGAATCTTTGATGTGGGGCGGCGCGGCTCTGCGGCGATTGGTATTGCTTTTCGCAGAAGTTTACTGCGCGGCGGGTGGCCTCGATTGCGTCCGAAAATACGACTGGGCCCGCAGAACAGAAGCAGCCGGCGAGCTGACGCGACTGCTGGGCTTGCAAAGTCGATACGGCAGCAGCGGCGGCGGCCTTGGCGCTGATACCGGCGCCTAATCGCGGCGCCAGACACCTCCGAGCTCAGTCAAAGCTGCCGCCGCTTTGTCCCTCCGCTGCCCGACCAAACTTCCGCCAATGCACTTCCCGTTGGCTGCTGCAGCATTTTTGTAATCCTTTGCCGACGGTAGACGTTCCTCGGTTCAGAGTGGGAGACTTCTGTTGCAGTCACTTGAGATTACCCGTGTTACGATATTAAGGCGAGTCGTGTCATCGGGGAGAAGTTTCTGAAATCCACAACGCTAGTGGATATACGTATCTTGTACTCGCTGATTCATCCAGTCTTGCAGGTCCGAGACTTCAGTTAATGTTTGCTATGATACTGATGGCTGAAAAACAAATAAAAACTTGTAGAACGTTTGTTTATTGCCATCCACCTGATATCAGGTGTTCCCCAGGGAAGCGTCCTGGGACCTCTGCTGTTCCTGATCTATATAAATGACCTGGCTGACAATCTGAGCAGTTCTCTTAGGTTGTTCGCAGATGATGCTGTAATTTACCGTCTAGTAAGGTCATTCGAAGACCAGTATCGGTTGCAAAGCGATTTAGAAAAGATTGCTGTATGGTGTGGCAGGTGGCAGCTGGCGCTAAATAGCGAAAAGTGTGAGGTGATCCACATGAGTTCCAAAAGAAATCCGTTGGAATTCGATTACTCGATAAATAGTACAATTCTCAAGGCTGTCAATTCAACTAAGTACCGGGGTGTAAAAATTACGAACAACTTCAGTTGGAAAGACCACATAGATAATATTGTGGGGAAGGCGAGCTAAAGGTTGCGTTCCATTGGCAGGACACTTAGAAGATGCAACAAGTCCACTAAAGAGACAGCTTACACTACACTCGTTCGTCCTCTGTTAGAATATTGCTGCGCGGTGTGGGATCCTTACCAGGTGGGATTGACGGAGGACATCGCAAGGGTGCAAAGAAGGGCAGCTCGTTTTGTATTATCACGTAATAGGGGAGAGAGTGTGGCAGATATGACACGCGAGTTGGGATGGAAGTCATTCAAGCAAAGACGTTTTTCGTCGCGGCGAGATCTATTTACGAAATTTTAGTCACCAACTTTCTCTTCCGAATGTGAAAATATTTTGTTGAGCCCAACCTACATAGGTAGGGATGATCATCAAAATAAAATAAGAGAAATCAGAGCTCGAACAGAAAGGTTTAGGTGTTCGTTTTTCCCGTGCGCTGTTCGGGAGAGGAATGGTAGGGAGATAGTATGATTGTGGTTCGATGAACCCTCTGCCAAGCACTTAAATGTGAATTGCACAGTAATCATGTAGATGCAGATGTAGAAACGAAAAAATATTGCTGAATTTCGATTTGGCAGTCGCCAGTGTTCCCTCCCCCCTCCCTCCCCCTCCCCCCCTCTACCCCCCCCCCCCCCCCAATGCTACTTATCAGTACCGATGTTGCACAGGATCATCTTAAGCTGTGTCAACTGCTCAGAACGGCTCACTTTCAGCTGAAGCTTCTTCTTGTATTATGTTGGCCTGTGACTAGGGTGACCAGATGCAATTGTTTAAAAAGGAGGACAAACAGCCTCAAAAACGTGGACAAAGGAAGAAAAAAGAGGACGCATCAATGTGATGTTCAAGATCTTGGCCACCTGTGCAAGAAATTTAACATTTCAGTGACAAAGCAACATGCATTTCGTTTTATAGCGTTCAGGCAGCCAATAAGACTGCGTGTTTCTGCTGGGAATTAAAACTAGTTGTCATTTGTTACTGATGGTTAGGTGGTGGTTATCTGAGCAATATAAAAAAATTAAAAACATTGATTGTGGTAACAGTGTGGCGTCAATTGTTTTGTTATGTCAACAACAAGGGCCGGCCGGAGTGGCCGAGCAGTTAAAGGCGCTACAGTCTGGAACCGCACGACCGCTGCGGTCGCAGGTTCGAATCCTGCCTCGGGCATGGATGTGTGTGATGTCCTTAGGTTAGTTAGGTTTAAGTAGTTCTAAGTTCTAGGGGACTTATGACCACAGCAGTTGAGTCCCATAGTGCTCAGAGCCATTTGAACCAACAACAAGGAATTGTTTACAAAGCGAAAAACGTAAGACCATTCACCTCCCTTCATTCGACGCAACGCTACCAACATCTACAATTCAAGCAGTAGCTGATGACATGTAAACTGGACTTTACCCTTCCGAATACAAATAAATTGAACGACTATGAAACAAAACCATGACAGTTAACCTACCGAGTTATTTCTTACCTTTATTGGCCATTGAGACGTACGTTCCAGCTCCACATATCTTACATTCCGCTTCAAATTCATTTCTCCCTTTCTTGAAAGCCGCATATTTGCAGGAAAGGACATCAGAAAATGCACACTTTCTGTTAGGTATAGCCAAATATTTTACGTAACTCACTCGGTTAAAAATTACACTCACAAATCACAAGTGCACTACAGGAAGCCAAGCCAATACAAAGCGAAGATACGAAAATTTTAAATAATCGATATTTGCATTCGCTTGTAGGTCGATCAACGATAACATCGAAGATCCTGATGCCACCTACTAACACCGCCTTCGTGCGTGTTTATCACGAAGGCTGTGCCAATAAAAGTATTTAAGAAAAGAGTAATAGAGCGGGACGAATTGTAAATTTAACTGTATTACGCTCAAATTTGCGAAAAATTCGGACACTGTAAAAATCCGCCTTGACCCCGGACAAAGAGTTAAAAAAGACGACATGTCCGGATTAATCCGGACGTCTGGTCACCCTACCTGTGACCTCATTCTAATGGTGCAACCAAGAACTACGCCAAAATACCGAAGTCTCCCATCAATTAAATTATCATTTCTACAATTTCCAATGACACTGAAGGCCAATTTTCAGAATGATTCACTCGATCAAAATAGAACTCGGGGACGCATAAAAATTATCTGTTCTGTTCGCTCACAATGTATGTTTATAATATATTTATCGTATTGAACCGGATTGACCTGGGGACGAAAGAGTGAAAAACGCACACAAACAAAAATCACACAAGTAAGTTGAGCTTTGATTTGTGGGACCAGTTCATGGAAGTTTTCCCCTACAAAACATATTATGTCAGTACGAATAAGATTTAGTTCCAACTTCCAATCAACGTAATGCTAGGAGTAATTTTTATAAATGTTACCCAATTCGAAAACTTTAATCTCGCCAAGAAAACTGATAAAGTAAATAGAAGTAAAATGATTGATAATAAAACAGAGCCGGATAATTTTATGTTGTAGCTGAATGTGTGGGATATGTTACATCATAACCACGTTTTGGTACGTGGAAATTTAGATTACGATCAAGAAAAGGCCTTCACTCTGAAGCGTTCGAATGCATATAGTTCCATAGCTTGCAATCGATCTGACACAAAAAGAGCGGAGAATTCAATAGGATTATATCATAGACTATTGTTTCTAAAATTTCCAGACTTGAGAAATGTACTGAGGACAGCCTTAATTTTAATTTCACTGTTGTATCTCCACTAAATATTGTTTTAAGATCAACTGCCGATAGTAAAAGTAGAGAAAATATAAAATGCAGGCTGGTCATAGCGGTATAAGCGTTTCTGGAAAAGAGATACGTATATTTTAAAATCCAATATAAATTTAAAAGTTAGGAGTTTTTCAGAAAGCGTTTTTCTGCAGTACGGCCTTGCACGGAAGTGAAACGAGGACGATAAAGTGTACAGTCAAGAACAGAATAGAGGCTTTCGCAATGTGGTGGTAGAGAAGAATGCTAGTCGATATATCGGATAACCAATGATGTGGGACTGATTCCAATTGGGAAGAAAAGAAATTTATCGAAAAAACTGACAAAAAGAAAGGATGGCTGTGAGGGCACGTCGTGAGGCGTCAGGTAATAGTTCATTTGATAACTGAGATAAATGCGTGCGGTAAAAGCTGTATAGGAAGATCAAGGCTTGAATACAGTAAAAGTTACAGCTGCATTCCCGAAAGATACTGGAACATTCGATATGCCAGGAAAGGAAAGTTTCGCAACTTATAATGATTTTTACACTACTAGCAACGCTACGTATATGAAAAATAAAGGTGCAAATTGTTTTGGGGTGCATTTGCTACGTTTTTTTCCTTTTTTCCTTTTTTTCTTTTAGCTTTCCTAAATCACTTACGATGAAGGCCGCGACGTTTACATAAACAGACAACGACCACGCTTTCCTGCTTTGTTACCCCACCCAAACGAAATCAGCTTGTGCTCCGTGACCTCGAGACGTTGAAGTTCTACATACCTTGGAACTTCAATCTTCCTTCATTCGTACTGTCTATTGCGATAGGTGGCTTTCAGCCTTCGTTGAAAGAAACTGAGAAAATTAATCGTGTACCTCATTTGAGGCGTATTTGCACTGTATACGCCAGGTAGCAGAGTAGTCAGATTTCACCGTGTGTGGAAAAAGCGCGGTGCACGAGCGGCTGTGGGCTGCGACCTCAGCGGTGACTCACTCGCACAGACACGCCGCGCCGCGCCGCGCCGCCTGAATCACAGCTTGGCGTTCATTCACAGTTCCCACGCTCTTAGCGCATTCCTGCCGCCCGTCCCAACAAAACATGAGTAGCACTCTTGTTTCACGCGAATTGCCAGTCATCGTCTGGCTGCATCTGAATAGCTTCCTTTATGCCATTTCCTCCAATGTCCTTGGCTTTTACCTTAAATGTACACAAGAAGATGAAAGATTGCTTCGGAGTATACTTACTTCTTTCCGTGACAAATATCGAGTGTCGGTAAACGTTGAGACGATGCATTACGCGTGTTTTCATGTAGTGCAACACAACTAGTTTCTCATGTGTCTGCTGTTGGCCTGTTTTTTTCGAAAGATCTCTCTGTCTTTTTCGGTGAGTTAAACTAATGTAAGACACTCGGGTTTCTTGCTGAATAATTTTTTGGATATGGCACGACGTTTCAATGAGTGTCACTCCAACTTCTTCTGGAGAAGTTTCGAGACTGCATTTGGTGGCAATGCCATCAACCTCGACTCGCTATCATGCTCCTCAGACCATTGTAGCAGGACTCTAGCCTTGTGGTGGGGGGGAGTTGTCCTACTGGAATATGACATCGCAGTCGGGGAAGGCACCAAGTATGATGCGTTACATGCAGAACAATGTTCACTTAGTTCACAGATGTCAAAGTACCTTCAATTTCTAACACAAATCCCATGGAAACCCAGGTGAATGTCCACTAAAACATAGTACTACTTGCACCTGACTGCATACGTGACGCGTGCATGTTTCGAGCAGTCGCTCGCCTGAATGACGGCGTGCCAGGACACGACCATCGACCTGGTGTAACAAGAAATACGATCGATCCGACGAGACGACAAGTTTACATCGATTGAGTGTCCAACCTAGATAGTCCCTAGCCTACGGCAATTGTAACTGACGACGTCGTTCGGTCAATCTGGGAATTTGCATCAGTCGTATGCTGCAGATCCCCATGTTAAGCAACGTACGCTGAAAGGGCTACTCCGAAATACTTGCACCTTCACCAGCATTGTAGTCTGTCGTCAGATCTGCCACAAATCGCTGCCTATTCTGCTTTGCAAAGTGGGCAGCTGTCCGCCTTCTACGTCCTATGATGAGACGTAAGCGTCTGACACCTTGTCACCTACACCTGGTTCCACCGTCCTTTAACAACTTTCCAATGATACTCACTTCAGTAGCACGCGTAAAACCGACCAGCTTCGCCGTTTCCGATCCTCGTTCCCAGAGGCCGAACCACAACAATCTCTCTTTGTCAAAGTTGCTTATTTCAGTGGGCTTCCATATTTGCGTCCCAAATCGTTGCTAGAATGATTCCCCTTTCTTCCGTGCTTCGCTTAGCATTTTTCTTACTGTGTCATGTGCCCGCAACGCCAGCAGACGTCATTTAGTCTCGTCAGTGTAATTCATTTATCGAACTATTAAGACGTAAGTCTCGAAGCAAATGCACATATATGGTTTTGAATTGACTTATTTATGTACACCATTGCTTCCTTTACATGGAATTCATATTTTTAATTCGTTAAAGAACTGAATCTAGAACGAAACAAACGGCAGAAACATTATTAACGCTACAAAATACTGGGAAAAATTTCTGACTCTCTCTCTCTCTCTCTCTCTCTCTCTCTCTCTCTCTCTCTCTCTTATCTCGCGACAGAGAGGGGGAGGAGGCGGGAGAGTGGACGGAAGGGGAGAGTGTGCATCTGCATTTAGCGTTAAATATCGCGTTTTGCCTTCAGATTCGGCATATTGACATGGAGCCGATACATTTACGTATATCTGAACATAGTGTACATCACAAAAGGATAAGCATTTTGAATGCCTTATTCGCAACGGATGGAGCAATTAACTGAATCCGACAGTTGTGGCCGAACGATTCTAGGCACTTCAGTCCGGAACCGCACTGCTGTTACCTTCGTAGGTTCGAATCCTGCCTCGGGCATGGATGTGTGTGATGTCCTCAAGTTAGTTAGTTTCAAGTAGTTCTAAGTCTAGGGGACTGATGACCTCAGATGTTAAGTCCCATAGTGCTCCGAGTCATTTGAACCATTTAAATTAATTGAAGAGTGGAACTGGAAAACGTTCCAAGTGACATATTTTTCACAATACGCATATTCCGTGCTATTTCGTTCTCAGTATTCTGTTGCATGTCACTGGACTTGATTCAGTTCACAGACCACGGATAAAGTGTTTGAAAGATGCGTTAATAGAAGTCCCACGATCTTTGATCCAGTCTGTGCTTCCCTCTGGGATTGCCAGATTTAAAAGGTAAGATGTTAGAAGTGGTTTTGCTTCACTACAGTTCTACTAGTCAGAAACCTATTGCTGTATTTCTGCACTTTTATTACACGAAAAAACCACCGAGAGAGGTGGCGAAGTGGTTAGCACAGTGGACTGGCATTCGCGAGGATGACGATTGAAATCTGCGTCCTATCATCCAGATTTACGTCCTGGGCGGTTTCCCTTAATCGCCCCCAGCAAATTCTCGGATGGTTCCTTTGATGGTTCCTTTGAAAGGACACATCAGCTTTCGTTTCCCATCCTTAAAATCACAGTCCGAACTTGGGCGTTATGTAAGGACTGCGCTATCAACGGGACGTTAAACCATCATCCTTCGTTTTTCAGAAATTCAACGTAGTGCATTAGTATTTATGGCACTTGAAACAGAAACTTCGTTGCTGCTATTTTGTCGAAAACGGACATTTTTGAGGCCGTGGCTGTGCACAGAATACAGGCCGACATTAACAAACGAGAAAACAGCAGCCAGCCAGTGTTAATAACGCTGTATTTACATAAACAGCGCCGTTACCGGTTTCCAACTGACAGAATGTAGCCTATTTCAGATAGCTGTTCCGGTGTATATAACATTGTTTTGAGTTGTTGGAAAAAAAAACAACCAGCAACACCATTATTGGTACTACATATGATGACAAGTAATGTTCCCCAGCAATTCGCCAAAAACTAAATCGTACCACAGGATTACCATCGAAAAAATACCGCTATTTATCTTTCCAAATCACTCGTTTCTAGTTTTTACAGCCACCCTCCGCAATGCTAAACGTTCGCTGTGAGTCAGTGCATGAGATCTGCCTGTTCTTCGTTTAGCTGAGGCTTCATAATCACATCTCGAACAATCAATTTGGGCAGCTTTAGAAGGGTAGATGCGTCCCTGTTACTGAGACGACACCCCATGACGACTCTACGTTCGACGTCACTGAGCTCTCCTGACGTATCCAGTCTGCTGTTACTGTTTCTCTACTGACAGCACAGCACTCCCCACGTCCTTTATACTGATGGACCCACCTTTCATGACATCTAGTGGTCAATTCCGAATTGTAGGGGGTCTGGATACTTTTGATCAGAAGGTGTGTATATGGCAGCTTAACTATCTCAAAACAAGCACTTCACTGGTAAAGAAAATATATTCACTACGAAATTAAACTTACTTGCATGAACAGATGTTTTCTAACCGAATGACACCTCGGAGAAAAAGTAATCCCAGGCTCGTTAGAAAAGAATAAAAGCAAATCAGCTTGTATTATATGTAATAACAAGTAAATGCGTTTTATAACTAGATCAGCTAATATCCACCTTTCCCGTCTCATTAACTTCTCAGCAAGAACTGTTCCCTCTGTGAGAATTCCTTGTTAGTTGCCGAGTTCTTTCATCAAGTAGCGTTATTGTTTCTCTCACCGTTCGTAATGAAGGTTCAAGTTACCTTTCACTAAGAAAACAATAGGTTTGGGAAAACTTCGCATATTTTTCTCCTCGGTTGTAACGATGAGATTGAAACCATTATTTCGAAAGTCTTACATTCGAAATTTAGAAAACACATTACAACACTTGGTAATTCAGCTATCATGAGATATTGGAATTATGAGCATAAGCTTTCGTACATAACTAAATTCTACCAGAATTTTTAAGTGTATCATCTTAGAGGTGAATAAGGAGTAGCTTACTGCTAGTGATACTACAAGGCATCCAGAAAAGTTTTGAGTGTGATTTAACACTATTTGTTTTAAATTAGGCCTAGGTTCATCTTTTCGCTGTCATAAATCAATAACCACTTTTTTTCGCACTTTTTTCTTCTCATATGGGAGTGCCATCTTCCCGCCCCTGCTGGAACGCTTCATCCGTAGAATATCGCCATCTTTTCCTTCGAGTCTTCACTTTGTAAATAAACCACTATCACGAGGGTCCAGAAGAGAGTAAAAGGAAATACTTAAGAAAATCGAAAATCGCTGCAGATAAACAGTCATTATAATCAGTTATGCGATAAGCTGGAGGGCTGTCGTGATGGATTTATCACCTGTCGGCTCTTGATAATAGACTGAGAGATTTAAACGCTTTTGTTATTTGACGCATTATTCTACTTACCACTCCGCAGTGAAAGGTATTTTAGAACAGAGGACTGCTCACTTTGCCGGCCGGAGTGGCCGAGCGGTTCTAGGCGCTACAGTCTGGAACCGCGCGACCGCTACGGTCGCAGGTTCGAATCCTGCCTCGGGCATGGATGTATGTGATGTCCTTAGGTTAGTTAGGTTTAAGTAGTTCCAAGTTCTAGGGGACTGATGACCTCAGATGTTAAGTCCCATAGTGCTCAGAGCCATTTGAACCATTTTTTGACTGCTCACTTTAACATTCTCCTTATGGCGAGGAAAAGTCTTTCTTCTCGTTTTGACTCAGTGAATTTTTCGAAATCTGCCAGTTACTATCACCTTGTAGTTTTATTCAAATAACGATGGAGTCATTCAAATGTCGTTGTGAGGAAGCCAGGTTCCGTGGCCTGTGAAGAAGTCTAGTGGTCAGTTCCGAATTACATAGGTGTATATGGATACTTAGGATGTGTCAAGCAGCATCATAGCCTCAAACAGCCGAGTTTTCCCACTTAAATGTATTTGTTGTTGTTGTTGTTGTGGTCTTCAGTCCTGAGACTGGTTTGATGCAGCTCTCCATGCTAATCTATCCTGTGCAAGCTTCTTCATCTCCCAGTACCTACTGCAGCCTATATCCTTCTGAATCTGCTTAGTGTATTCATCTCTTGGTCTCCTCTACGATTTTTACCCTCCACGCTGCCCTCCAATGCTAAATTTGTGATCCCTTGATGCCTCAGGACATGTCCTACCAACCGATCCCTTCTTCTAGTCAAGTTGTGCCACAAACTTCTCTTCTCCCCAATCCTATTCAGTACCTCCTCATTAGTTACGTGATCTACCCACCTAATCTTCAACATTCTTCTGTAGCACCACATTTCGAAAGCTTCTATTCTCTTCTTGTCCAAACTATTTATTGCCCATGTTTCACTTCCATAGATGGCTACACTCCATACAAATACTTTCAGAAACGACTTCCTGACACTTAAATCTATACTAGATGTTAACAAATTCCTCTTCTTCAGAAATGCTTTCCTTGCCATTGCCAGTCTACATTTTATATCCTCCACTTAAATGTAGACTTGCAGAATGATGTGAATTGCGGTTACGGAAAGATCCACTAATTGCTTTATGTGGTGGTGTGACATGCTTATACACTTGCTACTCATTAAAATGCATGTTCTCTCTTATGGCTGCTGAAGGCACTCGTGAAATGAGTGCGGCCGTACATACTTAGTGCAATACTTATGAAGTCGGGGCGGGACGCTAGTTCTGAATATAAATAGGCGATGAGTAAATTCCTTCCAAGTTGTGAAGAGATTCAATGAAAGCACCGCTCCGCTGTCACTTCTCAAAAACTGATCTAAGTACTGCCAGTCCACTTTCCGTCATAGCGACATTCATTGAGACTAACTGAACAACAACAGAATCAAAACTGCAACAGTGTTTTTTAATATAATCCATTATGGAGTCGAGGTAGCAGTTGTCGTTATACTGGTTATCACTGTTAGCATTCAACCGCGATTCTTATACATATTTTAACAACGCGTTTCAAGAGACAATGCTCTCATCATCAGGTTGTAAAGTCTATGTCATGAAATTAAACGGACTAAAAAGACAAAATTCCATCACAAATACTTGGGAAGTCCATAGAGTAAAACAGAATTAAAAGTATATTGGACTGTGGGTCCTCGTCTTACATTGAAGTTGTTGACACAAGTCGATGGCCGTCCCATAGCTACCAAGTATGCTGTCGCACTGTGCCGATTCGGGAGCTGTTGTGGACTGACGTGCCTAGGTGTTGTGGCGTGGTTACAGCCGTGTGCTTGACGGTAACGCTATGCTATTGGGCGCCTTATTTCCTTATTGCATTGCCGGCCGAAGTGGCCGTGCGGTTAAAGGCGCTGCAGTCTGCAACCGCAAGACCGCTACGGTCGCAGGTTCGAATCCTGCCTCGGGCATGGATGTTTGTGATGTCCATAGGTTAGTTAGGTTTAACTAGTTCTAAGTTCTAGGGGACTAATGACCTCAGCAGTTGAGTCCCATAGTGCTCAGAGCCATTTTGAACCTTATTGCATTGGTCTGCCATCGTTGGCTTCTCGCACTCCGTCAGTGACATGCTACAAGTTTAAAGTCGCATACCTACCATAAAATAATTCTAAAAACCAGCTAAAAAATCTTATTTCTTTACAATTATCTTGTGCATTTAGAATATTGCTTTGTTTCTTTTCATCGATAGCTATCTCGAATTCCTCTAGTAAATCAAGTTTCCTCCCTTTCTTTTCTACATGCAATATTTCTACGTTATCTTCTATGCTATTAAGGGGATGGCCTGTTTCATATATATGGTTCGCAACAGCTGATTTGTCATAATTTCCTAACCTGAACGCATCTTTATGTTCTTTATACCGGATCGCGAATGATCTTCCTGTCTGCCCTATATATCTTGCAACACAAGTTCTGCACCGAATCCTATAAACTCCCGATCTTTCAAACTTATTTCTCTTCTCGCCAATATCGTGCTTAAGGCTATACCTCACTAGGTTATTAGTCTGAAAAGCAATTTTAACATCGTATGGCTTAAAAATATTTGCTATCTTTCTCTTCATCAGGTTTTAGTCCGTTTAATTTCATGACATAGACTTTACAACCTGATGATGAGAGCATTGCCTCTTGAAACGCGTTGTTAAAATATATGTTTAAGAATCGCGGTTGAATGCTAACAGTGATAACCTGCAACTGTGTATTTTACACGGTCCAGTCACATTAATGTGACCACCTGTAAAATGTGTGAATAACCACAGTTTGCAGCGCGGACGTTAAGGATGAGAGCCAGTGAGGTTCTGGAAGCTACCGGCAGGGGTGTGGAGCCATGCCAACTCTACTACCGTGGCCAGCTGCGCTATGTTTCTCGGTTGACGATCCTTGGCAGAAACTGCCCGATCGTAGTGTTCCCACAGAATCTCGACTGTGCTTAAACGTAGGGAGTTTGGTGGCCAGTGGAGTACGGTAAACTCATACCGGTGCGCTTCAAACCACGCGTGACCACTGCGAGCTGTGTGACGTATTGCATTGTCTTGCTGTAGATGCCATCGTGCCGAGGGAGAACACCAATCTGCATGTAGGGGGTACGTGGTCCCCAAGAATAGATGCACACTTTTGTTGATATATTGTGTCATCAAGAATGACGAGAACACCCAGGGAATCTCACGAAAATGTTCCCCAGATGATAACGCTCTGTCTTCTGGCTTGGACGCTTCCGACGACTCTTGCAGGGCTGTACACGCCAACGGCCATCTGTCCGATGGAGCATAAAGCGTCATTCATCTGGAAAGCATCACTGATAAAAGCCGATACACTTGTAAAAATTATTTGTTTCTAAAAGGAAAACTGCAACCCTGTTTCAGGATCCGTGTCCCACCTTTAGCTACATCTACAAAATTATAAATCAATAAAAAGATCTATTCACATTGTTAATATATGAAAAGCTAAACAGAAAGAACGGAAAATTTTAGGATAAACTCCCGTACGTACATTAATATGTGAATCTATAAAGGATGCAGAACTGAGGTTAGAGTAGATTAAAATATGTTAAAATGTCGCATCTCTGGTACACGACATGAAGATATGCTGATTCATAGTTCTTCTGCACATCCCGTGCACATAAACAGGCTGCCTTTAGAACAATGCTCGACAGAATCCGGTATTTTCCGTTGAGTAACGAAGTAGAGATGAGAGTACCTCATGCTTTAAGTCATCTTAACCAGGTGAATGGTTATCCGATTAACGACGTACATAGAAGTCTCACACAGGGTAGTACTAAAAATGGGGCAGAGCACAGCATGCTTCTGAAACAGGATGGAGTGACGAAAACAGAAGATTTTTATAGGATACCATGTAACTGTGTATTCTCCAATAAGATGGGCAGGTGGCTGAGGTCCTTAAATATCATACCAGCATTTTTTATTCCCAAAAGCAATGGACAACGTTCAATACACCATGAAGAACGGAAGGTTAGGCCCTATGAAAATACAGGGATGTATGAAATTAAGTGCCCGTAATGTGATGCCAATGTGCTCAACAACCATAGTTCATATGACGATGGGAAAGATCTAGATATTCTGCATGTACAGTGCAAAGGACTGACACTTAACATCTTAGGAGAAATTGAGTTTATGAAATGTAAAATTAATTACTCTAAAGAAGAACTTAATTAACAAAGCACTGGAGCATACTCAGTAACTACACCCAACGCTTTCAGGGTATTGCTTGTTCCAAATATAGGGGGGCTTTGTATCTTCAGTTTACAATTATACCCGTATTTTTTTCGGATTGCTTATGCGAAGATTTTTCTTCGCTGAAGCTCACGTCAGGTTCAAATGGTTCAAACAGCACTTAGCACTATGAGACTTAATATCTGCGTTCATCAGTCCCCTAGCCTTAGAACTACTTAAACCTAACTAAGCTAAGGACATCACAAACATCCATGACCGAGGCAGGATTCGAACCTGCGACCGTAGCAGCAACGCGGTTCCGGACTGAAACGCCTAGAACCGCTCGGACACAGCGGCCGGCCACACGTCAGTATTCTAGACGAAGGTTTCTGTTGGTGCCAAAAAGGGTTTGCTATTGTCTTATGCAAACTGTATGGTTACATTCTGTTCTACAGTTTTGGGTCGCAGCACTTTTATGGGCTTCTTTATTGCAGGTTACTATGTTTTGTATTGCTTTGGTTGTTGTCAGTGATTTTTATTATTTCGGTATTATATTGGAAACTTGGAAATTTGAAAATTTGTGGTAAGGTCTTATGGGACCAAACTGCTGAGCTCATCGGTTTCTAAGCTTACGCACTACTTAATCTAACTTAAACTAAGTTACGCGAAAGACAACACACACACCCATGGGGAGGACTCGAACCTCCGTCGGTGGGAGTCGCGGGGACCGTGACAACGTGACAAGACGCCTAAAACCGCGCGGCTATCCCCGCGGCGGTATTACTTTGCAATTTATTGATGTGAACACTGCTGCTGTGAGCAATGTTCATTAAAATGTTTCATTGTGCTTGTTATTGTAACGGCTATTATTAAGGTGATCAATGTTGCTCTAACTTAGCTATTTCTGCTATAATTGTTGTTAGACTGTAGTTGCTTTATAGGTTTTTTTCCATTTGCATTAGTTGTTCTACACCTTTGTATAGGTACAAATTAGCCAGTTTGGGCTCCGCTCGCTAAGCATGCTATATGAATCCTTGAGTGGCATTACAGGAATTGTGTCAGTTTACTTTGGTTTGATCCTATTGGTTGGTTTACAATGAGTTCACGTGCAGATGCGGTAATCTGTAATTAGGGTCTCGCTGGTACGTAAGAGAAGTTAGTTTTCTCTGCAACGGATGCTAGTTTGTGGTTTCTCAAACGTTCAAATGCGTGTGAAAATCTTATGTGGCTTGACTGCTAAGGTCATCAGTCCCCAAGCTTACAAACTACTTAACCTAAATTATCCTAAGGACAAACACATGCCCGAGGGAGGACTCGAAACTCCGCCGGCACCAGCCTCACAGTCCATGACTGCAGCGCCTAAGACCGCTCGGCTAATCCCGCGCGGCGTGGTTTGTCAGACCTGTTGTTTGCGGTTACATTAACTCAAAATTTGACCGTCAGATGTCGCGAGCAGACCACTCGCTTACATTACGGGTGCACAGCCCCTCCCGTCGGCATTTCAACTTTGCGTTGTGGTTGGTACGGTTTTGATGGGTGTGTATGCAGCACTGGTGAGTCGCAAACTTTACTCAGGGGGTTTTATTCTGTTTTCACACCTTTCTTTGCACGTTTCAGTATTCGAAAGACCGCCTATCTACCTTCATGCGGATCCATGTGTGAGGCGCCCTTCATCCCGGACCGTTGGGATTAATACTTTATATTTGATTTCATTTAACGGTGGTTCCGCTCTTTTAATCGGGGCCTATGTCCTTTTATGTAGGTTCTCATATGCTAGAGGCTTTCTGACATGTCTACGATTGGACATCCTGTCTCATGCCATGTACCAGGGATGCACTATTTTAATATATTTTAGCCCATTGTAAGCTTTATGGACTCACATTTTATTGTATATACTTTTTTTCCTGCGAATTTCTGTTGGTTCCGTCTAGCTTTTCTGTTATCATTCATTTATGATTTCGCAGGTACAGCTGAAGACGAGAAACAGGCCCTGAAACCCCTTTGTGCCTTCCATTTTAGAAATAAATAATTTTTCAGTTGTAGCGGATTTTATCATTGATGATGATTAACAACAGTTGTGGCTGTCCATCAAGAGAAACTTGTCATCTAAAAACGCCACCTGTCGTCACTCAATGGACGTCCATTTGGGGTACGGGCATGCTAATTCCAGTGTTAGTCGCCGATGAACGGTAGTCAGCATAGGTGCAGGGACCGGGCTCCTGCTGCAGCGACATTTGCTGAACGATCGTTGTGGAGACATTGTTGGTAGCCTTTTGGTTCATATGGACCGTCAGTTGCTCAAAAGTTGCGCGTCTATTTGCCCGTACACATCTCGGCAGCAGTCGTCCACGACTGTCATCTATGGAACGTAGCGCCTCAGAGTCAGTTTCGGATAAAGCCATTACGCTATGACAGTATATTTTAACCACGGCTACACTCGGACATTTTACAAACTTGGCCGTTTTGGAAATGCTTCCACTCTTGGCCCGAAAACCAATAATCATCCCGTTTTGGACGTCAGATAAATCGCTCCGTTTCCGCATTACAACGACTACACTGTATCCCGCATCGCCCCGAGCTGATTTGTTACACTCCACTGCTAGTGCTTCCATCTGTGAGTGGTTATTTTACGCTGATGTCGAACAAAATAGATGGTGGTCACATTAACATTAGTGGACCGAGTAATTCTTTCATTGGTCTTTACGAATAAGAATAATAATCTGTTGTGATAGTGTGAGTTCATTTGTAATACTTTACATTGCGATACTTTGTGATATTACCACAAATACGCGAATTTCGTTTAGAACTCAACATTTGGTTCAAATGGCTCTGAGCACTATGGGACGTAACTTCTGAGGTCATCAGTCCCCTAGAACTTAGAACTACTTAAACCTAACTAACCTAAGGACATCACACACATCCATGCCCGAGGCAGGATTCGAACCTGCGACCGTAGCGGTCGCGCGGTTCCAGACTGTAGCGCCTAGAACCGCTCGGACTCAACATTTGGCTGCAGTTTTTTCGTACGACAATACGAGTCACAAGGTATGTTACTACTGTGTCATCTCCTGGTAGACTTGCCATTGTCTCTATCTTCCCATGGACAGGAGACTGCTGGATGTGTGGAGTCACCACTATTCATTAGGTGAGTGATTTAAGTGGAAGCGCCTAAGAAGTTCCTGTTGCGCAGTACAAGATCAAATGGATTCACGTGTAGTACATACTCTGTGCACCCTTTCCTAGTCTTTTCGCTAGAACAACACAGTTATTGCATGCTATACCCATAAACAAACTACATCAGCGGTTTGAAATGTTGTCCTTCGTATTTCTCTTTCATAGATAAATACATAACATCTTTTTCATACGTGTACCTGTAGTATTGAGATATTTGTCCCGTTATTTAGCCAGCTCCTGCTGTCAAGTACAATGCTCAGTCTTATACATGTCTGATTACAACAGTAAGGCATGCTGCTAGTGCTTGAACTTCATCGGTTGCGTCATACATATGGAATGAGGCCTTCCGTTTCTCTTTATTTTGCTTCCAATGAGCTACTGTTGTCCACAAATGCCCTGGAATTTTTCACTTTCCAGTGTTTATGACGTTTATCACGCCAAACACTAACTCCATTGGACGTCCTAACATTAGGATTATGGGCAAGGTGACAGGAAGCCAATCAGTGCCACTTTTACTTATGCTTCACTTTATGAAGAGTAAGACACATAATATTACCGAATCTACCATTAGAGCGTTATTATACGTAATCGTTACTACAGTGTTTTCGTTTACTCTGACACTTTTGAACCTAGAGTACGTAGTGTCACCAATCGAAAGACAAATTTCTTACAATATAAAACTTTTTTGCACTGGTTGCAAATTTATACAAGTATTACCGGTTCAGATATCCAATACACACAAAAACAAATTTTTCGGCAATTAGATCTATAGGCCTATTACACAGAAAATATTTGTTTCATGTCTTTCGTAGATATGAAGATGATTACCCAGTTAATTGAAACTGGTCATCCCCATATAAATTTATGATCAAGATAAAACAAATTTACTTTAAAAATTGGTGGCATTGGTATGTATTTAGCGTTTTTGCTATTTGTAGTTAGTAATTCGTTTGCAGAAGTGTATTCATTTATGACATGGGAGCTGTTTTCACTCTGAGCATCTAAATTGTTCTTTCAGCCTTTCCCCTATTAACAGGAATCGCTTTCGGAAGAGGTTTTTCCACACTTCCGGACTCCCGAAATATTTCAGCTGACTAGAAATACGCCAGAGAATGAATCGACCGTTCACAGACATCAGTTGCTGAGAAATACATACACATTCCGTATTTTCAAGTATTCACTTGTCACTCTCTATCTGCTTCATTGCTGTCGTAAATACTCACGCTGATTTCATCCCGAGATCCAACAATCCATATCAAGCGACCTGTGTTCACCACAACTGGACAAATTTTAATTAATTATTAAGTCTATGTTTTCGTTTGTACTGTAACTGAAATTTGCTAAATCCGTTTGCCTTCAGAAAGCGCTGCAACTAAGCTAAAATAACTCTATTGTCCTGCAGTTTTATTATATCTCTTGTATATGAGTATGAACTTCATTCTATTTGGCTATGTTCCCACGCTTCATTTGCTATTACTAACGACGTAATTGTTGAGATCTGTGTGTTAAAATAAAACAGAAGAGTGTAGACACGCACACACACATTAACTTATATGTTACACTTCAATGTGGACATAATGTTACTAGACTCTGGGTGAACACAGCGATCATTTTCTTCAAGAGAAGGGTAGAGAGTAAGCTAATGCTACATGTGCAGGCGTCTGCAGTAAATATATAGTATGATTTAGGAAGCCTTGCAACGTCTACTTCATAATAGCGCAGTTTCAGGCCACTAGTTAACAATAAATGCGAAAGTTTTACTTTAGCCTGACCGTGCCTTTCACGAGTATTAATTGATACACACAAATGAACAGCTAGGTCCTTTTATTGACCTTTCTACTGTGCGTTTCCAAGGAATGTGTCTGTATCAAGATACGGATGTATTTAAACAAACAATGTAGATGATTAGGACATACAATTTATGGGCAGGGTTGAAGATCTTATAAAAACATCTAACACAAGTATAGCGTAAATAGACATCGAAATTTTCAGTTGAGGGCCTCCCGTATTAAAAGATACACTCCTGGAAATGAAAAAAAGAACACATTGACACCGGTGTGTCAGACCCACCATACTTGCTCCGGACACTGCGAGAGGGCTGTACAAGCAATGATCACACGCACGGCACAGCGGACACACCAGGAACCGCGGTGTTGGCCGTCGAATGGCGCTAGCTGCGCAGCATTTGTGCACCGCCGCCGTCAGTGTCAGCCAGTTTGCCGTGGCATACGGAGCTCCATCGCAGTCTTTAACACTGGTAGCGTGCCGCGACAGCGTGGACGTGAACCGTATGTGCAGTTGACGGACTTTGAGCGAGGGCGTATAGTGGGCATGCGGGAGGCCGGGTGGACGTACCGCCGAATTGCTCAACACGTGGGGCGTGAGGTCTCCACAGTACATCGATGTTGTCGCCAGTAGTCGGCGGAAGGTGCACGTGCCCGTCGACCTGGGACCGGACCGCAGCGACGCACGGATGCACGCCAAGACCGTAGGATCCTACGCAGTGCCGGAGGGGACCGCACCGCCACTTCCCAGCAAATTAGGAACACTGTTGCTCCTGGGGTATCGGCGAGGACCATTCGCAACCGTCTCCATGAAGCTGGGCTACGGTCCCGCACACCGTTAGGCCGTCTTCCGCTCACGCCCCAACATCGTGCAGCCCGCCTCCAGTGGTGTCGCGACAGGCGTGAATGGAGGGACGAATGGAGACGTGTCGTCTTCAGCGATGAGAGTCGCTTCTGCCTTGGTACCAATGATGGTCGTATGCGTGTTTGGCAGCCTGCATTGCTGCGAAAGGTGGATATACACTGTACTAGTGCCGACATTGTGCATGCTCTGTTGCCTGTGTCTATGTGCTGTGGTTCTGTCAGTGTGATCATGTGATGTATCTGACCCCAGGAATGTGTCAATAAAGTTTCCCCTTCCTGGGACAATGAATTCACGGTGTTCTTATTTCAATTTCCAGGAGTGTATAAGAGAAGGCAGTCATGACCAAGTGGCATTGGAACCATTTCCAAAACGGAGAAGCAGATACCTTCGCTATGAGACTGGCGCTTATGCTGAAACCGTATACAGGGTGGGAAAAAAATGCCTCAAACTTTTGTAGGGATGTTGCAGGGCACAGTGTACGGAGACACGAATGTGAAGAAAAAAATTTGATAAATTACGCCGTTTCCAGTTACTTAGCGATGAAATTAGCAATCGGGCCGTCGCGCGCTCACATGCAAGTGACCAACCTTGGACGGTGTTCCCCAACGAGTACTTCGTTTTGAATTTGCGCGCGGGAGGACCTGATTCGCTAACTTCGATGCTAAATAACTCGGAAACGGCGCAACGTATCGCATTTTTTCTTAACATTTATATCTCTGTACAACCTGCCCTGTATCATCCCTATAAGCGTCTCAGATATTTTCTTACCACCCTGTATTGATCTTTCGCCTACAATAACATGTCCTGTATGTTTACTTGTTCTAACTTTGTCTTTAATTTTTTTCTAATTGAACACATGTGTCACTGGTACACTCTCATAGAAAACCTCATAACATAAACAAAACTTATAATACCAAGAACAATGGACTTTGCTGGCTTGCGTGCCTCAGATAGACAGATAGCTGTACAGCAGGTGCAACGGCAACGGAGAGGTATCTATCGACTGGCCAGAAGACTGCCAGCAGCCTTCTCAGTAGCTGCAGGCGCAGCAGTATGAATGACTAGCTGATCTGGCCTTGAACACCAATCAAAGCAGCCTTACTGTGCCGGTACTGAGAACGGCTGACATCAAAGGACACTACAGCCGTGATTTTCCCCGTCTGGTTAAGGGATGATGACGTTCGCCTGGGTAAATTATACCGGAGGTAATAGTCACCTGTTCGAATCTCCGGGCGGGGACTATTCAGGAGGATATCGTCATCAGAAGAAACAAAATAGGTGTTACGGATGGGATATGGAATGTTAGATCCATTAATCTGGCAGATAGGTTAGAAAATTTAAAAAGGGAAATGTATAGGTTGAATTTAGATAGAGTGGGAATTTGTGAAGTTCTGTGGCAGGAGGAACAGGACTTCTGGAGAGGTGAATACGGGGTTACAAATATAAAATCAAATAAGGGTAATGCAGGAGAAGCTTTAATAATGAATAAGAAAATAGGAATGCGGGTAAAGCTACTATGAACGCGTTATCGTAGCCAAGACAGACACGAAGCACACACCTATTGCACTGTAGTACAAGTTTATATGGGAATTGGCTCTGCAGCTGGTCAAGAGATTGAAGAAATGTATGATGAGATAAAATAAATTATTCATGTAATTAAAGGAGACGAAAATTCAGTTATGATGGGGGACTAAAATTTGATAGCAGGAAATGGAAGAGAAGGAAAAATAGTAGGTGAATATGGACTCGGGAAAAGGAATGAAAGAGGAAGCCGCCTGGTAGAATTTCGCACGCAGCATAATTTAATCATCTCTATCACTTGGTTTAAGTATGATAAAAGAAGGTTGTATACATGGGAGAGACCTAGAGACACCGGAATGTTTCGGACTGATTATGCAATGGTAGGACAGAGGTTTAGGAACTAGATTTTAACTGTAAGACATTTCCAGTGGCAGAGGTGGACTCTGACCACAATTTATTGGTTATAAACTGTAGGTTAACACTGAAGAAATTGGGAAAACATAGGAAAGTAAGGATATGGGACCTGGATAAGTTTAAAGAACCAGAAATTGCTGAGAGTTTCATAGGGAGCATTAGACAACGGTTGACTAGAACAGGGGAAAGGAATACAGTAGAAGACGAAGGGGTAGCTTTACGAGATGAAATAATAAAAGCAGCAGAGGGTCAAATAGGTAAAAAGACAAGGCCTAGTAGAAATCCTGGATAACACAAGAGATACTGAATTTAGTTGATGAACTGAGAATATGGCCGGCCGGAGTGGCCGTGCGGTTCTAGGCGCTGCAGTCTGGAGCCGAGCGACCGCTACGGTCGCAGGTTCGAATCCTGCCTCGGGCATGGATGTGTGTGCAGTCCTTAGGTTAGTTAGGTTTAATTAGTTCTAAGTTCTAGGCGACTGATGACCTCAGAAGTTAAGTCGCATAGTGCTCAGAGCCATTTTTGAACTGAGAATATTTAAAAATACAACAAATGAAGCAGGCGGAAGGGAATACATACGATTAAGAAATGAGATTGACAGGAAGTGCAAAATAGCTAAGCAGAAATGGCCAGAGGACAAATGTAAGGATTCAGAAGCATATTTCACTACGGGAAAGATAGATAGCGCCTACAGGAAAATTAAAAGAGTCCTTTGGGGAAAAGAGATGCAGCTGTATGAATACCAAGAGCTCAGATGGAAAACCATTCCTGACAAAGAAGGTAAAGCTGAAAGGTGGAAGGCGTATTTAGAGGGTCTATACAAGATAGATAAATTTTAAGATAATTTTATAGAAAGGGAAGTGGATGTAGGTGAAGATAAGATGCGGGATATAATACTACGAGAAGAATCTGTCTGATAGAGCTCTGAAATATCTAAGTCGAAACAAAGCCACGGCAGTAGACGATATTCTGTCAGAACTACTGACAGTCTTCTGAGAGCTACCATGACAAATCTCCCATCTGCTGTGCAAGATGTGTGAGACAAGTGAAATACTCTCAGACTTCGAGAAGAATGTAATAATTCCAAATTTAAAGACAGCAATTGCAGAAAGGTGTGAAAATTACCGAACTCTCAGTTTGACAAGTCATGGTTGCAAAATACTAACACGAATTCTTTACAGAAGAATGGAAAAACCATTAGAAGCCGACCTAGAGGAAGAGCAGCTTGGACTCCGTAGAAGTATAGGAACACACGAGGCAATACAGACTTTAAAAGTTATATTGGAAGATAGATTAAAGAAAGGCAGACCTATGTTTATAGCATTTGTAGACTTAGAGAAAACTTTTGACAATGTTCACTGGTATACTCGGTTTGAAATTTTTAAGGTAGCCGGGAAAAATACAGGGAGCGAAAGGCTATTAACAATTTGTATAGAAACTAGATGGCGGTTGTAAGAGTCGAAGGGCATGAAAGGCTGGCAGTAGTTGAGAAGGGAGTGACACAGAACTGTAGCGTGTCCCCTACGTTATTCAATCTGTACAGTGAGCAAGCAACCAAAGAAAGATTTTGGGTAGGAATTAAAGTTCAGGGAGAAGAAATAAAAACTATGAGGTTTGCCGATGACACTGTAACTCTGTCAGAGACAGAAAATGACTTGGAAGAGAAACTGAATGAAATGGACAGCTTCTTGAAAGGGAGATATAGGATGAACATTGACAGAAGTTAAACAAAGATAATGGAATGTAGTCGAATTAAGTCGGGTGATGTTACAGGAATTATACGAGGAAACAAGATACTGAAATTAGTGGGTGAGTTTTGTTACTTTGGCAGCAAAGTAACTGATGATAGCTGAAGTAGAGACGATGTAAAATGTTGACTGGCAGTGCCAAGAAAAGAATTTCTGATGAAGAGAAAGTTGTTAACATCGAATATAAATTTAAGTGTTAGGAAGTCCTTTCTGAAGTTATTTGTCTGGAGTGTAGCCATGTCTGAAAGTGAAACATGGACGATTAATAGTTTAGACAGTAAGAGAATAGAAGTTTCCGAAATGTGGTGCCACAGAAGAACGTTGCAGATTAGATGAGTAGATCACGTAACTAATGAGGAGGCACTGAACAGGATTCAGGAGACAAGAAATTTGTGGCACAACTTGACCAAAAGAAGGGATCGGTTATTAGGACACATTATGAGACATCAAGGGATCACCAGTTTAGTGCTGGATGGAAATTTGGGGGGGGGGGGGGGGTGAAAATCGTAGAGGGTGACCAAGAAATGAATACACTAAGCAGATTCAGAAGGATGTAGGCTGCAGTAGGTACTGGGAGATGAAGAGGCTTGCACAGGATAGAGTATCCAGGAGAGCTGGATCAAACCAGTCTTCTGACTGTAGACCACAACAAAAACATAAAACCAACACAAAATTATTGGAACATAGAACTATAATTTCCGTAAAAGTCATGTGTCTAACAATAACATTGATAGTAATTAACATTATCTTACAGCATTATATTAAATAGCTGTATAAGTTCGTAGCTTTTTTTCCATAATTTTAATAAACACAACAGGTAAACAGAACAGAGGCTTAAGTCATCAGTAATATATTCTACTTCACGACTGTAGAAATCGCGTGGTTTTGAGGCGAAAAACTCGTCAAATCATGTGGGAATAGGAAAGGAAGTTCCTTGAATGTTCTTCGACGGAGAGAGGAAAAGGTGAAAATCTGATGGCACAGGGGCAGGTGAATAACTTGGGTTCTGAATGACTTCCCAACTCAACTCCTGTATATTTTCTTTTGTCAGTATATCAGAATGAGGGCGGACGTGATATCACTTAACACAGTCTTCCTGGTCTTTGTTCTTGGTCTGCGTCTGGAAGACGTCTCAGTTGTCCACAATAAATGTCAACAGTGATGGTCATACCTCGGGGAAGCAATTCGTAGTACACCACACCATCACTGTTCCATCAGATACATAGAATTATCTTTTGTGGATGCACGCAGGTCTTTGTATCGGCAGTTGCTGCTTTGTTTGGGCTCATAGATTCCTATCTGTTCCTTGCGTTAGGATAAAGACATCATTTATCGTCATCAGTAACGATACAGGACAGGAATGGCCCGTGTTGTTGTTGACGAGCCACTCACTGATTTTTGTGATATTGGCTTAGAGAATGCGGTTTCAGACGGCACACGATGGAGGAACGATCAGAGTTCATCACATATGCCAGTTATCGAGTACACTCACGTGTATCACTATGGAGTCACGCGTTTGAACAATCGTCATCAAGACCTTCCTGAACGTGGAGAATCACTAATGTCAAAACGATGTTCCTTCAAACGAGACAACCACTTAATTACCGTGCTCTATCCAATGGCATTATTCCCATAGGCGGCACAAGTGTTTCTCACCGCCTCCGCTGCTGTCACCCCCTACCGAAATCAAACAGTAGAACATGTTGGAGGTGTTCCGATTTCTCCACTTGGCACTCCATTTGCCAATATGTAAACACAAGTAACAACAGTGAACTACAAATAACAAATGACAGTCGATAAATGAACCCATAGCAACCGGAATACCAACATGCAAATCGAAAACTTTACGAACATACTCAACAACTTCATAATAATGAGCAAATAAAGGGAAAACGTAGAAGTTTGGTTATTAGCGAGAAAAATCTCGGCACGCGCCTGGAAATATTTAAGAACCAGTGAAAAACGTAACTGAGAATGACTGTGTGGTGTCACCGCCAGACACCACACTCGCTAGGTGGTAGCCTTTAAATCGGCCGCGGTCCGGTAGTATACGTCGGACCCGCGTGTCGCCACTATCAGTGATTGCAGACCGAGCGCCGCCACACGGCAGGTCTAGAGAGACTTCCTAGCACTCGCCAGTTGTACAGCCGACTTTGCTAGCGATGGTTCACTGACAAAATACGCTCTCATTTGCCGAGACGGTAGTTAGCATAGCCTTCAGCTACGTCATTTGGTACGACCTAGCAAGGCGCCATTACCAGTTAATATTGAGATTGTAAAACATGTACCGTCAAGAGCGATGTTCACCAATTATGGATTAAAGTTAAGTATTCCAGAAGCTACGTACCTTTTTTGCTAGTCTCAATTCCTTGCGTGAGCTTAAACGCGTGCCTTTCGGCTTCCTGTCATAGTGGATTGACTGTCTTGCCAGTCCACAACAGACTGCATCAGGTAAGTAAATCTTTATCCTCCTTAGATAAACAGTTACGGGCTTTCCGACCTTCTCAGTGATTTACGGTTGCAGTAACATAGAGATGCAGATCTGAAGTATTCGCACGTAGACATTAGTATTTGCTGCTTTATTCATTTCAGATTGACTGGCATCAGTCATCGGGAAGTCAGAAACGACATATTCGGCACTTTGTGGATTTGTGGCAGTACTTAACCAAAAAGAGCGTAATCTCGGTGGCATGGGTCCCACCTAAATCTAGCTCTTCGTTCCAAGATTTTAGAAAGAAAAGGAAAGCGAAAAAATGGCTTCAGTGCACGACTCCGATCAGTGAAAGGGAAATTGCTGTGGCTGGCGGGGCGCGTCTGTGACATCAGGCGGTTGCGGCACTGCAGGAAGGGACGCGGCCTTCTCTGCCTGAGTTCGCACCGCGCGAGCCAGCCGCCATCGTGTCGCAGCTAAACTCGCAGCCTGCTTGTAACGCGTTCCCTGACTTTGGAGGTGTACAACAAAGAAGAAGGAAGATTAGGGTTTAATGGCCTATCGACGATGAGGTTCTTTGAGGCAGAGGTAAAGATGGGGTAATAAATTGGTGAGTTTCTCTCAAAGGAATCATTCCGGCATTTATCTTAAGCAATTTAGGGAAGCCCTGTAAAATCTAAATTGGCATAGCGAGACGGGGATTCGAGCCACCGCTCTCCTGAATGCAAGTTCGTTCTCTTACCACTGTGCTACCTCGCCCGGAAGGTGCCGTACCGATTGCTACCATAATTAAGACAGTAATTTTATTTGGCGGATTTCTTCGTAATCATATGGCGAAACAATTTCGTATTTACCAATTAAAGCAATTAATTGTGAATATTTTGTTGCTGAGTATTTACGTTATGAGGCGCATTTGAACCCGGAGAAAATTCTAATGCATGGAATGACTATTGTCGCCGACACGATAACACTGAAGTCTAAAGGAATAGTTATTTGTTTACTATGGACTGTCACAGTTAAAGCAAGTGTCAGTGGATATTCCGTAACCTTATCTATGATCCACTATCACTCTAATTTGTTGTGCTGCTATTACCGGTTTCGACAGCCCTGCAATTCTCAGAAAACCACGATAAAATACGTTTCATATAACTAATAAATATATTTGCACAGTTCGCAAAAATATTTTTACAATTCGTAAAACTATTTATACAGTGCGAAAAAAATATTTATTAAAAATGCGTAAGATATAATTTAATTAAATGTTGGCCCGCCGGAGCGGCCGAGCGGTTCTAGGCGCTAGAGTCTGGAACCGCGCGACCGCTACAGTCGCAGGTTCGAATCATGCCTCGGGCATGGATGAATGTGATGTCCTTAGGTTAGTTAGGATTAAGTAGTTCTAAGTTATAGGGGACTGATGACCTCAGAAGTTAAGTCTCATAGTGCTCAGAGACATTTGAACCATTTTTAATGAAATGTTGCCTTACGAGATAACAATTTGGGTGTCACTATTTAGATGTCACTATACATCAAGTACGGTATATTTCTAAACGCAAAATACCAAATTAGTTAACGAAATGTTGGAATACACCGCGTATTTCTAAATATGAAACACAAAACTCAACAAAATGTTGAAACATAGGAGTGATTATAAGCAACATCTTATGTTACAATAGAGCATTTTCTGTAAGTGGTAGCATAATTTTTACTGAGAGAAAAATCCCTCCATAAATAAGCACAAATGAGCCCTCACGAAAATGATAATGAAAACAGAAGTGTACGTCGCTATTCTGAACACAGGTAGACAACACTGAAACAACAGTTGGACGAAAACTTGCAGATGACCTACAGTAAATGAAGTGATATGTTTCACGCCTTGTGGATAGCTACACAAACAACTAAATGTTGAACGAAGCAGATAAAACAAAGCCACTGATAATCATTGAACAACACTGAAAATTTTTTGGGTAAAAATGACAGGCAATAATGCTTATTTGCTCAACGTAGCACCACTAACATACGTGTTTGTTTCCCAGATCGGCTTCATGTTGTCTGTTACAAGTCTATTCGGTTTCACTGTCTTGATACTGCCATAAAAGAAAACGAAACATAATCCTCGTTTTCTAATGTCATTGTGAAAGTATTTGTACCGTCTCACCTCTTGGTTGCTTCGTAGCCTGAACTGATCAGCTATACGTACTTGTCACAATATTTTTCTTAATATGTTTCACCCTCTTTATTCAGACCTCCCGCTTTTACAGCAATACGTGGAACGTTTCTCAGTATTCTCTACATTCGTATGATTGATAAAGGCAAACGTACGTAATACCATATGGTGTACACCCTCGAACTTAATGTAAGCAACTGTTTAAAAAATTAGGCACATTAACAACATCCTCACAGTACATCTACTATTTTATGAAATCTGTTGTAAAGAATGTGACGTTATTTTAAAATAATGGTGGTTTTCAGAATTAAGAGGGCGTGCTGAAAAGAACTGCCTCCGAACGTTTTATGTAGAAACACTCAAAGATTTTTAAATAAAACAAATGTTATTAACACCCTACATTTTTATTCTCGATATCTACATCTTTATTTCTCACCATAGTCACCCTGGCGACGAACACATTTCTCCCTACAAGAGAACAGGTTGCTAATACTGTCGCCGTTGAATATTTGGCTTTGTAGCGCATAACATGGCCATGTATAATGTGACTATGTCGGTGCGTGAAGAACAGTGTGCTGCAATCGAGTTTCGAATTCGAAGAATTCGTCCGTACATGGAGTACCCCTTGCTTCAGCATTACAGTGCCAGATCACACATTCCCCATAAGGTCACGTAGTTGCAGCTGACAAGGCAAGGTAGCCAATCACAATAAATGAATGTACTAGATCCAAAACTTAAACAGTAATTAAAATAAAACAAAATAAAGATCACATTCGCGATGGTAATAGCAAAACATAACATAAATAACCTTACCTTTAAACTTATTACTCGTAAATAAAGAAGCGGCACTAGGGAACTCGCAACTTTCCTGTCTGCAGAAAATTACGAAGGTATTGCATGTTCAATGTAAGAATGCAGCCTCATCTTGCAGTGAACCATTTATAAAATTCGCTACACAGGATCCCAATAAAACGAAGTTTTCGGGCAAAGGAGGTAAGACAGTTGAAAGATTGTTGGTATAAACCACCTCAGAAGCAGGAACGAGATTGTAAATTATATTAATAAAGAGTTGGTGAAGGGAGGGATCTCCTGAGCTTTTATCGATCGTCAGTAGACTGAGTGATAAAACAACGGTAAGAACAGGTTGAGCTGGGAACAGGGAAAGTAGAATCAGCGGAAGTGTGAGGAACGAGTCTTCGTGATTCTGACGTAAACGTCTGTAGTTTGCTGTATATTTCAGGGTCGTGTGGTTCGATACAAGAGGAAGAAACGTTTTTAATACTAATCCAGTCTTCCATGGCTCAGCAATAACGCAGTTTATAAGGAAATAGTGAAATCTAAGTGACTGCAAATGTTCTGCAAGTCTTCATTTTATTACAGATAGGTATTTCGCTTACTAGGTAACGACTGACTAATATTCCAACGACCCTAGAGTATGAATGAGCCACATCTTTAACATTAGAGATTTTAAAGATTCTTTGGTCATATACTACGTGGTCATAAAATGCGACATCGAGAGATCATGCCACCAGATTTTTATGTGAAAACTCCTAAAACTTAATAAGTAAAACAAAATGTTATTAACATTCTACATCTTTATTCTTCGTGTCTACATACATGCAACCCTCTGCCTCTAGAGGACTCCGAATTGTAACATGTAGCATGACGATGTGTAATGTAACTATGACGGTGCGGGAGAAACAGCGTGCTGTAATCGAGTTTCGAATTCGAAGAGTTCGTCCACACATGAAGCTTTTTTTCATTCAGCATGGCAATGTCTCACTACCCCCAAGCGCTGCGTCGTCTTTCACAATCCGACGTCTTAGGTTCACTGTCATCGATAATTCTCCATACAATCCCGACTTGGACCCACCCGATTTTCATCTGTTTCCGGCTTTTAAAGAACTTCTTCGAAGACTTCACTTGGGCAGTGGTACAGAGATGCAAGCATACGTGAGGTCGTGGTTCCCTCAATGAAGTCAAACGTTCTACAGTGATGGTATGAAGAGACTGGTCTCTCTTTGTAATCTGGCGTAATTACAAGCGCCGGAACGAAGAAGAGGAACGCAAGTCCAGAGAAGGCGGTGAAACGACGACGGCTAATGGTGCGCGGAATAGGTCCGCACTACGAAAGGAACGCCCTTAAGCGGAAGTGAATATAAGAGCCGCCCCCGCATGCCTCGAACGCTCAGATCGGCTCAGTATACGGACATTAGTGGACAGCATTCGCGGAGTATTAGCACGGCCAGCAGAGAGTGCTACGAATCAGGTTGTAGTGATCCACGAACTGTGTGTTAACTTGCAGGAACACCGCATATAGCCATGGACTCTGCATGTCGCCCCTTGTTTGCGACAACATTTTGTACATTCAAGTTAAGTATCGTCAATTCTGATTTATAGAAATAAAACTATTACTGTTATGTGCTTCAATTGTTGTATAGCATTCCGAGAACTCAGCGTCCCTTAGGCACCTTATACGAGACGAGTGGGCAAGATCCAACACGATGGGAGAAATGTGTTCATCACCAGGGCGATTATGCTGAGAAATAAATATGTAGACATGAAGAATAAAAACGTGGAATGTTAATAACGTTTGTTTTATTCAGAGAGCTATAAGCGCCTCCACATACGAAATTCGGAGACATTAATTTCCAGCACGCCATCTTAGTATTATGTTCGAGGTATGTTACAACGAAACTTCGTGTATTAGTTACTGAAAAATGACTTACAAGGTGTTGCCCTTTTAATCTTGAGGTAACGAATACAATTTTAGTCGCTGTTTTTAGGCTTGTCTCTGCCCAGCTGTCATCTGCCAGATGAAGCCTGGCACTTCCTTCAGTTCTTCAAAGTGTGAGCAGAGTGAATTGGAGTGGGGGAGGGGGTTGCAAATTGATTACATGTGCTGAATTATCTGTCAAAGATTAAAAATAGGTGACTTTATATTGAAGGAAAGACTGCAAAAGGCACCAAAAGTATCGTAGTAAGACGCTTACGAAGAACAATAAGAATGAATAATATGAATGGCCATTAAATTATAGTAGAGCCGTACGATCTGTGAGAGTATAATCATACACACACAACGATGTCAATGTGCGTGTAAGTAATTAAAAAGGGTCGCTTGTACCTGCTTATTTATAACTAACGGTGTACTCTTTTCGACAGCTGCTGTTTTCAGCAGGCACTGTTTCTTCTCTTTGGTAACTAGTTATAGGTGTTTACAATTTATCTAGGCTGTAACCTGTCTCCACCACATGTCGAGCAAATGTAGAGTCTGGCGTCTGGAACTTACAGCTACACTCTGCCTGTTCTCTTCTATGTAGACCTACGTCTTATTACAACTGCTCTGAAAGTGTCCTTTAAAAGTCAGTATTTGCTAAACAGCGGTTTACAATCGCAGTAACGCAGGAAGCGATGCCTCAAAATGACGTCGAACTACTTTCTGGTCTGATACCTTGACGTAAGAAAGCTATCATTGTTCCTCGGACTGGTTGCAGCATTAGAAAATTGCAGCGAAATGCAGGAAGATCTGCAGCGGATAGGCACTAGGTGCAGGGACTGGCAACTGACCCTTAACATAGACAAATGTAATGTATTGCGAATACATACAAAGAAGGATCCTTTATTGTATGATTATATGATAGCGGAACAAGCACTGGTAGCAGCTACTTCTGTAAAATATCTGGCAGTATGCGTACGGAACGATTTGAAGTGGAATGATCATATAAAATTCATTGTTGGTAAGGCGGGTGCCAGGTTGAGATTCATTGGCAGAGTCCTTAGAAAATGTAGTCCATCAACAAAGGAGGTTGCTTACAAAACACTCGTTCGACCAATACCTGAGTATTGTTTATCAGCGTGGGATCCGTACGAGGTCGGGTTGACAGAGGAGATAGAGAAGATCCAAAGAAGAGCGGCGCGTTTAATCACAGGGTTATTTGGTAAGCGTGATAGCGTTACGGAGATGTTTAACAAACTCAAGTGGCATACTCTGCAAGAGAGGCGCTCTGCATCGCGGTGTAGCTTCCTGTCCAGGTTTCGAGAGGGTGCGTTTCTGGATGAGGTATCGAATATACTGCTTCTCCCTACTTATACCTCCCCAGAGTTCACGAATGTAAAATTAGAGAGATTCGAGCGCGCACGGTGGCTTTCCGACAGTCGTTCTTCCCACGAACCATACGCGGCTGGAACAGGAAAGGGAGGTAATGCAGTGGCACGCAAAGTACCCTTCGCTACACACCGCTGGGTGGCTTGCGGAGTATAAATGTAGATGTAGATGTAGGTATCGTAGAATACTTGATTTTTTGTTATAATAATGTGAATTGTGTCATTGTTAAACAACCATAATTTCCTTTTCCGTCCTTAGCAGTGCGCTGTACAGCACGTTAGAGACTTGTCTTCCGGTTTTCTTTCCTCACATCCTGTACTACTCCTTCTTTGGGAGTAAGCGAAGGGAAATCGTTCTTGGGATATATGACTAGTCACTCGACTGGCATCTAGAATCGACTATGAAGAAATCATGTTCACAGTGACGACACATCCGGGATGCGCATTTCTGTGCGCACCCATCGCAGGTACACGCAGCGCGGTGCTGACTACACTCAAATCCCGGAAATTTCTTCAGCGACCTCCCACCTGGCCATCACGATGGGACGCATCGCACCGTAGGAAAGGGCATCATAGTCTCGCAGTCACATGCGCGTGATTTAAGTGATTACTAGCAACTGCGTGCTTTCTCTGTGTTACGACGAAGTAGTCTGCTTTATCAGGTATTTATGTTTCGCACATTGTAGCGTCATAATTCCGTCTGGGCATAGCGTACAGGCCTCAACAAGCAAAGAGCGCTCGTTCACAAAAGTTAAACAGGAGAATGGAACATAACTCTTAAGAATAAATATCTCTAACTTCATATTCCAGTTTTCATATGATCTGCTTAGTATAGTGGTGGTTATACAGTTTTTAATTAAAACGGGGAAGACTGGACTGAACACCGCAGTGCTTTACTGGGCGTGGTCCTGTGTGTCTTCCTCTGACCTTGGTAAGTCTCACCCAGCCAATTACAGGGGGACCAACAGTTTAAGTTGGACTCCGAACCAGGATACAACTTTGTATTTTTCACATTAAAAATTATTGTCACGAAGTGAAAGAAGTGATACGTGACGGGTAAAAATCGTACTATCAATAGAGTATTGAACCCAAGACCTTACAATCAATAGTCTGGCACTTTCTTAGCTTCCCGTCAAAAAAGCGTTTGACAATGAGGAGATACACGCAAGTGGTATACTGGTAAACAGTTATACGTACTAAAGGTTACGAAAGACATGTAAATTACAGTCTTATATAGTAACAGTGCTTTGCAGAATTACGTGATTCAGGCTGTACGTGTTTCTGTTACGTTCACATTCACAAAATGAGATTCATCTAACTTTCAAAGCTGTTACAAGATGCTACAAAGCTTAGGATATCAATTTATGAAGACAAATAAGAATCATAAAAACGAACTCAAATGAATAGACAACTGCAAGAAGTGCACCACCACTCATTTCGCATTATATCGTATTCTTTTCAAATAAACTTGGCCAAGTAGCATGCTAGAATTATGTGAACCAGCTGAACGAAAGGAATTTGTATTCCGACACTCAAGAACTGCAGCACGGTGACTGAAGAGTTTTTCGAGGGTGTCCATGCAACTTCTCAGGTAAGGCGGATCTTTATACGTGACATTACCATATGGCAGGAATCTTCGACACTGGCTTAATCCAGTCATCAGGTCCATTGATGCTACAACGCTGGAAAACTGTTTGTATGATTTATCATGACTTTCGAATGTCGTTGTCTTCGTATTTACAAAGTGTGTTATTTAATTGATTATCTGATTCATTCATGGCATTCTTCAATACATAACCCACCATGCCCCTACTAGTTCCACAGCGAAGATGATTAAAACTAGCACTCAAAATGTAACTACTATACAACGATTTTCCTTCAGGTTTCCACAGCAGTCAAAGAATACAAGCTACCTTTATTTCACTCCTCGTCAAGCTTTTCCGTTTTATTAAAACAATCCGCTATGTATTGTCAGTACTTTTCCTTCGAACTATCTGTTTTCGTTTGGAAATGAGAGTGTTAAAGAAAAGGAGTACTTCTTCATGAAGTAAATTAAATTAACATATCCTGATAAAATTAAAATGCTTGTATGTCTTAAAACTTACTTCTGCGTAGCTAATAAATTTGAAATGATGTTGTGTTCCAGTAAGATAAGTAACACCTCATAAAACGGAAAAAAATTAAAAATAAATGAAAACGTAATATCAAGTTTCTCTTGACGAGTTGAGTTTTACAACTAAGCCTTTTACTAGAAACCTAGAGCAGCTGATTAAAGCATTAGAAGAATAGGAACTGTGCATGATAAATGAGTTTTCTAGCACGTGTATAAATGTAAATTACCGTTTTTTGTGTGTTTTAGGTTATTAACCCCAAATGCCTTTTACGTTTAGGTGAGCTTTATGTACGTACAAAATGTGGAACTCTTTCATTTCAGAAATTAGTTAAAAGAACATTTTTTTAAATGTTAGGGTTAACACTATCATTCGTATTTGTACTTAGTTCTTTATGACTGCGTACAGATATATGGTTTATATTTTGTTCTTAGTTTCAGATTAGATAGTATTTTCCATCTTTCTTTCCTTAGGTGGTCCTGGAAACCTTTTCATATTGTTTCAGTATTTGTTATTGCCTGATTAAAAATAAACCATGTTAAGATCTCACGCGACCGAGACAATAGTATCATTTCGAAAAATAAAGCTACATGCTACTACATTGTGGGGCTGGGATTTCACTGTGCACCAAGACTGCAAATAAACAAAAAGTTCATAACGTAAGTTCATGTTTTCGAGAGGGCAATTAAAACTATATGACTGCTCCTCGCGTGCATATTGTCCCGGAGATTAAAGAATGTAAACGGGAAGGAGGGCGGTTCAAGTTCGAATCCTGGCAAACACAGCTTGGTTGTCGGGGGTTTGTCTTAATCGGTGAAGGCTAATGCCGGGATAGGTCCTTTATGTTCTCTAGATCACAGTTAAACTATATGACTGTCCATCGCCCGCATATTGTCCCGTAGATTAGAGAACGTAAGTCGGTTTAAATCTCAGTCTGCACTGAGGTAACATTTCATCAGATGAAGTACTTCAGCAATCGTAATAATAAAGGCGAAAATAAACGCGGCAGAAAATATGTGCAGGAATTCAGTAAATAAGTAGACTACATACATTTGTGAAGGTTCAAAATGGTTCAAATGGCTCTGAGCACTATGGGACTTAACTTCTGAGGTCATTAGTCCCCTAGAACTTAGAACTACTTAAACCTAACTAACCTAAGGACATCACACACATCCATGCCCGAGGCAGGATTCGAACCTGCGACCGTAACGGTCGCGCGGTTCCAGACTGTAGCGCCTAGAACCGCTCGGCCACCTGGGCCGGTATTTGTGAAGGAATAGCTCGAGTGAATATGAACTTGGAGACAGGATAGTCTAAAGGCATTTAATTATAAAGATTGCAAAGGGATGGCTTAAATGTAGGCTCCAGAACGACTTGTCTTGTGCAGTCGGAATGGTCGTTGTTACGCCAAGTTCGATCAGTGAAGAGCCGTTAAAAGAAAAATAAATATTAAAGAAAGTGCTAGTATACCTCGTCGTCCAAAAAGTCGCAGTATTAGCACGTGAGTTCGAAAGGGTCGCAGCGGTCCGTCTCCATAATGAAAGAAGGGAGGAAGAAACAGTCAGAGGTAAGAGTTCCATCGAGGACGAGGTCACGAGAGGCGGGGCACAGGTCTGCAGTGGGTAAGGTTAAGGAAGGAAATCAACCGTGTCCTTTATAAGGAATCACACTGGCATTTGCCTTAAGCGATGTAGAGAAATCATAGAAAAGTTGAATAGGGATCACTGGACTGGTGTTAGAAAGGCGGTCAGGCTCCAGCAAATGTACACTATCTGATAAAAAAAGTGAAGCACTCAGAAGTGGGGGAGCAAACGAAATGAAAATCCACTGTTTAAAAGGGTGCGTGATGTTGTTTCAGTGAGTGCAATATCGAGACAACTTTACAAAGAACTTGGTAGTATGAGCCGACTATCAGCATGACGTAGCCACCCCCTCTGCTCTGGCTTCATGCACTTATTCGATTGGTAAGGATTTCATAAAGCTGTAGTGTCGTCTCCTGCGGCAAGCTGGCCCATGACCGTTGCATACTGGTCCTCGATATCCTGATATTGGCACTGGGATGGAGTTGACGACCAAACTGGTCCCACACGTGTTCTGTAGGGAAAAGATATACGTGTCTTTCTGGTCACGGGAGTATTTGTGTTGAGTTCTAAGGGACCAAACTGCTGAGGTCATCGGTCCCACTCGACTCGCATTCGGGAGGACGACGGTTCAATCCCGCGTCCGGCCATCCTGATTTACGTTTTCTGTGATTTCCCTAAAGCGCTCCAGGCAAATGCCGGGATGGTTTCTTTGAAAGGGCACGACCGACTTCCTTCCCTGTCCTTCCCTAATCCATGAGACCGATGACCTCGCTCTCTGGTCTCCTCCCCGCAACAACCCCAATCATCGGTCACTAGGCTTACACACTACTTATTCTAACTTCAACTAACTTATACTAAGGACAACACAGACACGCATGCCCAAGGGAGGACTCGAACCTCCGATGAGGGGAGCCGCGCGAAACGTTGCAAGGAGCCTGAGACCGCACGGCTACCCCGCGCGGCAACACACGAGGAAACAATATATCCGTGATGTACCGTTGTCCCGTCAGAGTTCCCTCAGTCAGTACTAGCCGTGACCTTAAGTCGTAACTCGATGGTTCCCCCATCTTGAGGCCAGAACTAACAAGACTGTGCTTTTCCAAAACAGCCGGCCGAGGTGGCCGAGCGGTTCTAGGCGCTACAGTCTGGAACCACGCGACCGCTACGATCGCAGGTTCGAACCCTGCCACGGGCATGGGTGTGTGTGATGTCCTTAGGTTAGTTAGGTTTAAGTAGTTCTAGGGGACTGATGACCACAGATGTTAAGTCCCATAGTGCTCAGAGCCATTTGAACCATGCCCGAGGGTGGTCTCGAACCTCCGCCGGCACCATATAAAAGGGATGCTAATTTCGTAATCCGGTTGCTGCTGGTCTCTGGCCAATGGTGTGGGATGACACAGAATAGCGCAGGCAGTCCATTACTTGTTCTCTGATGGCATACACAGACGTGAAAGGACAAGATGTGCTTGGTGCACAGTATGTCGATGCTCCCTTGCGGTGATCGATCGGAACATAGACGACTAGTATATTGTTTACGGCTTCGTACCCAGCAGTAAGGAGAGGTGGGGCTACAGAGTGGAGCGGCAACTGTCATCATAGAAAAGCTGGCCAGGAGCAGAAACGAACAGCGAAAAAGTTCACACAACAAGCGGAACATTTACTCAAGTTTTATTTCTCCAGGTGAACGAAGAGTTAATACAAGTAATGCAGTAAGTAGCAGAGCCCAGCTATTACAATATCAACAAGGATGAGGCACGAAACGAGATGTAGTGTAGTGGCTCCAAGCTCAAGTGGGGACCGTCGGCGGCCGTCCTGCTGTATATTGCGGTGGCAGAGGGATACAGGCCTGCTAGAGGCGTGGCTCTGTGGACTCGCACCATTAGGTCCACTAGATCCAGTGAGACCGCTACGGACGTCAGAAGGAAACTTGCCATTCCGTTTCCAAACGTAATACTCTGTGGAATGGTATCGATACATGATACCACAGAGTATGTCTGTCCTCACGTTTCCAAGCAGTCCAACATCAGGCCACTGTCACATCCCAAATCTTGATATTACACGATTCGACCAGCAGACCAAATTGGGACCGACAATGAGGCTCCTTTCAAACTCTGTTAAACTGATAACGCTGTCTTACACGAGAATGCGATACCTCCATTTCCTTCACAGTGCTCACTCGACATCTGACGCTGCTCACGCCCCTTATAGTATCCTACTATGTCTGGTAACAACGGTACGCACGAACTACTCTAATGCATTCTGATGGCCGTTTACTGCCACAGAGCATTTTAACTTTATTGAATTGCGTTTCCTGCCGAAGATTTGCACGTGTACGATGTTTCATTGACGTCCGATCATGCCTTCTGCGTGCTTCGCTTTTTCGTCGGCCAGATTATTTCTCGTAAATTAAGATTTCTGTTTGCACAGGCATGCTGCTACGACAGTGGCGCGTAATTGAGTTCGTTGAGTGGTAGACGATCGCTCGCAGTGACGAGCGGGTGCTGGACCATACAGGGAAACCGAAATCTGGGATGGCCGCCCTCTTGTCGCATGGACGTAACGGACAACACGGCCTCGTCTGCAGTGACAGCTCGACACTGAAGCAATACCTCAAGTGGACTGTGTCTGCATTACCGATGTGAAACAATTTACCGAATGAAGCGGCGCATGGGTAATAAACATGTATCGATTTCGGTAAGACAGCAGTTCAAATCCCCTTCCGATAATTCAGCACCAGATTTTCCGTGATTTCACTAAATCTCATAATGTGAACGTTGGTATGGTTCCTTTAACAGGGCACGGACAATTTTCTTCCCGAAGCTTGTTCTCCGTTTCTAATGGCCTCGTCGTCGACATTATGTTACATCCTAATCTTTCTTGCTTTTCCGTGTCATTTAATACTGACTGGAACACATGCATTGCGTCACATTTCATTGTATAGAAACCACAAACGCTGCAGACTGCAAAGGGCATGTGAATAGCGTTACTGGTGTGCTGAATGAAAAAATGCTCTATTTTCGGACGACGCACACATCAGACTCACCTAGTGATCGAGTGAGGTGACGCAGTGCACCACATAGACATCGCCAGTGTGCGACCGGTAACATATCCAGACTTTTGGTAACTAAGCGTAATTAACTACTAACTTAGACTTTCAAACAAGAAATTGTTAATGAGGTGCTTTTTTATAGAATGAAAGGTCAATGTGTGTACTATGGGAGCAATCAAGAGATTCTTTCTCTACATTTACTCCAATGTCCGTTTCGGCCGTGAGAGGGTTCGATAATGACGGGATACTGCCCATCAACAATTTTTCAGTCTTTGTTGTTTTTATTGTTTCATTGTATTTTTTTGTCACGTTGAACTAATAGAAAGCTCTCATCTTTACAGTCGACGAACATATTCAACTAGAAAACTGGGAGCACATAGTTTCGTACTGAACAACTTTCATCACGTAACAACTTCAATTGCTCTTCTTTCCTTATCGTTTCCTGTTTTTCCAGTACTCTTTCATTTTCTCTTCCACGTTGTCACTTCCTTCGTCTGTCCATGTTGTTCCAGATTTGAAGAACTATATTGATTTTATTCTTCTTCTTCTTTCGATTTCGGCCATCTTTGGACCACGTTCAACAATTCACTTGCCCGGCTTTTTGATCTTTTTTTCTCTCTTCCCAATATTTCCTCATCATTTTCGAGTGGTTCCTCCTCCGCTCTTCCGACCATTTCCTGTTATTATTCTTTAGTTTCGTTTCTTCTGGAAAACACTTAATTTCGTTCACTATTTGTCTAAACTTTTCCCTGTCCCTGATTGACTCACGGGTGACATTAAAATAGGCCAAATCCTTTTTCACCATCTGTATCCATTTATTGTTGGTTTTTTCGTTCCTGTTACTATGTTCAAACACTTTTCTTGTTAGTCTGTTTCCATCCATCCTCGACAGGTGACCATAAAACGTTAGTCTGCGTTTACGCATTGCCTCACTCACTTTCTCAATAGTTTTGTATATTTCCTTATTACTCTTTAGCTTGTACTCTTCTCCAATCTTTCTCGGTCCTAATATTTTTCTCAAAATTTTCCTTTCTTTCTTTTCCATGTTTTCTATTTCCCCCTTTTTGTTAAGAGTTAGGCACTCCGATGCATACAGGCATTCTGGTCTAATGACAGTTTTATAATGTCTTAATTTAGCTTGAATCGAAATGTTTTTTTTGTTATATATGTCTTTGGTTTTTTGAAAAGCAAATTCCATTTTCCTTGCTCTCGCCTGGTTTGCACTCTTGTCTAAACCATTCACTTGAATTATTTCACCTAAATACTTAAATTTTTCTACTCTCTTAATATTGCCGTATTTAGTAATAAGATTTTTCTTGTTATTTCTATGATTAGACATATACACGGTTTTTTCAAATGAAATCTGCAGTCCAGCTCTGGCCGAAACTTCTTGTAGTTTCTCCAGGTAGTTCTGAGCTATTTCTTCGTTTTCTGTAACTATTGCCAGATCGTCTGCAAAAGCTAAACAGTCCACTTCTATTTTTTCTTTTTTTGTTCCAATTCTGATGTCATTCTTGGTGCCTTTGAGTTCTTCTTTCCATATTCTCAATATCTTTTCCAGTACGCAGTTGAAGAGGATTGGGGATAAACCATCACCTTGTCTAACACCTGTTTTAATTTCGAACTTCCTTGAAATTTCACCCATAAATTTAACTTTGGCCTTACTGTTTGTTAGCGTCTGTTTGATAATTTGAATTGTTTTCTTATCGACCCCAAATTCTTCCAATACTTTCAGTAATGTTTCTCTATCTACCGAGTCGTATGCTTTTTTGAAATCTACAAATACTATTGCAAATCTCTGGCCTCTTGAGATTCTGTAACGAATTAGTGTTTTCAGGTTAAATATTTGTTCAACACAGGACCTACCTTGTCTAAAACCTGCTTGATATTCACCTATTTTTTTATCCAGAACTGGCTCCACGATTTGAAGTAATTTCCTTGACAAAATTTTGTATCCTACTGGTAGTAGGGAGATCCCTCTATAATTATTAACATTCATCTTATCCCCCTTTTTGTGTAGTGGGTGTATCAGGGCACACTGCCAGTCTTCAGGAATTCTTTCTTCGTCCCAGATCTTCTTAAACATATGTTCCAAAACTTGTGGGAAGTTGGTATCCATTATTTTTAGGATTTCTGGTACTATGGAGTCTTCACCTGGGGCTTTATTGTTTTTTAGACTGTGTATTATGTGTTTTATTTCTTCAGCGTCTGGAGGTTTTGACTCGGTATTAGTATTTCGGTGGTTTTCAAAACTCATTTTATCTTTGGGTGGTTCACAATTTAGTAGATTCTCGAAATATTTTGCTAATATTTCACAATTAGTCTTGTTTGTCAAACCTAGCTTGTTCTCTTCATCTTTAAAACATAAATTTGGGGATTGGTATTTGGTTAGCTGTTTTCTAAAAGTTTTGTAGAAATCTCTAGAATTATTTCTTTTAAAGTCTTCCTCAATCTGTTCTAAGTTATCCTGAAATTGTCTTCTTTTTTTATTACGGAAAAGCTTAGCTGTTTCTCTTCTCTGGATTTTAAAATTGTCAAGATCTTGAGGATCTTTTGTGGAGTTCCATTTCTGCCACAATTTCTGTCTCTTCTCCAGGTTCTCATCACATTCATTGTCCCACCATGGATGTCTTCTTACTCTTTTCACGAGACAATTTTCTTTTGCTATTTCAACTATTTCGTTTTTGATCTCCTCCCATCCCGCTTCCTTATTTATTGTGGATATGCCATCGCTATCTTTGTGCAATGCTCTTTGAAACCGTTGTTTAATTTCTTCATTTTTTAAAGTTTCTGTGTTATATTTTGGAATTTTGTAAAAGGTTTTCTTCTCTTTTCGAAATGGGAGTGGTCTGAATTTAATCGTAGTCAAATAGTGGTCTGAATCAAAATCAAGGCTTTTCAGCACTTTAGTGTTTTGAATTTCTTCTTGACAATGAAGTGAGATAGCCACATGGTCAATTTGGAATTCTCCGAGAAGTGGATTTGGTGATCTCCATGTTTTAGTTTTTCGGCTCAGCTTTTTGAAATGTGTTGTCATTATTTTCAAGTTGAAATGCCTACATACCTCTATAAGCCTTTCTCCATTTTTTGAGGTTCTTTTGTGACCTGGGAAGAGGCCTACTGTTCCATGGTATTTTTTCTCCCTTCCTATTTGTGCGTTAAAATCGCCTACTAACATTTTTATGTTCTTCTTTGAGCATCTATCCAGTTCCATTTCAAGTATCTCCCAAAATTCAACTTTCTCCGGGTTATTTTTGTTGTCCTGGTTTATGGGTGCATGACAGTTGATTATAGAGTATCCTTTGTTTTTACATTTAATCTCAAGAATGGATAGTCTCTCAGAACTCGAGTAGAAGTTAGTAACTGAATCTAAAATTGAGTGATGTACCAGAAATGCTGTTCCCAGGTATGGCATTTGTTTCATTAAGATTTTACCTGGTTTTCCTTTCAATAAACGATAGTTTTCAAAATCTAAAGCAGTTTCATCTAAAAACCTTGTTTCTTGTAATGCACATATTAAAATTTCTTTCTGGTTCAGCTTTTCAATCAATAATTTCAGTTTTCCTACTTTAATTAGAGAGTTTACATTTAGGGTTGCAAAACTATGATTTTATTGTTGTTAACTGAAGGCAAGCCGTTACTGTGTGTACAAAAGTCACTTACACTAAAAGAACATGGCTGTGTGTGGCGCTTGCCTGTGAATGATTGTTCTGTGCCTTTCGTATTTTAAATTTTTGTGTATTGTATTTCTAAGACATAAATGGACAATCAGACCGATACTTGTGTAGAAACCTGTGAAAAACTGCCGAATAAGCACAGTAGGCTAGATTTGTGTAGCAGATCATCGGCTACTAATCGGATGCAGGCCTTTTGTTGGGGTGTGGCTTACCTCCTCACGTGCTGTCAGTTTTCTTTTTTGAGCATATCTGAAGAAATTATAAAACTTTACTGTGGAATTGCAGAAATAAGAAGTAAAAGTCGCTATTACAGGTTGTAACTAGCTACTGGGAAGTAAGCGTGGTGCTGGTCTCATAGAAGAATAGCAAGGCAGCTCTTCACTGTACGAGTTTCATGCCTCCTGTGATTTTCCCACGTGGCTCTCTCCGCGTTCTGTAGTAACTAGCGACTACCTACCTGTACCCACGCTTTCTTCCAGAGTTACTAGTTTTAACGAGTGAGCGCATACTACTGCTAATGTCGCCATACTTCGTCTTTAATTTTTTAACTGTAAACGAAGACATCCTTATGTCTTCACAAGATTATTGTTTTCGCCAGTGACATGTTGTAGTATTCCGCTTCGTATGTGGTCTTATAGTTTCGAAAAAAGCTACGGTTCACTGTATTAGGACTTACATTATTCAACATAATACAATGTTTATATACCACTCTGGAGGAGATCTGTTCGAAATTAGATGCAGGCATCTTGAATTATGTTTTCTGTGCTTTTGTTAAACTACTTTCATTGAGAAAGGATATTGTTATTCCAGCTTGGAGATCACAGATTCTTTTTCATCCCACGCCTTGTTGAACTTGCAGTGGACTCGTAATCTTTGGAATATTAGCCCTTATCCTCACTTCCCATTGGACTGAACATTTCCATATGCGACTTCTGATGCTCCTCAGTCGCGGTCGAATTCTTCCTACAGTGTTTGGCCATCTTCCCTACGGCTCCGTCAGTGACCACATCGAGGAGAGAGTAAGAAAGAGTTGCGGTTAACGTCTCGCCGACAACGATGTTACTGTAGGCGGTGCAGAAGCTTAGATTGGGGAAGGATTAGGAAGGAAATCTGCCGTCCCCTGTCAAAGGAACTATTCCGGCATTTCCCTTAAGTGATTTATGGAAATCTCAGAAATCCTAAATCTGGATGATCGGACGGGGACTTGAACCGTCGTCCTCCCGAATGCGAGACCAGTGTGTTAACCACTCCGTCATCTCGTTCGGTGATGTCGAGAGGACTTTAATCCTGGAGCCCACTATTCCCTGTATCATCCATGGACTAGAATGACAGCTGATAACCTTGTCTCATTGAACTGTTTCTGATGGAGATTCGCAGTCATTTTACACATATTTAGAGTCAGCAATTTCCATCTGTTGCCTCCTCCAGAGAGGCAAGCCATTTGAATTGTTTTCATTGTCTCGTTACAACAGCTTTTTGAAATTACTTTTATATCTGAGCCATATAAGGAGAAACCCAGTGGTACTCTAAAACTGACTTAAAGTCCATCACTTCCCTGTCTCCTAGAAGAAGAGTTGATTTGCATTTCTAAAAGACGAACAGTAGAAAACGCTGCCGTCTTTCGTTCGTCACGGGACGATTTCACAGAGAAAGCGCTACGAAATCCACAATGGCCGGGTTTTTAGAGTTCTCCGTAACACGCTTTATACACTGATAAACTCTGTCTTCTTCTGAAGGGGGAATGACGTGGTCAGTGTGAAGTTTCGTTCAGTTACAAGTCAACCCTTACCCTCACTTTTCCCTGTCTGCCTCTGCGGAACTACTCGTCATACCATACAAGCAGTCTGAATTTTAGTGAGAACGCAGTGAGGAAACAGGACGCTAAACTGGTACAAAGACAAAGTAACATTCACTAATTGTAACAAAGAATACATAGCACGTATAATAGTCTCCTAACGTGAACAGCTTGTTTATATAAAGGAACACGGAAACATGACCGCGAGGACAGACGAATTGAATGTATGCGATATGACGCTGTAGCAAACAATGGAGCTTTACAACGATCATTCAAGACAAGATAAATTTCCAGATTACCTAATTATGCGAATTGACGACCGAAATGATATCTGTAGTAATGCTGGTTTTCCCGCGTTTGGGAGAGCTAAACTGTCACTACCTTTCTTATGCCTCACTGTAACCGGAAACATGTACCTTCATGCGGAGTGTTCAACATTTTCTTATAGGCTGCCTAAAGACCGAACCGACTGAGAGTCAAGAACATATTGCAAGTTTTTCTTTTCTTTTCTGCGAAGTTTATTACGACATTAAGCGTAATATGAACCAACAACCTGACGAGTATAATGCAATGAAACAAAGAAAGAAGCCAGTGTGATGCACATCTCTGCTCAGAAGCACAGAAGGGTGGCAGTGGTCTACTTATAAACTATACCTGCAGTCTGGTAAAAAAGGAAAGTGAAGAGAATAACTAGCTTGTAACATTACAAAAAAATGGTTCAAATGGCTCTGAGCACTATGGGACTCAACATCTGAGGTCATCAGTCCCCTAAAACTTAGAACTACTTAAACCTAACTAACCTAAGGACATCACACACATCCATGCCCGAGGCAGGATTCGAACCTGCCACCGTAGCGGTCGCGCGGTTCCATACTGAAGCGCCTAGAACCGCCCGGCCACACCGGCCGGCTGTAACATTACAACTCTTGCTCAGAATAAAGAATACTCTCATTCGTTTTTCGGCTATTAAAGTGCGTCTAAAATTCTAAAAGTTCTGTGATTACTATCCCGACCTTCAGGAACGAGTGAGCGGGAATTATTTTCTGTCGTCCTTCCTGTTGAGCTGCGCGGGGTAGCCGCGCGATTTAGGGCGCCTTGTCACGGTTCGTGCGGCTCCCTCCGTCGGAGGTTCGAGTCCTCCCTTGGGCATGGGTGTGTGTGTTGTTCATAGCGTAAATCAGTTTAAGTTAGATTGAGTAGTGTGTAGGCTTAGCGACCGATGACCTCAGCAGTTTGGTCCCATAAGACCTTACCACAACTTTCCAAAATTTTCTTCCTGTTGCTTCAGTTCGAGTCTCCTCAACTTCAAGAAACAAGAAATGGACAGAGACCGTAAACTTGAGGCAGAAGGAAACAAACATCAGAGTGGTTCTTGTGTTTTACGAGCGGTGAACTGATGTATCGAGATCTATTAAACTGACAGTAGGCAATTCGCAGTAATCATCGAGGTCGTTAACAGTTATAGTACGTAATAAAGAGCACATGATACAAGTGTGACGTTAATAAGTTAATTGCATAAGTTGTAGTAGTTGTGTAATTAGATGAAATGTAGAAAACTTGTGCATAACTGTATTTTTTTCCGATAACTGACGTGGCTTTGTATCGGTGACAGAGATCAAGAAAGAAAGAGAAAGAAAGCGCAGTTATGCAGCTTTATTTTTCAAGTGAGGGAAACAGTTGTAGTTTCTACAATGAAATTAGAATGTATGCTTCTAATCAGCATCTTTACAGAAATATACACTCCTGGAAATGGAAAAAAGAACACATTGACACCGGTGTGTCAGACCCACCATACTTGCTCCGGACACTGCGAGAGGGCTGTACAAGCAATGATCACACGCACGGCACAGCGGACACACCAGGAACCGCGGTGTTGGCCGTCGAATGGCGCTAGCTGCGCAGCATTTGTGCACCGCCGCCGTCAGTGTCAGCCAGTTTGCCGTGGCATACGGAGCTCCATCGCAGTCTGTAACACTGGTAGCATGCCGCGACAGCGTGGACGTGAACCGTATGTGCAGTTTACGGACTTTGAGCGAGGGCGTATAGTGGGCATGCGGGAGGCCGGGTGGACGTACCGCCGAATTGCTCAACACGTGGGGCGTGAGGTCTCCACAGTACATCGATGTTGTCGCCAGTGGTCGGCGGAAGGTGCACGTGCCCGTCGACCTGGGACCGGACCGCAGCGACGCACGGATGCACGCCAAGACCGTAGGATCCTACGCAGTGCCGTAGGGGACCGCACCGCCACTTCCCAGCAAATTAGGGACACTGTTGCTCCTGGGGTATCGGCGAGGACCATTCGCAACCGTCTCCATGAAGCTGGGCTACGGTCCCGCACACCGTTAGGCCGTCTTCCGCTCACGCCCCAACATCGTGCAGCCCGCCTCCAGTGGTGTCGCGACAGGCGTGAATGGAGGGACGAATGGAGACGTGTCGTCTTCAGCGATGAGAGTCGCTTCTGCCTTGGTGCCAATGATGGTCGTATGCGTGTTTGGCGCCGTGCAGGTGAGCGCCACAATCAGGACTGCATACGACCGAGGCACACAGGGCCAACACCCGGCATCATGGTGTGGGAAGCGATCTCCTACACTGGCCGTACACCACTGGTGATCGTCGAGGGGACACTGAATAGTGCACGGTACATCCAAATCGTCATCGAACCCATCGTTCTACCATTCCTAGACCGGCAAGGGAACGTGCTGTTCCAACAGGACAATGCAGGTCCGCATGTATCCCGTGCCACCCAACGTGCTCTAGAAGGTGTAAGTCAACTACCTTGGCCAGCAAGATCTCCGGATCTGTCCCCCATTGAGCATGTTTGGGACTGGATGAAGCGTCGTCTCACGCGGTCTGCACGTCCAGCACAAACGCTGGTCCAACTGAGGCGCCAGGTGGAAATGGCATGGCAAGCCGTTCCACAGGACTACATCCAGCATCTCTACGATCGTCTCCATGGGAGAATAGCAGCCTGCATTGCTGCGAAAGGTGGATATACACTGTACTAGTGCCGACATTGTGCATGCTCTGTTGCCTGTGTCTATGTGCCTGTGGTTCTGTCAGTGTGATCATGTGATGTATCTGACCCCAGGAATGTGTCAATAAAGTTTCCCCTTCCTGGGACAATGAATTCACGGTGTTCTTATTTCAATTTCCAGGAGTGTAGATAGGCGTAATTCGATATAGATGCAGTTTTTAATAGTTAGATTCTGTGGTCTATGATACGTCACAGGACCAACTGTTGCAATGTGCGACGACTATCTGAATTTCTTATTCTCATGATCACTATGCCAGATATTCGGTGGTATCAGCATAATGGTCGTACAGTCTCCATTCCAGTACAGGTTCTCTAAATGTATCGCACTGGGTTTTGTCAGACTTACGTCGTCTTTCTTTCAAAGATTTGCATATAAGTTCTCGTAGCATTGACGTTATATAGTGAGAAAATGAGACGCCTATAGCCGCTCTTATGATTCTATTTATTTTGTAGCTACCAGTTTCGTCACTTCAGTGCCCCATATTCAGGCTGTAGTTGATACTAAAGGGTATGACACATCAACTACAGCCTGAAGATGTTCTACAGTATATGATTTCCTTTACTCATGAATTGTGCTTACTCGGGAGCCTTCCAACAAATCGAACTCTGCCATTCGCTTTCCCAAGCCGAACAAGTACATGAATCAGCTGCCAAGGGCAAGCAGCATCCGACTGGCAGAGGTGAGCATTATAGTAATAGTACAAAATTCCGAGCTTATTTAACGTGGAATTGACCACTGGCATAAAAGCATACAACCTGTCAACGTGCAAAGTTTCATATCACTTCCTCCTCTCCTTTTAAGTGCTAAACTTCTTTTGTCAGTGACATTACTGGATTCAGCAGAACGCAGTAGGTAGTTGGTTTTAATAATGATATCAAAATCCACATGAATTGGTCCTAGCGACATTAAATATTTAACTCATCAAGATCAAATTAGTCGGAAGTGAGCCTCTAGAGACTATTGGTTCCTTGTTACGTCGTTTGTCCCTCTTTTTGCGTAAGTACATGAAATAAAGTGTACGTTCGCATTAAAAATATCTATATCATTTCTCTCTAGACCTCTATATTCCATATTCTGAGACTCTTACTTTCATTTATAACAGTTGAGTGCGCAACAGGTCGTTCAAAGTTCTTTAATTTTAACATCCCAGCTGGTAAACTAGATTGCTCTATGCTGCGTTGTCTACGGACAGCAACAATATAGTATTTATATCGATCGTCACAGAGATAGTAATTACTACGGATTCAGTTTCATATTGGATAAATTATTATTCTGTAATTATAGGCTATTTACTGACTTAGTATCATTTTAATAATTTTGCAATCAAATGGTTCAAATGGCTCTGAGCACTATGCGACTTAATTTCTAAGGTCATCAGTCGCCTATAACTTAGAACTAATTAAACCTAACTAACCTAAGGACACCACACACATCCATGCCCGAGGCAGGATTCGAACCTGCGACCGTAGCGGTCGCTCGGCTCCAGACAGTAGCGCCTAGAACCGCACGGCCAGTTTTGCAATCGATGTAGGAGACACGTGACTTTAAAAAAATATATTATTTGCTTCAGTTACACTGCCTGACAAAAAACTGAATGGCCCAGAACAGATAGAAGTACCGAAATGAAAATCCACCAGTTGAGAGGGTATGTAATGCTGTTTCATTGGTCACAACATCCAGTTAAATTTACAAAAAGCTTTGCAGTTCGAGCCTATTTATCGGTATGATGTTACATTGCCACTGGTATCGTTGCATGCTCTGATTAGGTTGGGAACGGTGTCGAAATCAGTTGTATCTTGTGCTGAGACAAGCTATTCCACAGTCGTTGTAAACTGGCTCTTAATATCTTGAATACTGGCATTCGGACAGACTTGAAGTCCGAACTGATGCCGAATATGTTATTAGAGTACCTCAACATCACAGAGATACATGCCATGTGTGGACGAGTATTGACCGGTTGAGAAATGGCACCACCATACCGTCGAATGAGAGGTAACACATGAGGACGCCTCATGTCCGTGACGTACCGTTGGGCCATCAGAGTCCCTCAGTCACTATCAGCCGTTCCAGAAGTCATAATATTGACTTCACGCACCATGACGTCAGAAGTAGTATCACTGTGTTTTCGAAAATACTGGAAGAATGGAAACTCTTCCCCAGGTCGGAGCCATTCTCACCGACGACTGTTATCCGGGGTAGTGTAGAAACAAGATTCATCCGTAAACACAGTTGGACGCTTCTCATCAATAGTCCATGCTTCATGGACACGGGACCACTTGAAATGCTGATGTTTGAGTTGTGGCATTAACGGCAGTCTGCGCGTGGGATGGTAATTTCCTATTCTGGCTGCTGCTAGTTCCCGACCAATGGTGCCATATGACACAGGGAATCCATTACTTATCCTCAGATGGCAGGTGCAGATGTGAGGTGTTCAGATGCGCTTAGTGCGATCCTCCCTCCTGGTTGTTAAATGTGGTCAACAGTAACAAAGACGACGCGTGTACTTTCCTTCATATTCCCGTGCAGTTTAATACCAGGCCACTGTTGCGTCTGAATGTCCATATATCCTGGCTGTTGCGCCGTTCGACCAGTTGGCCAAATGGAGACCCACAATGCGGCCACTTTCAAACTCTCGTGGTAAGCCTCCGTGTGGGCTCGAATCTCTCTAATTTTATCTTCGTGGCCTTTTCGTGAGATATACGTAGGATAAAGCTATATAACTGTTGACTGTTCTTGGAACGAACGCTAGCGGGACGTTGACAATAAAACAAACGGATACGAAGAACGCCCCTCTTGAGCATCTGCCACTGAAATTGGTTAATCATACCTGTGACACTTTCGTGCCTACTATTCGTAAATGAGACTGTGCCGAAACCCACTGCCCTTTTTTCTATCTTGTCTAATACCCCTATCAATTCTATGTGGTACAGACCCCATATTGAATAGAAATATTCAAGTACTGATCGAACTGTTGACAGAGTACATTTACGTGAGGATTCTTCCGCTGAATCTCAGTCTGGCATCTGCTTTTCCTGCGTTCAGTTTTATGTGGTTGTTCCCCTTTAAAATACTCTATACGCATATTTCATGGAAGTAACTGCTTCCAGTGATTTTCCTGCAATCTTGCAACCACAAGATAATGGCTCTTTCTGTCTATGAATGCGTAATACTTGACATTTGTTTATGCTGAGGGTCAGTTGCCACTCCCTACACTAAGAGTCGATCCTCTGAAGGTCTTTCTGCATTTTGCTACAATTTCCTACAGTTGCGAATTCTCTGTGTACAACAACATCATCCGCGAAAAGCTTCATGTAACTTGCGACGTTGTCCACCTTTTCATTCATATGTATTGTGAAAAGTAATGAAACTGTAACACTCCCTTGTGGTAGCCCCGTCTGACGACTTATCACTGTTAAGAATGACATACTGTGTTATGTTTGCTAGAAACTTTTTAATTCAATCGCACAGCTGTTCTGATATTCCGTTCGTTTTTATTTTGTTCATTGGGTGTAAATGCACAACTGTATCGCTTTGCAGAAGTCGAGGAACGCGGTATCTACCTGGGCGCCGGAATCTATTCCTCTCTGGCTGTCGTGGAGGAACTGAGAGAGCTGAGTTCCACACTACCATTGCTTTTGGGACACATGTTGATTCCCATAGAAGAGATTTTCGGTCTCCAGAGGTGTCATAAAAGCGAGCATAAAATTTGTTCCTAATTTCTACAACAAACTGACATCATAGGTACAGGTCGACAGTTTTGTGCGTCTGTTCGACGATCCTCCTTGAAAACGGGAGTGACCTGTGATTTTCTTTTCAATCATCTGGAACCCTTAACTCTTTCAGAGGCCTCTGGCATACTGCTGCTAGAAGAGGGGCAATTTCTTTGCACACTCTATGTAGAATCGTATTGGTATCAGACAATGTGTAGTGACCTTACCCCTTCTGAGTGATTACAGATGCTTTTCCATCCCATGGTCACTTGTTTCGATATCAGCTAATTTGTCACTCCCACGACGATTTAAAGGAGATACTACAGTGGCATATTTCTCTGTGAAAAAGTTTTCTAAAAAGGCGTTTAGTACGTCGGCCTATTCTGTGTCATCTGTTTCAGTGGTATTATTGCCAGAGAATCTCTTGACAGATTCCATCGAACAGTTTACTGATTTAGCATAAGACCAAGACTACTTAGGAGTTTCTGTCAAGTTGGTACTCAGAATTTTACTTTGAAATTCATTGAACGCTTCACGCGTACTCTCCTTACGTTAGTTTCGGTTTCGTTTACTTTTTATTTATTTGTGAAGTTTCGGCTACGTTTATATTTGCAGTGAAGCTTTCTATGCTTTTGTCGCAGCTTTCTAAGCGGCTGCGGAACCGCAGTGGGCTTTTACTATTTCTCACAAATTGGCTCGGGACATCCTGTCTAAAGAGTATTGTACAATGCTCTTGAATTTCGTCCATTGCTACTCAGCATTGTTAGCGATGGAGACGAAATTTTCTTTGCGACCGCTCTGATGGTAAGAAACCTGTTTCTTATTGTTCTCGCTAAGCAGAATGATCTTCCTACCTTTTACTGTATCCCTATACACAACTGTTTTCAGTGATGCTGCAAGGGCCATATGAGCATTGTTATTCCCTCTCCCACGCTAACTGAGTCTAAAACTTCGAGTCTGTTTGTCACCAGTAGATCTAATTAACTGCTGAATACTACTTCATTAAGAAGGCAGAGAATATAGCTCCAAAGTAGTAAGTGACCAATTGTAATCAGAATATATAGTTTCCGAGAGCGTTCACTGACTTTGATGTAAGGTACACTGTGACGGTTGGAATGTAAGGGCCGCACAGAAAAGGGAGCACAGCTCGCGAGGCAGCCGATGGGAAGCGACGCGGAGAGCAGCTCAGCGTCGAAGGCAGCCAACGAGGAAGCGCTCAGCAAGTAGCGCTGGCAGATGGCCCAGCAGCATTGCGAACCTCATTCTGCTAAGTGCTAACGCTACCCGGTCACCCACTGGTAACCATGTTTGATAGGCACTGCGCTATTCATTCTCTACTGTCTGCCTCTTTACGGACTGTGGTAAAAGTTTACCTTCCGTGGTGGCTTATTTAACGTCACTGAGCATCTGCGTAGCACTCTTAAACTCACCGGACAAATTGTTAATCACGCCCCTGAAATAGCACACTGTATGATGTAGAATTGGCTCCAGAGCATCTCTAAACTCTCAATTGATGACGTAAGTCGTGGCAGTGAAGTGTCGAGTAGGTGCCAGCCACAAGTGTGGAATGAGCGCAGTACGATGTTTTGGCATGGAGATGTGACCAAAGTGATAGAACGCTCCAAGGTGTATGGACGTGATTATGACCCCACCGTGAACGAAGTTCACATATTTCTTGGCGTATTAGGTTGGACAGTCCAACGTATTTGCAAGGCATGTTCTGCGTTTCGCCGTCATGTTACAGCTTAAAAACATTGGCCATAAAAATATAATAACCACCAGGGACCCGAAACGAGTGTAATGTAGTACTAGTGACATTCAGTATCAAACCCGACAGAAATTGTGCTGTTAATGAATGTAGGTCCGGCCGGCCGAAGTAGCCGAGCGGTTCTAGGCGCTACGGTCTGGAACCGAGCGACCGCTATCGTCGCTGCTTCGAATCCTGCCTCGGGCATGGATGTGTGTGACGTCCTTAGGGTAGTTAGGTTTAAGTAGTTCTAAGTTCTAGGAGACTGATGACCTCAGATGTTAAGTCCCATAGTGCTGAGAGCCATTTTTTTGAATGTAGGCCCACCTCAGTCAGCTTCAGAGTGATCGTTGCGAAGGGAACAGTCTGCAACGTACGTACATTTGTGGTCGAGTAGCCCGGAAGATGTCGTTGCTCATAGTAGCACTTAAAGCTGCTTGTCTGCGGTGGGCCAGACAATACAGAAAACGGAAAACAGTTGACTCGAGGCGTGTAATATGGTCCGACGAATTGCGCCGAGTGCTCGGACGGTCGAATGAGGCGTTTCATCCGCTGTGTGTGGACAGTGTACTTCAGTCCGGAGGCAATTCTGTGATGCTTTAGCGGTGAGTTCCATATCATACCCTAGGCCTACTCATTCGTGCTGCCTAGTACAGAAACCACATTGTTTGTTTCAGCATTCTCAGTGATGAACATACATTGAACACTTTCATCTTCGAAGAAGACAATAGCTTGGTTACTAGAGCTATACACATATTTTCCTGGATTAACGAAAGCTCGTTTGGTCCGCTAAATCTCCCGAACTTGATTCCATAGAAAACGTCTGGGACTATTTGGAAGAGCGGTTGAAATACAGAAGTGAACGTCCTCTCAGTTTTGTTGCGCTATGGGATCTAATAATCACTGGATACGGTATACCTGAAGAAATGCGTCGATTCTATTCCTCGTCCAACTGAGGGCATTTCCAAGGCTAGAGACGTGACATGTCCTGGAGGAGAGTAATTTCTTTCCGGTTTGTTTGCCTGGAATAGATAAAATGATGAAAGGAAACTAATTTTTCACTATTTAACGGAATGTACCATACAATGAATCTATAGACAGAATAAAAGACTGCGCTTGACTGGAACTCGCGCCAGAAACCTTCCTCCTGACGGAAAACGAAAAACTAAGAGGTAAAGAAAGGGTAATGCGAAGAAACCTCTTTGCCAAGCTAAAAGCTTCTGTCAGCCAGTTCGTCTTTTCTTCTTTCCATACTACACAGCTGCTCTCCTCCTTGACTTCCAGGGCTAGCATTCCTTGAGAAAGGATATGGCGGAGAATGAGTGTATCTTGAGAAATGAAGACTTTTGGTTTAGAATAGTGGTTGGTCACAATGCTTTGATCTGTTTGTGAGATTTGTTACAACAGAAACTACAATTCTCTGCAAATACACAGCATTGTATGAGAATCATTCTTCGTCATATGATTACCCCATGTTTACTACTCCAGCGTGACATCCTATGTGAAATTAGAAAATAGGTACTGCTCGATTGAAGATTTAAGCTGATCAGTGTCTCGTACGCAGATCGATCAGGTCGTAGGAGTGTCAAATGGCAAAGGCAATGGCCCATATTCGAATCCTGACCTAACACAGTCTTAATATGTAAGAATGGTTCAAACTGATGATCGGTTTCAGTTGCTAAGGAACTTTTATATCCGCCCTAGTCTTGCGGCCGTTTTCTGAAGCTCTTCCTCTATTCAGGATCGTTGCACCGCTCCACATTTCCAGCAGGTTTCTTTTTAATTGAAGTCGTCACTGGAGCAGAGTGGCCCGCTACATAATTACTGCATTTTTCAACGAATAGGTCTTGTTTTCTGGCTTTACTGCGAAATGTCTTTTCCAAAATCACTTAATTTGCGAAAATTCTACACTTTGCTCTTACATGATTTGTGAGTAACGCAGATTCTACCGTGGATTAAAAGTCGATGTTTCCAGATTTTCTGTTGAACTTATTTAATTCACAATAGCTTAGTGTGAATTCCATATTAGCCATCTACACATGCTATGTTGTCATAACTTTAACTTTTATGTTCAGAATTGCGGAGTACCTGTGCAGAGTACTTACGGTTCCAGATACACCCGCAGCCTTGTTGATAGTTAAGTTTCGAAGCATTTTACAATTGTACTGTAGCCGATTCTACAACTACACTACCTGCCACTACCATCTGCTCCCTCGTCCTACACTTACTATACTTTTTTGTTAGCTCTGATCCGTGTTATTGGGTTGTAATACATGTAAATCATTAAAATTCTCCGGCAATATTTGGTAGTGTAAAAATGCTGCAGGCTTGTTAAACTAGTAAAATCATGGTTGACATCTTTTCCTTGATTGCCCATTATTGAGATCTTTGAAATGCAGTAATTTGCTACGTCCTATGTGTTTCATTATTGCTATCCTTTTCAGGCTTATTTTCATTCTGATATTTGAGAGATTTTTTGTTTGAATAGGTTCTGAGATATTATGACATCTACTACGGTAAATTTTCATGGCTACGATTTAAGTCACTGTATGTGACATTATATAAAGAATCCGAGGATTCTTAGAATTCGCGCTACGCGTCAACATGATAGTGCAAGTCGTTACAAAGAGTGTGCGTCCAATACGAGTTGAAGGCATGTCCGTCTTTTGGTTTTCTACGGCTGTGGAAGTTGATGTGTTGGGCAGTTATCGTGTGATAAGCCCGTTGACGAATTACATGTTTCAAAAATTTACGGACTGTCCAAATAAGTGATTGCGTCTGACTCATAATCTATCTGAACATAAGAATCCGAACAACCTTATCTAATGCGAAACTGACGAAAACATATCAAGAGAGGGGGACTCGCCAGTATAAAAGGAAGCGGGAAGCACTGTTTTGTCAGTTAATAAGCAGTAATAACAGAATGGGTCGCTCAGGAGAACACAGACAGTTCGAACATGGACTAGTCACTGGGTGTCACCTCAGTAACAGCTCCATCAGGGACATTGCTGCCCTTGTAATGCTGCCCAAGTCGAATGTTGGCGATGTGATTGGGAAGTGGAAACGCGGAGGACCAACTGCAACTAAATCCAGACCAGGCGGACGGCACGTACTGACGGACAGGGGCTGACGAACATTGCGGAAGGCGGCTTTAAAAATCTCTCGAAATTAACGAACGGAATCAATCGAGAGCTACAAAGTTCTAAGCACAAGACGTGTCTGTAGTGAGTTACAAAAAACGGAGTGCAATGCTCCAACAGCTCCTCATAAGTCACACGTTTCGGTAGGCACTGATAAGGACGCTTTAGGTGGTGTAAAGAGAGCCGCCTATAGACAGTGGATGACAGGATACGAGTGATCACGATACACCCGATGGAAGGGTTTGAGTTTCACGAATTCCCGGAGAGCGTTATCTGATGTCACAGTGAAGAATGTGGTTTGGGAGTGGTCCTTTTATTGCGCCTCGGTGCTTAATAAGTTAGACACACTATACGGTATTGTGAACTGCCTAGCTTAGAGCGACAGTTCGGATACAATGATTGTTTGTATAAGCATGGCAATGCATCCTGTCAGAAAGCAGCTTATGCGAAATAATGGCTTGTTGACAGTAAAATTCCTTATGTCATTCCCTGTCCAGAGTCCCAACCATAACACAGTAGAACAACTTTGGGATGAGTCAGGATGTCCTCTTCGCTCCAGACGCCAGGGTCCAACGTCGCTATCTTCTGTGATTGCGGCTCTTGAAGAAGAATGGGGTACCACTCATCCACAGATATTTAGATATCTCATTGAAAGTAACCCCAGCAGGGTTCAAACCGTCGTAAAGATGAAGCTTAGACACACCCCACATTAAGGTTCACTAATATGTGTCTGCACACTTTGGATGAGAGAGTATATGTTCTTAAGCATATACGTAATTACTTGGAAATGTCTTATAGATCAGTGTAATTTTTAAACAAATTTTAATGTTTGACATAATGTTTATAGTCTTGGTAAAACGATGATTTTATAGTTTAACAAATTCATAGTGCCTGTGGGATTTGACACAGGGAAATTGATAGAATTACGTCAATCTACGTTAACACTGTGATACAGGTATGGGTTATAAACGAATTCCCTTTTCCTGAAACTCGCTATAACATATTTTTACTCATAATAAATGAAAAGCACCAGTTGGCTTTTGTTCTACAATATAAGTAGTAATAACAGAATGGGTCGCTCAGGAGAACACAGACAGTTCGAACATGGACTAGTCACTGGGTGTCACCTGAGTAACAGCTCCATCAGGGACATTGCTGCCCTTGTAATGCTGCCCAAGTCGAATGTTGGCGATGACGGAAGATTCTGTTAATATGATATTTTTACTCGATTATTGCATTAATGGAATTTTCACTATTTTGACACTTTCCTCATTCGACGCATTTCAGTGCTGTACTACCGGTTACCTCAGACACGAATGTAATACATAGTAACTGGAGTCGCCTTCGTGGAAGATACAGTTTCCGATATCTGTATCCATTCGCCCATTGAGACACAAATTTTAAGCTGTACATTATTTTGGTCAAGTAGATTTTACAACTTCATCCAGTTTGATTCGTTGTAACTACCAGGGAAACGCTCTACATATTTTTAACGCTGCATTGTTCAAACTCCATCCGTAACTTTTTTTAGACAGCTGTATAATTGGTTACGATGTAAGGCGATTGCAGTTCACGATGTCGTCCAGTGCGCATTGTACCGTTCGCCGTGTGATCATCCAAGTTAAGTGCCCTCGGTCTTGGACCGGTGACGTCAGGGTTGCCTAGTGCCATTGGCACCTGTTAACGTGGCCTCACTGGAGCTGGAGTCAACGGTCGCACAACTTGAGTCTCTTCCAATTCGGGTGGGCACAAATCGTCGTGGCTGAACTACATCCAAAACACGTGAGTGCCAAATGCAGCAACAAGTCACTCAAACTGACAACACTTCTGATGCATTGAGAGCGACGTGTTTACATTTTCGTTATGTGTGTACCAATAGTATCAACATCTGCACAAATTACCCGCTATCCACTGTACAATTTATACCAGTATTAGACATTCTCTGCACTGTTCCATTCGCGTATGAAGCGAGAGTAAGGTGACTATGTGCCTCTGTACGCTGACTGATGTTTCTTACCTTAAGCTCATATATCGTACGCCAGGTATACGATGGGGATAGCAGACTCGTTGCTTTGTCTAATCCTAGTGCTGCTTCTCTAAAGGTATTTAACATAGTTTACAAAGAGCGACGTCGCCTTTCTTCCAATGATTTCAGTTTATGTTCCCTGTTCATCTCTTTCTCTCTTTCCTGTGGTCTATAGTAAGCAGTCACAGTGTTTTTGAATTCCTTCGATGTTTCCTGTGAGGTCTTCTTCATAAAGATTCCAGACAAGCAAAAAATGCTCTACAATAAGAGTTCTGCATTATGGTCGCTGCTTGATTATGAACCGGAGCGACTCTTGTGGATGCCATATTTTATACATGTGCGATGATGCTAAGCGGATTTGGTGTTTAGTTTTAGACGATGCCACTATGGGTCCATTATTTTAGGATACTGTTTTTAAAACAGATCTGAAGACCGCAGACCGGAACCGATAGTCTGAGGACCTAAAAAATTTGTGAACATAGACGGGTTGATAAGGACAGACAACGTCGGAACAGACCTTGAAGGTCCAACCCAACCGACCGGCCTCCGTGTCATCCTCAGCTCTTAGGCATCACCGGATGCGGATACGGAGGAGCATGTAGTCAACACACCACTCTGCCGCCCGTTGTCAGTTTCCGTGACCGGTGCCGCTACTTCTCAACCAAGTAGCTCCTCATTTGGCATCACAAGGGTTGAGTGCACCCAGCCTGCCAGTAGCACTCGCCAAACCGGAGGGTGATCCATCCAAGTGCTAACCAAGCCCGATGGCGATTAACTTCACTGATCTGACGGGGACCGATGTTACCACTGCGGCCGTTGGCTTTAGACGGATATAAAGACATTTATTCTACACTTCCTGGGTCACTGTTCAATTCGCGACCATTTCGCAGTTTGCGATAACAATGTGTTGTTCCTCCTTACGGTCAATGAAGTGTGAATTTAAAATGAAGACTCCCCATACATGATCGTAATCATTTCATACTGCATCACAAAACACGTATCTGAACTTCTTTATCGTTACTCTCATTATTTCGTGGAATCTGTAACCCAGGTAAACTGCAACAAATACACATATGTTGTTAATCTGCAAGTTGTAACGATGCTTAGCGACAGAAGTCTGAAGCCGTGTCGGATGGAATGGGGATTCAATCTACCCCAGCCAAGCAAATTCATACTTTCCCTAGATTTATGAGTTAGACACACGTACACGAGATAGCGAAGCCGACTAGTTTGAGGGAACGTGCAGTAACATCAGGAGCGTTAAACACTGTCATCATCTAGCTATAAATGGCCACCAGTTACTGCACAGCTTTCTGGATGACCCTAGCACGTCTTAGATGGGCTGACTGACTTTTCGTTACCCACCAACTTAACAGACAGCCAATAACCTAGTAATTTTGTTTGATCCTGTCTGAAAGCCCTGAAGTAATGAAGAGGATACGTAAAATTTAAAAAACGCTATAACTCCATTGCTATGACCTATGAGCACTAGTTCAATAGATAATATGTGTTTCACTGTAGCGAAGATGAACAAATGCTCATAGCTCCTTAGGCATGCATTTTAGTACCCATGTTTACTAGATATTTTTCCTTGTTTTGATCCATACTACCATCTCTGAAAGTTGTCTACCCTACAGCCTTAGCAACAATAGTACCACTGCATGTATTCCACTGTAGGAGGTATCAGAAAGGTTTTCACTTATAACTCCCACTCGTTCGTTTCCGGCACAGGGAACTTCACCTCAAATTGACACATTTTTCCTTCTCCATCACCCTAGAAAATTTTTGGCACCATCATCCTGTGCACACATGCATTCACAGTCTCGGGCACCCATAACTCTGCTGTGTAGTTGGATGATATTTGTGGACATGCGTTCCTATTCAAAATATTATGTACTCACTCCCCTCTACAAGACATAGAAGTTTGTAACGGGAATTTCCCAACGTCCTTTATATTCACTACGTAATCTTCATATCCCATATGGTATTAAGTATCTTAAGATTCATTTACTGTTTCAAAAAAAATTAAAATATCGCTGCTTGTACGTATACACCGATAGCGGGCACTAAATGCCTTCTATGACGCATATTCATGCTGTCTGCGCTGATTGTATGCAACGGGATCAGTTTTCGTTCTACCATAGAGTTCATGCTCTGAACGCTGGTAATTGTATCACTCTGTTGACAAGAGTATGGCATTGCTATGTTCCCACTTACACTGAAGCTCCAAAGAAACTGATATAGGCATGCTTATTTAAATGCAGAGATATGTAAACAGGCACAATACGACACTGCGGTCGGCGACACCTAAGACAACAAGTGTCTGGCGCAGTTGTTAGATCGATTACTGCTGCTACAATGGAAGGTTATAAAGACTTAAGTGAGTTTGAAAGCGGTGTTATAGTCGGCGCACAAGCGACGGGATACAGCATCTCGGAGATAGCGATGAAGTGGGGATTTTCCCGTACGACCATTTCACGAGTGTACCGTGAATATGAGGAATTAGGTAAAACATCAAATCTCACCGACATCGCTGCGGCCGAAAAAAGATCGTGCAAGAACGAGACCGACGACGACTGAAGAGAATCACGACACACAGTTTTTATCCTCGCCTGGGCCCGTCAATATCGATATAGGACTGTTGATGACTGGAAACATGTTGCCTGGTCGGACGAGTCTCGTTTCAGATTATACCGAGCGGATGGACATGTACGGGTATGGAGACAACCTCGTGAATTGATGGACCCTGCATGTCCCGAAGCAGCAGGGGGCTGTTCAAGCTGGTGGAAGGTCTATAATGTTGGGCATGTGCAGTTTGAGTTATATGGGACCCCTGATACGTCTAGATACGACTCTGACAGGTGACACGTACGTAAGCGTCCTGTCTGATCACCGGCATCCATTCATGCCCATTGTGCATTCCGACGGACTTGGGCAATTCCAGCAGGACAATGCGACACCCCACACGTCCAGAATTGCTACAGAGGGGCTCCAGGAACACTCTTCTGAGTTTAAAAACTTCCGCTGGGCACCAAACTCCCTTGAGATGAACATTACTGAGCATATCTGAGGTGCCTTGCAACGTGCTGTTCAGAAGAGATCTTCACCCCGTCGTACTCTTACGGATTTATGGTGTTACTTCCTTCCAGTTCTACTTCAGACGTTAGTCAAGACCATTCCACGTCGTGTTGCGGCACTTCTGTGTCCTCGAGGGGGCCATACACGGCATTAGGCAGGTGTAGCAGTTTCTTTAGCACTTCAGTGTATATGGATTCATACAACTGCGTTATATACATACTGTGTCTGATTCTAACTGTCTTTCTATTTTCGCACCTATGATGACTATGCTGTAATTGAAAGCTGCATCTGCTATAAATTACGGATTTTTGCGACTGATTGCTGACCTTTAAATTTCTTTTAAGTTTACCATTTTATTCATTATTTTTTTGTTAAATTATCATTTATTTGTAATTGGTTTGAAAGTTAGGAAATATGGCTACCCAAGTATTTAAAGTATTTTATCTGTTCCATTACTTGTTAATTTATAGAAATTTTTGCTCTCTAAAGATTTTTTGCAGCTACAGCTGTTGCCTTCGTTTGCTTCCGAAATATTCAAATTGTACTTTGTGAGAATAGTTGTTTCTTTGGATGCAGATCTTTGTAAATCATTGTCTTTTTCAGCGATTAGTATCTGGTCGTATGCAAATAGTAAGGCTCACAGCTAGGGGACTGATGACCTCAGATGTTAAGTTCCATAGTGCTCAGAGCCATTTGAACCATTTGCATAAAACTTGTTTTTTGTCGTACAAACACATTCACTGATTTCGGAACGTAGTAGTAGTTCCTGACTATGAGTGCGCTGAGGGCAGCACCACCAAATCCCTAACAAGAGTCTAGTAGGAATGCTAAGTTGCGGCCAACACCAAGTCCATTTCGTGTTAAATTGGCAGAGGCATGAGAATTAAACGAAAAAATCGCGAAACATCTTTGTTTAAGTTCTAATAAGATACGTCTCAGACAAAACATGAAGGTTTAGCATGCGTACATGTGTGTATAACAGAATGAATTTGGTCATTTGATCAAATTACTTTTAAGTGTACCTTACCATCAATGATTTATGCCTATAACTTTTTTCGTTACTATTTTCCTTTGCATGTCACGGTGGGATGGCAACAGCTATATGTGTACTTTTTCGTCTTGAAAATTTCACATATAATATAGAAGAAAACGAAAATATTAGATGATGAAACATGCACTTTAAATTCAGAAAAAAAGGCATTCTGTATGTGCCAACGAATTACTACAGTGGTATGAAGACGGCGTTGTTATGCTATTGAGTTGACACGTACTGCAGCTGTTGCGATTTTTCTAGACATCTTTCTTGGAAAAATACTTGGGTAGAAAGAGATTATGGGAAGGAAAGTGGACGTGCGTAGGTGCTGATGAAGTGTGGTTCGGTGAAATTAATTTTGAAGCGACCATTCAGAGGACTGGGATAATAGAACAGGATCTAGCTGCGGTGGTAATGGACATTGGGCACAACAGGATTCGTAATATCACTCGCGGTGGGGTGGGACTGTGATTTGACGATGTGTCTGCGTTAAGCTTTCCACTTGGCTTAGAATCAGAGGGACACTGAAGTATGTTTACAAATAGAAACTTCAGTGCAATCCTTGGAAATTTAGATTTGTTTCTGGGACAAGTAGGGCGTAAAATAAGTAACAATGGAGATGTTTTATTTTTCTTAGCTAGTTTGCGAATAACATTACACTACACCGTCAGAGCCTGAGGGTCTCTCAATAATATAAATAAAAAAAAAGCTTCTTACTCATTATTGTAGCAGCAGTCAATGGAAAGCATGCAGAATGTACCCTTTCAAGAGAAATACAGTAACGACAGAAAAGCCTCCGATTCTGAATGAAGTTTCAACAGTGGCTACGGTTTAGAATTTACGAAATTAATTTAAACTTGAGAGAAGACCATTCCTGAGAGCCCATTAGCCAGGAGTAATTTACCAGAAACTCGAGTTCTTGACTACAGGAGGCTTTTCAGTTAATTATCAAATCCTCCAGCGCTCATTCAGCGCTCCTTCCCCAACGGCTGTAATTAAAACAAATGAGAATTTAAACGACGTAAGTCGCACTCTTTATATTGATCGTGAGAAGCGAAAACGCGCGTGTCTTGTTTACGTACCGTAAAGACAGAACTTCTAAATACAATCACACTGAATGGGGTAATTTCTGTTAAAAGATTTCTTTTTGTAGTGAAGTTTTCTTATCGCGTTAAGTGTACTAACTTATCTTACGGAGGTCTTCAGTACATAGTGACGAGGTAATTTATCAGCTACCATAAATTACGTGCGATAACACCCTGTATTTCATAAAATTTATTTCTTGAATTTGACTGTCTTCGGAATGAATGCTGTGTTGTTTAAGATCGTAAATTTTTTTCGGTACCATAACGGTTCAACTCTACACTTTTCGATGAGTAGAAACTTCATTCACACTTTTTACCATACTGGAAATTCTGTTAATCAGAAACAATGCTAAACTTTATAATATAACTTTACGATCGGCGTCTACTGAGCTTATACGAAAAGTAAATAACACTCACAATGATGATATATAGTTTCTCTGATGTACCCAGCTTGTTTCATGAGAATTCAGGAATGATACGTTCATCAAGTAAGAGTTGGTATAATTCGTTTCCTCTGCATGAATGAGCCAGTGCCTTATGATGTTAAAAATTCCTAATAAGATTACATTCTATACTGATAGTATAGTCCTAACAGCAGCGAACGAAAATAGGCACCGCTCAACAAAAATATCCAACACTTTTAGCATTTATAATTAAAGTGCTTGCTAATAAGTTTCATGAGAAATTACGATTTTCATACGCATCTTTCATTATGTTGAATGTTACTGTGATAGATTATAGAAAATATACTACTATGAGAATTTTAAAGACGAGATGGATAGAGTAACATAACATAATAACAACTAATATTAAAAGGAAAGCATTTCCTAATGTTCTGCAAAATTATATTTATGTGGTCACGAACCGCCTTTCCGCTTCTCAGGCCATCTTCAGGTGAGGACTGAATGTCGCATACAGAGATAAGTACGATGTGCGACTTACACAGATATTGTTTGTACAGAAGATACAAAAATGACCAAGTGTTTGCAAAGAAAATTAACGTTCCGATGTAAACACTCTCTGTTGAGCCAAATATACTGAGTGGCCCTTAGCTTCTGTTTGAGTAATCTCCTGTACATGGCGGTTAACTTTCCCGAGAAGCCAAAAGCCGGTTCGTGACCAAATAAAAATGATTTTGCAGAACATTGGAAAGTGTTTTCTTTTAATATTGCTATCATGTTCTGCCAAGCACCGACGCAAAATTCAGTTAATGTGAATGACAACTATGTGGAAACCAGATGAAGTCCTAGAACATATTGGCAGAGATTCCCAGTCGTTCGCAGAAAAACGAACATCACATGGCGTGAGGTCAACGTGAATATTGTGCTAAATAGCGCTGCCCTCGCAACACGAAGCAGCTGAAGGAAAGACAGAAGACTGTGTCAATGAGCGGTGTACTCTGGTGGTATTCTACGTTACTTCATTGCCAGGGGACAGCATGTGGATGACATCACACGGGGAAGAATCGTGGCAAACTGGAAGAAAGTCCAAGTGTGACGAGTGTAGCTCAGGAGTTTGGTACTGCTGACACTATTGTTTCTAGGGACTGTATCAACAGGGAGTGGGATCGCGTGCTATTCTCGAATGAAAGCGGATTCAGTCTCGGTAGTGATTCTGGACGTACCCTTACATGGCGAGAGGTGGGAACACGTAATGCACCCACGAACATGGTCGAACATGAGCGTTTTGGTTGCCCAAGTCGTACGGTTGGGGAGGCATGAGCGTACTGACCTCCAGATCTTTGAAGACGTTACACACATCAGTCAACGTTATTGTGACACTGTACTCCTTCTTCACGTGCGTCTTCTCAGGACTGCATTCCACCCTGACTTCAGTTTTATGGATGACGATGCGCGACCGCATCGAACTGTGAAAGTGGAGGAGCTTTTGGAACGAGAAAATATTCAGCGAATGAACTGACTTCCCGTTCCCCCGTCTTAAACCCCATGGAGCACGTTTCAGATGCGTTGGGGATACTTAGTGCAGCAGTTGTCAACCGCGCTGTGGGAGGAATGGATCGCCGTACCGCAAGAACTCGTTACCAACATCGTGGCCAGCGTCAGACCACGTTGCAGAGCATGTACTACCGTCCATAGTATCAAACACTCTATTAAGGGCCATGTTCCGCCTTTTTTAATGTCCAGGAGATAACCATAAAACGTGGTGACTGCAGTGTAATCATCTTACGTGAATAAAAATGTCGTTTCCCTTCATATCATTCTGTATTTCTTTCAATTACCTTCTGCACTATACTGTAGCAGTTCTTTGTATGTAAGCTCCAAGTTTCATAGAATTACGTTACGTGGTAGTGACAGATCACGTGAAAGTTACCTTAAGGAAACCCTATTTTTCTATGCGGATACTTTTGCCGATATACGAACGTCGTACATTTACGGCTCTCTAAATAAATAATCAACTTTTCGCAAAAAAAGCCAATATGCATTCAAAAAATTCAGCTCTACAGAATATATGTTAGATGGTAGATTTCTGATCATTGATGGGCAAAACAAAGATGATGTCCAAGGCATCCTCTAAACATTCAGCAAACTGCACCAGAATATTAAATTCACCTAGGGATAGGGAATAAATAATTCCATTAACTTCTTCGGTTTAAACGTCTGCAAACAAATAACAAATATGTCTTCCAAATTTACAGGAAACCGACCACCTCAGATATAACATACATTCTTCCTCCTGCTACCTCATCACGCACAACCTGGCAGCTTACCGCACAACGATCCCTAGAGCTCTAAACGTACCAATGAGTGATGAGAGTCTCCAGAATGAAATAAAATCAAAAAACAGATAGCTGCAGCTAATGGGTATATACCCACAATAATAGACAAATTAGTAAAAAAATAAGAAAGAAAGTGAACAAAATAAACACCAAGAACCAAGACAATTAACTAACAATATGTGTTCCCTGACTTGGTAACATGTCCCGAAAAATTGCCGATATGATTGAAGCGACACAAAATAAGAATTGCATTCCAAACAAACAATAAAATTCGCCAAAGAGTTCCTGGTAATTTAAAAAGCAAAAAAATGGTTCAAATGGCTCTGAGCACTATGGGACTCAACTGCTGAGGTCATTAGTCCCCTAGAACTTAGAACTAGTTAAACCTAACTAACCTAAGGACATCACAAACATCCATGCCCGAGGAAGGATTCGAACCTGCGACCGCAGCGGTCTTGCGGTTCCAGACTGCAGCGCCTTTAACCGCACGGCCACTTTGGCCGGCTTTAAAAAGCAGTGAAGATAAATTTTCATCCTGTGGCACATATAAAATCATATGTAAATGCCCAGCTCAGTACATAGGTCCAACAGACCGTAACTTCCACACCGAATTCAATGAACACATCAACGCCTTTCGATACAACACACCACACGAATCTGCAGTAGATACAGGATATTCTTTTGACAATGTAGAAAGCAACCTGGAAAAACAGAGAACACAGAATGTCTCTGGATGAAGAACTTGAAATCTACATATGTTGTTTTTGTTGTGGTCTTCAGTCAGAAGACTGGTTTGAGGCAGCTCTCCATGCTACTCTATCCTGTGCAAGCCTCTTCATCTCCGAGTAACTACTGCAACCTACATTCCTCTGAATCTGCTTACTATATTCCTCTCTTGGTCTCCCGCTACGATTTTTACCCCACACGCTTCTCTCCAGTACTAAACTTGTGATCCCTTGATGCCTTAGAGTGTGTCCTACCAACCGATCCCTTCTTTTGTTCAGACCGTACCACAAATTCCTCTTCTCCCCCATTCTATTCAGTACCTCCTCATTAGTTACGTGATCTACCATCTAATCTTCAACATTCTTCTGTAGAACCTCATCTCAAAGGCTTCTATTCCCTCCTTGTCTAAACTGTTTATTGTCCACGTTTCACTTCCATACGTGGCTACAGTATAATGTTTCGAAAGACATTCCTATAATTTTTTGTCTTTCTCCACGAGATGGAAGTCAGCGTGCAAAAGTACATGCGATGGTGGAAGTTTAAATTACACACGTTGAGGTTTAAGTGTAGCAAGCATACACTACTTGACTAGAGACATAACTTATTTATCTAGCAAAGTATGATATTTTAAATATTGTTTAGTTGGCGCTAGTCCGTTTTGCTCCTTATCCACGCAAGGATCGTTTCCTGCAGTTTGTTCCCACTTAACAAACTCCCCATGGAGACCACGGTCTACAATGTTCGCTTTCTTTGAGGATTATTAAGTTTAGAGAAATGCTTAAATAAATGGCGATGCCTAAAGTTTGTTGATTTTGTTGTTACAGTTACCGCTATTTTCATTTGGGCACTTTATAGGTGCCTGAGATCGTAATACGGGGAGAGGTGTGGAGGAGGCAAATAATGTTCCACGATACTCTGTCCAATGGGATGCATAAATAAGTGTAACTAGGCCACAAACTGCCATCATTATAAATTACTGTCACGCCTTTTAATAAAATTTAGCAACAAACAGACATGCATTTATAATATGAAAGTTGTAGAATGTTTCGTCAAAGCGTTTTACAGAGAGTCTTTTTAATTATAAAGCACTGAAGAATTATTTCATTTTAAAAATATGTTTTTTAGACTGATAATACCCCGAATGAGCAATAATCAAATAATAAGTTTAAATGCAAACTTCTTTGCGGTAGTACATTACGGCCGCCTCTGTAGCTAAATGGTCAGTGTGGCTGACTGCCATCTAGGGGGACATGGCTTCGACTTGCGATACAATCTGCGATTTCTCGTTGGTAGGAAGACTGGAACGGGCACCAACTGAGGCCAACGGTGGAAATACTTGATAGAGTAGTTGGCGTTCCAAAGGCAAGAAACCCGACCACGGCTGGGAGAACGATGAGCTAACCGGACGCCCCCGCCTCCCACACTGCAACCAATGACGCCAGTGCCAGAGGGTGAAATGGCGGTCGCGCCCGATTGGCCAGAAAGAGAAAATTTCTTCTTTACATTACGATCGAATTACCACAAGCCTTTAGGCGGTTTTCCGATACTAACAGAAGACTTGAACAACAGTGTATCGTTATTAGAAATACCGAAAATCTGCGATGACTCTCTCTACAGAAGTCAAAAGATGCAGAAGCATTTAAATAACAGAAAAAACTAGTACCTGTCATATGTAGTTAAAAATTTCAATTTATCCACTGATCCGACTCACTTTGTTTTGTTGTTCTCGTATTGATTCGTATTCGTATTCTATGTACTGACTTGACAGAAAATCCTAAGAAATTTTTGTCTTATGTCAAAGCGGTAGGTGGATCAAAAAAAAAAGTCCAGACACTCTGTGACCAAAATGGTACTGAAACAGAGGATGACAAACTAAAGGCCGAAATACTAAATGTCTTTTTCCAAAGCTGTTTCACAGAGGAAGACTGCACTGTAGTTCCTTCTCTAGGTTGTCGCACAGATGACAAAAGAGTAGATATCGAAATAGACGACAGAGGGATAGAGAAACAATTAAAATCGCTCAAAAGAGGAAAGGCCGCTGGACCTGATGGGATACCAGTTCGATTTTACACAGAGTACGCGACGGAACTTGCCCCCCTTCTTGCAGCGGTGTATCGTAGGTCTCTAGAAGAACGTAGCGTTCCAAAGGATTGGAAAAGGGCACAGGTCATCCCCGTTTTCAAGAAGAGACGTCGAATAGATGTGCAGAACTATAGACCTATATCTCTAACGTCGATCAGTTGTAGAATTTTTGAACACGTATTATGTTCGAGTATAATGACTTTTCTGGAGACTAGAAATCTACTCTGCAGGAATCAGCATGGGTTTCGAAAAAGACGATCGTGTGAAACCCGCTCGTGCTATTCGTCCACGAGACTCAGAGGGCCATAGACACGGGTTCACAGTTAGATGTCGTGTTTCTTGACTTCCGCAAGGCGTTCGATACAGTTCCCCACAGTCGTTTAATGAACAAAGTAAGAGCATATGGACTATCAGACCAATTGTGTGATTGGATTGAAGAGTTCCTAGATAACAGAACGCAGCATGTCATTCTAAATAGAGAGAAGTCTTCTGAAGTAAGAGTGATTTCAGGTGTGCCGCAGGGGAGTGTCGTAGGACCGTTGCTATTCACAATATACATAAATGACCTTGTGGATAACATCGTAAATTCACTGAGGCTTTTTGTGGATGATGCTGTGGCACATCGAGAGGTTTTAAAAATGGAAAATTGTACTGACATGCAGGAGGATCTGCAGCGAATTGACGCATGGTGCAGGGAATGGCAATTGCATCTCAATGTAGACAAGTGTAATGTGCTGCGAATACATAGAAAGAAAGATCCCTCATAGTTTAGCTACAATATAGCAGGTCAGCAACCGGAAGCAGTTAATGCCATAAATCATCTGGGAGTAGGCATTAGGAGTGATTTAAAATGGAATGATCATATAAAGTTGATCGTCGGTAAAGCAGATGCCAGACTCATTGGAAGAATCCTAAGGAAATGCAATCCGAAAACAAAGGAAGTAGGTTACAGTACGCTTGTTCGCCCGCTGCTTGAATACTGCTCAGAAGTGTGGGATCCGTACCAGATAGGGTTGATAGAAGAGATAGAGAAGATCCAACGGAGAGCAGCGCGCTTCGTTACAGGATCATTTAGTAATCGCGAAAGCGTTACGGAGATGATAGATAAACTCCAGTGGAAGACTCTGCAGGAGAAACGATCAGAAGCTCGATGCGGGCTTTTGTTGAAGTTTCGTGAACATACCTTCGCCGAAGAGTCAATAGTATATTGCTCCCTGCTACGTATATCTCGCGAAGAGACCATGAGGATAAAATCAGAGAGATTAGAGCCCACACGGAGGCATACTGACAATCCTTCTTTCCACGAACAATACGAGACTGGAATAGAAGGGAGAACCCATAGAGGTACTCAAGGTACCCTCCGCCACAAACCGTCAGGTGGCTTGCGGAGTATGGATGTGGATGTAGAAGTAGATTCAGCAAACTGCACCAGAAGGTAGGCTACTTGATCGAGTAGTTACGGTTCCAAAGACAAGAAACCCGACAACGACTGGGAGAATGGTGTGCTAATCGGACGCCTCCGCCTCCCACACCGCAACCAATGACGCCAGTGGCAGAGGTTGAAATGGCGGTCGGTCGCACCCGATTGGCCAGAAAGGGGCTCTTTCTTCCTTTCATTACGATCGAATTACCACAAGCCATTAGGCAGTTCTCCGTTACTAACAGAAGACTTGAACAATAGTGTATCGTTATTAGAAATACCGAATAAACTGCGATGACTCTCTCTACAGAAGTCAGAAGATGCAGAAGCATTTAAATATCAGACAAAACTAGTACCTGTCATAAGTAGTTTAAAATTTCAATTTATCCACTGATCCGACTCACTTTGTTTTGTTGTTCTCGTATTGATTAAAAAACACTCAGTTTTACTTGATGACAGTTTAAGACAATTGTGTGAACGCCAATGATCATTTGAGCAGAAGATAAGCGAAGATTTGCGATTAAGAGCCTCCATTCCAGTGGTATGTCAATATCTGAATGTAGTGCCGTCCGGAGGTAGGATTGGAACCGCGCGACGTGACCACAAGTAAACATACTCGCTGCCAGAAGCAATTACGAGTGAGAGACGGTGGCGTAGACACTCCCAGAACAGTTTGCATACGCCACCGCTTGAGCTCGCTTATTTACGTCCGGAAAAAGTACCGCTCAGTCCAGTCAGCTATTACCGCCGTAGACGATAGCATCGTCTTTCTACCGATCTTGCAGTGCGACAGCTGCGTCAGACGGAACTCTGCTGCTTAAAGTTCAGTCGGTTCAAATGGCTCTAAGCACTATGGGACTTAACATCTGAGGTCATCAGTCCCCTAGACCTAGAACTACTTAAACCTAACCAACCTAAGGACTTCACACACATCCATGCCCGAGGCAGGATTTGAACCTGCGACCGTAGCGGTCGCGCGGTTCCACACTGAAGCGTCTAGAACCGCTCGGCCACTACGGCCGGCCATTAATTTTCAGTGACAGCAATAAACACTCATGACATTCCTGTGGGTGTGAATGGTTACAAAGTTTATATTTCATGATTTTATCTTGGAACTCTTCCATTTGGTCCGTGTTTGCATAGGAAAACAGTAATATCAGATATTGAGTCCGTCTTGATGCAAAACACCTTGTTATTCGTCGATTTCTTTATTATCCCAAACTAGTTTCGGCGACAAATGTCACCATCATCAGTGGGGTTTTTAAATCTAAAACATGCAGAAAATAGCATGGTTATACAAACACAGTAAAACATTATTACTAAGACAACCCCAAGTATATATTGCTGACATACGAAGTTCACCTTTTAGTATTTTATTTACTAACAGCCGCTCACATGGTTGTAGATGACATGATGTTCGCTAAGTAAAAAACAGCAACAGAAAAAAAGAGCACAGAAAATATGTCGCAAACAGCGCCAATAACTGCTCAAAAAATGCTGTAACATACAATAAATAAGGTAGTATGAAAGTATCCTTAGAAAACTATATTTAAAAAGACGAATAGTAAAAATGTAATAACGTTTTACTGTGTTTGTATAAACATGCTATTTTCTGCATGTTTTAGATTTAAAAACCCCACTGATGATGGTGATATTTTTCGCCGAAACTAGTTTGGGATAACAAAGAAATAAACGAATAACAAGGTGTTTTGCATCAAGGCGGACTCAATTTCTGATATTACTGTTTTTTATATTTCATCTTCTTCAAGTTAGAAAAAAGTGATCTGATATTTTATATGTTGTAGTATCATCCTGGTCCCTCCAGGAATAAAGCTAAGATCCCACAACTGTGCCGAAGAGTGTAATTTCGTGTGGTACAATATGGTACACTTTAGGTTGCGGAATTCATATGGTAATACTTACAAGAAGGAAGCTTAGTTTTTAATATCCCGTCGACAACGAGATTATCACAAGCGGAACACAAGCTCGGATTTTCGAAGAGTGTAAAGGAAACAGGCTGTCCACTTTCAACGAAACCATCCCGACCTTCACCTTAAGCAATTTAGGAAATCATGATTAACTTGAAAATGGCCAACAGAGTTTGTACGTCGTCCTCCCGAATACAAGTGTATTACTGTGGCACTGCGCCCATTCCACTGGGTGTAAACCCTGCAAATAATGTGTGTGACTATTCTGTTTCCACTAATGGTAATGCAAAACAACATACCACTACAGGTAATTACGGGTTACATGTGACAATTACCTTCTAAAGACATAAGAATGATAATTTAGTGGCCGTATAGTGTGACAAAGAAGAGGACAAATGAGAAGGAGCTATATTGTGTGTCACAGTGATCAAATAAGTGTCGCAAGTCGTAACAACGAACTTTCACTGCTACTGCAAAACATTAGCTGATCTTGAATCATCAGAAACCACTTATGTCTCTCAACAAGATATTTTACGGATCACAGGAGTTTATTCAATACTGTGAAACGTTCCCACGAAGATAACCGGTCACGCTTCTGGAATGATGCAATACAATTAAATTCGTCGACGCCTGGCGAAATTCTCTTCGTGTGCCCGACAGATACGTGCAATACGTAACACTTGTCGTAGGTTGTGAAATTTCACTGTGGTCTGGATGGAATTCGGACCTCAAGAGCAGACAAAGATCACAGCCCCATTGTTTCCTTTTCAAAGAGTGACTTTCAGCGTTCTTTACTGAGGAGTCATGATATACACTGCACTTTCCGATTTTATCTAGCTGCTTCACAGCTTGCACTTGTTAATTAACTACTAGCTCCCTTGTGTGTGCTAAGAAATTACAGTGAGTTTCCTGTTCAACTCATTATTCTATTCACTGTGCAGTTCATCTCACAAAATATATCTAGCGTGTTTACACAAATGTTTCAAACTAGATGAACCAATATATAACAGAAGCATCTTTAATTTTTGTAAACTGTAATCTGTAAGCTATTACATCACTGATAATTGGTGTGCACAGTTTTCACTCGGTAGTTCATTAATGGAATATCCCAAAAACATGAGCCCCTAAATGCTCCATTAAGGATAACAATGTATATAGCATCGCAGTTAGCGTTTTAAGTGATGAACACTTAAAACCGTTAAGTGGAGAGGGTTCGCAGAATCTTTAGTACTTGTCAGGTAGCAACGAGATCAAATCCCGGCCTGTAATGCTGATTTAAATTTTCTACACTTTCCTTAACTTACTTTTAAACGACTTGTCCAAATCCATATAACAGAAAACATAATATATTGTTCAAATAACAGGGCAGTTGCAGCTTAATAAAAGTTACACATTCTCGTGTAATTCAGATATTTATGAAACAGATATTATTCTGTAAATATACCATGGCAGCCTTTCTCTCAAAGAGTTTAATTACATGGAAGTCAACGAAAATGTTAAAAGATGTTATTGAAAATGTAACCGTTTATAATTCCGCAATAATACTCTTCTTTCTTCTGCAGAAGGTACGAAACGATAATATTGTTGGTAACAGACATGCAGTCAGGTACAAACGTTACTGGCGCCTAGTTAACGGACTTTGCTTCAGTTGCTGCTTTGTGTTGAACAGTAAAATCGCAGCGTGCAGCGTGGTACGATATTTGGTCATTGTAAATCTGTGAAATATAACCCATTAAATTTTATCTGTTGCTCGATTCAAGTAAAAACTTTTGTTTACATGTCAAACGCGTCAAAAGTGGTGATAAATATTCTATTGGCTCCAGCAATGCTCTGCAAGAAGAAAAAAACGGACGACGTTAGACAGTCACATTTTGTAAATGGACAGTGCTTGTTGTGGAACGGTAAACGGCGAAAGGGCTCCCTTCTGGCAGTTAATTTTCAAACTGTTACACAAAGTTGTTATTTATAGAAAGTTAACAAAGTAATCCGTTAAATTTGTACAAAGGCAACATTCGATACATTCGTACATCTTCTTACACTTTTGTTGGAACGCGCACTGCACATAAGATTTCGTTGGCGATTTTTGTGACTACCGCACGTGCGTCAAGAGAGAAAATCCCATCACAACACACAGCTTAAACACATAATTCATTTGCAAATCTGTTTCATTAGATATAAAAAGAATCACTGAAGTAAGCGCGTAATTAATCACTGTGTGTTGAAAATACCTTACAACATACTATAAAAATGGACATACAATAGAAAGGACAACCTAAATAAAAGTTAAGTAAGTCATCGATCAATCTTAATTTGTCTTTGAATATTATAGAGTTTTATTCAACCTGTTCCTCTGGGAGAAATTATGTCATTGCCTCAAATCACCGAATAACAACGATAAAAATTTTCCTCGTTACTGAAAGTCACTTCACTGCTAAAATAATCTTAGTGTATGCAGTTACGAACATGTAATTAAATTAACGTGGCGTTATACAGGGTGTTACAAAAAGGTACGGCCAAACTTTCAGGAAACATTCCTCACACACAAAGAAAGATAATATATTATGTGGACATGTGTCCGGAAACACTTAATTTCCATGTCAGAGCTCATTTTATTACTTCCCTTCAAATCACATTAATCATGGAATGGAAATATACAGCAACAGAACTTACCAGCGTGACTTCAAACACTTTGTTACAGGAAATGTTCAAAGTGTCCTCCGTTAGCGAGGATACATGTACCCACCCTCCGTCGCATGGAATCCCCGATGCGCTGATGCAGCCCTGGAGAATGGCCTATTGTATCACAGCCGTCCACAATACGAGCACGAAGAGTCTCTACATTTGGTACCGGGGTTGCGTAGACAAGAGCTTTCAAATGCCCCCATAAATGAAAGTCAAGAGGGTTGAGGTCAGGAGAGCGTGGAGGCCATGGAATTGGTCCGCCTCTACCAATCCATCGGTCACCGAATCTGTTGTTGAGAAGCGTACGAACACTTCGACTGAAATGTCCAGGAGCTCCCTCGTGCATGAACCACATGTTGTGTCGTACTTGTAAAGGCACATGTTCTAGCAGCACAGGTAGAGTATCCCGTATGAAATCATGATAACGTGCTCCATTGAGCGTAGGTGGAAGAATATGGGGCCCAATCAAGACATCACCAACAATGTCTGCCCAAACGTTCACAGAAAATCTGTGTTGATGACGTGATTGCACAATTGCGTGCGGATTTTCGTCTGCCTACACATGTTGATTGTGAAAATTTACAATTTGATCACGTTGGAATGAAACTAAAATGAGCTCTAACATGGAAATTAAGCGTTTCCGGACACATGTCCACATAACATCTTTTCTTTATTTGTGTGTGAGGAATGTTTCCTGAAAGTTTGGCCGTACCTTTTTGTAACACCCTGTATACTTACATTACACTTTCTCAACTGGTGTTTAGTCAAGATGTGTTATTCTTCTGTCTTTGTTCCAAATGACTTTCCGTGGACGTGGACAGTATATAAGTCAGACGTCATATGTTTGGATATAAAATGAAAATTCTCCCTGTTGCACATTCGTTGCTTTAGGTTCACGAAATTCCTAGAGAAAAGTAACTTCTTTCATTGTATCTCATACTATAAAACTACAGTCTTCTTTAATACTTCCTCAACAATTTTTTTTTTTAACGAAAATACCTGAACACACAGTGAACGGAAGTGCAATTCGTATTACATTTTCTGTGAACGAATTAGCTCAATTAGCATTTTCCATTGAAGATAGTGCTATTTCGGCGTAAACTGAAGTTAATTTTTAAGGAAGAGCAGCCAGTGAGAATTTTATCTTTAACAGGTGGTCGAATTCCTGATAGCAGAGTGTGTACCAGAGTTTCCAGCACATTGCGTGAAACAGGTATTCTTCGAAGTTCCCATATTTCTTCAGAAGTGTAGCTCGACAACCTGTTCTGGAACAGCAACTGTTGAAATGGTGCAGCGTAATGTGACATTTACGATAGTACTTAGAGGTGATTCTGTTAAAATATCTGTTTCTCAACTGATACCTTGTAAAACGCATTACGTAATGTCTGATAACTTTTGTAAATGAGTGCTTGTGTAAATCTGATAGTCCGTTGAATAACACAGAAAATAGATCACAATGTACATTAAACGTGTTCTGTCTCGGAAACCATTCTGAACAGGGAATACGTCAATCTGAAGGTTTTTGCTTCAGGTGATCGTTCCTGTAATATCCCTAGGTATTCACCAATTCTCCTTGGACACTGTGTATATAGGGTTCCCATAGTAACGTGCTCACACCCAATTTTTCATTCAGTTCAGCATATCGAAATACGTTTTTCAGGTAGTAGTTGCACGTGGAAGCAGCGACCATTAGTGTTTCGACATACTGAAACACTTAAGGTTTTATCCGAAGTTAAATGTTGCGACTAATTTATAACGAGATTCGTAAGGTCTTGGAAAGAGAAGTACAGTGGCATAATACTTGTCAGTGTTTGCAGATTAGCGAAAACAGACAGAATACGTGTGAGACCTCCCGATATGATGCACCTGACGCACTATTAGGTATCTAGGGATATGGCAGCAACGAGCACCTGAAGCAAAAAACTTCAGATTGACATATTCTGAAGAGTTCTATCACGGCTCACGTAGATCTCTCATTTTTCTTATCTACCGGCTGCTTTTGTAACATTTTTAACTGAAAATTTTAGCAGGTGTTAGATCATTCTGGTACTCTTTCTAAAAACTATCAATTATCTTAAAACAGATACATGCTTCTGTTTGGAAGAACCGTAGTTCCTTCGATAGGTAAATAACTTCTGAATGTAATCGATATAGTAGAATACTAATTACTTTCCATAATATCATGTATTTGTCTGATCTTGTCCGACATCTTTATGAAGTATTACGTCGAACACAAAAATTAAATAGATTGGTGATTCATCTGTTCGTGTCAACAAGGAGACAAGTTAATTTCAGGGAAGTAATAATTATAAGTCGATTCTGTCTCTCGTTATATTGTTAGACCACCGCTTATTAACATAGCTGATTTGGGAATAAAAATTTTGCAGTTTTTCGAAAAACCTCCATGGTTTACCTACCAGATATTCAGATGATGCACGTAATAGTAAGGATGAAAATATTGTATGTGAACTGATTATCTGAAAACAGAACTACATACAAAATTTCCCGCTACGATCGCAGGTTCGAATCCTGCCTCGGGCATGGATGTGTGTGATGTCCTTAGGTTAGTTAGGTTTAAGTAGTTCTAAGTTCTAGGGGACTGATGACCTCAGAAGTTAAGTCCCACAGTGCTCAGAACCATTTGAACCATTTTTTTGAACAAAATTTCCAAACTTAATCTTTCGCTCCGAACCGGATTGTGAACTGTTATGCCGGTACATGGTGTCTTATTTGCTTTACTGCCTCTTTTCTCCGCCGTCGCAGTAATACAAGTTCTTGCTGGCTAATTAAAACTGTGTTGGAATAGGAATCGAAACCGGAACCTTTCCTTTCACAGGCATTCTCGTGCCGACTGAGCTATCCAGAAACGAATGGGGAACCACCCTAACAGCTTTACTTCAGCCAATACTTTTCTCCTGCTATGTAATGTTCCCGTAAAATCTGCTGCGTACATTGCTGGAATTTTCTACGTACAAAATGCTGGTTATATTAATTTACGGAAGCTTAGATGATGCGTACAGAATTTCTGTGCGTGAGACAGTAAGTTCCGCGACATGCGTCATATTGAGATGACGGCAGATGGAGGCAGGCTGAGTGGGCGTGGGAACCGACGGCGGCGACAGGCTATTGATGGCACGGGGAACAGGTACCGCTTGCCCCTTACCGCTTACCGCTGAGCGGAGACCACGCGGGAGAAGATCCGGCTGAGTCAGCCAGCATCGGCGACCTTTCGTCACGACGACCACAGCTACCACAGGCTGCCACTTCTCGCCTATTTCTGTTGCATATTCGCTCGCACATACTTCACGAGAAGCAAATGTTTTCTCTTCTAACTATGACGTGACCGAGTACAGGTTGGGGACCGGCGTAAAGCAACAGAGGAGCGAACTTAAGTATCCGTGAGAAGTGAAAGCATCTCGGGTCGTCCGTGACAGACGGCCGGCCTCCAAGCAGAACTCGGTCAGGCGTGCGTTAACTCCGCAGATACTGTCTATTAGGGGAAGCGCCGTACTCGGTGGTCCCAACATAACCGATTTGAATATTAATTCGATATTCGATTAGGGCTGCCAGCAGTGCGATGAGGTTTCCACCGAAATACTCAAAAAGAGCAGGAAGTCGCTCGGATGTACCTCGAAGAAGTGAAATAGAAGCGCTAATGCTTTTCTTACACGTGTACGATTAATCACATAGTCATCACCTGTCTGTTCGTTGACGATGATACTGGGTACTAGAATGTATCGTTGTTGAAGGATTATGAGAAAATTAAAAACAACTTGGATAGTATAGGGGGAATCAAAGGGATTCATTCAACTTCACAAGACAATATCTTCTGTATGAACGAAGACAGAAACTTGGGGGTTAATTTTAATTTACTTATACGACGACGGAGTTTTATTTTCAAAGAAGCGTCCAGTTTTAGAAGGGCGTGCCTTTTACAACCGTGCAGATACACAACCTCGGAGTACGTTTTTCAATTAAGATTAGCATCAAAGTTTTCGTTTACCTCACAAATGTTCAGTGTGCTCTGTTCGAGACGCACAACAAACATCCAGACGATAGTCAGATTCCACCCAGTCTTACGTAACCATGTCTGTAAGTATGACATTCACAGTTGCAGCTGTGCGGCGACGCTGTAGGCCATAATTTATTCGAAGGGAAGACGAATACACGAAGTTTCCACAAAACAAAGCTGAAAAGAAAAAAAAGCCCTACTCTGGATGAAATTAACGCGGTACAGTTGCAAATGAATAGCACAGAGAGCGCAGACGCGTTTTGTTGCCGTGTTACCACCAACCCAGCTTGACGCACATCAACGAACGAGCTAGCTGCACCAGGGGGAGCACAACATGGCGCCAAAGTCATCTTTTAACTTCGACGAGTAACTTAAAATTCGCCGCAAGTTTCTATTCTCATTCGTGCGGAAGATATAGTCTTGTGGTAGTGGATAAATTTTTTGGAAGTATCTGTGTTTCTGCTTGATTTACTGTGTAGCAACTCTCCTTAAATGTATATAAGTGAATGGCAATGCCCATTAACAAGAGTACCGGATAATATCTGTAGTGGTGAACGTCAAGCCCTTATCAAATTGTTTAAGTATCTAGTACAATTGAAGATTTAACAAAAACCTTTATCATTGCTTTTGTGATTCCAAAATTCTTGTCCGCTCTCGTCTGGCACTTTTTGTCTTATTTTGTGTGTTTATACTTGTTTTTCATGTTGCTTGCTTCTGACACCATAAAATACAAAAATGTATATAATGTAAAGATGTTACCAACCAGATGGTTGGACTGTACTCCGCCGTTTTTTACCAGGCATAGCGGTGGCATGTTCTGGGCTTCCAACGAGCCCTGAACTGACTTACCTAGCTTATTACAGTTACTTATCTACAGTTTATCGTTGACTGAGAACTATTGTGCAATTCCTCTTTTTCAATAGACAGCTCATTCCCAGAGGTGAGACAAGGGATAAGTAATAGAAAAAATCCTATGCCCAATTCAGGATTGAAGCCCCGACATTTTGCTTGGCAGTCTGACACCACTTAATAACAGAGCCATATCGAAGCAAAATGAAAAGGAACGAAAACGTTCAGTGGGCCCAGAATGCGCTTGAAAGACACAGAATTCTACGAAGGGTACTAAGACAATGTAATACAACACACGTCCTAGTGCTATTTAATCTATAAATGTGTTTCAGTGTTTGGAGTTATCATGTACGTGCAACAGCACACATCAAAGAATTTAAGAGATACGCATTGAGAGTAAAGGCCCGCACAGCCCTTAGGATACTACTGTAAACATGCTCAAGCAACTGAAATGAGTTTCTTTGAAAGAAATGAGGTATTTTTGCTGTGAAACTATGTTTCGTATATTCAGAGAACCAGCACGTGGAGTAGATTTCGCAACAGTTCTTGTACCACCATAATACAATTCTCGTAGAGTTAATGAGGATAAGGGAGATTAGAATGCATACGATGCGTACATACAGTTAGTTTTCCTTCGCTTTATACTTCAGTGGAATAGCACACACTCTGGCTGAAACTGACACCAACTGCTCTTCGCCGTGAGTTGTATAGGGACTTGCAGATTTCATGTGTAGTTTTACTAGTAAACGTAGAACAGACGTGTTTTTAATAATGAATTACACGTACTGCTACATTAATTACGTATTTTATTCATTTACGGTGCTACACCGATTTACAAAAGGTAGTTATAAAGTTCATGGAACATTTAGAAACTAAATGGCCAATAACACCGTGAAAATGATACAGTACGTAAAGACAAAGTCTCAAATATCTTTTACAATTTTTAGAAATATTCTATGTGTCCACCCTTCGTCACACAGCACGCATCTAATCTATAGTCCAATTCTGCCCATAATTGACCTGGCATTACGGACTAACGGCAATAAAGATAACTGCGATGCGGTGGCGCAAGGTTTAGAGGTTCTTTGGCACAGGTGGAACATAAACGCCATCCTTAATGCAATGCGCAAGAAAAAATCACAAGGCGTCGAATCCGGCGACGGTTGTGGACACACGAGTAGCGCCAAATCAGGGGCCGCAGCCCGGCGCATTGCAACGTCTCATGCAAGTAATCTCTTACGCAACTGAATGCAACCTTATTTTTTGTTTTATGTTAAAATGAAGAAATTTTTCGCTGAAATATGTTTGATAGCGGTCTATGTGAAACCTAAACAATCGGGGTCAACATAGTCTATATTCTAAGGTCACAGTTTGCAGCTTAGAAGAACTAGCATGTGAAAGTCTTGTACTTACAAGGGTTGCGGATAATTCTAGGCGTGGCAGAGCAGCCCCTCTGATTCGCGACAGTCTTGCATTACTGTATACTAGCTGGAGGGTGACAAGTATCACAGATTTGTGACCGAGGAAGGCGCTAGGCAACTAACTAAAACAGCAGAACGTGATATGCACATACACATTTCTGGTCTAAACATATAGAAAATCTGTCACTTTTGTATTACAATCAGCGTGGTTCGTGTCAAAATCAGTTAGTATAAATGGCCTAGCGCTTCTAGGCGCTTCAGTCCGGAACCGCGCTGTTGCTACGGTGGCAGGTTCGCATCCTGCCTGGGGCATGGATGCATGTGATGTCCTTAGGTTAGTTAGGTTTAAGTACTTCTAAGTCTAGGGGACTGATGACCTCAGATGTTAAGTCCCATAGTGCTTAGAGCCATTTGAACCATGGTTAGTATAAAAGGCATCAAGAGGAAAGTGCTCAGAGTGAAAGGGACAGTAGCATTTGTCTGAAGAATCCTCATTTATAAGCGCTATATAGACATCTGATGTTTACACAGGATTTCTAAATGATTCTTGAGAAATACAGCTGTGCTTCCCTCAATAAGTTCTTTGTACATGAAATCTTTTGCTGATCAAGACAGTGAATGGCCATGACATACATGGTCTGTTCTAATTTAGCTATTACTAAAGCTCTACAGCACTTACTTACCGCAAGACGTTTGATAGGGTGCTGTAGGACACTACCAGACATGATCTCAGTAGCTATACGGTGATCATCACCGTCATCAGAAGCAGCATCCACTTAACATCATGACAACCATTAATAGTTAAAGTGCCCTTCCCAGCCATCACCTACACATGTTTATGTATCTTTGGTGTGATTTCAAATTTTATCTACCCACCTTCCAGTAGGTAATCGTCTCTTCTTATTTCTTGGAATCCAGCAAAGAATCCCTTTGGTCCATATATTTTTGAAGCTTACTGGCTGATTAAAACCGTGTGCCGGACCGAGACTCGAACTCGGGACGTTTGCCTTTCGCGGGCAAGTGCTCTACCAAATGAGCTACCTAAGCACGACTCACGCCCCGTCCTCACAGCTTTACTTCTGCCAGTACCTCGTCTCCTACCTTCCAAACTTTACAGAAGCTCTGTTGGTAGAGCACTTGCCCGCGAAAGGCAAAGGTCCCTAGTTCGAATCTCGGCCCGGCACACAGTTTTAGTCTGCCACGAAGTTTCATATCCGCGCACACTCCGCTGCAGAGTGAAAATCTCATTCTGGAAACATATATTTTTTACTCACGTTGCTCAAATCCAGCCCAACTACATTTCATTTTCATCGAAAGCATAGTTGAAGCTTGCACTCCACTGATACATTTGTCTGTTTCCGGTCTCTGCTGGTAATTCCAAACACGCATCTCTCTATTGCTCGCTAAATAACCAGTAATATTTTGACAGTTTTAACACTGGAAGTCTATATTTCTCTCCTGTATGTCAAAACTGGTAATACACACAAACTGTCAACTTCCAGTTTTACACAGATCGTTAACTTTGTATGTAACAATTGCATTATGTTTTATAATTGTGTGCTTCTATTCAGTTCTTCTGCTGTCCGTCTAGCTGCCTTCAAATGCCCTGAAAAAATACTATTCAACAGTGCCTAAGAATTCATTGTTAATTTGTACAACTCCCTTTTCAATGTGTAGATCCTATCTTACAGTAATTTTATTTCTGGTCTAATTTAAAACTTGCTCAGTTAATTATTCCATCATCTTTCGGGCGTGCATTTGGGGTATTATTATTTCTAGTTCCGATATTTCAACTGACAGCTTTACAGCCCATATTTCCCAAAATGAGTCGCTTGTAAGACTTTTAAATAACTTTACATAATTCTGTGACGTAAGCGCGCATGCGTCAAAGATAATGCGGTTGGTAAAAAGAGCAGCTAAAATTTTATGCTCAATCAAGACGAAGGTTTCCAGCTCGACACATCGTACAAAGCTTTCATTTCACGGCTGTGCTCTCAAAAACGAAATATTGTTCAAGGTCTTCACCAGGCGCATACAGTTTTATCTATGACTGACGGTCTTGTTACCAACTGCGTTATTTTTTAAGCATGCGCGTTTTCTCCAGGGCATTGCGAAAACTGTAAGCTTGTCAGTGAAAATATGTGAACAAGGATTAATAACATCTCGGATGCAGGCCCGAAGATTCGCCACGAAAACCTCAAGAAACACATTGCTGGATTAATTTTTGTGGTTTAAGTTTTTCTGCACTAGTGGCAGTAGTATCGTTTCATCAGCAAACGAAGGTTTTTCAGTTACGTTCCACTGACACGTACTTCTTTTATCATATTTTAAGGCTCTCTTAACTTCCTCTAGGGCTGCCAAGAATGGTTTTGGTAAGACAGAAATCTATTACTTCCAGGCAAAGTAAAATTTATTGTTCGCTGCTCTATCCTACAACCTAGTCTACGACTTTCAAAAGGTATTTTGTGACATCTCAACTTCAAAACCCAACTTGCTATATCTGGTTAAAATCGAATGATATCTATACCGTTGCGTAACAGATTTCATTATCATCTGTAACAGGTGTACCCCTCACTATTCATTTTGACGAATATAAGAGCTCGAATAATATGGTTGCCCCTGACCTATGGCAGTTGGCAACGTTTATTGTGATGAGAAACGTCGCTGTGTCTATTACTAAGAATGTCAATACGATGTTTCGTGACTGGATACATTGCAGGTGCATGCACCGCGAAAACCGAATCAACTCGGCTTTAGCATACTCGCCGTCCGGTGGCAATCACCTTTTCGTACAGAACTGGTTACCAGCCGAAGCGAAGCGTGATGGGGCGTTCGCGCATGTAAAACGGGCGGAGATGAGCCGCGAGCCGCGACCCGAGGCCTTGGCGCGCCTCCTCATCCTATCCTGATTAGTGCAGTCTTCAGGAATGCGGCACAGCCACCATCCGTTGTTCACACGCTGGCTGCAGCGAAAGCTCGCCTCCCGGCAGGTGAAATCTTACGGAGAAGAGACGATGCCCGCCCACGCTGCTTAAGTCTCAGCTGACGCACAATCGCAACGATTCTTTTTCCAGAGAAACGGATTCGGGAAAGATAACGTTGTGTCTCTGAGGGCGTACAACTGTATTCAGTATTCTCTACTTTATTCTTTTCTTCCATACTACCATTCTCCCGCTACTGAACTATACTTCCACATCTACATCTACATACATACTCCGCAATTCACCATACGGTGCGTGGCGGAGGGTACCTCGTACCACAACTAGCATTTTCTCTCACTGTTCCACTCCCAAACAGAACGAGAGAAAAATGACTACTTATATGCCTCTATACGAGCCCTAATCTCTCTTATCTTTGTGGTCTTTCCGCGAAATGTAAGTTGGCGGCAGTAAAATTGTACTGCAGTCAGCCTCAAATGCTGGTTCTCTAAAGTTCCTCAGTAGCGATTCACGAAAAGAACGCCTCTTTTCCTCTAGAGACTCCCACCCGAGTTCCTGAAGCATTTCCGTAACACTCGCGTGATGATCAAACCTACCAGTAACAAATCTAGCAGCCCGCCTCTGAATTGCTTCTATGTCCTCCCTAGATCCGACCCAAACGCTCGAGCAGTACTCAAGAATAGGTCGTATTAGTGTTATATAAGCGGTGTCCTTTACAGATGAACCACATCTTCCCAAAATTCTACCAATGAACCGAGGACGACTGTCCGCCTTCCCCACAACTGCCATTACATGCTTGTCCCACTTCATATCACTCTGCAATGTTACGCCCAAATATTTAATCGACGTGACTGTGTCAAGCGCTACACTACTAATGGAGTACTCAAACATTACAGGATTCTTTTTCCTATACATCTGTATTAATTTACATTTATCTATATTTAGAGTTAGCTGCCATTCTTTACACCAATCACAAATCCTGTCCAAGTCATCTTATATCCTGCTACAGTCACTCAACGACGACACCTTCCCGTACACCACAGCATCATCAGCAAACAGCCGCACATTGCTATCCACCCTATCCAAAAGATCATTTATGTAGACAGAAAACAACAGCGGACCTACCACAGGGTGACTATTATTGAACTTGATGGCAAAATTGCATTCAGAACACACATATAATCTAATAGACATCATCAACACCCGTGGAATTTTCATAATTTTGGTCAGTTGTTAGCTACAAAATTTTTGTAGTTCGTGTTAGTCAGCAACAAGAAAACAAGCAATTTTTGTCAACTTTAGCTTATCGTGTTTAGAAACACGTGCACTTCTGAAACGCGAACTTCGCAAAATAACTGATCAAGTACATCCACCTGCACAGACTGTCTCTAAAATAAGTTGTTTAATTAAATATGAGGTACAAGTCTTTTTAAATTGTCTATTTTGCTTTTGTTGCGTGCACGTAATACAGTTTGTTTTGTGTATTTTTGATGTTATTGTTTTCAACGTGAAGTGATTATGCAAAGTAGTATCTCCTACCTCGTAAATTATGGAGAAGGCGAGTGATATTTCAGTTCCTTCCTTCACTGATTCTTTCAAGACGGAGTGGCGCCTTTCCTGATTTATTACGAATATACACTAAACCACACTCCGATAAAAATTATTTGACAGTTGACACTTCAGCGCTGGTTCCCTCCAACCAGAGTGCTCAGCGTCACGCCTGAACCGTTCGCTGTTACCAAACTGTCACGACAGTTGTTCAGTGCACTTCCAGTTCCTTGGCCAACATCCTTTCTTGATATGTTTGGATCCAGAATCCCGGTTCTGGCCCCTTAATTTCGTATTTCATCACATATGATAATAAAACCAGATCCAAACATACAGGGTGAGTATTATTGAACTATATGAAATAAAACTGTCATAACTTCTGAACGGTTCAGGACGTTCAAGCTGCATTGTTGGCCGCGGAGCTTGATGGGAATTAGTAGGCGCTGTATGATTTGGTTTAGTGACGAAGCCCACGTTCATTTGGATGGGTTTGTCCATAAGCAAAACTGGCGCATTTGGGGAACTGAGAATTCCCATTTCCCGATCGAGAAGTCTCTTCACCCTCAACAGGTGACTGTGTGGTGTGCAATGTCCAGTCTCGAAATAATCGGTGCGATATTCCTTGATGCCACGATGACTACCGAACGGCACGTGAAGGTTTTGGACGATGATTTCCTTTTGGGGACCGCATTCTGGCTCTGGGGTACGCCGAGGCCACTGGCATGGGCGTCGACTGGCCGCCATATTCCCCAAATCTAAACACATGCGACCCCTCTTTCTGGGGCTATATTAAAGACAAGATGCACAGCAATAACCGCATACCATTTCTGAGCTGAAAACAGCCATTCAGGAGGTCATCGACAGCATCGATGTCCCAACACTTAAGCGAGTCGTTCAGAATTTCGCTATTCGTCCGCGCCACATCATCGCCAATGACGGCAGGCATATCGAACCTGTCATAACCTAAATCCGAATATCTGTAGTGACGTTTACATGTTAAATAAAGTGTGTGCACACCGTAGTTTGTAACTAATATACTTTTTTTTTCAAATAGTTCAATAACTGTTACCCCTTACTTTTACACATACACACACACACACACACACACACACACACGCACACACACACACACACACACAGGTGCACAATGATGCTAAAATATGCACTTTCATACACAACACTAACCAATAAGGAATTATAACAGTCACAGCCGTCTTGTTTATTCAAATCATGGAATATTTCAGCTTTGGTTGCCCTGGATATGAAGTTGTGTGTACTAACCAAACACTACTGAATCCTTCTGCACAAGACGCGATTTAGCGTCGTATGCAGTTATTATAATCACAGAGATCGGCTAGATAAGCACCGCACGACATTGGGTGAAGTTGAAATTTTGAAGGCTGTAATACATCGTTGTGATTGGGGTACAAGAGTCATAAATCTAACAAATTCACGCTGTCTACTGGCACAGTGCTGTGGTTAGAGTGTAAGCCTTCCGTGTAGAAGGTCATAGGTTTGAATCTCGTTAAATGCAGTGAGATTTCTTTTTATTTCTGAATATAATGTACAGACTTCGATTATTACTTTTATTCAATTAATTTCTTTAAATTTACTTCTTTTTAATTTCTGATATTTTGCGTGCTATTGACATCACTGTATTGCTCTCATTTTCCTTCCTAGCATTCTTTTTCCGTTTGGAATCTCCCTGTGTCTTCTATAACCTGCAACCCAAGTACCAACCAGGATTGCTCATCGGTTTGTAACACAGCAGCTCGTGTGACCTGTGCGAAGATAGTTTCAGGTGACTAACGAAAGCGAGAAATCACAGTTTGCTTTTAGCGCTGAAACTGAAATATTTCTGTCTTGAGTTTTCTCCTAGAGTTTAGCTTTAATCGCCGCGAACAAAGCAATCGTGGCTTTAGTTGTGCCACAGATTTTTTACTTTTTTTTCAGATCCTTTGCACAACACGAGTTTGTAGTTAGGTTACGACACGAGGTTAAAGTCTGGACTACAAAACGTGTCGTCTGCCGAAGTTGAGTCATTAGTCACTTAACATCAACTGTCAACAGAGTATCTCGCATTTTCGTCATACCTTGCCGCGGCCGCTTCCACATTGCTCCGCGTTGCATATTAACATAATTTGTGAAGTGACTCGCCGTGTTTCTGTGTCGCGTATAACTGAGTAGTAGCCGACAGCCGATGTGACGACACCGTACTGGCCGGCCAGGGTGGCCGAGCGGTTCTAGGCGCTTCAGTCTGGAACCGCGCGACCGCTACGGTCACAGGTTCGAATCCTGCCTCGGTCATGGATGTGTGTGATGTCCTTAGGTTAGCTAGGTTTAAGTAGTTCGAAGTTCTAGGGGACTGATGACCGCAGCAGTTAAGTCCCATAGTGATCAGAGCCATTTTTGACACCGTACTGGCAAGTGACAAACATCAACTGTCAAGTAATTTTAACCAGACTACAGTTGTTGACACTGTTGTTCAACGAACCTGCTTTAATCAAACAGATTTTCTCGAAAGTGGTAATAAATTCGGAGTAATATCTGACAGAATGTACATGTGGGTATAAAATTGTCAACTCTTCCACAATCACTAAATTCCTGTCATATTTGATAGCAATGTACCATGCATCATTGTACAGGCGCAGTCTTTTGTTGAAAAGAAAACATATAAAAATATTATATGTGATATGCTCTGTACCATTCAGTAATTAATCACTGTTCACCGTAATTGAGTAGAAAGACACATTCTCTCATGATTTGTAGTTCAATCCTGCCTCGGGCATGGATGTGTGTGATGTCCTTAGCTTAGTTAGGTTTAATTAGTTCTAAGTTATAGGCGACTGATGACCTCAGATGTTAAGTCGCATAGTGCTCAGAGCCATTTTTTTTATTTGTAGTTCGCATGTCAACAACTCTACGATCATAAATCCCTTGCAGGATATCAGCAACCGTAATCAGTTGGACTCACATGTCACTCTACCTTAATATGACTTTTTCACTAACTGTTAGCACTTCAGTCGCTCAGTCGCTGAAATCCTCATTTTCGTACGTTTTATCTCAAGATGAACTGCCTACTCACTATCCTCCAGCTGTCCATTCCTCTCATTATACGCAGATATTTATGTCTCCGGCCATAACGCCAATACAACAGATAACAAATGCGTACTACAGATACATATTTATATACTTCATGTAACATAGATAGTATTAATTAATGAAAAAGATAAATAAAAATTCCAGGAAAATTCTGTTATGGACTGCGATACGAACTGCTACGAAGACTATCCTATGAATTTGGGAGTAAGTCTCCGAAACAAGCGACTCATTAGTGTATAGATTACGTCTGATCATGATGACAATGAGTATGTATATAAAGTCATGGAAATAGGTCGTGCATGAGCGATTATGTCAATATGTATATATGTGTATATACATATGCTACTGATACTAATCAGACATAGAACGCACCTTCGACCGATTATGGCACAACGAACTGTTTTACAAGCTAATTAAACTAGGCATCCCACCCAAACTAGTGCGCCTCATACGCATCCAGGTCTCCAGAGTCCATGTAAACGACGCAGCATCAGAACCATTCACCCCAGAGGCAGGCGTCCCACAAGGAGCTATACTATCTCCGCTACTGTACGCGCTGTACACGCATGACGTACCGACCCCAAGAGACGCCAACGAAAAGTTGGCGCTATATGCGGACGACACCGCCTACTGGTGCACAGGCCTCCGGACAGACACCATACAACGAAAAGCCACAAGATACCTGACCAAACTCGAAGACTGGATGACAAAATGGAGGATAAGACCAAACCCCACAAAACACGAACAGTGCTATTCCAGCACGGAAACCTGACTCAAAAACGACAACAAAAACGCACCGACATCATCCTCAGACTCTGCAACCAACCCCTACAACTCACAAACTCGGCAAGATATCTCGGGGTATTCCTTGACAAACACCTAAACTATAAGACTCATCTTCAGCACCTACTAAACAAAACAAGACGAAGACAAAACCTCATCAGACAAGTGCAAGGCCGACTGTATGGTTGTTCCACCAGGACAACCATACACACGTACAAAACATACATCAGACCTATTTACGAATATGCCTCAGCGCCACTAGGCGGTATACCGAAGACTATAGCAGAAAAACTATACGCAACAGAGCGACGACTATTGCGCAGCATCTCAAAACTACCACCTCGCACCCCAAGCAACGAAGTATACCAGATCACAGACATGACACCGCTCCAGACGAGGTTCGCGAAACTAAGAGCAAGATATGGATCCCGTATCCTCCACAAAAGACCAGATATGGAAGACATACTGACAATCAAACCACCAACGACACGACGACCAAAATTTAAATACATCTATCCAGCGCGTACAGCAGCTCAAAACACCTCCAGAATATTCCCCGACCTAGCACCAACAATGACACAACTGACTCATCTTGAAACAACCCCACCTTACCTAGACGAAAGACCATAACAAAAGCCCATGACATGAAGTATAACGCACCAAAACCCATATCCAAAACACCGCAACGGCTCCACACCGCACAAAACACACAAATATCACACAGAAAAACACAACATCAACACACATAAAACACGACAAAAGAGAACAAAAACAGTCATACACTAAGGAAAATATTGTAATACCCAACTCCGAGTACTGTAGTAACAGGAAAGGAGAACCTGTAACGTAGAAGTAAGCGGAAACACAAAAGTACGAACACCACAACACATAACACTCCTGCACAAGCAAGCAGGAAAAAAAAATGTAAACCATTACTCAATGATACATCACTTATCTATTTTTATTTATATTTCAATTATTTTAATTTATAATGTTACCAATCACTTATTTATATGTAATGAACCAAAAAAACCAATATTATGTATAGCATGTATTCAAAAATATAAGTTATGTATAAGAAATAAAATAAAGATGTAAACCTCTGGCTGATGAAGGGCACTGAGATAAGCCTTAAAACAGCCCGCCTTCTCCCCTCGGGAGAAGGAATGAAACGTGCTAAAAAAAAAAATAAAAAATAAAAATAAAAAAATAAAAATAAAATGCTACTAATCGCTTCTGCTATTTTTAGACTGGTTATGGCACACCTTGAAACATGTGCTTGGTTCGTTATAAGACGTTGCTTACTCGATTCACATACTTAACAGCTGGTCCTTAGTTTTGTAAGATTTATAAGAGGGGAACATGACTGTACTATTGACTGAAAATTGTTCTCACAATTACGCTTTCACGGTATGCTGTAATGAAATTTTACAGTTACATTAAAGTGGTCGTGTGCATTCCACTGCAAAGCGGAAAAATGAAATTGCAAACGCTCCATTGATTGTGACGCAAGTCAAGCACGTAAAGCACGAGAACTTGTGTGGAATTTTAAGAGCGGGAGACAGATACTTATATTGGCTAGCAGGCCGTGAGCTTAACAGTAAGATCATTGCTATGAAAGGCAACTGTCTGGTTTGAAGCCCGATCGCTTCAAACTTATAACATGTAAGGAAGGTGAAGTACTCAATATATTTTCAGAACATTGCTGGAAAAGAAACATTTGTGAGAAGTTAAAAATTGCCTATCAGATCAGGAACATGACCAGATAACGGTACCAATTTCATTATATATGCACGTCTCACGGATCGACTCAGAGTTTCAACTTCTCGTTTGTGTTCCTAACTATGTTCACGGGTTCCAGTGCCAGGCCTCACACTTGCCAGAACCGCCAATCGCAGCGAGCGAATGCCATCTTTAAATTTTTTTTTTAAAGTACACTAGGTCATATAGAGATGTCATCGATATGATGGTCAACTGTGGTCCTGAAAAGGACCAAGATGATGTTTCTGGTGTGAAAGGATCAGCCGCCAGGGAAACCTGACGCCCATGGTACGCCCGATTGCAAGTCTTATCTTGGTCGGAAATCATTGCAATCTTCGCGGAGGCTCCTTTCATGTACCCCTTTCATTTAAGGAACAGGGAAGCTAATCGTGAGCTACATATTGCATGGACAGGCATCCAACGCCAGCATCATCACACATCTAAATACTTGGGAGTCACTCTCGATAGAACTCTGACATTCAAAACTCACTGCAAGAACACCAAAATGAAAATCTCCGCTCGAAACAATCTAATTCGCAAACTAGCGGGGACACAGTAGGGATCACATCCACAAACTATTAGCTGTTCTGCAATGGCACTGTGTTTTTCTACTGCTGAATATGCTTCTCCAGTCTGGTACATGTCATCTCATGCCAGACAAGTAGACATTGCTCTCAACGAAACCTGCAGGTTGATGACAGGTTGCTTAAGACCTACCCCAACTGAAAAGCTCTACTGCCTGGCTGGAATAGCGCCACCATGGATACCCAGAACAGTGGCTGCCAACAAGGAGAGACTGAAAGTGGAACAGGACAGTGCCCATCCACTGCACGGACATAATCCACCACAGCAACGGCTGAGATCGCGAAAGAGCTTCCTGAGAACGTCCGAGAAGCTCACCATTTCACCAGAGAAGGCAAGGCTGGAGTTATGGAAGAAGTCGACGCCTCACCTGCAGACGCTAGAAGCTGAAGAACTACCACCTGGACACAACGAGAGCTGGCTGGTGTGGAAATCTTTAAACAGATTACGATCAGGAGTTGGACGATCCAGAGACAACCTGAAGAGATGGGGCTTCGTAACAGAAGATACGTCCTGTGATTGTGGACAAGAACAAACCACAAGCCACATGCTCCAGTGCCTTTTGTGCCCTACATCCTGCACGAAGATTGATCTCCTGGAAGCCACTCCAAGCGCCTTGGAGGTTGCAAAGTACTGGGCACATGTAATATAAATACAATTTGTGTATATATATGTACATATTTATTGATGTGTATGGCTACTGTAAATTTGTATGTTTCTGATTCGAGAATAATAATAATAGAGATGTCAAATTACTGTTGTTTTGTAATTTGCCACAAGTTATTAATTAAACAATGGAAGCTCAGAAGATGAAAGTGTAACTTTTCTACAGTGCGAGTATACCAAATTGTGTTCGTCGATTTTTGAAAAGATTACGAAATGTTACCGAATCCGGTAGCAACAGAGGAAGTTGGAATTGCTGTAATTGCAAGGCTCTAATGGAGGCGACTATTGAAAATGGCCTGTGAAAGAACTTCCAGCTTCTTATGTTTTCCACATCTGCTAACGCATGAGCACTTTTCCTAAGATAATCTGTGCCCGCTAATCGTTGTCTGCCTTGGAGACAGCCTTTACTCAGGCGAAATGTAGAGTCCAAGCGACGTTCTTCGGCGAGCAGTATGTTCTCGGCCAATAGGAAATCAGCGCAGCTGCGCCCGTGCTGCGTGTTCGGTATTCGAATGTCTCGTTCTCAGTCTGTGGCTGGTCTGATGTACGGAGACGGAGAGACTGGCTGGCGGTTACAGCTTGGGTTTATATGCAGAAACTTGCAAGGAGATTTGCGTTCTGCATTCTAGTGTTACGAGTTGCAAGTCACGAGGTAACGAACTGCACAGCGCAGTTGGGCATGTTGTTCTAGTGCAAGGAATTCACGTCTGTACTGTGCCATTGCTGCCATTGCTAGTGATATTATTCAACATGTTTTGTACGGTGAGGCATACATACAGCCTCGATTCACAAGGGTCGGAATTGGTCTTCTCTGTATTACGCGCCTCCAGTGTAGGCGAACTACATAAACCCCTACCTAATTTGGCTAACGATTCCAGGTATTTCCATCAGTTTTTTGAATGCTACATGAATGAATTACCTGTTATTCAGTGGTATACAGATTGAATAAACCGCAGCTCGTGGTCGTGCGGTAGCGTTCTCGCTTCCCACGCCCGGGTTCTTGGGTTCGATTCCCGGCGGGGTCAGGGATTTTCTTTGCCTCGTGATGGCTGGGTGTTGTGTGATGTCCTTAGGTTAGTTAGGTTTAAGTAGTTCTAAGTTCTAGGGGACTGATGACCATAGATGTTAAGTCCCATAGTGCTCAGAGCCATTTGAACCACTGAATAAAAGTACGCGCAATCTGAATTAACAGTGCGAGTCTTCACATGCTAGCAATACAAAAATGTTTCTCACAAAATTTCGTCCTGCGCATATTTCAGACAGTAAATGGACGTTAAAAACTGATGCTCTCGCAACACTTATCACACGTACGGTAACTACCTCTGTCAGCTTATAGGAGTAGTGCTGTGCTGTCGGTGCAGTGGAGAGCGTTTTGGGTTAGGAGGCAGGACGTCGAGGGTTTCATTCTGGGTCGAGACGTATTCGGTTTTTTTTTTTTTTTTTTTTTTTTTTTTTTGCTAAATCTAGTCTGCGTGATATGATATTTTGTGTATTACTCGTCATACAGCGATTACAGTGGGTCTTCCACAAAATATTTTCACTACGCATTACGAATACAGAAGTGAAAGTACAATCATTTTCATTGGTCAGCTTTTAAACAAGCCTTCTGCACGCAGTGACGCTAGTTGTTTGTTGTTTCGCACCACTTCATCTGCTATATTCCAAAGCTGTTTTCTGTATACTCTACCCCAATGGTCCTATCGTTTAGTACCAACTGTTATTCTTGTAACGTTGAGGTCCATTAAATTTCGTTAGGGCCTTACGTCACCAGCAGGGCTGGCAACGTGCTTTGCAAATAATTTCGAAACTCGGTTACCATTTTTATGTATTATCACCATGGAACCACTAATCATGCCTTTCAACTCTGAGGCTGATAAGCGTATGCTGTTTAGTAATTATCTCCAAGCGTTCCTATTGTTACACTACTGGCCATTAAAATTGCTACACCAAGAAGAAATGCAGATGATAAACGAGTATTCATCGGACAAATATATTATACTAGAACAGACGTGTGATTACATTTTCACGCAATTTGGGTGCATAGATCCTGAGAAATCAGTACCCAGAACAACCACCTCTGGCCGTAATAACGGCCTTGATACGCCCGTGCATTGAGTCAAACAGAGCTTGGATGGCGTGTACAGATACAGCTGCTCATGGAGCTTCAACACGATACCACTGTTCATCAAGAGTAGTGACTGGCGTATTGTCACGCGCCAGTTGCTCGGCCACCATTGACCAGACGTTTTCAATTGGTGTGAGATCTGGAGAATGTGGTGGCCAGGGCAGCAGTCGAACATTTTCTGTATCCAGAAAGTCCCGTACAGGACCTGCAACACGCGGTCGTGCATTATCCTGCTGAAATATAGGGTTTCGCAGGGATCGAATGCAGGGTAGAGCCACGGGTCGTAACACATCTGAAATGTAACGTCCACTGTTCAAAGTGCCATCAATGCGAACAAGAGGTGACCGAGACGTGTAACCAATGGCACCCCATACCATCACGCCGGGTGATACACCAGTATGGCGATGACGAATACACGCTTCCAAAGTGCTTTCACCGCGATGACGACAAATACGGATGCGACAGTCATCATGCTGTAAACAGAACCTGGATTCATCCGAAAAAACGACGTTTTGCCATTCGTACACCCAGATTCGTCGTTGAGTACACCATCGCAGGCGCTCCTGTCTGTGACGCAGCGTCAAGGGTAACCGCAGCCATGGTCTCCGAGCTGATAGTCCATGCTGCTGCAAACGTCATCGAACTGTTCGTGCAGATGGTTGTTGTCTTGCAAACGTCCCTATCTGTTGACTCAGGAACTGAGACATGGTTGCAAGATCCGTTACAGCCACGCGGATAAGATGCCTGTCATCTCGACTGCTAGTGATACGAGGCCATTGGGATCCAGCACGGCGTTCCGTATTACCCTCCTGAACCCACCGATTCCATATTCTGCTAACAGTCATTGGATCTCGACCAACGCGAGCAGCAATGTCGCGATACGATAAACCGCAATCGCGATAGGCTACAATCCGACCTTTATGAAAGTCGGAGACGTGATGGTACGCATTTCTCGTCCTTACACTAGGCATCACAACAACGTTTCACCAGGTAACGCCGGTCAACTGGTGTTTGTGTATGAGAAATCGGTTGGAAACTTTGCTCATGTCAGCACGTTGAAAGTGTCGCCACCAGCGCCAACCTTGTGTGAATGCCCTGAAAAGCTAATCATTTGCATATCACAGCATCTTCTTGCTGTCGGTTAAATTTCGCGTCTGCAGCACGTCATCTTCGTAGCAATTTTCATGGCCAGTAGCGTATTATTATTACTGTCAATGGAAATGTGAAAGCATCACGTCCATTACCGTTAGGGAAGCAGTGTAATTCGAAAACGAACGTTTCACAGGGAGCAGTGTCGGGATGGATCATGCAGAACAAAAGCTGTTAGGGAGATGATGCACGTTAGGTGGAACAGGCCGCTGCGACTAACGATGTATTTATAGTGTATGCGCTGTTCATCAGACAGGGACTAGCTACTATCGGAGAAACGTGTCTGTGACAGACTCCAAGTACGTTCGCACACATATCGTATTTTCTTCTTGTGTTACTACGAAACACTGTAGCAGACGTATGGCAAACACAAACGATGAGTATGTGAATATGCTTCTGGTCCTTGGCGCATCTGATAACCGGGCTGATGTTGCTGCTCATGAATATCCTCTAAATACCGTGGTCGACGTCATCCAGATAAAAACATGTTTCGTCGTTTGGAGCATTGCCTTGAGGAGTCATACACCATGAACTTCAGCGAAATACACGTAGCGTAGCAAGGCAGCTGCGTGTCTTGCAACGCACGGTTGTTCGCGTGCTGCACAAGCATAGGCTGCACTCCTAACATTATTTTTAACGTAACCCTTACGTCCTGCAGACCGCGGTCTGCGGATGCCATTGTGTGCATGGTTCTGACAGCTACAGGAAGCTAATGACAACTTCGTAGACACTGTATGTAGTATGGTAGGATGAAACAACGTTCAATCGTGAGGGTGTCTTCAGTATGCACAGCCATTGGTGTGACGTTAAGGCGCACGTCATCTCGGACCGAGGATATCAAGTTCGCTTTGGCAGCAAAGTTTGGGCCGGAATACTGGGAGACAGAAGTCGGAGTCTCTTCTTGTTGCCTGGCGTGTTGACGGCACACAGGTATCATGCATTCCTCTCAAACTATTTGCCTGACACACTGGAAGACGTTCAAATTCATGTTCGGCAGCGGTTATGGTTCCAACACGATGGTGCACATGCACACTTTGGAATTAATAAGGGACTGTATTTAGATAGCGCCTACTGTGAGGACTACGTATTCTTTTGTAAACTTCATGCAGTCATTGTATGGAAATTATTATTGACACTGGTTTCTAATGTGTTATATTTGAGTGGACGCATTGCACGTTGTATGAATGACTAGCAGGTGTCGAGTTATTTAACTGTGCAATCACCTTCAGCACCTCGAAATTGATATTGCTTTTGTAGTTATTCTGTCCTATGACGAGTTATTTGTTTCAGTTGTATATTTCTGACTTCTCTGAACGTTTTTTCGTCATGCTCACTGTTAGAAAACACATTACTCTGTAAATGTCGGATATGTATGGCTTAAGAAGCAGAGGATACTCAGTATTATATGACATAATGAAATTGGCAAATAAAAAGGAATACATCTTGACCCATAATCGAACCCTTGACCTCCTGCATGCTAAACCAAAACGCTGTCCGTTGTACCAACTGTACAGCAGTGCTTCCGTCTGCTAACATAGATAGTAGCCGTACATGTGATTACAGTATTACCAGACTACCAATCTCTAACGTGCAATTACTGCCGGAAATATGCGCAGGACGAAGTGTTGTGACAGACATTTTTTTTTTGCTGGTATGTGAGGAATCGCGCTGCGAAGTCGAAGAGAGCGAATTTTTCTTCGCCCTGTGTAACGCCACGTTATTTCCTTCTGCTATGAGCTGTGTTTTGAGTTGAAATACTAATTTACACATGACCTCTCTGAATTTGCTTACGCTCCTTGCCATTAATAAAGTGATAGAATTCGTACAACGATTCTATTTAGCAAGTTTTGTGCTCACGTAGTTTACATTTCTTCCCGTAGTGGAAATTCTGTCATGATCATTTGCCTTCAGCAAACTTTTTTATTCACTAATGACTGCACCACAGTTGGCAGTAAATTACTCAGCACAAGATCTCCAGGAGAATTCTCGCATGATTCTTCCAATTTCAGTAAATTTACATCAAGATCTTATACGAAGGTAATGACATTCCAGGATCCATACAGTGATCTTCTGTTATTCAGTATTTTCACTCTTTGTGTAGAAAGATATCTAAGTCATAACATCAAGCCAAGCGTGTTCATAGCACATGTTTTGTCCATAAGATGGCGTATTTGTAAATTTCGTAAGTCAACTGATGTATTCGTTGGTAAGAAACTGGATCATTAAGGTGTAATTAAATATTAATGTGAGCTCATTGTTTAACCGTTGTGCAAAGTAAGTTAACCCTGTGTTAACTTGATCTAAAATAAAGTCAGACAGTGTAAAAATGAAACTTTCAAGGGTCCATATTCACAGTTTATAAATGGGCATCTTAATCAATTTTATGTCTGTGTTCTTACATATTCTCAGAATTAAACGACGACCAGAGAATTTCCAGCCTTACATGTAATTACGGATGCTTCACGCTCTCTTAATCTTTCACAGAAACTTATTTCCATACTAGAATTCGCTAATGGTTAATATTGTGGTGGTTTCCGAGCCTGAAGTAGTTCGTTTTCTGACGATGAAACAAATTTTTCACCTGGATTTGAGTAGCAGAGAGAAGAAGTATTTTGGTTTTCAGTTTCTTATCATCACACTGTGATGTATCCCAGCCTAAATTCCAAACCCCTCCGCATTTTGCAGACTGAGGAAAGGTATCTCTGTTAATGTTTTTCCATCCTTCAGCTGTAAATGTAAAGCTCGGCTCACAGCTGACGCAGTTCGAGCAGAGGAAGTCGTATGTTGACCTTGGGGCTTGGTTGTCACCCTCACTTTTCACTCTCACTGTCAGCATGATCAACAACAAAAAACACATCAATATACCCATAGAACAAAACTGAAGGTTCGGTATTTCTCGAAGCAAAAGTGGCGATGGTAAATGTAAAGTCCACCGGAACGATCAGATAAACCCAATGATATCGATGCTGCGGCTGTTTAAGCTTGGCGCGGTAGGCTAAAGTGAGGTTGGTGAATCTTATATCTATGAGATAAATATGGTTCCGCCAATTTCGTTCGTCGACGGTGAGGTAACGAGCGTCACGTAGTGAAATGGCACGCGTCTCACCTAGTCTGGAGGGAGTGCACGACGTTTCTTCAGCGACCTCACGACTAGATGATAAAAATTACATATTTCAAAACAGAGAATTTTAGTCTGTTTGATAATGACCAGAATTCCTTTAGTTTCACAAATGCTGGTTGTATTGTTTCTTTATATGTGCTGCTGTAAGTAGGCGTCTCAGACTGGTTTCTCCAACACTGTTATCATTTTTAATTAAACTTCCGACAGATTAAAATTTCACAGGCAATGCCGTTACCGGATGAGTTGTCCAGCATTGCCCAGGAAAGCCAATCTCTCGTGTTCGAATCTTGGTCTCACACGTAGTGGTGATCTCCTAGAAAATTTCAAAATAGCGCACATTCGACTGAAGAATGAAAGATTTAGGAAATAACCTCCTAGTTGGTGGCTAAGCCATTTCTCCGACTATACGTTCTTCTAGGAGGGCTAATCTCGAAAGTAACGCAGGAGAGCTTATACGATTGGAAAGTAGGAGGGACATAGTGGCAAAATTGTAGTTGTGAGAAAGAGTCGTGAGTCGCGTCTAGATAGCTCAATCGGTAAGAGCGTTGTCCAAGAAATGTAAGATACATGCTCGAATCTCTACACCGTGTATTCAGTCTGTCAACATAACAGCGCGCACTCAGCTTTGGAGTGCAAGAATCATTCTGGATCACTGCTGTTACTGTTTAATAACAGCACCTTTCAATTCTCAGTTACAAACGCGGGTAATCATTTAAGAAACATCTGTTATCGCATTGGCAAACCTGTGAATTCAGACGGTTCATCTTCACTCACGAAACTAGAAATTTCGTGCAAGATGGTGGGAAAATAAGTCTGAAACTCTGTTTCTACGAGATGGTCAACTACAGCGAAATATTTCAAAGGTTTTGCAATTAGTCAACGTTAATTACTTTATAACAGAAGTTAACTACGTCTATTTAGTTTTTTATTGCTGTCTCTCGCCATTCTTGTTGAAGAGGCTGTCACCATTAAAACTTGGGATGGCCTGTCGGTGCCATTCTAAACACATATTTCTGAATATTAATTTACGTGGCAGTATACACTTGTACAACTTACACGCCTGCGTAACCAGCTTTGCATCCGTGTATTTTAATTTACGAGTGGAATAACGCACATTCGCCGCTCTGGCCTGTAACTGCTTCTGCAGGTGTAATGGATAGCGGCGGGCCGTAAATCTTGTGAACCGTCGCCTCGAATGCCTTTTGTTCTTCTTACTCCTCAAATATTCTGCAAACATGCATAAACACATCAGTATTAACATACGCCTTCACACGGGGTGCTTAGTAAGTCACAACCAAGCAATATGTTGTCAAACTCAAAGGACATACAGAATTTTGTAATATGGGCGTAAGTAACATGGGCGAAAAACCTGGGGCTTAAACTAAATGCAAAAAAGACGCAAGTAATCTTAATAGCCCATAAGAAATTAATAAGTTCAGATTTCCGCGAATGGCTACCTCCTATTCTGCTTGACGGTACTCCAATACCATATCAGAAAACAGTTAAGAACTTGGGTGTAACTTTGGATGAGCATCTCAACTGGGCGGAGGATACAGTCGCAGTGTGCCGAAAGACGTCTGCTTGTCTCTATGCTCTCAAAAAGTTTCGGAACCTATTTCCACAGGACTTGAAACGCCAGTTCGTGCAAACACTCGTTCTACCGAACCTCCACTATTGTGATGTGATTCAACAAGGCATGCGTAGTGAAAACAAAAGACGGCTAGAACTAACCATGGATGCCTGTGTGCGTTACACCTGCAACATTCGCCGATATGATCATGTTAGTGCTTCATACTCCCAGCTAGGGTGGCTGCGGCCGGACAAATTGCGTGACTACCACGCTCTATGTCTACTTCACCGACTCCTCGTCGCGCAAGCACCCCAGTACCTTGCTTCAGAGATTAAAAACCTGTCATGCCATCATAACCGAAACACGAGGTCACTCTTATTTGGTATCCTAACTGTGCCCACTCACAAAACAAAAACTTTTGCAAACTCCTTCTCAGTTGCCGCTGTCCGCCTCTGGAACAAACTGCCCCTTACCTTGCGCAAAATTCAATCTCCTGCTGCTTTTAAGAAGAAGTTGAAGCATTTCCTACTATCATCCTCATAACGTTCTCCACAAAATTAATGTACAAGGCCAATCCTCTCATCTGTCAAATAGCAAAGCTAGCGTCCACTATCTTGCTCCTGAGATGTCTTCCTCTTCATCTGTCTCTATTAGCCACGCAATCTTCTTTTCCTTTATATTTCTTTAATTATGTTTTATCATGTTTCTCTATTCTTCTCCTCCCTTCACCATGAGTCTCCCTCATACTCCCTGTTGCTAGCACTCCTATCTAAAATCTGTCTCTTCAATAATGTATAATTATAACAGTACTTATGACCTACGAATATAAACTCTATATGTATGTATTTTTCCAGGTGTGCCTTTCTAATTGTTTATTTCACTTTTTGTACTAGATGTAGTTTAACATGCCTACTAAAACATATGAATGTAAAATAAGTAGAATGCCTGGTTAAATGTAAGAGAGGGCCTGATGGCCCTAATCTTGCCAGGTTAAATAAATAAATAACAGTAATTGGGATGGCAGAAGGACGTAAAGGATGGTCAGTGAACTATGTTGGCAGTGGATGTACCTGTAGTCAGATACGATACACGTAGTTGACGAAATAGTGAGGACAACTATGGTCGATTGTGGCTCTCTGTCCACACCCCGGTATCTACGGGAAAACACGCAGAAAAATCAGCCCTGGGAGAACTCCCGCATCCAGTGAGGCAGATGCTGTTGTCGGGCTAACTGCAAGTGGAGCTGTAGCGGCGTCATGCTGACAATCAACTGATGGTGCATCCACTGACATCGGCAGTGACGTCGGCGGCGGCATTGGCAGCGGCAGCAGTGGCGGGACGTCAATGTCCATCGGTAGTACGCTCGACAGTGCCAACCGCGTCATGCGGATGGGCACAGACGACCCTATTGCGGCCCCAGCGGTGTTCTGGGACTATAAGCAAAAATTCTGCGGAAGAATCATTGAAACAAGAGTGGCACAGCTGGTGCTGGAGCCGCTGGTGCCACCCAGAGGAACTCTTGTCCGCAGCTCGTGGTCTAGTGGCCAGTGTTGCTGCCTCTGGATCACGGGGTCCCGGGTTCGATTCCCGGCCGGGTTGGGGATTTTCTCTGCTCGGGGACTGGATGTTTGTCTTGTCCTCATCATTTCATCATCATCATCATCTGTGACAGTGGCTAAATTGGTATGTGTTAAAAATTGGACAGGGTAAAAATTGAAACTTTGTACGGGCGCTGATGACCGCGCTGTTGAGCGCCCCGATAGCCAAACATCATCATCGCCCCCCCCCCCCCCCCCCCCCAGAGGAACACTAGGAACACTGAACGATGTAAGAGGAATGATTCAAGATTTTTGTGATGACACCGTGCTCCCAATGTTGTTACTTGCCAAAAACTTTAAACTACGTCCTGCAGTTCAAACTTTGTCGGACCTGGCAGAACAAATTATTTCCGCGGGGCCTCAAAAGACGCAACATGGTACGGTGATAACGACCGTGTAATAATTCTGCCGGCGACTTACCACCATGGTGCAAACAGCCGTAGAAGGAAAGAAAAATCTTTAAGGCTTGCTCCTGTGTGTGGGAGGAACGGAGTTTCTCTTTGCGAATTTTAAATGTTCAGACGAACCATTGAGCTTCACCATCAGGCACGATTTTTCCAGTCATCAACAGTCCAATATTGATGTTGACGGGCCCAGCTTAAAGCTTTGTGTCGTGCAGTCATTAAGTGTACACGGGTGAATCTTTGGCTCCGAAAGCCCATATCAATGCTGTTTCGTTGAATGCTTTGCACGGTGACACTTGTTGATGGCCCAGCATTGAAATCTGCAGCAATTTGAGGAAGGATTGCACTTCTGTCACGTTCAACGACTCTCTTCAGCCGTCGTTGGTCTCGTTCTTGCAGGATCTTTTTCCGGCCGCAACGATGTCGGAGATATGATGTTTTACCGGATTCCTGATATTCACGGTACATTCGTGAAATGGTCGTACGGAAAAGCCCCACTTTATCGCTACCTCGGAGATGCCGTGTACCATCGCTCGTGAGCCGACTATAACACCACGTTCAAACTCACTTAAATCTTGATAACCTGCCATTGCAGCAACAGTAACCGATCTGACAACTGCGTCAAACACTTGTTGTCTTATATAGGCGTTTCCGACCGTAGCGGCGTATTCTGCCTGTTTACATATCTCTGTATTTGAATACGCATGCCTATAACAGTTCCTTTGGCGCTTCAGTGTAGAAAAAGTCATTTTCACACTGTGTTTTCTTTGTTGCTGCTGAGCTCAGCACCTGTCCTGATACAGCGGATGCTGCAAAACCAGATCGGATTGTTCCTGCACCGTAGCTTCACCTTTGCATAATACTAAATCTTTCTCAGTTTCCTTCTCCATTCCATTCTACTGGAACAAACTACCCAGCTACCTGCGACAGCGATTAGCCAGAATATTTTGACCACATTGCACCGTGAAACTGATGCCGCCCGGTGTCGTTGCGGACACGTGACGCTATAAGGAAAATATATATATGGCGGACAGAGGAATGGGCAGTCATTCTAGTGACGTCACGGGCCGCAGATGGTGAAATCCACTGACATACGCGACTTTGACAAAGGGTAAACTGTTAAGACGCAGCACCAGGTGACGAGCACCTCTGAAACGGCGAAGCTCATTGGCTTTTCTCGTGCTTCTGTTGTGGGAATCTATAGAAAGTAGTTACAGGACGATGTAACGACTATTGGGCGACAAGGTGTTGGACGTCCACGCCTCATCGCAGTATGTGATTGTCGGAAGCTTGCCTGAGTTTTAAACTTGGATAGCTGGCGACCTGTGACAGATCTGATGAGAGAGTACAGTGCTGGTATAAGCAAAAATGTTTCGGAGCAGACCGATCATCGTACGTAGTCGAACATAGCAGGCAGTCCCTACGTGTTCCCATGATGACTGAACGAATCGTCAGTTAAGATTGCAGTGGGTACAGGACCATCGTGATTGGCCCGTGGATCAATGGAAACGTGTCGCCCGGTCGTACGAATCACATTTCTTCTCACACCTGGTCGATGTGACCGACCGGATACTGCGTCATACAGATTAACGTCTGTTCGAAACATACGCCTTGTCAGGGACGCAGGCTGGTGGAGATAAATTACGCTACGGGCGGCGTTCGAATGGACTTCCGTGAGACTTGCGGTAATAGGTTATTAAAATGCACCACGGTATATTTGGTATATTTGAACATCATTGCGGTCCACCTGCATCTCTTCCAGCCTGATGTCTTCCCCGACGGCGATGGCGTTTTCCACCAAGATAACTGTCCGTGTCACAAGGCCAAAGTCTTGCTATAGTGATTTGAGTAGCACGGTAGTAAGCTCACGTTGACGTCTTGGCCAACTACGTCACCCTATGTGGGACACTATCGGGTGCCAACTCCGCTCCCACAAAGCAGTGGCCCATAATTTACGCGAATTACGTGATCCGTGGGTTGACAGCCAGTGCCACATACCTCCGAAAACCACCCAAGGCATGACACGCCGAATCGCTGCTGTATTGCGTTCCAAAGATGAAGCAACACGTTAAAAGCAGTCGGTTATAATGTTTTGTCTCTTAAGTGCATACAGATATAATTGTTAACTCTTATTATTATTATTATTATTATTATTATTATTTTCGATTATTCCCATTTAAAGAGAGCGTTCGAACTTGAATTCCTTTATGATGATCGTTTATGTTTTTTCTGAGCCCAAGTTTCCTTCATGTTTTCACTGTGTTGTTTCTTTCGCTCCGCTGTCCATTTGCATCCTGGTCTCTTCTGTGTTGTGGTGTCAAAATTATGTTTTTTTAATGATGTTCCTGAATTCAGTTCTATTTTCTGCATCGTTTACTGTTATGTCTGCTTGTCTGAGGTCTTCTTCAACTTCTTTTATCCATTTTGTTTTTCCCCTGCCTGAATTGATGACTTTAGGAATTCGCTTTGAAATTCTGTTTTCATTCATCCTGTGGATATGTCCGTAGAACTGCATTCTGCTTTTCGTTATTGTGTCCGTAATCTTGTCTGTGTATTTATATAATTCTGTTGTTGGTCTCTTCTTCCAGATTCCTTGCTCTTGTATCTGGCCAAAAATTTTCCTGAGAATTTTCCTTTCTTGTTTCTCTATTTCTTTGATTTTAGTTTGCCCACCTATTTGTGTTGTTTCAGATGCATACAGTACCTCTGGAAGTACGACAGTGTTTTAGTGCCTCAATTTTGCGTTAATCGATATGGACTTTTTGTTATAATAGTACCACGTGAGTTTATATGCTTTCTGTAGTTTTTTTTATTCATTCCTCATTGGCCTTTAGGTTGATCCCCGATGGCTGTATGATTTCTCCCAGATACTTAAAATGTGGTACTTATACGATTTTCCCATGGGTTGTCACAATAGGGAATTCGTCTTGTGGCACTCTTTCTATGTATTGGGTTTTCACATACGAAATTTGCCGGCCAGTTCTTTGTGTAATTTCGTGTAACTTCTCTATGGCGTTAGTGGCTTCTTTTCTATTATTTGTGAGGATTGCAAGGTCATCTGCAAAAGCTAAACACTTAACATTGAATCTATTATCTTTTCTAATGCCAATTTGGATTCCTTTGACTTATTTTTCCCATGTCCTGATAATTTTTTCAAGAATGATTTTAAAGAGTAATGGTGAAAGTCCGCCACCCTGTCGCACTCCAGTTTGGATTTCAAATGGTTCAGAGATATTCCCCATAAATTTAACCTTGGAGACTGTGTCAGTTAATGTTTGCCGAATTATTGCTCTTGTCTTACTTACAATGCTGAATTCTTCCAGCGTGTTGCAGAGCGCTACTGTGTCTATTGAGTCGTAGGCCTTTTTAAAATCTACAAAAGTGACCACTGTGTTTCTGGTGTTTCTCATCTGGAGAATCATTTTCAGATTCCAGATCTGTTCTATGCATTATCGTCCCTTGAGAAAACCAGCCTGGTATTCTCCTATTTGTGGGTCAGCTTGTTCTTCTAATCTATTCATGAGAACTTTTGATAGAATTTTATATGTGACCGGCACGAGTGAGCTACCCCTGTAGTTATGTGGTTCAGTTTTGTCCCCTGTCATTATTATTATTATTATTATTATTATTATTATTATTATTATTAATAATATATATGGCTTATGAGTGTTGATTCAGTAAGGATATATGATTAGATGCAAGAAAGGATATGAAGTGCCAAATAAGTAAAAAGATCATTGCGTTCACTTTGTTCTCCAAGCTGGGTATGCCTAGTCTGCGTGAAGTAGAAACTGTTCATAGTACACATGTATGGTGACCAAATAAATAAAGTAAGTGCTAACGCTAGGACGCCCAAGCCTCTTTTTCTAACTTGGATGCCTAAGGGGGGTGGGGGGGGGGGGGGGTTCGGCGGGCCCACAAGTATTTAATAAGTTTACTGACGAAAAATTACAACTTTCAAAATGGTTTATGTATTTTAACTAAGGCATCGGTTTATAAATGTTGTTAATTGTTATAAATATTGGATTGAGTGAATAAAAAATTGACAGATTATAATACAAAATACAGATGTGCTCATATACAATAGACTACTCTGAGTCATCAACTTCAAGGCAAGAGACACACTTCACAATTTTTTCTGAATGTGTGTTACACACATGTTTATGACACTGTCCACAATACTGTTTTGGTTTACTTAGATTGTTGTACTTCTGCTTCTTTGTTTTAGCTTTTCTTACACAAATATGGCACCGACCTTTCCCTGCAGGAGTCTGACGTGCTTCTGTTGTCACTTCTTTGATTTTCTTTTGTAGAATAGTCTCCATTGATTGAACAATTTGGTTAGATAACCCTCTTGCATTGGCACTTCTTTCTTCTAGCTGCAATCTCACTAGTTCCATCCCAGCTTGCAGAAGATAAAGTTTACGTTTGTTGTGTTTCTTTTCATTCCATCTTGGATGTTGCTGGATGAATGTGGTGGTTGCATTGATAGCACAAATGTCGATGAGAGAGTAAAATACAGATAGAGGCCATATCTGTGTTCCCCTCTTGCAGGTGTACATACGCGCCATTTGATCAATGGTATCAATTCCACATTTAGTGGAATTATAATATGCATTTATCTCGGTTTTATTCTTCTCTCCTCCAACAGTGCCTTTATCTTGGAGCATTGTTGACAACATCAGTAAGTTTTTACTTGGTTTCGTTTTTGCTGTGTAGGACACCAAAGTTCCTGGAGGCCTACGTGTTGGGAACTGCACTAACTCACTGCAAGTTTACAAGATAAATAACAGCTGACTGACATCAACAATCACTTCCTCTGAAAGTAAACCAGTTGTTGTGAATATCAAGAATACCAACCAACAAGAAACTAACTTGCATTGTTGTAGAGATGAGAAATACGAAATCCTACTAAGGGAAATTTTCAACAGCATGGAAGCCTAAGGGGGGGGGGGGGTTGTTGGCCCCATAATAAGTTTATTTATTTTTTCTTTCAAAGCAGGAATTTTCTATAAAATATATTGACAGTAACGTTTCATAAAATAGTCAATAAACAATAACTCTAAGGGAATATGTAGTATGAAAGGTACTTGAGCAAAAGCAGGGGACATAAAAAAATTGTGGGTTCAGCGAACCCCCCCACCCCCCCCCCCCCCCTCTTAGGCGTCCTAGGGTTAAGTTCTGGATTGACGCTCGCCCTTTAAGTGAGGACTCGGCAGTCAAGATTAACACGAGGGGAGAGGAGGGGAGAGGGGGAGGTAGAGAGAGAGAGAGAGAGAGAGAGAGGGTATCGCAACTGGTTCGCGAAGTGTTTGCTGAACTAGTGATGGCATGCAAGGAGTGGCGCTGCCTAATGAGAGCCGCTTTGCGACAATAGTGCGAGGTGGGCGTGTGGCGCGGCCGGGCCGTGTGTATCGGCTTGCGGCCGGCCGGGCTCAGGTATCAACTTCCGGGCGCCGCTTCCGCTCCCTTTGTGTGGCATCTCTGTGGCGCCGCCACGCAGGACCACCCTCCGGAGCAGCCCACCGCACGTCTCCGGTGTGCTCTTACAGCCGCACCGACCACGACCTGCCACGTCGCACTTACCTTTGATCTCACCTCCACACCTGCATACATTACTATATAACCTACAACTAGAGATTTGCGCGAATACGCAAAATGCTGTCTGTACCAGCTCCTCATCCGCAAGTCTCTTACCTGCATCCGCAAGTCTTTTATCGCACTCGCATCCGCGGATATTAAAATAGTATAAACCACTTTAACCCGTTCGGTATGCCTGTTCGGTATGAGGGATCTCTTACGACAAGTTTGCCCCTGACCTGACTTTTAGTTTGTACAATTCGGAACTCGTAATTTACATTTTGTAGAATAACAACGAGGAGGCCAATCGTAACCACGTTTTAACACATAGTCGGTCATATTATTGATTCATTCCTTCAGTTACTGCTGAAACAGAGTTTTTGAAATTATCAGCGGAATGTTTCCGAAACATTGAGAACTCAGATGAATTCGTTTTACCAGGTGTCGTCACATCTAGCGTATTGTTACGTCACTCATATAAAACGCGAACAAAAATGTATAGAGCACTTCAGTGTTTAGATGAAATAAGAAGAAACCCTCTCCATGTGACCCTGCTAGGGGTTCATGAAGTTTTTGACTCTAGTGATGTTCAAAGACGGTGTTCAGATTGCTGTGCGATGAATATTTTTTTAGAGATGTTGCCGAAAATGTTGTCCGTTTGCATTAATGCAATGGTAGTGACTGTCTAACATGCTCAAAACAATTCGACGTTTCACGAAAAAGGCTGCAGCTTCAGTCAGACGGACAACAGATTCTTGTGGAGTGTCTCGTACAGTCCCCCCATGCCACCCTACTCTTGCCATTCCCTCAAACAAATAATCCAGGTGTGTGTGTGTGTGTGTGTGTGTGTGTGTGTGTGTGTGTGTGTTTTTTTTCAGGGATGAAGGATATGATGAATATGACGTCGACGAACACTCTAGAAGAGCTGGGTGCCTATTTGGTTGAAGTTGCAACTATTATTCTTGAAACACCTATATGTTCTGACTGTGTTGGACATTTGTTATCAATCAGTTGGCGGCTCTGCATTAATGTAAACGGACAACATTTTCAACCAATGTCATTCAAACAATACTCATCACATGGCAGTGGTCTCTGAATATCAGTGGTGTCAAAACATTCAGAGACTCACAGTATGGAGACGGTACACCTGCGTTTCTCTTTATCTCGTCTAAACACTCTTAAAATTTTGTATAGGTATCTTTATTACGTCACTTAGTTCGTTTACCAGTTATATTTTAATTCGACATAACGTTAAATCATTTTAACATGGTATACTTCTCACTGTATTAACAGTTGCATCGTTTACTTGTAAATATATTTAACAGAAACGTTGATAAAGTCACTAATTTTATACCAAACTTTATCTTTGTCATATTGGATACGCAAGGAGGAATCACGGCAAGAAGCGAAGATTCTTATAGCTGGAGTGTGCGAGAACAGCCTTCATTGCACTTTGTAGTAGCTTTCGATAACAACATAAGCGACTTCTGTTACTGTAAACCAAACAGGAATGACTCAGACGTAAAGTAGCTGCTGGTACGGCGTAATCAAGGTGTTATGTGCATGCGTAATTCTGCTGAAACTAGGAAGATGGACACGCCACCACCTTTAGCCCTTGCAGATGTCCTGTACCGTCTCCAGGACGTTGCGCTTCCAAGCTAGTAGTAACAATTCGAGTTTAAACTTCCACATAGTTAAATATGTAGTTAAATGTATGTTATAAGTTGACATAGGGTGGGGAAGCACCCTTTGTCGCAGGCGGATGTGACATCATGCAGTAGGCGCGGGTAGTATATCATTCCTATTTTGGCATCTATGGAAAGTGGTTGAAGCACGGCGAAATCGCGAGTAGGCGAAAAGGTGTTGGGTGTCCACGCCTTATCACAGGACGTTAATGTTGGGTCTTGTCTGTCATGTAAGGCAGAATAGACGACGATCTGTGGGAGATCTGACGATAGGGTACAATGCTAGTGCAGGCGCAAGCGTTTCGGAACACACAGTTCACCACCCATTTTTCAACATAGGATTGTACAGGAGACGACCCCTACATGTTCCTATGTTGACCCAACGACATGGGATTCGGTGCGGAGTATCGAGACTGGACCGTGCATCAATAGACCCATGTTTCTTGTTACACCAGGTTGATGGACGTGTCCGGATACATCGCCCTCCAAGCGAATGTCTGCTCGAAACGTGCACCGCGATACCGACAGAGGCAGGTGGTGCTATGAGGGAAATGCAGCTGTGCTTCTATGGTGCCTGTGGTAGGACTCGAAGGCAACATGACAGCTGTGGACTATGTGGACAATATTATGAACCACCTGCGTCCCTTCATGCCCGATATATTCTCCATAGCGAATTCATGTTGATGCTGTGCCCACCAAACACGCCTGATCTGATCCCAATGAAACATCTGGAATGGTACCTGTGGACCTCTCTGCATCCTCATACTACTGGCCTATAATTTATTGGTACTGGCTGATTTGTGAGTATAAAACTGGTGCAGCATATCTCCATAAAACTACCAAGGACTTACCGAATCCATGCCACGCAGAATTCCGTCGATACTGCGTTCCAAAAGTGGACCAACACACCATTAAGCAGGTGGCAGTTCAAAAGTGGTTCAAATGGCTCTAAGCACTATGTGACTTAACACCTGAGGTCATCAGTCCCCTGGACTGAGAACTACTTAAACCCAACTAACCCAAGGACATTACACACATCCATGCCCGAGGCAGGATTCGAACCTGCGACCGTAGCAGCAGCGCAGTTCCGGACTGAAGCGCCTAGAACCGCTCGGCCACTGAGGCAGCAGGTGGCAGTAATTTTTGGCTCATCAGCGTAAATTGTGCTTTACTGAACAGTACAGCCAGTGATGGGCACAGATTAAAGCTATTTTCACGCAGTCAACAATAACCAGGCGGACAGACAGCTTTCGTGAATATTTTGTAAATAAATTGCCTGCCAAAAGGCGTGAAGAACCAAGAATGGGTGGAGGAAACGGAATGAAATTTAACGAACAAGGAGAATCCATGATTTTAGTTCAGTGACTACAAAATCGAGTCAAATTTACATAGTACTTAGAAGTACGAGAACAGAAAGAGCTGATCCTTCTGGCGACGAGAGTACTTCATCACACACAGACAGTTCGTAAGGACACGTCCCATCTGTCTTCGAGCAGTGTCCTCTTGAAAAATAGCACCACCATAGTGTTACATAACAGTAAACATCAGAGAACGTAGGATGTCTGTGACGTACCGTTATACCGTCAGATATCCCTAACCAGGCATGACTTGAATTTACACCCGCTGGTTCCTCACGCTATGACGCCAGCAGTAACACCGTTGCGTCCACTCACGGGAGCTACGGAAAGAAAACAATCGATTCAGTCCGTTGCAGAAAAACAAAGAACTCATTCTCTTGTTGTTTAACGTATCTGTTGAATTATTCATCCACTCTTCTGACTGAAACTAAAACGAATGAAAACAGTGGATTCTATTGGTTGTAGTTTTACGTATCCGTAGGTTTAGTATTCATTCATTTTTCTCTAGTGAAATCAGTTCTGTGGTATGAATGAAAATAGTGGACGCAATCCGGCGCATTCACTTATTAGTGTAAACTTTCGATCGTTTTGCCATTGCTAAATCATTATTGTTGAAGGAATTCTGTTATCCCCTGTATATACTGTTATTGCTGTTCCGATGCTTGCCTTTTATTTAGTACTTTTGAGCTCGCCCACATATACACTGACAGGAAACATCATAACGAGAAAAATAATTAAAGTATGGTAATTAAATTTGTGGAATACATTTTCCTAGGTAACATATTTAAGTGATCAACATTGCAAATTAAAAGCTTAATGTAAGCGCGATCTAAGCTATTGTAAATGTAAAATGCTGGTAAATTAATAACCGGTGTAGCCGCCAGGCTGTTGAATGCAAGCACGAAAACGTGCATGTAATGTGTTGTACAGGTGCTGGATGTCAGTTTTGCGGGATGGGATTCCACGCTTGTTGCACCTGGTCGGTCAATAAGACGACGATTATAGCTATTTATGGATGATGCTGGAGTTGTCGTCCAATGCTGTCCTATATGTATTCGACTGCAGAGAGATCTTATGATACAGCAGGCCAAGGCAACATGTCAGCACAACTGAAGAGCATGTTGGGTTACAACAGCCGTATGTGGGCGAGCGTTATCTTGTTGGAAAACACCCCCTGAAATTCTATTCATGAATGGCAGCACGACAACTCGAATCACCAGATTAACGTACAATTTTGCTGATAGGGTGTGTGGGATAACCATGACAGTGCTCCTGCTGTTATACGAAATCTCACCCCATGCCATAACTCCAGGTGTAGAGCCAGTGTGTCTCGCACACTGACAGGTTGGTTGCAGGTCCTCAGTTGGTCTCCTAACCAACACACGGTCATCACTGGCACCGAGGCAGAACCAGCTTTCATCAGAAAACACAACAAACCTCCACCTACCTTCCAGTGATCCATTACATGACACCACTCATGTCGCAGATAGTGGTGGTTTGTGATCGATGAAATGCACGCTAGAGACCCTCTGGCTCAGAACTGTCTTTGACGTAATCGATTTGTAACAGTTGGCTGTGTTACTGTGATGCAGATACAGTTAGATTTGCCAGAGGCATACGCCGAACACGACGGTCTTCCCTTTCATTACTGCCACTTGACCGTTCGGAGCACGGTCTTCTTAAGACTGTACATTCTCGTGTCGACCGCTGCCAGCAATCACGCACAGTGGGGCTACAGTCCTGCCAAGTCTTTCTACAATATCTCAGAACGAACATCAATTTCTCGTAGCTCTATTATACGACCTCGTTCAAGCTCAGTGAAGGGTTGATCATGGCGTTGTTGTTGCCTTAAACGCATTCTTGACAAACATCAACTCACCACGTCCAATCCCTAAGGCAACTAACGCTCGCTAACGTTACCGTGTGTATTTAAAGCAAACCTAATTTGCGTCCTTGCAGTGGCAGTAATAGCGCCACTCTTATGCAACTGGTGCGAAATTTGAACAGACATCATTTTTCAGATGTAGAAACACGCCAACCAACTTTCGTTTATGTCACACAACTCCTTTTTGATGTAGCGACTTTTTTCCGTCAATGTATATTTCAAAATATTTTATGTGTCACAGAAATTTTATATTTTGTGAATCAATCGGAAATTATTTTGTTATTATATATATTCCTGTTCCTGTTACAGGAACATCCATACTTTGATTCCCCAAACCTAGCCCAAATTTATAAAAATCAGAATACATTTATTTATCATAGTTGGAGCTAACATAGTAAGGAATAAAAATAAGTGCAAATATGCTCATAATTCCTTAACAATGTCGGACAGTGATGATACATCAGACATACTATGTAGATATATCGCCGGTGCACTTCTGTGGCGCCCAATAATCGTTGGATGACAAATCAGGTGAAACATTTCTTTTTATTTTGTCTTGAGGTGGTGGTCGATTTTCGAAGACGCTTCATGATGCTGACTGACCGACATACAGAGTATGATTGCCATCTAATGATGACTAGTGGAGTTGGGGTCGTATCAATAATGTCCCACCATCACCTAGTTGATCAGAGGAGTGGGATGGTGGCATTTGTCAAGGTGACAAGCGCTGTACTGATATACCCAACTTATAGGACAATGCCCCACCCACCTGTTTAGTTTTTTCCGCCATTCTTAAGCCATATAATTGGTCTATCGGTGTGGGGGAGGGATGGATAAATATGGCTGTGCTCATCCCCCAGCTAGCACGAAGGAGTGTCTGAGGAAGGAGGTGGGGATGGGGGGAGAGTGACCTTGACATGCATCATGTGACCTTGAATTTAACATACGCAATTATCCTAGACGTGTGGAGACGTATGTATTTACACTGTGCCTCTGAAGATGACAGGTGAAGGTCAAAAGTGGTGATGAATGACCATTGAGTCACTAGTGATTAAGTCAACAAGAAATTTAAGAAAAAATAGTATCTCTTATACCTTACGTTCATGTCACCTTAGCATTTAGCTTAGCAGAGATGGATGAGAACCAGTGGGAAGAAAGAGACAGAGGGATAAATTTAAATGATAACTAATTGTTTATTTATTTAAACATAAATTTGTGATATAGCACCGGTTATTAACCTTTTAACAACAATCAAATTAATCTTTACTGCCAAAGTACGAAAAATTTGTATTTAAGTAAATAGATACACAGATGTTTAAAATACTTGTTTTGGAAATATACTTTTTATTCGTCTCTCCTTGTAATAAGGTATATTATTTGTCTCGTACAAAGTTGGCAACTCTAATCATGATTCAAGCATAATCGAAAAATGTATATAAAAGAAATGACTCAAAACGAAAGACTGAGTGAAAGCATTCATATAGCTGCTGCAACAGTCAGAGACCTGCGTCACTCAGTTGACTCACATAAAGTGAAACTGCTGAAACCGAGCGAGTGAGTGAAAAATACATATAGCTGGCTTGGCCACGGAAACTAATTTCATTCGACTGAAGAAACCAACTGAACGACAAAACAATCATTTGGCCTATCGGCTGTTATACCCAGTCGGTTGACCCATCACTGCGGTTGGAAGATTGGGACTTCTTTCCTGGTCTCCAGCAACGGTCATCTGGGGAAGTGGAAAACCGCGATTCATCGCTTATCACAACGTGGCATTATTCATGAGCAGTCCATGCTTCCCAGCCACGGTAAAACTCCAAACGCAGCCATTTATGCTGTGATGTTAACGACACCCTACGTATGGGGCAGTAACCCACTAGTCTCTCTGCTATTAGTCTACGACCAGTGGTGCGAGAGGAAGGAATTTGTGTATAGAGTCGCTTATTTGTTCTTGGATGGCAGGCACAGACGTGAACGGGCTACGATGTGCTTGCTAGACAAAATGGCGGTCCTCCCTCGTGATGGTTAGACGCCGTCGACTCCGACTTTGACGGTAAGTTATGTATGTCCTCAAGTTCCCATGAAGTACAATATCGGGCCTCCCTCACATCCGAACGCCCTAAAAATCTTTGTATTTCACGATTCGACTAGATGGCAAGATGGGGACCCACAAGGACGCGTTTTACAAACTTTGTCAGGTGCCGAAAATGCTATATCTCATGAGTTTACTGCTTCTCAATGTCTTTCGTAATGCTCTTTGCAGCGCAATGCTGATCAGGCGTTACAGGAAAACCAAAAACAAACAACCATATTTCACTCTGGTGGTGGCCTTATAGGAACACCAAATACGAACAACCATATTTCACTCTTGTGTCCATTCTACCTATGAGACGTATTTCAGCTGTAATCATTTGCATACCCACCGATGGCTTGTATCTATACGAAGATACATCAACATCTGACCACATTTTTCGGCTGTCTCACTTTTTATCAGGCAGTATAGTTATAAAATAGATTCTTACATTTCTGCTTTGTTATTTTAGAAGATAAGCGCCTTCAGCATATTACTTCAGACAAAAGCAGTGTTTTTAACAATATTTCTCCTAATTTTACTCATATAATAATTATAGACGACACTGTGATAAAGTTTGTGCAAAAGTTTGAAGTACCAAAGATTACAAATCTTGCAAAAAATACACTGGAAGGCTCAAAAGAGGTACTAGAAATGGAGAATACCCACGCCTTTTGAAATAAAAACAGAAGTCAGGCAAGGAGAATATCACCAATCTCGTTCAGTCTAATAATACAGGAAGCACTAAATGCAACAAGTGAAGCAGAGGAGGGAATTAGATTAAGAATAAGAATGAATGTACTGGCCTTTGCGGCTGATGTAGCACTAATCGCTGAAAATCTAGATGACTTGAAACTATTCGCAAGAAAATTATTTCAAAAGTTTAGGAAGTTGGATTAGAGGTAAATGACGAAAAAAGAAAATTTGTGAGGGCAGACAGAAATTAAAAGAAAGAAGGTGGGAAACCGTACAGATTGACGACTATGTGTTTGAAGACGCAGAGAAGTTTAAGTATCTGGGTAGGAGTAAATAACAGAAATGATGACAAACAAGAAACATAAACGAGAATAAAAGCGGCCAGAGCGTCACATTCACTCAACAAACTACTACTACCCATAATTTTATCAAGAGGAACCAAAATAATGATACACAAAGTCATAATGGGACCAGAATTACTATACGGGGCAGAAATATGGAGAACAGATAACTAAAGATAAAATTCTTCGAAAGTAAAATCCTGTGGAAGATATTTGGACTAATTTATGAGGGAACAGAACGGTGAAGAAGAAAAAATGGCGTGCTTAGGAAGGTGTATAATGAACCAGAAATTCTTGTGGAAACCAAGGCAAGGAGGTTGAGATGACCCGCACATGTCTATGGACGAGAGGAGAGATCAGGACTAAAAGAAGTGTTGGAGAAGAAACTTGAAGGGCGAAGACCTTTAGGCAGACCGAAAATAAGAAGGCGAGAACAGGTGGCCAAGGATCTTCAGATACTTGAAGCAAGGGAAGGACATGCCAGGGAAGAGGCTGCTTTATGAGGCCAAAAACCAACTGCAGCTTGTTGGGCCAGGAAAGTAAGAGCAAGTATTGTGACAATACGAGCAATAGCCTCCACTTACACGTAATAAGTAGTCAGATATGTGGTCAGACACGTACGAGCTAATTTGCAATATGTTAGTCAACGCACTGGCTGTAGCAGGTGGATGAGACATCGGGCAGTGGGTGTGGGAAGGGCCTGGCAGAGAAAAGTAACATGCCATTCCGTTTATAGCAGTCATGAGGGGGCAGACATTGCCCGCAATAAGAAGAACGTGTTTCAGTAAATGTGTTTAGTAGAAGCAGAACGATCACTTCGTCTACCAAGCCAGAAATTCAAGTTTTACAAAATATTTTCCAGATATTATTTTAAAACTGTAATTTAGCATCATATGGCGTAGTGGCAGTACGTCCCAAGTGGTTACCATTAATTACTTAAATAATTTTAGTAATTATTTTTATGTATAGCTTGTAGTGGAAATTGATGATAATCATAATGTTGACAATTTCCTTTAACTTATAATCTGAAACTAATAACTGTTGCATATATTCACAAATATAAAGAAGGATATCCGCATCGGCACAAACATCTTTCTGCAAAGTAACTATTGCCGTCGATAATCGAGGGCATATCTGTGGTATGCGAATATCCACATCTGTGCAGACCTCTGCCTACTTCGGTATTTCTTTGCGCATTGTGTGGTACTGAACCTATACGACGAGCTATCATTGCAGCAAATAATATGGTAATACACACACACACACACACACACACAAATAAGTACATATATATTACACACCCCAGTGTTCAAAAATTTCCTCTTGCGCCATGAAGAACTACGCAGAAACTCCGCTCTGTTAATCCTGCAAACATCGCCTGAGAGCTGAACAACCTGAGTCTTGCAATGGTCTATTGCAAGAGAACGTTGTGGTCAAGATTGTATTTGTACGTTTCTAGTTTTCGGCAGCAGTGTCATCTGCTCGAGACGCACCTGAAAGCTGCTCTTAGTGACTAGCATACCGTTTAAGTGAGTGGTATCCCTAAGCCGAGGTTGTTCAGCTCTCAGGCGATGTTTGCAGGATTAACAGAGTGGAGTTTCCGCGTAGTTCTTCATGACGCAAGCAGAAATTTTCTGAACACTGGGGTGCTAAATTTTAGTCAGAAAGAACGTGTCATGCAACAGTTACAAAGAGAGAAGCGCAAGTATGGTATGATGTCGTCCGAAGAACGAGGTCCCATGTCAAAGTTGGTAACACACAACGGAACTACAAGTAAAGACAGACACTACCTGACGGAGCGACGATTGAGGGAAGTCGCCGAAGACAGACTGTCATGACGTTACATACGGCACCGCTGCTGGCAGACTGCTTACATCAGAGTGCAGCGCCACTAACCTCAATCTCCCATCATCGCTTATGACGATAGTATCGTCTTATTTCATATTCAGCAGCACAAATTGTATTAGAAGACCGAAATGTATCGAAGTGTATAGTCGATTGTACACTGAAATGAGACTCTGATTCAGTATAGCGTCAAGTGATAAGATGTAGAGTACAGCGACAGTAACAATTACACCGACGAGCCAAGACGTTGCTTTGCCACCGAGCGAGGTTGCGCAGTGGTTAGCACACTGGACTCGCATTCGGGAGGACGACGGTTCAATCCCGCGTCCGGCCATCCCGATTTAGCTTTTCCGTGATTTCCCTAAATCGCTCCAGGCAAATGCCGGGATGGTTCCTTTGAAAGGGCACGGCCGACTTCCTTCCCCGTCCTTCCCTAACCCCATGAGACCGATGACCTCGCAGTTTGGTCTCTTCCCCCAAACAACCCCCAACCTTGCTTTGCCGTCTTTGGAACGAAATACGTAACTGCTTCTGCGTATCAGGGATCCGACAGTTTGTTGGTAGGTCTGTGGAGGTATGTGGCATTAGGTGTTTACTAACAGGTCATGTAATTCGCGTAAATAAAGGGCCGCTGATTTGTGTACGCGGTGATGGCGCCTGATAGCGACACAGATGGGTTTCATTGGCTTTCCATCAGGGGAATTTGGTCGCCGAGACATCAACGTGATCTCACTATAATGCACCTCAAACCACTGTAGTGTACTTCTGAAAGATGTCTTCGCCGTCGGCAAAGACATCAAGCATGAAGGGATGCAGGTGGTTCGCAGCTGCCAGCCTGTCTTCCATTACTACCAGAGGTCCTAAGCAAGCGCAGAAGAATGTATCTCATAGCGTAATACTGGTCCCACAAGCCTGCGTCCATGGCGCGCTGTACGTTTCGATAACGGTGTTTGTGGAGACGACCATCGACCTACTGTTCCAAACATGTAATGCACCCGAAGAGTCGACGAGTTTCCACTGATCGACAGTGGAATCCCTAGGGTCCCGTGTCAACTGCAGTCGTAACTGACGATGTCTTTGGGTCATCATGAGAACACGTAGAAATGGTCTACTGCAGAGCTCCATGTTCTACAACGTACGATGGACGGTGTGCTCTGAAACTCTTGTGCGTGCACCAGCATTGTGCTCCTTCGGCGGAGATGCCACAGATCACCATCTATCTCTCTTCACAGAGCAGACAAGCCTCCAAACCCCACGCTCTGTGAAGAGTCGTGAGGAGTCCAACCATTTAGCACCTAGTGGTAGTTTGACTATCCTTCTGCCTCTTCCCATAGATGCTGACGACAGTTGCATGTGAAAATTCGACCAGCTTCACCGTTTTCGAGATAATCGTTCAAAGGCTCTAAGTAATAATAATCTGCCCTTTGTCAAATCGCTTATCTCAATGGATTTCCTCATTTGCAGCCCATATCTTAGCTAGGGTGATTCTTCGCCCGTGTCTGCTCCGTTTACATGCTTTTATTGCCACGTCCTATGCCCCGCAACGCTACAAGGCGGCTCCCAACGTCGCGGTAGGCAGCGGTCATTATTTTTTGACTTGTCAGTGTACACAAGTGACATTCCTGTGTACATGGACTGTTTCCAGGTTAAGTATTCTACATTATTCAAGTTTCACTAAAGTGATCCATTATTTTTTGTGTGTTGTAGTATCTGCCTGATCTCCTCAGAAGTAAATCTAGGCTTTCTAGGACTCCCTACAGTGCCGACGCGAATGTCTCAAGTGTTTTTTCGTCCGGGACTACAGTAAGTCCTGGAAGAGAAAGCTGAATCGCTGGGAATATCTGTCGGTGCAGGGGAACCCATCGATCTGTGACACAATGACGACTGTGCAAAAGGCCAAAATTTCCAACAGCTTAATTGATTTTGTCTGAATACTATAAATGATGCAGTCATGAACTTTCTTAGAGTCATGCAGATAGCAGAACACCGAGTTCATTCTTGGCTTTTTTTATGACTGAAGCTGTAAAAAATAGGGATGAGCAAAGGAGCTCGTGAAGTACAATGAGTTACTGTGAAGTCGCAGCTACCTTTTTCTTTCTCCCACGTGTAGTTTTACCGGCAGTTCCTATATTCAAAGTTATGAGGGTTATAATTCAACCCAGGTTGGTGTTATTATTTGACGACTGCCTTCTGTGTATCCTAAGAAGTTGTGGTTCAGCTAGGTGACTGGTAGTGAAGCTTGTAAAATTAAAAAAAAAAAAAATTGAATTATTTCCATAGGAAACGATGTTTGCGACATTATACGACTAATCAATTCTCGTCCTTTCAATCTCTTATACTGAGTCTTAACTTTTCTGATATCCCGAGTACATTACAGGGAAACAGACTGGATTTTAAGTGGAGCGCGATCATGGTGAATTGTTTCCGGTCCAGTGTTCCGATCAGGAGTCTGTCTATTTGCAATCAGGTTGCTACTGTGCTCGTATCGGTAGTGTAGCAGATGTGTGTAATCTTGTCTCATGTATCAAAGTGAAGCTTTACCATAATTAATTCAGGAGTAGAGGTGATTAATGTATCCCATACAGACTTTGGTGTATTACGTCACACATGCATGAGCCTCGAATGGTCCGGACGCGTGAACAACGTCAGTGGCTCATTTTGAAACTTCGCGATAAAATAAGGCGGAGAACATTTACTTTTTCGCTTACAATAGTTCCTCTAGCTTCAACAGAACTGCCGGCGGGGGTGGCCGAGCGGTTCTAGGCGCTACAGTCTGGAACCGCGCGACCGCTACGGTCGCAGTTTCGAATCCTGCCTCGGGCATGGATGTGTGTGATGTCCTTAGGTTAGTTAGGTTTAAGTAGTTCTAAGTTCTAGTGGACTCATGACCTCAGAAGTTAAGTCCCATAGTGCTCAGAGCCATTTCAACCATTTTTTCAACAGAACTGTATTAAAGACAAACTGCCGTTGCTTAAGGAGATTTCAACTGTTGGGAGGTTGCGACACTTAAGAGATCGTACCACACGCAAAAAGCCAACCGGTCTAAAAAAAGAGGTAAAACACACGGCAGTTATGTATTTTGTAGAACATGGAAGACATACTGATTTAAAGTACATACGTGTTGAATATAACCTTAACATAAGGAAGTGTGATAATTCGTAAGTTATTTATTGTATTTTAAGATTCGTGCTCACGGTATTCTGTGCTTCAGGTATGTTCTACGCATTCCATAAAGGTTATTAACAACGGAAATTATGACAGAAATGATAAGAAATTTGTAATCGAATCGTACAAGCATTTATTGGGAACTATTGTATTTTGGAAATTTGTGGTAAGTTCCTATGGGATCAAACTGCTGATGTCATCGGTCTCTAGGCTTACACACTACTTAATCTAACTTTAACTAACATGCTAAGGACAACACACACACCCATGCCCGAGGGAGGACTCGAACCTCCGTCGAGGGGAGCCTGGAGCTATTGTAATTCAGGTAGTTTTCAACAGTGTATTGGTCTATCCGGGAGATCTCGTCTCTTCAAATGGTTCAAATGGCTCTGAGCACTATGGGACTTAACTGCGGAGGTCATCAGTCCTCTAGAACTTAGTACTCGGCCACATGGAAGTCACAGCCTTTATCCTTGTGCAACTGAGTTAACTTGTTAGATATAGTGATTTCGCCATCGACGACATGTAAATTTCTGCCTGAAAATATCTAACAGAATAAACACGTTTTTCTAATTCATCGTCAAAGACAAGTGAAATATGCTTCAAACGAAGTTAATGATGCAGAAGCTACATTAATGATGGATGCATTCTTATACTGAAAATAACTCCCTATGCCTTGGCGGCAATCGATTCTAAATTCCTACTGGTATGAGTTTAAACGGCTAAGTGGAACTATCGGACCAGGACTGCAATGTTTAATCTTATAATATTTGACTCGAAGGAAAAATGGTTACCGTTTAGCATAACTATACCGTTCCTGTCTTATGTAAAGAAAGGGAATCAATCAGCCGTGGTCCGTTTATGGAACCAAATACAAATATTCTAGGCACTGCAACAGTGTTGCCAGGCGTAGTATCTAGAGGCTAGTGGCTTAGTTACCGCGCCTTCTCGTCCTTTAAAGTAAGGCTTGTATCCTACCACTCCGTCGTTTCAATGAACTCGCAACATATTTTACGTTCACAGATATCATGTGTCTCCCTCATGCTGAAAACTAATATCCGTATGTACTCTGTGTTACAAACTGAAGCCCACGTCTCACATATCCTTAAATCTAGCGCCTGTGTACTCATATTCATTCTAAGCCTCTTTATTTCCTACGGGTTTGTACCATTAAATACTAAGTGAAAGCTGTTAGATAGCTTTAAAATATTTGACACTAGTTAAGGGAATAAGATATGACACTTCCTGCCTATGCTATGTCTAAAGGCTCTGCGTACTTAGTCTTATTTTTGGCAGTGGAGAGCTCTATATGTAGCAATTCATATAGTAATAAAAGGGAGTAGTGGAGGAACTGCAGTGCGTATGCTTTTCGTCCTTACAATGTTATGACGACGAGTCCGAACAGACAGTCGAGCTTAGCTTACTTATCTGATGTATTTATCATCCTCAACGTCGCAAGATATTCTCCAGAAAAAACAACCGACCACCATTATAGAGTATTCACTAAACTGGACTCGCATTCGGGGGTACTGGACTTCAACTCGAGCCATCCACATGCATGTTTTCTGTGATTGTCCTAAATTTTAAAGGGAAATAACAGAATGATTTGTTGGAAAAAATACACAGCCAATATCTTGTTCAACACAAGATTGTGTTTCGTCTCCTACGACTTGATCGTCGACGTTATGTTAAACCATTCCCGTCATTCCTTTTTCTTTCTTTCCCTGTAAACATAGCCGAATCTTGGCGAACTGTTTAATGATCATAAACAGCACACAGTATCTCTTCTCCACATGTCGGTCAATAACTGATGATTATTATGCTCCCATCACGATTTGAACTGGTGAAACTGAACTCCACGGACAAAGTTTCAGAATTTGTTCATGGATGTTATCTGAGTGTTACGGTACAAGGAAAAAGTGGTCTACGATGACTCGCTATAGGGTAACAGCAATTTGTAAAATATCCTTGAACAACCTCGAAAATTTAGTCAGTGTTGTCTGGGTTAACTCTGTACAGAGGCTCACTGACCCCAAAAAAATGCTAAACCGGTTAACGAGGGTCACCGTCTGTGCAAGACAAGTGCTACAAAATTTCTGCAGACCGTACGACTCTCGAATACATTGTTTTCCAGTTAATTCCGCATTACAACTGGGCACGAACCATCTGATAGCGTTTTCCTTCTGTCGTCGTGGTCGTAGGAATCGTAGACATAACACTAATGCATGCCACATTTCCCGAGACTAATTTGCTGTTGCAAGTTTACAGCCTGCCCGAAGAGACCGGCGGGCGTGTGCTGATAATCCACAACTTACTTGGAATCCAGAGCAAAGCTAAGCGCCTCCCTCGTGGGTAAGTTGATTCGCGTCGAAAGAAAACGATTAGCCAAAGGCGAGGAAAGTGGGACATATGTGCACGCGTCTGGGGTATGAACACGCAATCCCGAGAGAAGAAGCAATTGTGCAACCCGGCGAAGACTGGCCGGTCGACGGCCCGGCCTACGTGAAGCGGCCGCATCCCAGGCGGTGCCGGAGAGCGGCTGTGCATACCGCCGGCCGCAACACGACCTACAAATGGCTATTACGCGCTGCAGCCTCGTGTGCTTCACAGCAAATACACGGCAAGTCTGCGAGGAACAAGTTAACTGGCCGGAAAATCTCCCGGTTGTCCGTCTGGAACAAATTACGTGTCCGCTGAGGTGAACAGAGTAGTTGAAAAATAGCGTCTCGGAATAATGACCTAAAATAGGAAAGTTTTCTCAAAAAAAGATGCAGTAGTTCGGCCGGTAACATGAAACGATAAAATATAACAAGCATCGCTTTTTTAAATCTAGCTGTTTCATCGGCCACTTGCGTGTGGTTTTGTATGAGTCTGAACATAATATGAAGCCCATGTCCCCATCATTCAGAGAGAAAAAAGTGAATTAGATTATTCGACAATTGCTGTCACCTCATAAAATAAAACAAAGTCACCGTAAATATTAAATGCTTTTGAGTATAAAAATATTATATTTAAAGCGTTTTAGTGCAATAACAGAATACATGATTTTGAAACGTGGTGCTACAGAAGACTAATGGAGAGTAGAAGGATCGATCGCATAACTAAGGAAATGGTACTGAATCGAGTTGGGAGAGAAAAGAAATGTATGGCACAACTTCCGTAAAAGAAGGGGTCGGTTGACAGGACATATTCAGAGGTACCAAAGTACTGTCAGTTTCGTGATAAAGGAAAGGGTGCGGTCAAATTTGTGGAGGGAGATCGAGGCTGACTACAGCAATCGGGTTCAAATGGATGGATGTTGCAGAGATGAACAGAACATACTAGTGTAAAGAGCTATATCCAAGCAGTCATCGGATTGAAGAAAAAAAAAAAGGCTCTAAGAACTATGGGGTCATCAGTCCCCTAGACTTAGAACTACTTAAACCTAACTAAGCTAATGACATCTCCCACATCCATGCCCGAGGCAGGATTCGAACCTGCAACCGTAGCAGCAACGCGGTTCCAGACTGAAGCGCCTAGAACCGCTCGACCACAGCGGCTGGCGAAGAACAAAACATCATTAATTCATGCACCGAATGTAGGTAACATCGAGACATGAATTTGTCGTAACATCGATCGAATTTGTCGTGCCTTGATTAATCGCCATTATGTTATCTGACTCAGTTGATTTTGGTCGATAAGTTATCCAAAAACAAATATCAACTTTGCTTCACATGCGAAAATTTCTTCGAATATTTCATTACTGAGATATATTTACTTTGTAATAACACATAACATGCTAGCGTTTCAGGATCAAGCACACAGATTTCTCAGTTGGGGAGAGATCTGGTGACCTAAGTGGCCAAGGTGGGGTTCCACAAACACAAAGAAAAGCATATAAATGGGATAGTTTTTTGTTAAGGAGTGTTTGAGTTAATTATACAAGTGAGGTATGGTACGAAACATGCCGTAGCAAGCACGTAGTTATTATTTTTCCTGCTTGTAAACCTTCAATGTGCACTTGCAGTTTTTTTTTAATGTAAGACTTTCAATACATTGTGGACTATGCATTCTTTCAGTGAGTGATGGGTTACGGTGCGACGAGGGGCAATGGATGAGAAATTTCTGATATAAAATAGCAGTGTTTCGTAACAGTGGACAGCTTCCCCGTACTTGTTTTGCTGCATTCAGCGAGACTTTCAGCAAACAGTCAGCAGTGGATTAGCAGTAGTAGTTGCGCACCAGTTTCAAGGACACTCAAGATGTCACTTACGGTATCAGGTCACGATCGGTTGATGTGATGTTGTGATGTAAATGTACTGACAAACAAATGATTACAGGTCCAGTAAAATTGGATGATTTTCTTCAAGAGAAAGAGCTTCAGAAATTGAGAACGTCAGTAATGCGTTGGTCCACTTCTGGCCGTTACGCCTGCTGTCATCGGCTTGGCGTTGATAGATACATTCGCTTGATGTTCTCCACAAGGAAATCGTACTAAATTCTGTCCAACTGGAGCGTTAGATCATTAAAAGCCCGAGTGGTCCGAGGACTCTGCCCGTAATACTCCAAACGTTCTCAGTTGGGGAGAGAGCTGGTGACCTCGGGGGCCAAGGTAGGGTTTGACAAACACGAAGAAAAGCAGTAGAAACTCTCGCCCTGAGCAGGCGAGCATTATCTTGTTAAAACGTAAGCCGAGGATAGCTTGCCATGTAGGGCAACAAATCGCGGCGTAAAATATCGTCGACCTACCTCTGCACTGTATATCTTCGCTGCTCATTGGGGCTCAGTTCAAAGCGGGACTGCTCACTGAAAACACGTCTACTCCAAAATGAGATTACATATCCCCCCTTTCAAGATCTGTACATAGTGAAGCGTAAGTATCGGCCAGCAAGCTCCAACAGACCCAGTACTAAGAAGAATAAGAGTGTTATACTTCAAAGTAAGTAATTGATATTTCATTATTATTATTATTATTATTGTTAATAACACTAATAAACTCACCAGATAAAAAATTAGTAACCCCAGAGAAATCATTACACACATGACTTAATGCCGTGCAGTTCCGCCCCTGTACTTAATAACCGCCTCCATTCAATTAAGAAGTGAGTCCACAAGACTGTGCAGGTACGTCGCATACAAGTTAAGGCAATGGCTGAGGATTTGATTGCATAATTCCACCAAATTGCGCGAATGCTGAAGCCTGCGTTTTACCCACTGCTCCAACATGAATAACAGATATTCTGTGAGGTACAACTTAGGCGATTTTTTAGACCGATCGAGACATAATATGATGGGGGGGAGGGGAGTGTTCAGAAAACCAGTCACATGTTCTTCAAGAATGATGAACTTTGCTTTTGTCGTCTTGAAAAGCAGGGGTATCAACAGCATACTCATCATGCAGAAGTTGAGTGAAAGACAACACCTGATCATTCAGAAGCTTTAAGTAAATATGCTGGTTAATATCAGTGGTCACCTCAATGAGGACACACAATTCATGATAAGTAAAACAGCTCCAAATCATCACTCAACCACCTCCGGCTTCAACCTGACCTTTCACACATTCGGGATGAAACACTTCACTTGGCCTTTGGCGCACTCGAAAATGTTATTCGTTTAAATATAAGCAAAGCCATGACTCTTCCGGCTGCATTACATTCTGCCAGTCAGCTACTGTCCACATTCTACACCACTGAATATGTGCATGTTTATGTGCCTGTGTAAGCACTGGCCTGTTCTGAGGTGGCCAACTCCACATGTTCATTGCATGCAGTTCGCATCACAATATTCTCCCACTATCACATTGGGGCAGACCTTTATTTACAGCCTACAGAAGTTCCTGTTGGGTTTGGAAGCTACACTACTGGCCAGTAAATTTGCTACACCAAGACGAAATGCAGATGATAAACGGATATTCATTGTACAAATATATTATACTAGAACTGACATGTGATTACATTTTCACGCAATTTGGGTGCATAGATCCCGAGAAATCAATACCCAGAACAACCACCTCTGGCCGTAATAACGGCCTTGATACGCCTGGGCATTGAGTCAATCAGAGCTTGGATGGCATGTGCAGGTACAGCTGCCCATGCAGCTTCAACACGATACCATAGATCATCAAGAGTACTGACTGGCGTATTGTGATGAGCCAGTTGCTCGGCCACCCTTGACCAGACGTTTTCAATTGGTGAGAGATCTGGAGAATGTGCTGGCCAGGGCAGCAGTCGAACATTTTCTGTATCCAGAAAGGCCCGTACAGGACCTGCAACATGCGGTTGTGCATTATCCTATTGAAATGTAGGGTTTCGCATGGATCGAATGTAGGGTAGAGCCACGGGTCGTAACACATCTGAAATGTAACATCCACTGTTCAAAGTGCCGTCAGTGCGAACAAGAGGTGACCGAGACGTGTAACCAATGGCATTCCATACCATCACGCCGGGTGATCCGCCAGTATGGCGATGACGAATGTATGCTTCCAATGTGCGTTCACCGCGATGTCGCCAAACACGGATGCGACCATCATGATGCTGTAAACAGAACCTGGATTCATCCGAAAAAATGACGTTTTGCCATTCGTGCACCCAGGATCGTCGTTGAGTACACCATCGCAGGCGCTCCTGTCTGTGGTGCAGCGTCAAGGGTAACCGCAGCCATGGTCTCCGATCTAATAGTCCATGCTGCTGCAAACGTCGTCGAACTATTCGTGCAGATGGTTGTTGTCTTGCAAACGTCCCCATCTGTTGACTCAGGGATCGAGATGTGGCTGCACGATCCGTTACAGCCATGAGGATAAGATGCCTGTCATCTCGACTGCTAGTGATACGAGGCCGTTGGGATCCAGCACGGCGTGACGTATTACCCTCCTGAACCCACCGATTCCATATTCTGCTAACAGTTATTGGATCTCAACCAACGCGAACAGCAATGTCGCGATATGATAAACCGCAATCGCGATAGGCTACAATCCGACCTTTATGAAAGTCGGAAACGTGATGGAACCCATTTCTCCTTCTTACACGAGACATCACAACAACGTTTCACCAGGCAATGCCGGTCAACTGGTGTTTGTGTATGAGAAATCGGTTGGAAACTTTCCTCATGTCAGCATGTTGTAGGTGTCGCCACCGGCGCCAACCTTGTGTGAATGCTCTGAAAAGCTAATCATTTGCATATCACAGCATCTTCTTCCTGTCGGTTAAATTTCGCGTCTGTAGCAAGTCACCTTCGTGGTGTAGCAATTTTAATGGCCAGTAGTGTATTTTGATTCACATGCCGTGAAACGCTTCTCTGGTCCCTCTTAGTCAGCGTTTCCGCCATGACAGACTCTTCATCTGCTTGTACACACATTGAAGAGTCTGGTGTGAAAACCAGCAAACCTGCCGACCTCACACACCATACGACCATGGGTTGGTTGGTTGTTTGAGGTTTAAGGGACCAAACAGCAAGGTCATCAGTCCCTTGTTTCAAATAGGCTCCATTCCGCTAATGGGACATCTCAGTAAAGTCAGAAAAATAAAACGGAAAAAGGTAAAAATGTAAAAGGGCAGTCATGTTATCATTGGTAAAAAACAAAATGAGGGAAGTCGGCAAGAGAACGAACCCAACTCTATGCTGAAGCAGCATAGGCAAGACCACCTGTGACGTAAAAGGTACAACTGCTAGAATGTCGAAGTACGTATGGGAAAAGGAGACTAACCAATCCAAAAACGAAGATAAAAAGGTAAAAACAGAATAGAAGTAGAAGAAAAGAGGATCGCAGTCAGGAGGGGAGTCGGTAATCTCCAAACACGGCTTACAGTGGGAGATACCCACTCACCGCCCTGCCCCAACAGCAGAGAGAGATTAAAAACCTTAAAACTGAGAATAAAAACCACTTTCCCGGAGAAAAACCGAGAACCAGAGAGACCATCCGGGAATTGTCAGCCAACATCAAAGGTAAAGTGCGGGGGAGTCTGAACTTAGCACGCAGAGCCAAAAGAAGGGGGCATTCAACCAAAATGTGGGCTACTGACTGGATGGCTCCACAACCACATAGTGGGGGTGGCTCATCACGCAAAAGAAAACCATGGGTCAGCCTGGTATGGCCAATGCGGAGACGACACAGTGTGGTCGAGTCCTTTCGGGAGAGGCGAAAGGAAGAACGCCACGGGCCTGGTGTCACCTTAATTGCACGAAGTTTATTAGACAGGGGAGTAGCCTCCCAAGAATTGGCCCATGACTGTGCGAAGCGGGATTTGATGTGAAGCCGTAAATCCGCTGCAGGAGGGGTTACAGAAAACGGGGGGTAAGTAACTGCTCCCCCAGCCAAACGATCAGCGAGCTCATTACCCGTGATACCCACATGGCCAGGGACCCAAAGGAAGTCAATGGAACAAGCAGCACGGTGAATATCAGCGAGATGGTCATGGATGGCAGAGACCAAGGGATGGCGCGAAAAACACCGGTCAATAGCAAGAAGGCCACTCATCGAGTCCATACATAACAAAACGCGGTTGTGTTGGGACTGTTTAGTAAAGGTAAGGGCCTGGGAAATTGCCATCAATTCCGCAGTAAACACCCCACATGTAGGTGGCAGCAGATGACTTTCCGTTCCAAAAGAGGACGTGAAGGCATACCCAACATGATCAGCAGATTTAGAGCCATCAGTGTAAAAAACAACAGCATCCCGAAACTCCCATAAAATTTGGCGGAAAAAGGAACGGAACACCACCGGGGGGATGGAATCTTTCGGACCTCGGCGGAGATCCATCCGAATTTGAGGCCGAGGAACTAACCAAGGAGGGGTAGAGGGGAGGGAGCGAGGAAGACAGGACAAAGAAGGAAGCTGAAAATCACGGCAAAGAGACGCAAGGCGCAGCCCAACCGGTAAACCCGCCCGGGAGTCGGGTGGGCGACGTCCATGGTCTGGGAACAGGATAGAATAGGAAGAATGAGTGGGAGAGGAACGGATAGTGAGTGCATAAGACACCAGAAGCTGGGACCGCCGAACAGAAAGGAGGGGGATCCCAGCTTCAACCAGGAGACTATCAACAGGGCTAGTAGGGAAGGCACCGGTGGCCAAACGGATACCACGATGGTGGACTGGATCCAGCACATACAGTGTGGAAGGAGCAGCTGAACCATAAACTTGACAACCATAGTCCAAGCGAGACAGAACTAGAGCACGATAAAGACGGAGGAGGAGGGAACAGTCCGCACCCCAAGAGGAGTGGGCAAGGAAGCGAAGGACATTGAGTTTACGGAAACATCCTACCTTCAGGAGTCTGATATGGGGCAGCCAAGTGAGCTTGTTGTCGAAAAGAAGACCCAAGAAACGAAACTGTGGGACCACAGGCAATCTTTGTGCAGCGAGATAGAGCTCTGGATCAGGGTGGATCGTAGTACGGCGACAGAAGTGGACCACTCGCGATTTTAAAGGAGAGAATTGAAACCCGTGTGAGAGGGTCCATGCAGAGGCACGCCATACAGCTACCTGGAGCTGCCGTTCTGCAGATGCCATCGAGGAGGAACTAACCCAAATGCAGAAACCATCCACATACAGGGCAGGGGCGACCAAGGGACCGACAGAGGCCACAAGTCCATCGATAGCAATGAGGAAAAGAAGGACACTCAAGACAGAACCGTGTGGGATGCCCGTCTCCTGGGTCTGTGGAGAACTAAAAGCAGTACCAACTCGGACTCTGAATGACCGATGGATCAGGAACTGGCGGATAAAAATCGGGAGTGGGCCCCGAAGACCCCACTGATGAAGGGTAAGTAAGATGTGATGGCGCCAGGCCGTGTCATCGGCCTTGCGAAGGTCAAAAAACATTGCAACCAAATGGCGGTGCTGGAAAAAGCCTGCGGGACTGCGGATTCCAAGCGGAGTAAATGATCGATTGGAGACCGTCCCTCTCGATAGCCACACTGGTAAGGGGACAATAGATCCCGAGATTCGAGGACCCAATTGAGCCAACGGGCTACGATCCATTCAAGTAACTTACAAACAACATTGGCCAAACTAATTGGCCGATAGCTGTCAACAGATAGGGGGTTCTTAGCAGGCTTAAGGACAGGAACCACAATGCTATCCCTCCACTGAGAAGGGAAGTCACCCTGGAGCCATATACGGTTAAACACCCGAAGAAGATGTTGCCGTTGTGGAGCACTGAGATATTGAAGCAGTTGGTTATGAATGGAATCTGGGCCAGGGGCCGTATCATGAGAAGAAGATAGAGCAGAAAGAAATTCCCATTTAGTAAAAGGTTCGTTGTAAGATTCTGACTCACAAGGGGTGAAACATAAGGTGGAAGCTTCAGCCCGCTGTTTTTGATGAAGGAGAGCAGCTGGATAGGAGGCTGACGCTGATGCCACTGCAAAATGGGTCGCTAGATGTTCTGCAAGAACTAATGGGTCCGTACAAATGCCATCTGGGAGGTGAAGGCCTGCGAGGGTGGACTGCTGATGGCAACCTTGGAGAGAGCGAAGTGTAGCCCATACCCATGACAGAGGGACAGTAGAACCAAGGGAAGAAACGAATCGTTCCCAACATATCCGCTTGCTCTGTTTGATTAAATAACGGGCTTTAGTGCGAAGGCGTTTAAAGGTAGTAAGGCTGGCTACGGATGGGTGCCTCTTAAAGTGTTGCAAAGCTCGACGGCGATCACGGATGGCAATGGCAATAGCCGTACTCCACCACGGGACTTGCCGGCGACGAAATGGTCCAGCTGAGCGCGGGACAGCAAGGCTAGCAGCGCTAACAACCGCGTCAGACACGTCACGGAGGACGTCATCAATACAACCCGACAAAGAGGGAGAAAACGCGACCTGTGCAGTGTATAGAGGCCAATCGGCGCGGTGGAAAGACCAACGAGGCAACCTGTCCATCGGGGAGATCGTCGTGTGGCGACCAGTGTAATGAAGGGAGGAGAGAGGGAGCAGAAAGAGAAAGATCAATGGCAGAAAAGGTACCATGACCGGCACTAAAATGACTAGGGGAGCCATCATTAAGAAGGCACAGGTCGTGGTCTGCATTAAATTGGTCTATAAGAAGACCTCGTCTAGATGGAAAGGCACTGCCCCACAAAGGATGATGAGCATTAAAATCCCCAAGGAGGAGGAAGGGAGGAGGAAGTTGCTGAAGAAGGGCGGTTAAGGTAGCAGGTGTAATAGTCCTGTCAGGAGGGAGATAAAGATTGCAAACTGTGATTGCAGAGTCGAAGTGGACCCTAACAGCAACCGCTTCCAATGTAGTTTGAAGAGGAATCCACGTGCTAGCAATGTCTGTACAGACCAATGTACAAACGCCACCAGAAGCCCGCAGGGGTCCGACCCGATTTCGACAGAAAACACGGAACCCACGGAGGGTCGGTGAGTGAGCATCAGTAAAATGAGATTCCTGGAGAACCACACAAGCTGCAGAGTAGGACGAAAGAAGGGATTTGAATTCCGGAAGGTGACGATAGTATCCATTACGATTCCATTGGAGAACCACAGAACGATGGTTTGAATGGGGGCTGAACACTTTAAATCCAGTCATACTGCCGGGTCCCCACCCGTCACCGACAAGGAGGGGGCGACATCCATGAACGACAGGTCAGAATCCGGTTGTGAAGTCGGGGAAGGGACCTCCGGTGACACCAGAGGCTCTTTGTCCCGGGACTTATGTTTCTTCTTCCATTCAGGCTGAGATCGAGGAGGGCTGTGTGGCATGAAGGAGCCAGCTGCAGCAAGATCAGGAACAGAAAGAGACAGGGCGACCTGGGGGCCGACAGACCGCGGATCTCGCGGTCGTCGCGCGGCAGCAGACCTTTGGCCTGGAAGGTGCCGGGAAGGGGCATCCCAGGAGAGGCGCTCTTGACCGGCAGACGCCGAAGCAGTGAGACACTTCTCCGGCAGGGGAGGGGGAGCAGCGCCCATAGGAGAAGGTCTGGGTGCCACAGGGGATGGGGGCAGGAGAGGGGTCCGGGATGGGGGTAAGGAAGGGGGAGGAAGGGGTGAAGATGTAACCAAGGCGTAACTAGATGTCATGGACACAGGGTGAAGTCTTGCATATTTCTTACAGGCCTCTGTGTAGGTTAAACTATCGAGGGACTTATACTCCTGTATCTTTTTTTCCTTCTTATATACGGGGCAATCTGGTGAACGTGGAGAATGACTACCATGACAATTTACACATACAGGAGGGGGAACATAGGGACTCCCCTCATGGAGTGGACGTCCACAGTCACCACAGAGAGGGGCCTGGGAACAGCGGGAAGACATGTGACCAAACCGCAAGCACTTAAAACACCTCATAGGAGGTGGGATGTACAGCTTCACATCACAGCGATAGACCATAATCTTAACTTTCTCAGGAAGGGTATCCCCTTCAAAGGCCAGGATAAAGGCACCAGTATCAATACGATTGTGTTTAGGACCCTTCTGAACACGCCAAACAAAGTGAACACCCCGCCGTCCGAGATTGTCCCGTAGTTCATCAGTTTGAAGGATGAGGTCCCTGTGAAAAATCACACCTTGTACCATATTTAGAGACTGGTGGGGGGTAATGGACACAGGAATTGTGCCAAGATGGGTACGGGCAGGAAGGGCCGCAGATTGGGCAGCTGAAGTAGTTTTTATCAGCAACGAACCCGACCGCATCTTGCTCAGGGAGTCCACTTCGCCAAACTTGTCCTCAATGTGTTCCACAAAGAATAAAGGTTTGACACTGGTGAAAGTATCTCCATCAGTCCTGGTGCAAACTAGATAACGGGGGAAAGGTTTTGCCCCAAGACGATGGGCCTGACCCTCTTCCCAGGGGGTAGCCATGGAAGGGAAGGCCGAAGGGGCAAGGGAAGCAGCACTTGAGGAATCAGTTCCACGCAGAGAGACGGCCGCAGAAGAACGGCCAGAGTTCTGGACCCGTATGCGTTTCATTTGCATAGCGTCCGCCCTGATACTACCCACTCCGATCAGGGGCTCTCCTCATGGGCGCCACCCAGCCACAGCAAGGGCCGTCTGGCACGGCGGCCATTGCCGGGAGTTCTGATGCTCCAGGATGACGAGCAACCACTCCAAGGCATGCATGAGGAGGTCACAGCTCAGGTATCAGAAGTGTGATCCCTGTGTGTTCAGGGGGCTCAACCAAAAGGGTACATAGCGACCCAACCACACGGGCTGGCTACCGTGCTGACTATGCACCCTAGCATCAGACAACGACGTGAAAGAAAAGGTGGAATGTACTAGGAGGGCGCACGTCGGAGACACTAGGTAAGGTGCTCTTCCCCAAATGGCTCACACTACGGAGGAGAAATTTTGTAATGGAGGTCAAACCCCAGAGGGGGACCAAGGAATGCCGAAAGGAGGAGATGATTACGCAACAAAGCCGGAGTGTAAAACCAACAGAACCAGGAGGATAGCGGGGGCCAACATAAGCAAGGACACCAAGAGAGGGAGAGGAGAGGGCGACGGGAAAGGAGCAAGGAGGGGAAAGGAGGGGAAGGGGAAGGAAATGCAGCCCTGGAGAGAAAGAAGGCTGCAATAGCTCGGGGCCCCGTGCTCGCCACGCACGTATCCACAAAAGAGTTGTGGACCCCCTGGGGGGACGACCATGGGCATGGTCAAACACAACTGCCCATTTGGGACACTCTGTTATGTCCTTACATTCACCCATGTTTATGTACAATGTCCTCTTGAAACACATATGTCTCACCACTATTTCCCTATGCTAACAAAGAGGCAGAGTGTACTTTGTTAAACACATGACTCGATCACTATGCCAAGTTTAAAAGCTTGATGATTCATCTGTGTGTGCACAATGGCGTGACTAATTTTTTGTCTGGTTAGTTTATACGTTTGTTGTTTTTTATTCTGCGAGCACAACGCAAGTCTGACCCAAAAATAGTTGAACTGCTGGACAAGGACACATGCATACTTTTGTCTATGCTATCACAGCAGATTACTGGCAGTCTTTCAAACTATCGGACCTGGTGGCATTCGATTATACTGTGCCTCCGCAGCCATATCAAGAGTTACTGTTGTTGGAACTATCACAGCTGACCAGGCTGCAGGCAAGTCCCTCAAGAGTACTGCTTTCTGCCAGTACTTATAACATGACAGCGAGTGGCTCTAAATGTGTAAATGTTGGTCTGTCACTACACTGTGACTTTGACACGGCAACAGAAGTGGAGATTGTGACTTTGACACGGTAACAGAAGTGGAAAAAGCACAAGACATTATTGTCAAATTTAAATATTCATGATACGAGTGAGACCGCCTTTGTAGTACGATGGGACATGAGATACAAAGAACAAGGTGCCAAGCAAATATGATCCAGCCCATACGCTTATAGACATCCAAATTTTAGGATGAAAGGTTTCTATTGTAGATATGTACAACGAGGCAATGTTGGAATTATTTTCATGGCACACAGACATCTAAAACATTCAAATGTTGTCATTTTATGTGATTTGTAATGTGGATTATCAATTACAAAAACAGAATGTCTGCTGTGCCCATACGTAAGAGGCACGTCCAGTGATGTTAAGCATTTACATTACAATAGTGTAAGTATTGACTAAGTGGAACAGAGGGTGTACATAAAGTCCGGGTACACGTTCAGTTATTTATTGCATGAGAACCAAATATTATGCAATATCATACATACACTCCTGGAAATGGAAAAAAGAACACATTGACACCGGTGTGTCAGACCCACCATACTTGCTCCGGACACTGCGAGAGGGCTGTACAAGCAATGATCACACGCACGGCACAGCGGACACACCAGGAACCGCGGTGTTGGCCGTCGAATGGCGCTAGCTGCGCAGCATTTGTGCACCGCCGCCGTCAGTGTCAGCCAGTTTGCCGTGGCATACGGAGCTCCATCGCAGTCTTTAACACTGGTAGCATGCCGCGACAGCGTGGACGTGAACCGTATGTGCAGTTGACGGACTTTGAGCGAGGGCGTATAGTGGGCATGCGGGAGGCCGGGTGGACGTACCGCCGAATTGCTCGACACGTGGGGCGTGAGGTCTCCACAGTACATCGATGTTGTCGCCAGTGGTCGGCGGAAGGTGCACGTGCCCGTCGACCTGGGACCGGACCGCAGCGACGCACGGATGCACGCCAAGACCGTAGGATCCTACGCAGTGCCGTAGGGGACCGCACCGCCACTTCCCAGCAAATTAGGGACACTGTTGCTCCTGGGGTATCGGCGAGGACCATTCGCAACCGTCTCCATGAAGCTGGGCTACGGTCCCGCACACCGTTAGGCCGTCTTCCGCTCACGCCCCAACATCGTGCAGCCCGCCTCCAGTGGTGTCGCGACAGGCGTGAATGGAGGGACGAATAGAGACGTGTCGTCTTCAACGATGAGAGTCGCTTCTGCCTTGGTGCCAATGATGGTCGTATGCGTGTTTGGCGCCGTGCAGGTGAGCGCCACAATCAGGACTGCATACGACCGAGGCACACAGGGCCAACACCCGGCATCATGGTGTGGGGAGCGATCTCCTACACTGGCCGTACACCACTGGTGATCGTCGAGGGGACACTGAATAGTGCACGGTACATCCAAACCGTCATCGAACCCATCGTTCTACCATTCCTAGACCGGCAAGGGAACTTGCTGTTCCAACAGGACAATGCACGTCCGCATGTATCCCGTGCCACCCAACGTGCTCTAGAAGGTGTAAGTCAACTACCCTGGCCAGCAAGATCTCCGGATCTGTCCCCCATTGAGCATGTTTGGGACTGGATGAAGCGTCGTCTCAGGCGGTCTGCACGTCCAGCACGAACGCTGGTCCAACTGAGGCGCCAGGTGGAAATGGCATGGCAAGTCGTTCCACAGGACTACATCCAGCATCTCTACGATCGTCTCCATGGGAGACTAGCAGCCTGCATTGCTGCGAAAGGTGGATATACACTGTACTAGTGCCGACATTGTGCATGCTCTGTTGCCTGTGTCTATGTGCCTGTGGTTCTGTCAGTGTGATCATGTGATGCATCTGACCCCAGGAATGTGTCAATAAAGTTTCCCCTTCCTGGGACAATGAATTCACGGTTTTCTTATTTCAATTTCCAGGAGTGTATGTCATTTTGAAGAGACACCCTGAAAGTTTTTTTTCATGTATACCGCCACAGCGTAGTTTGCTAATTTGCCGATAGCGCTAGTCGCAAACGTGGCGATTTCAGGTGAGGAACGAGCTTCAACAATTTCTCACACAGCTACATGAAGTAAGAGAGACATGTAATGCGCTTGCAAAGCTGCACAAATAATGTGATGAAACTCATTCATTTTTTTTTTTTTACAACCAACATAGTACAGTTTAATAGGTCAAGGCCGTCAGTCTGACAGCGTGCATTCGCATTGTAAAGTTTACAGCATGGCACATACTTACAAAGATACGTATCACTTTGAAACACTTAAGGTGATTAGTTAAATCTACATGAACAATTATGCAGCAAAAGATAAGCTCTGTAGGAATATGTAACACTCTACAGCGTTCAAGCGTTCAGAAGACTGTGTCTTTCTGTAGGTTTCCTATAAATATCTTAAAGCACTGTGAACGTGTTTCTCCATTTCATCTAATTAAAAGTATAATAAGCAGTAACCTACTCATTATCCTCTTCTTGGAAACCATAGTCTTTCAGTTAAATTGTCATAACGTGTTAGGGAACATCTAGGATGGTTGCGTTAAGCATTTTTGTCGAATACACCAAAGTTCTACAGTCTCAATTACTATTAAGATAATGGCTATATTCAGATATGCATCATGTGTATACATACACTGGTATCACGACTGGTGTCGTCGGTCTGCATATGATCGTAATCTTACTGAGTTCAGTGATGAACTGGCAGCTGAACCCAGCATATTCACCTTTTATACTGTGATATTACTTTTTTAAACTTGTATACACTGCTGAACATAATTTAACTATATCAACAGTGATTACTAAATAGTTTACTCAGTCATGTGAGAATAGTTAAAGGGGAAAGACATCAAGATACCTAACAGCAATCCCTGCTGTCAGTCAATGTAAGTGCTAGCACTCATGACGACGACGACGACGACGACGACGACGACGACGATGGTTAATATAGGTAAATAAGTATATACGCTGAAGTAATCATAGTTTTTTGGCATTGCAGGGGAGACAGTCATCACATCAGTCACATGATGTGGCAATTATGTTGTTTAATGTTAGCTATAGTTTCAATAAAACAGCATTGTAAATGTGTAGCCGGCCGAAGTGGCCGTACGGTTCTAGGCGCTGCAGTCTGGAACCGCGAAACCGCTACGATCGCAGGTTCGAATCCTGCCTCGGGCATGGATGTGTGTGACGTCCTTAGGTTAGTTAGGTTGAAATAGTTCTAAGTTCTAGGGGACTAATGACCTCAGAAGTTGGGTCCCATAGTGGTCAGAGCCATTTGAACCATTTTGTAAATGTGTAAATGTGTGCAAGGTGTCAAACTGGGAGCTTTTTTCTGCGGCTTTACTTTAAAATCGAATTACTGATGCACAGGTGATATTATCCATGCATGAATTGGGTTTCGCTATATAACATGTCAATGCAGTTTTCCACTTCGTTCCAGAGAAACAATCACTCTCCATCAGTAATAATGATAGACCATATAACTGTAGTAGGAGAATTCCCTAGAACAACAAAAATATGTAACAGGAGTGCATAAACCTGCAGGAAGAGACTTTTCAGAATTGAATGTGTTCAAGTTATGTTTTAAATTATGCTGTAGATTGCCAACGAAGGTGGCAGTCCCACAGTCTCCGATTCTACAAGACACTATGGAGTCTGCTCTCCAAAATCTGCACCCACTGGAAGAAAGCGTTGCTCAGCTCTATGATTCATACAGTACGTCTATAGAAATACAGGATCCAAATGTGCCAGATCATGCATTGAACTGCAACGTTATTATAGTCTGTTCATATACCCAGCTGTATGTAAGAGTCTGTAAACAAAACGAAGTTTAATTGCTACAACTGCGTGTTTTCTACAAAATACCTTGCATGCTGTTATGAATGTGTAGTCATCATCATGACCAAGTGGATGAAACATCTCTATCACAGGAGTCTTGTAGTAACTGGCTGGTCGTACAATGTTTCAGGAAATCGTAAGTAGAAGAAAAAGAATTGATCATTACGTTCCAATAACATACATGCTTCAATTGTCAGACCTTCACATTGTGGAAAATGACACTGATCAAAAACATATAGATGTTCAGATGTTCCACTACATGAAACTGTAGAGCCGAACCGCATATGCATATTTGACGGCGCTACAGTGGAAAACCATGATAAAATCTGGCAATATTTCTTCTTTGGCCATTATATCAATGTCAATGTATTTTATTCAAGCCAGATCCACCAATGAGTAAGAAGTAGTTGGTCACAGTTAATGGAGACCTTATTATCGCTTTCAAACAGGGCAATGTGAACTTAAAGAGTATTTTTTTATCAAGTGCACGTAGGGATCACCATATTATTCAATCAATTGACAACTCTATGTGGGGATTTCTGGAATAACTCATACTAAGGCTTTCTGGTTATTGCCGGCCGAAGTGGCCGAGCGGTTCTACGCGCTTCAGTCCGGAACCACGCGGCTGCTACGGTCGCAGGTTCGAATCCTGCCTCGGCCATGGATGTGTGTGATGTCCTTAGGTTAGTTAGGTTTAAGTAGTTGTAAGTTCCAAGCGACTGATGGCCTCAGATGTTTAGTCCCATAGTGCTCAGAGCCATTTGAAACATTTTTGCAATTTCTATCCCTTCCTCCAATTTCACACTTTTCTCCAACACTTTTTCTGGTTTTTGATCAAACAATGGAATTTGCTGAGGGCCAATACAGATGAAGTTTCCAGGAGATCCCGCATAAAAGGTTACGTACCTATACGTAACTCAGGGAGTATGCTGTAGACTATTGATAAACTGGCGCATATGCAATGTGCTCATTCTGACGGGATGAAGCACAAGCAAAACACACATCTGTATGCCAACAGAAAAACCAAGACAATCAATGCAAGTTTAACGGTACTTAACAGTGGTGCCAAGCCAGCAGGAACAAAAGTTGAATCCCAGCTGAATGACAGAATCCAGTCAACTTTGTAATCAATCAACACAAGGTTACCAAAACTGGACAGCACTATCAAGGCAACACTTACGAAAGGCGAATCTCAGGTGCAGCAGTTGAATGACAACATGTCGACAAAATTGATAGTTATAAAGCACAGAAAGCTGTTAATCGCAAACAATTATTGTCAAAATTAGGGCAGGTGGAGTGTGTCCATACTCTCTCTGAAAGGTTTAGAGTTATAGCAGAAAGTTTTAGACATCTCTCAGACATAGTGGCAGATGGCGGCAGAAGAGAAGAGACGAGAATGAAGAAGTATATACTCGTACTATCACTGATTTCATCAAATGTTACACTGCTAGTGAATTAGATATGCCATACTGGGTCAGTTGAGATCATCCATATATTTTGTGAAAGCTACCTATGCATTTAATGAATGAAACTATACACATTGGATACAAGGATTTTCAGTGGACACCTGGTTTAGTGGAACTAATATTACTAAAATCTTCGCAACCGAAAAAGTATTAGTCGAAAGGAAAGATTTCATATGATGAAACATTACGTATGGCTAATGCACACAAGCAAGACAACGTCCTAAAGGGACGATTAAGACGCACAGACAGTAAGAAATACGTTACATTATTAGACCAGCATTAAGCAGTAAATGTAGCGAAGACGAAACCACTGACATTCATCATAAAAAAGCTGAACACGTTCCCACAGGAGTATACATCATAGAAAGACTACGACAACTCACAGTAGCAGCAACTGCAAGAAATACTGTTCGCCCAAACGAAATGATATCAGTCATTTCAAGAAACAAACATTTTTAATAATTATTATGGAGACGGTGGACCATGAACACACAAATCATTCGTATGCATATGAGGCATAGTACATGATCTAGATTATTTATGGCAAGCTAATCTCAATGATATGAGGCTACAAATATGTTTTAAGGATCACAGATACACATTCCGAATTTTCCTTGATCTTTCCTGTGAAGGCAAAGATTGGGAGGGAAGTTGCAAAGGTGTTTTAACAAATGCTGGGAACTGGGATGAATCTATGTCGTGGAAATCTTCAAACCAACAACTGAGGTAAATTTTACAATACATTTTTCAAGCTGGTAACGGAATGATATGGAATAAACCACTACTGAACATTCTCTCGCCTGAAAGTGAGCATTGTGTAGAATCTGCGCAAAACCATAAAAAACTCATGCAGATGCAATTTAATTTTTGTGGTTCTTATACATGACTAGACATTCTCACATGGATTATTCAGTGAGACATATTGTTGTCTGTGTTGATGGACTGCCAATACAGTATACAGCTGTATTAAGATGATGAATCCACACAAGCAGATACTCAGTGTAGATGATTTGATACGTATTTCGAAATACAAAATAGTGTTTGAGAAGTCTTAACTTCTGCAATAGAGAACGGAGATACTTACGGTGTCGAAAATACAGAGAACACACCCAAGAACTTACATTTTAACTCTCAAGTGGGCACAACAATTTTCATAACACTAGTGCATGTGTGGTGTACTCTGTACACATGTAAAGAATAGCTGTCTTATGTTACCAGGGTAAACGTGTATGAGCAAAATCACAGTTTAATCTAAGTTAAATTAAACTATGATAAAGAAAACTTATATTATTTGAGCTGAATCACTGTTTAGTTAAACAGTAATAAAATAAACTTACATTGTATCACTCTGTTGCCACAGACAAGTCTTACCTCATAGCAATGATACACACAGAGCATTAAACAGTACAGTTGCATCAGATCACAGGCAAACACCTATTACCTCGTGTAGGGCTTACAATTGTAAAACAACAGTGGAATGATACAAGACAATATACATAGGCGCATACATCAAAGGTTTAAAACAGAGGGATGATGGAGGAACTGTAGGGAATTACAGGAACGATCTGAACTTGGCATGTTTCTCTTAGAGCGTATCATAAAGCATTGTGGGAACAACGCTGAAGTGAAATGGCTTGGCTTCCCATCATCGCAAAACAGCCGGAAGAATACTCGCAGTTTGGTGTATAATAGGGTGTGCAAACCTCAGGCAGTGCTATAGCATAACAAGAGGGCACATCAGAGGTGGTGGCGGTATTGATAAAACGCCAGTTGCACTGCATATTCCGTGATACATGTTCTGTGAAACTGCAACGAAACTAAAAGGCGTCTGTATCATGCTAACAGGAGGGTTAATCTACTTGATGAGGCCTGCAAGGGGCATCATTAGCCTTCGCCACAAGTCAAACTTTTGCAGAAGTCACACTGCAGATCGAATTATAGTGAATAAAGCCAAGCAAATACACCAAAGAAGGACATAAAAATAAGACAACGTATTGTAGCCTTCTCAGTTGGTAAAGCAATCTATACCAAACTTAAACTGGGTGCTGGAAGAAATTGTAAACAAAATATAAATGTGGTTCATCATATATTAAAGAAGAAACGTGTTGGATGTTTAAAAAAATTGCATCAAATCAGAGTTTCCTGCACCAAAATGCATCTTGAAGAAGAGGAAACGGAAGAAACGAGTACAAAGCCATGTTAAAACGCCCAGGGCTCTGTCAACACCTAATGCATCTGGTGGAACTATGCTGTTACTAACGTCAGGGTTAGTGGAGCTGTCAGCAATTGGGTCATTAGCAGGAGGAGGTGTTGCCATAGCCCAAACACAAAAGAATGCACATAACGCTGAGGAGAAAATAGAGGAACGTAAGTGGCGTAACAGGATGATGGAGGCCGTAGCAGTCAGTAAAAGATTATATTTACAACCATACAAGAAAAGCCTTGGACTGATTATTTAGAAAAAAGGGACCCTAATTATACTTCCAGAAAGAGCGCTTATCAGCACTAATATGCTTAACTTAATCAGGAAACCCAAAATTCCAAAATTTTGTCACGTTTTTATTTGAAATACGTTGGCGAAGATGATCTCGGAATGCAAGAAATGCGGGATCATAAATTTAGACTTTGCAGTGGCATCTGGAACTCAGTGGGTTGTGTGTTTAAAAAAAAAAAAAGTCTGTATGGGGATTTACGCCCGCCAGAAGAGTTGTGTCATTACTTCCCCAAAAACCATGCTTTCTATAATTTTCGACACTACCAATAGTTCCTTTCACGCTTCTGCGGTCATTTCTACCTAATGTTTCTCCAGCCAAAGGCATAAAATCAAGCAGCATGCACATTACGAATTCAGTTGAGTTTTAGATGTGACGTTGCACACTCTGAGCTTAAAGGAGCGCTTGTCTGTATTAAGTGCAAGTTATCCCCTCCCCCCCCCCCCCCCTGCCTCCCACCATTCCTCAACAGATCGAAGCAAGGTATAGTGGAGTATTGCACTGCTTGGTCTGGAAACTTATAGCAGTGTTCCAGATATCACTGAGGCAAACAGTGATCATTATCTAGGAGGTGGCAAAGAAGTGAAAATTCCTCATGGTTCATACAACGTTGAAAATCTAAATGCAATTACAAAAGGATTTGACTTGCCTACAGACATTAATATGTTTAAAACAGAGATGAAAGCAAGTAAACAACCTGAAATGTTTATGTATCATGCCGTACACATTATACTATGTGCGAGTCGATCGGGTTTAAGTAGTCATTTGTGCAAGCTGCATGCCACAATTGCGAATTCAAAGCACAAATGACCAAAAAAGCAATTATGTGACCAGATAGCATCTAACACAATTGTAAAAGTGTTGAATTGATAATTATTCTTCCTGCTAAGAGATAATGTAGTTGAAGTTAAAAGGGGCCCATCTAACTTTCCATATTAAAAGAAAAGATTGTGTTTCTCGTAATGGCACCTGTATTACATTTGAAAATCGTCACAATGAGACTGCGAATTAGTGAGCTAGAATCCTATGACGACATTTATTTTTAATGGGGAGGGTCACCACATCAGAACGTTGTGGAAGGAAATGATGGAGTGAGAAAAAGTCGTCTTCAAAGTACTAATTTATTTGTTCTCAATCAATATTTTTCAGGGTGATGTTGGATTGATTTATAAATATTTTCAATAAAAATGTAATAAGCAATATGTGTACAATGCAAATATTTTTCTATATCACCCAGATTTATAAACGCTATATCTGTGCAAAAGGCACCCGAATGCTCTCTGAAACTCCACCAATTGAGATGCAAATTACTTTCCAAAGTCTGGGCAGCTCACAAAAGGAACATTTACTGGATAACATGAACATTTTATCCCAGTACAATAGAGAACTAACGATAAAAAGAGTCACAACTTACGAAACAGACTCTCAAATTGTGAGCAATGTAGTGCAAAGACAGCACAAACTCTAAACCCGACACTTATTGCAAAACAGCTAAAGGCGCGCCAAGCTGAAGCAGGGCACCGAACAGCGACCCTCCAACGACGAGATATGAATCGCCGCCGTGTGCTCACCCAAAAATCGACTACTAACTCCTACACTTGATGTCCTACTTGCTACCCTCATTGTATGTCAGTCCCAGTTCTTGGCAAATAACGTGAGGTAAAGTTTCCGCGATTTAGAACTGATGAGGTAAACAAACAAAATTCCCCTTGTTGCAATAAACCATATAAATGACGGAGAATTATGCTATGATCATTAATAGTGCTATGTAACAAAATCACCTAGAGAAAAGCGTCTTACCCGTGAACTATTAAGTGTCCCAGTATCAACAGAAGGCCTACATAGGTTCCAAAACATTCACCTGACAACAGAATTACACCTGTCTAACCGTTCACCGCTATCTCTCATTAAAACGTGGCATAGATCCTCTGTCTATCCTTGCAGAAACGTCCCTTGCATTCCCAATAAATCATCACCACCAGACACTTGAGAACGTGACACAATATACGCAAAGATGAGGCACCGTATTAAAAGTAAACACAATTCCAAAAAATGTGAATGGAACAGTAACTGACGTTTCACCACCTTTCTCCGTACCAAATTTTCTGGTTATTCTCGTGGATTTGCACTCCGAACTTACATCTATAACAGTCAAAAACGAGAATTAATATCCAGTAGACGATGAGAATTACACAGCTTCGGTGTAAGAAAGAAGACAAAAATTCTTGTGCGTACAAGGACACGTTAATCCCAAAGAAAAATAAAACATAATAAGACTCCCACGCTAGTAAAAGATACATACGTTCACACAAAGACTAAAACACACTGCAAAAACTGAAGTATGATGCCAAGATAATTTATGATCAATGCTATTTGCAGCTGTGTGTATTTAAATCTTGTTGCCGCCTCTTTTGAGTCACCAATGATGCGTCCTGCCTGGAGCAGTGTTCTGTGGATCCACTGTTTCATGGGATCCTTTTTTTCGCTCCGTTGGCTAATCCAATATTTCACCCTGATTACTCGCTCTCTCTTCGAATGGACAAGGCTTATTACTGCGCCCGATGAGTTTACGGTCGTGATTTTTGTAGCCATTACCACACTCCCCTATTTTTGCTTTCTCTAGCTCTCTGTTCAAGTTACTTTTGTTTTATCGTTTCTCATATTGCGTTCTAGAATTTATTTCCTCTCTCTCATATTCACCAAGATCAATTAAGATCAGCCTACAGGCGTCTATATCTGTCTTTTCAATCCGATGAGTGATTGTTATGGTCTAGCGGTATCGAGTTGACAAAGAATTGTACCAATTCTCTGTTGGTGTAGAAGTTCTATAACTGTTGGTTTGGCTTCAAAATTTCACCGAAATACACAGCGTAAGACTAAAAACGTGTCGCCACTAGGAATGGAGTTTCTATAACGCTAAAGTGTAATCTATTATGCTCAGGCATCGACCAATATGTCTTCATCACTTTGGATTCAAACTCCTGCAACGAGTTACATCCCTGTACAACTTGGCCAACCTTGGCAAAGGCTTCACTGCTCAGTCTGTAACATTATGTAGATGATATCGCTAGATTCAGTAAAACTTTCTAGTACGTCTTTACAATTTGGTCGAACTCTTCACACAACATTTCGACAAATAACATTTGCAGACACCATATAAATTCTATAGGCAAGAAATACAGGATGGATTTTACAGCTGATCGAAAATTATCTTCAATATAGAGTGACAACCAAATTTGCGAACACACAGTTATCAAGAAAACATTAATTTCTGGAACAGACAAAATGCATGTTACATGTAAACAAACCTCTGAGCACAGACATAATAGAAAGAGCTATGTTAATTTCAATAAAAAACCAAAAGACGAAAATTACAAATTGTGCAATATTGTTAAATTATTAATTAAATCATCTTTTTGAAACTTTATGTCTCATCCGAAAACTTAGGAGACAGAGACACTGAAATGGTTCCTAGTTTTTGTCAGTTCTATCCCAAATAGAAAATAGCTACATTTTAAAAGTGAAAATTGAGTCTGAATTAAGAAGCAGCACTGATTCACAAAACTGTTCACACCAAAATTACTTCTATTATTTGGAGGTCCTGGTATGGAACATAAAACAGGTGTAACCTATTTGTCGGGAAACACAAAACCACAAAGCACCAGTTTGACAATAAAAGTGGAAAAAATCCCGAAGTCAAATTAAGTATAGCATTTTCAACCCAATATAGACATCGTATTCTCGTAAATAATTACCAATAGTTACCGTAAGCATTATTCTCAACCTGTTAGCTCCAAATTTTTCTAGTTTTTGTAACAGTTTTAACTTGCATCATAAGCTTCCAAATAACATCCAGAATAACAACCCGAACCTGAACCTGAGGGTTTTACGAGGTGTTTGCCGTCCAGAGGCAGACAACGCACTTTTTTGTCAGGGATGATACGAACTGGATGTGTTTTGAGGGTCGCTCTAAAAACTGTTATCATCACTAATACATGTGAATATGGGGACTGATGACCATAGATGTTAAGTCCCATAGTGCTCAGAGCCATTTGAACATGTGCATATTGTAACCAGAAGTGAAAATATTATCAGAGTGTGGAAATAAACTATCTGGTATAAAATGACGTCATGGCCAAGATTTTTTTATTTACAAACGAACGTCAAACCTCTTAACAGAACCTATTTTTATAAACTTGCACAAGCAGCAGCAGTAGCAGCAGTCTGGGAGACAGTGCTCAAAACTTCAACATAAAAAGCTAAATATAAATTTATCCAGCTACGTCTTCATCACTTTATCCAAATTTAAACACTTTAGGGTAGAAGACGAGCACCGGAATTTGGTCATATACAAAAGGCACTAGCACAGGTGGATTAAGTGACGTTAGAAGTTGACTACACATAAACGTAATTTGCCAGTGGACTCGGCGGACAGGATTAAAATCGGGCTAACCAAATTTGTACGCTTCTATCACCATTTCCATGAAATACAACGAATTTTCTTAATGAAACAAATGCTTCTCGTCGAAAGCTCGGTCTACTCTGGATGTTGGCATGATGGTCACAGATTCACCTCTAGTTATTTTTGTCGGAGCAAATCCAATTGAACTTTGGCTACCACAGGCAACACTAGATTTATTATGATTACTGTTTCTATTCTCCGCTAGCCATAACATCAGTTTCATCACTTGCGGTCGCCTCACTTTTTTCGTTAGTGCCTCTAAGTCTCGTATGAGAGAGAGAAAATCTTCCGAATCTGTAAGGAGAACTGGATCAGTCGTCTCTGAAACCGGGTACTCCTCTAAATTTTTCTTTCTTTCTTCAAGGTGTGTGTTCAAGTTCTCTATCTTAAAGACTTTCCTAGTGCAGGAAAAGTGAATTTTCTCCACTTTCTTTATTTTCCTTTTGGCCTGGCCAAGCGTATTGATTCCAATCTGAACTGTTTTACTTACATCATTTTTGCATTTACCCAAAGTTTCGGATTTGCGATTTATCACTGCCAACTTCATCAAAAATATCTTCCTATCTTTTTCACTTCTGCCCTGTCCATGTCTGCCTTCTTCCTCTCAGTTTCCAACTCTCCAAACACTATCTTCCTACCGGCTTCTGCTTTTTCAAATACTATTTTAACGCATGGCGCATATCCCATATGTCTGCAGCTCAGCAATTACTGTACGCCTCACTATTTTCACATTTGTTGTATAGTATCCTCACTACCCATAACCTTTTCCCACGTTTCAGATATGATTTCTTTTTTTCCTAATTCCTCCACTGGAGACAGACAAAACTGAGTTACTGCTTCTGCCGAAGTTTCTCCGAGTGGGATTTTCTTGGCTTCATGAGGTCGACCTCTATCTATGCAATCCATGATTTACAGAACAAACAAAACAAAACAAAAAAAGACCTATGATTCTTCAAATATTAATGGGCAAAGACTCTGCTTCATAAACAAATGCCCTACTCAAAACCGAAAAGACTGTCACTCGTTGGATATTTATTCATCGCAAGTCTGTGAAAAATCATTTTTTTAAAAAAAGACACAAAAGATACATAAAACACCTACAATTTTAAAAAAGCAGCCGCTGATGAAAAGAAACTAATTAAGCGAAGCGGTAGGCGCAAAGTAAAAAAAAACAATTTGGTTCTGCACATTAAACTGCGCATCACTGTACTGGTCTGACTTTATCTCAAGAAGATTAACTAAAAAAAAGTATCCTGGCAGGGTCCCCATAAAATATTGAATTATTGTACCATTACGACTCGACCAAAATGCAGCAGTCGTTTGCACGAGCTGCCTGCAGGACTCACGAACTCAACATGCAAATCACTAAACAGGCAATTCTATGCGCAGATAGAATCCAACACAAATACACAAGTGTTAAATCGATAATTATTCCCGCTGCTAAACGCTAATGATACTGGAGTTTCATTATCCACAAAAAAAAAATTTAATGTAACTGAAAAGGAAATAGCTAACTTTTCAGATTAAGAAGGAAAGAATTTATGTCTCGAAATGGCTCCTGTATTACACTCGAAACACTGTCACAGTGAGACTGCAATTCAGTGACTCAGAATCCTCGAACGATATTTATTTTTAATAGGAAGGGTCGTTTCATCATTACGTTTCAGGAGGAAATGACGGAGTGACAAAAATTTATCTGAAAAATAATAATTTATTTTCTCTCAAGCGGTATTGATACATCCACCAAAAAATGTAAAAAGCAATAGGGGTACAATATTAAGATTTTTCTGAATGAACTGTGTGATAAATCCAGATTTATAAACGTTATATCTGTAAAGTAGGCACTCGAATTCTCACCGGAAGACTGTAAATTGAGATGCAAATCACTTTCCAAAGTCTGAGTAGTTCACAAAAGTACATATACTGGAGAACATCAACTTTGTGTCTCAGTATAATAGAGAATTAACGCTAAGCAGTCATAAGTTGCGAAATAGAATCGCAAATTGTGAGCTATGCAGTGCAAAGACAAGTCAGTGCAAAGACAAGTCAAACGCTAAACCTGACAATTACTCTAAAACAGGTAAAGTGGCCCGAAGATGAAGCAGGACACCGAACAGCGACTCTCCAATAACGAGACACAACCGGCGCTGTACGCTCGCCCGAAAATCGACAACTGACTCTTACTCTTTCCATACTTCTCAAAATTAGTGTAGGAGGCGGGGAAATCGCAACGTTTGCCACACTGACAACTGAAAGTCTCCCATTCTCTTCCCGCATGCAGGGAAAGAAGGAAAGCTTCCATAATATTCTCCTCCAGCACTTGTTGTATTCTGTGCCAACAAACTAAAAGTTGGCTGTGTACTGGCCCACGTCTTATGACTGGCAGAACAATGCTGCAAACGAGACTCACTTACCGCGCTGTTTACGGAAACATAATGCTGGCTCTGTTCTCCGCCTCTGGTTTTAGAATAACCTCTGGGCTTTTGTGAAACCTCTTACAAGCTCATGTGGCTCACATTGCTTTGAAGGGCGCTTTTGAAGTACTCTGTCCTAAGAGATAGCCAAAGGGGCTTACTTTACATGATCTCTGCCCGTGGGCATTCCTGGTGGGAAACATCTCGTATTTCTGCCATTGTCTACCCACCACCTAAAATTTGCAGGTGGCACATCTCGGTACATTACAACAACTGGGAAAAATATGAGTTAAAATCTCAGAATTCACAGGCCCGGCCCTTCCACTCAGAAAAAAATTACGAAAATACAACATAAAATGATTATATATAATCTCGGGGGAGTAGCTAGTCTCCTACTGAGCACCGCCCCAGATGGAGGAGAGTGGGATGCTCACCAGATACGTTGGGTACCGGGGAAATAAAATACCTGGGGTGGACCAAAACTAGTACCAAGGGCACGGTGGTTCCACATGTCAGTGGCGGTTCCCCAACATCGTCTGTTCCACATGTTAGTGGCAGCTGATAATATATAACTGAGGGTAACAACCTTGAGAGTTAACTTCGTCACCTACTAGTTTGAACCCATACACACTCGCTGGACTCAACATGAAGAGAAATATCAACAGAAATAATACCCCAGATGGTAACCAGTCCACCCCCAGTCATGATAGGGCAAGCAGGTCATAGGATTCTGAGGAGCTTGCATCTTCATGTACTCCACTACTGACGTCACATAAACAAGAACAGAAAAACGAAAGGAACGTCACGAACCCAGCTACAGTGAACATGAAATACTTGTTAAAGGCTGGTAAACTCAAACACATCCTTGATATGTTGGAGAAGTATAACATCAAGACAGCGGCATTACAAGAGACTCGGTTCCCAGATGAGGATTTATTGGAATCCCAAGGATACCCGATCAATAGAGGAAAACCAGGTGAAAGAGCGATGAAGACAGTTCCACAGCTGGGTACTGGCTTTGCTGTACATCATAGAATGGTCGACCATAATTTAGAATTCACATCCTCCAATGGCAGAACCTCCTCGTTATCCTTGAGGTCCCGCAAGAGATCATACACTATAGTTAACTTCCATGCACCTACAAAAGACGCCAACAGGAAAGATCTGGAAGCAGTAGAATACTACTGGAACACCCTTGAAGAGGATTTCAACGCACAAGTTGGCAAGGAAAAGAAGTACTGCAGGATAGTAGACAGTTAACCAGCCCACAAGAGGACCAACAGAAATGGCCAGAGCCTCATAGACCTATGTGACAACTACAACCTCGTCCTAAAATCAACTGCGTTCAAGCGACTTTGCCTGGCAACCAGCAAGTTATGTTCCATCGGCACACAGATATCGGCGGCACCGTTTGCGGTGGTGCCAAGAGCACAGGGACAGCAACAAAGAGAAGTGGGATCGCTTGTATCTTCTTAGATACCACCAGATCAGAAATAGACATAGCTGGCTGGCATAATTTTTCGACATCTTTCTTTCTCTATATATTTCTCTTGGACTCAAAGTTTGATTAGTTTCAAGTTGTGAACACTTAGGTGAAACGTAACCCTCGAGCAAAGGCAATTTTCGCAGTAATTTTGCACAATTTTGTTAATATGGGAAGGAATCGTTACGTAAGGGGTACTACACATAATTTGTATGAATTGAACGAAATAATAACAGACATTGACAGGATGTCTGAGAATAAACGACTTTTTTTTTGTATTCCTATTGCTTGGTATTCTCTATCGCTGAGCCGCTGAGCTCGTGTACTGTAAGGAAGCAACGTTAGTGGGAAATTCGATTCCGCGCTAGCAAGGTTTCATACGTTCTCAAGATAAGGATCATCGGATTCTAACGAAAGCAGTGACTTGAGGTTAAGTGACTTACTATAGCCAGGATGAGTACGTTATTCTGGAACTTGCAGGTCGCCTGTTAAATTAACTTAAAAAAGGGATAATGCCACGATTAACAACATGCAATCTAACTTTTCTCACTTGTGGATTTACAGGTAACCATTCTTTTGTAGCACTACGGAAAATTTTACTTCATTTAATGTCATCTACAGCAGCAAGACAGAGACCCAGATTGAGGCGTTCATCTATAAAGTAGTTATATTTCGTCGAACTGACCTCCCAACGCAAGAACACCACAAAACAAGCCGGCCGGAGTGGCCGAGCGGTTAAAGGCGCTACAGTCTGGAACCGCACGACCGCTACGGTCGCAGGTTCGAATCCTGCCTCGGGCATGGATGTGTGTGATGTCCTTAGGTTAGTTAGGTTTAAGTAGTTCTAAGTTCTAGGGGACTTATGACCACAGCAGTTGAGTCCCATAGTGCTCAGAGCCATTTGAACCATTTTTGAACCACAAAACAAGTGAATAAAATGTCGAGTAGCCACCGTATCGAAGCGACTTAACTTATCTGACCTGAAAATAATTTACTTGTCAAAAACGTTGTTTTTTATGTGCACCTACTACGAGCAGAATTGATTTCTCGATTGAAAAAACTGCCTTGGAGTAGCTATAAGAACATTTAGTTCAAGTAGTTCCACATAGGCAATGGAGTACGCCTTACGTTTTCTCTTTCCTACGATTTGATAAAAGTGATGCTTCAGCTAGTTAAATTATCAAAAGGTTTGAATCTGAAATGAAGATATACGAGTATTTACACTAAATTTGTAATTATTATTGTAGTTCAAAACTGACTAAACCTTCCACAGGTCAACTAACTAATGATCTGCTGCTCTGAGCATGCTCATAAGAAGATCGATTCCTTAACGCACGTTTAAAAATGGTGTAAGAAGTACAATATTTACTATGTGAATGAAGTACCGACATACGAGATAAATTCCATTCATAAGCGGAGCAAGATCCACCATACAATGGCTGTAGCCATTAGTGTCAGTCTGATACATATTCGACAAGAAGACATGGGAAACTACACTGCTCCAATGTAACACTCCAGGTCGTCAAGAAAAAGTATACATAGACTTGTGTTACTCAGCAGTCAAATAGAGAGGAGCCGTATATGCCTATCGTTCTCACATCCTCGATGCGAAGATAGTACTGCATTCATGCAAAACTCTCTCTCCCTCTTTTAGTGCATCTTTCTGCAACAACACTCATTGTCACTTTAGTTCATACCATTTTCACGATTCTGTCCACAGCAGTGCCAAATACTACACATCAGACAGATGTCTGAACATCACATCCTGTTTCCAGTGACCACTTTCTGGCCAGCACTGTCTGCCTGTTCGCAACCACAACAACAACGACGCTCCAACTGACTGCCACACACCAACTGACACTTCCTTGCTTTTAAAACAAACCTGCCAAAAGGAAACCCACCATGTCCTCGCCATTCATTGGCTCAGCCAAACACTCCTCTAGAAAGGCCACAGGCAAAGAACTAAGTATAGCCGATTTAGCAGAGAAAATACGAAATCGACCGATGCGTTACCGATACAAAAGCAAATGTTCGTGCCAATAATCCACATTTAAATAAACGAAACATATGGAAGAAGGCCGACTAAAGCAGACACTTTTAAAACTTAAATCAGTTTTACACCACTTGTTCCCACTTGTCTGCTAGGACTTCTATTTGAGCTGTCTAATGTACTTCATAGCCTGTGTGCCAGGTGAGGAACGAGCTTCAACAATTTCTCACACAGCTACATGAAGTAAGAGAGACATGTAATGCGCTTGCAAAGCTGCACAAATAATGTGATGAAACTCGTTCATTTTTTTTTTTTTACAACCAACATAGTACAGTTTAATAGGACAAGGCCGTCAGTCTGACAGCGTGCATTCGCATTGTAAAGTTTACAGCATGGCACATACTTACAAAGATACGTATCACTTTGAAACACTTAAGGTGATTAGTTAAATCTACATGAACAATTATGCAGCAAAAGATAAGCTCTGTAGGAATATGTAACACTCTACAGCGTTCAAGGGTTCAGAATACTGTGTCTTTCTGTAGGTTTCCTATAAATACACTCCTGGAAACGGAAAAAAGAACACATTGACACCGGTGTGTCAGACCCACCATACTTGCTCCGGACACTGCGAGAGGGCTGTACAAGCAATGATCACACGCACGGCACAGCGGACACACCAGGAACCGCGGTGTTGGCCGTCGAATGGCGCTAGCTGCGCAGCATTTGTGCACCGCCGCCGTCAGTGTCAGCCAGTTTGCCGTGGCATACGGAGCTCCATCGCAGTCTTTAACACTGGTAGCATGCCGCGACAGCGTGGACGTGAACCGTATGTGCAGTTGACGGACTTTGAGCGAGGGCGTATAGTGGGCATGCGGGAGGCCGGGTGGACGTACCGCCGAATTGCTCAACACGTGGGGCGTGAGGTCTCCACAGTACATCGATGTTGTCGCCAGTGGTCGGCGGAAGGTGCACGTGCCCATCGACCTGGGACCGGACCGCAGCGACGCACGGATGCACGCCAAGACCGTAGGACCCTACGCAGTGCCGTAGGGGACCGCACCGCCACTTCCCAGCAAATTAGGGACACTGTTGCTCCTGGGGTATCGGCGAGGACCATTCGCAACCGTCTCCATGAAGCTGGGCTACGGTCCCGCACACCGTTAGGCCGTCTTCCGCTCACGCCCCAACTTCGTGCAGTCCGCCTCCAGTGGTGTCGCGACAGGCGTGAATGGAGGGACGAATGGAGACGTGTCGTCTTCAGCGATGAGAGTCGCTTCTGCCTTGGTGCCAATGATGGTCGTATGCGTGTTTGGCGCCGTGCAGGTGAGCGCCACAATCAGGACTGCATACGACCGAGGCACACAGGGCCAACACCCGGCATCATGGTGTGGGGAGCGATCTCCTACACTGGCCGTACACCACTGGTGATCGTCGAGGGGACACTGAATAGTGCACGGTACATCCAAACCGTCATCGAACCCATCGTTCTACCATTCCTAGACCGGCAAGGGAACTTGCTGTTCCAACAGGACAATGCACGTCCGCATGTATCCCGTGCCACCCAACGTACTCTAGAAGGTGTAAGTCAACTACCCTGGCCAGCAAGATCTCCGGATCTGTCCCCCATTGAGCATGTTTGGGACTGGATAAAGCGTCGTCTCAGGCGGTCTGCACGTCCAGCACGAACGCTGGTCCAACTGAGGCGCCAGGTGGAAATGGCATGGCAAGCCGTTCCACAGGACTACATCCAGCATCTCCACGATCGTCTCCATGGCAGAATAGCAGCCTGCATTGCTGCGAAAGGTGGATATACACTGTACTAGTGCCGACATTGTGCATGCTCTGTTGCCTGTGTCTATGTGCCTGTGGTTCTGTCAGTGTGATCATGTGATGTATCTGACCCCAGGAATGTGTCAATAAAGTTTCCCCTTCCTGGGACAATGAATTCACGGTGTTCTTATTTCAATTTCCAGGAGTGTATCTTAAAGCACTGTGAACGTGTTTCTCCATTTCATCTAATTAAAAGTATAATAAGCAGTAACCTACTCATTATCCTCTTCTTGGAAACCATAGTCTTTCAGTTAAATTGTCATAATGTGTTAGGGAACATCTAGGATGGTTGCGTTAAGCAGTTTTCTCGAATACACCAAAGTTCTATAGTCTCAATTACTATTAAGATAATGGCTATATTAAGATATGCATCATATGTATACATACACTGGTATCAAACAAGTTGACGACTGGTGTCGTCAGTCTGCATATGATCGTAATCTTACTGAGTTCAGTGATGAACTGGCAGCTGAACCCAGCATATTCACCTTTTATACTGTGATATTACTTTTTTAAACTTGTATACACTGCTGAAAATAATTTAACTATATCAACAGTGATTACTAAATAGTTTACTCAGTCATGTGAGAATAGTTAAAGGGGAAAGACATCAAGATACCTAACAGCAATCCCTGCTGTCAGTCAATGTAAGTGCTAGCACTCATGACGACGACGACGACGACGACGACGACGACGACGATGGTTAATATAGGTAAATAAGTATATACGCTGAAGTAATCATAGTTTTTTGGCATTGCAGGGGAGACAGTCATCACATCAGTCACATGATGTGGCAATTATGTTGTTTAATGTTAGCTATAGTTTCAATAAAACAGCATTGTAAATGTGTAGCCGGCCGAAGTGGCCGTACGGTTCTAGGCGCTGCAGTCTGGAACCGCGAAACCGCTACGATCGCAGGTTCGAATCCTGCCTCGGGCATGGATGTGTGTGACGTCCTTAGGTTAGTTAGGTTGAAATAGTTCTAAGTTCTAAGGGACTGATGACCACAGCAGTTAAGTCCCATAGTGCTCAGAGCCATTTGAACCATTTATCTGCGATAAATTTCACACCGTTTTTGTATCGGCGGAAGAAGGAAACGTCGGCAAGTTGCAAAATGGCTATGCACTTCGCAGGAACAGTATTCTTGATGAATTGAGCGCCTTCAGGAACTTTAGAGCTGTATAGATCGTCATCCGTTTTGGCTGCCCAGGAGTCAACCAAAAGAAAGGGTTCAGTTTTTTCTCGTATTACTTGTTCTAGGAAGACTTTTAAATCCCTCTTCCTCATATTAGCAGATGTGCTGGAAAACGCCTTGATGTTCGGTAAATTTATATTCATATTAGCAGGAAAATGGGCTGAGTAACACGTAACTCACGACTTATTTCCTGCAGAATTTTTGGGTTTGACGAATGACATTTTTTAGACTGTGTTCAAAGTTTTGTAACACAATCTTGGTCTTTATTGTCCTTTTCTGTAGCAACACTGTTGTAATTTTCGGGCGCGGTGCCATATCAGTTGCCAATCCAGGACGACACAGACGGGGAGGATCAACATTTCTATCTATTTCTCATGGTTGATTACCCCAATGTTGTACACATTAGGCAGAATCCTCCTGGAAACTTCTCTCGTTTTCTTGGAGGAGATGGCTGATAAGACGAACAGCTACTTCCCTGCAAATTCGCCGCTGGTTATCTCTCACTGCTATGGCACTATTATTTTCTTCATCTGATGCCTCTTCATCTACTAAAAGTGTAATAACCACTGCTTCTGTCAACTGCTGGTTTATCTGTTCATAAATAACTCGCTCTTCTCTCGTAGTTAAATCTTCTGCAACACCTAAGTACTTCACCAACAGTTTCACGGTTACTGCCTATCTCACTGTCCAGGGTGAAACACTTACTAACTCTGTAAACACACTTCCACTGCTTGCAGAGCGATACGTAAATGAAGGGCTGTAGTAGAGAGGGGAAACCTTTCTTTTTCTCGTCAGTAACAAAACAAAAATAGTTTTAATTTATTCTCCGCGACAACTACAGTGACCTTCCTTATGAGAAGCAGACGCATCAGCATTCCGAAGCCTGACACACATGCAGGCCCAGACACAGAGGAATAGGTGAAGGCGGGGAGAAAGTGTGCGGCGCTCGGCGGATCGTAGCGACGAGGTCAACACGGCCACGACGCATCCTTGTGCGCTCCGGCGCTCACCGCTGCTAATAAGGATCCCATCCACTGGCTTTTGCTGAGCCTTTATTCCTGTCCGGAAGCAAACTTAACCGGCGGGAAACCAAACGCCCTTGGAGTGTACCTTCAACTACAAGTATGAAATCTGCAAATTAATCCTGCTAGTAATGTTAATATTTTTCGTTTCAAGCAAATACATTTTTAATTATTTCATTAGTGTTCTCAGAACTGAATGTCTCATCGACGACGAGGTCACTAGAGGCCGATATTGACTTGATACTGCGCAAGGATTTGGAAAGCTACCGTCCGTGGCGTTGTTGAAGGTATCGTCCCGTATCCGGCTTGGGTAACTTCATAAAGCAGCACGAACCCTAAGCAGGATATCCACATCACGGATTTAGTCCTGCCTCGTGTCCAATAAGCACTTATCTGTTCAGTATTCCTTCAGTTTCGAAACCCATGTGACTCGCTACCACATCAACGATCATTAACGAAATTTCCGACTGGACTAAGGATTTCTCGGTAGGGATCATGCAGCGTGTTATCCTGGATGGGGAATCAAGGACAGACGCGGAAGATGCTTCGGGCGTGAGGAATTTAGAAATATACTACAACCTCCTATGTAGTTCACCTGTAACGCCGGCAAAGAAAACATTAGACTGTCAGTGCGCACACAGCCTGTGTTGGGCCCTTGCTCTTCATTATGCATACTGATGATCTGCCAGACAATATTAATAGCAACTTCCGACTTTTTGCTGACGATACAGTTAGTTATAATAAAGTACTGTCTACAAAGAGCTGCGCAAATATTCAGTCAGCTCTTGATAAGATTTAGAAATGGTGCAAACGTTGATCGCTTGCGTTAAATATACACAAATTTAAAATTTTGTCATTCACAAGACGAAAAGTTGTGGTATTCTATCACTAACATATCGATCAGTACGCAAAATTGTTGCTTCTCTAACTATAGTATGAATTAGTCACAACAGATATCTGTCACGTCATGTCTAGTGTAATAATTTTAAGGGATATAAACTGGAATGATGATAACATAGGTTTAGCCGTGCGTAAGCATGTAGTATAGTTCGGTTCACTGACAGGATACTAAGAATACTCAAGAGCTTGGGATCTATACCGAATATTACTAACACTGGATACTAAATGTATAAAATAAAAAACGGAAGAACAGGCAGCACGAATGATCACAGGTGTTACGGAGATGCTGACAAACATGAAGGAGCGGACGCTTGAATGTAGGAGCCAATGGCTTGCCAAAATTCAACAGCATTTACTGAGGAATTTTGGAATATACTACCACCCCCTATGTAATTCACCTGTAGAGACCGCAAAGACAACATTAGACTGTCAGTGCGCAGACAGGCATTTAAGAAATAATTGTTCAAACCTTCCATATGCAATAAAAGAAGTGGTACGGAAGGAAGTGTATCTTCTGATATACAGATTAGAGGCTCGCAAATACAGATGTGGGGATAAATGTGATTTGTGGTTCCTTATTTGACGTTTTCATCCACTTTATATTTAGGAAAAGCTGCAGTTAAAAGCCTAAAATGTTAGGATATTAACAAGAATTCCCTCCTTAAATAATTTTATGAAGACAAACAAACTATAACCAGTGGATCACTCATCCGAGTTTCATCAAGAGTGTGACATTGTAGTGCCTGTGTCGATGGTCTAAGTGTATGACAGACAACAGAACGACGTGAAGCCACTAATAATAATAATTTCGTGTGGCCTGACGGCCTGGTGCAAGTAATTCAATTGGACGCCATTTCGGCAACTTGTGAGTTCCTAATATCCCGATGAAATGGGACTAACATTTTAACGTGGAATCTCAACCACGTGTCGTTCCTGGTGAAGCCACTGAACGACTGCCATATTCAACTGAACAAAAAAATAGCAGAACAATTCGCTTCAAGTCAAAGAGATGCACGTTTCACTCGAGGAGCACTACATTTGGTAAAAAGTGTCCGTACATGTCTTGCTTTAGACATAGTACCGTCAGAAAATAAATAGTATATATAAGAAGTAGAAGCAGCACGAAGAAGGGTCCGTGGGAAATTAAATGAGACATTTACGAAATTTACAATCTTCAAACATTGTCAAATGGTTTAATGCCCAGGCTTCTAACAATTCGCTCCATACGCTTTAGGCTCTAATAAACACATCAATGTGAACGTCTTCAAACATCACAGTCAGACAGAAACATAGAGGAACGCCCGCAGTTGGAATGTGATCGGAATGGACAATTATTTTGACGTATAGAGACCACCTAGCACTGGCAAAGTCCTGCAGAGAAAATGGGTATCTTTGATTGCAACACTCATATCTACACACCATCCTCACTACCACCACTTTGAGAGCGAGAGATGTTACTTGTTTTCAGTGGACAACCAGTTCCCCTTGGACGTAAGACTTTTGTCCAAAATGGTTCAAAAGGCTCTGAGCACTATGGGACTCAACTGCTGAGGTCATTAGTCCCCTAGAACTTAGAACTAGTTAAACCTAACTAACCTAAGGACATCACAAACATCCATGCCCGGGGCAGGATTCGAACCTGGGACCGTAGCGGTCTTGCGGTTCCAGACTGCAGCGCCTTTAACCGCACGGCCACTTCGGCCGGCAAGACTTTTGTCGGTGTGTCTCCAACTTGAAAAATATTGGAAAATTTGGTTGTGATTGATTGTTGTTTCTCTACCAACACCCTTACGTCTATATGAAATGATGATAAATATCAGTACTGAGGCCTTTGTTAAGGCTGTGGATTGAATAGTCACATAGTCATCATTGGGTGTTACTAATGGTAGCCAGAATGATTGCCGTACTGTAGTCGTGGGAACCTTTTTGCCCTTTGTTTTCTTTTGCAGTCTGTAAGTATATTAGTTGAGAGGGTTCCACTTCAGTTCCAAGTTTCACCAAAAGATTCACTAAACAAAGGCAAACAGTGTGATGGGTTTTCCAATATGAATCCTCCTCCCTCCTTATTTGAACAAACCATGTCGAAAAGAGATTGAGATCTGTGACTGGCATTCATTTTGTGATGCTTAGAAATGTAGCTCATCTTAGATACAAAGCTATGAACGTTCGTGACGAGTTTCACACAATTTATCAGAGGTGATGACTTTTGGGATCCGATACCTCTTTGTCGCTAGACCTAGAGAGTTGCCGTACCAACAGAATAACGAACACAGTGGACTTTACCCATTACTTCTATAACGCAAGAAAACATTCTATAATAAGCTGAAACGATAGGGAGCTGCAAGACGTGATTCAGACCCTGTATGTGTGATACAGACGATTGAGAGCGGCAAAATTTGCAAATTTCAGACGGCTATTGACATATATATGATAGATAATTAAAAACTGGCTGACAGGTGTAACCAGTGCTCAGTTTCGTTAAACCATTCTTAGTATTGCAACAAACAATTAAATGAAATTAAATGAAAATGACTGTTGACACAAACGAGAAGTTCAAGCTTATTACGGTCTTTGCGAAGTAAGTTATTACTCAATTTGAATTGCTGATGTAGAGAACATCGGCTACAGATATGCATTTTCCCACGCTTGTAACGATCAATACTGGTCCAGGCCTGTCCGTAGTTGGTGGGAAATTAGCCAACACAACTGGAACTGACAGTGTGATTTGAAACCATTACTTTCAATGACTGGTCGATTCCGAACGTATACTTACAGTCCCTCGTCGCAAACCTAGAACCATATACGAAAGACACTTCAACTGATTTTGTATTGTTTCATTAAATATTTGCAGTAGGAAAGTAGAATATACTTCAGAGTCGACTGCATGTTACTGCTGCTAAAGAAAGAAAAAGAAAAAAAGATTTTTACATAGCACTAGTAGAGGATAACCAGTTATTTCCGGAACAAGCGACAAGATTATCATCAACACTGTTAACAGACTAATGCCGTAACATAAGCACTAAATTACCCCGATCGTAGTTTCCGATCAGAATTAACTTCAGATAATGGTTACTGCTGCACGTTTAATGTAACCGGTCTTGTACTACTCCTAAGTTTTTATAATTATCAATGGTAATACAATGCGCTTGATTCTGTCATAAAATATTTAGGATATAACACATATTTTCAGTAGGGAGGTGCTGAGATCGTGCACGGCTTTGGTGTATTCGATACAAACAAATCAAGAATGAATGACTCACTGTACGAAATCATTAGGAACGGAACCATTGCAGGGTCAAATACATACAGGGAATTTGACGAAATCGCTATTCTCTGTGTGAGTCAAATCAGGAAGACACTCCTGTGTGAGTTCCGCGTTCACGTCTGTAATTCCCTGCTGACAAAGCAGATATCCCGGTGTAGAGTAACGCTCGCAGGGAAGGAGCTTTTGTCTCGGTGATGAGTCAGATAAATCCCACCTGACAGGCTGCCAAGCCCGTCCGTAACACCAAAACGTACTTTCGTTCTTCCACAATTTTAAGAAATTTTTCATATTTTCTGTGTTTTCTCCTATTGTAAGTACACTGATATGCCAAAACATTATGACGACTGCCCATGGCGACGTTGGGTGCCACCTGGTGACGTTACAAGCATGTGACGCGGTAAAAAAACACTAAAAGTGGAGCATACGTGGACGGGGCATCACCCTAGTGAAGACATGGGCTGCAGATGGGCCATATCATTTAGATAAGCGCCTTTGACAAAGGGTATGTTATTATTGCTTACAGTCTGTGAACGAGTATCTCGAAAACGATGAAGCTAGTAGAATGTTCACGTGCTAATGTTGTGAGCATTTACAGAAAGAGGTAGAACGACAGTGGAACCACCACATCCTTTTTACAGCCCTCAGACGGTAGACTGATGGAGGAAGTCCATCAGTTCAAATGGTTCAAATGGCTCTGAGCACTATTGGACTTAACTTCTGAGGTCATCAGTCCCCTAGAACTTAGAACTACTTAAACCTAACTAACCTAAGGACATCACACACATTCATGCCCGAGGCAGGATTCGAACCTGCGACCGTAGCGGTCGCGCGGTTCCAGACTGAAGCGCCTAGACCCGTTCGGACACAGCGGCCGGCTCATTGTGCATTCAAATCTTAATATTTATTTTAAGCTTCATACTTAAGTTGCAAGTGCATCACTCTGAAACACTTGAGGCAGTCAGTGAAAGCTATGGGAAACATCACATAACTATTGTATCAGTTATTTAAGAAACAGGTAACAGTAAACTGTATTTAAACTTCGATGCCTGTATGTAGGCTTTTTGTAAATTTCAAAAAACAACCTTTTCACGTTTAAGCCTCTTGAACAGGTGAAAAGCATTAACAGTCACCTACTCCTTCACGCTGAATCCTTAGTCGTCTAGCAGCAGCAGTGAGACATTTTCAGGAATAGTTAGATCCAGAAAATTTACGATGCCTTTGCTTAGTAGATTTCTTGAAAACACCACCGTTGTACAGTCATCATTCTCCGTTAGCAACAAGTTAATTGAGAAATTGAAATTATGCACAGAGCCTTAAGTGTTCTGAACTCAAGGTATACTTTCATTGCCATTACTTAAATTAACAACTGGTACTATAAGCCTATATTTATTTGGTTTACCATCAAGTATCATAACCTTGTTGGTTTACGACCGTCAACCATCACAGATGAGGTGCGCTTCGTAATTGTTAACATCACGAGCAGTTCAATGACGGCTAATACAAGGCTGCTCCCAAAGTAATGGAAAAAAACACTTTCCATAAAATTGGGGGTAACTTCCGCACGAAGAAACTTGCTATTTCGACACCTTCAGAAACTGCAACGGAATGAGACAGAGCACTTCAGTGGTGTACGAGAAAGTAATTGTATCCAACCTAATTTCTGGAGGATGTTGAGCGGATACTACAGCACACAAAAAATATTAGATGACTTCATGAAAATTTAAACATTCTAAAATACTTGGAAACATTCCACGTCCACAGGAATGTCACTGTGTGTTCATTACTGTAGCTGAACACTATAAATGTTATCACTTGTTACAACGCAGAGTGACAGTCACGTCACAATATAGAAACTGACTGTAAACTTTGATCCACAGTTTTGAGTAATAGTTGAGTAAGGTCACAGCTGGATCTGAGCTGAGACGATGCTGTCATTACAGGGGCTAATTACAGAGTGGGCAGTTTGGCGCATCACTTAGGGTGAGGAAGCTTGATGCATCGACGGCGAATGGAAACTCTTGAGGTCGTGTCTACGCCGACGTCTCTCAGTCGTTGCTGCGTCTGGAAGCGAATGTTTTTAGCTTGTTGTGCCACAATGAGGTACCATCTGTAACCAAGGACCTCACTCTCGGACTACAGCACACACTGTCCAATGGCTTCGCTGTTTACACGACCTCAAACGTGGCTTAACATAGTCTACAGAAATGTATGACGCAAGAGGAGTTTTTCGGCTGTTGTACCCCATTCTTTTTAACTCCCTACGTACAGTCGTTGTGCTTGTTGGGCTGCTGACAGCATTTTGGAACTCACTAGTGATACCTTCTACTAATATCATTCGAGTTTTTAGAACCAACCTCTGCAATGCTCGGTGGTCTCTGTCCGTCAGAACATGAGGTCTGCTTTTTCTTAATTTAGCTGTGGTTGCTACTTTCCACTTCCACTTACCAATCACATGAACAACAGTCGACTTGAGAAGCTTTATAGATTGTCGAAACGCCCGTGGTGCATTTGTTACGCAGGTGACATCATATGACTAGTGCACGTTTGAAGTCACCGAGCGATCCTGACCAACCCATTCTTCTGTTACTGCCTCTTTACTGACAACTCAACTCTCCCTGATCGCTTTTATACTAGCGGATCCACCTCTCTTGATATCTAGTGATCAATTCCGTATTATATATGGCTTTCCGGGTACTTTTGATCTGCTGGCACAACTTCAACATGTTGCGCTTTCTGCGGTTCCAAGACATTCTACATAATACTAAGTAAATATAATACGACATTCGGAACCTCACTTCCTTGCTGTATAAGCGTACTCCGTGACGATTTCGTGGAGTCTGAACTACAACATGGTACTCTACTCTTCTTCCTAAGCCGGCCGCGGTGGTCTAGCGGTTCTAGGCGCTCAGTCCGGAACCGCGGGACTGCTACGGTCGCAGGTTCGAATCCTGCCTCGGACATGGATGTGTGTGATGTCCTTAGGTTAGTTAGGTTTAAGTAGTTCTAAGTCCTAGGGGACTGATGACCACAGATGTTAAGTCCCATAGTGCTCAGAGCCATTTGAACCATTTTTTTTTCTTCTTCCTACGGACAATATTAAAATCGCAGTAACTTTTACGGTGGATAGGCATGTCACGCTACTACTCTCTCCACTCACATTAATGCGACCACCTGTCAAATGCCTGAACAACAACGTTTTATAGCACGGTGCGCTGCGAGACGTATAGGAAGTGAGTCACTGTGGTTATGGAAGGTACCGAGAGAGATTCGCAGCCTTGCGACGCCTGTGCTGTGGTCAGCTGTCCAAGGTTTCTCGGTAGATGATCCATGGGGCGCAGAGCCCGATGGCGAAGGTCCCACAGATTCAAATGGCTCTGAGCACTATGGGACTTAACATCTGAGGTCATCAGTCCCCAAGAACGTAGAACTACTTAAACCTAACTAACCTAAGGACATCACACACATCCATGTCCGAGGCAGGATTCGAACCTGCGACCGTAGCAGTCGCACGGATCCAGACTGAAGCGCCTAGAACCGCTCGGCCACCGCGGCAGGCCTCCCACAGATTCACGACTGGATTTATATGCGGGGAGTTCGGTGGCCAGGTGTGCGGTGTACGGTAAACTCATTCCGGTGCTCTTCGAACCACGAAGTACACTGCGACCTGAGTGACACGTTAAACTGTCCTGCTGGTGGACGCCATCGTGCAAAGGAAAAACAAACTGCTTGTAGGGATGGACGTGGTCCTCAAGGATGCGTAGTTCTGCCTTTCGGAATGACAAGATCACCCAAGAAGTTTCACGAAATCATTACCCAGACCCTAAGCTCCCTTCTCCGGCCTGGACCCTTCCGACGCTTGTTGCAGTGCGTTTGTTTTCAAACGTTTTATGCCATGCACTATCATGGCCGTCTGTCATCTGGAAAGACCACCTGTCTTCAGTCAGTGGACGTCCAGCTGCGGTACTGTTGTGCAGATTGCAGCCTTCGTCGGCTTGGGTGCACGAACTGCGCTCCTGCTGCGGAGGACCACATGCAGCAACGCTTGCTGAATGATCGTTGAGGAGACACTGTTGCCAGCCCCTTCGTTCATCTGGGCGGTCAGTTGCTCAACAGTTGCATGTCTATTCGCCCGTAACGTAGCAGTCATTCACCCCTGTCATCTGTGGCCCGTGATGAACCACAGTTGCCTCGGCGCCTGTCTTGGATAGCGCCATATGGCACGCACGGTATACGTTAACCACGGCGGCACACGAACAGTTTACTAACTTTGTCGTTTAGGAAATGCTTCGACCCTTTTCCCGAAAGCCAGTGATTATACTCTTTTGGACGTCACATAAATCGCTCTGGGGGACGTGGAAGACAGTGATGTCGTTCTCATAAAGCGGAACCTATATGACAACGTCTGTACTGTTTTCCACGTCCCCCGGCACATCTTATACAGGGTGTTACAAAAAGGTACGGCCAAAATTTCAGGAAACATTCCTCACACACAAATAAAGAAAAGATGTTATGTGAACATGTGTCCGGAAATGCTTAATTTCCTTGTTAGAGCTCATTTTAGTTTCGTCAGTATGTTCTTCCATCTACGCTCAATGGAGCACGTTATCATGATTTCATACGGGATACTCTACCTGTGCTGCTAGAACATGTGCCTTTACAAGTACGACACAACATGTGGTTCATGCACGATGGAGCTCCTGCACATTTCAGTCGAAGCGTTCGTACGCTTCTCAACAACAGATTCGGTGACCGATGGATTGGTAGAGGTGGACCAATTCCATGGCCTTCACGCTCTCCTGACCTCAACCCTCTTGACTTTCATTTATGGGGGCATTTGAAAGCTCTTGTCTACGCCACCCCCGTACCAAATATAGAGACTCTTCGTGCTCGTATTGTGGACGGCTGTGATACAATACGCCATTCTCCAGGGCTGCATCAGCGCATCAGGGTTTCCATGCGACGGAGGGTGGATGCATTTATCCTCGCTAACGGAGGACAATTCGAACATTTCCTGTAACAAGGTGTTTGAAGTCACGCTGGTACATTCTGTTGCTGTCTGTTTTCAGTCCATGAGTAATGTGATTTGAAGAGAAGTAATAAAATGAGCTCTAACATGGAAAGTAAGCGTTTCCGGACACATTTCCACATAACATATTTTCTTTCTTTGTGTGTGAGGAATGTTTCCTGAAAGTTTGGCAGTACCTTTTTGTAACACCCTGTATACTCTCCATTGCTAGTGTTGCGACCTCACATCTGCGAGTGGTTACTGCACGTCGTTGTCGAGCATACGTGGTGGTCACATGAATGTGACTGAACCATGTAGCTACCGCTGTCACTTCCCAGCATTATTCATGGGTTTTGGTGACTGTTGACTCCTAGTCACTATGAAACCAAGCGGATAACTGTATCTGTCGCTAGAGTGTAATCGGATGGACGTTTTAGACACTTTAAATTAAGAACTTTAGTATTAGTAGCGGCAGACATGTTGTCACGTGATGTCTCACCTGAATGAAAAAATACATAAATAAATGAAAATAAAATAAATAAAAAAATTGGCGTGATAGGTTGCCGCCGTTGGAGAAGACCAGTGAGACCTGAAAGTGTAGCAGTGGCTATAGTTGATGTTCATTGTTCGTTCTGGACACATCCAACTGACCGAAATGGAAATGTAGGTGACGCACAGTAGCGACTTTCAAATCCCCAATCTGGACATCCAGATTTAGGGTTTCTTTAAAGCGAATGGTAGCGTGGTTCCTTTTGAACTAGTATGGTCACTTTCCTTCCTCAGCGTTGCCTAATCCGACCTTGTGTTCAGTGTCTAATTGTCTTGTCGGCGACAACGTTTTATACTCTTAATGATCTTACTTCCTTTATTTGGCGCACCCTCCGTAAGAAATCACTAGACAAGCTAAATATTTTACCGCTGTTTTGAGAGACTAGTGGTAATATACACTAGGAATGTGTTTTTTCCTTAATTTGTAATCATAGTGTCCGTCGTATTCGAGAGTAACATTTTCTGATGCATAACAGTATCAGGGAGTCTCCGTCTCTGGCATTCGTGAACTAACCGAGAAAATAACGAATATCTATACGCCTCTGAGCACAGTTTAATCTGTTTGATCTAGTTCTCACGATCTGTAAGCGAGCGAGATGCATGATGGTGGCAGCAGCGTTAGAGTACAATTTTCCTCGGATACCGGTTCTGCAAATTTACGCAACGTTGCATTTACGATGGGATGTTAAACCATAATCTCCCTCTCACTCCACTCCCCCCCCCCCTTTTACGTCACTTTCTTTGGGCGCAACTGCATCTCGTATAAGATTTCCTTTGCAGATACAGAGCTCTTTGTCAAATCTCTTCCATCAGATATGATCGTCCCTTTTGCTCTCTATAATAAACATTTATTTTCATTTTCATACCATTTCATAACAGCTAAATATTTTAGCGATGCCACATATGCGTTAATTTGCATTTGCCCGCGTTTATTGAGAGCTGCCTTTCAATATACTGAATGGAAATTATGTCCAATACTTGCACCATTTCGTTACGATGATGTCCTGCAAACGACAGTGTAGTTGATAAGTCTCATCGTGCTGCTGTTGCTGTCTCGATGGCTCCTTTGTTTATACTGACGGCGTTATGGGTCCTGTTATGGTTCTTTTGGTTATATAGCCTGTGTTTTTTTTCGTTTCTCTCGAGTATTCGCCATTCATTGTAACATAGTGAGTTTTATTACTCAAACATTAATCGAGAAAATCGCATATCTGTGAATATATCTTGATTGTTAATTAACACCATACTTTCGTCTTGATGATAAATATTTTTTTAATCAGTTACATGTCTTGGGTTCATGCCATTTTCGAAGGACTCTACATTAACAAGAATAGGACTAGCAGTGTCGAACAAGACAGCAGTTTTTTGATTCAAGTGAATGATAAGTTTGAACTTGTGAATGTTAACATGTATGCAGTCTGGTTACTCTCTATTCTTGTTGTTGTATAAAACTTTCAAAGTGACCAATGGCTGAAACACGTAAAGAAAAGAGATTTAATAAAAGAATTGTGGTCGCGAAAAGACAAGTGTATCACGTAAGTGCAAGCATGACCGTAGCATCTCATGTTAATTTTATTGTGCAACATCCAAAGCGTTTGGTAAATTTAATGGTTACTCTTCTTTGAGTTCTTCTTGTTGACGAAAACCGAGAGCAACCTTCGTCGCTACTGCGGCCGCACCATTATACGTCCGCAGTCAGAGGGCCAAGGGACATGGCAAGAGGAAAGTACCCTGTGCTCATGTGTAAGCCGGCCAGAGTGGCCGAGTGGTTCTAGGCGCCTAGAACCGCGCGACCGCTACGGTCGCAGGTTCGAATCCTGCCTCGGGCATGGGTGTGTGTGATGTCCTTAGGTTAGTTAGGTTTAAGTAGTTCTAAGTTCTAGAGGACTGATGACCTCAGATGTTAAGTCCCATAGTGCTCAGTGCCATTTTTTTGGTCATGTGTAACTTGACCAATGAAGTCCTTGCGGCAAACATTAGCCGTCTCATTGTTAGTGTGTTAAGTGAACCAATGTTGGTAATTCACCCTGTAGCGTCGGCGCCAGCTGCTTGCCTACAAGCTGCTGTAACTTCTGCTGGCGCGGGAATAGTGCTGTGTGACATGCTGAAGCTAGTAAGCCAGCCATCGACGCAGTGTCATACCGGGTGCAGATGTAACACGCCGTTACAGTATTTACTCGTCCAGCTATCAAGATCGTATGGAATGCGAAGGACTGTGTATCAGGTCAGGTGCAATCTCCGTACGTCGCCCCCAAACATTTTTTGCAGACACATCAGCAATCAGGAACTGTTTGGCACCCACTGGCATACAGTCTCCAAGGGACTGACCGGTTCCCCTAGCCGCGAGGAAGTTTAACGCGTTAATAATCAGTGGCAGACTCCATTAGTGGTGTGCAGCGATACGGCCCACAATTAGCGAACGCGGGGAGGGAGTTGCGTAAGCGGGGATGTCGCAGCGGAACAGGTTGGCGGGTGAACGAGTGACGCAAGCGCAGCATCCGCGGCCCGTTTAGAAAGCCTCGCCTTACATAACGGGGGCTGCGGGGCGCCGCCCAAATGGCGCCCATCCCGTCGCCCATCGCCCACGGTCACCCGCCGACCGCTTTGCGGAAGACACTCGCCGCCGACTGCATCCGCTCGCTGCGTCAGCGACCGATGGGTAACTCCATTTACACTGCTGGGCATTGAAACTTCAGCACCAACAAGGATACCAAATAAACCGTAGCTAAACAGTTTAAATTTATAGGTGGTTTCGGGACATACAGGGTGTGAAATTTAGAACATAAAGCTGCCACCTCTGGTTGCAACAATGGCTCTAATCAACATCGACTCAAACGAAGGCCTAGGCGCTTGTTCGTGACGTCACGTTAGCTGGGCACGGCGAACGCCAGGTCTGTTGCAGGCAGAAACGCCTAGGCGTGCTTATCACTATAAATCTCTTATTTTTGGACAAAATGTTTGGTATTATTTTGGATTCTGCAGTTTTATTTAGATGAAAGATTTACTTACTATCGTAAAGCTACAAATGAAGATCATAGTTCTGAATCCTCTTTTGGAAAATGTAGTTCGAATACCTGAAAATAATTTCAAAAAATAATGACTGAAGTTGAACACTAATTCGATTGTATTAGAACTCATAACTTCGAATCTACACATCGTACTATTATTTTCAGTGGAAATCTTTGCTAAAACCTGACTTGTCACAACACAGATGACTGTATAATCTTTACTCTGAAAAGCAGTCTTTCCCTACATGCAGTCAAATAAATCGTGCCTTCGAGTAATTTAAAAAATAATGTAGAAAACGCGATTTCGTCTATTCAAGTATGAATACTAGTTGCTGAACTGACCGGTCAAAATTCGTTTACTACGCAAGACTGACGACACGAAACCAGTAGTGCTGCCTGGGTACAATATCGTGCAGGTCTTCAAAAGGTATAAAAAAAGAATAAAGAACTATAAAAACTAAAAACATGGAACATTATCGGATTTACTTACTTTGGAATATTTGATTTGTGAAGATGCATCCCTGTGAATGGCGGCAATCCACTTGCGAGGAAGGTTTTCGTCGTTAGGAAACGAAAACACATGGACCTTAGGTCCATTTGGATAATTCCCGTTACAGCGAGGAACACAACACTGGTACACCATGGTGAAAATTCTCACTATAACTGATGTAGTCGAAAAAACACAATAAGTAACACAAAAGGAACGGCACTGCACAACCAACACTCACGATCATACGCCATGTGGCATGCCTAGGCGTTGTGACGTCACTAACGACTGATGACGTATCGCCAGGGCCTTCTATACAGTCGGTGTTGCTCTAATGCGGTTTAGCATCGAGTAGAACAGAGCGTGGATGGTAGATACATGAACTTCATTCATGGCTCTTCATATATCGTAATGACTGGTCGGTAGTGGCGTACCAGTATTCCAGTCTCTCGGCAAATCACGGCCAGATGTTTTCAGAAGGAGGGAGGTGTGGAGAATGTGTTGGTCATGCTAAGAGTCGAACACTCACTATACTGAGGTAGTTCAAGAATGCGGACTGTATGTGGTCTTAGGTAACCCTTCGGAGACCAAGAAGACAGGACACGTGTACCAGCCTTAAGGCGAGAGTAGCATTGCGCCTGTTGTACATCCAGTAACATCAGACCAGGTACTGGCGCATATGACGGTGACGAATTCAATTTGGCAACGTTCGTTTTCCCCGTAGGGTCAACACACGATCATGTCCATGGTGATATACGCTGAACTGGATTGAAGTGGTGCTACTACTGTGTCCTGTGTTGTCTCTGGAGCGCAACACTGTCGGTGGGCCTCTTTCTGCTGACAGTAGGTGGTGCTCCAGACGCCATAGCATTGTTCATTTGGGTACAAAAAAAAATGGTTCAAACGGCTCTGAGCACTATGGGACTTAACTTCTGAGTTCATCAGTCCCCTAGAACTTAGAACTACTTAAACCTAACTAACCTAAGGACACCACACACATCCATGCACGAGGCAGGATTCGAAACCTGTGACCGCAGCGGTCGCGCGGACCCAGACTGTAGCGCCTAGAACCGCTCGCCACACCGGCCGGCCATTTGGGTACATGTCTTGTTGCAAAAGACCACTTCTTGATTCGACGACTGCATGGCGTTGCGTATGATCTTTCTGAACCCATCGAATCTACATTGGCGTAAAAGACGTGGCATCCTGAACAGACTGTAATCCCCTGTCGAATTCCGATAAGTGCTGCTATACGATTCTCCTCATCATCCACCAACAAAATGTGATTCCTGAATGAGAAACCCGCTATCTAATATATCCTTATATAGACAATATACATGGCGTTACTGCTATCAACTTTCTGCAGTTTGAAATGCTATTAGTTTGCGTATCCAGACATGTACTACACATCATGCCAATCTGGCATTTGTTGCACACCATCTACACTTCTGGTCATTAAATTTGCTACACCAAGAAGAAATGCAAATGATAAACGGGTATTCACTGGACAAATATATTGTACTAGAACTGACGTGTGATTACATTTTCATGCAGTTTGGGTGGATAGATCCTGAGAAATAAGTGACCAGAACAAACACCTCTGGCCGTAATAACGGCCTTGATATGCCTGGGCATTGAGTCAAACAGAGCTTGACTGGCGTGTACAGGTACAGCTGCCATGCAGCTTCAACACGATACCACAGTTCAACAAAAGTAGTGGGTGGCGTATTGTGCGTATAGTGACGAGCCAGTTGCTAGGCCACCATTGACCAGACGTTTTCATTTGGTGAGAGATCTGGAGAATGTGGTGGCCAGGGCAGCAGTCGAACATTTTCTGTATCCAGAAAGGCCCGTACAGGACCTGCAACATGCGATCGTGCATTATCCTGCTGAAATGTAGGGTATCGTAGGGATCGAATGAAGGGTAGAGCAACGGGTCGTAACACATCTGAAATGTAACGTCCACTGTTCAAAGTGCCGTCAATGCGAACAAGAGGTGACCGAGACGTGTAACCAATGGCACCCCATACCATCACGCCGGGTGATACGCCAGTATGGCGATGACGAATACACGCTTCCAATGTGCGTTCGCCGCGATGTCGCCAAACACGGATGCGACCATCATGATGCTGTAAACAGAACCTGGATTCGTCTGAAAAAATGACGTTTTGCCATTCGTGCACCCAGGTTCGTCGTTGAGTGCACCATCGCAAGTGCTCCTGTCTGTGATGCAGCGTCAAGGGTTACCGCAGCCATGGGCCCCGAGCTGATAGTACATTCTGCTGCAAACGTCGTCGAACTGTTTGTGCAGATGGTTGTTGTCTTGCGAACGTCCCCATCTGTTGACTCATGGATCGAGACGTGGCTGCACGATCCGTTACAGACATGCGGATAAGACGCCTGTCATCTTGACTGCTAGTGATACGAGGCCGTTGGGATCCAGCACGGCGTTCCGTATTACCTTCCTGAACCCACCGATTCCATGTTCTGGTAACAGTCATTCGATCTCGACCAACGCGTGCGGAAATGTCGCGATACGATAAGCCGCAATCGCCATAGACTACAATCCGACCTTTATCAATGTCGGAAACGTGATGGTACGCATTTCCCCTCCTTACACGAGGCATCACAACAACGTTTCACCAGGTAACGCCGGTGAAGTGCTGTTTTTGTATGAGAAATCGGTTGGAAACTTTCCTCATGTCAGCACGTTGTAGGTGTCGCCACCGGTGCCAACCTTGTGTGAATGCTCTGAAAAGCTAATCATTTGCTTATCACAGAATGTTCTTCTTGTCGGTTAAGTTTCGCGTTTGTAGCAATTCATCTTCGTGGTGCAGCAATTTTAAGAGCCAGTAGTGTACAATGTGTTCCAAAATAACAAAACCAAAATAACAAAACCAAAATTTCATCTTATGCAATTTCCTCTCTGTGCCAGAAGGAGACCTATCAGGGTGTCCTCGCATGTAGAACACAGATGAAATTTTATGCCTGTAATCATCCTTAACAAGAAAGGTACAACAGTACACTGTAGTTACCCAGAAACTCAGTTTTCTGACATTCGCGTCGAGTCTCAAGTGATGCAGAAGTGAGGAATTTATTAGTTTTATATACTTTATTGCCCAAAACTGCTCCGTCTGATACCATGATTACCTGGGATAAAATAAGTAAGCAATGTTGAAATGCGTTTTTACCTGACCCAATGGCCTTTAGGATCTTCCAGTAGAATACAAGGTCGCCAGTTTGAAATATCAATTAACTGATCAAGAAATCTCCAAATATATTCACTCTGAAACAAACGGCGCGCCTATGAGAAGAGAAGACCAAGACTCTCCTCCAGGCTATACTTGGATAACGCCCCCTGGACAGTGTGCACATAGGCCATCGCCGCCGACCGAACTGGCTCAATCTCTCAATCTCAATCGCATCGGGACTCAGTTCGCATTGCTCCTCGCACTGTACTCTAGTCTTCCACACTGACAAACCTCGTCTCGCACCTTAGCTAGCTGTCAGGGAACGTTAGTCAGTTGTGATATGAACACAGAAAAGATTCAAAAATTAGTAAATGTTATTTGATTGCTGTTAACGCAGAACTTCAGATTGGACATCACTGAAGTTAAGTACTCAGTTGGTTCCTGTAATAAAGTAGATTTTAACCACGTGTGCGTTTTGTGTTGTAGTGAGAGGAAACCGGCCACCCACCTATCATACCACCCCCTCCTCATCCAGCCAGGAACCACAAAACATTGCAATATGGTACAGTCACAACAGTTAGAATTCACTTCCCACTAATAACGAGAGCTTTAGAATGGCGATCTTGTTCTTGTAGATAAATCGATAGTAGCGTAATTGGAGGAACAAGCCCACACATGGAGTGATTTAAGTTAAGCACAGAGAACGTAAATCAGAGTTGTCGGTATAGATTTGAACACCTCTGTTACCAAATACCTGCAAAACGTCCTAAGAACTCCATCAATAAGCTCGATCTCTGGTGACCTTAATTGGAGCCACATGTCTTCTTTAATTTCTTGGCGTTTGTTAATCATACTGTAAGTGATAGGTAAATGACTGTCCTCGTGTATCAGTGCAATAAAATCTTCTCGGAGCTCTTGCCAAAGAGCGTTTTTGACAACTGCGACGTGTCCAGCGGTCTATGAGCACCCAACGCTGTAATCCACATGCGCCACCCAACTGAGAAAAAGTGTGTGATTCAGCCTTTTGCAACTATACCTGCGCGTTGTCTTTGGAGAGGGCTTTCCATGAAGCTCTGCCTCCTTTTCCTCTGCTGCAGTAATTTGTTGCCAGGCTTTTGAACTAACTGATCTGGCATGCATATAGCGTTCCAGTTCATAGCAAAAACAATCTATATACCTCAGGTCGAGGCTTTTTTGAGACAGTCCATAATATTCACTAGCTTTTACATCGAACAACGATGCAGTGATCCTTACCTTGTTCCTTACTGGGCGCACCGGATGCGTTATCGTAGTGGAATGGAAATGAAGTCCCATGCGTCTTGACAGAGCGCAGGGGAACGATGTGGGAAATCCGTAGCGCCGTACTTGGCAAGGTCCTAATGGAGGTTTTCCTGCCGTTGCCTTACTCCTACCGTAATGGGGATGAATGATGATGATGATGAAGACGACATAACAACACCCATTCATCTCGGGGTAGGTGAAAATACCTGACCCCGCCAGGAATCGAACCCAGGACCCCGTGCTCTGGAAGCGAGAACGCTACCGCGAGACCACAAGGTGCGGACCGTTATCATAGTGGAAGCAAAATACCCGAATGTAAACCGTTTTCAGATTGTGGGGAGAACGATATTGTTTAAAATGTTTGCAAATATGCCTGTTATTACTTTACCATCACATTCAAAATATGTCTCTCAGTTAAATGAGAATGCATGCAAGGAAGGCAATTTAGCTCCCGCGTAGCTCTGTTGGGCAAATTTTGAGAAGCTGTATTCGAGGAAGACTATGCGATGGCTCTGCTGCCACCATCTTACGTCTGGTTCAGAGACCATGAGAATGAAATACCACAGATTAGGACACGTACAAAGGCATATAGACAGTCACTTCTCTGTCGCTCAACACGTGGTTGGAATAGGACAGAAAACTGTTGATATTGGTACAAAGTAATCTCTGCAAAGCGCTGCAGAATGTGTATGTAGACGTAGATGTGAGAATTCTCTCCGCTACTCATTCTGGCAGAAGACATTTCAAAAGACTGTGCCAGCAGTTTTACACTCACCCACCCACAGCGCTATCTTTGAGTTTCCCGCACACTTTTGGCTACACAATGCCAACAGGTTCCTAAGAATGATTCCCCTTGTCTACAATCGCGTATCGGCGACTGAGTTACTTTTATCATTTCCAGTCCTTTATTAGATATGGTATTTAGGCGGTTCAGATTGCTGGTATTCAGATGAAGTTGCCACAAAATCGTTTTTAAAATAAATGTTTGACTTCCATACTTTTTCTACTTTGTTCATATTTTATAAATGACGAAAATGCCATTGAAATCCCTACAGACTCAGTGCCTCTATGCAACAATCAGGAACTTACCTGAAACTTTCTTAGTTTATCTTTTCTTCATCTTGTTCTTCTGACGCACATCGGCACAGAGTCTGCATGGTTATTAATGAATGTGATATAGTTAACATATGGGATGGCTAGATGCCCTTCCTGTCTGTTACAACCCGGGACAGAATATGTGTACCCCGCGTGTGTAGTGTTATTCACGTGGAAGTGAGCGAAGTAGTGTAACTAAGAAGGGGCTTCGGTATCCGCCCGGCAATCACCTAGTGCGATGTGGGAAACCGCTTAAATACCACATCCAGGCGGGCCGGCACATCGACCTTCGTCGTTAATCCGCCGGGCGCATTCGATGCGGGACTGGCTTTGAACAGGCACGGCTATCCGGCTGAGTAAATGTCCTTAATTTACTGTTACAGGTATTTAATAAAACATTCTTTGAGCAAACACTTGTGACGGTTTGATAATCATTATCATTTTAGAACCCGTCAAGTTTGTCAGAATTCCCTTGTCTTCAAGGGTAATGACGTTGAATTTCTGTACATCAAAAGCTCCTGAAATATATGTCGATAATTGTCTTGAAAAAAAGTTGGAAGCCAATTATTTGCCACAAAAGTCTCTCTCTGAATTTGTCTATCCTTCTGTTACACACTTTTTACAGAACTCTGAAGGGTACACAAACACCCTGTGTACTTTAAGGCATTACATCAGCAGCATAAGACAATATTCAATTTCTCCTTGTAGTTAAGGAACTGGGACAGCTACGTTTTCCTGAAAACTTATATTCGGAATCGAGTCGTACCTGTAGAAGAGAGGACGTTATTTTCCACATGAAATGCACTTCATTGGCCATTTGTCTGCAGAACCTATTCTTAATTCCGTGTTGTATGCGTACTGCATGCAGGAGATAGAAAACGTCACTGGTAACGTGGCGCCTCTTCCTGCAATGTAGTCATGATTGCTTTATTTAGTGAGCTATAATAGAAACTAGAGAAACCGTAATAAACAGATGAGAAAAGTTCGCAATGATTGTAGCAGCAGGCACATAAAGCTAGAGGAGCAGTACAAATAAGATACATCATCTCTAGATGACCGGTCAACTCATAAGCGATGTACAGAACAGCATCAAGTTCTAGAAGGTAAATATACAGAAGGCATTAAGAAGGATATATCAGAGAATTTCGGCATGTGGTACGTACTGGTAAGAGTACATATATTTGTACAAATACTAGCAGAGAAACAGCCACAATGTCGCAAGTGTAATAGCCAGTTTGTGCATTACACATATTATGTTTGCTTATGTATATTTCGAGAATAATTTCTAATGAAAACAATTTAAACAATTAATATGTGGGAGCATGGAAATTTTTAGTCCTAATTTAAGTCTGGAGATAACGATACTTGCACTCGAGGCAAGAAGTAGCCAAATGACATTTGCATGCGGCCGACTGGTTTTCATGCGACTTAAACCGATCTCAGTGCTCAAAAATCGAATTCATTTGAGCAGCCGGAAACTGTTAATTTGTCATTATACGACATAAACATTTTTTTCCCCCATTTGTTGTCCGTCTATCTGTCGGTCCGTCCTTACGACCCCTTCTTCTCAGGAATGGATACACGTATCAAGGTGAAATTTATATCAAATACTTATGCCTACAATCCCTTGGCGGTGTAAATAATTTAAGTTTCTAGATTAATGCAATAAAAAATATGGCCTTAAATGTCACAAATTTTGATACTCGCCAACTCAGTCACGAAAACGTGTTGATGTACTATCTGTACGCATGTCAGGTTTGCTTGTCTAGCGATGAAGCGCATGCCCGGAAACCGAGAAGCCTCGAGATCGAATCTCCGTCACTGCACGCATTTCTCAGTTTTCGTTTTATCTTAGCCTTCACCTCTCAGCGACGTGAGGGGTCGCCAGAAACAAGACGTGGTTCCGACTGACTATACGTTAAACTGTAAATCCCCTTTCCCCAGTTTGGTAACCGGGGTATTTTAGGGGGACTCAAGTTGCCGAAGTGGCGTCCAATAAAAATATTTGCAGCTGGCCATTAATCCACACAAAAGTATTAAAATACGTATCTATCTATACTAATGTATAGAGACAAGTAGTAATTTAACGTTGTTACCAAAATTTGCGAAAAGTTCTTGATCGATTTACTTCTAAATTTTTACACGGTAGTCTAATGTTCTGATGGACATAGGAACGGACATAGGCTACATACTTTTAATGTATATCAGAAACAGTCTGAAAAGCTTGTAAGGGTGCAGCAGGGTAGGTTGCGCTGAGATATGATTGTTAGAAACAAAATTCCTTACGTTGTAACATTTCCGTGTTAATTAGCATTGAATTTAGCCAGTCAGGTCATTACGCTCGCAAATTCAAGCAGCGCGCCAGAGACCGCGTCGACAGACGTGTTCTTCGTCTGATTTCCTAAAACCGAACAAGAGGGCGAAACAGGAATTGGACATGGAACGGTAGTAGGGATCGAACGCGAGCCGATGCGTGAGCTGTCTCGTGCGCTGTCGTCTGTGCTATGGGAACAGGTGACACTAGTTGTGCCTGGCGGGCCGCTTGAATTTGCTTGTCAACAGCCTGATTGACAAACCTCAATCCAAACTGACTCGGAAGCGGCGCAAAGCGTCGAATTTTTTTCTTAACAATTATTTCTGTGCACAACCTACCCCGCAATATGCTCACAAGCTTTGAGATTGGCTTTTACCACCCTGTATATACAAAGACGAAACGAAGTTAGAAAAATGGTTCAAATGGCTCTGAGCACTATGGGACTTAACATCTGGGGTCATCAGTCCCCTAGAACTTAGAACTACTTAAACCTAACTAACCTAAGGACATCACACACATACATGCCCGAGGCAGGACTCGAACCTCCGTCGGTAGCGGTCGCGGAAGTTAGAAAAAACTCGAAATGTTCCTAAGCGATTTACTTCAAATTTTTATCTCATAATTCAATAAACGATTACATCGAACCATGTTGCAGTGATTCTTACCTTTTTCATTACTGGGTGCACAGGACGCGTTATCGTAGTGGAATGGAAATGAAGTCCCATGCATCTTCACAGAACGTAGGGGAACGATAAGGAAGACCCGCACCGTCGTACTTGGCTAGGTCCTAATGGAGGTGGTTTGCCGTTTCCTTACTCCGACCGTAATGAGGATGAATGATGATGATGAAGACGACACAACAACACCCAGTCATCTCGGGGCAGGTGAAAAACCCTGACCCCGTACATAGCTACATATTTTTTAATGTATGTGTTATGTAAATATAAACTCTTGTTCAGAAAAAAGAGAACACATTGAAAGACTAGAGAGAACGTTCATATTCACAGTACATGTACACTAGTATGTCCTGCAGAAATTATTAGCATTTCGGTCACCTCGGTTGAGCATGTGTCATGTTGCCTAGTAGGCACATTGTCCGTCATGGGTCCTGATAACTTGTTTCAGGCATGATGACATCGAAGCGTATAAGACCCGAATGGCGTTCTGTGATGCAGCCGCCGGCCGCTGGTGGCCGAGCGGTTCTGGCGCTACAGTCTGGAACCGCGCAACCGCTACGGTCGCAGGTTCGAATCCTGCCTCTGGCATGGATGTGTGTATTGTCCTTAGGTTAGTTAGGTTTAAGTAGTTCTAAGGGACTTATGACCTCAGCAGTTGAGTCCCACAGTGCTCAGAGCCATTTTTTTTGTGACGTAGCCGTCCACGCAGCATTCACCTGACTACATAGTTCATCTGTGGTGGTTGGCACTGGGTCACAGCGCTACACCCGTCGTTCCACCATATACCACGCATTTTCGTTAGGCAACAAGTCTAATGATCAGGCGGGCCAGGGCAAAAGGCTGACATCCTGTGACACCAAGTAGGCACGTGTTCGTGCAGCAATATGTGGTCGTGCATTGTCTTGTTAGAAAATGGCGGCAGGGGTGTTGTGCAGAAAGGATATGGCTACGGGTTGAAGGATGTCATTCACGTAGGGCACACCGGTCACAGTGCACTGGACACGCACACAACAGTACTCCTCGCCTTAAGGCCTTGAGTTGGCGCTGTATGCCTTGTGCGAATGCAGTCACTATTATGCCGCTCCCCCTGACTGTGGCGAACCAAAATGCGGCCATCATTTTCAAACAATCAGAACCTGGATTCGTCCGAAAATACTATCTGATGCCATTGCTGTACCCACTGACGGCGTTCCATACACTATTGCCGTATAGTATATTTCTGCACATTCGTCAAAGGTAGACGGAGAAGTGGACGACACGCATGTAACCCATACCATGATAAACGGCCATGGAGTGTCACCCCTAACAGTGTACGATGCGTTAAACTGTTCCATTGCTGCGCCAAAGTCGAGGAGGACGTATACCTGTCCTGCAAGGCCATTCAGATGAGGTGTCGATATTCTCGGTGGGTGGTGGGACCTAACCCATGTTATCGTATTCTACGGCCTTCCAAGCACCATTCTACACACACACATTGCACTGCCGTAATACTTCGTCCCGCATGAGCAGCAGTTTCCCAGATGGATGCACCAATAATGCTCCCTCTTTATAACGCCCTGATTTGACGATGCGGTTTGCTCGTATGTCTGCTCAAGTCACACTGATCCATTACCTTCGGTTTACAGCGACAACGAGAGCCGCAGCTACATTTTACCGGTAGATGGTGTTGCGCAGCGATATCGATTTTGACCTTTAACCCCCGGGCCAACATTTAACAAATACTTATCGTTTCTGCAGAACATACTAATGTGCATGTCCTGTTAATATGAGCGTCCAACCTCTAGTCGTTCAAGGTGTTCTCTTTTTTCTGAACACCAGAGTATATCTACTATATAAAAGATGGGTTTTGTTGGCACAAAAAGTTCTTCAGTGATTTACTTTAAATTTTCCTATGATGTTCTAAAAAACATTTGGATTCACACAGACTTCAAATGGCTCTGAGCACTATGGGACTTAACTTCTGAGGTCATCAGTCCCCTAGAACTTAGAACTACTTAAACCTAACTAACCTAAGGACATTAGACACATCCATGCCCGAGGCAGGATTCGAACCTGCGGCCGTAGCGGTCACGCGGTTCCAGACTGTAGCGCCTAGAACCGCACGGCCACTCCGGCCGGCGATTCACACAGAATGCATCCTTTATATTCTGTATGATACAGATATACGTATATCGTTAAGTAGGGAACGCCATTAGCAAAAACCTCGAAAAGTCCTTGATAGAATTTTTCACGACATTGACTACACATTATTAAATGTGTATGGTATATAGTTATACTTGTATGAATGGGTAGGGTTGTTATCAAAAATCTCCAAACATTCTTGACTGACATACTTCAAATTTATACACGATGCTCTAGGAAACATTTAGACGGACATACGCTACACCTGTTCTACTATATAAAGACAAGAAGTTGTTTAACGTTGTTACCAAAAATCCCGAAAAGTTAACGACTGAAGTTTTACACGATACTGTACTGTTCAGACAGACAGAGGCTACATATTTTTAAATATAAGTTGTATATAAGTACACTCCTGGAAATGGAAAAAAGAACACATTGACACCGGTGTGTCAGACCCACCATACTTGCTCCGGACACTGCGAGAGGGCTGTACAAGCAATGATCACACGCACGGCACAGCGGACACACCAGGAACCGCGGTGTTGGCCGTCGAATGGCGCTAGCTGCGCAGCATTTGTGCACCGCCGCCGTCAGTGTCAGCCAGTTTGCCGTGGCATACGGAGCTCCATCGCAGTCTGTAACACTGGTAGCGTGCCGCGACAGCGTGGACGTGAACCGTATGTGCAGTTGACGGACTTTGAGCGAGGGCGTATAGTGGGCATGCGGGAGGCCGGGTGGACGTACCGCCGAATTGCTCAACACGTGGGGCGTGAGGTCTCCACAGTACATCGATGTTGTCGCCAGTGGTCGGCGGAAGGTGCACGTGCCCATCGACCTGGGACCGGACCGCAGCGACGCACGGATGCACGCCAAGACCGTAGGATCCTACGCAGTGCCGTAGGGGACCGCACCGCCACTTCCCAGCAAATTAGGGACACTGTTGCTCCTGGGGTATCGGCGAGGACCATTCGCAACCGTCTCCACGAAGCTAGGCTACGGTCCCGCACGCCGTTAGGCCGTCTTCCGCTCACGCCCCAACATCGTGCAGCCCGCCTCCAGTGGTGTCGCGACAGGCGTGAATGGAGGGACGAATGGAGACGTGTCGTCTTCAGCGATGAGAGTCGCTTCTGCCTTGGTGCCAATGATGGTCGTATGCGTGTTTGGCGCCGTGCAGGTGAGCGCCACAATCAGGACTGCATACGACCGAGGCACACAGGGCCAACACCCGGCATCATGGTGTGGGGAGCGATCTCCTACACTGGCCGTACACCACTGGTGATCGTCGAGGGGACACTGAATAGTGCACGGTACATCCAAACCGTCATCGAACCCATCGTTCTACCATTCCTAGACCGGCAAGGGAACTTGCTGTTCCAACAGGACAATGCACGTCCGCATGTATCCCGTGCCACCCAACGTGCTCTAGAAGGTGTAAGTCAACTACCCTGGCCAGCAAGATCTCCGGATCTGTCCCCCATTGAGCATGTTTGGGACTGGATGAAGCGTCGTCTCACGCGGTCTGCACGTCCAGCACGAACGCTGGTCCAACTGAGGCGCCAGGTGGAAATGGCATGGCAAGCCGTTCCACAGGACTACATCCAGCATCTCTACGATCGTCTCCATGGGAGAATAGCAGCCTGCATTGCTGCGAAAGGTGGATATACACTGTACTAGTGCCGACATTGTGCATGCTCTGTTGCCTGTGTCTATGTGCCTGTGGTTCTGTCAGTGTGATCATGTGATGTATCTGACCCCAGGAATGTGTCAATAAAGTTTCCCCTTCCTGGGACAATGAATTCACGGTGTTCTTATTTCAATTTCCAGGAGTGTATATATTTAAATAGGAAACGTTGTTGCCAAAAGCACGAAAACGACTTTACTTCGAAGTGCCACATGATACTCTTATAAAATTTGGTAGGCCATTGCCTATATTTTTTAAATATGTTAACTTATGAACTTATGCCGCATATAGTAGGCAAACGTTGTCAGTAAAAAATCTCAGAAGCTTTTGTTCGATTTGCTTAATAATTTTGCAAGATACTCGTTTTTCCGCATGACATGGACCGTATATTGTTTTAAACACCTATGAGCAGGTTCTCTGTTAAAACAGACTGTGTAGTGCTGTACCATGAAAATGAGCGGTTTGGATTTCTTTCTTGCAATTAGGTTTAACAATGATATCAGGACGTTTAAACCATTAGACAATTTCTTCCTACCACATACACTGAAGAGCCACACCTGCCTAATATCGTGTAGGGCCCCCGTGAGCACGCAAAAGTGCAAACACGACGTCGTATGGACTCGACTAATGTCCCAAGTAGTTCTGGAGGGAACTGACACCATGAATCCTGCAGGGTTCTCCATAAATCCGTAAGAGTACGAGGTGATGGAGATCTCTTCTGAACAGCACGTTGCAAGGCATCCCAGATATGCTCAATAATGTTCATGTCCGGGGAGTTTGGGGGCCAGCGGAAGTGTTTAAACTCAGAAGAGTGTTCCTGGAGCCACTATGTAGCAATTCTGGACATGTGGGACGTCGCATTGTTATAGTGGAATTGTCCAAGTGCGTCGGAATGCACAATAGACATGAATGGATGCAGGTGATCAGACAGGATGCTCACGTACGTGTCACCTGTTAGAGTCGTACCTAGGCGTACCAGGGGTCCCATATCACTCCAACTGCACCCGCCCCACACCATTACAGAGCCTCCACCAGCTTGAACAGTCCTCTGCTGACACGCAGGGTCCATGTATTCATGATGTGTTCTCCTTACTCGTACACGTCCGTCTGCTCGATACAATTTGAAACGAGACTTCTCCGACCAGACAACATGTTTCCAGACGCCAACAGTACAATGTCAGTCTTGACCGGCCCAGTTGAGGCGTAAAGCTTTATGCCATGCAGTCATCAAGCGTACATGAATGAGCCTTTGATTCCGAAAGCCCATATCGATGTTGTTTCGTTGAACGGTTCATACGCTAGCACTTGTTAATGGCCCAGCACTGAAACCTGCAGCAATTTGCAGAAGGGGTGCACTTCCGTCACGTTGAACGATTTTCTTTAGCCGTCGTTGGTCCCGTTCCTGTAGGATGATGTTTTACAGGATTCTTGGTATTCAAGGCACACTCGTGAAATGGTCGTACGGGAAAATCCGCACTTCATCGCTATTTCGAAGATGCTCTGTCCCATCGATCGTGCGCCAACTATAATACTTCGTTCAAACTCATTTAAATATTGATAACCTGTCATTGTAGCAGCAGTAACCGATCTAACAACCGCGCCAGACACTTGTTGTCTTATATAGGCGTTGCCGACCTAAGCACCGCATTCTGCCTGTTCACGTATCTCTGCATTTGAATACGCATGCCTACACCATTTTTTTTTTTTTTTTTTTTTTTTTTGCGCTTCAATGTATATGTGCATGGGAAGAAAAAGTGGTATTCGAAATGTAAGCCTGTAACCCATAAATAAAACTTTCTTGTATTCTGTTCTACGATTAACAAAAGGAGACAGTACGTTGTGTATACACGTATTAACATACACATAGAATAATACTATGGGATCTAAATCGTCTGAAACTTAGTAATCCTATTTGTTTGCAGTTGAAAACATTGCGAAATGCTGTCATTGTAGCTACTGTCAGCTACTGTCCTCACACATTCAACAGCTGGGGGAGGTCTCTCTCATACCCCATATAATCAAGGAATCCTTTGTAACACCAATGAAAAAGGCTCAGAGTCAAAGAGAGGGTAGCATGCCTGTATTCGACGTGGCATATTATCCACAAGTTCATCAAGGCACTGTTGGTCCAGATTGTCCCACTCCTCAACGCTGATTCGGCTTACATCCCTCAGAGTGGTTGGTGAGTCACGTCGTCCATAAACGGCGCTTTTCAATCTATCCCAGGCATGTTCGATAGGGTTTATGTCTGGAGAGCATGCTGGCCACTCTAGTCCAGTGATGTTACTCTGAAGGAAGTCATTCACAAGATGTGCACGATGGGGGCGCGAATTGTCGTCCACGAAGACAAATGCCTCGCCAATATTCTGCCGATATGGTTGCACTATCGGTCGGAGGATGGCATTCACGTATCTTACAGCCGTTACGGCGCCTTCCATGACCATCAGCGGTGTACGTCGGCTCCACATACTGCCACCCCAAAACATCAGGGAACCTCCACTTTCTGCACTCGCTGGACAGTGTGTCTAAGGCGTTCAGCCTGACCGCGTTGCCTCCAAACACGACTCCGACGATTGTCAGGTTGAAGGCATACGTTACACTCATCGGTGAAGACTACGTGATACCAATCCTGAACGGTCCATTTGGCATGTTGTTGGGCCCATCTCTACCGCACAGCATGCTGTCGGGGTTGCAAAGATGTACCTCGCAATGGACGTGTGGAGTGAAGTTACGCATCATGCAGCATGTTGCGTACGGTTAGAGTCATAAAACGACGTCCTGTGGCTGCACAAAAAGAGTTATTCAACATGGTGGCCACGTCAAGGTTCCTCCGAGCAATAATCCGTAGGTAGCGGTCATCCACTACACTAGTAGCCCTTGGGCGGCCCGGGCGAGGCACGTCATCGACATTTCCTGTCTTCCTGTATCTCCTCCATGTCCTAACAACATCGCTTTCGTTCACTCCGAGACGCCTGGACACTTCCCTTGTTGAGAGCTCTTCCTGGCACAAAGTACACTATTGGCCATTAAAATTGCTACACCACAAAGATGACGTGCTACAGACGTGAAATTTAATCGACAGGAAGTAGATGCTGTGATATGCAAATGATTAGCTTTTCAGAGCATTCACACAAGGTTGGCGCCGGTGGCGACACCTACAATGTACTGATATGACGAATTTTTCCAACCGATTTTTCATACACATACAGCAGTTGACCGGCGTTGCCTGGTGAAACGTTGTTGTGATGCCTCGTGTAAGGAGGAGGTACCATCACGTTTCCGACTTTGATAAAGGTCGAATTGTAGCCTATCGCGATTTCGGTTTATCGTATCGCGACATTGCTGCTCGCGTTGGTCGAGATCCAATGACTGTTAGCAGAATAGGGACTCGGTGGGTTCAGGAGGGTAATACCAAATGCCGTGCTGGATCCCAATGGCCTCGTATCACTAGCAGTCGAGATGACAGGCGTCTTATCCTCATGGCTGTAACGGAGCGTGCAGCCACGTCTCTATCCCTGAGTCAACAGATGGGGACGTTTGCAAGACGACAACTATCTGCACGAACAGTTCGACGACGTTTGCAGCAGCATGGACTATCAGCTCGGACATCATGGCTGCGGTTACCCTTGACGCTGCATCACAGACAGGAGCGCCTGCGATGGGGTACTCAACGACGAACCTGGGTGCACGAATGGCAAAACGTCATTTTTTCGGATGAATCTAGGTTCTGTTTACAGCATCATGATGGTCGCATCCGTGTTTGGCGACATCGCGGCGAACGCACTTTGAAAGCGTGTATTCGTAATCGTCATACTGGCGTGTCACCCGGCGTGATGGTATGGGGTGCCATTGGATAAAAGTCTCGGTCACCTCTTGTTCGCATTGACGGCACTTTGAACAGTGGACGTTATATTTCAGATGTGTTACTACCCGTTGCTCTACCCTTCATTCGATCCCTGTGAAACCCTACATTTCATCAGGATAATGCACGACCACATGTTGCAGGTCCTGTACGGGCTTTTCTGGATACAGAAAATGTTCGACTGCTGCCCTGGCCACCACATTCTCCAGATCTCTCACCAATTGAAAACGGCTGGTCAATGGTGGCCTAGCAACTGGCTCGTCACAATACGCACAATACGCCACTCACTACTCTTGATGAACTGTGGTATCGTGTTGAAGCTGCATGGGCAGCTGTACCTGTACACGCCATTCAAGCTCTGTTTGACTCAATGCCCAGGCGTATCAAGGCCGTTATTACGGTCAGAGGTGATTGTTCTGGGTACTGATTTCTCAGGATCTATGCACCCAAATTGCATGAAAATGTAATAACATGTCAGTTCTAGTGTAATATATTTGTCTAATGAATACCCGTTTATCATCTGCATTTCTTCTTGTTGTAGCAATTTTAATGGGCAGTAGTGTAACAACGCCGACGAGATCTAACCGCAGTATTGACTGTCTGGGGCATAATTGAACTACAGACAACACGATCCGTGTACCTCCTTCCGGGTGGAATGACTGGAACTGATCGGCTGTCGGACGCCCTCCATCTAATAGGCACTGCTCATACATGGTTGTTTACATCTTTCTGTGGTTTTAGTGAAACCTCTGAACAGTCAAGGGGGCTGTGTCTGTGATATAACATCCACAGTCAACGCCTGTCTTCAGGAGGTCTGGGAACGGGGAGATGCAATACTTTTTTTGATGTCTGTATTTTGAATTCTCCAGACGTGTCAAATCTTGCATAAACTCAAGTATTTTTCGACTTGGATATTTTATAAGGTTCACCAAACTCTATAGGGACACCACCACAGTGTCTCGACCAGAAGAAAATACCTAAGAAGTATAGCGAATGCTTTCCATCAGTAAACGTAACACAGTATTACACATCAGGTATCTGACGTAATTATATCCCTCCCAAATTGTATAAAGATTTTATGTTCAAATGGGAAAGTTGTCCGATTACAGATTTGGATATTAACAAGCGTCAAACAAACTTAATTCACTCTAATTTAATTCTTACACGCAGAATACCAGGTAATGGTATTTGTCGACTTTGGCATCTCACTCGATATCGGATGATACAACAAAACAGAAATGTTTTTGCTTCCATAACGCTTGTATAGGAGGACGTCAGCTGTTAAATATTTTGTTATGGAGAGCAATCTCCTTTTCCACTAAATTGTGTTTATTGTTTTCACTTGTCTGCAATCGATTTCGAGTAATCAATGGCAATATCTTGAGGAATTTTAGAAGTGTTATCGATTAAACAGAACACCGAAAGTTTTGAAGTTAACACACAACATCATCCGCATTGTGTTAACTACAAGACATTTTCTATTCTCAGGACCTTTAACTTCAGTAAAAAATATGTAATACGAGAAATTTAATTTTAGTGTTCACGTTAACTGGTATCTATGTGCCCCGCAGTTCTCAAATGTGATCAGTTAATGGCAGCGGGCAGTTCTGAGAACTTTACTGCACAACCTCCCTGTAAAGTGTAACTATTTTAGCAACAACTCTCCTCATTTTCATAAGAACAAGAAAGAATCATATGTAGTTTCCCCGCTAGTGTATATCGATATGGATGCTGAGGAGACGGCGTGGGTCTTGCAGGAAAGTAATGCGGCACGCTTCACAGACGGTGCGCTGCGAAGCATTTTATGGGAGAGCTACTGAGGCAAGTATTCACCTGTCGAAGACGACAGGCCAAGGAACGTCACTTCTTAAGCTGATTTAGACTACCTCTGTCCAGGCCTTCGTCTAGTGCCATGATCTATTTCAGCATGATAGTATTTACTCGTTCGCACTTCTCACGTTTTGTGTTTATCTCCGTGCTTGTCTCTACTCGCTTTTTGGACTCTTTGCCCACCCCATACACTGAATCACACGTCGAGTCTCATCCCCTCTTCCAGGGTGTAGCGCCCCACCGTCGGCTCGAATACTTACATTTGTGCTTGCAGTGATGGTTTTGCAACATTCTGGCGTCCTTCGCAGATACAAAAGTGGCGAAGTAGGATATTAGCACTTATGTGACGATTTTCTTTTTGGCATAATGTTATGGGCCTGGAAATTTTTAAATACTAGCAGGAGCAACTGCGCCTCGAGGACAATAAAGTTCCGCCATGCGCTCCTCATGGGGCTACCGACTGGCCAAATCTTTCAGCTGGCAGCTAGCGTTACTGTCGGGTATAGCGGTGGCCCACAAAGGTAGGAATTTCTTACTGGTGGATGTCGATCATGAGCAGCTGACCCGTCAATCCAGGCAGTTTCATCCACTACAAGGTAAGTCGCGGCATTTTCCCAGTAAGATGCTCACGACTATGACAATGAGCATATGGCCTGCGACACCCACCGCGCCCTCCGCCGTCCTGTTATCACCCACGGAATAGAGTACTGGCTGTGACTGCTTTCGGAATGCCCGCTGCTGAGCTCGTGGTCTTGGAACTGGGGGCCTCCCACCCCACACGCCTCTCCTGCCACCACTTCCTCGCCCCGCTGTTGCAGACCAACCATCATGCCAGCCTCCCCAACCTTCCGCCGCTCCAGAGGTGTCAGCTGGATTGGCGTCGCTTACTTCGTGGGTAGATCCGCGGCCGCAGAATCTCGTGCCCTCTCCTGTTTTGTAACAGCATTCACGGTACGAACGGGCCATTTTCCGCACTACGTGGCCTTTCCAAGGGGGAGGATTCCGTACGCCACCTTCCCCATGAGGACATCGTTAGGAATGCAGTTGAGTTGGTATGGATCTCGCAGGAGAGCAGTTCAGCAAGCTATCACAACCAGAAAGTGTGAGAAATCGTAAGTGCAGAACCACTGGCCGAGCTGTTTACCTGTCGGTGGCGATAGGCCAGGGCCAGTTAGCTCCTACGTCAGTTTCAGCTACCTCAGACTTGGCCTTGAACTCGCACCCTGTCCTGCTTCCACTACAGGGCGCCACTGGGCTATCAGTGCCTTTGATTTGAATCTAATGAACCTCTCGATATGTAGATCGCCCCCCTCCGTATCAGATATGTTTGATAAACTGCATGCAGCGGAAAGGATTTGAAAGTTGTTGGTGAGCTGTGGAAGTGTCCTTTTGAAATTAATAGTGATGATGAGGAGAAAGGGGTTCATCTAAATATACTGAATTGAAAGGTCGGTTACTTTGACCATTGTTTATTATAAAACATTCCACAGATGAAATAGCACACGATAAACCAATGAAATAGTTAATTCTCCCACACAGTGGAGGTGTGTGGAAATTGGAACACAAAATGTGTGAAATCAATACAACTGATAGTAACTGTAAGGAAAAATTCACAGAAAGGGGATGGAAAGAAATTAATTTCATAAATAACTCGCGGATAAATTAAAAGGACTCACACATATTTTTGTGTTAGCAGAAGAGCCAACACCGTGTTGCGAGTGGAGGCCGAAATGCACGCGTTTTAGCTCACGCAGGCTGGCGTGAGGAGGGAAGAACTATACTGACGTGAGGTCTGGAACATGACAAGGAATGAGAATTCAGAAAGCGGACGTAATTAGTTTGATACTTAACTTTAATCCATTAATGATGAACGTCGCTCTTGACGGTACATGAGTCACAATATTATCTGTTCAGAATACATTCTTGAAGATATCACTTATAGTAACTGAATATGGCGCCTTGCTAGGTCGTAGCAAATGACGTCGCTGAAGGCTAAGCTAAACTGTCGTCTCTGCGAATGAGAGCGTATGTAGACAGTGAACCGTCATTAGCAAAGTCGGCTGTACAACTGGGGCGAGAGCTAGGGAGTCTCTCTAGACTAGACCTGCCGTGTGGTGGCGCTCGGTCTGCAATCACTGGTAGTGGCGACACGCGGGTCCGACGTATACTAGCAGACCGTGGCCGATTTAAAGGCTACCACCTAGCTAGTGTGGTGTCTCGCGCTGACACCACACATATAGTTACGCATCGGTCATGGTGACTGCATTGTTCTGATGAGGCGTAGGAAGATACATGCCTAAAAGTCAAGTACCTCATCAACTGCCAAAGCATCATTTAAAAACGAGATTCCTAGATTAATTAAAAATAAAAATGCTCCTTCTCCCATATCAGCACGAAAATTTCGTGTACTGGTGCTGCCTGGACTTACCAACATTGAACTGTGAGAAGATGACCTGCTACCTGAGCGATTGAAGCAGAGATTTGCACTGCAATTGCGGCCTGTGTGCCCCTTCAGAAGTCCAATCTCTCACTGTCCAGGGGAGGGTTCTGCTACGTCTCAGTCACCGTCCACACGAAGTAAAAAGTTAAAAACGATGCTCCTCTGAGTTCTCTGCAGATAGATTGCCTAAAATTGCTGGTTCTCCATTCAGGTGGAAAGACAGAAATAACGCCAACGGGAGGCCACGTAACAAACACTATGCGGCGAAAACAGGCAGAAACTTCAAGACCCGTTTTCAAGAACATATAAATGCTTTCAGGCTCAAGAATTTCGAAAAATTGGTCATTGCACAACATATGTTGGAAGCGAAAAATTTCATCAACAGTCTACATCTACATCTACATGGATGCTCTGCAAATCAAATTTAAGTGCCTGGCAGAGGGTTCATCGAACCACAATTCTCAATTATTCCAATCTCGTATAGCGCGAGGAAAGAATGAACACCTATATCTTTCCGTACGAGCTCTGATTTTCCTTATTTTATCGTGGTGATCATTCTTCCCCATGTAGGTCGGTGTCAACAAAATATTTTCGCATTGGGAAGAGAAAGTTGGTGATTGGAATTTCGTAAGAAGATTCCGTCGCAATGAAAAACGCCTTTTTTTTTTAACGATATCCAGCCCAAATTCTGTATCATTTCTGTGACACTCTCTCCCATATTTCATGATAATACAAAACGTGCTGCCTTTCTTTGAACTTTTTCGATGTACTCCGTCAGTCCTATCTGGTAAGGATCCCACACCGCGCAGCAGTATTAAAAAAGAGGCCGGACAAGTGTAGAGTAGGCAGTCTCCTTAGTAGGTCTGTTACATTTTTAAGTGTCCTGCCAATAAAACGCAGTCTTTGGTTAGCCTTCCCCACAACATTTTCTATGTGTTCCTTCCAATTTAAGCTGTTCGTAATTGTAATACCTAGGTACTTAGTTGAATTTATGGCTTTTAGATTAGACTGATTTATCGTGTAACCGAAGTTTTACGAGTTCATTTTAGCACTCATGTGGATGACTTCACACTTTTCGTTATTCAGGGTCAACTGCCACTTTTCACACCATTCAGATATTCTTTTCTAAATCGTTTTGCAGTTTGTTTTGATCTTCTGATGACTTTATTAGTCGATAAACGACAGCGTTATCTGCAAACAACCAAAGACGGCTGCTCAGATTGTCTCCAACATCGTTTATATAATCTATATAAACGATGTTGGAGTCATAAGTAACAGCAAAGGGCCTTTAACACTACCTTCGGGAACGCCAGAAATCACTTCTGTTTTACTCGATGACTTTCCTTCAATTTCTACGAAGTGTGACCTTTTTGGCAGGAAATCACAAATCCAGTCACATAACTAAGACGATATTCCATACGCACGCAATTTCACTACGAATCGCTTGTGTGGTACAGTGTCAAAAGCCTTCCGGAAATCCAGAAATACGGAATCGATCTGAAATCCCTTGTCAATAGCACTCAACACTTTATGTGAATAAAGAGCTAGCTGTGTTTCACAGGAACGATATTTTCTAAACCCATATTGACTATGTGTCAATATACAGTTTTCTTCGAGGTAATTCATAATGTTCGAACACAATATATGTTCTAAAATCCTGCTAGATATCGACGTTAACGATATGGGCCAGTAATTTAGTGCATTACTCATACTACTTTCTTGAATATTGGTGTGACCTGTGCAACCTTCCAGTCTTTGGATACGGATCCTTCGTCGAGCGAACGGTTGTATATGATTGTTAAGTGTGGAGCTAGTGCATCAGCATACTCCGAAAGGAACCTAATTGGTATACAGTCTGGACCAGAATACTTGCTCTTATTAATTGATTTAAGTTGCTTCACTACTCCGAGGATATTTACTTCTACGTTACTCATGTTGGCAGCTGTTCTTAATTCTAATTCTGGAGTATTTACTTCGTCTTCTTTTGTGAAGGCATTTCGGAAGACTGTGTTTAGTAACTCTGCTTTGGCAGCACTGTCTTCGATAGTACCTCCATTGCTATCACACAGAGAAGGCACTGATTGTTTCTTGCCGCTAACGTACTTCACATACTACCAGAATCTCTTTGGATTTTTGGCCAGGTTTCGAGACAACGTTTCGTTGTGGAAACTGTTATAGGCATTTTACATTGAAGCCCGCGCTAAATTTCGAGCTTCTGTAAAAGATCGCCAATCTTGGGAATTTGCGTCTGTTTAAATTTGACATGTTTGTTTCGTTGTTTCTGCAACAGTGTTTTAACCTGTTTGGTGTACCAAGGAGTATCAACTCCGTCGTTTGTTAATTTATTTGGTATAAATCTCTCAATTGCTGACGATGCTATTTATTTGAATTTAAGCCACATCTGGTCTACACTTATATTATTAATTTGGAATGAGTGGAGATTGTCTCTCAGGAAGGCGTAAAGTGAATTTTTAACTGATTTTTTGAATAGGTATATTTTTCGCTTATTTTTCGAGGATTTGGGGATTACAATATTCAGTCTCGCTACGACAACCCTGTGTTCACTAATCTCTGATTCGGTTTTGATGCTCGTTATTAACTCAGGATTATTTGTTGCTAAGAGGTCAATTGTGTTTTCACAACTGTTTACTATTCACGTGGGCTTATCAACTAATTGCTCGAAATAATTTTCAGAGAATGCGTTTAGCACATTTTCGGATTATATTTTACGCGTACCTCCGGAATTAAACATGTATTTCCGCCAACATATCGAGGGTAAATTAAAGTCACCACCAACTATTATCGTATGAGTCGCGTACGTGTTTGAAATCAAACTCAAGTTTTCTTTGAACCTTTCAGCAACTGTATCATCTGAATTGGGAGGTCGGTAAAAGGATCCAATTATTATTTTATTCCGGTTGGCAACAATGACCTCTGCCCTTACTAATTCACAGGAAGTATCTACTTCAATTTAGCTACAAGTTAAAGTACTTCTAACAGCAACAGACACGTCACCGCCAACCGTGTTTATCCAATCCTTTCGGAACACCGTTAGGTTTTTGGAAAAATATCGGCTCAGCTTATATCCGGCATTAGCCAGCTTTCAGTGCCTATAACGATTTGAGCATCAGTGCTTTCTATTAGCGCTTGGAGCTCTGGTACTTTCCCAACACAGCTACGACAATTCACAACTGTTATACCAATGGTTCCTGTATCTACGTTCTTCCTGTGTTCAGCCTGCTCCCTTTGTGACTGGAGCCCTTCTTGGGTTTTTCCGAGACCCTCTTCTCTAAAAAACCGCCCAGTCCACGCCACACAGTCCGTGCTACGCATGTAGCCACCTCCTGCGTATAGTGGACACTTGACCTATTCAGCGGAACCCAAACCCAACCACCCTTTGGCACAAGTCGAGGAATCTGCAGCCTACACGATCGCAGAACTGTCTGAGCTTCTGATTCAGACCCTCCTCTCGGCTCTGTACCAGAGGTCCGCAATCGGTCCTGTCGACTATGCTGCAAATGTTCAGCTCTTCTTTCATCTTGCAAGCAAGACTGGCAGCATTTACTAACACTTCTGTCTAGAAAACTATTTGGTAATACTACATAACGAAGCCAATGGTAAGACCTTAATTCTGTTAGAACAACTGGAGATATACCTCCACAAAACCAAAAAACCTGAATCTGTGTTAAATGAACAAACAGATTTCGCAAGCCACAGTTATTTCAGTAATTTTAAAGACCTATTCTAAAATTATTTCTTGCATATGTCAATTGTTTAATAGTTATATCTTTAGCACTACGAATAAATTCATCTTTGCCAACACCATGTACAAAAACATCTGTGAAGTGTTTATAAACATGTGTGTGCAAATGTACCTCTTGAATAAGGTGACATGTACTAAAACGACGGAGAAAATAATGTTTGCCGGTACTAAAACGTTAAAAATGCTTTCCTTGGATGATTTGGTAAGTTTACACCGCTCATTTTCAACTATTTTGCACATATTTTCGGCGTTCGACTTACGAAATTCATAACCTAACATTAAACCTTTTTATGACAGGAATATGCATTTCACCACATTCAGGAGAAGAAATAGAATATGTATTGAGACAAATTACACCTGACGATGGACCCACAGGGTCCGAAATGCATCGTGTAGTTTATAAAACTCGAAAAAGTTGTGACTGAAGGTGTTGTTTAATTCATACCTCCAATAAGAAAAAAATACAAGTTTTAGTAGTGAAGGAAAATATGAAATTATTGTAGAATATGTAGATGCAAAACATCTAAAACTTCATACATATAAAAAAAATCTACCAAAAACATGCTATGCATCTAAATGTTAACACATTGGTTAGACAACTACTTCATCCGAATGACTACACAGTCATAAAATGAAATTAAAATTTCGTTTGTCATACAGACAAAAAATCAATAAGAAGGAATATTATAAACCTACACTTTAACACATTGTTTAAAAAATATTTCTTCAAAATTCCTACATAGACATGAGACAAAACCAAAGAAGATCATTTAGAATACAGATTTAAAAAAAAAGTGAAATGATCGTATGGCATTGCTGGCCGGGAGGCCCCATGTGGGGGAGTTCGGCCGCCGTAGTGCAAGTCACCTTTAGTCGACGCCACATCAGCGACTTGCGAGTGAATGATGAGGTGAAGGACACACAACACCCAGTCCCCTGCCGGGAATCGAACCCGGGCCCCCTGCGTGGTAGTCAGTAACGCTAACGCTATGCTACGGAGGCGGACACAGATAAAAATTAATGAAAGAAGACAATACTCAATTATAAAATCAAAATACAGATAAATGATCATACCATATGACAATTTTTAATAACTATGTGTGCATCAATTAACAACATAAATTATATATCGATCGGCATATCCTTGAAGCATTAACCAGTGTGTATCACTCCAACCCTTACTCAGTTATTACATGTAACAGACGTAATTTAAGAACCCCCTGCTCTGTAAAAACTCGCTCTCCTCCAATCACTCCTTTCGTCCTCTGTATGTGAGTCTCTCTCCCTCTCTCTCTCTCTCTCTCTCTCTCTCTCTCTCTCTCTCTCTCTCTCTTTGTGCCTCCATACTTTCAACTCTTTCCCTGAACCCCGGCCAAAATTTTTGTATATGTAAGGTTCTACTGATATCGGCAACATATCTATTGCAGTTAAAGTTAGCAACCAAAACCATGTTTTGAAATAGTGTTTTTGTCTATCCACTAGACAATGCCACAAGTTATCCCAAAATTGTAACACAACACACACATATGTCATACTAACAAATGTAAATTCACCTGATGATTGAGGTTTAAACCTTCGAAACGCGCTGTGGATATAAATAAACAGTGTCTGGTAAGGGTAAAGTTGTTTCGTTCGAAACTTTGTGTTATTTATTTATAAACTGTGTCTGATGCTCTTTCTCGGAAAAAAAAGGATGAGGGGTGTCTTTTGTTCGAAAAGGGCGCGGGGGGCTGGAGAAGGTACGGAACCTATGATGTAGGTCCAGTGTCTTGCCACATCGCCATCTCGTTAGATGGAGATAATGGATATTCACTATTGCTATCCATTCTCATTTCCAAACGTATTTTTTGCTCTTTTGTCACGAATGTTCTTGCGATACTTTTGGATCGTTCTTGCTCTAAGTCTAAAGACGCGGAACGTGCCATGAACAAGTCCACTCATAACGGAAGTCACAGTGGTATATGCTTTAGATTTCTGCTCCGTGTAACCTGTTGCTAGCTTTCACTGTAATATTGCAGAGTGGTTTAAAATTTAGTGCACATACGCAACGAAAATCATCGTAGCTGATAATGTCCCATAGTCTACCCAGTTTAAACTGATAGGTTAATAACATTGTACTAATATGATCGAATGAACACCTCGTAACGATCACCTCATAATTTATCCTTAATCACGGCTATATTGAAGCTTTTATCTGCGCAAGTGGGCAAATAACCATTTTTCTGTTCCCTCCGTGCCTCCAGTTTTGTTTGTTCACATTCTAACATAAAGTTAACCGAGAAGTAACTGGAAGCTACCACAGTACCTTCTATCCCCTTGGGAGATAACTCTCAGAAATTCATGGGAGTACTTCACAGCTCAGGCTGATGTTTTTTCGTGGCTACACGGGAAGAGATACCTTGAAATCCCACATTTACGAAGAAAATCTCTATGTTTTCCTTACTATTATTTATTGAACACATATATGCTCGAAATAAATACTAACAATTGTAAGCTGCACATATCCCTGATTTTAACTACAATTTTCGGACAGAAGCGTAATTTATCGAAGGTGTGAGTTAAGCTTAAGGCTAGAATCTTTAAATATAACTGCACTTGGGAGACAAAAAGGTAACTACAATAAAGGGACGAAGAAAGGCTAGAGATCTACGTCTTGTTACCTCCGGTTCCTGGAGACAAATAAGATATCGCAATGGTTGACAGCAATTTTTTTGTGTTTAGGAAAGTAATGGTAATACATCGCCAGATCTTATAGGTACAACACCCTCGGCACCTTACCAAGTGTTATAGCTGTGATTCTGCACGTATTCATCCATACAAATAGTAATTTGTTTCCAGAGAAAATGCCATCGTCTGCGGGAATCTACATGTAATTTTTGGCACTAAAGGTGATCATAACGCTTGTTTAAACTCCCATCGAATTCAGCAATAGCAGGTAGGCAGGCCTACTCAGTAGATAAATAAAAGAAAGGAAGGAAGGAAGGTTGGAACTTATTATCCCATCGGCGACTAGGACGTCAGAGAAGGAGTAAAATCACGGAATGACGAAGGACAGAGTAGGAGGTCAGAAGTGTCCTCTCCAAAGTAACCATCTTGCCATTTGACTTAAGCGACTTCCAGAAATCACGGAAAAGCCGAAATATGGATGGTCGGATGGTGTCCTCCCAAACGTGTCACCAGTATCTTAAACCTTATTTGTTTACTTACTGATTATTCAGCCTAACTACGTTAGGGCCCTAAGGTCCTCTCTCACTGTTGACCAGAAACAATACATACCAAAGATGTTACAAAACATTCACAATGCTATTACTGCTACTACTACTACTACTACTACCACTAATAATAATAATAATAATAATAATAACGACAATAATAATTATAAACACCAATAACAATAGTAATAGTAGCAACACTAGAGGGTGTTTAGAAAGATAGAGATTACCTAAGCACATCTGAATCTACGTTTAGTACCGTCGGAAACGAAATCTTTAAAGGAAGAGGAGAAAATTGAAATGAAACTGGCAGTGACTGTTAGGAAGGAACAGAATGTAGATTGAGAATCCTGCCTACGAGGGGTAGGGAAAGGATGTGGCGAAAGAGGACTGAAGATAGTGAGCTTTGCAGAATGTGAGAGAGATGGCTACTGTGATAAAAGGTGGGCCATAGCTACCTTTTGAAGTTTGTAAGGAGTTTGATTTCTCTGATATTTTGAGGAAGATTGTAACAAAGTCGAGTTTCTGATACAGAAAATGATTTAGAGAACATGGCAATGTTATGTGATAGTACAGAGTGAATATTACTTTGTTGAGAACAAGTATTTCAGCTAATAGTATAAGACTTGAATGCAAGTAAGAGGGTCTGTGGTGATTGAAATAGAGTAAATAGAGAGTATGATAGTTTCTACGCTTATCGACACGTAGCCATGATAATTGTTCGTAGGATGTTGTGATATGATCGAAAAAACGTACGTCACAAATATATCGTAAACAAACATTGATCGTCAGTTCCAGCTTGCGTGAGCTTTCGTACGACAGTCCATGGAGAATTACATCGCCGTAGTCAAGTATGGGGAGTATTAGTGTGTCTACGAGCATCTTTTTACGATTGTAGGGAAATACTCTTATATATTTCTACAGTGAGTGAAGTGACAGTGACGTCTTCTTACAGACTGCAGGTGTCTATTCAGCTTACTCTAAATGACGGTCCAAAATTATCCCCAGGTTCGTTGCAGAAGAAGAAAAGGTTATTTCTGTGCCGTTGGGGATTAATGGCGGAAGAGATTCTTAGGAATGAGGGGTAATAAGTGTTGTGTGAGAAATAAGATTGAATGCGTCTTAGATAGGTTTCATTGTCATTATAATCGACAGCAAACCGACACCAACAACAATAGTTCAAGTGAACATGCCGACGTAGCATACAGAGGATGGAGGTATAGAGAAGGTGTATGTGTCTTGGGGGACGGGAATGTGGCTGCAGAAGAAGATACAGAAGAAAGGGTTACTGAAAATGAGGGCTTGGTAGTAGTAATGAGAGAGGAGAAGGACTAACTGATTTCTGCAATAAATTTCAGTTCGTAATAGAGAATACTCTGTTCAATAATCACGAGAGGAGGAGGTGTGCTTGGGAAAGGTTGGGAGATACGGGAAGATTCTAGTTAGATTACATCACGGTGAGGCAGAGATTCCAAAATTAGTCGTCAGTTGCCAATATATTTTTATTTCGGTTTACCGGTTTCGACAGATTAATTTGTCGTCTTTTGAAATCTACAAAATTGGGGATATTATAAATCTTTACACCTTGGCATTACAACTGTTTAAAGTACGAGAAGTGTATTACAGAAACTTACTTAGGATTGGTTTAGCAGATGTCAATATCTTCTTCACAGAATCATAATGCCATGATATGTCCAAAAACGTACATATTGTGTGTGACTGTTATAAATATACACTCCTGGAAATGGAAAAAAGAACACATTGACACCGGTGTGTCAGACCCACCATACTTGCTCCGGACACTGCGAGAGGGCTGTACAAGCAATGATCACACGCACGGCACAGCGGACACACCAGGAACCGCGGTGTTGGCCATCGAATGGCGCTAGCTGCGCAGCATTTGTGCACCGCCGCCGTCAGTGTCAGCCAGTTTGCCGTGGCATACGGAGCTCCATCGCAGTCTTTAACACTGGTAGCATGCCGCGACAGCGTGGACGTGAACCGTATGTGCAGTTGGACTTTGAGCGAGGGCGTATAGTGGGCATGCGGGAGGCCGGGTGGACGTACCGCCGAATTGCTCAACACGTGGGGCGTGAGGTCTCCACAGTACATCGATGTTGTCGCCAGTGGTCGGCGGAAGGTGCACGTGCCCGTCGACCTGGGACCGGACCGCAGCGACGCACGGATGCACGCCAAGACCGTAGGATCCTACGCAGTGCCGTAGGGGACCGCACCGCCACTTCCCAGCAAATTAGGGACACTGTTGCTCCTGGGGTATCGGCGAGGACCATTCGCAACCGTCTCCATGAAGCTGGGCTACGGCCCCGCACACCGTTAGGCCGTCTTCCGCTCACGCCCCAACATCGTGCAGCCCGCCTCCAGTGGTGTCGCGACAGGCGTGAATGGAGGGACGAATGGAGACGTGTCGTCTTCAGCGATGAGAGTCGCTTCTGCCTTGGTGCCAATGATGGTCGTATGCGTGTTTGGCGCCGTGCAGGTGAGCGCCACAATCAGGACTGCATACGACCGAGGCACACAGGGCCAACACCCGGCATCATGGTGTGGGGAGCGATCTCCTACACTGGCCGTACACCACTGGTGATCGTCGAGGGGACACTGAATAGTGCACGGTACATCCAAACCGTCATCGAACCCATCGTTCTACCATTCCTAGACCGGCAAGGGAACTTGCTGTTCCAACAGGACAATACACGTCCGCATGTATCCCGTGCCACCCAACGTGCTCTAGAAGGTGTAAGTCAACTACCCTGGCCAGCAAGATCTCCGGATCTGTCCCCCATTGAGCATGTTTGGGACTGGATGAAGCGTCGTCTCACGCGGTCTGCACGTCCAGCACAAACGCTGGTCCAACTGAGGCGCCAGGTGGAAATGGCATGGCAAGCCGTTCCACAGGACTACATCCAGCATCTCTATGATCGTCTCCATGGGAGAATAGCAGCCTGCATTGCTGCGAAAGGTGGATATACACTGTACTAGTGCCGACATTGTGCATGCTCTGTTGCCTGTGTCTATGTGCCTGTGGTTCTGTCAGTGTGATCATGTGATGTATCTGACCCCGGGAATGTGTCAATAAAGTTTCCCCTTCCTGGGACAATGAATTCACGGTGTTCTTATTTCAATTTCCAGGAGTGTACATTGATAGATTGATAATTCACAGTAACTAAATCACATCTATGTACAGGGTGTCCATCATTAAAGTTCCAGGTTCAAACCGCTGTAGACAAAGAACCTCTGTTCGGAATGACTTAGAATTTGAACAACATGTTATTGACACAAGAGGAAATGCCATGGGAAAAAAGATCATTTGACCATTTCGGAAATGTTGGAATTATGTGCCGTCATTTTCCTAGAGCATGGCCGTCCAGAATACGAAATCGCAGTCCGTGTGGCTTCTGGCTGTACAGTTATATGGAAGAAATTGTGTCCAGTGCTCCAATTACGAACGTAGCTGAATTGAAGGCGCGCAGTGTACAACGCATTGTGGACATGACCCCCGAGTCACTCCGGTCTGTTGTTGAACATGCGGTTTGTCGGTTCCAACTTGTGGCAGAAAATGGTGAACATGTCTTCTGCCAGGCTTACGACAATCATAGATCGATAACATTTTGTTTTTTGTGGTTTTTGGCCCCAAGACAATTAAAAACCGATGTCATTTTGCTTTTTATACCGATTTTTCCCATCTGATGTGGTACAACTTTGCCGTGATGGATAGACTTACCTAACTAACGATGCTACAGCTGCTGAATGCAGAACTTGCGAAGTCATACACACTGAAGAATATGGATTGTGTATTGAACAACTCAAACAACAGCTGTCGTATTGCGATTCATCTGTCATTTCTACCCGACGCCATTTACATTAAGACGCATGCAGCACCATCTATTGGTGAAATTTTTGTTAATTTTTTTTGTTCCATGATGTTTTCCCTTGCTTCTATAAAATGAAGTTCAAGTTTGACGTCATTCTGAGCAGTGGATCTGTTTCTACAGCATTTGAAACAGAAACTTTAATTATAGGCATCCTGTCCACGTCAATGTGTTGTGCCAACAGCAAGGGACAAATATGAAAGCTATAAAAGCATATGAAAAGTATAACTGAGTTATATAAGGAAGTTATGTACAATACATTTGAAAAAAATTATGTCACATAGATCTAACATACAAAAGGATTGCACTAATTTTCACATTTTATGAGAGATGCTATCCAATCAAAATAGTGTCTGTTCTTTAATGCAGTTTATCATTCAACAAACTTTTTGAATTTAGGTGGGGATGTTCATATATTTCAAATTCCTCTAAAAGGTTAATTTTGTAACCCTTTTCGACTATATGCAAAATTTCCATGTTACGTATGATAGGAGGGGGGGGGGGGGGGGAAGTGTGTGTTTCTAGATTTTGAGATGTTCTGTAGAAGTTGACTTATATGAATTCTCACTGTCTTTGTTGAACAAGTGCTCATCAAAGCGGGTCTTAACACTGCCTTCCCTGTCTGTCCTATATAAAAACCCTGACATATTATATTGCATTTTATATACCCCACATTTGAGAGAGTTGTCAACTGGAGGTTTCGAAGTATGTGTTGGTGACATCAGTGGTGGTACAGAATACAGTGATCTATTTTTTTAAACAAATCAGCTATATTATATGAAATGTCGCCAACGGCCTTGCCTCAGTGGTAACACCTGTTCCCGTTAGATCAGCGAAGTTAAGCGCTGTCGGTCTGGGCTGGCACTTGGATGGGTGACCATCCGGTCCGCCGAGTGCTGTTAGCCAGTGGGGTGACTCAGCCCTAGTGAAGTAAACTGAGGAGCTGTTTGAGAAGTAGCGGCTCCGGTCTCATAAACTATCATACGGCCGGAAGAGCGGTGTGCTGACCACATGTCCCTTCATATCCGCATCCAGTGACGACTGTGGGCTGAGGATGACACGGCGGCCGGTCGGTGCCGTTGAGTCTTCCAAGGCCTGTGCGGACGGAGTTTATATGAAATGTCGCTTACAAATGAGACTGTATTGAATTTCTTGTATATGGCCTTACTGTTAAGAAATAATGTATTAACCTGTAATTAGGAAGTTATAAATAGAGAAAATCGAGTTCACTGATTCTCAGGGCAGTGGTAGGTATAAAAGAGAAGTTGAAACAGAAGTACTAATAGCGGTATGCACATAGTCAAAGCTGCGGAAAAATTTAGCAAATCAGTAGTGATGGACGAAGAAGATATTTGTTTACAATAAGAAAAAAACTTGTTTTGAGAAACGAAACAGGAAGAAGAAGCAAAGAGAAAGACAGACATAAGTAAGTAATATTAGCGTTCAAATACCAGTCCATGACAAGGTCATTAAAGAGAGAGAAAATGCTAGGGTGGCTTGATAAAACGAAGGATATATATCGCACTCTTTAGGGAACCAACCCAAAATTCGCCTTAGTCGGTTTGGAGAGCCTACAGAATACCTAAAGTAGAATGGTCGCACAGGACTTGAGCCCCACTCATGCGGAAGGCAAGTCCAGACCGTCTAGCACTGCACATGATCACCTTTGGTGAAGTAAAATGCAGCTGATGTCAGAAAACAAAATACAGCTGGTGTCAAGCGACTGAAATATCTGAAACAAAATGATCGACAGAGCTGAAAATAAGCAGGAAACATACAAGATAAGACTAGTAAGTGTTAATAAAAATATTTTTTTGTATGAAATGTCAGGAAATTTTTCATCTGTTCCTGCCTTTTACATATTTTCAAACGCAGGTGCTGAGAACTCGCCGTGAATGGGACATGGTAGAAATGCATTTTACCATGTAATCCTTCTTCCGTTCCAATGAACTTTCCTTTACCTTCCTTTTTTCTTTACCTTGATAAAATATTAGTGGAACGAAACTAAATGAAGAAACATAATTACCATCGATAAGCTCGTTGTGTGAGAGACCACTTACTGCACTTAAGTGTGTTTCGGTGAATGTAGAGGAGAACTTTAATCATCTTCACACGGCATTCGACTACACAGTCGCTAATTTATAACCTGCCTTGTCGTAAACGTAGTTACATTCGAGCTGTCAGTAATTTTCTTCGTTGCGCACCTACAATAAAATACATACATACATTATCAATGACAGTGAAAGTTGTACCGTCACTCTCATATTACCTTGGGCTAAACAAAAGCGAAACGAAAAGCATGGAATCAGACGGTGAAGATTATGAGACTCAAGTGGAAAGACCAGATGTCTTTTCGAATTAAATAAACCAGTTTTGCTACCCTCTGATTTATCTCATATTACGCAATTTTGTATTAAAATGTGTGAACTGTTACAATTATATCCAGGAATGCAGCACCATACACTTTTTAGCTCAGAGCAGTCATAATTAATTCTACTTTTTAAAGTGATTGCAAATTCGTAGTGCAGATGGTTTGCCACTGATTACCCCAACCAACGGGTTATGTGTTAAGTGTGTAATGGTTTCTGTGTTTACATTCTTATGGATAATTATAGATATGTGTAACACTGGTTGCCGGCATAGAACCCACTTTCATCAGAGCCACCGTGTTCAAAGGTGTACTCAGAGAAGGCAAGAGAGGACAGCTGCCCTTCCCCCAAACCCTTTCCTCCGTGCGAACAAGGCTCGGAAAGGCCAACGGCACCGACCGAATGCAGTATCATCCTCAGACGATAGGCGTCACGGGATGCGGTTGTGGAGGGTCACGTGGTCAGCATACAGCTCTCCCGGTTCTTGACAGTTTTAATGACCTGAGCTTCTAACGCACGTAGCTCCTCAAGTGGCATCACAAGAGCTGAATGCACCGTGTTCTGCAGACTAAGAAGACCAAGATAAATGTTAAAGGTGGATCTAATGTGGTCATAAAATGCTTTTATAGACCCCCCCGTCTCAGGAGCAGTAGTGACGAAACGTTTGAGGGGAACTTATAGAACAATTCGCTTGAATTTACTAATCGTGTTGTTGTATTGCGTGGGGATTTCAACTTACCAGCTGTAGATAGAGAGACTCAAGTGATTAAGATGGGTGGTGGGAACAAGAAATCCTTAAACAGACTCCTGAAGGTAATATTTTAGATCTGATAATGACAAACAGGCCCGAAATTTTCGACACAGTTAGAGCTGAATAGTCCGCTAAGTAACACTGAATATGGCTGTAAATAGGAGAACAAAGTAAGGTAGGAAAAGCTTTCTGTTTATCAAGAACGACGAGAAGCAGATTTTAGACTACCTGTACGATCAACATGAAAATTTCATCTCCAGCACAAACAATGTTGCGTATCAATGGACAAAGTTGAAGAACCTTGCAGAATACGCTTTAGACAGGTCGGTGTCGACCACAGTTGTGAAGGAGAGAAAGGACCTCCCGTGCTTCGACAGACGCATTAGAAAGCTGCTGCGCAAAGAAAGACAGCTTCATTGTAAATTTAAAAGTTGCCGAAACGTCACAGACAAACAAAAACTTAACGAAGCCAAAATTAGCGTAAGGAGAGCCACTTGTGAAGCGTTTAAGGAATTCGGGAGTAGAATTCTGTCTAGTGACTTGACAGAATATCATAAGTAATGTTCGTCTCACGTTATATCAGTAAACGGATCAAAGCAATCTGTTCAGATATTTTGTGACCAAAATGCAATTGCAACGGGCAATGACGCGGAAAACGCCGTAATACTAAACGTGTTTTTCGAAAACTGTTTCACGGAGTAAGTGTCTCATTTAAATCGTCGCACGATCGACAAAATTGCTGATACCGAAGTAAGTGACTATGCGACAGAGAAGAAACTGAAATCGCTAAACAAAGAAAAGGCTACTGGATCCTTATCTGTGCAACCAATCACAATGTGTATTAAAATGGTGTCAAATAATCAGAAAAATTATATAACCTCCTCTTGAAATTAAAAAAAAAAGGATATACATTATGTCTGTGAAAGTAAAACATATTTTTTATTGGCTTGGCCTGCTAAGAATCACATAACTTATGTTTTCTTTCTTTTCTCCAATCTTTCTTACCAGTAGTGTTTTATTATTTACCTATGTTTTTCGCTTCTTTCTTCTGTTCATATTGCACCTCTCTTTTCTTTCTTCCTCCTGGAAGCCCTTGAAACTATTTTACCTAAGGTTCCTTGTAACTTCCTCGACCCATGCCACTGACGGTTTTGGGTTTCTGTTCAAAAAATTAAAAGATCTTTTCATTTAGTCGATTTAGGTTTCCATCGAATACTACTCTTCTCTTCGTCATTGTGGCTGATATTGTTTCTATTATTACATAAATATCTTTATTACTTCTTAATTTCCATTTCCCATTCTCATATTTTGGTCCCAAGAATTTTCTGATTATTTTTCCTTTCTTATTTTCTATTTCAGCTAATTGTTTAGCTGTATTTAACGAAAATCATTCTGAAGTATAACTACATTCTGCTTGAAAGGGTGTGTTGTAGTGCTGGAGTTGTGTATTTATGGTAATAGTTCTCTTGTTATACAGGTCCTTTGTTAGTTGGAAAGCCACCTCCATTTTCCCTGTCCTTGCTAACTTAGCTTCTTTGTTCAAAGCATTTGGTTGCACTGTTTCACCCTCATATTTAAATTTTGCCCCCTTGTTTATGCTCCCATAATCAGTTTCCATGTACTTCAGTGTCTCCTTCCCATCTGTCATACACTCCGTGTTTCGAAAGATATACATAGGCCTGCTTTTGAAGCTGTCCCTTGTTGAAAATTTATCTGCGTTGTCTGATCTTCCATACATTCAGCTAAGTTGGCAAGATCGCCTACAACATCCAAAGAAACAAAACTCTAATTATCTCCTTTTCTAGCGATTGCGATTTTTTAAATTCCTTCATCTTTCTGGCCTTTTCATCCAGTCCCTAATTACCTTTCCTAGTACACAACAGAACAGCAGTTCTGTAATATTGCTATTATTATTGTTATTATTATAATTCTCATGTGTAAAAATGGTGTCAAGTTATATCTGTGAAAGCCAGAGATGATTGTGTACATAAACGCATCTCTGGTGTAATACTAACACTAATCAGTGATCAAAAGTGAGCATATACATGTACAGTGGCACCTCTGAATTTCATACTGTACTCCTTAGAAACATGTGATCACTCTGTATTGTTACGCCATGAATACTAATACACTCCTGTGGCGTCTCTCACGCAAAGTAATCATTATCTATCTCTCTCTCTCTCTCTCTCTCTCTCTCTCTCTGCCTCACACACACACACACACACACACACACACACACACACACACACACCTCTAACGCCTAATGGCTAACAACTAGCGCTTAACGCCTCTCACGTAACACATAATGGCTAACGCATAACGCATGGTACTTATTATACAACATTGAGTACACATACGAAAGGCGTTCAATAAGTAACGCAAAACTTTTCCTTCTGAAAGAAAGAAGGTTGCATTTATTCAGGATTCCAATACACAATATTATTCTCCACCCTTTTGGCTACAAAGTCCTATTTTTCAACATAATCTCCGTTCAGTGCGACGGACTTACGCCACCTTATTGGGAAGTTGAGATGAGTTTAACGTCCCGTCGACATCGAGATCATTAGAGATGGAGTACCAGCTCTGAATGTCAGCAAGCTGCTGTGGCCGAGCGGTTCTAGGCGCTTCAGTCCGGAATCGCACTGCTGCTACGGTCGCAAGTTCGAATCCTGCCTCGGACATGGATGTGTGTGATGTCCTTAGGTTAGTTAGGTTTAAGTAGTTCTAAGCCTAGGGGACTGATGACCTCAGATGTTAAGTCCCATAGTGCTTAGAACCATTTGAACTATTTTTTTCTGAATGTCGAGGATGGGAAGGAAACCGACTGTGCCCTTTCAAAGGAACCATCCTGGCATTTTGCCTGGAGTGATTTAGGTAAAACACAGGAAACCTAATTCTCGATGGCTGGACTTGAATCTGAACCGTCGTCTTCCCGAAGGCGAGTCCAATGTGCTAAGCACTGCGCAACCTCCATTGGTACCTTACCGGGAGGACCTGCACGCACACTTGGTACCATTCTACTGATCGACGTCGGAGCCAACGTCGTTCTGCATCGCATCAGTAACCCCCCTATCATCCGCGTACTGCTTCCCGTGGAGTGCATTCTTTACTGGGCCAAACAGATGGAAGTCGGAAGGTGCAAGATCCGGACTGAAAGGTGGATGAGGGAGAACAATCCAATGAAACTTTCTGAGCTTCCCTCGGGTACGCTTACTTGTGTGAGGCCTTTCAATGTCATTGAGAAGAAGTTCGTTTGCGTTTCTGTAGTGAAGAACGGGCTGAAGTCGTTTCTTCAGTTTCCTGAGGGTAGCACAATACGCTTCAGAGTTGATCGTCGTGCCATGAGAAAGGATATCAAACAGAATAAACTATTCAGAGTCTCAAAAGACTGTCGCCGTGAATTTAACGGCTGACGGTGCGCCTTTGCACATTTACTTCGGAGGAGAGATGGTATAGCGCTACTCCATGGATTGTCGTTTCGTTTCCGGTTCGAAGTGATGAAACCATGTTTCATCGCCTTTGACGACGTTCATCAGAAAATTGTCAGTTAGCCTCATGCCGTGAAAGCAATTCCGCACAGATGGTCTTCAAATGGTTCAAATGGCTCTGAGCACTGTGGGACTTAACTGCTGAGGTCATCGGTCCCCTAGAACTTGTTGTTGTTGTTGTGGTCTTCAGTCCTGAGACTGGTTTGATGCAGCTCTCCATGCTACTCTATCCTGTGCAAGCTTCTTCATCTCCCAGTACCTACTGCAATCTACATCCTTCTGAATCTGCTTAGTGTATTCATCTCGTGGTCTCCCTCTACGATTTTTACCCTCCACGCTGCCCTCCAGTACTAAATTGGTGACCCCTTGATGCCTCAGAACATGTCCTACCAACCGATCCCGTCTTCTGGTCAATTTGTGCCACAAACTTCTCTTCTCCCCAATCCTGTTCAATACTTCCTCATTAGTTATGTGATCTACCCATCTAATCTTCAGCATTCTTCTGTAGCACCACATTTCGAATGCTTCTATTCTCTTCTTGTCCAAACTATTTATCGTCCATGTTTCACTTCCATACATGGCTACACTCCATACAAATACTTTCAGAAATGACTTCCTGACACTTAAATCTATACTCGATGTTAACAAATTTCTCTTCTTCAGAAAAGCTTTCCTTGCCATTCCCAGTCTACATTTTATATCCTCTCTACTTCGACCATCATCAGTTATTTTGCTCCCCAAATAGCAAAACTCCTTTACTACTTTAAGTGTCTCATTTCCTAATCTAATTCCCTCAGCATCACCCTACTTAATTCGACTACATTCCATTATCCTCGTTTTGCTTTTGTTGATGTTCATCTTATATCCTCCTTTCAAGACACTGTCCATTCCATTCAACTGCTCTTCCAAGTCCTTTGCTGTCTCTGACAGAATTACGATGTCATCGGCGAACCTCAAAGTTTTTATTCCTTCTCCATGGATTTTAATACCTACTCCGAATTTTTCTTTTGTTTCCTTTACTGCTTGCTCAATATACAGATTGAACAACATCGGGGAGAGGCTACAACCCTGTCTTACTCCCTTCCCAACCACTGCTTCCCTTTCATGTCCCTCGACTCTTATATCTGCCATCTGGTTTCTGTATAACTTGTAAACAGCCTTTCGCTCCCTGTATTTTACCTCTGCCACCTTTAGAATTTGAAAGAGAGTATTCCAGTCAACATTGTCAAAAGCTTTCTCTAAGTCTACAAATGCTAGAAACGTAGGTTTGCCTTTCCTTAATCTTTCTTCTAAGATAAGTCGTAAGGTCAGTATTGCCTCATGTGTTCCATTGTTTCTATGGAATCCAAACTGATCTTCCCCGAGATTGGCTTCTACTAGTTTTTCCATTCGTCTGTAAAGAATTCGTGTTAGTATTTTGCAGCTGTGACTTATTAAACTGATAGTTCGGTAATTTTCACATCTGTCAACACCTGCTTTCTTTGGGATTGGAATTATTATATTCTTCTTGAAGTCTGAGGGTATTTCGCCTGTTTCATACATCCTGCTCACCAGATGGTAGAGTTTTGTCAGGACTGGCTCTCCCAAGGCCGTCAGTAGTTCCAATGGAAAGTTGTCTACTCCGGGGGCCTTGTTTCGACTCAGGTCTTTCAGTGCTCTGGCAAACTCTTCACGCAGTATCGTATCTCCCATTTCATCTTCATCTACATCCTCTTCCATTTCCATAATATTGTCCTCAAGCACATCGCACTTGTATAGACCCTCTATATACTCCTTCCACCTTTCTGCTTTCCCTTCTTTGCTTAGAACTGGATTTCCATCTGAGCTCTTGATATTCATACAAGTCGTTCTCTTATCTCCAAAGGTCTCTTTAATTTTCCTGTAGGCAGTATCTATCTTACCCCTAGTGAGATAAGCCCCTACATCCTTACATTTGTCCTCTAGCCACGCCTGCTTAGCCATTTTGCACTTCCTGTCGATCTCATGTTTGAGACGTTTGTATTCCTTTTTGCCTGCTTCATTTACTGCATTTTTATATTTTCTGCTTTCATCAATTAAATTCAATATTTCTTCTGTTACCCAAGGATTTCTACCAGCCCTCGTCTTCTTACCTAGTTGATCCTCTGCTGCCTTCACTACTTCATCCCTCAAAGCTACCCATTCTTCTTCTCCTGAATTTCTTTCCCCCATTCCTGTCAATTGCTCCATTATGCTCTCCCTGAAACTCTGTACAACCTCTGGTTCTTTCAGTTTATCCAGGTCCCATCTCCTTAAATTCCCACCTTTTTGCAGTTTCTTCAGTTTTAATCTACAGGTCATAACCAATAGATTGTGGTCTGAGTCCACATCTGCCCCTGGAAATGTCTTACAATTTAAAACCTGGTTCCTAAATCTCTGTCTTACCATTATATAATCTATCTGATACCTTTTATTATCTCCAGGGTTCTTCCATGTATACAACCTTCTTTCATGATTCTTAAACCAAGTGTTAGCTATGATTATGTTGTGCTCTGTGCAAAATTCTACCAGGCGGCTTCCTCTTTCATTTCTTAGCACCACTCCATATTCACTGACTGTGTTTCCTTCTCTCCCTTTTCCTACACTCGAATTCCAGTCACCCATGACTATTAAATTTTCGTCTCCCTTCACTATCCGAATAATTTCTTTTATTTCATCATACATTTCTTCAATTTCTTCGTCATCTGCAGAGCTAGTTGGCATATAAACTTGTATTACTGTAGTAGGTGTGGGCTTCGTATCTATCTTGGCCACAATAATGCGTTCACTATGCTGTTTGTAGTAGCTTACCCGCATTCCTATTTTCCTATTCATTACTAAACCTACTCCTGCATTACCCCTATTTGCTTTTGTGTTTATAACCCTGTAGTCACCTGACCAGAAGTCTTGTTCCTCCTGCCACCGAACTTCACTAATTCCCACTATATCTAACTTCAACCTATCCATTTCCCTATTTAAATTTTCTAACCTACCTGCCCGATTAAGGGATCTGATATTCCACGCTCCGATCCGTAGAACCCCTAGAACTTAGAACTACCTAAACCTAACTAACCTAAGGACATCACACACATCCATGCCCGAGGCAGGATTCGAACCTGCGACCGTGGCGGTCGCGCGGTTCCAGACTGTAGCGCCTAGAACCGCTCGGCCACTCCGGCCGGCGATGGTCCTTCGTTGCTCTTTAAGGTCTTCCATTAGGCGGCGAGGGACGCAGTGTGCACACACCTTTGAGTACCTCAGCTGGTGGAAACGTGAGTCAGCACTACCACAGAGACGCCCAGTTTGGCAACGAGGTGTTTGTAATCCGTCGACCACTTCGAATGAGTGTGTCCGCACGTCCCAACATAGGAGTCACAGCTGTATGCACCCGGCCGGCACGCGGGAGATCGGGCAGGTTTGCTGCGATGATCGCAAACGTCTCGCCCAACGACTCACGATGGTTTTGCTCACTGCTGCAATCGCCTAGGAATATCTCTGTGATGCTCTGCTTTTCCGCCTAAAGAAACTCAGTGACAGCTCCCTGCTTGGAACACACCTCCGTTATAGATGCGATTCTGAAGGCTACGTTTAGCGCCGCTACTTATCGGAACTTCATGAAACTATAGGGGTTGAAGAAGGAATATTCCACGGGATCTTCCCAATTTTTCAACCGAAACTGGCAGTCACAAAAAGGTGTTGGATCGCCCTTCGTACGTACATCTGGCGTAATGTTAAAATGATTGCAGTGGCAAAGATATCCACTATTTCCATCATATTTTCGATGGAAGTATAATAATGGGAGTTGTCATGACGTCAAAAACTTGAAGTAAAGGTCCATAATGTTAGCTGCCCCAAACATTAGTCAGCTAGTGTCATTTACATGTGCACCAATCATTTTTATTATAGTCTTAAGCGTAAGGAATCACATTTCATTCGTAAATGAACTCATTCTGGCTATATTTTCTTTTGTGCACTCGACTTTTGGTTGCGCTATTTACTTTTATTGTAGTGGTTTTATTTCTACCATTTGACTTTAGGTTTCCTGACAACCCAACTTGAAAACTATGGGTGAACGTTGAGAGAAGCAAACCGACCAAACATAACTAAATATATTCTCAGCATTTTTCACATTAGCTTCCTCAGTTCGTATTAAGGTAAATACTGGATTAGAAATTGGCCCTCTCATATCAGATACATTACTTATTGTTTATTCGAAACAAAATGACAATTACGTTAAAGAGGCGGAATGTGTAGCGTAAGTGAGTCAAATACACATTGTGACCAGAAAAGTCTGAAAATGCTGTTCATACTGGTGTATTATTTACGAAAGCTCTGTAAGATTTTCTGTTTAAAAGATTCGTTTCATGCACATGATAGACACTAAGAATAAGAAGCAACAGCAAACTGCAATCTGGTAATGTTTTGGGATTCTAACATCGCAGATCCGAATTCAGGGTAGTATAAAACTTAAGTCTGGAGCACCGTCTCCCGTATTATTACCCCGTGGCATTTATGTATAAATGCCTACACATACCTACCTCTGACGTAATATTAAGATGATTTCAAGGTCAAAGATATACATACATAATACCAGCGTAATACTAAAATGACGCCAAGCTTAAAGATATGCACTATTTACATACAATTTAGTACACATGTATACCTCTGGCGTAATATTACCTAGCTACAACACATTTCCAGAGGAGAGGATTTTTCTAATGGAGATGTTCGAACAATCTCGCGAATGTACATGTGTTGAGTGTCTTGGAGACAGGAAATCACAGATCAACTGGATCTCACTTCCTTGTCTCCCAATTTTGAGTTAAATAATTTTTTTCCATTCTTTGAATGCGGGCGTGCAGTAGCTCAAGACTTCGAAGTGAGGGTGTCGTCAGCACCCGCTGAGGCCTTGTCACAGGTAAGTTGCGGTGTTATCTATTGCAGAATTATATGCTAAGCCACTATTTTTCATCTCCAACGGTTTTAACTTTCCTTAAAATGATAGCCTGATTTTATGGACACCCTGTATATCAAATTGCAAGCGGGACGAAGCAAGGGGGACATAAAAAGCATATTACAATAGGCATAGAGGGCAGTCTTCGCAAAAAAAGTGCGCTAGTATCAAACCACGGACATAATTCGAGAAAAACGTACATGTGGGCTATAAATTTAATTTAATTAAGCATAAGGTCACTTTCCAATGTGAATATGTGAGTAGTGAATCAAGTGGTCTGGAAGATCGCCTACCTTCAATCGACAACTATAAAAGTCTATTAACAGTTGAAACGACTACAGAAGCCAACTGCCAAAGAGCGCACATTAAATTTTAAGACACTTGGAAACTACTCCGATTTATATTTAAGGTGGAATTGCTTATTGTTCTTGCAGACATGCTGTTCCCAACATCATATTCATGGCCGAGTGTGATGAAAAAGTCGACCAATATTACCTCATTTATCTCGAAGTGAACAGCTTGGAGAACTGGTCTATGTTGTAACACCTTTCTGTATCTAATTTTGACTAGCTTACTTCACAGAGGGCCAAAAATTTGGATGTGGAGGACATACCACGCGATTTGAACACAGGATACTTCCGGAAGCAGGTCCTCAATACCCCAAAAATATTCAAGATTTACGTTAGATTTACACCTATGTCTGGGAAAAATGGCACCTAACATCTGATAGTAAGAAACCAAAGAATCGTTTTCTGCACTGTAGGACAAGGAAAACTATATCGAGCATTACCAAAATCTGAAACAAAATTTGAAAAATAAATCGGCTTTGAAAAAGATTCATCAAATCCTATCGCTTAGGCGATTTCCCTGGATGAAATCATACAGTGAGACTACTACACAAAAACACCTAATGAGTTTGAGAGAAATTTCTTCAAACTCATGAATAATGTGGTTTTCAGCGGTATCAGTGACGGTCACAATTGGTTAGATACTTGGCAATTCCCAGAGTTCAACAAATAAGATATTCGGCTGGTGGACAAAACAGTGGTTGTTTTGATGAAAGCTGAACCAAATGGTGAGCCTCTCTGACGATTTTTGAGCCTGTGCACAAAAATGTATCCTTTTGTGACCTAGACCGGGGCGTAATGCCCAGAGCAAAAGGCGTAACACAATCATCTGCAAATAGGCTTACTATTGATAATTATAGGCAGTGCGTCCAGAACTCGAAAGTAAAATCTACTGAACAAAATGGTTGAAATGGCTCTGAGCACTATGGAAATTAACATCTGTGGTCATCAGTCCCCTAGAACTTAGAACTACTTAAGCCTAACTAACCTAAGGACATCACACACATCCACGCCCGAGGCAGGATTCGAACCTGCGACCGTAGCGGTTCCAGACTGAAGCGCCTAGAACCGCACGGCCACACCGGCCGGCAATCTACTGAACAGTTTGCCATTCTGTCGCAGTTGTAAAACAACCTAAAATCTCTTTATCTGCTCAAGATGACAAATGTCATATACTTTGCGATAAAGTAAATACACTAGGCTGTAGACAGTACCTCATCGAATAGGTGATTGCATACAATGAAAGCATTTGATTCTGTTTTACTGTAAATAATGTAAATATTTGAACGAAACTGATGATAGCATATAATGTAAATGCCTGAATTGTTTTCAGTATAAAAATGTAAATACTTAAATATGCAATGTGGATTTGACAAAAATGTAAATAATGCAAACATTTCAAAAAAACTTATATGTAATGTAAATACCTGATCTGTCTGTGCTGTAATAATGAAGATACTGGGAAAAATGTAATGTGAATATTATAAAAATGTAAATAACATAAATATATAAAAAACAGCGAACGCAATTAATATTGTATCTGTTGTGTCTCAGTTTAACAAAATACAACAGGCCTAGTTCTTTTTTTCCAATAATTTCTTATACATACGTTTTTATACAGTGCTGCTGCCTACAAGTACATTTTCAGAAATTTATTTCTCAAATTAAGGCGTTGGTTTGATTCTTGAGCACTTATTTTTGCGAAGAACGCCCTCTAGGCCTGTTCCAGTCTGCTATTTATTTCCTACTTGCTTCGTCCGTCATGTGTTTTGATGCCCATAAAATACCGCTATCATTCAAAAGCATCATAACGTAGAAACTATCTGAGATAAATAGTCGTAAGTTTTAGTTAAACGTGTAGCAGATCTCTAAATTTATTTCTGTTTTGCCAGAATTCCAGTGTGTCCCCACTCGTCACTCGGTGGACATGAAAGTAATGTTCGGCTCTGCCTATTTACGGGTCAGCATCAACAGTTCTGATTGTTTCACTGATTCGTGATCGGGGAGGCAATGTTATTAACTGGTGTTGTGTACGAGCGATCCTCGACGTAACCCCGAAAAAAGAAGTCTAAGGACGTGCCACGGGGAGTCTCGCAGAAAATGTGCCCTTCACCAAATCCCGCACGTTCAGACTTCAGCGTGAGTATTCACATTATGCTGGAAGGTATTGTACGGTTGAATCTCTCCCTTTCTGATTTTCTCTGCGAACAAAAATACGTCTGTTACACTATCTTGCATTAGGACACATGAAACATTAAGGTTCGGACTATGACGGGTGTGTTCACGTGTGTTGTGTGGAGAGCCTCCTCTTCGTGGAGAGCCTTAATCCCGACACGGTGCGTCCCAATGGATGAGAGGGAAAGTTCCCGTAATATGCAGGACATTTACGAATGAAGCATACGGGTCAACGGATGTGAAGATCAACGCTCTTGAGAGCAAATAGGACTGGCAGAGCAACGGAAGAACCAACTTGAACTCACTTGCAGCCAGCGCCAAAGTGGTCTGCATCTGATCACCAGAGATACGGATGCAAAATTTTGTTCTGTATCTAACACTCCAGTCGTAAATACTGGATTTTGTCCAAAACTTGTGGTAATCACATACCCTAAGTCAGGAAACAAAATTTAACTCCAAGTGGTAACCAATCAACTGTTGTCAAGAACAGCACAGCCAGACTATCGAATTCTAAGACATCTGAACTAACACACAAATAGAGGGAGTCAGAGACCTCTGGTCACCTTCACCTAAAAACCAAAACGGTTTTCAGAACACTGGTGGTTCGCACTGAGGCGATACGATATAAGATATGACACACTGCAGTAAAGGTGTCGCGACGCGACGTTTATCTGTGCGTTTATCTGTTCTCACTGGGCTGATTCCGTATACAAGTACGATACGATACGCGATGCCACTAGCCACGTGACAAGCAACAAAACAGCGCGAATCACACGTTTGTTTCACTTTCAGGTGCCTTTATAAGCTCTTCTGAAAAGGGCGTTATTGCGGTCTATCAATATTTAAAGCTCAAAAAGCTGATAAACGAAACTGCCTGGTGTATCCTTGTCATGCTACGAATAGCAAACTTAGTTTGTTTCAACACAAAAAAATCCACGAATCCTGTGATGTATTGTAGCAACTAATGAGTACTTCAGGAGGAGATCGGGCAGATATTAAAACAGACATTCACGTTGTTAGTAATTTATATGGCACGTATTTAACGCTGTCACTAACACTTACACTCCTGGAAATTGAAATAAGAACACCGTGAATTCATTGTCCCAGGAAGGGGAAACTTTATTGACACATTTCTGGGGTCAGATACACCACATGATCACACTGACAGAACCACAGGCACATAGACACAGGCAACAGAGCATGCACAATGTCGGCACTAGTACAGTGTATACCCACCTTTCGCAGCAATGCAGGCTGCTATTCTCCCATGGAGACGATCGTAGAGATGCTGGATGTAGTCCTGTGGAACGGCTTGCCATGCCATTTCCACCTGGCGCCTCAGTTGGACCAGCGTTCGTGCTGGACGTGCAGACCGCGTGAGACGACGCTTCATCCAGTCCCAAACATGCTCAATGGGGGACAGATCCGGAGATCTTGCTGGCCAGGGTAGTTGACTTACACCTTCTAGAGCACGTTGGGTGGCACGGGATACATGCGGACGTGTATTGTCCTGTTCGAACAGCAAGTTCCCTTGCCGGTCTAGGAATGGTAGAACGATGGGTTCGATGACGGTTTGGATGTACCGTGCACTATTCAGTGTCCCCTCGACGATCACCAGTGGTGTACGGCCAGTGTAGGAGATCGCCCCCCCCCCCCACCATGATGCCGGGTGTTGGCCCTGTGTGCCTCGGTCGTATGCAGTCCTGATTGTGGCGCTCACCTGCACGGCGCCAAACACGCATACGACCATCATTGGCACCAAGGCAGAAGCGACTCTCATCGCTGAAGACGACACGTCTCCATTCGTCCCTCCATTCACGCCTGTCGCGACACCACTGGAGGCGGGCTGCACGATGTTGGGGCGTGAGCGGAAGACGGCCTAACGGTGTGCGGGACCGTAGCCCAGCTTCATGGAGACGGTTGCGAATGGTCCTCGCCGATACCCCAGGAGCAACAGTGTCCCTAATTTGCTGGGAAGTGGCGGTGCGGTCCCCTACGGCACTGCGTAGGATCCTACGGTCTTGGCGTGCATCCGTGCGTCGCTGCGGTCCGGTCCCAGGTCGACGGGCATGTGCACCTTCCGCCGACCACTGGCGACAACATCGATGTACTGTGGAGACCTCACGCCCCACGTGTTTGGCAATTCGGCGGTACGTCCACCCGGCCTCCCGCATGCCCACTATACGCCCTCGCTCAAAGTCCGTCAACTGCACATACGGTTCACGTACACGCTGTCGCGGCATGCTACCAGTGTTAAAGACTGCGATGGAGCTCCGTATGCCACGGCAAACTGGCTGACACTGACGGCGGCGGTGCACAAATGCTGCGCAGCTAGCGCCATTCGACGGCCAACACCGCGGTTCCTGGTGTGTCCGCTGTGCCGTGCGTGTGATCATTGCTTGTACAGCCCTCTCGCAGTGTCCGGAGCAAGTATGGTGGGTCTGACACACCGGTGTCAATGTGTTCTTTTTTCCATTTCCAGGAGTGTATAATAACATTAGCACTTTGTTCATTACAGAATAATACTGTCGCATCAGATTACAAAGTGGGACCGATGACCGTGCAGTTTGGTCGCTTTAATCTTCACCCCCTCCCCCCCCCCCCCCCCCACACCATTACAATAGTCTTAAACTGGAGATGACTTCAGAATAACTGTTTTGTTGCACGCAGCCAACTTTGTGCTACGACGATAGCGTTGTCGTAAGCGATGGTTACGTGTGGTCAGTGATTACATACAGACTGGGCTGAACAGACCCGCACTGTGACATCTTTCCGGTTGTAGCATTGTAAGAAAACACTTGGGGGCGTGTCTACGCCAATGTCTCCGATTCGTTGCTGCTATTGGCAGCGACTGTCTTTACCTGTGGTGTCATTGTGAGGTACCAACTTTTGCATGTGACCTCGTTCGGCAGATGACACTGCAGATCCTACAGTATGAGTCCACAAAAGTTTCCTTTTTTTGGAGCAACTACTATCAGGTACCCCGACGAACGAGGACAGAAGCTGTTGACTTGCTGTTTGTGCTGCTGAGGAGTTACTCATTAAAATTAGGTAAGTTGGCTAAACAGTGTGAATGACTTTAAAAGTACCATCATGAAAATTTTCATTTTTGTAAGGTGGTACATATATAAATAATGGTTACAAACTGATAAATTTATGACTGTATTTCAGAACTGTTTAGATATGCATAGCAGTTTATGATTCAGCTTTAGAGGTATCCAGAAGACGTAGTGAAATCAGTCACTATCGATGGTGTAGCAATGGTTGGCGAATTCTGCGAAGGGGTAGACAATATATCTGTGGAAATGGAAGAAGCCCACCATCACAAGAAAATCTGTGACATGTAATTCTAAACCTCGTCCTGTTGGTCATTTACAAGTAGCAGCTATTTAGCTTTCACATCTCTGTTACACCTGTCACAAAGTTTTCTGAGCCGGCCGAAGTGGCCGTGCGGTTAAAGGCGCTGCAGTCTGGAACCGCAAGACCGCTACGGTCGCAGGTTCGAATCCTGCCTCCGGCATGGATGTTTGTGATGTCGTTAGGTTAGTTAGGTTTAACTAGTTCTAAGTTCTAGGGGACTAATGACCTCAGCAGTTGAGTCCCATAATGCTCAGAGCCATTTGAACCATTTTTTTTTGAACAGTTTTCTGAAACCGTGGCTCATAGACTGTAAAATCATCCAGTCAGCATCATCAGCTGACGCCTTCCAGTGTCTTTTCATTATAGTTCATTTTTATTCAGCTTCGGCATGTGTCATCAGCATACGAAAAGGGAAAGACAGCGCAGCTCCACACTCGGCATAGGAGGTCACAGCAGGCGGAAATGCGTCGCGTGTGGCTCGTAAAAAATGGTTCAAATGGCTCTGAGTACTATGAGACACAACCATGCCCGAGGCAGGATTCGAACCTGCGTCGTAGCGGTCGCGCGGTTCCAGACTGTAGAACCGCTCGGCCAAATCGGCCGTCTGTGGCTCGTAGCTTCCAACCTTGTTACGGAGAATCTACAACATATCACCAGTATTTTCTTGAGAAAGGAGAGAAGTATCGGTCTCCTTTCACCATTATAAACTATTTCGGTATGTTACCTGCATTTCATACACTGCAACATACTCCCTAAAATGCACCAAACGTAGACTAGCCAGCAACTATATTATTCACTGCAAACCTTTCAAAATATGAACAGTGTGTTACTTTACTTCGAAGTATCACAATAAACACCGGAAATAGCGAAACGAAAACGATTTCATTATCAAGCTGTGGTATCAGACTATAAGGTCTGAAAAAATAAATTTATTTATCAGAGTAGTATCCTCAAGATCGAATGCTAAATACTGCGTTTCGGAGAACAGGTGTTAGACCCAACACAGTGGTGTTTTTACATTTTTACACAAGAAGTAGAACCTTCAGTTCGAAACTAGCTACAGAGGCAGATGTAGCTTTAATTCGTCTACATAAATCAGGTTTTTTTTGGCACATTGGATAAATTGAAATTTCTGTCGCCGTTAATAGTACGCCACACGGTGCATAGTGTGACCTGCAATCGTAGCTGCCGTGGGTGATGCGACAGAGACACGTGTCGGTGTCGTATCGCTGTGGTCCCAGTATGAACCAACTGAGTCTCTCCAGCTACGTTTTATACACTCCACTGTTGCGGGCTGCTTCTGCGTCGTATAGTGAGTCGCATCGCTTATCATATCGCGTATCATATCAAATGGTTCAAATGTCTCTGAGCACTATGGTACTTAACATCTGAGGTCATCAGTCCCCTAGAACTTAGAAATGCTTAAACCTAACTAGCCTAAGGACATCACAGCGGTCGCGCGGTTCCAAACTGTAGCGCCTAGAACCGCTCGGCCACTCCGGCCGGCCACGTATCATATCGCCGCAGTGTAGACCGCGCCTAAATATAAATACTCTCTTATGGGCAGGAAACCTGGGTGAACTAGATCAAAGCCTAAACCGACAAAAATAGAAATACTGACACTCCAAGTAACAAGAGTGTCTGACGAAAATGCATCGGATTTTGAAAACAATAGACTTGTCAGAAGTAAAACAGACAGACGTATACTGGAAAACACACTAGTTTCAGGAATAGCGTTTCAGTTAAGACAGACATACTCACCTCTATAAGTATTGTGTCGGCTACTGTAGGAGTCAGCACCAATGCGAACAAGGAAGGAGACAATGCGATGGCCGGTGGCAGGAATCCAAAATGATCTGTACATAACATCGGCAGATTAATAGGACACTTTATTTTAAAAAAGAAAAGAAATACAGGGTTATTACAAATGATTGAAGCGATTTCACAGCTCTACAATAACTTTATTATTTGAGATATTTTCACAATGCTTTGCACACACATACAAAACCTCAAAAAGTTTTTTTAGGCATTCACAAATGTTCGATATATGCCCCTTTAGTGATTCGGCAGACATCAAGCCGATAATCAAGTTCCTCCCACACTCGGCGCAGCATGTCCCCATCAATGAGTTCGAAAGCATCGCTGATGCGAGCTCGCAGTCTGGCACGTTTCTTGGTAGAGGAGGTTTAAACACTGAATCTTTCACATAACCCCACAGAAAGAAATCGCATGGGGTTAAGTCGGGAGAGCGTGGAAGCCATGCCATGAATTGCTGATCATGATCTCCACCACGACCGATCCATCGGTTTTCCAATCTCCTGTTCAAGAAATGCTGAACATCATGATGGAAGTGCGGTGGAGCACCATCCTGCTGAAAGATGAAGTCAGCGCTGTCGGTCTCCAGTTGTAGCATGAGCCAATTTTCCAGCATGTCCAGATACACGTGTCCTATAACGTTTTTTTCGCAGAAGAAAAAGGGGCCGTAAACTTTAAACCGTGAGACTGCACAAAACACGTTAACTTTTGGTGAATTGCGAATTTGCTGCACGAATGCATGGGGATTCTCTACCGCCCAGATTCGCACATTGTGTCTGTTCACTTTACCATTAAGAAAAAATGTTGCTTCATCACTGAAAACAAGTTTTGAACTGAACGCATCCTCTTCCATGAGCTGTTGCAACCGCGCCGAAAATTCAAAGCGTTTGACTTTGTCATCAGATGTCAGGGCTTGTAGAAATTGTAAACGGTAAGGCTTCTGCTTTAGCCTTTTCCGTAAGATTTTCCAAACCGTCGGCTGTGGTACGTTTAGCTCCCTGCTTGCTTTATTCGTCGACTTCCGCGAGCTACGCGTGAAACTTGCCGGCACGCGTTCAACCGTTTCTTCGCTCACTGCAGGCTGACCCGTTGATTTCCCCTTACAGAGGCATCCAGAAGCTTTAAACTGCGCATACCATCGCCGAATGGAGTTAGCAGTTGGTGGATCTTTGTTGAACTTCGTCCTGAAGTGTCGTTGCACTGTTATGACTGACTGATGTGAGTGCATTTCAAGCACGACATACGCTTTCTCGGCTCCTGTCGCCATTTTGTCTCACTGCGCTCTCGAGCACTCTGGCGGCAGAAACCTGAAGTGCTGCTTCAGCCGAACAAAACTTTATGAGTTTTTCTACGTATCTGTAGTGTGTCGTGACCATACGTCAATGAATGGAGCTACAGTGAATTTATGAAATCGCTTCGATCATTTGTAATAGCCCTGTATAACTTAACTTCTCGTTATGAGGTGGCTTGATGTACTTCCTGTGCCTCGTACATGCAATTACTTTTACACTCTATTACTCCTCGCAGAACGCAGTCTAAGTATCGTCTTCCTGTTACTCATTACTGATGCTGTCAATGCCTGCGACCGAACTGGGCCGACCAGCGATGGGCGGCTGGCTAAGTCACCGTTGACAAGTGCGCTGAACTCTGTCTTCCTAGAGGTGTGGCACTGGCGCTGCCCGCTCTTTCCATTGGCGCGCGGGTCAGCGCCTTTTGATGCTGCCTCGCGGCGCTGCACCGGTCGGCGTGTAGTCGATGCTTTTAGGACTGCACAGTACGAAACATGCAGCCTGTAAACAACGGACTAATGAGACAGCAAAGTGTGCAAATAAAACATACAGTCTAATCAGTGTACATACGACAGTCAATGTCGAAAATAAAACCAACCGCGAGAAGGTAGACAAATCATGGGAACGGAACGGCTCTGAGCACTATGGGACTTAACATCTTAGGTCATCAGTCCCCTAGAACTTAGAACTACTTAAATCGAACTAACCTAAGGACATCACACACATCCATGCCCGAGGCAGGATTCGAACCTGCGACCGTAGCAGTCGCGCGGTTCCGGACTGAGCTCCTAGAACCGCGAGACCACCGCAGCCGGCACAAATCATGGGAAACACTAAAAGAAATAGTACTTAAATTCCACAAAACCATGTCCAAATTCTACTAGTTGACTTCAGTGCACGGCTAGACAGAAAAATGAAGTAAAGGAAAACAAATGGAAAGTTTAAAGCACATAAATGGACTAAACGAAAAGGAACTCTGCAGGAAATTCAACCTTAAAATCATGTCAGCACATTTGAGAAATGAACTATCAAAACAAATGACATGGAGATGACCGAATTGAATCATGGGTGAATTCCAAATTAACCATGTAGCAATCTCTTCCTGAAGCCACAGGGAAATTGTGAACATCGAAGTCAGAAAGGGCGTAATTTAGACTCAAAAGCTTAAGGCCTTATAAGTTCACAAAAAAAGAAGACACGAATCTCCAAATTTGACACTAGCACGATCAAACCGTATCTCACGGAAGAGTTAGAGAAAAAGCAGATAATCAACTGGTAACGATTCAAAAGCAAATTAATAGAAACATCGCAGATACCAATACCTCTGCAGAAAATAAAAAGGTACTCTCGGTAGAATGAGGAATGTGAGCAGGCAGTCCAATCTCGACAGGATGTATACAGCACCTAGAACAGCTATAAGATAGAGGACAACGACAAAAAATTGCCGACAGGGAAGAAAGTGTCAGACAAATTAATCACAAAGACCAAAAGAAAATACGAACAGGATCAACTAGTCGTTATTGAGAAAGACTTTGAAAGGAACAACATACCAAATTTCTGTAAGAACTCCAGAACTAAGGTCATAGGATACAAACCACAAAGTCTCTGCTCCAAGAAAATAAATGGGCAATGGGAAACTACAAGGGACCTGTCAGGTATTCCAAACAACTGCTCAACTGCCCAGAACATACACAAAGATACCCACCACAAGAACCTGAGGACACTAATGCAAATTCATTACCGCCAGATGCAGAAGAAATTGCCAGACCGATCAAAAGACTCAAAAACAAGAAAGCATCGTCGGAATACTGAATCACAGCAGAAATAGCAAAATCAGCAGTGTCAAACACCATGATGGAAATCGCCAAAATCATTCTAGGCATTTGGCAAACAAAATAAATTCCAGAAGACTTCAAAATGCGTTAATTCACCCTTTACACGAGAAAGGAGACAGAACACATCTAAATAATTACAGGGAAATCTCATTAACGTCAGTTGCATACAAAATCCTACCCCATTGTCTTCTGGATAGAGCACAGAAACGACTTGTACCATAAATCCTTATTGCCACAAAGCTTTGTAATTATTTGGAGCGTGTGACAGAGATTTTGCACATACAGAAAAACGTAAGAGACAGGAAGAATGTCTGAGTGTCAAATACCTAAAGATCTTATAAAACTAGGGAGAATGCAACTCCTAACAATCAATTTGTAGCTGCTATCCTCCAACATGAGGACTTTTTTATTTTAAAAAGCAATCAGTACACATATAACACAAAGATTCAAGAGAAAAAATTGCTCCTCGTGTTGTCAAGACGAGAACAATATTTAACGAACTTGAAGACTGCAGCACCTACGAGATTTTCGAGAAACAGATTACCACTGGCATAATAAAGAACTTTGCTTTAGCGTCACAGCAATTTAAAAACAGATTGTCAGCTGAAAAGAAAAAGGATCTACAGCAGATGCTGCCATATTTGAAAGTACCTAATAGATAACTTTTTGAACAGTTAGTAATTAAAATTGCTTTGTACTCTATGGTATTAAAACAAAGACTAAAAATAATTTAATCACAGGATAATGTATCGGTAAAATGTATCTGCAAAATGTTTATCATTAAAAAAACTGATAAATCCTTGAGGATTCTTTCAATGGCACTTACCTCGTTTTTACTGATACCTGTATAGCATGTAGTACGTTCTGTGTTTTTCGGAATAAAATATCTCAGCGATAAAAGGAAGGAAATTTTTAATAAAATTGTAATAGTTGTGTGACTTTTGCTGTACAAAATAAAAAAAATACTGTTGAGGTTTTTTCGTTGAAATATCGATGTCACAATAGAAAAAAACTGGATAACTCGGAATCACTTTTGTGGTACTTGGCCCATTATTGATTTCCAGTCTACAATTGGAGAATATCAGGCAGGATTCACATCAGGTCGTTCCTATTCAGAAGAAATCATGAACACAAAGATGATAATTTAATTCTATCGGTGACCTAATGACTATCGATAGTGTATGATTGAAAATCAAAATATCTTTCAGTTTCACTACACAGCAACTACGTCGTGTGTAATTTCATCTAGGTGACAGAGGGGGGGGGGGGGGGGGGGGGAGGGTCCGGACACCTTGACCCCTCTCCCCGTTTGGCTACGTCCTTGTAAAAATAATTATTTAAATTAAAAAGTTTTAAAATAACACGTTCTTAAAATGGGCTAAATAGTATAAAATAATTTCTACTAGCCGTATACAGATTTCTAACCCCACACAGATAGTCTTAAAAACTGTGTTTTGTGAATTTTTGATCGCTGTGAAACTAGTTGTAAATTTTGAAATGAAATACATGGAACGAATGCAGTAGGTATTAGTAAGTCCTTAAGAAAAATAACACAACAGTTCATATCATTTGCAGTGCAATTAAATTATTAGTGACTTAGGTGAAGTTTTGCCGGCCGCGGTGGTCTAGCAGTTCTAGGCGCTCAGTCCGGAACCGCGCGACTGCTACGGTCGCAGTTTCGAATCCTGCCTCCGGCATGGATGTGTGTGATGTCCTTAGGTTAGTTACGTTTAATTAGTTCTAAGTTCTAGGGGACTGATGACCACAGATGTTTAGTCCCATAGTGCTCAGAGCCATTTTCTTTATAGGTGAAGTTTTCATGCATCAGTGATCCACTGCATGCGCTCCAAATTTTTTGTTTTAAATTTTACAAGTATTGTAATAACTATTAAAAATTCAGAAGCACAAATTTTCGAGACTATCTCAGTGGAGCTAGTAATCTCTGTGAGGATAGGAGTGATTATTTTATTCTTTGAAGTCCGTTTTAAAAAGATGTTTTATTTTAAAATGCTTTTATTTTAAATAACTATTTCCTGCTTTTTAGTCTTCTGTGAGGCTCTTTTCCAATCTACATCAAACATTTCGACGTGATTGCAACAGAGATATGTGGTACATTTCAGATTTAATTCACTTTTTTTCAACTGAGTCGGCTGGTATATTGTTTCCGCCTACGTACGTCGCACGAAAAGACCGTGAAGATAAAAACTGGGGAGGATGGAGCTAGCACGGAGGCTTATCAACAGAAAGCGGGGGAAGTCGCAGTGGTTCACAAAGTGGTTTTCGCCACACAGCAGACGAGAAAACGAACTAGCATTGCATCTCATCCAGTTCTGAGCCATGTTGAACGTTTCAAGTCCCCAGCTCATCAGGAAACGACAGTGATGAGTAAAGTGCCCTCCACCACACCCACACAGGTAAAAACGTAAACTCCCTCCACAGGCCCTGGTGGACCCAGCGGTACCGACCGGCCGCCCTGTCATCCTCAGACCACAGGCGTCACCGGATGCGGATACATAGGGGCATATGGTCAGCACACCTCTCTCCCGGCCGTATGTCATTTTACGAGACCGGAGCCACTGCTTCTCAATCAAGTAACTCGTCAGTTTGTCTCACAAAGGCTGACTGCTCACCGCGTGCCAACAGTGCTCGGCAGACCGGATGGTCATCCATCCAAGTGCTAGCCCAGCCCGACAGCACTTAAGTTCGGTGATCTGACGGGAACCGGTACTACTACTGCGGCAAGGCCGTTGGCACCAACACATATAAGCGACTTAACATTGTATTTTCATTCAGTTGTGAACTATGTTGAAAGTTTCAAGTGTCTACCTCACGGGGAAGTTAGTTTAAAACCAACTGCAAACTTCGTACCGAACAGACAAACAGACAAGAGAGCGACCTAATAAAAACGTGTTAAAAAGAACGAAAACCGTAAAAAAAAATTAGGCGCACAATACTACCTCAGACGTAAACAACAGACAAATGTCCATAATGACATTTGAAAACTCAGGTTAAGATCGTATTGACGTATTAGAAGAATAAACTCAGACATACTTACAGAATAAATAGTAGAATTGTTTGAAAACAGGAATAAAACCAAAACTGACACATTGAAACGGATTGGCGGGATCAAATCTGATCTCAAATTGGTAGGAATTACAGCAGTACCACAAGATTTTCGGATCAACAATTCACAAACGCCAAGACGACCAAGAGGAAAAACCAAAGATGATGATTGGGAAAACATGGTCTGTAGAGAGAAAGGAAGCCCACAAGAAGAGAATGAATCAGATGTGGGCACAAAGGAAAGCAAATACTCACCTCTCACTACTTTTTGTAGTACTAATGCACTTATTCACAAATAATAACAACAATAATAACAATGCGCTTCAAATTTGTGTTCTATATGAGAATGCGTGCCTTCCAGAGAGACCTTTGCAACCAAATGCCACCCTCAGTTCCCTACTTTCACAGAGGAGACTCTGACGACTGAGAGCCTTCAGGAATGAGAAGAGTCCCTAAAACTGCCAACGCCCTGTTAACAATCCGTTACAAGCATGAAAAGAATGATTAAAGCTTGACGTCTTGTCAACATCAAACTCTTTACATCAGAGAAATTCCTGAGTTGGACAACGACGAGAAAGGGAATTGTCTGCTAGATATCAGTGAAACAACGACAACCACTAAATTTGTGACGTTTAAAGAATATTTTGTTTCTGAACGCTGCCGGTTTCGAACAAATCTTCACTTTCAGATGAGACAAATTACTGATCATATGTAGGAACGTATTGAGTGCCATGATTCCCTTGACAAAAAAAGACATTTCAAATTGTAAAGAATGGAATTACAAGTGAAGATAATAGCCAAACTCAACGCAATAAATAGCATGACAAATATTTGGCTCACATAAGTACAGTGTGATCTGTTAATTCTCTTCCCGGAAATTTTCTCACTAATTATTTGCCTGAACCAATAAACTACTAATGTAACTGTCAAAATACTGATACAAGGTGTTACTTAAATAGTTCTCTGATTACCAGTAAGAGTTTCATGTTTCCACAGTAGAGGTGTAAAATATTGGCATCCACCTTGTTACTTCTTTCACAATTAACCAGTTACTCTTAATGTTATGTCGTCAGAATCTTTTGCGGTGGCACGTGTGAACAAAATCATCTCAGTCTGCAAGCTGCTTCTTTTCGGTGGCATGCGTGAACAAAATCATCTCAGTCTGCAAGCTGCTTCACTTAAAGTAAAACACTCGAGCTTTCGACGGTGGTCCCCGCTACTGTCATTAGGACTACTCCTAACGATGAGAGCTGTCTATAAACACACGTTTGGGAAGCAAATAAGGACGAACGGTAACAAACGCATGGTAGAATAATGCCATTAGCTTGATAATTTTAGACACAGTGTCTCGAGGAAGAATTCATCGCGAATACTCCTTATGACGATGGCGGAGACAGCTGTCGAAAGGTCCGGTGTTAATTTGAAATGACGCGTCTCGAAAACCAAGAAGATTTTATTTTGTTTTAGTTTTGTTCTGCAAGATTCCGATTCTCATCGTGAAATTGCAATATTTTAGCCTCTCGAACGGCATTAATCAAATTCTGTTAGTAAGCTGTGACTTATCTTTCGTATCATGGAACACTCCCGGATTTCTTCGAGACCAATACTGTTCTACATTGGTTGCTTACTAGTATTGGGTGACTGCATGTTTGCATGAATGTTATAGCGCAAGAGAATTATCATAAAGGTGATTAACGCTTATCTCCTACCGTTTAACACAGGAATCGGCAGTTTCGAGGTCTCAAAGTGGTCTCGTTGTTGTTCTGCAGTTAAATGGAGATATGCGCATTCCAACTGATCCAAGACGAAATTACTGTTGCAAAAAAAGGAAGATGACATCAAAATAACTACAGCCTAATTCACTATAGTAATTTTGATTAGGCATGATTCTGTGAATAAGACAACAGAGATTCAGTCGCACCACTGGGATGGTCAGTGATCCAGCTTGGATATGATCGAGTACCTATGGTCAGCTTTAGAGCAGAGACTTAGTTTCTCTTACAATTTCTGACGGCACTATGAAATGGAAGAAGAGCGACTGCAGTTTAATGTTCTGTGTACGACGAGTTTATCAGGGACCGAGAACAAGTTTGGACGGTACTATGTTTAGTTAAGAAAACCGTCAGTTTACTTCTCGAAGAAACCACCTTCCAATTTCCCAATATCAGGGAAATCACGGAAACCCTAAATTAGATGGCATTTCAACCGAACCTTTTCCCACTTGAGTCTATGTTCAGTGTCCTAACCACGGTGTCACCTCATTCTACACTGAATTACGTGCAGACAAAGAAGACAGCATTCCCCTGGACATAACTCACGAGTTGTGTGCTTCAGTTCTCTCAAGATTGGTTAGTCTACAGTTACCAGAAAAGGAACAACATCGAGTTAGTAATGATCAATAGGGTATTTCCATGATGATAAAAACAATCTATGAACACGCAATCCAGAAGCAGATAATGAAGAAGCATCGGAAATATGTTATGAAATAATGGAATCAATTTTATAAATTTATATATAGTGTCTAAAGGGACAACTGAGATAAAATGATGATTTTGGCATTCCAGTCACACATCGTTACTTGACCATTACCACTGACCATTTTACACTATCTTCAAACAATTTAGTTTCTTAAATTATACAGTGTACCATAACAATATGAAAAGAGTTTTCAAATACTGTAAATACGAGGGAAAAAATCTTATACACATTTTATTTTCTTGTTTGTAATATATTAAAAACGTTCTTTTTTCTCGTGACACATTCTGCATTTTTGACAACTAAATAGCCTGATAATGGAAAAACTGAAATTGCTCACAAAGAAACAATAAAAAGCTAAACAATCTCTTTAACACTCTCATTTAACATCCTCTTCAAAAGGGGAGCAATGTGTGTTAAATTTAGGAGCTTGTAAACATATTGCAGTGGAAAAAGTGGCGAAAGTGACCATTACGTAACTGGTACTCCCAGGTAACAGAACGAAAGTGGAGAAAGTACTTTTCAAAAGGTCCTAGAAAACAAAAAAGCTCAGTGTCACGCTAACAATGACCTTCAAATTTAATATTACTAACACAACAAGAAAGAAGAAATTTCAGAAATGTCATTCTGTCAGCCCAGTATCAAGCTGATGAAAGTTTTTAAGTAAAAAAAAAATGAAGAAAAGCGCCGACCAGCTGCTAGATGAACAAGTGTTAAAAATGTGAAATTTTAGGTAAGCAACATGCTTTTTACAAACGAAAGCAAAATTGTTTGCGGTGAAAAAATCTGGAAAAGCGTAAAGCTAAAGTGGATGTGCCAAGAAGAATCACGGCTGTTAAACGTTGTGGAGAGCATTCATATTCCAGCTGAGAAGCTTATACATAGTATTAAAACTCGTTGTTCTAACGCATACGGCATTCAGGTAAAAGTTAAACACAACAAATGCGAGAGTTATTCGGTTCAAAAATGGTTCAAATGGCTCTGAGCACTATAGGACTTAACTTCTGAGGTCATCAGTCCCCTAGAACTTAGAACTACTTAAACCTAACTAACCTAAGGACATCACACACATCCATGCCTGGGGCAGGATTCGAACCTGCGACCGTAGCGGTCACGCGGTTCCAGACTGTAGCGCCTAGAACCGCTCGACCACTCCGGCCGGCAGTTATTGGGTTTATTTATATTTTAACTGAGACGCTTATACGTAGTATTATAACACTGCACTGTTCTACGGAATAGGGCATACATATAAAAGTTAAACACAACCGATGCCGAAGTTATCCGGTGAAGCAGAGACAGGAGTAATGCTTCTCCGCATAAAATAGTAGATGGCACAGGGAAATAATAAATACCAGAATTTTGTTTTGTTAGCTTCAAAATAAAGATTTTTCTATCTTATAGCTGGCGCCTGCGCCAGTTCGATGTGGAAAGTGAGATTAGAAAAACAGAGACAAGAAGGTTCTATAGCTTTCATCTTTTGTTCCATAGTTTCAAATCTGAACCGCCATAACATTAGTAGGAAAGATTGAAAGGTTTACGAGATGAACAAGGCGTTGCTGACGTAAAAGAGAGCGATGTTAAAACTACATGGCGTCATATGATACAAAAGAACGAACCTGGATAAGCAGAACGACAGAGGAAGTCTTGGAAGAAACCTTTGTGTACGAGGGGTCGGTGACTCGACGCATTACTTTGGAAATACGAGGAATAGTAGACATTAAATTTCACAAAAGACAGAATTACCTGTTGCGAAGCCGTGTAACTGTACCACGATATGAGTAGCAGATAATGAGGTTCTAATTGTCCAAATGTGTCATTTATTTAATTTAGAAACCCAACATGTTTGTCAAAGAGATGATCCTATTATCAAGTTCTGTAAACAGGGAAAATAGAATCATTATTTTGCATCACTTTCCGTAGTAATATACACGTAATGAATATCTGCCTATGTTGTCCCCTTAGTAATACTTTTCCTTAATGTTATGTTTTTAAGGAAAGTAAGTCACATATTTGGACAACTGGTGCATCTCGATCCCATTGCTGACGTGGAAGACAGAATTGTTTGTTCGCAATCCATATCTCAATCACACTGGTGGGTATGAACACACTGTCGTATCCGTGGAACCAGAGGAACGAAAATACCTTTGAAAGTAATTTTATTAACGTAATGGTAAAGCGACGGTGATTCCAGAATACGGAAAGAAATGCGATTGAAATTCTGCCGGAGTGTAATGGCAGTAATGAAGCGACTCGAACAGACTTAGCACTTCACAGACGGGACAAAAAATAAATAAATTAAGCGACGTAATTGAAATTAAAAACAAGGGTGTAATTTTAAGAAATTAATTACATACTACAGACTATCAGGTGAGTGCTACATTACTTACTAATTCAGAAATCCACTGAGCGTATGGAACCTAATTCACCCTCAAATTATCATATAATTTGATAAACGGTTACGCAGAGGATGTTCGAAATTAATTTTGCTGATATATTAAAACCGTTCATTATGCCTCTGGGAAATAACAACCATAATGCGTCAACAGGAAGGAAACATACTGAAGAATGTTAAAACAAGACACTTGGGTACCAAATTCCTTAGTACAAGAGGTTACCAAAGTGTCTTTCAAAATGTCACGTCATACGCAAAGTTTGTCAGGTATTTTCAGAAGATATATCTTCGAATATAAACCAAATATTCTCTTCATAAAATTATTTCCCATAGAGAATAATGTGCCGTAGTTAACAGAATTAAAGTGTTTCGATAGTGAACCGTTCCTAGGCTAAAACACGTAGCCCTGAGACGTTAACTACACATCGTACGATGGACTGTGGAGTATAGACGTTACTGAGCAATAACAAAAATCTGTGTAAAAGAGTCACATCGTAAAATAACCCTCACGCGGAGCTTCAGTGACGTGTTCCGTTTTTGTGTTGTCTCTGGATGGTGACTTTGAAAGAAAATTTTCATGTATGATTTCAGGACATGATAAGGTAATACTTCCAGTATTTAGGGAACTACAGACTTTGTTAAAATTCGATCCAAATGTGTGTTACAGTAATAAACGAGAAATGGAGGATGAGTCACTAACTATTGCCACCTAGAATAGCTCCGAAGGTACGATAGCAGCTGAAATGTTTGTGGGACAAAAGTTGCATGGGACAACGGGACCATAATATGACGTCGGTTTTTTGTTACTAGGTGGGGTCACTCCAGAGATATGAATGTCAACTTTGTTTTTTTAAATGGGACGCTATAGTTTGGTACTTAATTTCTGATAGCGGATGTCGAGACGAATCCAGTGACGTGTAACAGTAAGGTCTTTGAAGGTCAACGAAGGTCAAAAAGGTACCAACGCAGTGCTACAATCTTCTTATCATGGATTGAGTGATATTCCTTATAACTTCCGCACTTATCAAAGCGCCGGCCGCGGTGGTCTAGCGGTTCTGGCGCTGCAGTCCGGAACCGCGGGACTGCTGCGGTCGCAGGTTCGAATCCTGCCTCGGGCATGGGTGTGTGTGGTGTCCTTAGGTTAGTTAGGTTTAAGTAATTCTAAGTTCTAGGGGACTTATGACCTAAGATGTTGAGTCCCATAGTGCTCAGAGCCATTTGAACCATTTTTGAACTTATCAAAGCACATGCTCTGACAATTCTCTCTCGTATACCGCGCAAAAAGTAAATATTCGCCTAATATGGCGTATCCATCTAACGTGCCATTGACATGTAAACACCATTTGACAATACAACGCTAATAGGAACGGTAAGACTAGTATCGTCGAATCAAGCTAATGTGAATGATGTATTCCTTCGAAGAAGAAGTGGATAAGCTTCTCATTTACGGAGTGAGAGCAAGAGACTTATACGCTGAAAGATATCCTCAACATACTCACCCTGCACGTCGTACATTTAAATATGTGTATCATAAATTGAGAAAAACTGGATCTTTAAGCATAGGAAACATATCCGGCAAACGAAAGTTACTAACGAGGAAACGGAAATTAGTACTCTTGCCAGTGTGGTTCGAGTTCCTTGTGTTAGTTGGCGTCAAATCGCATGTGAATCTGGCATGAGCCAGAGTAGTGTTGTTTGTGTACTGCATCGGATAAATATCATCCTTACCATATCAGTCTCCTCCAAGAATTAACTCGTACGGATTGTGTGCCTCGCATTGAATTCTGCCGATGGGCTCAACTTCAGATTCAGAGGGATGTTATTTACTGACGAGACTACATTAACGAACCATTGAAATGTTAATTTGCATAACATCCATTATTGGACAACTGAATACCCATGTTGGCTGCGGCAAGTTACACCAGAAACCGTGGTCGGTGGATGTATGGTGTGGGATTCTGGAGGACAGTATTATAGGTTCCTATTTCATCGAAGGAAATCTTAATGGTAGAAAGTACACCACATTCCTGCAAGAAATATTAGGTCTGTTATTGGAAGAAATACCATTTGTAACAAAGAACGGAATGTGGTATCAACACGCTGAGTGTCCGGCACATTTTTCGCTGATGGCTAGAAATGAGTTTGCAGAGACAATTCCCAAATAGTATTATTGCATGCAGAGGAGATGTGTCGTGGCCGGCTCGTTAGCCGTACTTGACGCCTCTGTTTCTTTTCTTGTGAGGATTCGAAAAAGACATTGTTTATAAAGACGTTCCAACTACATCTGAAGATATGCGAGAGAGAATTGTCAGAGCTTGTGCTTCGATAAGTGCCAAAGTGATAAGGTACAAATGGTTCAAATGGCTCTGAGTATTATGGGACTTAACATCTGAGGTCATCAGTCCAATAGAACTTAGAACTTCTTAAACATAAGTAACCTAAGGACATCACACACATGAATGCCCGAGGCAGGATTCGAACCTGAGTCCGTAGCAGTAGCGCGGTTCCAGACAAATTGATAAGGAAAACCACTCAATCCATGATAAGAAGATTACAGCACTGCTTTGATACCAATGGTTATCACTTCGAACACCTTCTGTAAATGGACGTTAATGCAACCTTTGTGACATTCGTTGGTCTTCAAAGACCTTACAGTTACACTTCACTGGATTCGTCCCGATAGCCGCTATCAGAAAATAAGTACCAAAATACAGCATCCCAGCCCGCATCTCGTGGTCGTGCGGTAGCGTTCTCGCTTCCCACGCCCGGGTTCCCGGGTTCGATTCCCGGCGGGGTCAGGGATTTTCTCTGCCTCGTGATGGCTGGGTGTTGTGTGCTGTCCTTAGGTTAGTTAGGTTTAAGTAGTTCTAAGTTCTAGGGGACTGATGACCATAGATGTTAAGTCCCATAGTGCTCAGAGCCATTTTTGAACAGCATCCCATTTTAACAAAGTGGACCTTCATATCTCTGAAGCGACCCCACCTAGCAACAAAAAACCAACATCATATTATGGCCCCCGTTGTCCCATGCAACTTTTGTCCCACAAACTTTTCAGCTCCTATCACACTTTCGGAGTTATTATTGATGGCAATAGTTAGTGACTCACCCTGTGTAATGTACAGTCAGTTACACAAGGAAATGTACGCCGTTATCTGTATGAAATAAAAGAAAATATTATAACCATGTGTTTACATGAAAATAAATGTTATTACTAATTGCAAACTTACCTAATAGTTAATCCAATCGCAGCCATTTCTATTATAGCTTGGCACCTTTTTGGCATCCTTTTCACGAAGTTTTCTGCATGTGCTCTCGGTAACGATCTTGATATCATCCTGATTTTATATAACAACTTTCCTTTAAGCTTTATCTTAATATACCACCAAACTTTTGCTGTCGGATTTGCATCCAGAGACATTGCAGGCCAGTCCATCGTCGACACCTCATTGTTTTGTTTCCACACTGTACAGAGACGATTGCAATATTTCGGATCATTATCCTCTTGAAGCACCCACTCTGCCTCTTTCGAACCAAATAGCTTCTTAACGGACCTCAGAAGGAATTTTTGAAAATTCTGTGCATGTTTTCAGCTTTTAAATTGGCTGTAAATAAGTGCAAATAGTCAAAACCGCGTTTAGACAAACATCCCCAAACGTGCGCCTTTACCGTGTGTTTGACAGTCCGTTGAAACAACTTTTGACGCTTCGTACACAGGCTTTTCAAAGAGGAGACCAGGCTCCAAAAGATGATAAGATGATTTACAAGGAACCGGCTTGGGTAGCCGAGCGGTTCTAGGCGATACAGTCTGGAACCGCGCGACTGCTACGGTCGCAGGTTCGAATCCTGCCTCCGGTGTGGATGTGTGTGATGTCCTTAGTTTAGTTAGATTTAAGTAGTTCTAAGTTCTAGGGGACTGATGACCTCAGAAGTTAAGTCCCATAGTGCTCAGAGCCATTTATTTTGATTTGCAAGGAACACAACAGACAAAACAAAACATTCAGCTCTCAATCTGTTTATGTATACATTTTGCAAAAGCGCAGTGGTTAAACATTCGAGACCACTACCAGAGATGTTGCTGCAGACGTTATACTTAAAATTATGGCGTACGATTTCTTGTGGAGCAGACTGTATACTGCCAAAACTTAGGAAATGCAGCGTATATTTGCTTTCCTCTTACGGCAGTAAAACTAGGGACCAACGGACTGACTTGGTATCCAAAAGCGAACACTGACATCAGTATGAAAGGGAGACTGTCTGCCTACAACGATTGTATAACAGCTGTGGAAACTGAGGAGAAAAGAACAATCACCATTTCCAAAAGTAATTATTTTCATTCTATTGATTGCATTTGGAGGTTTTCGCGTAAGGATCGTGTGTAACTTCGTTCAGGTGTAACTCTCTCTTTCCATTCTCTGTCGTTCAGCTTGCAAACCATTCTAACGTTCTCCAGCACACTCGCTTCCTATCATCCAGTTGGGACGGCAAGCAAAAATTTTATTCACGAAAATAAGTGATCGGTAGGACTCTTGTTTGTAATAAATACATAACCTAAAACATGATGATCGTATTAGCGACAGACGTAAATTTTACTATGATAACCTATAAAAATTTGTCGGCTTAATCACACGAGAAGAGGCTACGGAATGTGACGTAATAATGCTTTACTTCACGCAGATCTGTGTTTCAGGTAACCAGCCACATTGTTTTATTTAGCAACCACGTTGCACGTTTGTTTCATCACATTCTCAAATTGCGAATGCTTCATGAATTAGGTCTGCTCCTCTTACTACAGTGCATGCAACACTGAAAAATCAATGTATCTTGCAAACGATTTATGGCAATATATCCTTTTAAATAAGCAATTATATTATGTGTAACTAGTAAACGGACACTAAAGAGGCAAATTAAAATTTTGGAACTGAAAAATAGAGAAATAAATCAATGTCATTTCCAACGAGCAGAAACAGAAAGAACAAGCAAATGACAACAATGTGATGTGTGCTTAAGTGTTTGTTGGTTTTCTTTGCGGATATTTCTCGTAGTCGGGCCTGACGGATCGAATTGAGTTCCATAAATTAAAAACCCACCTAATGAGATGCTTTATATATTTACTATAATAAAATGAAATAGTATGCAAATGGAATTGTGCGATCACGATTCATTATGATTTTATAGTGTGCAAGAGGATACTGTAGATAATGAAGAATATTATGGTCGGTAAAAGTTGGAAGGACGTAGGGTAATGTAACTGTCTTTCTCTTCAGAGATGGAATTATTCAATGCACGGTGAATGATGTGAACAGAAAGCGATGTTTCAGCACTGATGCCTGGTGTCAAAGTGATTACTACATTCAGTGCAGCAAAAGTGACGAGTCTAGCGCCACTGCCTCTCAGTAGACCCCACAGCTTTCCTCTAATTGCTAGCATTCCTCTAAAGCAGGATGTATTTCTCTTACTGTCTCTAATTTACTGCAAGCGGGTGCGAAAGTTTTTCACGCTAGCATCCTGCTGTTATGGAGTAACATGGAGAACTACCTTCTGACACCGTTAGATGCTTAACTGATTTCACGTAGCCCGTACCGATGTGCGGCTATGAGAAAGAACACAATATAAACCACTTGTTTTGGGTAGGTTTTCAACAGTGGCCAGTGGCTGCTAAGGTCGTAATTTTGCTTGTAACAGCGATCGTCCATTCAGTACTGGAGTTACCGAGCCTTTAGCTGGCCGCTGCAATCCCGTATCCCATTGGAAAACCGTTTACATGTCGGAAACTAAAGCAATTTCACTTACCACAGAGTAATTGAAGCTCTGAACGATTCACTGCTTATTCCAAAATAAATGAGCAACGAATCCGACATTACAATGGATATTCTGCTGAAATATTACATTGGAAGGCTATTTAGAAATTTCACTGAAACAAAGACGTACAAAATTTCAGACAGACAATAGAAGTTGGAAAAATCACAGTTACGTCAACGTTGATCTCGACATAATATCAACGGGACGTAAGCACTAACAATTAACTCTTAATGTAGAGAACTGCAAAGCCCCACACTTCACAAGACGTAAAAGAGTGACATTATTTTGACTGTAGGATTAATGAGTGACAACTAGAATTGATCACAGCATACAAATATTTGAGAATAACAACGTGCACAGGTATCAAGTGGATCACATAGCTTCAGCCGCATTAAAGCAATTGGTAACCTAAAATTCGGTGGTAGGATATTGGGAACCTTTAGCCTGTCTACAAAAGAGATTTATGCAAACACTTGTATGATCCATGCTCAAGTCCTACTGAGGTCTACGGGCTCAAATCAGAGCGGACTAACCAGGGACACAAAGAAAAGTGGCTAGCACTGACACCGACTTGTTTCACTCGGAGTGGTGGGGTGTACCAGGAATGACGAAGCATCTTAACTGGCAGATAACTGAAATATTCGCCATACATCTGGCGAGAAGCTGTTACGGGAACTTGAAGAACCACATTTCACTGCAGAAACTATAACAGTCCCCTACTCTACATCCCGTGGAGACTATGGAAATAAAATCAGACAATAGCAGCTTGTACAGACGAGTACAATTAATAGTAACCTTAAGACATCGTACGTTAAAACGTGCCATCAAATAAAATGTACGTACATATGTTTGGAATTTTTAGTGCAACGGAAATCAAAACATCGAATGTAAAGCACATATGCGAAGCCGAAATTGACATGCAAAATACTGTGAATTCTTTGTGTAGCACAAACGTTTATTTAGAATATATGCACTGGTTGCATGATGCAGATTTCCAGAGACAACAGGAAAGACCAACATGTATTTATGTATATACAAAGAACCTTAGTCCAGTCGGACTGATTTGAAAGTTTCAGAGTCCGAATTGTTGTGAGATAAGCCTGTCAATGAAACACAGAAACTACAGATGGATGTATGTTATTATATAACTATGCTCAACCGTTTGACATTCACTGCTGGCGTCCTATAAAATTTTTATGTATTCATGTTGCTCCTGCATTTCGCCTGCACGACGTTTATTGGGTCGTCAGTCGTCGTCTTGGTCTTAACTTCGTTGGTCCTTCTGTCATCCACTAGCCTGGATAAATGTTGTGTCCACATTCCTTTCATTTTCATTGCTTTCATAACCACATCGTCCGCTCTACTTTCATCCCTGATCCATTTCCTTGTTTCTTCTCTGTCGTAGTAATTGGCAACAAGCATTTATCCATTGTACGCTGAATGAACTTCAGTTGTTAAATGGCCTTCGCATTTCTTACATCTTAATTTCTTAACGACGAGACATCGCCAGTAGCGAAAGTAGCATCACATCCATCTAAAGGAAATGTCATAGGACCATTACCTTTTATGCTGTGTACGAATAATTTAGCAGGCAGACTTTATAGCTCTCTGAACCTTTTCACGGGCGATTTAACTGTATTCGAATAGGTCACGGGGTTGGAATACTGTTACGGAATTTAGGTGTCCAGCTCTTGCTGCGAAGACGGCATGTAATCGTCACCATAAGTAAGTGCAATGTAATTTGAGTAAAGAGATGAAAAGACGTGATCTCGTTTGACTAGCGACTAGAGAATAGTCACTGGACTCAGTCACAAGAGTCTGATATTTATGACGACTTGTGCGGAATTAAAAGAAATGTTCAAATGTGTGTGAAATCTTATGGGACTTAACTGCTAGTGTCATCAGTCCCTACGCTTACAAACTACTTAACCTAAATTATCCTCAGGACAAACACACACACCCATGCCCGAGGGAGGACTCGAACCTCCACCGGGATCAGCAGCACAGTTCATGACTGCATGTGCAGAATTACTTAATGTGAAACGACCAGATTACTTTGACTGTGACGTTGACAGCTGCCGTAGTAAATTTTATGTGATGAATATTAAGGAATTACTGTTTACCCACAAAGGAGGTCGTTTACATAAACATTGCAAAACTCTCCACACAAATGCGGCCGCATACGTCGGATGGAAATTTATCCGAATATTCCTAAGAAAGGTTCATCCACAAAAAGAGACCGATTAAAAAACTCTCGTTCAGCAATTTCTTGAATAGTTTTCGTCGGTCTCTGTCATCAGTGTGGGGAAAAACGAACAAATGTTGTTGTATATATAAATCACCGTAGGAGGAAAATTTACGCTCCGTTTGTGTTTCAAAAAAGCAGTAGTGACTTAAGTTAGTAAGGATAAACAGTGACTGCTTTATGGTACATTCCCAAATCCAGTATTAACTGCAACTGAAAAGATAAATTATAAGTTAACTGCTGTGTACATTGTGTTGAAGAATGCGATTCGACAAACGGGAAAAGAATAAACATGTAAGTTCAAACAATGTGTAGGAATTTCGGTAATTTAAACAGAGATTTTAAAACTAATATTCTGTGTTTCTGAAATAAAGAATTCACAGTGAGTGTTACCAGTTTTGTCTTCTAACAAAGAGATATGGACGTTTAGTGAGAAAGACACTGAAAATCAAAAGTCGGATCAGCGAGAAACTCAAAGATCCATGCTGGTAATTATTGAAGGGGTAAGAAAAATAACAACAGCGAACAGCATGTAATCACGGCTGAAATGAATGTGGACATGCACCCAGAGGGACGGTTGCTTGTTGTTCGATAGCTCAAGGAAGTTCTTTGCTGGTTTTCAAGAGATACTGAGTCCGAGACGACAGTCTAGTGGAAGGATGGTAAATGGCATTAAAACATGTGGGACCAATGTCCATGCGTTCAGCAGAAAATAGTCATGATCCGGCAGTGGCTACCAAATGGCCAATGATGATTTATTTACCATGTGGTAGAATGACGATGGCATCATTGTAGCCATTGTATCTTTTAAAGTATGCAAAGAGATGAATATATTTTCTATATAGTAATAGCTCATAACTCCGTGATTCACAGACATGTTCTAACAACGATAGTTATCTGCGATAGTAAAACGTCGCTTCGAGACATCTTAAAAAAGAGGACTACAATGATATAACATCCGCTACTGTTTACCGACCGCTCTAACAAAAAAGCATGGAAACTCCTGTATATGATGGCGAAGACATAAGTCTGACCGCTATTAGACGTTCTTAATGTGGCAATTGAGGCGCGACTTGGTTGCGGCACAAACCGTGCCTTCCACACTCATTGCATTTCCCAATCTCTTGTGTCAGTTTGACTGTAGAATTTACGAGAGCTGTATCAATGAGGAACTTTCTGACGATGTTAAGAAAAGGGCACCGTTTCATATAAGAAAGTAGTTCCGTAATAATAAAGAAAAACCACCTTCCATCACAAATAGTGATTTTACACTACTGGCCATTAAAATTGCTACACCAATAAGAAATGCAGATGATAAACGGGTATTCATTCAACAAATACATTATACTACAACTGACATGTGATCACATATTCACCCAATTTGGGCGCACAGATCCTGAGAAGTCAGTACCCAGAACAACCACCTCTGGCCGTAATAACGGCCTTGATACGCCTGGGCATTAAGTTAAACAGAGCTTGGATGGCGTGTACAGGTACAGCTGCCCATGCAGCTTCAACACAATACCACAGTTCATCAAGAGTAGTGACTGGCGTATTGTGATGAGCCTGCTGCTCGGCCACCACTGACCAGACGTTTTCAGTTGGAGAGACATCTGGAGAATGTGCTGGCCAGGACAGCAGTCGAACATTTTCTGTATCCAGAAATGCCCGTACAGGACCTGCAACATGCGGTCCTGCATTATCCTGCTGAAATGCAGGGTTTCGCAGGGATCGAATGAAGGGTAGAGCCACGGGTCGTAACACATCTGAAATGTAACGTCCACTGTTCAAAGTGCCGTTAATGCAAATAAGAGGTGACCGAGACGTGTAACCAATAGCACCCCATACCATCACGCAGGGTGATACGCCAGTAGCCGGCCGGTGTGGCCGTGCGGTTCTAGGCGCTTCAGTCTGGAACAGCGTGACCATTACGGTCGCAGGTTCGAATCCTGCCTCGGGCATGGATGTTTTTGATGTCCTTAGGTTAGTTAGGTTTAAGTAGTTCTACGTTCTAGGGGACTGATGACCATAGATACTAAGCCCCATAGTGCTCAGAGCCATTTGATACGCCAGTATGGCGATGACGAATACACGCTTCCAATGTGCGTTCACCGCGATGTCGCCAAACACGGATGGGACCATCATGATGCTGTAAACAGAACCTGGATTCATCCTAAAAAATGACGTTTTTCCATTCGTGTACCCAGGTTCGTCGTTGATGTGCGTTCACCGTGATGTCGCCAAACACGGATGGGACCATCATGATGCTGTAAACAGAACCTGGATTCATCCTAAAAAATGACGTTTTTCCATTCGTGTACCCAGGTTCGTCGTTGAGTACACCATCGCAGGCGCTCCTGTCAGTGATGCAGCGTCAAGGATAACCGCAGCCAAGGTCTCCGAGCTGATAGTCCATTCTGCTGCAAACGTCGTCGAACTGTTCGTGCAGATGGTTGTTGTCTTGCAAACGTCCCCATCAGTTGACTCAGGGCTCGAGACATGGCTGCACGATCCGTTACAGCCATGCGGATAAGATGCTTGTCATCTCGACTGCTAGTGATACGAGGCCGTTGGGATCTATCACGGCGTTCCGTATGAATGCGGCGTTCCGTGTGAATGGTCTGAAAACCTAATCATTTGCATATCGCAGCATCTTCTTCCTGTCAGTTAAATTTCGCGTCTGTAGCACGTCATCTTCTGTAGCAATTTTAATGGCCAGTAGTGTATTAAAATGCACAATGCACTTCGAGCCCTGGGGGCTCATCTTCAGGTGCTTTGAAAGCCTACATCAACTTTACATTTCGTTTAATTCTGGGCGTGAAAAGATGGCATTGTTGTATTACAAAATGACACATTTGAGTTATAAGTTTATAAAAGTATGATGACTTTTCGATTTATCATAGTTTTATAATGAAGTGATATTTTATGTGTATTGTAGCGTCCAATCTGCCTCCTCCTCCTCCAGAAGTAAATCTAAGAATCCACCACTGTGCTGACGAGTATTATTTCATCCGGAACAACACATTCCTTTTATTCAGTTATATTTGCGTAGACAGCTTGTTGGAAGCCGTGTAGAGGCGCAGCCAGAATGACATACCTAAGTACTCGTACTTCATTGTGTATAAAGCCCAGCTATTTCTTTGCAGTACCTCATTCATTGGACTAACGAAACATGACTCACTTTATGTCGTTTGATCTCCGCTTCTGCGACAATGTAATAATTAATGGCGCAGAACATGAATTAATCACGAACTCCCTTTGGCCGTTCCCTTTGGTGGCATAGCGACCAGGAGGCATCCGTCTCGCTGGCAACAGGAAAAGAGCGCGGCTACCCGTTTAGCAGGTGCCGACGTCATCGGCGACGCTTTCCCGTGTGTTTCCTGCATATCTGCTCCAACGCAGACAGGCCATAACCTGCCCCGCGATTCATATGTCGCTACTGCCACAAACGCTCACAGGTTGTGCGTATTTCCACTTTGGTGTAATACCGGTTTTCTACGACTATTTAGTACTTAATTTCGAGACAATTCGACGCGATATGTCTCAGTAAATAAACATATTTTCGCTTTCATTTATCGTCTTTTAATCTTTTGCTGTCATTTATTTCCCTCACTCTTACTGGAATTAAATTGCAGTGCCAAACATACTTACGCCCTCTGTTTTGGTAAAACAAAAGGAAAGATTTCAAGCACATTTATTCTGACATTTGTCGTCCATGTTGGACTGTTGTAAGGAGCTGCAATCCTTTATGACAATGAAAGTCCAAACAAAACAAGTATTTCCATCAGTCACTCTTTTTTATTTCATCCCACGATAGCTTACACTCACGTCTTGAGGTGCAACAAAGATATTATGTTACATTTTTGCTAGCTGGTTGCAGGCAGTTGTTTGCTGTGCTTTGATTTTGCTACAAAAACGTATAAGAGGCACTTGGTATCGTAATATGACACTAAGACTGTAAATTCTAAAAAGTGATAGAGTTACTTACAGTCTATTCCAGATCATCATAAACATACGGTCTTAACTTAATTTGTCTCACAGAATACGAACCAACTACATAAAAAACCAGAGATTATAACGATGTAAGGATATAATGACGTGCCTCAGAGATAATTCTTTACTTATTTGCAGGAGGAGGAGGAGACAGAGATTTTTATTTAACGTCCCGTCGACATCGAGGTACTTAGTGACGGAGCACAAACTCGGATTCTGGGAGGGGGTGGGGACAAAATCAGCCGTGCCCTTTCAAAGCAACCATCCCGGCATTTGCCGGCCGGTGTGGCCGTGCGGTTCTAGGCGTGTCAGTCTGGAACCGCGTGATCGCTACGGTCGCAGGTTCGAATCCTGCCTCGGGCATGGATGTGTGTGATGTCCTTAGGTTAGTTAGGTTTAAGTAGTTCTAAGTTCTAGGGGACTGATGACCACGGATGTTGAGTCCCATAGTGCTCAGAGCCATTTGAACCATCCCGGCATTTGCCTGAAGTGATTAAGGGAAATCACGGTGAAGCTAAATCAGGATGGCGAGTTTGAACCGTCGTCCTCCCGAACACTAACTTACATTGCGGACAATAGATACGTATAACAATTACTAAATTGTTTAATTCATTACAACAACTTGCTAAAAGCATTATTGTTGAAAATAAACAAGTTCGTTATTTTATTTTACTCTCGTACAAAATTATTATTAATTTCTGTATATGTATTTACACACAGATAACAACTCTTTATTTATGTTTCTTTGGTGTATATTTAATTACAATGAAATTAATTTTTAGCCTACAGTTTAAAACTCCAGTATGACTATCTAATTCTTAACGACTAGAAGGAAGATATTTTCTCTAATACCAATATACTCGTATACTTAATTTTGATTGCATAAAATATTTATTTTATGGCCTTAACGTTTACCTCCTTCCCTTCTGGCAGTTCTCCTAGTACATTTCATTCATGGATTTATGTCTTATTTACTGTATAACACTACTGTTAAACGTTTCCATATCTTTTTGGGTGTATGCTGGCACCTCTCCCACCCCACATTCATGTGATACTTCAGCGTGGAGCATTAAGTCTGCGACTATTGCAAATACATGACCATTAAATGTAGTTATTCCATCAATTTTTAGCTCTGCCAATGGCTCCTCAATTGCAATATGCTCTTCGACCGGTCTGCTACATTTAGATACAGTGTAACCGTTCCTTTTATGCTGATCCAAATGCGAATACGAGTGGAACGGTATAAAAAGATTTTTCGTGTTTTCTGTTGGGTAATATTTTTGAGTCGCTCATTTTGGGCCAGCACTCAATTCTATGGCCACTTACCATTGATATTAATGATAAATGCTGGTATCTTATATTCTATACTAGTACACAGAGTTCTATACACACTTTGCATAAATTAATATGCAATTTCGTCTTTTTTTCTTTTTCTTTCGACCTCTTCCATTTACAGTTGGTTTTTGTATTCACTTAAAACGGTAACTACTCTTAAATGTATAATACCTTTAAGGCGCAATGATGTACACCTGGGTGACGGATTTACCCCCTTTTTAGAAGTTGGGAAATAACGTTATGTTTTGGGACCAGGTGTAATTCGCCAGTATCTATAATAGGCGACTTTGTTGAGAACAGTGTTCTAGATTGAGAAAAGTATGTTTCTCTTGCTTTAGTATAGCACTTCTGTGTAATATTTATATCGCCTTTCTGTGAGTCTGTGTTGAGTACCTCCACGTAGTTTACATGTAAATAATTAAAATTCTATGCCGACTGTACATGGTTCAGAACTTTTTCTCTGTCTGGACTGTCTGGAAGGTGTACCTGCACATCAGTCAGTTTTTAGGTATTCTTATTACCCCAATAAACAACACGGGTAAAACACTTAAACATCACACAGCAAACGTTTTGTGTGATGTTATGATTATTTGACCAAGTTATAAGCATAAAGAAATCCAGTATTACAACATTAAACAATTCCTCATTTAAATATAAAAAGCTGATAGATGCATTACCGTGTTACGGATTTCTCTAAACACTTTGTATAAACTAATATATATAACTTTACTGCACATCTGCAGTACCTTCTTCTTTCTACAGGTGCAGCTTATATTCTTTTGTTATAGCAATTGTTTCCGCCATAAATACCAGTTTCGTTTTTCTTTGTTCAGCCTCTCCCATTACAAAAAAAAAAAATAAAAATAAAAAAACAAAGAAAACAACAACCAAAACTGGTATGTATGTCGGAAACAACTGCTATAACAAAAGAATATAAGCTGCAGCTGTAGAAAGAAGAAGTTACTGCAGATGTGCAGTAAAGTTTTATATATTTTTATATATTAGTTTATACAAAGTGTTTAGAGAAATCTGTGTACAAGTGGGGAATATGAGATATCAGCATTTGCTGTTAATAGTGATGGCAAGTGGATAAACAATCGAGAGCTGGCCCAAAATGACGGATTCGAGCATATTTATTATCGTAAAAGAAGCACGAAAGTTCTTTTGATACTGTTCCACTCGCTTCTGGATCAGTATAAAAGGTATGGTTACACTGTATGTAAATGTAGCAGATTGGAAAAAGCGCATTTTTCAAGGGAAAAGCCGTTTTTAGAGTTAGGAACTGATGGTGTAACTGCATTTAATGGGCAACAGTTACAAACATTAAGGGCTATATAGAAAATTGACATGAATGTCGAATGGCAGGGGTTTCAGGGTGCACCCAGGAAGATGTGAAATTTTTTGACGTTAGGAGATAAAAGATAAAATTACAATGATCGTCATAAAAACGACCTACAGCCAGAAAGACCCAACCACTCCACTGTAAAGTGGGTAGGTCTGTTGCGCACGATTAGTTATGGCAATGATACATTTACATAGTTGGCAACACATTCGAGCAGTGTGGATGGGGCAGTGTTGTCTTTCCCACCAGTTACAAGAGGACCCCAAACGGCTGTTCTGGTCACTAGGACATTGGGTAGTATCACTAGAACGCGATTTGAAAATGCGCTATGCACAGGTGACATGACGAACAGCATGTTGCCCAGCTAGACCAGCTCGACAGGGGTCGCATTGTGGAATAACATGAGGCCTATTGCCATACTGCGCTCTGCCCTGGTGGCAAAGAGTACGGGAATGTACATAAGTACAACATGTTTGATCTAGACATATGCCACATACTACAAGAAAGGGAGGTTCGATGGATTGTCGCCACATCCAAACAGATCCAGTTGCAACAATAGCGGACATTCGGCAGGCTGTCCTGTCTTCCATTCAACATCCCATAAGTGCTTGTACGACTGGCAGGCAGTCGCACGAAATAAGATTTGCCTCGCGCTGATTGTTATGACGCCTGCCACTCATGCCCCCTAGGCGTTACATCCGCATCGCACAGCGTCGGCGACAACGAAAGTGGGGCCCTGCAGATTGGCAGTAGGTTGTCTTTAGTGATGAGTTACGCTTCTGGACTTACGGCAATGACTACGGCTCCGTGTCTGGGGGGTACAGTGGCGAGCGCCACCAAGAGCAGTTTGTGGCCTCCCGCCACACATTGAGCGAGCGTGGTGTGCTGGTGTGATGGTGTGGGGAGTGATATCGCGTGGTACCCATTAACCATGAATGTTCCTGGCAGCTGCATGGTAGTGGAAGAGGCCCTGCAAATGGTGGCTCACTGGTTCTTGAACGCCCGCCGTGAACATTCACATTTTCAACAGGACAACGCTTATTCTCATACTGTTGCCACCTCCCTAGTGTGCCTTGCAGCTTTGAATATTCTGCCGTGACCAGTCGCATCCTCTGATCTCTCCCCAATCGATAATGTGTAGGGTGCCACGGAATGTGTCATCCGGACTCCACCCGCACCCACCAATCTGCAAGAACTGCGCACTCAGGTGGAAGAGAGACAGAGTATCACAGGACTATGCCATGGCACGAGTCTGTGCACCTGTATTCACAGCTATGGTAGACCGGCATCATACTAACAGTGTAGCACAATAAATGTTGGTCCTTCAAAATGGAAATTGTAATCATTTCGTATGTGTGGCCTAGCTATATGCTCACAGTCTACTTTGTCCTTCTTGGTGCACTCCTTTTAATGACGATAAGTGTACGATCCAAAAATGCTCTTGGACTGAACAGTTGGGAAAGGAAAGGATCTAATTTTTGAATACATAAAAGAGGTATTTTACAGGAAACAGGTAAACATGTACTGCAATTCGAGAACATACCTTCTTTGTACCTGTCAAACTAGTGGATGGAGAAAAAAAATGTATAAATTAATGTGGATGTTACTGAAACTACACCGAACAAACAGAAAAAAGAGTTGTTTCACGTGTGTAAATGTATATACATAAAACAATAAAAAGTGTGCACGAAAATATTTGTTTTTTTTCTGATTCGCTAGCTTGCCCAAAATGCTAAGATGGTTCATATTTACAAGATAGTTCCTATTTACAATAGTTCCTGTTTACAAGAATCCTAATGTGCATCTTTTGGATTTGGAGGGGTGGGGGCTGTAGGTAGTTGGGTAACGAAAGTCACACCAATATATTAGTCTATATGGAAGTTAAAGTACTTGCAGCTTACCACCCCCCATTCTCACCGAGAAGCGGCTTATAATGAAATCCGTGCCCATGGAGTAACGTTTCGGTGTGGACTGTATTCGTGATACCTGCCAGGAAGCTCAAGTTCATAGACTAAAATTGAAGTGATATCTGGCATTCCCCAAGGAAGTGTTGTAGCCTATCTACTGTTCCTAATCTACACAAATTATTTCGGAGACAATCTGAGCAGCACTCGTAGATTCTCTGCTGATAATAATGTAATTTACTGTCTAGTTAAGTCATCAGGAGATCAAACCATATTGCGAAATTTTTTAGACAAGAGACGTGTGCGTTGCAAAAAATGGCAGTTGACTCTAAATATTGAAAAGTTTTGGGTAATCCACATGAGTTCTGAAAGGAATCAGTAAAATGTAGGTTACACGGTGATATACATTAACTGATGGATGTCAATTCAACTAAATACCTATGATAGCAATTACGAACAACTTAAATTGGAACGACCACATAGATAACGTTGTGAAAATGGGAAACCAAATACTGCATTGTATTGGCAGAACACTTATAAAGTGCAACAAATCCACTAAAGAGGCTATCTACATTACGTCCGTCCTCTGATTACCAGATATGGTACACGGGGAACATCGAAAAAGTTCAAAGAAGGCCATCTCGTTTTGTACTATTGCAAAATAGGGTAGACAGTGTCAAGGATATGATACCTGAGATGGGGTGGCAGTCATTAAAACGAGGGAGTTTCTCGACACGGCGAATGTTTTCATGAAATCTCCAAGTCTCTTCTTTGAATGCGAAAATATTTTATTGAGGCCCACCTTTGTAGGGAGAAACGATCATCATTACAAAATAACAGAAATCAGAGCTTGCATAGGAGAGCTAAGCGTTCGTTTTCGCTGCACGTTCATCGAGAAAGGACTGGAAGAAGAATTGAGTGAATGTTGTTCGATGAACAAGTTACAAGGCTCTTGAGTGTGAGATTGCGGAGTAGTCATGCATATGTGGATGACATGTCTCTAACTGAAGAGTTTTATAACGAACCGTCTGCCCCAAGTGCGTAGGAAATGAGAGATGGAACAGTGACACACCCTTATACGGAACAAAATATTTCTCTATGATGCATAATACCTCACTCATTGTTGTTGTTTTTATTCTTGATGTTGTTGTTCGAAATTTATTCACTGACTGCGAATTCTTTAACGTCAGCTGTATTGGATATAGATGTGCTACCTATTGGAGACGTATAAAAATTTATGCGAGACCTGGACTCGAACGCGGATTTCCTGCGTACAGCGAGTGGTCACCTTAACCATCTCTGCTCTCTGTGTTCGCTGATGTCTAACAATAAATAGTGAGGGAATCAATTTCGGATTACTTTGTTCGGTCATGGTTCATAGGTAAAGTCTGTTCCTTGAGACCTGCAAGTAAAATTGTTGTTGTTTTTGTTGTACATTCAGAAATGTTCTTGTGATTCTACAACAAAGAAAATAAATTCAACCTGGTAGGGATCTCAGGCCGACGGGCAAACACTCGTAAGAAAAGGGCGCGAGTATGCTTGTGTGTATGAGACTATACGGCTCATTTGTCGTTTGCTATACATGAAATACTTGTCTATCACGTGCTATGGATGTGGTAAATGTTTACTATATACGAGGTGCATTCAAGTTCTAAGGCCTCCGATTTTTTTTCTAATTAACTCTTCACCCGAAATCGATGAAACTGGCGTTACTTCTCGACGTAATCGCCCTGCAGACGTGCCGGCCGCGGTGGTCTCGCGGTTGTAGGCGCGCAGTCCGGAACCGTGCGACTGCTGCGGTCGCAGGTTCGAATCCTGCCTCGGGCATGGATGTGTGTGATGTCCTTAGGTTAGTTAGGTTTAAGTAGTTCTAAGTTCTAGGGGACTGATAACCACAGCAGTTGAGTCCCATAGTGCTCAGAGCAATTTGAACCTGCAGACGTACACATTTTTCACAACGCTGACGCCATGATTCCATGGCAGCGGCGAAGGCTTCTTGAGGAGTCTGTTTTGACCACTGGAAAATCGCTGAGGCAATAGCAGCACGGTTGGTGAATGTGCGGCCACGGAGAGTGTCTTTCACTGTTGGAAAAAGCCAAAAGTCACTAGGAGCCAGGTCAGGTGAGTAGGGAGCATGAGGAATCACTTCAAAGTTGTTATCACGAAGAAACTGTTGCGTAACGTTAGCTCGATGTGTGGGTGCGTTGACTTGGTGAAACAGCACACGCGCAGCCCTTCCCGGACGTTTTTGTTGCAGTGCAGGAAGGAATTTGTTCTTCAAAACATTTTCGTAGGATGCACCTGTTACCGTAGTGCCCTTTGGAGCGCAATGGGTAAGGATTACGCCCTCGCTGTCCCAGAACATGGACACCATCATTTTTTCAGCACTGGCGGTTACCTGAAATTTTTTTGGTGGCGGTGAATCTGTGTGCTTCCATTGAGCTGACTGGCGCTTTGTTTCTGGATTAAAAATGTCATCCACGTCTCATCCATTGTCACAACCGACAAAAAGAAAGTCCCATTCATGCTGTCATTGCGCGTCAACATTGCTTGGCAACATGCCACACGGGCAGCCATGTGGTCGTCCATCAGCATTCGTGGCACCCACCTGGATGACACTTTTCGTATTTTCAGGTCGTCATGCAGGATTGTGTGCACAGAACCCACATAAATGCCAACTCTGTTCAACAGTCATTCGGCGATCCCTCAAAACAATTCTCTCCACTTTCTCGATCATGTCGTCAGACCGGCTCGTGCGAGCCCGAGGTTGTTTCGGTTTGTTGTCACACGATGTTGTGCCTTCATTAAACTGTCACACCCACGAACGCACTTTCAACACATCCATAACTCCATCACCACATGTCTCCTTCAACTGTCGATGAATTTCAATTGGTTTCACACCACGCAAATTCAGAAAACGAATGATTGCACGCTGTTCAAGTAAGGAAAACGTCGCCATTTTAAATATTTAAAACAGTTCTCATTCTCGCCGCTGACGGTAAAATTCCATCTGCCGCACGGTGCTGCCATCTCTGGGACATATTGACAATGAACGCGGCCTCATTTTAAAACAATGTGCATGTTTCTATCTCTTTCCAGTCTGGAGAAAAAAAATCAGAGGCCTGAGAACTTGAATGCACCTCGTAAATTTAAAATTTAGTTATGTGTGTGTTGATTGTTTCACCACTTTTATCTACATTTTGAGTAACCATAGACATGTTACAAAAATACTTAGGTAGTTTTTTGTTTCTTCTTTTTTTTTAAAAAAAAAAAGATTGGCTGCATTACTCTCTCCTGCTGCTGAATGGTTAGAGTGATGGTATCCTACCTGACTTATCAAGCCTCTGCTTCTAGCAGTTAGCAACTGATACGCGATCAAAGGCGTTGGCGGCACGTGGGTGTTCTTGATCTTCCCGAGTTCCTCGATAATTTTAACAGTTACAGAAGTTGCTTTCTCTGCCTCTTTCTGTCGTGGACGTTGCCGCACAGACAAGGGCTGCCTGTTGCTACGCGATGGGAATTTTCGCGAGTGGGAGGGAACTGGTGGAGTGTTTCAGAACACAGTAGTGTATCCTCAGTCATCCAAGATAGCAGGTACATCACGTGTGGACGATTACATGCTGGACTTGCGGCAGTACGGAAATATTTTAGGGCAAAATGATTGTTTTGATCTGATGTTCTCACCGTTCTTCTTGCTGTTTGCTACCTAAAGATAAATTACTACTGATTAAGTTAAGTACTGTTGTTTCCATCAGAGGTCGACTGGTGAGCCCCAACATCCATTTGCACAAATAAATGAACTGAATAAAGCAGGAAAAGCACTTTTCATAGGGTCTTCTAGTGAGTAGATGAATTAAAATATTGGCTTAGTCACTGTCCAGGGGCAATCTACACACCATTCGCATTAACTCAAATGAAATTAGTCACAAGTTTAATAAATATGCAGGCAGGAATTTGTGGTGAAATAATGTTCACTTCTCACATATCACAGACTGAAGTTATTATAGAAAAGTTATACGAAACATCCTTTCACACTATGCACAATTGTTTATTATTCAAATAATATTTGTCATTGCGAGAACCTAAGTAAATGGACCAGCATTACGTGTTCACTACATCTTTAGTAAATCCACAAAAAGTGTTTAAATTAATTCATCACACTTCTAAGTTAAAGTTATAGAATCGGGAACTAACGATATTTCTTGCTTGCAGATCACCATCAAAGTAGACTGCAGAAAAGTTAACAGATGTTTAGACTAAGTCACCTAACCTGAAATTATTCAGACTCATCACGCTGAAAAATGTTTCAAACTCTTTGTGAAAATTTGCAAGTCGCCACCAACCCGTTCATCTGACGCACATTTTCATAAGTCCACACAAGGCGAAAATATTGCAGAGCTCCTTGCGAACGTCACACGCTAAACTTTTAGGAGTCAAAGACCGAATACAGAGGAAATATTTGGGTTACACACACGAAGCGAATTCCAGCCGCACTTAATGTCCTATCTGCATGCGAATTTCGCTCCAACTCCTACTGAAATCCCAGAGTGTCTAGCGAAAATGGCCGTCGATACTTATATCCTCGCAATGTTGTGCGCCAAGCACATGCACTTCCGAGTTTCAATAGCATATATAAACTATAACATGAATTTGGACGCAAATTTGAACTACTTTTCAGTGCTGCTCGTAGTTATTATACAGCATTAATTGTTTCCTCACAAATAGTGTTTTTGCTCCTATGGACACTATTTTGCGTCTTTATATCTCTAACAAATATTAAATAATTAAACTAATTACAGTTATACACCTATAATTACTTCTGTTTACTAATGCTGCTGCTACTTTCACTATATTTTGTTTACGACTAAATTCACTTTTTCATGCGCAGAATATACATTCCAGACCATAATTTGAAATACGAAATATTCACAAAAAATCTATTTGATCAGTTAGATAATGCGCACTGAGCCCTATCCATTGAATCCTAGTTTAATGATACGTTTAACGCACTTGTGAGTTACTAATTTTTATAGACCGTTTATACATCCAAAACATTCAACATCTAATAACTTGTGAATTAGACACGTTGCGAGGGCACATCTTCACTCACGCACTCAGATAATATTTGTCTTTAAAACCATGGAACTGGTTTCTTTGTCTACGCTTCAGTTTAGATGTTATTTCGAGTGTCCCTTATTTCATATTTCCTTTACTCAGTTAGTCTGGCCACAGGGGCTATTCTCACAAGTCCATTCTAACGGTCGGATTTTCCCCATTGTGTGTTTAGGATGTCAGGACAGCTGACCTGCACTTAGGATTTCTCATACTTTAAGAACCACATATCATCTCGGCCAGAGCCACCACCCTCTATTGATGCCACTGTAATCTTGTCCAGCTCAGCATCTCTCTCACAGCTGTCAGGCCACACTCTCCTGGACATCACAGCTGCTGATTCGGCTGCAAGCGTTATGCCAGGACGCATGACCAGGGCCGCGTCTGTTGTTAAAGTCTTTATAGGCACTTCCAGGATGTACAGCTACAGACTCCACCTCTCCGTCTATAAAAAGTCTTTTAATAAAGTTCTTGTCAATCCTATTCCTATCCTAACCCTGTGTGGAAATTGCTTACAGCTTGAATTTATCGATATGTTGTATTTATACAAACTTAGGATTTTTATGTCTTTATTATTTACAGTTATACTACACTGAAGAGCAAAGAAACAGGCACACGTGCTTAATATTGTGCAGCACGCACGCGAGCAGGCACAAGTGTCGCAACAAGACGTGGCATGGACTCGACTAATATCTGAAGTAGTGCTGGAGGGAAGAGACCCCATCAATCCTGCAGGGCTGTACATAAATCGGTAAGAGTTCGAGGGGGTGGAGATCTCTTCTGAACAGCACTTTGCAAGGCATCACAGATATGCTCAATAATGTCCATGACTGGAGAATTTGGTGACCAGTGTAAGTTTTGAAACTCGGAAGAGTTCAAATAGTTCAAATGGCTCTGAGCACTATGGGAGTCAACATCTGAGGTCATCAGTCCCCTAGACTTAGAACTACTTAAACCTAACTAATCTAAGGACATCACACACATCCATGCCCGAGGCAGGATTCGAACCTGCAACCGTAGCGGCCGTGCGATTCCAGACTGAAGCGCCTAGAACCGCTCGGCCACACCAGCCAGCATCAGAGGAGTGTTCCTAGAGCCACTCTGTAGCAATTCTGTACGTGTGAAATGTCGCATTGTCCTGCTGGAATTGCCCAAGTCCATCGGAACGTACAATGGACGTGAATGGACGCAGGTGATCAGACCGTATGTTTACGTACGTGTCACCTGTCACAATCGTATCTAGAGGTATGAGGGGTCCCATATCACTCCAACTGCACACGCTCCACACCATTACGGAGCCTCCACCAGCTTAACCACTCCCCTGCTGGCATTCAGGGTCCATGGGTTCACGAGGTTCTCTCCATATCCGTACACGACCATCCGCTCGATACAATTTGAAACGAGACTCGTCCGACCAGACAATATGTTTCCACTCATCAACAGTCCATTGTCGGTGTTAACAGGCCCAAGGGAGCGTAAAGCTTTGTGTCGTGCAGTCAGCAACGATACCCGAGTAGGCCTTCGGCTCCGAAAGCTCGTATCGATGATGTTTCTTTGAATGGTTCGCACACTTTCACCTGTTGATGACCCGGCACTGAAATCTGCAGCAGTTTGCGTAAGGGTTGCACTTCTGTCACGTTGAACAATTCTCTTCAATCGCCGTTGGTCCCGTTCTTGCAGGATACTTTTCCGGTTGCAGCGATGTCGGAGATTTGACGTTTTACCGGATTCCTGATAATCACGGTACACTCGTGAAATGGTCGCACGGGAAAACCCCCACTTCATGCTATCTCGGAGATGCTGTGTCCCATCGCTCGTGCGTCGACTATAACACCACGTTGAAACTCACTGAAATCTTGATAACCTCCCATTGTAGCAGCAGTAACCGATCTAAGAACTGCGCCAAACACTTGATGTCTTATATAGGCGTTGCCGATCACAGCGCTGTATTGTGCCTGTTTACATATCTCTGTATTTGAATCCGCATGCCTATACCAGTTTCTTTGGCGCTTCAGTATATAATACTACACTGCAGATGCCTGTAAGCTATCCTAACCTCGATATCACCCTTTAATAATGAAAGGATGCTCTGGATTTGGTTCAGATTTTTTGCAGTGTGCTCTTTGTTTACTTTGGGGTATGAGTGTATTTGTTGAGATAATGCACGGTACTAGTTGTTTAATATGGGATAACGGTATGATTTGTTTAAATATCACGCTGAGCTAATTGTTCAGTTTCATATTTACTTGTGTGTGTTTGGAATACTAAGAGAGAATCGACAAAATTTTAAAGAACTCTAAATAGTAATAGAGGGGTGTGGTCATATGTCAGTGTGCTTGCGCAGGGTACAAGCAGGAGTGTATTTGTTATTAAATAATACATCGCAGAAATTTTTTGCTGTTGGATACCAGCATATTTTCTTAAAATAATGACTGCAGTAATTATTAAACATTTAAAATTACTTATTTACATGTATATCACAATGGAAACATGGGCATTTCGGGGAAAACTGCTCAAAAATATAAATAGCGATGAGACGTGTATTTCTTACGTCACTGTTTGTTTTTAACAAACTATGACATCAGACATTAATACTGCAGGCACGTGTTCCTTGTAGCAATTGTTCATTTGCATGATAATTGCTCAGTCTCGTACTTAGAGTGGATATTTGTGGGAAAATCTGTTAAAATTGCAAATAGAAATAGGAGCTGGAGCGCTTACAGACATTGCCTGAAACTTTGCTGCTGATAATATTAACTAAGGTATGAAACAAGAAGGCGGCCGTTTTGAACCATTAATAATGGTGATATTGGTTTACTTGTTTTCAGTGGGATTACACCCTGCCACATAATTTGGCTAGAGGCCTGGATGGAATAATATTTTTCACAATTTTGCAGAATTGGCCATGGCTTCATCAAATTATAGTAATTGAACCTCAAACTGGAACGTCGATTTATCTTATCTCTTAAATTTTATTAGTATTAACTGCCATATTGGAGACTGTATCATGGTGTCATTAAATTATAGTAATTCAGACTCACAATGTAAAATCAATGTATCTTATCTCATAAATAATGGTAATATTTTCGCCCAAGTAGGGTAAGTCTCCTGCTTGTGGTCCATCCACTGTAGCATACAGACCACTAATGATGACGCCCACACAGTTACTCTAGTAATGAAACGGTGAGGGGAGAAACCATTTTCTGGCCAGGAAAAGTAAGTGGTAGGGGGTTGAGGTTCCTGTCATCCTATTGTCCGAGACAGTAGTACTACATACAAATGTTTCAGGTGCGTTGGCACGGCGGATTCTATAGAGCGTAAATATGACACTAGCTCTGAATGTGACATATTTACGCTCTATAGGATCCTATGCCAGTTCTGTATTTAAATGTCAGTTTAACACAAACCTTTAAGTGGCATACTGTATGTTGTAGTATCGAGCGTCAAATATGTGATATTTTAAAAAGTCCTACAGTATACGTCTTCTACTTTTAATAAAATATATTTTAAATGGTGCTGAAGTGGTTGACATGAACTACATAGAGTCAACGACTTCCACCTTGGCTATACAGAATGTGATTCTACGTATAATATTCTGAAGAAGACAGTTTTAAAACCATCGAAACCATGATCAAGGTTTAATAAATCTGTATGTGCAACTGGCTGGCTGTTATTTATAATCCACTGAAGCTCTTGCATGCACAGTTGCTGAATCGCAACCATGTTCAAAATCTTGTCATTAAATATTGGAAGAAAACATACTCGTGACATCACGTACATGTAATGAATGACGCCTACGTGCAACTACATCGTTGCTTCGAAAGATTCGGCGGAAAACATACTTGGTTTATGTTTAAAGAGATTTTTTTTCTGGAATTAATTCTGACGCGTACCACGCCCCTAATGCTGTGAAAAGACGTAGCGCGATCGGCTGTCTGTGGTCCCTCATGACAGATTCACAGTTATTTCACTCGGAATTGCTTTCATAAGATGAAATTTAGATGTCACTCTTCTCCGCAGGGAGATACAACACTATGTGAACAAAAGTATCCGGACACCTGGCTGGAAATGACTTACAAGTTCATGGCGCCCTCCATCGGTAATGCTGGAATTCAATGTGGTGTTGGCCCAAGCCTCATCCGTGATGACAGCTTCCACTCTAGCAGGAATATGTTCAGTCGGGTGCTGGAAGGTTTCTTGGGGAATGGCAGTCCATTCTTCACGGAGTGCTGCACTGAGGAGAGGTACCGATGTCGGTCGGTGAGGCCTGGCACGAAATCGGCGATCCAAAACAATCCAAAGGTGTAATGTAGGATTCAGGTCGGGACTCTGTGCAGGCCAGTCCATTACAGGGATGTTATTGTCGTGTAACCACTCCGCCACAGGCCGTGCATTATGAACAGGTGCTCGATCGTGTTGAAAGATGTAATCGCCGTCCCCGAACTGCTCTTCAACAGTGGGAAGCAAGAAGGTGCTTAAAACATCAATGTAGGCCAGTGCCGTGTAACGTCACGCAATACAACAAGGGGTGCAAGCGCCCTCCATGACAAACACGACCACACCATAACTCCACTGCCTCCTAATTTTACTGTTGGCACTACACGCGCTGGCAAATGATGTTCACCGGGCATTCGCCATACCCACACCCTGCCATCGGATCGCCACAGCGTGTAACGTGATTCGTCACTCCACAAAACGTTTTTCCATTGTTCAATCGTCCATGGTTTACGCTCCTTACAACAAGCGAGGCGTCGTTTGGCGTTTACTGGCGTGATGTGTGGCTTATGAGCAGCCGCTAGACCATGAAATCCAAGTTTTCTCACCTCCCGCCTGACTGTCGTAGTACTTGCAGTGGATCCTGGTGCATCAAGATCCAGTTTGGATTTCTTGTGTGATGGCCTGGATAGATGTCTGCCTATTACACATTACGACCCTCTTCAACTGTCGACGGTCTCTGTCAGTCAACAGACGAGGTCGGCCTGTACGCTTTCGTGCTGTACGAGTCCCTTGACGTTTCCACTTCACTATCACATCGGAAACAATGGACCTAGGTGTGTCTAGGAATGTGGAAATCTCGCGTACAGATGTATGACACAAGTGACACCAAATCACCTGACCACGTTCGAAGTCCGTGAGTTCCACGAGGCGCCCCATTCTCCTCTCTCACGATGTCTAATGACTATTGAGGTCGCTGATATGGAATATGTGGCAGTAGGTGGCAGAACAATGTACCTAATGTGAAAAACGTATGTTTTTTGGGTGTCCGGATACTTTTGATCACATGGTTGCTACGCTAGCCGCGATTTTGTTGAACAGCGCTTGCCTTATACGTACATAAGCGACAGTCGGAGAAGTTCCTTTCCTTGATTAATAGGAAAATATGAGTTTGTGCAAGATACATATGATTAAAAATGCTCCGTTTTCAATTACGTATCGTTCCCATAAATTTTGAGTCGTCTTCGCATCATGAACTTCATGCGTGGGTCAAAAACGATGGCGGAATGGCGGGAGATGGGGGTATTTAATTAGTGAGCCAGAGCCAAAATATCTTGCAGTCTTTCATTTTAGGTTGTAGACAAGCGAACCCGCTAAACACGAATGGGTTGGCCGCATCTTAGGTATACAGCCCGGAGCTTAGAATCCCAAGTATCCCAAGTTCATGGTGGTTATAGTTAAATTGTCGCTACTTGAGTGGGATCCCATGAAAAACGAGTGATCCTAGGACAATGAAACTTTGTGGAAACATTTTTAAGGTCATATGGACTAGAAATAACGAATAAACCATTGAAGGAAACACATTTTGTTATCAAATTGGTTTGAATTTCCGAATTGACGTCCGCTGTTCTGACAGATAAAAATTTGAGCCGGCCGAGATTCGAACCCGAAATTTCTACTTACCACGAGCGATCGTCTTAATCACATCGGCCATCTAAGCACTCCGCCAGGATCTGCTCTAAATTCCATATCTCACAGCGTCCACAACCATTAAGCATATTTCGTGATTAACAAACAAGGAAAACAAATATTTTATCATCTGTTTAGAGCGTCGAGGCATGTAACTACCAATGATGTAAACACATTTTAATTTCCACATGAGAAGGTAATACTTGTCAACTGTGTACCATGTTTACGTCCCTGGTTACAAATGTTGCTCAGTGTGAAAACCATCTGCATCCACGACAGCCTGGAACCGCTCTTCGCAATCGTTCACAGCATTTTCGAAACAGTGGACAATGGAATCTTCAGCTGTCGTGACACAACTCGTGCTCTGGTTGAAGATCGCACATTGCGTCCAGCATTCTCAACCATGGAAACAATAAATTCTTTAACAATTCGCGCCAGAATTAACAGTCGGCCTCTTCCAGGGGCGATTAAAAGATCATCAGTTAATTCGAACTTCCGAATCATGCTCATCAACCCGGGTGAGGAAAAAAGATCTCTCCGGATTCATTTAATGCATCGAAACACGCGAAGAGAAGCAGCACTAATATTGTTGTTTTGATAAAACACCTTGACGAATAGAGCTCTACTTACTTTACCCTCACCCACGTTGACTGTCTGCTACCGTAATTCACACTGATGCTTGTGTTTCAACACTACGTCGCCGTACCAGTGCCGGCGCCTAACGGCAAGTAATGACGCTAATACTGCTGCAAAATCTTGCAGCGCACAGTCTGTACATCATTCCCATAGCGAAATTAGAATTATATATGAATACCTTCAGCTGCTAACGGGCGTTGATATGTATCAACGGTGACATGTGAAAATGTGTGCCCCGACCGGGACTCGAACCCGGGATCTCCTGCTTACATGGCAGACGCTCTATCCATCTTTTTTTTTCATTTTGTTCGCTCTAGACCGTTGCATCTACTCGGGGCGAACGTCGTAAGACATCCATTTAAGTTCGTCGTTTGATATGTTAACTCAGTTTTTTATTACAGAGGGCACATTACCCTCTGACCGAACACGCTGGCTACCGTGCCGGCTATCCATCTGAGCCACCGGGGGCACAGAGCATTGTGCGATCTCGTGCACGCCTCCCGCGAGACCCACATTCTCAAAAAAATTGTTCAAATAGCTCTGAGCACCATGGGACTTAACATTTGTGGTCATCAGTCCCCTAGAACTTACAACTACTTAAACCTAACTAACCTAAGGACATCACACAGATCCATGCCCGAAGCAGGATTCGAACCTGCGACTGTAGCAGTCGCGCGGTTCCAGACTGAGCGCCGAGAACCGCTAGACCACCGCGGCCTGCCCCACATTCTCACCTTGTATTGTCCACACACTACATTCGTAGTGTCCCTGCCCAACACACTCATTGCTCGTGGAAGACATTCTTACCTAGTCCCGTAAGAGTTCGGATAATATGTGTACATCCGCACAGAAGAAGAAGGTCATGGCCGGTATTGCCAGAACCATATACTTATACGGATATGGTGTCTGTTCTTTTGGACATGTAATCACTGTAATATCCTTTGGAATGGAAATAGAAGGATCCTTGTGAGGAGGCAGCTGTAAATTATTCAGCCTTCCAGAATAAAGACAAGTGACGTGATTTATCTAAAAATCGGCAAGCGCTAGAAATTTCCGTCTTTCTCTCGTACAAAGTTCTTTCTGTTCTTTCGGACATGTCCGAAAGAACAGACACCATATCCATATAAGTATATCATTCCTATAGAGTTCGGTACACTTACAGTAGATAGTTTTCCTTCTACTCCGTCTCAATTAGCGAAAGTTTAATAAAAATACCCTGTAAATGAAATACTGATTCAGTACTTTATAATGATCAATGAACAGTTCTTGTTGTGGATTGGCAAGACAGCCAACCCACTATGAGAGGAAGCCGAAAGGCACGCGTTTTAGCTCACGCAGGCTGGCGTGAGGTCTGGAACAGGTCAAGGAAATGAGACTAACAAAAAACGTACGTAGCTGCTGGAATACTTAACTTTAATCCATAATTGGTGAACATCGCTCTTGACGGTACATGTTTTACAGCATCAATAGTAACTGGTAATGGCGCCTTGCTAGGTCGTAGCAAATGACGTAGCTGAAGGCTATGCTAACTATGGTCTCGGCAAATGAGAGCGTATTTTGCCAGTGAACCATCGCTAGCAAAGTCGGCTGTACAACTGGGGCGAGTGCTAGGAAGTCTCTCTAGACCTGCCGTGTGGCGGCGCTCGGTCTGCAATCACTGATAGTGACGACACGCGGGTCCGACGTATACTAACGGACGGCGGCCGATTTAAAGGCTACCACCTAGCAAGTGTGGTGTCTGGCGGTGACACCGCAGTTCTTTTCGCTAATTTTCATTGAATTGCGACATATTACTTGCCCCAACACCAAGATGAAAATTTCTCGGTTTTAAAATGCAAGACAGTGTTTAGGGAACTTTGAGGGATTTTTAAGTTCAAATCACTGTAATATCCTCTGGAATGGAAATATAAGGATCCTTGTGAGGAGGCAGCTGCAAATTATTCAACCTTCCAGAATAAAGACAAGTGACGTGATTTATCTAAAAATCGGCAAGAGCTAGATATTTCCGTCTTTCTCTCGTACAAAGTTTTTAGCTAACTGGAAGAACACGTTTCTATGAATAAATGGTTCAAATAGCTCTGAGCACTATGGGACTTAACTTCTGAGGTCATCAGTACCCTAGAACTAAGAACTACTTAAACCTAACTAACCTAAGGACATCACACACATCCATGCCCGAGGCAGAATTCGAACCTGCGACCGTGGCGGTCGCGCGGTTCCAGACTGTAGCGTCTAGAACCGCTCGATCACACTGGCCGGCTTCTATGAATAATGGTTGGTTAAAACTCCACAATTAGTCTACGACTGTGTCCTTACAGACGAAACAAAAAATTAGCAAGGAAATTATGAAGACAGAAATTCACCATAGTACTCGTATTATTTAAAAAACCAGTTCGGAAATCGCCTCAAGCGACTTTTGAAAACTACGAGAACTAATATCGGGATATAACGCGGGAAAAAAGCAATGAATACTGTTCTCGCCACTGTAGATTTAGAGAGTTTCAACGATACCCTCACGTGAACGTGCATTGGATACCGCAGCAGTGCTGAAGAGAGAGTACTCCTGGCGCCACGGCGAATGGAATTGTTCAGTGTACGGAAGTAAGAAGGAACAGCAAGATGGGCGATATAAGCGCCAAATTCTGACTGTCCGGATCTAAGGAGACTACATTTACGTGTCATCGTATCAAGAGTATACCAAGAGTATCTACATTTGAGGACAAATGGTACCTCGAGAGTCAACTATGACCTGTAGCTACGTACTGATTACAGAGGACGGTATGTAGATGGATGGCCTACAGTGAATCAGTTTACTCGTCAGTTTAGTGTTCGCTAAAAACCTACAAGCAGCCATCCCATCGCAAATCACCACCTCGCTATGGAGTGCAGAAGACTAACTCCTTGTGAGTAGCTCATAGGTCATAAAAATCACTATGGACGTAGGAACACCGCAATTGGAAGCTCGGAGCATGGAAAAAGGCGTCTAAACATATGAGACGTGCTACACATTCGTATAGGCCAATGCCGTTGTATATCGTAAACTGAACTGATGGAAATGGGATATTTTACTGCATGAAGCCCACATCCGATAGATATCAAATGTTGTGACGATAATCATCGCGTAACGGGCGTTAAATGACTGAACTTTAATTCCATGCCGAACTGTTGTCTATCACCAGCAGCATCATGACGACTGACCTCCACTGGCACGAAGACACTCTTGTATTCCTTGGGTCAAACAGCCTCAGAACGTGATACTGAGGAATTTAGGAATTTCTTGGCACGCCTGGAACACGTGCTGTGTCAGTACATGCAGCTTGTTACCTGGTATGAAACTATACGTCTCCTCATCATATCACAGATATGCTCTATCGGTGACAAGTCAGGGGAACAGCCAGGCCAGTCAAGGATCAGTACAATCCTTAACGCTTTGGTGGTGTAAATACCAACGTGGGCTATACCTTTGGTCATGAAGGCTATGACCTCAGGGTTCATCATTCCTGACAAAATTTTGGCGGGCATTGAGTCACTCTTGAACAGTCACCAATCCATTCCTGCTGTCATAACCAACAGCTTTTCACAACACGATTGCAGTAGCTGAAAAGGTATGGGTCTCGATAATCGCTGCTTCCTGTGATCTTTCACTAGTTCGTCTAATGTCAAAAAATGGCTCTGAGCACGATGGGACTTTACATCTGAGGTCACCAGTTCCCTAGAACTTAGAACGACTTAAACCTAACTAACCTAAGGATATCACACACACCCATGCCCGAGGCAGGATTCGAACCTGCGACCGTAACAGTCACGTGGTTCCGGACTGAAGCGCCTAGAACCGCTCGGCCAACGCTGCCAGCCGTCTAGGTTCACGTTTCCATCGACCCAGTCGTTACAAAGAGAAGCGAGGCTCATTGATGAACATCACTGAAGGCCACTCAGTGTCTCAGCTGACTCTTGCTTTACGTCATACAAATCTCTGATTTCTCTGGTATGGCGTCAACGGTGAACGATGCATGACAACTCTAGACCTCAACGCAGCTTCCAGTAATCCGTTCCAGGCGGTTCTTGGCGACACTCTGCCTACAACATGTTCCTGGATTTCAGTTTTGTCATCTGTCTATTCATCGGAGCTAGTCGAAAAATAGTGCGATCTTGTCACGGTGCTGTCCTCCTGAAAGGACCAGTGTCTACTCTTCTCGTGACCTCGTTGCCTCCAGTCATCTCTTCACAACTTACTCACCAGTCGTTGCTCTACAGCCAACAGTTTTCCGCACAATCTGTCGATGTTATGCTCCCATGTCCCTCATGTCAATTATTCGAAATTTTTCAGCTGAAAGATGGCGATAAGCTACATGAGCACTTATTCTGGTCATGCTGTGTTGTGATCTGCACCTGAAAAGTTCCACTGATATTAGACACATCCAATGGGCATCATGAATTCACAACTGTCTTCGTCTGAATGAATGTCTTTCTTCGGTATTAAAAGAAAGCTCGCATAAGTACGAAGTTTTAATACGATACGCCGCATGCATGGATATACTAAATTATAAGTTTGGTGGCGTTCGGTCAAGGTAACACGTTCCATTTCCGTCAGGGTCATCCGCAGGCTGACAAACTATGAATGGGGAGCTCAACCATCAGTACTGAGAACATCAGCACTTGCTCTGTGTGTTTCTGCAGCAGACTATGCAGCGCCAGTATGGGAAGCATCTGCACGTACTAAACAGGTTGATGTAAGTGTAAATGAGACAATGCGAATTGTTACAGGCTGTCTCAGACCCACAGCAACGGGTAATTTGTACCTACTTGCTGGAATTGCCCCATCCAAGATCAGAAGGTAGGTGGCAGCAGACGCTGAGAGAACAAAGAAAGAAACAGATTCTCGACACGCACTGAATGGGCACGTCACTCAGGCTCGGAGGCTTAAGTCTAGAAATAGCTTCATTGCAAGAACCAAGATCCTTGACGGTTCACAGGAAGATAATAGAGTCCGTAAATGGGAGAATGAACAAACCGCACTGCAGATAATACCACAAGAGCAAATGGCACGTGGAAACAAACTTCCTTATACAGTGTGGAGAACACTAAATAGGCTGAGGGCTGGTGTACCCAGATGCAAAACTAATCTGTGCAAGTGGGGACTGCTGACTAACGATGACGACGTTCTTTGTGGATGCGGAGAGGTACAAGACGAGGCACATCTGCTCATGTGCCGACTACTGCCGGAGCCCTGCAGTTTTAGTGACTTGCTACAAGCCAACGACAAAGTCGTAGCGGTGGCTAACTACTGGAAAAATAAAATTTGATCTGGATACGGAAAAGTAAAGTAAAGTAAAGGGTATATGAGGTGGTAAACTATTCTGGCCATTATACCTCCGTTCAGGAAAACTATGGAAGGTTTATCACTTGGGGATGTTTACATTTGATTAAATGATCCTTTTCATATGTGTACTATTGGTCGATCATGTACATCACATCGTTCATGTACAGCAACCTGCAGGAGGCCTATATATTCATCATACGAATGCAGCACACCATTGCTCCAGAAATGCCTTAGAATAGTTTGAAGAACGCACTACTGACGGTGAGGCTGGTTGCGTGCCTTTCCGTATCACACGATCCGAACCCTACGTAAAACGTCTGGGGTTGTTCGCGCCGTGAACCCAGCGGTCATGTATCAGAAAGACTTGCTGGCGGATTTGGTGTTCCATTGAGTCCATGCCATGTCCGTTCAGGATCGTTATCACCACAAAGAGGACGTACCACATGTTACTCCGCTGCAATAGACACGCCATTCAATCATTTAATTGGTTTCCGTAATGAATGCTATTTATGACGATGATAGAAACCGATACGCCAATGCGAAGTATGGAGAATTTAGTTAGAATTACGTCAATTTGGTTTTGTGGCCTAAAGGAGGGAGCCGCAGGTAACGTATCATACCTTGATTACGAAAAAAGCGATCAAGTATATGGATATATGGATCTCAGTCGATCATTTCCACGCTTCGTTGACCCCATGTTCCAAAACTTCCACATAAAATGATGAAAGGATTCAAGAATCAGATTTAACAATATTTACAGGTTACTCACAGATACCTCGTAGTTAGAATCCGAAACCGTTCACATGTTGCTCAAACATTAACGCCGATGACTGCAAAAATTTGGCTCAAACCAAATTAAAGTGACATGCATTTAAAAAAAAAGCTAAATCATAAAATCAATTTGACTAACACCATTAATAATATCGTCCTGTGCTTACACATACCTCGCAAAATTTAGGGCGTCTGTTGAGCTACAATGAAACTGACGAACCAAACGCATAACAAGAAAACCGAGTAAATGGTGAGAAGAAAAAGAGCTTGTGCGGAAATGTCTAAATATTCAATCTAAACATATAAACTGATTTAAGATATCAGTATAATCTGATTAGCCAACATAAGAAAATCTATCCCATAACAGGTATGGATTCAAGTAGCATCAGGGCCTAGACAGAGAACTAATATGCAAAGAAATTAGAAACGTGCTAACTCCAATTATGAAATATAGCAACAAAAGAAGACAAGTTCATGTATTCTAATTCTGAATAACTTGTAAGAAAAACTACGAATAACAAGTGTAGGTTTGACAAACACAGTCAAAGACGACATTGCGGTATTTATCAAGATCAGAACTACGTAGACCAAACGTAAAGACCCACTGCCGATCAGCGGAATCACCAAATAAAAACAAACATCAATAAACACATTTGGCAAAGCAGTGTAAAACTTTCTGAAAGTCCATAGATATCCAGGATAAAATTATGTCACACTCATTTGTTGAGGAAAACAGGTATGCTGCAACCCCTTCACAAGGTACAAAGTAGAAATTGTGCTTACCTATGTTCAAATTCCACGTGAAAACATTTTGATTAGTTATACTCCAATTTGATATTACGGATTAAAACTACTTTCAGTTTAATGAAGTATTTCATCTACTGCAAGAGGGAAAGTAAGCGACATCATCTATAAAGAAACTATCTGGCCAGTACCATTTGCGATATACTTTGTGTGCTAGATTGATTAGAAAAACGCATATACCAGCTACATAGAGATACAAAAACCGTACGTAAAAACATTAATTTCACAACATTAACATAACAAGCAGGACAAATAACCTTCTGTTTTTTAACCATCACAGTGCTATCGATTATCAAACTTAAAATACCTACACAAAAGCACATCAAACATTAATCCACAATCTGAGAAATAAATTCCATTCGACAAACTTTCCACACGTTAAATACAGTATCACTAAAATAGCTTGATGAACAGCGTGATTCCTAAGGGTATGAAAACAAAACGAGCTGAACAGATAATGTTAAAAACAACAGAAAACTGAAGACACGACACGACACACACACACACACACACACACACACACACACACATACACGTAACCATAAACACAAGCACACACACAAACACACACAGATACATAGGCACATACACAAGCAGTTTAAGAACATATAATGGTTGTGACGCTGTATATTTAGGGAGAACAAGAGCCGTTCGCAGAATATTATCAGCAAGAAAAAGAGCAACCGATCTTAAAATAAACTGAAATCAAAAGATCACATTACAAAAGCAAAAATAACCTCCGCTAACACTGAAAATAACATAACAAATTTAAAAAGTATAGATACAACATATACTCGTATGTGTTGCATTGTCAAATGTCTTAGTAACTATATTTATGGTAATAAAACAGATGACTGATAGACGTCGGCTACCACTACAGTGTCAAGGCACCATCGAATGTATAAGTCTACATCTCCCATAGTCTAATGAAGAAGTTCGTAACCTGTGCCCCACCAATTTAAGGGGTCTTTCACTAACCTGATCAAAACATACACACTGACAATATGGGACACTCATATATACATACATACGCATTCAAAAGGTCATCGAAGCAAAAGACGTACTATAATAAAGAGAACAGAAAAACAGATAAGTGCATCCCGCATTATACACAACTGGGAGCGTGAAACCGGCATTCTCAAGCAACTATACGTAATTATTAGTATATTTAAGTGTGTTAATAATATTTAATTGATATGTAGTGCCACGAAGTATGTCTCGAAAAACTGACAACGGTTACTAGGGAAACGTACCTGAACGGTGAAAGGCAATGACAGTTGTAGGCACTAAGAAGCTGAAATGTACTACAAGAATGGATTTTAAGCACTTTTATTTAAATTTTATGTGAACTCATAATTATTACATTGATTTTGATCCAATTCAGACACACTGCTGCTGTAAAAGTGGTCATGACGAACATTTTATTGGAAACCTATTCCTGTCACGTAATTCTGACGCGATTACTTCCATGTCAGCTCCTTGTTAATTCTGTGACTGTACGAGCAAATGATGTGGTAAATACTATACATATTTAAATTATCCGTGAGTCGCCATATTCATAATAAGACTAATCTAAATTTTAGCAACGCCTGTCGAGCACATATGCACAATTAAAGGAAGTTGATCAAATTTGGCACACTTCACTTTGTAATATGTAAGACAATATCATTTTAAGTGTTTTTATGTATCTTAACTCCAGCGGTCAAGCATGGATGGATATGCTCTGGTACTTGAATTAAGGAAGAAATTAGACTATGTTTCGCCTTCTTGTGCAACACACAATTCCATTTTGACTCTTATCCGTAAGCTACTCAGTTATTTTGTGGTGCCATCAGAGGTTACTTGTTTTATTAGCTGTTATAATAATTTCTTTTGGTCACAAAAATTGTATTCATTGAATTGTGACGGCTTCACATGCCTTTCTTTCGTGCTGTTATCTTCGAGCGTATTTTTGTCATGAGAAAACCGAAATACTAATTGTACTAAATTATAGTTTTTAGCGACGTAATTTATATGCATTCAGTCCCCTGTGCATAAATTTTGAACAAACACTGTTGCCGTTCGTACTGTAAAATTTTTCTGCAGTCTGTTTTTCGAGCAATTGAAGACCAACACAGATTAAAATATGATCAATTACGTAATGTGTTGTAGTTCTAATTATGGCTAGTAACGCCTTTAGGAACCACATAGCAGGTGTTAGAGGAATAATTACATTGGCGGATGTGATCATGAGTAAAATAGATCGTGCAGTGAGTTTTCGATAGGCCTCGAAGAACTTTCAGATAGTGAGACAGTAGATTTACGTAATTTTCGATCGGTGTCTGTTTCAACGTCTCATTTTGCTATCGCAGAATCCTTCCACTTTTCCTCTACATGGCAGATTAACTAGTGATATGAGCGTAACTGGAAAAAAAAGAAACCACATATTTGCTATAATTTTTCGCGCGGAAATATAAGACAGTGATGTAGCTGAGGAATTGTGCAATACAAGTTGCGGTTTACGTTGACGTGAACGGTTAAGTGTGTGTGGTGTCAGGTTTTGTCTGACACGAATGTACTGGCAGAGAGAGGTCGTTGCACACGGGAGGGAGAAAGTGGCGCATCTGCTTGGCGTGACCTCCCGCTAGCACGCTTCCTTGTCCAGCCACTGCGGTATTTCGCTCGTCTCCGGTCAGCTACAGACTTATTCACTAACTCCCTAAAATGTACTAAAGCTAGCTTTTTGTACAAGTTACACTCCACACATATCGCTACCTCTACACTTCGCACTAGACATTTGAGTTCACTGTGTGCTGCAAGGCTAAATGTAACGAAAGCAATTTTCATGCGCTGTGTTATCAGCGCTATTTAAAGTGAAGTTCTCCGAGTGTCGTAAGAAGCACGTAACGTGGTAAAACTGGCATGACCGACACAGTCGCGCTTATAATTGCCGTAGGATCTAATTAAGTGGAAATGAAAGTTGTCGTTTCCATTAGCTAAGTAAAGACCACACGAAATATTTTAGAGTGCTAGTTCTCTCCTGGAAACGGTAGCCCTTTTGCTGTTCCACTTCTTGTGTGTACAATTCGATGCAGTGTCTCCAGTGTTTTGGAATGTTCGTGAGGGCATTCAGGTTCTGAGGAAAATTACATTTTAGATCTTTTATTCAGAGTAATACCTCTTGCATCTCCTCAGAGCTGTACTCACTACTCTTTTTAACTTGTATTATAAAATTCGAGAAAATTGTATGCCCAGTTACTAGTTACACCCGTCTTTTTAAGTTAATACGTTGCTTTTAAACAATTATTTTCTATAACACAAGCGCCGAGAGTACGTTGAACGCTCTCCACACTTATTCTCCCACAACTGAGCCTTTGTCGCTTGTCGCATCTTGTGGTTCAAAATCCACTCATCCACTCGAATTATTCTCTTGGACGAACCATATGAATTTTGGGTGTGATCTCTAGCAAAAAACTATCCAAGATTGTTTCTCAATTTTTTGTTATAATCTCTCGTCTCTAGTGGCTCGTAACGGAATAATAGAATTTAGTTATCGTTGAATATACGAGTCTACAAAGCATCCATCGAAAGTATCCTAGTACAACTATTCGATGTCGTGCCTACGTTTCTTGGTATTATGTGGTTACAATTTGCAAGCAGAATTTATGCACAGCTTGATGTGCATTTAGGGTGACGATGGATACGTCGTGGTGGTTCTGTATCGACAAGACGTCGGCTGCTAAACGTAATGGTTGAATAAATTCTTCACCTAGAGTCACGAAAAGAGCATTGTTTGCAGTATTCCAGCTGGTCATCACCTGTATCTGTGTGCTAAGACTAGCTAAAGCTCTGATTGGAGAACATGGGATAGACACGAACTGTCGCAGAATATTCTTTATACTGGATGTCATTTTGAAAAACTGCTTTGATCCACGGCGCTTTCTGTACATAAACCCGCCAGTTATTGACTATCATAACTGTTCGGATGATTAGAGATGTGGTAAACACTACGAAATGGATTCGCATGTTGTCTATCTGGATTGACGTGAGGTGTTGCAACACCTGAAAATTTTTCACTGACTGGGAATCGAAATCGGACTTTCCGTGTACCGCGAGCGGTCGCCTCAACAACATCGGCTATCCGAGCACACCTCCAGAACCTATCCAAAGTTCCATATGTCAGAGAATCCTCGCACGTTTCGTGATTCTGCAACAGAGAGAGAGAAATATTTTATCGTTATTCATTGTATCCATGTCTCGACGGGCTAAAATGACGATAGAACATTTGTCTTTCTCTGTACAGGAATTATGAACTCTATGAGTGTGAGGGTTGTGTACTCCGTGGTATTTGGCAATCTGGAGGGGTGCTTGTGGCTAATGTATACGAGTACCTCCTCGTAGTTCCACTTGCGACGACAATAATTGTTTACGTATACTGGGTGTTTATAAAAAAATTAAGAAGTGGTTGAGGTGGCTCCTCACGATAAGCAGGAAATCCGTGTTCGAGTCTCAGTCTGACACAAATTTTCATGTGTTGAAAACAACTCATGTCAGTCAAAAATGGTTCAAATGGCTCTGAGCACTATGGGACTTAACGTCTGAGGTCATCAGTCCCCTAGAACTTAGAACTACTTAAACCTAACTAACCTAAGGACGTCACACGCATCCATGCCCAAGGCAGGATTCGAACCTGCGACCGTAGCGGTCGCGCGGTTCCAGACTGTAGCCCCTAGAATCGCTCGGCTACTCTGGCCGGCCATGTCAGTCCACGTTCGAAAAATGCTAATCCATTTCGCCACTCAAATAACTGATGTTCCATATTTTTGTCACCTTTTCCCGCAGATACGACATTAAAGTCATTATTTATGTGAAGAACAGATACCACGTATTCATATAATTAACTCACCTAGATGAGCGAAGGACCCACCTTCTTCAGTGCGGAAGCACAAGCACGCCAGACCTCGTACGGGAGTAGAGAGCATGGAGGAAATGGACAGGGACTGCGGATAAGTGCCGCTTGTGTGGGAATGTGGCCCGGCCGTGGGGCGTATCAAGAGAGTCCGCGCGGTAGTGATAACACTGTGTCCCCGTGGCGCACCTGCCTCATACGAGCAGTGTTCGAATCTCGGTCCGATACTCGTTTTCACTCGTCGCCGCTAATTCTTCGTAATGTCCTGAGGCAGTTAACATCAATAATCCCTTTCCTTTCTTTTCTCCCCACTTCCACATTCAATTTACATATACTTACTTAGTTAGTAGTTCGCTGAATTATTTTTAATATCAAAATCCATCTGTCACTGTCCAATAGATGGCAGCAGTCTGAGTAACGATATGGTGGACCATAAGTTGCACATTTTAGAATCAGTTGTAACATATCTGAGAGCAATTTATGACAACCATCACTCAACTTTATATCCACTCTACATTTGACTGTAATATTATTCTGAGCACAGTTCTAGCAACAAAACCTGTAAGTAGGCTGCTTATGTTTTCTTATTGGCAACGTTACGTAGCGCTCTGTATGAAAATCACTGGCTGTGCTGTGTGCAGTCTGTGGCTAGTTTGCATTGTTGTCTGCCATTGTAGCGTTGGGCAGTTGGCTGTTAACAGCGCATAGCGTTGCGCAGTTGGAGGTGAGCCGCCAGCAGTGGTGGATGTGGGGAGAGAAATGGCGGAGTTTTGAAATTTGTAAGACTGGATGACATGAACTGCTATGTATATTATGATTTTTCAACACTATTAAGGTAAATACATTGTTTGTTCTCTATTAAAATCTTTCATTTGCTAACTATGCCTATCAGTAGTTAGTGCCTTCAGTTTGAATCTTTTATTTAGCTGGCAGTAGTGGCGCTCGCTGTATTGCAGTAGTCCGAGTAACGAAGATTTTTGTGAGGTAAGTGATTTGTGAAAGGTATAGGTTAATGTTACTCAGGGCCACTCTTTTGTACGGATTATTGAAAGTCAGATTGCGTTGCGCTAAAAATATTGTATGTCAGTTTAAGGACAGTCATGTATAATTGTTCAAAGGGGACGTTTCATAAACCTTACTGTCTTTCAAAGCTGTCAGTAGCTGCCCAACTGATAGGAGTGTATATCGCGTCAATTGTTTTGTTTTCACGAGATTTGTACTTTTTTGGCGTAAGATGAATTCTGTCATAGATCACATCTAAACTGAGAATTAGAAATGATTCTAGATCCTCATCTTGCATCCATATACGTTTGCTCATCTTCTTCGTCGTTCTGCATCTGATATTTCATACTGACGCTGCTCGTTAGTAGTAGTACTAGACTGACATGCGTCTTCTCCCATGGTTCGCAGTATTTTAATATTAAAGTAAGTCTAAGAAATTCGTCATAGTAAACACAATGGTGAAATACAGTGCCAAACAGAAGACATCCAATATGTTCAAAACACATTAAATCAGAGATGGACAGTGGACATTTTAGAGAAGTTTTAGTATGCTTCCACACCCATAATTTTAAAATCGTGGCAACGTACATGTTCGTTTCGAACAAATTATTAACCTATTATGTTCTTCAGTCTGAGCGCTTATAGAAAGTGCTAACTGATATGCTTTCCTAAAATAATTTCTACCTTCTACTATGCAGAGGAGCTAAATAATGATAATTCTCATCAACATCGTAACATCGGTAGTGAGGTCGAACAAAGTTTGGTTTTCGGGTGTAGTATTAGTGAAATGACAGCACATCTTCGCTGTGATGTCATACCGCTGTGATGTCATACCGCTGTGATGGATGAACCGCTGTGCAGCGCAGGGACAGATCCAAGACTGACGAACACAGTAAATGTTTTAGATACCACGAAGTGAGCCACTCTTCCTATTTTTCTAGATTAAAGTTTATTATCTCCTTCATTTCCGCTTCCAGAAACACAAGAAGTTTCTATGGTGAAAGTAAGATTTATCTGAGTATATTTTGACACAGAGTATATGACTAATCATTACTGATTCGAAGAGAACCTGGTTTTCTAAACGGACAAATGCTACCCTATTGTATGACAACTTTAGCACTTTTACTTTTTGGGAAATATATTTTTATCATTGGGTCAATATCGTACATAAGTGATGGAGGAATAATGTTGCATCATGTTCTGTAGGATAAAATAAGGCAGAATAAAGGCAGTTAAAGTTAGGTATCGGTAATTTACTCAATATTTAAATGGATGAACTTGTTATTATAATAAAATTCCATAGAACAAATAACTAAAAGCTTTTTTACACTTCCACGTGAAAATGTTACTCATATGAAAGAAATGGCTCTGAGCACTTTGGGACTTAACTTCTGAGGTCATCAGTCCCCTAGAACTTAGAACTACTTAAACCTAACCAACCTAAGGACAGCACACACATCCATGCCCGAGGCAGGATTCGAACCTGCGACGGTAGCGGTCACTCGGTTCCAGACTGTAGCGCCTAGAACCGCTCGGCATTCCGACCGGCTACTCATATGAGTCCAACACAAACAGGGGAAGTAAACTGAGGTGACAGAAGTCATCGTATAGCGATATGCACATATATGGATGGCCATAATATTGAAAACACAAGGTGTAAAAATGCACTGCATCATTGGAGTTTTCATTGCTACTTACATTATTCGTGTGAGAAGGATTCAGATTTGATATTGGCAGCAAGACAGGAATTAACAGACTTCGAACGCGGAGTGGTAGTTGGAGCTAGATTCATGGGGCACACCATTTCGGAAATCGTTAGGGAATTCAGTATTCCGATATCCGTAGTGTCAATAGTGTGCCTAGAATTCCAAATTTCAGGCATTATCTCTCACCATGGCCTTCACTTAACGACCGACAGCAACGGCGTTTGCGTAGCGTTGTCAGTGCTAACGGGCAAGCAACGCTGGGTGAAATAACCGCAGTAATCAAAGTGGGACTTACGACGAACGTTTCTGTTAGGACATAGCGACGAAATTTGGCGTTAATGGGGCTACGACAGCAGACGATCAACACGAGTTCCATTGATAACAACACGACATCGCCTGTAGTGCGTCTCTTGGGCTCGTGACCATATCTGTTGGGCCTTAACGGACTGGAAAATCGTAGCCTGGTCAGATGAGTCTCGACCTCAGTCGGTTGGTACTGATGGTGGTGTTCGAGTGGCATTGACCCAAGTTGTCAACAAGGCACTGTCAAATCTGGCTGTGGCTCTATAATGGTGTGGGCAGTGTTTACGTGGAATGGACAGGGCCGTCTGGTCCAACTGAACCGATCATTGGCTGGAAGTGGTTATGTTCAGCTACTTTGAGACAATCTGCAGCCATTTATGGACTTCATGTTCCCAAAAAAACCGTCTAGTTTTTATGGGTGACTATGCGACATGTCAGCGGGCCACAATTGTTTGAGATCGGTTTGAAGAACATTCTGGACAATTCGAGCAATTGGTTTTGTCACCCAGATCGCCCGACATGAATCCCATCAAACATTTACGGTACGTAATCGAGAGGCCAGTTCGTGCACCAATACTGCACCGACAACACTTTCGGAATTATGGACGGCTACAGGGGCAGCGTGGCTCAATATCTCTGCGGGGGACTTCCAACTACTTGTTGAGTCCATGTCATGTCGAGTTGCTGCACTGCACGAGGCAGGAGGTCCGGAAAGATATTAGGAGGTATCCCACGAGTTTTCAACCTCATGTTCATTTGTGAGATTAGAAAGAAAAAAGTTAGCTAATTCCAAAACAGAATTATATCCTCTCCTAATTTGTTTTGAGTCATTTATGCTCATTTTCATATCCGAAAAATTAAGGTCATTACATCCACCTTCACTTCTCCTGGCCATTTCCAAAACCTCACAGTTTTATTTATGCACATCACGCTAACTTTCTTGGTTCCATCTTCTGTGACAAATTGCAAAGACTTTCAAGATTCTGCCTAAGGATTTGTGAGAGAGCAGAGGCTATACCTGTAGTATGAAGAACAATTGGCCTGGGTACAGTTATTTTCTTTCAGGTGTTCTTTCCTTTATTCATTGGCTTTTTGAGTAGGGTTCACATTAGCGTCACAGTTCTGCTGCGCACACTCAATATCCTTACAGAATCATTAACACTGAAGTCGGATCCCTCACTGTAGGACCTGATACACCGGTAATCTCTTCTCAGCCTTACGACCTGCCTCTTCTACTCGTGTAATGGTGAGTCAAACATTTGTATTTCCAGGTCTGCAGCAGTGATTCATTTCCAGGCTCCACATTCACAATTTTCATTTTTCTTTATACTGCCTCTGCTCTCTTACAAATTACCGTTTCAAAAAACGCTTCACTGACACATTCGACATTCATAGACCTTTCAGCTCCCGACAGCGTTTACGGAAAGTTATTTGCATCAAAAGAATAAATGCCGAACTATCTAAAACCTAAAAGCATGTTTTCTTCTTTGCCTTGGAGAGAATCTGAACTAGCTTATTAAGCAATTGTGGAAACACATCCTTAGACAAAATCTTGTAAATCTTTGCAGTTTTTTGGCATTCATACAGGATTTCCCTCGATGCTGTCCTTGGGGGGAGGATAAATACCAAGTCCAGTGGTTGAGACAAGTGCGTGGTTTCAGCAAGTTGCAATCCCGGGTACTCTCTTACATCAACACTATACAGTAAATCTAGGGTACAGAGAAACGGGTGTCAATGGGCGGACGCGTAAAAGGCGGCGGAACACGAAACGGCTATCCAATAGGTGCCTCGCAATGATGCTGGTAGTCACTGGAGCATGCAGCCGTGTGAACGCCCAAGCGTGGGATACAGAACGTGTAAAAGGCTGATCGGCTGCACCTTGTCAGCTACTCAGATGATCATGTCTGTTCGTAGTCTTGTGAGGGGTCTAGAACCTTGTCGCCGTGTGTAAATGCCACTAGCTCCTAATCGCCTGAAACGTGTAGTCTAAACGTCTATATATCTGTATTAGTACACCACAAGTCACATGACGGGGTACGGCGGAGGGTGCTTCAGTGACCACTAACCGATCTTCCTCTGCCTGTTCCATCGACAAATGGCGCGTGTAAAGAATAATGGTCGGTAAAGGTCGGTGTTAGCTCTAATTTCTCGAATTTTATTGTTAAGGTCATTGGGCGAGGCTTATGTGGGACGAAGTAATATTTTGTCCTACTCTTCTTGAAAAGTTCAATGCTGAACACACATCTCGTATCATCTGTCAGTATAACTTGTTGAGCATCTCTGTAACGCTCTCGCACTGCTCAAACGATCCTCTGACGAAACGTGCCGCTCTTCGTTGGATATTCTCTACCTCTTCTATTACTGCCATCTGGTACGGGTCTCAGTGCGATGTGCATTAATCGAGAATTGGTGGAATAAGTGTTTTGCAAGCAACTTCATTTATGGGTTTTCATTTCCTTAAGATTCCACCTATGAATCTTAGTCTGGCACCTGCTTTCCCTACTATTTGTTTCACATAGTCATTTCACTTGACGTCGCTCTGGATGGTTGCTCCTACGTATTGTATAGTAGATACCATTTACAGCAATTTGTCATCAACAGCGTAGTTATACAGCACTCGATTTCTTCCCCTATGTATGTCCAACATATTACATTTATTTACCTTCATGGTCACCTGTCACTTCCCGCACCATTAATCAACCCTCTGAACGTCCCTTTGCAAGTCGCTACAGTGTTCTGATGTTGGTACCTTCTTTAAGACAGCCTACGATCTGCGAACAGAATAACAGAGCTACAGACATTTTATACCTGACTATTTATGTATACTGTAAACAGCAACGGTTCTATAACACTTCGTTGGGGTTCTCCTGAAATTGGTTTTACATCTGTCGCCGTTGTTCCGTTAGACTGACGTGCTGAGTTCTGTTTGCAAGGAAGTACTGAATCCAGTCGCGAATCTGGTCTGATACTCTGTAAGCTCGTATACTTTCCAGTAAACGGCAGTGCGGGACGTTGTTGAATTCCTTCCTGAAATCAAGAATACGGCATCAGCCTGAACGACTGTGTCTGCTGCACTGTGGGTCTCATGAAGGAACACAGAGAGCTAGTTTCGCAAGAACTCTGTTCGCAGGGTACATGTTGATTTATATATAAAAAAAATGGCTCTGAGCACTATGGGACTCAACTTCTGAGGTCATTAGTCCCCTAGAACTTAGAACTAGTTGAACCTAACTAACCTAAGGACGTCACACACATCCATGCCCGAGGCAGGATTCGAACCTGCGACCGTAGCGGTCTCACGGTTCCAGACTGCAGCGCCTTGAACCGCACGGCCACTACGGCCGGCTTGATTTATATAGAGGAGATCTTTGTTCTCTAAAAATGTTATCATACGTTAGCGTAAAACGTTTTCCATAATTCTAAAACAAACTGACATCAGTGAAATAAGGCTACAATTATGTGCATCTTTCTCCGACCCTTCTTGAAAACGAGAATGACCTGTGCTTCTTCAGGTCGCCAGGCGTCCTACGTTTGCTTGTAATGTCCCCCTTTTTTATATCAGTTGCTGGAAATGTTTCTGTCTGGCTGTCTGATATTTTTAAAGACATCGGCCATATAGATTAACCAGCTTCTTGAGGGGCAAACTTATTCTCAAGGTACATGCATCTCGGTAATTGACGTCTCAACTCCGTAGCCTATTCCGTTCAATCAACACAAACAAATCCCACCCAGAAATTATGAAAATGAGTGAGGTTATAAATTACATAACACACTTGTACGACACTCGATTTTATTCGCTCCTTAAAATCAAATCACTTTAATGCGGTTCCTAACTGCACTTGCACTACATTTGCATATCCTCATCATTCACCATATAAAATGTGTCAGCCATTGTCATTCTTTTTCTGTACGGTCGCTTTTACAATATTAAACATTTCATAATCGACTATTTAATATTTTAATATAATTCCTTAGATCGCGCTGTCATACATATTTGCGTCCTGCTCACGTGATGGGTCGAGTGAGACTGATTCACTGCCTGCCGCCAACCGATCTCTAGGCTCCATATCGCACTTTTCTGCAGCAAAGAAGCGTCAGGGGCAACTTCGATCCTTCGACATCTGTACCCTTACATGCTCCGGCGACCTACGACAAACTACTGCTAAAAGGGGAGCAAGCCCTTGCGCTCAATCTCTGCAGAATCTCACAGGTACCTCAACTAGTCCCGAAGTCTTTCCACCCCTAAGCGATTATAGTTCCTTTTCTATTTCGCGATCACTTATCTCAATATCTTTCATTTCAACGCTTGTATGTAATTGAAAAGAGGGACCATAGTACGATACACCGCGGAGAAACGATTTCGGAAGACCGAATCCAATATTTCGTCCTTCTCTCTGACATCCTCCATTTCGGTGCCAGTATTGTCACTGAGAGGCTGAACAGATGATTTCGATGTTCCAGCTGATTTTACGTAAGACCAAAACCTCTTAGAGTTTTCAGTTGTATCAATTGCAACAAAATTTTACTTTCAAAGCAGCTCAATTCTTGTCTCACTTCTCTCTTTACGTTATATTCGCTTCTTTCAGCTTTTGTTTGTCAACTAGTTTTTTACTTATCTTAGATTTATTGTGAAGTTATCTTTGTTTACATAGATATTTTCTAACACGACTATTAAACCACGGCGAGCCCTTCCCATTCCTTTAGACTTGGCTCGGAACATACTTGTCTAAGGCCTACTGAACGGCGCTTTTAAACTTTTTTCATTTGCGCTCCTCACATTCGTCCTCAGCACTGCATATACTCAGCAACTTTATCATAGCTATAGCTTCTATCACAGCCATACGATCACTGATACCCTCATCTACGTTAACTGATACGAAAACTTCAGGTTGTTTGTTGCTGGGACGTCTGAGACATTGCTTTCACAAGCTGGTTCTCTATCTGCTCGAAATAATTTTATTACAAGACAATGAGAATAATGTCGCACGAATCTCTGTCTCTGAACCTAGTTTTCATCGTATGAGTCTCCCATTCTATATCTGGCAGTTTGAAGTCACTCCCTACTGCAATAGCACATAATATTGTGGCCTAGGTAGTAGGTGATGTGATTAACAACCTCATTCAATAATGTGCCTCTTTTGAAACACATTCAAGTGAAAGAAAACCTTCACACTGCAAATCACCAGAATGTTGCGTGGTCGAGTGTTTAATCACAACTGGAAATAGAGTTCCATCCTACAGCAATCATCATTTTGTGGCATCAGGACGTAGCACGTTGGCAGACTCCACAAACGTAACCGAATAACCCCTCTAATCAGTTATCTATTTGTGAATGCCTGCTAAGTTTGACAACAAATCGAGCAGTACAAATACGATCGTGATTCTTACGCTTTTATTTATTTGATGTACGACGAAACGTGTGTGCTACAACAGTGTTCTGTCTACACTGATCAGCCAGAAAATTATGGTCACCGACCTAATATCGATATAAACCCATCCAGGCGATAGCAGCGTCACCTGGCGATGAATAACTGCTAGTCGTACACATGTACGGTGCACGCAGTACCAGCGATCATGCTGTCCGTGTGTAGAACGGGGAAGGCGCGCGATCTACTTGACTTTGACCGAAGGCAGAATGTGGTGACCCGGAGGCTCGGCAGGAGCATTTCGGAAACTGCACGACTTGTCGGGTGATGGAGGAGTTCTGTGGTGAGTATCTTCAACATGTGCCGCAACCGGGTTGACACCACCCCCAGACGTCGTGTGGTTGGGCGGCCACTCCTCATTACAGATGTCGGACGTCGCAGGCTGGGCAGCCTAACAAAACAGGACAGGCGGCGAACTGTGGTGGAACTAACATCAGTCTTTAGCGTTGGGCAGAGTAGAAGTGACACACAGTGCACCGAACACTCCTAACAATGGGCCTCCGCAGACGACGACCCACGCATGTGCCAAGGTTAACACCGCGACATCAGCAACTATGAAATGGGAACGTGACCACAGGCACTGGGCGTTCTGCAGTGGCAGAGCGTTGCATGGTTTGATGAATACCGATACCTTCTTCATCATGTGGATGGGAGGGCGCGGCCGGCCGGTGTGGCCAAGCGGTTCTAGGCGCTTCAGTCTGGAACCGCGCGACCACTACGGTACCAGGTTCGAATCCTGCCGCGGGCATGAATGTGTGTGATGTCCTTAGGTTAGTTAGGTTTAAGTAGTTCTAAGTTCTAGGGGACTGATGACCTCAGAAGTTAAGTCCCATAGTGCTCAGAGCCATTTGAACCATTTTTCTGGAGGGCGCGAGTCCGTCGACATCCAGGTAAACAGCTCCTTGACACCTGTACTACGGAACTCAGACACTCTGGCGGCGGTTGCGTTATGCCCCGGGGAACATTTACGAGGGGACCCATGCGTCTAGTGGAGCTCGTGCACGGCACCATGACGGCCAAGGAGTATAGTACACTGGTTGAAGACCAGGGAAACTCCTTCATGACGATCATGCTTCCCGACGGAAGTGGCATTTTTCAACAAAATAATGCGCCATGTCAAAAGGCCAGTAGTGTGATGGAGTGGTTCGAGGTACACAGTGGCGAGTTCCAAGTGATGTGCTGGCCCCCCAGCTCGCTTGATTTGACCATCTGGGGTGTGCCTGAACGTGGCGTTAGAGTTCAGCGCCCACCTCCCCGGAATTTACGGGAATTCGATGACTTGTGTGTGCAGATGTGGAGCCAACTCCCTCCTGCAACCTACCAGTGTCTCAGTGCTTCCATGCGACGACGCGTCGCCACTGTTATCCGTGCCGAAGGTAGAGATGCCGGCTGTTAGGTAGGTAGTCATAATGTTCTTTCTGGTCAGTGTAAGTATTTTTTTCGCTTGTGATTCTTGGAGAAATTTAACATTCAAGAACGCAACATACGATATACTGCATAAAATCAGAAAAAATCACATAGATAGCCTTTACGACGCAATTTGTTGCATGTACAAGGTGTTTCACTGTTATAAGTACAAACTGAAGGAGCGCGTAGGGACAAAGAAAGAACCAAATGATCCTAATAAATATGGGACGAGAAACCAATGGTTCCCCAGATAAGACCTATACACAAGCACAGTTATGCCCATATTAGAACAGTTAATATCGAACGCTACGTTTATTTCGAAACACCGCAAGTCATGCGTACACTGCAAAGTGATAAATTGCCCTCCTTTGATTTTATGATCATTCCGGAATCCTAAGTACTGGTAAACAGCATTTCAGTAACAAACACAGCGGTAGTGGCCTGCATGCCCCCAACTTGGACCAGTTGAAGTGTTTTGTGTGGAGATATTTAAAAGCTCTGGTTTATTTACGCCCTGTTGATGATGTCGATGAACGCTGGGAATGCAATATGGGTGGTTGTAAATGGATTACCAACACGCCTGGGATTTTTGAAACTGTACACACATCGTGGAGGAGGCGTGCTGATGCCTACCTTCACATGAAACATGGCCGTGTGCAACAATAGTTGTCACGTCTTTCTCCTGAAGAAGATGACTGCAGTTTGGATCCCCGGGGACTCTGTTATAAGGTGTTCATGTACTCTGTTGTAATACGTCGTATCGGGAAAACCGATACTTATTAGCATTATTTGCTTGTTTCATTGTCGCTTATTCGGCTGTCTTTTTAACCCATAACAGTAAAACAGCCTTTTTAGGTAGAAAGACCCGTTGTTATTTGATTGCACGATTCCCGAACAATCACCGGAAACAGTCTCATATTTAAATATCTGGAAGTTTGCATGAGGAACTGTTTAGAATGGAATAATGACACGATGTGAATCGTAGAAATGGTAGATGTTATTCCAATATAAAGGTAATCCATCAGGATTACAGAACGTTGGTTTCATCGATTTCTGATGTTCATCAAGTCTGTAGCTCTCGCAAGATTGGACTGATAGATGAAATAAAGAAAACCCAAAGAAGTTGATCGCGTTTCGTCACGGGTTCGTTTTGTAAGCGCGAAACGTAATGGAGATGTTCATCTACCTCCAGCAGAGGACACTGAGAGAGAGGCGTTGTGTATCACGGGGTGGGCTACCGTTAAAACTCCTAGAGGGTATTCTCTAAGGAAAGTTCACTAATATGTTGCTTCCTCGTACATACACCTCACTAGAAGACCATGAAGACAAAATCTGAAGAATTCGGGCTTACATGGAGCCTTAACTGGAGTCTTTCTTCACGCGCACCTTCGGCACTGAAAGGAAGGAAGGGTTCAAAAATGGTTCAAATGGCTCTGAGCACTATGTGACTTAACTGCTGAGGTCATCAGTCGCCTAGAACTTAGAACTAATTAAACCTAACTAACCTAAGGACATCACACACATCCATGCCCGAGGCAGTATTCGAACCTGCGACCGTAGCGGTCGTTCAGTTCCAGACTGTAGCGCCTAAACCGTACGGCCACTCCGACCGGTGGAAGGAAGGGCGTGACAATGTTGCATAATGTTTTCGACACTATAAACCATAAAAATAAATGTAGTTGTGAAGTAGAGCCCAAGAAAACTTTAAAAAATAATATACTGGAAGTTTACCTGTGTTGAGATGCAGAGATATTCCATCGGTGTTCAGAGGTAATATCTACTAAATATCATATGTGTGATGGAGTATAAATCTCGAAATCTTTAGTAGTACTGTCAGATACGTACTGGGAAATGTAAAGTAGCTTTTACTTATTCTTCTAAATACTTGCCTTCCGATTTTGTTTTATAGATACGTAATCAGTGAAAAGGGTTGAACGAGAGCACACAGTATTCGGATTAAACGTCCCATAGGCCACGGAGTTTAGACGGACAACACGATCGAGTGTAGAGGAATCCCCGTTAACTGATTTATGGAAACCTCGAAAAACTAAAGTTTCGAGAAATTTGGACTGTTCTTCGCAAATTCCAATACTGTGCACTAACTACGGATCCAAAAAATGGTTCAAATGGCTCTGAGCACTACGGGACTTAACTTCTGAGGTCATCAGTCCCCTAGAACTTAGGACTACTTAAGCCTAACTAACCTAAGGACATCACACACATCCATGCCCGAGGCAGGATTCGAACCTGCGACCGTAGCGAACGCACGGTTCCAGACTGTAGCCCCTAGAACCACTCGGCCACACCGGCTGGCACTACAGATCCACTCCGATCGAATTTTGTTGACGTAGTAGCTTCTTCAAATATTAGATTGCTTCACTCACATACAGGGTGTTACAAAAAGGTTCGGCCAGACTTTCAGGAAACATTCCTCACACACAAATAAAGAAAAGATGTTATGTGGACATGTGTCCGGAAAGCTTAATTTCCATGTTAGAGCTCATTTTAGTTTTTTTCACCTACGCTCAATGGAGCACGTTATCATGTTTTCATACGGGATACTCTACCTGTGCTGCTAGAACATGCGCCTTTACAAGTACGACACAACATGTGGTTCATGCACGATGGAGCTCCTGCACATTTCAGACGAAGTATTCGTACGCTTCTCAACAACAGATTCGGTGACCGGTGGATTGGTAGAGGCGGACCAATTCCATAGCCTCCACGCTCTCCTGACCTCAACCCTCTTGACATTCATTTACGGGGGCATTTGAAAGCTCTTGTCTACGCAAACCCGGTACCAAATGTGGAGACTCTTCGTGCTCGTATTGTGGACGGCTGTGATACACTACGCCATTCTCCAGGGCTGCATCAGCGCATCAGGGATTCCATGCGACGGAGGGTGGATGCATGTATCCTCGCTAACGGAGAACATTTTGAACATTTCCTGTAACAAAGTTTTTGACGTCACGCTGGTATGTTCTGTTGCTGCGTGTTTCCATTCCATGATTAATGTGATTTGAAGAGAAGTAATAAAATGAGCTCTAACATGGAAAGTGAGCGTTTCCGGACCCATGTCCAGATAACGTATTTTCTTTCTTTGTGTGTGAAGAATGTTTCCTGAAAGTTTGGCCGAACCTTTTTGTAAAACCCTGTATAGATTATGAGTTTTGATGGTGATACAAAGTCCCAGACTTTATCGCATGTGACAAGGATGTGGAAGCTCCCTGGCCTCGCTGTGAACCCATTAAGTTGTTAGACATACATGTTTTCAAAGCTGTGGATTTGATAGGAGGTGTCACACGACGAAATGGTGTGCGTTTAATATCCTGTATGCGAAGCACATAAATGGAGCATTTCGCGCCAGACATCTCCGAATGAGTTACACAGAATGTGGCGGTCTCTGTCCCGTTGAGTAACCGGTCCGTGTATCGAGAACAGCACACAGGCGGATTTAAAGTGGCGGCCCAGCGAAGCGGCACCTGTGGACAAATACAGGTGACTGCAATGAAGGCGACGGGCGACGGCGGCGGCGGGTCGCTTGTTTGTAATGTGATGGTTCGCCGAGCCTGACGTCAGCAGCCGCAAATGGGCGGTGTGGGCCGGGCCGCGCCGCGCTGGACACATATCCTATCCTATACACCAGTCACGGCTATTTACAACTGACGGAGGCCGCCCAGGGTTGGAACCACGCTGTCTCGTCGCAGCCAAATCACCGCTCTGTGCACTCATTCACAGTCCGCTTCATTAGAATTTACGTCGCTACTGACACCAGTTCTATTGAGTAGCGTCTGAACGGGATACTTGTTACGGAGCAGCGCCTAGAGTTGCTCAGGCGGCGTCAGCTGTGACGTACACAAGTCAAACATTATTTAGAGCTTCTGTAGATGACATTGCAATACAACCTCGTTCCTTAGAGCAACAGCGTTCTACTAACGGATGGATAATGTGACGCTGTTGCCTTCTCTTGTTTGTCATTTACTCACCTTTCTTACACACATAAGAGAAAAAAATAAAGGGCTAGACCGGAGATGATGATGTCAAATCCAGTAGAATTTCCCAGATAACCAGACATCTGAAATGCACCTTTATAGAGCTACACCTACAAAACGACAGCCCACAGCCTACGGAAATGTATGCTTTTAAGCTAACTTGCCCCAGAGAATACTTGCTATGCTAAAGAGGAAGTTCTGGTCTTACGTTAAATCAGTAAGTGGTTCGAAACAGCATATCCAGACATTCTGGGATGATGATGGCACTGAAACAGAGGATGACACGCAGAAAGTTGAAATACTAAACACCTTCTCAAAGCTGTTTCACAGAGGAAGACCGCACTGCAGTTCCTTCTCTAAATCCTCACACGAACGAAAAAATGGCTGACATCGCAATAAGTGTCCAAGGAATGGAAAAACAACTGAAATCACTCAACAGAGGAAAGTCCACTGGACCTGACGGGATACTAATTTGATTCTACACAGAGTACGCGAAAGAACTTGCCCCCCTTCTAACAGCCGTGTACCGCAAGTCTCTAGAGGAATGGAAGGTTCCAAATGATTGGACAGAGCACAGTTAGTCCCAGTTTTCAAGAAGGGTCGTCGAGCAGATGCGCAAAACTGTAGGCCTATATCTCTGACATCGATCTGTTGTAGAATTTTAGAAAATGTTTTTTGCTCACGTATCATGCCATTTCTGGAAACCCAGAATCTACTCTGTAGGAATCAACGTGGATTTCGGAAACAGCGATCGTGTGAGACCCAACTCGCTTTATTCGTTCATGAGACTCAGAAAATATTAGATACAGGCTCCCAGATAGATGCCATTTTCCTTGACTTCCGTAACGCGTTCGATACAGTTCAGCACTGTCGGCTGATAAACAAAGTAAGAGCCTACGGAATATCAGACCAGCTGTGGCTGGATTGAAGAGATTTTAGCAAACAGAACACACCATGTTGTTTTCAATGGAGAGACGTCTACAGACTTTAAAGTAACCTCTGGAGCTCGTTCGACGTATAGTTGAGTATTGCTCATCAGTGTGTGATCCGTACCTGTCGGGTTGACAGAGGAGATAGAGAAGATCCAAAGAAGAGCGGCGCGTTACGCTACAGGGTTATTTGGTAAGCGTGATAGCGTTCCGGAGTTGTTTAACAAACTCAAGTGGCAGACTCTGCAAGGGAGGCGCTCTGCATCGCGGTGTAGCTTGCTGTCCAGGTTTCGAAAGGGTGCGTTTCTGGATGAGGTATCGAATATATTGCTTCCCCCTACTTATACCTCCCGAGGAGATCACGAAGGTAAAATTAGAGAGATTCGAGCGCGCACGGAGGCTTTCCGGCAGTCGTTCTTTCCGCAAACCATACGCGACTGGAACAGGAAAGGGAGGCAATGACAGTGGCACGTAAAGTGCCCTCCGCCACACACCGTTGGGTGACTTGGGGAGTATAAATGTAGATGTAGATGTAGATGCAGATGTAGAGCGCAGCAGCTAATTAAATTAGCTGAGGATAATGGTTCTAGCTGAACTGCCAAAGTTTGGCGAACTTACAATTCCTACCTCCGTTATCGGTCGCTATCCGACTGGCCACACTTTCAAATAAGCCCGCCGCCAGTTACGCAGCCGCGTTTCCTATAGTCACTATCGCGGCTCGAGGACGCTGCCACGAACTATTACGCCGCTGTGAATGAGATGCAAGCATCCACCCTCCAGAGCTCCAGGGGCGAGTGTGCTTAAGCTCGATCATTCATGAACTGAGTCTGTTTTGCGTTTTTTCCAGTTGAATAACATTTACAGGCTCTCATAGTGGCCGGGGCTTGCGATGTACCTTTGAAGACGGATTTGTAAATCTGCGGTACCTGTATTCCTCCAACATTCAAAGCTACTGTTAGCAAATGACGCTGCAACTATGGCAGCTAAGTTATTTATTATTTTTACTTTTTGATATTAGATGTAGAATGAATTAGTATCTGAATTCTCTGTTCTTGAACAGCATCTGTTCCTCGCTCCTGTATCCAATAAGGAACTATACAGAGAGCAAGGAAGTTATAACACTATCCATGACTGGCTACGTTAGAAACGAAATTTCTGTTGTGTTTATTGCCTGACTGAAAGTACCGTGCTGTTGTGATCCTATGTCGGAAGACAGGTTTGATGCAAATCTCCACAGTACTCCATTCTGTACAATCCTCTTCATCTGCGAATAATTACTACATCCTTTTGATCTGGTTTCCAGATTCACTTCTTGGTCTCCCTCTACAATTTTAAACCCCCTCCGCCCACGCTTCTCCCCAATTTTAAACTGGTGATCCCTTGATGTCACATAATGTGTCCCATCAACTGATCCCTTCTTTTAGACAAGTTATGCTAAAAACTTATTTTCTCCCCAGTTCCGTTCAGAAGTTCCTCATTGGTAGCATTCTCTACCCATCTCATTTTCAGCATTTGTCTATAGCATCACATTTAAAAATCTTCTATTCTGTTTTTATCTGAAACTGTTTATCGTCCACGTTCCACTTCTGTACATAGCTACACTCCAAACAAGTAACTTAGGAAAGACTGCCTAACGCTTAAATGTATATTCAGTGTTAACCAGTTTCTTTTCTTCAGAAACGCTTCACGTGCCATTGAGAATTTACATTGTATATCCTCTCTGATTTGGTCATAATCAATTATTTTGCTGTCCAAGTGGCAAACTTCGTCTACTACATTTAGTGTATCGTTTCCTTATCTAATCCTCTTAGCATCGCCGGATTTCATTCAACTACATCCATTACCGTCGACTTGCTTTAGATGATGCTCATCTTGTATCCTCCTTTCAAGACTCCTTCCATTCCGCTCAACAGTTCTCTCCAGTCCTTTGCTGTCTTTGACAGGAACACAACGTGATGAGCAAATTTCGAAGTTCTTGTTTCTTCTCCCAGACTTTCAGTTCACTGTCCAATTTCTTTGCTTGTTTACTTTACTGGCTGCTCAACGTACAGATTGAATAACGTCGGAGATAGGCTACAACCCCGTCTCACTCCCTACTCAAACAGTGCTTCCCTTTCATGTCCCTCGTCTCTTGTAATTGCGGTGTGATTTCTATGAAAGTTGCAAATAACATTTGTTTTACTCTTGCTACCTTCAGAATTTAAAAGAGTGTGTTCCAGAGGACATTTTCAAAAGCTTTCTCTAAATCTACAAAAACTATAAACGTAGGTTTGCTTTTCCTTAACCTATCTTCTGAGAGAAGTCGTCGGGTCAGTACTCCATAGCGTGCTCCTACACTTCCCTCGAATCCAAACTGATCTTCTCCGAGTTCAGCTTCTACCAGTTTTTCCATTCATATATAAATAATTCTTGTTAGTATTGTGGAATTATGACTCATTAAACTCATAATCCGGTGATTATTGTTTTCTTTGGAATTCGAATTATTACATTCTTCTTGATGTCGGAGCGTATTTCACTCGTCTCTCACATGTTGTACATCAAGTTGAATAGTTTTTATATGGCTGGCTCTCCCAAAGCTATTAGTAAGTCTGAATGAATGTCGTTTATTCTAGGGTTTCTTTCGACTTAGGTCTTTCAGTACTCTGTCAAATTCTTCTCACACTACCGTATCTCCTACACTCCTGGAAATTGAAATAAGAACACCGTGAATTCATTGTCCCAGGAAGTGGAAACTTTATTGACACATTCCTGGGGTCAGATACATCACATGATCACACTGACAGAACCACAGGCACATAGACACAGGCAACAGAGCATGCACAATGTCGGCACTAGTACAGTGTATATCCACCTTTCGCAGCAATGCAGGCTGCTATTCTCCCATGGAGACGATCGTAGAGATGCTGGATGTAGTCCTGTGGAACGGCTTGCCATGCCATTTCCACCTGGCGCCTCAGTTGGACCAGCGTTCGTGCTGGACGTGCAGACCGCGTGAGACGACGCTTCATCCAGTCCCAAACATGCTCAATGGGGGACAGATCCGGAGATCTTGCTGGCCAGGGTAGTTGACTTACACCTTCTAGAGCACGTTGGGTGGCACAGGATACATGCGGACGTGCATTGTCCTGTTGGAACAGCAAGTTCCCTTGCCGGTCTAGGAATGGTAGAACGATGGGTTCGATGACGGTTTGGATGTACCGTGCACTATTCAGTGTCCCCTCGACGATCACCAGTGGTGTACGGCCAGTGTAGGAGATCGCTCCCCACACAATGATGCCGGGTGTTGGCCCTGTGTGCCTCGGTCGTATGCAGTCCTGATTGTGGCGCTCACCTGCACGGCGCCAAACACGCATACGACCATCATTGGCACCAAGGCAGAAGCGACTCTCATCGCTGAAGACGACACGTCTCCATTCGTCCCTCCATTCACGCCTGTCGCGACACCACTGGAGGCGGGCTGCACGATGTTGGGGCGTGAGCGGAAGACGGCCTAACGGTGTGCGGGACCGTAGCCCAGCTTCATGGAGCCGGTTGCGAATGGTCCTCGCCGATACCCCAGAAGCAACAGTGTCCCTAATTTGCTGGGAAGTGGCGGTGCGGTCCCCTACGGCACTGCGTAGGATCCTACGGTCTTGGCGTGCATCCATTCGTCGCTGCGGTCCGGTCCCAGGTCGACGGGCACGTGCACCTTCCGCCGACCACTGGCGACAACATCGATGTACTGTGGAGACCTCACGCCCCACGTGTCGAGCAATTCGGCGGTACGTCCACCCGGCCTCCCGCATGCCCACTATACGCCCTCGCTCAAAGTCCGTCAACTGCACATACGGTTCACGTCCACGCTGTCGCGGCATGCTACCAGTGTTAAAGACTGCGATGGAGCTCCGTATGCCACGGCAAACTGGCTGACACTGACGGCGGCGGTGCACAAATGCTGCGCAGCTAGCGCCATTCGACGGCCAACACCGCGGTTCCTGGTGTGTCCGCTGTGCCGTGCGTGTGATCATTGCTTGTACAGCCCTCTCGCAGTGTCCGGAGCAAGTATGGTGGGTCTGACACACCGGTGTCAATGTGTTCTTTTTTCCATTTCCAGGAGTGTATTTCATCTTCATCTACTTCCTCTTCCTTTTCTATAATATTGTCTTGACGTTTATTTCCCTTGTATGGCCCTTCTATATGATACTTCGATCATTTAGGCTTCCCTTCTTTGCTTAGTACCTGTACTGATTTTCTATCTGTGATCTTGATATTCACACAGTTGCTTTTCTTTTATCCAAACGTCTCTTTCATTTTCCTGTAGGCGATACTTGTCCTTCCTCTACTTACAGGGGATAGGCAAAGTAATGTGAACAGTGGTAGTAATGGGATGGTTGTGTTTGACGGTCAGCAACGCAGGAAAGGCACGTATCGCGCTGGAGGGAAGTAGTGCACACTTCGTATTTGCAGTTAGAGGCTGAAATCGACGTGCAATGAAAGACATAACAGAGTTCCAAAGAGGGCAGATTGTGGGGGCCCGATTAGCTCGAGCATCAGTAACCAAGACAGCCAACTTATTGAATATTTCAGGAGGAACTGTTTCAACAGTCATGACAGCCTACACAAAGCATAGAAAGACATCATCGTGTAAACGTAATAGTGGTCTCAAATCAAAACTAAATGACAGAGATTGTCGTACGCTAACACGAATTGTTTCAAAACAACACAAAAATTCGGTGGATAAAGTGACTGCAGAGTTCAATAGCCATCTTCGAGACTCTGTATGTATCAACACTGTCCACCAAGAACCCCATAAGGCGAATATTCATGGACGAGCTGCTATACCGAAACTATCAGTGACGACAATCAACGCAAAAAAGCGTAAAATATGGTGTCAGGAGTATATATCCTGAACGGCTAATCAGGGGAAACACTTCATATGGTCGGACGAGTCAACGTTTTCGTTATTTCCAACATCGGCCCGGGTTTACGTCTGGAGAACGCCGAAAGAAGCCTACAATCCTCATTGGTTGATTCCAACGGTTACGCATGGTGCTGGAAGTGTGATAGTGTGGGCAGCCATATCATGGTATTCTGCTGATCCCATCAATACTCTCAAAGCCAACGATTATGTGAACATTTTAGGTGATCAGGTGCACCCTATGATTCAAATGTTGTTCCCCAACAATGATGCCATATTTCAGGACAATAATGCACACATTCACACAGGCACGACAGTACATTCGTGGTATGAGGAACATGCAACTTAACTGGCCAGCACAGTCCTCGGACGTGAACGTTATCGAACCCTTGTGGGCGGTATTGGAGCGCAGAATTCGGAGCAGATTTCCGCTTCCATCGTCAGTACAGGAGTTAGAGGAGTTCCGAATGGAAGAGTGGCATGACATTCCACTGGATACTATACAATAATTATATGCTAGCATTCCAAGAAGAATCGCAGCTGTATTACGGGCAAATGGAGTCCAATCCCTTATTACTAAACCATTCCCAAGTAATTACAGGTGCCACGCGGAGTGACCGAGCGGTTTGAGGCACCATGTCACGATATGGGCAGCCCTCCTGCCGGAGCTTCGAGTCCTCCCTCGGGCATGGATGTGTGTGTTGTTCTTAGCATAAGTTAGTTTAAGCAGTAAGTCTAGTGACTGACGATCTCAGCAGTTTGGCCCCTTAAGATTTCACACACATTTAATTACAGGTGTTCACTTTATTTTGCCTATCCTCTGTATATATTCTTCTACATCCTTACATGTGTTCTCTATGGATCTCGGTTTAGCCATTTTGTGCTACCTGTCAGTCTCATTTTTAGACGTCTGTTCTCCCTTTCCCATGCATCATTTGTAGGTTTTTTATACTTTCTCCTTTTATCATTTAAATTCAGTATCTCCTGTGATAACCAAGGATTTCTACTAGGCCTTCCCTTTTTACCTATTTGTCCTCTTCTGGATTCACTCTTTCATCTCTCAAAGCAACCAGTTCGTCTTCTGCTATATTATTTTCCCTTTCCCTTTCCCATGCATCATTTGTAGGTTTTTTATACTTTCTCCTTTTATCATTTATATTCAGTATCTCCTGTGATAACCAAGGATTTCTACTAGGCCTTCCCTTTTTACCTATTTGTCCTCTTCTGGATTCACTCTTTCATCTCTCAAAGCAACCAATTCGTCTTCTGCTATATTCTTTTCATTTTTTAGGTCAATCGTTGCCTAACTCCCCTTCTGAAACTCTCATCAGCCTCTGGTTCTTTTATCTTATCCAGATTCCATATCGTTAATTTCCTATCTTCTGCTATTTCTTCAGTTTTAATGTACAGTTCATAACTAATAAGTTGTTGTCAGAATCTACTTTTGCCGCTAGAAATGTCTTACTGTTTACAATCAGGTTACGAAATCTCTGTCTTACCATTATATAATGTCTGAAAGCTCTAGACTTCTCCAGGTCTCTTTCATGTATGCAGCCTCCTTTCATGATTTTTAAACCAAGTGTTCGCGATGACTAAGCATACAGTAGGGTTGCATGCCCTCGGAAAATGTAACGACTGTAGTTTCCCCTTAATTTCAGCCGTTCGCAGTACCAGCAAAGCAACGCCGTGTTGGTTGATGCTACAAAGCCAGAACAGTCAGTCATCCAGACTGTTACCCTGAAAAGGTTATTGTCCCTCTTCGGAAACGATACGTTTGTCTGGCCTCTCAACAGATCACCTCCGATGTGGTTGCACTTACGGTACGGCTATCTGTATCGTTAAGGCACGTAAGTTTCCCCATCACGCAAGGTCCATATTTCAGCGGGGAAAGTACCACAATGCCATTAGTTTTTGAAGATAATAAACTGTGCTGTAGAATCAGCACCAGAGTAAGATAATCGGAAAAACCCATTGCTAGGCACACCATAAATGGTCACTTGCTGGACAAATTTCCGCACGTTTCTCTGACTGTCGTAGCTCTACAATGGTGCATTTCCGACCTATGCGTATGTGGGACCTTAGACTCGGTTTGACCTCCCTACCTGCTGTGACCTCATTAACAGGCGATTTAGCTTCATCCTGTGGGCCACGCGTTAGGCATCCCCAAATCTTTGCGATCTGGCTTAGTGGTTGACATTCTCGGTTAGTGTTCAGACGGACTGCGGCTCAGTCCGATGTCACACCATCCAGATTTATGTTTTCTGGGATCTCCATAAATCTCTAACGTCATATACACGTATGGATCCTTCAAGAAAAACACCGCCGATTTCCATTTTCTTCGTTCCCTAATTCCTAAAGGTGCTCCATCGATAATAACCTTGTCGTCGAAGGTATGTTAAACCCTAATTTTGCTTCTCCTTCCAGAAAACATTAAGCTGTTCCAAAGAGTCATTGGCATCGATCAAAAGAGCTTAATTATTGTTCATAGAGAGGTAGCCTTGAGCAGGTGTCTTCACCGTGAAACCCTTTGTGTCTGTACCAGCAGTACCTTCGAAATAATAAATTAATATGAACAGCAAATAAATACTGGCCTATAATACATGACGGGTGCTTTGTAAATATAGTTTTGAGTGGAAAGGGAGGACGTGTCCAAATAGCTATTGAGAATAAAGGAAGACAATTTATTTTTGCAACGGATCATCTGGCGTCTGAGCGAACCTGCCATCGGTTCATGGCTCGCTTGAATCGGCATTTAACGTACGACCTCAGTTGCAAGTAGTTAACGTACGCCCTTAGTTGCAAGAGTATTTCTCTCTATGAAATTCTTACGTGTTTGCAGCGAGGGTAGCCGCGCTGTCTCGGGCGCCTTGTCACGGTTCGCGCGGCTGCCCCCGTCGCAGATGCGAGTTCTTCGTCGGGCATGGGTGTCTGTGTTGTCCTTAGCGTAAGTTAGTTTAAGTTAGATTAAGTAGTGTGTAAGCCTAGGGATCGATGAGCTCTGCAGTTTGGTCCCATAGGAATTTACCACAAATTTCAAATTTCTTACGTGTTTGAGAAGTCAACACCACAAAATCGAAAACATTCCCAGTAGAAGCACTTGCAACAAAATTTCTTGTACATCGTACGTCCTTGCGAAGAGTGAAGCGTCAATTTTTTTTTTATATTACATTTCCCCCTAATGTCTAATTTTTGCTCTTCTTTCAAGCTGAGGGCAGTTTACTATTCATCTGCTTAAACAATGGAACTTATTTTGCTAATTTTACTTTTTTTAATTTATATATACTTCGTTTTTGCAGTGAATACGATGTTCGCAAACGAGAAAACGGTCGGCAGGATTTATTGGCCAGATAGCGTACCCAGTTCAGGGCGAAATTATCGACGACTTGAATGGGCTTCTTTCATCTCTGGCAATGACTTGATTTGTTAAGGTCATAAATGCGAAGTCCACGTTAAGCTGTAGCTACTACCCTTCTCCTGTCTGAGTAAAAGACATTTCAAATTGCTGAGTATGGAAAGGGCTTACCAACTCCAAAACGACCGCGACTAGTAAAGCACGGCGGCGTTCAAGCCAACCATTACGTTGTGGACAGCTCCACTTACCTATCATCAGTGTTTCAAAGCTCACATTTCATATTTCTCGTTCTCTTCTTCATTAGTACAGGTTTTCTGAAGTTTCTATGGAATATGTAGGCCAACACTGACACGAAACATTTTTACCTGATCTACACTGTCCACTCACATTATTGTGATCACCTGCCAAAAGCCTGAATAACCAACTATTCCATCGCAAGACGTGAAGGAATAGAGTCAATGAGGTTCAGGATGGTACTGCAAGAGATGTGGAACCTTAACGACTCCAGTGCCGCGGGGTGCTGTTCTAGATTTCTCGGCTGAAGATCCATAACGCGATCAGACCGATTGAGGTGATCAGGGGAGTACGGTAAGCCCATCCTAGGGGTCTTCCAACCACGAATGTGCACTGCTAGCTTTGCGACACGCTGCATTGTCCTGCTGGTAGATGTCTTCGTGCCAAGGAGGAACAAAGTGCATGTAGGGATGGACATGATCCACATCTTTTCGCCGTACACATCTCCGTAGCCGTTTTTTACCGCTGGGATCTGTGGCCCGTGGTGCACCATAATTGCCTCTTTCTTCATGCACGGTTTACTTTAATCACGATGGCATACGCACAGTTTACAAACTTAGCCATTTTGGAAATGATTCCGCCCTCGGCCCGAAAGCCTGTTGGATGTCAGATAAATCACTCCGTTTCCGCATTACAATGACTGCACCGTTTTCGCCATACCCCCTCACCTAAACCTCCGTGACACGCGACCCTCTACTGCTAGCGCTGCGCTTTACCATCTGTGAGTGGCTATTGCACGTTGACTTCGAGTATAGACGGTGGTGACGTTAATGTGACTGGACCGTGTAAATGCAAACGTTATTTGGCAGGGTCCCACTAAAAATTCCCGTCTGGGGTCCTAGTGTTTCGTGGTTTCCATGAACTTCAGACGAGAATTAAATTTTCATGTAAGACAAACCCGATTTCTTCGCGGTCGAAGTTGGTGTTTCGCCTCAAATAAAACTGATGTCATCAACTTGAGGTTGGAGCTCTTCTGTCCGTGTTTGGCTACAGATAGAGTTGTTTTTGGAGGGAATCTCTTTTTTTTTCTGTGTATGTTTCGGTGAAGTTTCGTCATCATCATCATCAGTGGGCTTTCATTATATTTCTAATAAACAGGTAAAGTGCTCTTTAATATTTGTAAAAATATAAATTTGAGTTTTTAAGACAATATTTACAAATTTGGAAAACAGAGGAAGTTTTTTTATTGATACCTTGTTACCACATGCTGTGGTTTTCCTGCAATAAAAAATATAAAAATCCAGGGAAACCACAGAATATGTTAATAAGGTACATATATAAAAAACTTAGTATGTTTTTCAGATTTGTGAATACTGCTTTAAAAACTCAAATTTATATGTGCACAAGTAGTAATATCCTTTTCCCTGTTTAACAGAAAGATAATAAAAGCCTAATGATGATATTGACACTCCAGTGAAACATGTATAGGAAATAAAAAAAGTGTCTTTCTCCAGGCAGTCCCTCTCCATAAACAATATCAACATAGACGGGGCGATAAAAATTAACTTCTTCTCTTCTAAACATGTTTTGACAACGTTCTGCCATTTCATCGTGTTTACATTTTTTTAATATAAAAAATATACGAGAGCGTGCTGAAAAGTAATGCCTCAAAATTTTTTACATGAAAACTCTTAAAGCTTTTTAAAGAAAACAAACTTTATTGACATTCTACATCTTTATTTTTATGTCTACATATTTACTTTTCAACCTAGTCGTCCTGGTGACGAATACATTTCTACCAACTAGAGGTCAGTTTGTTGATAACTCCATCGTGGAATCTTTGACTTTGCTGACGGAGCCACAACCTTACCTCAGCTTACACCGCTTCATCACTACCAAAGTGAAGGCCTCGAAGGTGTTCTTTAAGCCTTAGAAACAGATGAAAATCGGATGGAGACAAGGCCGGACAGTATTGAAGATGAACGATGACAGAGAACCCAAGGCATCGGATTGCTGCAGATGTCGCACCACTCGTGTGTGGTCTGGAACTGCTATACTGAAGGAGAGGGTGCTTCATGTACGGACAGACTCTTCAGACTTGAAACTCGACGACAGGACGCTTTCCACACACCATCATAGTTACATTACATGCCGCCATTTTACCCGCTGCAATTCAAAGCCCTCCAGCGGCAGAAGGTTGCAACTAGGGTCAGCCAAGCGGGAAAATCGACCGAGTAACATGCATGACGTGTTCCCGTCGATAATGAGAACAGAATAAACATTTCGCAGGCATTAGCGTTCAGCATGTCCTCGTAAAAGATTAACAGTTCATACACAGTAATTTATTATGTCTTTTGTGTTAGCAGAAGAGCCAACACCGTGTTACGAGTGGAGGCCGAAATGCACGCGTTTTAGCTCACGCAGGAAGGCGTGAGGAGGGAAGAACTATACTGACGTGAGGTCTGGAACATGACAAGGAATGAGAATTCAGAAAGCGGACGTTATTAGTTTGATACTTAACTTTAATTCATTAATGATGAACGTCGCTCTAGACGGTACATGATTCACAATATTATCTGTTCAGAAAACATTCTTGAAGATACTACTTATAGTACCTTAATATGGCGCCTTGCTAGGTCGTAGCAAATGACGTAGCTGAAGGCTATGTTAAACTGTCGTATCTGCAAATGAGAGCGTATGTAGACAGTGAACCATCGCTAGTAAAGTAGGCTGTACAACTGGAGCGAGTGCTAGGGAGTCTCTCTAGACTAGACCTGCCGTGTGGCGGCGCTCGGTCTGCAATCACTGATAGAGGCGACATGCGGGTCTGACGTATACTAACGGACCGCGGCCGATGTAAAGGCTACCACCTAGCAATTGTGGTGTCTGGCGGTGACACCACATTGTCTGTATTTACTAACTAGAAACCGAAACCTTTTTTCTTTAACCGTAATGAAGACGCTGTGAAGCCACAATAAAAAAAAGTTACAAAGAAATGGAAATGATAAAACAAAAATACTGTTGCAAATATTTTCGGCAGTAGCTTTGAATAATGAACTAACAGATTGTTTCTCTCGAGTCGTTCCTCTGAATACCGTATGTTTACATATATAAAATAGTTTAGATTCAGTTCTTTAAGAATTTTCCAATACCTCTTCCATTAAATATATGATCAGAGTAAATCAACTGATTCATACACAACACAAGTTTCGTCCCGTCGCGTTCGATTCTGCTGTATTTATTTGTCAGCACTCACGACGGAGGGAGATCTCACTACTGGCCAACGGGGAAAACGCGAAGCCTCTGGCAAAGCGTGGAGGCGCGGATCGACGAGCAGCACAGTAAATGCCAATTTCCTGTGCCTCCTCCGTATAACGAGGAGCGGACACTTGCCACATATGCAAATGCGTCTATCCGCACTCTAAGAGACTCATCACGTTTCCACGAGTGCGCTTTAACGTAAAACTGTTACCCTTGTCTGTAAAAAGCAGTTACAAGTAAAGACGACCTATTAAACTGACAGTGAATGTGTCATTTGAGTTATTTAACACTGAAAAAGTCGAAGTATCGCTATAAGGAATCTACAAGTAGGTGTTCTTTGCATAAGCAAATTACCGCCCATAATTGAAGACTGTCAGTAGATTACATTGTCTTACCTCCCGCTTCAAATTGCGACTCGTTAAATGGTGATAGGGACGTTACGACACTGTTCCAATAAAGTTGGTCACATGTAACCAGTGGACGTCTGTATGTTTCTTTGCTTTCAGTACCGTGTGCACCCATACCAGTAAAACACTTCTTCATACAAGCGTTCATAGCAGTTGTACATGCTGTGCAGTTTCACATCTCGCGCATTAGTCAAAGGTCAGAGGGACAAAGACGTGTTTGTTCTCCACCATGTGTGGAATTAGCGTGTTCCCAATCAGCCTTAGTGTAGATGATCTCTGTGTCTTTATATTGTCTCCACACTCTGAATGGACTCGCTTTTCACCATTTATTTCTGTTATGGACCACTACGTCTGTAATCTGAAGAGATTCTAGTCAACTTCTTAACTCCTCCGCTGATAAAAAGACATACACACACGCACACACACACATACGCACACACACAGAGACAGAAAGAGAGCGAGAGACACAGAGAGAGAGAGAGAGAGAGAGAGAGAGAGAGAGAGAGAGAGAGAGCGATGGAAAGAGAGAGAGGGACAGAGAGCTATAAGGAAGTGATTCCTCCTTGCAGCCAAAATAACTAAGATAGCAAGAACATTTATTCCATAATTTATGGCAAAAACTGATTATGAATAGTTATCTACGGGGCAACGTAAGTTCAAATTAATCTTGACCAGTTTTAGGAATTAATAATAATATTTAAATAAAAAAGATTAGATTACCTGCAAGTAGTACAGTTTTTAACATCTTATATGTTCCTTGACTTCAGAGCTTTCTTACCCTCACTTGATATATCCTCAGTGGTGTATGCAAATTTCTTGTAGCAAGGTTCTGACATTAATAATTATAAAACACAGAACATCGAACTTTTACTACAATAAATTCGTGCATGACGTTTGACGAGTTTGGAACATGTTTTGAGTCGATTTAAATCTTTATAAAGTCTACATACTATGTGCTGGTTACGGTTCCCAGTGTATTCTTAATGTAAGATTAATGCTTAATGTGCTATCAGGAAGACTATCAAAATGACAATTCTTTTGTGTTCGTAGTTAAAAATGTATTGAGAAAATAATCGACCCTGATACACAATATGGAATTTTCCGAAAGTCTCCTGCCCTCTTATAAGAAAATGAAAATCCCGAATCAGGATAACAACTCAAGAAACAAAGCCGCCTGGTGCGGAGTGCGGGCTCCGAATCCTAAAATAACGAAAGCGACAAATTTAGCTACTGAGTCCTCTAATGTGTCCGGAATGCAGGCTACGGCAACGGTGATAAACTCACTATACCTCAGTAGCGAATGCGAGTCAAACTAAACTGCGATTAGCGTGCAAGAATAGCAACGACAATCTATGGCGCACATGAGGAATCGAAATATGGGATTGAGCATAGGTTCTCCCGATTCCTATAGAGGATATCGGGTGTTTTAGATGTTGTTAACTAAAACGGAAAAATATTCTGAAGAAGAAGAAAATTCTCATTGAGCAGTTTTCCTTCTCTTCTGAGTCGTCAGTCGTTCATTCTGAACACTAAACTCCTGTAGTTATACACATTCGTTTACAGTCGCACCATATTTTCCTTTAAATTCGCGTTAGAGGAACCTGACCCTCCTAAGTTCTACAACACATGCTTCACAATGACCTTCTTCACCGACGAGAAGTTTATTGATATCCGTTCACCAAAAGTCTGTTGTGCCACGTACTATAAATCAGATCAGGCTTCAAAAAAGACGACAACAGGTTCCATTTCCCATCTACGTTCAAGTGAGTTACTTCGCCGTCTCTGACAACCTCGATTGCGTCGGGACATTAAAATCCTTTTCCAAAAAGATGTTGCAAAATCTGCTTCCTTGTTCTCTCACTTTCGATACCAGGTCATTTGCTGTTATTAAGCTAAGTTCACAGCATTCTGCAGAACGTGGGAAGATTTCCACATAGCAAGCTCTGCTTGTGTTAGGCGAAGGAATGTAAGTACAACTGTCCCGTGTCAAATCTCTCTGCAAACAACATTCTGTTGTTGCAGGTTAGTACCTGTTATACTGCTTCTTTAATGAACTACTTAGTAATACAGAAAAATAAGGAAGATAGGAAGGCTGGAGTGGCTGGACTTCAACGTTCCGTCGACGACGAGGTCATCAGAAGCTGAAAACAATCTCGGGCTGGGAAGGAATGGGGAAGGGAACAGGCAGTGTCCATTTCAAAGAAACCATCCTGGAAGTCGCCTATAGTGATTCAGAGAAACCATAGAAAACCTAAAAATTTATGGCTGGACGGGATTTGAACTGCCGCCTTCCCAAATACAAATCGAATATCTTTCCCGTCGCACCACTTCGCTAGGATAGAAATCCGCAAAAACACCAGTCATTTGAAAGAGAAAAATTGTTCTCGTCTAACGTCTTATCGGCAATGCAGTCATTAGTCAGAGCACAAGTTCAAGTAGTCAGGTATGGGAACGAAAATTGGAAGCGGCAACTCTGAAGGAATCATCCAAACATTAGCCTGAAGAGATTACAGAAACCTCGACAAATCTAAATCGTGGAGGTTGTAAGAAGAATTAATGTTGCTTCCTCAGAATACCAGTCCATCAGCAAACTATTGTGCCGTCTAATTAGGTCTCAGCCGTTTTAGTTATTTCCCAAATGTATTTCTTTAAAGTAGAGGTATTCTGCTAATTTAGTGAGCATGAAAATGAACTAGCATAGAACCAGCTGTTCGTATGAAAGGCTGAACATAATGGTGAATGAGTTCGATAAGCAAGTATGTTTGATTGGATGGTCAACTTCCACAGGAGCTCTATGCAGATTATTATTATTATTTTTTTCTTTGTGAGTACTGCAGTGCTAGTGTGTTTCACCAGACGCATTTCGATTTCATTGACAAACCGTCATCAATAGTGGTTGCATTTATTACTATTTTTTATTGCTGAAGCCGAAAGCTTTTTATCTCGCTGCTCGCAAATGTCGTAATAGAAAAAAATAGGTTGCGTTTTGTCCAGCGCGATTTTTCGGTCTTAAGTTGAAACTCACCTTTGAAGTTTCCGCAGTTCCTTTTTTCCTAAGGTAGCCGAAAGATCACGCTGGGTGAAAGTGCAACCAAGTTTTCTTTCGACTACAAACTTTACTAACAACGAGAGAAAAACCTGTCGATTCGATTTTATGATGCACTGCTGATGATTTCTGTCACTAAAAGGGAAACACGTTACGTATAACACTCTCTTACGCTGCAGGACGCTTAAGACGTAAGAACCCAATTAGTAACTGATCGTTAAACAAGGTTTTATCGGGTGCAAGTGGTACACTGTGTTAGATTTTCTCAGTACGGCCACAAAATTGGAGAGTAATATCTACCTTTGTGTGAAGAAACGGATAATTTTTTTTTTTAAAGACGGGCATGGATTGCAATTGTTTGCTCTGCAATGCAGCTACCATCGGAATAAATTTGCCAGCTGTCCTCCCTAGTAATTACGGTATGCTGGAGAATCGACTGGTCGTCCATAAGCTGTAAAACGAGACAAGCGTACGTGGCAGCTGGAGAGCAGTAATATGCCCGCAGCAAAAGTGTACAAAACACGAGATGTCGCTTTCTCATAAACCTACGGACCCACCCTTTGACTGTAAATGATACTGTTTCATACGGTCTAGCTACTATGAAAACAGGCAGTAAGGCATTTTCCGAATGAAAAACTCAGACGTTAATGACAAAATTAAGAAATAAAATATCTCGATGGGTTACTTCTGTGTATCGAAACGACACTCGAACACCAAGCCTTGCATTTCGTGGGTAACGTTCTTTCCCAATTGTTTCGGGAATGAAGTTTCGCTCAGTGATTACTAGATGCTGTAATGAAACTTTGTGATCGACTGAAACTGCACATATAATGGACTGGGATCTCGATTCGACACGCTGCTGCAGTCGGTCTGGAAGCTTCCTTACAGTACAGTCTTTGCATTAAAATTATTTTTATTTTCCTATCCTCTCCCATGCAACTAACCAAAATCAGACAGCAATGCTGAATACACGACCGAAGGCCACATTCTACTCAAGATTATTATTACAAAGTAGCTTCTTGACAGCATGCTTACAACAGGACATTCGGTCTCTGTAGTGCGTAAATTTGCAGCGTGATTAACATCGAGCACAACTGTGGTGTTCAATAAGAGAATCGTGCGCCTATAAGCTGGAGTGAGAATGACGAGGAACGCGGCGTTTAAAGAGCCAGTGGTAGCGCGGAGTGCGACCTTGGGCCGGTGCGACCTTGGCTCGCTGTTACCATCTCCAGCCTCCAGAATGCCCACCCACCGGCCACCGGCTGTGTCGCACCTGTTCCCAGACTCGCGCGCCCACCTTTTCTGACTCCATCTTTCTTCCTCCAAATTAGTATGTATTCCAATCGCCTCACCCTGCCGTTGGCGTCCACTGATCCTAACGCTTTCTCAGATGAAACGGTTGAGTATTTGTATCAATAGATCACTGAGCCCATTAGCACATGCACGTTAAGTAACTGTCCCTATATCGTGACGAGAGAAGAATACTGAAGTCACTGAAATTCCAGTTACACAGGTCTCGCTTTCGACCATTAGCTTTTAGTTTTTTGCAAGATCTTTGTTTGCTACACTTGTAACACTGCGCTAATGCACACGATACTCTTTAAAGCCTGTACCATGGTAAGTTGACGGGCTTCACCTTAAGAGGAAGGATTTTTGTATATATTTTGACCGCGTGTACCTGAATGGAGGCAAAATCAGACTTACACCCACTCAGTAATAACAATGATACATCAAGCAATTCCGGAGTGCAACCACACGCTAGGACGGACAAGAGACAACACAGCAGATGCTACCAAATTGTTAATAATACGGTCGCCAGCCTAATTAGGCATTAACTGAGTTTCTTCCCTGTACAAGGTGGTGTACGTTCATATAAAACAACACGTAATAACACTGCATAATATGGTAAATTTTAGAACCAGAAAATCTACTGAACTAATAATTTCACTTTCTGTACTAATATGGACAAGCCATAAATACACAACAATACACTATAATGTTTACTACAAACTTCGTACTGTCTATTGATCTGATTAAAATCGGGCACAGGTTACCCTAGAAATAGCACTTTCGAAACACACATACAATGTCAATTTTGAAAAAGGTAAAACACTGATAAATTTTGGTTTTATATTGACTTTAACTTTGCTGGTCAAATCAGTTCAGTACACTTCAGAATTCAAATGAATAGAAAAGAAAAAAGGGGGGGGACCCTGAAACTGTTATGATCACTGTATTGAAAATTTTGATTATTGAAATCATTAAGCACTCAAGATTTCCAACATATGAGTTACTACTCTTTTTGTCTTATTTCCTGCTCATTTAACAACCATTAATTTTGTCTCAAATTAATTAAACTTCATTACTAAACCAATTTCAACATTATCTTCCAACTTTGTCAGACCTATATTATTTACCTATATATTCATTAACAACAAAGTTCTTTAAACATCATTCTAACATAGATAGGTCGGTAGGTAATTATTATTAACATAAATTTTAATTCTTCATCTCGGGACACTCGGATTGCACAACATGTGAAAAGGACCCTGTCTAGGTTAGTTGTGAGGATAATTAAATGATAGGACAGTTCTGGTAAAATTTAAGTTGTTATTGAACAGTATGGAACAAAAGTAACACTGGTCCACACGAATACAGTACTAAAAGTTTCAACCGGTTCGTATCGATGTGGCGGTTGGCGGTTGGCGGGCGGCGAGATGGCGAGGCACAGAGCACACATACAATCACAGCAATGGCTCTTGATGTATCGGCACTTTTCTTCATCTTAGCGTCGCAATACTTTTCCGTTTAGTGCCTATGGAATATTGCCATACTGTATAGGCGTCGGAAACGGCACATCCGAGGCTTAACGAAATCACGTTTTCCAGGAGAGCCTCCTCGATTCAGAACGTGTCTCTTAGACCGATGCCCAACTCCGACTACTATTGCTGAGCCCGTTATGCCATGCCGCGCCCGTGTGCATTTTCCCGCGCTCGCCTGCCATCCACCTTTTACCGCTCCCCTACAGACAGGGTATTCACCCGAGGTTTTGCATTCTACATATCCTAATACATTACCTACGTATGGACCAGGTGCACAATTACAACTTTAACAGCTTACAATAGTTTCAACGTTTCTTACATTTCAATTCTGTTATAATATTGCTTGAAATTTGGCATAAACATTAATATTCACATCGAAAGTTGTTTATAGTTTCTTTAACACAATGGCATGAAAAGAAAAAGAAATGAAATCAGAACATCGATTACACTAATTTATCTAAAATCAGAAGAAAAAATTATTATATGTACAATAGTATAGCGTTGGTGTTGTTAGACACTCTTTACCATGCAAGGGACTTCGACCAATCGCTTTCGGTACTTTTTGTGAGACCCCTGTTTCTTAAATTTTGACAATGCCAGGGATTACCTATTGAATACTCCTTTTCTTTGTTTTGCTTCGAGGCAGCCGAGAATTTCAGTGATCTCTAACTCTAGCTAGTCTCAGACGTGACTGCTCCCTTGTATTCGTAGTATTTATTTTCAGTGGACCTTACTAGAAACAAACCTACCAGCAAAATTCTGCTTTCTGTTAATTTATATATGGAAAATCCCATATTTGCTAAAGTTCCGATAGTTACACGTCCACCGCCAGAGGTCCCCATCCAGTATCACCATGCGAGCAGAAGTGCAAATATTTAGATGTGATTATTGCCAAAGAAGTGATACAGTAATATGACCTGACAGCTTCAGTAGCAAAAGATGGAATTTTTCCTTTTGTATGTAAAACAACATAAATGAAGTAGCAACTGAACAAAAATGCTGCAAATTTTAACAATTTTAATAATAGTTGGCTTGCAATTAGCTCCGTGAAATTCGCAAGCTAGAATGAAGTCGAAAATTCATGAGATGTAATACTTTAACAGTTTTAAGGATACGAAAAGCAGCGTGGGAATCTCAGTGCTGTATTTCTGTTATTATGTCTGCTATCTCATACTGCGCTACACTAATACAACACAATTAAATTTCTACATGATAATGTAATTAAATATTGTGATGGAGAATACGGAGTATTTGAGAAAGTAGAAATCAGAGATGCTGGTCACACGTATTATTCATACTCGTGTGCACCGTGGACTATCTATAATGAACCGTAGTTACTGACATTCAAAGTCAGATTTCATATCTCTCCTCGACTAACAGCTGAAACAGAAAGGTTGAACGAAACAAATTCGGTCAAGTGCAACAGAAATTTGTCTGATCTCTCCTGACGGTTTAGCAGCAATACTTCATTAGCACTGAGAGGTGGCACACCACTCGCTCACTTTAACTACACTGTCTGTCAGATTAATATTCATATTTTACGTCATGATATCCGTGTTCCCCAGTACTACATTTGGTACGTGTCGTTTGCAATTTTTTTTACATGAGGAAATTGTGGGCTCGTGTTTGGATTATTCCTTCAAAGTTTCCGCTTCCTGTTTTCGTTCCCATACCTGACTACGTGACTTGTGCTCTGACTAATGACTGCGCTGTCGATAAGACGTTAAACAAGAGCCATTTTTCTTTCTTTCAAATGACTGATGTTTTGCGGATTTCTGTCCGAGAGAAGTAGCGCGATGGTAAAGACATTCGATTCGTATTTGGGAAGGCAGCAGTTCAAACTTCGTCCAGCCGTAAAGGTTTAGGTTGTCAATGTAGAGAACTTGTACCCCAGGGGACGTAGTGGAGGTGACGGAGAACAGGGAGAAAGATGGATTGCAGCCAAAAATGTTGTGTCTAGCGACCTGGCTGTGCGATTCGGGGAAGCAGTAGTCTGTGAATTGTACCTACAGAGGTATTCCAGGCCATGGCACTCCACTCTTCCCACTTATGGTCAGTGCAGGTGGGTGCCAGTTTGCAAAACATTTTACCTGGGCCAAGCAACAGATCAAATGGGTCAAATGGCTCTGAGCACTATGGGACTTAACTTCTGTGGTCATCAGTCCCCTAGAACTTAGAACTACTTAAACCTAACTAACCTAAGGACATCACACACATCCATGACCGAGGCAAGATTCGAACCTGCGACCGTAGCAGTCGCGCGGTTCCGAACTGAGCAACAGATCGTCACGATGGAGGCCAGGTCGCGGAAACTGGGTGGCGGAAGCATTTTAAGAGAGACTGCTGTAATTTGAGCTTTTGTGCAAACAGTGTAACGGTCATAAAACTACAAGCATTGTCATGTTAGAAGCTGGGACAATACGAACAGAGTAGCTGGTACACGTGTTTAGTGGAGGCAAGACTGCGACTAGCCTGATGCCAAACACGGATACAACCATCATGATGCTGTAAACAGAACCTGGATTCATCCGAAAAAATACGTTTTGCCAATCGTGCACCCAGGTTCGACACTGAGTACACCATCGCAGGTGCTCCTGTCTGTGATGCAGCGTCAAGGGTAACCGCAGACATGGTCTCCGAGCTGATAGTCCATGCTTCTGCAAACGTCACTGAACTGTTCGTGCAGATGGTTGTTGTCTTGCAAACGTCCCCATTTGTTGACTCAGGGATCGAGACGTGGCTGCACGATCCGTTACAGCCATGGGGATAAGATGCCTGTCATCTCGACTGCTACTGATACGAGGCTGTTGGGATCCAGCATGGCGTTCCGTGTTACCCTCCTGAACCCACCGATTCCATATTCTGCTAACAGCCATTGGAACTCGACCAACGCGAGCAGCAATGTCGCGATACGATAAACCGCAACCGCGATAGGCTACAATCTGACCTTTATCAAAGTCGTAAACGTGATGGAGGCGTCCGCAGCTCGTGGTCATGCGGTAGCGTTCTCGCTTCCCACGCCCGGGTTACCGGGTTCGATTCCCGGCGGGGTCAGGGATTTTCTCTGCCTCGTGATGACTGGGTGTTGTGTGATGTCCTTAGGTTAGTTAGGTTTAAGTAGTTCTAAGTTCTAGGGGACTGATGACCATAGATGTTAAGTCCCATAGTGCTCAGAGCCATTTTTTACACGAGGCATCACAACAATGTTTCACCAGGCAACGCCGGTCAACTGCTGTTTGTGTATGAGAAATCGGTTGGAAACGTTCCCCATTTCAGCACGTTGTAGGTGTCGCTAGCGGCGCCAACCTTGTGTTAATGCTCTGAAAAGATAATCATTTGCATACCACAGCATCTTCTTCCTGTCGGTTAAATTTGGCGTCTGTAGCTCGTCATCTTCGTGGTGTAGCGATTTTAATGGCCAGTAGTGTATTATATGGGAACGACTGTCTGGGAAACTTAACAGCCTCCTTCCAGAAATTGGAAATATAAGCCTGGAAATAGATCTCTCTGTAAATGAGGTACTGGGGTCCCATCTAGGTACACATTTCTGCAGAAACATGGCCATGATTACCGTGATAACGAAGCCTCCCTAGCCTAAAATCTTCTTTTTTTAGACTAGAGAGATTTCGAGTCGCTGATTGGCTCCTCTCAGAATATGCAAAGGAGAGGTTTGCTCCCCAAGCCTGGTAACTTGAGTGCTGTGTCTGGATTGGCTACCTGGCCAGTAGAGCAGTCAACTAGTAGAGAATAGTTCGATTGGTTTGTAGAGTGAGGAGGCGGGGCTTTTTCTGCTAATACGCCACCCGTACTGAGGCTTGGTGGAAGGTGATTATGATTTTTTCCCTTCTTCTTCTTCTGGTCCTCCCCTGGTGGAGAAATTCAGGTCTTTCCATAGAGGACATGTTGTAAAGGGTGGACTTATTCGTTCTGAGGCGACCGTCTGACGTTTGACAATTCTAGCACGCGCCGTTTTGCCTGTGAGTCAAATTGGTTGGCCAGACCAGCGAACGGGTGCACCTCACACTGAAATCTGTCGGAATTCATGACTCTGTTAGGGAAGTTTACCGCGATCTAGTATTCAGAACGCCAATCCACGTAGTTTGTGAGATTTCGTGGACACGTCAGAACATCATAGCTGACGCTGCGCATCGCTCATCGCCCACAACGTGCCGTTTTCTGCTGCCGCCTGAATCAAGGTGAAAGGATAAAGTATTGTTACACAGGCGTGGGGTTGTTAAATGACATTAACAGCTCCCTGTTCTCCGTGAATCATAGTTTGTGGTGCACTTGGTCGTAGTCGATTCCATTTGAATAGAACTGGGCCTCAAAGTGGATTCATGTAAACAAAGTCAGATTGCTTTGTAAGAGGGATTAATTCAGAGGAGAATCTGTACAGCTTCCACCAAAATGAATGCTCTGCCAGTCAAGCACCATTCCTTTTCTGATTTATGTTTGACATTTTTGTAAGATTTAACAGTTCATTGTAAGCAAAACGATTAATAAAATCTTGTCATTATTTTTGCACGCTTAAATACGCCACTGTTCTCATTCATACGCCCTCAAATATTAACTGTTTTTATTTTATTGTGGTGATACATGGACACATCGACAACTAAAAATTCAAAAGTATTAAATTAGTTAATTTGATTTATGATAGTGACTGCAGACATAGCCAACAAAATTGCCATGAGTAAATTCACTAATTTCATATATAAAATTAAGGGAGTAGCTCACAAATTGAAGATTTTTGCGAAGATAATACGTTTTTTTATGCAAAGATAGTAACATTTAGAGTCACTTGGACATATATTTATGATCAAAATAAAAGATCCCTAGCGGTATTTACAAGTAAATGTTACGTTGTATATGGCCACTGCTTGAAGATAGGCGGAAGAAGTTGTGTACACGCTTGCCAACAGAAAATAGACTGCTTTTATGCCATCTGTCTCATTTTTGTGGATGAAAAGTAATTCGTTGTTTCCAGGGAATTAAAAACTGCCATTATGGATTGCAGTTCCTTCAAGACGAAGCAAGAATGTGAATGAAACAGATAAATAAAGAAATTTGTCGTGTTCTTTTACACTGAAGACCCAAAGAAACTGGCACACCTGCCTAATATCGTGTAGGGCCCCAGTGAGCACTCAGAAGTGCCGCAACACGACACGGCATGGACTCGACTAATATCTGAAGCAGTGCTGGACGGAACTGACACTAAAAATCCTGCAGGGCTGTCCACAAATACGTAAGAGTACAAGGGGATGGAGATCTCTTCTGAACGACACGTTGGAAGGCATCCCAGATATACGCAATAAAGTACATGTCTGGCGAGTTTGGTGGCCAACGAAACTGTTTAAACCCAAAACTGGGTCCATGGAGCCATTCTGTAGCAATTCTGGATGTGTGGGGTGTCGCATTGTTTCGCTGTAACTGGCCAAGTCCGTCGGAATGCGCAACGGACATGAATGGATGCAGGTGACCAGACAGAATGGTTACGTACGTATCACCTGTTAAAGTCGTTCCTAGACGTATCAGGGATCCCCTATCACTTCAGATGCACACCCGCCACATCATTACAGAGACTCCACCAGTTTTAACAGTTCCCTGCTGACATGCAAGGTCCATGGATTTATGAGGTTGTCTCCATACCCGCATACGTCCATCCGCTCGATACAGTTTGAAACGAGACTCATCCGACCAGGCAACATGTTTCCAGTCATCAGCAGTCCAAAGTCGGTGTTGACCGGCTCAGGCAAGGCATAAAGCCTTTCGTCGTGCATTCATGAAGGGTACACGAGTGGGCCTTCGGCTCCGAAAGCTCATATCGATGATGTTTCGTTGAATGGTTCGCACGCTGACATTTGACATGGTCCAGCATTGAAACCTGCAGCAATTTGGGAAAGGGTTGCACTTCTGTCACGTTGAACGATTCTCTTCAGTCATCGTTGGCCTCGTTCTTGCAGGATCTTTTTACGGCCGCAGTGATGTCAAAGATTTGATGTTTTACTGGATTCCTGACACTCGTGAAATGGTTGCAGTGCAAAATCTCCACTTCACCATTACCTCGGAGAGGCTGTGTCCCATCGCTAGTGCACCGACTATAATACCACGTCAAGACTCACTGAAACCTAGATAACCTGCCATTTTAGCAGCGGTAAGCGATTTAACAACTGCGCCAGCACTTGTTGTCTTATATAGCCGTTTCCGACCGCAGCGCCGTACTCTGCCTGGTTACATATCTCTTTACTTGAATACGCATGCCTATACCAGTTTCTTTGGCGCTTCAGTGTGCAAGTAACCATCCAGACATATTTCTGGAATTTAGAAATTATGTCTCAATTAGTTTCACCTCAAGTAAATGTGGCAACAGTTCGCTAATGTTTGCTTTCCATCTCTGTCCCCGTCATCCTTTACCCGATATTTCAGATATTCTCCAATTGAATTATCACAAGACTCTATGTTATCAGTAACTTCATACTTTTTACTGAAGATCGTTTGTCGCCAGAACCTTAATACTGGAATCTGTCGTAATTTATTATTTTCGTATGGGATGTTTCCAGATCATGACTGCGTAACTGATATTTATATGGGAAGTATTGCCGGCCGGAGTGGCCGTGCGGTTCTAGGCGCTACAATCTGGAACCGAGCGACCGCTACGGTCGCAAGTTCGAATCCTGCATCGGGAATGGATGTGTGTGATGTCCTTAGGTTAGTTAGGTTTACTTAGTTCTAAGTTCTAGGCGACTGATGACCTCAGAAGTTAAGTCGTATAGTGCTCAGAGCCATTTGAACCATATTTTTAGAAGTATTTCCCATGCTAGAACACGTAAAGTGTCTGTCAGGATAGATTGACTTTTCCTATAATGTCAATACCGCTCTTAACATTACATGCAAAATTAAAATACGTATCATATTTTGTGCGTCAGAAAATGCAAATGCCTTGTGGCTAGGGCCACCCGTCGGGTAGACCGTTCGCTGGTGCAAGTCTTTCGAGTTGACGCCGCTTCGGCTACTTCCGTGTCGGTGCGAATGAAATGATGATGATAAGGACAACACAGCCCCCAGTGCCTGAGCGGAGAAAATCTTCCACCCAGCCGGGAATCGAACCCGTTCCGTTAGGTATGGGATTCCGTCGAGCTGACCACTCAGCTACCAGGGGCGGACTGTGCGTTAGTGAAAGTACACTTCGTTCATTACATACACTGCACGGCTTATTATACCTAGGTGAACCTGATGGGCACCCGGTTTTTAGTCTTCTCACCGGAATAGTGTGCGCAAAAGTTTTGGGTAAACTGTTCGCGAAGTTTATCCGACGAGAGCAATATGATTCACTACACTGGGGTGTTTAGAACAAAACGTCACAAGACGTCTTAGCAGTGTTTTAATGGAATAATTGCCGCGTGGGATTAGCCGAGCGGTCTAAGGCGCTGCAGCCATGAACTCTACGGCTGGTCCCTGTTGAGGTTCGAGTCCTCACCCGGGCATGGGTGTGCGTGTTTGTCCTTAGGATAATTTAGGTTAAGTAGTGTGTCAGCTTAGGGACTGATAACCTTAGCAGTTACGTCTCATAAGATTTCACACACATTTGAACATTTGAATGGAATAATTGCTCTCTATTTAGTTTGTCTCTTGAGCACATTACACGTGAATTTTTAGGTTATAATAATCTAATTCTGGCATCTGCCGGGAAAGTGTGGAGTTTAGTATCACAGGCGTCACTGTAGGCGATGCTCCATGTTCTACGTTAATACTCAACTCTTTTCAGAATATCTCTTGGAGTGGGACAAAGCAACAATGGTGTGTTCATTTGACTGGATCCTTAAACTCAGAGACCTCATTGTGCTATTTGGCAAACGATTTCACCCACTCCGTATTATTTCTGAACGTCAGCAGCAACACACGTTCGACTCCAAACTTCACATGCACTTGTAGTCATATACGATCAACATCGAGACTCATGACACTGCACTCGATAATTCCTAAAGGGAACGCGACTTTTGGCTGTGGACAAAGCAAATCTTTGTGGTACAGAAGACTGTACCCCAGGGGATATCTCATGCAACGATGGCATATGAATTTCTAAGACAAGAAGCGATCGAATGTTTTTCTTCCATTACAATACAAGGAAAGAAAAGAAAGAAAGATGCATTAAATTACAAGCAATAATATTCTGATTTATTACCTAGGTGATCTGTGCGGCTGAACTATATTAACATGCTCCCGTCATCAATCACATATGAATTTCCGCGTCGTTTCACCCCTACAGGCTACAATGTATGCTTTTGACGTTACTGTCGATGTATTAAGGGAAGTGGTAAAAAAATTCTCGTGTCATACTAGTTTCTGTCGAGTATTTGTGTTAAGAAACTTCACCACCGTCTTAGTTCAGTTTCCAGAATGTTCGCACGCATCGCAGAACTAAAACGCAGTCGGTGCTGTTTAAGCAACGTGGCTCCGAATGTGTTTCGTTTTTGTTCGTTTTGGCATGTTCCGCGTCTGTGCGCACGGAATGTGCAGCATCCGGGCCAGCTCTAAGGAAAATATGTGCTCCTTTCTTTCACTCGCCATTGTCGGCATGTGTTAAGTAACAGTCCAGCCACCAAAAGAACGATTCAGAATTGCGGGACGAGTTTTCCTGGAGAATGCAGTACTTCTCGATAAAATATTTCTCCGAGCCGCACGAGTTGGTAGAAGTCGGCATTCCGGCATCCGTCACCTGTTTGCAAAGGAAGGCGGTTTGATAGACGGTCTCCTCGTGGTTGCTTGGTGCCTGGCCGATAGCTTTCGCAAATGGGAGCGTAGAAAACGTTTTAGGCAACCTCTCTTGGTTAAAACAATGCCCTTGCTTATGATAACATGTAGCTATTTTACTGTAGCTCACTTTTAAGTGAAGCGGAAATCATAGTTTCCACCCGAGAAACAACTACATTCATGAATCATGGGCTTCCGTTAAGATACACAACTGATTTATCAGATACAGTCAGTAGCACTATCAGATTGTCCGCTGACCATGATGGGAATTAATTGAATGTGATGTCCTGATGTCCCACAAGGTTCTATCTTAGTCCCTTACATTTTTGTGTATAGTAATGACCCTTCACCAGCATCATTACTATACGCCAAGTGTGGTTTGTCTGCAGATGATATCAAATCTGCAACATATTGAAAATTAATAGAAATTTCAAAAAGTCGGTTATAAAAAATTCATGGACATTAATAAATGATTCCTAATCAGTTCATTGTCTCTAAACTTTGATTAGACACATTATATGCAATGTAGAACTCCCAGTATACGATACGTGATTGGAAAGTTTTAAGAATGGGCTTGTGATTGTACAATGGTGGTACTTACATGCTTCTGTGATGCATCTCCTTCAAAACAGTCCCATTCTGACTGCACACACCGACTCCAACGGTGTTTACACTTTTGTAAACACTCCTGGAAATTTTTTTCCTGAAGTGTGTTAAGGAGGCTCCCCATATTTGCCTGGATGTCTTCAATTGAGTCAAATCGCTTCCCTTTCAGTGAAAATTTCAGTTTAGGAAAGAGGGAGAAGTCCGCAGGTTCCAAATCAGGGAAATATGTCGGTTGTGGAATCACAGGGATTTTGAATTTGCTCAAATATTCAACGATGGAGAAACCAGGGCACTGTCATGGTGTAGCACCCAACTCCTGTTTTTCCACAATGCAGGTCTTTTCGTCCGCACGTTTTCGCGCGAACGCTCAAGGACACATTTGCAGTATTCCTGGTTAATTGTCTGTCCTCCAGGGGTAAATTCATGATGGACAATACCGGTAGAATCGAAAAAAGTCACCAACATTGTCTTCACCTTCGACCGACTTTGCTGTGCTTTTTTCGGTCGTGGTGAACCTGGCGTCTTCAACTGCGAAGACTGCACTTTGGTTTCAGGATCAATCCATATGCCCACGGTTCGTCACCTGTAATTACCCTGTTTAACAAATCTGATTCATTTTTCGTCCGATTAATCAGTTCTTGGCACACTTCAAGTAGGTATTGTCTCTGATCACTTGACAACACTTTTGGAATGAATTTTGCGGAAACTCGATCTCCGGTTAATATTGACTGAACTGCGTAGAGACTTAAATTAAGTCCATCAGCCATCTCCCTAATTGTACGCCTACGATCAGAGCTCATTAAGTCGCAAACTTTCACAACATGTTCATTAGTTTTTGAGGTGGAGGGACGGCCGGACCGTGGTTCATCTTCAAATGATTCGCGGCCATTTTTAAATCTGTTGAACCAGACGAAAACATTTGACTGGCTCATACAATTAACTCCAAAAGCTCTCTTTAATAGTTCGTAAGTCTCTGAGCTGATTTCCCGGTTTTAAAACAAAATTTCACACAAACTCGTTGCCCTGTTTTTACGTCAATTTTCACGCAGACAGAATCCGGCAACAAGCTCTAACAGATCCATTCTTAAGACTTTCCAATCACACCTCGTATGTCCTAAATATAATGAAAGACGAATGGAACAGGTTGTCAGCGTTAAACTCTTTGGATTTCAACTTGATAATAAATTCTGCCGTGAACAGTGTATCTTAGCACAATTCAGGAGCCTAAACAAATCTTTGTTCCCAATGGGGATGTTGTCAGACACAGTCGATAAGAAAATACACTCCTGAAAATGGAAAAAAGAACACATTAACACCGGTGTGTCAGACCCACCATACTTGCTCCGGACACTGCGAGAGGGCTGTACAAGCAATGATCACACGCACGGCACAGCGGACACACCAGGAACCGCGGTGTTGGCCGTCGAATGGCGCTAGCAGCGCAGCATTTGTGCACCGCCGCCGTCAGTATCAGCCAGTTTGCCGTGGCATACGGAGCTCCATCGCAGTCTTTAACACAGGTAGCATGCCGCGACAGCGTGGACGTGAACCGTATGTGCAGTTGACGGACTTTGAGCGAGGGCGTATAGTGGGCATGCGGGAGGCCGGGTGGACGTACCGACGAATTGCTCAACACGTGGGGCGTGAGGTCTCCACAGTACATCCATGTTGTCGCCAGTGGTCGGCGGAAGGTGCACGTGCCCGTCGACCTGGGACCGGACCGCAGCGACGCACGGATGCACGCCAAGACCGTAGGATCCTACGCAGTGCCGTAGGGGACCGCACCGCCACTTCCCAGCAAATTAGGGACACTGTTGCTCCTGGGGTATCGGCGAGGACCATTCGCAACCGTCTCCATGAAGCTGGGCTACGGTCCCGCACACCGTTAGGCCGTCTTCCGCTCACGCCCCAACATCGTGCAGCCCGCCTCCAGTGGTGTCGCGACAGGCGTGAATGGAGGGACGAATGGAGACGTGTCGCCTTCAGCGATGAGAGTCGCTTCTGCCTTGGTGCCAATGATGGTCGTATGCGTGTTTGGCGCCGTGCAGGTGAGCGCCACAATCAGGACTGCATACGTCCGAGGCACACAGGGCCAACACCCGGCATCATGGTGTGGGGAGCGATCTCCTACACTGGCCGTACACCACTGGTGATCGTCGAGGGGACACTGAATAGTGCACGGTACATCCAAACCGTCATCGAACCCATCGTTCTACCATTCCTAGACCGGCAAGGGAACTTGCTGTTCCAACAGGACAATGTACGTCCGCATGTATCCCGTGCCACCCAACGTGCTCTAGAAGGTGTAAGTCAACTACCCTGGCCAGCAAGATCTCCGGATCTGTCCCCCATTGAGCATGTTTGGGACTGGATGAAGCGTCGTCTCACGCGGTCTGCACGTCCAGCACGAACGCTGGTCCAACTTGTAACCTCCCCCCTCACTTATCGACCTTAATGACAGTGAAAAATGAAACCGCGTGTACCTAATGGGAATTTTGGAAAAGCAATCGTCACCGAAGTTAATCTATCGGTAAAGAGGGAGGAAAGGGTTACATCTAAATGAAATGATAAATGCAAATGAAACTGGTGGAAATCAATTTTGAAAAGGGGTAAAGTTAATAAAGAAAGTAAATGTGCGGCCGTTACGTTAACAATTAACTAGCGGTAATTAGATATTTGAGATTTGGGGGAAATCACGGTCGCCAGTCCTAAGGACAATTACTATAGTAACTGAAAAAGAAAGGTTATTACACATATAATTAGCACTAGAAGCGTGGCAACTGAAGGTTGACACGTGTAGTGTGAAAACTGAAAGTTTGTCAGAAGTAATAAATTTCGCTACACTCTGACTTAATTTAGCAAAAGAATTAATAAAACCGGAAAATCGAAAATTAATTTAGTGACTGAAGTTAATAGTGAGCTTTCTTTCTGAAGCACATCGAAATCCAGTAAAATACGGTTAGTCTTGGACTACCTCAACAATCATTTCAAAAACAACTTGACTCTACGCAATTTAGAAACAAGATATTTAACTTTGAACTTGAATTAAATGATTCTGAACTATTAACAATAGTAAAATTTAGTACGTACCAAGCTGAGCTGCAGTCACAGGTAAGCTAAAATATGCTAACAAAACTCGCACTCTAAATTTGTGCTCGTGTAACCTAAATATTGTAGCCAGCTACTGAACTTTGAAATTAAAGCAGTGAAATCTAATCATATTATTTTAATGCTGGCGTTTGAATTTCAACGACACTCGGGTTCATTTCGGAAAAGGAAGGGACCCTGCTTGGCAATGCAATTGGGACAATGAGCAACAAAGGTTCATGCTAAGTTGCTGTAATTTTGCGAGGCAAATGGAACAATTTGAAAAGCTGAGGTCTGCCATACAGTTCTGAAACTTTACGTGCTTTTAGTCTTCCTTGTTGGTTGATTGAAGGTTTGAAGCCGTCGATCGAGGAGGTGGCGACAGTCACTCATTGTCGGCCGTCGCTGTTGCAGAAGCTGGATGTTGGCGCGCCTTCTTCTCGACACGGTCACCAGGCGAAACGGGCTCTTGATGTGCGCCAGCTAATGCTTCCCGTCCGCGACACCATGTGAGAAACTATCATCGCGAGTCGAGCGCAATTACTTGCTGCCAAACCCCGAAAGCGCGGCAACTCGCGGGAGCGTCACACGACACCTGCTCCACTCGCTACTCCCGCCAGACTCTCACTGCTCTGCCCGCGCTCCACGCGGCAGAGTTAACACTACCAAAGATCCTACACACTTTGATTCTTCACACGACCCATCGATGTAATCGTTCGATAGCAGTTTTCCCTAGGCAAGACCCAGCGTAAAAATACAAATAATATTTACGAAACAAACCAATTATACATCGACATGAGTGCATAAATATATATATACAAACAGTAAAACAATTACAATATATAAAGAGACAGAAATGTCATATCTTGAGGTAACAAAACAAGGAAAAAAAATAATAGTACAATAGATGGAAATAGGAGTATATGCATTTCCGGCGTTACACGTGCCCCACATTGTCTGAGGATGTTCGTGTAACGTAAACAGACTCAGAAAATGTCCCAAAAAAGAAACAGCGGAAATGCATATGCTCAAAACATCAACAAAATTTAGCATTCGTCTAATTAATCATAAATCAATTTTTAGACCATAATAATTGAGTGGGGACACTCCTAATCTTATTCCACTCTGTCATCTTGCACAAAATAAAACAGGTTGACAACATATTAAAATTCATAGAAGATATAGAAAATGGTTTAGCTATTCCAAAATCATTAAAATTCGTAACACTATGAGAAATGGAATACTATTTGCAAAATTAATCAGAGTACATGGTCATAAAAACAGGTAGATCAAAATACGCAAATTAATAATTAATTACATAGAATACACATTTTTACATAACCTTTTCATAATTAATATCTCGTCATGAGATTCCACTTGACGCTAAACAAGAAAATAATATTCAGTAGATCGAAAAAAACATAAATATTGACAGCAGAATTCTTTCACATCAGCTGTCCGGGAAGAAAAACTATTCCGCCTTTCGTACTCGCAAGTACAAAGAATGCCGACAGCGGCACAAGAGCCGACAGCGGCACAAGAGCCAACAGCGGCACAAGAGCCGACAGCGGCTCGCCTCGCCAGTATTGTTGCGCCCGCGTGTGCGGCACGCTTGATCTCACTCGCCCTTGTGACGGCGTTTCCAGAACGTCCGTTTCACTGAATTCTTTCGGAAAAACTCACTCCCGAGTAATCTCAAGGAGTCCATAAACACTATCACAGTGGATAACTCAAGACTGTCCATCATCACACATGTACAAGCCTGAAACTTAAAACAGCGTCTAAGTACATCGGCAATGACTAGTAAAACACATATTCATGAAATCTTACAGCTAGTTACAAAATCATATTTACATTGCTTAATCTACTGTGACTCAGCTGAAAACTTAAACTAGCAGCTTGGATTTTTCAGTTGATTAGATCATGATTAAATTGATTAAAATTAAATTGATTAATCAAAATTAATTACTTATTAATTACAACTTCTTTAATGACCTTGGTCAGTCAAAAGCATGGCAATCTAGCAAACCTTAAATCTTACACTCTATATTTACATATTGTACAAATTACCCATTGTGTGGTATTAATCGATCCTAGGTTGGTACAATTTCAAATCTACTATATTTCGAATACCTAATAGCTTTCCAGAGCTTGGATACTCTAAGCAATAAGCATTTGTGTGAGGTATACCAATGACTTTATATGGTCCATTATAAACAAACTTAAATTTAGAGATTTCATTGTCTATCTCGCTCGATTTCTCATGAGCTTTTACAAGTACTAAGTCTCCGATCGCAAACTTAGCAAAACGCGCTTTAGCGTCATGACGACGTATGCGAGCATCGGCTTTAAGCTTCATTACTTCTCGCAAACGATCTTTTTTCACACCAATACTAATGTCAATCTGTGGGGGGAATTTGATTATCTCTTCCACTAAACTTTTACTTCTGTCATCCAACAGGATTTCCTCTGGAGAAAATCCCGTAGATTCATGTTTCAAGGTGTTCATAATTCTCTCAAATACTGCTACATATTTGCCCCATGCCCTATGGTTGTGATGGCAATAGGTACGGCACAGTCGGCCTAGCTCGCGCATATACCTCTCAGCGGGATTCCCAGCCGGACAATAAGCTGAAATATGGATCACCTCGACCCCATTACTTTCCATGCCTTCATTCCACAACTTAGAAGTAAATTGTGCCCCATTGTCTGATAGAATCGCCTTGGGCTTACCAATATGAACAAAATAATCGTTCACAAGCTTGCTATAGACCGCTTTGGCTGTAGCTTTCCTAATCGGGTATAGCTTGATGAACTTGGAAAAAGCTTCTAGCACTACTAAAATGTAGGCAAAGTTTCCTGATGACTTGGGCAAAGGTCCGTACAAGTCCACGCACAGTAATTCAAAGGTGTCGTTAGGCCTTATACTTTGCATGGGACCACGACTCGTACAGTTGGTAACCTTCACCTTCTGACATAAATCGCAAGTTTTCACTCTGTCAGTAACTCGTTTTAACATGTTGTTGAAATGAACTACTTCACTCAGCTTTTCCGTACATTTCTTTGGTCCACAGTGACCATACGCCAAATGGTAGTAGTCTATTATTTCCGTGACGTATTTGCTGGGCCAGCATACCCGCCAAATATTACTATCTTCACCCTTACGTATGTACAAGATATGATCGTATATCTTGTAATACTTCCTTAATTTCTCTTCTTCTGGACTCTTTTCATCATATCGGGTTTTCACCATATTTAAACAACCATCCTCGTTCTGATGACGACGTAGATTCTTACAAATGTTCATTATTAATTTACGTCCCTCAACTTCTTTAAAATAGTACAATTTGACCACTCCATCTGCCTCATCTTTCAATAGACCTTGATTAGACTCGGGCAACCGCGACAGCGCATCCGCTACGCAATTGTCGGTCCCTTTTACGTAACAGATGTCATAGTTAAATTTCTGTAAATACAACGACCACCTAGTCAGTCTTTCGTGAAGTAGTTTACAATCCTTCAGATAAGTGAGCGCCTTATGGTCCGTATGAATAATCACCTTACGGCCCCATAGGTAACCCTTGAACTTCTTGAATCCCCACACGATAGCGAGACACTCTTTCTCAGAAATCGTGTAGTTTCGCTCACTTTTTGATAAAGTTCGACTCGCGAACGCTATCGTCCGGTGTTCCTTATCCTCTCCTTTACCAACTTCTTGGAACAGTTCTATCCCCACCCCATAATTCGACGAATCCGTTCCCAGATGGAAGGGTAGCGATAAATCAGGATGAAATAGTATGTTAGATCTTAACAACTCGTCTTTTAATCTCTCGAAAGCGGTCTGACACCCGTCGGTCCACACAAACGGAACATTTTTGCGTAAGAGGTTATTCAAATTTTCATCATTAAACACTTGTCCTTTTACAAATTTACGGTAAAATCCTGTGAGCCCTAGAAAACTTTTTAACTGTTTCCTAGACTTGGGTGGAGGACAATTCCTTATTGCCTCTAGTTTCTCTGGGTCTTTCGTAATACCAGCAGTGGTAATTACATGCCCTAAAAATTTCAGTTCCTGCTTCACAAATTCGCATTTCTTTAGCTTTAGAGTCATTCCGCCACGGCGCAATGCTCTAAAAACTTCATCTAACAGGTCACAATGGTCATGCCAAGTGGCATTGGCCAACAATAGGTCGTCAACATATACAGTTAATCTTGAACTCAAAGCCGGTCCTAGCACTTTATCTAGGGCCCTGATGAATACGGACACAGATATATTAAGTCCAAACGGCAGTACTCTATACTGATAACACCTGCCCGCAAACAAGAAGGCGGTGTATGGCCTAGATTCTTCTTCGAGTTCTATTTGCCAGTAACTAGCCGTCAGATCGAGGCTAGTCATGAACTTAACGTCATGAAAACGTTGCAAAATCTCCTCCATACTCTCTGGTCTGTCTGTTTCACGTTGAACGACCCTATTCAACGTGCGTGCGTCAATCACAATACGCACACTACCATCCCGTTTTGCTACAATGACCAAACCGTTATTGTATGGACTTGTACTTCTTTCAATCACTCCCCATTCGATCATCTTATCTATCTCCCGTTGCACTGCTTCCTTTTTGGACAGCGGTGTAGCATACGGTCTCACGAAGAATGGTTCGTGCGGAATTACATGCAACTTGCATTTATATCCTTCCACAAGACCCGGTTTGTCTGTAAACACACTTTTATTCCTCATCATCACTTCATACAGGCCTCGTCTTTGTTCGTGTGTTACGTTTGACACACCGTCTACAATACTTTCCAATTCAGTTTCTACACTATTGTCAATGCCGAGATTCCTCACATTACAGTAGTTCAAATTCATACCTACATCAATACAATTCGGCCAGTTAACAATGTGTATAGGCTGGTATTGCCTATGCACACCGTCTCCTGCCTCGTCAAAGCTAACTACTATCGTTTTATCTAGTGACATACATGTCAAAGTTTTGCTTTCGCAGTTAATCACTGCACGGTACTTTAATAGCCAATCTAACCCGATAATTACTTCCGTAGTTAAGTCTGGCACGACGACAAACTCTTGCTCAAATCGTGCCCCACATATCTCGAAGTTGACAAAAATCTGTTTTGTGACCGGTTTACTGGCCTTCCCAGTAGCACCGATAATTTTCACTCCTGTTACTGGCATAACTACGATGCCGGGTCTGTCTTTCAGTAACTCAAATATTTTCCCAGATACAGCACTCAATTCTGCACCGGTGTCAATCAACACGTTTAGTTGTAGGTCGTGCATATTAACAGACACTACTATCTGTCTACACTTGTCCTCGACTGTTTCTTTATTTTCCCACAGTAAATACTCGTCTATATCCAGGTCATTCCAGAAAAAACCATCCGGCTTTGATCCTAAATCCGGTTTATCTGGCGGCTTTTTCAGCCTCTGTTCACTTACAGTTTTAATTTCAACACGTCTGTCCTGAGGCTTAGTCTGTAGCTTCGCCTCCAATACCGAAACCTTTTCCTGTAACTCGTCAACTAGTGAGTGCTGCCTTGCTATCACTTCACTAATTGTCACCTTCGTTGATTCCTCTTTGGTCAGATTGATCTCATCTGCCAATCTACCTGGAAGAATGTGCCCAGTAGCATCTGAAATTACTTCCTCTGGATCTGCGCAACCCACACTGCTACCGTCTGACCGTATAACGTCAGCTCTAACCTCATACACGCTGAAATCTATGTGCTTTTCTACCAATTGTGTCCGGCTATCACTAAAATTTTCGTAATCTTTCCCCTTAATACTCTCGCAATGTTTAAACTGGAGGTTTGCGTCGGATGGGTCGGCTACTTCTACCACTATAACTTTCGGTAAAGTCTGCCGGTTAGGGCCAGAACTTTCCGTTACTCCTTCAACATCTAACTCCTGCGGGACGAAACACGACGAATCTTGCTCGTGCTCCCCATTAACATCAACTATTTCTGGTAAAGTCTGCCGGTTAGGGCCAGAACTTTCAATCACTTCACAAATACTATCTTCCTGTGGGACGAGACGCGGCAAATACTGCACGCGCTCCCCATAAACACTTCTCCCATACAGACCCCTATAATCTCTTAGTTCGTCGTATAAGCGACCGAACTGCCTTAACCAGACCTCATCCCTCTCTGCATCCCCTCGCTCGATGACGGACGTTTTATCCGACATCTGATCTTCTCTCAACAATTGCGAATCATTCTTAAACTCAATCTCCAGTTCCGCTGTGGGTATTACAGCTGGCACCTTATAATCGATTTCCGGAACACTACTTAAATTGTTCTCACTGACAGTGAATGTACCTTCTACTGCCGTGTATACAGCTGATCTACTACTTGTGGGCGCACTGCTTTCTCTTAACACTGGCACACTCACCCGCCGTTGATTATTCCACACGGAATTTTCATACCGACGACACCTGGGTTTTCTCCTGCTATTGGGCCGCCAAAATTTCTCCACGCCCGGTCGGCCCCTCACCGGCGCGGCTAATGGTTTCCCTGTCTCGTCCCAGCAGATACGGTCCCCGGATGCTGCTGAGGCGGCTGATCACACCCTCTGGCGTTATTACTATTCTGTGAAGCCCGTATCACGTTAGTATGATACTGGTTTCCGTCATTCCTGTTATTATTTGCATTGTACCGATTGTTATTACGGTCCGAACCATTATTGTTATTGCTGCGGTATGCATTATTCCCATGGTTATCGTTGTTATGGTTGGGGTGGTACCCGTTGTTGTTACCACGGCCTCTACCACTGTCGCGATTATTGCGCCAATTGTCCTCGTCCTCAACTCTTTCCAGGAAATCACTGATTGTCCTGTAATTGCTTCCTACGTAGCGTTTTGTATCATCTGGAAGCTTCTTGTAGAGTTCCCAGACTATTTCGGATTCCGTGCGGCGATCACGCAAATATTCCAACTTGCGGATCCAGCCCTCACAAAACTCCCTCATCGAACCGCGCGAATTCGCATCGAAAGGCCTCGATACGACAAATTCGCGCCAGACACTTTGCTGTTTTTGCTCCGACCAGTATTCAGCCAGGAACAAATTTTTAAACTCGTCAAAAGTCAGGTTCGTAATGTTGAGGTTTAAGCCCCAACGCTTGGCATCACCAGCCAGCACATCAATAACCGCATTGATTTTTCTCTCATCAGTCCATGATCTGGGTAAAACTCTTTCACAATTTTTAATGAAATCCGTCGGGTGTATACCGCCTTTTTTCAAGGGGTCGAACCGCTCCTCTTTCGTCAACAACTCCGAACTATGTGCACAGATTGGCACATAGCTCTGTTTTTCGTCAAGTTTCCTTTCTAATTCCGACACCCTCGTAATCACTTGGCAAGTGGTTGTCGCAAGCGTTTCCACTTCCCTCTTTTTCTCTTCGCAGGTATTAGCCTGCTTCGTCACTTTGGTATCTACTTCGGATACTAAAGCCTTTAAAGTTTCCACCTTCTTTTGATCCTCTTTTTTCACTAATTGAATTTGTTACGTCACCTTATTCTCGATGATCGGAGCAACTGATTCTCCTACACTTTTCTCGATTCTGCTAATTTCAGAATTAAAACGAGTATTTATGCTCGCAATTTCCGCCTGAACGCCTATCATTTCCTGTTTAAGATTACCGATTTCGGTATTAATTACAACAATATCTTCTTTGATTTTATCAACTTTTGTGTTAACAACTCCAACATTGTTGTTAACAACGTTAATAGCTTTGTTCTGATTGTCTAGCATCCGTTCAAATTTTTCAGACTGAGCTTCTTGCTTGACCGATTGACTCTTGATTTCGTTAATCAAAACGTTCAATAAATCAGTTAAATTCCCGGAAACTACAGGTTTTACTTCCGTAGCGGCTTCCTCTTTAATTGTCCCCCCGTATTCGTCATCAAGGGATTCAGATTTGATTTTCACTTCTGATTCCGAAACATTTTCTAAAGTATGGAATTCCATTTCTGCTCTTTGTTGCGTTTCGCCGGTCGCGTCTTTCATGCTAGCCGCCTGCCCCTGAACAATGGGTACCGCGGTGCGCGTTTCCCACTGTTCGACCGATTGTTCCTTATCCAAGCCTACCAAATTTTGGTAATTGTTGCCTTCACTCATTTTAATAATTTTCAATATAAATGCCAAATCTCAAATCTAATTAGGATTCCTCACACTAATTCTCGCTGACGTATCGACCATTTCGTAACCAGTACTTTGTTACGAGATTTGCACAATGCAAAATTCGTGTCCAGAACAACCTCAAATTTGAAGATTGTCCTGTCACCAGGTCGCCACGTGTAACCTCCCCCCTCACTTATCGACCTTAATGACAGTGAAAAATGAAACCGCGTGTACCTAATGGGAATTTTGGAAAAGCAATCGTCACCGAAGTTAATCTATCGGTAAAGAGGGAGGAAAGGGTTACATCTAAATGAAATGATAAATGCAAATGAAACTGGTGGAAATCAATTTTGAAAAGGGGTAAAGTTAATAAAGAAAGTAAATGTGCGGCCGTTACGTTAACAATTAACTAGCGGTAATTAGATATTTGAGATTTGGGGGAAATCACGGTCGCCAGTCCTAAGGACAATTACTATAGTAACTGAAAAAGAAAGGTTATTACACATATAATTAGCACTAGAAGCGTGGCAACTGAAGGTTGACACGTGTAGTGTGAAAACTGAAAGTTTGTCAGAAGTAATAAATTTCGCTACACTCTGACTTAATTTAGCAAAAGAATTAATAAAACCGGAAAATCGAAAATTAATTTAGTGACTGAAGTTAATAGTGAGCTTTCTTTCTGAAGCACATCGGAATCCAGTAAAATACGGTTAGTCTTGGACTACCTCAACAATCATTTCAAAAGCAACTTGACTCTACGCAATTTAGAAACAAGATATTTAACTTTGAACTTGAATTAAATGATTCTGAACTATTAACAATAGTAAAATTTAGTACGTACCAAGCTGAGCTGCAGTCACAGGTAAGCTAAAATATGCTAACAAAACTCGCACTCTAAATTTGTGCTCGTGTAACCTAAATATTGTAGCCAGCTACTGAACTTTGAAATTAAAGCAGTGAAATCTAATCATATTATTTTAATGCTGGCGTTTGAATTTCAACGACACTCGGGTTCATTTCGGAAAAGGAAGGGACCCTGCTTGGCAATGCAATTGGGACAATGAGCAACAAAGGTTCATGCTAAGTTGCTGTAATTTTGCGAGGCAAATGGAACAATTTGAAAAGCTGAGGTCTGCCATACAGTTCTGAAACTTTACGTGCTTTTAGTCTTCCTTGTTGGTTGATTGAAGGTTTGAAGCCGTCGATCGAGGAGGTGGCGACAGTCACTCATTGTCGGCCGTCGCTGTTGCAGAAGCTGGATGTTGGCGCGCCTTCTTCTCGACACGGTCACCAGGCGAAACGGGCTCTTGATGTGCGCCAGCTAATGCTTCCCGTCCGCGACACCATGTGAGAAACTATCATCGCGAGTCGAGCGCAATTACTTGCTGCCAAACCCCGAAAGCGCGGCAACTCGCGGGAGCGTCACACGACACCTGCTCCACTCGCTACTCCCGCCAGACTCTCACTGCTCTGCCCGCGCTCCACGCGGCAGAGTTAACACTACCAAAGATCCTACACACTTTGATTCTTCACACGACCCATCGATGTAATCGTTCGATAGCAGTTTTCCCTAGGCAAGACCCAGCGTAAAAATACAAATAATATTTACGAAACAAACCAATTATACATCGACATGAGTGCATAAATATATATATACAAACAGTAAAACAATTACAATATATAAAGAGACAGAAATGTCATATCTTGAGGTAACAAAACAAGGAAAAAAAATAATAGTACAATAGATGGAAATAGGAGTATATGCATTTCCGGCGTTACAAACTGAGGCGCCAGGTGGAAATGGCATGGCAGTCCGTTCCACAGGACTACATCCAGCATCTCTACGATCGTCTCCATGGGAGAATAGCAGCCTGCATTGCTGCGAAAGGTGGATATACACTGTACTAGTGCCGACATTGTGCATGCTCTGTTGCCTGTGTCTATGTGCCTGTGGTTCTGTCAGTGTGATCATGTGATGTATCTGACCCCAGGAATGTGTCAATAAAGTTTCCCCTTCCTGGGACAATGAATTCACCGTGTTCTTATTTCAATTTCCAGGAGTGTATAATCGTTGGTATATTTGCAGTAGGCATAACAAGTTTAACTACTAACAAAGTTCAGTTTAAGAACAGCTTAAAGGTTTTACTGATGGACAGCTCCTTTTATACCCACATCAGAATAACAAAGTGAATGACTTCTAGCTGATTACAGGGCTGCTACCATAGCTACAGCCAATCAGAGAAGAGGCATAACTACACCTCCTGTTCCGTTCATCATTGTCAAATCTCTCTGCTGCTGCTGGCAGCGTCTACTGTGGCCCGCGGCAGTTGCTCGTGGCCGGTAACGTAAATAGAAAACGTGCAGAAAAGTGTTGTGGGTGCTAAACGGAAAGTTCAGCGACCTGCTCGTCTTTTACGTGGTCAGGCACGTGAGTTTGTCTGCTCAGTGCGCGAGTATTTCGAGAAAGAGAGAGGCAATGCTCAACTCTATTGCCTCTAACAAAGGTTGTCGAGAGATCTGCGGACATTAATGTGATCAAAAGTATCCGGACACCTGGCTGAAAATGACTTACAAGTTCGTGGCGCCCTCTTTCGGTGATGCTGGAATTCAATATGGTGTTGGCTCACCCTTACCCTTGACTACAACTTCCACTCTCGCAGGCATACGTTCAATCAGGTGCTGGTTACACATTCTTCACGGAGTGCTGCACTGAGGGCAGGTATCGACGTCGGTCGGTGCGGCCTGACACGAAGTCGGTGTTCCATAACATCCCAAAGGTGTTCTAGAGGATTCAGGTCAGTACTCTCTGCAGGTCAGTCCATTACAGGGATATTATTATCAAATGGTTCAAATGGCTCTGAGCACTATGGGACTTAACTTCTAAGGTCATCAGTCCCCTAGAACTTAGAAGTACTTAAACCTAACTAACCTAAGGACATCACACACATCCATGCCCGAGGCAGGATTCGAACCTGCGACCGTAGCGGTCGCACGGTTCCAAACTGTAGCGCCTAGAACCGCTCCGCCACCCCGGCCGGATATTATTGTCGTGTAACCACTCCGCCTGTGAACAGGTACTCGATCATGTTGAAAGATGCAATCGCCATCCGCAAATTACTCTTCAACAGTGGGAAGCAAGAAAGTGCTTAAAACATCAGTAGGCTTGTGCTGTGATAGTGCCACGCAAAACAACGAGGGGTGCAAGCCCCATCCATTAAACACACCACCACTCCATAACACCACTGCCTCCGGATTTTACCGTTTGGCAATACACACGCTGGCAGATGACGCTCACCGGGCATTCGCCATACCCACACCCTGCCATCGGATAGCTACATTGTGTACCGTGATTCATCATTCCACGCAACGGTTTTCCACTGTTCAATCACCGAGCAAGGTGGCGCAGTGGTTAGACACTGGACTCGCATTCGGGAGGACGACGGTTCAATCCCGCGTCCGGCCATCCTGATTTAGGTTTTCCGTGATTTCCCTAAATCGCTCCAGGCAAATTCCGGGATGGTTCCTTTCAAAGGGCACGGCCAACTTCCTTCCCCGTCCTTCCCTAATCCGATGAGACCGATGACCTCGCTGTCTGGTCTCCTTCCCCAAAAAACAACCAACAACAACAACAATGTTCAATCGTCCAACGTTTACGCTCCTTATACCAAGAGAGGCGTCGTTTGGCTTTTACCGGCGTGATGTGTAGCTTATGAGCAGCCGCTCCACCATGAAACCCGAGTTTTCTCACCTCCCGCCTAAATGTCCTAGTACTTGCAGTGGATCCTGACGAATTTTGCAAGTTCTGTGTGATGGTCTGGATAGATGTCTACCTGTTACACATTACGACCCTCTTCAACTGTCGGCGGTCTTTGTCAGTCAACAGACGGAGTCAACCTGCACGCTTTTGTGCTGCACGAGACCCTTCAAATTTTCACTTCACTATCACATCGGAAAGAGTGGACCAAGAGATGTTTAGAAGTGTGGAAATCTCGCGTACAGACGTATGACATAAGTAACGCCTAATCACCTGACCACGTTCGAAGTCCGTGAGTTCCGCTGAGTGCTCCATTCTGCTCACTCGCGATGTGTAATGACTACTGGGGTCGCTGATATGGAGAACCTAGCAGTAGGTGGCAGCACAATGGGGCTAATATGAAAAACGTTTGTTTTTGGGGGTGTCCAGATACTTTTGATAATATAAATACACACTTTCGAGGTGTTACCGAGTCTGTAATGTCAATACCAGGAAACATGACAGGATGAAGTGGAATCTCCAAACGTGGATTAATTTTTACAATAAATTACAGAAATTAGTGGTAAGCGACACGACTCGCTGTCAGCCCATAAACGCAAGTTGTCATGACCAACTGAACACAGAGACAGCCCCCTTTTTTGTCACAGAGAAATAATAGTAACGTTGCTATGTGCCCAGCTTTCGTTTGATTAGCATGTATGATTTCTCATGATTGAGGTGGAATACAGAACAAAAGAACAAATTTGTTTGTATTATACGAAATTGGTACTTTTTTTGTTTGATGTGTGAACTAAATAGTTCAAATGGCTCTGAGCACTATGGGACTTAACTTCTGAGGTCATCAGTCCCCTAGACCTCAGAACTACTTAAACCTAACTGACCTAAGGACACCACATACATCCATGCCCGAGGCAAAATTCGAATCTGCGACCGTAGCGGTTACGCGGTTCCAGACTGTAGCGCCTAGAACCGCTCGGCAACTCTGGCCGACGTGTGAACTAAGTAATTTCGCTTCGTCAGTACTGATTTACAATAGCAAGATCGTGTCCTCATCTTCTGTACTAACAATAAGTCACGACTAGTCTTATACTCGTGCACGCATCAGAAAGAAAGTACTTGTCTTCGCGTATGAATCAACCGCAGCACCACAGTTCTCAGATTTACCATACTCGCGAAACTACAGCAGGAACTAACAAAGCCTGTTAGCATTGGTGTAACAGTGGCACTTCGATTTGTGAAGTATCCAGCTCACAAAATTAGAGACGTACTCGCTTTGTTTCTGATTTCTAGTGTAACGCCCCCTCCTGTGGCCTTCGTAGGTGCCGCCACAGCCACAGTTTGAGAGCTGAACCACGTCCACCAAACTGACTGCAGTACGTCCTTAAAGACACTTTACAGAGTACCTCCAACTTTACGTTAACTGAACACCAGCTTCAACAGACCGATTTCCCTACACTCACAGACGTCGAGACTCTATCACCTTCTTTTACGCTGCTACCCGTTGACGACTCTTGCAAGAATTAGTGTTAATGGTCACTAAACAGTGCATGTTATTTACCCCACAGTGGAACCTTTGAATGTGAATGTGAGCAAGCCAATGAAGTTAGGCCAGAAGGCAAGCACAGCAACTGCAATCTTTTTCTTTTGTTCTTTTATTTAGTGCATTCGTCGTTAGTTACATAAAGTCTCAGTTACAATTTTGAAAACACTTCATACATTAATCTTAATGTAGCGTATACATCTAGCAACGTGAACATAAAAAGTAATGAGATCACCCTTCAGTATAAAAGATAATCGTCTGCTGCTGGTCGAGGAAGCAAGCTGAATCGACATGGAGTAGAAAACTGTTGAGAGGATAAAGTATCGTTTCGTAAAGAAATGTTTAAAGATAGCCCACACTCCTACCGTCTCCATAAACCTTGTTTTCTGGTTAAAGATGAAAGGAAATTTACATATTGGCGAGTAAAATGTTGGGACGACGCAGAATTATATGTCTGCATCTATATCTACACCCCGTTAGGAAAATTACTGTGTGTGGTGTAGGGTATCAGGCACCGGTACCGGTTTCCACCTTCCCTGGTCATCCACGAATGGTGAGGAGAAAGAACGATTGTTGGTAAGTCTTCCTGTCGGCTTAACTATTTAACTTTGCCTTCATGATCTTTTCGCGAAACGAATGTAGGAGGATGCAAAATGTTTTCTGACCATTCGACGAACATGAATTCTGGGAATTTTAACAGCAACACCCCCTCAATGCACAGCACTCCTGTGTGAAGACAGCTACTGGAGCTGCAGCTTTGTGATGCATTCGCGCTTGCATGACTGAGGTATCGATGGAACGAGGGTTTTGTAAACCGTTTCGTATCTGCGTGGACTACACGTTCTCAGCATTTTTCCAAGGAAATTAGTAAGTACACAAATGGCCATTAAAATTGCTACACCGCGAAGACGCGAAATTTAACCGACAGGAAGAAGATGCTGTGATATGCAAATGATTAGCTTTTCAGAGCATTCACACAAGGTTGGCGCCGGTGGCGACACCTACAACGTGCTGACATCAGGAAACATTCCAACCGATTTCTCATACATAAACAGCAGTTGACTGGCGTTGCCTGGTGAAACCTTGTTGTGATGCCTCGTGTAAGGAGGAAAAATGCGTACCATCACGTTTCCGACTTTCATAAACATCGGATTGTAGCCTATCGCGATTGCGGTTTATCGTATCGCGACATTGCTGCTCGCGTTGGTCAAGATCCTATGACTGTTAGCAGAATATGGAGTCGGTGGGTTCAGGAGGGTAATACGGAACGCCGTGCTGGATCCCAACGGCCTCGTATCACTAGCAGTCGAGATGACAGGCATCTTATCCGCATGGCTGTAACGGATCGTGCAGCCACGTGTCGATCCTTGAGTCAACAGATGGGGACGTTTGCAAGACAACAACCATCTGCACGAAGAGTTCGACGACGTTTGCAGCAGCATGGACCATCAGTTCGGAGACCATGGCTGCGGTTACCCTTGACGTTGCATCACAGACAGGAGCGCCTGCGATGGTGTTCTCACTTACGAACCTGGGTGCACGAATGACAAAACGTCATTTTTTCGGATGAATCCAGGTTCTTTTTACAGCATCATGATGGTCGCATCCGTGTTTCGCGACATCGCGGTGAACGCATATTGGAAGCGTGTATTCGTCATCGTCATACTGGCGTATCACCCGGCGTGATGGTATGGGGTGTCATTGGTTACACGTCTCGGTCACCTCTTGTTCGCACTGACGGCACTTTGAACAGTGGACGTTACATTTCAGATGTGTTACGACCCGTGGCTCTACATTTCATTCGATCCCTGCGAAACCTTACATTTCAGCAGGATAATGCACGACCACATGTTGCAGGTCCTGTTCGGGGCTTTCTGGGCACAGAAAATGTTCGACTGCTGCCCCGGCCAGCACATTCTCCATATCTCTCACCAATTGAAAATGTCTGGTCAATGGTGGCCGAGCAACTGGCTCGTCACAATACGCCAGTCACTACTCTTGATGAACTGTGGTATCGTGTTGAAGCTGAATGGGCTGCTGTACCTACCTGTACACGCCATCCAAGCTCTGTTTGACTCAATGCCCAGCCAGAGGTGTTTTTTCTGGGTACTGATTTCTCAGGATCTATGCACCCAAATTGTGTGAAAATGTAATCACATGTCAGTTCTAGTATAGTATATTTGTCCAATGAATCCCCGTTTATCATCTGCATTTGTTCTTGGTGTAGCAATTTTAATGGACAGTAGTCTAAATTGGCAGGTTATATTTTGTATAATGTTTTCATGTAATTCCGTATTTTGAAGAAGGTTGGCCCTAACGCTTTTGTTACTTAACTTGTCAAAAGTTAGCTGACTGAAGTTGTATGGCTACACTATTAACGACTTCAACTGCGGCAGTATGGAGCACTTAGTCGTGCGTTGAGGAACCTAGATTAATCTCTCCTTACCGAAAATGCCACCCCATCGCAGTAGCTTTGATCGTGGGTTCGTGAGGCTGGAGTTTTCTTCTTCCAAGAATTGTGAAAATTCTTGTTACTCTCGTCACTTTCGACTCGTAAGTCTGGGTGTAGGTAAGAGGGGAAGAGAGGATGCTGTCGGAGATGTCGGGCTGCAGCCGAACAGCCGTTCACTGAGAAGGTGAAGGCCGGGCCTGCGTGCACGGCTATTTGAAAGGGCGCGCGGCAGAGCTTCTGCACGGCCAAACAGGTGTCTGCCGCCCACCGCCGGCTGAATCACTCCATACCTCTCTTTCAATCCGCTGAGTTTCCTACGTATGTTTCACAAAGATGAACCTCTCTCTCCCTCTCTCTCTGCTCGCACACACATACACACACACACACACACACACACACACACACACACACACAATTCAAATAAGCTCTCCCCCAGCAGACGCACCATAAAAAGAAAACACCAAACAGTCAGAATTACCGCCACACTAGACAAAAACAAAACGATAAAAACATAAGCATCTCTTGATGAGTATGACAAAGTCTCTACCAAATCTTTTGAGTGTGAAAATACATTCGGTGTAAAACGGGGAAAAACTGTTTAAATAATAACAGCCTAAAGAAAGAAAATAGACAAAAACTGAACAACAGGGCGAGAAACATGATTACATCTACATTTACATCAATATTCCGAACACCATCTGATGGTGTGTGGCGGAGGCTACTTCCAGTAGGACTATCGGATTCACCCTTCCCTGTTCCACTCGCGAATGGAGCGTGGGAGAAATGACTTTCGTTCAACCTCTATTTCAGCTCTAACTTCTCGTATTTTCTCGCTGTGGTAATTTTGCGAGACGTATGTTGGAGGAAGAAATATGTTGTCCGACTCTTCCCGGAATTTATTGTTTCGGAATTTCAATAGTAAATCTATCCGTAACGCACAACGCCTGCCTCGTGTGGCCTGCGACTGGAATTTGTTGAGTACTTCTCGGGCCAGCTAAACGATCCCGTGACTCTTGTGTACCTCTTCTATTAGTTATAGCAGATGAAGTAGCAGAGGGTTCATCGAACGACCTTCACAATTCTCTATTATTCCAATCTCGTATAGCGCGAGGAAAGAACGAACACCTCTACCTTTCCGTACAAGGTCTGATTTCCCTCATTTTGTCATGGTGATCGTTTCTCCCTGTTTAGCTCTGCGTCAACAAAATATTTTCGCATTCGGAGGAGAAAGTTGATGATTGGAATTTCGTGAGAAGATTCCTCCGCAACGAAAATCGCCTTTGTTTTAATGATGTCCACCCCATAACGTGTATCATTTCAGTGACACTCCCTCCCCTCTAATACAAAACGTGCTGTCTTTCTTTGAACTTTTTCGATGTACTCTGTCAATCCTATCTGGTAAAGATCCCACACCGCCCAGCAGTATTCTAAAAGAGGACGGACAAGCGTTGTATAGGCGGTCTCCTTATTAGATATGTTACATTTCCTAAGTGTCCTGCCAATAAAACGCAGTCTTTGGTTATCCTTCCCCATAACATTTCCTATGTGTTCCTTCCAATTTAAGATGTTTGTGATTGTAATTTCTAGGTATTTAGTTGAATTTACGGCCTTTATATTTAACTGATTTATCGTGTAACCGAAGTTTAACGTATTCCTTTTAGGACACATTTGTTAACCAGATACTTCTGACCACTTTGAAGATGAAATATTGTCAAGCCATAAAAGACATTAAAGCAAGCCGACCTGTGCAAATCCACTTCCTTAACGAATGTAGCTTCAGGTGAGTAATCAAATCAAAATTAAAAATTCACATTTTGTAGTTTTTTGGTCTAACCAGGAAAACAATAAAGCAAGCTAATCATCTCCTCAAAAGCTGGCTTGAACGTCACAGTGGAGCACAACTGAGAAAAGAAAATGGATGTACAGTCACGGAGTAACATTCCGGTGACGAAACGGTCAATAGAAGTGGAGCATAAGCCGGGAGTGAATGAGAATGTAAGTCGAAATAGCTCGAATGCTTTTCAGATTTAAATTTCAGTAATCTCCTGAGTCAATTAGGAAAACCACGAAAACCCCAACCTATATACCTAGAGGGGATTTGAACCTTGCTCTTCTCGTATACAGATTCAATGCCTAATTCGGTGCACCCCACGTCCGGTGTTCTATTGAAATTTGTGTGTTTTTCCTATCCTCAAAACCATCTTGCATGCCCGTTTATGAGAAGGACCTTCAGGTTCACGTAACACGAAAACCATGGTGCAGACAGCAACTAGAGATTTTCACATATTCAGATCGCTGGCACTGTTCAAAACAGTTTAAACGACCAGAAAGAAAATCATACGAACCATCGATCTGAGCCTTTGGCTTTTCAGCCTTACACAAACCCGTATAGTGAAATAACTGGATAAGGAACGAAGAAACAGGAGGAGAAATAATGGAAGAGGAAAAAAGGAAGTTAGAGTTTAGTGTCTTTTTTCCACCGTCAGCTCATTCTAGAGGAGAATACCTCAGTTGGAAAAAAAGTAGATAGGAAAAGGAACAGGGAGAATCAGACTACTGAGTTAACCAAATTAGAGTAACCGCGAAAATGTCGGTCTGAGCGTCGGGTGTATAACTGAAAACTGTTCTTCCAAAATAGGTTCCCATTATCTCAACTGCTCCATCATCCCACTCGAAGGATAAGAAGGATGATTTTTTATGTACATGGAAGTATAAGAGGAGTTAAAACTACGAAGATGAATACCATGTAATCCTGAAGTTGGCAAGCACTTATTCTGAAGCATTTGTTAATAGTGCAATGCTATTGCCACGCATATGTTCAACTGCTCATGGTTTTCTTGCTTTTTAGTGACGATAAAACTTAATCGGGCGTACCCTTGCGAAAGGAATCGCGGTAAATTTGATTACGCATGCCTGTGAAACTGAAGAAATTCGGAAGTGCAGGTGGTGAAACGTATACTTCCGTGTCTGTCTTTCCCCATCCTCTCAAAATGTTTAGAGACCACTTAGTGAAGGAAGGCTCCTTAGACTGCACATTTTTCTTAATTAAATAACACAGTTATAACACTGACAGTCGGCATTCATTCTATTATGGATCTATATTTATATATGCATGAAACGAGGCACCTTACTACTGTTGTTAAAAACAGAGTTTTCCTATATTGTGTGAAATTTGTTTAGCGTAGACCACTGTGTGCACTGCGCATCTTTAGCCAACGATAACTTGTCTACGTCCTAATAAGTTTGCGACTTTAATACCCTGTGCAAAGCAACACTGCTTTTTTTAGTGATAGCACTCGATTTAAGGCATAAACCGCGTACCGGCCACATAACAGTATCTTGTTCACGAAGATAAAACTTTTTCTTTCACTATTGCTCTACAGTCAACATATCTCCTGCCAGTTCAGTGTTAGACAACAGCTGTTGACGTATCAAAATTATCCATGACTGCTTCCCGTTATAGGGTAAACTTGTGCCTCTACTTACCACACTTAACGTGTTACAGCTACTCTCAAGGCCGTGCTCGAAACATAGAGAAAAAGTCACCTGATGAGTAATGAACGGTACATATTGCTACACGCCAATGGCAGGAGACGAGTATGCCGAAAATCGCAACCCAGATTGGGATTTAACTCTTAATCAAATGAGACATTGTATTCCGCATGATTACAGGTTGCTGCTCAGGCAGGATATGCAGATGTTCTCACATGATGCGTATTTACATGTGGCGCACGATACGTCTGCAATCGTCTCTCACCGGCGAACAGTATACGAATCTGTCGTCAAATACGGGCCATCGTTCGTTCTTTGTGTGGGAATTATTTGAAGAATTGATCTTCTGGCAGTAACGCCTGGGGGTATTGGCGACATGCTGATCACATGAGCACTGCTCCCCGTATTACCTTGTAGGCTAGGCAGCTGTTGGCCAGTCGGAACAGACTTAAGGCCTAATCCAAAATTGGTAATTACGTTCAATTAGAAGAACAGTCCTCGGCTAAGGGGAACATGTGTCTCCACAATTCTTCGCCCTATTTCCTTTACTTACAATCTTTTCCAAGAGGCAATCTGTCCTTATTCCTATCGAGCAGGTCTGGGACGTCACTGAGCTCCGACCAGTCTGTTCAATTTGTGAGAACCGGTTGAGTAGTCGTGGATCAGAAACGCTTCCTACATCTTTCAGCATCTTGTGAAGTCCCTCGCCGCGATGTGCCGCCGGCGTCATCAGCGCTAAAAGTGAGTGCTACATGTAAGTAGGGAGGTGTCTTTTATATATACTACTGGCAATTAAAATTGCTACACCACGAAGATGACGTGCTACAAACGCGAAATTTAACCGACAAGATGAAGATGCTGTGATATGCAACTGATTAGCTTTTCACGGCATTCACACAAGGTTGGCGCCGGTGGTGACACCTACAACGTGCTGATAACAGGAAACATTCCAACCGATTTCTCGTACACAAACAGCAGCTGACCGGCGTTGCCAGGTGATACGTCGTTGTGATGCATCGTGCAAGGGGAATGAATGCGCACCATCACGTTTCCGACTTTGATAAAGGTCGGATTGTAGCCTATCGCGATTACGGTTTATCGTCTCGCGACATTGCTGCTCGCGTTGGTCGCGATCCAATGACTGTTAGTAGAATATGGAGTCGGTGGCTTCAGGAGGGTAATACGTCACGCCGTGCTGGATCCCAACGGCCTCGTATCACTAGCAGTCGAAATGACAGGCATCTTATCCGCATGCCTGTAACAGATCGTGCGGCCACGTCTCGATCCCTGAGTCAACACATGGGGACGTTTGTAAGACAACAACCATCTGCACGAACAGTTTGACGACGTTTGCAGCAGCATGGACTATCAGCTCGGAGATCATGGCTGCAGTTACCCTTGACGCTGCATCACAGACAGGAGCGCCTGCGATGGTGTACTCAACGACGAACCTGGTTGTACGAATGGCAAAACGTCATTTTTTCGGATGAATCCAGGTTCTGTTTACAGCATCATGATGGTCTCATCCGTGTTTGGCAACATCGCAGTGAACGCACATTGGAAGCGTGTATCCGTCATCGCCATACTGGCGTATCACCCGGCGTGATGGTATGGGGTGCCATTGGTTACACGTCTCGGTCACCTCTTGTTCGCATTGACGGCACTTTGAACAGTGGACGTTACATTTCAGATGTGTTACGACCCGTAGCTCTACATTTCATTCGATCCCTGCGAAACCCTACATTTCAGCAGGATAATGCACGACCGCATGTTGCAGGTCCTGTACGGCATTTCTGGATACAGAAAATGTTCAACTGCTGCCCTGGCCAGCACATTCTCCAGATTTCTCACCAACTGAAAACGTCTGGTCAATGTTGACCGAGCACAGGGCTCGTCACAATACGCCAGTCACTACTCTTGATGAACTGTGGTTTCGTGTAGAAGCTGCATGGGCAGCTGTACCTCTACACGCCATCCAAGCTCTGTTTGACTCAATGCCCAGGCGTATCAAGCCCGTTATTACGGTCAGAGGTGGTTGTTCCGGGTACTGATTTCTCTGGATCTATGCACCCAAATTGCGTGAAAATGTAATCACATGTTAGTTCTAGTGCAATGTATTTGTCTAATGAATAACCGTTTATCATCTGCATTTCTTCTTGGTGTAGCAATTTTAATGGCCAGTAGTGTAATTGCTCACGAGCGTATGTGAATATCTATGACAGAGTTTCAGTGAAACCTAGCATGTAAATTATTGTTCCATTAGTAAGAGACACGTAGGTTCTGAGTAACCCATTACGAAGTCTAAAGCGCTGCTAAAATAGCAGAATGTGTCAAAACGTAACTCGGTACTGAGCTAAGAAGATATGAGACCAGAGAGTATTTTTATATATGTATCGTACGTAACAGAGACCAGTAGTGAAGCTTGATCCGAATTTAAGTTTTAATAGTGTGCTTTTATGTTTCAATAGTTACGACGTTACGAGAAGTAGTCTTTCTATAAATAAAGTCGTTAGTTGAATACGTGCTGATAGAGGTATTTTACATAGTGGTAGGCTGGTGCGACGTCAGTCAGTGGATGCAGGATGGCCTGAATAGAGCAACAAGCATGAGTGTCCTGTAGTTGGAGACCGCGAGCGCAGTACGTGTTGTATGCTGTTGTAGTAATTTCTGTTAACAAACGAGTTCAGAGACTGCAAAGGACTTGGAAGAGCAGCTGAACGGAATGGACATTGTCTTGAAAGGAGGGTATAAGATGAACATCAACAAAAGCAAAACGAGGATAATGGAATGTAGTCGAATTAAGTAGGGTGATGCTGAGGGAATTAGATTAGGAAATGACGCACTTAAGGTAGTAAAGGAGTTTTGCTATTTGGGGAGCAAAATAACTGATGATGGTCGAAGTAGAGAGGACATAAAATGTAGACTGGCAATGGCTTAGGAAAGCGTTTCTGAAGAAGAGAAATTTGTTAACATCGAGTATAGATTTAAGTGTCAGGAAGTCGTTTCTGAAAGTATTTGTATGGAGTGTAGCCATGTATGGAAGTGAAACATGGACGATAAATAGTTTAGACAAGAAGAGAATAGAAGCTTTCAAAATGTGGTGCTACAGAAGAATGCTGAAGATTAGGTGGGCAGTTCACGTAACTAATGAGGGGGTATTGGATAGAATTAGGGAGAAGACGAGTTTGTGGTACAACTTGACTAGAAGAAGGGATCGGTTGGTAGGACATAATCTGAGGCATCAAGGGATCACCAATTTAGTACTGTAGGGCAGCGTGGAGGCTAAAAATCGTAGAGGGAGACTAAGAGATGAGTAGACTAAGCAGATTCGGAAGGATGTAGGTTGCAGTAGGCACTGGGAGATGAAGAAGCTTGCACAGGATAGGGTAGCATGGAGAGCTGCATCAAACCAGTCTCAGCACTGAAGACCACAACAACAAGACTCATCTATTTGGAAAGATTTAACAATTGTTTTTAAAAATTTGATTTAACACCATGTAGTGCAGGGACATTCAAATTTTTCGACTGCGAATTATTAACATTTTGCAACCGTTGTAGTCCATTTGTGGCCCTGGTAAGGCGGTCTTAGCACTCATTTTATGCTGTGGGCGCTCACTTATTACATGGACAAAGGGGAAAATTAGGGTTCAGTTTTCCGTGTAAGGAACGTAGTGCTGCATCGAAATAGATTAAGACAGTCTACGAAATCGGTCATGACGTTTTGAAAGAAAAATACCTGCATTCATCTGAAGGGGTTCAGGGAAATCGTGGAGAATATAACTCACGATAATACTATGTAGATTTGAATTCTTCGTCTCCTAAATAAGATTTCAGTTTCTTGAATGCTGTACCACCCCGCCTTCAGATGATTGGCGTGTTAACCAGCGAATTAGTTTCAGTTAGATCGCGTCTCGAATGGTAGACGAGCTTCATATAACTCTCCTTCTGCGTCCAAGGACGGACATCAGAAACAGAAGTAATTACCAGAAAAAGCAAGATAAGCCCTTTTTCTGAGCAGAGGTCTGAAAAAGCAAGACGAGTTAGAACAAGCAGTACAAAATGGATCCCAAGCCAGATTAAATCGACAACAACGTTTTTGCTTGCATCGGTGCCTGTAGAAGTGAATGCTGAATTTTATGAGCTGGTGAAGTAACATTTACGCAGCAGACTCCAACGTTTTCGTGCATATGTTGTAGTTTTAAAAGCTGCACTGCAATCGAGCTCTTGTGTGAGCAGCATCCCGTCTGGAAATTGCAATGTGTGAGGCGAAGCGGTAATCGATTTTAGCGATAGTCAAGTCAGCACGAAACCCGTAATACACAACCGCTAAGACGCAGCTGTTTAAGCTGATAGCATCTTTGCTTTTAAATTCCAAAAATTCTCAGCCGACAGGGTCGACTATGTGATTTGGCATTAAATTGAAAATTCGCGTACGAATGTTCGGGTCTTCTCGACTACCTCAGCTGCTTTTTGTTGCATGAGGACAGATATGAATCAATCATTAATAACAGAATAGCCATCCACTCACGTACTCGATTACACAGCTGGCATTTCACTACGGGAACGCTACTGTCCTTTTGTTTTCAAGCTCGTTCGGCCTTGTTCTCTGTAACCATACTAAGGTAAGTTCAAGTTTCGCCTCGTGCTGTACGAGAATATCGCTGTCGCAGTCCATATTTGTGTGGTACACGGTGGTCTCCGTTTAGTAGTGAACAAGGTAAGAAAATACTTAGAACAGCGTCATGTAGGAGCCATACGCATTGTTGACTGTCGGGTTTCGTAAGATATCCAGCATTGGCTAGTAGGTTAGATAGAGATGGCAGATAGTGTAATTTACTATCATTGTTATTGTATTTCTCCACGTCGTTGTCAGACACTAGTAACACACGAGCTCGATCCGTGATTTGCTGGCCGCATGCCTCCACTAAGTTGCCACCGAATGTTACTTTAAGACGAAACACATCACTTGGCCCGCTGGACTTGAAAACAAAAAAACAAAAAAATGGCTCTGAGCACTATGCGACTTAACTTCTGAGGTCATCAGTCGCCTAGAACTTAGAACTAATTAAACCTAACTAACCTAAGGACATCACACACAACCATGCCCGAGGCAGGATTCGAACCTGCGACCGTAGCGGTCGCTCGGTTCCAGACTGTAGCGCCCAGAACCGCACGGTCACTCCGGCCGGCAGACTTGAAAACAGAGTTAGTTGTTTATTAATGAGTAGATTATTTACCATTATACGGTGTTTTATAGATAACGTTTCATATGGAATGTTATCAATACTTCCAGTCTTTCCCCCTTGAACTATGTTTGTCATGTAGATAAGAAAAATTTCGCCGTTTGTTACTGAACGTTTATTTTGCTTCAAAGCAAACATATTTTGTCTATTCATACTAAGCATTATCAGTTGTTTATAATATAAGGAAAATTACTTAATTACACATCTTTGTCAGGAAATTTGCAGTGATTTTGGCAACACCCCACTCCACTATTACCCTCTCCAACTCCAATGATCCCGCAGCCACTCCTACAGCAAGTAAGCAAGACCATGTGTACTATGTTATGCAAAGTGAAATAAAGAAATGTCACCTATTAACTGCTAGTACCTACAGAAGAATCGACTGGTACATCAAAAGAATAGAAAGACGAAAGTAAGTGGTAAACCACTACCATATGTTTGTAAATAGTTAAACACTTGAAGCGTGATACCAAGAACTACTACAGATCTCGTAACAAAATCTGTATAACGCCTAGGGAACGTGTCTGATTCGGGAAAAAAGAAAAAAAATTAGTTGCAAAAGACAGAATTTTTCTGATCTGTAAGATAAACGTAACTGAAGAAGAAACTGAGGAAGACTGGCTAAAAATAGTAACAGTTTTGTGCCTATGGTGTACCAAGGTTTTTGAAGACGTTCAGCTCAGCCGTACCCTGCAGAGCCAAGTACTGATTTCATTTCCTGCTGGTTTGTTACAGTTTCGTTGTCAGAATCGTGCCAGTATCAGAAATTATTATTACGCAATTGGTGTAGTTTTTTGTTTCAATATGGCTGTTATTTCAAGCTCCAGATCTATTTATTTGACTGTCTTATCATTCCAGGTTGTCTGCAAATTGTATTTGTGTGGCACAGCAGTATCTGAAGAAGGTACTTTCAGCTTGATTGGTTATCATCGTACTACATCTAATAAATCAAATTGTTTTGCCAGTCGGTAGATTGCAGTATTTTTTTTTAAATTTAATACTTTGCTTGACTGGGAGGATGGTCTTTGTTGTAAGCAGGGCATTCTTCCTTGAAGTCATATTGTTCTCCCACATTCTTTTGGCTGATTTTGGCGACTTTATCGTGCCATTTCAAATATTTTGCAGGTGTCAGAGGCTAACATCTAGATGTAACTTGTGATGAAGTTTCTTTTTAGTCTCTATGTGTTCTGTATCAGTCATTGCCGTTTCTTTAGGATAATAACTACACCCAATGACTTTGGCCACTTGCATTGAAGCTCGTCAGAAACAGCTACACGTAATGGGTGATACGCTTCAAAACCATTGCAGGGAAAGTTGTACCATATTCTATGCCAAGAGCATAGGGACTTGGAATGTTCAAACGGCTGAATGTCGAAGGGGGACCTACAAGCAGCAATTGAGGATTTCGTGTTAGTGATTAAGAAGAGGCGCTCCAACGTGAACTTACGCAACGTTTATCCAGAATGTCCCACTCCAACGTGAAGATTGTAGAAGATTCGATGCTATCTTCGACACAATTGATCAGATCACTCACTCGAGAATACTATCGAGCAAAGGAATTACCATTGGTTAACCCAATAAACCAACATGTTTTTGAAATTACAGTCCACGGGAAATAAAAAAATAAAACTACAAACACATACAATCACCTAGTCTTGCAAATATTTCCACATAAATGCTATACTCCCTGTTCGAAGACACGGATCAGTCCAGTAAAAAGTATCTAGATATCACTACAGTGAACAAAAATACAGATAAGACTCTTCCTCTTGATGTAGGAAAAATTTACAAAACATAATACACCGATAAAGTCAGAAAATACCCAATAGGAATCAAAGGAAACTAGTAAATACTTAAATCCTCTATCCGTAATGGATTTCCAGAGAACCTGTTCTGACGCTTCTCATAATACCCACCCACATCTTGGCGATCCTGCGTTCCTGCCGATCGTCTGTAACTTACAACAACGCGCCTGAAGAACACCATACTAACGTTACTTTCTGCAGTGTTTTGCTTCGTGAGTGAAATTACTAACACCTCCGTTACCACAGTAACATCTTTGGCTATACTTGATGTAAGGCTTTGGCAAGTTTCTTTCCATTAATTGTTTCTGCAATTCTGCAGTCGCAAATTTTGAAATTCTATGTGTCTGACTTATTGGGGCTACTGGCTACAAAATTAAAAGTATAGCCTCCATATTGTTATGAAAATGATAGTAAAATTACATCTACATCTACATCCATACTCCCCAAGCCACCTGACGGCGTGTGGCGGAGGGCACCTTGAGTACCTTTATCGGTTCTCCCTTCTATTCCAGTCTCGTATTGTTCGTGGAAAGAAAGATTGTCGGTATGCCTCTGTGTGGGCTCTAATCTCTCTCATTTCACCCTCATGGTCTCTTCGCGAGATATACGTAGGAGGGAGCAATATACTGCTTGACTCCTCGGTGAAGGTATGTTCCCGAAACGTCAACAAAAGCCCGTACCGAGCTACTGAGCGTCTCTCTTGCAGAGTCTTCCACTGGAGTTTATCTGTCATCTCCGTAACGCTTTCGCGATTACTAAATGATCCTGTAACGAAGCGCGCTGCTCACCGTTGGATCTTCTATAGCTCTTCTATCAACCCTATCTGGTACGGATCGCACACCGGTGAGCAATATTCAAGCAGTGGGCGAAAAGTGTACTGTAACCTACTTCCTTTGTTTTCGGACTGCATTTCCTTAGGATTCTTCCAATGAATCTCATTCTGGCATCTGCTTTACCGATGATTAATTTTATATTTTCATTCCATTTTAAATCACTCCTAATGCCTACTCCCAGATAATTTATGGAATTAACTGCTTCCAGTTTCTGACCTGCTATATTGGAGCTAAATGATAAGGGATTTTTCTTTCTGTGTATTCCCAGCACATTGCACTTGTCTACATTGAGATTCAATTGCCATTCCCTGCACCATGCGTCAATTCGTTGCAGATCCTCCTGCATTTCAGTACAATTTTCCATTGTTACAACCTCTCGATATGCCACAGCATCATCCGCAAAAAGCCTCAGTGAACTTCCGATGTTATCCTCAAGGTCATTTATATATATTGTGAATAGCAACGGTCCTACGACACTCCCCTGCGGCACACCTGAAATCACACTTACTTCGGACGACTTCTCTCCATTGATAATGACATGCTGCGTCCTGTTATCTAGGAACTCTTCAATCAAATCACACAGTTGGTCTGATAGTCCATATGCTCTCACTTTGTTCATTAAATGACTGTGGGGAACTGTATCAAAGGCCTTGCGGAAGTCAAGAAACACGGCATCTAACTGGGAACCCGTCTCTATGGCCCTCTGAGTCTCGTGGGTTATTAGTAGTTTGCACATTATTGTTGTAGTTTGTTATTTTTCTGTAGCAGAAAGTACTTTACTAGGCACGGAATGGAAATTGGAAGTTTGTGGTAAGTTCTATGGGACCAAGCTGCTGATGTCATCGGCCCCTAGCCTTACACACTACTTACTCTATTTTAAACTAACTTACGCTAAGGACAACACATTCACCCATGCCCGAGGGAGGACTCGAACCTCCGACAGAGGGAGCCTCGCGGATGGTGGCAAGACGCTTTAGACCACGCAGGTACCCCGCGCGGCCCACGGAATGCATTCAATTTCACATCGTGATGAGAGAAGAATTCGGTCATAGTCTTGTTTGAGGAGCCATCCCGTTGATAATCCATGATAACGAAAATGTGCATAATTACTTCAATTAGCCATACTGCAGCGCTAACGTACAGTATTATAGGCATTCGTGGTGTTGGATGGTTCCATGGAGGAATTTCTCAGTGCGCAGGACGTAATGTTCCACTGGTCTTGGAAGGCGTACGTACACTGCCAAAAAGAGGATCCTTCCAGCCGGAGCATTCCGGCTCACACACTGCTCACGGTATTCAACACTCTCTCTAAAGTCCCTGACCAGCACGCAAGCTAGACCTCTAATCCACTGACAGTATGTGGTTCATTATTGGGCAGTATTGGGTGCAATTTGTATAGTTGGCAATATCCATTTGACTGAGGAAGCGTCAGGTATGAACACTTCTCAATGTGCGATCCTTAAACGTGCATCGTGACACGTGCAAATATCTTTCAGTCTTGCAGAATTACAATAATACGAATACCGATTGAAGATACATAAACTTCACATCGCCTTAAGGTAAGGCAATAACTTAACATATTCTAATAAGGGGAGGCCAGAGCGTTGGGATCAGAAATTTAATTCAAACTTTGTACACCTTCAGTAGACCATTAAAACAACATAACGTGCAAGTAGTAACTACTCTGGCAGTTCCGAGAAAATCGCAAGAGAAGTTTTATACGTCTATTACGTAACTGATATATCTGTGCATAGGTTCTAATAGTTATATTTCATGGTGGGCAAGCGGTTAGCGGTGGAGATTCGTAAAACGAACTTTTATGTATCGACGTTTCATCTCCTCCTCAAACTTAATTTTTAATCTATATTTTTCATCATTAATCGTATTATTTAACTTATGTGAGATTTGAGGTGTAATATGATTAAAAGACCACGTGTATTTGTATGAAGTTTTTGTTATTTGACTACTTACTGTTTTTAATTAAATTTAATTATTAGAGAAAACTTATTTATAACTATCGACGAGTAAATGAAGAAACGGATAGATTCTTCCTGCATATGTATGACTGTCGTGGTTTGCGAAATGCGCTATACGTGCAATCTGGTAAGGTACCAAAAACTACTTCGCCTCTCGACGCTTCGAGCTGCAGACACGGAAGCATCTCCATTTGGCAGTTAACCTGTGTAGCTGTGAGACGTTGCTAATGTAACATAATGAGTAGTGTAGGTGCAATTTTTTTGAATATAACTGAATTTACACTTGTTGTACAAAAATGAAAGTTTGAGCGGGAGTCGAACCGCCTTCTCATACACTTTCCTCTTACGAAGCTCAAACGCTGACCACTTTTTTAAATTTACTTTTCCTTCATTTTGTTCTGTATTCTACGTTGCTTTTGTTCTGGGCGGACGTCACAAGGCATCCTTTCAAGTTGAACGTTAATTCCTTTACTCCGTTTTTTATTATTACAGAGGGCAACCAGCCCTCTGACCGAACACGAGGAGCCACCGTGCCGGCTTCCACCATCAACTCCAACGTCCAGCATCTGCACGCAGATACATCAGTGACAGAACAGTCGCGTAAAACTTCTCTTCCGATTTTCTCGGAACTGCCAGAGTAGTATACCTTATCACTTGCACATTACGTTGTTCTAGTGGTCTACTAAAGATGTGCAAAGTCTGAAATAAATCCGTGATGCCAAAGTCGTGGCCTCTCAATGTAAGACAACAAAAACGACAAGCTACGAAGTAATTATCCGAGTGGGATTGGAAGGAAAATCGGCATTGGCCGTATTTTGTTGTTTTATTGTCAGCAAAATCGATTTTCGGTCACTTAGTGATCATCCTCAGTGCCTACCAATTTTAATTGTATATTACAGCACTGAGGATGGTCACTAAGTGACCGAAAATCGATTTTGCCGACAATAAAACAACAAAATACGGCCAATGCTGATTTTCCTTCCAATTCTATCCACTATTTGGTCGTGGTGCACACAACACGCCATGGAGTCGCCAATCAATTATCCGAGTGGACGTAAATCGGTAGACATGGAGTGCGTGTATAGACAAACAAATAACTAGAATTTCAAAAAAATTGTATGATTTATTTAAGAGAAAAATGCACAAATCAAGCGAGTTACTAACGCATTGGCCCATCTATGACCCTCATGCAAGCAGTTATTCAAATTGGCATTGATTGAGAGAGTTGTTGGATGTCCTCATAAGGGATATCGTGTCAAATTCTGTCCAACTGGCGCGTTAGATCGAAAAATCCTGAGCTGGTTGGAGGGCCCTGCCCATAATGCAACAAAAGTTGTCGCTTAGAGACAGATCTGGCAATCTTGCTGGACAAGGTAAAGTTTGGCAAGCACGAAGACAAGAGGAAGAACCTCTCGCAGTGTGCGGAAGGGCATTATCTTGCTGAAATGTAAGCCCAGGATGGCTTGCCATGAAAAAGAACAAAACAGGGCGTAGAGTATCGTCGAAGTACAGCTGTGCTATGAAATGTAATGGCACCCGACACCATCACTGAAGATAGTCGGGCCGTCTGGCGGGTGACGGTCTGGTTGGTGTCCCACTGCTGTCGGGGACGTCTCCCTGGTCATCAGGGCCTGTAATCTCATTGACTGAGGTAAAATTGTCATCAGTGATGAGTCCCGCTTCGAAATGAACGAAGATGTGTATGGAAACACCCCTGACGGGGTGGGATACCATTCTGACTGTCTCCCGCCGTACGACCCTTCAATCTGGAGTGACGGTCTGGGGTGCCATTTCATTTCATAGCAGGACCCCTTTGATTGTCATCTGCAGCATGCTTACAGCACAGAAGCACGTTGACGGAATTCTGCTCGCCGTTTTGTTCCCTTCATGGTAAGCCATCGTCGGCTTACATGTCAGCACAATAATGCCCTACCGTACACGGCGAGAGTTTGTACCGTTTATCTCCGTGCTTACCAAACCTTGCCTTGTCCAGAAAAGCCGCCAGATCTCACCAATTGAAAATGTTTGGAGTATTATGGGCAGGGCCCTCCGACCAGCTAGGGGTTTTGACTATCTTCCCAATTGGACAGAATTTGGCATGATATCACTCAGGAGAACATCCAACAACTCCATCAGTCTCAAGACATATTACTGCTTGAATAAGGGCCAGCGGTGGACCAATGCGTTATTGACTTGCTCAATTTGTGAAGCTCTTTCTCTTCAACGAATCACCCATTTATTCCGAAACTGTAATAATTTGTTTGTGTGCACATGTACTGATTTCCGTCCCATTCCGATAATTCCTTAGTAGTGTGACTTTTTTAAAACAATTTTTTATTTTCGTAGGGTGTTGCATAAACTAATATTTAGTCTGCTATTTCCTGGTCATAATTTCATGAAATTTGCGCGATCTACAAGCGTGTGAGTAGTGTCACTCCGGTAGCATTGCTATATAGTGCTGAAACCTGCTACAATTCAACAGAAATATGCTACATTGCAGCGTCTCTTACTTTCAAAACATCGCTGTAAGAGCGACAAAGCAGACTATTTACAGTTGATGTCTGATGACTTTCTCATTGAAACAGTATCTTCATCTCTCTCAAGGCTATTTATGATATCAACGTCAGGAAAGCATCTGTAACTAGTGATGTAACAAGAACGAGGAATACAGTTAGGCTCTCTCTCTTCGGTCTTGGTGCTGGTACGGGTAACATCATCATGGTACTGAATGTCATTTTTTAAAGGGAACTACAATTAATTCTAAATCTGATGCGAGACGCGCAGAGTACATTTTTAAATCGTAAATAATTAATTTTTAAGCTGAATACCTCGAAAGGATACATGTTCCAATGTCCGACAGGTAAAGTATTATTTGTGTGGGCAGCTGAATAAATTACGTAGAGTAAAGGAAATCATTTTCTACTCGAGGGCCTGTATGGAACTTTTCATTTGTTATTCAGATATATAGAGAGAAAACTACATACAGCTGCACTGTAGCTATTAAGACTGAATCAACCAGAATCTTAGTTAGAAGCACGATAATAGAACTAATTTTGCTATACACGGGTCAAGATACATGAGTAACAGTAGTGGGTGAAATAGTAAACATTCTTTATAACTATCGTATTGCTGCGATGTGCCGGCCGGGGTTGGCCGAGCGGCTCTAGGCGCTACAGTCTGGAATGCGCGTCCGCTACGGTCGCAGGTTCGAATCCTGCCTCGGGCATGGATGTGTGTGATGTCCTTAGGATAGTTAGTTTTAAGTAGTTCTAAGTTCTAGGGGACTGATGACCTTAGAAGTTAAGTCCCATAGTGCTCAGAGCCATTTGAACCATTTTTTTGCTGCGATGTAATCACTCATTTAACATTAAACAAATTCTTTATGCGCCATCACATTACACATTAGTGAAGGAATTAATCCTAATCGTGTGCACCGTAAATGTTAATGAGTTTTCATTCCCACCGGTGAAACTACTTGCAATATTAGTTGTGAGTGACTTCTAATTACAATCGGCATATTGAAAAAAGTCAGACATTTAGTGGTCATGTGACTGCTGATAGCAATAAATTGATATACCTTGGAACAAGTGCCGATTCAAGATGAATCAGTGGGTTATTTTACCCTGGTTCTTGCGATTAGCGAAACAATTCCAGCAGTAACAAGCTAAGTTCTTTTCTTTTGCTGATACTGTGGTTCGGGACTATGAGTAAGAGATGGACCATGAGCATGCAATTGCTATAGTTCATAATACCGTTCGCAAACATCTTAAATGTGAACCAAATCTAGACTACAGACTGCAGGCCTTTACGTCTCTTTATTGTGACTGTTTTGCGAACACTTAGCAGCACACATAGGTACTTTGTTAACAACTAACTGTTTTTATGCCGATCTTTCGAGCTTAAAATACATTAGTATATGGTACATTGTTGCTCCAACTGACAAATTTTACAGTAATGTCTTTCCACGATCACAGGGTTATGCTTTAGACGGAGTAGGCTACGCAAGGTACAGAGTAGGAAGTCCTAGACAAGCAGTCCATAGATAAAAGACCCTGTGAAATGGGTCAATTGCAGTTTATTCCTGTGGCTCTACGATTTCATTTATCATACTCCGGTGTTTTATGACGACAAAGAGTTCAGTCATTTATCAAAATCAGTGCCACACACACAGCATTAGGCTCTAACACCGACAGCTACACTTCAGAGCACTCAGCACGCCTTCTAGAGGGTAACAGTCCAAACCCCGTCCGGTCATATGGATTATGGATTTCTGTGATTTGCCTAAATCACTTTAGGGAAATACCACAATGATACCTTAGATGATGAAGTGCCGATTTCCTTCACTGCTTTCTCCAATGTGGTTCAAATGGCTCGAGCACTATGGGACTTAACATCTATGGTCATCAGTCCCCTAGAACTTAGAACTACTTAAACCTAACTAACCTAAGGACAGCACACAACACCCAGCCATCACGAGGCAGAGAAAATCCCTGACCCCGCCGGGAATCGAACCCGGGAACCCGGGCGTGGGAAGCGAGAACGCTACCGCACGACCACGAGATGCGGGCTTTCTCCAATGTGAATATGTAATCTGTTCCTAATAATCTACTTATCGACTGAGCGTAAAACCCTAACCTTCCTTCTTAACTTCTGAAACAGCATTCACACTTTACGGATGAAAGATGCAGTGCATGTCAAGAAAGAAAACCTTCTTTACTAAGCGACTAATTTTACCTCTCTGGATTTCCTATAGCACAGTTCTGGGATCTTTGTAGTTAAGAATGTCATTGAAAATACAGTTTTTTACTGCCGAGAAACAGTTCCCGGGAAGCATGTATCTCAATTTTCTTCGCCCACACAGCATCAATGCACTCTACGAATTCGTAGTCGAGGAAGAACGTGCTCTTCGCCGCCGATCTGAGTCTCGTTTGTTTGTAATTCAATAGCTCCATTAGGGCCAGGCCGCAACTCCTTCAAAACTGCACAGTCAGAACGTGCAGTGACAACGTCGAGGCGCTTTCAGAACTAAGCTGTGAATGCCACAGAAACATCTCAAATACTTGTAGTGAGCTGTACTTTACAGTTACAGTTTACATAGTGACGTTTCCTATAACGTAATAAAAACTTACTTTCAGAGCGATTTCCTTGCACTTGCGAACAAAAAAATTGAGAGTGACCTTACTTTCGCGTTTCCGTGGGCGCTTCAAAAACCTTCAAATTCTCTGTTTCTAAACGCCAAAACACAGTATGATACTGTAAGTACGTGAACAATTTCGAAGTCTCTATTATATTACTCATCATGATTATTATCTACGTTTGTGTATAAAGAGCGATCAAAAAGCTTCCGTTCGCAAGCCGTACAGTCGAGAATCGGTATGCCGGTCACGCAAAATCGCCCTGTGCATTGAGGCAATCATCCCACTAACACACTACGTTGAAGATATCCGTCTGGTAAAACACGGTTTCCTGCTGCGTGAAGAAATCAGCAGCTGCCTGCTGCCCATCCACATCCGACAGGAATCGTCGACCCTTCAAGGCCTCTTTAAAGGGACCGAACTCGTGATAATTGTTGTGGATTGGCAAAGAGACAACCCTGTATGAGAGGAAGCCGAAAGGCACGCGTTTTAGCTCACGCAGGCTGGCGTGAGGTCTGGAACAGGTCAAGGAAATTAGACTAGCAAAAAAGGACGTAGCTGCTGGAATACTTAACTTTAATCCATAAATGGTGAACATCGCTCTTGACGGTACATGTTTTACAGCATCAATAGTAACTGGTAATGGCGGCTTGCTAGGTCGTAGCAAATGACGTAGCTGAAGGCTGTGCTAACTATCGTCTCGGCAAATAAGAGCGTATTTTGTCAGTGAACCATCGCTAGCAAAGTCGGCTGTACAAGTGGGGCGAGTGCTACGAAGTCTCTCTAGACCTGCCGTGTGGCGGCGCTCGGTCTGCAATCACTGATAGTGGCGACACGCGGGTCCGACGTAAACTAAAGGACCGCGGCCGATTTAAAGGCTACCACCTAGCAAGTGTGGTGTCTGGCGGTTACACCACAATAATCGTATGGACAAACATCAGGACTACAGGGCGGGTTCTCTATTGTCCCACACTTGAGTTGGTGTAACTTCTGTGTTACGTCAGTAGCTGAGCAAACGTGAAGCTGGGACAGTTTTAATTTATTCGAAATGGCTGCTCTCCTCCCCCCCTCCCCCCCACCTCAAACCTGCCCTCTGTGGGTTGTGGGTGGGGGAATGTCGATATGTACTTGATATGCAAATTAATTTGTTTAAATTAAATTTTATGCCAGTTCTTTAGGCAATGTTGAGCAATAGCTGACTTCTCAAGTTTCCTTTGTTTCATGTGATGAGAATGCTCTGCACAACGCTCAGCAACAGTGCCAATGGTTTTTATTATGTAAATACCACCACATTCACAGGGGACACCGTACGCGGCAAAGACTCGAAGATCTATGTCGTCTTTAATGGGGTGTAATGTTTCTCATATGTTGGATGCGGGTCGGAACACTGGTCTCAGTCCATGTCTCTTCAGCATGAGCACGCCGCAGGTCCGAGTGACGCCACATGGCGCAAGCGACCGGCGCCACGTTGAAACTGCAGCTCCGACGTCCCTATAAGCGTCCAGCCAACGTCCTTGCTTTTGTTCCGTGCCCAAAGCTCGCCCGCACGCCCTACTAAGTGTGTACCTCTGGTCTCTGTTAAAATTGTTGCTGTTTAATTTCGGTCGCTCCTTTCATAACAGAATCGTAGTATGATGTTTGAGCCAGAACACTCGTTTTTTCAAAGTGAATTTTATGCCCTTTTTCTAGGCAATGTTCAGCCATGGCCGACTTCTCAAGTTCCATTTGTTTCATGCATCGAGAATACACAATGCCTGGGAACAGTGTGAATGGTTTGTCCTGTGTAAATACTGTCACACTCACAGGGGACGTCATACACGTCAAGGACTCGAAGACCTATGTTGCCTTTAAATGGGTGTATCTCTTATCTTGGATGCCGGTTGGAGCACTCGTCTCAGTCCTTGCCTCTTCAGCACGAGCTCTATTTTGCTAGTAGTTGCTCCACAATTCCGAAGGAATGCAGCTCGCTTGGCCTCTTCTGCCGATTCACGTGGCGTCTTTCGTGGCTGGCATTTAAAAGCTGTAGCAATTTCTCTTTTGCTGTAGTCATTTGCTCTGAACACGTCCTTCAAATGCTGAAATTCATACTCAAGGTGGACGTCATCAGAAATAATCTTTGTTATGTGTACCAACGTGTTCAACATAGGTCGTCGAGTACGTGGCGTGTATGATGTCCCCTATGAATGTGGTAGTATTTACATAGGAAAAACCATTCACACTGTTCCAGAGCGATGTGCAGAGCATTTTCGACACACGAAAGAATTAGGAAGTCGGCCGTCGTTGAACATCGCCTAAAAAACGGACATAAAATTTAATTTGAACAAACGAATGTTTCGGCTCAAATAACATCATACTGGGATTCTGTTATCAAAAAAGCGACCGAAATTAGGGTAAACAGCAACAGTTTTAACAGAGAGTAAAGGTACACACTTAGTAGAGCATGTAGGTGGGCTTTGGACATTGTACAAAAGCAAAGATGTAGGCTTGATGCTTGTAGGGACGCGGGAGCGGCAGATTCAAACGTGGCGCCGGCTATTTGCGCCATGTGACGACACTTGATCCCTCACCGTGACGGAGCGGCCAGCAGCTACCCAACTTGCCTTCCACGCATGCGCAACTCCGGTCCTCCCTGGAAGGTTCCAGATGCTGCCATTACATCTACACTGAAGAGTCAAAGAAACTGTTACACTTGCCTAATATCGTGTATGACCCCTGTGAGCACGAAGAAGTGCTGCAACACGACGTGGCATGGATTCGGCTAATGTCTGAAGTAATGCGGGACGGAACTGATACCATGAATCCTACAAGGCTGTCCATAAATCCGTAAGAGTACGAGGGGGTGGAGATCTCTTCTGTTGCAAGGCATCCCATATATGTTCAATAATATTCATGTCGGAGGATTTTGTCAGCCAGCAGAGCTGTTTAAACTCAGAAGAGTGTTCCTGGAGCCACTCTGTAGCAATTCTGGACTTGTGGTGTGTCGCAATGTCCTGAAGGAATTGCCAAAGTCCGCCGGAATGCACAATGGACATGAATGGATACAGGTGCTCAGACAGGATGCTTACGTGTGTGTCACCTGCCACAGTCCTATCTAGACTTAGTAGGGGTCCCTTATCATTCCAACTGCACACGCGCAACACCATTACAGAGTCTCCACCAGCTTGAACAGTTCCCTGCTGACATGAAGGGTCTTTGGATTCATGAGGTTGTCTCCATACCCGAATACGTCCATCTCCTCCATAAAATTTGAAACAAGACTCGTCCGAGCAGGCAGCATGTTTCCAGTCACGGTTCAGGCGCTACAGTCTGGAGCCGAGCGACCGCTACGGTCGCAGGTTCGAATCCTGCCTCGGGCATGGATGTGTGTGATGTCCTTAGGTTAGTTAGGTTTAATTAGTTCTAAGTTCTAGGCGACTGATGACCTCAGAAGTTAAGTCGCATAGTGCTCAGAGCCAGCCATGTTTCCAGTCAACAACAGTCCTCGCCCAGGCGAGGCGTAAAGCTTTGTGTCGTGCACTCATCAAGGCCACACGAGTAGGCCTTCAGCTCCGAAAGCCCATATCGATGATGTTTCGTTGAATGCTAAGCACGCTGACACTTGTTGATGGTCCAGCATGGGAATCTGCAGCAATTTGCGAAAGGATTGCACTTCTGCCACGTTGAACGATTATCTTCAGTCGTTATTGGTCCCGTTCTTGTAGGACTTTTTCCGGCCGCAACGATGTCGGAGATTTGATGTTGTAGCGTATTACTGATATTCACGGTACACTCACGAAATGGTCGTACGGGAAAATCTGCACTTCATCGGTACCTCGCAGATGCTGTGCCCCATCGCTCGCGCGCCGAGTACAACACCAAGTTCAAACTCACTTAAATCTTGATAACCTGCACATGTAGCAGCAGTAACCGATCTAACAAATGCGTCAGACACTCGTCTGCCAGCCGTTGTGACCGAGTGGTTGTAGACGCTTCAGTCTTGAACCCCGCGACCGCTACGGTCGCATGTTCGAATCCTACATGGACGTGTGTGATGTCCTGAGGTTAGTTCGGTTAGAGTTGTTCTGAATCCTAGGGGACTGATGACCTCAGCTGTTAAGTACCATACTGCTCAGAGCCATTTGAACCATCTGAACTTGTTGTCTTATACAGGCGTTGCTCACTGCAGCGCCGTATTTTGCCTGTTTACATATCCCTGTATTTGAACACGCATGCCTTTACTAGTTTCTTTGGCGCTTCAGTGTATATATGCACAACACCGTACCAGCCCCGGGTCAGCGCTGACAGTGTTTACTTTCGAGTACGTGAACGTCGTTCGTTACGGTCACGAGTTTTGCTCAGTTTTGCTAGTAGTAATGTCGTGATTTGTCGTTTGCCTTCTAAGACGCCGTTGTTTTTCGTATGTGTCCCATTCTACCGGCGATTTATAGATGACAAGAATTAGGATATTTTCGTGGTCCAGGGCCCTGGCCACGTCAGTCGGGCGGAGGCAAAACAGTAATAGGGCGAAGGACAGGAGTCCTCGGCTAGGCGAATCTTTCGCCACCCGTTCGCGCGGCAATGACACCGGCCAATCGTGGTCCATCCCGGCAGGCTGCTGGAGGTGCCGATACTGACACCATTCAACGGTCTAATGATCGAGCGCACCGTGCCTCCCGCCACAAGTCACCGGTAACCACTGACAGTGATACCGATTGGCGAGAGCCCTGTCCATAGCCTCGCATGAGGGACTGATCTTCCACTTCGACATCCCACTCCCATGGCCGCCTGTGATAGACCTTTCATCCAGAGGCCGTCATGCCCTATTGGCTCCAAACACTGTTCAAATGCTACGAACCACCATGTAGATGCACCGTCGGGCTATATTTCGTCTACACCATCTCGTCGGCCCAGGAGGGCCTTCTAGGAACTCTGCCCCTGTCAGCCCCCCCTGTGGCCAAAAATCTAAACGGTCATCTGCTCGCGCCCTTTGCAGTGGCCATGATTCGGATGTCTCACACTAGGAGCACGCTCACCTTTTGGTGCCATTGATCAGGACATGACTCCACCTCCCGACCACGCTTCTTAGAAGCTACTGCCACCACCACCAAAGAGGGTGAAGATGCCTTCTATCGTGGTTTACAATCTCACGAACTTCATTAAACTCAACACTGATCAGCAACGCCTTATTACAGGCCAACTGCGGGCAGTTTACCAGAAAGATAACTGCAAGTATCTGCTTGACACTAAGGACGATTATCTCAGTCCTCAACTTCCTGACGTCGAGGGCTATGGGTCTATGGTTTACTACACCCACCAGGCTTCTGGTGACAGACGAACAAAAACTGTCATTAAAGACCTTTCTTGTGAGGTCAGGGATGAATTATTCTGTCTGAAATTCCTGGATCCTTTGGTCCACTAGTACAACGAGAGGGACCCTGCAAACTGGAAGCTAATTGTGGTGTCACCGCCAGACACCACACTTGCTACATGGTAGCCTTTAAATCGGCCGCGGACCGTTAGTATATGTCGGACCCGCGTGTCGCCACTATCAGTGATTGCAGACCGAGCGCCGCCACACGGCAGGTCTAGAGAGACTTCGTAGCACTCGCCCTAGTTGTACAGCCGACTTTGCTAGCGATGGTTCACTGACAAAATACGCTCTCATTTGCCGAGACGATAGTTAGCATAGCCTTCAGCTACGTCATTTGCTACGACCTAGCAAGGCGCCATTACCAGCTACTATTGATGCTGTAAAACATGTACCGTCAAGAGCGATGTTCACCATTTATGGATTAAAGTTAAGTATTCCATCAGCTACGTACGTTTTTTGCTAAAGTCTAATTTCCTTGTCCTGTTCCAGACCTCACGCCAGCCTGCGTGAGCTAAAACGCGTGCCTTTCGGCTTCCTCTAGTTTACCGGGTTGGCTCTCTTGCCAACCCACAACACTAATCTCTATGCTAATCCATGTTGTCTCTCTTATCAGGACAGAAAACGTCGAACGCATTTACCAAATCAGGTATCTCCTGTGTACCAAGATGCGTATCTAATCACATGAAGGCTGCAGCGGTCCACCCTTCTGCTGTAGCTGTCAATATTTGTGCCACACCAGCAATTACTGCTCACTGACTTTACAGTGTGTCATGTGTGCTGGCCGGTATGCGACTGAGGAATGCAAACTTCCGGCCTCAGAGAAGCCCACGTGCACCTGCTGTTTGGGCGGTGCTCACGATGCGTACCATCTGGCCTCCTGGAAGGATTGCTCTCTTTGCCAGAAGGCGATGAAGTCTTACCGCCCTTCAAGAAGGAAGCCAAGGACATATCAGCTATCCCTGCCACCATGGGACTGCATCCATTTCCCTGTAGTACAGGGTGTACCCAGCTACCTTCGAACCACAGATGTTCCGGCAATTGACGCATCTGTGACACAGGGGCCTCCTCCAGCTCCATTCCCAGTGAACACCTTTTCTGCTGCAGCTTAGTCTGCTCTTGCTCCTCCGTCCGCTGTGACGTACGCCAACGCCCATCTTAAAGAAAGACTGTCTGCTGCCTCCTTCGCTCCCACATGTTGAAGTGCCCCAATCCTACATTATGGCACCTTCTCCATCAATCACCACACCCATCCCTGCCCACCAAAGGGTCAAGCAGCCCACCTAGAATATTCTTCCAGTGGTGGAGACAGATGCTTCGTTCCAAGATGACATGCTAGAGATCCTCCAGGTCATCTCTCCATTCACACAGCCCCACACCAGTGCTGTCATTCGTGAGGAAGATCAAAAGATCTGTTGGTCAGAGGATGGGCTCAAGAAGGTCATCGCTCTGGTTGAAGGGCTCAGCCAGATTTTGTTATAATGGCAAATCGCCCAGCGCACAACCATCATCCCCTTGGGATATAGTTATCTGAATTATTAGTGCCAATGGCATTAAACGGATGAAGACTGAAGTGAACACCTTCCTCTACAATCCCCATGTGCACATTTTACTTGTCTCAGAAATCCACCTCAAACCCACAGACGGTTTTCGTCTATACAACACAGTTTGCTATGGCACAGAGCGACTCCATTGCCAGTGCAGGGACACCCATTCACAATAATGAGCTCTAGAACCGCTATAACATATAGAAGCCACAGTGGCTACTGTCTCTACGCACGTTGGTGCTATCACGTTTGCTGCAGCTTTTTGTAGCCCTAAACTGCCACATATTGACTCACGCACGTTGACGGCATTTGACAGACTCATCATAGGGGCCAAGAATCCAGCTTGGCATTCTCGCGTCATTAATCCTAAGGCCTGACTCCTCCTCGAACTGGAAGATGCTCTGGCTCTGTCTGTCACTGGTCGCCACACTCCAACTCATATACAATTCCGCTCCGACTGCCAGCTGGACATTCTGGATGTGGCCATTTTCAAGAACACTGCAATGCAGTTTTCGTTCGGAAACACTCCAAGAACTGGGCTCTGACCACGAAGCGGTGCTCCTGTACCTTACCGATATCACTCTGGCTTTAGAAGTCCATTCTATCTTGCCATCATGGATTTGGACAAATTTTCCAGGATGCTGAACAACACAAGCCGACATGTATAGGGCATGGAAGACAGTAGTTTTAACAGCAAATTTGTTAATGGTGGGAGGGTGCATTACACACAGCATTACTTTACTTAAAGAGCCCTGTCAGACGTTTGGTAGCAGTGTTACAGACAGCTCATTTCATTGCTTCGCTGGATGGGCTGTATTTTCATCGTAAGCAGATTACTTTTCGATATTAGGATGGAGTCTATATGCACGTATATGGCATGCAGGACTAGTTTCAATGGAACATTTGTTAATGGTGGGTGGGAGTACAACATAGAGCATCACTCTTCTTAAGGGAGACAATTATTGAGCTATATTAAATAAAATCGTCGTAACTTCTGAACCGTTTGCAATAGGACGTTCAAACTGCAAGGTTGGCCGCTGGTCATGATACGAATTAGTATGTACATGGATGGTTTGGTTTAGTGACGAAGCCAACTTTCAATTGGATGGATTCTTTAATAAGAAAATTTTGCTTCTTATGGGGACTGAGAATCCGCATTTCGCAGTCGAGAAGTCTCTTCACCCTCAACGGCTGACTGTGTGGTGGGCAATGTCCAGTCACGGAATAATCAATGCGATATTCCTTGATGGCATGGTGACTACCGAACGGTATGTGATGGTTTTGGAAAACGATTTCATCCGCATTATCCAAAGTAACCCTGATTTCGACACGAAGTGGTTCATTCAAGACGAGGCTCGACCCTATAGAAGTAGGAGAGTATTTGACGTCCTGGAGGAGCACTTTGGGGACCGCATTCTTACTCTGGGGTACCCAGAAGACACTGCCATGGGCCTCGATTGGTCGCCATATCTCCGGATCTGAACACATGAGACTACTCTTTGTGAGCCTATATTGAAGACAAGGTGTACAGAAATAACCCCTAAACCATCGCTGAGGCGATCACAGCCATTCAGGAGGTCATCGAAAGCATCGAAGTTCCGACACTTCAACGGGAAATGAAGAATTTCGCTACTCGTCTGCGTCACATCATCGCCAATGATGGCAGGCATATCGAACATGACATAACCTAAATCATAATATCTGTAGTGACGTTTACAAGGTGAATATAGTCTGTACAGGGTGTAGTTTGTAACTAATTTATGTTTTTTTTTCATACAGTTCAGTAATTGTCACCCTGTGAACAACACTGACTGATGTTGAGGAACTATGCAACAGTATTTTGCAAATAATTGTTTTGTATACTTCAAATACAAAATTTATTGCATGCAAAATATGTTGGATTAGGTGTACCATCTTGTAATGAACTTCCATTGACCTTAGGATGACTGAGTGTCCGAAATCGCGAACAGTACATCTCCATCTCAGTGCTTCCACTATTGTAAGCATATCAATAACACGGGTATACACTCTGCACTGCAACACGTACCACTTTCTGCAGACCAAGCGATGTGTTGCTGTACAATGAGTATTGCTACACTAACACTGCTGCTGTCGGAGACAGGAATGCACAGACAGAATGTGTCGTACTTAGCCGTCAGCTGTTCGTCGTTATACATGTCAGTTTGCTGCACACTTTCCCCCATTCTATTTGAAAGAGCTCCACAATTGTACCACACAATACATTCTAAATTTCCTCAATAACTGTAAGGTCATTGTCAGTTATTATCGCGACATTAACACCCATAGACCTGTTATGGTATGTGCTGGTGAACAGTAATATCGATTCGACAGCTCAACATTACATAGACGCTGTACCGCACGAATACTGAGAGCCCACATGTGTTCGTGTTACATGACTGATCTGAGAAGCTAGGATCGTTTAGATTGGCATACTCCATTCGAATATGTCACGGAAAAAAATCTCTGGGAAAGACCACGTTTCTTCTTCTGGAAACATAGGGGTGGAATGCAAGTATATAGGTAATTTTTTACTCGATCAGCATGTGATTGTGATAGAAGAGTATTCGATAATACTGGCGCAATCAGCAGCAGAAGTTCTGTCTTGTCCTTCCTCGATAAATAAGAGGTCACAATTTTCCGTTAGTTCTGAATGTCTATAAATGGATGGACGGCCATCTTAATAGGTAGGCTAAATTTATATCTACGTCTATAAACATACCTCACAAGCAATCGTACAGCTATTCCACGGGAAAAAACAGTGGGGGAAAAGAGACTGTATATATGCGTCTGTATGAGTACTAATTTCTCGTATCTTATCATCGTGGTCCTTACGAGAAATGTATGTTCGGGAAGTAGAATCCTTCAGCAGTTAGCTTCAAATGTTAGTTTTCAGTAGTGTTCCTAGAAAAGAACATTCATCTTCCCTCCAGACATTCCCATTTCATTTCTCAAAGCATCCAATGCTTCTACAGTGCTGTATTCTGAGGGAAACCCAGGTCTAGAGGCCTATACACAGTTGAGATGGTGTGACCAGCAGACAGGTTGACAGGTTCTTTGCTACTGTTCACTAAATCAGCCTTTCTGGGATATTTCGAAAACTCAGCTCAGAGCGTTTCGGTCTGCAGGTGGGATGAGAGGAAGTCTGGAATCATTAACAGCTGTTCAGCACTTCGGAGCGGTGGCCTTTGGGTAAGAGGAGCGGTACAGTCCTAATGTGCAGGTTGAGGTTCGCGGCCCGCTAGCGGTGGTCGCAGTCGCAACTGTGAGCTGTGTTGACGGGGGGGGGGGGGGGGGGGGCGGGGGGGTGTGGAAGGCGGGGGGGGGGGGACAGTGGCACTGGGGGAGGGGGGGCAGAGAAGAGAGAGAAAAATCGAAACATCTTACTGCTCCCATAAACAGCAGAATTAGTTGAGGAGCAGTATACCAGAATTCTAAGTGACTTACTTCCACCAGCATAACAAGCCAAAAAACAGATGGAACGTAATTAGTCTTAGATATCTTCAGCCATTTGACAGCGGTTAACACCAATTCTGGTACCGGACGAAATGCCTGTCTAGCCTGTGTAAAGCCCCCAGAGACGTCACAGAAGAGTCTGTAACGGTTACCTGTTGCGTGTAATCCGACTGCAGGAAAAAAAATTAGTCACCCGGCAAAGGGACTCTCATTATCGATTTAGTTTATTGGTCAAACAATTTGATATCAATGATCTGCCGCTGGGTGGATAGAAGCGAGCGTGAGAGTGCGATGGATACTATTCGAGTTTGGAATGCTAATCAAGCATTTTTTAGTTGCGGTGAGATATTTAACGAAATTTCAGTCTTCCATCTACACAACCAGAGATAGCCATAGTAATAAAATCACCAATATTATCGAATTTATAAAGTGATTCACAGTATTAAGCTGGTATTTCAATTCTTCTGTGATGCTATTTCGCTAACTTCAGAGACTTCGTACTCGAAGAGGCATTTGAATACCTTTAGAGTGTTCGAAAGGGACGTGGTATACTGTGACAGAGGCACAGCATGCTCTTAGAACTCCGTCATGAGACAAAAATGAGTTTAATATTCTAGTCTTGTGATGCAGGACGTAACAGATATACAGTTTTTTTTTTTTTTTTTTTTTTTTTTTACCGTATGAGAGAGTATTTAGAGGAAACATTGCCTATGCCGTACTATTGTACAAGATTTTTACAAGAAGTAACGATACTGTAAGACGTGAAAATACGCGTATGCCCCAGTTTCTTCTGTCTTCAAAAATAAAGCGTATAAAGGGGAGGAACCTACATTTTGCTTGAGAATTTTCAGGTGTATGGGCAACAATATCCCTGTCTCGGATTGGGTAAAGTGGATTTTCTTAAACTGGGGAGTCTATGAAGGGGAGTGAATTGCAGGTATAACTCTACCTTCAGCATTTCCTGCAGTGTGCTAGGAGTTAGTGAGACCCATCTGCAGCCAGCGACAGGTGTGGTCAGGAGTCTTCAACCGACCGAAGCCGTGGAATAGCCTCTCGCGAACGGCAGGTACAAATAACTGCTCCGACCTGTCGGCTCTTCAGGTACACAATATACTCGGGAAATGGCACTGGACTAGACTAGAGGTGATTGGCCAAGTTTTCCGTCTTAAGATGCCATGCTCCAGTAGGATAATGAGCACTACATTCGTAAAAACTATTGTACGATGCATTTTCCTTGTTTCTGTTTGCTAGGATGTGACTTGCGCCTCATAAACAGATGTAAGTGTGTTTCACTCCCAAATGCTGTTGCTACAGGACTCCTGTACACAGGGGGCATGGATTTATAGCAGCACTATGCCCATCCCGCCTGGATCTCCGCCCCTCCAACCTTCTACAAGTCCCTTCAAATCCTGCAACGCCATGCGCTCCGCCTCGCCTATCGCATCCGCCTCCCTTCCCCTCACACCGATCCTCTACGACTTAATTCCTTTCCCACACCTCTTCCTTGAACGGAGACAGATTCCATAAAACTGATTCCCCTCATCCGCTTGTCTCTCCCATACTTTCCCACCCCCATCCACTGCAGCGCCTGTACACCTGCATCCCACCTGCTCTCCATCTTGTCACATTCCGTACCCTTGCCCAAGGTGGCTTCCGTCAACTTCCCCTCCCTGACGATGCCCTGCCCCTCCATCTACCCCTGCTACCAGCTTTGATCCTCCCATTCCTCCTCCTGTGTTTTTCCTTCAGGGCACCCTCTTTCCCTTCTCTCCCTCCTCACTTCCTCCCCCCTCCTACTTCCCTCCCCTCCCCCCATCCCTGGGCTTACACATATACCCGTACCCTCTCCTCTCCCCTCCCATCTTCTCTCCCACTGGAATCTACCCTCCCCTCCCTCTTCCCCTCACCTCTTCCCTCTGGCAGGCCCCCAGCTTTTTTGTGTGCACAGTATGATTTTAGTGGGCCAAAGATCGTCGCCACTGTGATAGTGTTCGTCTTCCCGTCAGTTACTTAGTATCTCTCCTTCAGTGCTCTTCCATTGACGTGTGAAACTCTGTGTCTCCGTTGTGTACAGTGCTGAACGTTTTTATATCAAACAGCGCGTCTGTGAAAGCCTTCATTTATTTTAATATGTAGGTCTCCTGTTTTATCCTCCATGTATGTTTGTTTATGTGTCTTCCTGTTTTATGTATGTATTTTCTGTGGCCAAAGAGCGGCATAGATAGGCCGCTGCAGTCCTACCTTTCTGTAAAGGTGTTAAAATATGATTTTACCCATCAATATGTCTCTCCCAGCAGTAGCTAACTTGTAGATCGGTGGAAGCCTACTCAATGGCACTTCAGTGATATTTCGGTGTCCAACTGTTACTACCGGTCCTTCCCTCATAGAGCTATTAGCTAGAATGCTGGAGAAACTCTTTAGTACTAGACTAAAGGGAAAATATTCTGTCTACATCCAGCTGTTATTGACAAGACTGGCTAGAGCTACTATCTATTGCTCAATCAATGGTAACTGCCTCTCTGCAACACACAGCCTTCACAGCCAAAGGAAAAAAAAATTGGATTTTTCTCGCCCATTATAGAATTTCCTGGGGAGTTAGGCTGCACCAGCATTCTGGGTCGGCCATCCTGGACTGTGACATCACAGTTAGACAGTGTAAGTATTCCAAAGATGATGAAATAAGGGGAGTACCCTACATCCTTTCACACTGTCGATATGCAAATTGAATTTTTAAAAATAGAGAACATATTATTATTATTATTATTATGTCCTCTGCATTGCAATGTAATTAGCATTTGAGTTTACCTCCAAAATTCGAATTTACCACGAAAATGTGAATTTCCCGCCGATTTTTGTACTCCGCGCTATTTTTTTAATTACCCACCAGTTTAATTTATTTGTATACCAGATTAATTATTTGTATATCAGTTTGTTTGTGACATTGCCACATCTACCCCCCCCCCCCCCCCCCCACGTAGAAGAGGAGCAGGGGTCTGCCAGGGACAGCTGCCATCTTGAATAATTTATAACTGTGCCAGCTTCACTCTTACTTCACTACTTACGACATTCACCATATGGGGACGTGCGTGAACACGAACAGTATGTTTGTCGAAAACCACCATTGTTGAATCGTGGTTTTCGACAGACATACAGCCCCATACGCATTCTTCATTCTCTGATGGATGTCTATCGGTGTTTGTCCTTCGGCGACCGAGAAAAACATAACAGCCGTTAGGTCGTGTTTGGGCGTATTTGGTTATAACATCATCATACTTGACGTTTCCTCATTTAACGGACGCATATGGGAAAGACACGAGTGCCGCACTAGTCCCTTACCTACATATCGGTGCTTGTACACTCCCATCAAAGTCGCACTACGTCGCACATACGCCGCAGCAACGCCCTCAAACAGAAACATTTTGTTGGCTCCTTTCACAACCAATGTTTCAAGGTTAACTAATCTGAAGATTGCAGAAGCACAAGTCGGTGAAAATAAAAAAAAAGTGTAACGTACTGTTGTTAGCAGCGGAATCACGACAGTCCAAATTAGTATTATTTGGCAAAAAGCTAAACATTTGCCTGAAATAATGTACTTTAACACATGTAGCACTTATGAAGTACTGTTACCTTAAATATAATTTTCTGTGTTGGCTGACGTTTTTCCCATTTTCGTCAGAGAAGTGCAAATTCTTTAAAACAAAGCGGAATGGAACGGTATGAATATCTGACAAGGAGAACACATGGAGTTGGCACATACTTTAGGTGTATCCGCGCTGCAGCATTCGGTGTGAAAGGCCAGAGTGACTACATTATATACATCTTACCAAATAAAAAGACATTGATAACTTTAGTGGATGGGCTCCGTTAGAAGTTATTGTTGGTCCAACGATTTGGCCTTCGTTCACATGCAATCATCGATTTCCCACAAACATTTTTGTAGATAAATGATCTTGATGGGTGGTAGAACTGACATGAATCAGTATTTTTTTTAATTTGGTTTTTAGCCCTTCAAATGTACTTCCCCGTAAAAAAGTATACATCGGTTGCGTATCAGTGGAGACTTTTCGATCTAGAACTGTGCCCTTCCGATGGGCAAAATTTCATCAAAATTGGTAAAGACACTGGAGATGGAGAAGTAATTTATCACAGACTTCTTCCTGCAATCTGACGGAAAATCTCGTGTACGAGTACTTGTCTGCCTCTATGGACTTATCAAATATTTCAATTGCTGGTGGTTATGATCAAAACAGGACCAATTTGAGTCCTCATACGCCTGTGGTTTTTCTCTCCACTGCTAGAAACATTTACTGATATCGTTTTCCGTGAGTTTGTGCAGGAGAACAGCCACTTTTGCTTTAGGGTGGAGCCTGAAAACACATCTGTACTCTTCGTACACAACTTACAGACAAATCGATTTCGGTGAAACTAGTCACAGTGTAATGTCAGAGTTCAAGGTCGGAAAACGATCAGATATTAACACACCAGGATAAACAGTTCCTTGTTAAACTGTTTCGTTTTAGAAAGATCTCGTAAAACCGATAATTCAGTAATTTTATTATCATTTGACTCAAACCACCTAATCCTGGAAAAATCGTCTTCGCTACCAGAAATACACTAAGCTGCCAAAACTCTCCTGGCACTAAATCCAAACGCCCTCCGCGTGAACTCCAGCCAGTCATCAGCGAGGAAATAAGAAAACACAAAGTTCGCCTATATTTCAAACTATTTTCTGCCAGGATGAGTCAGTAGATAAAAAGTGGAATGACTATAGACGTTCGTACAATCGCCTATTCCGTCACACAGGAGTTCCAAATGTCCCTATGTCTACTGTTATTGATTTTATTGCGAAATAGAGGCATCAGACCAAATGATCGCTCTGGTAGACTTTAAAAACTAACTGAGACCAGCATACTCTTAAGGTACGGTCGTAGTGGCACCGACATTGTTCACCAGACCTATTGCCAGAAGTTGAGTGATACGATCGACCGACAGCTTGGTCCATTGCGTCCTACCACGGTCAGTTATCGGCGAAACGAATTCTCTCATATTTTCATAACGTTTCCGTAGTTAGAGTTTAGTTTTGCATTGCAGTTTTCTATTAAAAAGATGACAATTCACATAAACGCAATTCATGTTTTCGACGAACATAAACACTTTTCTGAGTTTTTCGAAGAGCCAGTGAGTTTTACGAATACATGATAATGTAAATGGAAACTTGTTTTTAATGTCTGAGATTCGTACAGTGGAACGCCTTCATTTACACCCACCTGCTCCAGGACGCAGAGAGATATCATTTTCAGCTTAGGGTTTAATATAGAAAATGAGAGACTAAAAGTAGTAAGTGAGTTTTATTATTTGGGCAACAAAATTACTGACGGTGGACGAAGTAAGGAGGATATAAAATGCAGACTTTCAGCCGCGCGGAGTAGCCGAACGGTTTGAGGCGTCATGTCACGGACTGCGCGGCCCCTCCCGCAGGAGATTCGAGTCCTCCCTTGGGCATGGGTGTATGTGTTGTTCGTAGCATAGGTTAGTTTAAGTTAGTTTAAATAGTGTGTAAGTCTAGGGACCGATGACCTAAGCAGTTTGGTCCCTTAGGAATTCACACACATTTGAACATTTTGCAGACTTTCAGCAACAAGGGAACATTTATGAAAAAGAGAAACTTGATAACGTCAAATAGAAATTTAAATATTCAGAAGCATTTTTTGCAGGCATTTGTGTGGAGAGTAACATATCACAAAAGTGAAACATTGATGGCTAGTAGTTCAGAGAAGAGGACAGATGATTTTCAGATGTCGTGCCAGAGGAAAATACTCACTATTAGACAGATCGATCAGACAGTTAATGAGAAGGTAATGGATCAGTTAGGGAAAAGAAATTCATGGCACAACTGGAGTGAAAGGAGGGATCGGTTGATAGCACATACCCTGAGGCATCGAGGAATAATCAGCACGGTAATAGAAAGCAGTGTGTGAGACAAAAATCGAGCATGTAACTTCCGGCTGCGCGAATAAATTATATATTTTAGGGAGGTAGAACCGTCTTTGCAAAACTGGTTGCCCTATACCAGCAAATGAAAGGTGTGGAGTAGGCTATACGAATAAGTCGAGGTGTGAGACGGGGTGTGTCATTCTGGAGAGGTTGTAACTAATTGCTCGAGGCACATTTATACTGCACGTAACACAGGTGCAGCACATTCTTGGCGTGTTCTTCGGCTTGGGCTGCCAAAATCTCCCAGCGGTGCTTCACCGCCGTGCATTTATTATCATCTCGGAGGCTGGCAGGACGCCGGGCGTTTTGCCACGCGCTGTGTCTGTTCCGGGGAGATCAGCTGCTGAAGCCAGAATAGAGCATGCGGAAGGGCTTTTCTCCACCTCAGTAAGCTTATTAGTAAATCTGCAGTATTAATCACAGAAATTACTTAACGTTCGTGTTTATAGTCCTTGTATGGAAACTAGAAACACGTCCATTTCTCCTGCATTGTACCAATACGTGGGAGATATCTGTAGATACAAAGCGACCATTAACAATAACACTGGCAAAACTGAGATTTCTCATGGTATTTCTGATTTACTGTCATTTAATTCACAAAAATATAAATTAATGAGGCAATGAATACGAGATTTTGTTTGAACTCGTGATTGTGCTGATACTGATAACACGTTAACGTTTGAGGTGTCTGCATATCATGACGTTGGAATAAGTGCAGGGTATTACAGAAAACCATTGATACTAATGACAGTGAGTACGAGAAAGTATGATGTGATGTTGGAATGTAGGAGTATGTTCAGACTAGAAGTTCGAATATAATAAAAGAAGGGCAGTAGGTAATGATATGATTGAAAAAGGTTGTGCTGATGAGAAAAGATGCAACTGTGTGAACCTGTAGCCCTACAGGATGTCAACCTACCAAACGGCCCCTCTTCATACCTTGGAGCGCCGTTGAACGACAGAATGAAACTGACTTAAGGTTTAGCATACCACTCCGCCCACCTTTACCGTAGGGTTTCAAAACCAAAGTCACCGCTTTTCTTCCTAGTAGCTTCCTTATCCTCGGCAGACTGCGAAGGTATCATTCGACTCTTACCACAAAGCTAGACGCTTCGATGGCACTGGGCGTGGATTCTTGGTCCTCCAAGTAGCAGGCAGAAAAGCAGACTGCTCAGTGCCGGAAACCGATCTACAAGTACTTCCTGAAAATCTAAAACTGTGTGCCGGACCGAGACTCGAACTAGGGACCTTTGCCTTTCGCGGACCCAGTATTGTATCAATGGTAAGAGACATCAGGTGTGCCTGCCAAGTTAAATCAGTCCTAGCCTGATATTAGACTTCAATACTTCGCGCAATACTGCACCTCTAACTTAAGTCTCGTGCACTGGAAACTCAGGCCATGTTTTGTCCTTCAGATAGATTTCATAAATTCTACTATTCGTTATCGACACCTTTCGTCTAGTGCTGAGGATACAATGACTCTCCTTGTTAATAACCACCATTCTAAATATTGGATAACCAGCAACCCTTACCTCTTTTTCTTCCTCTGATAGTATCTCCGTTATATTCACAAAATTTAAGTACAGGGTGACCGAAAAGTCCACTAACATATGAAAATTCAGTAATTCACAGAATGATGTAGATAGCGAGGCAAGAACTGACACACAAGCTATAACTGACATGCGGTTTTATTGAAAGCAAAAAAGTGCAGAAAACGACCAACAGATGGCGCTTCATTTGATACGGACACAATAATTAGCATAACAATTGATTTTTAGCAAATAAGATGTTCTCTATAACAAGTGTGCAACACGTCCTTCGACATTCCTCAGCAATACCGCTATTCGAGGGACAACGTTCTGAATAGCATTGTCGAGTGGTGCTAGGCGCTACAGTCTGGAACCGCGCGACCTCTACGTTCTCAGGTTCGAATCCTGCGTCGGGCATGGATATGTGTGATGTCCTTAGGTTAGTTAGGTTCAAGTAGTTCTACGTTCTAGGGGACTGATGACCTCAGAAGTTAAGTCACCTAGTGCTCAGAGCCATCTGAACCACTTTTTTGAATAGAACTGTACAGCATATCAGTAGTTGTGCTGCAAAAATGCCATCGGATGTCGTCTTTTAGCGTCCTAATGAGGTAACTTCAGGTAAACCCACAACCAGTAATCACACGGATTCAGGTGTGGGGATCAGGGAGGCTAAGCATGATGGAAGTGGTGGTTCACCACTCGATCCTCACCAAACGATGTGTGCAAGCAAACTTTCATAGCTATAGCAATAAGGTGTGGAGCGCAATCTAAAAGTCATACCTTCCAGCAGGCGTTTATCAGCTAGGCTAGGGGTACGATTTTGTAGCAAATCGTGGCACCTCTTCTCGTCATGCTGAAAGTTTGAAAAGCAGCACCCCTCATTTCCTCAAAGAAAAATGGTCTAAGATTGATGTGGTAAATCCACGCCACACCGTGACTTTTTCATTATGCAGTGGGGTTTCCACGTCAGTTCTAGGATTTTCGGTAGCCCACATTCTGCAGTTGTGGCTGTTGACTGACACTCGGAGTGCGACATTTTCTGAAGTCCCATACCGCAAACACTCCCCGCGTCACAAAATCGCTTGCTAACAGTCCATGACGCCGCTGGATTTTGTGCGGGTAGCATTTGAGGGTACACCTTAGTGCTCTTCAAGCAGTAGTCCGTGGAGTGCCAGTGCGACATGCGATTGACGAGAGCTGACTTCGCGACGCGGAGATGAATCACTCACTGTGGGGCTGATCGTCTAAATATTCAGGGTCTTCAACCTTAGTGATCATTTTCATCACAGCGACGCTTGTCATAGGACCTTTACCCTTTTGGATACCCTTCTTATGGTGATAGGATTGTAAAGCTGCAGTAGCGGATTCTCCGTCCTGATAGTAAAGCTTCACTGACAGTGCCTTTCCTGGTAAAGTCAACATGCAGCGATTGCTGGCGCATCTGACTCCTTCTCTCACTACAGCTCGCTACGTGCACAATTCTCCTGCGCGTCACTGACATGTTGCTGTTCAGAACCATCTTTTGGACACTCTTTTTGGTTTCAATAAACCCCATGTCATTTCAGGGACATATTTTAATTTTTACCTCTCCACCTACATTATTCCGTAAATTAAAGCATTTTCAAATGTTAACGGGCTTTTGGGTTACCCTGTACAATTCTACGGGTACCTTTTCACTATATACATCGTTATCCAGTCACTGTATTTCTATTCAGTTCCTAGAGTTACTTGTTCCACCTACACTCGGGATATTATTCCGCAGATCGGCCGTCTGTACCTCTATGATTTCTAGTTGCACATCGCTAGTCTGAGCCCTATCAGCCTGACCAAAGTCACGTTTACTACTGTAACGATACCTTGCGGAGCAGTGTCCTCTCCCGGAGCTGTGGTTCCACCTATTACTGTTTTCTTACGATTGATAGCGACGTTGCCATCCTTTCCGTTCTTACAGTTCATGGTTCGATGGGAGATACTTTCTCCACTTGCTGCGTAGATTTTTGTGCCTCACAATCACGGTCACAGCTCAAGTCTTTTAAGAGCCACCGAAAGGCTTTTATGTCATTCATGTTCCTTCCAGCTATGACTGTCTTTCACTGTAATCAATGTGGCAGCTTGGTTAGGCACACTATTATCAACTCTGTCATGTCATACGTTGTATCTGGATAACGATTTCTTTGAGGAATTAAACTGGATTCCTACAATGTGAGTCACTATAAGCCTTAATCACCAAAATACTCAATTTTTTTCTGATCATGGATGCTCTTACACAAAGACTCAGTTGGAAAGATTTATTTGTTGCCTATTAATAATCACATCCTTGTGGCTACTTCTTACATCGACATGTTTGCAGACAAAATTCATTTTTCGTGTTTGGATCCATGAAATGAGCAATGCTCCACCAAACTGATCAGTTCATATAAGTAGAAGCTGAACACTTGTGGAATCAGGAAAAAGCGTGTACTTCTGGACAGAGATGAAGTGTCATCTGGTCTCGTCGTCATCAAAACCAGTAATTTCAGTTCATTCGGTTTATTATACACGAGTCTTTCACAGATTCAGTACAATCTTTCCTGCTATTCATGCAACTCGTCTTACTCAGTGCATATGCCTGTTTCCAGTGGCAATCCCATCATCCATGTCAGTATTCAGCAAAATTTTGTGATGGTTCGTGAGCCACTGAAGCTCAGGCAGGGATTCCCTATTCCTCTTATTTATTTCGTACTGATACTATTTGAACCGTAACAATGACCGAACTTGCACACTATCGCTAACTGCAACGGGACACGTGCGATCAGAATCTTTCTCATTCCATAGCGAAATTTGCTCTACCCTGATAGTCAGGATCTCCAGTCCGTCTGAAAGTTATCCTATTTCCTCGCTTTTTGTTTTAATGCCTCATCGTGCTGCAAAACGTGTTGTAAAACGCTCTGTACATTATATCAGCGAGTTGAGCATTGCCTCACAAAACGAGTTTGCATTCCAGAACTATCATCGAGATTTCAGTGCTCTCTACCACTTCGGATTAGTGCTGTGTCGCTTCCAGGACCTTTTCATTTATGTCTTCACTGTTCCTGAGTCAAATATCACTTCAGCTGTCACCCTTTCGAATTTCTTCTTTGGTGACATATCTAATTTGGAGTTTTGCTCGTGCATTCTTTTCCCCATTGCTGTAACCTGAGCGACTATCTGTCTCCCTATTTAATTCGTGTGTGCATTTTGAATTTGGAAATTTTGCCGGATTATGTTCTGAAAAGCCCTGAGGTTGAATGCAGGCATGGCAGAGCCTCTTCCTGATTCTCTCTGACATTTCGTTATGCTCTTTGCCCTTGCAAGTGATCTATTATAATACCTAAAATTTTAGTTTGCGGATGTGCAGACCTACGCAAATCAGAACCACAAATGAGAAATAAACTCATTTAAGGGACCTAAATAATTTACTAAACTGGAACAAACACTCATATTAATTCGGAATTGACTATGTTCCCAACGTTACAAACAATTTCATCCTCCAAAATTCGCACAAGAAAGTAAATGTCATCATACACTAATCAGCTCTGTAACGCAACGCCGTGTTTCAATACTGCTGATCACTACACAATTCCGAATTGTGTAACTCCTGGAAATTAGACACTTCACTTAATATAACAGTAAAATAGTTCGCAGTGCCGAATATCATGGTAGGCATCACCAGGTAAAAGGAATTCACTTAATCTTCTTCAAAGTGTTAAAAGTCGACAAAGAATCGCCATGTCCTGCTTCAAGTCAGTGCAATGTTGTGTGCAACATTTAAAATAGTATGGTTCATTAAATTATATCAAGTGCACAATGTAAATTTATGTCATGATTTCAACATGAAGGTCCAGAGTATGGATTATATCAAAACTTCACTAATCATTTCTCATACAGGGAGTGGTTTTTGTAGTTGTCTCACAGAGAATGTAGGAATATTACGGTGCTCACATGGGGGAAAACGAAAATCGAATTATGCACAGTGAAATTAACATTTATTAGCTTGCAAGTTCTCCTTTCTTAACTTGCTCTTCATGCACAAAAAACAGAACAAACTTATTGATATGGCTTCCTAGAGTAGGGTGGCGTTTCCAAAAAATATCATCTTCAACGTATGATCTGTACACAGAGGAGACAACGCACTTTGGAATGTGTAAGCTCTAATACGTAACATCCAAGCATTTACACCGACTAACAAGAAGCTACCAGAGGAAGATACGTAGGATTTTTACACCAATAAGCGACGTCATTAAAGGTGGGTCAACTGGTGGTTAAAAACAAAGTACACAATGCTGGATAAAATACCGTTAATTCTGATAAATTTAAGGTTACTGACAGTTGCCGTCGCTTGGAAGTATTCATAATTATAAAGAATTTTCGTAGAAGACGACAGTATGATACTATCATGAGCTGTTCGTCACATTAAGTTGAACCCGACAAAAAAGTAGGGAAGTTGGTAAAATTAGACATACACAAATTAGGATAGCACACCATGTATTTATTCTACTCAGCTACGAACGCTCTGATTAACTGTCAACATGACGAGCTGATCGGTGAGGTCATACTCATATTCCAAAACAGAAATACAACAGATCTTAGAAAAATCATGACTTCAAACGGCACCGAAGAGCTTTATTCTGATTATGGCTGAATTTAAATAACACATACTTTGAATTATAAATTAATTAACAAATCCTGGCTGAATAAGAACTATCACTAGATGAGGTCGTAAGAGCACTACAGAGACACTGCCAGAGTGCTGTCTTCTCACCTTTTAGAAATCTGTGTTAGCCGTTGTGTCACCAGCGCATCCCGAATGAGTGGTGGCATTAGTCGGCCAATCAACAAAACATTCAGGACGCACTAAGGCGCTTATCCAATCGGACGGCAGGATCAAACTGCCAAAAGTCGTTGCCTGGTTCCAAATGAAATTAAAAAATGAAATCAAAATGAAACTAAAAAATGAAATCAGTAAAGTGTGGTTCCCTAAGTAATTCCGCTTCCAGCTGTAATTTATATAAAACGTACAGCAGAAGAGTAACCTACCAGACTAATTCAATGTGAATTACATATTCCATATAATAATTACATGAAAGTGGATGAGACAGAATCCTTTCAGTGTTATTTTAGCATGGGACTTGTAGAGCAGAACTGGAGACAAAGATAGTATAGCAGAGGATTAGCAGCACTCTAGGCATAAATCGACGACTTCTATAAGGCCGTAAATCAGTAAATTAAATTACTGTATAAAATAGGATCCTTTGAGGGTTTATTAACAAGTTCTAGATAGTAATTAGACAGCATAAATTTTTAGAAGACCACATTAAAGCACATACTCGAAAACAGTAGCCGGCAGAACTCACACTGGTGCTTGGAACACATGTTTGAAAGCATCTGTGATTAAATAATCGCTGTGGTTTTAGTGTCAGCCGATTCCGTCGCAGAGCCTCTTCCGGCGAGTGCCTCGCCTTTGCTGATGTAAGACGGAGAAGAGCAATTGATTCAAATTTTACTATTTGTATATCGTTAGAAAATTACAATAGTGAGTATTGGTTATCATTTATTAAACTTGACAAGCTTTTGATCGTTAAGTCCTCCCTTGCATCTAACCAGGCGTTTTTGAATTTTTTTATTACTTTGATTATGATACAAATGTTACACGAGGGCTTACATCTAATGTGGCATCCAACAGTTGGAAACAGCTATGATACGAATGTTGGAAGCAGTAATTGCTACAACACAAAAAATTCAGTCAATATTCGTCTGTGAAAGGTAGAATATCAAAGGTAAATTACAGGCAGATAACTTAAACTAAAGAAACCGGCAACAATATATATGAGAGAAAGAGAAAAAGAGGAATGTGATGTAAAGCGAGCAATCAAGAAAGAGGAGAAAAAAAATGAGAAATCAAAAGAGAAAACAGAATAACTCAGAGAAGTTGACAGCACTGGCGTCGCGGTTTAACACTGAAAATGGATAGTGTTTAGAAGAAAATTATGAGACGGGTAAAAGGAAATATTCCAGTTTCTTCTCAAATACAACAGGACATTGAATTGTGCCGAGAATACAGGCAGTTTGTTCCAGAGGCGGACAGCAGCAACAGAGAAATTAGCGTATGATTTTGTTTCGTGGCTAGGCACATCTAGGACACTACATGAGTGAGGCCTTACGTTCAGGCTGAGATGTGACAACAGGTGCTTAATCTGCGATGTGACGTACTGGGGTACATGTGTACTTAGGAAAAAATAAAATAGACGTAGAGTACGGTACTGATGAAACACGCCTGGCCGCAAAAATTGTAACTTGGGGTGTGAAGCACTGATATGGTCAAATACAAGGATGTTCTAGATGTAACGAACACAAGCATTTACGGTTACAACTAATGGTCCAGAATTTTCTCTATCCATACCGTCTGGGATTACTTCGTAGTAATGGAACTTCGGGATAACGAGTGATAGCACAAATTTACTTTAAATGCGAACATCAAATATTGTCATCTATGTATGATTTTACTGCTGTAGCCAATGTGATTATTGTACTTCAAGTCTGTAACATTTCACCTGATTGTTACTAACAAGTATGAAGTTTAAGCCATTTTAACATTTCACCTGATTGTATAAACGAGTACGAATGTTAAGCTGTTTTAACTTGTCAAACTGGATTTATATGCCACCTGAAATCCACACACTTATATTCGACACCTCAAAACAAACACCTCCAAATGCTTTAAATAATTATTCTGTAATAATGTTGTTATGTTGTATATTCTTTGCACTTTGCGATTATGTCTTCTCTTCTGCTATACGAACTTTGCACCCAGCAGATTCCAGACGCCATATTTGTTTACAAATGTGACAGTATACATGTGATGTGTTACGACAGTGAAAGGAACCTATGACCACTGGATGTACTCTAGTTTACTTACTTTATGTTTACCATTAGATACCAGTTTAAAAATTTTTTGTCAGAAGAAATCCAAAACCATGTTTTGAAATAGTGTCTTGTTTCCCCACTCGGCAGTGCCACAAGTTCCTCCAAAAAAGTCGTAACACAACACACACACAAATGTCATACTAACTAATGTAAATCCACCCGATGATGGAGGTTTAAACCTTTGAAACGCGTCGTGGAAATAAATAAAATTGTGACTGGTAACAGTAAACTTGTTGTTTCATTTAAGCACAAATTTACATTCACATATGAAGGCGTTCTGAAAAGTAAGCTCTTAAAGCTTTTTAAATGTAACAAATGTTAGTAGCAATCTACACCTTTAATTTTCATGTATACATTTTTCTTTCTCAGCATAGTCACCCTGGCTACGAACACATTTCTCCTAACGACGGATTAGTTTGTTGATACTGCCACTGTAGAATGTTTGACTTTGTTAACGGAACCACAACCTTACCTCTGCTTACACCGCTTCGTCACTATGAAAGTGAAGTCTTCGAAGGTGTTCTCTAAGTTTAAGGAACAGATGAAAATCGGGTGGGGTCAACTCGGAACTGTGCCACCAGGGAGGTCGATGACAGTGAACCCAAGGAGTCGGATTGTTACAGATGTCGCAGCGCACGTGTATGGTCTGGCTCTGAAATGCTGAAGGAGAAAATGCTCCATGTCAGGACGAACTCTTTGAATTCGAAACTTATTACAGCAGGCTATTTCTCAGGCACCGGCAAAGTTACGTTACACATCGCCATGTTACACGATACAATTCGGAGCTCTGTAGCGGCAGAAGGAAGCAACTAGAGTCAACGAAGCGGGGAAGTTGATTGAGTAACGTATTATGCATGACATGTAATACCTCAACCGATATTGAGAACAGAATAAAAATTTCAGAGGCATTACTTTTTCAGCACGCTCTCTTACATGCACGCATCACCTTCTGTCGTGTCTCTAGAATCTAGAGTCTAGGTTGATCGCTTCCAACACCGTGGAATAGTGGCACCGTTCCTATTCAGATGTCGAGCTATTTACCGTTTATTCCAACTGGCTTCTTTAATCCAAGCTACACGTCCTCTTTCAAATGTTTGCATTTGCATACATTGTTCACGCGCCTCGCGAATTATAGTTACTATCAAGCGAAGGACATGAAATGAAATTAGCGGCGTCTTTAGGCCCTGGTATCGACATTTCCCCTGTTCACTGTGCTTACCAGATGCGCAGTGAAATTGTGCTGCAGCTTCACATACTCATCCATCAGCCGTGGTAATGAACAGGAAATCTTCCCATCAGAGAAAATGCCGGGAACCATGATTTAGATTCACCAGTTGCTTGCTCTCATATGACTGTGCAGTGTGCATGCGGATCTCCTGAATGCTCTGTTCCGAATACTTCACTGTGTCGTTGCATTTGAGTGAGTGAGAGGAGCAGAGTGTTTAGTGAGCAGTGAAATGCACAATAAAGCAATGCGTTTTCATTAACGAGTGTCATGCGAACCAGAGTTTGTAGAAAATGTTTGCAGAACTATTTGTGCGAGAATTTACGACTGTAAGTGTTTTGGTGAAACTTCCAGCAAAGTCCGTACTGCAAAACTTAGTGGAAAAATTGAACGAACCGAGCTCCGTAGCGATTGAGTACCATAACTACCAGAACAATCTAGAACAGCAAATACACTGCTCGAGTGAAGGAAAGCCTGAAATAAAGTACAATGAAGTCCTAACGTTGTTTATCTATGCAAATGGGAATTAAGACATCGTCGTGCTGAAAAATGATCAAAATTACCTCCAGCTGTAGCCTTAAAAATTATTGTTGTGGATGAGTTAAAGCATGCAGACAATCTTTCGCGTATTGATTTCTGCTGGTGATTTCTGAGTGAAATGGAAAATCCTCGTATTTTCATTTCTTGAATAAGATCTGGTTTAGCCTGTCACAGTATGTTGGTGCAGAGAAATTGTCCAGTTATGCATCACAAAACCTCCACAAGTACTTTGAAAAACCGTGCAATTCCACGAAATGTGGAACAGAGATTCAATTAAGTTCTTTGACTGGTGCTTCTTAACCCGCATTTTAGATCACTAGTGTCATTTTATACCAAGATTGTCAATACCTTTACGTATTTTTGATAAATAACTAAGGACTTTTGAACATGGGGCAAAATTAAGATCGTCCGGATTCTTACGAACATGGCGCAAAATTAATGTTCTTCGGAAGCTTTTTAACATGTCTCCAATTTAAGCTATTTAGGTGGAGCTTACGTATTTGATAAATAATACAAATCCTTCGGACACTATTGAACATGGTGCAAAATTCAGATCATCTGGATACTTTTAAACACGGCTGCTAGATGCTGAATGGCTGTTTCGCTTTAATAGACCATAAAATACTGCGCTGTGATGGATTTTTAAGTTTTCATGACAAACGTTTTGATTTTCCAGCCAATGTGACGTCATGTAAAGGGGGCCTGTCTTGCAACGTAATATAAAAATGGTTCTAATGGCTCTGAGCACTATAGGACTTAACATCTGAGGTCATCAGTCCCCTAGAACTTAGAACTACTTAAACCTAACTAACCTAAGGACATCACACATCCATTCAGGCCGGCGATAATTTAACAGCGTTATAGAATATGAGACTATGTTACCTGGAGATTCGATGTTTTTCAACTAGTCGCTATTACACTAATGACAAATGTAGGCACACTCCTGAAACTAATCGTACAGCATTTCCTTAGGTGTCGTCAAATAGCTGTAAGTAATCAATTCTGTAAATATGTGTATTCTGTGTGTAGATTAAAAGACGTTAGTTGAGGCTAAGTTTTCGTTGTAGGTGACTGATAAGGGAGCGTACATCAGATGAAAATGTATCTGGCGAAAAGGGATTTATGATGTGGGGTACAGATATATTGGAAAGGGCATATGTTCTCAAGATCGGTTTCGGTGGAGCTCCGTGTGTGGAGGGTGCTGGCATGCAACTCATGGGGGCCATGAGTACTGGTATGGTTGGAGGGTGGGTGGTTTGGCTTTTAATATATCGTAGAGAATAGTTTAATGTCGGTTGCTTGTATTGCAGGTTTGTGCTTAGAGTATCGGTAATGAAGAATTTGGTATTGTTTATGGTGATGGTGTTCTCTAAATGGGCGGGAGGCGTTTTGCAGGAACTCAGGCGCTTATGCAACTCTGTAGGCTGCAGATTCCTTGCTTGATTTTTGAGGAGTCCATTACACACAGCAGGCGACTACATGGGTGTGGGGGTTGCGTGGAGTGGACTGGGAGGTGTTCCAGGTTAGAGAGCCTCGTAAAAGTACAGAAAGGACTTCATTTTCATAGTGTGCAGACCTAAGAACCAAGGCAGACCAAGGAACCAAAGGTACTATAGTTGAAAATTGTCGTAGCCGTTTTCTGAAAGAACCACAGTTCCAAGCGTTAACAAAAAAGCACTAAAGTTGAATTCGTTGTAAGTACTTAAACCTGGCTCAAGATTCTGCTGGCAGATTCAACGTAAACTTGAGAATCATCTCAAACGGGTATCCTTCTCATACAGCTATAGTTGCTGATGACTTCCATCCACCCTCGCTATTTTGTCAAAATGGAAGTTTAGAGCAGGTGGTAGGCAAAAAAGTCGTTAAAAATTATACTAAATGCTTCCACCGAAAATAATTATGAACAATTAGTTCAGGAGCCCACTTGAAGTGTAAATGGTTGCAAAAACATACTTGACCTCTTATGAATAAAAAGTTGTGAGCAAATAGGGAGTATCATGACCCATACAGGGATTAGTGACCCAAAGGCCGAAGTGACAACACTGAGTACCGTAACATCCGAAACCATCAAAAATAAACGTAAAGTACATATATTTAAAAAACGATAAAAATTCGCTTACTCTTAGCCAGGGATAGTCCCCTTTTCTTCCGAACTAACTGTATAAGCGTAGACTAGATGTGGTTTGAATTAAAGTAAATAGTATCGACAGAAATTGAGAAATTTATAGCAAGTAAGTTAATAAGTGACGGAACTGATCCCCCATAGCACACAAAACAGGTCAGAACATAGTTGCAGAAGCCACGAAAAAAAAAATGCCAAATTTACAAGAACGAAGATTCCTCAAGATAGGGGTAGTTGCATGAATTTCAGAGCGAGATGCTTTTAATAATTTCCACAACAAAACTCTGTGTCGAAATCTGGCAGAAAATCCGATGATATTTTGGTCGTATATAAAGTACAGTGTAAATACCTTCACTGTGCGATAGCGATGCTAATATTACTGATGCAGGAGCCACAATAGCGGAGTTACTAAATACGATTTTCCGAAGTTATTTCACCAAAGAAGACTATGTATATATTAAACGATTCGCATCTAGAACAACTGTCAGCATCAGTAACTCAGAGGTATATATTCGAGATGTAGCGAAACAACTCAAATCACTTAATAAATGCAAGTCTTCCAGTCCAAACAATTTACTAATGAGGTTCCTTTCAGAGTATGCTGAAATAATTGCTCCATACTTAGTAATCATATACAACCGCTCGCTTAGCGGAAGACTGGTATCTACTGACTGGAAAGTTGCACAGGTCACACCAATACATAAGAAAGGAAGCATGAGTAATCTGATGAATTATCGACCCATATCACTGACGTCTATTTGCAGTAGGAGTTTGGAACATATACTGTTATCGAACGTTATAAATTAACTCGAAGAAAACGATCTATTCACACCTAGTCAGCAGGGATTCAGAAAATATAACTTGTGTGCAACACAAATATCTCTTTATTGTCATGAGGTAATGAATGCTATCGATAGGGATCTCAAATAGATTTCATATTTCTAGATTTCCTGGTGCTTTTGATAACGTTCCTCACAAGCGACTTCAAGTCAAATTGCGTGTCCATGGTGTATCTTCTCAGTTGGTTAACCTGGATTCGTGGTTTCCGGTCAGAAAATTCAGTGTTAGTAATAACTGACGGAAAGTCATTGAGTAAAACAGAAGTGATATATATCTTTCCCTAAGCAAGAGTTAGAGGTCTTCTGCTGTCCCTAATCTATTTAAACAATTTAGGTGACAACCTGAGCAGCCCTCGTAAATTGTTTGCAGATGATGCTGTCATTTGCCTCCTAGTTAACTCATCAGAGGATTAAAACCAATTGGAAAATGATTTAGACGATACATCTGCATCGTTCGAAAAGTGGCAATCAACCCTAAATAATGAAAAGTGTGAGGTTATCCCCATGAACATGAAAAGGAATCATTTATATTTCTCTTACATGATAAACCTAAATGCTGTCAATTCAACTACACGCCTAGAGATTCCAATGACGAACAGTTTAAATTGGAAGGATCACACAGATAACGTTGTGGGGAAGGTGAACCAAAGACTGCGTTTTTCGGCAGAACATCTAGAAGATGCAACAAATCCACTAAAGAGACTATCTACACTACGTTTGTCCGTCCTCTGCCAGAGTACAGCTGTGCAGTATGGGACACTTACCTGATACGATTGACAGAGGACATCGGAAAAGTTCAAAGAAGGGTAGCTCGTTTTATACCAGAGCGAAATAGGGGAGAGATTGTCACGAACATGATACGCGAGTTGGGCTGACAATCATTAAAACGTCGACATACTTCGTTGAGGCAAGAACTTCACATAATTTCAGTCACTAACTCTCACCTCCGAAAGCGAAAATGTTCCGCTGACGCCACCCTACATGGGGGGAAATGATCATCGTAATAAGATAAAAGAATTCAGAGCTTGCAAGCAAGGATTTAATAACTCGTTTTTCCCGCGCGCTGTTCAAGAACAGAACGGCAGAGAAAGAGTGTGAAAATTGTTCAATAAATCCTCTACCAGGCATTAAGTGTAAATTGTAGCGTAGTCATGTAAAAGCAGATGTAGATGTAGATGCAATCCTTTTCAGGTCGTCGCAATATATCAACCTTAGTTGGCACTAGAATACTTCTTTAGATCACTCAAACTTGAGGTTACAGCTATATGTCAAGAAGACAGGAATGTGATAGTTGTGGAAGAGATTCGTCAAACATTCCAAAAAAACAGATACAGTATAGTTGCGGATGGGTAGGACTTTCCTGTTTAACGGATGCATGTGAGTATTCAGTGTTTGTTTTTCCATTCTATATCTTAGGAAGGAACGTGATGACGCCTTGTAACCGGAGATAGTGTAAAGTATTTCAAGATATGGGAAAGGAAGCCAGAGATCGAGGTTTTCAAAACGAAAGGTTTTTGCGAGCTGTAATTTGGGAGACATGGCTACAGGGAATTTCCTTTCAGTTGCAAGACTTTTGGATCTGAGGGTTTGGGAGAGATTCGGACAGGTAGGAATTGTTAGATGATATTCCGTACTTTAAGAGTTGCTGATGTAGCTTTTATTCGTCAGCAGTGGTAGTTGTTTCGGTTATGAGGAGTTTCTGTTAGTTTTCCTTCTCCCTTATATTGTGGAACATATTCGAGAAACGGTGGGGTTCAGCTGGTGCCTCGATTAACGCTTCCTGTATTCTCCGTTAACTGATAATTAAAGTGTAATCCTAACACGAAGGCATCGTGCTGTCGGTAGTTAAACGTGACGCCAAATGCAGCCCTTTTTCGTTAAGGGACTATATAATTCCCATAATTAGCGACTCCACAGACTAGCAGATATAAGTGAAGTGTAGTGTACTGTCTCTAATGACGTATCAGGAGTTGATAAGATTCGCATACAGTGTGAGGCTGGTGGAGTTCTCATGTCGTGCTGTCAGACATTTTGAAGTACAGCTAAGAGTTAAAACAAACAGCGCTCCGGCCGTCAGCAACGACTTTCCCTCCCTCCATAACCCCTCCCCCTCTCTACTTCGTACCTTGCGAAGGCGTTCATTTGCACACGATAAATGCAGCGGCAAACGTAAGCGGCCGTGCATTTTCACAGAGTAACACTCGTAGCAAATGAGTCACAAGTGGTCGTACCACGTAAGCCCATTCTTCATTCATAAAGTGACTTGCCACAGGCGCGCCAGAGAAACTGCAGAAGGCGGCTGGCGACTTGTCACTCTCACGCACGCCGACACGGGTGGTGTCCTCAAAAGTCAAAAGTCAGCAGCTGGCCACTCGTTTCAACGGTAAAGCCACTCCGAAACACGAGACTCTGCCGCTGCAATAAAAGTCACACGGACGTTGCCAGCCGCTTCATCTCTGCACTTTCACGATATTTGCATAATGTCCCTGGGAAACCGTACTGGATTTCTAATAGGAAACTGCCACTGTGAAACCAGATGTAACCGTGAAACAAAAAACAAGCTATAAGACACAATCTTGTTCACAGCTGTTTACTTTTCAGTTATGTTTTTATGAGTTTCAGAGTTAATTCTCTCTCGTCACGGTCTCATCAACTGGCTCAGTGCTCTTCTGTTTCAGTATTACAAACATGTGGATTCCTTAGGTTGTTAACACTGCACGTTCCCTCCTTTCACTGGCATCAACATTTAGATACACAGCTCTGATAATTAATAAAACGTTCAGGACATCGACATAGTGTTTTCGACTATTCACTGTGTGCAATGGAATGACTATTAAGCAGTACGGTTTGTACTTGTAATATTACCATCAACACTTATAATGAAGTAAGTGTTCCTTTTAATTCAAATTACGTACATATTTAAAGTTTCAGAAAAAAACGAGTGCTGTGGTATAACGCACTCGTAAGTTCCCAGTGTAGCTGCTTACCAAAGCTGCCGGTACATATGTTAAATGTGAAACCGAAATCAGCACAATACAGTGCAAATGTGTTATGGCACGGGAGGTGTAAATTCACTGTACTTTCTGTTTTTCTGTGAATAATTTTACTGTATGCATCTACATGTGTATCATTGTATTTCTATTTTCAAATCGCGAATTATATTATAAAAGAGTACTTCGTCCCAGCAGAAAATAGAAGCAGAATTGTGGTTCTTTCAGCATCTCAGCAGATAAAAATATTGTGGTTATCTCCAATAAAAGTGTGCTAGTTCGTTTCCACACACTCATTTGCGAAAAACATTATTTAGCTATCTTGAACAATTATTTTAGTATTAAGTTTGTGAGCAGACATGCTGATCCAAAAGAAACTTGAACATTTTTCGACATTAATAGATTACAAGCTTGACGTTGGTTTCGTACCGAAGTAGAAAAAAATCGCGCCAGACTCCCTGACGATGGAGTATTAACTTAGAAATTCATTAAGTACGTAACTGATAAATGTAAACGGGATATAGTCAGTATCTCCTCGGTTCATCAGCGCACGTGATAATGGCAACGTCGTCATTTTCAGAAATATTGTGCCCGCTGGACACTTGACATCCGATCATTCACCCATTAGCTATTTCGTCAGGATGTAGCTGGATGATATTTTGTGTAGCGGATGCATATTCTTCACCACCCATTCCTCATCATCTGAATGAGGACACTTGATATCAGTCTCATTCACATGCTCCTTTGTCATACGCGCGAACAAAGAGAGCATATTGTTATGGTAAAGTTGACATTTACTGCAAGTAGTAGAATTTCTTTATGGTCTGTCCCGTCTATTGCCTTTCGACATATGGCCACAATCGTTTCGCCAGAAGTAATCTCTCTTCCAGCATCTTTTGCATGTAATCCTTGTATTCCTGAATTTCTCCTAGTAATTAATGCCCATGGCCCCATTAATAATTGTAACTGTCATATATCGCGGATATTTAGCCACTTAAAAAATTCTAATAATGTTTAATAACACGTCCTGGAACACTTAAGCTAATATTAGATTTCCTTTCGCTCTCGTTGTAAACTAGCGGCTAAGAGGTGGGTGTATATTTATAATAAACCCGCAAAACTCTCCTCCGGGTACCTCTAAAATATATAACCAAGCTTCGATGACTTGCTCCTTGTCACTTAAGATTTTCTTCAAGAAGACCGCCACCGCTTCTCTCTTCAATCCTTCTCCCACTGAACACCCTCGACGGCAGAGAAGGCGTTGAACTCTAAAATGCATTTTTCAGGAGCAGCTAAACGTTTCTACTAAACTGCATCAGCACGAAAACTAAGCATGTGTGTGAATGAGGGAATATCTTTAATCTCAATACGTACGTTACAAACAAACCAATTTTAAAATAGTTTTAAAAGTTTTGTGAATGTCTCCTGAGTAAATCATTCAATGAAAGAAACACTTTTTTGCTTATTCTTGTACTTATTATGTTTTGCGAGCTAAAGAAGTGGTGCTTAGTGGTACGAACATAATAGCCCAAAACTTAGGTCGTAAAAATAAATAATACGTTCCAGAAGTTTGTTTCTCCTTATAATAATGCACCCACATTGATATCAACAAGCCGGCCGCTGTGGCCGAGCGGTTCCAGGCGCTTCAGTCTGGAACCGCGCGACCGCTACGGTCGCAGGTTCGAATCCTGCCTCGGGCATGGATGGGTGTGATGTCCTCAGGTTAGTTAGGTTTAAGTAGTCATAAGTCTAGGGGACTGATGACTACAGATGTTAAGTTCCATAGTGTTCACAGCCATTTGAAGCATTTTGATATCAACAGAAATAAATCATTCCAGTTCATAATATATTAAGAAGAAAGAAAATTGACAACTGTAGGGTAAATGTTTCAGAAATGAACTTCATTTGTACAGAAACAGTGTTGTGAAATAGTGGCAGTTCCCTCGAACACGACACGGCATGCTGCAATTTGGCTGTATTGAATTAATGCGTTAATTCTCAGTCACTTCAGTCTCGCCGTGGACGTTTGTTAATTATTTAGGGGCGGTAACAATCGTATTGTAACAATGAGATAACACTGAGGTACGAGAAAAAGCTTGGGAGTAAAAGAAAAAGAGAGAGAAAAAGTGGGCGTATGCGATGCGGCGGAGTGAGGAGTTAATTCCGTTCCATTCGGCTGCGGTGGGAAACCGTGTGACGGAGAAAGTGAAGGCGCCTCGTCGGCCACCATTTGCACACGCTCTTTTTAGACGCTCCGTTTATTAACGACTGGATCCTGTGCCAAATTGTTTTTAGTTTCCTGGTATCTTCCCGCAGCGAGCTTTTTCTCCCAAGGATTTCACTTTCCCAAACATTCGGAGCTTCTACGAATGCTGACAGCGCATACTTTGAAACAGTACTCTATCTAGCACAAAGTTTGTGAAACACGACTATTGGCCTAGTTACATTTTGATTACCCTGTGTAGTTCAAAATGTCTCGGTCGTATGGAAAGCATTGGCAGGACGGCTTCCGTGCTCCCCATACAGCACTAATACGTCTTAAATTCGGGATTGTCGGGTCGAATCCGGCCTCCCGCGTGAGTATTGGGTTTGAAATACGACATTGTTGCACGTCTCCTGTAGACAAAGAGTGTAATTACAAAATGTGTGTATAAATGAACCACGTGTGCATTATTAATAAAAATAACAGCAATTGCAGCAAGTAATACAAATTTCGTCAGAAATACGTCGTCTTTAGGCACAATATTATGCGTATTCAAAGATTTCTGAGGAAAAACATTGATGGTCCCACTGTCTTGTAGAATAGCTAAATTCGAATTCATCCATAAAAATGGTTTAAAAAGTGAACTATCTACAAAGCTGTTCATCTAACGTACTGCTTTTCTGGAAGTAAAACCACACTTCATTCAGTTATCGTCTGCGCAGTTCAATACTCGTTATGTATTCTGATGTTGCAAATTGTTTGAAATGTGAAATTATGATTCATAAACTTATCCGCCCTGAAAAGATGAATATTCAGTCTCTGTCTTTGTGAATTAATTTATTCACCTCAGTACATATTTCATAAGGCTACCTTTCATCGTCATGTATGGTAAGATGAATAGCATCTTTAGGAACACGGTTCCTAGGAAACACCAATCAAAAATTAACGGTAAAAGTTTTCAGATGGAAACAGTCTAGCTGCTAAAACTTATTAACCAGGTGACCGGTTTCAATCGCGGTACGATCGTCAGCAGACCATTAAAAGTCTGTGAAAAAGTGGTACACAGTTTCAGAGCACAAGATTTAGATATAAATGTAATGTAAGATGAATAATTAAGCTATTCCCACGAATTTAGGGAAATAAAACTCCGTCCGAATAGGTCTCGACAGGCTCAACTGACCCGCCCGACCGCCGTGTCATCCACAGCCGATAGGCGTCACTCGATGCTGATATGGAGGGGCATGTGCATGGGCTCAGCACACCGCTTTCCCAACCGTTGTCAGTTTTCGTGACCGAAGCCGCTACTTCTTAGTCACGTAGCTTCGCAATTGGCCCCACAAGGGCTGAGTGCATCACGCTTGCCAACAGCGCTCTGCAGATCCGGACAGTCCCGCATCCATGTGCTAGTCAAGTCCGATAGCGCTTATCTTCGGTGATTGGATGGCAACCGGTGTTAGCACTGCGGCAAGGCTTTTAGGAAAATAGCTTAACTGAAACCTACGAGCTACCTTCATGAAACGTATAGTGTGATAAATAAATAAATTCACAGTAGCAGAGGTACTAAATATAATTCACAATACACAACCAATTAGATGGAACTGAAGTGCGAGTGTTTGGTTTAGCTGGACTCCGACAATGTATGATGGATATTTTCTACACCTATTTGTTCGACTTTCTAGGAAACTAGGTTTTCTCACAGGAGGCCTACGAATAACGTACAAAATATTAGTGAGTATTGCGAAATTCATTTACGTCTTCTTCCAAGTCACCTTTTACAAAACACTGTGAAAAGTAATGCAGAGAGCATCATGCATTTCTCCGGTGTTGTGAACATTCTTTCGTATTCCTGTCAAATGTGCGGTATTATAACCGCTGTGATAGCTTCAGGATACCGTCCCGGTACGTTTTTGAGTACAAAACGGTATTCCGCCGATTTTTAAAGTTCAAATCAGTCTAGACTTTGTCTACAAACACAAGCTAAATGAACACGGAAAATTCCAGAAAAAAATCAGTTGCTGCCCAGAATGGGTTTGGGCGCATTACTGTCATCATTTAATCATACAGTAAAGCTGCATGTCCTCGGGAAAAATTACGGCTGTAGTTCCCCCTTGCTTTCAGCCGTTCGCAGTACCAGCACAGCAAGGCCGTTTTGGTTAATGTTACAAGGCCAGATCAGTCAGTCATCCAGACTGTTGCCCCTGCAACTACTGAAAAGGCTGCTGCCCCTCTTCAGGAACCACATGTTTGTCTGGCCTCTCAACAGATACCCCTCCGTTGTGGTTGCACCTACGGTACGGCCATCTGTATCGCTGAGGCACACAAGCCTCTCCTCCAACGGCAAGGACCATGGTTCATGGGGGTAGGACATGTTTTGAGGCATCAAGGGATCACAAATTTAGCATTGAAGGGCAGCGTGGAGGGTAAAAATCGTAGAGGGAGACCAAGAGATGAATACACTAAGCAGATTCAGAAGGATGTAGGTTGCAGTAAGTACTGGGAGATGAAGAAGCTTGCACAGGATAGAGTAGCATGGAGAGCTGCATCAAACCAGTCTCAGGACTGAAGACCACAACAACAACAACAACTGTCAACATGCTAGAATTGAATGGGATGAAAATAAAATGTGTGGAAATCTAAGTATGATTTGAAGCCACTGAAGATCGCTACAATCAGAATAGTGTGGGGGAATAAAAGTCTTGTCACAAACATGGTAGTGTCGAATATTACTGTTGTCCTTAGAGATAGCGAAGTACAGACTAGTGTTTCTGTTAGCTGACTAAACGAAGATACCTCTCATGACCTGAAGTTATCATCTTTAAACTGATTGTACTCTGTTTTTAGTAGTTTGATACATGTTTATTAACTTTTGGGTATTGCTTGCTGTTGTTGTTATACCTTATTGTTGTTTTTTATTTGGTCTTCTTGGTAGGCAATGGATTTTAATGTCTTGGCTGCCTTAATCTCGTCGTCTCACTTCCTACACAGTAGCACCACTTATCGATCGTAGCAATATGTTTCTTCATTCATCTGCACAGCACACCTAATTCAGGATTATGCGAGATCTTAGTTTTACTGTTTTATTGTGAGGTAAACGAGTATATTGTCCGCCCCCGGTAGCTGAATGGTCAGCGTGACGGATTGTCAGTCCTCTGGGCCCGGGTTCGATTCCCGGCTGGGTCGGGGAATTTTCTCCGCCCAGGGGTTGGGTGTTGTGCTGTCCTCATCACCATCCTTTCATCCTCATCGACTGCAGGTCGCCGAAGGAGCTTTAAATTGAAAGACCGGTACCCGGCGAACGGTCTGCCCGACGGGGGACCCTAGCCATACTAATAAAGAAAAAATAAAACCGAGTATATTAACGGGATTTCCTAATCACTAGTTCTTCCTCAGCCGCTTGATGTAGACCTGAGGCTGGAGAGTATCTTAGCAGGAGGAATATGCGCCGATGTGCCTCGTTTTGAAGACGTAGAAGCTGTTCGCTGTGAGCCATTGCTACTGTGCCCTAGACGTGCAGGAATAGTCCATCGCACGCAGCATGAAGAACCTGTAAATAATTAGTGATTTTCACTAATTTGTCGAATGTGGCCAGACATTTGGAGGTCACCTTCCCGCTTCGTCGATGAACTATCTCCACGTCAGTTTCTGATCAAGTATCACCGCGAGGAACATGTATATCATTGCCGATTGAACTGAAGTGTCAAATACTCGTCGTAGTACATCTCCAGTTCTGGAGGTCGTTTCTTAGTTAGCAGTTTTGTCTATCTTTTAATTCTATTAAATTCTACGCGCTAGTTCTTTGACCTCTTCCCGAGATCCGTGCGGGATGCCTGTAGTAGTATCCTTGACAGAACATGTGACGAGTTAAAGAACAATGGTTATCTTCAATAAAATTATTTACGATATGGGGCTGTGACGTCAAGCTGTTCATAAAACAAACGTTTTAGCCACTGGCCGACAGGTCAAGAAAAATGAGGCAACCGGAACATGTGGTCGTTTTTCATTATACACTCCTGGAAATTGAAATAAGAACACCGTGAATTCATTGTCCCAGGAAGGGGAAACTTTATTGACACATTCCTGGGGTCAGATACATCACATGATCACACTGACAGAACCACAGGCACATACGCACAGGCAACAGAGCATGCACAATGTCGGCACTAGTACAGTGTATATCCACCTTTCGCAGCAATGCAGGCTGCTATTCTCCCATGGAGACGATCGTAGAGATGCTGGATGTAGTCCTGTGGAACGGCTTGCCATGCCATTTCCACCTGGCACCTCAGTTGGACCAGCGTTCGTGCTGGACGTGCAGACCGCGTGAGACGACGCTTAATCCAGTCCCAAACATGCTCAATGGGGCACAGATCCGGAGATCTTGCTGGCCAGGGTAGTTGACTTACACCTTCTAGAGCACGTTGGGTGGCACGGGATACATGCGGACGTGCATTGTCCTGTTGGAACAGCAAGTTCCCTTGCCGGTCTAGGAATGGTAGAACGATGGGTTCGATGACGGTTTGGATGTACCGTGCACTATTCAGTGTCCCCTCGACGATCACCAGTGGTGTACGGCCAGTGTAGGAGATCGCTCCCCACACCATGATGCCGGGTGTTGGCCCTGTGTGCCTCGGTCGCATGCAGTCCTGATTGTGGCGCTCACCTGCACGGCGCCAAACACGCATACGACCATCATTGGCACCAAGGCAGAAGCGACTCTCATCGCTGAAGACGACACGTCTCCATTCGTCCCTCCATTCACGCCTGTCGCGACACCACTGGAGGCGGGCTGCACGATGTTGGGGCGTGAGCGGAAGACGGCCTAACGGTGTGTAGGACCGTAGCCCAGCTTCATGGAGACGGTTGCGAATGGTCCTCGCCGATACCCCAGGAGCAACAGTGTCCCTAATCTGCTGGGAAGTGTCGGTGCGGTCCCCTACGGCACTGCGTAGGATCCTACGGTCTTGGCGTGCATCCGTGCGTCGCTGCGGTCTGGTCCCAGGTCGACGGGCACGTGCACCTTCCGCCGAGCACTGGCGACAACATCGATGTACTGTGGAGACCTCACGCCCCACGTGTTGAGCAATTCGGCGGTACGTCCACCCGGCCTCCCGCATGCCCACTATACGCCCTCGCTCAAAGTCCGTCAACTGCACATACGGTTCACGTCCACGCTGTCGCGGCATGCTACCTGTGTTAAAGACTGCGATGGAGCTCCGTATGCCACGGCAAACTGGCTGACACTGACGGCGGCGGTGGACAAATGCTGCGCAGCTAGCGCCATTCGACGGCCAACACCGCGGTTCCTGGTGTGTCCGCTGTGCCGTGCGTGTGATCATTGCTTGTACAGCCCTCTCGCAGTGTCCGGAGCAAGTACGGTGGGTCTGACACACCGGTGTCAATGTGTTCTTTTTTCCATTTCCAGGAGTGTAGCTTCATAACCGTATGCAACATTAGCGAATATGTAAGTGATTAGAACTGTCGCAGCTGTAACAGATAGAACGTTCATTAGTGTGCGTTAATGTTGTTAGTGCTTAGAGTTGTTACTGGACCTCGTAGGGTACTCAGGTGGCGCGAACAGCGTCACATGTTAAACTATCAATGTGAAAGACACGGTGATGCCGCATACGCGTGTGTGACAGCGTTATCAACACCTGACAGTGTTCCAAATTGTGGGTCTCCATTTTGCCGGCTGATCGAATAGTGTAGTATCCAGATTTGTAAGCCGGCCGGTGTGGCCGAGCGGTTCTAGGCGCTACAGTCTGGAGCCGCGCGACCGCTACGGTCGCAGGTTCGAATCCTGTCTCGGGCATGAATGTGTGTGATGTCCTTAGGTTAGTCAGGTTTATGTAGTTCTAAGTTCTAGGGGACTGATGACCACAGAAGTTAAGTCCCATAGTGCTCAGAGCCATTTGAACCATTTTGAACCAGATTTGTAGAGCTTTTGGGTGTGACAGTGACCCGATGTTGGATTGCATGGGAACGTGACGGAAGGCATACCTTTCGTGAAGGTTCTGGACGACCACATCTAGACACCAAAAGGATGCACCAAGCACATTGTAATCACTTAGTATCTGCGCCTGCCGTCCGTTGACAGGTAATGGACTCCAACATTCGGTCTCATCCTGCACCATTGGGCGGAGACCAGCAAGAGCAGAACTAGTGAATTACCATCCCATGGTTAGGAAGCCATTAACACCACAACACCAACGGCTGCGTTTAGAATGCTTCCGTGATCGGGAAGAATTAACTGCTGATGAATGGCGTCGCATATTCAGCGATGAATCGCTGTTCTGCACTATCCAGGATGGCAATAGTCAGCGAGTATTGCGGCGACGTGGGAAGACCCCACATTCTTCCATTGTTTCAGAGAGCCACAGCTGTGTTACTCCTGTACGTGTGGGAGGGGTGGGAGAGGGGGAGGTGAGGGGGGTGAGGTGGAAGGGTGGAGCCAGGGGGTATGACGTCAGGTCACAACTGACAGTGACTGAAGGACCTCTGATGGCACAACGATAAGCCATGGATAGCCTGCTTTCCCATGTTCTACAGTATCGTGGTACAATTTTTCAAAAGAACAGTGCTCGTCCACACATGGCACCTGTCTCTATCGGACTGATATGTTCCAAAACGCCGCGGGCGAAACTACAATTTTTCAGGAGATCATATTTCGGGTTCTATTGATCACAGACATAAGGGATCAAGTGTTTTCGATAGCCCTTGGCCTAGAAAACATTTGTGTACCTGTCGGAAGGACGGACAAACTTTAGCTATACTACAATACAGAGCCGAGATTTAGACATTACACACTTCCTCCTGCCCAGGCAAGTTGAGCAAATTGGTTGGATCATTTGGATTAAGTGTGGCATAGAGTGGACCTTAAGCGGCTTATAAAAAATTCTTATTCCGCCTTTCTCAACAAAAATGTTGGCATGCGAACAAACTCGCGCTTTTTTTCTGCCGAAGGAGAGTAGCAGAGAGAGAGAGAGAGAGAGAGAGAGAGAGAGAGTGACGATGGAAGAGAGAGGAGACAATGCCAGTGTGAGAGAAAGGGAGAGTAGAGAGTGATGGCGGGGGAGAAAATGTGACAGTGAAAGAGAAAGAGAGATGGATGAAGACAGCAGCAGTAGGAGGTAAAGAGGGAGGAGATAACGACGGTCAGTGGGAGACAGTGGCAGAAAAAAATAAAGAAAGATGAGTGGAGATAAAAGTAGTGGGAGCAAAATAAAGAGAGATAGTGGAAATGAAAAATACAGATGAGTAGAGTTCGTATACAGGCTTTGGGGTTCTGTATACTCCCAGACTGGTGAACGTGGGTATAGCGGAAGCCGCACATTTGGACTGGCATTTTAAAGACGCGGGTGTAGAGGATAAAATAAGTTTCCCACTCAGAATTTTTGAGCTGCTGAGGTGTGGTAGAGACAGTAACAGAGGAAAGAAAGACAAAGAGGAACAGTGTAAATGAGACAGGAGACAGTGGCAGTGGAATATACTGTACATCAATGAGAGAAAAAGGAGACAGTGGTGGAGCGACGTATAAAGACAGGGACATGAGAGGAAAGTGACATGAGTATGAAGGCTCAAGTATAAAGAAAGATTAGGTAAAAGGCTACAGAACGTTCTGTGAATATGTTAGCACGCCTATATTTTGTTGTAGAAGGTGGAATGAGGATTGAGGCAGCTCATTTTCCAATTTTATGTTAGATTGTTTTACAGAGGAACATATCACCTACTTTTTGCTCTAACAGGAGAATTTTTCAGCTATCGAACTTTTTGCGTGATGTTGAAGCAGATGCGAGAATAGTAATACGCCCGGACTTGTCATCAGCAGAACATGTGTGGAACCAGCTCGACAGGCCGCTGTGGCCGAGCGGTTGTAGGCGCATCAGTCCGGAACTGAGCTGCTGCTACGGTCGCAGGTTCGAATCCTGCCTCGGGCATGGATGTGTGTGATGTCCTTAGGTTAGTTACGTTTACATAGTTCTAAGTCTAGGGGACTAATGACCTCAGATGTAAAGTCCCATATTACTTACAAGGGAACCTCCCCATCACACCCCCCTCAGATTTAGTTATAAGTTCGCACAGTGGATAGGCCTTGATAAACTGAACACAGATCAATTGGGAAAACAGGAAGAAGTTGTGTGGAACTGTGAAAAAATAAGCAAAATATACGAACTGAGTAGTCCATGGGTCACATAGGCAACATCACCGACAATGTGAGCTTGAGAGCGCGGTGGTCTCGTGGTAGCGTGGGCAGCTACAGAACGAGAGGTCCTTGGTTCAAGTCTTCCCTCTAGTGAGAATTTTACTTTCTTTATTTTTGCATAGTTATCTGTCCGTTCGTTCATTGACGTCTCTGTTCACTGTAAAAAGTTTAGTGTCTGTGTTTTGGGACCGCATCGCAAAACCGTGCGATTAGTAGACGAAATGACGTGTCTCTCCAATGGTAACCGAAAACATTTGATCGCAAGGTCATAGGTCAACCGATTCCTCCACAGGAAAACACGTCTGATATATTCTATAAGACACTGGTGACGGCATGTGCGTCACATGACTGGAATATGTTGTCGACCCACCTAACTTGTACACTTGGCGAATGGGTAAAAAGATTCTTCTACCTTGCCCGATTTAGGTTTTCCTGTGGATGTGATAATCACTCCCAAAAAAGTGATGAAAACACAAGAGTTTGTCACATAAACTGAAAATAAGAAATTAAAACTTTTCACTCGGGGGAGGACTTGAACCGAGGACTTCTAGTTCCGTAGCTGCTCACGGTACCACGAGACCACAGCGCGCCTGCGTTGCCAATAGTCCTTAATGTTGCTTATCTTCCCATAAACTACTTAGTTTGTATTTTTTGCTTATTTTTTCACAGTTCCACACAACTTCTTCCTGTTTTCTCAGTTGATCTGTGTTCAGTTTTTCAAGGCCTATCCACTGTGCCAACTTATAACTAAATCTGAGGGGGGTGCGATGAGGAGGTTCCCTTGTTAGAGCCATTTGAACCATTTTGTGGACCAGCTCGGACGCCATCTCCATCGCAGTGCCAGTATCCAGGATCTCAAGGACAAGTTACAATAGGTGTGGGTCAGGTTGCCTCAGGAGAGGATACAAAGGCTGAATGACACCCTTACAAACTAAATCACTGCCAGAGGGTTTAAAAGATCATGGTGGAAAGTGGGCTCATAATGCTAAGTTCTTTGTAAATTTGACTCCATTTAGTAATCACTGGAATAACATCCCATACTCTCGCAACTCGTGAAATTTCATTTCGTTTCCTTGTTCCAGTCTGGGTGTTTCATCTGTCACATACCCAGAAACGTTTTTTTGAAGAGGGCCATCATAACTGAAGCCTACGTCCCTAATATTTGAGATGATAATCGTGTCGTTATTGAGCAGTGGAATAACAGGTGCCTTAAGCACAAGTAGAATGGTTTGATTGCACACAAGAGCGAATGTTGTACAAATTTGTCAATAGTTTCTAAAATCTAGTTAAATGACAATATGCAGCGAATGAACAGCCGCTACAAATTTTCTAAAAAGAATAGAGGTGGCATGCAGATGGGATTCTCTGCCATAGTACATAAAAACATAATCTGTACTCCTTGTTATGTACGGATAATAATGCTTTCACAGATAGTTTGTCTCTCGCCATAGTGAAGCTGGAAGACAATAAAAATATTATGGCTATATACAGTCCTCATACGTACGTCATACAAAATATTGTGACCACTGCCCCCGCAAGACCGAAAGCTATCTGGTGATGTTGCGGGCGCGTGACGACGCTGAGGAAAACAGAGGAGAACTGGGAATCAAATTATCGACTACAGAAGCCACAAAAGGGGAAATCTTATGACACAAGCAAGTTCGATAATGGGCAGGCCATTATGGCTGGGCGTCTGAGAGCGAGCATCTTGGAAACGGCAATCTGGTTGTAAGTAGGGACTACACAGAATAATTCTTAAAACTCTACCTATCCGCCTGTGCCGAACGCAATACTTTTGATTAGTCGACGCCAGGAGCAGAAAAACACCCTAAAGCTAATTTTTAATCCCTCCTACGAAATAAAAAGCATTCCTATTAGCTACTGAACGATTTATTTCAATCATTTACGCCTATAAGCATAGGAGAGTATCCGAAATGCTACCAGTATCGAAACCAGGAAGGCATCAGGTACGAATGAACTGTTTCTACCCAATATACACTGCTGGAAAAAATTAGTACATCTGGAAAGACGACGTCGATTTTGATCCAGTGACAGCATATGCCAACTGCGGGGTAATAGACGTACAGGTAATGATTTCAACGTCGACCTTCAACAGATAGCGTAGGGGTGTAGCTACCAGGGCGCCATCTGTGTCTACTCTTTAATAGGGAATGCTCATAGCCAGAAGCCTCAGTGTGCTGCAAACGCGTGAAATAAGCAGGCAACCACGCCACGGCGACGCTCATGTGCTTCATACAGCAAACTGAGCGAGTTTTAAAGGTGTCAAATTGTGGCCTTCCGAGGGCGGGATGGTCCTTTCGGAGAACTGCCATACAAGTTGGACGAGCTGCGTCAGTGATACTGGTGTCAGTGGTCACGTGAACATTCTCACACCCATTGGCAAGATTCTGGACATCTAGGCAGCACAGTGGGGCCACCAGCAACGTGGTATTGTAATGGCAGCAGTGGCAGATCGTGCACCTACCACAGCACAGGTAACAGGGCTTGTGAGCCCAGACGTGTCAACACGAACTGATGCGAACCGGATTTTAGCAGTGAAAATTACGGGCAATCACATCACTGGCCCGTGTTCCACTCACGCCACGACATCGACGAGAATGGTGTCGTCAGAGGATCATTTGGAAGATGGAATGGTGCGCCATGGTCTTCGGCGATGAAAGCAGATTCTGCCTGCAAGCCAGCAGTCGTGGTTCGCGCTTACAGTGTAGACCTGGTGAGCGCTGTCTCACAGGGCGCATTCGTCCAAGTCACACAAGCCCGAACGCTGTCCCTATGATGATGAGATGCAACTCTCGTTCACGTTTTGTGTTTCTGGAGGGGGAGCTAACTAGCACTCGGTACGTGCAGAATGTTGTTAGACCCGTTCTTTTTCCGTTCTTGCAACAGGAAGTGATGCGTTGTTCCAACAGGATAATACTCGCCCACACACTGCCTTTGAAACTCTACGTGCTCTGCAAGACATGCAGCAACTTCGATGGTCAGCATGATCTTCGGAGTCGTCAGCCAACAACTCTTACAAAACTACGTAAACAGGTAGAGGAGGCGTGGCATAACGTATCCCAGGACAGTATTCGCCACCTGACCGATCGATTATCGATTGGATGCCAGAGTCAGCGCCTGCATTGCTGCCTAGGAAGACTACACCACGGACTAAAGTAGGAATTTCAGCATGGGCCAATACCTAGTACCTGGTGCTATTGATCTGTAAATGTAATCATTTCATGTACTCCATATGCACTGTTTGCAACAATAAATCTTGAGTGAACTGAAAACCTCTAAAGGGGTGTACTAATTTTTTCACGGTAGCGTATATTTAACTTCGTGTATCTGCAGTACAACGAGTAATACGATCAAGAAAAGGCTGAACTGGTTTGTAGAAGACGATAAACTGCTTCAAAACAGGGTATTTGGCTGGTAACATGTCAGCACTATGGACTGACTAGATGCATAATCGTTTGGCACACGATTTACCTATATCAAAGGACCTTGAGATTACACTTGATGAACCGGCTACCTATTTCCAAAACCGTCTCCACAGTGCTACCGCATCGTGGTATCATAAATTTGCCAGTATTAATCCATTTACCGGGGAGAGTGGTAAACAATCATGTCGACCTGTCACCTATGTCCTGTACATGGACGATACTGTGGTACATGCCAAGTACAAGTAGCAGGACTGGGCATTGAACTATTGACCTCGAGGCTTCAGTACAATGAGAGCTGGGATATTCGAGGGGTGAGGGGTGTGGACAATTCCTCTTGTTACCTACAGAAACGTCGGTATAAATTTCCGAGTGGTTTATCATTCTGCATCATTATACAATTTACAAGTCGGCAAAGTTCTTGTATGTACAGGTACAGACTCGGTAAATGTCCTTCAGATTCATAATGAACAAGGCGAGAGTATGGAGGAAGTCTTCTGTTCTTATGCGTATTGACGTATAACGGTAGTATGGACAGGTGCCCCCCACCATCCCATTTTTGCAACGTATGCACATTTTAATACAACAATGTAGTGCTCCCCACAAACGTGTCGTTGTACAACGTCCGGGCACATTTGGCTGGGGGGAGAAACATCCACTGAGACATTTCGGATGTGTGTTTCAAAGACGCAGTTTCAGAAAAACAGTGTTGTGATGTCCTTCAGGATACTATTAGAGACTTGTTCTACTTCCGCAAGAGGGGGCACCACACCTTACTGATCTTTCTCATGCATCGCATTCTATTGCACGTTCCGGTTAAGTTGTCGGAGATCCCTTTGACCGTATGTATTTCCCAGCTGTTGTGAAGTATCATTATGATTCAAGTGAGAATGACAAACTTCTTAGCCGGCCGCTGTGGTCGAGTGGTTCTACGCGCTTCAGTCCGGAACCGTGCGACCGCTACGGCCGCAGGTTCGAATCCTGCTTCGGGAATGGATGTGTGTGATGTCCTTAGGTTACTTAGGTTTAAGTAGTTATAAGTTCTAGGGGACTGATGACCTCAGATGTTAAGTCCCATAGTGCTCAGAGCCATTTGAACCCTTTTGAACCAACTTCTTGTGGGCACAACGATACTCGTACCTACTACTGTTATGCTGAATATCACAACAAGGTTCCTGTTCTTAACGAACGTTACTTCGAAGTTTACGGATCTTAATATCAAGGGAAATGTATATAGGATAGAATGTAAATATGTGGACAGAGAGGAGATAATTTCCAAGATAATGGTAAATTGTAGGTGGTAGGTGCCTATTCTAATTACGGGTTCTTTTACATTGCAACACCTCCTCTCATGCTACTAACACCGCATACAAAGTCAAATTAAACTTGTTGATGGTATTAAAATTATTCATTGTTTCCGTAGCTTTATTTTCTTTTTAGAAAGGAAAAAAATTCTGCGTAATATCGCTACTATCCACATTCAAATGCGAAAGTTCTGTAAGCTCTATAAGGATTTCGGGTCTCTGGATGGCTTAGATGGCAAAGACTGATGAATGTCAGTGTCCGAGACCTAGGTTTAATCATTCACGAGCGTTCATTGCAGCCTACACTTCTCTGCGAAATATAAGTTTCAGTCTCCTTCAGATTATTTATTTTTCATTTGACTGTTAATATATGAAAATGGCTGCCATTAACAATTAATAACTTTAAGTATAACAGTAAACAGAGGCTATTTAAGATTATTCGGTTACATACCGGCTGCAGCACATATACTTGTCTAGATCTCTGTTTATGCTGTCTCGCTCGAGCGAATCTGTATGTAGGCTAAGTGATGTAATCATAATGAAACTGAATACTTGGTTAATACCCAAAAGCGATTATGTCTGCCTGTAGTTCCCCGGAATTACTTCATGAATTCTAAACTGCGTAGATAACAGAGAGGTCGGGTTATTTGGTCGAATTCTAAGCTTGGCCCAACGACTTACTATGTTGATCTCGCGGAGCATTTCTTTCAGGGTACTGCTGTGTTGTCCCATCTAAGGATCAGTTTGCAGTTCACGAACAGCACGCTTTCGCCTCATTCAGCGCTTTTGTGAAACAGTGGACCCTGGCCTGCTACGGCCGTGCCTGAGGAAGCGAAGGTCCTGCACTCGAATCTCAGCAGACGATGGCATTTTAATGTGCATCCCAACCAATATTTACTTCCTCTGAGGTTTGATTTGGTCCAATTGCAGCAGAAACCCGACACGGTTAGAAACTATATAGAAATGGCTGAAAAGGGAGAACAGCGTCCCTAGTTTCAAAATGTAAGTATTACGTTTAAAGAGCTAATGTTTCCTTTAACAGCTTATTCCACCTAAAAAGAAAAGCAAGGGACCTGAGTGAAAGACAGTCTCCAGACACCGCGAAGGCGTGTGCACCAGTGTCTGTGAATTGTGTCAGCTTCGTTGTGTATGTGATCGTACTTGAACTGTTTGTGTATCGTATTTTATGTGGTGTCACCGCCAGACACCACACTTGCTAGGTGGTAGCCTTTAAATCGGCCGCGGTCCGCTAGTATACGTCGGACCCGCGTGTCACCACTATCAGTGATTGCAGACCGAGCGCCGCCACACGGCAGGTCTAGAGAGATTTCCTAGCACTCGTCCCAGTTGTACAGCCGACTTTGCTAGCGATGGTTCACTGACAAATTACGCTCTCAATTGCCGAGACGATAGTTAGCATAGCCTTCAGCTACGTCATTTGCTACGACCTAGCAAGGTGCCATTATCAGTTGCTATTTATCTTGTGATGCATGTACCGTCAGACCGATGTTCACCAATTATGGATTAAAGTTAAGTATTCCAGAAGCTCCGTACTTTTTTTATTAGACTCAATTCCTTTAACTGTTCCAGACCTCACGCCAGCCTGCGTGAGCTTAACGCGTGCCTTTCGGCTATCTCCTAGTGGCTTGGCTGTCTTGCCAAGTCACAACATTTTCTGAGGCGGAAATTCGGGACAAGTCCAGCGTCTGTTTAAACGAGCGTGGGAAACCACCTCAAGCTGGCCGGTGCAGCAGCCACGGACGTTAATCCGTCTCGCAGATTCGATCCGGATCTGGTTCATCTTCCTGTCCTGCAAGCTAGCGCGCTGCATGCTGCGCCTTACGCTATACGGAGAGTTTCAAGTAAGAGGCAGCATGCTCTGGTCTCTTATGTCAGCTATTGAAAGGAACTACTAATTATCGCATACCTATAATCAGGCAACATAATTTCACACACAATTTTTTCGCTTGTCTAGCAAAACATAGCAAATGATATTAACAGTTCTCATTAGTCTAGGAAAAGTTACTGTTGTCTTGTAAAGGGATGTGAGTCGTTATTTCGACGCTAAATAATATTGATTTGAAACTGCATGGCAAATAACTGATTTTGGATGTAGATGAACGTTGACGTTGTAGGCTGTTAGAAACGATTGTCGTTCAAATTATTCTTAAAAGGCATGTATTTTTGGGAATATCTTCAGAAATATCGGCTTCTTACGCCACTTTTGTACAAAGCAGCGAAGGGAGTTCTTAAGTGTATTTGTAATGTACAATGTCTTGTGTCATTGTTAGGTGGAGTGCTCCCTAGGTCTTCAGTCACCTATATCGCTAAAGCGTTCTTTATTCTCACCCAATGGGCATGATGTAACTGTTTCAGGTACATGATGTGACGAGAGAAAATAGAGTATCATGTTGAGGGTATCTTGTTGATGACGATGAAAGAAAGAGAGCGAGAGAGATCTGTGGGATAATAAACGACGTTGCCCTGTTTACCACTCTTACATAGCGTCATGGGGATGATCGAACTTTACGTTGCCATCCAACAGAAGATTCACTATTGAAACTATCACACGCGCTCAGTGAAAGGACATTGCGAAGAGATTTCAGATTTAAGCAACACCGTAATTACAAGTCTTACACCGCCGCCTCTCCTCCAGTTGCCAGCAAAACGAATATCTTCCCCCAACATCATCTGATTTCGGCTACCTGCAGGTCGACCGCAACTGCACGCGGCTGCGAAGGCATGTTATACGTCATACTTTTCTTCTGTCAAGCAGGATAGAGCGTCACGACAACTCTTTACCTTTTATTTGTATATATCTGCGAAATATTTTTGGGTGAAACTTCGTTACTAAAAGCTCGTCGCTCTTAGTGTTAAACACACGTGAAGATCTACAAACAGCAAAGAAGTCCATGTCTTTTAAATTAGCTACAAATAGTGTCAACTGGTGACTCAATGGTGAATTATCAGACTATAAGTCTAATGGTTCGGATATCTGTATCTTATTGGTCCTAAGACATTTTTCCTACCGTTTCGCGTGACTTTCATCTCTGTTTTTTTTTTTTTTTGCGTAGAAGAAACTGCAACGTATGTCGTAGTTCCAGGTTACAGGCCCTTCATTACTGGCTGCGGGAGTCATCCCTGAAGTCTAAGACAACAAGAACATATCATCTCTTAATAAGGTTAGGTTTAGTTGCACTAACCTTTCATACAATTTCGCTTTAAGTAAAATCGTTTACAGATCGTAATATTGCATACAATACTGCTTAAAGTCACTTGCATAACGTTATGAATGTCTATAGTGAAAATTACCGAACTATCAGCTTAATAAGTCACAGCTGCAAAATACTAACAAGAATTCTTTACAGACGAATGGAAAAACTAGTAGAAGCCAACCTCGGGGAAGATCAGTTTGGATTCCGTAGAAACACTGGAACACGTGAGGCAATACTGACCTTACGACTTATCTTAGAAGAAAGATTAAGGAAAGGCAAACCTACGTTTCTAGCATTTGTAGACTTAGAGAAAGCTTTTGACAATGTTGACTGGAATACTCTCTTTCAAATTCTAAAGGTGGCAGGGGTAAAATACAGGGAGCGAAAGGCTATTTACAATTTGTACAGAAACCAGATGGCAGTTATAAGAGTCGAGGGACATGAAAGGGAAGCAGTGGTTGGGAAGGGAGTAAGACAGGGTTGTAGCCTCTCCCCGATGTTGTTCAATCTGTATATTGAGCAAGCAGTAAAGGAAACAAAAGAAAAATTCGGAGTAGGTATTAAAATTCATGGAGAAGAAATAAAAACTTTGAGGTTTGCCGATGACATTGTAATTCTGTCAGAGACAGCAAAGGACTTGGAAGAGCAATTGAATGGAATGGACAGTGTCTTGAAAGGAGGATATAAGATGAACATCAACAAAAGCAAAACGAGGATAATGGAATGTAGTCTAATTAAGTCGGGTGATGCTGAGGGAATTAGATTAGGAAATGAGGCACTTAAAGTCGTAAAGGAGTTTTGCTATTTGGGGAGCAAAATAACTGATGATGGTCGAAGTAGAGAGGATATAAAATGTAGGCTGGCAATGGCAAGGAAAGCGTTTCTGAAGAAGAGAAATTTGTTAACATCCAGTATTGATTTAAGTGTCAGGAAGTCATTTCTGAAAGTATTCGTATGGAGTGTAGCCATGTATGGAAGTGAAACATGGGCAATAAATAGTTTGGACAAGAAGAGAATAGAAGCTTTCAAAATGTGGTGCTACAGAAGAATGCTGAAGATTAGATGGGTAGATCACATAACTAATGAGGAAGTATTGAATAGGATTAGGGAGAAGAGAAGTTTGTGGCACAACTTGACCAGAAGAAGGGATCGGTTGGTAGGACATGTTCTGAGGCATCAAGGGATCACCAATTTAGTATTGGAGGGCAGCGTGGAGGGTAAAAATCGTAGAGGGAGACCAAGAGATGAATACACTAAGCAGATTCAGAATGATGTAGGTTGCAGTAGGTACTGGGAGATGAAAAAGCTTGCACAGGATAGAGTAGCATGGAGAGCTGCATCAAACCAGTCTCAGGACTGAAGACCACAACAACAACAACATAGTTTTGGCATCACACATTCTAATTGACATAGTCACTATGTACAAGACAAACTAAATTAATGAAATGAATGATCTGGAAACGAATACCACCGATGAGTATAGTGGTGCATGCTAAATTTCAAACTCTTTAACTAACCTAACACTGGAAGTTTACGATAATCGTTGTGTGTAGATGTAGTTATAGATAAGTAGACTTGCTGTTCGTGCGTAGTGCACGTAAATATCTTTTCCCCTTGAGGTTTCCTCTGTCTCTTATCGGAATTCTCTCTGTGTTTCTGGACATGCAGAATTGTGATAATTATTGGTGCACCACACGATTAACTACTGCGCATGCAGCTTGCGCGGGTTTACCCTCTTATTTAGCGACAGAATTCCTGCTTGTTGTGACTACATTTGCCTCATTTGGTTTCCTGGAATTCTAAATACAAGTTGGTCAGTTTAATTCCCAGCTTACTTCTCCGAAACAAACAAGACGTACGAGCATAACACATGATAGACAACGAAAAAGAACACAAACCACTCTATTATATTATTAAGCACAACAACTACATATTTCGTAAATTTATTACCGAATCTTAGCTCAAAACCTTACCTTACCTCTCTTCATAATATCTTATTCTTTACCTATTCCTTCACTCCGTGGCTGTACCTCCCCTTTCCCTATTATATACAGTAACACAAATAAGGACTTCCTCTAAACGATAGTCGCTTCCCGTTGGGAGCAGTAGAATCAAAACACATAAAAATATCCTGCAGTTAATCGGACACACTCGCCTTTACATGACTTGGTGTGTCTATACTCTATCGTTCCCTCTTCCTTGCTTAGTGCATCACATTACTGGGTCTCTTAAACATTAATAATAAAAATAAAGAACGGTCCCTACTGGCACGATGCTCCATCACGACCAGAAAATCATCAAAGGCTTGGTGCTGTAATGTTAGCGGCACTCACAGCTCAACGCTTCTCGGTACTGGATCCTAATAAAAATAAAAAATAAAAAGCTAAAACACGCAGATCATCCTCATACGGCAGTGCATCCAATACCTTGTCTGATGACACCATATTGATCATTTCTCATACTGTTACAATGGCTTCACTCTTCCGAGGAAATTATCCAAACGTAAATTACCAAAATTTCTCTAGACTATTCTTCCTGATTTAGAGGTGTACGCGCACCGACAGGTGTGATACTTTCTGAGCGCTCTGTGGCATTGTTTACTCAATAAACGTTTTGAGATGTGAAGTAAGTTACCAGTCCTTTGATTTGTGGGTCTTGAGGGCTTCGATTTCCACCACATTGTCGTGTATTACCTTCTCCTTTACCTTCCACAACAGATGTAGAAAAATTTATGGCCAACAAACTTGCTCTTCCGTGATCTTTTCCTCATCTTTAGGAGAACCTGATTGCCTTCAGAGAACTCAATTTGTCTTACTGTGCATTTCTGGGTTTTCTGGTGTATCTTGGCCTTTCGCGTGATTCTTTCCAGTGTCAACTTCACTATTTACTGACGATGTTTGTGTGAGACATGTAGGTAGTCAACGATCTCCCTTATTCTGTCTGTGGTCCGTTGATTCTTCAGTAACAGTATCGGTGCCGTAACGGTCACTTCATGAAGCACATTGTTAAGGATATTTTGCAACTAATCCCATGGCTTGTGTTGGGTGTGGCAATAGAGCTACATAATTCCATAATTCTCCACAGTTCTGAGAATGGCTATGATGTGGGGTCTGAGTGGGGCACGGTTAAAGTGGGGGTGCCCCAGGGGTCAGTGCTGGTGCCATTCCTGCTCCTTATTTATATAAATGATTTACCCTCCGTCCGCCTGCTTGGCTGGGTAGTAACGTGATCGCCTCCTATGCAGTGTGGCCGGGTTCGATCCCCAGCCGGGTTGGAGATTTCCTCCGCTGGTGGATTGGGTGTTGTGTTGTCCTCATCATCATTTCATCCTCATTACCGGCACGCAAGTCGCCCAATGTGGCGCCGACTGCAGTAAGACTTGCACTCGGCGGCCGAACTTCCCCGTTTGGGGCGTCCCGGCCAACTATACCATACGCTTATTTCCATTTCCATATGCCCTCTAGTATTACAGGTGACTCTAAAATATTTCTGTTTGCTGATGACGCAAGCTTGGTAGTAGGGGATTTTATGTCAACGCTAGCACTGTTTCAAATAGTGCAGTTCAAGACATAAGTTCATGGCTTGTAGAAAATAAACTAACGCTAAATCACAGGAAGACTCAGGTTTTACAGTTCCTAAAACACAATTCAAGAAGACCCGACGTTTTAATTTCACAGAATGGGCATATGATTAGCGAAACTGAACAGTTCAAATTTCTAGGCGTTCATATAGATAGTAAACTGTCGTGGATAGCACACGTTCAGGATCTTGTTCAGAGACTTAATGCTGACATTTTTACTATTCGAACGGTATCTGAAGTAAGTGATACTTCGGCACGAGAAGTAATCTGTTTTTCTTATTTTCATTCGCTTATGACTTATGATATTATATTTTGGGGTAAATCGTCCCATTCTCAAAGGGCATTTTTGGCTCAGAAACGGGCAGTTCTGGCAATAAATGGTGTAAGTTGGCGAACCTCTTGTCGATCCCTAGTCATTAGTCAGAGTATTTTGACATTGGCCTCTCAGTATATATATATATATTCGTTACTGTCGTTTCTTGTTAATAATATCAGCTTATTCCCAAGAATTGGCACTTCCTTTATTTGTGCAGAAAGACATGCAGTTTGCTGCTGCATCCATTTTCAACAAGCTACAACAAGAATTCAAAAATCTTAGCAGTAGTCCACGCGCTTTCAAATCGGAACTAAATAGTTTCCTCATGGGTCACTCCTTCTATTCTGTCGAGAACTTCCTTGAAAAATTAAGCTGATTCCTGTGTTATATTGTTGATTGCGTTTACATAAACTTACGGTTTGTCTTTTTTTGGGTTCATAAACATTTTATTTTATATGTTACTACTTTTTCGATGTAATTTCTTGTATGGAGACGTTCCATGTCATTGGAGATTTGCTCCTCAATTTGTTCGTAGTGAACTAGACATCTAAAATACAAAAAGAAAAAGTTAAATAAAACAAAACAAAATAAAATAAAATGCACTGTGAATGTGTGATCGGATATTCTCGATAACTAAACCGCCGTCGCCGACATTGCGAGCCAATGTCATCGTACGAGTTGAGACATGGAATTTGTTTTCTCTTAATACATACCACACTACCGACAACATTTGATGCGCGGTCATTAGATCAGACAAGAAGATAATTTTGTCTCGCTTGCTGCGTTCTCGAGGCACTGCTGCTCTCACGATTTATGGCGGCTGTCCGCTAGGTGGCAATGGCATTGTTTTCACAACTTAAACTTAATTCTGCCAGGAAGTTTCATATCAGCGCACACTCCGCTGCAGAGCGAAAATCTCATTCTGGTTAATTCATAGTTATTCAGACAATTTGTGGGAAATATGTATAAATTACATAGAAAAACATTCCTCGTGAATCAGTGTGTCTATTTGTCAATACGGGATCAAAATTGTACATCTACATCTACATACATACTCCGCAATCCACCATACGGTGCGTGGCGGAGGGTACCTCGTACCACAACTAGCATCTTCTCTCCCTGTTCCACTCCCAAACAGAACGACGGAAAAATGACTGCCTATATGCCTCTGTACGAGCCGTAATCTCTCTTATCTTATCTTTGTGGTCTTTCCGCGAAATATAAGTTGGCGGCAGTAAAATTGTACTGCAGTCAGCCTCAAATGTCGGTTCTCTAAATTTCCTCAGTAGCGATTCACGAAAAGAACGCCTCCTTTCCTCTAGAGACTCCCACTCGAGTTCCTGAAGCATTTCCGCAACACTCGCGTGATGATCAAACCTACCAGTAACAAATCTAGCAGCCCGCCTCTGAATTGCTTCTATGTCCTCCCCCAATCCGATCTGATAGGGATCCCAAACGCTCGAGCAGTACTCAAGAATAGGTCGTATTAGTGTTTTATAAGCGGTCTCCTTTACAGATGAACCACATCTTCCCAAAATTCTACCAATGAACCGAAGACGACTATCCGCCTTCCCCACAACTGCCATTACATGCTTGTCCCACTTTATATCGCTCTGCAATGTTACACCCAAATATTTAATCGACGTGACTGTGTCAAGCGCTACACTACTAATGGAGTATTCAAACTGTGGTGTGCGTACTGTAAGACCTTCGGTACACACACCATCACAGTATTCGACTTGTCGCTCTAACGAAGTAGGCGAGTGTTAGCAATATGTCTCGTGGTCTTATCGTGGCGTGTTTATCTTCTGCCGTTAGGTCAGATGATAGAAATTCCACTTGCACGCTTAGCGTAGCAGATTGACGGTGACCAACTTTAAACAGAGCTTGATTAATTTTCACACACATTTATTAAAATAATAAATAACATAGACATTACGCAACTTGATTCTGGTTGCTGTTTACAATTGACAATCTGAAGTTCCTTTGGTCTTGGTATGTTAATCTTATTCTCACATATCTCTGATACTTGACAAAGAGTGTATACATTTCTCTTCATGGCTATGTACAGGAATATGATAATCTTATTAGGCGCAGACTGAAACTTGACTACAGGCTAATGCAGACTGACTAATCGGAGGTCTGTACACTCGTTATAATACCTCGAGTGCGATCCGCGAGGAGAAACGGTTCTACGTTAGCAGCAATCTTATTGGCTGCGTTACATATTAATACGCGGATCGGCGCCAACAGAATTTGGTCCGTCTTTATGGCAGCGCCATCTCGTAAAGCGGAGACGGACGAGCGCTGCGCCTGCGCTGTTGTGCTTAGAGGGGCGCGCTCTAGTGGGAAAGTTGTGTACGCGCTGACTACGCGGAACTATGCACACAACACAAACATTACGGGATTCTTTTTCCAATTCATCTGCATTAATTTACATTTATCTATATTTAGAGCTAGCTGCCATTCTTTACACCAATCGCAAATCCTGCTCCTCCGACAACAGTTGCTGAGATTAGTTTCATTTAGAGACGGACGCGAGTTAGCGACTTCAGTTTATGTAGAGAGAGAGACAGAGAAGATGCTTAGGAAATATCCCAGAACGACGTCGAACATTTTATGGGCTCTGTTCGGGTTCACCCTGTACAATACGAATATGAATGAACACAACAGAGTATTTTCAGTATTTGTGATAAGCGGCGGGGAGAACAGAGGCGCGGTGTTTGTTGCTTCATTACAGTATGAGGCAGAGCCGGGAGCTGGCGCGCCACGTGCGGCGGGCGCTGTGTGTGGCCAGCAGTTAGCGCGTCTGCGGCCGCACAGCCGTTGAACCGCGACGGGCAAGGTCTCACCTGCAACAACGTAGCCTTTGGCAAATTTCCGCGAGCAAGGCCGCCTGTGAGAACTGCTCACTGCTCATTACTGCCTGCTTAGGGGATCACAGCCTCTTTGTTGGGCGGCACGCAAGGCCGGGCTATTACGTGGCCGTCCCTGCCGTGACTTCGTCGGCTGGAGAATTCTCACTGCGCCCTTATTCATCCTCAGGAGGAATGTCCTTCACGTTTTACAAACTCTCTCTCTAATTTCATCTATAGCCAGTAGTTCGGACCTGAGAGCTGAGACCCATTTTCACGTGTATTCCTCGGGTATAATGGAATAATGTAGTTAGAGCGGTTGACATAAACTTTTCATTATGACCTATAAAATATAAAAGTAGGTAATTAATTATTTGTTTGCTTGTAGTTACATGTTTGCAGTCCTGCCACACACAAAAATCCCCACAGCACTCCGATAGAGGAGCCAAAATAAACTGGAGCGCCCTTTAATTGAGTGGACAGGCCTTATGGCCGAGCGGTTCTAGGCGCTACAGTCTGGAACCAGGCGACCGCTACGGTCGCAGTTTCGAATCCTGCCTCGGGCATGGATGTGTGTGCTGTCCTTAGGTTAGTTAGGTTTAAGTAGTTCTAAGTTCGAGGGGACTGATGACCTCAGAAGTTAAATCCCATAGTGCTCAGAGCCGTTTGAACCATTCTTTAATTGAGTGGAGTACCGTGCGATACGCTACGACAACCATTGCTGAGTGGAAGTGTACAGTAGCAGTGGACTCCCACACACCACAGTTTTTAGGTGTCGCAGATACTTTCAATGTGGTTAGTCGAGTCTGAATGTTGAAAAACGAAGTGCAGGATCATCTCTCTCTGAAGAACCGTGACTCGAAAGGGACTTGAAGGTCCTGGCACTATACACCGATGCGTCACAATGTGAGCGACAGTGGAAAATGTTAAAGTCAGTCGTCGACCAGGTTTCAATATCTTGCATGACGTTTCGAACATGAGAGACGTGGCTGCCCTCTGGCTTCCACGACTGCTCGTAGCCATTTCAAAACACTGCACGAACTGAGGTAGCAGCTGTGACAGACCCACTGAGACGACTGTTTTAGTCACTTTGGACGAATGCTTGATGTATTAATATACCCATGAACGTAGGAGGCAGACAGTCACAGAAGCATACTGCTGACATTTTCTGACGAAGTTGTGAGAAGCGGGAAGTTTTCAGAGACTGTGTTTTTGCTCTGCAACACCCAAAACATTAACACATGCTGCTCCTACGGGATATTGAATTTTGGCTTGCACTGATGAGTTACTCTACATGTTGGTGTCTGCCAGTGTAGCGTACGAGTATGAGGAATGCCAATGCGGCGACGCACCCTCTCGATAACGGAGAAATGTTGTGAAATAGGCAAGGCAGTCTCTTCTGGGGTGGCCATGCGGTTCTGGGCGCTACAGTCTGGAACCGCAGGACCGCTACGGTCGCAGGTTCAAATCCTGCCTCGGACATGGATGTGTGTGGTGTCCTTAGGTTAGTTAGGTTTAAGTAGTTCTTAATTGTAGGGGATTGGTGACCTCAGGCGTTAAGTCCCATAGTGCTCAGAGCCATTTGAGCCATCACATGCAATGAAATGGGGTCACTCACGCGAACGCAGCAATCGAGACAAAATTCCTCTCAAAATGGCGAACCTTAAGGGAACCCACTTTTCAGTAATGCACATCTGTTTTTTCGCCTAGGAGAACGTACCACTGATCCGTATCATCGGCAGTTAAAACACTACTCCATCGCTCCAGATCTGTGTCAAAACAGATTATGCTTATCCATTACGGATATTTTAGAACCGTGACTGTATATTGAATGTAAATAAGTTATATACAACTGCAACCAGTCACTTTTTCTCAATAATAATGCTTTATTACATGAACCGGTTCTCGAAATTTTCAGGTTCATCTTCAGATGGTTTCGGGAGGATCCGGGAAGTTACATCATTACTGGTTGTAGCATAATGCTGGGTGCTGGTTCTATGGCAGAAAGATGGGTCACACTTTAATGTATCGCTATGACTATAGCTTATCTGTCGATATGGATATAAGTTTAGTTTTTACCTACTGCGACAGTATAGGCGGCTTTTTTCGTATCTGTCTGCCTCCATTTTGATGTCCAGAACACTTTCACACAAACTATATTAGTTTACACTTTGACAGTGACACTTTACCAGCATCCAGCATGCGCTTTACAACTGTTGCTTGTAACAAAGATCTTGACAGAAAGATATGGCATAAGCCTACTTTGTGCAGAGATGTAATTTGTTGTTCTTTACATGTGTTAAAGTCGATATAATGGCAAGTATTTTAATCAGAATGGCGATAACATGAGAGCACAAGATAAGATAAATAAATAAATTACTACAAGAACAAATTTCAGGTGATCTGATATCTTATTTCTACTTGTATATTACAGGCAGTTTTGGCATTAACATGAATCCCAGGGAATCAATAATACATAGTTATTGTATCTGTAGTGAGGTGCAGCTGTCTGTATGACTAGGACCTGTATATTTTAAATGATAACAAATCTTCAGATGAACTGTTGGCTTATTTCTGTTGTTACGTTAACATGATCTGGGCTATTATCAAGAGCAGATTCTGTTTATTTTAGCTAAAGGTATATGTATAAGAGTTACAGTGATTGTGATGGATTAAAGCTGTTTGTATGGCTGTACATTTAATATTTAAAAAATCAAGAACAAAAATTCTTTAACTGTTGACTTATTTTTATTCTAACATTAGAGCGATCTGGGATATTGGTAAAGGCAGCTTCTCTTTGTTCCAGCTAGAATTAATATGTATAAAGTACTGATCTATGTTAGCAATGGAGGGCTTTAACATTTGAAGATATGGTACATGTCTTATTCTGTGGTAGTATATTACATTGACACCAGTGTGGTTATGATGTAAGGAGAGGGAGGGGGTGGGTCATTGTAAGGGGGGGGGGGGCTTTGGGGAGCCGGTGTAGGGTTCGTTGGATGGTTACTTGTTTTGAACTAGTAGATCTTCAAAGTTCTGAAGGAAAAATTTGTTTCTCAGTTCAGTTTGATCATTGAGTAGGTAGTCAGGTGCTGTTTTTGTGTAGATAAATATTTCAATTTCTTCAAGAAGGTCAAGTATTGTGCCTTCGTTGGCAAAATGTAGTATCCGGAGATTCTTTTCTGTGTTGTTTGCAGAATGGTTGTGTTGGGCAAGATGTGAGGCAAAGCTGGACTTGTTCAGGTTGTTAAGACGGAGTGCATCTATGTGTTCTTTAAATCTTGTTGTGAAGCTTCTACCAGTTTGTCCAATGTTGAAGCCTGGACATGAGTTGCAAGTGAGCTTGTACACACCTGACTTTTGATATTGTTGTATAGTGGTTTTGGTACTATGTATGATTTATTTTGTATTTTGTTGTTGGTGAAGAAACTTATTTTTATGTTGTATGTCTTGAAGAGGTGGCAATTTGATGAGAAATCTTCCCTAGGAAAGACAGGCTAACAAATGTGGTTTTCTTGTTTGTGGGTGGTTGTTCAGCAGTTGGTTGATTTAGTTTTGCTGTATGGATTAGTTTATCTATTATTGCAGGGTTGTACCCATTGGTGGAGACAATGGATTTAATAATTTCTGTTTCTTTTTGTCTTTCACTTGTGTCCATTGGGATTTTAAGCATGCAATTAACCATCATTCTGAAGATTGCTTTTTTATATTGGTCTGGATGGCAAGAGGATTTGTGTATGGTAACATTGGTGGTTGTTGGCTTTCTGAAAATTTGAAATTTATGCTTCTGATTTTTATTTGAGGTTGTTAGCTCAAGATAGTTAATGACTTCTGGTGTTTCATGTTCTACTGTGAATTGGATTTTATTGTGTATTTTATTAAGTTCTTTGGTTAGATTACCTATTTCTTCTGTTGCTCCATTGAACAGAATGAGTGTGTCATCAACAAAGCGTTTGTAATAAAGCAGCTTATCTATTAGTTGGATTTGGAACCTGAAAAAGTTATTTTCAAGATTATAGATATTTATGTCTGCTAGCAAGCCTGCAAGACTACTTTCCATTGCCAGTCCATCTTTGAGACTTTGTACCGGCGCTGATGACCGCGCAGTTGAGCACCCAACAAACCAAACATCATCTCCGTCATCATCAGCTGCGACGTGTCTCCCTGGGTTGTGTGGATAGAATGTGATGAGATAGATATGGGCGGCTCTCCACACATTCCTTGTCATGTGGAGTCCCAGCTATGACGCATTCCCGTTGCTGTACAGGTGAAACAGTGTACTAAACACTTCAGGGAGGGTGACTCCAGTTAAGTCGCTTGTGAAAAATACATAAGAGTCCAGTACCTATATACATTATTACTGTCTTTCAAAACTCTTATTTGCATGTGAAGACAATATCCTCTTCTTTCTGTTAGATCAGACAAACTTAGTTCACATTACAATACGGCCATCAAAAGCATATTTCTCCTCGTTGATACAGCAGGAAAGAAGACATGTACACTTCATTTAATGCCACGCAGTCCACTTGATCTCACTTCACCTCTACGGCAACGCCAAGTATGAAAAGTGGTGAACGCTTTCTTCCACCTACCTAAACATCTACATATATATTCCGCAAGCCACCTCATGCTGTGTGGCAAAGAGTTCTCTTTGAACCACCATGTCTTCTCTTCTTTCTTGTTCAGTTGTAAATGATACGCAGAAATAACGACTGTTGGTAGGTCTCCGTGTGGGCTCAAATCTCTCTAATTTAACCTTCATAGTCTTCCCGCGAGAAGTACACAAGGGATAGCAACATATTGGTTGAATCTCATAGCAACGTACGCTCTCGAAATTTTGACAGTAAAGCGCACCGTGATACTTTCTATTCTAGCGTCTGCCATTGGTGTTCAATGATCATCTCCGTGACTACTTCGCGCTTACTGAACGAACCCGTGACGAAACGCACTGCCCTTTGGATTTGCTCTATTTCCTGTATCAGTTCGAGCTGTTAAGGGTTCCACGTGACGAAAAATACTCAAAAACCAATGTTCTGATGCAGATCTGCCACTGAGGTTGGCTTGGCATCTCATTGACGCTTACTAAACGAACCTGTGACGAAACGTGCTGCTCTTCTTAGGATCTTCTCTAGTTCCGCAGTCAATCCCATCTGCTATGGGCCATTATTCAGACGGCCATTATTCATTTCTCGGTCTCTTGGACAAACGAGTGCTTTGTTAGCTATCTTCCAGTGAATCTCTCGACATCTGTCTTCCCTGTGACTGGTTTTATGTAGTAATTCCACCTTGAATCGCACCGTAAGCATACTCCCAGATATCTAATGGATGTGACTGCTTCCAGTGATTGTTCTGCAACCGTATAATCATAAAATAATGCATGGTTCTGGGTATTTAACTGAAACTCGTTACGTTCGTTTATCTTGAAGGACAACTGCCAGTACCCGAACTAAGCGTCGATTTCGCTACAGTTTCATCATAGCGTTGCGACCTCTCTGTATATAACGTTATCCGTGAGCAGCTGCAAAAAATGGTTCAAATGGCTCTGAGCACTATGGGACTTCACTTCTGAGGTCATCAGTCCCCTAGAACTTAGAACTACTTAAACCTGACTAACCTAAGGACATCACACACATCCATGACCGAGGCAGGAGAGGAGCTGCACAAAGCTTTTGAAGTTATCGAGTTGGTAGTTGATATGTATTGCGGAAATTAATGACCCTATAACACTTCCTTGGAAACGTCCGAATTTACTTTTAGGTGAGAAGGTTTCTCTCCCATTAGCAATGACGTGCTACTTTCTGTTTCCTAGGAACTCTTTTCTGTTTGCCAGGAACACTAGTCACAAAGCTGGTTTGATATTCCACACGTCCTTATTTTCTTCATTAGGCGACAGTTAAGAACTGTATGGAACACGGCATCAGTCTGAACGCCGGTATCTGTTGCCTTCCGATTCTTATGAACGATCAATGCGAGGTGGGTTTAACACCGTCAGAGCTATGTGATGATCTATCCGCATGAAATGACTCGGAAATTCCGTATTTGATCAAAGTACAACGCTCTGCCGTAGGTGACATACAAGTACCAAAATGATAACATAATCGACTTGCTGTCACACCGATGGAAGATAGGTAAAAGACAAACACAAGTCGTCATAAGTAGAAGGTAATCCCTAAAACTAAATTACCAGGTGAGTGTGGAAATAAAACCAGCCCATGGGCTCTTATGAGAGTGCTTGAGATACTGCTATGGCAGTAGTAACGTGATACTACACGGTCCAGTCCCCTTAATGTGACACCGCCTATGTTCGACGTCAAAATGCAAAAACCATTCAGACTTGAGGTGGCAGCACTACTAGCAGTGGAGGATATATAAAGCGTGCCGATGAGGGGCGGCGGGGGGGGGGGGGGGGGGGGGGGTGTTCGCGGAAAACAGTGCAATCGTTTTTGTAACGCAGAAACGTAGCGATATATCTGAAGGCAAAAACGGCATAATGACGTCGATAGAGCTCTGTAGGGCTGTGCGCGTCGTGGATCCTCAACCGAGAAACCTAGGGCAGCTGGCCCGCCACCGGATTCAGCATTGTTCCACATCCCTATCGGCAACTTCCGCAAACTGATTGACAACGTTCCTGCATGTCTCGCAGCGGTCAGGGCTGCAAAAGGCTCTTTGTATGACTGTACCGTGTATATCAGAGAGTGCATCAGTAGAGACAAACTTGACTTTACAAAATGTTTGGCCAGCAATGCCCGACGTGGTAGTTAATAATTATATTCGAGTATTAAAGTATTGTATGTTAACCGGGGGCCTAGAAACATCGGAGAGGCTTCGTCCCCGCCGCGGCCGCAGTGGTCCACAACCCCCCCCCCCCCCCCCCCCCCGACGACTATCGCAGTCCACTTCACCCCTCCACCGCCCCACACCGAACCACTCTTTCAGGTTTATTGTGCGGTTCGGTCCCCGGTGGACCTCCCCACCCCATGGAACGTCTCACACCAGACGAGTGTAACCCCTATGCTTGCGTGGTAGAGTAATGTTGGTGTACGCGTACGTGGAGAACTTGTTTGCGCAGCAATCGCCGACTTGTGTAGCTGATGCGGAATAAGGGGAACCAGCCCATATTCGCCGAGGCAGATGGAAAACCGCCTAAAAACCATCCACAGACTGGCCGGCTCACCGGACCTCGACACAAGTCCGCCGGGCGGATTCGTTCCGGGGACCAGGCGCTCCTTCCCACCCCGGAAAGCAGTGCGTTAGCCGCGCAGTTGACCGGGCGGGCGTATTAAAGTAAATTTGATATATAAGAACGATGTAACAAGCTGTGTGTGTGACGGAGAGCCACGGAAGAAATAAAAAGTAAACAAAACTTCAAACTACAGAGAAGCATTACGAGGATTATGTAACGTAGTGTGAATTTTTATCTTCGAGTAGATACAATAACAGTAATTAATGGTAAAATAACTAAAATCAGTTACTTGAATATTTGATAAGAAAGTTGTTATAAAGATTCTGGAAACACGTACCTCAAGGCCAAGTTCAGACTCTACTAATACAACGGCACGTAAAATAATGTCCATACAGTGTACCTGTAATTCCCTATAATTGCCTGAAATTTAATGAAACATGCCAAATTTTTCGGATCTGATTTTCACTTAAAATTTATATCTACAGCTACATTTGTATTCCGTAAGACCATCTTACGTTTCTTTTACCTTACATCTCACCGTACCATGCTCCTAAATAACTTCCGGTTGTAACCAATATCAGTGGTTGATTCTCAGTTATGACCCAAATAGTAATGGATCTTTCGGTCGATGCAGTCACAGTACGCTGCTTTGTTTATTTAGATGTTCAAGTGTCAGTGTCCTGACGATGTATCGACGACAGCATTTTTGTGACCACTGCTACCAGTAATTATCTACAGTGACCATATTTCTGCAAAATCTTTCTGTAATATCGCAGAAGGAACATCCAGCCTCTAGTAGCCTTATCACAAGACTTCGATCAACGCCCTTGGGATGTCACTAAAGACCTCTTTGTTACCTTAAATCTATTGTTGCCTGTCATCAACTCACCACATCCAATCTCAAAGGTGACTAACGCTCACGACACTTACATCTTGCGTTTAAAAAGCAAACTTGATTTTCATCTTCGTGACTGGCACGAAATTAGAATACGTGCCATGTTTCAGATGTAGAAACACGCAAACTTTCGTTTACGTCTCACAACGCCTTCTTGGTGTCGCTTTTTTTTCCGTCAGTGTATACTGACATAAATGAAAGCCAGAAATAAACAGTTTCATTCACCAGCTTTTGCAGTCACTGTCTACTGAACGTTAGCGTAACCAGATTTTCGAATATTATTCTCAGTCAAGCCACAGAATCTTCATAAGGTCCGTACCGAACCAGTCCATACAAAAAGAAGACAGTTCCTTCGATTTCTTAGTTTAGACTGACTTCATCCAATAGACTAGTATTCAACGATAGGTCACGAAGTGGTCTTCAGTGTGAGTGCCTTGACAGATGCGCCATACTTCCACAGAACCCCTCCACTAAATGGAATTACTTTGTATCACCTTATGTTGTAAGTTTCCGCTCCCTTTCTTCACTCGATTCTGTAGATTAATAAGATTACGGTTTTCGTTAATCAGAAGGAAACCATTGCTTATCATTAGTGCTTTAATCAGATTCTGTAGACGTATATAACCAGATAAAATACTTTTCTTGAAAATCATAAAAGAAGTAAAGCTCAGGCATTAATCTGCAACTTCAACTCACGTTAACTTGGTTTATTAATTCGAAATAACGCATCACAGTGGCCAGGTATTAAAAACATTTAAGTGGAGCAATAAATTTATTTTGACTGTGTAGTGTCCACAACGTAACTGCCAACAGCACTGACATCAACATTACAGTTTTTACAAATTAATTTTACATCATTATTAACAATGTTTGTCGCGAAAGATGTGGCACGCCTTCGGTCTTCTTCCTGCTGCTGATGGTCATCGACCCGGTAAAGATATTATCCGGCGTCGTAAAATTCCCGTGCCACGATATAACAGCCGTCAGTTATAGCCCGATCTCTGTGGCGCTAATGCGACAAAGAAGAAGCAAAAAATATATTTTGTAGTTTTACATATTAAATAATTACTACTGTAACCGAACATTAACTTTCATGCATAACGTATTATACAGCACATTTTACCGTATATCGTGGAGGCGGACGAATTTACAGTGGTATCAGTACAGCTTCACACCTTAGGGTTTGTCACTCATTTGTTTTTCAGTTCTGCTGGAAGCCTACAAACAATGAAGCCTCATCAATAATGCATTCGCTTCTGGGCAGTGCATGTGGGAATATAACACTGGTACTGCAAACGACTTAATGTCATGGAACAGTAACCCATTCGGATCTCCAGGTCGGGACTGCTCATACGAATACCGTTTCACTAAAAAAAAACTGGCAATGGCATTCTGCAGCTCAGAGCGTGGAATATCAGATCACTTAATAAGGTAGTTGGGTTCGATAGTTTAAAAAGGTTAATGGATAGGTTGAAATTAGATATAGTGGATATTAGTGACGGGAAAAAAGGTCGTCCGATCAGGTCACTTGTGAGATGTCGGTTGCGCTGTTTAACATACACCTAAGTTGTAGTAATTCCGATGCCTGGTGAGCTACAGGGAAGGGAAACTCCCCATAAGATCAAACAATTCTAAGAGAAACAATATCACGCAATGGATAACGTCTTACTGAATGAAAACCACTAGAGGTGGCCCAGTTAAGCATGAAAGTACAGGTATCACACGTCATATGCATGTATTAATGGAGGATCTCACTTGACTGCCAAAGGAAACTATCAGTCACACTATAACAATATGATATGTTGTGACATCATATAAATGATTTACCCACCGATTCAAGCATATAAACGTTTAATAAATAGACAAAAGGTTTTAATCATGAACTATAGCCTTGGCGTTGGTGGGTGTACACATGAGAGCATTACGTGAAGCTATATCGTGGATTCAGCGAATGACTGTAAAAATGGTTAGTGATTTGAAGGAAGAACCCGAGAAAAGCAAATATGAACACATATATATTTACCAAAGTGAACGATGGGTGAAACTAGATAGTTGTGAATGTTAAAACTGTGTAATTAAACCCTGATGTAAATGAACTGGACTTGCAGCCCCCTTGACCAAGCGATTGCATGGTTTGCTCGTGCTTACCACTCTTAAATGGTGTGAGTGTGGAAGATGGTAGCAGCAGTGGCCGCTAAGTCTGACTCTTGAACGACTTCTGCATTCTACTCTCTGTTCGTACTTCTCTACAAGCTAATGTCTACTCTTTGACACCCCGGCAGCAAGAGCCCTCTGACCTCACTCTCGAAAAATTACTGGTTCTGCCAGCGTAGGAATCTCTCCGGCCTATTATAGCAGATCTCGTGAGCTCTGACCAGTATAATTCTGTAAACAGATGGAACAAATTCCTACTCCACATATTTGTTCATTGTCAACCAATAGTGGTGTGCTGTGGAACATTCTGATTTAAACTAAAAGTCTTTCGTCATGTAGCTGTGGGCAACAGCCTGTCCCATGGTCTGAAGTTCTGAGTGCTTCACCTGGCTTTCAAGTCTTCATCACGCCAAGAAAGATTCCATCTAGCATCCCGAACAATGCAGTTTTGTGGAATGCAGGCTGCCCTCCTGCGCCTGCTGGGCATAGGGGGAACACTCATGTTTATGACACATTGATCCTCCTCAGTTAACTTCCGTGTTGCAAGCCAGCTAAAGACATCTCCCAACAAAGCAGAAAATAACAGGTCCCTTTCACCGTACTAAATAGAAAGAAGAAGCAGAAATAATTAGCTATGCAATCATTGGCAGTTTCCATGCTGCGTTAGAGAGTCGACTATACAGACTATTGGGAAGTGCGTATTACATTATAAAATAGGTTTGGTGTGAGTTTTTTGCCATGTAACATCACCTCCTCACCGTTTCCAAGATGGATGCCTATCAAGTTAAAATTAACTACAGCACTGATTCATCAAAGACAATTTTGCTATACTAAGAGTACTACTATTCTTTTTTATTTGCATGACCATTGACTGATGAGTTTTATGCTGTAAGTGGAAAAGTTTAACTTGGTGCCACGTTGACAATATGAAAATACTCAAATAGACTTACTCACAAGCCTCCTCACACTAATTCCTAAGTACTTGTTCAAGAATATATCTATTTGGAATACATATAACAAAAATATCATTAGCTGTAACGTCTTATTGGATGAAAAATACTCGAGGTGGTCCAGTTAAGCATGAAACTATTGGTACGAAATTTGTACAAGAAGGGAAATATAAGCTTTTGAAATTTGGTGCTATAGAAGAATGGTGACGAATGGGTAGATTGAATAACAAATGAGGAGGTACTGCTCCAAAATGAGAAAAAACTTGCCACAAATTGACTAAAAAAGGGGATCGGCTGATAGGACACATCCAGGGACGTTAATGAATTGTCAGTTTGGTAGTGAAAGGAGGTGTTGAAGTTAAAATTGTAGAGGAAGATCATGGCTTAATTCATAAGAAGGTTGAGATGGATGTAGATTGTGATAGTTACGCAGAGATGAAGAAATTCTCTTGCACAGGATAGATTAGCAGGAGGAGCTGCATCAACCCAATCTTCAGGCTGAAGACCACAGCAACAACAGTAAAAACCTTGACGTGCACGTAGTTTTTCCGTCCAGTGTTCACTGAATGAATGTTTCAGCTTATTCTGAGTGAGATAATAATAAATGCCATGATGGAGTATAAGGAAGCGCTGAAAGAGTTAGGATTCCGCAATAGCTGAAAACGGCCTACACCAAATTCGCGTACTAATACCAATTACCTTCCCAACTGGCCTTTCCTTTGTTAAGGATATTCATCGTGCGTGTACTGAGTCGCCATGAAATACGTCGTCCTAGACTGATTTTATTTCTGGAGTTTACTCAACTTCACCCCAGTAACTACGGTTGCAGCTTGAACTAACAACTGTAAACAACTAACATGCTTTCGACCAGTTAGTTGTGAACAGGCAGTAGTGGTAGTGCAGCCGTAGAGCTTCAACGTTTTTGTGTCACAAATCGCGGTTAAGTCTGTGAATGACGTGTTGAAGATATTCTCTAGAGCGTTCTGAAGAAAAGAAACGTGTGTGAAAAGTTCGTCCCGGAAGCTTTTACTCACGAACAAAAAAAACGGGATGTGGACGCCTGCCGTGACTTGGCTGAAATGAAAACATTTATCATGGGTGATGACACTTCGTGTTATCAATGCTAACCTACCACGAAACGAAAAAATTCCGACTAAGTTTCCAACGGTTCGCTGAGACCGAAAAAGATGTTGTGTGACGTCCGAGTTGAACAATATCGGGGAGAAGGACTCTTCTAACAGTTGCAAATTGTACTGCGAACATTCTGTGCATTTTACTTAAGTGGGGGAGGGAAGGAAAGATATGTAGAACACCTGAGGCATTAAAACCACAGTCTTAAAATTCCTCTATTTTCTTTATTGATACAGTGTCAAAAGTTTTTGATTGACGGGGTGTGTCGTCATAGGAGATAACAGTGCGAAAGTAAGCAAAGTAAAAAAGCCTTTGCGTTTCAGTGTCAGATGCAGTGGAGATCATTCTGATCGTGAAGACAGCAGCATTCAGTTTCTCGTCAAGATCTTAAACGTGGTATTTCCAAAAATCTTTTACATCTACCCTCGGTCATAATAAATTAAAATGATCGACTTCACTAACTGTTTGTCAACCACGGACAGAAAAATTTCGGTTTAACAAGAGTTGCGTGTCACTTAAGGTATGCATTAAGTTTTCTGGCAGTTAAGTATATTAATTCGTTCTCTGAAAGTCATGTATTGAGGTTTCCGATTACACTATTGACTAGGTCATTTACATCACACTACACGTCTTCCACAATAACACTTGTCTCATCTGCAACGAGAGGAATATTTGAAGTATCTCTCATGTTTAACGTCAGATCACTGATACATGTGTATTAGAGAAATATATCGACACAGAACAGACTTCTGAGTGCTGTGGCAACTTCCTGCTTTACTTGAACCCAGTCAGATTCAACCTCTTGCCTGTTTGTTGATGCTTGGGAGATGACTTCTGCTTCCCGCTTCCCAGATGCGAAGTGAACCACAGTTGCGGGTCAACAGCAACCGCCATGTATAACGTTTATGCCATTCCTGGTGTAGCAGCAGCCAAAGGGGTAACTATACGCCACACAAATAATATCGCCGCCATTCGCCGAGTCTGTCTTTATATCGCTGAAGTGGCGGGATGTTAGACATGACTCTGTAGACGAAACCGTATATCAGATGCTAAAGTGGCTTTCCTAGATTCGTACACCAGTGTTTGCAGTCTTTCTCAAGCAAGTCTAAGAACAGACGTGTAAGGAATTCAGGGACACAGTGCTACGATAGTAACAGATCTGTATAGCACACGCGTAAGTGTAGCGTATTTCCTCAGTGTGATGAAATTACAGTCTTTGGTAGAAAGGCGGTGTTTTTCTTGTAACGATTTGTTCAGTAAATTGAGAAAATAGATATTCGGAGTAGTCTGTGCAACAATTCTGCTGCCTTCATCGTGTTTTTCCCATACAGCTTAAGACTGTAAAGTAAGAGATATCAAGCTTAGATACAGTCGTTTCACATCGGTCCATATGCCTAATAGTACATAGTAGTATCCGATTATCCTAATTTATGCATTATGCACACGGTTCTCGGAAGCTTACCCGGAACTCAAGCACGTTATGAAGAATAAAAGTCGACGTCGACTGCATAGGCTTTATTTCTAAAATTTTATTTTGCCAGATCGCTGTAGAGCTATATGCCTGTCTTGAGCAGTACAATGTATCTTGATATCTGCCACGATGTCATTTGATACACTACTTCCAGACAAGAAAAAATCTGAAATTTTCAGCAGTCAGAAGTCAAGATATCTAGAAACATTGCGGTGAAGCGCTGGAGATAAGCATTTGACCCGATACAATTAGAACATAATAAAACTTTAAAAATAAATTTTACGCAGCCGATGTCGAACTTTAGTCATACTGAAGCTCCGTCCTTATTTAGGTTCCCTGCTGTTCCCATAAATAACCTCAGCAAAAAACCGGAATTGTCCATTTCGGAAAGTTCGTTGTTGAATGTCCGATCTGAGGTAGTGCTTCATCAATAATGACACCGTTCTCGACGAAACATTACACTTTTAACTTACTTCTTTCTATCTCTCGATTGATTCTTTCAAACGACTTTAAGAGTCGTGCTAGTGTTACACTATAGGCAGACAAAGATCGTTTGTTTAAGTAATCCACAAGGGTGGTAGATGAGTCACGGGCTGAGACAGTGGAACCCGGGCCCAGCAACCCGGATACAGTCGCATCAGAGAGGCGGGAACTGGATGCAGCTGCACGCGGCCGAAACCCCAGGCTGGTCGCCACATCCTGACGCCCAAGGCTTCTACTAACCCGATACTGGGCTCCTATTTTATTTCCTCCTCGCCGCAGCTCTCTGAGGCTAACGACGCGCTGCAGCGAGCGGGCCGTATCGGCCGCGGACGGGCGACGCTTAAAGCGATATTTGTGCGCTCGTAAATCATAATAAGCGAGCGCATTTCAGTGTGCACAACACAAGTAAACGTGCACAGTAGTCCGGTCACGTAGACAGTAACTCCACTAATGCAGCTGGCTGCGTGTCGCGTCTCAGCGAAACATCGACAAGCGGCCGCAGGCGCGCTTTCACAAACAACATACGGATATTTGCTTAGCGAAAATTACTGCTTTTGGTGCCAAATTAAACGTAAACATCCTCTCCATGGACAATGGCTCAGGATTTAATTAAGTTTCTACTGCTGAAAGGACTAATTAAAGGATTCTCTTCATCCCTACATCGCTTCATTTTCATGACTGAACAGCGGAATATCCAACGAAAAAAAAAAAAAAAGAAATAAAAAAGAAATAGACGGAGTTGTCTCTTTACTTCTTTACGCAGATACATTTCTGTAACAGGGAAAGTAGAAAAAATAGGATTATTTAACGTGTTTCCAACGAAAAGGCGGGAAATTCAAATAGACTGTATCTACTGATCAGGAAAGCTGGTGCAGCCTCCATGATTGCCAGATTTCCTTACGGAAACAAAAGGCCACTTGTCCTACTGTTGTAATATAAACAATGGCATCATGACTGTAAACGGAATGAGCACTTGTGTCCCTATCGTTTATTTACTTACATCCCAGATGTTTAACTGTCTGACCGCTTTCAAGTTCCCACCTTCCAACCTCCTTTCCAACCTCTCACTCTCACACACTGTATTTCGTAGTGGTTGAAAAAATGACAGGAAATTCAAATGAGCCTCATCTTTTTGATTGATATATCTTAATTACCATGATTTATGGTCCCAAAACGATGGGAACTTCAGAAGGACGTTATCCCTTTGACGAAATATTGTAATTCATGACGTCGCACACTTTGATATTAAAGTGGATGTATGACATAGCAAAACTCTACCAGAATACACATCAGTACAGCGTTAATGTACAATTACAACTTCTAAAAAAGCATAAGAAACTCGTTATCATAGTCAGTATTTACCAAAATGCAATTCGCTACACGTACTGACACGTTTAGTTGTGAATAGTTGTGAATAGTATAGACTGGCGTCTTGCTTAAAAGAAACATTGCCAACCACACATGTTCACTTGTATGCCTCAGCCACCCACTGCCACTGCCACCAAGTGGTTCGCTGCACTGTTGTTAGTCTCACGGGTGCTGCCACCCGAGTGATGCCCTGTGCCATGCAACACAGCGTCTATGATTTACTATATGCAACAGTCGCATGAATGTTTATAAAGAACCCCACGGTATGCGCTATCTCCCATGTTCCTCTTGATGGCTTACAAACCCATAACCGAGCGAGGTGGCGCAGCGGTTAGCACAATGGATACGCATTCGAGAGGAAGACCATCCTGATTTAGGTTTTCAGTGATTTCCCTAAATCGCTTCAGGCAAATGCTGGGATGGTTCCTTCGAAAGGGCACGGCTGACTTCCTTCCCCATCATTCCCTAATCCGATGGGACCGATAACATCGCTCTTTGGTCCCCTCTCCCAAATCAAGCAACCAACAAACATTTATAAAGAATAACTGCATAGCGTCTCAACGCTAAAGCTGCATATTAAAAGCCCCACTGTAGTGCTCTTCTGCACTTTCAGTTCCTTTAGCTTGAGAAAACTGACACTGTATCACTGTCCATCTGCACAAATGTAATAGTTTATTATATTTTTCCAAGATATATACTCATTAGATAATGCCTACGTTCTATATGCATAAAACGACGTCAAATACAGAAGTTTGTAAGAGAGAGTGGGTCTGTTCACTATACAGAGTGGTCAGAAACAGTCTGAAAAGTTTATAAGGCTGTTTCATGGTAGTTTGTGCTGAGAATTAATCACTAAGGAACAATTCGATACGTCGCGTCATTTAGATTTGATTAGCGTTGAAGTTATCCAATCATGTCGTTGTGGTGGACACAAATTAAAGCGATTACACGCGCTGAAATGTGACAATGCACAGACATTTGTCGTTCAGTGAGTTACCACTTGTTCAGATACTCATTAAAAGCTAAAATGTGCCTTTCTTAGATGTGATAAATGTAAGATTATTCCGTAATTGGACATTGCACTCCATATAGTCAGCCGTTGAGGGTGAAGAGACTTCTCGATCTTGAAAGGCGGATACTGAATCCCCCAAATGGGCCAATTTTGTTTATCTACGAACCCATACAAATGAAAGTATGCTTCGTCGCTAAACCAAACCTTAATGCGAGTATTAATTCCCATCATGCCCCGCGGCCAACCGTGCAATTTGAACGTCCTAACGCAAACCGTTCAGAAGTTATTACTATTTTATTTCATGTAGTTCAATAACTGTCACCCTGTAGGTGAGCAAAAGCTAGTTTAGTTAGGCTTCAGAAAATAAAATGAAGAATACAACTGCTTGAATCTGCACACGCAACGACCTTATCTGCTGACTTCAATGCAAATTAAATCAGAAACGGCACAACATATCGAATTTTTTTCTTAACAATTACTTCTCACCAGAACCTATGCTGCAACACCATAAAGGTTCTCTCCAGTCGATACTGTCACAACTATTGCATCAGTATCCTCTTTCACCTCCTTCTGACTGACAAAAGAAAAATGGCTACGAATCCTACGCCCTCCAAGCGGGTCAATTGAAGGCAGCTTAAAAATGGTGGGAAGTAGCGCCATTCGCTGGTTCTATTAAAGACACTTTCATCAGCATCCTCCTGTTGGTCAAAACTGGTGGGAAATCATCTCATTAGCTGGTCGCTTGTGCATCTTCTTTCCCCCCTCCACCTGACACTATAGGGTATACATAGTGCACACTCCATATCCACAGTTCACTTCTGTGTTACTGCGTCCGTCTGTAGCATCATTCACTGCAATAATGAAGCAATCATTTGATCAGTCCTGTGACAGTAATGCAATGATGGTACGAAACGCTATTACTCAAATAGTAAAGAAGATTCAGATTTTTTATCTGAAATACTTCGTGTGCCTGTGTGTGTGTGTGTGTGTGTGTGTGTGTGTGTGTGTGTGTGTGTGTGTGTGTGTTCATGTATAACCACAATCTGATGATTTTTTTCTTGTTTCACATCTCAGCATACCGTGTCGACTGATGGGATGCGATACTTTAGAGCTAGTAATGCAGTTAATAGGCACCCCTGAAGAAGAAAAATGGACGGACTGACGGAACCAGCACTGCTAAGAAATGAAAATTGCTATTGTGAGAATATATCTTCATATCTATTTGTAAATAAAAACTTTTTTCTGATGGTTTCCCTGTTTTTGGGAATATGTCTGAACGCAGTCCATCGGCTATTTCAAATTAGGCCGGTCAGCCAGCTGTAGATGATCGAAAAAATGACCCCTCTCTAAAAATATCCGTGTGAGTTCGTGTATTTGCTCTCGATACTTACTTATCTAGCGTTTTTCGCAAGGATTTATGAACCAAGTTGGTCTCACTGGAACGCATTTCATTAAGACCAGTACGTTGGCTGCCAACAATATGCTAAGACACAATGACAGTTTCTTTTAAGAAATAAAATCATGTATATTACGGTGAGAGGAAAATCCTTCTATTTCCTTCTTTTTACAACCCTCCCAGTATAGTGTAATAGGAGGAGGGCCATCGGTTTGACGTAGCACATCCAACTCATCATGCTTGTGACAATGTTCATACTTAGAAAGAAGAGCATCACTTTGAAGAACATGAGATAACAAGTGAAATTTGTGTGAAATATCACATAACAGTGTTATAAGTCGCTTAGGAAACTAGTAGTAGTCAACTGAATTCAAACTGTATCAATTCAAACTGCGTCACTTCTCTGACAGCTTTTTATAAATTTCAAAAATCTGCTTACAAGCATTTTTAATGTTAAGCCACTCAAACAAGTAACAAGCGCTAACATTCTTTCTTTGCTTCTTGTCAAATACATAAGCTCCGAGCTGCAGCAAAGTGATGTAATTCGGAATAATGTGTTTCAGAATATTTATGATGTCTAGGCTTAGTAATTTTCTTGAAAACACCAACATCTATGATCATCATTCTCTCTCAGCAATGAGTTAATGAACAAGTTCAAAGTGATGAATAATGCTTCAGAATTCAGAACTTGCAGTATAAGCTCATCACCATCAGTTAAATTAATAACTAACACTATCATTTTTGGCGTCAAGTATCATAACCCCTTTCATGTTATTTTTTTTTTTTTTTTTTAGAGTATCTGTGGGAACGATAGAAATGAAGTGACTGTGGAGCTCACTCAATGCGTGCTTCGTTTATAACTGAACGCGGGGATGACATACTTCTTCATTTGGTGTTTTAAAGTTGCAAACAGTGCTGTGAATATTATATATATATATAAATAACAGCTAAAAAAGCGTTTTCACATTTGTACGAATTCTCAGTGTGTGAACATTCCGAAATGTGTAGCAGTCATGTAAGTACAGGATGAGTCGGAAAGGACTTCCAATTTTGGAATTATGTATAATTTATTGAGATAACTTACAGAATCACTAGATGTGTCGTTGTAGGAAACAGCCTGAAGTTTGATTCGCGCAGTGCATCAGTACCCCATTCCGACACAAGAAGCGCCAGAGTAGTGCACAGTTAAAATGGCTACTTTCAGTGGTCCACAGCGTGCTTGCTGTGCGTTTTGGTTGCATGAAACGAACTTTGCAAAAACTATTAACCGTAAATTTCGCACTGAATACGCTGAAGAACGTCCCATCAGGCCTACAATTTACTCTTGGCACAAAAACTTTGTTGAGATGGGTTGTTCACTTGTATATGATAAATCACCAGGCTGCCTGCGTGTTGACGATTGTCAAACAGGCTAGAGAGAGCTTTGCCTACAGTCCACAAAAATCAATGGGAGGTGCAACTCACGAGACTATAGAAGACGACAAGATATTTCTGAAAACAATATTCTTCAGCGATGAGCGAATGTTTCATACAAGCGGCATGGTGTACATCCTTAACTGCAGGATATGGGGCAGCGAAAATCCACGTGTAACCCTGGACAACATTCATGACAGACCGAAAGTTAACGTGTTATGTGTCCTTTACCAGACTGAAAGTGTACTGCCCTTTCTTCTTCATGGAGACAACTGTCACTGGTATTTTTCCACAGATCGATGAAGGTGACCGAGATGGGATGGTTTATTACTAGCAAGACCGTGCACAACCTCATTTCTTGACTGAAGTTCTAAGTTTCCAAGACAAACGCTTCCCAGGTCGGTGGCTTGGCCTTGAAACGCCAGTCGCATGCCCATCTCGCTCCCTACATTTGACAGCACTGGATTTCTTTCTCTGGGGTTTCATTAAAGACCATACGTATGTTCCTCTGCTACCAAACAATGTAGCCCACCTCAAAAATCGAATCTATGCTATCGCTGCACAAGGTATGCCCGACTTGTTGCAACAAGTGTGGGAAGAAATTGATTACCTTTGGGATGTTGACTGCTTCACAAGTGGTATTCACATCAAACCAAAATGAGAATTGACACTCTTATGTGAACCTTGAGGATGTGTTGCTACGAAGTGACACATCTACCGATTCAGTAAGTTACTTCAATAAATTCCTGTATAATTCAAACGTTGTAAAGTCCTTTTTGATTCATTCTGTATTATTGGTGATTGTAATAGAATGTGGTCAAACAAATATGTGCAACTCATAATAGGTATTTTTTTCACACAGATGAAGCAAAGTCACTGTCATATGGCGGTTTATACACAAAACTATGTCACCTATTTTACAATGTAATATGTGCATCTCAGTAATCAAGACAGTCGATTCCTTAATGCAGCATGGTAACAGAAGACAGTAATAACTGCGACCAATGATTGTACAACTAATTACTTCGTTTCCTTCTCTATTATTATGGTAAGAGGGGCCTGTTATTTTGTGCTGTCTTGGGAGATTTTTGCTGGCTGACGACAGGGAAGTTACCTTAGAAGGACCAGGTGTAATAAACTTGTTCAGTACTGAAAGCAGCTCTCAGGCAAGTATAGGAAAAAGAATTTGCTCTGTCCCATCTCTCCACCCTGGGTGCATAGAAGGACAGCCTGTACGCTATAAAACTGAATTGTTCAAGGTACCGGAAGGAATCGTTTTTGGTGAGATAAGAGTGTGAGAGCCAGGTGTAGCACTCAGAACGTGGATCCATGGGCTCGGCCATTGCCTGCGGGATGCCATAAAGAAATATTCGTTTGAATCTGAGTATAGAGACTTTAACTGGCTCATGATAATTATTTCAGCAGAAGGTGCATTTTCCCTGCCTGTCTCTACATGCAAGCCTTTTTGTTGGCTGGTGTTGGAACCCTGTCACGTCGTGTAAGAGATTTAGTACCTTCTTATTCTTGGCACACCGCTGTTAGTTAACCATGACCCAATTCATGAGATAGTAATTTATTAAAATTATTTATAAAATTATTGTTGGTTGGAACTTGCACTGTCTACAGCAGTAGGCTGGTGAGATTCATTCTCTGGCAGAACCTATAACTTCTGAAGGCTAAAGTCAGAGGCCTTACTGCCAGGGGGTTCAAGAGTAGACACTTGCTTCAGGGAGATTGGTGAGTTGTTAGAGTGCACCACAAAAGGAGTGAGACATGGGAGTAGTATACAAGAACATACAGAAAATGGCTTGCACTGTTTGTAAAGGAAAGCTCCTAGCTTCTACCCAACAGACCACAAATATCGGCTTCCTGAAATTCATAAAAAGATTTAAAACTCCTAGATTTAGTCGAGTGTAAATACACAACACATTGCCGAAGACAATGTGTAAATCTAGAGAACGGGAGAGTGTACATCTAGATGTTGCAAGGAATTCACTGGGTTGTGCATGTTAAAAAACGCAGTTGCCCCAACAGCTCTGAATTCCTTACAGACTTACACCCAACAGAAGAATTGTACCATTACTTTACCAAACACCATGTTTCCTACAAGTTACATTACTACCAAGACTTTCGTACATATATGTGCAGACATTTATTCCTAATATCCCTCCTGGCGACCCATAAAAACTAGTAACACACAAATTGTTATGTTAGTTGACTTTTAGATTTGATGTTATACACTCTAATTTAAAAGAACACTTATTAGTGCGAACTACTTTCTACTAATTGACCTAAGTCATGAGGAACGGAGTAGTGCATTTATTGGGCTGGAAACATAAAACAACTTCCCGAATACCACTAATACGAACAATAAACTATATCTAGGTTGTGGTAAAATTGTGGAAATACCCCCTGGCTCATATGATACTGACGATTTAAATGGCTTTGTGAAACAAACCATAAAGCGGTTTGAGTTACGTACAAACGTTAGTACGCTGAAAACAGAGACAGAAACAACAAAAGAGGCATTATACTTTGGGTATAAAAACTCAATAGGACAACTACTAGGTTTCTGAAGGTGTCAGGTTTTGGAGAGCTCTTATAACTTGACACCAGAAGTGCTATAGTCCCTTTTAGCACAAGTTGTGGAAAGTGAAATATAAAACGAATTCACATCTCACCAACAGACTGCTCGAACAATCTGCAGATTCTTCTCAACAATGGGCCCATGATATAAAACTGTTTAGTCGCTGCCAATGCAATATAACTTCCAGTCACAATCCAGACATTAGACCATCTCGAGTTGAAGACTGTAGACCAGAATCGTCATCGAGTCAACTTTTGAGGTGATGAGATCACAATATGTCTACACTGAAAGCAGAAGCTTAGGTATAAGATATAAAACTGATGCACACAGCTATCAGTGCAGCACTCTGAAAAGGGAGCATAATGTGATAACATGGGGAATTAAAAGTAACTTAAATCTATAGGCCTGAAATGCATGCAGTGGCACCATTTCATATAACAGCCCCGTTTTAATGTGATGAGCGAATTATACTTCAGGAATATTTCTTGTCCAGACCTTCTACTTCAGAATTGTTTAATAATAATGATAAAAATAGTATTCTCATTTGACAATAGCATGTGTTAACAATTCCAAGCAGCTAGGAAGGAAAATTTACGAAAAAGGATGGAGAATTTACAGCAAAATCTCAACTTACAGGTTTTGCCTTGCTGCTCCAAGAAATGAGGTACGAACTGAATCGAATGAAAATATGAAATATGTCGCCATAAAAGCAAAGTAGGAACTACGTCTGGTACAGATTGTGATGGATAATAACTCATACATTCAGGTAATTGACTTTGAACTCAAAGAGAATAAAATTGTACTTGAGAAGTTAATACAAAATGTCCCAGATCCCTGTAACCAACAAGTATCATTTGAAATTTTTGAAGATAATGAATTCTAGTATTCCATTCATGGGCGTTGTTTCAGTATACAATTCTACCGATTACATCTAGGTAGGTAAGGGGCACTAAGGAGGCGTTCTATTAGAAATATCTCGATTCATTATACAGGCCAAACATGGTCCATCAGAACTGCTATTCAGTTACAAATAACTCGATTTCTTATACTGCCAGCACAAGTCCACAGGAACAGCATACTGGAAATATATTCAGACGTGTCTGACAACTGTAAACTAGCCAGTGATGGAGTTCATCTTAACTCACACGTTATCACCAAGCTCACCGCAGATGTCACATTACGAAAACCATTCAGAGATGTGAAGTTTAGCAAGACTCAAATAAATGTTTTATTTTTAACCCATAATTTCCATACAATATGCTGGGACAATGCAAGGATTGTTTGTGAATATATGGAGATATCCCTTCGAATTTTCGATCACATATACATGATCATGTCCATCACACGCAGTGAGATGGCTTCATGGATGTACAAGATTAACAAGCATGCATCAGTTCACAGCCTGGAGTAGTACAATTGTCGACCTCTGCAGCAGCTCGAGATGTAGGGAGAAGAAGAAAATAGTATGAGGTGTGCATCATACAATGTGAACTTCTTTTACGTTGGGTGGAAAATAAATGATATTTAAAAAAACTATACATATTCTTATTTAGTTCAGTCCCCTATCAACATGTGTGAGCAAGCTCCTTCTCCTCGTGCTCCAGATACCCCTCCTCCTACCCAGCTGCACTGAGTAAGCATGGTACAGCTTGTCCACTTTCTCCACTACTAGTCCATGTGGAGCTAAGAATTTCTATAGGAAGACACTGTGATGATGATACACACTTTCAGTGATAATTGAGAAGGGTAGATATACCAATTTCATAACAGGGAATCTGGTTCGGAAACGACTGAGTCGAAAAATATAAATATAATTTTGCTCTGACATCTCTGACTCTGGAATACATTACCAGCATTGTTGTTGCTAAGACTGTAGGGTAATCAACTTTCAGAGGTGGTAACAGGAACCAAAACAAGGAAAAAATCTCTAGTAAAGATAGGCTCTAAAGTACATACCTCTAGAGCTATGGGAACTTGTTCAGTAGAAGAGACGTGTTTCACAGTAGTGACGGTGATCGAATACTTATATCGCAAAGGTATGCATTTAGAGCCCATGTTTACTAGCTATTTTTATCCTTGTTTTCACCCGTACTACCACCTATGAATGTTTCCAACCATACAGTCTTAGCAACAACGGTATCGGTACATGTATTCCACTGTCAGAGATATCTGAACAATTTTTGCTTATAGCTTTCGACTCGTTCGTTACTGGACCAGAGTCCCTTATTTCATCCTGATACATCTCTCCTTCTTCTTAATCCCTTACAATTTTTAGCATCACCAAGGAAATAGCCCTTAGAGCTGGGAATTGGAGTATGGATCTCTCTTTGTAAATAAGGACAAGGGGGATATAGGCCAACATATTTTCTTCTGCATTAATTGGAAGTCGTCATTGGTACAGTCATCATACATGCTTTTTAGCAGTTGCAATGTGACACTTTTTTTCTTTCAGTATTAGGTATACTGCATTTTACATGGGAAACAGGAACTCGTTGTTGTTGTTGTTGTGCTCTTCAATCACAAGACTTGTTTGCTGCAGCTCCCCATACTGTTCAATCCTACGCAAGTCTTTTCATTTCCGAATAACTACTACAACCTACGTTCTTCTGAAGCCGCTTACTGCAGTCACCTCTTGCTCGCCTCTAGAATTTTTACCCCTACACTTTCCATCAGTACTAAACTGATGATCCATTGATGTCTCAAAAGTGTACTAACAAGAGACTCCTTCATTTAGCCAGATTGTGCAGCAGATTTCCTGTCTCCTGAGTTGTCTTCAGTACCTTCTCAGTAGTTACGCGATCTATCCATCTAGTATTCAGAATTCTTCTGTAGCACCACACTTAAAAAGCTTCTGCTCTCTTCTTGTCTAAGCTGTGTACCGTCCTCTTTTCCATACATGGCTCCATACAACTATCTTCAAAAAAGACTTCCTATCACTTAAATCTATATTCGATGTTAACAAATTTTTCTTCTTCGGAAACGCTGTCCTTGTCATTGACAGTATGCATTTTATAACCTCTCTGTTTCGGGGATCGTCAGTTATTTTGCAGCCAAATAGCAAAACTCATCTACAACTTTTAGTGTTTCGTTTCTTAATCTAATCTCCTCAGCATAAATGATTTAGTTCGGCAACGTTCAGTTAGTCTTGTTTTGCTTTTGTTAACGTTCACCTTCTATCCTCCCTTCAAGACGCTGTCCCTTGCGTTCAACTGCTCTTCCAAATCGTTTCTTGTCTCTGACTGAATTACAATGTCATCCTCAAACCGCAAAGTATTTATTTCTTCTCGTTGAACTGTAATTCCTACTACAATTTTTTCTTTGGTTTCCTTTATTGCTCGCTCAGTGTACCGACTAAATAACATCGAGAATAGGCTACAACCCTTTATAAGTGCCTGTTCCTCTTTCATGCCCATCGATCGTTATAACTGCCGTCTGGTTTCTGTACAATCTATATTTTATATCTGCTACCTACAGAATTTAAAGGGTGTATTCCAGTTAACATTGTCAATAGTTTCCCTAAATCTGCAAATGCTACAAACGTAAGTTTACCTTCTCTAAACTTATCTTCTAACCAAGTCGTAGGATCAATATTACCTCGTGTGTTCCTACAGTTCCCCGGAATCCAAACAGATCTTCCCCATGTCCAGCGTCTGCCAATTTTTCCATTCTTCTGTGTAGAGTTCGTGTTAGTAATTTGCTCTCATGACATACCCAACTGATGCTTCGGTAATATTCACATATGTCAGCACCTGCTTTCCTTGGAATTGGAATTATTACATTCTTTTTGAAGTCAGGATATTTCACTTGTCTCTAACGTCTTGCACAAAAGATGGATTAGTTTTGTCATGAGTGGCTCTCTGAAGCGTATCAGTATTTCTGACGGAACGTCGACTACTCCAGGGACTTGTTTCGACCAAGTCTTTCAGTGCTCTGTCAAATTCTTATCGCAGCATCGTATGTCCCACCTCATCTTCATCTACATCCTCTTCCGTTTCTACAATACTGGCTTCAAGTTCATATCCGTCGTATAAACCCTCTATATACTCCTTCCACCTTTCATCTTTCAGTTCTTTGTTTAGTACTGGTCTAACATCAGAGCGCTTGATATTTGTACCGTTGCTGCTCTTTACTGTGGCGGTATCTATCGCACTTCTAGTCAAATATAGTTCCAAATCCTTACATTTGTCCTCTAGCCATTTCTTCGTCGCCATTTTGCACTTTCTGTTAATCTGACTTTTAAAAAAAAATTCCCTTTCACACGCTTCATAAGCTGGATTTTATATTTCCTCCTTTCTTCAATTAAATTCAATATATTTAATGATACCCAAGATTTTTTACAGGGCCTTGTCTTTTTACCTAGTGGATCCTCTGCTGGCTTCACTGTTTCGTCTTTCGAAGATATCAATTTGTCTTCCACTGTTATTTCTTTACCCCGTTCTAAGCCATCTTTGCCAAATGCTCGCTCTTAAACTCTCAAACAACTTCTCATTGTTTCAAATTATTCAGAGTCCATTTCCTTAATTTCCTACCTTTTTACAGTTTCTTCAGTTTTAATCTACAGTTTATAACCAATAAATTTTGGTCACAGTCCACATCTGCCCCTGAAATATCTTACAAGTTAAAATCTGAAATCTCTATCTTACCAATATATAATCAATCTGAAACATTCTGGTGTCTCCAGGTTGTATCCACTTGTGTATCCTTCCTTCATTTTTCTTAAACCCAGCGTGCTCTGTGCTTTGTGCTCTGTGCAAAATTCTACCAGGCGGATTCTTCTTTCATTCCTTCCCTCTAGTCCATATTCTCATACTATATCTCCTTCTCTTCCTTTCCCTGCTGTAGAATTCCATTCATCCGTCACAAATAACTTTTCGTCTCCCTTAAGCATCTGAATAATTTCTTTTATCTCATCATACTTTCCTTCAATCTCTCCATCTGCGGAGCTAGTTGACATACAAACTTGTATTACTGTGGTGGGTGCGTGCTTCGTGTCTATCTTGAGTACGATAATGCGTTCATTATGCCGTTCATAGTAGTTTACCGACATTCTCAATTTCTTGTTAGTTATTAAACCTACGCCACCATTACCCCTATTTGAGTTTGTATCTATAACTCTCTATTCACCTGACTTAACGTCCTGTTAATCCTGCCAACGAACTTCACTAACTCCTAAGGCATCTAACTTCAACCTCTCTATTTCCCTTTTTAAATTTTCTGACCTACCTGCTCGAGTAAGGATCGAACATTCCGATGCTCTGACCTGTAGAACGCTAGTTTTGTTTCTCCTGAGTAGTCTCCAGTCACAGAGCCGAATGGGGACTATTTTATCTCCGAAAACTTTTACTCAAGGCGATGCCATTATCATTTAACCATACAGAGAGCTGGATGCCCTCTGTAAAAATTACGGCTGTAGTTCCCCTTCGCAGTACCAGCTCAGCAATGCCATTTTGCTTCATGTTACAAGTCCAGATCAGTCAATTATCAAAACTGTTGCTTCTTCGACTACTGAAAAGTTACTGCACGTTTTCAAGAACCACACGTTTGTCTGGCCTCTCAATACTTACACATCCATTGTCGTTGCACCTACGGTTCGGCTGTTTGTATCATTCAGGCTCTCAAGCCACACACCCAATGGTTAGCCCTATGGTTCATATATACCGGGCGATCAAAAAGTCAGTATAAATTTGAAAACTTAATAAACCACAGAATAATGTAGATAGAGAGGTAAAAATTGACACACATGCTTGGAATGACATGGGGTTTTATTATAACAAAAAAAAAACGAAGTTCACAAAATGTCCGACAGATGCCGCGTCGTTTGGTGATGATTGTGTGCTCAGCCGCCACTTTCGTCATGCATGGCCTCCCAGGTCCCCAGACCTCAGTCCGTGCGATTATTGGCTTTGGGGTTACCTGAAGTCGCAAGTGTATCGTGATCGACCGACATCCCAACGGTCTACCCGACGGGAGGCCCTAGCCACACGACATTTCCATTTTTATCGCTAGGGATGCTGAAAGACAACATCCGACGCCAATGCCTTACCATAACTCCGGACATGCTTTACTGTGCTGTTCACAACATTATTCCTCGACTACAGCTATTGTTGAGGAATGATGGTGGACATATTGAGCATTTCCCGTAAAGAACATCATCTTTGCTTTGCCTTACGTTGTTATGCTAATTATTACTATTCTGATCAGATGAAGCGCCATCTGTCGGACATTTTTTGAACGTTTGTATTTTTTTGGTTCTAATAAAACCCCACGTCATTACAAGCAAGTGCGTCAATTTGTACCTTTCTATCTACATTATTCCGCGATTTATTCAGTTTTCAAATTTATACTGACTTTCTGATCACCCGGTACTTATGGAACAAAAACACTAAAGACTGGTATGAGCGGCAGCAATCGAAGAAAAACTAGAGAATATATATATATATATATATATATATATATATATATATATATATATATATATATATATATATTATGAAATAAACTCTTACATGTGTATAGTATACACACACAAGGTACGCCCAAAGAGGTTGGTGAATAGTACCAGAAGATAAAGGTAAATAAAGGTAACAGGCGTTACAAACAAAATACCTTTGATGGCCTTCAAAGTAATCACTATTAGGTATAACACACTTCTCGTATCTGTTGTAAAACTGTTGAAAACCGTCAGCAAACGCTTCTTGTGGAACCGCTCGATGCACCATGGTTACACGTTGGTGGATACCAGCATCATTTTAGCAGATGAGACCTGGTGCGACACACAGTTACACGGTGTTCATCGTCCTAACCACCTCCCTTGAGTGGAAATCCGTCACAGTTCAAGCCTCAACTATCAAAAAAGGCGATCAACATTAACATAATTAGGATTTTGTCGGCCGATTTTCTTGGGAGGCGGGGAAGGCGACGAACGACATTTTATTCACTCTCGCATCGTCTCCAGAACGTATTCACAGCACCAGGCCTCACCTCATGTAATGATGTAGATTCCCAAAAACGTGTGACCACGGTGCTTCGAACGATCCCACCAGATGTGTTTGCTGACACTTTCCAACAGCTTTACAACTGATGTCAGTAGTGTCATATATATAACAGTAATATCTTTGAAGGCCAGTAAAGGTATTTTGTTCATAAGACTTGTTTCCTTTATTTTATGAGACCATTCAGCAAACATTTCAGATGCACCTCATATATTTAGATTGAGGTAACAAGCCGTGGGATAGCGATATGGACGCATACAGGTAGTGGTAGTATCGCGTACAGCATACACAAGGTATGCAAGGGGCTGCTCTGCCGAAGCTGTCATTTGCACTTAGGTGAATCATGTGAAAAAGTTTTCGACGCGATTATGTCCGTTCGAAAGGAATCAGCAGACTTTGATAGTTGGAACTACACGCGTGAGACATTCTGTTTTGGAAATCCATAGGAAATTCAATATTTAGGGATCCACCGTGTCAAGTGTGTGCCCAAAATACCAAATTTCGGGTATTACCTCTAACCGTGGACAACGCAGTGGCCGACGGCCTTCACTTAATGACCGAGAGCAGCGGCATTTACGTAGAGTTGTCAGTGCTAACAGACAAGCAACACTGCGTGAAATAACCGCAGAAATCAATGTAGGACTGGTGACGAACGTATCTGTTAGGACAGTGCGAGAAACGACGACCGACGTAAGTGCTTCTTCTAACAGCAAGGCATCGCCTGCAGCGCCTCTCCTGGGCTTTTGACCACGTTGGTTGGACCCTAGACGATTGTAAAACTGTGACCTGGTCAGATGCGTCCCGATTTCAGTTGGTAAGAACTGATGGTAGGGTTCGAGTGCGGCGCACAACCAACGAAATCATGGGCCCAAGTTGTCAATAAGGCATTGTGCAAGCTGTTGGTGGCTACATATGGAGTGGGCTGCGCATACATGGAGTGGACTGGATCCTCTGGTCCAACAGAACACATCATTGGCTGGAAATGGTTATGTTCTGGGACTTGGAGACTATTTGCAGTCATTCATGGACTTCATTTTACTAAAGAACAATGAAATTTTTGTGGGTGACAATGTGCCATGTCAGAACATTCTGGACAGTTCGAGTGGGTGATTTGGCCACCCTGATCGCCCAATATGTGTCCCGTCAAACATTTGTGACACATAATCAAGAGGTCAGTCCGTGCGCAAAATCTTGCACTGGCAACACTTCAGCAATTTTCTGTAGAGGCAGCATAGCTAAACATCTCTGCAGGAGACTTCCAACGACTTGTTGAATCCATGCTGCGTCGAGCTGCTCTGCTATGCTGGAAAAAGGAGGCCCGACACGATATTACGAGGTATCCCATGATTTTTGTTACCTCACTCGGACTTCTTTTGGTGGCTCCAGTCGATGGCTAAATACTGTTAAGTGTTGAGGGCTGTGTAGTGTAATTTTTGATAGCTAGATGTTGTTTTCACACTGAAAGTCAAAAAGAAATAAAAGCAACCCAAAGATAGGTTTGAACACCTCTAGTACTATGTTTCGTTGGAGGTAGTATGCTCTTGCCTTCCGACGACCTTTCCAAGTCACTTACCCAGGTAGTCATACAGTTTAGCTAGCACGTGCTTCACACACACACACACACACACACACACACACACACACACACACACACACCACCAGCGGTTAGGGAGTTGAAAAGTCTTCCTGTTGCCTGGGGATCGATCCCCGAACCACTGGATTTGTTGTCTGATCCTTACCCACGTTTTTGCTTACTTTTTTTACTACCTCTAGTATTTGCACAAGGTATCCCATTTTTTACAATGAGACAGTAACGAGAGTCTTCTTAAACACCGTTAAATCAATATTAAAAAATAACGGTTTAACGAAATACAGTACCAAACAAATTAATTGCTAACTCCGAGGAGACTTAAAAGGGTGATCAGAAACAATCTGAAAATCTTGTAGGGGTGTTAGTTCACTAGCATTGAAATTAACCAATCAGGCCGCTGCGTGTACAACAAGTGGCCTACCAGATACAGTTAGTATGAGTTGTTCTCATAGCTTAGATAATAGCACACGAGACTGATCATCGTTTGGATCGGTTTCTATCCTTACTACCATCCCATGTCCAGTTGGGTTTTAGGAAGCCAAACGAGGCACGCACTTGGCGACGCCGTCTCTTGCTGGCCGCTTGAATTCGCGTACGCAACAGCCTGACTGTCTAACTCCAGTACCAACAGTGCTAATTAAATCGGAAACGAGGCGACGTACTGAATTTTTTTTCTTAAGAGTTCTTTCTCAGCACAAGCTACTCTGCAACACCCTTACAAGCTTTTCAGATGGTTTCTAAGACCTGCTAATTATAATTGGAGAAATAGAAAGTTCATAGAATAAAGACTTACGCTACCGGAAAAAACAGCACCCTCAGAGACTGTGTTCATTGGCACCAGGATAAAATATGTGCATAATGAGGGGATGAAGTTTTAGTTCAAATGGCTCTGAGCAAAAAAAATTGCTCTGAGCACTATGGGACTCAACTGCTGAGGTCATTAGTCCCCTAGAACTTAGAACTAGTTAAACCTAACTAACCTAAGGACATCACACACATCCATGCCCGAGGCAGGATTCGAACCTGCGAGCGGAGCGGTCGCTCGGTTCCAGACTGTAGCGCCTAGAACCGCTCGGCCACTCTGGCCGGCCGATGAAGTTTTAGTGATTCATTTGACATGGTAATCGGCGATCAAATGATGCTCTGGAGATCTGTCTATGCACCCTGTGTTTTGACTCTGTAAGCAGTAACTGTTCTTGGTTCAGGAATCAACAGTGTTTGCTACATTCATTCTAGGGTACAACCATGCCCCTCCGAAGCGTAAGTAAACGTGCTGAACAGCTTCAGCCATTCGAACAGGGTCGTGGTGTAGCTCTGCGATAAGTTTGATCGATGTATCTACGGACTGCTGCAAATGTTGGACACATTGTATCGGTGGTGTGTCACTGTTTTCAGTTGTGGTCTCTGACACATTTCCACAACTGTTGACCAAGTTTTGGACGTCCGTGTAGTACAGCCGCCTGGTAAATATCGACTCACTGTGCGAGCTGCAGTGGCGGAATGGCGCTCTGTTGTCTAAAGTAATGAGATTCAATTCTGTCTGACCTACGTCTTGTGTTTGATCTGTATTTATTATGTATTGCTACAGTGATGAGGTGCTTTTCACCTCATTTATCAATAAAATGACCCTGTCATTGCGGGTGTTAAATTTTTTTCCGGAACTGTACATTCAGTGTCCTATAATTACACATGGAAAATAATTAAATAAATCTACTACTTCTATATGAGGCATGTTCACCGAAATATTTCAGTGTTGACATTTTTCACCGACACATATAAGCGGTTACATTGATGTCTCTGCTTTCTCTTCCACTGTACACTGAACATTTAATAATATTATGAACTATAAGATCCATCCTCAAAAATAGCACATTCCCACCCTCGTTTAATTACTGATCAGTTTCGTAATCGGACCACAAAAATAAGAACACAATTTGGCGTCCGGGAAGTGAACGTCTTTAAAACTTCTTCTTCCCTAAGCCAGAGACCGATGCTAAAAATTTCTGCAATTCCAGGAGTTCGACCAAATATTTCAGGGTCAATATCGTGTGTCAGCTATCTCGGTTATCGTAATAGGTTAGTGAAGCGTGTTAGACAGTATGAATCGTTCTATGAATGTCTGTGATCAGAGCACAGCCGAAGTTTGAGTCTTACGCTCTTTTGACTGAATGCAAAAAAAGCCCATTGTAGCTAAGCTGTGCATAGCACACATGCTGGTAATTCACGCATACCGTCAAAATTGATGGACAGGATGGACAACATCTCATCCTACTAAATCAGTGCTCTGACATATATAGGCCGGCCCAACTGCATTTTGGATAGAGAGAAAAGGGAGAAAGATTGCGTTTCGTCGTATCATCGACCGCGAGGCCATTACAGTCTAAACACAAGCTTGTACTGTACGAGGCCGGAGAAGAAAATCGGCCTCGACCATTTTAAAGAGACCACCCTGGCTTTCGTCTTCAAAAATCTAATAGATCTCAACCGGGATGGTCAGACTTGTATTTTCAGGTAAGCTCCTTATGAAGTAGGACAGTGTCTAGATCATTACGATTCCTTGTTCAGTTTTAAAGCTTGAAAATTAAAAAGAAATTAACAACTACAAAATCGAAGACATGCAGAGAAAATAAGATTGTTAGATACGCTATACGCATAAAGTGTAATGACCTAATCATTCTTTCGTGTAATTAATTTTTGTTCCACCACTTGAAAAACTCTGTAAAATAAATTGTCTGATGGTATTTAATTAACAAAACTCGAGATACAAAACATGTATGTGCTTTCCTTCGGAGCATGTTAAATATCAAGTTCTTTTTAGATTAAAAGAAATAAATCTTACGACATAGGGACTGTTTTGCTATCGGCTTTCCATTCGGCGCCAGAAATCAACTTGAACCGGTAAACTTTAAGAGAGGCAGATAACGTCACGCAAACTTTACCTGAGAGAAGGCAAACAAAGCCTCACGTTAACTTTGCTGACAGTAACCATAAATCGTCGTTATTCGTGTGACCTGTATTTTGGTATACCTGGGGAACGAGATAAACTAGCCATCCCAGTTATTTTTGAATGTAATGAGATACGCAATAAACAAACAAAATATTATAATACAAGGCACATGATCATGTCAACTATTTTAAATCGAAACAAAACGAAGTCGTTACTTCACTCCTCTAAAATTCCCTTCCCCTTAGCCGAGGTCGTTAATTCATGTCTGTGCGGGGGCGCCCGACTCGGTGGTAAGCCGATTCTAATCCTGGCGGTGATTGAAGTTTTCACTACGGATATCTGGCTTTAATGGAAGGAGGATGAAGGCCTAGAGTTCCTGATCAACACTCTTTGCGCCAATGTCCTGTATTAAATTACAAACTTCTCCGCAGCAGCTCATGAAGTGAGGCCATCTGTCGCTGTTCGTGGTGATCCGTCTGTTGGACGGGGACGTTTAGTTCGGCGGTACCCCTTGTAACTGCCCGAGAGAAGTAAGCTGTGTGCGGTCAGCGGCTTTCACCTTCTCACTTCTCTCATCATCAAGCGACAAAAACATAGAATTACACCATATACGCATCCGTTCCTATCGCCTACATTCTGCAGATACACAGACGACATTACTTTCACATATCTGAAATACAATGGGACATCATGGGTGGAGAACTGAAACATTTTCGACAGGCGCCGAAACCCACCCCGAGGGATATCCCAGAAAACAATGTCATATGACATCCACATTTTTTATATTTACCTTCCAAATACTTCATATACGTGTGAGGGTCGTCTGAAAAAAATATATTGCCAGTTAGAAATGTATGGTTTTTCCTTTGTACGTCCAGTTTTCAGAAACCAGGTCAACAGTAAATTTATCTTCTGTTACTGGGGCAGCCGTACCTGTCAAGATCTCTGATGTTTGAGACGCTTTTACATATAATTATTTCATCCACATGAGAACACCCCACACACACACACACACACACACACACACACACACACTAACAGCCACATACTCCTGGAGGTACATCCATGAGGCCCTTTTCAGAACACAGGTTATGGATGTTACCTGAAATTCCTTTAAAATTCCATTTTTTTTATAAGAAATTTTCAGGTGGTCCTTAGGAATATTTTATTCTCGTTATTGCAGCTTCTGATTGACTTTGTATCGGTGTGGATTAGCGGTTCCAGATATCCCTTAAGCGTTCACAGGATCTTCGGCAGAAATAATAAACAAAAAAGCAATATTTTATTGAATGGCAAATACAATGATGGGCCACTGAGGCCACCATCACTTTAAATGTCTGCTGGATGCTTGAACTGCATGGTCTGGACGCAGTCCATCATCCCTCTTCGAGAGGATGGACACTGTTGCCCATCCCATTCCCGTGGCAGACAACAATGCCGCCAACTACTGTCTCCTAAACGGGGACTGAGAGCCGACCCCTGTCAGACAATGAATACTTCGGGTGGACCCGGCACGAGACTCTTGCGCGCAAATCTTTGACGTCCACGAGATCACTTTGGAGATTAGAGATTGATAGATAGAGATGGAGACCGCTGGATTCCACGGTCGACAACCACCTGTGACTTAGCAGCCATCTGATACCGTTTTACTGCAAGACGAGCGCAAGTTAACCATGTGCTGCTGACGAGGCGCTATTGCTCCCAACCGGCCGTGGCGCGGCACTTTGGAAGACAATCCTTTTTGTTACTGCCTAATGAATGTGTTACTCAAAATGGTTCAAATGGCTCTGAGCACTATGGGACTTAACATCGGAGGTCGTCAGTCCCCTAGAACTTAGAACTACTTAAACCTAACTAATCTATGGACATCACACACATCCATGCCCGAGGCAGGATTCGAACCTGCGACCGTAGCAGCCTCGCGGTTCCGAACTGAAGCGCCTAGAACCGCTCGGCCACTGAATGTGTTATTGTCCATTATGTTTTCTTGACACTCTCGAGCGTATCTAGGATCACACCACCACACTCCACCTGACTCTCTCCTGACGACTGTAGGAGTCAGGGACTGGCCCGTAAGTCGCAAACATTTGAAGAACTGGCTAACGGTAAAACAGTGCTATCAGAAGCAGAACAGCGCGAGGTTCTTTAGGGAAAAACTCAATGTACTATCGCCAAAGTACGGCGAATCAGTGGATTTCGTGTCTGAAAGGATTGGGAAACTGTACTCGCAAACTAAAACAGAATGCGGAGGCCTATAGAGTGATTCTGCATGACGCAGAGAACAGGGCCCTGTGTGTGTCTCTAAGAGATATTTCTGCTAATGTTTTAAGGAAGGTCAGAATGGAGAGCGCAAGTGACTTATCTGCTGCCATTAGGATTGATACGAAATTGGAAGAGATCGAAATTGCTACACGAAGATAGAGTGAAGTGTTTGAAATGTAGGCACACGGACCGCACCAGGAAACGATGTCATCAGCACGAACGCTATAAATGGGCTGAGTTGGGCCATAAAGCGCATGATTGTCGGAAGAAAACACGGGACAGGCAACTCCCTGATTATCGGCCGTTAAATGGCAACTAGCGTGCCTCATCCGTCGGACTGCATTCCCAGTAGAACACTAGACTGCACAGACGTATGCGAAGATGGAATGTTGTTTGCTAGATGAAGTAAATATATTTCTGGTGGACACAGGGGCTCACGTGTCAGTAGTCAGTCTGGATCTCTTGGGCAGAAGATGTAGATTGTGCCGTGTAGGTGATAATGACGTAAAGTCATTGGAGATAACGCTGTTCAGGTTTAACGTGGTGAATAAGTGTTTTCAAGAACATGTAGAAGTACAGCCGTGTGTTGGTGAGGGGTATTGTGCGATCCTGGGACTCGACTTTCTTGCTAAACATCACGCAAAAATTGATCCTTTACAGAGCACAGTTGAATTTTGTGGGACATTGTTTTTCATAGGCACAACAGGTACAAGTGCTACATTGTCACAAGGTTCACCGATCATGAAGATAGTTCCAAACAAACTGTGGACACAGGCACGAAAGATCAGTTCACGTGTTAGGATACGGCAAGGTACTGGGAAGTTGATCTGGATGAGCACCGATATGGACCAACCTACAGATTTATTATATGTCACACAATTTGGTATGCAGAATTGCAGTAAGCGTCAGTGACGTGGATGAAGATTTTATAGTTTTGGTCAGTTTTGATAATTTTGGCAAGGACGAAGTGAGTCTGCTAAAGGATTTACAATTCGCTAATTTTGATGTTTTGGAGGAAGATTACCTGGACAGGTCAAGTGAGAACCTTTGCCGCAAGCAAACCCTCAATGCATCTGCATTACATGAGAAAGTGAAACATTTACAGGGAGATGATAGGGAAGCGATGGAAGCTTTGTTACTGCAGTTCATAGCTTTGCTTAAGCCGAATGGTCTGTTACCACCAACGCCAATCATGCAACACAGAATACTATAAGGGAATAATGCTGCAGTGTACAAGAACCCACATCAAGTATCAAAGTGTATGCAACCGATAATGGAAACATTTATCGACCGGCAGCCAACGGATGGTATTACTGAGTATAGTCATAATCCTTGGGGGACACCTGTAATTTTGGTTCAGAAAAAGTCACCAGATGGCACTAAAAATACAGATTTTGTTGTGACTACCAATACCTCAACGCACAAACGATCACCGATGCAATGCGACACCAAACATAACAAAGAATCTCGACAGCCTGGGTCAGTGTAACTATTTCTCTGCAGTAGGTGGTTTCTAGGAAGCAATCAAACAGTCGTATTAATGAGTTTTATCACAAAAAGAAAACTTTTGCAGTTGCACAGATGTGTCACAAGCAAAGGGTTATATACGAAATGAAAGGGTACAGTACCGCCCGACATTGAAAATAGGTACAACATACTTCATTATTCTTGTCAGTACAACATATTTTTTCTAATAATAACTCAATTTCAATTAATACAGCGAAGCCGGATACCAGTATGGGAAAGAATGACAATTTATTTATTTAACTGATCACATGTGCACTCCCACAAAGTAAATCCCTACATCCAGTTTGGTGAGATCTGTGAAATGAATGAATGTATGGTCGTCTGCTAACCGCAGATAGTGAATGTGAATATATGGTCATCTTTGTGACGTTCTTTTGGTCACCTTTGGTGGAACCAAAGAGATGAAGCTTACCGGAGCTTTGAGCGCCTGAAATGTGGCTGACCAATACGGTAGCAAGGTGCTCCCCCACTTCGGCAGAGGTGCGAGATGACCTGAAGAACGGCCATGTTTTCAGCACTCTTCCGCTGGATCTAGTGTTGGTAAGACCTGTCTTAGGTGTGCTCCGTAAAGACAAAAGAGTGGAGACATGGTATGCATGTGAAATACTTAAGAGTAGTTTAGAATAATAATTTCTCTATTTCAGTAACTTTTGTGGGGAGAATTAAATGTCAGGCAGGTAATATTAAGGATATCGTAGTAATCTTCGGAAGTGACCAACGGTCACAATGAAACCACGTGTAGCAATAAGTTGAAATACTTCCGAGTGCTTAAGTTAAGCTGAATTACTAGCATGTGTACTATAAGTTGGAAATACTTAAGAAATGGCGTGCGCAGGCCTTGAAATTAGAGACAAGTACTTCCACGTCGTGAGTACTGTGTGAGTCTCAATCTGCATATGAGACAAAGGATAAAGAGAAGTACTCGTCCATGGTATCAGTTGAGGACTCGCGTGTGTGATGAATATGTTCTTAATATTACTTTGCGTGTTATGTTTCCGTGTGACGTTTGATTCAAACTATAATACTCTGAGAGAGAAGCAAGGTGAGTCAGCCGTCTATCCAGCAACGCCACTTGGCTTGCATTGCACAGGAAGACGTGCATATATCCTCCAGAGTTCATAGTAGGAAAGAAAAATTACCAAGTGACACAGTGTCGTGTGAAACTGGGATAAATACTAATTGAAGTGGGAAAGCTGAAAGTGATAATGTTGTGACTATTCCTTGTGTTGTATTCCATGTTGCAGTGTGGTGTATGTCATGTGGTTTAAGTATGTGTGGTTTGCATGGGAGAGTAGCAAGGTAGTTTCAGAGGTAGTGGGTTATGCATGTTCCTTTTGTACCGCTCGGTCTGGAGGAAAGTTTCGTGATGATGGTTGTGAGAGTCGAAGTGTGAGATATAGCAAAAGATTTGCCATCCTATCCAGAAAGTGCACTGTAGCGTTAAATAATTACGAGACCATAAGATAGAGAATCACCAATGTAAAGCCATGCCCACTGGGCGGAATTTCTCATGTGTTATTGTTGTAGGTTATAGAATTTGTGTGTTTAGGTTATAGAATTTATTGGAATAAATAAGATAGTGAAAAGAAAAAGATTGGTGGCCTTTTCCTTCGAATAGTGTGTTGCCATGATACCCAGGATTCATAATGTGTGCACCATTCATATGCAGTGCGATGGCCACGTGTTGATCAAAGCCGTTGAATAAGAACGAAAATGTGGTATTGCCAGTGCGTAGTGAACAGTCAGAGTTGTGTAAATTACTAATAGTCAATGTGCGTTTCCGTTGTGCAATATCCAAGCAGGAGTATAACTTTTAACTTAATTGTGAGTACTAGAGTTCATGTTACTTGATAAATAAAAAATGAATCCACTCGCTTGGCAGGCCACTCATCTTGAAGGCCTGACTGCTTGATGCCACAGTATGAGCAAGGCATGCGGGTGCCTCTCAGAAATAATGAATCTTCTTCAGTATAGACAATTCCTAGTTTGTGCTACATTGAGAGTACAAGCGAAGTGATCTAGCGTTCACGCTGTTATACAGCCATCTCTTCTCTATCGTTCCCCACTGGTGTGCCGGCGCTTGACTTTACGCCGTAACACAATGTATTTAAAGAGCCGATATCACCAAATAGAAGTAGAGCCAGAGGATCGACGAAAGATAGCTTTTTCCATCCTAGGAGGTCATTTTCAATATCATCGAAAGCAATATGGACTCGAGAATGCACTCGCCACCTTTCAGAGATAATTGGATGGTCTATCCAGGGGACTGAAACCTAAGCAATGTTTGATCTATCTGAATAATATCGTGGTGTTTTAAAAGGACATGGGCGAGCATGTACGATGATTGGAGAGGTATTCAAAAGAATGATAACTGTGCAACTAATGTTAAGCATCGATATTTGCCATTCTGCAGCAACGAAAGTAAATTACGTTGAGCATACAATTAGCTAGGAAGGTAAGAGCACAGATCCAAGTTTTGTCTCAACAGTTCAGAATCTTTCTCTGCTGAAGACAGTTAAACATTTGCATAGATTCATCAGTCTCTGTAATTACTACCATCGATTCATAAAGGACTTTGCTGAAATTATGAGACCTTTGAATTGTTTCTTACAGAAAGGAGCAAAATTTGAATGGTCTGCCAAATGTCAGATGGCAGTTGATAGAGTGAGCACTAACATTGGATCCAGTTTTGATACTGCCCAATTTTGCAAAAGAATTTGCCCTGTTTAGTGACGCAGGTAATTTGGCTCTTGTGTGTGTGCTGGGATAGAATATAGCTGGACAAGAGGACCCTGTAGTGTACACATCCTGACAGTTGAACAAAGCAGAGCAAAATTGTTCCAAAACTGAGAAGGAGATGCTAGCATTAATCTATGGTAATATGTCCATCTTCTGTTACCCATATGGCCAAAGATTTAAGGTAGTGACAAATCACTTTGCTTTCAAATGGTTATTAGGGTTGAAAAACCCTTGCAGCAGATCAACAAGGTGGGCACTCTGTTTCAGTTAATTTTATTATAAGGTAATACACAAAACCGGAAAAGAAATGGTAATGCAGACAGTTAAATAAAAGAATTAGAGTTCTACAAACTCTGGGCAGGATTGTTTCCGAATGGCGAAAGATCCAAACTGCCGATGCTGACTGTCAACAATTCAAGTTGCAACCTCAGTTTGTGACACACAACAGCATGTTGTACAAACAACAAATTGCAGATTTCGAGTGGCAAACGTGCAGCTTTCCAGAATGACAAAATGACAGGCCCTGGTGGGTGAAGAGCAACTAATAGATGAATTGTCGAAAATTCTGATGGAGGACCTGAAAATGACATGTCCAGCAATGTGTCAAGAAGTGTGTACCCTCTGTGCAATGAGCTTGTCTCAGCCACCGAGCAATTCCATTACAATATCGACTGTAAGTATGTAAACCGTTTTAAATGTTTTCCTTGGACATTTTACGCTCTTTTAATGAAACACCAGCAGGAAATAAATACACTCCTGGAAATGGAAAAAAGAACACATTGACACCGGTGTGTCAGACCCACCATACTTGCTCCGGACACTGCGAGAGGGCTGTACAAGCAATGATCACACGCACGGCACAGCGGACACACCAGGAACCGCGGTGTTGGCCGTCGAATGGCGCTAGCTGCGCAGCATTTGTGCACCGCCGCCGTCAGTGTCAGCCAGTTTGCCGTGGCATACGGAGCTCCATCGCAGTCTTTAACACTGGTAGCATGCCGCGACAGCGTGGACGTGAACCGTATGTGCAGTTGACGGACTTTGAGCGAGGGCGTATAGTGGGCATGCGGGAGGCCGGGTGGACGTACCGCCGAATTGCTCAACACGTGGGGCGTGAGGTCTCCACAGTACATCGATGTTGTCGCCAGTGGTCGGCGGAAGGTGCACGTGCCCGTCGACCTGGGACCGGACCGCAGCGACGCACGGATGCACGCCAAGACCGTAAGATCCTACGCAGTGCCGTAGGGGACCGCACCGCCACTTCCCAGCAAATTAGGGACACTGTTGCTCCTGGGGTATCGGCGAGGACCATTCGCAACCGTCTCCATGAAGCTGGGCTACGGTCCCGCACACCGTTAGGCCGTCTTCCGCTCACGCCCCAACATCGTGCAGCCCGCCTCCAGTGGTGTCGCGACAGGCGTGAATGGAGGGACGAATGGAGACGTGTCGTCTTCAGCGATGAGAGTCGCTTCTGCCTTGGTGCCAATGATGGTCGTATGCGTGTTTGGCGCCGTGCAGGTGAGCGCCACAATCAGGACTGCATACGACCGAGGCACACAGGGCCAACACCTGGCATCATGGTGTGGGGAGCGATCTCCTACACTGGCCGTACACCACTGGTGATCGTCGAGGGGACACTGAATAGTGCACGGTACATCCAAACCGTCATCGAACCCATCGTTCTACCATTCCTAGACCGGCAAGGGAACTTGCTGTTCCAACAGGAAAATGCACGTCCGCATGCATCCCGTGCCACCCAACGTGCTCTAGAAGGTGTAAGTCAACTACCCTGGCCAGCAAGATCTCCGGATTTGTCCCCCATTGAGCATGTTTGGGACTGGATGAAGCGTCGTCTCACGCGGTCTGCATGTCCAGCACGAACGCTGGTCCAACTGAGGCGCCAGGTGGAAATGGCATGGCAAGCCGTTCCACAGGACTACATCCAGCATCTCTACGATCGTCTCCATGGGAGAATAGCAGCCTGCATTGCTGCGAAAGGTGGATATACACTGTACTAGTGCCGACATTGTGCATGCTCTGTTGCCTGTGTCTATGTGCCTGTGGTTCTGTCAGTGTGATCATGTGATGTATCTGACCCCAGGAATGTGTCAATAAAGTTTCCCCTTCCTGGGACAATGAATTCACGGTGTTTTTATTTCAATTTCCGGGAGTGTACATATTGACTGTAACTGACGATTTCACACGTTATATAGCAATAGTTGCAATTCCTGACAAAAAAGCGAGTACAGTTGCTCATGCACTAGTAAATAAATGGTGCGTCACATTTGGCATTCCAGACATCTAAATAACAGACCAGGTTACAAATTTCATGTCCGATCTTATGAACCAATTTGGTCTATTGCTCCGATGCCAGAGGGAATGTGTTAAAATCTGCCTAAATAGGATGTTACAGACTGGTATGCACGCATGTGAGGTCCAGTTATTCCTGGGAAAAACCGAAACAAGTGAATGTCAAAGGAAAGTTTTAACACTGTTCCATATTTCCGGAGAGTAGGCAGCCACTGGATCTACTCAGTTTTTTCACCAGATGTAGCCGTAGTAAACTGTTTGAAACGCTGGAAACTAACAGGTATGAATAGAGTGTAATTACAGGATAGCGGAATAATAATAAAGAGTACGACTTGTAAATTACTAGGCGTGACATTTCTTCTACCAGCTGCGATCAATGGTATGAGCACACTTTAAGTTGGAACAACATACGTTGTACTGCCCTGAGAAGACACTAGAGGCGCTGCCTACCTAAACTTAACCTTCCTAAATAAAAACCAAAATCTAGACATTTTACCCCCACTAGACGAACTAATAGCAATGCAAAAAGGGAGAATTACGGCAGAAAAAAATTTTCACCATGCTCAGGAATAACGCAACAGACATCATAGTATCACAGCTATAGGTCCGACATCTACCAGCGCTATAGTGGTTCTGCTTGCGATTTGTGTAGCCTACTTTTGTTTTAGACGAAAAACAGTGCGCCAGTCAGATTTCCCTGTACATCAGATACCCACTGATTGGTTTGTAAATAAAGCTCAGACATAGTAAGAGAATTATGTGTAAACTGATAGATGAACATATAAGTTTATGAATAATTGTGTTATTGTGTAAGATATGACTTCTGCAAAGACCTAAGTTATCACTTGTATGCATTAACCATTGAAAATCATATAAATTAGCTGTACGGTAATGGCCGGCCTGAGTGACCGAACGGTTCTAGGCGCTACAATCTGAAACCGCGCGACCGCTACGGTCGCAGGTTCGAATCCTGCCTCGGGCATGGATGTGTGTGATGTCCTTAGGTTAGTTAGGTTTACGTAGTTCTAAGTTCTAGGGGACTGATGACCTCAGAAGTTAAGTCCCATAGTGCTCAGAGCCATTTGAACCATTTGTACGGTAATGGAAGTACAACGGAAGTTGCATATTGTGTAACTACTGGTGCAAAATATATAGGATGAGGTAATTAAGGGAATTCCAAACTGAAAAATACTAGACGAATTTTCTGAAATACGAAGGAAACGTTGTGAACCAGAATAGTATTGTATACCTGGTGGACACTATAAATTTAGCCAAGCCAAACGGTGTGTGTCAGTGACCAGTAGACTGCCAGGTAGGGAGGAAAGCTGAGTGAGTTGCGGCAGACATGGAGGCTATCGCGGCACTGGGGAATGACTGAGGGCCCAAGTCTGTAAGTGAAGTGTAACGACATTATGGATGCCAAGAGAGACCATCATACTAATGACAAAACAGGCTTTCGTAACGAAAGCTAGATACAACGCTACTTTCAGTATTTAGGTGTCAAGGCAGCAGAAAAGAGTCTCTCGAACGTGAGGTTGCAAATGTATGAAGTCACTAGGAGATCTGACAGGGAGAGAAAAACAAGGACACATGATGTCTTAGCTGTCGTCAATTCCACAGTGTGCATGGAAGCGCTAACATAAATAGCTCACCCTTTTTTAACAAATGTTGGATTGATGAGTGCTGATTGCTGATTGCCCAGTGCATAGTCTCAGCCCTTGTATCTGTGGCAGCTATCCAGTGAGACGAAAGGCTATGTAGGTTCACCCTCGCCATATGTAGCTGTTTCTGGTCGTCTATGGTATGGCAAGTGCGACGGAAGGACGCTGGTGTTGTCAGCTGCAGTGCCTACTTCTGAGGCCACACTGATGGGCTGCAGAAGCCACCATCACCCCGCAGGTCTGCTGGACGCTTGACGTGGATGTTGTCTGTCGTCCACCTTCGAGTAGATGCGCACCGCTGCTCATCGCGTTCCTGTGGCAGACACTGATGATTCTGGCTCCTGTATCCTAAACAGGAACTGAGAGCGGAACCCTATGAGCCAGTGAAGTCTTCAGATGGACTTGGGTCGAGATTCCTGAGTACAAATTTTCGATGTCCACGAGAGCAGTGTGAAGATCGACAGGCAGAGCTGAAGGCCACCAGCTTCCACGGTCGACAGCCGGCCGTGAAGTCACAGCTGCCAGCCGACACTGCGCTGTGCTGGCAATACTGTAAGACGAGTACAAGCCGGCCTTCCGCCACTGACGAGGCGCTACTCTGCAGGTCCGGGCATGGCGCTGCAGTTTGGAAGATAATCTTTCATTACTGCCTAATAAACATGTTATCGTTAATGATGTTTTCTTTACGCTCTCTAGCATAACTAGGATCTCACTACTGCACCCAACCGAGTCTCTCCCGAAGATTGTAGGCGTCTGGGACTGGACTGCTCTAATTAGTATCGAAAATACGAAACTGCAATGATCTCCTCATTTTTGGTCCTGAGACTATAATTCGCATTCCTCGTACTCGAATTAATAACCGCTTATGCAAACTCATGAAACCCTTTTTATAATTGCAGGAAAAGACAACCGCTTGTGAATTTTCCCTCTGGAACGAGCTGGTCAAGGTGGAGGTGGAAGCTCAAAGACTGCTGAGTGCTGTGGCCCATCTCCCTTGTCGGGCGTGTGTAGCTGTCATCTAATACCTTACCAACAGTAATGACTTCTATTTTCTGTTGCAAACAGGTATCATGGTCTTACACCTACGCCGGCCGCGGTGGTCTACCGGTTCTAGGTGCTCAGTCCCGAACCGCGGGACTGCTACGGTCGCAGGTTCGAATCGTGCCTCGGGCATGGATGTGTGTAATGTCCTTAAGTTAGTTAGGTTTAAGTAGTTCTAAGTTCTAGGGGACTGATGACCACAGATGTTAAGTCCCATAGTGCTCAGAGCCATTTTTTTCTTACGCCTACACAAACGTACAAAGGCGTGGTGGATGTCACAACAGTAGACAGAATACAAGTTATCCCAGGCGGAATGATCAGTATTTGAGGATGCGTCGGGAAAGATCCTTTGAAACAGAAACGTCTAGTAATCATCGGCTATGAATTGCATACCATAAGAAAAATGTTTCAAATGGCTCTGAGCACTATCGGACTTATCTTCTGAGGTCATCAGTCCCCTAGAACTTACAACCACTTAAACCTAACTAACCTAAGGACATCACACACATCCATACCCGAGGCAGGATTCGAACCTGCGACCGGAGCGGTCGCGCGGTTCCAGACTGTAGCGCCTAGAACCAATCGGCCACCCCGGCCGGCCACATACCTTAAGAGCTATGAACACTTCCTCATCGTCGATACTGTGAAACAAATCTTATTAGTGGAAACCAAGAGGAGTATATGGAGCACTGTGTACACCTTGAGCATGAATTTTTTGAGGCTCATAGTCATTTATCTGCTGCTTGTTTCAAATTGTTTTGTGTATGTCGTCATAGTAATCAGTCTTAAAAAGAATGTATCTCTGAAATCAAGGGTATGACCAGGAACTGTACATTTAAATGTACTTGCTGATCTTCTTTTTAAGACGAAATGCATCGAGTTGCAATTATTCAGACAAAATAATATAGAAAAAACTGCTAAAGCATCGCGGTCCTTGTCTCAGAGATGTACGTAAAGTAAAGCAGCTCAGGAAATACACTATTCACCGGAGCACAATTGCGCAAGAATGCCGTCTTGTTTACTTATTAACTGAGTATTACTTACATTTATTGGAAATGACCAGAGCGTAACCGAATGTTTGTGACGTTTCTTTATTAAAGTATTCTTGTAATATATCAGTTTATTCCGGAATGTGGTCAACTTGCCATCATATTGAAAAATTCACGCACTCTGATGTCATGTGTCACGCATTACTGCAAGCACTGCTTCTTTCGCCAACCAGAACGCCAGTGTTGTCACAAATCAGGAGACATATAGCAAGAGCGCCCACAGAAGTGCAAAGCAAACGCAGTACTACTTCAACCTAGATTTAAGCAAATGGAGGTTATTATGATTTTACATTCTAAGTCTTTACCCCCTCCTCCTGGTAAATGACAGGAACTGTCACGCGGACAAACCGCAAACGGCACTGTCTCTCGCAAAACAGATGAAAGCAATCTTCCAGAACTTAAAACTGACAGTCTTATTCAGAGAAACAACCGCAAACAATTCATATCTTTACAGATTTGCAATCTATGCTATTTAAGTTAGATACAGGTACATCTATCACATTACAGTAATTAATCAAACTAATTACGAGCAGCTGGGACACCTTCAGCTCTGAAAACCACTTCTGCACTTCACAGCCTACAACGGCGATAGTATCTCTGTTTTGGGATGTACACTTTGCAAGCAAAATGTCGAAATACGACTGCATCAGTGCCATTGCCAGTAGCTCAGTTACGCTCGCGTCGAAATGTTTTTGCCATGGATGCATTTTCCTTCTTTTTTCTAATCAAGAGAATGTGCATGATATGAAGGCACAAATTTCGCATGCGGGCATTCATCAGTTTATGAAAAATTTGGAGATTTGTTCGATGGCACATTCGGCCATGCAAAGAATTTTCAAGCGCCCATTGTATGCAATGACAATGCTCGACCAAAGTTTAACGATCACATTCGGTGCCCGAATCCTGTCTCTAACAAGATGCTTCTGAACTCAACAGGTCAAGGGGGGTAGGACGTCAAACGGGCCGACTTGGAGCAGGAGAGGCATCACACGACATTTTAATTTCCAGTGTCTATAATTTTACAAATAAATTCATAAAACTTTGTGAGCAACACCAGGAAGGATTGAGGATTCACACTCATTGCAGTAGAAGTTCGAAAACATAACAAAACAATTTTTTTTTACGTGCGAAATTTCATCATTTTTTCACTTACTAATGGCTGCGTTTGTTGCTATAGGTACACTTTTCTTCATAAGTTAGAGAGATTCTTCGACGAATTTTGCACAGCATACATACCACACTCACAGGTGTATGAAACTCTAGAATTTATTTAATTTATGAAAAAAGGAATGAACTGTTATATTTTAAACTTCATGTTTAGAAAAAACACAAGTTTTATAGTTAATTACATCAATTTTTACCACAGTTTTTCATAGATTTGGAAACTTCTAGAGTTTCATACGCTTTTAAATATGATTTGTATGCTGTGCAAAATTCATCGAAGAATCTCTCTTACGTATGAAGAAAAGTGTACCTATAGCAACAAACGCAGCCATTAGTAAGTGCAAAAATGATGAAATTTTGAACTTAAAAAATTTATTTTGTTATGTTTTCGAACTTCCACTGCAATGAGTGTGAAAAAATGATGAAATTTCACATGTAAAAAAAATCATATCGTTATCATTTCGTTATGTTTTCGTACTTCCACTCCAATGAGTGTGAATTCTGAATCATTCCTGGCCGTGCTGACAAAGTTTTATGAATTTATTTGTAAAAGTATAGACAGTGGATATTAAAATGTCCTGTACTGCCTCTCCTGCTCCAAGTCGGCTCGTTTGACGTCCTACCCCCCTTAAAAGAAATTGGTGCCTTGAAATCTATTTTTGCAAGTCAGTGGCATCTTCCCTGGTTTTCATAAGGAATTCGGATGGGAAAATCAGACTTTGTGCCTATTTTAAAGCAACAATTAACGCTCAAGTGGTTACTAATTCTTTCCTGCTTCCACGTACTGAGGAGCTTATGGATCTCCTAGCAGACTGACAATTCTTTTCTAAAACTGATTTATCTGATGAATGAATAGTGGCGAATGCAAATGTCGGCTTCTGTCCATACCGGCACCTTCCCTTTGGAAACGCATCTACTCCTGGATTATTTCAACGATTCCTTCAACAAGTGATGCAGAAAGTTCCTTCATGCTCAAATTATTTGGATAGAATCATTGTGCTCAGACAGACATCGAAACAGAATCTGAAAAATCTGGTATCTCTTTTTCAAGTTTTACCCGACGCAGGGCTATATTGTAATTTACAGAAGTGTTCATTTTTCAGCACTGAAATTGAATATTTGGGAAATATCACTGACGTCCACAGTACTTCTACATCGCTTAAGTACTTGGGGGCCATCTGTAGAGTACCTTCTCTTAAAAATGTATGGTAGCTACAAGCAGTTCTGGGCTAAATGACCTACTATATCAAATTTAATCGGAAAGTAGCCCAAAATATTGCTCCTTAGCGTCGCCTCTGGTATAAAAATGTTCGTTTCCAATGGACGGGAGAATGCAAACGATGATTTCAAAAGATGAAAGCTGCATTGCTAGGTTATCCATGCCTTATTAATTTCGATCTGCAACAACCATTAGTGCTTGCAGTTGATACTTAGCCATCAACTATAGTGTCACGAAATTTCATCAACATTTGCATAGCATAAAATTTTTTCTCATGACGGATCGTTAGCCGTTGATTGTTCTTTCTCATCTGATGAAAGACGTGCCCTATCGTACAGCACAAAAGTGGAACGTTGGTCACTACTTCTTTAAAATTACCAGAATGAAACTCTCTGTCGACCTACGGCACAGCATGCAAACGCAGGCACTCTGTCTTGCTTACCTATGGGAAATGTTCCGGAATTCTATGCAGTAGAAGTTCCTTGTCTTCAAACTGATCAATCTGATTTGCAAGCAAGCTGATTGCCGGCGGATCTGACAAGCTACTGAACAGGCTCAAAATCTACATTTACTGCAAGTGTTACATTCGCATGGGCTGGCCCAGTAATCGGAAATAAATTTCAGGTGCTTATTAGTTTACCCGGGTTTGGATACTGCTGATTCAGGAGCGATTGTTCATTTAATGAAAATCCGCTCCAGTTTCCATAATTATTAATTTATTATGTCCACGCGACCGGTTTCAGTCTTGATATTAGGCCATTCTCAAGTATATCTACAAATTATGCTGTAGGCAAGTAACATGAAATTGATTTTACGTTGCTTCTCTACAGCATAACTTTCCAAAACACATTAACGTAATTTGGAAATTTGCTGTAAGTTGCCATGGAATCAGACTGCTGAGGTCATCGGTCCCTAGGCTCAAACACTACTTAATCTAACTTGTGCTAAGGACAATACACACACTCATGACCGAGGGAGTACTCGAACCCCCGACGGGGGGAGCCGCGCGAACCGTAGCAAGGCACCCTTAGATCGCACGGCTACCCCGCGCGGCATTAACGCAATACACAGTCCCTACTCGAGCAGAATAAAGCTGGTAACTGGTTAATACACTGCCCATTAAGTCACAGTATACCTGCATTTTTGGATAAAACAGATTATAATTCTCTTCTTCCTGGCTTATTTCTAGTCTTGATCCCGTTGTGTTCTGAATTGATGTCTTGACAAACCTTCTATCTTGAATCTTGTTGCTTGCAGTCTTTCACTCTTGCGACTCCTCTTCTTCGTTGATAACATCAAGTCATATTTCTTCACTAAGCTTCGTCTTCCACTGCAACAAAGTTGTTATGGTAGTTTTCCCGAAGCTACTACGTTCCACTCGCTTCTGTCTATGCAAACTGCTTCCTCCGGCTCACTACTGCAGTTCTCCCTCCTAGATACACTCTTCCGATTTTCACTACCATAAATGCCCCTCCCTCTGCGAAATTAATATTTTTTCCATCTAATAATGACGCGTCCTCGCCTTTCCGTCAACATGTGACTCAGTCCCAGCACCGAATAACTCTTTCTGTTATCACTTCCTTGTTAACAACTATTCGCAGCTGCAGTTTTTGCTACTTCAAAAAAGAGTTTCCGAATGGTATACAATTAAGGTTACGTTCAGCATCGTAACACATTTACAAAAAGTATTAAGTTTCATCGACACTTGAATACAACATAAACAAAGGGGAGTAAAGATGTACAAATATTTAGAGTCTTCATTACATATGTTGTCAAACACTGGAAACGGATTACGTTGCCTACTGACAGACAAAACATTTCTTATAGGCTTTACATGGCTCCTCAGTTCTAATAAGATGTAATCATCTCTGTAAGAATTCCTTACTGTTAGAATCAGATTTGTTTGTTCGAAAAAAATTAATCAATTCACACACACTCACACAATCACACTCAAATTTATTTACATCGCCACATGAGGTTACTGCGCAACGTTCGCTTCTTGTCGTCGTCAATATATTTTCAAATAGCTAAATACGTAACCATCTCCAGTTGATCCGGCTGGCACAAAGTATCTCGTGGCTAGCGGTCCACGCCTCTATGTTTATCCACCTAGTTTCTCCTCCAGCAGAATTTACTGAATTCTGTAACGTTCCGCTCCCTAGATTTTTCGTTCGACTCTGGTTCAGCTAATTGGTATATATTTTCAACTTGTCTTCAGAAAACTGTAAATGATGCTTCAAACAAATCGAAAACTTTTTCTTTCTCGCCTGTTTCCTCACTAGATGTCATATGATTTCTCATCCGAAACTCAGTTTCTACATCGGAATTCCATTTGGTTTACTCTACTGTTATGTCGTCTCTTTCTTCTGGCTTCCCAATTAAAATTCTACTTTGCTGGGGCAAATCCACTTTCTTCCTGATTAAGTTGGGTGGTAGTATTCCCTTCATTATTAAATACCCGTAATATCATGCACAGGGCAGTTGGTAACATTTTTAAATAGATGAACATACCTTCCCCAGGCAACGTGCTTATCCAAACAGCAGTCTTGACCAGTCATGATAGCCGGCCGGGGTTGCCGAGCGGTTCTAGGCGCTACAGTTTGGAACCGCGTGACCGCTACGGTCGCAGGTTCGAATCCTGCCTCGGGTATGGATGTGTGTGATGTCCTTAGGTTAGTTAGGTTTAAGTAGTTCTAAGTTTTAGGGGACTGATGACCTCAGAAGTTAAGTCCCATAGTGCTCAGAGCCATTTGAACCAACCAGTCATGATATTTTCCTTTTACAACCAACTGAACGATGGCTTATTCGCTCTTTGGTAGGGTGCCGTATGTAATGTTTTTATTTCAGGTGCTGTTAATTTATTCTTCCATTCTCTAAACATGAACTGTAAACCACTGTTCGATAGCACAGCTTTAGGTGTTCCCACCATTACAGATCAGTTTACTTTTGCTGCAACTGTTCTACTTTCTGTGCTGTGTTGACACACTTTTACGAAATTAGTAAATATATCAAACATCTCAAAAATGTATCGGCAGAGCTAGTAGCTCTAATACTTCGTGTATAAGAATATTTTGTATGTTTCCTTAAATCATTTATGTTATGAATTTTACCTTTTGGCATTAGTTGCAGGTACTAATGCACTCCTTTTTCTCCTCGGCATACTCTTGAAAATAATCTTTTCCACAACTTGTACAAGCATTTACTCATTCAAAATTACCATGACTGATATCAAGTAATTTATCCACAAACTTCTAGGGCGAACAGATTTTCTAGTCAGAATCTCCGTCCCTTTCTCTCTTAAATAGGATTCATCTGTGAATAAGGTAATGATGTAGTATTTTACTACCTTTTTTGTCAATTTTATCTCGGATCAGTTTCAAATGTGGGTCCACCTCTTGCAACAGGGGTAATTTCTTGCAGATCTTCTTAATCTCTGCCTCCTGAGGAATACGTTTAAGATACGGAATTCTATATCTTCTTTTTGAGTTCAGTAAATTTTCTTCTTGTACATTGTCCAAGGCATTCAGGAAAGTGTGTACGGTGTTAAATTCCGTTCGAATTATTACAGTGTCAAACTGCTGTGAAAACAACGACCCTGGAATAAATCTACCATGTAGTAGTCGGCGTTGCTTCAGATATATTAATGTCTTACGGTACATTATGATTACCGTGTGAAGTCTCCAAACATAATAGATAAACTTCTTCAGACCACAAACAATTGCTAGAGCTCCCTTCTCGCTGATTCTGTAATTCCGTCAATCTGTGGCTGGTGAAGGCTATTACAAAACATGAACTCACAGCATCGAACGTGTTTGTATTCAAATATAGAAATTATGGTCAAAGAGACTGAAGCTAAGGGGTAAAAACCTGTTAAACCTATGGAAGAACAGAGCAAATTACATGTTACGAAAATGATTATATTATTGTAATTCAGCAGTGTTATTCTACAACCGTGGTTAATTTTCGTAACTTTTAATGTGTTCTGTGCTTCTACACGTTCGAGTGTACCAGAGTTACATATTCGATTACATTTGTTACAGCAGATCATGCGATTGTAGACATTTTCTCTTGATAAGTATACATTGGTTTGTGGCCGTGTTACACTGCTACTATTTTATTAAGTTCCATACGTGAAATATCACTGAAGTCGGGGTCATTCCAGTGCCACAAAAGGTATGTAGTTCCATTTTAAATATCAAATTTTATGTTACAGTTATCATTACCACCATAACCCTACCAGTATTCTAAGGCCTACAATGTTTCCAAATGTGCAGTGTGGTTGTTTCGGTATTTTCTCTCCGGGCGCCGGTACAACACGCATACATCCATCTAATGATATCGAAAATGTGGTTCGTCATGTCAGTCGCACTATGATTCCGAAGACGCCTAGCAAAAACAAGCCTTTCTGCAGATATTCCGTAGGTAGTATTGTATATTATTTTTTAAGAAATCAATTGTACACAGCCGTTAATAGTGAACCTAAATCAGCTGCAAATTCAGTGGAAAACCCAAGGAGGTTTCTATCGGGCAATGGAATCTATTTATTCTGAATAAGTTTCACTAAAATTTGGCGAATTTTACTTCTCCTTGGTCTCATCAGATCAATCTCGCTTGTTTTCAGCCGTGTCAGAGGAAGCCTTATCATCTTTGTGCAGTCCTCTGTTGCGAACGGTGTACACACCATTGTATGACCAAATCAGCTAAAGCAATTTCATAGACCTCACTAGCTACCTTTTATTGTGGCAATAGAATCCACAGAAAACCACAATACGTTCCTCCAGGAAGAGATACAGGAGTTAACAGTGCTGGAAATCGTAACACCGAACCATAAGTTCACATTACGACATTTGTGCTACAAAAGTTGTTTCTAACCTAAAAACAAGAGAATATCACGACAAAATGTAATATAGCAGCATATTATATCTGCCACATGTCCGTTCCTGGTAGCTGAGTGGTCAGCGCGACGGAATGTCACACCTAACTACCCGGGTTCGATTCCCGGCAGAGTTGGAGATTATAACCGCTTTGGGATTGAGTGTTGTGTTGTCCTTATCATCATCGTTTCATCCCCATCGACACGCAAGTCGCCGAAGTGGCGCCAACTCGAAAGACTTGCACCAGGCGAACGGTCTACCCGACGGGAGGCCCTAGCCACACGGCAGTTCCATATCTACCACATAATAAGTTCATTGTATGTGTAAAAGGAAACATGAATTAAAGGCCATTGATAATATTTCCCAAATAAAAGAAGCAAAACGCGTATGGCAATAAACAAACTGCCTTCAATTAGTAACATAGACAGTACATATCTCCACGAATTTAAAGCAACTAAGGGAAAGATGTAAAACCCAGGAAATGAGGTTTATGTTTGTTATTTCTCCAGGAATTTTACTCCGTGATTCCTCAAGAATCTTTTCCACTTGATTCACTAGAGTTCAAAAATGGTTCAAATGGCTCTGAACACTATGGGATTTAACTTCTAAGGTCATCAGTCCCCTAGAACTTAGAACTAATTAAACCTAACTAACCTAAGGACATCACACACATCCATGCCCGAGGCAGGATTCGAACCTGCGACCGTAGCGGTCGCTCGGTTCCAGACTGTAGCGCCTAGAATCGCTCGGCCACCCCGGCCGGCTTTCGCTGGCAAAGTGTTCTGAATTCAGTAGCTGTTTTGGCGACAGTGGTCTTTTCATCATAACAACTATTCCTATCCCTCCGTGATAAACTGTAAGATGCGACACGACGACTGATCAGCAAAACACCAAACCTGTTATACTGGCACTGGCTGGGCAGCACACTTGCACAGATACTCTAATACGATACGAGGGAAAAACATAAAATAACAAACTGCTGTGCCGACAAGTCAAACGTTAAGTTCCGGAAAAGAGGTGTTTATAAAACAGTGATCATTTTTAGTGTACTTAATTCTATATATGTCATCAGTGCAGTGGTAAAACATTTAAGCTACTTTCCTGAAACATTTTGCACTTTAACTGCTTGTGTTGGAAGGCAGAGGTGCAGTGTAGGTAGGCGGGTTCAGCTACCTATGGCCGTGGCTGGCTCGGGGCTCGGAGTGGCGGCGGCGGCGCGTTAGCCGACATGTGCGAACTGGTGAGAAGCGCTCTGTGAATGTTGCAAACGCACGCACACTAAGCGCTCTGTGCGCCGCCGCCGGCCACACGCCGCTGTCAGAAGCCGGCACGCCGCTTCCTCAGTTCCCACTAACCACACCACGATACCCCGATGACCGTTTCGCAAACTTCGGCTGTATATCGTTGGAGAACATCTACATCTACATCTACATGATTACTCTGTAATTCACATTTAAGTGCTTGGCAGAACCACAATCATACTATCTCCCTACCATTCCACTCCCGAACAGCGCGCGGGAAAAACGAACACCTAAACCTTTCCGTTCGAGCTCTGATTTCTCTTATTTTATTTCCATGATCGTTCCTACCTATGTAGGTTGGGCTCAACAAAATATTTTCGCATTCGGAAGAGGAAGTTGGTGACTGAAATTTTGTAAATAGATCTCGCGGCGACGAAAAACGCCTTTGCTTTAATGATTTCCATCCCAACTCGCGTATCATATCTGCCACACTCTCTCCCCTATTACGTGATAATACAAAACGAACTGCCCTTTTTTGCACCCTTTCGATGTCCTCCGTCAATCCCACCTGGTAAGGATCCCACACCGCGCAGCAATATTCTAACAGAGGAAGAACGAGTGTAGTGTAAGCTGTCTCTTTAGTGGACTTGTTGCATCTTCCAAGTGTCCTACAAATGAAACGCAACTTTGGCTCGCCTTCCCCACAATATAATCTATGTGGTCTTTCCAACTGAAGTTGTTCGAATCGACAGCCTTGGGAATTGTACTATTTATCGAGTAATCGAATTCCAACGGATTTCTTTTGGAACTCATGTGGATCACCTCACACTTTTCGTTATTTAGCGTCAACTGCCACCTGCCACACCATACAGCAATCTTTTCTAAATCGCTTTGCAACTGATACTGGTCTTCGGGATGGCCTTACTAGACGGCAAATTACAGCATCATCTGCGAACAACCTAAGAGAACTGCTCAGATTGTCACCCAGGTCATTTATATAGATCAGGAACAGCAGAGGTCCCAGGACGCTTCCCTGGGGAACACCTGATATCACTTCTGTTTTACTCGATGATTTGCCGTCTATTACTACGAACTGCGACCTTCCTGACAGGAAATCACGAATCCAGTCGCACAACTGAGACGATACCCCATAGGCCCGCAGCTTGATTAGAAGTCGCTTGTGAGGAACGGTGTCAAAAGCTTTCCCGGAAATCTAGAAATACGGAATCAACTCGAGATCCCCAGTCGATAGTGGCCATTACTTCGTGCGAGTAAAGAGCTGGCTGCGTTGCACAAGAACGATGTTTTCTGAAACCATGCTGATTACGTATCAATAGATCGTTCCCTTCGAGGTGAATACATGTTTGAATACAGTATATGCTCCAAATCACTAGGTTTTGCTCAAACGAAGGTAACACAGAAATTAAGTTACGATAAGCACAACAACGTAAGCAGGTTTATGTGGCTTATTTTAAGAATTAACGTCGTGTGTGTTTCGCTCAAAAGGATAAACTGGAAAATTCTTTGTCTTCGCTAGTTTATGGCGAACGGAAATTTTCCCAGAATTGGTGACTATGATAATCGTTTTCCAGCGGTGGAATAATGACCGCCAGATCCCGAACGTGGCCGTACTATTTTGTGGATTATCTACGGAAAGGACATCCCAATGCTTCAGCCACAGACAGAAACGTTGAGGAAGTACACAATATCGTATTGGATGATAGACAATTGAAGGTGATGAAATAAGTGGTCGCATACGTATTTCTGAAGAAAGGGTAGTATAGGATACATTTTAAATGAAGAACTAACTATAAGAAGGTATTGCACAAAAGGGATTCTGTATTTATTGTCTGTTCATCATAAGCAAATGCTGCTAACTTTTAAAATATATTACAACCGTTTTGAAAACGGTCTAACTGATTACCAGCGTCAGTTTTATTACTTTATGGATCTATCACCCCACTCCACAAGTGGCAAAGATACACTATGTGATCAAAAGTATCCAGACACCTGGCTGAAAATGACTTAATGCTGGAATTCAGTATGGTGTTGGCCCACCCTTAGCCTTGACGACAGCTTCCACTCTCCCAGGTATGCGTTCAAACAGGTGCTGGAAGGTTTCTTCGCGAATGGCAGCCCACTCTTCACGGAGTGCTGCACTGAGGAGAGGTATCGATGTCAGTCGGTGAGGCCTGGCACGAAGTCGACGTTCCAAAACATCCCAAAGGTATTCTATAGGATTCAGGTCAGGACTCTGTGCAGACCAGTCCATTACAGGGATGTTAGTGTCGTGTAACCACTCGGACACAGGCTGTGCATTATGAACAGGTGCTCGATCTTATTGAATTCCTCTTCAACATGGGAAGCAAGAACGTGCTTAAAACATCAATGTAGTCCTGTGCTGTGATAGTACAACACAAAACAACAAGGGGTACAAGCCCCCTCCATGAAAAGCACGACCACACCATTGCACCAGCGCCTCCGAATTTTACTGTTCGCACTACACACGCTGGCTGATGACATTCACCGGCCATTCGCCATACTCAACCTGCTATCGGATCGCCACATTGTGCAACGTGATTCGTCGTTCCACACAACGTTTTTACACTGTTCAGTTGTCCAATGTTTACGCTCCTTACATCAAGAGAAGCGTTGTTTGGCATTTACCGGCGAGATGTGTGACTTATGAGCAGCCGCTCGACCATGAAATCCAAGTTTTCTTACCTTCCGCCTAACTGTCATAGTACTTGCAGTGAATCTTGATGCAGTTTGGAATGCCTGTGTAATGGTCCGGATAGATGTCTGCGTATTACACATTTCGACCCTCTTCAACTGTCCGCGGTCTCTGTCAGTCAACAGATGAGGTCGGCCTGCACGCTTTTTTGCTGTACGTGTCCCTTCACATTTCCACTTAACTATCACATCGGAAACAGTGGACCTCGGGTTATTTAGGAATGTGGAAATCTCGCTTACAGACGTATGACACAAGTGACACCCAATCACCTGACCATGTACGAAGTCCATAAGTTCCACGGAGTACTCTTTTCTTCCCTCTCACGATGTCTAATGAAATCTGAGGTCGCTGCTATGGAGTACCTGGCAGTAGGTGGCAGCACAATGCACCTAATATGAAAAACGTGTGTTTTTGGGGGTGTCCGGATACTTTTGATCACATAGTGTATGAAAGTATTGAAGAGTTTAAGAAACTGAAACAGATTCCATACGCCAGAATTATTGATGGCCTTAATTTCATACATAATAATGGGCTCTTTCTCATTTGCTATCATCATCATCATCATCATTTAAGACTGATTATGCCTTTCAGCGTTCAGTCTGGGGCATAGCCCCCCTTATAAAATTCCTCCATGATCCCCTATTCAGTGCTAACATTGGTGCCTCTTCTGATGTTAAACCTATTACTTCAAAATCATTCTTAACCGAATCCAGGTACCTTCTCCTTGGTCTGCCCCGACTCCTCCTACCCTCTACTGCTGAACCCATGAGTCTCTTGGGTAACCTTGCTTCTCCCATGCGCGTAACATGACCCCAGCATCTAAGCCTGTTCGCCCTGACTGCTACATCTATAGAGTTCATTCCCAGTTTTTCTTTGATTTCCTCATTGTGGACACTCTCCTGCCATTGTTACCGTCTACTAGTACCTGCAATCATCCTAGCTACTTTAATATCCGTAACCTCAACCTTATTGATAAGGTAACCTGAATCCACCCAGCTTTCGCTCCCATACAACAAAGTTGGTCGAAAGATTGAACGGTGCACAGATAACTTAGTCTTGGTACTGACTTCCTTCTTGCAGAAGAGAGTAGATCGTAGCTGAGCGCTCACTGCATTAGCTTTGCTACACCTCGCTTCCAGTTCTTTCACTATGTTGCCATCCTGTGAGAATATGCATCCTAAGTACTTGAAACCGTCCACCTGTTCTAACTTTGTTCCTCCTATTTGGCACTTAATCCGTTTATATTTCTTTCCCACTGACATTACTTTCGTTTTGGAGATGCTAATCTTCATACCATAGTCCTTACATTTCTGATCTAGCTCTGAAATATTACTTTGCAAACTTTCAATCGAATCTGCCATCACAACTAAGTCATCCGCATATGCAAGACTGCTTATTTTGTGTCCACATATCTTAATCTCACCCAGCCAGTCTATTGTTTTCAACATATGATCCATAAATAATATGAACAACAGTGGAGACAGGTTGCAGCCTTGTCTTACCCCTGAAACTACTCTGAACCATGAACTCAATTTACAGTCAACTCTAACTGCTGCCTGACTATCCATGTAAAGACCTTTAATTGCTTGCAAAAGTTTGCCTCCTATTCCATAATCTCGTAGAACAGACAATAACTTCCTCCTAGGAACCCGGTCATATGCCTTTTCTAGATCTATAAAGCATAGATACAATTCCCTGTTCCACTCATAACACTTCTCCATTATTTGCCGTAAGCTAAAGATCTGGTCCTGACAACCTCTAAGAGGCCTAAACCCACTCTGATTTTCATCCAATTGGTCCTCAGCTAATACTCGCACTTTCCTTTCAACAATACCTGAGAAGATTTTACCCACAACGCTGATCAAAGAGATACCTCTGTAGTTGTTACAATCTTTTCTGTTTCCATGTTTGAAGATTGGTGTCATTACTGCTTTTGTCCAGTCTGATGGAACCTGTCCCGACTCCCAGGCCATTTCAATTATCCTGTGTAGCCATTTAAGACATGACATTCCACTGTATTTGATGAGTTCGGACTTAATTTCATCCACCCCAGCTGCTTTATTGCACTGCAATCTATTAACCATTTTCTCCACTTCCTCAAATGTGATCCTATTTCCATCATCATTCCTATCCCATTCTACCTCGAAATCTGAAACATTACTGATCGCATTTTCACCTACATTGAGCAACTCTTGAAAATATTCCCTCCATCTGCCCAAGGCATCAACAGGTTTCACCAGCAGTTTTCCTGACCTGTCCATAATACTTGTCATTTCCTTCTTATCTCCCTTTCGAAGACTGCTAATTACACTCCAGAATGGTTTTCCAGCAGCTTGACCCAAAGTCTCCAACCTGTTTGCAAAGTCTTCCCAAGATTTCTTCTTGGATGCTGCACTTATCTGTTTGGCTTTGTTTCTTTCTTCAACATAACTTTCTCTGACTACCTGAGTTCTAGTATGTAGCCATTTTTGATACGCCTTCCTTTTCCTTTTACAGGCTGCCTTGACTGTGTCATTCCACCAAGCTGTTTGCTTCATCCTACTTTTACACACTACTGTTCCAAGAAATTCTTTAGCTACTTCTAGTAGTGTGTCGCTGTACCTTGTCCATTCCTTTTCCAATGACTGTAATTGACTACATTCAACTAACTGGTACCTTTCTGAGATCGCTCTTACGTACTTGTGCCTGATTTCCTTATCCTGAAGTTTCTCCACTCTTATCCTCCTACATATGGACCTGACCTCCTGCACTTTCGGCCTCACAATCCCAATTTCACTGCAGATTAAATAATGATCAGTGTCATCAAAGAATCCCCTGAATACACGTGTGTCCCCCACAGCCTTCCTGAATTCCTAATCTGTTATTATATAGTCAATGACAGATCTGGTTCCCCTGCCTTCCCAAGTATACCGCTGAATGTTCTTATGTTTAAAAAAGGAGTTTGTGATTACTAAGCCCATACTGGCACAGAAATCCAAGAGTTGTTTCCCGTTCCTGTTGGCCTCCATATCCTCTCTAAATTTACTCATAACCTTCTCATACCCTTCTGTTCGATTTCCAATCCTGGCGTTAAAATGCCCCATGAGCAGAACACTGTCCTTGTCCTGTACTCTGACAACTACATCACTGAGTGCCTCATAAAAACTATCCATCTTATCTTGATCTGTCCCTTCACAATGCGAATATACTGACACAATCCTAATTTTCTTGCTAGACACTGTCAAATCTATCCACATCAGTCGTTCGTTTACATACCTTATTGCAACTACGCTGGGTTCCATTTCTTTCCTGATGTAAAGCCCTACACCCCATTGTGCTATTCCTGCTTTGACTCCTGACAGGTAGTCCTTGTATTCTCCCACTTCCTCTTGTTTCTCACCACTTACCCGAAAGTCACTAACAGCTAAAACGTCCAGCCCCATCCTACTTGCAGCCTCTGCCAGCTCCACCTTCTTCCCAGAGTAGCCACCATTGATGTTATAGCTCCCCATCTCATTACCACTTGTTTGCCAAGTCGTATCTTAGGAGTTCCTGGTTTGTCAGTTAGAGGTGGGACTCCGTCACCTCCAAAGGTCTGAGGCATTTTGCTCTGATTGTTGCCAGCATCATATTTAAAGTACCAGGGAAGCATGTTGCTAGCCTTACTTGCCCCGAGTCCCATTGGGTTTTACCCCTAACGGCTGAGGGACTAACCGGTGGATTTGGAAGTCTTTGCCGTATGAGCACAAAGGTGACCACGACTCAGTATATGTCCTAGATGCCCAGCCTTATTCCAAAGTAACTGGTATCCCGACTGTCGGGACGACTTACTTGGCCACTCATACGTTGCCCGTGGTTCATGAACTAGGACATGACTACAGGAACCCACACCATGAACCACCTCATTTGCTATCTTCTAAAATAATAAATGATGTGTTCCATTGAAGTCGTCTGGATAAACTCATTGGAGAAAAAGGTGAGAAAGAGGTTAGCGTTGTCAAAGAAGAACTCGTATTTCAACAGGAATATTGTATCTGCCCACAAAATACTCTGGCAACTTTGTGGAAGTACTGCCATATCCCAGTTCTTCACTGCATTTGGTATCTCCTGACTTACCTGTTGTAGAGTAGAAATCGTTAAGCATGCTACAGCATAAGCAATCTAATATGTTCCTAAACCAAACTAAACTCTGTAAGAACAGTTCTCGGAATGCTCAACGGAACCGACCGACCATCGCGTCATCCTCAGCCGATGGTCGTCACTGGATGCATGTGGTCAGCACACCGCACTCCCAGCCGTTGTAAGTTTTCGTGACCGGAGCCGCTACTCCCCAATCAACTAGCTCCTCAATCGGCCTCAGATGGGCTGAGTTCATCCCACTCGGCAATAGCGCTCAACGGATCCGGACGGTCACCCATCCATGCGCTAGACAAGCCCAACAGCGCTCAACTTCAGTGATCTGACGGGAACCTGTGTTACCATTGAGGCACCAAGCGAGGTGGCGCAGTGGTTACCACACTGGACTCGCATTCAGGAGGACGACGATTCAAACATGCCTCCGGCCATCCTGATTTTTGTTTTTTGTGGTTTCCCTAAATCACTTCAGGCAAATGCTGGGATGGTTCATTGAGAGGGCATGACTGATTTCGTTCCCCATCGTTCCCTCCTCTGATGGGATCAGTGACCTCGCTGTTTGGTCCCCTCCCCCAAATCAACCAACCAACCAACCAACCACTGACGTATGGCCGTTGGCATGTTCCCAAACACCGGGCATGAAAACTGGGTTTTTCCTGGGCTCATACCTCTAGTTCTGTTGGTGACAGAAAGATTGGGTCAAGTAGTTTGGATAGCCCTTGGGCTATGGGCAATTTGTATACACAACAGTAGGGTCGTCTTACTAATAAGATCCAACAGTACAGGGACAAACTTTGAATATTACACACTTCCTTCAGCTTAGGCAAATGTAGCAAGTCGGCTGGTTCTTTTTGTATTAGATATAATGTACGGTGCATCTGAAGGGGCTTGGCGAGACACCATGATAAACCGAAAAAAGTTGTTTTAGGGAACCAAACCCGAGCCGAGGATTCCAGGATGAATGTGCTCAGAAAATGGGTGTAGCTTTTACGATATCTGCTTAAGACACTCCCCTCTAACAAACTTGAAATTTTTCCTGATATCTTTATCCGTTTCTGATAGACATTGGTTCAAAGTTACACCACTTGTATGCACAGAATTCGCATATAATACCCGTTGTGAGGCGCAAAAGTAGTTTATAAAGTAACGTAACATGGCGAAATATCCAGTAAAGTATTTTCTCAAGCACACGCGAAAGTTCGGTCTGATGTATAAAACTACTTTTGCGTTGTTTCCATTTCACATACGTAAACTGTCGAAATATTACTGAGTCATAAAGTTCTTTTCATATGAGTAACATGCCCTGCTGTAGCACGGAAAAGAACGGAACCAGCGGAAAAGTGTTTCGATCGGAGCACAAAAAAAGGCTGATGCGCTCCTGTTTTAAATACTCTGACTGAGAAGTGGGGTAGCAGCTGGCTCATTGTACCTTCCTCAGCACATTAAAAAATTTTCCCAAATCTTTTGTTCTACCATCTGTATTTTAATATCTTTCTCATAAAAGAAAACTACTACACACTGATATTACTTGTCATCCTTTGGCCTTGTTCATGTTTATCCCTACCTAACTATTAATCACACATTAGCCAACCTTGAATACAGGGTGTTGACGCGTAGCTACTGAGTATTTCCTTCGTGTACATTCGACGATGATATTCTTGAGTTTTTTGATGTAGTAAGAGTGTGCGTGCTGAGACTTGCGTATTCTGAACTGGTATGTTTCTTCCGCATAACCTAAGAGTTCACACCACAACGCATTATTACCCATTTATTCACTCAGATGGAAGGAATGAATTGTGGAGTTTATCAAACGATCGACACCGCCAACTCGAACTGATAGGATAGTCATAGATCGTAGAATTGCTGCCGGAGCTGTTCGTCTGAAGTTTTGTAGGGAAGCGACGGAAAATCTAAAGCAGGGTTACCGGAAGGGTATGACTCAGAATGAAGTAACAACGTCCTGTCGACATGTAGATCATTTTCGACGTACTTCCATGAAAGCTACATATGTTTCTCCGTACAGAGTGGGCCAGTGGGTGCATATTCATTTTCTTCCTTCATATTCAACTCTCGGAACTATAGTGCAGCGATCTAAAAATTTCCTGTTATATTCTATTTATATTTAGTACTAATAACTTCTTTTCTGTGAGCTGTATTTCCTCTGTGTAAAGGGAATCGTAATTCAGTCGACGGTAGTATTTAACTAGCTGAGTAAATCACTGTGTGCCTTTTTCCATCTTTTGATGAACGGCATTACCAGTCTAGCCTTTGCCTAATAAAAGCGCAGTCGGCGTTCGCGTGGCAGCTTAACCGTCGGTTTCTTAGTAACTTATTTTTCACTAATTTTGAGATACTTCGTTCAACACGACCACTGGTGATTGTTCAGCTTTATTCTTGGTTGCCACGTGAGTTGCTACACCGTTCCTAGTGGTGACAATGCTAATATTCCTCTTGTGATATCATAATCGTCTCCTCAAGGATGGCCCTTACGCATTCCATATGTGAATCTCGCAGACAAGGGAATAAATTTCAAATCGGTTCAAATATCTCTTTACACGTCACATTCGCAAGAATATCTTACACTGGACACTATAATCGCTAGCGATGCTGGCTATTGTTAAACAAGTGTTACCCTAATTTCATGACTTTTAAAACGAATCTTCTGCATTTTTACAAATAAAAAACTCCATGACATCATATCGTATGCTAGAACTAAAAATTATATGCTCGGAGACAACATTGAATGACGTGAACCATATCTTGCAACTCCCGCATGCAAATTCCGTTGTCATATTACCTACTAGTGGAATAATACCGTTGTAGGATAAAATATGTATGTGTGTGTGTGTGTGTGTGTGTGTGTGTGTGTGTGTGTGTGAGGGAGCATAGACGACTCTTATGGGTAGCGACGAAACGGTCCCGATAATTTGATGATATACTGAATCTGTTGTTTTAGTGCCCCAGAGAACAAACTTAGCAACACCATCTAACTTTTTATATACACTCCTGGAAATGGAAAAAAGAACACATTGACACCAGTGTGTCAGACCCACCATACTTTCTCCGGACACTGCGAGAGGGCTGTACAAGCAATGATCACACGCACGGCACAGCGGACACACCAGGAACCGCAGTGTTGGCCGTCGAATGGCGCTAGCTGCGCAGCATTTGTGCACCGCCGCCGTCAGTGTCAGCCAGTTTGCCGTGGCATACGGAGCTCCATCGCAGTCCTTAACACTGGTAGCATGCCGCGACAGCGTGGACGTGAACCGTATGTGCAGTTGACGGACTTTGAGCGAGGGCGTATAGTGGGCATGCGGGAGGCCGGGTGGACGTACCGCCGAATTGCTCAACCCGTGGGGCGTGAGGTCTCCACAGTACATCGATGTTGTCGCCAGTGGTCGGCGGAAGGTGCACGTGCCCGTCGACCTGGGACCGGACCGCAGCGACGCACGGATGCACGCCAAGACCGTAGGATCCTACGCAGTGCCGTAGGGGACCGCACCGCCACTTCCCAGCAAATTAGGGACACTGTTGCTCCTGGGGTATCGGCGAGGACCATTCGCAACCGTCTCCATGAAGCTGGGCTACGGTCCCGCACACCGTTAGGCCGTCTTCCGCTCACGCCCCAACATCGTGCAGCCCGCCTCCAGTGGTGTCGCGACAGGCGTGAATGGAGGGACGAATGGAGACGTGTCGTCTTCAGCGATGAGAGTCGCTTCTGCCTTGGTGCCAATGATGGTCGTATGCGTGTTTGGCGCCGTGCAGGTGAGCGCCACAATCAGGACTGCATACGACCGAGGCACACAGGACCAACACCCGGCATCATGGTGTGGGGAGCGATCTCCTACACTGGCCGTACACCACTGGTGATCGTCGAGGGGACACTGAATAGTGCACGGTACATCGAAACCGTCATCGAACCCATCGTTCTACCATTTCTAGACCGACAAGGGAACTTGCTGTTCCAACAGGACAATGCACGTCAGCATGTATCCCGTGCCACCCAACGTGCTCTAGAAGGTGTAAGTCAACTACCCTGGCCAGCAAGATCTCCGGATCTGTCCCCCATTGAGCATGTTTGGGACTGGATGAACAGTCGTCTCACGCGGTCTGCACGTCCAGCACGAACGCTGGTCCAACTGAGGCGCCAGGTGGAAATGGCATGGCAAGCCGTTCCACAGGACTACATCCAGCATCTCTACGATCGTCTCCATGGGAGAATAGCAGCCTGCATTGCTGCGAAAGGTGGATATACACTGTACTAGTGCCGACATTGTGCATGCTCTGTTGCCTGTGTCTATGTGCCTGTGGTTCTGTCAGTGTGATCATGTGATGTATCTGACCCCAGGAATGTGTCAATAAAGTTTCCCCTTCCTGGGACAATGAATTCACGGTGTTCTTATTTCAATTTCCAGGAGTAAAAATATGAACACACACCCTCATAAATTCAGCGCAACAGAAAGAAGTGGGGGGTCTGTATATCTCATATTTATAAGTCTTACGTAAGTGGATAAGTTCGCAAATGCAGTCGATTACTTCGAACAAGTGTTAGACTTCAGATTGCAGCGTAAGCTGTGCTACGGCGTTGTCTCCTCGCTTGCGTATACACGCTTCTGAATGCAGAAAACAGTTGTTCATTAGAAGGATCATGCAAAAGTCATAAATCAGTTAAGTTAGGGGACTGAACATAGTGTCCCATAACAGCAGTTAGTCCAGCACACGATTACCTGTCTTCTGTCAGCACCGGAAACCCAATTAGCATGCACAGAAATTATACTTATTATTGTTTATACATTTTTGTGCCAGCTTTGTAGTTGAGTAACTATTCATTAGAGAGTGACTGTGACTCGCCTATATAACTTACGTACACCACAAATGCTGGCCAGCCAATGTAGCACTTTCCAGTACTTTAAAAATTAATACAAACAGTCTCGATCACAAGACTTTTATTTTATGGTAACAGGTTTCGGTCAGTTTTTGACCAGCTTCAGATACCTATACCATGATAGTAGGCGGTGGCAACGACTGGAGCAAATGTTACAACTCGATTAACGTCAAATCCTCAACAGCTGTTAACGTTCGAGGAGTTATAACGCTCGCTCCAGTCACTGCCACCGGCTATCATAATGGTATGAGGGTCTGAAGAAGGTCAGAAACTGACCGAAACCTATTACCACAAAATAAGTGTTTTTGCCATCGAGACTTTTTGTGTTTATTTGTAAAGTACTTTTTGCCAAACCACTATTTCCCACGAGAAATGTCCTCAAAAATTAGATACAACGACTAATATACGAGGGTTGGAACTTTAATAGAGGCAACTATTTATTTACAGCTCGTACAAAATAGATACGTGTTTCAAAGTTTTACTGGCTTTCAAAGTAATCACCAGCATTGTGTATAACCCGTTGCCAGTGATGTGGAAGTCGTAGTATACTCTTAGCAGCGCCAGTTGTGTTGACAGTTCGAGCGGCACGGTCTATTGCCCGACGAATTTGTAGCAGTTCTGAAGCAAATGCGGGCTTAAGTCAGGGGAGTGCAGAGGATGGTATAGCACTTTAGCAGCCCCATCAGTCAAACAAATCAGTAACAGCCTGCACTATACGTGCTTGAGCATTTTCATGCAAAATGATGTTCAGGTCCTGCAGAAAATGTCATCACTTCTGTCTCTAGTCTGGTCGTAGGTTGAGTTCCAAAAATGAACAGCATAAAGATAGAGAAATCGAGAGGAAGTAGAAAATCGTGTAAATATAAGAGGAATTTTAAAGAAACCTTCCAGCTTCCTGTAAAATGCAATTAGTACAGAAAGAATTTATTGAAATAGAATCGTTGCAGTCTTTGGAATTCATTACCCCGGAATTTGTCCGAAGAGATTGTACCCTGTCTTTTTTACTACTTACTAATTATATAAATCACAAACCAGTCAGCAGAATAAACCCGGTTTGCACGTCACATTGTTCTACTGTTAGTGAGTGTTTCTGAGATGGTTTACCCACACCTTCCTCGCACGTGAGAATACGTTCACGCAGAGAGCGTAGAGATTTTGAAACGATAGAACATCTGTGTGAACTGTCAATCAGGACGCATGCGACACTATGAAATATCTAATATGTTCCAAAACGCCGCGCATAAAAACAGGATTTTTCCTGGGCTCATACCTTGTATGCTGTTCGTGATAGAAAGGTAGGATCGTCTGTTTTGGATAGCCCTTGGGCCACGGACATATGTACACCCAAGAGAAGGATTGTCTTAGTGTAACTATCCAACAACACAGGGTCAAACTTTCGATATTACACACTTCTTCCAGCTTTGGCAAATGGAGATAATCGATTGGTTCTTTTCGTATTCGATGTGGTCTGCTTGTGCCTTCAGGAGCTGCTGGAAGCACCGTCTAGTTCATGACAGTTCTTGACAAAACCCGAAAAACATCATTTTGGACAAAAAAACAGAGAGATTCCAAGATGGTTACGCACAGCAAATGTCTGAAATTTTTACGATATATTCGTAAGATCCCAATCTCGAACATCCTTGAAAATTTCTTGGTATCTTTATCCGTTTCCGAGGTACAGTGCTTCAAGTGTACCCTACCTCTACACATAAAGTACACACGCAAAATCCTGTGTGAGACGAAAAGTAGTTTACAAAGTGACGTAGCATGGTGAAATATGCTTGAAGTGTTTCCGTTATCATCAGAAAGGTTCTGGGAATCCCTTGTTGTAGTAATAAAGCAGATGCAAAATTTTTGTGTGCATAAAATCCGGTCGGAGGTGTAAAATTAGTTTTGCGTGATTTCAGTTACACGTAAGTAAACTTTCAAAATTTTTCTGTCTCATACAGTTCTTTTCATACGAGTGACATAAGGGAAACAGTGCAAAAATGCTCCTATACGAGCATAAAAAATGTGTTTATTAAAAGAATCTGAAAAGTGGGGTACCAACTGGCTGTTATTTTCCTTAGCATCTCTAAAAATTTTCCCAAAAACTTTGGCATGCGGACGTATAGTGGTTTTAATGCCGGGTGAGAAGTAGACCGTGGCTGTTGGAAAGGGACGGAATAGTAATAAATAATGGAAAATAAAAGACAGTGGTTGTGGTATAGAAAGACCGGGCGAGGTGGCGCTGTCGTTAGTACACTGGACTCGCATTCGGGAGGACGACGTTTCAATCCCCCGTCCGAACCATCCTGATTTAGGTTTTCCGTGATTACCCTAAATTGCTTCTGGCAAATGCCGGGATGGTTCCTTTGACTGGGTACGGCCGACTTCCTTCCCCATCCTTCCCTAATATAATGAGACCGATGACCTCGCTCTTTGGTCTCTCCCCCCAAATCAATCCAGTCCAATAGAAAGAGCGGCGAAGATAATGGCAGTGTGAGAGAAAGAGAGGGACACAGTTGCTGTCCAACAATGATAACAGTGGCAGAGCAGTGCTAGAAAAAGAGTGAAGCAGACAGAGCCAGTGGTTGCAGAATAAAGAGAAGGATAAAGTGGAAGTGGATGAGAGTGATAATGAGAGAGAAAGTCTATGGCAGTGACAACGAGGAAGAGAGAGATAGTGACAGTGAGAAGGGCAGCAGCAGTGGGAAGCAATGAATGAGATAACTGCAGTAAGAAAGAGCAAGAGGGGGAAAGTGACAGTGTGAGGACGCAGTTGAATGAGTGAATGAGAATTAGTTATCGGGAAAACCGACCGGTTAAAACCGATACTGGCTTTTTAATTTTGAGTAACCAGTATTTTTCGACGTTTGTTTGGTCTCTGTTATAAGAGCATTTTTTTATTTTTTAATACGTAATAACCATGCAGAAAACTGAAATATCATTTAGGTTTATCAAAAGTGCAAAACGTTTGGTTTTTAAATAAACCTTTAACAACGAGTACTTTTTTCGTAAAATTTTCATTGCATTGTTAAAAAAATGAGAAAAGCGATCAGTACTAAACACATCAAAAGAAGTTTTGCATCACCTCGGTTCCGAGAGTTCCGGAACATCAACATAAACACCATTTTCGCCCTTTTTATTGCTCATGAAAACTACACATTTGATGTTGTACCACCATACAGCGAGACCTTCAGAGGTGGTGGTCCAGGTCGTTCTCTAATACCCAGTAGCACGTCCTCTTGCATTGATGCATGTCTGTGTTCGTCGTGGCATACTAACCACAAGTTCATCAAGACATTGTTGGTCCAGGTTGTTCCACTCCTCAATGGTGATTCGACGTAGATCCTTCAGAGTGGTTGGTGAGTCACGTCATCCATAAACAGCCCTTTTCAATCTATAACAGGAATGTTCGATAGGGTTCATGTCTGGAGAAGATGCTGGTCACTCTAGTCGAGCGATGTCGACCTGAAGGAAGTCATTCACAAGATGTGCACGATGGGGGCGCGAATTGTCGTTCATGAAGACGTTTGCCACGTCAGTACGCTGCCGATACAGTTGCACTATCGGTCGGCGGATGGCATTCACGTATCGTACAGCCGTTACGGCGCCTTCCATGACCACCAACGGCGTACGTCGGCCCCACATAATGCCACCCCAAAACAGCAGGGAATCTCCAGCTTCCTGCACTCGCTGGACAGTGTGTCTAAGGCGTTCAGCTTGACCGGGTTGCCTCCAAACACGTCTCTGACGGTTGTTTGGTTGAAGACATATATCACACTCATCGGTGAAGAGAACGTGATGCCAATCCTGAGCGGTCCATTCAACATTTTGCTGGGCCCATCTGTACCGCGCTGCATTGTATCGTGGCTGCAAAGGTAGACCTCGCCATGGACGTCGGGAGTGAAGTTGCGCATCATGCAGCCTGTTGCGCACAGTATGAGCCGTAACACGAAGTCCTGTGGCTGAACGAAAAGCATTATTCAACATGGTGACGTTGCTGTCAGGGTTCCTCCGAGCCATAATCCGTAGGTAGCGGTCATCCACTGCAGTAGTAGCCCCTGGGAGGCCTGAGCGAGGCATGTCATCGACAGTTCCTGTCTCTCTGTATCTCGTCCGTGTCCAAACAACATCGCTTTGGTTCACTTTGAATCGCCTGGACACTTCCCTTGTTGAGAGCCCTTCCTGGCACGAAGTAACAATGCGGACGCGATTGAACAGCGGTATTGACCGTCTAGGCATGGTTGAACTACACACAACACGAGCCGTGTACCTCCTTCCTGGTGGAATGACTGGAACTGGTCGGCTGCCGGACCCCTCCGTCTAATAGGCGCTGCTTATGCATGGTTGTTTACATCTTTGGGGCGGGTTTAGTGACATCTCTGAACAGTCAAAGGGACTGTGTCGATGATACGATATCCACAGTCAACGTCTGTATTCAGAAGTTCCAGGAACCGGAGTGATGCAAAACTTTTCTTGATGTGTGTATTTTAATAACAAAACTGATAGAAACGAGCATCAAACACACTCTTTAAGAATTGGTACAGCATTGCTGCGACAATAATGTGCCTGTTACAACGTGGTGTGCCAATACAGCGGGAGGCTTGCACCATCTAGTCCGTACAGCCGTTTCTCCCTCTTGTCGTCTGACATCAGTTGTTTTACAGAATGGCGCTATCTCCAGTCTGGAAGTATTTCACCAATGAATTACAACGCCGCATTTGCTTTGAAGGTCTATGAACGGGATGAGCCACAACAAACTTGTGAAATCACGTAAGGAGAAAACTTAAAATTTACAATTCATTCATCATTTACAATAAAAATAGAAGGTAACTGATCTGTTGCCTGTGTCTACATAATATATCAGTATCTGGTTGTAGGCCATGAAAACGAACAAATTAATATGAAAAATATAGTTCTACAACCTTAGGCCTCATCCTTTATCGCTAACTATTCATAATACCCTAAAAGTGGTATGATCTTCGCTTTTTGAGCATAGCTTCAAAACATTAGAGCCAGTAGGAGAATGACGGTGATATTTTGTGGTATTACTTATCACTTTTTAAGAAAAGCAGCGAACCGTGGTCGAAATAAGTTTTCTTTTTTATGTCTATTTAAGTTAATTTTTTGATTCCATTTATCTTGAAACAGAGGCCGTCAATATTTTTCAATCTTTGTTCGATTTCTACATTTATTACAGGAAATAGTAGGAATAAAAAACCGAAAAATCAGTTATTTCGGGAACCGATTATTGTGAGCTGTTTTAACACTCAGGTTAAACTGGCTTTGAACAAAAGGGACAGAGCTGAAAAGTGGTTGTTTGAACGATATCTACCATCCCTAATGAGAATGGTCAAGTGGGAGCGGGCGGCTATGAGTGGGTGTCAACAAGTTACAGATAGGGGAGTTCGTGGGAGTGAGAGGTGAGCTGCAAGTTAAAGAAAAAAGTGAATATGTTCTCACGCCACAATTTTTGTGAAAATATTTAAAGGTCCTGAAGAAGATAGAATGAGGCAGCTAGTATCCCACTTTTCTGTCACTTTCTTTTCATAAACACAATCACTTTCGCCTTTTTGAGCTCCGATAGGGGCATTATCCCGCTGGTTACTAACTGTTTCAGATATTCGATTATGAGATTTTCTTTGTATGGTTCAGTGTTACAGGCATGTATAATGCTGTCATCTCGTATTACGCCGACATTGACTTTCTGATCAGTTGCAGGTGTACAAAAGTATTTTAGAATGTGCACTGAAAACTGAAGAGAGAACTGTTTAGCTATCATAAATGGCCATCAAAGTATCATCACCTATCAAAATTGTGTTATCTACAGGTTGAACAAGAGTTTCACCGACAAACTTTCGGAGATTTTTACGGTTACCTTCTTAGCGTTTTTTGTATAAGGGTACCACTGTATAAGGCGGCTCGTTTTCGTTTGATTTCGTGTCCCAGTTGGTTGTGTACCTGCGTCGCATTGAAAATGGTGCACAACAGTCCAAACATCGGCGGTATGTCATCTGTGTCTTGTTTCAATACGCTTACGGTACACGCGGTTGACAGCATTATTAAACTCGGTGTCCTCGAATTTGTGTTCAGTATTGCTCGGTTCTCTCTAGACACTAGGGTTTTGTTTTCCGGTAGCGTTAGTTGTGCGTTTATTGCGATATACATTAGTACTACGGATAGGTTTAATGACGAAGAGTTGGCCGATATGAGCCTCGTGTACAGGTTCACTGAATGCAATGGGAGAGCGGCACAAAGACCCTATGCTAACTGACGGCAATCACATGAAAGTACTTTTGCTTCTGACAGTTGTTGCACTACTCTGTGTCTGGTGTTGTACGTTTTGGTAACTATATATTACAGGCTCCTTCACTGTTTTGAAGATGTTTTCAAAATGGTTCAAATGGCTCTGAGCTCTATGGGACCTAACATCTGTGGTCATCAGTCCCCTAGAACTTAGAACTACTTAAACCGAACCAACCTAAGGACATCACACACATCCATGCCCGAGGCAGGATTCGAACCTGCGACCGTAGCAGTCGCGCGGTTCCGGACTGCGCGCCTAGAACCGCTAGACCACCGCGGCCGGCGAAGATGTTTTCACGGAAACAAAGCTGACTGCGGAAATAAACCGAACAAATCCTAATTACTTATTACTACATAATGAGCTGCGAGAGACAGAGACAGAGGCAGGGGTACGTTATATCAAAATACTCAGTAGGTACCACTGAACGAACTCTGAAAGCTTGTCGGCGGATTTCTAGTTCACACTGTATACAGTGTTGTCAGAAACTGTCTGAAAAGCTTGTCAGTGCGTTGCAGGGTACGTTGTGCTGAGAAATAACTCTTAAGAGAAAAATTCGGTAAGTTGCGCCGTTAATTAGCATTGAAGGCCTTTGCGCGCGGCAATTCAAGCCGCCCACCACATGCAATTACTGTCAGTTATTGTCATATCGTAGATGATAGTGCACTAGACTGCTCCGCCTTTGGCTCGGGTTCGATGCTTACCATTGTCCCACGTCCAATTTTTTTGTCGTTATCGTGTTCGATATTAGGAAACAACACGTTTGGCGACGCCGATTCTTGTAGGCTCTTTGAATTTGTCCTTGCAACGGCAACTTCAGTGCTAAGTTACGCGGAAACGGCGTAACATACCAGTTTTCTTCTTGACAATTATTTCTCTGCGCAGGCTAACCTGCAGCACTCTTACAAGCTTTTCAGACTGTCTCTGACCATACTGTATAGGACAGGACTGCTGCCGGCCGTAGTGGCCGTGCGGTTCTAGGCGCTACAGTCTGGAACCGAACGACCGCTACGGTCGCAGGTTCGAATCCTGCCTCGGGCATGGATGTGTGTGATGTCCTTAGGTTAGTTAGGTTTAATTAGTTCTAAGTTCTAGGCGACTGATAACCTCAGAAGTTAAGTCGCGTAGTGCTCAGAGCCATTTAAAAATGGAATGTTGCTCATTAGGCTCAGAGTATAACAGCTGTTATGAATCATCGTTACGACTAGAATAAATTACCCAGGTACAGTTTATAACGTAACGCCATAAAACACTTTTTGGGCCATTTTTTTCAGGGCTCAGTCATAGGACTCCTTATAACCTCAATCTCAATAGCCACCAGTGTCACTGTAAAACTTTTGGAAATGTTTGGAGACATAGAAAATGTTCTTTACGACGAAATCCAATTACGCTAGCAAGGTAAATGCTTAGAGAGCTTACAGTTGTCTTGAGAAACTCTCGAAGAAAAACTTTGCTGAGAAAGAGTGATATGTTTACATTTAATACAAATTTAAGTGTTAGGAAGTCTTTTGACAGCATTTGAGCTGCAAGCCTTGTTGGAAGCCAAACCTAGATGATAAACAGTACGAAAAAGAGGAAAATGGGAGGTTCTGAAATGTGGTTCTACTAAAGACTGTTCAGCATTATAGCGGTAGATCAGATAACTGAGCCGGCCGAAGTGGCCGACTGGTTCTAGGCGCTACAGTCTGGAAACGCGCGACCACTACGGTCGTAGGTTCGAATACTGCCTCGGGCATAGATGTGTATGTTTGACCTCAGCAGTTAAGTCCCATAAGATTTCACACAAATTTGAACATTTTTTTCAGATAACTGAGGAAAAATATTGTTCCGAATCTGGCAGAAAATAAGTTTATAGCATAAATTAACCAAAAGAAGGGATACGTTGATACAACACACCTGAGGCACAAAAAATAGCTACTGGATAATGGATGTGCGTTTGCGTGCAACATACGCGTGCGAGTGTGTGTGTGTGTGTGTGTGTGTGTGTGAGTGTGTGTGTGTGTGTATGTGTTTGCGCGTATTTGTGTGAGAAACGGGGCGGGTTTAGAGTAAAATTCTACTTGAGACCAAGTCTTCAATACCGGAATAAGAGGAGGAGGAGGAGGAGATTAGTGTTTAACGTCCCGTCGACAACGAGGTCATTAGAGACGGAGCGCAAGCTCGGGTTAGGGAAGGATGGGGAAGGAAATCGGCCGTGCCCATTCAAAGGAACCATCCCGGCATTTGCCTGAAGCGATTTAGGGAAATCACGGAAAACCTAAATCAGGATGGCTAGAGACGGGATTGAACCGTCGTCCTCCCGAATGCGACCGGAATAAGACTTAGGTGTATAAAGGGTGATCCATTGATCGTGACTGGGCCAAATATCTCATGAAATAAGCGTCAAACGAAAAAACTACAAAGAACGAAACTTGTCTAGCTTGAAGGGGGAAACCAGATGGCGCTATGGTTGGCCCGCTAGATGGCGCTGCCATAGATCAAACGGATATCAACTGCGTTTTTTTAAATAGGAACCCCCATTTTTTATTACATATTCGTGTAGTACGAAAAGAAATATGAATGTTTTAGTTGGACCACTTTTTTCGCTTTGTGATAGGTGGCGCTGAAATAGTCACAAACATATGGCTCACAATTTTAGTCGAACAGTTGGTAACAGGTAGGTTATTTTCATTAAAATACAGAACGTAGGTACGTTTGAACATTTTGTTTCGGTTGTTCCGATGTGATACATGTACCTTTGTGAACTTATGGTTTCTGAGAACGCATGCTGTTACAGCGTGATTACCAGTAAATACCAAATTAATGCAATAAATGCTCAAAATGGTGTCCGCCAACCTCAATGCATTTGGCAATACGTGTAACGACATTCCTCTCAACAGAGAGTAGTTCGTCTTCTGTAATGTTCGCACATGCATTGAGAATGCAGTGACGCATGTTGTCAGGCGTTGTACATGGATCACGATAGCTAATATCCTTCAACTTTCCACACAGAAAGAAATCCGGGGACGTCAGATCCGGTGAACGTGCGACTAATCCACCTGTCATGCAATATGCTATTCAATACCGCTTCAACCGCACGCGAGGTACGTGCCGGACATCCATCATGTTGGAAGTACATCGCCATTCTGTCATCTTGTAGTAACATCGGTAGAACATTATGTAGGAAGTCAGCATACATTGCACCATTTAGATTTCCATCGATAAAATGGGGGTCAATTATCGTTCCTCCCATAATGCCGCACCATACATTAACCCGCCAAGGTCGCTGATGTTCGACTTGTCGCACCCATCGTGTATTTCCGTTGCGTAGTAGTGCATATTATGCCGGTTTACGTTACCGCTGTTTGTGAATGACGCTTCGTCGCTAAATAGAACGCGTGCAAAAAAATCTGTAATCGTTCGGTAATTTCTCTTGTGCCCAGTCCGCAGCTCGTGGTCGTGCGGTAGCGTTCTCGCTTCCCACGCCCGGGTTCCCGGGTTCGATTCCCGGCGGGGTCAGGGATTTTCTCTGCCTCGTGATGATTGGGTGTTGTGTGATGTCCTTAGGTTAGTTAGGTTTAAGTAGTTCTAAGTTCTAGGGGACTGATGACCATAGGTGTTAAGTCCCATAGTGCTCAGAGCCATTTGAACCATTTGAATCTTGTGCCCAGTGGCAGAACTGTAAACGACATTCAAAGTCGTCGCCATGCAATTCCTGGTGCATAGAAATATGGTAAGGGCACAATCGATGTTGATGGAGCATTCTCAACACCGACGTTTTTGAGATTCCCGATTCTCGTGCAATTTGTCTACTGCTAACGTGAGGATTAGCCGCGACAGCACCTACGTGTGCATCATTCATTTGTTGCAGGTCGTGGTTGACGTTTCAGTTGTGGCTGATCACTTCTTGTTTCCTTAAATAACGTAACTATCCGTGAACGGTCCGGACACTTGTATGATGTCGTCCAGGTTACCGAGCAGCATACATAGTACACGCCCGTTGGGCATTTTGATCACAATAGTCATACATCAATACGAAATCGACCTTTTCCGCAATTGGTAAACGGTCCATTTTAACACGGGTAATGTATCACGAAGCAAATACCGTCCGCACCGGCGGGATGTTACGTGATACCACGCACTTATACGTTTCTGATTATTACAGCGCCATCTATCACAAAGCGAAAAAAGTGGTCCAACTAAATCATTCCTATTTCTTTACGTACTACACGAATATGTAATAAAAAATGGAGGTTCCTATGTAACAAAACGCAGTTGATAACCGTTTGACCTATGGCAGCGCCATCTAGCGGACCAACCATGGCGCCATCTGGTTTCTCCCTTCAAGGTATACGAGTTTCGTTCTTCGTAGTTTCTTCGTTTGATGCTTATTTCGTGAGATATTTGGCCCGGTCACTATCAATGGACCACCCTGTATACGTTGCAGTAGTCACACAGAGATAAAGAAGGGTACACAGGATATAGTAATGAGAAGAGCTGCATCAAACCATTCCTTGGACTGCAGACCACCTTCTCAAAAACAACCACAACTGTGCATTCCTGCATTCGAGGGTTGGATTCCCTCACTTCTTCACCGAAGACTTTCACTGCCTGGGCTACACTCAGGGTGCATCTTCGACCTGGAAGATCCCCACCATTTCCTTGCCGTGTCGTCTGCTCGCCGTCACTACTGCTCGCCGTCCGGTCCTCCTCGCCGCCGCTGCCGCCGCCGCCGCCGCCTGGTCGCCGCCTGCCGGTCCTCGCCGCCGCCGCCGCCGCCGCCGCCGCCGCCTGCCGGTGCTCGCCGCCGCCGCCGCCTGCCGGTGCCCGCCTCCGCCGCCATCTGGTCGCCGCCGCCGCCCTTCTCGCGCGCCGCCACCATGTCCCAACCCACCACCACTATCATTTTCACCTCTCCCTCCGCTGCTCCAACCACCATCACATGGAGCTCATCCTCCGCCCCACTTCCCGTCCTTTCTTCTCTCCCTGTCCACCCCACCCCTGCGCCACTTTCGGCTGTAACCACCCCCAACTCCTCCTCCCCTATCACTGTCACCCCATCGACAGCTACTGACTTTCCGCCGCTCCCTGCACCGCCTCCTACGGGCTCCAAGCCAGCACGGATCTCGGCTCGACGTTCCACAGTCTTTGTGACGCCCACGCCCCCTCCGTCTGCGTCATCCGCTGCTCAGGGTGGTCCTGCCCCCTGCCATCTCCCCCTGAAACCCGTCCCCCTGCCGCCTCTCCACCCAGTCGTGAGCACGAAACCTTCAAAGTGCCCGAATGTTGACCCTTCCCCCGGAGTCTCCTCCAAAAAAAACCCCCAATCCCCGTGACCCACCCACCCCCATGGACGCGGCCCCGACCCCCGCCCCCGCTACACCTGCCACCCACACCTTTGTCCTCTCCAATCCTGACCCTCAATTCCTTGATGCCCACTCCCTCACCCTCGCCATCCGGAAATACTACCATCTCCCTTCTGATTCCTCGCCAGGACTCGGTCCTCATTAAATCCCCCAATGCTTCCTTCCACACCGATCTCCTCTCCCGCATCCCCCGTATCCAATTTGGCCAACGTGCAACCCTCACCTCCTACCACACCCCGTCCTCTCCCCATCAGCCTTAACCTCTCCGACGTCCGCCAACCTTCACCGCTGTGATCACGAAGCTTAGCCCCGTGATCACGGAGGCTTAGGTGTTGGCGGAACTCAACTCCCGGCCCGACATTCAAATCCGCTCAGCCCGTCGCATCTTCAATGATGCCGGGCCGACTTTTCTCATACGGATATTCACCGAATCCTCCTCCTCCATTGACCGCCTCCTCACCGAGGGAGCCCTCATCTACAATCAGCGCCATAAGCTGGACCCCTCCTGTTCCCCAGTCCAATCCTACTGCTGCCAACGCTGTCTCACCTACAACGACCATGTTACGTCTGCCTGCAAGAACCCCCCTACTTGTCCCCACTGCAAAGCCTCACACTTCCTCAGGATTTGCCCCAACCTCACCTCTCCCCCCTCCTGCAACACTTGCAACGAACCACATCCTACCTACTCCTCGAAGTGTAAAGCGAAACCTCCACCAGTCACCCCTGAGCTCACCGTCCCTGTCCATCCTGTTGATGACCCCATCCACCCCAACAACTCGCTCCGCCCTCCCTCTACTGCCGAGGACATCATCCGTTTCACCACCATTGTGCTCCAAAACATGCACCCCTTTCAGCGCTCACACACTCTTTCTCAAATCACCCTCGCTGCCCGTTCCATCTTCCATCTTACCACCTATGCCACATACTCCCACAACCAGGCCCACTTCACCTTCGCCCCCCCCACCACCCTCGTCTAACTCTCCCCTCCCATGGTACTACAACCCTACCGTATCCTGTACCACAACATTCGCTCCTTGCCCACACACAAACTCCTCTTCCTCCACACCCTCCGTCAGCACCACGTGGATGCCTTCGCCCTAAATGAAACCTTCCTTCAACCCCGTATCTCCATCTCCACAGCTCCTTACACCCTACACCGCACCGATAATCCGTACCCTCTGGCGCATGGCGGAGTTGCTATAGGCCACCTCAAGCACCTCCCTGTCCGGCCCCAACCTCTCCTTAACAATCCTGCCAAGCATCTCACCCTCAGCCTCTTCTTCCCCACCCTTACCATCACCTGTGCCACGATTTATGTCCGCCCTCGCACCCCCATCCCGTACGATTTCCTGGCCCACGCTGACCGCACCTTCTCCACCTACGTGATTGCTGCCGACCTCAATATCCACAGCCGTGATCCTGCTGACCTCCAGCGGTGGCATCAGTTTCTCACCACTCTCCAGGCCGACCTGATTCCCCTGCCTCAGCACACCCGACCCGAATCCAACACCACTCCTGATGTGGTCCTTGCCTCTCCCAACCTCCTTGGGCGCATCACTGCAGATGTCCTTGACCTCATTGGCAGTGACCATGCTCCTGTTCTCCTCACTATCTCTACTGGTCGCCATCCCCGCAACGCTCCTCGCCCTGACGTCCCTCCTAAACTTGTCCATGATTACTCCCATGCCAACTGGGATGCCTACCGGGACTCCATTCACACCCAGGTTGACGGCCACAACCTTACCCTCCAATCTCCTGATGACATCTCTCGTGCTGCTGCCTTCCTGCACCAGACCTTGTCTGAAGCCGTCGCCAACCATATCCCCACCAAAGCCATCCACCCTCACCGCCCCGCCCTGCCTCCACAGGCCGTCCCTCTCCTTCGAGAGTCCCGCCGCCTCTACCACTCTTTTCTCCGCACTCATGACTGGGATACACTTACCCGCCACCGGCAATTACAACGACACATCCGCAACCTGCTTACTGCGAAGAAACGCTGTGCCTGGCGCCAGACATGTACACAACTCAACACCACGCTCCCCATAAACTCTTCCAAGTATTGGTCTGCTTTTCACCGCCTTACTGGGAACTGCCCCACCCCCCAGTACCCTCTCCTCCTTAATGACCGTCCCTTTCCTGACAACCTCACTAAGGCCAACCACTTTGCCTCCCACCTCTCTGATGTTTTTTCCATCCCAGATGATCCCCACATTGATTATTCCCTCTTCGCTGATGTCATGGACCGTATGAATACCTCTGTTCCTCCCCTTGCTCCTAGCTTCCAGTACTTGGGCCACACACCACCATCTGAACTTAACACTCCCATCACTACCCAGGACATCAGCCTCACACTCCGCACCAAACGCAACACTGCTCCCGGCCACGACTGCTTTACCTACCGCCACCTCAAACACTGCCCTCCCTCGTTCCTTTCAATCCTTGCCACCCTCTACAATGTCATCCTTGCCACTGGCTTCTATCCCAACCTGTGGAAAACCTCCCGCATCCTGATGTTCTCCAAACCCAACAAGCCTCCATCTGATGCCTCTTCCTATTATCCTATTTGTCTCACATCGGTGTTCAGCAAGCTCTTGGAATCCATCCTTTCCACCTCCGCCAAAACCACCTCCTCCCAAACACCCAATGTGGCTTTCGACCTTCCTTCTCTGCTGATGACCAACTCCTCCGCCTCACTCATCTCCTCTCCCTCCAGCTTAACTCCCGTCGCTCTGCCATTTTTGTCTCCCTTGACCTCGAAAAGGCCTACGACCGTGTCTGGCATCCTGGTCTCTTGTTTAAACTCCAAACCTACGCCCTTCCTATCAACTACATCCCTCTGGTGGCCTCCTTCCTCTCCCACCGCCCCTCCTATGTTACCATCCATAATGCCACCTCCTACACCTTCTACCCCTCTGCGGGTGTGCCCCAGGGCTCTGTCCTCTCCCCTCTCCTCTACCTCCTGTACACGGCAGATATGCCCCAACCCCCACCCCCCCCTCCAGTACACCTCTTGCAATATGCTGATGACACCGCATTCCTCGCCCTCGCTCCTACCCTCCAAGGGTCCCAACGCCTTCTTCAGACTCAGCTTGACCTTTGTGCTGCATGGTGTAACCAGTGGCTCCTGAAACTCAACCCTTCCAAGACCCAGGCAATCATCGTAGGTCATACTACTTGCTCCTTCCGGCTCCTGGATTTCTCCCTTACTGTCTGCGCCCGTCCTGTCCGCCTCACCCCCACCCTCACCTACCTTGGCCTCACCATTGACCGTCACCTCACCTGGATCCCTCATCTCTGCTCCATCCAATCCAAACCCCACAACCGCCTCCGACTCCTCAAACTCCTCTCCGGCCGGACATGGGGGTTACACCCCTCTACCATCCTCCACACCTACAAATCCTTAATCCGTCCCATCCTCTGTTATGCCAGTCCTGCCTGGATATCTGCCCCCCCCACCCAAATTCTATAAGCCCCTCCAGATCCTTGAGCGTCATGCACTCCGCCTCACCTTCCGTATACGCCTCCCGTCCCCCACGCGGATCATCTATGATCTCATTCCTTTCCCCCATCTGCTCCTATTCCTCGAACATATCCACATCCTCTACACCTACCGCCGTCTTGAACCCCCTCACCCCCTGGTTGCTCCTCTCCTCTCCGATCCCCACCCCCTGCCACGTCTTCACCGTTGTGTCCCCCCTACCCTCCATCTCTACACCCTACATCTCCTTTCCCAAGGTGGCTTCCATCAACTCCCCCTCCCGGATGATGCCCTCTCTCCCTCCATTTACCCCTCCTATCAACTCTGATCCTCACTCCCCCTCCTTTCCTCTGTCCTTTTCCCGGGCTCCCTCTCCCCCCCTTCCATCCTCTTTCTTCCCCACCTCCCCTCTCTTTGCCCCCTTCTCACCCCTGCGTCCTTTTCCATTTCCCTCCTCTGCCTCCTCTCATTCCCTCTCGCATCTGCCCTTCTCCCCCTTTATTAGTCCTCTCCCTCCTTGGTTCCCCCCCTTTTCGTTTTTTCCTCTCCTCCCTCCTTGTTTTTCCCCCTCCTCCAGGTCCCCCCCCCCCCCCCATCTGCCTTTGGCTCGGGAGTGTCGTCTTTGTGCTGCCACTTTCGTGCAGTGTTCTACAGTGAGTGTTCTACAGTGCGTGTTTTACAGTGAATGTTGCGTGTTGTGTTTTTTGGGAATGGTTGCGAACGGCCATCATCCTGTCGCTGGGTGTGCCTTTTATCTCTTGCAAACAGAAACCAGACTGTCGCCATGTTTTTTATTTGTGTGTCTACTATGTTACTTGTCTGATTCCTGTGTATTTTATCTACATTGCCAACCCCTTTTGCTTTCTGTTTTTAACTTTCCGCAATTTTACGCCATTTTACACTTTAAATCACCATTTTATCGCCTGTTTTTCCTTGTTTCTTTCTTCTTCCTTTATTTAAAAAAAGTCTGTAGGCTGTAGAGCAGCGTAGTAAGCTACTGCCAGCCCGCCCCCTTCGGGGGGGATTGAAAATCAATAAAGAAAAAAAATGCATTCCTGAAGCATCGACTGCACACCGATCAGCGCAGCGCCGCGAAACGGCATCAAGAAGGCAGTGAACGGCGCACCAATGGATAGAGCAGGCAGCGCCACATCTCCAGGATGACAGAGTTCAGCGCCCCCTGTCAACGCTGTTTTAACCAGCCACCCATCTTTGGTCGGTCCATTTCGGTCGCAGTCTTCGAGAGCATGAGTACTGAGTAATAGGAAGACGTTACTTAGCCTCCATTCTGCAAGTACTTATAGCGAGTGATGCAATTGCATGTAGGAGGCCCAGCAGGCACCGGAGGTATAGGAATGAAGTTTAGTTATGTTTCTTCCCTTTATAGAAATAAAGTTTCCTATTAATTATAAAGTGTTCTGCACAGATGATTTTGGAATCCTGCCACCTGCCATCGCAACGTCTCTCATTTCTTGTTTGTGTCGGTGCTGACTTCCATAATAGCCGACACATCTGCCGACGAGAATTCCAGAACCAACGATGCCTTTGCTCTACACTACTCTGTCACAGCCAGTCACTAACATTTCTCTCTTTTCTTTCAGAGGGGCAGTGCTACTAATTGTGTTCATTACTGCAACTAGCCACCACGCTTTCACTATTTGTGTATAATAACTTCTTTGGGGCACTCCTCTCATTAAAATGACCTCTAACCCACCACCTACGCCTACGCCTCCGATTGCTGCTGGCTTTGATCTAATGCAGTTTATTCAGTTTCAGAACCAACAAATGCTGCAGTTGATGACAGCAGTCCAGCAGGTCTTTAATGCACAATCCACTGCTGCACCAACGCTGCCACAACATCCAGACACATCCACGGCACCGCCTCCAAGCATTCCACCATTTCGAGCTTTCAATGAACAACAAGAGGAATGGAACGAGTACTACGCTCCGTTAAACGCTGATTGTGCAACACATCAAGTGCAAGGTACTTTGAAACTTTCTTATTCCTCATCAATGAAAGGCACAAGTGTTTACCACCTCTCTCATAAGATATTCCCGAGAAGCAGACTGGAGTTGCTAGTTTCTGAAGATTTAGTTTCCTCCCTCACTAAGTATTACGTATAGGTTGCTGAAGCACGTTACAACTTCTTTCGATTACGCAAAAAGCCAGAACAGATATACCATCAGTGGATCACCGAACTTTAGGGTTTGACACGACAGTGTCGTTTTCAATGTAGCTGTGGACAGTACTATAGTGACACAATGATTCCTGATGCAACTACGCACAATATGCCAGAGAGCAGGATTCATGAAGAAATTCTCAAACATTCTAATCCTACTTTGAAACAAGTGTGACAAACTATTTAACATCAGAATACATGTAATAGTACCGTGGAAAACTTGGAGGTAGCTCCTGTCTGCGTTGTGATGCAAAGTGACAAACAGGCATGGCCTTGCAACCGACCACCACCCACAAACAGCCCACCATGCTGTGGCCAGAGTAAGTGCCAATGTGTGTGTCTGCTGTGAAACCGTGTCCCCACTGCATTTCCACGTGTTAAAGACAAAACTGCCCTTCACGGAATGCGACTTGCTTTGCTTGTGGGAAGCCAGGTCATGTACAGTTCTCACACAGTGAATGTAGTGCTTTTTTAATCAGCAACCGGTACTAGTACTGATCACATTGAGGATGGTCCTTCACACTGCCCAAGCGCTGTGCAATGACAGTCAATCAAACTGTTTGTGAATTTATTCATTGCAGCATGTGGCGTGCGATTTCAGCTGGACACTGGCGCTTCCGTTGCATTGCTTAATCCTGCCAATTATGAACAGTTGGGCTCGCCAGGGTTGACAAAATCATGCACGCAACTTACTGCGTACAGCGGTCAGGACATTCCAGTGCTTAGTTCATGTAATTTGCCTCCTACATTCCAGTCTCTCACCAGAACAGTGACGGTTCTAGGCGCTTCAGTTTGGAACCGCGTTACCGCTACGGTCGCAGGTTCGAATCCTGCATCGGGCATGGATGTGTGTGATGTCCTTAGGTTAGTTAGGTTTAAGTAGTTCTAAGTGCTAGGGAACTGATGAGCACAGATGTTAAGTCCCATTTGAACCATTTTTTTGAACCAGAACAGTGAAATTTACAATTTTACTTTTGCGAGACTGTGAAAATATTTTTGGGTTACATTCTTTTGATTTGTTTGGTCCTCGTATTAAGGACAATGTACTTTTTTTCTGCATTCAACTCAAAGACATTGTTACTCATTTGACTGAGGAGTCTCCTGATTCGTTTTTCGAAGGACATGGCAGAGTCAATAAACTGGTGACGCACGTTATAATGAAGGAAAGTGTGCAACCTAAGCTCTTTCAGGCACTTTCCGTCTCCCATGTACTTACACACAAAGTTGCAAGTGAACTTAGAATGGAAAGACAGTGGTGCTCTTATCCAAGCTAGTCAATGGGCTTAGTCATCTTACCAAAATCTTCGATAAGACTTCGTCTTTGTGTTGACTTCAAATCCACTGCGAATCCACAAAAAGTATTTGATACTTATCCGTTGCCTCGCCCTGAGGAATTAATGAACAGCATTGGTGCAGGCCGCTGTTTTTCAAAAATGGATTTAGGCGATGCGTATTTGAAAATTCCACTAGATGAGGAGTCTCAGGAAGTGTTTCTAGTTAACACATATTTAGGGTTGTTCAAATTTTTGCGCTTACTCTTTTGCAGCGCGTCTGTGCCCGCCATATTCCAACACCACTTGGAACAGCTTACTGCAAAAGTTCCATTCTGTTCAAATTACTTGGACGATATCGTGGTGTCAGGACGTACACCGGAGGAACGATCAGTAACCTTCGTAGGCATTTTTAAGTACTTTCAGCTGCAGATTTGAAGCGTCGCCTGGACAAACGTACCTTTTTTCATACTGAAATTCAGTACTTAGGGACTATTTTTAATAGCCAAGGTGTTCATCCCCTTCAGTCACATTTGCTGGAAATCCTGGACCTCCTTGCCCTGCAGAAAGTGACGGAATATCAGTAACCTTCGTACGCATTTTTAAGTACTTTCAGCTGCAGATTTGAAGCGTCGCCTGGACAAACGTACCTTTTTTCATACTGAAATTCAGTACTTAGGGACTATTTTTAATAGCCAAGGTGTTCATCCCCTTCAGTCACATTTGCTGGAAATCCTGGACCTCCTTGCCCTGCAGAAAGTGACGAAATATCAGTCAGTACTCGGGCAGTTGACATATTATATCCGGTTTATACCCAACGTAGCCCAGATCGCGGCTCCGTTGCATCGTTTATGCCGGAAGTATGTGCCTTTTGGCTGTACCAAAGAGTGTTACGATGCATAAAGAAACTCAGAAACGCCATGTTGAGTGACAGATGCCTTGTTCATTTCACCTGTTAAGCCTGCGGTTTTGGCAGTGAACTTTTCTTTGTGTGGAATTGGGGCTGTGCAATCGCGCAGATTTGGCGCGTAGGACAGGCCAACTGCTTTCGTTATTGACCAAGACTCAATGTAACTATTCCCAAATCGAGAAGGAAGCACTCGCTATTATCTGTGGCTTGACAAGGTTTGACTACTGCCTGTTTGGTCCGAAGTTTTACCTACTGACAGACCATAAGCCACTTCAGTCTTTGTTTCACCCGTCCAAATATGTTCCACCGCCCACGGCTCAGAAGCTTCAACGTTGGGCTTTGTTATTGTCTCAGTATCAGTACGAAATATTGTACCAGCCCACGTCGTAGCATGCAAATTTCGACGCTCTTTCTTGCCTTCCTGTGGGTCCTGATTCTAATTCAGATGCTACTGCCGCATCTTGTTGTCAGATCCTCTGCACTGCACCATATTAAAATTGCTCAAACCACAGACGCAGACCCTGACTTGAACCTTTTGTTGCACTACATCCGTACTGTTTGGCCTTCTTCAGTGAAAAACTTTCAGAATTCTTTTGTGTGCCGATATTTAGCTCGTCAGCATAGGCTCTCCGTTCAGCATGGTGTTATTTTATTGCAAAATGACTCTGGACAGTCTCGTGTGCTTAATCTTACAGTGTTTCAAGAAGATGTGTTGCGATTGCTCCAGCAAGGACATTGGGGAATTGTACACGCAAAACAGTTAGCGCGTCGGCACTGTACTTGGCAGGGTATGGGCGCCCACATTGAACGGATGACATCACAGTGTCGTGCTTATGTTGAAAATCTGTCGGCCCCATCGCAAACTTTTTCATCTTGGCCAGAGTCTCAGTCGCCGTGGCAACGAGTGCATATTGACTTTGCTGGTCCATTTTGGAACACTGGTAGGTTTATTGTTGTGGATTCGTTTAGCAAATATCCGTTTGCGATGCCCATCCACTCGACTACGTCGTGTAGTAAATGGCTCAAATGGCTCTAAGCATTATAGGACTTAACATCTGAGGTCATCAGTCCCCTAGACTTAGAACTAATTAAACCTAACTAACCTAAGACGCCGGCCGGAGTGGCCTTGCGGTTCTAGGCGCTACAGTCTGGAGCCGCGTGACCGCTACGGACGCAGGTTCGAATCCTGCTTTGGGTATGGATGTGTGTGATGTCCTTAGGTTAGTTAGGTTTAAGTAGTTCTAAGTTCTACGGGACTGATGACCACAGCAGTTAAGTCCTATAGTGCTCAGAGCCATTTTTTTTAACCTGGGACATCACACACGTCCATGCCCGAGGCAGGATTCGAACCTGCGACCGTAGCAGCAGCGCGGTTCCGGACTGAAGCGCCCAGAACCGCTTGGCCACAGCGGCCGGCGTCGTGTAGTACCATTCAGGTTTTGTCATCTATTTTTTGCTTGGAAATTTTTCTGAAGTGTGGGTCACAGACAGCGGACCGCAGTTTACGTCTCAGGACTGTGAACAGTTTTGTGCAGTCACTGGTATTACTCACCGTACCAGTTCTCCGTTTCATCCTCAGTGTAATGGAGAAGCTAAACGATATGTGCGTGCATTCAAGCAACAGATAAACAAACTACGTGCCTCCCACACGCGGGATTAAGTTGGTTCAACTGGCTCTGAGCACTATGGGACTTAACTTCGGAGGTCATCAGTCCCCTAGATCTTAGAACTACTTAAACCTAACTAACCTGAGGACACCACACATCCATACCCGAGGCAGGATTCGGACCTGCGACTGTAGCGGTCGCGCGCTTCCAGACTATTGCGCCTAGAACCGCTCGGCCATCCCGGGAACAAGTGCTCTTCCGCGCACCGTACCGCTCCCAGCCCCGCAACAGTCTGTCGCCGGCGGAGTTTCTACATGGTCGGCGCCATCGCACGCTGCTCCAGTTGGTGCACCTATCGCAGCGCACGAGGCCTTCTACACTCGTCAAGTATCGCTTTGCGCTTTATGATTCTATTCTTTTCAGAGTTTTTGGTAACACCAATCGGTGTGAGAGGGACGATTGTTCGAAATTTCGGCGCTTGCAAGTATTTAATTAAAGGTCCCGCTGGGTTGCTGAGCCGCCATCAGAGCCAGATACACGCTTGTCGATTGCGAGATTCTCCCACAAATTTTCTGTCCTCAGATTCGCATCCTACCGGGATCTCGCGACCGGCGCCGCCTGCGGAACCGATGGAGCTGGACCCATCGTCTCCGCCGTCGCACCAACTCAACTCCCGGGAGGTTGTTGTGGCTCCCGCCGTGGACCCGGCCCCGTCTCCGTCATCATCGCCACCCTCTACGTTTTTCGTCGGACCGGCTGAGGAAGAGGATGGGCGCCTTTCCGGGAGTGAGCTCATAGCTCAGGACGGATGTCGCGATGCGGCTGGGGCTCGTCGGTCCCAGTGGCGGCTCCCGGCTGCCCACGATATCAACCTCCCCCTGCCACCCACCCCTCCCACCGTTATTGTAAGGTTGCTCCCTACACGAAAATGGTGTGACATTTTCGAGAGGGTGCGGGGTGGGGAGGAATGTGCAGTACCAAAGCACTGACGGCACACCGACCAGCGCAGCGCTGTGAAACAGCATCAAGAAGGCGCTGTAGAAGATCATTGGCCGGTAATTCTTATCTACAAGAAAATGGTATCAATGTGATCCATTTGTGAACTTGCAGCTCTCGAAGAATGAAATTACAATGAAATCCAGAGCATTAGATGCTTACAGGCGTTGATAAATACCAACGGCGACAGTTGTAAATGTGATAAGTCTTACCGGCCAATGATCTTCTTCAGTGCGGTTGCACTCACACTGATCAAACTCTTACGGGAATCGGTTTATTGTCTGCCGCGAGTAATGAGTATAGTGGGCAGGGGCACTACAAATGTAGTGTGTGGACAGTAAGTTGGAAGTATGAGTCTCACGGTCAGCGTGCAAGAGATAAGTCCCTGCAGTCACACTATCCTGTGTGTCCTCCACGGCTCAGTAGGATAGAGCGTCTGCCATTTAAGCAGGAGATCTCGGTTTTGAGTCCTGGTCGGGGCAAACATTTTCAGCTGTCCCCCTTGATATTTATCAACGCCTATAAGCAGCTAATATTCTGTATTTCATTCTAATTTCATTCTTCGAGAGCTGCAAGATCACCAATGGCATCTGTTCTTTCGGACATGTCAGAAAGAACTGATACTATCTTAATATATTCATATATGAATGAAAAAATGTCTGTAGACCTTAAGGACAATGTATTTTTGTTGAGGACTGCCTTCAGCCAATGGAGAAGCAGACAGCAGCAGAACACTATGGGAGCAGTCCGCAGATCGTGGTCGTGCGGTAGTGTTCTCGTTTCCCGCGCCCGGTTTCCCGGGTTCGATTCCCGGCGGGGTCAGGGATTTTCTCTGCCTCGTGATGACTGGGTGTTGTGTGATGTCCTTAGGTTAGTTAGGTTTAAGTAGTTCTAGGTTCTAGGGGACTGATGACCATAGATCTTAAGTCCCATAGTGCTCAGAGCCATTTGAATCATAGATATAACTCACACAAGCATTTAAGGTTTGTTATAACTGCCTGCTCATGCCGTATTAATTTACATCGAAGTAGGGCAGGTTCTGTGTCGCCGTACGGTCGAGTCGTTTGAAATATCTACTTCTCCACTTCGGTCAATCGGTAAGTTCTTATGTTGAGTGCAACTCTACTCGAACGGTTCATTTATTTGTGCCAAAAGAGATTCGCGACTTACCGGGTGATCAAAAAGTCAGTATAAATTTGAAAACTGAATAAATCACGGAATAATGTAGATAGAGAGGTACAAATTGATACACATGCTTGGAATGACATGGGGTTTTATTAGAACCAAAAAAAATACAAACGTTCAAAAAATGTCCGACAGATGGCGCCTTATCTGCTCAGAATAGCAATAATTAGCATCACAATGTAAGACAAAGGAAAGATGATGTTCTTTACAGGAAATACTCAATATGTCCACCATTATTCCTCAACAATAGCTGTAGTCGAGGAATAATGTTGTGAACAGCACTGTAAAGCATGTCCGGAATTATGGTGAGGCATTGGCGTCGGATGTTGTCTTTCAGCATCCCAAGAGATGTCGTCGATAACGATACACTTGCGACTTCAGGTAACCCCAAAGCCAATAATCGCACGGATTGAGGTCTGGGGACCTGGGAGGCCAAGCATGACGAAAGTGGCGGCTGAGCACACGATCATCACCAAACGACGCGCATCTGTCGGACATTTTGTGTCCCTTTTTTTTTGTTCTAATAAAACCCCATGTCATTCCAAGTATGAGTGTCAATTTTTACCTCCCTATCTACATTATTTCGTGGTTTCGTAAGTTTCCAAATTTATACTGACGTTTTGATGACCCAGTATATACTTTTAGAATAGAGTTCAACGGCACAATGTAGTGCTCCTCTTCATAAATCTGAAGCACTGCACCGAAAAGTAGCTGCGATGTATATGTAAGTTTGGAAGAATTGAAGTTGTGTGTGACTGCCCAGTAGTCTAGTTGCCATATGCAATACCCGGCCCTTCAGCGCGCTGACTCGCCTACAAAGGTTGCGCCTGAGACTGACGCTGACGACTGAGATTTTTGTTAGGTCATGCCGGTAGCAGCCAAAGGTCTGGGACCGGCGCCTGGCGCCGTGGCCGTCAAATGTCAACTTGCGCGCCATTCCCGAGATTCCCTATCACCGCTACTGGCACGTTTTCACTACGCTGCCATTTTCACTGTTTTGCGGAATACCACGCACGTCCTCAAAATACGCCGAACACAAGAACTGGAAAATATGAAACACCGATAAACGACGGACAGGAAGTCGTTATCTCCTTCTCCTGAATAAGCGTCATTTGTTGCAGGGTGGCACATACATTTACAAAATAAAGTAACTTGATAAATTTGTGAGTAAGAAACGGGTATTCTGTTCAAAATGGTTCAAATGGCTCTGAGCACTATGGGACTTAACTTCTGAGGTCATCAGTCCCCTAGAACTTAGAACTACTTAAACCTAACTAACCTAAGGACATCACACACATCCACGCCCGATGCAGGATTCGAACCTGCGACCGTAGCGGTCACGCGGTTCCAGACTGTAGCGCCTAGAACAGCTCGGCCACTCCGGCCGGTGCGTATTCTGTTATTTCGAATACGGCCTATCCTTCTCTATTCTTCTCCTATCTCAGTTCGCGCTCCATATGTACTGATTACATGTTATACAGGACATTAAACTATAATATCATTTCTTTCCGTTCCGAATTATTAGATGATTAAGGGTATACTTTCTTCAACTGTGAAAGGCAAGTCTGCACTTTCAAAATAAATGGTCGTTGAATTTTATCATCCCGTTGATGTCAGGCCATTAGGGACTGTGTGTTAGCCCGGAGTGGACAAAAATGATGGAAGGAAACCAGGTTCTCCCAGATGAAGAATTCTTTCTCGAATACTTCTAAAATAATTCCAGTACATGTAGAGACGCGTGAATTAAAATGTCCAGATAGGTTTTTGAAAGAAATTTAATTCCATTGTTCTAACTACTGTACCACCTCACGGACTATGTGTAAAGATTAAACGAGGTTGGGGCTCCACGTTCTTGTAGACGGAAATTTGAATGACATGCCTCACCTGCCACGTCAGTCTCAAAATAGTACGAAGAATTACACAAACGATATGCCCCTATCATCAAGGGAAACTATGTTATGAAAGGCTTAGTGTAAATTATGACACAGTGGACAGAGTGTGTGAAACAATCCAAAACATTCTGCACGCCACGAAACTAGTCAGCTGTTACATTCACCAATATCAACATGTTGTTGTTGTTGTTGTGGTCTTCAGTCCACAGACTGGTTTGATGCAGCTCTCCATGCTACTCTATCAAATGGTTCAAATGGCTCTGAGCACTATGGGACTTAACATCTTAGGTCATTAGTCCCCTAGAACTTAGAACTACTTAAACCTAACTAACCTAAGGACATCACACACATCCATGCCCCAGGCAGGATTCGAACCTGTGACCGTAGCGGTCGCGCGGTTCCACACTGAAGCGCTTAGAACCGCTCGGCCACACCGGCCGGCGCTACTCTATCCTGTGCAAGCTTCTTCATCTCCCAGTACCTACTGCAACCTACATCCTTCTGAATCTGCTTAGTATATTCATCTCTTGGTCTCCCTCTGCGATTTTTACCCTCCACGCTGCCCTCCAATACTAAATTAGTGATCCCTTAATGCCTCAGAACATGTCCTACCAACCGGTGCCTTCTTCTAGTCAAGTTGTGCCACAAATTTCTCTTCTCCCTAATTCTATTCAATACTTCAAAAAATGGCTCTGAGCACTATGGGACTCAACTGCTGTGGTCATCAGTCCCCTAGAACTTAGAACTACTTAAACATAACTAACCTAAGGACATCACACACATCCATGCCCGAGGCAGGATTCGAATCTGCGACCGTAGCAGCAGCGCGGCTCCGGACTGGAGCACCTAGAACCGCACGGCCACCGCGGCCGGCTATTCAATACTTCCTCATTAGTTATGTGATCTACCCATCTAACCTTCAGCATTGGTTCGAATGGTTCAAATGGCTCTGAGCACTATGGGACTCAACTGCTGTGGTCATCAGTCCCTTAGAACTTAGAACTACTTAAACCTAACTAACCTAAGGACATTACACACATCCACGCTCGAGGCAGGATTCGAACCTGCGACCGTAGCGGTCACGCGTTTCCAGACTGTAGCGCCTAGAACCCTTCAGCGTTCTTCTGTAGCACCACATTTCGAAAGCTTCTATTCTCTTCTTGTCCAAACTATTTATCGTCCACGTTTCACTTCCATACATGGCCACACTCCATACAAATACTTTCAGAAACGACTTCCTGACACTTAAATCTATACTCGATGTTAACAAATTTCTCTTCTTCAGAAACGCTTTCCTTGCCAATGCCAGTCTACATTTTATCAACATAGCGCTGGCATACAAACTGGAAGCCGAAGATTTCGTAACGAGGCAGACCCTGTGTAACAATTTTACAGATATTAACAGAATGAGGATTTGCAGGAATAAATCACTTTATAAGATCGCTTGCACTACCACAGCGTATGGCTGCACGAGAAAACTCACTGAGTTGGAACGTTGCAACTAGCAGGTAGGCCTAAACGGACTATACGCTTGTTCTAAACGACGCGCTTGATCCGTAATTCTTTTTCCTTCCGCCCCCTTACGCTCTCAGTATAATAGGCTGACTCAGTATTTCGTGATTTCTGTATTTACTACAAGTTTAATCGTAATATGACGCTTTTGTCATGAAAAATAAGTTCGTAATTGGTAGTTACCTTGCGCAATGAGTCACATTTCCTCTTGTTCGGCCTCATCTATATTCATATCTATACTCCGCGAGCCAGCTTACGGTGTGTGGTGGATGGTGGAGGGGGGTACCGTATTCCCCCCCCCTCCCCTCCTCACTTTTCCTGTTCCAGTCACGAATGGCGCGTGGCAAGAACGATTGTCCGCAAAGTTCCATATGACATCTGATTCCCAGATTTTTGCGTTGTGGCACTTCTGTGGGAGGTATTAATATATTATCTAACTCTTCTTCGAATGTACGCTTTCGAAATTTCAACAGTAAGCCAGAGGATGACGCACTAAATCTCGCACGTAGCGTTTCCCACTGGAGCTTGCTGAGGACCTCCGTAAAGCTCTCGCGTAGATTAAAAGGTCCGGTGATGAAATTTACCACTCTTAATTGCATTTTCTCTATCCCTTCTATTATTCTTACTTGGTAAGTGCCCCAGACAAGTGCACGTTTTCTGTTGACATATCTGAACAGATAGTGTGTGGCAACAGAGAATTACTGAAACCGCATATTCTATTGAAAGCTTGGGCTTTGTGCTGACCAACGGAAAGTGGGTAAACATTAGTGGGTCGTTCTTCGGTGAGTCAGTCTTGTGCAGAATGAGTATCACAACCCTTTTTGGTAGTGAAAAATTGAGGCAGAAGTATTTGTAGCGTAGTTACAGTACTGAATGTCGCTGCTTAGTTTGTGCGATGTCCAAAACAAATATTTGTTTGGCTGTGAGCCATTTTACTTGTGTCTAGAATGATCGGTACTCAGCTGATGTCGCCGCTGTCTTGAATGTTATTTTCTATTGCTCAATTGAGCGAAGGCGCTGACATTATCAACGTTAAATAAACATAACTGAAATAGATTTTTTACAGTTATCTCCAGTAGTGTCAACAGAAAATGGCTAGTAGAGGACAGAATGGTCCATAAATAAACAAGCATTTGTTTTCGGCCATATGTCTATATACTCGTATGTCTCCTAATTGCCTCGCGGCTCCTCCCCCCCCCCTCCTCCCCCTCCAATCTCCCCACCCCCAATCCGTCGAAAGTTCGAGTCCTCCCTCAGGCATGGGTGTGTGTGTTCTCCTTAGCGTAAGTTAGTTTAAGTTAGATTAAGTAGTGTGTAAGCCTAGGGACCGATGACCTCAGCAGTTTGGTCCCATAGGACCTTACCATCCATTTATTCACATTTGTCTCTTAATTTTGAACAGCACTGTCTCCTATAGGACTAAGGGACGGAATTTCTGTTGAACAGGTTTTAAAATGCGTGACTTCTGGAAAATGGAATCGAATGTTTCCATATAGTCATTCGGGACGCAAAATGATGTGCCTGTTACTGACGCTGCATTCAAGTCGTATGTACTAACGACTGATGAGTGTGGTCTTCCTAAGCGATGTAGCATGGGCTGCTCCGTCAAGACTTACATCCTTGTATGTTTACAAGCTGAAACAGATTTTCGGAAGCATAGAATGTCATAAAAAATGCCGTGTGACTAGGGCCTCCAGTCGGGTAGCCCGTTCGCTGGATGCAAGTCTTTCGATTTGACGCCACTTCGTCAACTTGCTCGTCTATGGGGATGAAATGATGATGATTAGCACAATACAACACCCAGTCCCTCAGCGGGGAAAATCCCCGATCCAGCCGCGAATCGAACCCGGGGCCTTAGAATTGACAGTCTGTGGCACTGACCACTCAGCTACCGGGGCGGACACTACCAGAGGTGGCAGCTCCTTACACTAAATTTCGCTCCCCGTGTACCCCCAAATTCTGAAACAGACGAAAATTTCATGTTAACGGAGGACTGGAATTTGGTAGCAGCAAAAGAATAAGATGAAAAAATAAGTAGGAGAACACGGACTGCCAGAAATCAGTGAAAGATAAAGTCACGTGGTAGAATTCTAAGAGCGTACTGAAGAGTAATGCCTACATCTACATCTACATTTATACTCCGCAAGCCACACAACGGTGTGTGGCGGAGGGCACTTTACGTGCCACTGTCATTACCTCCCTTTCCTGTTCCAGTCGCGTATGGTTCGCGGGAAGAACGACTGTCTGAAAGCCTCCGTGCGCGCTCTAATCTCTCTAATTTTACATTCGTGATCTCCTCGGGAGGTATAAGTAGGGGGAAGCAATATATTCGATACCTCATCCAGAAACGCACCCTCTCGAAACCTGGCGAGCAAGCTACACCGCGATGCAGAGCGCCTCTCTTGCAGAGTCTGCCACTTGAGTTTGTTAAACATCTCCGTAACGCTATCACGGTTACCAAATAACCCTGTGACGAAACGCGCCGCTCTTCTTTGGATCTTCTCTATCTCCTCCGTCAACCCGATCTGGTACGGATCCCACACTGATGAGCAATACTCAAGTATAGGTCGAACGAGTGTTTTGTAAGCCACTTCCTTTGTTGATGGACTACATTTTCTATGGACTCTCCCAATGAATTTCAACCTGGTACCCGCCATACCAACAATTAATTTTATATGATCATTCCACTTCAAATCGTTTCGCACGCATACTCCCAGATATTTTACAGAAGTAACTGCTACCAGTGTTTGTTCCGCTATCATATAATCATACAATAAAGGATCCTTCTTTCTATGTATTCGCAATACATTACATTTGTCTATGTCAAGGGTCAGTTGCCACTCCCTGCACCAAGTGCCTATCCGCTGCAGATCTTTCTGCATTTCGCTACAATTTTCTAATGCTGCAACTTCTCTGTATGCTACAGCATCATCCGCGAAAAGCCGCATGGGACTTCCGACACTATCTACTAGGTCATTTATATATATTGTGAAAAGCAATGGTCCCATAACACTCCCCTGTGGCACGCCAGAGGTTACTTTAACGTCTGTAGACTTCTCTCCATTGATAACAACATGCTGTGTTCGGTTTGCTAAAAACTCTTCAATCCAGCTGGTCTGATGTTCCGTAGGCTCTTACTTTGTTTATCAGGCGCCAGTGCGGAACTGTATCGAACGCCTTCCGGAAGTCAAGAAAAATAGCATCTACCTGGGAGCCTGTATCTAATATTTTCTGGGTCTCATGAACAAATAAGGCGAGTTGGGTCTCACACGATCGCTGTTTCCGAAATCCATGTTGATTCCTACAGAGTAGATTCTGGGTTTCCAAAAACGACATGATACTCGAGCAAAAAACATGTTCTAAAATTCTACAACAGATCGACGTCAGAGATATAGGTCTATAGTTTTGCGCATCTGCTCGACGACCCTTCTTGAAGACTGGGACTACCTGTGCTCCTTTCCAATCATTTGGAACCTTCCGTTCCTCTAGAGACTTGCGGTACATGGCTGTTAGAAGGGGGGCAATTTCTTTCGCGTACTCTGTGTAGAATCGAATTGGTATCCCGTCAGGTCCAGTGGACTTTCCTCTGTTGAGTGATTCCAGTTGCTTTTCTATTCCTTGGACACTTATTTCGATGTCAGCCATTTTTTCGTTTCTGCGAGGATTTAGAGAAGGAACTGCAGTGCGGTCTTCCTCTGTGAAACAGCTTTGGAAAAAGGTGTTAAGTATTTCAGCTTTACGCGTGTCATCCTCTGTTTCAATGCCATCATCATCCCGGAGTGTCTGGATATGCTGTTTCGAGCCACTTACTGATTTAACGTAAGACCAGAACTTCCTAGGATTTTCTGTCAAGTCGGTACATAGAATTTTACTTTCGAATTCACTGAACGCTTCACGCATAGCCCTCCTTACGCTAACTTTGACATCGTTTAGCTTCTGTTTGTCTGAGAGGTTTTGGCTGCGTTTAAACTTGCAGTGAAGCTCTCTTTGCTTTCGCAGTAGTTTCCTAACTTTGTTGTTGTACCACGGTGGGTTTTTCCCGTCCCTCACAGTTTTACCCGGCACGTACCTGTCTAAAACGCATTTTACGATTGCCTTGAACTTTTTCCATAAACACTCAACATTGTCAGTGTCGGAACAGAAATTTTCGTTTTGATCTGTTAGGTAGTCTGAAATCTGCCTTCTATTACTCTTGCTAAACAGATAAACCTTCCTCCCTTTTTTTATATTCCTACTAACGTCCATATTCAGGGATGCTGCAACGGCCTTATGATCACTGATTCCCTGTTCTGTACATACAGATTCGAAAAGTTCGGGTCTGTTTGTTATCAGTAGGTCCAAGATGTTATCTCCACGAGTCGGTTCTCTGTTTAATTGCTCGAGGTAATTTTCGGATAGGGCACTCAGTATAATGTCACTCGATGCTCTGTCCCTACCACCCGTCCTAAACATCTGAGTGTCCCAGTCTATATCTGGTAAATTGAAATCTCCACCTAAGACTATAACATGCTGAGAAAATTTATGTGAAATGTATTCCAAATTTTCTCTCAGTTGTTCTGCCACTAATGCTGCTGAGTCGGGAGGTCGGTAAAAGGAGCCAATTATTAACCTAGCTCGGTTGTTGAGTGTAACCTCCACCAATAATAATTCACAGGAACTATCCACATCTATTTCACTACAGGATAAACTACTACTAACAGCGCATGCAATCTATCCTTTCTAAACATCGTCTGTACCTTTGTAAAAATTTCGGCAGAATTTATCTCTGGCTTCAACCAGCTTTCTGTACCTATAATGATTTCGGCTTCGGTGCTTTCTATCAGCGCTTGAAGTTCCGGTACTTTACCAACGCAGCTTCGACAGTTTACAATTACAATACCGATTGCTGCTTGGTCCCCGCATGTCCTGACTTTGCCCTGCACCCGTTGAGGCTGTTGCCCTTTCTTTATTTGCCCAAGGCCATCTAACCTAAAAAAAACCGCCCAGCCCACGCCACACAACCCCTGCTACCCGTGTAGCCGCTGGCTGCGTGTAGTGGACTCCTGACCTATCCAGCGGAACCCGAAACCCCACCACCCTATGGCGCAAGTCGAGGAATCTGCAGCCCACACGGTCGCAGAACCGTCTCAGCCTCTGACTCAGACCCTCCACTCGGCTCTGTACCAAAGGTCCGCAGTCAGTCCTGTCGACGATGCTGCAGATGGTGAGCTCTGCTTTCATCCCGCTAGCGAGACTGGCAGTCTTCACCAAATCAGATAGCGGCCGGAAGCCAGAGAGGATTTCCCCGGATCCATAGCGACACACATCATTGGTGCCGACATGAGCGACCACCTGCAGATGGGTGCACCCTGTACCCTTCATGGCATCCGGAAGTACCCTTTCCACATCTGGAATGGCTCCCCCCGGTATGCACACGGAGTGCACATTGGTTTTCTTCCCCTCTCTTGCTGCCATATCCCTAAGGGGCCCCATTACGCGCTTGACGTTGGCGCTCCCAACTACCAGTAAGCCCACCCTCTGCGATCGTCCGGATCTTGCAGACTGACGGGCAACCACTGGAACAGGACAAGCAGCCATGTCAGGCCGAAGATCAGTATCAGTCTGAGACAGAGCCTGAAACCGGTTCGTCAGACAAACTGGAGAGTCCTTCCGTTCAGCCCTCCGGAATGTCTTTCGCCCCCTGCCACACCTTGAGACGACCTCCCACTCTACCACAGGTGAGGGATCAGCCTCAATGCGGGCAGTATCCCGAGCAACCACAGTCGTAGTCCGATCGGGGGATGCGTGGGACGAGCTAACCTCCCCGACAAACCCCCATCTGGAACCCCACAGTGATGCCCATTGGCAACAGCCTCAAGCTGTGTGACCGAAGCCAACACTGCCTGAAGCTGGGAGCGAAGGGATGCCAACTCAGACTGTATCCGAACACAGCAGTTGCAGTCCCTATCCATGCTAAAAACTGTTGTGCAAAGAACGTCTGAACTAATCTACAGAGAGCGCAAACAAATCGACAAAAAATTTAAACGGTTATTAAAATACAAGATTGCCTAGTAAATGCAGTAATGCTGCTACTTGTGCACTACTGACACACTGCTCGGCGGCGGAAGGAGACTACGCGATTTTACACTATTCAGGTACTAAAACGCGATGCTACAACTCTCAAATACTATAATACGCCAGAAATTTATGAATTAAACAATGCAAGTAACAAAAACACGCAAAGAAATTAAGAATTAAACTATGTAACAAATGAGTGAGCTAGGAGTATACGACTTGCTGCTGCAGCTGCTTATCCAACGCCGGCACAGAGCACACTTACTGTAACCAACCGACACTGGCCGTTCAAAACAAAAACAGAAGACAAACGACTACGCGAATTTACACTATTCAGGTACTAAAACACGATGCTACAACTCTCAAATACTATAATTCGCCAGAAATTTATGAATTAAACAATACAAGTACCAAAAACACGCAAAGAAATTAGGAATTAAACTATGTAACAAATGGGTGAGCTAGGAGTATACGACTTGCTGCTGCAGCTGCTTATCCAAGGACGGCAGGGAGCACACTGACTGTGACCAGCCGACACTGGGCGTTCAAAACTCTGTCCTTAATATTAGTTGGGGTATTAGATGTCAGGTGTATTACTCGATACACTTTCCCGTTTCGCTGACGCAAGTTGCCATTCTCAGCTGCTACCGGGCTCCGAATTGTAGCGTGTAACATGGCGGTATGTAACGTAACTCTGTGGGTACGTCAGAAACAACGGGCTGTAATCGACTTTCTAATTGCAGAAAACGTGCCCTCAATTGAAATCCGTAGAAAAATGAAAGCTGCATATGGTGATGACTGTATTGACAACAGTAATGTGACACACTGGGTTGTTCGTGCTAGTAATAAGGAAACGGTGGCACTAACTTAATTGTGTATGACAGAACTCGGAGTGGACGACCGTGTAAGACAATCGACGAGACTGATCGGACATCATCAGAAAAAACGTCGGATAACATAGACACGGCCCTCAGGTAAATGTGGTATATTACGTGAGCGTGTACAGACCATCATTGTGGAATTACGCCTTAGAAAACTGAATTCACGGTTGGGGCCCCGAAAGCCCACTGCTGATACGAAAGAGAAGAGAGAGACATCTTTCAACAATTTCTTTTGCGTATGGTGATGGGATCCTTAACAATACTGTGATAGGCGATGAAAGGTGGGTTCACCATTTTGATCCCGAAAACAAGAGAGCATCAGTGGAGTTTCGCCACAGAGGATCATCGATGATAAAATGTTCAAGACTACGACGTCAGCAACGAGAGTGTTCGGGGATGTTGAAGGTGTGGTGCATTTTGAAATCATCCGTATTTGCGCAATCATAAACTCTGTAAGGTACTGCGAAACCCTCATAAAACTGATAGCAAGAATTCGAAAACTTCGTCCACACTTGGAGCACCCTCTCCTTGAGCATCACAATGCTAGACCACACACAAGCGCTGCGACAGCTGCAACAGTTCGACGCATTGGGTTCGTTGTGGCCGATCATCCTCCACACAGTGCCGACTTGGCCCCCTTCGATTTTCATCATTTTCCAAACCCTGAAGAACACATCGAGGCCTTTGACAGTGATGATGCGGTGCAAGCAGAGGTGAGTTGTGGCTCCTTCAGCAAAGTCAAACAATCTACAGTGAACGTAGCAACAAACTGGTCTCTCGTTTGGAGAAACGTGTTCGTCACCAGGGTGACTGTGTTGAGAAATAAATAAGTAGATATGAATAATAAGATGCAGAATATTGATAAAGAAGCTTTAAGATTTTTCAGATAAAAAGCTCGGAGGCATCACTTTTCAGCTCTCCCTCGTAACTGATAAAGCCTGGTTTAAGAATGACGAAAAAAGGTTGTATGCGTGGAAGGGACATGCAGACCCAGGACAGTTTCAGATAGTTTATATAGTGGTAGAGAAAAGGCTTCAGAACCAGATTTCAACCAATAAAACATTTCCCAGGGTAGGTAGGGACGCTGACCATAAGTAACTGGTTATGATCAGCAGTTTAAAATTGAATAAATCGAAGCAAGGTGAGACATTAACGTGACATGCCATTTATATATTGAAAGGACCAGAAATTACTGAGAGTTTCAAAGAGAGCACTAGGAAACTATCGACAGAAACAGGAGAAATGAATATAGTAGAAGACGAATGGGTAAATGTTGAAAAAAGCCTGTTATTAATGAATATGTGAATAGCCTGGCAGGGTGAGTCAGTCCTTTCCGACCAACTGCTTTTACTCTGAAAACATATTTTAACTTTGCTTCCTTATCCAGCCCACTGGTTTTATCTTAAAGCCAATACCGCTCACTGCTTGCTGCTGTACCTACACAAGTTTCAACAGCAAAGTGATTTTTGAAAGTAAACCGCCTTTTCAGTGCAGTGTTGTGCTGAGGTCAGTGCTTTGTCTTATACTTCAGTTGGAAGATTTTTAATAATTACTAGCTGAGAAACCAGGCGTTGTCTGGGTATTTATTAATTCCAGTCTTCTATTAGTCCGTCTCCTCTCTGCTCCTCGCTCTGTCCACCTCCTCCTTCATCTTCTCTCTATCCACCTCATCCTCGCCAATCCCTCTACCCACCCCCTCTCTCTTTATTCATCTCTCCTCCCTCACCTCTCTCCCGGTCTATCTTCCCTCCCCTTCTCTCTGTTCATCTACTCCTCCCCCTCTTTCTGCCCATCTCCTCTTCCCCTCTCTCCCTGTTTATCACCTCCGCCTCGTCCCCCCCCCCTCCCTGTTCAGCTCGCCTCTTACCTTTCGGTGTCCATTTTGTCCTCCCCGTCTCTGGGTTCATCTCCATCTCCCCTGTTTCTCTGCATGTCTCTTCGTCCCCTGTCTCCATCCATCTCCTCCTGTTTCCATTCTCTGTCTATCTCCTCCTCTACCATCTCTCTGTCCATTTTCCCCTCACCTGTGTCCGTCCATCTCCTCCTATTATTTGTGCAAATATTCTCCTTCCCGCTCGCTGCCTGTCCATCTCCTTGTCGTCCCTTCTCTCTCCACATTATCACACTCACCTCAATAGGAGGCTGGTGGTTCTTACCACTATAGGATTTCCTTCCAGACAGTAACTAATATGTGTACAACATTTGACTGAAATCACTCCAGGGTTTCGGGATGAGCGTTTCACCAGTGGCTTTGCTTGCATACTTAGATGTCAAATACACTACTGGCCATTAAAACTGGTACACCACGAAGATGACGTGCTACAGACGCGAAATTTAAGTGACAGGAAAAAGATGCTGTGAAATGAAAATGATTAGCTTTTCAGAGCATTCACACAAGGTTGGCGCCGGTGGCGACACCTAGAACGTGCTGACATGAGGAAAGTTTCCAACCGATTTCTCATGCACAAACAGCAGTTGACCGGCATTGCCCGGTGAAACGTTGTTGTGATGCCTCGTGTAAGGAGGAGAAATGGGTACTATCACGTTTCCGACTTTGATAAAGGTCGGATTGTAGCCTATCGTGATTGCGGTTTATCGTATCGCGACATTGCTGCTCACCTTAGTCGAGATCCAATGACTGTCAGCATAATACGGAATCGGTGGGTTCAGGAGGGTAATACGAAACGCCATGATGGATCCCAACGGCCTCGTATCACTAGCAGCCGAGATGACAGGCATCTTATCCGCATGCCTGTAACGGATCGTGTAGCCACGTCTCGATCCCTAAGTCAACAGATGAGGACGTTTGGAAGACAACAACCATCTGCACGAACAGTTCGATTACGTTTGCAGCAGCATGGACTATCAGCTCGGAAACCATGGCTGCGGTTACCCTTGACGCGGCATCACAGACAGGAGCGCCTGAATTGTGTACTCAACGACGAACCTGGGTGCACGAATGCCAAAACGTAATTTTTTCGGATGAATCCATGTTCTGTTTACAGCATCATGATGGTCGCATCCGTGTTTCGCGACATCGCGGTGAACGCACATTGGAAGCGTGTATTCGTCATCGCCATACTGGCGTATCACCTGGCGTGATGGAATGGGGTGCCACTGGTTACACGTCTCGGTCACCTCTTGTTCGAATTGACGGCACTTTGAACAGTGGACGTTACATTTCAGATGTGTTACGACCCATGGCCCTACCCTTCATTCGATCCCTGCGAAACCCTACATTTCAGCAGAATAATGCACGATCGCATGTTGCAGGTCCTGTATGGGCCTTTCTGGATACAGAAACTTTCGACTGCTGCCCTGGTCAGCACATTCTCCAGATGTCTCACCAATTGAAAACGTCTGGTCAATGGTGGCCGAGCAACTGGCTCGTCACAATATGCCAGTGATGAACTGTGGTATCGTGTTGAAGCTGCATGGGCAGCTGTATCTGAACATGCCATCCAAGCTCTGTTTGACTCAATGGCCAGGCGTATCAAGGCCGTTATTACGGCCAGAGGTGCCTGTTCTGGGTACTAATTTCTCAGTATCTATGCACCCAAATTGCGTGAAAATGTAATCACATATCAGTTCTAGTATAATATATTTGTCCAATGAATACCCGTTTATCATCTGCATTTCTTGTTGGTGTAGCAATTTTAATGGACAGTAGTGTATATTTTACACGTATTTAACGTATTTCATCTGTGTGTCTAGCGAATTTCGTCCTGCAGTTTCATTTTTACACAGCTGAACATTTACGACATCGTATCTCCTGAACTACGCGCTGTACGGTGAGATTGTTTTGCAGGTACAGCCAACAGTACATGTGCAAACTGTCTGCAACATGTGTTGTCAATAGAGTTAGTAGTAGAGAAGTAATAAGCTAAAACATGATGCATAGTGTGGCAGTTTCTTACGCATCTCAGTGTTTATGACATCATATTTCCTGAACTGTGTGTCATTAGGTTCATTCAGCGTCACATGTTGATGCTATGTGCGAAATGTGTTGCGAATAGAGTTAGTAACAGCGAAGTAATCAGCTTCAAAGTCTTGCATGAAGCAGTAGATTTTCAGCCATTAATTGTTTATGAGGTCGTAATTCCTGAACTAAGTGTCGTACAATGACGTAATTGTTTCAAATGGCTCTGAGCACTACGGGACTTAACTTCTGAGGTCATCAGTCCCCTAGAATTTAGAACTACTTAAACCTAACTAACCTACGGACATCACACACATCCATGCCGGAGGCAGGATTCGAACCTGCGACCGTGGCGGTTGCACGGTTCCAGACTGTAGTGCCTAGAACCGCTTGGCCACTTCGGCCGGCAATGACGTAATTGTTCTGCTGTATTCAGTGGTACGTGTGACTACTGTCTGCAAAATGTTTTAGGAATAAAGTTAGAGTCAAAGAATTTTGTCAATTAAAACGTCATGCTTTATTGTATGTAGTAAGCGAGAAGCCTTTTTGCTTTCGTCATTTTGTGGGGGTCGTCACCAACAGAAAGTTTCGTAAATGTTTGAGATTATTTGTAAAGTGTGTTGCAAATCTGCAAGTGATCTCCTTCTCAAGTGATTGATACTAAAATACTGGTATTTTCGCATCGTGTGCTACACTTCTTTTACACCCCCACCCTCACCCCTTTGATAGGTGGGTTGTTCTTACCCCCATCGTGATTCTTTCCAGACAGTAAATGGTAACTTTGGTTGAAATTACTCCAGTGGTTTAGGAGGAGATGTAAGCATACTTACATCCATATGTACGTGCGTATATCCATTTTTATAATTTATATTAGTGACACTAATCAGTTTCCTAGAAAAATAATTATGGTTTCATTCCAAAACCACTGAGATGTAACGTCTTTCAAATGCAGCCGTTAGAATGATCATACAAAATACTTCATTATGAAATGCAAATTTTAATGTTATTATATCATGTTACTGCTTTTTGTGACAATAAAGCTGGATTCTGAAAGAAATGGTTAGTTCTTTCTTGTTATGTTTTGTTATGTTTATTCATGGGTCACAAAGAGTTAAATGAAAGTAACCTATTATTATCCTTGCCAAATGAAAGAAGTCTATTATTAAGTGGATACGGACTAATATACTGGCAGGGTTGCCACATGACAGAAGCCTGTTATTAATGAATATGTTGATACCTTCTCACGGGGAGTTAAATGAAAGAAGTCTAAATGTAACAGGTCTATTAATATGAAACACGTGGGAGATACTAAACAAATTGTTGGTGTTTGGTAATACAAATGATTTAATACAAGGGCCGCCAGGTTCCAGAACATCAATGATTATAACAGAAATAAAGGAATACATTCTGTAGCATTTAGGCTAATCTGCAGGTACCTGTTATTTAAAATAATATATGTACAATGGAATGGTCATAATAAACAATGTTCCTCACATATCAGTATAGCTGATAGCGTTAGTTAATCTACATTCAAGTGACATGGGATTAATTAATTATCGAAATGATATCAAGAAGAATTCGATTACTGCCAATTTGTTTTACGAAGATCTACACACATAGGAAAAGTTAAACAGGTCAAGAATGTCTTTAGTTCAGACATAACAAGAAATAGATGGAGTGTTAAACTCTTTGAATTCAAAAAGTGGCATGATAAAATTTACAGAGCGAAGGGTTATCTACAACTTGTACAAAAACAGGCTGTACTTGTAACAGTCGAAGGACATGAAGGAATACAGCAGTTGAGAAAGGAGCGAGGCAAGATTGTAGCCTCTCCCCGATGTTATTGATTTATTTTTATTTAGTTCGCTTTACTGCTTGCTCAGTGTGCAGATTGAATAACATACCGCAAAATACTTGGAAGAGCAGTTGGACGGAATGGATAGTGTGTTAAAAACTTTAACGTGAACATCAATAAAAGTAAAACATGTTTAGAAGAAAGTGAACGAATTAATTCAGTTGATACTGATGGAATTATATTAGGAAACGAGGCACAGAATTTAGCAGAGTTTTGAAATTTAGGCAGCAAAATACCTGCCGATGGCTGAAGTAGAGAGGATGTTAAATGCTGACTAGTAACAGCAAGGAAGGCATTTCTGAAAAAGAGGAATTTGTTAAAACCGAATATAAATTTAAATTTAAGTGTATTTGCTTGGAGTGTAGCCTTGACCGGATGTGGAATGTCGGCAATGAAGAGTTCATATAAGAAGATAATATAAACTTTTGAAATGCAGTGCTGCAAAAGAATGATGAAGATGAAATGAGTAGACCGAATAACTAATGAAGATGCACTGAATAGAATTGGAGGAAACAGAAATTTATGGCAGAATTTGACTAAATGAAGTGATCGCTCCACCTGGCATATCCTGAGGCATTGAAGAACTGTTAATTTGGTGATGGAGAGAAGTGTGGGAGGTTAAACTTGTAGAGGAAGCCCAGGGGATGAAAACAGTTAGCAGGTTCAAATGTTGTAGGTTGCGGTTTTTGTGCTGAGATGAAGAGTCTTGCACAGGAAAAACTGTTGGGGAGAGCTGCAGGAAACCTGTCTTAGATCTGAAGACAAGAAAAATGAACCACCAAATTACCTACAAATTTAACCATGTGTACTGTCTAACCGCGATAATTAAAATTTCATTATTTTACATCCTTCCTGGTCTTGTACTTTTAACGGTGAGCAATGTAAGATATCACCGGAAAGTGACCTTTCCCGATATCTGTAATTTGTTGTGCTGTAGAACGAAAATTATTTGGTTCCGTCCTTCTGAAGCAGCGTAGGAAACCAAATACCTAGGCATTACGCAACCTGTAGAAGATATAGTGCGCTGACAACGGTCACGTTACAAAGCCGACACGAACGGATTGCTGTTAATCAAAGAGAATACCAGCTCTCTTACATATTTAATCGTTAAATCCTTCCCGTCACTGACTGTAGTCTATAGGTTTTGTGACCTGCTTCCGTTTCGTATTCTGTCGATAGCGAAGGCTTACACAGTCCATTCTTACCTAGGCGTAAATATGTCATCCGTTACTGAGTCTGTAGATAACGGATATAAGCAAGAACAGAGTTTAACAAAAGTTTATAGTTTTCTTATAAATACTCGGTATCATAAGAACATAATCTAAAACCTGCATGGATTTTTGGTGTTACACAAATTTTATTTGTTTTATTAACAAGTAAAATTTGACACAGTGTCTCTCAATCCCTTTCGTATACAATTTCTGTCATTTGCCTTTGAAGTATTTATTGTGGCAAGTAATGCCCCATGTCTCATTACTGTCGAGATAATACTTTCTGTTTTAACGTTTAGTGTGGGCCAGTGCATAAAAATCGGGTTTTCCTTGTTACCCGTGCTTAGACACTAAATAATTGCAAGCCTGTTTACTCATACACTTGTTTTTGGATATACTCCCTCACAAATCAATTCACTCTCTTCAGTATTTTCCTAGTGCGTACATTCCACATCCTAAGTGCAAGATATCAGCCAACATCTTCAACAACATCTTCAACGGAATCGATACTTTTTCCTGTAACAGATTACTTTATGAGTGAGAATAGTAGGAAGTCAAAGGTGGAGAAACTTAATAACAGTATGAATGTTCCTACAAATTCGTACTTCAAGCTATTTTTCCATTGCCAAAGCGTGACTGTAGGCAGGTGAGCCCTAGAGTGTTTTTAATTCTGATATAGGCCTCTACCAAGTCAGAACAGTGGACCTGCGCACCACCTTTAGTAACGAAGCGTTGTTTATAAGCAGATGGGCGTTTAATAGTTGCCCAGAGTCTCGTACCCGAATGTTCTTTTGGTAAACATTCAACGAATGCAACACCCATATTATATAAATTTTCAGTGTAGTCAACTCAACATGTAAAGTATGCCATAGTGTTGTTCCTAACGTGTATCTATCTTCAACTGTTACATGTTTGTGGAGATGAATGTCATCATTAGGATTGAGGTCAGTGAGCGTATGGATAGTTTTATGAAGCTTATGATTGAGGATTTGATCAGCTGTCGCCGATGATGTCGAGTCACGTATTTGTTTTGTACTAAATGCTTATTTATCTCAAGTACTTCTACTGTGCTCCAGATAGTATTTGTTTGGTGTCTTAAACAATAACGTCTCTTACGGAAGCTAGTAAATTGTTGCTTGATGAAGGCACAGTATCTCGAAAACCGGTTCGAAATACACAACTGCTAGTGGAACAAAAGCGCTGTGTGTTTCTTTTTCAACCTCAAATATGGAATTCTTGCACCAAGAAGCAATGGAAGCATCCATAAACATTTTATACTGCCACATTCTGGGTCATACAATGCCATATAGCGTACTTTTTACAGGGTAGCAATTATTGAACTGTATGATGAAAAACGTAAATTAGTTACAAACTACGGCGTGCACACACTTTATTCAACATGTAAACGTCACTACAGGTATTCGGATTTATGTTATGACATGTTTGATATGCCTGCCATCGTTGACGATGACGTGGCACAGACGAATAGCAAATTCTACGTTACCCGCTGAAGTGTCGATGCTGTAGGTGACCTCCTTAATGGTTGCTTTCAGCTCAGCAATGGTACTGGGGCTATTACTGTACACCTTGTCTTTAATATAGCCCCACAAAAAGAAGTCGACTTTGTTCATATCCGGAGAATACAGCGGCTAATCGAGGCATATGGCAGTGGCCTCTGGGTACCCCAGACCCAGAATGCAGTCCCCAAAGTGCTCCTCCAGAACATCAAACATTCACCGTTTAACAAGAATTAATTATTGATGTTAAGACAATGCCTGTCTCAACCTGAGAATATTTCACTGAGGGGCGGAGAAGAGAGCCCCAAAATGATACTGCAGTATGGGTTGTACTCTCAGTGCACACTTCTGTCCCATGTAGGTACTTGAAATACCACTATAAAAGGTAAGGCTGAGTATGCTTCGAAAATTTGTGGTAAGGACAATGGGACCAAACTAAGGATATCATCGGTCCCTAGGCATACGCACTACTTAATCTAACTTAAACTAACTTATGCTAAGGACAACACACACACCCATGCCCGAACCGTAACAAGACGCCCTAGACTGCACGGCTATCCCGCGCGGCGGCTCAAATCACCATCCGACTGTACCAGATTTAGCTTTTCCGTGATTTATCTAAATCGCTGCAGACAAATGCTGGTATGATTCCTCTAAAAAGTGCCCGGCCGATTTCCTTCCCCCTATCCTCTTGTAATCAGAGCTTGTGCTCCGTCTCTAATGACTTCGATGTCAACGGGACGCTAAACTTTAATCTTCCTTCGCTCAACTATCCACTTCCTTTCCTATTCCATGCACATAAGGATGGCTAGAAAAAGACTGTCTTCATTAACATTTTTACATGCTCTAATCTCTCTTATCACATTTTATTCTCACTGACGCACATAATTTGAAAATAATTGGTAATAGGTATGGCATTCCGTAAAGAAAATGTACTAAAGTCTGAATAATGACATTCTTGGGCCTCTTACTAAGAATACAAGCTACATTTACAGTTTTATTTAGAGTGATGGATCGAAAAGTCTGTCCAGGATCCTTTAACCACCCTGAAAATTTTAAATGCATAGTAGTATAATGATCGAAGTAAGCTCCCCCTCCCCCTCACGCCCATCTTATGCCAACACACACAATCGAAATAGCATGAGGGCGTGCTGAAAAGTGATGCCTCCGAAACGCTCAAAACTTTTTAAATGAAAGAAACTTTATTAACATTCTAAGTCTTTATTCTTCATATGTCTACATATTTGCAGCCCTCTGCTGCTAGAGGGCGTGTAACATGGCCGTCCGTGAGAAAAGCCGTGCTGTATTTGAGTTTCAATTTCGAAGTGTTCGTCCTCACTTGGAACAGCCGCTCCTTCATCATGATGAAGCGGTGCAAGTAAGGGTGAGGTTGTGACTCCATCAACAAAGTCAGACATTCTACACTGACGGTATCAACAAAGTGGTCTCTCGTTGGGAGAAATGTGTTCGTCGCCAGGGTGCCTATGATGAGAAATAAAAATGTAGACATAAAGAATAAAAATGAAGAATGTTAATAGCGTTAGCTGTATTTAAAAATCTTCAGAAGTTTTCGCATAAAAATTTCAGAGTCATTACTTTTCAGCACACCCTCGTAATTACTGAACTCTGATTTTGCTTCCTGTGGTCATCTGTCATAGAATTAATAAATGAAATATTACAATTGTAAGTGTGAAATTGCATTGGCATGTACGAGAGTTGTTCAAGTAAAAATGTCAAATGCTTTTTTGCCTCATTCAGTCATCTTGGTTGGTTACTGTCACAGTTTTTCCAAATTCCAGGCTCATGTTGGGATGGACATTAAAAACTGACCATAGCCGAAACTTTATCCTTTTGTTTCTCATTATAAAAACGAGACACAATCATACACGGTGTGCTACAATTATTGTTTGCCGCGAGATTTTCGTTCTAGAACTTCTCGTACATTCATTTAATTAATGTAAGTGTATGTTCACACATATTCTATGACACTATGTTACTGACACAGACTGAACTGAATAAGATTAAACAAGTAAGTTGCAGATATACCATTGGGACTACACCTTTAACTGATGATCGAAATAACTTTCTTCATTGTTGGGTTCAATCTACAAGATCACCTCCAGGTACAATAGCTTAAATTCTTAAAGGGTACATATATTTTGGCTGGTAGTTTCCCATTCTGTATAACGTTTCCATACGCTAAATACTAAAACAGTAATTGTGCTGAAAATGTATACGTACACTGAAGAGCCAAAGAAACTGGCACGCCTGCCTAATATCGTGTAGGGCCCCGCTAGGACGCAGGAGTGATACAACACGTCGTGGCATGGACTCGACTAATGTCTGAAGTAGCGCTAGAGGGAACTGATACCATCAATCCTGCAGGGCTGTCCATAAATCCGTAAGAGTACGAGAGGGTGGAGATCTCTTCTGAACAGCACGTTGCAAGACATTCCATATATGCTCAATAACGTTCATTTCTGAGGAGTTTGGTGGTCAGAGGAAGTGTTTAAGCTCAGAACAGTGTTCCTGGAGCTAATCTGTAACAATTCTGGACGTGTGGGTGTCGCAGTGTCCTGCTGGGATTGCCTAAGTCCGTCGGAATACACCATGGACATGAATGGATGCAGCTGATTAGACAGGATGCTTATGTACGTGTCACCTGTCAGAGTCGTATCTAGACGTATCGGGGGTCCCATATCATTCCAATTGCACACGCGCCACACCATTACAGAGGCTCCATCAGCATAAACAGTTCCCTGCTGACATGCATACCCGTACACGTCTATCCACTAGATATAATTCGATACGAGACTCGTCCGACCAGGCAACTTGTTTCCACTCCAATGACGGTGTTGATGGGCCCAGGCGAGGATTAAAGCTTCGTGTCGTGCAGTCATCAAGGGTACACGAGTGGGCCTTCGGCTCCGGAAGCTTATATCGATAATGTTTCGTTGAATGGTTTGCACGCTGACACTTGTTGATGGCCCAGTACTGAAATCTGCAGCAATTTGCGGAAGGGTTGCACTTCCGTCATATTGAACGATTCTCTTGAGTCGTCGTTGGTCCCGTACTTGTAGGATCTTTTTCCGGCCTCACCGATGTTCGAGATTCGATGTTTTACCGGATTCCTGATATTCACGGTACACTCGTGAAATGGCCGTACGGGAAAATACCCACTTCTTCTCTACCTCGGAGATGATGTGTCCCATCACTCATGCACCAACTATATTACCACGTTCAAACTCACTTAAATCTTGATAACGTGCCATTGTAGCAGCAGTAGCAGATGTAACAACTGCGCCAGACGCTTTGTGTCTTATATAGGCGTTGCAGACCCCAGTGCCGTATTCTGCCTGCTTACACATCTCTCTGTTTGAGTACGCATGCCTATACCAGTTTGTTTGAGGCTACAAATGTTCAAATGTGCGTGGATTCCTAAGGGACCACACTGCTGAGGCCATCGATCCCTAGACTTACACACTTTTTAAACTAACTTACGCTAAGGACAACACACACACCTATGCCCGCGGGAGGACTCGAACCTCCGGCGGGAGGGACCGCGCAATTCGTGACGTAAACAATTCGTGACTCCGCGCGTCTTGGCGCTTTAGAGTACATTATCTGTGACGCGTCGTACTATGTCTGACGGAGGATACTTTTCACACTACGATCATATATCCTTTTTTCTGTTCCATTCGGGAATGGTGTGTGGGAAGAACAGTCGATGAAACTCCGTGAGAAATGATATTTCTCTGATTTTCTCCTCGTAGCCATTGCGGAAGACGTATGCTGGATGAAGTAATATGTTTCTCCACTCTGCTTCCAATGTGTGCTCTCGAAATGTCAGCGACGAACCTCTCCGTGAAACACAACGCCTCTGTTGCAGCGTCTGCTATTGGAGTTCGTTGAGCATCTGCGTAATGCTCTCGCTCTAACCAAACGATCCCGGGACGAAACGTGGAGCTCTTCTTTGGATCTCTTTCATTTCTTCTACTAGTCCAGCCTGGTTAGGATCCAAGAATGATAAGTATAACCCAAGATTTGGTCTTAAATTATTCAGTAAACCACCGCTTTCGTAGACGAACTATACTTTCTTAAGATATACCTCCAATGAATTTCAGCCAGCCACTTGCTTTCCCTAGAATTACTTTTATGTGGTAGTTCGACTTTAGGTCGCTCCTAGCTACTTTATGCTTGTTACTGTTTCCAGTGAGTTTTCTCCGATAGTGTACTGGAGCAGTAGTGGGTATCTTTGCCTCTTTTTATATATCACAAACAGTAATTGCCCTTTAACATTCCACTGGGTATTTCCTAAATTACCTTTTCATCTGTCGGCAAGCTGTTGAGTTCCGTCTGCTAGGTAGTCCTGAATCCCACACGCGCCAAGGTCGTATTTTATTCACTTAACGACTGTGAAGACCTTTATTGAATCCTTTTGAAAGTCAGCTAAAGCGGCAGAAACCTCGGCACCATACTTCACTGCCCACTTGATTTTATTGACGAATACAGTGAGGTGACAAAGACCTTGGGATACCTTCTAATATGATGTTTGACTTCCTTTTGCCTGTTTTAGTAAGATAACTCGACGTGACGTAGACCTAACAAGTCGTTGGAAGTCCCCTGCAAAACCATTGAGCCATGCTGCTTCTATGACCGTCCCTAATTGCAAAGGTGTTGCCGGTGCAGGATTCTGTGCACGAACTGACCCTCTCAGTTATGTCCCATAAATGTTCAATGGAGCTCATGTCAGGTGACCTGGGTGCCAAATCATTCGCTCGAACTGTCCATAATGTTCTTCAAACCAATCGCGAACAATTGTCGCTCGGTTAAATTTCGCATTGTCATCCATAAAAATTCCATCGTTCTTTGGTAACATGAAGTCCATGATTGGCTGAAAATGGCCTCCAAGTAGCCGGACATAACTATTTTCAGTCAATTATCAATCTAAACACTTTCCACACCATTATGGAGCCACCACCAGCTTGCATAGTGCCTTGTTGACAATTACTTTGGTCCATGACGTCGTGGGGTCTGCGCCACACTCGAACACTACCATCAGTTCTTACGAACTGAAACCGGGACTCAGCTGACCAGACCACGGTTTTCCAGTTGCGTAGGGTCACGAGCGCAGGAGATGTGCTGCAGGCGACGTTGTGCTTTTAGCAAAGACAATCGCGTCTGTCATCTGCTGCCGTTGCTTATTAATGCCAAAATTCGCTGTACTGACCTAGAGGAAACGTTCGCCGTTCATCCCACATTGATCTCTGGGTTTATTTCAAGAACTGTTGCTTGTCTGTTAGCACTGGCAACTCTACGCAAACGCCGCAGCTCTCGGTCGTTCAGTGAAGGCCATCGGCCACTGCGTCGTCCATGGTGAGACGTAATGACTGAAATTGGTATTCTCGGCGCACTCTTGACACTGGATCTCGAAATACTGAATCTCTTAACCATTTCCGAAACAGAATGTCCCATGAGTTTAGCTACATCTACCATTCCGCGTTCAAAGTCTGTTAATTCCCTTCGTGCGGCTGTATTCACGTCGGAAACCTTTTCACGTGAATCATCTGAGCACAAATGACATCTCCGCCAGTGCAGTGCCCTTTTATACCTTGTGTACGCGGTGCTACTGCATTCTGTATAAGTTCATATCGCTATCCTATGACTTTTGTTACTTCAGTGTAGAGCAAGCTATGTTTCAGACATTCACGAAGTGTTACTTCATCCCTCAAGTGTTTGTACTGTTACTGATTGTAATTGGTTGTTTACATTCGCTGAAAGTACAAATTTCGCCAAAGTCGATTGCCCATCATAAGAATCAATGCACACGTTTGAAATGGCAAGTCATGTTAACTCTGTATAATATGATATAGAACAGTATTTCCAATGGCGAAAATGATTCAAACTATTATTCGTTACTTTTATCTTTTCGTAGAGCGTAACGCTCTACGTGACACAGGCAGGTGAGCCAGACCCAGACACGGATCGAATCCGCTAGACGGATTAACGACCGTGGCTGGTGCACCGGCCAGCATGAGTGTCGTTTCTCACGCTCGTTTAGGTTAATGCCAGACTGGTCCCTACTTTCCGCCTCAGAAAATGCGATACGCAAACATCTAAAATCAGTTCACACACAGAACAGAGTTTAAATGATTGACAGTCAGGTAGCATGCACGCCTTCCCTCCCACAAGTAAGTGACGACTGCAGCGTCACTAAGAGCATCCGGCCACAATAAAAGTTCAATAGAATAAATTTTCCAAAACTTGAATACAAAGGAAACCTTCCTAGACTGGGTAAACGCTAATTAAAAGAAGAGAAAGAATCAGTCATTCACTTTGTAGAGCACACATTGGAAGGAACTATTTTCTTGACTGATATTACAGATACTTTTATCTTTGATAACTGTACACGTTTCACAGTCAGTAGCTACGTTTTACACTTTCATCTTTAGACTTTCCAGCTTCCGCTGTTTTTCTTTGTAAATCGTAGTACCATTTTCCGACATGTCTTTTACACCTTAATTTTCTGATATCCTGAAGCGCATAATTTTGTATTTTTTCTGACAGTGCAGAACAATGACTTCCTAAGTGATGATTCGAAAGATGAACTCTTAGTTTAGTGGCAGTGGAGTTGGTTGTGTGCAGACACCGAGCCGCAGGTGTTAGATTTAAGCTTACTGCAGACCATCAGATGGGATTCCATTATGTACGACTGCTTTTATAGGTTACGGCGGCTATGGAAATAGCTTATAGATTGGATGGCAGTCAGATACTACTGATCCCTAGAGCGAGAGCGATATATCACGAAGATGCACTACAACCTATACGATACTAGTTTTGGCTCTGACGTGTGGAGTGACGTTTGACACAAATTTTTTGTCTTTCACACCATTTGCTTGTTTAAAATTTTGCCCACTACAATAATTGTCGACTAAAACGTTCACCCAAGTGTAGCTCCGATTTATATGCTTACATCATCTTTTAATGTGGACGAACGGTACGATATAAAATTTTCATTGAGCGAGCAACATACAAAAACGAATTCCTCATGTTGAATGGCCTGTTATAGAGGGTCGTGAAGAGTGGCCTTAAGCCTTAACTCACGAGGTGTCTCTCAGACGGCCGGAAAATTTCCGAACTCGCTCTCCAAGGCCAGTTGTGGTGGAATGCTTCTACACTCCCCCTACCCTACTTAAATGGCCAAGCATACGATGTTTTGTAGTCGGTTGCGTAGCGCCTTCTGTGTTTATTGTTGACACGTCTTATTGATAGGTGTTGGAGTCTTCTAGGCCGCGACTCGTGGCCTACGTACCTGCTTTCTTCAGTACGGTATAGCTCACAATGCGTTGGCACCAATGTGTAGTTTTTAATTTTCCCGAGTTTGATGAAATTGTTAGTCGGTCTATGGAGGAAGGGGTCAGTGATATAGATCAAGAAATAAACGAAAAAGACGACGATTCTACGTTAGCCATTGATCACAGTTCTGCTATCGAACAAGAGTATCATTCAGAGGAAGAACTTCGAGGATCTGTCTGTTTCTTCAATGTAATACATGAAGTGGTGCTTAAAATCGAATGTGTTCTGAGTGGTGAACTATATGGCCGGCCGTGGTGGCCGAGCGGTTCTAGGCGCTACAGTCTGGAACCGCGCGACCGCTACGGTCGAAGGTTCGAATCCTGCCTCGGGCATGGATGTGTGTGATGTTCTTAGGTTAGTTAGGTTTAAGTAGTTCTAAGTTCTAGGGGACTGATGACCTCAGAAGTTAATTCTCATGGTGCTCAGAGCCATTTGAACCATTTCGAACTATATGAAAACATCTACAGGCTGTTCAAGACAAATACAGTATCATTAAACCTCGACAAAACTCAGTACATAAAATTCAGTACTCTTTACAGGACTCTGCTCCCTATAGAAACAGTCTTCTCAAACAAAGGAATCCAAGAAGACGACCGTGTTAAGTATTTCACACTATACAACCATAAGGTAACAGTCGTAACTGGAAAACCCACACATTATAATTAATGGGGCACTTTGTACTGCTGTAGATGACTAAAAATTAAGAAATTTATTTCAAATATCATTTATATATTTACACATTTCGTATATAATTTACATATTTCCCTTCACTAATGAAGCATAGAATCATCTTCTGGGGAACTCACCTTACAAAGGTAGCATTTTCAGAACATAGATGCAGGTTTAAGTTTAATTTCTGTTGTCAGTCCTAGAAAAGCCTGCAGTGAGGACCAACCCACACTACGCGCTGTCATTAATTTCATTTATTGTTACCAACATTTCTCTTTCTTCAAAAAAATAGTGCAAATGAAAAATATAATAGAAATAATTCAGAAGCCAAGATCGCTTAAACACTGTGTTTATTCTTGGCTTCTGAATTATTTCTACAACAGAGTGATCGCCCCACTTCAAACTGTGTGTTCACTGCAAAATAGTATGCCATGCCAGGCAGTAGGACATGTTTGTGCCTTGTTATCTTTAAATCTAGTAAACAGTGTTTAAGCGGTCTTGGCTTTTGAATTATTTCTACAACAAAGTGATCGCCCCGCAACACACTATGTGTTCACTGCAGAAAAATATAATATCGGAACCCAAAGAGTAAAAAATGAAAGAGTCCGATATATGGGCACACATAGACTGATCAGCCAGAACATTACGACCATCTTCCTAACAGCCCGTATCTCCACGTTTGGCACGGACAACAGCGGTGACGCGTCGTGGCATGGAAGCAGTGAGATCTTTTTAGGTCGCTGGAGGGAGCTGGCACCACATCTGCAAACAGAAGTTACCGAATTCCCGTAAATTCCTGGGAGGGGCACGATGAGCTCTGACGCGACGGTGTCACATCCCAGATGTGGTCGATCGGGTTCAGATCTCGCGAGCTGGAGGGTACTATATCAACTGGAACTCTCCACTGTGTTCCTCGAACCACTGCATCACACTCCTGGCCTTTTCGCATCACTCGTTATCTTATTGAAAAATGCCACTGCCACAGGGAAACAGGATCATCATGAAGGGGCGTACGTGGTCTGCGACCAGTGTACGATATTCCTTGGCCTTATGGTGCCTTGCACGAGCACCACTGGACCTGTGGATTCCCACGTGAATACTCCCCAAAGTATAATGGAGCCGCCGTCAGCTGTCTCTGTCCCGCACTACAGGTGTCAAGGGACTGTTCCCCTGGAAGAAACGGATTCGCGCCCTCTCATTGGCATGATGAAGAAAGTATCGGGATTTATCAGACCACGCAACGCTCTGCTACAGCGTCAACGTCCAGCGCCGATGGTCACATGCCCATTTCAGTTGTAGTTACCAACGTCGTAGTGTTAACATTGGCACATGCATGGGTCATCGGTTGTAGGGGACAGTCGTTAGGAGTGTTAGGTGCACTGTGTGTTCAGACACGGTTTTACTCTCCCCAACATTAAAGTCTAGTGTTAGTTCTGCCACAGTCAGCCACCTGTTCTTTTTTATCAGTCTTTCCGGCCTACGGCGTTCGACATATGTAAAATGAAGGGCGGCTGCCCAAGTCCATGACGTCTGACGTGGGTTACCTTGGTTTCGCCACTTACCACACCACTCCTCGAACAACTGACAGGTAGTGCAGTTTCGGAAATGCTCGCGCCGAGCCTCCGGGCCATCATAACCTGCTCTCGGTCAAACTCAGGCAGATGGCGCGCGTTCCCCATTCTACACACGGACAGCACTCTCACTCATACTACACGCACCGTGCGTGTTTGTGACTAGCAATCATTCCTCGCCAGGTGAAGCTCCTATCTCCTGGACGGGTTTATATCGATAGTAGGTCAATGGCCATAATACTCTGGCTGATGGGTATATACATCAAATGTCTTATGGTTATTGTGATTTAGTTTAGGACTGAATAGAAGAATTCTGTGTTGTGTAATTTATTCAACTCCATCAAGGATTATCTTCACAGAATCCCTCTCCTTGAATTCTTTCCACATCCCAACCACCTCTCCCCGTGGGATACAAGAAATGCAACTAATGCAATGTATTAAGTACTGACTGCCTGCGCTCTTTATATGTATCTGGTAATATATTACTTTTGAGGACTTCATTCTTGTAATTTGTCTCTGTTAGTGGCAGGAAAATCGTTTGATGAAATTTCAAAAGAAAAGCAATAATTTAATCTTATATAAATAGATTTAACGGTGTTGATACTTACATATCGTTTCCTCCCTGCTTCAAACTACTTTGTAAATGAACCAAATGTTCCACGGTTTGTATCTAAATCGGAACACAAGATGGATTCTGACAGGGTGATGTTTCAAAACAACAAACTATATAAAATTTCATGTCTTTTACGTTCCGTCGCACAAAAAGTTCACTGCAAAAGTTTTTCTTCACAATTTTTTTTAACTCACACTCAAGTCGCACTAGGTTCAGTGTTAATAGCAGACAGTTATATTTCTATATTAGGATACTAATTGTGGCTTGCCCTATGTCCTATGCCCCTCACCAACATTTACATAGACAATAAATATGTTCTGTATGTGTGTGCTGTTTTGCGAATCCTAGTTTTTTCTTATTAGGAAGATATGTTTCCCCATGCTTTTAGCACAATCAGTGGATTTTTATTTGCCTTCTTTCCAAACGTTACAGCAGAATTTTATAAGAACTAAATTAGTTTTCATTGCCTTTCTTTTTACAGATTACTGTAACATTTTAACACAACAAATGCGGTAACGTGAAAAAGATAAGTAACGTTAACGGAGTAATGAGATCAATACTCTGATGAAAAAAATTTTGATGAGAAATAAAATAAGCTTTGTACTACATCATGGCCATGCCTTGAACTTATGTATGCGTACAAAGAGCAAGGATGTTTCAGTAGGTAGTGTACGAGTATATTGCTTAAGGGAGGATCCATATGTAACATAATTGATAAAATGCTACTTTGCACAGTTTTCGCAACGAAGTACCAGTGAAGTAGAAAGAGAAAGGAAACTGTTTCGACTAGTCACCCAAATATCAAAACCAGAGAATTTACGTTTCATTTTCAGTCGGAAAACGAGTGCGTGAAGTCAAATTAAAGTCATATGTTTAGTCCCACTTAGTTAACAGTGAAATACTGGACAAAGTCAGTCCTACAAGACAAGTTCAAAAAATGGTTCAAATGGCTCTGAGCACCTTGGGACTTAATTTCTCAGGTCATCAGTCCCCTAGGACTTAGAACTACTTAAACCCTTCTAACCTAAGAACATCACACACATCCATGCCCGAGGCAGGATTCAAACCTGCGACCGTAGCGGTCCCGCGGTTCCAGACTGTAGCGCCTAGAACCGCTCTGGCCACTCCGGCCGGCTACAAGACAAGTAACGACTAACTCAACACAGAGTACACTTGTGAAAAACAAAATCTGTAGCATAGCGTTGAACTGAGAAAAAAATTTGTGGACACAACTATGAAAAGAAAATACCACTCTGTTTCAATTTCCGAGCCTTTAACATCAGTGGTATTTAAAATGAAAAATATATGCGGAACGAAAAACGAAAAAAAAAGCTTCCGAAAAGGATCGTCTTGTAGTCTTCCTTTAACGTCAGTCATAAGCTTTCTCATTTAACGTCTTTTCTAATTAAGGAACAGATTGTCACAAAAAGTAATGAGCTCCCATCACTAAAAGTTCAAGGAGCGAACTTAGCATAAGAATAAGTATATAGCAGCATTCAGCAGTACGTTAAAGTATTCTCATCTACTGTCTATTAGCGAAAACCAAGCCACACAAGCTTGAGAGTATGGAATATTATTAAAAAGAAACACGGAAAGGAGCCATAGAAGACACCACTGTTTCTGATAATTCAATGGAAGCATTGCAAATAACTATTAGTCTGTAGAACACACTTTTAATGTCCAGTTATTAGAACAAATTGAGAAAATTGGTGCAAGTAGCCTAGGAGAGAATGAAAGTCAGTGTAGCAAAGAAGTGATACGGGGCAGTTTAGTGAAATTTAAATTTCTCTCACATTCTTTAGCGAAATAATAAATATCATCAAGACCTTCAAAACTACGACTTCATATCCGACTGATAATACTTTCAGTAGTACAATAAAGTGTTGTAACCCAATAAAATATAATCTTTGTATTCAGATGTCTAATTCTCTAATTGAAGGTAATTATGCAGGGAAGTTCAAATGTGGCATTGGTGCAAATGTTTTTAGTCACCTGCTAGTACTCTCCTCACATTATTTCCACAGTCTTTGAGGAGGTAGCGTACTCAAAGTCTTTCAGGCACTCCTACGCTAGTAAGATACTTTTATTTCAGATGATAAAGAATAACCGAATTGGATCTTCTGTGACTTCAGTGTGGTACCTGATAGTGTAAATCAAAGTTTTCTATTAGAGGAAATTAGTCGTATTGGTTAAATGCTTAATTTACTTCTCATCTAAAATGAAGGATGTTTTTAATTTAATTTGGGGCTGTTTAAGCAATTCATATATGGACGTTGCATCAGATGAATGTGAAAAATCTGCAAATATTGTACCACAAAGTTCAATGTTAGTCATACTTTGTGTTTGCGTTATGTGAAAGAATGGCAATTTCATCTAAATTAAGAGGCAGAAATAATTCATTTTTCAGAAAAAAAGGACTGATTACAAGACAAACAGACAACCGTTAGCAGAGAGTATAAGAACTGGCGTGTATCCTAGAGATTCATATTTTTGGCTTATTATTCACTAATGGAAAAGTAATCGTTGCAAAAACGAGTGAATCAGTTATCAGAAACATGTGCTGCACTTACACACGCACGTATTGTTGGCATGCATATGACGCTGTTATGGAACACAGCGATATTATTCAATTTTTAAGATGTTGGGCACGCAGCCAATCTACGTTTAAAGTCTTGGTGGTTTAATTCTTTTATTCTGTACAAGATTTCTACTCAAGCGTTTACAGCCTCTCACGTAACGCACACAGTATCGTACTACTAATTTCTCATTCTTCAATTTCTTACACACTTCTCAGTATGCAGGGTGGTCCATTGATAGTGACCGGGCCAAATATCTCACGAAATAAGCATCAAACGAAAAAACTACAAAGAACGAAACTCGTCCAGCTTGAAGGGGAAAAGGAGATGGCGCTATGGTTGGCTCGCTAGATGGCGCGGCCATAGCTCAAACGGATAACAACTGCGTTTTTTTTTTTTTAAATGGGAACCCTAATTTTTATTACGTATTCGTGTAGTACGCAAAGAAATGGGAATGTTGTAGTTGCACCACTTTTTTCGCTTTGTGATAGATGGCGCTGTAATAGTGACAAACGTATAAGTACGTGATATCACGTAACATTCCGCCAGTGCGGACGGTATTTGCTTCGTGATACATTACCCGTGTCAAAATGGACTGTTTACCAATTGCGGAAAATGTCGATATCGTGTTGATGTATGGCTATTGTGATCAAAATGCCCAACGGGCATGTGCTATGTATCTTGCTCGGTATCCTGGTCAACATCATCCAAATGTTCGGACCGTTCGCCGGATAGTTACGTTATTTAAAGAAACAGGAAGTGCTCAGCCACATGTGAAACGTCAACGACGACCTGCAACAAATGATGATGCCCAAGTAGGTGTTTTAGCTGCTGTCGCTGCTAATCCGCACATCAGTAGCAGACAAATTGCGCAAGAATCGGGATTATTAAATACGTCGGTGCTGAGAATGCTACATCAACATCGATTGCACCCGTACCATATTTCTATGCACCAGGAATTGCATGGCGACGACTTTGAACGTCGTGTACAGTTCTGCCATTGGGCACAAGAGAAATTACTGGATGATTACAAATTTTTTGCACGCGTCCTATTTAGTGACGAAGCGTCATTCAACAACAGCGGTAATGTAAACCGGCATAATATGCACTATTGGGCAACGGCAATCCACGATGGCTGCCACAAGTCGAACATCAGCGACCTTGGCGGGTTAATGTATGCGGCATTATGGGAGGAAGGATAATTGACCCCCATTTTATCGATGGCAATCTAAATGGTGCAATGTATGCTGATTTTCTACGTAATGTTCTACCGATGTTACTACAAGATGTTCCACTGCATGACAGAATGGCGATGTACTTCCAACATAATGGATTTCCGGCACATAGCTCGCGTCCAGTTGAAGCGGTATTGAATAGCATATTTCATGACAGGTGGATTGGTCGTCGAAGCACCATACTATGGCCCGCACGTTCACTGGATCTGACGTCACCGGACTTCTTTCTGTGTGGAAAGTTGAAGGATATTTGCTATCGTGATCCACCGACAACGCCTGACAACATGCGTCAGCGCATTGTCAATGCTTGTGCGAACATTACGGAAGGCGAACTACTCGCTGTTGAGAGGAATGTCGTTACACGTATTGCCAAATGTACTGAGGTTGGCGAACATCATTTTGAGCGTTTATTGCATTAATGTGGTATTTACTGGTAATCACGCTGTAACAGCATGCGTTCTCAGAAACCATAAGTACACAAAGGTACATGTATCACATTGGAACAACCGAAATAAAATGTTCAAACGTACCTACGTTATGTATTTTAATTTAAAAAACCTACCTGTTACCACCTGTTCGTCTAATTGTGAGCCATATGTTTGTGACTATTACAGCGTCATCTGTCACAAAGGGAAAAAGTGGTCCAACTAAAACATTCATATTTCATTACGTATACACGAATATGTAATAAAATATGGGGGTTCCTATTTTAAAAAACGCCGTTGATATCCGTTTGACCTATGGCAGCGCCATCTAACGGGCCAACGGGCCAACCATAGAACCATCTGGTTTCCCCCTTCAAGCTAGACAAGTCTCGTCCTTTGTAGTTTTTTCGTTTGACGCTTATTTCGTGAGATCTTTGGCCCGGTCACGATCAATGGACTACCCTGTATATATGTACCTGTATATATATAGGCCATTTTAATCCATAATGGCGAATAAATCATGATAGAGATTAGATACAGCAAAATATTTTGAATAAAAGTAACAAGTGGCAAAGACGCTCACGCATTGCTACTAATGGCCGCGATTTTGAACTTGATTTTCAAGGTGATTTGCAGGTTAAAGTGATTTTTTAAAATCGTAATTCAAGATTTGAAAAGAGCGGCAAATTTTACGTCTAAAATGATACGTTATTCAAGGTCATGGCAAGGTTCAATTGAGGTCAAATAATCAAATATGTATTTAGTTCTCGTAAGGATTAATTCGGAATAGAAGAGGGATACAGGAAATTACAATGGTAGATGCAGGCTTGTAGAGGCATAAGGGGCGTATCATTAGCAATAACGATGATTTTATAAGTCTTTATCGAAGGTCATTCGAAGGTTGAGTTTGTTTTACGGAAACCCCTATATGTGACATCGGATTTGGAAATACCAGAATCAGATTTTACTTTAAGTTTTAATTAACATGTAAAACAAATACGCCACAGCGTATAAATGTTATTGTGACATTTGAAAGACAGAACAAACACAAATAAAATGTAGAACTTTGATTTACAAGTCGTTAAATGAATCCACTCGCCTCTCATTCCTCGGGATGCCACTTCCAATTTGTATCAAACACTGCATTTTACTGTATCCCTCCTCTATTCTAAATTAAATCCTACTAGAACTAAAAGCATACTTGCTTATCTCACCTTCATTGTGATAGCTTTGATCTTGAATAATGTATCATTTTACACGTAAAATTTTCCCCTCTTTTCAGATCTTGAATCAAGTATTAGGGTTTCCATTAAAAAAACCACTTTAATCTCCAAATCACATTGAAAACCACGTTCAAGATCACAGCCATTAATAGCAATGCGTGACCCTCTTTGTCACCTACAACTTCTATCTAAAATATTTTGCTCTGTCTCATCTCCATCCCGAGTTGTTCCCCTTTATGGATTAAATGATCCACCAATATACTGCGTGAGTAACGTAAAACGTTAACCCCCTTTCTATTTCATCAACGGTTACACATGCCGAAACATGGTTTTCGGAAAATGTTTGAGCGGCGAGAGGCAATTATGTTTTTCTTTCGTAATGTTTTCAGCGCTGGTACTAACAGAGATATTGAAGCAAGTACTTTTTTTAAACAGAACCACGTACTTTTTGTAACTGCATTCGATATCTCTTGAGAAGATAGTTACATTGATATAGCGCTCGTTAGTGTTGACGTTGAAAACTGTTGTAAAACAGTTATAGAAATGTCCGGGAATTTGAATGCATGGTGGCTGAAAACAGTATTTGAGGTGCAAAAATTGCCAAGCGAGCGTCTGGTACCAGGCTACGTCGTTGTGTACCGTAGGGTAGGCTTGCACTATGAGAATGAAGCTTCCCCTTGAACGAACTTAAGACCGAGATGCAGGTTCACCTACGAATGTTATTTATGCTAATACGACATAGGCTAGAATACAGGCTGAGGAAAACTATTTCATATTTTTGTGTCCTTCCGGAGTTAAACAGAGAAGTCAACTGTTTATTCTTCAAAAATAAAGAGGTCTCATGCACTGCAAAAAGCAACTACTGTGTTAAATATCTAGACGTTAGACGGAAGATTTGACCTAACTTTTCCTTTACGTGGCTGTGTGCTTCTTAGAGGTAAAATACATGCTGTCGGACAACTGTCTACCTACAGTACTCAAAATTATATGAGATACGCCCGTCGAACTAAACGTTCTACTAAAAATACTCTGGTGACCACCTGTACACCGCAAAATAAATATTCTTCTTAACGTTATGTCGTTTCATGCTGAACGTAAGCACGTAATTACAGTGTTACCAGGTAAGTGCAATACACTCTGCCGATCTATTTAACATTGCATTACCCACGTAAATAAAATAAACAATTTACCAACCATGATTTGGTAACCTCCCAAATTACATAAGATAAATTTTGTCTTACAAAAATTGCTTTATCCTTTATTTAAGCATGTATTCAAACTGTTGGCCATGGACTAAAAGGCACATCTGCAATCGCCGTTCGAAAGAACGATGAACACATGTAATAACTATGAATGATATGGTAGAGCATCCACTGGCGATTCGACGACACATATCGTCTAACGACATAGGCTGCATCTTTGAGTGCTGCCCAAAGAAAGAAATCAAGAAGAGTCAAACCGGGGGACGTCGCAGACCATTTGCCAACAGAATTTCGTCCTGTACAACGTTCAGGAAAGGTCTCATTCAGTACTTGCGTTGCAACAGGGGACGAGTGGGCTGGACAACTATCGTATTGCGGACACATACACCGTCGAATATGCAATGGTTCTTCTTCTAGAAGAACCAGCTGAATGTTCGTCAGAAAGTGTGCGTGCGTATGTATATTTAGAACGCCTGAGATGGAGTAAGGTCTCACAGTGAAATTTCCTACAATGCCGCACCATACGTTTACGCTCCACGACCATTGATGTTGCACCTGACGAAGCCAGTGTGGATTTTCGGCTGCCCAGTAGCGCATGTTGTGCAAATTTACGCTAGCGTGGTTAGTAAACGTTGCTTGATGGGTAAAGAGCAAACTTGGGAAGACGTAGGATCGTCTGTTAGTTGCTGAAAGATAAACCGACAAAATTGTGTACGACATTCGAAATCACGGCCGTCTAGTGCATGACGTAGTGACAGATTACAGAGCTGGAAATTCTGTCGATACATGATGCGAATGACACTCGTCTGACTGATTCCAAATTCTTCGGTAAAATGCCTCGTACTACTGTACGAATTCATTAGCGTCATAGCTAAAACAGCTTCTTCATGTTCTCTGTCAGTTTCAGTCTTCTTTCTTGTCCTCTTTTTGATGTTCAGGCAGCCTGTCTGCACTAGTGCGCAATTGCCTGGAGCGTAGGACATTGGCGATCCAGATAGATAACACTATACCGCTGTACGGTTTTTCCGGAATTTCTTTTATGTTCACTTCCCCTCATTGGTGTCCATGTCTGCAAGCAACGAAAGTTGAAGCAGAAATGAGTGGCCTGCAATGCGGCCAAGTGAACAGGCAAATGTGTTGACATTGTCGCGCACTGTAGCACGAGATCTCTGCTTGGCGATGTTTGCACCGCCAATGCCGATTCCGGCCATGGAGTTCTCAAATGTTAGGACATTTCTCGAATTTTTTTATGACAGGTTTGAACGTCAACATTAACAAACGCTATATCACTGAAACTGTCTTCTCAACAGCTATCCAATGCAGTTATAAAAGTAGACGGGTCTACTTTAAAAACATACTTACTTCAATATCACCGATGATACCGCGCTAAAAACATTAACCAAACAAAAGACATATGTGATACTCGATGCTCTAACATTTTCCGAAAACCACGATTCGATATGTGTAACCGTTCACGAAATAAAAGGTGTGTTATATCTTACCTGATTCACCGTGTATATAACATATCTTTTCTTTGCACGAGAAGTTGATATTCAGTAACTCATCGCACAAATAAACAGCTGCACAAATGAGTTCACGGAAATTGGAGCAATATAGAAAATAAAAATGAATTTTATATCTTCACAACTACGGCCATCATCAGTTATTGTACTACCCACGTTACAGAACTAGCCTAATGCCTTTAGCGCCTCATTTCCTAATCTAATTCCCTCACCATTGCCTGATTTAATATGACTAAAGTCAATTACACGTGTTTACCTTTGTTGGTAGGTTGATATTCATCTTATAAGACGCAGTCCACACTGTTCAACTGCTCCTCCAAGTCATCTGCCTTCCCTGACAGAATAACACGGCCGTTAGCAAACCTATCCGTTTATATTTCTTCCCCCTGATATTTAATTCCCTCGAGTACTATCTCTTTGGTTTCATTCACAACTTGTTCAATGTACACACTGAATAACATCGGGGATGTGCTACAATCCTGCCACACTCTTCTCTGTTAGTGTCCCCCTTTTATGTCCTTCGGCTCTCATAACTGCAGTCTGGTTTCAATTTCAATTGTTAACAATATTTCGCTGTGTGTATTTTATCTCTGCCACGTTCAAAATTGAAAAGAGTGTTTTCCCAAAGCTACAAATGCTATAAGCTTAGGTTACTCAGTATTTTACTGATTTGGAGAAAAATTGTTTGTACGATACAATGTAATGTGTAAGCCGTACGTGCTCCACAGTAGAGGGGCTACAAGTGTGTGAGCACATTTTGTTACTGCAAGTCGCCTACATCAGGGACAAGTATGCACTCAGGAGCGAACCTATTGTACTCCTTTGACTGACAGGTACTTAACCTATTGTTATGCTAAGTGGTTTTCCATGTCACTTCCCTTAACCTGTTGTTCCCCTGCACCCTCATCCTCCACCCAAACCCCCCTCCTCCCTCACTGCTAGAGGTATACTTTCATGTCGGAGTTACTGGACTAGGCCCTGTCACTACTATCAATTAGATTGACTACTTAATTATTTTGAACAGTTAGTTAACCTCTCCTCATGTGTTAAATCCCCCTCCCCTCACACCTTCTCATCTGACTGGAAAATGGTGGGAAAAAGACTCAGTTGATCGGTCAATTGGAGGAAAATCGATTGCTCTGTATGGAATATTGTTTATACAATTTAGACAATCTAAGCAATATATGGAAAGGGTATATTCTCTATTTATAAAAAATTCAGTTTGTGTAGGCTGGATTTCTCATGTCCATCGTTCTCTGCTGTTTGGAAGCATCTAGGTCATACAAGAAGCAATTACTTGTGGCAAAAATGTTGCATAACCTAATGTTCGGCACTGTACCCTGAGTGTCTTAATCTAATGATAGGCCCTTTGTCGGCACTTAACCTATTGTTCAGTTAAGTGGTTTTCCATGTCACAACACTTAAACTATTGCACCGCCTTTGATACAAAATTAAGTAATTAGTTATCATTTCCCTCCATTTTCTGGTACACTCTTCGAATTTCACATGCTTTTGAACGCCATTTCTGACGCATTCTTCTATGTCCCCCACCCCCTTAAACTATTGTACTGTGTTTTACATAAAAATTATGAAAATTAACATAGCGTTTTGCACATAGCCTGCTGTTCTGCTCCACGTCACCCACTTACACATTCCTTTCCATTAACTACTGTACCGCTAGCACCACATTGTATATAAAAAATTTATGCAAATTAATTGAATCGGTATTCTTCACATGTGTGGGGTAGTTTTTCTTAATTTGCAGCATCCTATTGGTTGGTGAAATCAATGGAATATAGTTTAAACAAAATACATCCCAAGATGTAACACCCAATGCCGACGCCGCCTCTGCCGCAGCTGCCACCGCAAGCCACCGCAGAGCGCAGGCCAGTGCAAGCCATCGCTGTCACACCGCTGCAGGTGAAAGATAGGTCTGTTTTCGTGTATGTAGTTAGAATTCTTCGAGTGTTATACTGACGTCACAGAATTCCAAGGCGCATTCACGCTGGTCCCATACGCGATGACACATAGCTGGGATGCAGGTCCAGTGCTGAGAGATGTTGCAATGCTTTCCAGAATAGCACAAGGTGTATTCTTCCTAGCGATTGTCACTGAATTTACCCATCAAACTGCGGCTACTGCCAGTGTGCGAACACCGTCTCAAATGACATTAGTTTTTAAGGAGGCAATACAGCTAACACGTAACGCTTTAGCATTCCTGTTAGAAGAGATACGCTATGAACTCAATTGATATGAGACTGACTGTACATGCAATGTCGGCATAACATTGACCCTTAAAACATACATCTCTGCATCACCTGCAGATCTGCATAGTTTAGAAAATGCCGGATGGTTCATGGACGATCCAGAGGATAGAACATTTGAGGAGTACAAGCGATTTACTGCATTCATACCACTAAACATTCTTATGGGGATCTTTGGGCAAATGAGACAGATCATTATGAACGCTAAACAGGAGCTAATTCTGGGTCGGAGTGTGACGGACAATACCTCATATATTCAAGGTGCTCAAAAGGAGAATATCATTACAATCAGCAAGGTAATATAGAAAATGCCTCACATCAGTATATCTGACGAGGAGCATTTGAAACTTATTATAGTCCTGAATTCCAGTACATTTTTGTCATTGACATTTCGCTCGTGGGAGGTTTTCGAGTAGTGTTACCGACTGCAAGCAGACAAATGTGGGCTATTAGACCCTCTACACATTATAGACACCTAGATTCATCATACTTGAGTTTCAGGCTGATAGAAGAGGTAATATAGCAAATGATTCCACCGTGTTCGACAACTGCAAGTTAAATAACGTCAAAGTCTACCTCAGTTCATAAATCTACCCATATGACAATTAACATCTGCAGTGGAATCAGATTGTATACAGTCTAGCTTATGCAAGGTTTCATGCTCCTTACTATGAAATTGCTGATGGAGAGGGAGGAGGGTGTCTCTCAGTCCATGTAAGTTCAAGGAGCTTTCACCAATCATTGTAATAGACTGCCCGAAACAGAATGAGATAATTAAGGTTGGACCTATAGATGTGCAAATTGAATTTGAATCTTTGACAAATTTCGCGGAACACACTGCTGTGAATGCTCTAGTTCTACACAACTGTGTGATCAACTGCTGCCCTCTCGCTGATGTGCTATGAGCTGTATAATTTAATAGGTGCTGCACCGTAACTAGAGCATTTCACAATGGTGGACATCATTGCAGACACTCAGGGTTTCTATGATGGTGAGTGTAGACAGTTCATATTTAAAGATGTTGCGTTTGTAATGCACACACAAGGTGCTCGAATAATATATACATTCTCTGCAAACATTACATCACCGAGGTCTTTCAAATACGTGAAGTGTGCTAAGACATGGAAGACTGCAAAGTGGTTAACACATTTCTACCATGGAATTCACTGGGATGATTCTGGCATACCCTATAAAGATATGGTGAGGACGCTTAAATTATTCGATCACATGGGCACCATCGTCTACATGAAGGGGAATGAGAAGATCTCATGGATGTATCGAATCTTTAAGTTTGCCGCTATTCAAAACCTAGAATTCTACTGATATCCTTCTCTCCATCGACTCAAGAAGGAGAAGATGTGTGAAAATAGTGTTGCCGTGTCTGCTTATGAAACTGTAAAATTACTTTTAAGTTTGATCAGAAAGAAATGAATTTTTACCTCACAACCTCTGTGTTCTTTTTTTTCAGCCCTGCTCCCACTGTGACAGTGTACAGTTATTTAACCAAATGCTATGTCTCTGGTTTTCTTCAAGTACAGAAGATATAATTTTAGATACGTCGACTATATATCTTTGGAAGCAGACATGGACATGTGCCTGCTGCTCCCATAATCGAATTCGTGCTGCATGATAGGTGTAATTCCATGCAATCATTATATATATTTTGTTATCTTTCATCTTAAACTTCTTCTCCTTAATGGTACTCATCTTCAGCAAAAACTAATGTCATTTGAGACGGTGTTCGCACACCGGTAGCAGCCACAGTTTGACGGGTAAATTCAGTGACGAACGCTAGAAAGAATGCACTCTGTGCTATTCTCGAAAGCATTGCAACATCTCTCAGTGCTGGACCCACATCGCAGCTATGTGTCACCACGTATGGGATTAGCGTAAACACACCTGGGAGTCCTGTGCCGTCAGTATAACACTCGAAGAATTCTAACTGTATACACGAAAACAGACCCATCTTTCACATGTAGCAGTGTGATAGCGATGGCTCGTGCTGGCTTGCACCCTGTGGTGGCTTGCGGGGAAGACTGCGGAATTGGGCATTGAGCCGCAGGATGTGTTTTGTTTAAACCATATCCCATCGACTTCACCAATCAATAGGATGCTGAAAATTAAGAAAACTACCCCATACATGTGAAGAATACCGATTCAATTAATTTGCATAAATTTTTTGTATCGATGTGGTTCTAGCAGTACAGTAGTTAATGGGAAGGTGTGCGTGAGTGGGTGACATGGAGCAGAACAGCAGGCTATGTGCACAACACTACATTAATTTGCTTCATTTTTATGTAAAACGCAATACAATAGTTTAAGGGTGTGGGTGACAGAGAAGAATGCGTCAGAAATGGCGTTCAAAAGCATGTGAAATTCTAAAAATGTACCAGAAAATGGTGGGAGGAGATAACTAATTACTTAATTTCATGTCAAAGCCGGTACAATAGTTTAAGTGCTGTGACATGGAAAACCACTTAACAGAACAATAGGTTAAGTGCCAACAAAAGGCCAAACATTAGGTTCAGACACCCAGACTACAGTGCCGAACATTAGGTTATGCAACATGTTTGCCCCATGTAATTGCTACTTGCAAGACCTAGATGTTTCCAAACAGCAGAGATTGATGAACAAGAGAAATCCAACCCACATAAACTGAATTTTTATAAATAAACAATATACCCTTTCCATGTATTGCTTAGATTGTCTAAATTGCATAAACAATATTCCATACAGAGCAATCGATTTCCCTCCACATGACCAATCAACTGAGTCTAAAAATGGTTCAAATGGCTCTGAGCGCTATGGGACGCAACATCTGTGGTCATAAGTCCCCTAGAACTTAGAACTACTTAAACCTAACTAACCTAAGGACATCACACACATCCATGCCCAAGGCAGGATTCGAACCTGCGACCGTAGCAGTCGCGCGGTTCCTGACTGAGCGCCTAGAACCGCTAGACCACTGCGGCCGGCCAACTGAGTCTTTTTTCCACCATTTTCCAGGTGTGATGAGATGGTGTGAAGGGAGGGGGGTTTATCAGATAAGGAGGGGTTAATTAATTGATCAACATAATTAAGTAGTCAATCACATTTATATTAGTGACAGGGCCTATTCCAATAACTCAGACATGAAATTGTACCTCTAGCAGTGAGGGGGGAGGGGGGGGGGTTCAGAGGTAGTGGGAGGGGGCAGAGGAACAATAGGTTAAGGGAGGTGATATGGAAAACCATTTAACATGGCAATAGGTTAAGTACCTGTCAATCATAGGAGAACAATAGGTTCGCCCCTGAGTGCTTACCTGCCCCTGATGTAGGCAACCTGCACTAACAAAATGTGCTTCCACCCCTGTAGCCCCTCTGCTCTCCAGCTGCTAATACTACGTCTTTGCGAAGAATACTTGTTCCATAAAAACGGTATTAACCACTTTTTTATGATCCAAAGGCAGAAATAGTGGAAGAAGACGAATTTAGTTTTTTCTTCAGAGTGTTTTACGACTCTAGTACCTGAAAATTTTGTTAAGTGAGAGAGGAGTAGTTGACATGGATAGCATCAATAAAAAAATCCATTTGCTCCATCATTCTCAATAAACAAACAGTACTTTCACTGCTTGTCAATTTACTAGATGCTGTCACAGAATCGAATGTTATTGCTAGCTCTCCATGTCACAAGAAGGCTTTGGACACTCTTTGGTTATGATGGTCCCAATTTGGGTGGGTTCCTTAATTTCGGTGGCTCCTTATGTGCTTCTCGAAAGTAGACTGTGAGCTGACTCCGAGTTTAACGTTCTCTCATCCATTCAATCCTAATTCATCTACAGCTGCAAAATAGCAACTATGCACTGCAGAATCATCCACCACAGCCATCGACGTAATACAGATACACGGTTGATATTTTACAGTAGGTTGGAAGGAGACAGTGGCAAACTGTCACCACGAAAATCAATGCAGGATTCACTCATCGATCTAAACATTCTCTGCCAAAGTGGCAGTCGACTCTCACACTGAACATTGAACATTGAAGATGGGTGTTACAGGAGGTGCAAAAATGGAGACAGAAACAGTGCATAGTGAACAACAGGGAATAGAATTTGCTGACCATTTGCTAATATTGGTGAAATAGTTTTATGGTGTTAGTTCAACAGAACTAAGGCGATTTTCCTATGAATTTGCTGAAGGAAACAAGTTAAACATGGTTGCAGCTCTGAAACTAAATTGGCTGAGACTGATTGGGCGCAAGGATTTTTGAGACGCTCTCCAAACTTAAGCGTGCGAAAACCTGAGTCAAGATGGATTTACAATTTTGACGAGATTGTCATTTCTACAATACAGAAACCTCAATTAGTCATCGGTCAGATAAACAGAAACAATTAGGAACTGCTACAAGTTTGGAATGCGTCCGAAACGTAACTGCGTGTTGTGAAATGTGTGCTATATGCATATTTATACTGCCCTGTTTATTATTCCGCCGTGAAAATGTAGACCGTATTAACACGTGGAGAACCTGCCGGAAGCACCCTCCGCCACACCCCGTCAGGTGGCTTGCGGAGTATGAATGTAGATGTAGATGTAGAAGCACTTATTTCTGTTCGAAGTCAGTGTGGATCATTGATGAATTTTTTGTGAGATGGTAGACACATTATGCAGAACAGACATAGTCTTCACTGGCAAGTCCAACCCTTCTGACATCCTGTCACAGTGCCCTAATGTGTCACAATATCTGCAAAGCAGTTGGACTTATAGTTCTGTCCTTGCCACCGCACACTTCCCATCAACTGCTGCCATCAGATGGTTCTTCCTAGGGACCACGATAAAGAATACATTCCAAAGCAGTTTCTAGCTTTAAAAAGGTAGAAAGCTTTCCTTACAGTCCAAATGCGTTCTCAGAGGATGACTTCTTTCCAATGCATGAATCACCTGTGGAGGTACAGACGACTGAAAGGAGAGATGCATGAAACGCAGATGATGAATCTTGTTGGAGCGGAGCAGTGATGTCTATTCTAGACACTTCTTCAAAACCGAGGATGACAAACTCATTAGGATCAAGCAAATCAAGGCCTAAATAACGTTCGGAAATTTTGACGTGTGCTCCAAGGAAAATGATTTTGGAACAAGTGAAAGTAAGGAAGAACAATAAGAAATGTTCTGTTAAAGTAGCAGCAGGAAAAGAAGTTTCAAATGGAAAAGGGCAGAATAAGAAGACAACGAGATTCTTTTAGGATGATAGCAGCTCGTCAGGTGAAATGATGACGAAGAGAAACTATATCGAGATGATTAATTGAATGATGTTGACATTCATAAACTAGTCTCCAGTTTGTCTCAGGCGTATGACACATCTGAGGTGTGCCTCTTATGTGGAGAATCTGGTTGTGCTGGAGAACTGTGGTGTCGATGCATCCTGTGTTCTGGGTGGTTTCATGGAGACTGCGGTGCAGCCAGTTCCGCAGCAAACTTCAAATGTGACCACTGCCTTAGTAATAAATTTAAGTAGATGTATGCAGTATTTATGATTATCACTATATCTGCTTTACAGAGGAATGGAAAAACTGGTAGAAGCCGATTTCGGGGAAGATCCGTTTGGATTTCGTAGAAATGTTGGAACACTTAAGGCAATACTGACCCTACGACTTATCTTAGAAAATAGATTAAGGAAAGGCAAACCTACGTTTCTAGCATTTGTAGACTTAGAGAAACCTTTCGACAATGTTGACTGGAATACTCTCTTTCAAATTCTGAAGGTGGCAGGGGTAAAATGCAGGGAGCGAAAGGCTATTTACAATTTGCACAGAAACCAGATGGCAGTTATAAGAGTCGAGGGGCAGGAAATGGAACCAGTGGTTGGGAAGGGAGTGAGACATGGTTGTAGCATATGCCGACGTTATTCAATTTGTATACGAGTACTGAGCAAGGAGTAAAGGAAACAAAAGAAAACTTTGGAGTAGGAATTAAAATCCATGGAGAAGAAATAAAAACTTTGAGGTTCGCCGATGGCATTGTAATTCTATCAGAAACAGCAAAGGACCTGGAAAAGCAGCTGAATGGAATGGACAGTGTCCCGAAAGAAGGATATAAAATGAACACCAACAAAAGGAAAACAAGGATAATGAATGTAGTAGAATTAAACCTGGCGATGCTGAGGGTATCAGATTAGGAAATGGGACGCTTAAAGTAATAAATGAGTTTTGCTATTTGGGGAGTAAAATGACTGATGATGGTCGAAGTAAAGAGGATATAAAATCCAGGCTGGCAATGACAAGGAAAGCGTTTCTGAAGAAGAGAAATTTGTTAACATCGAGTATAGATTTAGGTCTCAGGAAGCCGTTTCTGAAAGTATTTGTATGGAGTGCAGCCATGTATGGAAGCGAAACGTGGACGATAAATAGTTTAGACAAGAAGAGAATAGAAGCTTTCGAAATGTGGTGCTACAGAAGAATTCTGAAGATTAGATGTGTAGATTACATAAGTAATGAAGAAGTATTGAATAGAATTGAGGAGAAGAGAAATTTGTGGCACAACTTGACTAGAAGAAGGGATCGGTTGGTAGGACATATTCTGAGGCATCAAGGGATCACCAATTTAGTATTGGAGGGTAGTACAGAGGGTAAAAATCGTAGAGGGAGACCAAGAGATGAATACACTAAACAGATACTGAAGGAAGTAGGTTGCAGTAGGTACTGGAAGAAGAAGAAGCTTGCACAGGATAGAGTTGCATGGAGAGCTGCATCAAACCAGTCTCTGGACTGAAGACCACAACAACAACATATTTGCTTTATAGAAACCATATTTTATATAACCTTACATTACTTATAAATATGTCTTTGGTATCATAGATGTGGATTTCCTGGATTCGCTTATTTCAGTATTATATTTAAGTATAACTTCAGTGTATGATATGTGGTTCAGAAAACAATTAATTGTCTACGTACTATTACCCCACATGAGTGGGAAATAGTATGAAACGACTCTTTTTACATTTTTTGCTGTGAGGACTGCTGTAATGTTACAGAGAGGAACTTACATGATTCAGTCACGATTTTTTCTTTAATGCTTAAATCTAACCTTGGTGTTCTGCCACTCGGCAGCGAGCGGATAGCTGTTAATAGAGGTTCCGAGCTCAGTGCGTTCCATTGCCCTCTTTCCCCTATACGTAGAAATGACACACCGTTTCGGTGGTTCAGAAAACAATTAATTGTCTACGTACTATTACCCCACATGAGTGGGAAATAGTATGAAACGACTCTTTTTACATTTTTTGCTGTGAGGACTGCTGTAATGTTACAGAGAGGAACTTACATGATTCAGTCACGATTTTTTCTTTAATGCTTAAATCTAACCTTGGTGTTCTGCCACTCGGCAGCGAGCGGATAGCTGTTAATAGAGGTTCCGAGCTCAGTGCGTTCCATTGCCCTCTTTCCCCTATACGTAGAAATGACACACCGTTTCGGTATCGGGCAGTGGTGCAACCAACAGGTGCTCTGATAGACCTGTAGAATGAAATTATTAATTATATCCTAGTCATCATCATCAGTGTTTTGCCTAAAGGCAGGTTTTCGCATGGTAGTTCTCCAGGCTGTCTGGCCTTCTGCCATCCTCTTCAGGTCTGCATAATTTCCTCTTCCCTTTATGTCGTCTATCATCTTGTATCTCCTCCTTCCTCTCAGTCTCCTCCCACAAACCAATCCTTCCAAAGCATCTGCTAGCAAGCACTCCCTTCTCAATGAATGTCCCAACCAGTCCTTTTTCCTTCCTCTTACAACCTTCAGCAGACATCTTCTCTCACCAACCCTTTCCAATACTCTTTCATTACTCACTCTCTCCATCCAGCTTATTCTATCCATTCTCCTCCACATCCACATCTCAAATGCTTCTAACCTTTTTTCATCCTCCCGTCTCAGTGTCCATGTTTCTGCCCCATATAGTGCCACACTCCAGACAAAACATTTGCCAAGCCTTTTCCTTAGTCTTTTATCTAATTTGCCACATAAGAGTCTCCTCTTTCTGTTGAATGCCTCCTTCGCTATGGCAGTTCGAGTTTTCACCTCCTGGTGACATCTCAAGTCTTCAGTTATTGTCCTTCCGAGATATCTAAATTGACTTACTTGGCTAATGGTAGATTGTCCTATTTTAATATTGGACAGTCTGCGTCTTGTATTGATGACCGTACTCTTTGTTTTTGCTGTGTTTATTTGCATCCCATATTCCACACAAGCTTCATTCAGATCTTTGAGCATGTTATTCACTGTCCGCTCACTTTCTGCCACTAATACCATGTCATCAGCAAATCTTATACATTCTATTCTCTTTCCACCAATACATATTCCTCTTTTCCCATTTAAACTTTCCGCAATAATATCTTCAAGGTTTACGTTAAACAACAGTGGGGAAAGGCAACAACCTTGTCTAACACCTCGTCCAATGCTGCTTCCTTCTGACATTTCATTTCCAATCCTTATCCTTACTTTCTGGTGTAAATAGTAACAATGAAATATTTCCCATCGCTAATTGGGCAAGAAGACGGTGGAGGCAGTATTTAGTGATTCGACGTCTCTTCCCCGTAACACTCGAGTTATCCGAAGCGCAGCATATTATTCCTCCCACGCTGAGCTGGCAGCACAAGCGATTGTGGCGAAAGCGGGCTTTTGTTGGACAGCCCTGATGTCCTGCGGGGTCACGAGCCAGTCACGACAGGCCGCCAGCGGCTGCGAGCTGCGCGCCATCTGCAAAGCCGACGGCTCGCAATTAGCGGGTTACAAGCTGACCTCAGTAGCGTCTCCGAAACGTCCCTCTGGCCTCGTTAATCCGGATGTAATTACCGTGGCCCGCGCGGGTAGCTTCTGCATCTTAAACATTCTGACTACATCTCGACGCGGACCATTGCACCTCCTCCCGTCGAATACAAATTATCCTCGAGTCATGAGGATGTGCATGTAGGAACGTAAAACACCCTCCTTTCTGCGGCATCGAAGACGTTTTACATCAAGTACCTACTGCTACGTAAGGTTCTGCCTACTCACTTTTCTGTCCAACAATTAGCAATATCAACAATTATCGAGCTATTTGACGCTCTCTTTTCAACTTATTTACGAGTTACGTGTAGACGATTTTCGGTAGCTAATTATGAAAAACTAGCCAACCACTTGCAATGAACTTGGAGTTCAGAATTTCAACCCCTCGGTCTTGAAGCTCACTGACCGTTCTCATCGGAGCTTCACTACTTCGTTAAAGGGGGGTAGGACGTCAAACGGGCCGACTTGGAGCAGGAGAGGCACCACAGAACATTTTAATTTCCACTGTCTATACTTTCACAAATAAATTCATAAAACTTTATCAGCATGACCAGGAAGGATTCAGAATTCACACTCATAGCAGTGGAAATTCGGAAACGTAATGAAATGATTTTTGTTACATGTGAAATTTCATCATTTTTTTCACTTACTAATGTCAGTATTTGTTGCTATAGGCACACTTTTCTTCATAAGTAAGAGAGATTCTTCCGTGAATTTTGTACAGCATACAAATCATACTTAAAGGTGTATGAAACTCTAGAATTTTCCAAATCTATTAAAAACTGTTGTAAAAGTTGTGGTAATTAACTACAAAATTTGTGATTTTCCTAAACATGAAGTTTAAAATAGAACAGCTCATTTGTTTTTTCATAAATTAAATAAATTATAGAGTTTCGTGCACCTGTAAGTATGGTATGTATGCTGTGCAAAATTCATTGAAGAATCTCTCTAACTTATGAAGAAAAGTGTACCTATAGAAACAAATGCAGCCATTAGTAAGTGAAAAAATGATGAAATTTCGCACGTAAAAAAAATTTCTGTTTTTATGTTTTCGAACTTCCACTGTAATGAGTGTGAATCCTGAATCCTTCCTGGTGGTGCTGACAAAGTTTTATGAACTTATTTGTAAAAGTATAGACACTGGAAATTAAAATGTCGTGTGCCGGCCGCGGTGGTCTCGCGGTTCTAGGCGCGCAGTCCGGAACCGTGCGACTGCTACGGTCGCAGGTTCGAATCCTGCCTCGGGCATGGATGTGTGTGATGTCCTTAGGTTAGTTAGGTTTAAGTAGTTCTAAGTTCTAGGGGACTGATGACCACAGCAGTTGAGTCCCATAGTGCTCAGAGCCATTTGAACCATTTTTTTAAAATGTCGTGTGAGGCCTCTCCTGCTCCAAGTCGGCCCGTTTGACGTCCTACCCCCCTTAATACAAAAATATGCTGAGATAATGACTCCTTTACTCGCTATGGATACAAGAAGATTAGGAATTTAGGTAATTCCCATCGCGTACTTCACACATGAATGGCGATTCTTGTTCGCTACCATGATTGGCACATTACCTGCATGGCAGAGCAAACCGTAAGAAGTGAAGCAATTCCTCTCATCTCCGCAACACTGCCACGTTACCTTCTACTACAGTAGTAGACCACCAAATAGCCCAGGATGAACTTCTAAGCAGAATACACTGTCACAGTGTGCCAGAAGGTTTACGTACACCTACATAGATTTTAAAAGCTTAGGAAAATATTTCCCCCTAAATTAGAACAAAAATTAATCCAGTCGTTGACCGAGTGAGGTGGCGCAGTGGTTAGCACACTGGACGACGGTTCAATCACGCGTCCGGCCATCCTGATTTTGGTTTTCCGTGATTTCCATAAATCGCTCCAGGCAAATGCCGAGATGGTTCCTTTGAAACGGCACGGCCGACTTTCTTCCCCATCCTTCCCTAATCCAATGAGACCGATAACCTCGCAGTTTGGTCTCTTCCCCCAAACAAAAAATGGTTCAAATGGCTCTGAGCACTATGGGACTTAACATCTAGGGTCACCAGTCCCCTAGAACTTAGAACTACTTAAACCTAACTAACCTAAGGACATCACACACATCCATGACCGAGGCAGGATTCGAACCTGCGACCGTAGCAGTCGCGCGGCTCCGGACTGAGCGCCTAGAACAGCTAGACCACCGCGGCCGGCTCCCCCAAACAACCCCAACCCCTAATCCAGTCGCTGATTCTGTCGGCGCGACCATTACGGTCGCAGGTTCGAATCCTGCCTCGGGCATGGATATTTGTGATGTTCTTAGGTTAGGTTGGTTTAAGTACTTCTAAGTCCTAGGGGACTGATGACCTCAGATGTTGAGTCCCATAGTGCTCAGAGCCATTTGAACCATTTGATTCTGTCGGAACACTATTACTATAATGTACTTCAACACGACACAGATTGTGAAGAATACAGTAGCCTCGAGATGGCCATTAATGTTTAATGCGTATGATTTATGTATAACATACGGTTGTTAGATCATGTTAGTCCGTCTTATACTTAACTGAAGTGGATGCAACAAAAAAAGTGACGTGATTTTTACCCAATGCATTTTAATCGGTTTCTTCAAAACGGCACTCCTCAGAAATGCTCCTTCTGTATCAGGCACATATCAATATTCTGTAACGGTAACAACAGATCTACTGCTTTCAGAATCTTGACGGTACCTGTTTATCTACAACTCTCCATCTCCTTCGCCGCTACAATCACATATCTGTGGGACGAAACACCGAGCAAAGAGTGTTTGATTCAAAACTGTACTGTATTCGTGACGGTAGTTATGCTCTTCCTTTAAACATTATAGTAGCTTCCTTCTCGATATACTCCACCTGTCTTCTTTCTGGCCTACAGTAAACTAGCATCTCTATCACACTGTCAACACTCTCCAAGACTTCCTCACCCCTTTCTTCCTTCGTATTTTTTCTGTTTTTATTTTTCTATATTGCTTTATATTTCCCTTCATATTAATGTGACTTTTCCTCATTCGATTTTTTCAATCAGTATACACAGTCCAGTTACTGTGACCACCCCCTATGTTCGATGTCAGCGTGCGCAATCATTCACAGGTGGCAGGTCTCAACACAAACAGTGGAGGGTATAAAGAGCGAGTCGGGGGGACGTGGAAAACAGTGCAGTCGTTGTCGTAATGTGGAAATTTAGTGATTTATATGACGTCCAAAACGGCATGATTATTGGCTTTCGGGCAAGGGTGGAAGCATGTAGTATACCATGCAAGGCAAAATGGCGCTATCCAAAACTCGTGCAGAGGCAACTGTGGTGTTCCATGGGCCATATATTACAAGGGTTAATGACGGATGAGGAGATGCGTACGGGAGAATAGATGTGCAACTGAACGCCCAGATGAACCAAGGAGCTATGAACAGTGTTTCCTCAACGAACGTTCCATGAACGTTGCTGCTTCTGGGCTTCTGCAGCAGGCTCCTGGTTCATCACCCACGCAGACTGCTGTTCACTGCCACGAAGGTTGGAATTTGGACGCCATTAACGCAGCTGGACGTCCACTGAGCGACGACAGATGGTCTTTCAAATGAATCACGTTTTATGCTCCACCGAACTGATGACCGTTGGCGTGTACGGCGTGAAACGTCTGAAAGCAAACACCCTGCAACAAAAGTCGTAAGGGTCCAGGCCGGAGGGGGGAGCATTATGGTCTGAGGGATTCCCTGGGTGATCTCGTCCTTGTGGAAGCCACAGTGGATCAACGCAAGTACGTATCTCTCCTTGGGGACCCTGTCCATCACTATACGCAGTTTGTGTCTCCTCAGCACGATGGCATCTACTAGCAGGACAATGCAACGTGTCGCACAGCTCGCAGTGTACGTCACTCATTCGAAGAGCAACAGGGTGAGTTTACCGTACTCCCCAGGACACAAAACTCCCTGGATTAAAACCCAATCGAGAATCTGTAGGACCACCTCGATTGGGCTGTACGCAGCATGGATCCTCAATCGAGAAACCTATCGTTCCTGCCTACATAGCTCATCCTTATCGGTCCTCTAAGGACCTTGTTGACTCTCTTCCTGCATGGCTCGTAGACCTCCGCGCTGCAAAATGTGGTTATCGAGGCTTTTGACAAGTGGTCACTTTAATTTGACTATAAAATGTATCAGCACTCCAAATTTAAATGAACGTCATGGCAAATTCACTTACTACAGTATTAGTAATGCTGGCATAATTGTAATAAATTCTTTTGTTACTATAAATGTTTTCATTATTATTTTATCATTATTATTACGAATAATTCATTTTCAACCGTGCAGCGTAATATTTCTAGAAAGGCTATCTAGAAGGAAAATTATTAATGGAGGAATAGAGTTTAATGTCACTTCGACAATGTGGTAACCAGTTACGGGGAACAACTCGGACAGAATAAAGATGAGGAAGTAACTCCCCGACATTCACTATAATCGATTTATGACAAACCCTGGAATGTCCTGGGTAGGGGCTGGAGCATCGCTTCTCCAGTATGCCAGTCCTTGTGTGAATCACTGTGCCGTGTCGCTCGTTACAGTCTTCAAATTACATCATGTCAGATGCTAGAGATGGTTTGAAGCCCTCAATCTTTCAACTAAAACAAATTCATAAATAAATAAAATAAATGAAAACTACGCATTTGGTGTGGAAACTAACCAATTCAAAAAGGTAATTACGAGAGAATAAATAACAGCAGATTTAACAGTCTGATGAAGTTGACCGATAGAAGAAAAATCACTGGAGCTAGTAGAGCGCGCCTTAAATTATATGTCAAATATGCGGATGGACTAGCTCCACTTCTAACAATAAATTATTCTAGTTTCTTGGAACAATGTACCGAACCATGTAACTGGAAAACAGTGCAGACCGTTACAGGCTATAATGGAGAAATGTACAAAGCCATACCCCTATTTCACTGACCTCAACGTGCTGTATAATCGTGGAGTGTATTCTGCGGTAGCCTGTGTTGGCTTTTCTCGAGACCGAATAGCTGCTGCGTAGGAATCAACATATTTCACTCAAGCAGCGATTGTGTGAAACTCACCTTGCTCTTTTCATTCATGAGATCCAAAATGCAACAGGTAGTGGTATACAGTTCATTGTTGTGTGCTTTGACATCCAGAAAATCTTCGTTGGAGTTTCGCGTAGAGACCTATAACTGAAATAAGTGTGTACGGAACATATAAACAGACATGCGATTGAACTGGATATTTCTAGGAAAAAGAAATACGTACATCATTCTAAATGGGGAAGCATCATCAGAAGGGAAAGTAGAATCCGGCATACCACACAGAACCGTGAAATGACCACTGTCACTGACGATTTAAATAAATTGTTTGGCAGATAACGACAGTCTCTCTCTGAGGCTGCTTGCAAATGAGGAATTTCTGACGTAGTTAGAAAACTGTTACGTAATTTTGAGAAACGAGCAGCCTCTCAGCGTCTGGAGCACGGATTGTAAGCTGACCATCAATACAGTTAAATGTAACGTAGTGTGCTTAAACAGACGAAACGATCCCGTATCTCTTGATTTCTTTCCCGTGACACGCAGCTCTACTGTATGTCCTAATAATGATGGCATCCGCTTGGGCAAAGTATTCTGGAGGTAAACAGTCCCCCTTTCTGGTCTCCGCGGAGAGACTACTCAAGAGGATGACGTCATAACTAAAAACAAAAGAGACATTCTATGCATCGGAGCGTGGAATGCTATATCTCGTAATCGGGTAGGTAGATTATTGAATTTAAAAATAAAAATGAATAGACTGAAGTTAGATAAAGTGCTGATCATTGAATTGCAATGTGAGAACGAACAGGAATAATGATCAGGTCAATATGGTGTTGTCAACACAAAATCAAATAAGTGTAATCCTGGAATAGGCTGAATAATGAATAGAAAATAGGAATGTGATTAAACTGCTATGGACAGCAGAATGAATGTGTTGTCGTAGCCAAGACAGACACGAAGCCAACGCCCAGTCCAGTAGTACTACTTTATATGCCAGCTAGCACTGCAGACGATGTAGATACTGAAAGAATGTATGAGGAGATCATAAATGTTGCTCCGATAATTACGGGAGAGGAAAACGTAATTGTGATTGTGGTGTCACCGCCAGACACCACACTTGCTAGGTGGTAGCCTTTAAATCGGCCGCGGTCCGTTAGTATTCCGCGTGTCGCCACTATCAGTGATTGCAGACCGAGCGCCGCCACACGGCAGGTCTAGAGAGACTTCCTAGCACTCGCCCCAGTTGTACAGCCGACTTTGCTAGCGATGGTTCACTGACAAATTACGCTCTCATTTGCCGAGACGATAGTTAGCATAGCCTTCAGCTACGTCATCTGCTACGACCTAGCAAGGCGCCATTACCAGTTACTATTGATGCTGTAAAACATGTACCGTCAAGAGCGATGTTCACCAATTATGGATTAAAGTTAAGTATTCCAGCAGCTACGTACGTTTTTTGCTAGTCTCATTTCCTTGACCTGTTCCAGACCTCACGCCAGCCTGCGTGAGCTAAAACGCGTGGCTTTCGGCTTCCACTCATAGTGGGTTGGCTGTCTTGCCAATCCACAATAGTGATGGCTGACTGGATGTCGATAGTGAGAAAAGGAAAAAAATGAGAAATGGTAGGAGGACGTGAACGGGGGGCGCGGGTGGGGGGAGGGAGGTGGAGAAATAAAACAGAATTATGCCTTGCAGAATTTTACACAGAGCATAATGTAATGTTGCAAACATGTTTTCTAAGAATCTTTAAAGAAGGTTGTATACGTGGAAGAAACTTGAGGCACTGGAAGGTTCCAGATTATCTATATAGTTATAGGACAGATTTTTCAAAACAAGATATTACACTTGTAAGACATTTCAGGGTGCAGATGTGGGTTCTGACCACAACTTATTTATTATGAACTGTAGACTAAAACTGAATAAACTGCAAAAAAGTAAGTATTTACGGTGATGGTACCTGAGTAATTTGAAAAAAAAACAGAGCTTTTTGAGAGTTTCAGAGAGAGCATTAAGCAATGTCGACTACAACTGGAGTAAGGAATACAATAGGAGAAACCTGCAGCCCCCACAAAGCATAGTAGTATGTAGAGGAGCCTTTACTGTGGCGAATGACCGACAGGAGCGTGCCCAGAAACCCAACCCCCAGGGTAACTACCGCACATAACGCAGCACCAATCGCGCTGCTGTTTTGGTCAGTGTTTGCTTGTTTACTCACCACCCCATCTCGCGTTTCTGTAGGGTTTGCTTTATATTTGTTAGTTTTGAAGGTATTCCCTTTATAATTTCGTTTACGTACAGATGAGACCGAAGGAGTCTGACAATACCTGATAATACACGATTGACGCACGTCGTTCGCCATTGTAAAGTCACGTTATAGTCATAGTGCATTAATACTTCTGCGTATTCCTAGCGTCTGCTGAAATGGATAGTCATCGCACAAAGATACGTTATCTGTGAGTACACACAGATGGAAAGCGTCGATAAATAACGTAATTCAGTTCTGTCAGTAATAAAAGCGGAAGGATGCTATGCTTTAAAAAAAAACGTAAAAATATTATATTTCGGGTTGGGAGGGAGGACACTGTGGTATGCCGTCCATACTTTCTTAGAAAAAGAGAAAGGTGTGAAGAAACCAACGATTGTGATCTGAACCCTAACTCTAGTTATCAATCGTAAAATAAGTTTTGTTTTAATTTCGTACACTTATCTCTTGAAGAATGAATTAATGGCAAAGGAATTTCACGTTCGCTTCAGTTAATAGATAGTAACACAAGTTTTTTTTTCATTTCATACACTTTCCTGTGGAAGAATATATTAAAGCGTATGTACCATTGTCTCCTACATGCACAGCTACAGTGTTCGACGGTACAATAAAACTACATCTGTAAAGTGAACCGGTTATACATGATGAGTCAATAAAGACAATGTAGGGAAAGTTGTGAACAAAATAATATAGGAAATATTGTTTCCTGTAACCAGGTAGTGTAGGCTGAAGAAGACATGCTATCAGTGTCATGAGGCGATGACTCCCGGTGTCTTCACATTTCATTAAATTTTTCTTTCATTTCCAGCTTAGATTTGTATCGGCAGCTTGTGAAGAGGAGAAACACGAGGCAGCTCCGTACTCCGCATAGCAGGCGGCAATAGGCGCACGTATGGCGTGTAGCTGCCATCCTCATCGCGGACAGTCTCCAATATATCTCAATTATTTTCTCGAAACTGGAAAGAGACATGACTCTCCTTCCAGCGTTAAAAACAATTTCGATGTGTTAGCTACATTTTGTACGCAGTAATGGTTGTCAAGAAACCCACCAAACGTAAACTGGGCAGCTACTACATTTTTCACTCCAAACTTTTCAAAATATGCACAATGTTGTGCTTTACTTCGTAGTATCACAAGAATTATAGGCCATAACGGAAAGAAAACAAGTTCGTTATCAAGCTACACTGTGTGGATATAAGATGCGAAAAAATTATATTTTCTTGCCCAATGGTTTCCACAAAAGCACCTGAGACAGACTGCACGACGGAGAACAAGGACGAATCCCAAACCAGCGGTTTTTATTTATCTATGTCAAAAATAAAACTTTTACTGAGAAACTAACTACAGAGACGGATGTGGCATTGCTTCATCTACATAAAACAATTTTTTTAGGCAAATCGGATGAGTTCACTTCCAGTTTATAGTGCAATATGTGTTGCGTGGAGCGTCCAGCACATCATTGACCGTCGGAGGGCAAAGACTGACACACCTTGCGTTGCTCGACGGCCAATCTATTTACTTCCGTGCTTTGGGGCAGCCTCAGCCGCCTTCGCTCCCATCAGGTCCCATGCCGCCGGTCCGGCGTCGGACGGGGAGCCAACGGAGGTTGACGCAGCGCAGTCGCCATCACTGCATCGCTGGCAGCCCCAGCCCAGTGACGTGGGTTCCCCTTCGCCCAACTGCCGTTGCTCCTCCGCCGACAGCAGATTATGCTCCATCCTTGGGCGTGGTGTGCAGTCTATGACTGGTTTTCCAGTCGATGTTTCACGGCGTTCAAAAGACAAATGTCGTGGTGTGGGCGGCAGATTTTCGTCCGATGAAGTTCCTGCTCCTGCCTCCTCAGAGCACCAGAACGCACACCGCCCTCACTGCCGTAGTTTTTGACAGAACTACACTCATACTCATAAATTAAGGATAACTGCAGAATGTGGTGCCACACAACGTGGCACTACACAAAACTGGCGATGATAGCATAGGCACTTAGGGAACACACACGACATAGATCCGTATTGGTAACAAGTTGAGAAAACCGTCCCGAAACACATATGCTATAAAACGCCACTGTTTCCTGCGCATGTTCCCCGATATCAATATGCGATATGATCCCTATGTACACTTACACAGGCCGCACAACGGGTTGGCAAACTCTGGATCAGGTGGTAGAGCAGCTGCTGGGGTATAGCCTCCCATTCTTGCACCAGTGCCTGTCGGAGCTCCTGAAGTGTCCTAGGAGTTCAAACGTGCAGCGATACGTCGACCGAGAGCATCCAAGACGTGCTCGATGGGGTTTAGGTTTGGAGAACAGGCAGGCCACTCCATTCGCCATTCTTCTGTTTCAAGGTACTCCTCCACGATGGCAGCTCGGTGGGGCCGTGCGTTATCATCCATCAGGAGGAAGGTGGGACCCACTGCACCCCTGAAAAGGCGGACATACTGGCGCAAAATGACGTCCCAATACACCTGATCTGTTGCAGTTCCTCTGTCAAAGACATGCAGAGGAGTACGTGCACCAATCATAATCCCATCTCACACTATCAAACCACGACCACCATACAGGTCCCTTTCAAGGACTATACCTGGACTCGTCCGTGAACATAACCTGGGACCATTCTGCCATTGACCATGTACTGTGTTCTTGACGCCAGGCTTTACGGGCTCTCCTGTGACCAGGGGCCAGTGGAATGCACCTTGCAGGTCTCCGGGCTAATAAACCATGTCTGTTCAGTCTCCTGTAGACTGTGTGTCTGGACACAACTGTTCCAGTGGTTGCGGTAAAGTCCCGAACGAGGCTATCTGCAGTTCTGCGTGGCCGTCTGCGGGCACTGATGCTAAGATATCGGTCTTCTTGTAGTGTTGTACACTGTGGACGTCCCGTACTGTAGCGCCTGGACACGTTTCCTGTCTGTTGGAATCGTTGCCATAATCTTCAGATCACACTTTGTGGCACACGGAGGGCCCGTGCTACGAACTGCTGTGTTTGACCAGCCTCCAGTTGCCCTAGTAGTCTACCCCTCATAACGTCATCAATATGTGTCCTTTGAGCCATTTTCGACACACAGTCACCATTAGCACGTCTGAAAACGTCTGCACACTTAACTCGCTGCACCGTACTCTGACATGCATCAACACACCTCTGCGTATGTGGACTGCTGCCAGCGCCACCGTGCGACGACAGCAGGTCAGATGCACCTCATGGTCATACCACGAGGTGATTTAAACCCGCAAACTGCCCACCAGAGCGTTGTTTCACCATGTATCAGCATTATCCTTAATTTATCAGCACGAGTGTAGTTTGGGGCCGGGGGAAGGGGGGGGGGGAGGATTGGGGTATTATCCACTATCGATACCACGCCGCTCGTCGCTCCAGTCGACAACTTGAAGTTGACAGTAACCCATGTGACTGCACGGTCAATCTGCAGCTGGCTCGGGACACGTGCTCCTCAAGCTCGTGTAGCCAATGTGCCACGGAGACAACCTAAAACACTGGACTGAGCTCTACTGTAAACTGTCTCTCAATTCACCTCTGAGTGTCTAGTCTAAGCATTCTTACTCAGCCGCTGTTACTGTTGTGGATGTCGAACTGACCCACCTGGCGGACTTGTATTGAATATTACTCTGGACTTGCGTCTGGGACTCAAATTAAGTAAAAGTGGTTTATAAAACACTATGTTTGCATCTTATTATTTTTCTCTCTGTTACAGTTCCTATCAACTCCTTGTGTGTACTTAACTGGGACCATCAAACAGCGTAGATTATAGTTCCAAGGTTATCTGTTGGTTTCATTACTACTATACAAGGATGGATTGCTGACGATGACGATGGAAATTATAGGTGACGAAGTGTACCCTATTGCAGAGATAATCATCTGCAGATGGCAGATAACTTGACATTTTCGGCAATAATTTGAGCCAGGACTAATTTTCTTCGTTCCTGGTATGAATTACCTGTTAGACAATTTGAGTTATAAATCTCATCTTCTGCCAGATGAAATCCGCATCAATGTCCAAATAGTGGTATGATGGAGTTCTCACATACGGGAGTAAATATGATAAAATAATTAACGCCCGTGAACAGAGATAGTAATACAAATCGCTAGAAGCGACATTTCATATTGCTGAAGAAAGAAATAACTTCACATTTTATGGCAACGTGTAAAGATAAATAATGCTAACTGCAGGTCTTGGAACATTTGTATGATTTTGTGAAATGCCTGTTGCTTGTGAAATAATTTGTTGGTAACTGCTTGCACTATTGCCGGTCGCTGTGACCGAGCGGTTCCAGGCACTTCAGTCCGGAACCGCCCTGCTGCTGCTACGGTCGCAGGTTCAAATCCTGCCTCGGGCATGGATGTGTGTGATGTTCTTAGGTTAGTTACGTTTAAATAGTTCTAAGTCTAGGGGGCTGATGACCTCAGCAGTTGAGTCCCATAGTGCTCAGAGCAATTTTTTGCTTGCACTATTTGTCCTGAACATTGCCTCATTATGAGCAGTCCAAATAAGCATGAACAAAGTGAAAACATATATATGTTAGAAATATCAGATAACGTACTCGTAAGTAGGCACTAGATAGCTTTCTACGGGATGAACCCCAAATTCACCGACAAAATTTCAGAGGTTATCAGTGGATAGTGTTTTGCTATAAGAGTCCCGTGGTCCCAGGATGCTTGTTACAGAGTAATAATATAGTTTCGATTTATTCTTTTTTGTGTCATTAATACCTTTATTACAGTGAGAATATTTTCACAGGACTGAATAGCCTGTTTTATGCTATCACCGAAACATGCAACATAAAACACAGCGTAAAGCAACTACCGTCATACGAACTACACACACTTTGTAACTTGTGTTCAGACCTTGTGCAGTTAGTCGACTACTGGTTGTAAGATGCCTAACAGTCACAAGTATCACTTCTCTTCCTGATCGAGTGCTGTGACACACTTCGCTCGAACTGTACACGAAGGAATCAGGTTTCTCTTAGGCGCGTACAAACAAATGCGATGGCGCTGTGATGTGTTTACCGTCGCTGAAAGAACAGCTCAGCGTAGCGTCGAGCCACTGTTTCATTGACATCATTGAACCCTTATGGGAGGTGCATATTGGCCGAGTCTTCTTTAGTAAACGTAGCCATATAGCTGTGTATCATTGTTACGCATCTAACACAAAGGGAAAAACAAACCCAAGACTGATCAGTGTAGTAAAGTTTATGCCTGAGGATGAAGAATTCAGTGAGCATTACTGTTGTCAACAGAATGTACTGTGAGTGAATGGAACAAGTTCGATTGTAAGAAAAATGTTCTGTTGCCTATAAACACCGATGAGCATTATGGCCACCTGCTTAAAAGTCTGTTGACCCACATTTGAAAGGAAGAAAGAAGACTGGATTTTACCCTTTAGACAACGAGTTCATTAGAGGTCGACCACAGTCTCGGATTCTAAAAGGACGGGAAAGGAAATCAGCCATGCCATTTCAAAGGAATCGTCTCGGCATTTTCCTGAGGCGATCTAGGAAAATCACGAAAAACCTAAATCTGGATGATATATATATATTTGAACCGTTGTCCTGCGGACTGCGATTCCAGTGCGCTAACCACTACGTCACCTCCATCTGTCCCACATTTTCAGTTATTCTGAGTGTCATGGACCCGACAGGTCCGTTAATAAGTTTCTGGAGGTGTGTGGCAGCAGATGTCAATGGCAGGTCACACAGTACCTATAAATTACAGGCTGGTGGTTTTTAGGCGCGGAGCTGGCTCCTAATGACGTCCCAGATATGTTCCATCTGGTTCATATCAGGTGGCACTGGCGGCCACGACATCAACACAAATTCACTGCCATGCGTCTCAGACCACTGTAGCAAGACTGTGGTTTTGCCACACGGAGAGTTACGCTGCTGAATGATGCCTTCGTTGTCAAGGAATACATCAAGTAAAAGGGATGCAGGTCGTCAACAGTTATGTCCACATAGTCCACAGCTGTCATGGTGCCTTCGATTACCACCACAGGTCCCACAGAGGCCGTGGTGAATAGCCCCCATAGCATAATATTGCCCTCCCGACCTTCTTCCGTAGCGTCTTACAAGTTTCGAGCAGACCTTTGTCTGGATGTCGGCGTATTCGGACACGGCCCCTCACCTGGTATTTCAAGAAACGCAATTCATCCGACCAGGTGACACCATTCCAGTCATCCTCGAACCAATATCGATTATGCTGGTCCAACTGCCATTGTGACTGTTGATGTCAGTTTGTCAAGATGGGTACAAACGAAGAACATATGCTGTGGAGCCCCATATTCAACAATATGTGCTGAACGGTGTACTTCGAAACACTTGTACCTGCACCAGCATGTACTCTGTCTTTAGATCTGTTACAGACGATGCGCATGTAGGATCAGGCCTTAAACCCGAAATCTTAAGTGAATCGAATCCTACCACAGTAATACAGGCTGAAATCATGTCCTACGTTACATAACAGATAACTTCCATATTCTGTGATGCGACGTCAGAGTCCAAAATCTTGTTGCCTGTGGTTTCAACGTCCTTCAACAATTTTCTATAGTTGCTAATGATAGTAACAGGCGAACAGTCAACCAGATTCGCCGTTTTCGAGATGCTCATTCTCCAGCACCGAGCCGTTCTTAAGAATGGGTGAAATATTGTCACGAGAGGTTCTGCAGAAGTTTAAAGTCTTTTAAAAATTTATTATAAGACTCTCGGCTGTAAATACCCAAACTTGACGATTACTTTCGATCACATTTAATGGTCATCTTCAGATCTAAAAATATAAAAATAAAAAATGCAGTTCTAATCGTTAACGATTTTTGCACTTGGCTCACCAGCGTGTAGCTCCTGCAAAGATTCTGTTCCTCAACTCCATAATATGGTACATGATGTTATGAGATGGCGTGACTAACAAATAGCCGGCCGGTGTGGCCGTGCGGTTGTAGGCGCTTCAGCCTGGAACTGCGTGGCCGCTACGGTCGTAGGTTCGAATCCTGCTTCGGGCATGGATGTATGTGATGTCCTTAGCTTAGTTAGGTTTAAGTAGTTCTAAGTTCTAGGGGACTGATGACCACAGATGTTAAGTCCCATAGTGCTCAGAGCCATTTGAACCATTTTTTTGACTAAGAAATATTCATTTGTGCGGATGGCAAGAAGTAAGTCAGTCGCACTCAAAAGTTTACGCACCCCAGGATACAGTCCTAAACGACAACAGACACAACGCAGTGAGTAAATGAGAAATTACAGAGGAATAGTGTAACATCTCTGATCCATTATTTTTGTTTTAGTCTACTTATTTTCAAATGTTTTTTCTACTTAAAATACCCACAATAAACATTCTTAACGTGGACAGGCCAAACAAGTCGGGTGAAATGACGGCATTCAGCTGCCTTTCATTTTCCGTTCATGGACATTGTTTGAATATTCCACAGTACAGACTACATCGTGGTATATGTAGGCTGTTGAAATAGCTTCTCAATTAGGGACACCTCAGTTCATTATACTACCACTGCAAACTCAGAGGATGGGGTGCCTGAAACCGGATTCAGGTGATTTCAGTTACTGTCAACTAATTAATGATAAAGTTTACACAAAATTAGTACTAAGTGTGGTAAAAAATAAATGATGTTTTCAACAAAAATGTGTTACTATTGCACTTTTCTCTCCTTCTTTATCTACAGGTGTTAATAAGTTTTCCTGCACGTGCAGTTTAAGTTTGAACAAGGATGTATGGTAAATAATTTATTCGTGGCATATACAGATTTTTATTCTGTTTTATGAAATTTTCATTCACACATGTTGCCAATGGCATTCATCTACTATAGGAGATTGAATTCTACAAATGTTTTCTACACGTCTGTAGGGCCAGCAATGATCACATACATCCTGCTTCCATGAGCCAATACATTTGACAGGAAATGCAAAATTCCGTGAAATTGTTTTGTGAACTACGTAAAACTCATATGTGCAAACTGCATTTTCTTCCTAGCACAATTTGCACTGATGTCATACTCTCCAATATTATAATATGCGGGTTCAACTCCTGCATCTATTGCTCCATTTTGAGTGTGTGGATTCAACTTAGATCATATATATTTATATGTTTTGTCTTGGTAACGTATGTGTGTTTCTTTTTTTTTTTTGTAAATAAGAACAATAAATATGGAAAAACCTATTCTTGTTTAGTCACTATATATATATATATTCTGCGGTAACAGTTCTTCCCACGAGAGTCTTTAAAAAAAGGATGCACTCAAACTTTACTACTGTTGTAATGTTAGAGAAAGAATTCATAGTTTGTTTCTCTGATACCACCACTCCACAATTACATGGAAAGTGAAACAAATACATGGCACTAAAAATTAATAATATTACTAACTGCGATAACTAGCAGCAGTTAAATCAGATATACACACAACATGCAGCTCAAGTGCATGCACTTTTTCCTTCCCCCTGCCCCCCATCCACACACACACACACACATATTTACACTATGATAAATTGGTGGTGTCATTCAGCACACACATGTACAATCAAATAAATCCATTCTCTCTCTACCGGTCAAGTGAATTGCGCAAGTATAGCATCATTCCCATTCCATCCTCATAAACGACCAACATATTATCATTAGATGTCCAGCCGATTTTCATCTGTGATATAGTATGTGCCTCATGCCTGCACAACTGAATATTAACTTGGGACACCATATGTCGAGGAAGAGGTGAGCACTGCCAAAATCACCATGCAGACATAAACTGTGGGAGCCATTGAGGCTATGCCACAAACCTTTCACCAACCATTGGGTAGCACCTGTCAGTGTATGGTATGCATACGTTTTAGACCTAACATGGAGAGTACACGGCAATATATTTTTTGTAATTTTTAATACACTCCTGGAAATTGAAATAAGAACACCGTGAATTCATTGTCCCAGGAAGGGGAAACTTTATTGACACATTCCTGGGGTCAGATACATCACATGATCACACTGACAGAACCACAGGCACATAGACACAGGCAACAGAGCATTCACAATGTCGGCACTAGTACAGTGTATATCCACCTTTCGCAGCAATGCAGGCTGCTATTCTCCCATGGAGACGATCGTAGAGATGCTGGATGTAGTCCTGTGGAACGGCTCGCCATGCCATTTCCACCTGGCGCCTCAGTTGGACCAGCGTTCGTGCTGGACGTGCAGACCGCGTGAGACGACGCTTCATCCAGTCCCAAACATGCTCAATGGGGGACAGATCCGGAGATCTTGCTGGCCAGGGTAGTTGACTTACACCTTCTAGAGCACGTTGGGTGGCACGGGATACATGCGGACGTGCATTGTCCTGTTGGAACAGCAAGTTCCCTTGCCGGTCTAGGAATGGTAGAACGATGGGTTCGATGACGGTTTGGATGTACCGTGCACTATTCAGTGTCCCCTCGACGATCACCAGTGGTGTACGGCCAGTGTAGGAGATCGCTCCCCACACCATGATGCCGGGTGTTGGCCCTGTGTGCCTCGGTCGTACGCAGTCCTGATTGCGGCGCTCACCTGCACGGCGCCAAACACGCATACGACCATCATTGGCACCAAGGCAGAAGCGACTCTCATCGCTGAAGACGACACGTCTCCATTCGTCCCTCCATTCACGCCTGTCGCGACACCACTGGAGGCGGGCTGCACGATGTTGGGGCGTGAGCGGAAGACGGCCTAACGGTGTGCGGGACCGTAGCCCAGCTTCATGGAGACGGTTGCGAATGGTTCTCGCCGATACCCCAGGAGCAACAGTGTCCCTAATTTGCTGGGAAGTGGCGGTGCGGTCCCCTACGGCACTGCGTAGGATCCTACGGTCTTGGCGTGCATCCGTGCGTCGCTGCGGTCCGGTCCCAGGTCGACGGGCACGTGCACCTTCCGCCGACCACTGGCGACAACATCGATGTACTGTGAAGACCTCACGCCCCACGTGTTGAGCAATTCGGCGGTACGTCCACCCGGCCTCCCGCATGCCCACTATACGCCCTCGCTCAAAGTCCGTCAACTGCACATACGGTTCACGTCCACGCTGTCGCGGCATGCTACCAGTGTTAAAGACTGCGATGGAGCTCCGTATGCCACGGCAAACTGGCTGACACTGACGGCGGCGGTGCACAAATGCTGCGCAGCTAGCGCCATTCGACGGCCAACACCGCGGTTCCTGGTGTGTCAGCTGTGCCGTGCGTGTGATCATTGCTTGTACAGCCCTCTCGCAGTGTCCGGAGCAAGTATGGTGGGTCTGACACACCGGTGTCAATGTGTTCTTTTTTCCATTTCCAGGAGTGTATTTGTGTTGTGCAAAGTTCTGGATATGAAATATCAATTCCCCAAAGTAGTTTGATGTAGCTCTGAAAAATGTTCGAGAAAATCGACTTTGAAGTTTCTGACCATCCTTAACACTCTAAAGTAACACAATTTTCACTAGTCAGTGTAGCTTTGTGGTACAATGCTCGTCTGCCATGTAGGCGATTTAGGTGCAGTTCCCACATGATGCCAATTTTTAAAGAGAGGTGCAAATTCTAAGAGCATTTTGGTGAAACATAAAATACATAAAGCTGGAACGAAACCAGAATTTCTCAAGACTGATAAACAAAGGCTTGAGTTTCATTTCAGACAATATATTTTTCGTTTGTTTTACATTCAGTTCGAACACCTAGGTCATTTAAATATAAATTTCATCAAATATGTGCCATTTAACAGATGTCTAATCATCCATTTTATGAAAAATGCATGTCTCCTTATTTTTAATTGCTTATCGTAAATACAATAAAAATTTACTTTTCATTGCAAATATAAATTCTTAATAGCTGATCTTTTGTAAAATATTGTTTAAAATAAGAAAAAATATTACTAATTTAATTCCCTGCGTCCTTATGTATCTCACACTTCACAAGAATATTCATGGAACATTCAACTTTGTTTAAAATTTTACCATGAATGGGAATCTAACCGAGTCCCTCAATGTGCTAGATGCATATACTTCTATTGAGGCACAAAGTGCATCTGAAAAATTACCTTGCTATTTGGTGCTAAGGGAGCTTGCAAAACAGCCAAGCCGATTTTCTTGAGAATGTTTCAGAGTTCCATCATGCTGCTTTGGCTAAGCGATATTTGAGTTCTAAAATTCACATGCCGTAGATATAAAACAATGCAAAGATCCCTTTGTTGTGTAGTCTCTTTATAAGATGTATAACCCAATTACTCTGCACCACAGTTGTAGATGTTATGCCATCAGGTTATTGACCGCATTTCGAGACATGTTGAATGCATCGGGGTGGCATATTATTACCTCTAATGGGTCACAACTAGTTGAACACTAGTTGAAGATGTCTGTATCAGTACAAAGTAACTTTCGCACTGCAAAGTGAGTTTTTGCAATCTCATAATGAAACTGATACATGTGAGGTTTGGACAAGTCTTATATACACATACTGACATAAACAGGTCTGATGAATGCTACCGGAACCTCAGGTACTTCCCGAGTGACGATTTTTTTTGTGGATTGTGACCCATTTAACAAATGATCTGGTGACATGGTTTCTAATATTCTCCACAATTTTCGCAAGAAAGCGGTATTCATAAGTAGGTAATGATCTTCCTCCAAATTTCACGTCACATAAGCCCTCTTTAGCGGCGTTAATGTCAATCCACTTTTTTAATGCAGTATGCCTGGTCGCATTTAGTAGCGACTAATCAGTCATCCCCAACCTAAGGCATTGCTGGAGGTTTCTATAGCGCAGTATATATTATATTTTATTTTCCAGTGTCATGAGCAGCTCCGGGAGAGAAACGTTTTGCAGAACTGTTATGGATATAGTGGCAAATCGCTGTTTGCATCATGGAACTTATTAGGATACGCTACGTCTGGTAGTCCTACATCACAATCCGCTGCCAATTCTTCGAATTCACCTAATCCAGCAATTTCATCATTCAACAACCACAAAAAACCGTCCTTTAGGCAGGGGTCACTGCATGACATGTTTGATTAAATTTTTTACATAGAAATATAGGATGTAGCTCAAATTGCCTATTTATGGCCTTGACATGTCCATGGTCAAATAGTCGATGTCCCCTACGAAGCTACATTTGAAAAACAACAGCACACTGACATCGGTTAAGAGTTCGATGTTGACTTCTGTGCTTTCGACCATTGATTCCATGAAAGCCCTGGTCCGGTGCTGTAGACTGTAGGATCCAACGTGTATTTTTCTCCAAACTGTCTGCAAGTAAGCATACACCTATCTCCACGTAACCTTTTGCGCAACCCTCTCGATCATAGCTATTGAACTCCTGTCACTCACCGTATGCCCAAATTTCGTATCGGGTATTGCATGGCCTGTAAGATTACTGGAAAAAAAGTTATATTGGGCAATGTGGTTTCATTCAGTATTGGAAAACCACGTCCTTCATCGTGAGCTGCAACTTAGCATCATTGGGATGTGCAGCTCAAATGAGGTGCATGCTTTCATGACAGACACAATTCAAGAAAAAAAAAATTGTACATCGTTTTAGAGGTTGCCAGTTCGCTCAAGATTTATTGTTGCAACAGAATATGTGGAGTACATGAAATTATTACAATTACAGATCAATAGCACAAGCAGTTCTGAGGTACATTATATCGACCCATGCTGAAACACCCATATTAGTACATGGTGTAGCCTCCACAGGCAGCAATACAGACGCTGACTCTGGCATCCAGTCGATTGTACAGATGGCGAATACTGTCCTGGGATACGTTATTCCACGCCTGCTAGACCTCTTGATGTAGCTCTGTAAGAGTTGTTGGCTGAGAAGTTGCACGAGTCACTTCTCGTCCCATCATTTCCGACATGTGCGCGATTGGCCACAAGTCTGGAGATCGTGCTGCCCAGAGAAGTTGCTGAACGTCTTGATAGAGGAATTCTGGGATTCACTGGCAGTATGCGGGCGGGTATTATTTCGTTGGAACAACACATCAACTTCCAGTTACAAGAATGGCAAAGGAACGTTTTGAACAACATTCTGCATGTACCGAGTTCTGGTTAGCCCCCCTCCAGAAACACGAAAGGTGAACGAGTATTGTAGCTTATCACAGACCAGACCAGAAGGCCTAGGGTGGGTCCAGACGAATGCAATCTAAGAGACAGCATTCACTAGGTCTATGTTGTATGCACAAATGACCATCACTCGTGTGAAGTCAGAATCTGTTTTCATCCCTGAAGGCTTCGGCGAGCCATTCCATCTTCCAAGGATGGATGGAGAGATTGGTATGGGTGCACGACGGTATGGTCTTCAGCACCCGCTCAATAACAATGTGAGAGAGGTGTCAAGAAAATACTCAGAACAGGAAAATAAAACAGAATATAAATCACAGGCAACAATATTGAAAAAATACGTGCTTACCCACACCGAAGCATGGGACGAAGCATGCCGTCAGCAGTAAAACATGGACAACACAGGAAGAAAGTGGGAGAAGGAGCTAAAACAATATAGCAAATGGAAGTGGCTGCTGACCGCTAGGAAAAAAGGCAGGAGCCAGCCACTCTGCAATACACTAAAACCTCCAGCCTAAAAGCTTAGGCCAGAGTCCAGACACATCACAAAACTTTAAAACCCTAGATACACTCGTCTCGTCATTAGCTAAAATACAGGGCAGACTCCCATCAATTTGTGCTTCTACCCTTTGTAATGGTACTTGAATTACGTAACCATTACGGCACCTCACCTCAACCTCTCGATACCAGCAATATTCTACTGTGTTTCTGTAAAGTAGTTAACATATTTCTGAGACAAGATTCAGATTTGATTTCATTAATGTAGAGGTACTTTGATGCATCGATATGTTTATATTGCAATGATATTATTCTTATGCGAATTTTTTCTTTTGACACTATGATCTTTGTTGTACTTGTAATTCTGATTTTTGGGCGCGTAAGCGGTTATTTAGAGAGTCAAGTCTTGGTCGTCATGTTGAAAAGACGCAAATTGTAGTCAGTTTATAAAATTTGAACTTTAACAGTGAGGAAGATATTTTCAAGTATGTTTTATATTGTGAAGTGATGTTTTGTGAGTTACGTGATATTGCAACAAAAGTAATAAAAAAGAAGTGTAACTTAAATTCGGAGTGCTGATTACTATTTTACATCACCATTGTCCTAACTTGCAAAAGTTTAGTCTTCAAGAATGGTTCATGAAACACATCTATAAAACTTTTGAATATCGCAGAATAACACCTAGGCCTCTTTGCATCCGAGCTTAGAATCATCAGCACCTAGATTTTCGATGATTGAGCCCTGAGTTTACAACGAGACCAGCGTGGGAAACACGAAAAGATGAGTGTCTAGTTTGTCCATTATTTCATGAAATGACTTTATTAACTGTGCTTTAATGACACCTGTCACATAATACAACTTTGTTGCTCGAAAATGCAATATTTAGCAGCGTGAGCAACACTACAATCATAATTAATTTTTAACCTTTGTTGTGGTAGGGTTGTTAGACCTTGCATCACGGTATAAAATGCAGTTTGTGAAAATGTGGCGGACAGAGATGTGCACACCACAAGCATCACAAAACGGGGGATCCTCCCACCGTAATAGACAGCTATGCGTGAGAGGACAGTGCCCAATCTGAAGAAGCGTGAGGGTCACTTCTTCCCACCTGAGCAACCGGCAGGAGGAATGCCACGCCCGAGTTGTTGACTCCACCAACCGCAGTTTATTGGCCGTCACCGCCAGCCATTCTTCCTCCCACAACTACATGCACTTCTTGTGGAGTGCAAGGGAACAGGACACTGGATCACATCCTGCTCTCTGCAGGCCTCCTTGGCAGCCCGATCGGCCTGTTCATTGCCCCATATTCCCACATGACATGGCACCCAGCAGAATTACACCTGCTTGCACTGCCGTTGGAGCAAGTTACAGTTGGTCATATATCAGCTGGACCATCTCCTCAGTTGAGTACAGATTCTGCAATGATTGTAAGGCACTAAGAGAATCGGAGCAGATGAGAAACCGATTGCCCCGAATAAGAGTCATCTGCTCCACTGCCTTCAGGATCGCGTGGAGCTCCGCCGCGAAAACGGTATATTCATCAGGGAGGTGAATCCTGGTAACAGGATCAGGCAACACTACAGAACAGCCAAGAAAGTTTCCTTGTTTGGAGCCATAAGTGTAAACGACGGTAAAACCGTGATGCACATTTAAAATGTTAAAAACTAGAGATTGGAATGTAAAATCTGGCATACTACCTTTCTTAAAATTAGTCAAGTCTAAAATAAGTCTGGGTCTCTGCAGGAGCCAAGGTGTAAATCTGCTCCATCCGCTAGGGGAAACATTAAGATCAGCCATATCCATCTCAGAGAGGCAATCCTGTGCGCGAATCCCATAGAGCCTCCTGGCTCGTTGCCGGTTATGAAAAAGGCTGTGCCAGAGGAAGCTGAGCAACGGTGTGGTATGCAGCTGTGTATGGTGTGGACAAAGTTTTATATGCCTGGCGCACCGTAAGTAGCCGTCGCCGCATATGAAGTGGCGGTTCACCAGCCTCTGCACAGATGCTTGGTATGGGGCTAGTTCTGAATGCTCCAGTGGCTAACCTAATTCCTTGATGGTGCACAACGTCCAACATCTTGACGTAAGAAGGCCTTGCAGACCCATACACCGTGCACCCATAATCGAGCCGAGATCGCACAAATGCCCTGTAAAACTGGAGCAGACAAGTCCTGTTTGCTTCCTATGTACTGTGGCTAAGACATTTGAAAATACTTAAAACCTTAAGTGACCGTCGTTTCAGGTCTTTAAGATGAGGTAACCACAGTCGAGAATGAGCCCCAGAAATCTCACCGTGCCTTTAAAAGCAAGGACAGTGTCCCTCATCCGCAACTCAGGAAAGGTTAAAATTGAACGAGAACAGTGAAAAACAACACACACGGACTTCTCAGTGGAAAACTTAAAACCACTCTTCTGCGCCTATTCATCCATACGTCTAAGAGTAAGTTGCAACTGACGCGTTGTTCTTGTTTGAAGAAGAGCAAAACACAGAGATATCTTCCACAAACAAGGAACACTGGACAGGACTTCTCACTATGGAGGTAATGGTATTAATAGCTATGGCAAAGACAGTCACACTTAAAACGGTACCTTGAGGGACACCGTTCTCCTGCTCAAAGCGATCAGACAGAACGTCACCCATCCGGTATCTATGTCAAAAAATACGCCGAGAAGGTGATGACGGCGTAGAAAAGCCTTTGCTGAAGTTCAAAGTGCTGTGGAGCTCTGTATCGATGGCATATTCGTCCAGGCACTTAGCACTCTGTAGGTTAACAGCTTGTTGGGAACTGGACGTTTCAACCAACAGCGTCCCATTTCGCAAAAGTTTGACAGATTTTAAAGTCTCAGCAATTCCTTCTAAGCCCTTCTGGATGTAGAAAGGCGAGAGTTTCTCGAAACTACCTTTTTTTTCCCTTTGAATACTAAAAACATTCTGATTGGCGTCCTGTGCCCTATTACTCTTTACTGCTGTGTGCTGTCTTACTCTCACGTCTGGAGGGCTGGCTATCCGAGCTCTCTTATTAGTTGGGGTGTTAGTACCCGCCAGTGGCCCACCCATTCCACTGTGAGGAGGAAAGGAAGATTTTGGAGGATCTATCTCGGTCCCACAAGCAGCTAGGGAAATAAGGGTCCACTCAGACAGAGCCCCTCACGTCTGAGTAAGCCTTATACAACTGAGGTGCGGCAGGTTCCCCAGAGGTTGCCTGCTAACGACTGTTCCATCTCAACAGCCATGCATCTTATCAGCGTGCAGCACACCTTGAGACTGAGAATTTTTTTTTTTTTTTTATAGTGGTTTATTCCATCCTCGCGATCCGAGCGGTCAAGCCAAGATCCCCATTCGCTGAGACACACAACGTTCCACCGCCGCACCGCACAGTGGTCGCTGAAGTGTGCCCAAAGCTTACGGTGACAGGTGACTGGCGGCGCTTACCAGCCCCAGCTCAGGAACCCCAGGGTCGCCAAACCAGTACCCAGCAACTGAATGTCTGAATGTCGAGCCCCCGGCGGCTCCATCTTCCAAGTGATCCTCTGATGGCACCAACCGAGCCGTCGCACGTCGATGCTGTAGTGTGAGTGGAAGACTCAGTAGAGGTGTGCGTGCCTGTTGTCCCACTTCTACTAGCTGTTTTGACACGTCCAGGCTCACAGGCCCTCTTATCTGTGCTGTGGTAGCTGTACGATCTGCCATTGCTGTCCTTACAATACGACGATCCTGGCACACGTATGTGCTGCATGGACGTCCAGATTCTTATACATGAGTGTAAGAATGTTCACACTGATATCTACATAGTTGGACAACTGACAAAACACATGTAACTTGTGAGGCATCTCTCTGAAAGGATCACTCCTCCACTCGGAAGGCCACAATTTCACTCCTTTCAAACTCACTCAGTTGGCTGTAGGATGTACGAATGCATCTCCAGAGCATGGCTGCCTGCTTGCTTCACTCGTCTGCTTCACACTGAGCCTTCTGGCTGTGACCATTCCCTATTAAGGGTAGACACAGATGGTGCTGTGGGAGCTATGCTACTACACTACCTGTTGGTGGACAACGCTGAAACCATTATCAGTACATCTACTAAACCCCAGGTGGCATACGCCATCATGGGATCAAAATCGACGTCGTCTTTCCAGGTGAACTAATTCTTTTTACTTTTTTTTGGCAATGTAGTTGTAGAAGTTTCTGAAGTGGTGTATGCACTAATCATAGTGAATGTTTTGGAAGTGAAATATATTTCTCCGTGTTCTCAGCTAGTACAGTAAACTGCTCAATATACATACTAAAATCACGCTAGTGCTCAACAAGGAAATGAGCATCATATCTGCTCAAATTCTGATGGAAAACAGTTAATTGCCATAATAGTTTGCACTTTTGCTTGCATTCATTATGTGCTGCACTACAATTCCACGCGACAATGTAGAACGCTCTAACAGACGCTGTGTTAACCACTCACATCTAGTAAATGAGTTCAGGCACCTACGACAAAAATATCGTTTATGATCTTTATATGCGATTGGGGGGATATTAGGTGAGAAATGTTTCTGATCCAACAGTATCGTTCTTCCTTTGAGAGAATAAGAACGATTCTGCATGTTTCTTGCTTGAGAAATGAAGGTATTCGGCAGCTCATATGGCTTTACTTTCCCATGCCGTAAATGTAAATAGCTATATTGGCATTCTGCCTCTGAAATTCAGGTACAACGTGGAGTTTCATATGGAAGTCAATACCAGCAATGTCATTATACCAACAGCCACCATAGACACTGAACTGACTTGTGCAGACTGAAGACGTCGATGTTCGAGGATGAACTGATTCTGATGGTCCAGGCTGAGGTGGTCATGGTGGTCAGGGTTGGGGTTTCCGTGACTGTCCAAGTTGGGATGAGTGTGATGCATGACGCCATTCTGATGGTTCTGACATTCCTGTGGAATGAACAGACACACAACTGATAAGTGTTATGTGTGACAATTTCAAAGAAAAAAAATCATGATAGATAAGAATCATATGATAAAATAAACAATTTTTGGTTCTTGTGTAGCATTTCATCTTCATCAGTGTGGGTTCGTAGCGACTTCACCTCCTTATTAGAAGTTTCTGAAAGTGAAATGGTCATATGGAACTGATGGCCACTAGTCCCCACCTGCAGTCGCAATTTTTTCAGGTGACACTACATTGGGTGACTTGGGTGTCGGTATAATGAAATGATGAAGAGGACAGCACAACAGTCTATGACCTGACTGGGAAACAAACCCACCCCCAGTAGATAGCAGTCAGACGTACTGATGTCTCAGCTCAGGTGATGAACAGGAGGCTCTGATTGGGGTCTACTGCTCAGTATAGAGTTCATCTCAGCATTGTGTTCTAATTGGGCAATGCCACTGGCTGTGGTGTCATTCCAACAGCGCCATGCCATTATCTAATACTCTTTGAAACAAGATAAGTATCAGATAAGAGTTGTATGTATGTGTAAACTATTGCTGTAAAAAAAAAGAAAAAAAAAACTTTCACGAATCATCACTTACGTCTTCATCTGTCCACATTCGAAGTCCAGCCCTGCGAACTCACGGCTGAGAATGGCCTCATATAAAGTGCCACCACATCATCATCTGCCTGAGGGCTGGGTATCTCATTGACACCGGGGACTGGCTCCCATATATAAAGGATGGACAAAAATATGAAAACACCATTACATTACATAAGATCGTGTAGGAAAGCCGTCGGAACTAGAAACATCTTCAGTCACCTCAGAACAAATAAATGCAGTTCCTGAATGGTTTTCAAGGCAATCTTACACCATTCTTCCTGCAAAATAGTGCCAACTTCAGGTAATGATTATGAAGGTGGAAAGCGATCCCACGTTCTTCTCTCCAAATTAGATTACAAAGGTTGAATAGTATTGACACCTGGTGACTGTGGTGGCCAGAGGAGATGTGGCGATTCACCCTCAAGTTCAGAAAACCAGACTTGGGTGATACAAGCTCTGTGAACAGAGCTGTCGCCTTGGAAAGCAGCATCAACACTTGGTAACAAACTTTGTACCATGAGATGGACCTGATCAGCCAGAATGGTCTCATAATACTTGGCAGTAATGCAGTCTTGCAGATTACCCATGGAGCCTAGATGACCACTAAATCCCCGGCCGGAGTGGCCAAGCGGTTCTAGGCGCTACAATCTGGAACCGCGCGACTGCTACGGTCGCAGGTTCGAATCCTGCCTCGGGCATGGATGTGTGCGCTGTCCTTAGGTTAGTTAGGTTTAAGTAGTTCTAAGTACTAGGGGACTGATGACCTTAGAAGTTAAGTCCCATAGTGCTCAGAGCCATTTGAACCATTTGAACTAAATCCCCATTATGTTTCACTCTTGTCATGTAAACTCGGATAAAACTTGGAAACAGTATGAAACAAGACACATCTGATCAAATAACATTATTCAACTGCTCCATAGACTGTACTATGGTTTAAGCAGCATCTTTTCTTGTTACTGACATTTACATCACTGATGGGTGTTTTCGAATTCCTGCTTGCTCTGCAACTCACTGCTCACGGAGATCACTTCATGTTATTTAGTTGCTGGTAGAATTTGCAAGTCTGACATTCTGTTTTACAGTAACTTTTCCAGCAGTCGTCCTGTTATTTCACATCACAATTCTCTTCAAAGACCATCTGTCATGATCACTCAACCCACACTTCCGTCTGCATTGTGACTTGGTGAACGACATTTTTCCGCCTTCTTTGTATGAGTCTTCGATACGGCGTCTCTTTCAACACAAAATACCTCGGCTTCCTTGGTTACAGAAGCACCCACCATACGAACACCAGCAGTTTGCACACATTTGAATTCAAGTAGCTCCTACATAATGCACCCTCAAACTACATAGAACACTGTTCTGAGTACAACTGACACTTGTAACGTATTGAGGACATTGTACAAGGGTCATTCATGGTCAGTTAGAGCAGTGCAACCAAGCGGCTTGGTACACATCTGCGTTTATGTTCAAGCATACATTTCTCGTGGTGTTCACATATTTTTGTCCATCCCCTATAGCTTTCCATCACGTACTGTCAGCCTTGCAATGGGTGAGAACACTGGCTCAGTATTTCTAAAAAGAAATGCAGATGACAGATTACAGCGGACTGGCATCATTTGGTTTAGAGTTAGTGCTTACATCTTGGGAGCATACTGCAAGCAGAGCCAGCAGGATAACATCATTCAGGTTAGGTATAGTGCTTTCAAACATATCCATCACACTAACATCAACGAACAGTCCTGTAAAGCAACAAAACATATAACCATTGTGTGCAATCGTAAATACATTTTCTCAGCTCATATATGAAGACAGGTAATTGCAAGTGCAGTTGCAACTGGTTAGCGGTGTGAGTTCTGCCATACCCATCCATCCACCGGCTTCCAGAGCACCTATAATCTAGTCTAGGATGGATATCATATTGTCTGCTATCATTGGTGATAAGCTGTCATGTGTAACAAAGAAACTGTTTACATCACCCTTATACATGAACAAACACGCAGACACTTGCACATATAATGGTCCAGACAAGGACGAATACACCCCTCGTTACCCTCTGCAGAGCAATCATAACACTTACGTATCATAACAGATACTCATATTAATGTTGATGTGAATTCAACGCGTTCAGCTGTGTTGTTAGTTATTAGGGGGCTGAGGACAGAGGGGGTGAAATGCTTACCCATCCACATTGTGGGTGGGGCTCTATCCCACGCATTAACCAGCAGGATAACAGCTAATCACGTTTCCAGCCTATAGGATAAGAGACCTAGAAGGGAGGAAGCAGGGACAATGTGGGTGCATCTGCCTGCAACCTTGAATGTCTAGACACTATGCCATCCAGATGCCTGGAGGTATTACGGTCTAGACATTCAGGTTATCATTATAACGGCTAGGTGTCTGGTATGTTTTATTCAACATCGCTGCCACAACTTGTGAGACAGCCCCTTCAGGGAGTGCTAGTTCCCACTGGTTGGAGATAGAATAAGGCCTGCGACAGCCAGTGATGCATGGACTTGAGCTTATGCAGACCGCTCTTGGATGCTTGTCTTGCGTGGGTTCACGGCAAATGATGCATTGACTGATGTAGTGTAGTTGTGTCTGATCCTCCCTTGCCCAGCTGAGGCCCAGAGACACACTATGCTTTGCAGCCGTGAGTCGTCGTTGCAAATGGTGGCACAGTGTATTTTGAAGTGTGTAGATACTCGCTAAATATTTTAAAACGTTATTCCAAACATCCCTATGCTTCTATTAGTACTGATTTGCTGTCTGCAGCGACCACGAACTGTTAGTGAGCTCCTTACAGAGCCTACATTGTGATGTAAATATGATGTCTCGGCTTCATTTTTAACAATTATCAGAGTTACAATGTTTAAATAACACAGTTAAACACGTCAGTAACTGTTTTAAGAAGCAAAGTATCTTGCATTTCTTGAATTTCATGCCACTGCATACTTGCGATGCCTTGTGTGCCCTGCTGTGTGATTAACATAATACTGCTATATTCAGTTCCCCATCAGGTAGGGACCCAGAAACGTATCTAATATACCATGCAATATACAAGCTATCTTACCTTTTTTCAGTTTCCTGCTTTCTCACACTGGACTATGCCCACTGCAACGTCATATGTGCAAATTTAAACAGACTCGTTCATGAAGCCTTGGCGCCACTTTTGTCTTCCGCCACCTTGGTCAGCCATGTATGATTATGACATCATTTTGTTTGATATGCTGGACGTCATCTTAGCTCATAGATTATCCGAATTAGATGATAATTATCAGTACTAAGGACTCTAAATTAACACCCACAGGTATCCCTAATAGGCTAATAGATTTGATTTTAAACATTGGGTAACAGTCCCTGTGGCCTAGACTGTGAAGAGGATGAGGGGGAAGGGTTACAGGTGTATAGATGTACAAGGTCAACAGCTCATCCAACAGCCTAACATCCCGTCATTTATGCATAAGGTAATTGGCCTGCAGGGTGAGAGGTAGGCAGGAGACTTGAGTCATCCCAGGCCCTAATGATGCAGATGTAGATGGGGTGAAAATGTTCAAATGTGTGTGAAATCTTATGGGACTTAACTGCTAAGGTCATCAGTCCCTAAGCTTACACACTATTTAACCTAAATTATCCTAAGGACAAACACACACACCTATGCCCGAGGGAGGACTCGAACCTCCGCCGGGACCAGCCGCACAGTCCATGACTGCAGCGCCCTACACCGCCCGGACAAACCCGCGCGGCGTAGATGGGGCGAAAACTTCTCAGACTCCATACTGATGTGTCAAGGCAAATCTGATGCTGAAACCTTACTAGAATACGGAAAGCTGCAAAACATGGTAAAACGATACATTTACAGTGCCAGAATCATTCACACTCGTCCTCTTGTATGCAGAGATATGGCCCCCGTGACTCTCTGGAAGATCCTCCGTAGCCAGGGAGTCGAAAATGCAAAATCAGAATCTGCTCTTCAGGTCCTAGAAGACGGACTGAATGACTATTTCTCAGCACTGTTCATCCCCCTTACGAAAAGAACTGTCGCTCGAAATAATCCCCAACAACATAACTAACGACGTCACTTCTTACCTCAAACACATAGCAACATATACAACAAGAAAAGCCATAAACGGTAGACAACGACTGTATCAGTATAACCACAATCAAAAATGTTGCCCATAATTTAGTGCCTATGTTAACAGGTACACTAAACTCTCTCTCGTGAATGGAACATCTCCCACTCGATGGTAAAGAAGCATGTTTCGACGTAACCCTAATATCGAAAACTTGTAATTACCTTGTGATTACCGATCAGTTTGCAGAATGTTCCCCGTGTCCAAAAACCGAGATTATATTGTTCACGGTGAAACTTCTGAACACGAACGCAAATTCAACTTATACGACAAATATCAGTCCGGCTTTCGTCCAGACTATAGCCCAAACTCTGCAATAATTAAGGTAATTGATAACCTGAAACCTATCATGAGCAACTGGGAAGTCACAAGACTGGCGCTGTAATATTTCAGCAAAGCTGTTTTGATACCGTTAACTTTGACATATTGTTCAGAAAAAATCCGACATAAGTTTTTCAGATAATACGCTGAAATGGTATGAAAGCTACTTGAAAAGCAGGCAGCAATGTGTTACCTATGGAAATGAGGAGTCGTCCTGGAAGAATGTCCTCACAGGGGTCAGTCCTAGCCCACTTTTCTTTTCCTTGTATGTAAATATATTGTCGATTCTGCTCTTCTGTAAATATCATCTCCCTGCTGACTACTTCCAACTTTACGTGAGTTCCAGATCCGGTAGTTGTAGGCTCCACCAGAGGTGAATACTGAGAAATTGGTGCGGGATTTCACAGAAAACGGAAATAATTAGAAGTACACGTAACCTCAGCGACGGTGGTGTCTACTTAACTACACTACTGGCCATTAAAACTGCTACACCACGAAGATGACTTGCTACAGACGTGAAATTTAACCAACAGGAAGAAGATGCTGTGATATGCAAATGATTAGCTTTTCAGAGCATTCACACAAGGTTGGCGGCGGTGGCGACACCTACAACGTGCTGACATGAGGAAAGTTTCCAAACGATTTCTCATACACAAACAGCAGTTGACCGGCGTTGCCTAGTGAAACGTTGTTGTGATGCTTCGTGTAAGGAGGAGAAATGGGTACCATTACGTTTCCGACTTTGATAAAGGTCGGATTGTAGCCTACCGCGATTGCGGTTTATCGTATCGCGACATTGCTGCTCGCGTTGGTCGAGATCCAATGACTGTTAGCAGAATATGGAATCGGTGGGTTCAGGAGGGTAATACGGAACGCCATGCTGGATCCCAACGGCCTCGTATCACTGGCAGTCGAGATGACAGGCATCTTATCCGCATGGCTATAACGGATCGTGCAGCCACGTGTCGATCCTTGAGTCAACAGATGGGGACGTTTGCAAGACAACAACCATCGCCACGAACAGTTCGATGACGTTTGCAGCAGCATGGACTATCAGCTCGGAGACCATGGCTGTGGTTACCCTTGACGCTGCATCACAGACAGGAGCGCCCGTGATGGTGTACTCAACGACGAACATGGGTGCACGAATGGAATAACGTCATTTTTTTCGGATGAATGCAGGTTCTGTTTACAGCATCATGATGGTCGCATCCGTGTTTGGCGACATCGCGGGGAACGCACATTAGAAGCGTGTATTCGTCATCGCCGTGCGGTTAAAGGCGCTGCAGTCTGGAACCGCAAGACCGCTACGGTCGCAGGTTCGAATCCTGCCTCGGGCATGGATGTTTGTGATGTCCTTAGGTTAGTTAGGTTTAACTAGTTCTAAGTTCTAGGGGACTAATGACCTCAGCAGTTGAGTCCCATAGTGCTCAGAGCCATTTGAACCATTTTTCGTCATCGCCATACTGGCGTATCACCCGGCGTGATGGCATGGGGTGCCATTGGTTACACGCCTCGGTCACCATGTGTTCTCATTGACGGAACTTCGAACAGTGGGCGTTACATTTCAGATCTGTTACGACCCTTCATTCGATCCCTGCGAAACCCTACATTTCGGCAGGATAATGCACGACCGCATGTTGCAGGTCCTGTACGGGCCTTTCTGGATTCAGAAAATGTTCGACTGCTGCCCTGCCAGCTCATTCTCCAGTTCTCTCACCAACTGAAAACGTCTGGTCGATGGTGGCCGAGCAACTGGCTCGTCACAATACGCCAGTCACTACTCCTGATGAACTGTGGTATCGTGTTGAAGCTGCATGGGCAGCTGTACTTGTACACGCCATCTAAGCTCTGACTGACTCAATGCTCAGGCGTATCAAGGCCGTTATTACGGCCAGCGGTGGTTGTTTTGCGTACTGATTTCTCAGGATCTATGCACCCTAATTGCAAAAAATGTAATCACATGTCAGTTCTAGTATAATATACTTGTCCAATGAATATCCGTTTATGATCTGCATTTCCTCTTGGTGTAGCAATTTTAGTGGCCAGTAGTGTGCTATGCAGCAAGTCCAGTTGTGTTCCCGGGATCCGTTAGTCAGAGCCTAGTCAACATAAACAGCCACAGTACAGAGAACTACAAATAAGGCTGCTAATGCACTTAAGGAAGTCCGTTGTCAAACTGGGACGAGATAGGTACGCGTCTTCCTTAAGCCGTCTCGGAGGAGGCGCTGCTCGCACACACAACAGGAAGGCAATCCGAGGGTGATGGGGCGAGTCCCTCGCCATGAGCTTATTGTTATTCTCGATTTTCGTGTTACGTATACTGCACCTAAAAAGGAATAATACCCAATTTATTGTATCCATTGATATTTTCACAAAAGGTATGAAAATGAAAGTCAAAAGAAAATTTGGGATTACAAATAATTTTTCAAGAAAGAAGTGTACTTGCAGCATCCACAAAGACTAAGCATATAAATTTCGTCATCTGGAGCTCCCAATTCTGTCACTTTCTTTTTGAGCCAAGCCCTATATATTCTATAAATTTGGACAAAATCTATTACGATGGGTAGGTGTAAGTAGTGGGGTAAGGGGGCTATGAGGGCGTTTGTTAGTGCAGGTTGCCTAAACAAGAGGCAAGCATACATTCAGAGGCAGGTAAACCTGTTGTTCTGCTTCATGTAAACCTTTACTTATTCTTCACTTTTGATTGACAGTTCAACCCACTCCACAGCTTCTGCTCCTCCCCCTAACCCTCTGGAAACCTCCAACCCTTCCCCCTACCTCTCACTGATACAAGTACACTTTTAGGGCTGAGTTATTCGAATTCTATCAGTTTGATTGACTAGTTAATTAAATTGATCAGTTAATTAAACCCACCTCTCGTAAATACTCCAGCCGCCCCATCCCACCCATCTCCTGTGAAATGGCGACTCTGTGCTGGATCTCGTGACAAAAAATTCAATTACACATTAAAGGGTATGTTGTTTGTTTATAAAATTCAATTAGCATGGGTTGGATCAGTCTTGCTAATCATTCTACAGTGTTTGCGAGGAGCCAGTTCTTGCAAATTACATCTAAAAGAATTAATTAATTAATATAATTAATTGATTAAATTACACAACAAGGAGAATGATGCTATTGACAGTTTCAATGAATGTCACAGCAAAGCTAGGATACACAAAACGTTCAGTTTCAGTGGCGAAAAACCCTACATGTTGAGCACGCACCCTATAACTTTAACTAGGGGATGGGGAAGTTCAAAGAAAACCAGGTCTACTGAACCTCATTTTCCTAAAACCCTCAAAAACTGTAAAATTTTCACCTCAGGATCTGGACATTTATGGCGAAATACTACAATTGACTGGTGTACACAGGAAGGCAGGAAACCACTGCTCTCCAAAATACAGAGATATTATTAGACATTCAGTACAGCAGTGATGATGGTATTGAAATTCAGCATAAAAGAGTCAGCAATCGGTCTCCTCAGTATATATACTATAGCGACTTCAATGAGAAAATACATCAGCTACCAATACTCACGGCATCAGCTGCTGCATGCAATACCATTCACTTGAATGAGATTGTTTCAGTAATTTCAGAGTTTAGAGAGAGAGGCATAATCGTATAAGTATGGAGACAGTAGATGAAGAACTACACAAACTAACATGCAAAACATATCCTCACAGGCATGGTCTGATTAAATGTTTGGATGACTTATGGAAGGCTGATCTTGCAGATATGAGAAATATTCACATGAGAATAATAAATCTAAATGTATTGTAATGGTTATTGATGCATACCCCAGATTTGCCTGGGCATTACCCGTTAGAGCGATAATGGGGAGAAATGTTGCAGATGTGTTTGACTGATTGTCACAGACAGGGATGAATCGACGCCCAAACAATCGCCAAAGTGGAACGTTTTACAAGAGGTATTTCAAGACTGTGAATACATCACCACTCAACATTCACTCACCTGAAGGTGAGTATCATAGAACGTCTAACAGAACAATAAAAGGTCGAATGTGGATGTGTTTTAATCTCCGTGGCTATTCTACCAGACAGACCGCTTACAAATATAGATCTACTCAAGTTTGTCGGGAAAAAATTCAGCATTCCAAAGTTCCTTGATGTGTTTACAACGAAATCCAGAGAATATGAAATTATGAAATCAGGTGTTGCTGAGGACCAGAAACCTACTGGTTGCCGTATGTTAAGAATAATACAAATAAATTCTACTATTTCGACTCATTTGGAGACTTGCAGCCGCCAGGAAAGATACAACGATACTTCGCAAACAGAAGACGTGTATTCTACCATTTTCATCGCTGTCAAAGTTTTAATACCTACTTATGCAGGTATCTGTCCATCACATTTCTCCTAACATTTACGAAGAAGCGTATACATACGGAGACGCATTAAGCATCCGCCCGACAGTCGAGGTTCAGATGCAGTATCCTATAATCTTACTTTAAAAAGACGATCGTCAGTATTACCCGTGAATTACTTCCTAGCGTTCGATTTCAGCAACGGGGAGTGGAGTATTGCGCTGATTGGACTGGAGACTTACAACAGCATTCCGAATATAACAGAGGCTAACAATAAACTCCATCTGGAAATTAATAGTGGAAAACAAATTGTGGAAACAGAACCTGGTGCATACAATATTGACGATTTAAACAAAGTTTTGAAACGATCTGGAAAAGGGATTGCGCTTCGATCAAACATCAATACACTTAAATCTGAAATAAAGACAACGATTGCAACGTTTGACTTTAACCAGAAATGATGAAAACGACGGTTACTGGGTTTCCCAAAAGGACAGGTTTTGAAGAAGGATCCTCATAAATTCTGCAGACCCGACCAGTCAGTGGATTTACTCCCTGTCAGTACAATCCTTATCGGGAGTAACATAGCAATGAATTCTCATTTCAACAACAAATCGATTCAATTTACGGATTGTTCCCATCAGTGGGAACAGAGAGTAAAATCCAGAATGAGATTTTGACTCTGCAACGGAGTGTGCGCTGATATGAAACTTCCTGACAGATTAAAACTGTGTGCCACACCGAGACTCGATTTCGAGACCTTTGCCTTTCGCGGGCAAGTGCTCTACCAACTGGGCTACCCAAGCACGACTCACGACCCGTCCTCACAGCTTCAATTCTGCCAGTACCTCGTCTCCTACCTTCCAAACTTCACAGAAACTCTTCTGCGAACCTTTCAGAACTAACACTCCTGGAAGAAAGGATATTGCGCAGACATGGCTTAGTCACATGGGGGATGTTTCCAGAATGAGATTTTCCCTCTGGAGAGGAGCGTGCGCTGATACGAAACTTCCTGACAAATTAAAATTGTGTGGCTCACCGAGACTCGAACTGGGGACCTTCTCCTTTCGCGGTCAAGTGCTCTACCAACTAAGCTACCCAAGCACAACTCACGACCTGTCCTCACAGCTTCAATTACGCAAGTTCCTTGTCTCCTTCTGTGCAGTTGGGAAGGTAGGAGACGAGGTACTGGCAGAATTGAAGCTGTGAGGACGGTTCATGAGTCGTGCTTGGGTAACTCAGTTGGTAGAGTACATGACCGAGAAAAGAAAAGGTTCCGAGTTCGAGTCTCGTTCCGGCACATAGTTTTAATCTGTCAGGAAGTTTCAGATTGTAAAATCGTTACGCCTTGTCACGGTTCGTGCAGCTGCTCCCGTCGGAGTTTCGAGTCCATGGGTGTGTGTGTTGACTTAGCATAAGTTAGTTTAAGTTAGATTAAGTAGTGTGTAAGCCTAGGGACCGATGACCTCAGCAGTTTGGTCCCATACAACTTACCACAAACATTTTCCAAAATCGTTGCGACCCCTACTAACGCTATTTACTTCCCAGTATCAGTTCGGGGTTTGGACTATCTGGAGCTGCATATTGTGGACCACGACAATCCACTTGTCGATTTTCGCGGCGAGTAAATCATTGTACGGTTACATCTAAAACTTCACCAGCAATGACCCTCAATTTGCCGAGACCCGGAAGCGGTGACGGCGAGCTTTGAAAGTCAAGGAATCGCAGCAGTACCGTATTGTCAACGAAGACAAGATGGGCATAAGGTATACAACCAAAGTACACAATGTGCAGCGTGGCACTTCACAACAAAACAGCAAGGTGACAACATGTGAAAACTACGAATTTCTTAAGTCAGTTGGCCTGAAGCCGCGCAATGACTTCGTTCGATATAACTAGCCCGGTGAAATATGACGAGAGTATTATACGCCAGGAATACGTCTTGCATAAAATGTATGCGTCATTCATATTTAACATGAACGATTAAATTCGCATTGCCATCTAACAACAGGACTCTTTAACCCTCCCATGCAACAGCTTCATATATCTTGATGGAGCATTTACGAAAAGGGATGGTTCTGCTATAGTGGCATCGGACCTTACACGTAATGCTTTAGCGCTCCTGTTTCATGAGATACGATATGAACTTAACCGGGTAGAGTTTTGCCGTAAACGAAATGGAGGCATAAAATCATTCTAAAAACGTATTTCTTGGCTTCTGCCTCTGATGTGAACGATTTAGAAAATGCTGGATGGTTCATTGACAAACCAGCGGATAGAACATGGGAGAGCACAAGAGATTTATTGCGTTTATATCTTTAAAACTGCTTATGAGGTGCTTAGAGGATCTGCGGCGAGTTGTTCTGAATGTTAAACAGGAACTTATTTTGGTATAGAGTGCAACGGATAACAACTCATACATTCAAGGAGCTCAATAGAAAAGCGAGTTCATCATCAATAAAATAACACGGAAAATGCCACAGACCACAGTATCGGAGGAGCAGCGTTTGAAGCTTTAAAGAATTCTGAATGTCACTGTATTTCTACCGTTATTTTTCCGTTCATGGAATGTTTCCGAGTACCCAGTGCTACCGACTGCATGCAGAGAAACGTGGTCTATTAAAACCTCCTGTCAGATGGAGATGCCCAGGTTCATTAAGCTAGCGTTTCAGACCATTAGAAGAGGGAATATAGCAGATGATTCCACCAAATTTGATAATTGCAAGTTAACTAATTCCAGAGTTTACCTGAACTCTGAATTCTACCCAGGTGATAATTTACACACAGCATATGACATGATTCCGAGGTTCTGTGCTTCATACTATGAAGAGGAGGGATGTCTACTCAGTAAACGGAAATTCACGCAGGTGGCGCTAATCATCGAAACAGACTGCTCGAAACACAATAAGATAGTTAAATGTGGACCTATAGATGTGCGAACTGAATTGGAATGTTTGGCAAATTTTCAAAACGCACTGCAGCATATGCTCTACTTCCACATGACCGCGTGATTAACTACTGCCCCCTCACCGGTGTTGTGCAACGAGCTGTATAAATGAGCAGGTGCTGCACCACACCCATAGCATTCCACAGTGGCATTTCAAGGTGTGAATATAACTGCAAACTCTCAGGATTTCTATGATGATGAGCATAGACAGTGTTCGCAGTGTCACACTGCAGTTGCTTCATACGGTACAGCAATCTAGCATTCGATCGAGAGGACGTGAGGTGTATACTGTGCTGCAGTCTAAAATCCACCTGACGCCTCATGACGATAAAACGTTCATCTTTGATGAAGGGACTGAAACTCCCCCATGCTCACACTACTCACTTGTAGCAAGAGAGAGGGTGGGGGACTTTGATTGAGTGAGAAGGAGTGACTGAGTGAGAGAGAAAGAGAGTGTGTGTGTGTCTGCACAGTAGTAGTATGACCCTTGTGAGCTGTCCTTAGGTTAGTTAGGTTTAAGTAGTTCTAAGTTCTAGGGGACTGATGACCATAGATGTTAAGTCCCATAGTGTTCAGAGCCATTTGAACCATTTTGAAAAAAGAAAAAAAAATGTATGTGTATGTCTAAATATATATATGCACACCATGTAGGAAAAATGTAAAAAGTTAAAAATGTAAACAAAAGAACATACAAAAAATGTATATGAACAAATTATATAAATATATATTTTTTTGTTTATTCTTTTGTTTACATTTTTAACTTTTTTACATTTTTCCTACATGGTGTGCATATATATATTTAGACATACACATACATTTTTTTTCTTTTTTCAAAATGGTTCAAATGGCTCTGAGCACTATGGGACTAAACATATATGTATATACACTCCTGGAAATGGGAAAAAGAACACATTGACACCGGTGTGTCAGACCCACCATACTTGCTCCGGACACTGCGAGAGGGCTGTACAAGCAATGATCACACGCACGGCACAGCGGACACACCAGGAACCGCGGTGTTGGCCGTCGAATGGCGCTAGCTGCGCAGCATTTGTGCACCGCCGCCGTCAGTGTCAGCCAGTTTGCCGTGGCATATGGAGCTCCATCGCAGTCTTTAACACTGGTAGCATGCCGCGACAGCGTGGACGTGAACCGTATGTGCAGTTGACGGACTTTGAGCGAGGGCGTATAGTGGGCATGCGGGAGGCCGGGTGGACGTACCGCCGAATTGCTCAACACGTGGGGCGTGAGGTCTCCACAGTACATCGATGTTGTCGCCAGTGGTCGGCGGAAGGTGCACGTGCCCGTCGACCTGGGACCGGACCGCAGCGACGCACGGATGCACGCCAAGACCGTAGGATTCTACGCAGTGCCGTAGGGGACCGCACCGCCACTTCCCAGCAAATTAGGGACACTGTTGCTCCTGGGGTATCGGCGAGGACCATTCGCAACCGTCTCCATGAAGCTGGGCTACGGTCCCGCACACCGTTAGGCCGTCTTCCGCTCACGCCCCAACATCGTGCAGCCCGCCTCCAGTGGTGTCGCGACAGGCGTGAATGGAGGGACGAATGGAGACGTGTCGTCTTCAGCGATGAGAGTCGCTTCTGCCTTGGTGCCAATGATGGTCGTATGTGTGTTTGGCGCCGTGCAGGTGAGCGCCACAATCAGGACTGCATACGACCGAGGCACACAGGGCCAACACCCGGCATCATGGTGTGGGGAGCGATCTCCTACACTGGCCGTACACCACTGGTGATCGTCGAGGGGACACTGAATAGTGCACGGTACATCCAAACCGTCATCGAACCCATCGTTCTACCATTCTTAGACCGGCAAGGGAACTTGCTGTTCCAACAGGACAATGCACGTCCGCATGTATCCCGTGCCACCCAACGTGCTCTAGAAGGTGTAAGTCAACTACCCTGGCCAGCAAGATCTCCGGATCTGTCCCCCATTGAGCATGTTTGGGACTGGATGAAGCGTCGTCTCACGCGGTCTGCACGTCCAGCACGAACGCTGGTCCAACTGAGGCGCCAGGTGGAAATGGCATGGCAAGCCGTTCCACAGGACTACATCCAGCATCTCTACGATCGTCTCCATGGGAGAATAGCAGCCTGCATTGCTGCGAAAGGTGGATATACACTGTACTAGTGCCGACATTGTGCATGCTCTGTTGCCTGTGTCTATGTGCCTGTGGTTCTGTCAGTGTGATCATGTGATGTATCTGACCCCAGGAATGTGTCAATAAAGTTTCCCCTTCCTGGGACAATGAATTCACGGTGTTCTTATTTCAATTTCCAGGAGTGTATATATATATATATATATATATATATATATATATATATATATATATATATATATATATATCATGTAAATAGAATAGTTTTTAGGTTTAACCTGCTGCGTGCTGTCCAAGATTGATTAGTTTCTAAGTGTACACAATCCATCAGAATTACTGTTCAACCTATGCTATAGGTGTTTATATGAAGGTAGCATCTGTCCCGAAGAACAACATCTCCCCAATGATGCATATCAACCCCTGTTTGCAGCTAGGGTGTCGATTTAATTGTCATTTCTATGCTATTGGGACTGTCGAATTTGCTTGTAGTAACAGAAAATGTATCTCCACGCTAGCTTTTACCGTAATTTATAAAATAATTCTAAAATTCGTATCCAGTGCTACTGGAGAACATTGTAAAAATTATTACAACCAGTGTTACTGATTTAGTGTGTAACATAGAAGTATCTCTGCATTGAAATATGAGAGTCAAATTGTATGTCAAGAACTGAATTGATCTCAAAAATCAAATTGTATCTATGTGAATTGAACGAATGAAAAAAATCGCTACCATATGTCTTTATTCTTGTTATTTACATAAAAAAACGTATCCCCTACTGCATTGTGCATATAAAGGATGTGCATGACACAAATGACTACTGTTTTTCTGAAGAAGAGTGGCATTAAGGAGGTGAAGTTAAAGATGGAAGATAACAAAATATATAGAATGGTTGCAAGGGATTACTGCTATCGTGCCACACAAATTAGCTTTTGAGAGCAGGAGGCACGTGACTGTGGCCACTGCCAAAACCATATAGCAAACATATCTAAAATTATTTCTCCTGTGCTTGAAGAAAACCACAGGGCAAAGCTGTATACTGTCAAAGCGGGAACAGCGTGTTGTGAGGTCAATTTATTTACTTCGCAGCAAACTTAAAAGTAATTTTACATTTTCACAGGTAGACACAGTAACACTATTTTCACACATCTTCTTCTTGAGTCGATGGAGAACAGGACACCCATAGAATTCCAGATCTTGAATACCAAAAACTTGAAGGTTTGGCACATCCGTGAGATCTTCTCCTTCCATTTCACATTGAAGATGGTATCCGTGTGGTCAAATAATCGCAGTGACATCACCAGATCTTTATAGAGTATTTGTTTTAGCGCACTTCACATCCTTGAAAGACCTCGGTGATGCAATTTTTGCTGACAATGTCTCTATTATTCCTGCATCTTCTGTGTACGCTATGAATGCAACGTCGTTATATATGAAATAGTCTTCTATACAGAGTATTCTCGATGGCACACGACACACATCCTTATCCTAAATCTGGGTTTACTCTTCCATTGTGCGCTACACATGCATTTTCGATCACAACGTACAAACTCCACAACTGACAACCCACTAGCCTCATCTTTCAAAAGGATGATAACCTTCTTGTTCTGTGGAACAATTCCATGACGATTATTGCACGTGTTTGAGGACATGTCGAATTCATTGGCATTGTACCTCATGACTCCATATGGATTCCAGTTCTTCACCCAATAAATTCAGCTATCTGTATCCGTATGAAGTAGTTTACGGTTTGCGAAATGAGTTTTCGCCAACTCATAATGAAAGCAGTACATGTGGAGTTTGGATACGTCTAGTATGCACATACTCACATACCCACAGTCTATGTCATCTCCACAGCACCCAAATTATTATTGAATATGGTGACCCACTTAAAATTTGATCTGGTGATGCATTTTCTTGCACTCCCGTATGGTTCTAATCAAAATTTCTCACTGTTTCCTCATATTCTACATTGTTTTGCCGAAAATTCAGTTATTCATTAATTTATAAAGATCTTTCTCAAAGTCATGTTGCGGAAGCTCTCTGTCTGGTATCCAAATCAATATATTCCTTCAAGCAGGGGGACTGCTTGAAAGAGATAGCACAAGTTATTTAAACCAGCTCCGCCCCAAGGTCAGATACTGCTGGAGATTACGATAATGAATAATGTGTCTCCACTTATTCCTCAGCGTTGTCAACAGTTTTGGGGTTGGGCCGCCTCGCAGAACTAGTTACTCTGTACACAGCGGTAAATCGTCATATGCATCATAGAAACTAATATGGTATGTGAGTTCTGCCTTCACCACAGAGCCTATATCAGAATCAGCCACCATACCCCCCTTGATTTCTCCTCCTAACCCCTCGCATTGGTCTTTGGGAACGTTGAAACTCACCAATCGGCAGTGATTGTTACATGGCATACCCATATAAGTTATTTACATCCAAATACATGATGTGTCTTGAATCAACCCATTTATGGGTTATTCGCCTTGGCACGTTTATCGACACACTGACAAAGTCAGAAAAGTATCGTCTCGACGTCAGTCAATAATTCAATGCTTCATTTCATTTTCTTGAGTATTGCATCTCAAAAAAACTCAGGTACTGCGTAATGAAAGGCAAGCGCAAGCCTGTATCCAGGTAAGGCCATGCATATTCTCCTAAAGTGGAAATGTTGAATCCCTGCCAGACATTCACGGCATGCTCATACTCTACTTCTGTTATGGCTTCGCCAGTAAGGTTGCTTGAGAATTCCATTATTTCAGAGTTTTGCCATAACTTCCAGATACTCATATGAGAAAATCCCATTCCTAGGCACAACTGAAACATATCCAAGTCGGGAAATGCCGCTCAAGTGATATACACATTCTTCCGAGGTATAATTTTGACGAGTTTCTGGAGTGGAGCCTGCATTAAATATAGCGTGCCAAGGAAGCTGAGCTCAATTCTGGGCATCATTCGTTTGGAGAATGAAATGTATTTCTCGACATTTTCAGTTAGGACGCTGACCTAATCTTTCTCCATGCCGAAATCAGCCAAGTGCTTAACAAGAATGTGAGCGTCATATCAACTTAAATTATGGAAGAAAACAGGTATTTGCCAGTACTTCAAATTGTACGTATTGTGGGCTGTACCACGATACTTCACCGTAAGATGACAATAGTCCCTATGAGCAGGTTTTGCTTTTCGGTTTAACGGTAGCCCACAAAAATGACAGTAAACCACGTTATTGTTCAAATTTCCCTTCAAGTTGGTCATGGAAAGCTGTCGCTGTAAACCCTCGAACCTCCCATAAAAGGTTTTTGAGCTCTGTGAGCATCCAAACAGCAGGATTATCACCACAATAAGATTTTTAGCGCGAAGGCTAGAATCATAGGACGAAATAACTCACTGCTCATACGGTAAGTGCCGGCCGGAGTGGCCGAGCGGTTCTAGGCGCTACAGTCTGGAGCCGCGCGACCGCTACGGTCGCAGGTTCGAATCCTGCCTCGGGCATGGATGTGTGTGATGTCCTTAGGTTAGTTAGGTTTACGTAGTTCTAAGTTCTAGGGGACTGATGACCACAGCAGTTAAGTCCCATAGTGCTCAGAGCCATTTGAACCATACGGTAAGTGTTTTTCTGTAAATGTGGTATGTGAGCTCGTGGGGTCACCTTCACAGTGGGTCATATGAACAAGGAGGCATTCAAAGTTAGCATACACTATAGACGGTCATCACTCCTGATACTGAGCATTTTTAAACTTTATGAATTCGTTTTCCTCAGTAGCCATAATAACATGTACCAGGTCCTAGGAGGCACAGTCTACTAGATGCACTGCTAATAACTTGTCTGAGGAAAAGCATTGAGGCACCTTAAGCAAATATGCCTTTCACGCTTCTGGTTACTCAATTGACAGAACACAAGTCGGGGCATGTGTTTGATCCAAATATAATGATAATGGCCTTCCTCCTTATTTTTCTCATTTGAGAATAAGAACATGTTTACAACCATCTTACACCCGCTGACAAATTTTTAGGAGTAGAGGGAAACGACAATTATATGATTGATGTTTGTCCTGCTCATCTGTCTTGCTTTTCTACTTCAGGTCATAAATATCATCCAATATTCCAGTATTCTGCACCTCAGATTTAGGTATGACTGGGTCTTGACGGGGAACTCGATACCATCAAAGTTATAACACTTATGAACGTCAAGGTATCTACCATATCAATTGGTGCACTCTGTAATCTCTTTAATATTTCTTTCTCAATACATGTCTGCTGGGATGCTATATATTCAGGTAGCTTGATATAGTGTGACCGGCCATTTACTGGATCATTGGCATGTGCATGGATTTCCAGGTGTAGTATTCGGCTGAGTACTTTAGCAGACCCTCCCACTTCCATCTCGGAAAATGGGCCAGTATAGCTCTCAAGCTGGTTCCACGAAATGACTCAGTGATTGATGTGCTCCTCATTATCACGCCAGTATCCCGCACAAGGTAATGAAGACTCCCTCTTCAATGCCAGAGGCAACTTTGGAGGGTTGTGACAGTTCGATGCAGAGCACCACATTGCATTTAATGGCAGGATACCATGGATCATTAACAAGCTTGAGGAGCTTCGTCTTCACAACAGGAAGGCAGGCTCTTAGAAACCCAACAGGGTCATGGTACCATCCTGCCGGATTCTTGATCCATGTGGATGAGTTTCGCTCCCCAAAGGCATCCAGAGTTCCTGTGCATTCTACACTGTCATATGGTGTCACTGACCCGATGTCCCTCACTAAAAGGGCAGGAGAAGGAACTGCCGCAGGCCATAGGTTCAATACCATTAATTCACCAATAAAACTATGTCTAGGAGAAGCCGATGACTGTGTCCACCCATTGGATGATGGCACTGGGGAAGAGTGCCTGCTGGGGAGCAGGGTATGTGCTGAGGCAACCATACTTTTCATTGCCGGTGAAGGCGAACAGTCGAGGCCAGAGAAGCAGGTGGTGGCGGTGGTGAGGTCCAGCTGGAGCACCCAGGTTGATGCTGCTGCTGCTACATTTTGGAGTCTTCACCACCGCCGGCCTGAGGAGTGAAGATCGTTGCTGTTCTTCCTCCTCCGACTGAACTGTCCCTGATCCGTCCACAGACGCCAGAGGGTATATGATGGTGCGTCGGCTGGCGCTGCAGCGGACACAGCTGATTCCGCTACCGCCTCTCACACAGCCGCGAGCGGCTGATTTTAATGGCGGTGCATCCTACTCTAGGCATTCGTGCCACAGCTAGCAGTTGTGGTGCTGGTGGTGCCTCTGTAACACGTGAATAACGAAAAAATTACAACACTCTAAATTTTTTAAAAATATATGTTGTAAACAAGTAACTACATTCTAAATAATAATAATTAATCCTGTAAAGACGACGGTTGCATTATAATCACCTTTTCCACTCGGCGGCCGATGACTGAGCACTTCAGTCGGGCTTTCCAGTAGTTCTCCCATCCACTTACGTTCTTACAGTGCTCATTCGATTATTATTTGTGGAGGCTGTTGCTGCAATTGTGTCTTAGACTCCAGCTGCCGATCTATATAGACCAACACCTCAGGGGTGAATGCTGCAACAACAAGAAATAAAAGAAGGACTGTAATACCAGCTACTGAATAAATATTCGTCACACACTAAAAATACAACAGTCAACTGTTCAAAAGCTCCAAAAAATCGGTAGTACGGAGGTATGCCTCTACCAACTACAACCTAAACAGATGCTGCAAGGGATACTATAATTACGCGGCTCACAGGTACATTGAACGATCAGAACAATTGCCTTACATGGCAGACTGTCCTGGCGAAGGTATTTGCTGCTGCTATTTGCTATTGTTGCTGATTCTGTCGCTGGAAACTGTGCCCATTATATTCTTAAAAAAAAAAAAAAAAAAAAAAAAAAAAAAAACAATCAAGCACATAGGCAAACTGAGAACCTGAGAATTGGAGAGTGAGAGTGACTGGACCAAGACGCTGGTTTATATAACCTCCACCCTCTCCACCCACCATTTCACCCAGGGAGCCAATAGCAGTGCAGTGCAGCATTCCTCCCTACCTGCTGATGAATGCTGGTCTGAGCATGCAGGACAAGCTGATGCCTGTCTGCCAGCCACAGATTACAGGCGCTTTTGAATGCAGGATCTGGCGCACTCTGGAAATACCCACTTGTTCCACTAATCCGCTCTTTGTGCTAGACGCGATCGTCGATCCAGCTGGATAGCCGACTTCCTGTTGCTGGTTCATTTCGTGGTGAGCTGCGCCCCCTGACGAACAGACTGCTTTGTGGGTCCCAGGTTACGACCATTTCCCACGTAGTAAACTGCTGTGCTAGTGTATTTAACAATATTTCCACGTGATGTAGGATCGTCTTTAGAATTTCTAAGTGGTGTATTTGGTATTATACCAATGAAAATGTATTTTTGTTCCGTATGGACAAGTTGTACAATAATGTAAGAAACGTGTCAAATTCCATGAAAAAGTTTCGTTTTTCAGTTTCCAGCATTCTGACGTAATTGCAGGGCAACAACTTACGTTAATCAGTACAACAGAAAAACAACCAAAGTTCTAAATTTCATTTTTGTTTACTTGATGTCTAGTTTCAGGGTGGGACCCATCTTCAACTCATTCTACAGGACAGAAAAACAAAATTACAATAATGAACAATATAGCTGTTACCAAATTATTAAACGAACGTCAAAAATACGGAGCGTATCGTTTTAACATACACGTACCAGACAGTCAAAATAGTATTTCCCACAATATAAGAAACATGTCAAGTTTACAAACATGTGCGTATAACAAATTACAAGTGAACAATTACAGAGGGTATAGATAACTGACAGTCTACCCGTTCCACTGCCATAAGGCATCACTGTGAAGGGGGCGCACTATGAGGATATAGGAAATACATTTTTTATTTATTACAGTGTTCTCCAATCATCAAACATACAACAATTAATACCCATAACAGTATAAGTCAACAATAGAAACAATACTTTTAAAATTTTGACCAAAAACACTAGAATACTTAACATCCAAAACAGTAAAGCATAGCAGCACCACTACGATGTGTATCTCGAAGTTATATGCCATTTTTCTATGTACAAATCATTAAACGTGCATCAATACATTAGTGTGAAGAGAAATCAAATAATAGGACATTAACAAAATTTTCGTCACCTCCAATCTTTAACAAGTGCAAAAACTTTACCATAACAAATCTTACAAAATTATATAAAGATAACAAGATTTTGACATTTCTTACGTAAAAACATACATTAAACAACAAAATTGTCATTCACAAAGTACTAAATATTAGCGCTCCTAGCGGCACTAAGATCTCACATATCTGTTTAATCAACAAGAAAGGGATACGCAATCTGTATGAAAGGTTATATCCAAATGGCACTGACCACCCTAGGGAAGGCACAGTATGCCACACTCGTGGAAGGAGCCCAAAAAGGGGATAGAGTGTGAAAACATGTGGTAAATGTAAATAATTTATAATCGATAGTAGTAAAACAAACTTATTAAAATTTGACCAAAAAGCACCATTTGACACTTTTATAATCAAATAAGTAAGAACTACCGTAGAATCCGTTAGTCTAAGGTATGAAAACTTCCATTATAAAAAGGAATGTCTCGTTTATCACTTGGTTTACGCCAAGGATGGAATACATTGATACAGTATAAAAAGGGGGGCATTCTGCAAGTAAATATTAAACCACTTCGTCTTCAGGCCACAAGTGGCCCCTCGGGACCATCCGACCGCCATGTCATCCACACTTGAGGACGCGGATAGGAGGGGCGTGAAGTCAGCACATCTCTCTCCCAGTCATTATGATGGTTTTCTTTGACCGGAGCCGCTACTATTCGGTCAACTAGCTCCTCAATTGGCATCACGAGGCTGAGTGCACCCCGTAAAATCGCAATATCGCATGGCAGCCCCGATGGTTACCCGTCCAAGTGCCGGCCACGCCCGACAGCGCTTAACTTCGGTGATCTGACGGGAACCGGTGTATCCAGTGCGGCAAGGCTGTTGCCATGTAGATATTGAGTCCTTACTTAAGATTATTCCTGATAAAGGCCACAAATTTACTGTAATACTTACTGTAGGTTCAAATCAACATGCCACGTTTGACTGTAAGTAATTTTGCCTGGCTCTGTCTTCTAGATCCGCTCTGTTTATCAGTATTCGTTATTTACTTCAGAAGTTTGTACAGTCTCGAAGGTACTGGAAGAGAGAAGGTGTCATTACTGCAATAAATTTGCTAATTGCTTAAATTCCTTTATCGTATAATATAGAAGACTTCCTTGCCATTAACAACAAGAACAATTTGTCTCCGTCTGATGAGCATCAGAGCATATGGGAATTCAATAAAATAAGCAACAGCGACTAAGGAGGATTGCAGCAATCACAGTGTGATTCATCTGCATGCTATCGACGTGGAGTTCAGAGTAGTGATGGCTGGCAGTGGCAGACAAAGAACTGGAGCCCAATGTCCGGCCTCGACCTCCCTCATATCGGTCACTCTGATCAGACGAAATCAAGCAGAGCAATCTCTGAGCAAGAAACTGTCGATTTACCCTTTTAATAAAGTTCATTTCATACAGCAAACTTATCTACAACTGTTGAAACTGGACTTTACTTCCTTCGATACTGGAAGTGGTGTGGAGCTGATGAGCGAAATGATACCAAACGTTTTCTGTTAAGGACATATCGATGGATGTTTCTGATCAAAGAAGTACCTCTATATCAAGCAGGTAGTTTATAAATGGGCATGCCGTGTTTGTACAAGTGTTATAACGTCGACGGATTCTACCAGGAACGTGTATCACAAGAGGTAATAGATGTGTGTGACATCGTTAGAGCTCCCTGAATGACTAGTGGCTGTACCTCCCTTGAAACGCATTTATAGCTCTTATCCATGCGACATTTTTTGGTCCTTGTCCATGTCTAACTGATTTAGGTCTGGATAGCAGTTTATTGAGGACATTCTATTCATAGAACATGTTCGCGGATGGGTTTTAACTAATGTGGCGGCTATTAAGACCGTCGTTGTAAGCAAGTGTTGGTGGACGGTGGGCACATGGAGGCGCGTTTGTCATACCGCTGCGGAAAGCTCACAGGCGTGCTCCTGATTTAAAGACAACAGCTGGATCTGGCACATCATCTACATACAGACGATCCATAAAGCTGGTCATGATGAAGGGGACAGCTGTTGTAGAAAATGGCTCCCTAGGCCACGAGACCTTTTATGATTCTTGGCTGACCCCAAACTCTTACTGTGGTGTCACCGCAAGGCACATTCAAGGCTGTAGGCCTCAAATCGGCCGCGGTCCGTCGGTACACATCGGACCCGCGAGTCGCCACTGTCAACGCTAGCAGACCGAGCGCCGCCACTCGGCTGGTCTTACGAGACAAGCTAGCTCACTGGCCAGTTCTACAACCGACTTTAATAGGAATCGTTCACTTATTATAGCTTCAGAAATCTCAATTGCAAAGACGCTAGTTAGCATAGCCTTCACCTAAGTCAGTAGCTACGACCTAGCCAGGCGCCACATAAAGTTTATGCTCAAATGGTTCAAATGGCTCTGAGCACTATGGGACTTAACATCTGAGGTCATCAGTCCCCTAGAACTTAGAACTACTGAAACCTAATTAACTTAAGGACATCACACATATCGATGCCCGAGGCAGGATTAGAACCTGCGACCGTAGCGGTCGCGCGGTTCCAGACTGGAGCGCCTAGAACCGCTCGGCCACAGAGTTTCTGCATTGACAGTTGATCTATATCTGTGAAGCAATCAGAATTGTAAAGAAGTATTAGCAATTCAGTCTGTAACTGCACTTGTAAATATTATTGTACAAAGTCAAGATCGACGTTCACCGCTGATGCTGAATTAAAGTTAAGTGTTTAATTGTATTCCTGTCTACTAACTTTCTAATCACCTAAGATGTTCCAGACACATCATCCCGTCAAGTATAGTTCATTGATCCTCACGTTAGCCTACCCGATCAATCCGTGCAATTAATGGCCACACCTCGTGATCAGACTAAGAGTCAAATTGCGTGACTCTACCGGGTCACCCTTTTTCCATGAGGCCCATAGTTCCGCCTCATACATAACACTTACCTTTGCATCTAATCTCTGTACGTGACCTACCTATGCAGCAAATTATCGGTTCTAGGCACAAACACCCAAAAATCGTATGTTGTTCCCATTGACACCGAATTGATATTTTAACAAACGTTGTTAGAGGCTTCCGTCCTATGAGCTGATAGAGAAAGCCTTTCAGTGTCACAGTCTGGACATTTGCGGGTTAGTGAATACTCTCATAGATTTCAAAAGTATTTGTCATTCAGTGTCCGCAGCTTGTGGTCGTGCGGTAGCGTTCTCGCTTTCCACGCCCGGGGTCCCGGGTTCGATTCCCGGCGGGGTCAGGGATTTTCTCTGCCTCGTGATGACTGGGTGTTGTGTGATGTCCTTAGGTTAGTTAGGTTTAAGTAGTTCTAAGTTCTAGGGGACTGATGACCATAGCTGTTAAGTCCCATAGTGCTCAGAGCCATTTGAACCATTTGTCATTCAGTAGGTTACAACGAATTTCTTCGTTCAGCCTAAATACGTTGGCACCCATTATATAATCTTTCACGCAACAAGGCTCCTGATACCTTTATGCCATCAGTATCTTTACTGAACTTTAAATTTATTATTTCAACAGCTACTTTAACCATTTCGAGTATCCAATCCTGTTCTCAAACGCCCTCAAAGTAATGTTCCACGACATCAATAAAGGTATGCCGAGCCCGCCACCTAGCCTACTGGGTGTTTGAGAATGTGATGTATATGCCGAATCCATTAAACTTTCTGTGGCAAGTGAAAACTGAATACCCAAAAATCGTGTTCATGTGAACTCAATATTATTTTCACCATAATGAAAAAAATGCATACATCAGGTTGTTGTAGACTTAAATGTTTCTCCTGTCCCCCACCGAATACTCTTGTTCCGTATTTTTTTCAAACTGTTTACGCATTGTATGTGTAAAGTAAAAATCAACAGCCAGCTATTATTAAAAAATTTTACATCCTCATCTACACTCTGTAAGCCACCTTACGGTGTGTGGTGGAGGGTACTTTATGTACCAGTGTCACTGTCCGTTTTCCCTGTCCCAATCGCGAATGGTTCCCGAAAAGAAAGATTGTTGGTAAGCCACATTGTCGGCTTGCATCTTTATAATTTAATCTTCATCGTCGTTTCGTGAGATATACCTAGGAGGAAGCAATATATTGGGAGGAGCATACGCACTCGGAACTTTAGCACTAGGCAGAGTAGTATACAGAACGCCTCTCTCTCAGCATTATCCACTGGAACATGGTCAAGACGATTTCGAACTTACGAAATAAACTCGTAACGAAACGTGCTAGTCTTCTTCGGATCTTCTCTATTTCGTCGATCCATCCTGACTCATACGAATCCCTGACTGATGAGCAGTATTCAAATATTTGTCGGACGAGTGTTTTGTAAGCTATTTCCTTTGTTGATTTATTAGATTTTCTGAGAATTCTTCCAATTAATCAGTCTGCAATCAACCTTATCTGCGATTAATTTTGTTTCGTTGTTGCACTTCAAATTGCTCCGTACGCATACCTCTAGATATTTTATGGAAGTAATGGGTTCCACTGACTCTTCTGCAATCGTGTAATCATGCAGTAATAAATCTTTCTGTCTATGTATTCCCAATATTCTTCAATTGTTTATGTTACGGGTCAATTTCCACACCCTGTGCGAATCACTGATTCTCTGCACGTCTTCCTGCATTTCGCTACAATTTCATAGCTTTGCGACTCTTCCGTATACAGCAGCATCATTAACCAAAAGCGTTATGGAACTTCCGACATTATCTATTAGGACATTTACATACATTGTGAAAATTAATGGTCGTATTACACTGCCTGGTGGGCAACCGAAGTTACTATTACGGCTGGAGACTTCTCTCTGTTCAGAATGACATGCTGTGTTCCGTTTGCTAGAAACCCTTCAGTCTAGTCACAATGTTGGTCTGATCTTCCGTATGCTCGTATATTTTGTATGTAGCTCTATTGAACGCCTTCCAGAAGTCAAAGAGCACAGCATGTATCTGGGTGCTTACAGCTTCTGTTTTCCGGGTCTCGTGGACGAAAGAGAGCGAGCTGGGTTTCTCACCATCGTTGTTTTCGGGAGTCATGTTGATGCCTATAGAGGATGTTTTCGGTCTCCAGGAAAAGTGTAATAGGCGGGCATAAAACGTGTACCACAGTTCTACTACAGAACGATATCAGAAATTCAGGCCTGTGGTTTCGTGCGTCTGTGTGACCACCCTTCTTGAAAACGGGGATAAGCTATGTTTTTTCCAATCATAATGAAAGCTTCACTCCACAAGACACCTACGGTGTACTGCTGCGAGGAGACGAGCATGTTCTTTCGCATACACTTGGTTGAACCGAACTGGTATCCGGTCAGGTCTCATAGCCTTTCCTCTTCTCGATGTTGTTGCTACTGACCTACTGAAAATTCCCAACTCTCCTTCGAAACATTCATTATTTATCAACATAGTGACAATTACGACTTACCGTATTACAAAGGCCTGCTCCTATTTGCAATGCACTTGTTGGTGTGAACGTTAATTATTACTATGGTCAAAGCTTTCTGCGAGGAGCAAACTTCATTGAAATTTATCCATAAAGGCAAAAACGTCTTCTTCTAACAGTGACTCATGTACATTCTGTTTTAGGTGTAATTCGTCGGAGCTTGTAAGCCAGAACACGGAATTCCTGTCACTGAGTAGACAGTAGTGAGATACTTAAGGAACTGGTTACTGATATCCTTTGTCTTCACATTAACGTCACCACCTACCAATAATATGTGACTCGCACTTCTACAGAAAGCCTCAGACAGATGTCCAGTAGAACAATGCAAATGTGGCAGGAAGGAAAAGCGGTTTTCTAAAAGTCGAAAAACCACAAAGAATGAAAATTCGAATAAAGATTTTCGACTTAAACATCTGCTAATAACGATGGAATATCAAATCGACTACAAAACATGTAAAAAAGAGGAATAAATACCGTAAGAACATTGTACACAAAATTTATAAAGAAAAGCTGTTTTAATCTATAAACAGCAAAATTTGGAAGCATATCATGTATATTCCCAATACAACCACTGCTGATGCTTACTACTACTACTAGTACTAATAATAATAATAATAAAACAACGAAGTGCATCTAGTATAATCAATACTAAATTGCAGTACGTTTAACACGAAAAAAAGTTACTGATATAGCGAACACGGAAGCTGAAAAAGCAAACAAAATTATAAGTAATATGAGTTCATAATTATTCGTTTCTGCTCTCCATAATAGAAGCTAGTATGGTAGAAAATGATCTAGAAAGCGACTAAAAAACAGACTGCAGGCTTTGGTGCCGTAGATCCTTATCATCGTACTTAAGCCAGTGTCTTGGGCTACACCTGAATCTTTATCAGGTTTCTTCACAGACTGAGGAGATTTCGCGCTGTTTGTAATGAATTATACGTAACCTGTAGACGTTTGGTTCTGAGAGACCATTAAAGATACTAAAGAGGAGAAGGCTGTTACATTGATATCCATTGTCACCGATAACAACATAAATCCAATAATATATTTCCGTGCATAAACATGCATTTATCACAGTATTTCATGTGACACAGACAATATTTGACATACTATAAAGAGCAGTCAAATAACAACGAGACAAATGGGGAAAAGGTAAGTAATTGTTTATTATTTCGAAAATGATCTCTACAGGCCGGCCGCTGGTGGCCGAGCGGTTCTAGGCGCTTCAGTCTGAAACCGCGCGACCGCTACGGTCGCAGGTTCGAATCCTGCCTCGGGCATGGATGTGTGTGATGTCCTTAGTTTAGTTAGGTTTAAGTAGTTCTAAGTTCTAGGGGACTGATGACCTGAGATGTTAAGTCCCATAGTGCTCAGAGCCATTTGAACCATTTGAATTTGAATGATCTCTACTAGTGTCAATACATTCATCCCTCTGTGAGACATCTTTTTGTGAGGACGATCTTATAATGAGTGCCAACTTATTTAGGGAAAATGAAGAAAGTAGTTACAACATACTGACTGACAAATGCTTGTTTTAAAATCTATAAGAGTATTGACTAAACCGCAAATATCCCTAATGTGGTACTGAAAGGCTTTCTCTATGAGCTCGTGGGAAGGAAACCTCTGACAATGTTTGTTAAAATATTGAGCCAGAGTCGATAGGAACCACATGTGATTTTCGGCTGTTTCTGCCACAGGCCGATATTTGCTACCCAGATAGGTCACATACAGCGAGAAGATGCGAAGCTAAGAGTCTGGGGCACACAGGGGTCATAAAAGGTCTCGTAGCCTCGGGAGCCATTTTCTACAACAGCCGTCCCCTTCATCATGACCAGCTTTTTGGCTCGTCTGTATGTAAATGATGTGCCATATCCAGTTGTTAGGTCTTTTGTTCAGAAGCTCGCCTGCGAGTTTTTTCCAGTGGCACAACAAACACGCCCACCTGTCACCAACACTTGCTCCCTATGACGGTCTTAATACCGCCAAATTATTTAAAACGCCTCTGTGAGCAAGCGCTGTGAGCAGAATGTACTCAGTAAACTACTAATCAAACCTAAATGTGATAGAGTTCCGGACTACATCTCCATTTTGCTACATGCGGCAAACTGCAAGAAAAAATCCGTGAGAGAGCAAGGACGAAAAAAGATCGTCTGGGCATATGCCGGAAATACGTTCGAAGAAAGGTACATCCACTTGAATGTGGAGGTAAAAGATCTTTGACAGTGTAGGATTCAATCATTAGAAACACATTACGCAAGCGTAAATGTTTTATCTACATTAGTATTTCAGTTCCATACTCAAGAAGGCGCTGAGCTGGAGAACCATCATGCGGCAGCCTTATTGTACTTTGTACCACCCAAGGCACGTCTTCCAGCAGGATTACCCATTGGAACTGTACACATGAATCGCTTTTGAGGCGTTGTGGAAGGATAACTGGCCGCACGAGGCGGTCGACAATTATCTGTGCTCAAACGATGTTTGTGAACCAGTGGTGATGGTTTGCTGCCAGCATGGTATGGTATTCTCTGTAGCCCACAGGTGCACTTTGTAAAAGTAGCCTCATCTGTGAGTAGGATGGATGGCAGAAATACTGGCACCGTGGAGGCCTTTGCAACAAATCAGAGTCAAAACGCCGGCCGGAATGGCCGTGCGGTTCTGGGCGCTACAGTCTGGCGCCGAGCGACCGCTACCGTCGCAGGTTCGAATCCTGCCTCGGGCATGGATGTGTGTGATGTCATTAGGTTAGTTAGGTTTAATTAGTTGTGAGTTCTAGGCGACTGATGACCTCAGAAGTTATGTCGCATAGTGCTCGGAGCCATTTTGAGCGACAAAACTGTCGCCACAGAGACATGTCCGTAGGTGAAAAGGCCTCCAAGCGTTGTTAGTGGTGCTGATACTGGACAATGTTGCTCATCACTTGCTTTTCCCACGCTCGAGAGTCACCAGAAAGGCGCTAATGCCAGGGATCACTCTCAAAGAGCGTTCAACTCTGCCATTAAGTAGGTTTATCTCCCTTGGGACACATCTTCGGCCATATGTCCATGAAACGTGTTTTGGTCCTTATCCCTTGAGGAACCGTTTCCTCCAGTTTTTTCCCATTTAGCAACGCCACACAGTATACTGTTGAAGCCAACTTTTTTAATTGGTTGTGTATCACTCTCCATGTTTCATACCTCTTGATGCAGCCTTGCCTAGTACTAAGTTTATCTTATTTCAATAGTTTTGTTTATCAATAGATACCGTTATGTAGGCATGTTATTCTTATATTGTGCTAAAGGTTTTCCTGTCAACTCCATTGTTATTTATGTACTGTTCAGTTTTTACTATTTCATTGCAAAGATGTTACTCACTGTATGTTTCTACTTCACTCTAGATGTGTTACTTCTCTTCCAGTGTTGTCTGCTAACATTTAACTTCTTTGGTGACAATACTCAGTAAATGCCTGAAGATGGCCTTGTAAGCCGAAAACCGGTTAGCAATAAAAATAATATTGTAGAACAAAAGCAAACTGGTGCTTTTCATTTATTATTATAATGTTGTTCTACCAAGAACCGACGGAAGATTCTGTTAATATGATTAACAAGTTTACTGGCTTTTCTTAAAACGCACACTTCCGTAATTTCACTAATAAACCTCTCCTCCGTGATAAACAGCGTCTCTACAGTACTGTCTTCCACTGAATTTTACTATCTCCGTAACATCCCCGAACTTGTTAAATGAACCCTGGACTAAACGTGCCATTATCGACTGGAGGTTCTCCATCGCTTCTATAAGAGGGATCGGAAAGTATCCCTTCGAAGACAGTATAGTGCAGAATAGGTATGGAAATCAGGCGAAATCGGTGTGAGCATTGAGGTAATCATCGCGCCGACACACCACGTTTCGAGGCTCTCTAGATCACGACGCCAGTGGTAACGCCACTTTGCCTCCACAAAACACTGGAAAAATAGGACCCTTTCCATAGGTCGCCACCGTATAAGCCGAAAATGGTCATCCGAGAGGCTGATACCGTGATTCATGGCTGAACACAGTGTAATGCAACTCATCAGCAGTCCACGCTTCCTCTTCACTGCACCACACCAAATACAGCTGCTTGTGTTGTGATGATAACAACAGCCCACCTTGACACGGTTATTCACTAGTCTGGCTGCTGTTAGTGTCTGACGAACGGTGTGAGATGACACAGAATGTTGCAAAGAATCTATTACTTCTTCTCGGGTGAGAGTTGCAGATGTGAAGGGGCTACGATGAGCTTGGCACACTGAACAGCAGCGGGACACTGTTACGTCCGGATGCCCCACAAATACCGATAGTGCCAGATTCGACCAGAGAACCAAATTAGGAGCAACAACAAGGCCCCTTCAAAATCCGTCAGGTGCTGATAACGTTGTGTCAAACGAGTACGTGTTCTTCAAAGTGATCACTCTATATACGACGTTGTTAATACCCATTACATACCCCAATAGGCCAGGTAACAACGCTAGACACGAACAGGATTAATGCACTCTTGTACATTTTCTACATCTCACACAGAATTGCAACTCTTATCATTTGCATACTCGACAATGTGTCGAGAAAACCACCATGTTTTCTAAGTGCGTCACTTTTTTGTCGGGCAGTGTTATTAAAAAAAGAAAAGAATGAGTAGAGTTATCGAATATGTACTCTACAACTGTACACATAACACTGCTCTGAACACAAACACAAAATGCCACCGACTATACCACCCACCACGGACAAGCAGTGGATGACGCCTTCACATGACGACCGAGAGCAATGGCGTTTGCGTAGAGTTGTCAGTACTAATAGACAAGGAGCACGTGAAATAACCAATGTGCGACGTACAACGAACGTATCCATTAGGACAGCGAATTTGGGCTGAATGGGATATGACAGCAGACGACCGATGCGACTGCAATTGCTAACAGCACGACATCGCCTGCAGCGCCTCTCCTGGACTCGCGATCATATTGGTTAGACCCTAGACAACTGGAAAACTCTGATCTGGTCAGATGAGTCCCGAGTTCACTTAACTGATGGTAGGGAATGGACTAGGTCCTCTGGTCAAACTGAACCGATCATTGACAGTAAACTGTTATGTTCGGTTACTTCGAGACCATTTGCAGCAATTCCTGGACTTCATGTTCCCAAACAACAATGGAATTTTTGTGGATTACAACGCGTCATGTCACTGGGCCCAGTTGTTCGCGATTGGTTTGAAGCACATTCAGGGCAATACGAGCGAATGATTTGGACAGTCAGATCGCCTGGAATGAATCCCCTCGAATATTTGTGGGACTTCTAGGCGCTACAGTCTGGAACCGCGCGACCGCTACGGTCGCAGGTTCGAATCCTGCCTCGGGCATGGATATTTGTGATGTCCTTAGGTTAGTTAGGTTTAAGTAGTTCTAAGTTCTAGGGGACTGATGACCGCAGAAGTTAAGTCCCATAGTGCTCAGAGCCATTTTGAACCATTTGAACTTAATCGTGAGGTCAGTTAACGCACGAAACCTGCATCGGCAATACATCTGCAATCAGGGACGGCTATAGAGACAGCATATCTCATTATTTCTGTAGGAGACTTCCAACGACTGTTGAGTCCATGTCATGTCGAGTTGCTGCACTACGGCGGCAAATGTGGCCCGACACGATATTAGGAGATATCCCACAACTTTTACCACCTCAATGTATTCTGTTAGTTCTTGTGGCGAGTGCAGTCGTTCGTGATCCTTGTTTTTATGGCACTCCTAACGGAAATGGGCTCCAATTAGATAGCATCCAATGTAATGCTTGAATGTTAAACACTCCAAAGATTCACCACTGACAGTGCGAAGCATTTTGTCAGTGTTTGCTTTGTTTATTATCTCCTGTGACGTTGGAAAATTTGATGAATCTATGGTAAGTTCATTTTTGAGATCAGCAATACAAGGTGGCATTATAGAATCGCAGACGTGTCTTGGGATTCAAGTCCAACTGAATCTCTACACCCTATCGATGCAACTGTACATCTACAGTATACAGTAACGTAATCTGTTGCTATAGGTTTGGGATGAGCAAGAAATAAGGCTTCACTGCCATCACATGTATTTGAGACCAATGATTTTTATAGCTATGCAACGTACCATTTCTGGCCTGCATCAAATACAGATTATCTGTCTGTAAAGCCTTACATAAAACATTGCTCCTTTTCAGTAATATTCTATCAGCAGTTCGGTGTAGATCAGTTTACATTACTGTTTTCTGCTACTAAGAGATGACCTTACGGTCTGCTAATTAATTCTGGTAGTTACATTCTTCAAGTAAAGTACAAGAGTACAAATGACTGCGACCGTTTAACAAAGTGGTGTTGCACCATTGAAAAACAATACCTCAGAGTTCCTGTATTGCGTAAATTAGATAAGTCCTTGACAGGTTTCTACAGGTATCTGGCACCATATGCTTACGCGCAGGTCACACAATTCCCATAAATTAAGAGCCGGCGGTTTGCGGGGTTGAGCTGGCGCGTGATACCGTTCAGATTGTGTCCCATCGTGTTCAGATCAGGAGAATTTTGTGGCCAAGACATCAACGTGCATTCACTATGGCGCTGTTCAAACCACTGTAGTACGGTTATGGATTCGTGAAACGAAGATGCCGTCGCTATAGCAGAAGACAGTAAGAATGAAGGGGTGTAGGTGGGCCGCAATAATGTCCGCGAAGTCCACAGCAGCATGGTGCCTTCAGTTACCACTACAGGCTCCAAAAAGCCCAGGCGAATATCCCCCATAGCATAACAGTATCCCCACTGGCCTGCACATATGGTGCTGTGTATGTTTGGAGTAACAGTTCGCCTGGATAATGGGGTATCTGGACGCCACTGTAGATATTGTGTAACTAGACGCCTGTTTCATCCGGTCAGATGACACGTTTCGATTGATCCACTGTCCTGTGTCGAGGATCCTGTGCCCACTGCAGTCTTAGATGACAATGACACTGTGCTAATATGGGAACATGTACAGGTCGTCTGCTGCGGAGACCCATGTTCAAAAAGTGTGGTTTGACCGTCCTTCATCCAATTATAGTAGAAGCTCGAGACAACAGCACACAAACAGCCGACTGGCTTCACCGGTTCTGAGATGCTCCTTCCCATGCCCCAGGCCATAACAATATGTTCTCTGTCAGTCTCTTATAGCAGTGGATTTCCCCATTTGCAGCCCGCATTTTCGCTAGAATGATTGCCCACTCGTCTCTGCGCTGCTCACATTTGTAGTGTCCTTAGCGTGTCACGTACACACAAAACCAACAGCCGGCGTTGAGTCTCGCGGTGGACAGTGGTCATAGCGCTTTGTCTCATCAGTTGATGTTTTCAGATATAGTGTCCGTAACTGACTGAAGTCAGAAGCATATAAAAGGTAATAATTAAATGAGTAATCCTGCCTCGGTAGATAGCGCCTCTAACCACGTGCCATGTGTTCGTTGTGTGTTTCAGGCTGTGTGATAGACGCAGCATACTGTAAGCAGCAGAATGGTCCAATATCCACGTCGGAAAGAAGCCGAGATGGTGTTTATTATGGTCAAGCAAATGTAAACGGTCGATAGGCAGAACTAGGTCCTCCAAATCTGGTGTACTCACAGTCCACGGCCTTGCTGAACGTAAGTCTGTCTGAAAGGACCCATGATCTTACAAATACCCGAAAAGGGCTGGAAATGTGTGATGCTGGTGCCTGTGAGGGCATTTGTTTTTGTATAGCTGTGCTGCCTCTCTACCGTTGCCATCTGCTTGGTCGTACAAGAACACCATCTCGGCTTGTCCCCGACATGAATACCGCACCATTTTGGTGCTTATAGTACTCTGCGTCAATCACACAGTCTGCAGCACACGAGAAACTCACGGTACGTGGTCAGAGGAACTTTCATTCGTCAGCGACACCAACAGTGGCAAAGATGCATTTCCGTACACGTATTCAAAATGCCTTTTATCCTTCATTCCCAGTCACAAATCTGTCCTTTGGGCCTGTCGGTTTTATTAATGTTCACCCTCCTTAACGTAAAACTATGTATGAGTTAATTATATCGTAAAGCGATAAAAATACTGTCCTTGCCCTAGTGAGATCCAACAGAGGAACTAAATAAAAATGCGATTGCAGTAGTATTAATTAATTATTTGGCTACGACGAGAGAGACCCTACCATAATCGGCCTACTTTACTGTCACAATCGTCCATAACACATCTGGCAGCAAATTTTGTTTTCATTCTGTAAATCAGTATTGGGCTGAAGGCACTCGCAATAATTGTGAAATGAGTGTCACGTGTCACTTTGAGATTTTGTTTCAGCTCTGTGAAGATTATACGATTATTAATTGGGTGAGCTTGGTACATTTTTTCTATTCAGAAGGGAGTGTGTTGGAGGTTTCGGCAGAAGGCTTTTTCCAGTGTCTCAACAGCAGAGAACCAGCGCCTCCTGGGTGGTAGCCAGTTATTTTGGAAATAGTCCTGTTTCCCAAAATCCTTATTGTGCCTCAGGCACAGTGCCCCAAGTCACCAAAGCTTTCAACTTAGGGTGCTTAAGCATGAAGTTTGCTTTTCTGTCTACACATGCTGGCGTGAGAAAATTCGTTGTTTCCCTTCAAAATTATGGACTGTCCGATCCAGAGATGGTGCAGTTGGTGCTGACTACTGGAGAGAGACTGTTTGAAGCCAGTACCAATCTTATGAATGGTAACGATGCTTTTTGCACTGTTCAATTCTGAAATTTCTTTTGCTCTCCCTTATTTTTATGTAGGAAAACGAAGATGTTCGTTCATCAGACTGGCAACAGGCTGAAATCTGCCCTCCATTTGGAGCTTGGGAATTTTTTTAAAGAATATATTCACTCCCCGGCTTTCGGCTGGTGGTGCCTCTCAGTGCCCTCTCAATGTACTTAAAAATGTAAGTTGCACGCAGGAAGTAGCGCAATCTATCTTCTGATCAACTCGTTTTGAACTTATTTGGTTATGAATCTTGTAACGCTCATTTCTCTACATTAAATAATTGTCTCATGTATATTGCTTTTGCAAGCTGGACGGATATGGAAGTCTTTTTTATTTTGCTTCCTGCAGTCTTCCAATTAAATGCAAGTCCCACGGAGTTTAGAGTAATTTTATTTTAATTCGCTGCAATTTTCAGGACGTTGCTCTGTTTTATTCATTGTCAATTGTTCACTCGATTAGATTAAATAAAAATTTTGTACTTTCCATCTGAGTAATATTTTGAGATACATTATGCCAAACAACTTCCCACTCAAACTTCCTGGCGGATTAAAAACTTATGCCACACCAGGATTCGAACCTGGGACTTAAATGTTTGGTGGGCAGGTGCTGTGGTAGAGCACTTGTCCGCAACAGGCAACTGTCCCAAGTTCGAGCCCCGGTCCAAACGTATTTTTCATCTGCTAGGAAGTTTCATATCAGCACACAATCGGCTACGGAGGGAAAATTCATTATGGAAACTTCCCTCTGGTTAGGCGAGCCTCGAGTAATAAATATAAACAGCTGCATTTCTAGGATGTTTGTTTAATTGTGACGAGCTTCCGCTGTGTGGAGTGGCCAAGCACTATTTTTAAAGACATAAGGGAAGCAAAGGTGGTAACGACTGTCAAACGCTCACACGTTATTATAGCAAGCGTAGTGTTGGTGCACAAGCTGTTGAGCATTATTTCAACCTCTGCCAGGTCTGCTAATAGCGCCACTATCCAGTTTAATTGTGTCTTCATCCACAGGCACGAAATCAGCCAATTACAGGTCCTATTATTACAAGATGGCAGCTAATTTTCATAATATGTTGTGGAAGAGAAGTCTTTGAATTCAACACATGACCGCTAGTATCTGAATTGAAGCAATGGCTTTATTCTCTGTTATCTTAGCTTTGTGAATGATACTTCCACCCATTTACTTAATTCAAAAATATCATACACATTTGCACCCAAGATTCTGTACCAGTGATTGGCTTCTATATTACTCTATGTCTCAATACTAATTACGATTCACTGTGTGTTGAAGAACAAGACCCAAGGATAAAAGACAGCAAACTTAATTCTGATAATAATCTCCATCAGTCTCACGATGTATGTACTAATATGAAAGGTTAAATAATATCATTGACTGATGCTAAATCTACATCCACGTACGTGCTCTGCAAACCACTGTAAAGTAGATGGCAGACAGTACTTAGAATTGGACCACATGTTAACGTTTCTTCTCACTCGAACAACTTACGTAACTCTGGAAGGACGGCAGTTTAAGAGGCTCTGCGCATGCTTTAATTAGTGTAAATTTCGCCTTGCGGTCAATATGGGACTGATACATGGGAGGTTGAAGAATGTCTCTTGACTCCTTACTTACTATTAGTTTTTGAAATTTTGCAAGTAGACTTTTACGGGGTACTTCACCGTTTGCCAATCAAGGTTTTTCAACATGTGCGTGAGGCTCTCTCGTGATACACTCTTCTAGTTATACGTTCAATTTACCGTGTTAGTTCTATTTGGTAAGTGCAGGAACAATATTCACAAGTGTTTTTTAAGCAATGTCTTTTGCATACCGATTGTATTTCCCTGGTATTCTATCAATGAATCGCGGTCTGCCACCGTTTAATGTATGACTGAGCCTGTGTCTTCGACTTCACATCATTATAAACTGTTACATCTAGTTATTTGTATGTCGACTTATTCTAGCTGTGTGCCAGTGTTACTGTAGTGGTAGGATACTACGCTTTTTATTCGATTTGTGAAATTAATAATTTTACATTTATGTACCTCCAAAGCAAGTTGCCATTTCCATCACTTTCAAATCTTATGAAGATCTGATCGAAGTTATCTGCAGCTTTTTTCAGACTATACTTCGTTATGGGTAACTGGATGATCTGCGAAAAGCGAATGCGAAATCCTAAAGGACCAAAATGCTGAGGTCATCGGTCTCTAGAATTACATACTACACAAACTAATTTATGCTAAGACCAACACACACACCCATGCCCGAGGGAGGACTCGAACATCTGGCAGGAGGGGCTGCGAAAAGCCTTAGGTCACTACTAACAGCCTCCTTCCGGACATGGACATGGACATGGACAGAAGTCCTAACAAACTTCCTTGGACATCTGAAATTATTGCTACTTCGGCCGATGACTCTCCCAGATAACACTGTGTGTCCTGCCTACCAGGAAATCTCAACTCAATCATAAAATGATACCCCATATAATCGTGCTTTTGATAGTAAAAGTTGCTGAAACTCCGAACGCTGATCGGAAGTCAGTGAATACTACATTCACGGAACTGCCTTGATCCACGGCTTTAAGGATGTCATGTGAGAAATCTGATCCCTTAAACGTGTGAACGAAACAGAATATTACCTTATATTATCAAATTGGAATGATATTTTAATAGGCAATGTTTTTCGTTCGTCGTCTGTGTGTATTTGTGTGTATTCCCGCTACACCACTATACCCGTAAGACGGCGGAGGAAGGCCCTTATAGCAAACTCGCTGAAGAGCTACCTGCCGAAACTACAGGCTAGCGGTTGTGATTTTGTTGCGTGTGTGGAATACGGACCGGGGAACCGTTACGTGTCAGCGGCAGCGGCTCCCCGCCAACCTCCGACCCCGGGTCATCAGCTAATTGCCGCAGCGGGCTTCAGCGAGGAGGCACGAACCCTCGCCGAGCACCGCCGACGCCACCCGGTTCTTAGTTTACACTGCTGGCTATCGACATCCGGGTCTCCTGTCGTTTCCTTATTTCCGTGCGCAAAGTGGCGATGACGCAGCTCTACGTGCCGCCAGCTCGGCGTGAGGATCGTCACTTCGTCTCATGTCGAGGAAAGCTGCCCGGCCATCTCGCGCGCTGTTTTCTCCGTATCGAAAAGAGTATAGCCATTTGAGTGATGGACACAATAAAAAGCTCTAATTCACCTGGTACGACGTTTAGAGACTCCGACCGCAGCGAGAACACCCCTATAGTGACTTCTAAGGACGGTAATCAAAGCGATCCACGAAACTAAAGTCCTGTCTCACTGAAAATTTGTGGTAAGTTCTATGGGACCAAACTGCTGAGGTCATCGGTCCCTAGGCTTACACACTACTTAATCTAACTTAAACTGACTTACACTAAGGACAACGCACACACATATGCCCAAGGGAGGACTCGAACCTCGGACGTGGGGAGCCGCGCGAACCGTGGCAAGGCGCCCCAGACAGCTCGGCTACCCCGCGTGGCCCTGTCTTATTGACGTTCACCTGTTGTATAAGGGGCAATCAAATGCTTTTCGTCTGAGAGCCTTACTGCAGAGTATATGGAACCCAACGCGACTCCGATGTGGATATATAAGCACCGACATGTAGGCAAGGGGTAGTGTGCCCTGAGAACGGCAACTGATTGCCCCTTACAGAATTCCAGAACATATTTTGAGCTACAACATATAGAGTTATCTGTATGAGAACATCCATATCAACCAGCATGGATTCCGAAAAATCCATCGCGCGAAACCCGGCTTGTACTTTCCTCACGTGACATCCTGAAAGTCATAGATCAAATAAATCAGGTCGCTGCAGTAAACTTTGATTTCCCACAATAATTTGACTCGGTACCACACAAACGGTTATTCTAACAAATTTACGATTACATTACCTATTAAAAAACTGTAATTGATTTCAGGATTTCTTAGTAAGCAGCACAATATTATAAATAACTTCTGGGCCCCCCCAGAGAAGCGTGTTGGGTACTTTGTTGTTCGCTGTACGTTAGTGACCTGGAAGACAATTTTAATACTAACCCCAGACTTTGCGCAGAAGACGCAGTTGTCTGTAATGAAGTGTTGTCTCATAAAAGGTGTAGAAATATTCAACAGATCTTGATAAGATTTCAAAGTGGAGTAAAGATTGGCAGCTTGCCTTAAATGTACCGAAGAAACACTGTAAACTATGCCTTCAATGTAAATGATTCACAATTAGAAGGAGTCAGCTCATATAACCATCGGAGTGGAACAATTCCTAGAGACATGAAATGGAATGGTCATGTGGTGTCACCGCCAGACACCACACTTGCTAGGTGGTAGCTTAAATCGGCCGCGGTCCATTTAGTACATGTCGGACCCGCGTGTCGCCACTGTGTGATCGCAGACCGAGCGCCACCACAAGGCAGGTCTCGAGATACGGACGAGCACTCGCTCCAGTTGTACGGACGACATTGCTAGCGACAATACGGACGAAGCCTTCCTCTCATTTGCCGAGAGACAGTTAGAATAGCCTTCTGCTAAGTCCATGGCTACGACCTAGCAAGGCGCCATTAGCCTTACCTAGTTTGAGAGTTATCGTATAAATGTCTCAAGAAGAACGTTGTAAACCAACAAAGAATAAAGTTAAGTATATTCCAAAGCTACGTATTTTCTTGATAGCAGTCATAACGTATCCTGTTCCAGACTTGACGCCAGTCGGCGCGTGTGTACGCGTGCCTTTCGGCTCCCTTCTCAGTGTGGCGTAGCTAGCTTGTTACGCCACAACAGGTCACATAGGCATATTCGCAAGATAATGGGAAAATTTAGTCTCTCTACATAGCAAACCGCTTACAATTTGCTTTACGATCTGATCTCAGAATACGAAACTTTAGTTTGACTCACCGGCGTGCGTACGAAAATGTTGAAAAGTCTGGACTGGTATACGGCCGAAGATAAAGGCAAATTGTCCCTCTAAGACCTACTTACAAAGTTTAAAAATCCAGCACTATGGCCCAGACACGATTTTTTATTTATTTTGTGTATTTATTTATATGATTTAATCAAAAATGTTTAAATGTGTGTGAAATCCTATGGGACTTAACTGCTAAGGTCATTAGTCCCTAAGCTTACACACTACTTAACCTAAATTAGCCTAAGGATAAACACACACACCCATGTCCGAGAGAGGACTCGAACCTCCGCCGGGTCCAGCCCCACAGTCCATTAGTGCAGCGCCCTAGACCGCTAAGCTAATCCGCGCAGCTATGATTTTAATCCTGGACGCCTTACAACAACTTTTTCACTCACTGTCTTACATGTCCTCACTTTCCTTCGACCAACTACATGGATGGTACTTGGCATATAAGCACTCGAAGCGAATATACTTGAGGCAACAAGAACATCTAATGAATACAATCTTCGCAGTACTATGATCCTCCTCCTGAAGAGTCGGCGAAAAACAAACTTGGTTTACATTTAAAATATTTGTTTTTATGGAATTAATTTTGATGCGTACCAGACACACGATAACATCGCCTGAAAAATTGGTGCTGACTGTTGGTCGTGAATTATGCAATGAATCGTCATTACACCCTTGTGACTGGGCAATTGCCACTGAGTTTCCAGAAAAACATTGAATCTTGAAGTATCTAAATAAAACTGTGTCCTGCACCTGCGTGTAAAAAAGCATTGCACGGTTGGCCATATGTGGCTACAGCTTTCCTCGAAATTGCTTCCATACAACGAGGCTTAAATTTTTAATTCTTTATTAGTCGAAGTCGTTTGAGAAGTTTATTTGTCTAGCTTGTTATTATTGCTTATTGATTTAAGTACCCTGTTAATCCTTCTCTTCCTACTACTTTCGATATGCAAAAAACAACAAAAAAATTGCGGAATTCGTTTGAGAATCGAACACAGGTTTTCCGAATCCTTGCCAAATGCCTTGGTTGCTACGTCAACGGGGCCTTCGTTCACCAGCATGCAGCTTGTTGGTAGATAAGGGAGTTTCTTTCTTCAATTTCTAGAAAAGTATGCCTTTCAGGGCCCCATATGTGATGGAAAAGGCTCAGTTTTCTATTCCGTGAATTTTGAGTTGATTACGAGTACTGAACATCGAGGAGTGGATTTTTCAAAAACGGAAAGTGTTGAATTAAAATATCTTAATGTCTTCCATTTTAGCCTGCACACAAACGACTTGCCAAATATAAACTGAATCGGTTGGCCATGTCTGAAGTCTTCTTCCTGTTCGCGAAGAACCTGGAGGTGTTCTCAGCCCCACACAGAACACCAACACAAGAAAAGCTTAATTAGAGCACGCAATGAGGCATATCAGCAGTCACTCTTTCTGCTTCCATACGCGACTGGAATGGGAAGAAACTCACTAAAGGAAACAATGTAACGGTCCTCTGGCATGCACTTCGCAGCACCGGTAGTTACAGTGTATATACACCACTGGACATTAAAATTGCTACACCAAGAAGAAATGCAGAACATAAACGGGTATTCATTGAACAAATATATTATAATAGAGCAGACATGTGATTACATTTTCACGCAATTTGGGTGCATAGATCCTGAGAAATCAATACCCCGAACAACTAACTCTGGCCGTAATAACGACCTTGATACGCCTGGGCATTGAGTCAAACAGAGCTTGGACGGCGTGTACAGGTACAGCTGCCCATGCAGCTTCAACACGATACCACAGTTCATCAAGAGTAGTGACTGGCGTATTGTGACGAGCCACCACTGACCAGACATTTTCAATTGGTGAGAGATCTGGAGATTGTGCTGGCCAGGGCAGCAGTCGGACATTTTCTGTATCCAGAAAGGCCCGTATAGGACCTGCAACATGCGGTCGTGCGTTATCCTGCCGAAATGTAGGGTTTCGCAGGGTAGAGCCACGGGTCGTAACACATCTGAAATGTAACGTCCACTGTTCAAAATGCCGTCAATGCGAACAAGAGGTTACCGAGACGTGTAACCAATGGCACCCCATACCATCACGCCGGGTGAGACGCCAGTATGGCGATGACGAATATACGCTTCCAATGTGCGTTCACCGCGATGTCGCAACACACGGATGTGACCATCATGATGCTGTAAACAGAACATGGATTCATCCGAAAAAAATGACGTTTCGCTATTCGTGCACCCAGGCTCGTCATTGAGTACACCATCGCAGGCGCTCCTGTCTGTGATGCAGCGTCAAGGGTAACCGCAGCCATGGTCTCCGAGCTGATAGTCCATGCTGATGCAAACGTCGTCGAAGTGTTCATGCAGATGGTTGTTGTCTTGCAAACGTCCCCATCTGTTGACTCAGGGATCGAGACGTGGCTGCACGATCCGTTACAGCCATGCAGATGAGATGCCTGTCATCTCGACTGCTAGTGATACGAGGCCGTTGGGATCCAGCACGGCGTTCCGTATTACCCTCCTGAACCTACCGATTCCATATTCTGCTAACAGCCATAGGATCTCGACCAACGCGAGCAGCAATGTCGCGATACGATAAACCGCAATCACGATATGCTACAATCCGACCTTTATCAAAGCCGGAAACGTGATGGTACGCATTTCTCCTCCTTACACGAGGCATCACAACAACGTTTCACCAGGCAACGCCGGTCAACTGCTGTTTGTGTATGGGAAATCGGTTGGAAACTTTTCTCATGCCAGCACGTTGTAGGTGTCGCCACCGGCGCCAACCCGGTGTGAATGGTCTTAAAAGCTAATCATTTTCATATCACAGCATCTTCTTCCTGTTGGTTAAATTTCACCTATCGGGTATGTGGTAGGTGGCGGCGTGTCTCCCGTCTAATAATAACTAGTAAACTACGGTCTTGAGGAGTGTACGAAACCGACAAAAAATCTCTGTCAGTTTCAAATTTACGGGGACGTACTAAAAATACATCTACAATGAATAGTTTTGCGTTTTCTGAAATTGAACCAGGTAGTAGTAATATCTAGATGTCACCGAAATTTTGTATGAATGGAATTGCTTGCAATATAGATGTATCGTTGATACATTCATGTCTGGCTATCACCCCAAACCCTCTGCCTATACATTCAGACTCAAAGTTGCTGTAAAATGCGAAGGGTACGGGGCCTAAGTTGAAATGGCTCTGAGCACATGGGACTTAACAGGGGCCTAAGTCTGAGACTTGCCGTATATCCACTTCATCATATTTGATCATACTACGCTGTTTTCCGCTCTTTCCGATTGTTTACCTCGACGTCAGTAACGCCTCCATCATGCGAGATTTGCATCCTGGACTATCTAATTAAATAGTTTGTATGTCAGGCCTTCACTTCATAGTTCACCGAACGTTTCCTCGAAGTGAAGATATACTGTTCCCATGGTGCACTTCTCATCCATACATTTATGCTCAATCAGTTAGATGAACTGACTGAGTATTCTCACTTTTCAGTTCAAGCCAAACAGTCCAGGAGTGAAGTGAATTGTCGCTAAGAAAGTGAGTAAGGATTTGTTCGATTAGAGATTCGGAAATTTTCTTAAGACACTTCTGCTTGAGAAGTCTTTTATGTGGTGTACGTGGACGTGAAGATAAAGGGTTCACAGAAATTTTACACGAGGTATTGTCATATCTGGTAAGAAGCACTGTGATGGCCAGCGAAGTCTGTGACTGACTAAACTACGATTGTCCGTCCTCTGCTGGAGTATAGCTGCGCGGTGTGGGATTCTTACCTGACAAAATTGACGGAGGACGTGGAAAAAGTAGTATTGTCACAAACAGGGAGAGATTGGCACGAATATGACAAGCTAGTTGGGGCCTTTCTCGTTGTGGCGAGATCTTTCCGCGAAATTACAATCCCTGTTTCCCCTCGAAATATTTTAGTATTTTGTTGACTCCCACTACATAGGGAGAAACGCTCATCGTAATACAGTAAGAGAAATCAGAAAAAAGTGTATCTCTGAACCATCTGCCAGGCACTTAATTGTGAATTGTGGAGTGGCCATGTAGATATAGTAGATGTAAATGAAAACACAGACAGTGAAACGACCCTATTCTGGCCATGTGTACATGGTGGAAGATGTTTTGATGGCATGTGAATAGCAGTTCATTGAGTTGACAACTGCGTTTTCTGGTATGTATGCATCAAACATTTTTTGAGATGTTAACAGAGACAGAAGCATATGGGGAGTAACGTTTCCCACCTGTCTCTGTAATGATTCATCATCCTGTATGTAATCTTTGTTGTGACTTGGCAAGACAGCCAAGCCACTAGGAGATAGCCGAAAGGCACGCGTTTAAGCTCACGCAGGCTGTCGTGAGGTCTGGAACAGTTAAAAGAATAGAGACTAGCAAAAAAAGGTACGTAGCTTCTGGAATACTTAACTTTAATCCATAATTGGTGAACATCGGTCTGACGGTACATGCATCACAAGATAAATAGCAAATGATAATGGCGCCTTGCTAGGTCGTAGCAAATGACGTAGCTGAAGGCTATGCTAACTATCGTCTCGGCAAAATGAGAACGTAATTTGTCAGTGAACCATCGCTAGCAAAGTCGGTTGTACAACTGTGGCGAGTGCTAGGAAGTCTCTCTAGACCTGCCGTGTGGCGGCGCTCGGTCTGCAATCACTGACAGTGGCGACACGCGGGTCCGACGTATACTACCGGACCGCGGCCGATTTAAAGGCTACCACCTAGCAAGTGTGGTGTCTGTCGGTGACACCACAATCTTCACTAAGTAGTATGGTATCAGGGATGATGCCGTGCAACAGTAAAAGCTAAGCAATAAGTCACGTTCAAAAAAGAACGACATCTCCCAGGTGACAAAATATAGATAAGTTGAGACCAATATGACCGACAAAAGTCAAAAACAGCAGCTAAGGGCATTGAAGTAAATCATGTCCGTGGGAATCCATCAAGAGATACAGGGAATGGACAGAAATATGGAGACACCAAAAACAAATCATAGTGTACGGTGTAGAAAAACCGTTGGCATTCAAAATAGCTTTAAGTGGTCTCGGAATGGGTAAATGCATGTCCTGTATGGTCTTCATGACAATCTTATACCATTCTTCCTGCAAAATAGTGGTAAGTTCAGGTAGCTATGACGGAGGTGGATAGCGAATACCCAACCTTCTCTCCAAAGTAGATCGCAAAGGCTCATAAGTATTGAGATCAGGAGTCCATGGTGGCGAGGGGCGATGTAGCAATTGATCCACGCGCTCACAGAACCATTCCTGAACGATGGAAGCTGTGTGAATAAAGGTCCTTTCATCATGGTACACAATATCACCCATGAGGAACAAACATTGTACCACGGGCTGGACCTGATCTGCCAAATTGGCCACATAATCCTTTATAGTAATATAACCTTGTAGAGTAATCAAGGGTCCTACAGAATACCATGATATGGCTGTGTACAAATGCGAGTTGAGTTGGCAAACCTCCACTCACAGCTCCAGGCTGCGTTGGCTTCTGTCACATAGCTTGAAGCTGCTGCCAAGGGGCATCACTGTGGGGGGTCAGATGCGGCGATGCGAGAGACGTCGAGCACGTCCCACGTGTCCTCCATTCGGTCCACTGCTGTGGCCGCCCTAGGTACTGCCTGCACTGAGGTTGACCCCTCACCCGTGGTTGACTGGGAAATCATTTCAAAGTATGACAGGCAGCAAAAAACTCTCCGAGGGGCCAATCGTAGGGCTTCCCCAGTTCGTTTGACGAACAGCTTTCGGGCGTTATCTGTGGCTGACGATATCCCTGAGCCAGATGCAGTCGTCCACCCCGTTTCAGAGGAAGCTTCTCGGCACGAAAGATCTGGGCCTTCACAGAGGGTGGGTTTGCTGGTAGTTGGGAGCTCCAACATTAGATGCGTAATGGGACCCTTACAAACATGGCTGCAAAGGATGGGAAGGAAGCCAGCGTGCACTCCGTGTACATAACGGAAGGAGTCATTCCGGATGTGGAAAGGCTGTTTCCGGATGCCATGAAGAGTACAGGATGCAGCCAACTACCAGTGGTGGCTCATGTCGGTACCAATGACGTATGTCGCTTTGGATTGGAGGAGATTCTCTCTAGTTTTGGGTGGCTAGAGGATTTGGTCAAGATTGCCGTTCTTGCTTGCGAGATTAAGGCGGAGCTCACCAACTGCAACATCGTCGATAGAACCGACTGTGGTACTTTGGTGCAGAGCCGAGTGGAGGGTCTGAATCAGAGTGACCGTGAGACCACAGATTTATTGACTTGCGCCATCGGGTGGTGGGTTTCTGGGTTCCACTACACACAGGAAGTGGCTATACGCGTAGCGGGGGCTTTGTGGAAGGGACTGGGCGGTTTTTTAGGTTAGAGGGCCTCAGGGAACCATAGAACGGGCGTCTAAAAGGGTGCAGGTAAAACACAGCAAGTTAGTTGTAGAAACGATCGGTATTGTAGTTGTAAATTGTCGTAGCTGTCTTGAAAAAGAACCAGAGCTCCAAGCCGTAATAGAAAACACTGAAGCTGAATTAGTTATAGGTACAGAAAGCTGGCTAAAGCCGTAAATAAGTTCAGCAGAAATTATTTTCACTATCTAACAGCGTTCAGGAAGGATCGATAAAATACAATTGTCAGAAGTAGTTTGCCTTGTAGTGAAATTGAAGTCGATAGTTCCTGCGAAATAGTATGGGTGGAGGTTATACTTGAAAATCGGACTAAAGTAGTAACTGGGTCGTTTTTCTGACCTCCCGACTCAGAAGATATAGTTGCTGAACAATTCAAAGAAAACTGGAGTCTCATTTCAAATAGGTACGCCACTAATACAATTATAGTCGGTGGTGACTTGAATCTACTCTCGATATGCTGGAAAAATTATACGTTTAAAGCCAGCGGCAGGCATAAAACGTCATCCGAAATTGTACTGAATGCTTTCTCAGAAAACTCGAAGCCTAAATGTTTGCGAAATCATGCTTGACCTCTTAGCAACAAATGATCCTGGACAAATGGGGAGTATCGTAACGAATACAGTGATTAGCGACCACAAGGCAGTAGCTGCTAGGCTGAATCCGTAACTCCTACAACAGTCAAAAAGAAACGCAAAGTATATCTATTTAAAGAAACTGATAAAAATGCTCTTAACGTCTTTTTAAGAGATAGTCTGCACTCCAACCGATCTGATCATATACGCCTAGAAAAGCTGTGAAATGATTTCAGAGAGATAGTATCGACAGCAATTGAGTAACATATACCACATAAATTAATGGTACTAATCCCCCACGGTACACAAAACGGGTCAGATCGCTGTTGCAGAAGCAGCGAAAAAAAGCATGCCATACTTAAAAGAACGCAAAATCCGCAAGACTGGCAAATTTTTGCAGAAGTTCGGAATATAACACGTACTTCAATGCGAGATGCTTTCAATAATTTCCACAACGAAATTCTGTCTCGAAATTTGGCAGAAAACCCAAAGAGATTCCGGTCATTCATAAAGCACACCAGCGGCAAGACGCAATCACTACCTTCACTGCACGATAACAACGATGAAGTCATTGATGACAGTGCCGCTAAAGCAGAGTTATTAAACACGATTTTCCGACATTCCTTCACCAAAGAAGACGAAGTAAATATTCCTGAATTCCAATCAAGAACAACTGCCAAGATGAGAACCATGGAAAAAGATATCCTCAGTGTCGCAAAGAAGCTTCAATCAATTAATAAAAGCAAGGCTTCCGGTTCAGATTGTGCACCAGTCAGGTTCCTCTCAGAGTATACTGATATTTAGCAGTTATATACAACCACTCGCTCACAGAAAGATCCGTACCTAAAGCCTGGAAAATTGCTCAAGTGACACCAATACCCAAAAAGGGAAGTAGGAGAAATCCGTTGAATTACAGGCCCATATCACTTACGTCGGTTTGCAGTAGGGTTTTGGAACATATACTGTATTCGAACATTATGAAGTACCTCGAAGAACACGAGCTATTGAGACGTAGTTAGCAGGTATTCAGAAAATATCGTTCTTGCGATACACAACTAGCTCTTTATACTCATGAAGTAATTAGTGCTATCGACAGGAGATATCAAATTGATTCCATATTTTTAGATTTGCAGAAGGCTTTCATCACCGTTCCTCACAATCGTCTTCTAACCAAACTTCGTGCCTATGGAATATCGACTCAGTTGTGCGAGTGGATTCGTGATTTCCTGTCAGAAAGGTCACAATTCGTAGTAATACAAAGAAAGTCATCGAGTAAAACAAAAATAGTATCCGGCGTTCCCCAAGAAAGTGTTATAGGCCCTCTGTTGTCCCTGATCTATATTAACGACATAGTGGACAATCTCAGTAACCGTCTTGGACTGTTTGTAGATGATGCTGTCTCTTACCGCCTTGTAAGGTCATCAGAGGCTATTGACCCTGAATAAAGACAAGTGTGAAGTTATTCACATAAGTACTAAAAGAAATCCGCTAAATTTCGATTACACGATAAGTCACACAAATCTGAAGACTGTAAATTCAACTAGTACTTTGAGGTTACAATTACAAATACCCTAAATTGGAACGATCACATAGATAATGTTGTGGGTAGAGCCAACCACAGACTGCGACTCAATGGCAGAACACTTAAAAGGTACAACAGGACTTCTACACCACACTTGTCCGCCCTGTTCTGGTGTACTGCTGTGCGGTGGTGGGATCCGCATCAAATGGAACTGACGGATGACATCGAAAAAGTACAAATAAGGGCAGCTCGTCTTGCATTATTGCGAAGTAGAGGAGATAGTGCTACAGATACGATAAGTGAATTGGAGTGACAATCATTAAAACAAGGGCGTTTTTCGTTGCGACGGGATCTTCTCATGAAATTTCAATCACCAGATTTCTCCTCCGATTGCGAAAACATTCTGTCGGCACCCACCTACATAGGAAGAAATGATCATCATGATAAAATAAGAGTAATCAGGGCTCGCACAGAAAAATTTAAGTGCTCGTTTTTGCGCGCGCCTTCGAGAGTGGAACGGCAGAGAGACAGCTTGAAGGTGGTTCATTGAACCCTCTGCCAGGTACTTTACGGTGAATAGCAGAGTAATCACGTCGATGTTGATGTAGATGTAGACCAAATTATCACTAAATCCTCGGCACCTTTTACTCTTGGGTCGAAAACTCGGCAAGAGTGTGAAATGAGACTCATCTGGCCAAATGACATTATTCCAGAGCTCCATAGCCCAGGGCTTGTGGCTTCGACCTCACGTTTTCCCATCACTGGTATTTGTTATCACTCCAGGGCACCTATACGATAGTTTCCAGGGGGGAAGAGGGTGGGGCTAGACCAGGGTGTATGGTGTATTTTTAATATTTTAGAAGACTAACAACCCTACCACAACAAAGGTCAAAAATTAATTATGATTGTAGTGTTGCTCACTCTGCTAAATATTGCATTTTCGGGAAACAACGAAGTTAAATTATGTGGCAGGTGTCATTAGAGTACACTTAATAAAGTCACTTCTTGAAATAATGGATAAACTAGGCACTCATTTTTTCGTGTTTCCCACGCTGGTCTCGTTGTGAACTCATGGCTCAATCGTCGAAAATCTAGGTAGTGATGATTCTAAGCTCGGATGCAAAGAGGCCTAATGTTATTCTGCGATATTCAAAAGTTTTATAGATGTGTTTCATAAACCATTCTTGAAGATTAAACTTTTCCGAGTTAGGACAATGGTGATGTAAAAAAGAAATCATCACTCCGAATTTAAGTTACACTTCTTTTTTATTACTTTTGTTGCAATATCACGTAACTCGTTCCAGAACATCACTTCACAATATAAAACATACTTGAAAATATTTTCCTCACTGTTGAAGTTCACATTTCATAAACTGACTACAATTTGCGTCTTTTTAACTTGACGACCAAAGCTCGACTCTCTAATAACCGCTTACGCGCCCAAAAATCAGAGTTACAAGTACGTCAAAGATCATAGTGACAAAAGAAAGAATACACATAAGAATAATATCATTGCAATATATACATATCGATGTATCGAAGTACCTCTACATTAATGAAATTAAATCTGAATGTTGTCACAGAAATATGTTAACTATTTTACAGAAACACAGCATATTGCAGGTATTGAGAGGTTGAGGTGAGTTGCCGTAATGGTTACGTAATTCAAGTACCATTACAAGACGAATGGCGGCTTATAAGTTAAAAACCCGTGTAATAGTGATACTAAATCTTTTTTTAAAAGAAAAGCACGTGAACACACTAATTTTTTTCATTTCCCTGAGAGCTGGGGTGGGGGAGTGGAGCGCCACTTGCCACTTACCCCTCGTCCATAGGTATGGACGCCCTTGACATCACTGATTTGTGATATCTGAATTCCGGCTCGCCCTGAAATTCCCAGGTTTGGAGCTCCCTTCGTGTAGTTTTGGTGCTGACAGGGTTCACGAGTGCGACAGTCAATTCGACAGAAACTTTTGCAGCTGTAGTCCCTCTTATTTTTCGTCGCTATCCTCTTCAACGACCGTCTGTCACGATCACTCAACACACACTTTCGTCAGCGTTCAGACTTAGCGGATAATGTTTTCCAACTTTACTTGTGTGCAGTATGAATCTTCGATACGGTGGCTCTTGAAACATCACTTCGCCTAGCTTAGTTACGGAAACACCCACATTACGAGCACCAACAATTTGCCCATGTTCGAGTTTGCTTAGCTCCGACGCGATGCACTCACAATTACAGAGAACACGGTTCCGACCACCACTAACTCTTGGAACGAACTAAGGATATTGAGCAGGTGACGCTCGTGGCCAAATACAGCTGCGCAGTGCAACCTGCAGGCTTGGACAGCATCTGAATTTATGTTCAAGCATGCATTTCTCGTGGTGTTTCCAAATTTTACCCGACCCCTGTAGCTCAGCAATGGAATACATTGAGAACGGAATGGCAGGAGTAATCCAACAAGAAACTGCTGCTGTGTGTTAAAAGTTTATGATACATAATGTGATAGGACATGAGAAGATTCGTGTAATCGGATAAAGGAAGAAGGGTACTGAAAGGCAGCGATAAAGTCGAAAGAGAAAATTAAACGGAAACATCAGCGTTCGGGTTGGCTTATAAGCGGTATTCAATGTACATGTAGCCGAATAGGAAACACAGAAACATGCAGTCGGTGATTTCACATGCTATAGATCATTGAAACGTTAAATATCGGTTAAAAGTATTTTAGTCTGGAGTGAAATAGTATAAACGTAATATGTCAGCAACAAAATGTCTTTTAGGAATGTCGTCCGCCTCGACAGCTGAGTGGTCAGTGCGCCGGACTGTCATGCCAAGGGACCCGTGTTCTATTTCCGGCTGCGTTGGAAGTTTTCTCCGCTCAAGGACTGGGTGTTGTGATTTCTTCATCATCGTCATCGTCATCATCACATCCCCATCGACGAGCAAGTCGCCGAAGTGGCGTAAACTTAAAAGACTTGCACCAAGCGACGAAGTCTACCCGACTGGAGGCCCTAGCCGCACAACGTTTAATTTCATTTCAGGAATGTTGTTTTCCTCTTCTCCCCAGACAGGAATTTTCTTGCAGTTTTCGACATGAGTAACAATCCGTGTTTTCTCAGTGATTCATATTTACTGTACTCATCTCGGACAGAGGTGCATAGTATAGTAACAGCGCAGCGAATATCACTCTGAACATTGTGCGTGTTGATTTTTAAATTTCGATGGAATCAACATTTGCAAAAAGTATTTTTGGTAACTACACTATGTGATCAAAAGTATCCGGACACCTGGCTGAAAATTACCTACAAATTCGTGGCGCCCTCCATCGGTAATGCTGGAATTCAACGTGGTGTTGGCCCACCCTTAGCCATGATAACTTCCACTCTCGCAGGCATACGTTCAAACAGGTGCTGGAAGGTTTCTTGGGGAATTGCAGCCCATTCTTTACGAAGTGCTGCACTAAAGAGAGGTATCGATGTTGGTCGGTGAGGCCTGGCACGATGTCGGCGTACCAAAACATCGAAAAGATGTTCTGTAGGATTCAGGTCAGGACTGTGCAGGCCAAGGTATTACACGGGCCACAGGCCATGCATTCTGAACAGGTGCTCGATCGTGTTGAAAGATGCAACCGTCATTCCCGAATTGCTCATCAACATGCGAACCAAGAAGCTGCTTAAAACGTGATTGTAGGTCTGTACTGTGATAGCGTCAAGCAAAACAAGCGGTGCAACCCCTCCATGAAAATACGACCACTCCATAACACCACCGCTTCCGAATTTTACTATTAGCACTACACAGGCTGGCAGATGACGCTCACCGGGCATTTGCACATACTCACACCCTGCCATCGGATCGCCACATTGTGTACCGTGATTCGTCACTCCACACAACGTTTTTCCATTGTTCAATCGTCCAATGTTTACGCTCCTTTCACCAAGCGAGACGTCGTTTGACATTTACCGGCGTGATGTGTAGCTTATGAGCAGCTGTTCGACCATGAAATCCAAGTTTTCCCACCTCCCGTCTAACTGTCATAGTACTTGCAGTGGACCTTAATGCAGTTTGGAATTCCTGTGTGATAGTCTGGATAGATGTCTGCCTATTACACATTACGACCCTCAACAACTGTCGGCGGTCTCTGTCAGTCAACAGACGAGGTCGGCGTGTACGCTTTTGTGCTGTACGTGTCTCTTCACGTTTCCACTTCATTATCACATCGGAAACAGTGGATCTAGGGATGTTTAGGAGTGTGGAAATCTCGCACACAGACGTATGACAGAAGTGACACCTAATCACCTGACCACGTTCGAAGTCCGTTGACTTCCGCGGAGCGCCCCATTCTGCTCTCTCATGATGTGTAATGACTACTGAGGTCCCTGATAAGGAGTACCTGGCAGTACGTGGCAGCACAATGCACCTAATGTGAAATACATTTTTTGGGAGTGGCGGATGCTTTTCATCACATAGTGTATGTAGGCACCGTTGTCACACAGTGCACTGAAATCACTTACCGCGAGGAAAAGTAAGCGGAGTATTAGAGTTACCGTTTTGTCGGCAAAACGTACTAAGAGGCAGAACACTAGCTCAGCAAAAATGCGAGGAGAGACGTTTTGGTATTGTTGGTGAATGAGTCCACTAGTTAAATGAGAAGTTTTCTGGAAGTCGTAGAAAACAAGATTACGTTTGCTTTATCGAAATTTTGAGCCTTATACTTACAGAATTCAGAGACACTGGCTTAAGCAATGTGCATTTTGGGTCGGCAACTGAAAACGGAAGCCAACTGCGAGACAGAAACGATCGTTACTTTTAAAACCGTCTTAACAGGCGAAGTGTCAGTATTATTTCGAGAGACGATACAGTAGTGATGATTGCAAGAGAGTATCTATCGTCATAGATATGCTATATACAGCCTGACGCGAAGGGAGAGATTGTAATACTGTTGAATTATTTCGATCTGAATTTATTCCGTGTTAAAGACGTGATAATTCGCATTACTGGTTTCATTTTTTTTATCATGACTCAGCACTGCCATTTTTTTAAAACGCCCACATAAAAATCGTATTTTCTTTCTGATCGTGCTTCGTAACGAAGTAAAATGCAGAAAGTTTGAATAAACACTTACATCATCTCTGCATTTTAAAGCGGAAATAGCTATATAAGTAAGTAACAGCTGAGGTAGACGTAACAGGTAAGAAAGGCAGAGTTTCTGTAAATAAGTGCACTAAGATCTTAAGTGTGAATGAAGTATTGACAAAATCCTGAGGTCAGTAAACATGTATAAAACGCTTAACAAGCGTTGAAACACAAGATCACTAGGAACAGTTTAAAAATTCTAATTCATCAGAGTTGGCATTCTTCAACGCGTGTTGCTTAAATATGGTCACACAAAATTCGAAGAACTTAGACTTCTGCATTATTCTCACTGAAAACAGCACCTAATCTAGCAATTTTAAGACGAGTGAAAACACGCAGAGGTTATGTCACCGGACTCGTGATGAGGAGTGTGTAGGGTCCTGCCCACTCGTGTCTTACAGGATGCCTAATGGATGGTGCGTTCTCAGATAGCTATTCAAAAATTCAAGCAAATCACGTTAATAGTTTTATTACAATAATGAAGATTAACAATACTGAACTTTGAGACTTACAAGGAGTAATCGCAAGCGACGGGTGACATGCAAAAAATCAAAGTCCTATGCTGTATAAAATGTCCATGTAAGCAATTGATATGGATCACACGTTACTGCTATCGTAATGCTCTCCTAGTACTGTACTGGTCTGCGAGTCGCGGTCTGGTACCGTCTGGCCAAGGCTGGCAGGAGCGGCGGTTATATTCTCTTCTTGTAGAGGCCGATCCTGTCGTGGGGCGGTCCTTGTCAGCGAGCTATTGGCTGAAGTCGTCTCACCGCCTTCTCTGCTCTTGCGTGGCTCTTCGTGCCAGCGCTTATGGTTACGCCGGAACATTCCTCTCCTCCCCCCCCCCCCCCCCCAAAGCGACAGACCGTCCTCATGCAGGGAGTACGACCTCGGCGGGAGAAGCATGAGCGTGGACGCATCACGGGATCAGAAGCTGTGGCTGCAGGGAACGTCAAGCTTCCGGTCGTACTCCACCTTCGTTCTGGTGGAAACGTCCTCCGGAAAGTGACCAGAAGGGTACGCGTCCACCTCCTGACGCCAGGAACGAGGTGAAGGCAGCGACTTCCGTGGTGTGGGCGGGCCCAGCTCCATCGGTGGGACGAGAGGAGGCGGAGGAGGCGAATTATCCGTCTCCATGGGGTCGCCCGCGGTGTCGTGATGACACCCTCTGACGGCTGCTGTGGCCGCGCTGCCCTCTGGACCCGTGAATCTGGTGCAAGAGACACTGAAAGATCATCGTGCACATGACAGAGGTGAAGTTGATTTGACGACGGCGCTGCAAGCCATCTGGACCTGAAATAAGGTACATGCAAGCGACAAGTCGACGGACGATCTCATCTCGAAGCCACCGTGTGCTGCCCCTAAAAACCCTGTGAAAGACAATATCATGCGGCGTGAAGCGATACTTGCGACCTTCCTTCGGCGCCGGATGCTGAGGAGGGTGGACCAGGTGGAGCAGTGCCCATTGGTGTCGGCCGACGATGGTCCATCACGTGGGTGCGGACGATATGAGGCGAGAAACAGTTGCAATGCTTGCTCCCTGGTGTGTGCGGAGCGAAGTTCGGCCATCTGCTGCTTGAAGGTTCTGACAAAACGTCCCGCACCACAGTTTGACTGTGGATGGAATGGTGCACTAGTTAAATGCTGTACGCCATTGTGTTCACAGAATGTTTCAGATTCATTAGACCGTGAACTGTGGACCGTTGTCTGACGCTATTACTTAAGGTAAACCTTCTAGGCAAAAAATAGAGGACAACACCTGAATTGTGCTTCATGACGTTTTCGAGTTCATTGGCACAGCAAAAGGAAACTTGCTATACAAGTCAACCACAGTCTACCAAAGGGTGTTCCAAAAAGTTCCCGCAAAGTCTATGCGCACACGTTGCCGTGGTGATTGTGACTTTGGCCAAGCAGAGAATGTTTTCATCGGGGCGGATTGATTTTCCGCACATGCGTGACTGGCGTCATCTGTTCTATTTGGGCGTCCATATCCTGCCAAGTACACTGTCTACGCGCTAACTTTTGTACTAACAATGATCCAGTGTCCTTGGTGAAGTAACTGCAACACTTCTTTTTGCAAGGCTTTAGGGATCAACACATTGACTGTCCGCTGTCATTTTGAACAAGAATCACATCTTTCTGGACAGCGAGGCTATGCCGACGTGCAAAGTATCGGCGCACTACAGAGTTCTTTACGCAGTTCAATGAGTGAGGTCAAGATGTGTGAATGAATGTGAGCAAAATGTTCAAATCTGAATCAGCTTCCGTAGCCTGTGCAGTTTTCCTATAGTTCAGCGGAAAAGAGTGAACCAATTCAGAATCCTGCAGCAGAAGTTTGAAAATCTGTATCAGGGCCAATCGGTAGCCTTGAAAGTACGTCCGCATTACCATGTTCAGCTGTGACTATACACAATCCCGTACTTGTATTGAGACAACAACAAAGCCCATCTTCGCAGTTTTTGGGCAGTTCGTACAGAAACTGGTTTCGTCGGATGAAACCAGGACTGCAAAGACTTGTGATCCGTTACTAAGTAGAATTTTCTGCCATACAAATAGTGGTGAACTTTGGTGACACCATACACAATAGCCAATGCCTCTTTCTCAATTTGTGAATAGTTACATTGAGCCTTGGACAACACTTTCGATGCGAAAGCAATAGGTCTGTCTTTGTCACCAATTCTGTGCGAAAGCACTGCACCGATTCCGTAAGAGGAAGCGTCAACTTGCAATACAACTGGTATGTCAGGATCAAAGTGAACTAAGTATCGATCACTGAGCAAAGCATCTTTAAGTTTTTGAAAAGCTACTTGGCACTCATCTGTCCAAACAAAGGGGACATTCTTTCGACGCAAGCGATGCAATGGAGCAGCGATTTGTGCAGCATTCGGTATGAACCGAATATAATAGTTCATTTTCCTTGAGATTGACTGCAATTCTGTGATATTGCGAGGAACTGGCAAGTCTCGTATGGCTAACAAATGCTTTTGCAGAGGAGGCACACCTTGACTGTTTGTGACATGACCAAGATACTGCAACTCAGGTTTAAAAAATCACACTTGCCCAGTCTACACTTTAGTCCTGCATCAGATAATACGCGAAACAAAGCACGTAAATCTGCAATATGTTCTTCAGGTGTACGACCTGTGATGGCAATATCGCCCAAATAATCGGAACAGTTTGGCACTTGCGCAGCCAGCTTATCCAAATACCGTTGGAAAATGGCGGGTGTGGAAGCACTGCCAAAAGGCAAACGCAAATACTTAAACAAGCCGAAATGAGTACTTGCTACAGACACTTTTTGAGATTCTACATCGAGCGGTATTTGAAGATATGCGTCGCGCAAATCAATTTTTGAAAAGTAGCGTCTAGCGCCTAATTTGTCCATGAGATCCTATGGACGTGTTAATGGGTAAGTATCAATGACAGTTTGTGGGATGGCAGAGGCGAATGCTAGCTGAAGGTTTGATGAGCAACACCTGTGGACTTGCCCATTGACTAACATGGGCGCCATAACTCCGCTAACTTGCAGTTATTTAAGCTCAGGAGGTACTTTGTCCCGTAATGCAATGGGAACAGTTCCGGCGCTGCAAAATTTTGGCTGAGCATTGTCTTTCAGAGTAATATGTGCAACAAAAATGTTAGCTTTGCCTAAACCTTCAGAAAAGAGTTCTGGGAATTCTTATAGCAAGCTAGCTACACTGTCCTTTGCATGGAATGCAGACACTGACAACACATTGTCCTAAATATTAAAGACAAAGAAATCAAAAGAATCAAGACCAAATATGCCCTTACAGTCGATTGATTTTAGCACTGTAAAAGTCATTGTTCGTGTATGCGAGCGACACATGGCAAGCGAAGTACATGTTCCGAGAAAGGGAATGTCTTGTCCATTATCAGCCGTCGGTTTTGTGCTAGTCTTAGACAGGTGTGAGGAGCCTAACAGTTCATATGTGTGACAATTGAGCAATGTGACAGAGGCACCTGTGTCCACCTGAAATTTCCCACGTTTCCCACAAAGAAGTAAAGGAACAAAAAGTTTGCTTGACTGGCGTAGCACCAAAGAAACTGCACGCTTGCTAGGTTTGCTAATGCCTGTTTCAGGCTTTGGGTATACTGCGTTAATGAGATGGGCCTTTTGAGTAGATTTTTCTGAGTAGGCCGTATTCTCATGTTTGTTCCATTGGAAACATACGGATTGCACAAGTCCTTTCCTACCACAAGCTTAACACTGGGCTAGTCTGGAGGGGCAGTCTTTGCGTTTGTGCCATTAATAACACCGAGGGCAAGACTTAATTCTGTTCGCCTGTGTATCTGCCGGTTTAGCGAACAGCTTACGCAGCGTAGGTTGTTTACTCGGCGTGGCGAGCTGCTGCCGCCACCGAATGGGCCGATCGAAAACAAGGGACTCAACCTGACGGTGTTGATGACCGCTCTCTTGAGCGCCCCACAAACCAACCATCGTCACTCGTGCTCAAATGTATGAGCCAACGACGCACCAGAATCATACTGATCTAGTATTTGCACTAACTGCTGAACTTATTGATCGGGCTGTTTCGAAATCTATTCTCTGAGTTTGACATCAAATACACTGTACATGATGACATCACACAACATAACATCTGAATATAAGGAACCGCAAGCACATTTGAATTTGTATTTCCTTGCCATACCCTGCATATCTGTTACTCGCAGTAAATTTGTTCTGACCTGCCGGCCGCAGTGACCGAGCGGTTCTAAGCGCTACAGTCTGGAACCACGCGACCGATACGGTAGCAGGTTCGAATCTTGCCTCGGGCATGGATGTGTGTGATGCTCTTAAGTTAGTTAGGTTTAAGTAGTTCTAAGTTCCAGGGGACTGATGACCTCAGATGTTAAGTCCCATAGTGCTCAGAGCCATTTGAACCATTTTTTGTTCAAAATGGTTCAAATGGCTCTGAGCACTATGGGAGTCAACTGCTGAGGTCATTAGTCCCCTAGAACTTAGAACTAGTTAAACCTAACTAACCTAAGGATATCACAAACATCCATGCCCGAGGCAGGATTCGAACCTGCGACCGTAGCAGTCGCGTGGTTCAAGGCTGTAGCGCCTAGAACCGCTCGGCCACCCCGGCCGGCAGCAAGCAAATAAACCAAAGAAAATTTCTGCAGCGCCCACCTGAAAACACTGATTAGCAAAAACGACAAGAAACTTAAAGCAAATAAGCACTCCTGCAAAGAAAAGAAAAGAGACATTTAAGGTGCCAGCAAACAAAAAATTCCATGGCTATCAGGCGCGGGATCTGTAAGTTCTCGTCGCCAGTGTGGGGTCCGGCCCACACGTATCTTACAGGGTGGATAATGGATGCGGCGTTCTCAGACAGCTATTCAACAATTCAAGTAAATCATATTAATAATTTTTATTACAATAACGAAGATTGACAATACTTAACTTTGGGTTTTACAAGGAGTAGTCGCAATCGATGGGCGACATGCAAACAATCAAAGCCCTTTGCTGTATAAAATGTCCATGTAATGAATTGATATGGATCGCACGTCACTGCTCTCCTAGTACTGTACAGGCCTGCGAGTGGCGGTCTGGTAGTGTCCGGCCAAGGCTGGCAGGAGCGGCGCTTGTATTCTCTTCCTGAAGAGGCCACTCCTGTTGTGGTGCCGTCCTTGTCAGCGAGCTATTGGCTGACATCGTCTCACCGCCTTCTCTGCTCTTGCGTGGCTCTTCCTACCAGCGCTTGTGGTTACGCTGGAACAGAGTGTGGTTCCAATCCACGTTTGGCAAACCAAGTTTAGATTTTCTATGGGTTTCCTAAATCATTTAAGGAAAAGACTGGCAGATTTCATTTTCTTCTGGATGAGCACAACCGTTTTTGTTCCCCAACCTCTTGCCAGACCGAGCTCGCACGCCAGCTCTAATGCTTTCATCAGTATCACTGCGTTAAGTCCTAATCTTCTTTTATTTTTTTCTTTTGATTTCTTTTCCCAAAGGTGCATTTTGTGTTGTCGCCATTCCGCCTGAAGGATATGCAGCTTCCATTTTGTGTTTGCGTATCGTGTGTTCTTTTTAGCATCCTGGATCAACAACTGGCTATCACTCCTGACGCCATAATGTCACTTCCACATCCACACAGCCCGGTGCACCATAGCAATAGTCGTTAATCCGGAAGTTGGGTTTAATGTGGATCTGCCGCATCTCCCATTCGGCACACTAGCCCTCTCTGTGCCACCTTTTGTACTATGTATTGAGATATATTTGTCATATCAAGTGTGCAGTTTCTCAACTGCGTGTAGAAATGCCCTGCAAATCTTGACTGGTGTATAAATGTAGAGCATCCATGGGCATTCAAGGACAGAGAGCATTGTTGCCAGGTATCCTTCCACCCCCTCCTTCGTTCTTCTCCCCTGCCATAGATTATATCATGCCTTCTTTCCAAATTTACCCCAGCCCTCTGATGTAGGTCAATTACCCTATGTGTAAAAAAGTGGGAAACTAAAAAGAAAGTCAGAAAATTCAAGAAAATGTAGGACAGTCAAAATAGACCAATTGTGGTACAGATTTCTCCAACCATTGTGATATCACTATAGAAGCGGGGCTGTTGTCCTCAGTGTAAATATGAGGGGAAACTTTTAAAAAATCAAGAATGGTCTTTGTCCTGTTGGTGTGACATTAGAAAGTTCAAAATGGTGATCTGAGTACAATGAAGTCACAACTCAAGATGACTGACCTAAGAAAATGAGCAAAACATGTGTGGCATAATAACTCAAGACGGCAATCAAAGATGGTGATCTGGCAAGGTGATTACAGTCTCCACGACATCAGAATTCAAATTGGTGATATAAGACGACAACCTACATGGTTTCCATATCCAAGATGGTGGGCTTAATGGGCCTACAAATACGACCACAACCAGCAAGGTTGTCGAGAAACCTCTGTTCTGAGTTTGGAATCCTACCATGGAGGGAAATTGAAAAATGATCATTAGCTCACACACGTCATACACCATCATGTTGCTTCAAATAAAATGGAACAGCACTTTAATTCAGCTCAAATTCAGTTTCAACTGAATTAAATTCCATTCAAATCAATTCAATTCAAATTCAATTCAAAGGCTATTCAATTTAATTCAATTGCCCTAAGTTTGAAAACATTGCTTTCCCAGCTACCTAAAGTTTAAAAATTTTCCACTCTGAAATTACAGTTTAAACAATTTCCTCTATTCCTCTGATGTCACAGTTTAAACAAATTTCATCAATCCAATTACTATAATTTCGAAACTCAAGAGATTGCTTCTCCTAAATTTCAAATTGTGGGAAAATTAAAAATTCACTTTTCCTAAGCTTAGAATGGTGATAAATTCACTTACCCTTAGTTTTCAATTATGGGAAGCCCTCTGAATGTTAGAATTAAGTCACTAATCCTACTTTTAAAGCTGTATAGCTCATTTGTTCAGCTTGTATTGGTGTCGAACACCCGTCACAGTCAGGTGTGCACACAGCAGGATAGAAACAGGGTAACAGCAGTCACGTCTTTATTTAAGTGAACAACACACCAGAAACAGCCCTCCCCCTCCCACCACACTTTCACTGTCTCCAAACACACCAATCCTAAAGTTTGCTGATGCAGCTTCGCACTAGGCTGCGAAGCCCCTAACATTGCTGCCGCAGCCATCAGCTGCCAAGAAGCCGGGGCACAGCCGTTGCTGCAGCATCACTCCACAGTACAAGACCACACGAGACTGTATGGCAATAAATTTGAGTGATCAGGGCGCGCTCATAGAGTAACCCCAACAAGATGCCCAAGTCTATTGGTCCAGCTTCTATCTGCACTATTTGTGTATGAACATGTGAGTGCTACGTTTACAGTCATAAATGCAGATAAATAGTTTTTGTTCACTATGGACAATACATCCCAGATCAGCTTTTTACATGGTTTTGCAGTTAATCCTACTCTAATTGTAGAACTGTGTGATGTCTTATTGCCCTCCGTGCCTCTACCACCTCAGTGTTCCACTAACCCTTCTTCTACTGCATTCACTCACTATGATACACTCACAATGTATTTCTCTAGCGTGTTACTGTATGCAGTGCACACCTAGAGGAGACCGGAGAGCGATATACCGTTGAGAACTTACATTTCACGTAACTACAGTGAGGAAAAGAGAAGTCAGTGCTCAACCAGAAGCATAGTGTAATTCACTGCTCACTTCTTCAATGACCGCTATCAGTTTGCGTATCACTGGCCAGTTTAATGAATGCAGACTCTTTGAAATAGATGTGTGCATAGCAGCTGCGTTTGAAGTTTGAACTTCACAATATGCTGGTGATATTATACTAACATCACAAAAAGAACAGAACAGTAGCTCAGCCCCAACTCTCTTTCACAATCGCTGTCAAGTGCATGGTTATAGAAATGTGTACAGAGGGTGCTACAATCTCAACAATTCCTGTCACTGACCGAGAATAGCTATGAAGCACAACTGTTCGGTTTATATGCAAACTACCTAAAGTATAAGAGATGTGATGCAGAGGATTCTTTTATAAATTTAAATAAGCTTTTCACATTAGGGCATTCCCTGCAGTTCAACTATAGCTAACTCTTACACCTTATGCTCAATAGCACACAGTTGATGCAGCTGGGAGAAGAAGTGCCATGACCGTATGTACTGAACTAACATCACGGTGAGCTACATACGCCTTCAAATCCATGTAGCATGATTCAGACCTGGTACCATAGACACTTATCGTGAAGGTCTGCAGTGAGGTAATTGTCAGACATATTTATCACGTTTTTCCAAAAGATTTCTAATCATTTATAATCATTGTGTGTGTCATTACTTGAGCAAGACACTAACGTTTGCACTCATTTGCTTGCAGAAGTTGTGGACGGTCATGACAGAGACGTCTGCTGTTGCGACACACTACTTTCCATATCCAGGCTTATGACTATCAGAAAATCTAGCACGCAGATGAATAAGTTCCAAAGCGTTCTATCCAGGTGGTATCTGATACGAGATGTTTATACACAACTCCCACAATTGCAGGTGTAGAGCTAATATCCAATAGCATCCCAGATGCAATCAGAGCAGATGATTTTGATGACTAAGACAACAACGTGAGTGCTCCTTAAACCACTGTAGCACTATTGAGTCTTATATCAAAGTTAGGAATATGTGCTGTGGTAATTCATAGAAACATGTAGATTAGATTGTTGAGTACTAGTGGTGGTTGGAGCAGTAGTACGATCATTCCCTGAACTCAGGATGGTAGAGCAGTATACTCATACTACACATTGAAATAGGTTCCCAACTACCTTTAGATTCATACCATAGACTCTCAGCTAGCTGTACCAAAGTGATCACACAGGTTTCGATAGATGACAGTATTATTCTTTAACTAATATTGCTTTCCTTTGTACGTACACCTTGGTGTGACTGAAATTTGAGTTCAGAGTAGACAAAACGTTAAACATCAATCATCCTTTCTACAAACTTAAAGTGGTCTAATGTCCAACTTGGCATTGCATTTTAAATGACTTTATGTGATTTCTCACATAAATTGTAATTGATTTACGTTATACATAAGTCACATAACATTTCCAACAGATTTATGCATGCTGACTGTGGAGTAATCGGAAGATGTGAGCAGCATGTGAAATATGTGCATAATCGATTGGTTGGTTAGTGGTAGCTCTATTAGGAAGCTTACATGCTTCCATAGGATTTCCAAATCATTTCCTGACGAACGCCTGTGTGATTCCTCCACCAAGTGCACTGTTTTATTAAGTGATTCTCCTGATTACAGAAGAAGTTATCAGGAGGCGCAATGTTCAACGACCATGTGTGGGGTCTTGCACAATTCTACAAGCCTTCTAAGCTGTAGGACACTGGGATATGTCCGACTTCAGTGAAATAGTTCTGACGATCAAGGTTATTCAAGGATGTGAGTAGTTTGATTTCTTTGAAGGATACACTGAAATATTTCGGACGAAGTATGGACTTTAAGCATTCCAGTCGTGAGTCAACTGATTTGTTTAAAGGATATTCTAAAATATTTCGGACGAGGTTTCGACTTTGAGCCATTCTATATGAAGCGTGAATATAGTACGAAATTGACAACTTGTGCACCGCACAACGGAGACGACGTAGCAGTTCACTTCGAACGTCCATATACTTCAGCACAAATTATAACAAAATGCAGCAGATACGTATAGAAGAACTGCAGGCCATGCCCTAAGGTGAAACACTGTATTAAACTTCCAAGAGAATCTTCTCCACTAGACCTTTTATACTTGAAGGTGGTTTGGATATAAAACAAATCGTTTAGTTTCATTACTCTAGCGATTCTGAGTCGGTGACAGGAATTGGTAAATTCTACCAGCCTATGTACACATTTCTCTGACTATGTGCTTCGCACTTACTGTGAGAAAGAGCTAGGTATAAGCTAGCGGTCTGTTCTTTTTGTGATTTTAGTACAGTATCATTAGTATACAGTTAAGTTCAAACGTCAAACGCTGCTGCCCTGTACATTTCTATTTCTGTCAAGGATCTCTGTTTTATAGCAGCCGCGCGGAGTGGCCGCACGGTTAGGGGCGCCATGTTACTAATTGCGCGGCTCCTCCCGCCGGAGGTTCGAGTCCTCCCCCGGGCGTGGGTGTGTGTGATGTCTTTACCGTAAGTTAGAATAACTAGTGTGTAAGTCTAGGGACCGAAGACCTTAGCAGTTTGATCTGTTACAAATTCACACAAATTTGAACATTTTTATAGCATTTGCCAGTGAGATTCATATTGGTAATAGTCGTCTTTGGTAAGCACGATCAGTAACGAACTGTGGCAAATGTTACACCAATACCAAGGTATTGGTAGGCAGGTACTGGTTAAAACCAAAAGCATGTTTTTAATACGTGACACTGTGTACAGTATCACTCTAGACACTTCCAAAGAAATGAAAGGTATATGACCAGCTAAATACGTAAAGGCCCTTATGAGAGGAAGTATCACTAAACCTGAGAAATTGCGTAAAGATATCAAACATTTACAATAATGACCAATTACAGCATATTTGTTGGAATGGTTCTCATAAAATGCTATTTACTGTAAAGGAAATAATTGTAGCACATAAAACGTTAGTACAATCAATCCTAGAGGTTTGTTGGGGGTGCTTATGCAGTAAGCATGACAACAGACATCGAATGAAATCAGCGACGCCATGTTAGGATCATAACAGTTACGTGCAGCGTAGACACAAATGTAACGACATGGACTAGATTTGGCGTCAAATTCACTGCTTTAGGTACAAATGTCATTGATTTCAATACAATACCGTCGATTTCAGCATAAAATTGATGTATATATGTCGGCAGTCACCATTTAGAAATCTTATGGAGACGCCTGACGTTATGTATGAAACGAAAGAAACGTAGTGAAGCAGGGACCATCAATTGGAAAATTTCTGTGACATGCTTGCAGCTATATGTTGTTTTCGGAGTGAGTAACTACATTTCATTCTTCAGTCTACATTTTCAATACTAGAGGAGTAGATTTAATGCAGAAATTCTCTGATGCATATAGAAAATTGAATTCGGTGCTATATACACTGGTTTCAACGAAACATTCAGTGTTTATACAATTACGGTTGATTTCGGTACTATTCGATGGAATTTGTGGGGGTGGAAGGGGGGGGTGAATGATTATATGTTTCCATATGATCACAGATTTCTCTTGTCTTCGATGTGCTTACCCAAAATGTATATCCATAGTTGTATATGTTTCTGAAGTGTCCTCTAGGTGTGCTTCCATGCCGTCCTACAAGCCCCAACACGTCAGGCAAAGACATTATGATGATATTGTACTGAGTAAATACGGATGACGAGATGACTGCGGAGGGTCAATAAAATATTGTGTGGTTCTAAAAGTAGAGTAGTTTTAAGTGTGAAATGATGTAGCTGACTGTTGGCCTGTATTGTTCGTAGCCAACAAAATTTGTTTACCTGCATTCCTAATTGATGACGTCCCGCTAGTATGTCTGTATTAGAATATTGCAAATGTAAGCTGAACCATTAGGCCACGGCACGTTGATAGGGGAACTATACTATCGCACCCATGTTGTCCACTTTGTACACCAGACAGTGTGCTATCGTCTTACAGGGCACAGTGCCTGTAGGGCTTGCGGCTGGTGGCTGCGGCAGTGGCGGTGGAGGTGATGGATGCTCAGAACAGTGCAGTCCCACATGTGTGAACTTCATGATCGATGTGTTCAGAGACTGTGAAAAGGGAGGGGGGCGCTCTCCCTAGCGGTAGCTTGTTTAGATAAAGACATGACTCCTCGTGTCGTATTCCTATCATCCTATGCATACACGTGACCATGATGAGCGTTTGACAACCGTACATTCCGTACCAATGAGCCACACAGTTTTAAAGTTACGATGAGTGGACTAGTTATGGCAATCAGAGGTCGTCCCATAATTTAAAACTTAGGGTAAGTGAATTTCTTATAATTTCAAAATGAGAACAAATGAATTTTCAGTTTTTTTACCATTACAAACTTAAGGTAAATGGCGTACGGGAATTTGTTGAAACAGTGATATGAGAGGAATGGGGGAATTTGTTATAACTGTAATGTCAGAGTGGGAAGTGTTTAAACTTTTCACAGCTGGGATTGAAACATTTTTAAACTTAGGCCAAGTGAGCTCCCGTTTCTGAAATGAACTAAACTGAAATGAAGTTGAATTGATTTTAATTTGATTATGAATTAAATAAATTTGAATTTAAATTGAATTTGAATTGAACTGAAGCGCAACTGAGTTTGGATTTCAAATAACTTGATGTTTGTATGACGTATATGTGAGCTATTGGCCTTTCTTTAATTTCCCACTAGCGTAGGATTCCAAACATAGAACAGGAGTGACTTGGCAACAATGTAGGATGTGCTCATATTAATATTTCCACTAAGTACACTCTCTTGAATGTGGCAGCCATGTAGTGTCCTCATATCTCCAGTTCGCCATCTTGGATCACCGTTATGACGATACTGATTACTCACATGTCACTATGCGACCTCTGATAATTTCATTAAGTGCTGTATTGACCAGGACTTTCGGGGAGGAGGGCAGGGCAGGTGGAGGTGAAATTCTGCGTTCGCTAAAATTCCCTACTGGTGGGACGAGATACACTTGGTCACACACACACAATTGAGGTTTCCTGTGGCTGAATAGTGGCGTCTGGACATGTCACACAATTTTTCGTATTAGCGGGCTAAGCCGATTGAGACAGCCGGTCAACAGGGCTATTCTCTGGCTGGCAGTACTGCTAGCATGCTTGGCTGTTCTTCGGCTGGCTCATGAAGACTTTGAGAAACGCAGTTGTGCGTTTCCTGGAAGCATAGCAGAGGGGAAGTCACCGCGAATTTTCGCACGGTCAACGTGCAGCCGATAAGGAAACAGAGCACAGCCTATTGCCGACACCTGGTTAGTCTACGGCAGTACAGCAGGCCTTCCCTGCAAAGTGATGTGGAAAAAGAAATTCACGCTTGTCATGGTGCCAAACCTTGGGATCAGCTCTCTCCGTGTGCGAGAGCAACGAAAAGAGAGTAGGAGAAGAGTCGGCTAGCAGGCAGGTTGCTGTGTGGTCGTATCTGGCACCACAGAGCGACGTCTTTCCCGCAAAGGTTACGAGTAGTGTCTGGTCCAGCCTGGTTTTCTTGTTGCTGTTACAAGCTTGTGTCGCGAATGGCGTTTGTGCTACTTGTAGCCTGCGCAGCTCTCAATTTGCGAGTGTTTCCCACATCTTGTGTTGTTGATGTTTGTATTACGAAGATTGCGTTACGGGCTTCGTCAGTATTACAGCATTTGTGAGCTTCCCAGGCTTTGTCAACAGTCAACAGCCCTACAAGTGGGTTTCAGGTGCCTTCTGCTTTCAAATATTTATACTGAAGTCACTTCTAAATTAATTTCCCCGAATAATTGGGATTCACCACTGTACTTCACTTTTAGTGATTTTAATTGGTTGAGAAAAGACCTTGTATTTGCCGACACTTGATATGTGAATCAAATTAATTTAAATCAATAAATTCACGTTCATTTTAATGTTTATTTTCAATCGAGCTGTATTGCAACCCTCCCTTAATTTAAACCAAATGTCATGAGGTGGTTTTATATCTCTAAATTCTGTGCTCAGAGTGTCGGTGTTTGAGAGTGAAACAGGTGCCTCTATCTGGGACATCACTGATTAAACAGGAAAAGATAATTGCTTCATTTCTTATTTATATAAATATTTTATTAATTTTTCTTATTGATGAATTGAAATTCTCCTGCTTATGCACGCTTCAGAGAGATTGTTCTGCTTTTTCGGTATCATATTTCACAAGCTACTAATTTGTTGATGGAATTAATCGTGTTCCGAGTTCTAGAGTGTGGCAGGCGGATTGCACTAAATACTGCTGAATCCCGAGCATCACACACGTTCTACTATTTAGCTAATTAGATGCGAATTTGCTGGTCAATTTAATTGTGTTTTGAGTTCCTGAGTGTGGCAACCAGACTGGACGGACCTCTGTTGAACTTCGAGCGACCTCAAACTCCGAACACAAAAAGAAAAAATACAAGAAACTGAGTGGTAGGTTTCATGTCGGCCCTGATGCAGGATTCGTTTCTTTGGATTAACCTTTTTTGATGTGGTTGGAACGACACAGTGAGCAACGGTTTGGCTTTTAGATCTTAGATGTAGTAGCCGCTCTGCACCTTCGACTCCGATTAGTATTTAATTCTCTTTCAGCAGCGGCAGTTTTATTAGCTATAATTTGCTTGCATTATTTTTGAGTGAGATTTCTTAGTAATATAGTTCACGTCACTTGTGATGATTGTTCATTCAGCTTGTGGGAAGGTTGTTTACGTTTAGACTATTTCCTCCTGTGTTTGCTTAAGGATTATAGATATTCCTAGAGTCACAGCATTTCTCCCCGTAAGTTAAACAATTGCACTGAAGGGAAAGTTAAACTGGTTGCTCCTTCAAGTTCTGAGTTTTGAAAATTCTGCTTTCCTTTTTTTCTTGGGGGGAGGGAGTGGAAAGTCAAGCACCAATCACAAGGACTGATTAAGTTTAAATAATAGAATGGAGGCTACGTAAGATTTGGGTGAGATCCAAGGTTTTTGGGGAAATAGGCTTTATTTATTTATTTATTTATTTTTTATTCGCAAACTGTGTAAAGATTTCGTTCTGTGTGCTTTAATTCATCTAATCAGTAACAAATTAAAAATGTCAATAAGTAAATAATTTTTGTCAGAGTGGTGCTTTCAACTCAGCCTGTTTCACAGGATTAACCTTGGGGGTATAGAAAGGGAAGAGACTATATGTGGTCCTCAGACGAGCTTTCGATATTTTACAGGGAGCCATGGCATTCAGCTGCAGCTGGAACAGGGGCTTTCCGCGACGCCTGTTCTGAGGGTCAGTGGACAATGATGACGCCCGCGCGGCCTGTTTACTAGGGTCTTAATCCCCGGCCGGAGCCAGGGAGAGACAAAAGTTTTCTCACGCCTGCAGGCCCGGCAAACCCGTTCGTCGAGGGCTGTTTGTAAGCGACCGGCTCCCCTCTTGTAAGCGCCTCTTCAGCGCGACGAACAGTTTTGCCACGCGACTACTATCAGCAGTCATGATTTCACTGACAGTCTTTTAGAAAAGTACCACTACAACTCTCTCTTACAGCTAAACATCTTGTTAATTGCACACTGCAACCTAACACGAACAACACGTTCCACAGCAACACGGGACTTACTGGGAGAAGAACAGGGCAGGTGTAGGCGAAATTCTGTGTTTACCAAAATGCCGCTGGTGGTACAAGAGGTTTCCTGTGGCCGAATGGTGGCGTCTCGAAATGTCCCACAATTTTTGGCAGGGGCAGCTGCCGGCCGAGTGGGCTACTCTCTGGCCGGGGATACCGCTAGCCGTCTTTCTGCTGTGCGCTGCGCTGTTCTTCGGGTGGCTTCTGAAGACATTGAGAAATGCAGCTGGGCGTTTCCTGTAAGCGTAGCAGAGGGGAAACCACCGCCATATTTTATCACATAGAGTGAGAAACGAGATACTTTTTACATGGTCAGTGTGCAGTCGGTGAGGAAAGAACACTGGCTATTGCTAACTAATGGTTAGTCTGTAGCAACACAGTGGGTGCGGAACGGAAAACATCGGCAAGCCTTCCCTCGAAGTGGTGTGGAAGTAGAAATTCACATTTGTCATGGTGGCAAACACAGGGATTGCCACTCTGTGTGCGTGAGAACAGAGGAAAGAGAGTTGGAGGCGAATCGGGGAGCAGGCAGGTAGATGTCTGGTATTATCTGGCACCGCTGGACGACGTCTTTTCCACAGAGGTTATGAGTGGTTCTTGGCGCTTCTTGTTGCTGTTTCAAACATGTGTCGCAAATAGCGTTTGCGCTACTTGTAATCTGCGCAGCTCTTGACTTACGAATGCTTCTCACAACTTGTGTTGTTGCTATTTGATTCAGAGTTTGGATTATGAAGATTGCATTCTGAGCTTCATCATTATTGCTGCATTAGGGAGCTGCCCAGGCGTTGATAAGTAGTTTTTTAAGAAGTTAATAGTACTCCAGATAGCTTTCAGGTGCCTTCTGCTTTCATATATTAATACTGAAGTCAGTTTTTAATTAATTTCCCGAAGAATTTGGATTTATTATTGTACTTCGTCCTCAGTGATTTTAGTTGGTTGAGAAAAAAACTCGTATTTGCCGACATTTGATGTGTGAACCAAACTAATTTGATTTAATAAATTCACGTCCATTTTAGCGATTTCACCGTCTTCGATTGTGATGTCATGGAGACTTCATATTCCCAGATCGCCATCTTGTATCACCATCTATAGTTCTGATGTCACAGCAACAGTCTTTGTTACGTCAGGTCGCTATCCTGGAGCGCCATCTTGAATTGTAGTGTCATAGATTTTCTGCTCATATTCCCAGATCAGCTATGTTGAGCTGTGACGTCATTGAGGCTGTGCTTATATTCCCACCTCATCCATCTCAGATTGTTACTTCATTGAAGCTGTGCTCATATTCCCAGGTCGTCATCTGGACTTTTTTTTAGTTTCGCACGAATAGGACAATGCCTTATCTTGCATTTTTTGTATTTCCACCAGTTTATTTTTGGACAATAGTCCCACTTCCACAATGACATCAAAATAATGAGGGAATAACCTGAAGCTCAAATGGTCTATTTTGAATTTCCTGCCTTTTTTTTTAATTTCCTGCTATTTTTTGAATTTTCTGCCATTTTATACTGGGTGATCAAAAAGTCAGTATCAATTTGAAAACTGAATAAGTCACGGAATAATGTAGATAGAGAGGTACAAATTGACACACATGCATGGAATGACATGCGGTTTTATTAGAACAAAAAAAAATCAGAAGCTCACAAAATGTCCGACAGATGGCCCTTCACCTGATCAGAATAGCAATAATTAGCATAACAAAGTAAGACAAAGGAAAGATGATGTTCTTTACAGGAAATGCTCAATATGTCCACCACGATTCCTTAACAATAGCTGTAGTCTAGGAATAATGTTGTGAACAGCACTGTAAAGCATGTCCGGAGTTATGGTGAGGCATTGGCGTCGGATGTTGTCTTTTAGCATCCCTAGAGATGTCGGTCGATGACGATACATTTGTGACTTCAGGTAACCCCAAAGCCAATAATCGCACGAACTGAGGTCTGGGGACCTGGGAGGCCAAGCATGACGAAAGTGGCGGCTGAGCACACGATCATCACCAAACGACGCGCGCAAGAGATCTTACACGCGTCTATGAAATTTTTTTTTTGTTCTAATAAAATCACATGTCATTCCAAGTATGTGTGTCAATTTTTACCTCTCTATCTACATTATTCCGTGGTTTATTAAGTTTTAAAATTTATGCTGACTTTTTGATCACCCGGTACATTGACCAGACTGCCTATATCTGAGTGATGTGGGAATCTGGCAACAATGGATAATGTCATCAGTGACTTCATAGGAGGAGGGGTAAACCTGGCAAAGTTACACTCTATCCTTGAACGCCAACGGCTATACTACTTAGAACAAATACGGTTATTAACCTGAAACATAGGTTTTAGCCAGGGCCAGGGTATCCCACACTATACATTCACCGACCGCGGTATTTTGGTGTGCAACTTGACGCAGCCAACATGGATTTTCAGCTGCCCAGTAATGCATGTTATGCAAATTAACATTTCCATGGTTCGTGAATGTAGCCACGTAAGTATATAAAATCAAATTAATACATGTGTCATCCCTCTGAATCTGAAGTTGAGCCCATCGGCAGAATTCAATGCGACGCATATAATCCGTGCCAGTTAATTCTTGGTGGAGACTGATATGGTAAGGATAATATTTATGGCAATGCACAACACGAACGGCACTACTCTGGCTCATTCCAGATTCCCTTGCGATTTGACCCGAACTAACTCAAAGATCTCGAATCACAGCGGCAAGAGTACCAATTTCCAATTTCCGTTTCCTCGTTAGTAACTTCCCTTTTCCAGTTATGTTTCCGATGCGTTAAAGATCCAGCTGTTCTCAGTTTATCAAACACATATTTAAATGTACGACGTGTATGGTGAGTACGTTGAGGATATCTTTCAGCGTATAAGTCTAAAGCTCTCACTGAATTCTCCGTAAATGAGAAGCATATCGACTTGTTCTTCGAAGGAATACATCATTAACATTCGCTTGATTCGACGATACTAGTCTTACCGTTGCTATTAGTGTTGTATTGGGAAACCGTCGAATGGTGTTTACATGTTATTGGCACGTTAAATGGATACGCCGCATTCGGCGAATGTTTACTATTTACAAAATATACGAGAGAGAATTGTCAGAACATGTGTTTCGATGCTTCGATGAGGGCCGAAGTGATAAGGGATACCACTCAATCCACGATAAGAATATTGCAGCACTGCACTGATACCAGTGGTCATCGCTTAGAACATCTTCTGTAAATGGACGTTCAAGCCACCTTTTTGACCTACATTGACCTTCAAGGACCTTACTGTTACACATCATTGGATTCGTCTCGGTAGTCGCTATCAGAAAATAAGTACCAAACTACAGCATTCCATAAAAAAAACCAACAGAGTTGACCTTCATATCTCTGAAGCGACTCCACACAGCAACAAAGAACCAATGTCATATTAAAGTTCTCGTTGTCCCATGCAACTTTTGTTCCTCAAACTTTTCAGCTCCTATTATGCTTTCGGAGTCATTCGAGGTGGCAATAGTTAGCGACTCACCCTGTATAATGCTAGACAGCCAATGATCTTTTCACTGCAGATGTACAACAGGCTCTGTTACGGTAATCGGCGAAATGCAGCCAATAATAAGTGTAATGGGGACGGGACAATACATTAGTAGCGTGTGGATTAAGATGAGAATTTTGGTCTGACCAGAGACGTGCTAGGTAGCCCTAGCAGTTGCAATGGCTACTGTCTGCGCGCGACTTAGTGGTCAGAGCATCTGCCCAGTAAGCTTGACACCCTAGTTCGAATGATGGTGCGGGACAAGTTTTCTACTTTCCACATTGATTTAAATCAACACCCATTTGCAGCAAATATCTGTAAATCCTTTGTGTCTGAATAACTGATGTGTGTGTGTGAACGCTACTTACAAAAAAATGGCTCTGAGCACTATGGGACTTAACATCTATGGTCATCAGTCCCCTAGAACTTAGAACTACTTACACCTAACTAACCTAAGGACATCACACAACGCCCAGTCATCACGAGGAAGAGAAAATCCCTGACCCCGCCGGGAATCGAACCCGGGAACACGGGCGCGGGAAGCGAGACGCTACTTACAGAAAGTCAAAATGTCAGCCTATTTTCTTGCTGTGGTGGGGCTAGAAAACAAAATTCCGATACCGATCTGTATTCCTAATATAAAAATCAATCGTACTTTATATCCTAAAAATAAATTCCCATTGCCAAATTAATCTGGCAAATTGCAAGAAATTCACGTCGTCCTTAGCATCGTCTACGATTGTTAGGACGTAGGTATATTGCTTATACGCACCAGTTCATCGACTTCGCTCTATATATATACTGAGAAATACACCGATCCATACACTAGAGCCGGCCGGTGTGGCCGTGCGGTTCTAAGCACGTCAGTTTGGAACCGCGTGGCCGCTACGGTCGCAGGTTCGAATCCTGCCTGGGGCATGGATGTGTGTGTTGTCCTTAGGTTAGTTAGGTTTAAGTAGTTCTAAGTTCTAGGGGACTGATGACCATAGATGTTAAGTCCCATAGTGCTCAGAGCCATTTTTTTTATTTTCCCAAAATTAAAGTAGAAATAATTTCCATCTTCAGAGTTTTGTTCGAGATTTTCGGGAGGTTTCCTCATTTACATCTACATCTATATCTACATAGATACTCTACAAATCACATTTAAGTGAGTGGCAAAGGGTTCATCGAACCACCTTCACAATTCTCGATTATTCCAATCCGTTATAGTGTGCGGAAGAAATGAACGCCCATATCTTTCCTTGCGAGCTCTGCTTTCCCTTATTTCTCCTTATGTCAACAAATTATTTTCACATTCGGAGGAGAAAGTTGGCAACTGAAATTTTGAGAGAAGATTGCACCGCATCATTACAGTGACACTTTCTCCCCTATTTCGCGATAATACAAAACGTGCTGCCCTTCTTTGAACGTTTTTGATGTACTCCGTCAATCCTGTCTGGTAAGGATCTCACACCGCGCAGCAGTATTCTAAAGAAGGACGGACAATGGTACTGTAGGCAGTCCCTTCAGTAGATATGTTACATTTTCTAAGTGTCCTGCCTATAAAACGCAGTCTTTGGTTACCCTTCCCCACAACATTCTCTGTGTGTTCCTTCCAATTTCAGTTGGTCGGAATTGTAATTCCAAGGTACTTAGTTGACTGATTTATCGTGTAACCGATGTTTAACAGATTCCTTTTAGTACTCTTGTGGATGACCTCATACTTTTCGTTAGTTAGAGTCAATTTCCAATTTCCGCACCAAACATATATCTTTTCTAAATCGTTTTGCTATTTGTTTTGATCTTCTGATGACTTTACAAGACGATAAACGACAGCCTCATCTGCAAACAACCTAAGATGGCTACTCAGATTTTCTCCCAAATCGTTTATATAGATGAGGAACAGCAATGTGCCTAAAATACTACCTTGGGAAACGCCGGAAATCACTTCTGTTTTAGTCGATGACTTTCTTTCAGTTAGTGCGAACTGTGACCTCTCTGATAGGTAATCAAGAATCCAGTCTCATAACTGAGACGTTATTCCATAAGCACGCAATTTCACTACAAGCATCTTGTATGGTACAATGTCAAAAGCCTTCCGGAAATCCAGAAATACGGGGAATCAATTTCAGATCCCTTGTCAATAGAACTCAAAGCATCGTGCGAGTAACGAGTTAGTTGTGTTTCATAAGGACGATGTTTTCATAATCCGTGTTGACGGTGTGTCAAAAGACCGTTTTCTTCGGTGTAATTCATAATATTCGAGAAATCCTTCAGCATATCGACGTAATGATATGGGGCTCGAATTTAGTGGATTACTCCTACTACCTTCCTTGAATATTGGTGTGACCTGTGCAACTTTCCAGTCCTTGGGTATGGATCTGTCGTCGAGCGAACGGTTGTATATTACTGCTAAGTATGGAGCTATTGTGCCAGCACACTCTGAAAGGAACGAAACTGGTACACAGTCTGGACCGCAAGACTTGCTTTCGTTAAGTGATTTAAGTTGCTTCACTACTCCTAGGATTTCTATTAGTCATATTGGCAGCTGTTGTTGATTCGAATTCTGGCATATTTACTTCGTCTTCTTTGGTGAAGGAATTTCGGAAGACTGTGTTCAGTAACTCCAGTGGTAGCACTGTCTTCCTTAGTGTCTCCATTGCTATCACGCAGTGAAGGCACTCATTGTGTCTTGCTGCTAGCATACTTCATATATGACCAGAATCTCTTTGGATTTTCAGCCAGATTTCGAGGCAAAGTTTCGTTGTGGAAACTATTACAAGCATCTCGCATTGAAGTCCGCGCTAAATTTCGAGCTTCTGTAAAAGATCGCCAGTCTTGGAGATTTTGCGTCCGTTTAAATTTGGTATGTTTTTTTCGTTGCTTCTGCAACAGTGTTCTGACCCGTTTAGTGTACCAGGAGGATCATCTCCGTTGTTTGTTAATTCATTTGGTGTAAAACCCTCAGCTGTAAGGTAAATTCTGTGACCCTACCAAAGTCTCGTAATTGCGACTCGCATCTCCCTACACCCATCATGGCTGAAAAGATCCTGACTGTACAACAGCCAGAGAATGAAAAGTATAAAGATATTAAAAAAAAGTTGGCTGGCTACGGAAGGAGAAGTGACGTAGTAAATTTATTGATCACCAAGGATTGCAACCATGCACTGGGTTAAAAACCAAACCTCTCTGCAGCAATTGATCCTTCCTCTTTATAACACTGTTCCACAAAATTCAATTTTTTACAATTTTCGAGCACCAAAATAAGTTATCCTAATGTATTTCGACCTGATGAACACGAATCTGGCATTGGTTTTTCCACAACATCCACCGTTTTAGTGTAAGTTGTACTAGTCACTACGCAATTGTTTTCGGCTTTTGTGCTGCTTAAAGAATATGATTTCACCCGTAAATGCTAATTTATCAACAAAAAGAGCATTGAATGCTAATGAAATACGTTTTGATACGTACCTAAATTATTTCTAGACGTCTGCTGTGCCTCTTATGTGCGGCGCTACTATCCTGCAGTAGCGTCCAACAAGCAATCGTACATTGTCCCTGATAGCGTCTCTCCAATGTAGATGTGGTCTGATTTAATTTTTCCCCATGTTCACCGGATGCTTGTCCAGGAGCACCAGCAGGAAAGAAATCCAAGTGTGAGTGAAGAACGTACAGTTTTAAAGACATGTTACAACCATTACCCTAAGGCTATAGTAGTTCGTTGAGTAACACATCACTGTTTCCTAAAGAAATTAGAACACAGTTTTCCAGAAGAATTCCAGTAGTCTAGTTCAAGAAGGCTCAAAGCTGTGATAAAATCAGGATCATGAATAAGCTAGCTAATTTGGGGGCCGCCAAACACACCTGCTTTCATTCTGGCTTCACTCAACGCACATTTGTCCTTTGCAATAGCAAACGACTTCGTAGGCCCAGGTTTTATGTGAAGTGGTGGTAAATATCTTTCAAATTCACCAATGGAACGTTTGCTACGTTCTTCCAACCAGATTCCGTCTATGTACGGGCAGGCCAAATCCGTTTATCTTAATGACTCTTCATATCACGGCTATCCCATTCGCAAAGAAAACAGCGATACTTGGTGTACCTAGACTGTAATCATGTAAGTATCCCAATTACTTTGTAGTCAGCACAGATTTGCCACTTGCGGCTGTTACTTTCACAGTTCTGTATGTTTAATTCAAAATAGGGACATATGCTACGGGAGCAGGAGGATATACATTGCTTTTGTGAAGTAGTATCGCTTTGAGGCTGGTTTTGGAGCCATTAGCGAACAGTCACCATTCCGCTGATATATGTTTCATTCCCATAGCATTAAACAGACTATTCACGTCATTGCAGTAACAGAGTGAGTCATCTAAGAAAAAGAATGGTGCGAAGGTAGTATGACGATGTCGAAAGAAACTAATCCTAGCATCTTTGTCCAGTAACTTCCACTGTTTCAGACGCGAACCCAAAAGTTAGAAAGGTGCATGTCCTTAACAAGGCCCATCAAATCATTTTGTATCGGGAGATGTGGCGTCATTTATTCATAGAGCTTGCATTCACCGCGTCTGTACCAGATTTGACGTGGGTTTCAACTTCTAATGACTATGTGTCTAGAGGAACGGTGACATATAAGTAAGAACTGTCCGATTCGAGTCGAATAGCTGACTTGATGGAAGGATACTTTATCGTCTTTCTATCCTTGCCCTTCATCCCTGTTATTTTAACCATGCAGAAATAGCAGTCATCTACGTGATTGGTCAGTTCCTTCCATATCATCGGAATAACAGAAGACATTGCAACTTTACCTTTTTCCTTCACCAAACCATTAAAGACGATACGCATAGTTCACACAGACAATATGTGGGGCGCATTTTCGGCCCTGATCACCTAACGTGCACCCGATATAAAGATCATACAATTTCTTCACCACGGGTGTCACATGTCGTCTGCATGATTTAATAGTGCATTCTCCACAGCGGTAGCAGAAGTGATTTGGGTGATTTAAACATGCCCTTGACACTATACAAACACTAACTCAAATGCACCACTAAAAAACACTCAGTACAAGGTATATTTAGATCGCACTGCTCCCATTCGTGAATGCACAGCCAAAGAAAGGAAGTATTTCATCATGACTGGTAAGCACATAGTGTTCAGGAGCAAGAGATAATGAGCCACATGCACTTTTGCCATGTTGTAAAAGATTAACTATCATAAAACTTTCCAGTTGTCGCGTCATGAGGGTGACATTAATAGGTGGCATTTCTTAAGAAATCTACCTAACTTTTTACAATCATTGTTATGTAATGAATGTAATGAGGTATTTTTAAGACTTTTGGTGCTACAAAAAAACGTATTCGTGCTTGGGAGAATCAAAATACGTAAGAAAAAGCCATTTCCATTCCTGAATATTTTTTGTTTTTTGACCAGTGTAACCACCATCACCATCAACACCTACAACATATAACCAACACTTCTTTACACATGCAATCTCTGCAGTCAACTACGCTACAAAGGTTCACTTAAAGATTTTTGAAACATAAGTCACCCAAGTGGAGTCAAACAAGAAAGACTGGGTATCACATTACCAAAAATGGATATTATTTCCTTAACGTCCTATATAACATGCGACACTCGAATAATTTCCGATATCACCATTTATAAACTCTTTCTTTGTCTTTTGATCTAGTGTGATCGCACTTTTTGTTTTAAAAATAATGGCTATGAGTGTTACTCACAACTTTTACTGGTCATGTAGGGCTCTACAGCATTTGCACGCTACTTGGGATCAAGAAATTATATGCGTTTTTTATAGTAAATGAAGCGTTATTTTCCTCTGAAATAATAAATTTATTCAGCGCCGCCGTTACTGTTCGCGTACAAGCCGTGTCACAAGTGCAGAACTATAAATCGCTGGAATGACGTTGAGGGGTCCCATCCAGAGGTTCTATGAAACATAGCCATGTCGATTTTCTTCACACGAACATTCTCATCAATCCACTATTCTTTCCGTTTGAGTACACATCATAAAATCTACCGCGATTCTTTGACTACCTTATCAAGCGTGGAATATGAAGAACTGTTTGCTACATAACAAACAATAATTTTCACGCTGTACCAACAAGTTACAGATTGAAGAAATGTATGATGAGATAAAAGAGATTATTCAGATAGTTAATGAAGACGAAAAGTTAATAGTCAAGTGGGTCTGGAATTAGATAGTAGGAAAAGGAAGAGAAGGAAAATTCGTAGGTGAATGTGGACTGAGGGAAATGAATGAGAGATAAAGCCACCTGGTAGAATTTTGTACCGAGGATAATTTAATTACAGCTAACACTTGGTTTGAGAATCATGAAAGAAAGTTGTACACGTGGAAGAGATCTAGCGACACCGGAAGGTTTCAGATTGATTATTGAAATTTAGGAACCAGGTTTTAAATTGTAAGACATTTCCAGGGGCAGATGTGGATTCTGACCAAAATTTATTGGTTCTGAACTGTAGATTAAAACAGAAGAAACTGCAAAATGGTAGAAATTTAAGGAGATCGGCCTTGGATAAACTGATAGAACCAGAGGTTGTAGAGAGTTTCAGAGGGAACGTTAGGGAACAATTGGCGAGAACAGGGGAAAGGAACATCGTAGAAAAAGAATGGGTAGCTTTGAGAAATGACATATTGAAGGCAGCAGAGGATCAAGTGGGTAAAAAGAAGAGGGCTGGTAGAAATCCTTGGGTAACAAAAACAATATTGAAGTTAACTGATGAAAGGAGAAAATATAAAAATTCAGTAAATGAAGCAGGCAAAAGAGAACACAAACATCTAAAAAATGAGAACGACAGGAAGTGCAAAATGGCTAAGCAGAAATGGCTGGAGGTCAAATGTAAGGATATAGAAGCATATATCACTAGGGGTAATAAGATCGATGCCGCCTACAGGAAAGTTAAAGAAACCTTTGCAGAAAAGAAAACCACCTGTAGGAATATCAAGAGCTCAGATGGAAAACCAGTCCTCAGCAAAGAAAGGTGGAATGAATATATAGAGAGTCTATACAAGGCTGATGTACTTGAGGGCAATATTATGGAAATGGAAGAGGACGTAGGTGTAGATAAAATGGGAAATATGATAGTGCGTGAAGAATTTGACAGAGCAGTGAAAGACCTAAGTCGAAACAATGCCCTGGGAGTAGACACCATTCAATTAGAACCACTGATGGCGTTGGATGAGCCAGCCATGGAGAAACTCGTCCATCTGGTGAGCAAGATGTATGAGACGGGCGAAATACCCTCAGACTTCAAGAAGAATATAATAATTCCAGCCCCAAAGAAATCAGGTGTTGAGAGGTGTGAAAATTACCCAACTATCTGCTTAATAAGTTACGGCTGCAGAATACTAACACCAGTTCTTTACAGACGAATGGAAAAACTGATAGAAGCCGACCTCGTCGAAGATCATTCTGGATTCCAGAGAGATGCAGTAACACGCGAGGCAATACTAACGCTACGACTCCTCATGGAAGATAGATTAAGGAAGGGGAAACCAAAGTTTATAGCATTTGTAGGCTTAGAGAAAACTTTGGAAAATGTTGATTGGAATATTCTCTTTAAAATACTAAAGGTGGCAGAGGTAAAACAAAGGGAGTGAAAGGATATTTACAATCTGTACGGAAACCAGATGGCAGTTTAAGAGTCGAGGTGCAGAATAGGGAAGCAACGGTTGAGAAAGGAGTGATCCTTGATATTATTCAATATGCATATTAAGCACGAAGTAAAGGAAACAAAAGAAAAATTTGGAGCAGGCATTAAAGTACAGGGAGAAGAAATAAAAACTTTGAGGTTTGCCGATGACATTGTAAGTCTGTCACAGACAGCAAATAACGTGGAAGAGCAACTGAACGGAATGGACAGTGTATTGAGAGGAGGATATAAGATGAACATCGACAAAATCAAAAACGAGGGTAATGGATTGTAGTCTAATTAAATAAGGAGATGTTGTGGGAATTAGATTAGGAAATAAGACACATAAAGTAGTAGATGAGTGTTGCTATCTGGCAGCTAAATAACAGATGATGGTCGAAGTAGAGAGGATATTAAATGTAGACTGCGATGGCAAGAAAAGCATTTCTGAAGAAGTGAAATTTATTAACATCGGCTATAGATTTAAGTGTCAGGAAAGCTTCTCTGAAAGTATTTGCATGGAGCCAGCCATGTGTGGAAGTGAAACATGGACGGTTAACAGCTTAGACAAGAAGAGAATAGAAGCTTTTGAAAAGTGGTTCTACAGAAGAAAGCTGAAGATTAGATTGATAGATCATGTAACTAATGAGGAGGTACTGAATAGAATTTGGGAGAAGAGGAATTTGTGGCACAACTTGACTAGAAGAAGGGATCGGTTGGTAGGGCACTTTCTGAGGCATCGAGTAATCACCAATTTAGTACTGGAAGGAAGCGTGGAGAGGAACAAGTCGTAAAGGGAGATCAAGAGATGAATACATTAAACAGATTCAGAAGGATGTACGTTGCTGTAGTTACTCGGAGATGAAGAGGCTTGCACGGGATAGAGTAGCATGGAGAGCTGCATCAAACCAGTCTTTGGACTAAAGACCACAACAACAACACATCGACATTTTTCCAGTAGCATAATAACCTGTGTGTGTGTGTGTGTGTGTGTGTGTGTGTGTGTGTGTGTGTGTGTGAAGTGAAGGAAGAAAAATATGTCTTTAACTATTCAGTATTTGACTTACGACAGATCAGAGACACACATTTTTCGTAAATTGCGCTGGCTGTAACAACGAGTGTTGATACATAATTAAAACTAAGTTCCCATTCGAATCTGGCTTTCGAAAGAAATCATTTATTTATTTTATAGATCTTATAATTAAATGTTTCCCTGAGACATTTCGGTCATTACCGCAATTATTTATTTATTTCGTCATTTACAAAGGCAATAATCATGTAATGTGTTGACTACAATATTCTTAAAGCTCCATACCGAATTACAATATTCTTTTCTTATTATACTGTACAACATTACAAATACTCTTGAGCCACTCGGTGGCTGAGTCAGAGATTTTATGTATTTGCATCAGTTCACACTAATTGCCGTGCATTTGAGTTTAGGAAATGGTCTTTTGACTGGATTTCACCGCAATCACATTAAGGACTGTTTGCGAAACGCCATTTGTTCATCAGTTGCCTACATCTGCCAACATTTGTTCTGTCAAGATTCAAAGTTGTCTACAATTCCCTCAGGAATTTGAATGCATTGATCTTCTTGTGGGGGTCACCCATCAAATTTTGCTTCTTATGTTCATTTACAGATCGTAGTTCTTTCCAATGTGTCTTCGAGTCGAAGCCTTGTATTTTTTCGTTGATTTTCCATAAAGGTGACCTGCATGAAGACTGTTTGTTGGTACTAGGTCTTGGTGTATAGTTAGTTTTGGGTTGCCTAGCATTTTTATCTATGCTCTCGTGGCTAACAGTTATCGCACCATTTCAGGAGGCTCCATGTTTTCCGAAAAGGGTAGCCAGACACATGGGATGTGTTCCCCAGATTATTTGCAGTTATTCAGTTGGTCGTTCACTTTAGCTACGTGTTTACCTTTCATCCAGACTGGCGGACAGTTTTCAGCCAAGCTATAGACAAGGAATAGTGCTGAAGGTCCCAATGTGCTCGATCCACAAACCAGTGTCATTTCAGAAATTGTAACAGATGTTTCGTGGAATTCTACACCAGCCTCTTCTTTCCCGCAGCACACATTCTCTTCAACACAGAAAACAGATGAAATGAGGCTCTTCGCTGTTAGTAGTTAAAGCTCGAAATGTTAAACAACCAATTTTCATGTGTCTCTTAATTTCATTTTAAAGTAGAATATCACATTTCATAGCAAAGAAACGTATTATTTAGAATAATTTTTATTTTATGCGGAACACAGAAGCGTATCGGAGAAATTCATTGATAATGTTTAGTGTTACATGTTTCGTTAACTTTGAAAGGTGTGCCGGCTGCTGACCTCCAAATAATTGTGTACGCCGCTGAACAACTGAAACATATGCCACTGTGACGTTGTGGAGAGAAAGAATAGGCATGTTGGCACAACTAATGATATAGTTGAGTCACGTGACTGACATGTTGATGCGACGGGACTTCAAAAAGTAATTGTGGTGTCACCGCCAGACACCACACTTGCTAGGTGGTAGCTTTAAATCAGCCGCGGTCCATTAGTACATTTCGGACCCGTGTGTCGCCACTGTCAGTGATCGCAGACCGAGCGCCACCACACGGCAGGTCTCGAGAGACTTACTAGCACTCGCCCCAGTTGTACGGACGACTTAGCTAGCGATGCAACACTGACGAAGCCTCGCTTATTTGCAGAGAAGATAGTTAGAATAGCCTTCAGCTACGACCTAGCAAGGCGCCATAGCAATTGATAGTTATCGTATGAAGCATGTCTCATCAAGAACGATGTATACAAATGATGGATTAAAGTTAAGTATTCCAGAAGCTACGTACTTTTCTTTATAGCATTCATTACATATCCTGTTTCAGACCTCACGCCAGCCTGCGTGAGTTTAAGCGCGTGCCTTTAGGTTACCCGTCACTGTGGACTGGCTGTCTTGTCAGTCCACAACAGTAATACCGTCCGAAAAGCCCTCGGAAGGCCCAACGATATCGACCGATCGAGGTGTCATCTTCAGCTGACTGGTATCACGGAATGCGGTTACAGTGGGACGCCACTCTCCCGGCCGTTGTCTGCTTTCATGTCTGGAGTCGCTAATAAACGATCAAGCAGCTCCTCGATTGGCATCACAAGACTGAGTGCATCCCTAGCATCCCAGTGCCCACCACACCAGACGTTACTTCACATCGGTCATCCAACGGGAGCTAGTGAATCCACTGGGTCACAGCCGTTGACCCTTTAAGGGAAATTGCACATTATTATGGCAGGCTAAGTAACTTTTATTGAATGCTGCAGTAGACTTCAGAGCGACACAACGTTTAAAAATAGATTCCAAGTCCCTGGAAACAATAGTGGGATCGTTCTGTGAATCGTTCAGTTCCCTGGCGCTAGAAATTCACTCCATTGTCACGGAGCCATTCGAGACCCGCTGTGTGACCGTCTTCATCATCGGAAAACTTTCGATTACTGACAATCGGTGCCTGGGTACTGTCTGTAGCTTATGTTGGTGGCCTTCCCTCAAACTCAGCATCACCCACGTCTGTGCAGGTTTGGTCACACTGTTAGCAGCATTTCACAACAGCTTGACTCGACATCGCATTTGGTCCATATACCACCAACATTTCACGATGAGTCAGCTTGTCATTCTGACGTTTTGACCACAAGATCAAATGGTTCAAATGGCTCTGAGCACTATGGGGCTTAACATTTGAGGTCATCAGTGCCCTAGAACTTAGAACTACTTAAACCTAACTAACCTCAGGACATCACACACATCCATGCCCGAGGCAGGATTCTAACGTGACCACAAGAATCGTACTGTCCAGTATACTTTAACCGTGGAGTACGTTTGTAGTTGACACGCCGTTTCACTCCCGCACTGTGATGCGCCTGTTATCAGCACTGCAACAGAAATGTGCAGGAAAACCAGATCGTGTACTCTCTTCTGACAACACAGGGGACACACTATTACTGAGGTTCTTTGACGTTTCTATAGTTTGTGGGATGTCCATGAGTGATGAAATGGATCCTTGATACTGCTACAGTTGTTTCTCAGCGACGAACGAAACAGGAACCTACGCCCAATAACGTGCATCTGTTTCTGCGAGAAGTGCTATAGATTCTTTATTGCAAATGCATATAACGGATTGCACAAAGAACACACATGTACGAGTTTATAGTGGGTAAAAAGTAAATGTGAAAACAAGGAGTCATCAATGACGTCCCAAGTATCTAAATTTTAATTTCGTCAATTTGAAACTTGATCTGGGGTATTTTGAAATGTGAGTGTTGCAGGCTCAAGAGCTAATCTTTAACATGTAGGCTTGTGGCGAATAGACGGGTGCTTCCAGTCTGCGTTAAGGTGTTGTGTTTTAGGGTAGCATGGAACTCTGTATCAGCAAACAGTCCACTCCTCTCATCTGACGGACGGATCACCACCTAAAGTTCCACATGCGCTCACTCCATGAGGTACTTGTAAGTGGTTTGATATCTGAGCCAGAACTCTGAATTGCACTACGATGAGGATGAATTATATGTTACCACCTTTCTTCCGCTGACTCGTCATGTTATGATTGTCATTCAAAGTAATGCACATAAAAATTAAGAAAAATTATGAGCAAATTTATCGACCCAGACAGTACGTTCAGTATTTCCTGAAAACTAAAACAGAACCTACGGACAGTAAAGCGAAAAGACCTCGACATTGCCTCTTAGCTCTAAATTGCACATATGATTAGATTTAGTACCCTTTTACGTCAGTTCAGTTCGAACAAATCTGTCCAGAGATTGCATTCGTCCTTTAAATGTAATTATGGAAGTTAAGCAAAATATCCATCTGTAGCTACTATAGTGTCTCATTCGGCTCAAACTGTTTCGTAGACAAACATTTTTCTAGATGTATGAATAGATGGAAATCATAAGGAAGCAAAACTGGTGATTCGTTCCAACAAAACATTCTTAATATTCCCCAGTTGTTAATTACCAAAGCACTTTAGTGACTGGAAGCTGAAGAAACACGATTTTTTTTTTTTTTTTTTTTTTTTTGCTTTGCAGTCCCATCCGGATTTTAAAAGTATGTTTTCGTCCAGGTGGTGCATAACGATTACCAAATATTCGCTAGCTTTTTTTAGCCTTTGTGGGATAGTCAGTTCCAAGAATCTTCCATGCCAGGAAGCACTGGACACAGTCTTCCCACCATATAAAATCGGCTTTATCTTTTTCATGCATGGTCATTTTCTTCCATTTATTGCATCTAACGCTATTATATTGTCGGCATAAAGTCTTGCACCCGCATACACAGTAACAAATCGGCGCACAATTCAGTTGGGCTCTATTTACGTCCATAGAAACATTGTTGAGAAAATTGTTTCCGCATTTGCTTTTTGTAGGGATTCACCAGATGCGGAAGCTGTCATGGACAAAGCTTTCTTCCAAGTAATTCTTCACGCAAACTGCACCATAGTGTTCGCATTTATGAGCCTGTTGATCTTGGCTATTCCATAAACGTTCAATCGCCCATCGTTCAGTACCATACTGTAAACTTTCTCGACGTTTCTGTTAGTCACTGCAGTTTTGGCACCCCCTTCGAACAATCATATTTGACAGAAGTAGAACTATGACTGAGTTCAGGCAACCTTATCTTAATTATTGAAAATGAAGAAGTGAACTTGTAAGGAGAAACCGTCCAAAAATAAAGAATTTTATGACGGCACGTTATTTCGGTTTATCTGATTGAACAAAAGGCAACACGAATACGTTAAAATTGTTTAAATGAAACTGCATCACAGATCTAGTTGGTGTTTTGCATACGTTAATGTGTGACAGTAAGAACATAAAATAAAGAATTTCTTCTATATCACTTCTCACCTACCAGGCTCGTAACGTTTCACCTTGGCCTAGTAGAATTTGGATACCTTTTATCACAACAAAATTAAATTACGTTTATTTACATTGGTAATAACAACTCAGTTACAAAACGAACTTCGTATTGAATCTTGAAACTGATGAGAAGTATACACAGGTAACGTTCGTCTTGCCATTCAGATGCTGACAGTAGCAAAAGGAATAGACGAGAATGGAAGCGTTTGAGATGTGTTTTACAACAGCGTGGTGAAAATTAAGTGACTGTCAAAAAAAAGAAAAGAAAAGAAATGAAAAGATTCTCCGTAGAATCAACGAAGAAAGAAATGTACGGAAATCCTGACAAGAGGAAAGGAGAGGACGATAAGAATTGTGTTCAGCTACTGGGGAATAGCTTCGATGGTAGTAGACGGAGCTGTAAACAGCAAAAACTGTAGAGGAAGACGGAGACGGGAATAAATCCAACAAATAATGAATTATGTTGTGTGTAAGTGCTAGGCTGAGAGGAAGAGGTTGGCACAGGTGAGAAAGTCGTGGGGAGCCTCGTCAAATCAGTCACAAGTCTGATAATTCGAAAAGAATATCAATCGCAGTTGTATGTTTCTTTTGTAAATGTAATACTATTTTTCAGTTAAGTAATCGATAGAGTCGTAAAAATAATCCGCGTCAGCTAATTTCTCTCAACAGTCGGCTCTTACAGTACGACTGAGAATACGACGGAAAGAAGGTCTGAGTACTAGCGCAGGTAGAGGAATTTAAAGGAACAAATCAAAGATGTATTTGTCCAAGAATCCATGATGGCAGTTGTTGGAAGTAATTTAGCAGAATCACAGAAATTCTAATCTTCCCCAGCATCAGTCGATTGTCTCAACCATTGTGAGCACGTTGTGGTCCGAGAGAGCCGTGGTCTAGACCACTCACGTTTTACACCAACGGTAGCCGTTGTTGTGGCTGAGGTAGCACAGAGCGCAGAGGCAGCGAGCGATGCAGCTGTAATTGGCGGAATGCAGTAGCCGTGGAGAGCTGCGGCTGGGCGCCGTATGGTATTTAGTGTGACGCGGAGAAACTCGCGGGTCACGGGTCGGCCGAGGAAAGCGCATCGCTGCTTTCTCAGTCGCTTTCCAGCCCATCCTCCCTGCCGCCTCCGCAACGATTGCGGCACTCTTCGTCCACCTTCACTCGGCGCACTCTGTACTGTTTCAGTCATATCAAACTATTTCACAATTTGTCTCACGGAAAAAACAGCAACCGCCGTTTGCATTCACTGTAAAGTACGTGGGAGGGGTGAACGTACTTCCTGTTATTCCATGTAGTAAGCTACACCCCCGCCCTCCCCCCACCATCTCCAGTCACTTAAGAGTTGCCGAATGTCGAATGTAGAGTTTCGTAGAATCCTTTCTGAAAACAGTTCTTGAAACTTTGTAATAGTACTACAACAGAGCAGATTTGGTCCCACTCACTTATAACACTGGTGTAAACAAACGACACCTGTCCTTTCAAGGTCACCCCTCGGCCGTATTTCCAGTAGCCCCTTCCGCTCTTATCATTAGGTAAACAAACCGCTCATTGCGCTCTTGCTCCTGATGATCGCCAGATACTTTAGAACCTTACGTATACAAATCATGCACTTTCTCTTTTGTGTTATACAGTGTGTTAAAAAAAGTGTCGAATACTTTGACAGGTAGTAGTACTCATTGAAACAAGAAAAATGAGTCCAGTAAACATTGGTCCGGAAACATATACATTCCAAGATAAACATTTGTTTATAAGAAGGGCTGCGCGACGCTTGTTTGCACACATTAATATAATCGTTGCATTGGCGCTACTTCAAATGTGTCGATAGGGTATTAGGATGTCTTACAGTACTTACCTACCATTAAGTGGTCTGCAGTCAGCTGCGTGGTTCGAAACTTGTAGGCTACGTTAGTTTTCACCGTGTTTCTGTGCCTCATTGCATTGTACTGTCAAGCCTGGGCGCATATCGTGGTGTTTTGCCTTCTTCCAAACGCGGATTCACTTCCATGTTTACTGTTATTGTGCTGTTCGTACGCACAAATAGTGTAGTACATTTACATTTTCTCTCTTCCACCACATGTTAGCAATGGAAGCCTACTACTGGACAAGTGAAATGCCAAATATGATATTCTGCTACGGATTAACAAATGGACGTAGCCTATGAACCCGTACCCTCAACGTTGAAAACTATCCACAGCGCAGAGTGCCCTCTGTTAAGGCCTTCGGCGGGCTTTTACAGGGTATCAGGGACACAGGTACTCCTACATCTCGGCAGGCTGACAGTGGAAGTATCGGCATACGAGATCATATCCTCAAATTCACCTGCAACCACAGAGTTATTACAGCTAGTATGTGGCTAAGCTTGTGCTCGTTAATAAGAAGGGTGAGAGCACCTCTGCTAACCACAGGATTATGATCAGTCGGTCCAGATGAGATGTGCAAGACAGCCACGGACAAGGTGATGGCCAATGCTACGAGGACTGCAACATTCCAGTAACTGCAGTGGCAAAGGTGTACCTACAGCCCCAAGCGCCATGTGGTTGATTCAAACATACCTGCAGAAAAAAATAGCAAAAGAGATAAATATTATGTCTGTAACAATTCCAAAAATATGATATTCATAATACATGCAAGCATAAAGCTATTTTTTTGTTTGGAACCCACATAAAGCATCATCGACATTGGTATCATCCATTCCTGTCTCACTCCATCGTCAAGTGGTTTGAATTTCTGTGTTGCTCTCACTATATGCCTCAGCTCAGCATCAGTATTCATGTCACTCATTTCAATGTCGTTATCCAAAATCTGTAGAAACAAAAGAGCAAATGATAAGCACTGTATGCAAACAAAGGTTATTAACGCTTTTACGTGTGAATTACTATTTACGTGTTTCTTCATCAACAGTTGCAATCATCCCCCAGGAAGTCTGGATAGCTAATGATGCTGCCACAGTGTCGTTATGTTTCATGTGGTTACCTGGAGCCTCAGTCCATCCCGACCTCTCAACCTTCTCATTCACACTACCCAGAAACATCAACAACATTTGATAAGTATTAAGGGTAAATTATTTTATTAACAATTCTAACATGAAATAATACCTACAAGTTGGGTCATCCTCAATGAACATTCGGTCAAGAATGGCGTGAGCACAACGTTAAGCATCCCATCACCTTTGATGTGAGCAGCAGCATAAATCCTTTGGCACATCACAATAGTATAACCAAATCATCTAGAAGCAGAAACAATATTTCATAATAATTAATTTCAAATTGTTATTACTATTGTAGAGTCAAAAAAATGGCTCTGAGCACTATGGGACTCAACATCTGAGGTCATCAGTCCCCTAGAACTTAGAACTACTTAAACCTAACTAACCTAAGGACATCACACACATCCATGCCCAAGGCAGGATTCGAACCTGCGACCGTAGCAGTCGCGCGGTTCCGGACTGAAGCGCCTAGAACCGCTCGGCCACAAGCGGCCGGATTGTAGAGTCACATCTATTGTAAACTGATACTAATATATTCGTCATCGACGACTTGGGTCATCCCACCATGAAGTGTGGGTCGAGATTGCCTCATAACAATCTTAACCATTTCATTATGCTCCATGTGATTGGCTCCAGCATTGGCATCAACTTGCTAACACGTCGTAATAGTATTATACGTACCACCCAGAAACAGAAACAATATTTTATGAGAGCTGAATTCAACAGTAAATTATTAGCACATACACGCGGGTATTCTGAGAAGAAATGCCTCCGATTTTTTTAGGTGAAAACTATTAAACCTTATTAAATAAAACAAACTTGATTAACATTCTACCCCTTTATTCTTCATGTGTACATATTTATCAATATAGTCACTCTGGTGACAAACACATTTCTCTCAGTCAGAGAGCTGTTTGTTGATACTGTCACTGTGGAAAGTCTGACTGTTGATGGAGCCAAACCTTACCTGAAAGTGAAGTTCTCGAAGGTGTTCTTCAAACTTCGGAAAGAAATGAAAGCCAGGTAGGCCAAGTCGGAACTTTATGGAAAATAATTAATGGCAGTGTGCCCAAGGCAGATGTTGCAGATGCTGCAGATGTCTCGGACGTTGGATGTAGCGTGGTATTGTCATGCTGAAGGAGAGTGTGCTCCATGAGTGGATCAACTCTTCTAACTTGTGCTTTTAGTTTTGTGAGGGTTGGCAGCATCTTAAAGATTTTATGGTGGTGCTTCTATGCATGAAGTCAAAATGCAACAAACCTTGAACATCGGAGATCACTTTGCCTACAGATGCGATGGTCATTTAAGTTTCTGTGATCCTTGGTGGTGGAATCCCGTTCATGCTCTCTCCTTTTCGGAGTCAAAATTGTGAACCCAGCTTTCATGACCTGTCAAAGTGTAGTTAGTGAATCCATTGCACTTACATTCGAAACATTCAAGAAACTGTTGACAGATGTCCACTCTGTTTCCCCTGTATTGACATAATTAAGTTACACACCACTATGTTAAGCACTACAATTCGTTGCCCATTACTGACAGAGGTTTGCAAATTGCGTTAATAAACTTGAGTAATTACATGTATTACCTCAACCGATATTGAGAACAGAACAAAAATTTTGGAGCCATTAATTTTCATCATACCCTCATATACGAGGGTGAGTCGAATGCAAACCTTAAATTTGTAATAACAAATCGAAATTTCGCGCCGTTATCCTGTAAGTTGGCAAGCGTGCTACAAACAGCGTGCGGAATGGCCTGTAGGTGGCAGCATAGTACAGATACACACATACCGTCGCAGTATCAGTATAAATATGGCCGCCCCACTTGCGACTTGCACCAGGGAAGAACAGCGTTCTGTTATTCGGTTTTTTCGTAGTGAAGGTGTGAAACCTACTGAAATTCATCGACGAATGAAGGTTCAGTACGGTGGTGCATGTTTGTCACAGCAGCAACTCTACGAATGGAGTAGGAAGTTCGCAAATGGTGTGACTTCAGTGGAAGATGCTCCTCGTCCAGGTCAGGCACAACGAGTTGTTACACAGATCTCCTAAAAAATTATCTGCGGCCTGCAATCAAATCAAAGCGACGTGGATTGCTGTCAGCAGGTGTGTTTTTGCAAAATGACAATGAAAGGCCCGTACAACAGTTGCAACAATCACAGACCTGCATTTTGAGTGTCTTCCTCGTCCATCATACTCACCAGACCTTGCCCAAAGTGATTTCCATATGTTTGTACCACTCAAAGACGCAATGGGAGGAAAGAAATTCCGTTCTTATCAAGAGGTACGCCACGCGGTACATGAGTCGTTGCGCGACTACCAAAAGAATTCTTTTCAAAAGGAATATATGCACTTTGTAAGCGCTGGAGGACTTGCATTGAGCGTGGGGGAGATTTTGTTGAAGGGTGATAGAGCTTTGTACCACTTCTGCACAATAAATAATATTTAAAAAAATATTTAAGGTTTTCATTTGACTCACCATCGTATGAGTTCACACGTAAATACCTGCTCATCCTGAACAATTCGGGTCCCTCAAAATAGCATCATTGCCTGGGGTATTTCAACAAAACAGGAAACAGTAACGGAATATAAGTTTTACGCTTATGTATATATACACTGGAACTCCAAACAAACTAGTATAGGCTCGCGTCTGCAGAAACAGAGGTATGTCAACAGGTAGAATACGACGCTGCGGTCGGCAACACCTATATAACACAAATTTCTGGCACAGTTGTTTGATCGGTTACTGCTGCTACAATCGTAGGTTATCAAGATTTAAGTGAGTTTGAACATGGTGTCACAGTCGGCGTACGAGCGATGGGACATAGTATCTCCGAGGTAGCGATGAAGTGGGGATTTTCCCGTTCGACCATTTCGCGAGTGTACCGTGAATATCAGGAATTCGATAAAACATGACATCTCCGACATAGCTGAGTCTCGAAAAAGATCCTAGAAGAACAGGACCAACAACTGAAGAGAATCTTTCACCGTAACAGAAGTGCGACCCTTCCTCAAATTTTTACAGATTTCAGTGCTGGGCCATCAACAAGTGTCAGCGTGCGTACCATTCAACGAAACATCTTCGATATGGGCTCTCGGAGCCAAAGGCCCACTCGTGTACCCTTGCTGACTGCACGACATGAAGCTTTACGCCTCGCGTGAGCCTGTCAACATCGATATTAGACTGTTGATGGCTGGAAACATGTTGCCTGGTCGGACGGGTCTCGTTTCAACTTGTATCGAGCGGTTGGAAGTGTACGGGTACGGAGACAATCACATGAGTCCATGAACCCTGCATGTCAGCAGGGGACTGTTCAAGCTGGAGGAGGCTCTGTAATAGTGTGGGGCATGTGCAGTTGGAGTGATATGGGACCCCTTATACATCTAGACTCGAATCTGACAGGTGACACGTACGGAAGTATCCTGCCTGATCACCTGCATTCATTCATGTCCATTGGTCATTCCGACGGACTTGGGCAATTTCACCAGGACAATACGACACCCCACAGATCCAGAACTGCTGCAGAGTGGCTCCAGGAAGACTCTTCTGAGTTTAAATACTTCCGCTGACCACCGAACTCCCCAGACATGAACATTGTTGAGCGTATCTGAGATGACCTGCAACGTGCTGTGCAGAAGAGATCTCTACCCCATTTACTCTGCCCTGCAAGATTCATGCTGTCAGTTCTCTCCAGAACTACTTCCGACATTAGTCGAGTGCCTGCCACGACCACGTCGTATTGGGGCACTTCCACGTGCTCGCGAGGGCCCTACACAACATTAGGCAGGTGTACCAGTTTCATCTTCATAATATATATATATATATATATATATATATATATATATATATATATATATATATAAATAATCAGTTCAATTGAAACACTTTTAATGTGCTGATATAGTACATTATACCATTAGATACCGGTACCATAACTGCTACAAAAGGGGCTCAATATAGCGCCCATCAGTGTCCAGAAGATTCTGAAAGCGCAGGATTACATTCTACACAGCAGAACGAAGCATGTCCTCTCTTTATACGCTGCGATTCAGATCAGCACATGTGTGAATGTTCCCCTGATAAACCCTGTGTTAGCCTACAACCAGAAATCACAGGGAGTGAGATCAGGTGATCTTACCGGCCAAGCCTTTGGAAACTGTGGGTTGATAATTCGATTGTTTCCAAATGTGTTTCGGAGGAGCAGGTGAACTTCACGGTCGATGTGCGGTGGGGCCCGGTCTTAAGTGAAAACTGTTGAGTTCAATGTCTCTCTCTCCTGTAGGGCAGGTATGGCATGGTGGCGAAGCATATCGCAGTAACGTTGGCCAGTCACACAGCACGTCTATGGTCCTTGAGAGTCAACCTTTTCAAAAAAGAATGGACCAATGATGATCGTAGCCGAGAAACCACACTATACGGTGACACGTTCACCATACAGAGGAACTTCATTGGACAGTGACTGGATGTGAAGATCGCCACACTTGGCAATTCTGTGTGTTCACCTCACCCATCAGAAAAAAATGAGTTTCGTCTGTCCATGGGGTGGTCCAGGGCCAGTCCTCGTCAATTTCGATTCTTGCGAGCAAGTAGAGAGCGAAGTCAACACGTCGTTGTCCATCCTGTGGTGCAAGCTGCTGCTGTACAACGTGGATCTTGTACAGATACCTCGGCAAATGGTTCGAATGCTCAACTGTCGTGACACAGCACGCGCATTGCCAGACGATCGAGAATTGCGCTTATGATTGAGAATTGCGCTCAGGGTGGAGAAAGAGGACCGACCCTTCCGTAATCCTTTCACCCGGAGATATTCTCGAAGTGAGGGTGCAGCATTACTGTTGTTTTGATAGTAGAGCTCCACCAATATTGCCTGCTCCTTTTGCCCAAGCTCATGTCGACAGGTCAACTAGTGCGACTGGTCAGGTGTGTGAGACTATGGATCACGATGACTGATAATGGCACCTGGTGACCATAGTTTGTAACTATACAGTGGCGTAGCGACGGGTGGAAATCATGCGTGCGATAGTTTGGACATTAATGCTACCAAGTTTGGTACTCATACGGTAATTACTTTCCGTGTTATAAGGTGCTAAATAGGGAAATATATATATCAAAAAACGTTTTGCATCACCCCGGTTCCCAGAACTCTTGAAGATATACGTTGACTGTAGATATTGTATCACAGAGACAGTCCCTTTGACTGTTTGGAGATGTCACTAAACCCACCCAAATATGTAAACAATCCTGCATTAGCAGCGCCTATTAGACGGAGGGGGTCCGACAGCCGATCGTTTCCAGTCATTCCACCTGAAAGGAGGTACAGGGCTCGTGTTATCTGTAGTTCAACCATGCCTAGACGGTCAGTACCGCGGTTCGATCGCGTCCGTATTGTTACTTTGTGCCAGGAAGGGCTCTCAACAAGCGAAGTGTCCAGGCGTCTCGGAGTGAAGCAAAGCGATGTTGTTCGGACATGGAGATACACAGAGACAGGAACTGTCGATGACATGCCTCGCTCAGGTCGCCCAAGGGCTACTACTGCAGTGGATGACCGCTACCTATGAATTATGGCTCGGAGGAAACCTGACAGTAACGCCACCATGTTGAATAATGCTTTTCTTGCAGCCACAGGACGTCGTGTTACCACTCAAGCTGTGTGGAATAGGCTGCATGATGCGCAACTTCACTCCCGACGTCCATGGCGAGGTCCATCTTTACAACCACGACACCATGCAGCGCGGTACAGATGGGCCCAACAACATGCCAAATGGACTGCTCAGGATTGGTATCATGTTCTCTTCACCGATGAGTGTCGTATATGCCTTCAAGCAGACAATCGTCGGAGACGTGTTTGTAAGCAATCCAGTCAGGCTGAACGCCTTAGACACACTGTGCAGCGAGTGCAGCAAGGTGAGGTTCCCTGCTGTTTTGGGGCGGCATTATGTGGGACCGCCATACGCCGTCGGTGGTCATGGAAGGCGCTGTAACGGCTGCACTATACGTAAATCCCATCCTCCGAGCCGGCCGGAGTGGCCGAGCGGTCAAAGGCGCTACAGTCTGGAACCGCACGACCGCTACGGTCGCAGGTTCGAATCCTGCCTCGCGCATGGATGTGTGTGATGTCCTTAGGTTAGTTAGGTTTAAGTAGTTCTAAGTTCTAAGGGACTTATGACCACAGCAGTTGAGTCCCATAGTGCTCAGAACCATTTGAACCATCCCATCCTCCGAACTCCTTTGCCAGTCTGAAAAGTTTTATTTTTCCCTCATACTTAAAGAAAAGTCATATTCAACTAGTGCCAAATACTCTTCAAAATGTTGTTCCCAAGAACAAACTAACTACTTACTGTCAGATGGTCATTCTAAATGCATCGTTGTAGTTTCACCAGCATGGATGAGATGTCACACAACCAAGATTTTCATTTTAGAATGGCAAGCGGTGAATTTCATACTTAATGTAGAAACCCACTTGGGCACAATATTACAAGCTCCGTTATTAGTTAAACGTAGAAAAACGGAAAAGTGAAATCTTACCTGCAATAACATACGGTAAATTTGAGCTACTTTGTGACACGTCTATGCCCAATGAGGCATTTGGAATATGGAATATTAATTGTCACAAAGTCCCCCTTCCCAGCCCCCCTCCCCCAAGCTCAGGACAACATTGTCACCTGAATTCTAAGACAGGGAAAGTAGAGTTAAATTCATCTGTCAGAAAGATGGACTGACTTAGTGTTTCTTTATGGAATACAGTTATAAATTCACTACAGATTTGCCCAGTGTCATGAGCCTTCTTTTATCCATCCAGCCGGCCAGCGTGGTAGAGCGGTTCTAGGCGCTGCAGTCTGGAACCGCGCGCGACTGCTACGGTCGCAGGTTCGAATCCTGCCTCGGGCATGGATGTGTGTGTTGTCCTTAGGTTAGTGAGGTTGAAGTAGTTCTAATTTCTAGGGGACTGATGACCTCAGAAGTTAAGTCCCATAGTGCTCAGAGCCATTTGAACCATTTTATCCATACACAGAGAAACATTTGCTACAAAATTTGCGAAATTGGTGAGATTAATTTTTCTAATTTTCTTAAAATTTAAGTAATTATAGTCCTATCGTCCTTGGAACAAAATCAAATGAAAAAAGAAAATTAAACTGCGTTAAGCAAGGTAATAAAACAAAACTTATACACACTTATTCACTCAACTGTTAAATCGAAACTTACGGCGAAAACTAGTTCACAACATTCACAATTAACAAAATATCCTGTAAGCGAGGTAATTATCTCAACCTGCTAGGCACATACACGTTCAGTGGTATGAGAAAAAACAAAGTCGTGACAGATTTAATACAATATTCTGAGCAGTTGTCTGTTATATTAAGAAACAGTTATGACGGAAAATGAATCTTGGTCTTTTTCACTAATTTTTCCTAATTTCATTGAGATTTGCTTTCTACAGTTTCAGTTATTACTGTAACTCGGATCAACACCCCATATATAGCTCTGCTGCAGAATGTCCTACGATTGTGCTGCCATTAGTGATGGAAGATAAAATTACATGATGTGTTAGGCCAATTCAGATTACGCGTTTACCCATTTAATCAACTGAGTGTATCACTATGGCCAAGAGACAAAAGGAGCAAAGGGGACACACGTCGATTCACCATCTGGGAAAAGGGAAGATCCAAATGTTAGGCAAGGTGATGTGGAAGGTTTTTTTTCCTGACCAATATAATACGGTGCTAAAAGCATGCATGTAAGGGGTAAGCCGTCAGGCTTCTGATGGGCCGTCAAGAATAAGGCTCGTGGGAAGCTGTCCAAAGGAGTGATCCTCCCCCACAACGACGTCCGAGCTCGGTGCGCACTGGACACAGTCCCTTGTGCTACTTCTTTAGGCTGTTAGGTATTTCTTCGCCCTCCGTATTCTGCTGACAGCGTACGCAGTGACTTCTTGAACTTTCCTTGCAAGTAGAAATTATTTCGTGGCAGCATTTCCTGAACGACGGACAGTGGGCAGGAACCCTGAAACCCTGGCCAAAATTGCAAAATAAGATCCAATAATAGGCACAACTGGGTTTATGATCTTCCTTTTATATCAAAATTGAAAAATTCAAGTTGGCGTATCCAGTATGGCGAAAATAAACTGGAAAAAATTCATGAAGTGGCCAAAATATGTTTTAGATGAAAATTTTTAATTTCAAATGGTAAATTCATTACAAGATTGCCTCTATGCTGTCTTTACTACAGAAAATATTGCTCATCGAGATCTGTATCTTCTTCATCATCCTCAGCATCTGATTCCTCATAATCCTCTGCAGTACGTACCAAGTGGGCAAAAGCTTCCAACGACAAAGTTTTCACTTTCCTCAGAGATGGTTACATTTAAAATTATTTTTTATACTTCGTAATTATATTTTTATTTTGTAATAGCTTATTAGCAATGTCACAGAAATAATAATAGTATGATTATATGTGGATAAGTGTTACATCGTTGTTTTACTATAATTTTAGTTATATTTTCTCAGTGTAAACAACGGCATTTTACAACTGTCGCATAATACAGGGCTCAGAACCGGAGTTGTGGCTAGTAGCTGGATTTTAAGGCTGATTCGCGAAGATACATACCGGTACTTAAGGACAGAATTAAAAAGAAGACGCAGTGTCGTTGAATCTAAATAAAGCCTATCACTTTTTCTCTGACGCGTTTTACAATTTTTTCTTCCATTCCAGTGAGAAGTTAATTAACAAGAACCATTAGTTAGTTAATGATTAATTAATGAAATAAGTGTTCGTAATTAAGAACATACCTTCTCGTATATCCTCCATAAAAAGAAATCAGTTTGCTTCTGTTCAACAGAAATACGTCATCTGAACGAAAATGGGTCTTCGGATGAAACAACTGATCGCTTTAAGACCGGGATTCAATAGGCCAAGCATTACTCTAGCCAAAATATTCAACGAAACTTCTCAACTGTGAGACCTTTTTTATGGCCACTTTTTCTGGAATCTGACACAGTGTGCGACGGCGAATTGTTTTTCGAGGTGGAAGACTTCCTGAAAAGCTAAATTCCAGACTTCTACGGCCATTGTCATCACCAAATTATTCATCATTCGCAACGTTGTGACGCACTGAAGGATGAACATGTACACAAGCATTACCCTTACAGGGCGGTGGGGCTTCGGGTTTCACTAAATAGATAAGGAGTCCATTACGCACAGGAGGTGGCTACACGTGTAGCGGGGGTTGTGTGGGTGGAATGGGCGGTTTTTAATGTTAGAGGGTCTCGGGAAACACAGAAAGGGCTTCATACTTTAACGGTGCATGTGGAATAAAGGAAGAACGTATATCTAGGAACCATCGGTACGAAAGTTGTGAACTGTCGTAGCTGTGTTGGGAAAGTACCAGAGCTCGAAGCTCCAACAGAAACCACTGATCCCCAAATCTTTATAGGTGCTGAAAGATGGCTAAGGTGTGAGATAAACTGAGCCTAAATTTTTACACATAACTTAAACGTGTTCAGAAAGGATATACTAAATACAGTTGACGGTGCCGTGTTTTTTGGTTTAGAAGTACTTTATCTTGTAGAGAAACTGAAGTAGACAGTTGCTGTGAGTTAATATGGATAGAGCTCATTCCTGGCAACCGGAATAAAATAACAATTTGATCCTTTTATGGACCTCCCAACTCAGTTGATGCAATTGCTGAAAGGTTCAAAGAACACTTCAGTTTACTTTCAAACACATACCGGACTCATACATTTATAGTTAGCGGTGACTTCAATTTACCTCCGATATGTTGGCGAAAATACATGTTTAAATCCGGAGGTACGCGCAAAACATCATCCGAATTAATGCTAAACGCATTTTCTGAAAATTAGTTCAAGAAATTAGCTCATGAGGCCCATTCGAACAGTAAACGGATGTGGAAACACACTTCACCTCTTAGCAACAAATAATGCTGAGCTAGTAAGGAGCATCAATGCGGATTCAGGCATTAGTGAACACAGGATTTTCGTAGCGAGACTGAATACCATAACTCTCAAATCCACCAAAAATAAACGAAAAATATATCTGTTCAAAAAAGCAGATAAAAAATTGCTTAACGCCTCCGTGAAAGATAATCTCCACTCCTTCCAAGTTAACAATGTAAGTGTAGATCAGATGAGACTCGAATTCAGAGAAATAGTATCGACAGCACTTGAGAGACTTATATTAAGTAAATTAACCAACACGGAGCTGATCCCGCGTAGTACACAAAACAGATCAGAGCACTGTTACAGAAACAAGGAAAAAAGCATGCTAAATTCGAACGAACGCAAAATTCCCAAGAGTGGCGATGTTTTGCAGAAGCTCGAAATTCAGAGCGGACTTCAATGCGGGAAACTTCTAATAGTTTATAAAAGGAAACTTTGCCTTGAAACCTGGCAGAATAGCCAAAGAGTAAAGTATGGTTGCGGCAAGACATAATGAATGCCTTCTCTGCGCGATAGAAATGGGAATACTATCGATGACAGTACTGATAAAATAGAGTTACTAAACATAGCCTTCCGAAGCTCCTTCACCGAGAAAGGCGAAGTAAGTATTCCAGAATCCGAATGAAGTACAGCTGCTAACATGAGTAACTTAGAAGTAGATATCCTCGAAGAAATGAAGCAACTTAAATCACTTAATAAGAGTACGTCTTCGGGTCCAGACTGTATACTAATTAGGTTGCTTCAGATCACGCTGATGCAATATCTGAATACCTAACAATCATATACGAGCGCTCCTGTGCCCAAAGACTGGAAAGTTGAGCAGGTTTCACCAATGTGCAAGAAAGGTAATAAGAGCAGTCCACTAAATTACAGGTCCATATCAATAACGCCAATATGAAGCGGGATTTTGGAACATATATTGTCTTCGAACATTACGAATTATGTAGAAGAGAACGGTCTATCGACACATATTCAACACGCAGTTACAAAACATCGTTCCTGTGAAACACAACTAGCACCTAACTCTCTTGTTGAGTGCTGTCGACAAGGGATTTCAAATTGATTCCGTATTTCTAGATTTCCAGAGGGCTTTTAGCACCGTACTTCACAAGTAGCTTGTAATCAAAAAAATGGTTCAAATGGCTCTGAGCACTATGGGACTCAACTGCTGAGGTCATTAGTCCCCTAGAACGTAGAACTAGTTAAACCTAACTAACCTAAGGACATCACACACATCCATGCCCGAGGCAGGATTCGAACCTGCGACCGTAGCGGTCTCGCGGTTCCAGACTGCAGCGCCACAACCGCGCGGCCACTTCGGCCGACATCTTGTAATCAAATTGCGTGCGTATGGAATGCCGTCTCAGGTATGCGACTGGATTCGTGATTTGCTGCAGTAACTTGCTGTAGTAATTGGTGGAAAGTTATCAAGTCAATCAGACGTGATTTCTGGCGTTCCCCAAGGTAGTGTTATGCAGCCTCTCCTGTTTATTATCTATGTAAACGATTTAGGAGACAATCTGCGCAGCCGTCTTAGGTTGTTTGCTGATGATGCTGTCGTTTATCATCTAGAAAGTCATCTGAAGATCAGAATAAAGCGATTTAAAAAAGATTTCGGGATGGTGCGAGAATTGGCAATTGACCTTAAATAATGGAAAGTGTGGTCATCCTCATGAGTGCTAAGAGGAATCCGTTAAATTTCTATTACACGACAAATCAATAAAATCTAAATGCCGTAAATTCTGCTAAGTACCCAGGATTTACTGTTAAGAACAACATAACTTGGAAAGAACACATAGAAAATGTTGTGGGGAAGGCGAACCAAAGACTGCGTTTTATTGGCAAAACACTTAGAAGATCCAATAGATCTACTAAAGAGAGTGCGTACGCTATGCTTGTCCGTCGTCTTTTGGAGTACTGCTGTGCGGTGTGGAATCCTTACTAGATAGGATTAACAAAGTGTAAGTAGGCTGTTTATGTTTTCTCTATGTAAGTGGGCTGTTTATGTTTTCTTATTGGCAACGTTACGTAGCGCTCAATATGAAAATCACTGGCTGTGCTGTGTGCAGTCTGTGGCTGCTTTGCATTGTTGTAATACTCGCCATTGTAGTGTTAGGCAGCTGGCTGTGAACAGCGCGTAGCGTTGCGCAGTTGGAGGTGAGCCGCCAGCAGTGGTGGATGTGGGGAGAGAGATGGCGGAGTTTTGTAATTTGTCATGAACTGCTATGTGACTGTATGACAATGCTGACGAAGTTTTTTGGACACTGTTATATTCATAGGATTTTGTTTCTACACATTTGCAAAGTAAATTCTCGACCTGTGAAATTTTGTATATATGACTGTCACTGTAGCGGAGACTGCTGTCGTAAATATTTCCGTACGAAGGTTAGGTGACCACCTGGACATAATGCGTCGTGGGCACCCAGGTGTGTCAGACGCCTGGAGAACAAGCCATTAGTGTGAGTGCCTCGTCAGAAGCACAGGTAGAAAAAAAAAGAAAGGGAAGGCCATTGTCCGCGCTACTGACATCTCCTTGTTGAAAGCATACTGTGGAGCTCGTAATTTATGATATTTACTGAAATGCCTAATGAAACGATGAGAAACATTTCACAGCTATTGCCTTGCTAGTTAAGAAAAATGCCATATGGCTTGCTTTATGTATTTATTTACACATTTTGTTTAATATCAAGTTTCTAGCTGCACTGCAGCATTGGTTAAAATAAAATTTTATAGATGTACTAATATAAATATTTTCTGTCTACAGATCGAGTATATAATAATTTTTTTCAAAAAAATGAGGGAGCACAAAGCGACATTTACCTTCACAGGAACTGCATTCATAATTTTCTTTTCAAGTACTTGGTAATTTCTTTTGTAGAATAAATTGTGATGCATCACTCTAATGTTAAGATGTGACATAGGTATTAGACATGGCCATTTTAGTGTAATATTTTTTCTGCTTGCGCTATGTCATGTTTAGGTATAAGTTCCTGCTGTTTGCCAGGCATAGTGTTATTGAATTTGACTTTTGCTCATTTATGCTGCTAGCTTTGCCAATTTGCATTTTTTTTCATTGCTGTTTGTGTTGATTTGTTATGTGATGCTGCATTGCCTCGTCCCTTAGTTTAATATCTGAGCTCAGTAGATTTAAGTTAGCTTAAGAGGGGGTAGACTATAGAAGAGAATGAGTTGCGATGAATTGGAAGAAATGCATTGAGAAAACAGGTTTAGGTAGGATTTTCTTGGAAATAAATGTTGAGGTAAGAAATGTGTGAACATATAAATACAGAAAGCATGCTTAGATAGAATTTTTTTTGGTGGAAACAAAGGATGAAATAAGAGGAAAGATATATGAAGTTTTGGGTTGGACTGCAGTACCAAATGTTACACTGAAAACGAACCCTGTCCTTTCCTATTGGTGTTATCCCACTATGTGTTTGTGTACCCTTGAGTATTTGTTTTCTTCCTGTCTCTGTGTACTGTTTCATAGAATTTTTTCTCTCTTCTAATACTAAGCTATATTCACTATGAGGAGGAATACTGTTATCCTCAAATATAAGTTGCATTAATAATATGTTATTTTCTTTGTAAAGTTGTTTACAATTCTGTTCTGTTTCAATGTTCATGTGTGCAATTAATGTTTCGAAAACTATTCTCATTATTTTATGTATGTACTTATGTCACTATTTTTGTAACACTGACGTATATGTCTATTTCTATTCTTTTGTAAAGCCCCTATTACTACAAATGTTATCTATATTGTTATGTTTTTAATGATGTATTGTGTACCTTTGTTATTGTATTCTCATGTTATAAAATTGTAATTGTTACCAGTTCTTCAAATTAAGTAACATTTCACTGCACACGTTTCTGTTGGTCATAGTACATGGACAATATGTGAGAAGTAGGGACTGTTAGTGTTTGCACGTGTGTTACTAATTCTGCAAGGGACTGGATAACAGCATTGCTGGTTCTAAGGACAATTCCAAAAACTTTGTGAGTGCACAAGTGGTGGTTATGGGCTTGGTATATTATCCGCAAGACTCTTCGATGGTGAATGTGCACCTGCACAATCGCAACAGATGGCTGCTGGCCATCTCTACAAGGACTACAGTGGGTCTGCATCTTTGATGACCCACCAATACTATTATTTCCACAAGGACTACAGTGGGTCTACACCTTTGCTGACTCACCAATACCATTATCTCTACAAGGACTACAGTGGGTCTACATCTTTGATGATCCATCAATACCATTATTTCTACAAGGACTGCAGTGGGTCTGCACCAATACCGTAATCTCTACCAGGACTCCAGTGGGTCTGCTCTGTGATGACCTACCTACCTATATTCATCATCTTCGAATGACTCTGCTGTGGGTTTGCTCTGTTGTGGCCCATTACCTGTCAGCATGTCAAGAGTCAGCACTGTCTTTCTGATGGAAGGACACTACTTCTTCATGACTGCATGGAAATCCACTACTTCTGTGTGCATTCTCTTTTACTAATGAGACTTTGTAAAAAAAAGAACTGTAATTACTATTATGATGAATGATCAGGACTGTCTTTATGGACTGTGAGAAAATTTGAGCTTTTGACCAACATTGTATCAATAAGTGTGTGCATTTGATTTCTTTGTTATTGTAATTATGAAAAATTTTGTCAAATCTGTATTGGCCAGTGCCCAACACCATTTGTAAAAATTTTTTGTGGGGAGCATGGGGGCTATGTAAGTAGGCTGTTTATGTTTTCTCTATGTAAGTGGGCTGTTTATGTTTTCTTATTGGCAACGTTACGTAGCGCTGAATATGAAAATCACTGGCTGTGCTGTGTGCAGTCTGTGGCTGCTTTGCATTGTTGTAATACTCGCCATTGTAGTGTTAGGCAGCTGGCTGTGAACAGCGCGTAGCGTTGCGCAGTTGGAGGTGAGCCGCCAGCAGTGGTGGATGTGGGGAGAGAGATGGCGAAGATTTGTAATTTGTCATGAACTGCTATATTTATATATGATGATACCAAGGTAAATACATTGTTTGTTCTCTATTAATATCTTTCATTTGCTAACTATCCCTATCAGTAGTTAGTGCCTTCCATAGTTTGAATCTTTTATTTAGCTGGCAGTAGTGGCGTTCGCTGTATTGCAGTAGCTTGAGCAGCGAAGATTTTTGTGAGGTAAGTGATTTGTGAAAGGTATAGTTTAATGTTAGTCAGGGCCATTCTTTAGTAGGGAATTTTGAAAGTCAGATTGCGTTGCGCTAAAAACATTGTGTGTCAGTTTAAGGACAGTCGTCTATAAATTGTTCAAAGGGGACGTTTCAAAAGTAAATCGAAAAAGTCCAAGAAAGGGCAGCACATTTTGTATTATCGAGAAATAAGGTATTTGAAGCAGACATCATTAATTAAAACAAAGGCGGTTTTCGTTGCGGTGGGATCTTCTCACGCATCTTTCTCCTCCGAATGCGAAAATGTGTTGTTGACGCCGACCTACATAGCATGAAACGGTCATCGTAATTAAATAAGGGAAATCAGAGCTCGACGGAAAGATGTAAGTCTCCGTTTTCTCTGGGCGATGTTTGAGATTACAATAATAACGAATTATTGTGTAGGTGGTTTGACGAACCGTTGCCAGGCGCTTAAATGTGAATTGCAGAGTAGCTATGTAAATGTGGATATAGACCTTCACGTTTCACAGTCGCAGCTTCATTTTTCTTTTTTTGTGATCATAATTAAGACCTTATATCTCATCAGCATTGTCTTGAGGCTTTTTCCCACTGCAACGTGGGGTCGGCCCTGTTACTATTGATTTGGCAATGTTAGTTGCAGAGGGTGGCCAGTTGCCCTTCCTGCCCCCCACCGCAGAACAGAATTAGAGTACCCCAGCTGTCTGCGTCTAGTGTAAGCCATGGAATAGTACGGACGTTTTTCAGATGTCTGCGAGTCGTGTAACTGAGGCACAACGTGGGGACCAATCCGGTATTCACCTAGCGGGATGTGGAAAACCGCCTAAAAACCACATCCAGGCTGGCCGGCATACCGTCCCTCGTCTTTAATCCGCCGGGCGGATTCGATTCGTGGCCGGCGCGCCCATCCAAGACCAGGAAGCAGCGCATTAGCGCTTATAACTACCCCTTGTAAATCAACCGTGTGTTACTAACGGTTTTGTAGCAAATATTGCTTGACAATTACACTGTCTGATGAGGAGTTACGTGTTCCGTCACTGGATCCGTCAGCCTATTCTCTCCACTTGCTTGCGGATCAAAAGACTCGAAAATTTCAGTAAGTGCGGTTACACCACTCTTCCGTGTTCCGTAACAGTGAGATAGGAGATGTCCGTTTCTAATTAACACGATGACCACGAGTCGAGCAGCGCAGAAATTGCAAGCGGCGGAGTAAATCTACTCTCTGCAGACTACAGACATTAGCTGGTCCCTCGCGTAGGATATTCCCACAGTGATATGCAAGAACGGGCTGTTCGCCACACTAAACGGTTGGCAACGCCAGCGATGCTTTCTTCTGAGACGAGTCCTCTCGTTTTTCCTGTGAGAGTGGGTCACGGTTGCTCAGCAAGTAACTGGGACGTAACATAACGCAGCAGTCGTCACTCAAGATAAGGAGCCTCAGTTGATTTAATCGCGCGCGAAGTGACTGCGTCTAGCTACTGCTTAGTGCTAACATGTGTCCGAAGAAAGGGAATCAAGCGTTCCGCTGCATTTCTTACATCACTGTCCCGTCCGACTCGCTGTTCGATGATGAATGCATTTTCTCGCTGGCCGTCGGTGCACGCTTCATTTCAGACGGGCTGCAGCCGTCACAACTTTTCCCACTCAAAGGAGCGGGCGAATACGCGGCAAGGAGATTTCGTAATGGAGCAGTTTCTGGTGTGAATTGTCTTATGTCCTCCGTTATTATTCTATGTCCTTTCGCTGATACTTTCCCCTCATGCTCGTAAGCCGTTAACAAAGTTTATAACGAGGTCATCAACAAGTCTTCAGGACACACTGGATTTGACACATGTTTGAGATACTTCCAGTAACGTGTTTAGACCATATGTGGCGTGTAAATACACAGCTCATATACCTTAATTTGTTTTATTTATTTAACATTTGTTTTTATACACAGCTTTATTTATCATACATTTATTTATATGTACAATTTTATTCCTCTCACAGCTACAATGTTAATCAGGCGTCTCTGTTCAGGAATGTCCGTTTTTTTCATGACGTGTTAAGGTGAATGCAAACTACTGGAACAGATTTCCAACAAGTGAGCAACTGTTACGTTATACTTCGGCCTGTAGACGTAAAAGTGCAGTTCTCAAAGAACTTAACGAAGATTAAAATCTACATAAATCTGTGAAGGCACTTCGTAGTCTTGTGTGTACAGTCCTTATTATTAAACGTACTTATTTTTTTATTGCTTCATTTTTGGGCTACTTACCACATTTTTCTTTTCTTCCTGGCCGGTCGGTGTGGCCGTGCGGTTAAAGGCGCTTCAGTCTGGAACCGCGTGACCGCTACGGTCGCAGGTTTGAATCCTGCCTCGGGCATGGATGTGTGTGATGTCCTTAGGTTAGTTAGGTTTAATTAGTTCTAAGTTCTAGGCGACTGATGACCTCAGAAGTTAAGTCGCATAGTGCTCAGAGCCATTTGAACCATTTTTCTTCCTGTGTCTGTCCAAAAGACAATGCAACCTATGTCGAAAGCTTTACTGTTACACCAAGAAACCCCCTGACAGAGTGAAAGTCTTTCATCACTAAGGGCACGAGATTAGAATTTGACGTCTTGACCATAGGGAAGTAATTATAACGAGAGCAGATGCTTACCTGGAGAGGAATGGTGAAAGAAACATATTAGCCTTGGCCTTACCCCAGCATTTACCTTAAGAACTTCGCGGAAACTATAGAGAACCTAAATCAAGGTATAAACTGATTAGCCAGAACATTATGACCACCTACCTAATAGCTGGTACGCCTACCTTGAGCGCGGATAACAACGGCGACGCGTCGTGGCATAAAAACTGTAGGCCTTGGTACGTCCCTGGAGAGAGATGGCACCACATCTGAACACAAAAGTCACCGAATTCCTGAAAATACCGGGAAGGAGGACAATGAACTCCGACGCCACGTTCAATCACAGCCCATAAGTGTTCGACTAGGTCCAGATCTGGTGGCCTGAAGGTCCAGCAGCCAGCCGGTGTGGCCGAGCCGTTCTAGGCGCTTCAGTCTGGAACAGCGCGACCGCTACGGTGGCAGGTTCGAATCCTGCCTCGGGCATGGATGTGTGCGATGTCCTTAGGTTAGTTAGGTTTAAGTAGTTCTAAGTTCTAAGGGACTGATGACCTCAGATGTTAAGTCCCATAGTGCTCAGAGCCATTTGAACCATTTTGAATGGTCCAGCACATCAACTGGAACTCCTTGAACTTCATGGTGCCTTGCACGAACTCCACTGGACCCGTGGGTGCCAACGTGAATATTTCCCAGAACATAATGGAGCGCGTTTCCGTCCCACAGTACAGATGTCACGGAGCTGTTCCCCTGGAGACGACGCATTCGCGCAGTCCCATCGGCATGATGAACAAGGTATCGGGATTCATCAGACCACGAGGCACTCTGATACTGCGCCAACGTACAGTGCCGATGGTCACGTGCTCATTTAAGTCATAATTGGCGACGTCGTGGTGTTAACATCGGTACATGAATGGACTGTGTGTGATGAGGCCTATCGTTTGGAGTGTTCGGTGCACTGTGTGTCCAGAGACACTTGTACTTTGCCCGGCATTAATGTCTGATTTTAGTTCCGTCACAGTTCGTCGCCTGTCCTGTTTTACCAGTGTGCCCAGCCTACGACGTCCGACATCTGTAATATGGGGGGTGGCCGCAAACCCCACGACGTCTGGGTGTGGTTTCACCTTGGTTTCGCCACGTGTTGAGGACACCGCAGCAATCCTCCGAACACCCGACAAGTAGTGCAATTTCCGAAATGCTCATGCTGAGCCTCCGGGCCGTCACAATCTGCCATCGTTCAAACTCAGATAGATCATAGGCCTTCCCCATTCTACACACGGAAAGTACGCTCACTGATACTACACGCAATGTACGTGTGTCCGACCAGCACTCATTCCTCGCCAGGTGAAGCTGCTATCGCCTGGAAGGGATTATGTCGACATTAGCTCTGTGGTCATAGCGTTCTGGATGATCAGTGTAGTTTTCTATGTTGAAATTCCAAGAACATAAGTCGGCAATGTTTGAAATAAGAATAGCCAGCCGATTATGTGACCTCAGCTCCTCGTGAAGGTGAGTTCGGTGGCTTCTTGCGTTCACCACCACTTCCCCTGTTTTTAATGGAAATGCCGCCGGGCTGGACACTCTTTCTCGCATTTCTTTCTTCTGGATTTACGCTGATTGTAACTACAAGACTTAGTTATTTAATCCGACCAATAACAATAAAATACTTGGTATAATAACATTGGTGCTTAAACGAAAATCATTCCGTCCTATTCCTTACTGTCGCATAGAGTGAGAATTTTTAATGGAATTCCGAATCACTACCACCTCAAAGTTGCACAGCTTTCTTCTTGATGGAGTGGTACCACTTACAACATTTCTGCGGTTCGTCAGTTCCTCGAATAACACCATTACACATTCGGTTTCTAGTCTTAGCAGAAGATATTTGATCGTGTCATAGCCCATCTAATCTGGCACGCTGACTGTGACCTCCTTGCGCCTGAAAACCTCAGAGGCTTGTTCACAATGCTGTATTAGATCACCAATTGCGTTTGAGCTGACCACAGTGACATAAGGTATATTCAGTGGTTATCCCTGTCATAACTGTCGTCTATCTTGGTCACAACAACATCACACAAGATGAACCACAGAACACACCATTGATCATCATCTAGGCCCGTGACACCATGACTGCTGTTTTCAATGGAACTGTAATACTAGGCATGGAAACCCCATATTAAACACTTTCGGGTTCAGTTGAAAGTCTCCTAAATTCTGCATTTGAGACTGTTTTTTCTTCAGAAATAGTTAAGCATGTGATCAAATTTACGTAGTTCAAATGGCTCCGAGCACTATGGGACTTAACAGCTCAGGTCATCAGTCCCCTAGAACTTAGAACTACTTAAACCTAACTAACCTAAGGACGTCACACACATCCACGCCCGAGGCAGGATTCGAACCTGCGACCGTAGCGGTCACGCGGTTCCAGACTGAAGCGCCTAGAACCGCTCGGCCACTCCGGCTGGCAAATTTACGTAGTATGGGCATATTCCCATGCCAGGCACGATTGATCACCCGTCATAAAGTTTCCATCCGCTAGCAACCATCTTGTAACTTAGAATCTGTTTTCAGTCGAGCTAATTGGATGTGGCTGATGTAGTTTACCTGCGTTCTGCGTATCACTTGAAAGCCACTTCACGAAAAACTTCAAGATGGTCGACCATCCTTTTCCGCTTATTGCACTGAACGGTACCACGTGAGTTTGAGTAGCATCTTCATGAACGTGCAATGTGTGTCCCGCATTGAATCTTCCTCTTTTAAAACGTCACCAACGGTAGCATTCGATAAATTTGTATACATCCAACTAACGGGAGAAAACTAGCGTCTCCGATATGTACCTTGTCTGTGGGCAGACACTTTCGAAAAAGGAAGAATAGCTGTCACTTAACGTCCGTCGATGTCTCGATCAGAGTCGGAGGTGCAGCGCACGCATATGCGCAAGCTTGTCTATCATTACTTGTTTGAATTCGCCTCCTCAGTAGTCGCCTGACACCAGGGAACCATGAATCAGGATGGCCGATAGGGCATTTGAACCGCAAGGACGAGTCAAAAGCTGTGGCTTAGAACATAGCATAGCGTCGAAACTGAAGCGTTGCAACCACAGAAAGCATTTGGGAATACGTTGCAGGGCACTGTTAACAATGACAGAAGGATGGTTGATCTTCGCCCGGAAGATGCAACAGTCCGAGGGAAATGGCGTTCCACACAATACGAAGAAGAGTAATAGTGAAATGTGTTAGTGGGAAGAAAAATACACGTGTTACGAAAACATACACGGGTTGTTCTGTTACTCGGAATACTTAATTATATTTAGTTTAAGATTGATATTTGACCACAGCTTATACAATTAATTCTTGTTTGATAGCAAGCCAATAAAATGTTATTTTAAGCTGTATTACGTAAACAGAAGAAAATCACGAAGTAGTTACTCAATAACGTAAATAATGTTAACGAAAACTAAGGGCAATACTGATTGGCAACTGCTTTTGCATCTCACTAGTCGCGAATGTTATTTACTTACCCATTAATCATGTTCTTCTCTATCGCATATGAAATGCCTGCGACAGAAAGCTCCTCTTATCATCAACTACAAGAGAACTGAATCCGAAACGGTACCGAACTGTGCCATTTGGAACTTCATTGAAATGCTATCCGTCTCTGCGCACATTAGATACTGAGTCTAAGCCTACCGCCACATATTGGAAGGCATTGTTCCTTTTTATCATTTCATTGTGCTTCCTGACTCCAAACAGAATCTCGGATCCAAAGCTACAGCGGTATTAGGAACATCAAGATAACGAAAACTCATACTCAAGCGCGTCAGTATTGCACTAGTAGGCCTATCGTACACGTGACGAGATATTTTCGTTGGTAGAAGACACCGAATAGAATCTGATGATGACCACTGTCCATTACTCGCTATCTGAATAATTGGGATAGTGACCGCGCATTGTAATGAAGATTTTCCGACAGCTTCCTCTGATCGGCGAGGCGTTAAAGCTGTCCGTAATGAGCAAATACCTGTACGATAAAAACTAGATCTAGAGACATACGAGGCTCCCTGGAAGTCATTCCTTCTGCAAGTGTTCCCTGGAGTAGCCCACGGAGCTGCTTCCGGAATGTGAACGTCTTAATATAGCAACACTTAGGCCCTCCGTTCTCGTGACGAGACGGAGCTGCGGCGGCGCCTTTCTGTCGCTGGGAGGCCAGACGCACAAACACAGAGAGCAAGCTTGTACTGGATCTGAAAGAGATACCTTGAATTATATGATATTCGCTATTCTTGTAAATTCAGTTCTTAAGATTTATGTTTCGTATTGTTCGGCAGCTGCTAAGGAAGAACCTCATGGCGCTCAAGGTTTTAGTAATACGGGTAGAGCACAACAAAACATCACATTATCTTACAGAGAAAATTTTTTTCTTATTTTTTTTTTTTTTTTTTTACCATAAGCCTGCAGTTCCACACTGTGGCCGCATGCAGGATAACAATAAACTGAACCGTGCAAGAGAAAAAGAGTAACGAGCTTTTTATTTGCTTGCATTTAGAGATTTAAGAACAACAAGCTTGGCTGTTTCGGCTTACAATGTCATTTTGAAATGCACCATTGGGTGTTGTGGATAGTGAATTTTATTTATATCTTACTTGTGATCAATAACGTTATTTTCATAAATTACGCCTTCAATTACGTCTAGGTGGAGTTGATGCTAGTATGACATCCATGTGCTAGCTGCGAGCATTCTGTTATGAAACAATATTATTATGATCAGTTTTTATTATGTGAAATTTTCGTGATCAATGTTTGACAGCTATTTGACAGTTGGGATCCTTAAATGCTGTATGTTAACAGATTTTTCATCTCTGGGAGCTAAGGATGATGTGTTTGTTGTATAGATATTATTTGGTTAAATTTTCTGTTTATGTGTTAACTGCGATTTCATATCTTTATCCTTTGTCGTAATTGAAAATTTCAATAAAATTTTGTAAGTAGTCCTTGTGTTTCGACCGGCCGGGGTGGCCGAGCGGTTCTAGGCGCTACAGTCTGGAACCGCGCGACCGCTACGGTCGCAGGTTCGAATCCTGCCTCGGGCATGGATGTGAGTGATGTCCGTAGGTTAGTTACGTTTAAGTAGTTCTAAGTTCTAGGGGACTGATGACCTCAGAAGTTTAGTCCCATAGTGTTCAGAGCCATTCGAACCTTGTGTTTCATGCCAGTTTGTTCATTGACTAAGTCGTTCGGGAAATTTCTCTTATGTATATCTCTAATGTTTCCTAAATATTCACATCAAGTCCTTTAGATATTTTGTGTAAAATTCGTACAGTGTTTTCAGTGTGTTTCCTGTTTTCATTTTCAGAGTATAGGTAGAAAGTTGATTGGTTGTTTTCACATGCTTTCGTACTTTCTTTGAATACAATGTCGATGTTCCCGTTTCTCAAATGTCGAATTTCGTACAGTTCTCAGATGAGATTTTGTATAATCTCAGGTTCAAAAATTCTGGGATTTTGCCTTTTCCTGATCGAGTTCATGTTTTCAGATTACTGGTCGTGTTAAATGCTAATTTTACGTTTGTCTTTGGTAAAAGTTCGTTCATTTTATTCGTTATGTCGCTGCAATACCTATAACTGCACGCACGCCAACAGAGGCGAAAGGAGTATATCCATGTCGTACATGATTGCCTTGTCTCCTCTGTTTGTAACACACTCTACGAGCCTGTTCCGTACATTTTCGCATACCTAAGTCAACGCGGATTTGCGATTCTAGGGCCCGAACGTTCTGAGGCCGTTCTGTCCTCAACGTAATGCTACTCTCGATAGCATCCCATGTGGCGTTCATATTCGATGAAAGTTTAATCGTCTCCATCCGCATATTATTCTGCCTTTACAATGTACCAGCAACGCGGGAAGCTCTGTGAAAACGTAAGCTTTCAGTGAAGATAATCCCTAGGTTCACTATATCATAAAGAAATCGGACAAATCTCTGCACAAAACCGTTCCACTGTGATCAGTTTTTGTGCTAATATGCACAGTGGTGTTCTTATATTGATCATGATACGCTGCCAGTCATCGTAAGTGTAACGTTCCTGTGTTGTTTGTACACAATAACGTATTTTATTCATTTCCACCACACCAGCTGGTTTCCACATTGAATCGGAACTCATCTGAAAAAATCGCTCGAGTGTTCTGCCTTCGACCCAGAGGCAACCTTAATTTTAATTAACTAATGATTGGGCCTTTTGAATGAACCGTGATGGCTCACGAGCACAGAAGTCCAAAACAGTGCAGTCATCACTAAATACTGTAGGGGAAATGAGAGTGCTGCAAGAACTTTCAAGCTCTGGACGTTCAAGAGTTAACAAGCAGACTCGTCTGAGATAACTAATATTGAGCGTAATTCTGGAATATTGAGCGTGTTTGCGCAATGGTTGCTATACGTTCGAGAGGACGTTGATTCAGATCCCTGTCTCTTCAATACGATTAAATTTACCGTTTTGAACATGGCTGTTACTCTGCAACTCTGTACTAGTTTGATTCTATGTTGACATTTATATTATCTGTGGTTTTTCTAAATGCCAGAATGGTTCCTTCGAAAGGGACACGGCCGACTTTTTTCCCGTATCCTTCCTCAATCCGATGTGTGCTGACCGACTGTAGGAAATCTTCCCCGACAGCGGATGTCCGATTACCGTGTACCGCTAGGATAGACGCTATTTCATTGCTTTCTAGTAATAAAATTAGGCTGATACATCAACAACGGAAGTGGAATTGTGTTTGATCCATAACAGTTGTTAAACAGCGAAATATGATGTTGTGTACACAATCAAAAGATTGCATTGTCAGCGACACAACATATTAAGAAGAAGGAGTAATTTAAGTTCATCCTTATGTATAATGGAATACAACGTGCATATAATTCAACAGCACGAGAGAAAAAAACTGAGGACACAAACTTCAAATATTTTGCTACATGCGTTATCTGAGAATACCGTCTACTGAGCTAGGAGAGGATGTTTCACCTGGCTTGAAATATGATAATTTTAGCATAAAGATATGTTTCACTGTAACTTAAATAATCGCACTTAGGTCAGTATTTCTCGTAATTCCAGAATGTCGTTTCGCAGTTAATATGATGACCAGAGACAATAAGAATAATGAGTGAGGCCACTGATCGAACTTCTTGCTTTAACAGATGTTACAAAAGTAATATCAGCTACAGAGACATAATCGCAGTGTAAATTAACCGTACATTACACAATTAATACTTCAACCAAGGGAAAAATGCTCGTATTGGAGCTCAAAAAATTGGAATATGTTCCTCTTTTTTAAAATACTTTGATAGGAAAGTGGGGTACCAGCCCTCTCATTCTACCTTCATTAGCATCTTTAAAAATGTTCCCTGCCTCCTCTTTCTCTCTCTTACTGCTAATGTATCATTCCTCCCATCCTACTGCTGCTTCTTGCTGTCACTATCTCTCTATTCCTCATTATAAACGTCACATACTCTGTCTCTCATTATCACTAGGTTTCACCTGCGTCCACTTTCTCTTTCTCTTTATTTCTCGCCACCCGTCCCCTCGCCGCTGCCCCCTATCGCTGTCTCCTCCACTCTTCTCCTAGCACTGTTCTGTCACTGTCAACTATGTTCCACTGCCTCTATGTCCCTCTCTTTCCCTCACACTGCCGTTTTCTCCTTCGATCTTTCTGTAACACAGCCAATGTTTACTATCTTCCAGTATTTGTTACTTTTTCGTCACTTTGCCACTGCCACTGTCTTCTTCTCTCTCAGCATAAAAAAACACGAATATGTTCTCATAGCAAAGTCTTTGGGAAAACATTTAGAGGTGCTGAGGAATGTAGAATGAGGCAGCTGTTACCCTACTTTTTAGCCAGACTACATTTGCATTTTTTCTCTCTGATGGGAGCATTTTTCCGCTGGTTTCCTTCTTTACCCAGCTGCCGCAGGGAATCTAGCTCATATGAAAAGAAATGTATTGGCCGGTAAAATTCTGATAGTTTATTTATGTGAAAATGAAATAACGCAAAACTAATTTTTCATTTCATACCATATTTTATGTGTAAAAAAAATCTGCATATGCCTCAGTACTACAACGTTGGGTTTCCAGATGATAACGGAGACACTTTACAACATATTTCTCCGTGTTACGTTTTTCTTTGAACTACTTTTTCGTCTCATACCGGATTTTATTTGCGTGTTTTACATCTCCAAGTAGGGTAACGGAATCTCTGTATCTCGGAAACGGGTAAAGATATGAATAAAAATTTCAAGGTTGTTCGATATCGATTTCTTCGGAATATAGCGTAAAAATTAAAGCGATTTGCTGTGCATAGCCTCTCAGAATATGCAGCTGAGTTCAGCTACTTAAAAAAAATTATTTTTGGGGTGTTTGTCGATACCGGATAAAGATTTTTGAAAACAGGGAGATGGATATTCCAGATAAATACCTAGAGAATATACCATTAAAACTTGAGCAATTTTATGCTATAATTTATTGTTTAGATTTCGCCTCGTATCAGTTTTTACGTGTAGAAGTAGGGTAACTTCCAACTTCCGTATCTTGGAAAGGAATAAAGAACTCAGAAAATTTTCAGGTTTGTTGGAGTCGGGATCTTAGGAAAATATATCTTAGAAATTTCAGCCATTTTCTGTGCATACCCGTCTCGGAATCCGCGGTTGAGTTTTGGTCCGTTGGTGAAGGTGAAAATATAGTAAAAAAAATATTTTTGTGGGGTTTTCCGAGGAACCATCCATGAACTAATGGTGCCTCCATAAGTCCCATGAAACCCCTCGTAGACCAAATCCAATGCTAGAAGAACCAACCTCTTTGCTTCATTTGCCTAAGCAGGAGGAAGTATGTAATATTTATACTTTGACCCTGTACTCTAGGATAGTGACATTAAGACGATCTATCTGTTGGGTATATAAATGGTACCTAGCCCCTCGGCTATCTAAAACACGTGACCCTACCTTTTTGCCAGCAATAGAACCAGAGGTATGAGCACCGAAAGATTCCGTTTTTATGCGCAGCGTTTTGGAACATATTAGGTACGCATGCTCTCACACGCATACCAATAACCTCTATCTGAAGTCATCAGGAAGTGTCTTCCGAATAGGCTAAGGTGATGGGAAGACAAAGAATATGACCTCGGTCGCCACTGCAGAAGCCTATGTCGTGCTACAAATGTGTGCATGACGCCCCACATTCAAATCACCGGCAAGCGGACTCTTAGTGGGCCCATAGGATCTGCGAAGGCGACGTGGCGCCAGTTCATTTAACACATGTGCTCGTCCTGTGTTTTTCTTTGCGATACTGATGATCTATCTTAGACACTGCTTACCTACGAAACCTTAATTCCTGTGCAATCTGAGATAGGGTATGACCTATACGATTATCAATCCCACGCTCGCTATATGCTGTCATGCCAATTACCCACAGAATGCTCAGACATTGCGGCTAGTCCCGCCATACGCTGCATCTAGCCGCAACATTCCCGTGTCATACACGGCACTTCTTCAAATACGACTTTTGGCCATGCAGTTTATTTGGCACTAAATCAAAGATTTTTCCATCCTAAAATTGAAATCGGCTGCCTACCTTGACAATTTCTTTGTTAAAAATGATAAATACCACAAGTTTCACTAGTTTAGAACAGCAGTATCTAAATTAAATAAAAGTGCTACCTATATTTAGTAACGTGGAACTTAGTTTTGTATTCGGCTTGTATCGACTTCCGTAGTCAAAGTCGGGCAGTCGTGCTGCGCTCTACTGTGTCAGGTGACGGCAACTTGTTACACGGTCCATGGTAAACAGCAGAGAAGAATTACCAATCAGGAAATGAACATCTGCTAGATTTCTTCCCAAAACATGTAGATTTCTGGTCCGGGTCAATTCTCTGGTAAAATCTAAGATATTGAGAAAAAGCGATTTTTAAAATAATTCGTCACTTCTGCAAATACTTGCCACGCCGCTACATATAAACTTTAAAGGCGTTTGTAGTTAATAACTTGGAGTCAATCAAAACGAAAAGTGCCGTTTACTCGTCGAACGCTGCTTCTTCAACCTCTCTATGGAGAGAGTAAGAATTTTTCTTTAAATATATTTTTCTTATTTTATAAACATGTTGGTTCTATCCTTTTAGAGTCTTTCGTTCAATTGTAGTAATCTTTTTCATATAAAATGATAAAGCTCTCTGAACCTTTCGTTTCTTAAGTCTGTATCCTGGAGCTACATATTTACTGACTTTATTACCGAGTATTCACGGAACAGATGACTGTCTAGGAAATTAAAAACAGGAAAAGAAAACTGAACTTCCGTATGTAAAGAAATTGTTATAACAAGTATCCAGTGAAGTATGTTACCTTTGGAGAGTAAAATTGCTTAACAATAGTTTTATGAAACAACAGGTGCAACGTAGGACAGAAATCATGTCATAATTCACGTAGACTGGCATGCAGAATCACTTAAAACTTAATAAGATTTAGATGGCGAAAAAGTATCTTCCTCCTGCAAATGATAGATAGCAACAGAGCTGAGCAATGTAACTAGTCAGCATCAAGCAAGGAATATGTACAATAAATAAAAGTAAGAAATGCGATGATGCAACGTCACGTAAGTCTGAATAAAGTGCAGTGCCAGAACAAGGGAAAAGTGCAGTATGAGTGATGTAACGCCGGATGTGCCTACAGAAATGGCACTCAACTTGTCTAACAGGTTCATAAAACTTGATATAGCCTCAGCGAAGCTCACACTGGGGACGTTCTCTGCATTTCTAAGAGAAACTTTTATCGGTCAAGTAACAAGACCGTGACAAAGCCCACACAAACACTAAACTACCTCTGGCGGTATTCTCCGAGAGGATAGAAAGTGAGAGCACAACTCTTCATTTGGGATTTCTTTGCTCCATTTAACTGGTACAATATGGTGAGTTGTAATTTGTTAGAAGAGTGTTTCGGTGTAATTTCCGGTTTGCCTGTTCGTATGATGCGCGTAGTGCCAAGACACCTACATTTTACACTATACGATTTAACATCACCACTCTATACAAATCCGTATAAAGAAACTCGTTCGTAACATAAGTGAGAATATCGTAAGGTGATTTCTCCGTCAAATAGTTTCAGTTGTAGAAGTATAGAAATACGACTGAAAAAGGGTTAGAAGAGGGAGGAATTTTGTTCAAACTCGTTTAGGAATAATTGTACCTGCAAAGCATTTAGTGTTGATGTATTGGAAAATCCTCCGCTCACACTGATAGGCTTGTTTCCGCTATGAATGTCACGTAAAGTGTCATCTAGGTAACAAGTTTCAACCGCAGACCAGCAACAAGAAAAAGCACTTTTTTCTGGGAAACAAGAAAACTTTCAAAATAGCGCAGTTGCCGTTAAACTGTACGTGATGTGCAGGCTGAATTCTATCTCTAAGGCGCTATAGATACCTAACGTACTCCGGACTACGGTAAGGTCCATTTATCGCCACTAGTAAAGGCTTACAATGTTAATAACGATTACAATTTCAGTTTCAAGCGATGGAGTAGTTTCAATTTCAGTTTCAGTCGAATGTGATCCTTATCTAATAATATGGCCAGCGATCCGATGTCAGGGTGTGGATATGGCGAAAGCCCAGTGAACGCCATCTGCCAGCGTGCGTAGCGCCAAAAGTAAAATTGTGAGGCGGTGGTGTTATGGTGTGGTCGTATTTTATGGCGGAGCTTGCGGCCGTTGTTGTTTCGCGTGGCACTATCACAGCACAGTCCTACATTGATGTTTTAAGCACAGCGTTCTGACCTGAATACTACAGAACATCTTTGGGATCTTTTGGAAGGTCGACTCAGTGCCAGGCCTCACCGACCGACATCGATACCTCTCCTCAGTGCAGCAGTCCGTGAAGGATGGGCAGCCATTCCCAAGAAACCTACCAGCACCTGATTGAACGTATGTCTGTGAGAGTGGAAGCTGTCATCAAGGCAAGGATGGGCCAACACCATATTGAATTCCAGGGCGCCCGAATTTGTGAGTCATTTTCAGCCAGGTGACCACATAGTGTATCTCTAATTACTCATTATGGGAACATATTGCGCAGCTACCAACTGTACAACTTAGCACTCTTCAGTTTTGTGATTCTTAGAGCTACAGAACAGGTTATGATTTACATTGGTAAGACTGAATATTTACACAATATTATACATATTTAAAATTATCAAAATTTACATATTCAGGAACTTGGTAGGCAGTCGATGTAGAGTTGTGAAGTTTATCGTACGATTCTTGTGGAATGCAAGGCCTATAGGGTATGGAGATGCAAGCAGCCAGAGTGTTCTAGCTATCTGTGTATGAAGAGTGGAGGATTATTTAAAAGATGCATAGTTGAAAAATCGGGTAACTAGTGTAATGTATCATAGATAGGCTTCTTCTTAGGAAACAAAGGCAATTGCAGAAATGGAGTTGGGTTCTACCTCAGGAAAAGTGGAGGGGCTTACTTTATCAGGCAGTATAATATTTCTTTTCTTATTTTGGACTTGGGAGATATTTAAAAAATACATCGGGAAGCATTTGTATAAATGGTATAGCTTAAGAGGGTAGGAAAGGGTATGTAGGTAAGGTCTTACGTGAGCATTTTGAGGTATCCGAAGAAGAAGTGAGCTTGGTTCTCGAAATATGTTGCTTTTAGAGGTGGAACAGTCTTTTGGTGTTTTCACTTTTGTAAAGCGGCGCTAGTGAATAGGAGGATATCATCGACTGTTCTACGCACAAAGGGACTTAACACTAATATGGCAGCTTATACAAGTTTAGCAGCGGAGGTTCAGCTAAACATCTTCATTATATCTTGCACTCACTACCGTAAGAAAGATCATCGCTGGGTTCCATTTTTATGTTACTTTTAGAAGTTATTATTGCACAAGTAGCCGTAAAGAGGTACACCACTGCTGATATAGCAAGCCAGATTCCCACAAGTATCATTGGTAGAAGTAGAGAATGCCATCGGAGATAAAGGTCAGAGTGCAGAATGATATCAGCGACGTGGGCGAAACGCGGTTTGTCACTGGCGCCGTCTGGCTGCGCCAGGGAAAGTGAAGATGAGCCGAGGCGGGGAGAAAGCAGCTGACTGCGATCGCAGAATGCGCTACCGATGCCCGCTAGCCACGCGCGCTTCCTGGTTACGGCAAGCCACTCACGCCGTTACAAAGTCGCTCTGCCGGCACGCGACTTTTGTCGTCGTATCCAAGTGGATCTCTGCCTCACGTAAGGCCATTTCTTTGGGCTGGCGGAATATTTGTAGAGGGAACGATGGCGTATCCTTAATACGGCCAGATTGAAGGACGAATAGTGAAGTCTCCTGTAGAAACTGGCTGCTGCGTTCGTAGACTGTCCATGGATCAGGACACGACATAAATGGAGCAAGAGGCCAATATCCACAAAAATGTTCTAGAAATATTGCGAAAAGGCCATGCATATGCTAGCTAGTTCGTGGGCTAAACCGTGGCCCAGCAGAATGATGACAGAATTAAGTCTGTAGTTTGGTACAGTTTACGTTTTGTGTACCTGAACCGTAAACTGAGAACCAGTCCAGAGATATAAGATTGAAGTTTTTCGCGACTACATCCTTGTACACCTGCCGCGTCAAATCTGTGTGCAATTCTCAGCTTTCGACGAAGTCCTCCATCTTCTTCGCTAGGAACAAATGACTGCCGCGGATGCTGTTGTAGTAACCATTTATAGCACCTTGTGATTGATCGGTGTACGTGGTCACTACGTCATGCTTCGAGAGACTGTATCCTCGTCTATGTTGATCTCGCATATTCTAATTTCTACAGTTTCTATAATAACATAATCTCAGTATGTAGAAGCATGGGAAATCGACACAGTCTCTGACAGTATTACGAGATGTGAGGTACACCGACCCACCACAAGCCGTTCATGGGCTATAAAACAGAACCACGACAGTCAGTTGTTCCTGATGAAGACGGAGGAGGCATTCGTCAAATGCTCGAGATTTTGTCCTGATCGACGTGACAGTCAAACTGAGAATGTTTTATACAAACAGCTTGGAAATTCCCTGACTGCAGGAGACCCCTGAAAACAACTGCAAGCTCAAGGCAGTAGTCTAGGATATAACTGACATTAAACCACGTCAGGACAAGTATTTCATATGGAACTATAACCAGTGTCGTATCATGCGTCAAGGAAGGTGGTCGTAGATGATAAACATACAGCGTGTTATTGAATAAGACAATAAAATACCCGTGAGTTACACAACTGACGTTATTGTGATTCATATCCATGCTGATCGTCAAAATTATTGAAGATAGTAGTTTACCTTTGAGAAAATCACTTTCTTTTATATTCAGAACAATGCTTACAATAATTACGTTAATGTGATATCGAACAGGAAGCTGCCGAGATGAAACACTTGCCCACATTCGGAAGCAGCTTCGCACAAGTCATTGAATAGGATCCTTCTCTTATGATTTCCGTGGATTACTCAAAATCCGTCTAAGCCCGTTCTTTATCACGGCTGATACGGTATTCACTCTCTACGAAGGAGCGAGAGAAGAAGTGCATAAGCGTTTGTATGGCCGTTTTGATTTCGATTGCACGAGGACTGCCTACATTATATGCTCTTATTGGCAGTGTCTTTCTTTCAACAAGCTTATAACAATACCTTTCCACATATTTGTGGAATCTGAATTTGTGTTCAGACTGTTATAACTTCATAGTCGACGGTACGTTAAATTATAGCCTTCTTTTGCGTTCTGCTGTCTCATTATCTTTTTGTAGCTGCTGTTGTTGTCATACTGTTTCCTACGAAAAACCTTGTGACATGTCTTGCGGTCCTGGAAATTGGAGACATTCTCATCATTCCCATTTAGTAGAATATGGCGCTAACAGTCAGCTGTGGAGAACATTCAGAGTCAGGGGCAGGAGGTTTCCTGCCAGCTATTCTCTGGTTGTCTGATGTCAACGAACAAGGAAGTCTAAGTGTATTGCTGCACAGATATGATCATACTACACCATACTGCACAAATGCAGAACAACATTCATAAGAGGTCATTGCAAGATTCTCTACAAGTACATTGCATCAACTGATCGGCAGTACAATGCAGCTAAGCTATGCAGTCCAATACAGTAGTATCCTATTATTTAGAATTTTCTTTGCTGAGAAAGTGTAAAGATCAACTCCCTTAATAAAACAAAGCAGTTCCTAAATTATACTATATAACTCGTCATAATTTTAAGGAACTCTGCCCTTCAGAGGCTTTCAGTAAGAGAAGTACAAAATTCTGAAAAATGATAAGTTCATTAACATTATTGTTGTTATTACTATTATTATTATCGGAAAATAGCACATTAATGCTTCAAAACGCCGACGAGCATGGCCTGGACTGGAATTATTTGAAAAAGATGCGAGTAAATAAAATTCTTACCAAAAAACTACATGGGCTCACAACTGCTCCTAGCCGATCGATTTTACGTCAAACTGGCAGCTTGTGTAAGTTCAAAATCTAGGAGAACAAGATATGTGTCCTGCTGACGATAGGCGTCAACCACGAAATGAGATACTGAGAAGGAAATACCCAGACAGTGGTTTGCAGAGGTTCTAAAATGAAATCGTTTTTATTTTACAGATACAAACAAAATTAGAAAAAACAATTCTTCTGTGATGCGAGTAACAATGCAAAAGAATTTCACAAAATTACTTTGTGCTCTTACATAGTGTACCAATGAAAGCGCAGCAAGCAATGAAGTTACCAGAGAAAGTAAGAAGGTGGCCAATGCAACTAGTATGACCACTCTTGTAATACACCAAAAATCCATATGGTATTCACTGTTAAGGATAATTTTTTTCCTTTTATTTTAGTTTCAGTTTTGATTTGTTACTGGAGTGGCAGTTGATTATGACTGACACAAAGCATTCGTTTACATTTAAATAAATCTGCTGCTAACTCTTTTGGATTAGTTTTGTTACATGAAATTACAGACCTTTACACTGAAACCATTAACTCTCATTGTGCCTTCTGTTCATAGACGTTTTCATAGACGTTTAGTCTTTATACCATTTAAGATTCAGCTTCATAAATCAGTGTCATGAGTCATACTTAATGCACATGGCATTTAGATCCACAAAGACATGTGTTCGTCAAGTGACTGAAGTTTTAAGGGACAAACTCCCCATGCGCGATATTATCCTCTTTGCCCTTTTCTAACAGAGACATTGTACTACGAAATTTTCCTCTTCGGTTGTCGGATGAGTTTAACTACAGATTTTAGAAAATGGATCATATACAAAATATCCATGTATAGCTGCCATATCCTTTTCAGAGGATTGAAAATCATTTACAGAAACCAATTTCGTTTGATATGATATATAGGATAGAAAACGTAGTGAAGAGGATGGACGAGAATATTATTCGTATTAGAGATCCCTAAGATTTTCAAATACGAAAGTACGTTTGTGGGAATGTGAACTGTATAAAGAAATACGATTTATTGTTTAATTCTCTTTAGAACTCGTCACACTTTCTCTTGGTTTCTCATTCATTTATTTGTTTAATTTTTTTATCCACTTTATCCAGAAGTCTTACGAAGTACACACATCAAAAAAGTTTTTCATCATCTCGGTTCCGAGAGTTCCCGAACCTGTACAGAAAATAGCAATAGAGACTAACGTAAACGTCATTTCCGCCCTTTTCATTGCTAATGAAAACCACACATTGCATGTTGTACCACCATACAGCGAGACCTTCAAAAGTGGTGATCCAGTCTGCTGTGCACTCCGGTACCTCTAATACCCGGCAGCACGTCCTGGTGCATTGATGCATGCCTCTATTCGACTTGACATACTATCCACAAGTTCATCGAGGCACTGTTGGTCCAGATTATCCGACTCCTCAACAGCGATTCGGCGTGGACGCCTCACAGTGACTGGTGGGTCACGTCATCTATAAACAGCCCTTTTCAATCTATTCCAGGCATGTTGGATAAGGTTCATGTCTGGAGAAAATGCTGCCCGCTCTAGTCGAGCGATGTCGTTGTGCTACACGAAGTCATTTACAAGATGTGCACGATGGGGTCGCGTATTGTCGTCCATGAAGACGAATGCCTCCCCAATATGCTGCCGATACGGCTGCACTATCAAGCGGAGGATGGCATTCACGTATCGTTCAGCCGTTACGGCGCCTCTCATGACAACCAGCGGCGTAAGTCGGCCCCACATAATGCCACCCCAAAACAGCAGGGAACCTCCACTTTCCAGCACTCGCTGCACAGAGTGTCTAAGGCGTTGAACCTGACCGGGTTACGTCCAAACACGTCTCCGACGATTGTCTGGTTGAAGCCATATGCGACACTCATCGGTGAAGAAAACATGCTGCCAATCCTGTACGGTCTTTTCGGCATGTTGTTCTTCCCATCTGTACTGCGCTGCATGGAGTCGTGGTTGCAAAGATGGACATCGACATGGACGTAGGGAGAGAAGTTGCGCATCATGCAGCCTGTTGCGCACAGTTTGAGTCGTAACTCGAAGTCCTGTGGCTGCACGAAAAGCATTATTCAGTATGGTGACGTTGCTGTCAGGGTACCTCCGAGCCATAATTCGTAGTTAGCGGTCATCCACTGCAGTAGTAGCCCTTGGGCGGCCTGAGTGAGGTACGTCATCGACAGTTCCTGTCTCTCAGAGTCTCCTCCATGTCCGAACAACATCGCTTTAGTTCACTCAAAGACGCGTAGACATTTCCCTTGTTGAGAGCCCTTCCTTGCCCAAAGTAACAGTGCGGACGCGATCGGACCGCGGTATTGCCCGTCTAGGCATGGTTGAACTACAGACAACACGAGCTGTGTACCTCCTTCCTGGTCGAATCATTGGAACTGATCGGCTGTCGGACCCCCTCCGTCTAATAGGCGCTGCTCATGCATGATTGTTTACATCTTTGGGCGGGTTAAGTGATATCTCTGAACAGTCAAAGGGACTGTGTCTGTGATACAATATCCACAATCAACGTCTGTCTTCAGGAGTTCTGGGAACTGGGGTGATGAAAAACCTTTTTTGATGTGTTTATTTGGCATCCACTGTCTTAATCCTTGCAAGAGAATTAGGAAGAAAACTCCCTTCCCATTCCAGAAAACCATATCGGAAATCTTTCAGCCAGCTCAAACTGTATTCAATTTTTTTTCACCAACTACTAACATTGGTGTTTATTTTCTGGTGCGAAGTGAACGCCAGACGTCTCATGCACTGCGGCAAACCACTACATATATTTTTGCTTTAAATGATCAAATAGTTTCCCATAAATTCGTTTTGCGTGTGGTTTTGGCCATTATGGGGTAGAAGTGGCACCCATCTTGCACAGAACTTCCTGTAGCTAATTTTTCACGTAAACCTTACTGCACTCGTCCGTGTACACCACTGGCATCACCTCGCTAATATACATTTAACTGTCCATCATACAGTACTTTTTTCAGTTGTGATAGCATTTTTGAGGCGTCCTGTACGCGAATTATCTCCGGTAAAATTATGGCAGGTCTGAATTCATCAATATTTTTTTGATGGATGTCTGTTGACAATTAATCGTCGAAATCAAGAATATATATTACTATAAGGTTTCCCACTTTTTTTTCAATTTTAACGAAGCGCAAATAATACGACTAATCTGAAAAGCCTTTTAAGCAGTACTATTCCATCGATGAAGGTGATAATCTATTTACGTTACTGTTGAACGTGTAACACAACAAAAATAGTGTCGTTAGTGCTAAGGGTAGGTCTGTGTCAAAGCGGGAACTTTTCAGCTTGCTTTCTTGTAGTTTAGATACATTCTAATTCCGAATCCTTTTATAAATGTGTTATCGCTGAATTTCGTGATGCCTGTAGAAAGTACTCAAAGTATATACAAATCTCAGTATTCTCTAGACAAGACCAGAAATCAGAGAAAAATGGAAAAAGTGTCAAATTGGTTCTGAGATTCAATCCAGCAATATTTTCAACCGATCGTGCTGTCATTATCCGTTACCTTACGTAAAATCTGTTGTAGGGAGGCCCAATGGAAATCTCAAATCTTTTCGAGAAAAGCTTAGTGCATGTATAAGGAAACTTCATACAAGACGCTAGTTCGATCATTTCTGCAGTAGTACTTTAGGATTTAAAGTTGCTCATCTAATAAGTATGTCAGCAGATATCGAAATTATTCAAGGATACTAAGCTGGGATCACAATGGCTCAGCAAAGGCTGCATGGAAGTTTAATGTAGACGAATAAGGAAACTTTGTGGGACTCTTTGAATGAAATTTGTTGAATGATTCTAGATAATAGGTTTCCAGGAAATATTTTAGAGCAATTCTGCTGTTTCCATCGTATGTCGTACGTTGCAGCCACGCGAATAAGACTAGAGAAATTATACGCGGAAGGGATGCATAAAGACAGTCACTTTTCCTAGCTCAGTGCCCAACGGAATAACGCACAGTCCAATATTATTGATGCGAAGTGCCCTCCATCGTGCAAGATATGATGGCTTGGGGAATTTATATGTAGGTATGGACAGATGTCATTTTCGCAGGACATAAATTCCTTATATTTCCGCTACAAGTCTGTGAACAGCAGTATAAAATATTTTAAAACAAAATGGAAATAAATTACATCGCAGTTCGAAATATTAGTGGTTGTATGAGATGAGGCCGTTTACGTTTTATGGAAAATTGAGCACCAACATGTTTAGAATCATATGGCGGGTTTAGTTAACGGGTTGGCTAAGATAATGGACTCCTACTCAAGAGCGCAGAAGTTCAGACAATCTAAATTACCATCTCGGTGGTTTCGTTACTTCGATTCATGCAAATGATTATAGCATTTGTAATCTAACTGTACCCTGGCCGATGTCCTTACCCATTCTTGTCTGAATGTGCTTGTACTTTGCTTCTAATTAAATCCTTGGCGACGAAAGGCAACGCTGTACTTGCCTTCCCTAACTTTGTTTCTTCCATCGAAATCGCTTTAACGTGAATACTTTTGCTTTCACAACTTAGACAGTCCAAAAAACTCGGACACTTAATATTATCATAGGTTAATGCAACTGTGTAACTGACAGGACATTCCACTGACTCGTTCACCAACGAGAACCGTTGCTGTCTACCATTAAAGACAGGAATGTGCCGCAAAGCGGTAAGAATGTTGTAAATTAAAGAAATGCTAGGGTTTAGTGAAATAATGTTGGAGACGCTAATACAAGTCGTACATTTATGGATAAAAGTGAAGAAACAAATAACCGGAAGAATTACTACTTTTTAAGTGTCTTTTCACTTATGATTTCGGTATTTACGAGGTACTTCTGAGGATCACATTACACTGTGAGTTCGTAATATTACAGACTTAACAAGTACTTCATTTCCTTGTTCATGATCGATATTTTTCGAAATCCTACAACTATGTAAATGATGATTTAAATAATTAACGTCGTACCAGTTAAATTTTTTCAGCCATAGCATGATGCGTGTCAGGAATGTATTTCTGTTTTGAGCCGCAACTATTTATATTTGCATTGTGCGTGATGCTTGTGCGTGTGTGTTTCTGCTTCTCTTACCCTACTGTTGTCTTCTCCAAGCAGAAAATATAAATCTTGAAATTTTTGAGGCAGCAATATTTTCTAGTGTACCTCCTTACAGGTATTGTCTCTCCTTCATTACGCAGATATTCACACAGATGCAAACAATCATTCACAATGTTTCTTTATATAAAATCATAACATGGTACATAGATATTACGACAAAATTTCTACCCAAAAAGTTTGGATACAGTCAGATGTGTTCTATTTTAGTGAGTTACATTATTTACATCCAGATGTTACTGAATGGAAATATACTACTCGTCCCCAACATAATTTTTATTGAATGGAAATACATTAGTCTTGGTCAACAATATAATTTTTATTATGACCTCATCATTACCCGTTTAGGAATAACTGCATTATCAGATGAGTCAAAACATTTTGTAGTAGCCTGTCGCCACTTACTACATACCGATACACGATCAGTGTCCAAAGGTTTTGTATGTTATAGGAGGACAAAGGGTCCTGTATATTGTTTCTGCCAGATCTGATGAGGGGATTATCCCGAAAGACGTAATGATGAGATGATAAATAAAAATGATATTGGTGATTGAGACTGTTTTATTTCCATTCCGTGCTAAAGAGGTCGCAGGTCTCGTAAGAGACTTCTCTTCTAAAGTGATAACATTAAATTATCACTTATACCTTCTGTCAGTAACAGTAATCACTTTTTAAACTATGCTATATATTCCATTTTTATAATTTTTCGTTATACATATGTATGAAGAAATGACCACGTTTACGGATTTACTATGGCTATAATATTCAAGAGCAACATTTGAAGATATTCACTGTCTAATTGCATTGAGAACTTGTTCTCCTGACCTTTTCTATGGTGCAAAAAAATCTTCAACATTAAATTTTTCCTATTGTACGTGGTTTCTGGAGGGGACAGAGTATCCTAATATCTACTTGTAAGCTTATGAATGCGTGTTCAATGATTTTTATGTGTGTTGCTCGGTCCGATTTTGTGAAATAATTATGCGTCTAACGGTTGATATGTTCACTTTTCAGGCTTCTGCGTAGGACAGATCGGTAGGAATAGTAATACTAGATACACCGAAGACAAAATCCCAAGATTTATATTTTCCGATTTTCCGGTTTCGTGGTATGCATGAAAAATCTGACTAGTGTTCTGTTATATTACTGCCGGCCGGTGTGGCCGTGCGGTTCTAGGCGCTTCAGTCTGGAACCGCGTGACCGCTGCGGTCGCAGGTTCGAATCCTGCCTCGGGCATGGATGTGTGTGATGTCCTTAGGTTAGTTAGGTTTAAGTAGTTCTAAGTTCTAGGGGACTGATGACCACAGATGTTAAGTACCATAGTGCTCAGAGCCATTTTTTGTTATATTACTTAAAATATTAACAAATGCTTTCGATCATACATCGAAAAGGCAGCATCCCACAGAAAATGGTTTGGAAAAGGAATGTTTGAACCTGGGAAGACAGGCGTCGACTAGAGCTTCGGTTCTCGGTCAACAGCTGTGTAGGCCGCTGGCCGCAAGAGCAGCGTATCGCTACAAGCCGTTCCTCACGAGCGCCTGTGGCAGCAGCAGAAGCTCCGATCCTACACGCTTTCGCTTTCTGTAGCGCGCGCACTTGTCACAGCCCGCTGATGCTTCACTGGAGCCTGTCGCAGTCTTTCGGAACGGACAGCGACAACTGAATTGTCCGCTCAGTTTCATCCGCCTAATGTTACTTGTCTTGCTCCTGTCACAGTTCGCCCCGAGATCCACGCTAATGAGCAACTCGATTAGTCGCTGTACTAGTAGCGAGCAGCTGCACCATTGGCCTTTATGACGGCGGCGACTCATAGCGGATTAGGAATAAAAATGACGAGCACTACCTATTTCTTGACTTGTGTCCTACACAGGTAGGGGCAACTTCTTGCTAATATGGAAAGTTTCGACCTCGTGCCGAATGAATGTGTAGCGAAACAGCAACGCGCACTTGTGTGTGTGTGTGTGTGTGTGTGTGTGTATTAATCGACTTTAAGGTAGATGAGACGTAATATAATTATAAATGCTCGACCACCATGTAAATGATCAATATGTAGCTGCATATTCGCCAAGAGAAACCAGTTGGCACGTTCTTCATCACAATGCAAGACTGCGAACGTGATCGATCCGACATAAAATTAACTAAAACTATGCAGCCACCTTGGTCTCGGACTAGTTGCCTTTTTCCTAAGTTGCAGATCGCGCGCCGGAGTCCCACCTGAGATATAGATGTTGAGGCTTCGAATGCGCCTTTATTTCTACATCTACATCTACATGGATACTCTGCAAATCACATTTAAGTGCCTGGCAGAGGGTTCATAGAACCACCTTCACAATTCTCTATTATTCTAATCTCGTATAGCGCGGAAAGAATGAACACCTATATCTTTTCATATGAGCTCTAATTTCCCCTATTTTATCGTAGTGATCATTCCGCCTTATGTAGGTCGGTGTCAACAAAATATTTTCTCATTCGGAGGAGAATGTTGGTGACTGGAATTTCGTGAGAAGATTCCTTCGCAACGAAAAACGCCTTTCTTTTAATGATTTCCAGCCCAAACCCTGTATCATTTCTGTGACACTCTCTTCCGTATTTCGCGATAATACAAAACGTGCTGCCTTTCTTTGAACTTTTTCGATGTACTCTGTCGGTCCTACCTTGTAAGGATCCCACACCGTGCAGCAATATTCTAAAAGAGGACGGACAAGCGTAGTAGTCTCCTTAGTAGGTCTGTTACATTTTTTAAGTGTCCTGCCAATAAAACGCAGCCTTTGGTTAGCCTTCCCCACAATATTTTCTATGTGTTCTTTCTAATTTAAGTTGCTCGTAATTGTAAAACCTAGGTATTTAGCTGAATTTACGGCTTTTAGATTTGACTTATTTTCTGCCAGGTTTCGAGACGAAGTTTCGTTGTGGAAACTGTTATAGGCGTCTCGCATTGAACTCCACACTAAGTTTAGAGCTTCTGTAAAGAATCGCCAATCTTGGGGATTTTGTGCGTGTTTAAATTTGGGATGTTTGTTTCGTTGTTTCTGCAACAGTGTTCTAACCGTTTTGTGTACCAAGGAGGATCATCTCCGTCGTTTGTTAGTTTATTTGGTACAAACCTCTCAATTGCTGCCGATACTATTTCTCTGAATTTAAGCCGCATCTGGTCTACACTTATATTATTAATTTTAAATGAGTGGAGATTGTCTTTCAGTAAGGCGTCAATTGAATTTTTATTTGCTTTTCTGAATAGGTATATTTTTCGTTTATTTTTCGAGGATTTGGGGATTACAATATTCAGTCTCGCTACGACAACCCTGTTTTCAATAATCCCTATATCGGTTTTGATGCTGGTTATTAACTCAGGATTATTTGTTTCGTGTGTGTGTGTGTGTGTGTGTGTGTGTGTGTGTGTGTGTGTGTTTGTGTGTGTGTGAGTGTGTGTGTGTGTGTGTGCGTGCGTGCGTGTGTGTGTGTGTGTGTGTGTGTGTGTGTGTCTGTGCATTAGCATATAATTCTTAATCTATGTTGGCTTAAAACTTAATAGGAGATACAGAACACAAATTAAAAGAAATAAGGCTAAACATTTTGCGGTAATGCAATAGAGGATGAAAATATAAAAACAAAACGAAGATGTCCAATATAATATTCTGATCGAGTGAAAGAGTAACCAAAAATCAAATAATAAAAACAAAAAATTACGCTGGTATGGGTACATGGCCCGACGGTGAGCCATGACTACTCGGCACTCAGGCGCAGATCACGAAGAATCGTCGAAACACGTACGTTATTCTCATATGCTATGGTAGTCTCAAATACTGAACCATCTCTTTTCAATTCTATTTCTAATACTTCGTCAGTACGTCACTTACCTATCTTCAATTACATAATATACACTGATCAGGCAAAACATTATGACCGCTGCCACGTTGGAAGCCGCCTGGTGGGGTTGCAAGCACGTGATGCTCTAACAGAAGTACGTAAGCGATGCAGACACGGACGGGGGATCACTCTGGCGAAGATATGGGCAACAAATGGGGACATCCATTGGAATAAGCGACTTTGACAAACGGCAGAGCGTTATTATGCAGAGCCTGTGAACGAGTACCTCGAAAGCGGCGAAGCTGATCGAATGTTCTCGAGCAAATGGAGTGAGCATCTACAGAAAGTGAAACTGCCGCTAGGCGCTAAATTGTTGGGAGTCCACGGCTCTTCGCAGAAAGTCGGGATCGGAGGCTTGTCTGTTCTGAAAATTAGAATAGATGGTGATCTGTGGAATCTCTGCCGAAAGAGCACAATGCCGGTGCACGCACAAGGTTTCGGAGAACACCGCTCATCGTACATTGTTGAAGAACATGGACCTCCGCAACAGACTACCCCTACGTGTTCACATGCTGACCCGATGACCTTGTCAATTACGATTGCAGTCGGCACGGGACATCGGCATTCGACCGTCGATCAATGAAAACGTGTCGGCTCTTCCGCTGAATCACATTTTTGCTACACCAGGTTGATGGTCCTCTCCACGAACGCCGTCATCGAAGTGAACGACGGCTCGAAACGTGCAGCGCGCCACGGACACAGGATGGTGGGAGCAGTATTATGTTGTGGGAGACATTCGCCTCAGCTTGCGCTGGACCTATGGTAGTAAACGAAGACACGCTGACAGCTGCGAACCAAATGCATCTCTCAGCTTGATGTCTTCCCCGACGGCGATGTCATCTTTCAGCAGTATAACTGTCCGTGCTACAGTAGTTTGCGGAGTATTACAGTGAACTCACACTGACGTCTCGGCGACCACATTCGGCTGATCTAAACCTTATGAAACACATCTGGGCCGCCATCGGGTGTCAACACCGCGTACGTAAATCAGCGGCCCATTATTTAATCGAATTACATGACCTGTGCGTAAACATCGCATGCCACACACCTCCACAAACCTCGTAACAAACTGTCGTATAACTGATACATAGAATCAGTGATGTATTTCGTTCCAAAGACGGACAAACGAGCCATTAAGCAGGTGATCGTAATGTTTTGGCTCATAAGTGTAAACTAAAGTAAATGCTAATCGTGGGAACTGCGCTAAGAGATACGAAGTAACATAAAAGATCATTGCCAACCACGCATCGCAAAATTCCGATAAATAAATTAAGTTCATACGAACAGTTACACATTGCAATTATAACAAATGGTTCAAATGGCTCTAAGCACTATGGGACTTAACATCTGAGGTCATCAGTCCCCTAGACTTAGACCTAAGGACATCACTCACATCTATGCCCGAGGCAGGATTCGAACCAGAGACCGTAGCAACAGCGCGGTTCCGGAATGAAGCGCTTAGAACCAATTGGCCACAGCGGCCGGCTACAATTATAACGCTCTAATTCTTACAACTGAGACTGTGAAGGTTACTGATATAAATATGCATGCATAAGTACTAGAAGACTTCATTTGAAAACTATAGTAATAATGATCAGAGTTGGTTTTCCGAAAACACGAATGTACCTTACAGGGAACGAATAGCTCGCACTTATAGAAAGAGCTGCGCCAGCTACGCGAAGGTTCTCATATGCTGGTGACAATGGTATTACCAAACAATAAACATAAAAGACAAAATACAGCTTCGATCACCAACAAATAGTGGGGTAGGGCATATGGAAAAACTAAGAGAAATATATGCTAGAATATAAATGCAAATTCTAGCCAAGCCTCTGGGTTGCACAGTTATATCTAACCAGAACGGCACCTGTGCAATGTTCTCAATATGTTGCGAGTGACAGCCGTGCTCATAACAGTTTTCAGTTCAATTGTGAGTGCGTTATGTCGGAGCTAAGTGACTTCGAACTCGGGCAAAAAGGTAGCCATACCATTTGCTGTTTCAAGAGGCACCGTATCAAGGATTTATACCGCTCTTAGGGAAGGCAGAAATGAATGAAGAGAGCTATGTCAAAAAATAAGAATACTGAGGTTGAAAAAGTCACTGCAGAGGTGAATGTTGCATTGACGAATCCTGTCAGCACGGAAATAACACGAAGAGAGCTACTATATATGGGAATTGCAAGGTGAGCTGGAACTCCAACATCACACATCAGTGATGTAAATTCCCGTAAAAGGAAAAAGTCGTGAAGGAGACATGAAACCTGGACTATGGAGCAATGGAAGGAGGTCATAATGTCGGATGACTCTTGTTGCACGATGTTTACCACGACGAGCCGAGTTTACGTCCCAAGAGTAAACATGACGAGAGTTCGGTTAGATTTAGACAATCATATCGTTTAATGTGCAAAGTCGCATTACTGCCAAGGGTTATGTGACCATTTTAGGTGATCATGTCCATCCCATTGTAGAATGCTTTTCCCCAATCGTGATACTGTGAACCAAGACGACACGGCACACGTAGCTCGTATCGAGGATTGGTTTTCTGAGCACGAGTATGAATTGTCGTATCTCCCCTGACCACCAGTCATCAGATTTAAATATTATTGAGCCTTTATGGTCTACTTCGGAGAGAACGGTGCGTGATCGGTAACCATCTCCATCGTCGTTACCTGAACTGACCACCATTTTGCAGGGGTAATAGTGTAGTTGCTGGTAAATTTTTCGGGATGTGAGGTCGTGGTCCAAGAAACACTTCTGTTCCTGACGTTTCGTCCAGGACTGCGCTGGACATCCTCAGAGGCGCTCCTCCGCTGAGTCTTGCCGACTGACCGGTCGGACGTCCGAGAGCGACCCACATACTGTAGGAAAGGGCGCGTGGTCGAAGTAACCCGTGATGAGCAGAGATAATCCTTGTCAAAGATAAAAATTAGCTATCGATTGTCGTCTTGTCAAAGATAAAACTTTCTAGTGTTTCTTGGACCACGACCTCACATCCCGAAAGGTTTACGAGCAGCTATGTCATCCGCTCGTGAAAGCCTTCATTCTAGGAATAGTGTAGATCCTCTTTAAAACCTTACGGGGTCTGTATTTATCCATTATGAGGCGACGGAAGCTATTTTGAATGTCAGCTGTTCTCCTACACCGTACTATGTATGATACTTTGCTTTGTGTCTGGTATTTCAATATTTTTGTCCACCAGCGTACGTGTAGGATAACTCGTAATATGATGATTTCATTTCTAAATTTTTGTATTACTAAATGGCACTTTCTGTGTCAAATAATTGCTCGTAATAATCCGAATTGGGATCCTGGGATTTATACTTAGACAATTAACGATGTTCTTATTGCACCGAAACTAAACAGTACTTCGCTACTCTGACAGCGCATCTCTCAATATATGATGCGCAGAAGTCAAGGTGGGAGCCCTGTTTATGCACACCTTTGCGGTTGCCAACACACAGTAAAGAAGCCCTGCAAATATGCTAGTGGCTCTTCTAGAAGGTGCTCGAAATATTGTGATAACAAAATATGAATACTTTGTGTATTTATTGGCCCTGACTCTCTGTGAGGCCTCAGAATGTCTCAGAGGATCCGCCGTTCTATTAACTCCACACTTTACGATTACAATACGTGCCTAAAATTAAACAGGTTGTTCACATTAATATGGAGCTGTTTGTAGTGTGATATTAGTGAGTGACTATTTCTCAAGCTGTTACTGTGTTCTTTCACTGCGAGGATTTTCAGTCCTGTGGCAGTTGACGAGGCATTTCCTACAGGCCCATTCCTCTGTTCACGAGAATGACGCTACAGAAGCGAGACGGATTTTTATACGTACCAAATATATTCAGTTAGTGGTGGTCACCTTCAGAGTAGGACCGATTTGAGTCAATTCCTGCAAATCGTTTTCCGACTGGCTGCGCAAGTGTATCGCCGTTCTTGCCTTCTGGTGCAGAGCAAGAACACGTCTGCAGTAAATAATACGTCCACTGCTGCTGAGCTGATCAAACAAGTTTAAACTTGTCACAGCCTAAGGACACATTTCAAGGCAAAAGCAGCCGCGCACTTCCACGTTGCGACAAATAGTTCCTTATACGATTGGTCTTGATCCTTTTTCGTCAGACCTATTTACAGTATGTACAACTGACTGAATGAATTCGTTATTCTCATGCCCCGCCTATTCGTGTCATAGGAAAAAGTACCTAATACTGTGATTCAGCGACTACCTGCTGTTCTGTTCTGTAATATGCGTGCAGCTACACTACTGCAATAGTTCCTATAACTGTGGTCCCAACTGTTCGTACAAATCTCAACTAATAAGGAAGCTCTTATCTCTGACACAGAAGAATTCGCGAACGGAACGGACGATGTACCCGTGTGAGGAACTCAGATAGGAGGGAGTTTCGTTGCCCCAACTGTCAGGAAGATGGATGAACTGACAACGGCGAACAGTTTCTTCCTTCAATTCCCGGAAATATAACAATAAAAAAAGTAAGCATGGTTATTTGATACACTATTTGACTCATTAATCTTGCCATGAATATCTTGCACACTGTTTTATCCATGGTCTTAGCGCAACATCTATTTTCCAATGTTTGCTTTATAGTTACCCAACAAAGACTTAATGACGCGAAATACGGTTCGTAACAATTTCAGTCATAATTCTGACATGTCAGAAAGTGATGGAAGAATCCATTGAGAAATGTAAAAAGTTTTTAACGGAACTTCAAAGAACAAACCGCTTCGGAATTAAGTCAGGAAATGAGTGCTAATAGGGCAGTTTGTTACATTACATGTATTTCTTTTAACTCATGTGCTTTAGAATGGTATGGCCTTAAGTTATTAGATGTATAACAGCATTATTTCTGGTCACAGTCACCTGATGATGTATATATCTATAACGGTTAGATTATGAATAGCAGCTGCAAAGCCACCTCGCGTTTTACAAGAAAAAACATAACCTCATGTACCTAGTAATTTAATTCTTGTTACAATCGTGTTATTATTTCCACAGACAGCTTCTAAATTACTATTGTCATCATAGAGCCTTTCGTCCACCACTGATCACTTTTTCTTACTTCCTTTTCCTGACCTTCATTCCGTTTCTTCACAGGGTCGGCATTTGGGAGTGTTAGTGGTAGAGGGTGGCCGGAATCCTGTCGCCACCGATTCCCCTAAGAACTAAACTAAACTCCCTCCGAACCGGCTTCTGAAGTCTCAACGGTGCCGAACGACCGCTGTGTCATCCTCAACCGATAGGCGTCACTGGATGCGGATATGGAGGGGCGTGTGGTCAGCACACCGCTCTCCCGTCCATTGTCGTCTTTCGTGACCGGAGCTGCTACGTTTCAGTCAAGTAACTCCTCAACCGGCCTCAGAAGTGCTGAGTGTACCCTGGCCCGGTTTTTCGCATGGACGTAACCTGACTGCCCCATCTGTCTGCTTCTCATGTCACCTGATGTGAAAGTTTATGAACGTTTTCTAAATGTTTGCAAATCGTGTACTGAGGAATGGCGTGGCTACCAGCCCCGTATTCACCTAGTCGGATGTGGTCCAGCACTTCTACCCTCGTCGTTAACCCACCGGGTGGATACGATGTGTGGCCAGCACGTCTCCCTGAATCCCGGAAGCAGCCTACTAATGCTAGTAGCCATTCGGGTAAGTAATGCACCACTGAATACTGATTTCGCATTATATATATATATATATATATATATATATATATATATATATATATATATATATGTGTGTGTGTGTGTGTGTGTGTGTGTGTGTGTGTGTGCGTGTGTGTGTGTGTGTGTGTGTGTGTGTGTGTATGTAACAATGTCTCAGGACATTTTAAATAACATCAGCACTTACTGATGGACAAAAGGATTTCAGTGACGAGAGTAATGTAGAAACATGTCATACTCGTAACCGTCCCCGCCTTTTGCTGTGGGATTTCTGTGCAAAATCTTCTCTGTTTTCTAGCTGTATCACATGGAATGACACCTCCAGCTTTCGACAGATGTCTCAGCCATTGATATAAGGGGTAAAAACCACTTAATGCCAGGAACGGAACAGTATTCTATTTATACAATTGCGATAAACGTGTCTATAACCTTCCAGAGAGGGTCTCAGTGACGCATGCGCAGATAGGCGAGACGGGCAGCTCATAGCAAGTAATGCTCACACACAGTACTTCATGAACACGTGAGGTAATTTTGCTATCACCCGGGGTCTAATTCTATATCTACATCTACACGGATACTCTGCAAATTACATTAAATTGCCTTGCAGAGGGTTCATCGAACTACCTCCACAATTCTCTATTATTCCAATCTCGTATAGTGCACGGAAAAAACCCAACACCTGTGTCTTTCCGTTCGAGCTCTGATTTCCCCTATTTCATATTGGTGATCGTTTCTCCCTATGTAGATCGGTGTCAACAAAATATTTTCGCATTTGGAGGAGAAAGTTGGTGATCGGAGTTTCGTGAGAAGATTCCGTCGCAACGAAAAAGGCCTTTGTTTTAATGATGTCCAGCCCAAATCCTGTATAATTTCAGTGACACTCTCCCATATTTCGCGATAATACAAAACGTCCTGCCCTTCTTTGAACTTTTTCGATTTACTCCGTCAGTCCTATCTGGTAAGAATCCCACACCGCGCAGCACTGTTCTAAAAGAGGACGGACAGGCGTAGTGCAGGCAGTCTCCTTAGTAGATGTCTTACATTTTCTAAGTGTCCTGCCAGTAAAACGCAGTCTTTGGTTAGCCTTTGCCACAACATTTTCTGTGTGTTCCTTTTAATTTAAGTTGAACGTCACTGCAATTCCTAGGTATTTAGTTGAATTTACGGCCTTTAGATTTGACTAATTTATCGGATTCATTTTAGCACTCATGTGGATAACCTCACACTCATCGTAATTTAGGGTCAACTGCCAAATCTGGCACCATTCAGATATCTTTTCTAAATCGTTTTGCAATTTGTTTTGATCTTCTGATGACTTTATTAGTCAATAAATGACAGCGTCATCTTCAAACAACTTAAGACGGCCTCAGGTTGTCTCCCGAATCGTTTATATAGATAAGGAACAGGAAGGTGCCTGTAACACTAAATTGGGGCACGCCAGAAATCACTTCTGTTTTACTCGATGACCTTCCGTCAATTACTACGAAATGTGACCTCTCTGACAGGAAATCACAAGTCCAGTCATATAACTGAGACAATATTCCATATGCACGCAATTTCACTACAAGCCGCTTGTGTGTTACAGTGTCAAAAGCCTTCTGAAAATCCTGAAATGCGGAAATAATCGGAAATCCCTTGTCTATAGCACTCAGCATTTCATGCAAATAAAGAGCTAGTTGATGAATTCTTCTCGGGTTATCAGCTGAGTGGTGGCGTCCGTCTTGTCGCAACGTTTCAATGATTTTCGTACCAATCATCTTCGCCAGATTCTCGATTGCATGAGACACCACATCTTGTATGAAGTGAAGATCATGTATGAATAAAAGATTTATAAAAATAAGCCATTGTTTCTACAATTTGCTCTAATTAAAGCTTTCATGAAGTCTACGTTATAGCACAGAGTTGGATGTTTAGTCAGTTCATCGTGGTGTCGTGGTTATAAGTGTGACTTTATGATGTATGAAGTGTGATGTATGAAGTAGGGGGTTCGTTTCCAACAGTTACCACGGTTTTTTTTTTCGCCTTCCCACTTATGAAAGATTGTAGGACTTGCTTATTCGTTCAATAGGATTATTTTCTGTAATATTTGATGTTATATACACGTAAGAGTGCTCTCCCACGAGTGAGTTGTCATTATCAGTCATTTACAAGTTATCCATGAAACACGAAAACACCAATAAATAATTAAAACACGTCCATCATCTGGTGAAACAAACTACCACTCAGAATGAAGAGCATATGGAAGACTGACGCATTTGCTAAAGAATTAAAATTTAAGTTACTCTTAGGCATCTATATAGTAAAATGGAAGGATGGCTCCTTTGCTGTAACCACTTTCTCTGAATACGCGTCCAAAATGCTGGAGTTCAGACTGTAGAATGTCAGCGTCAGAAATAATATTTCCTCTCTGTACTAACGTGTCCAGGACCGCTTTCTTGTGTATAATAAGAGAGGAAGATGGATAAAAGCTTACCTTCGAATTTAAATCTTCTTATTGTGCCAGGGATGCACGCTGAGCCCTGTTGTTGGTGCATCATGGTGATACTTTCACTAAAGCATACAAACCATGAATGTCGAGCCTTATGCAGTTGAATTTATAATAAATAAGTGGGAGAGGAAGCGATCTTGATTCCCGTTGGTCCAGAGAGAATAGGGGATAGGAGCGGAATTCCCTGTCTTTCTTAAACCATGCTACTGTCCAAGATCAGCGGGGCACTCTGAAATCATCTTAGATCATTATCTGGTCTAGAACTTGCCACAACTGAGTGAGAGACGTACGAGGAGTATAAGGCTACATTCTGTATCTCACGCAGTTGCACGGTATGTGGCGATTTCCTGGGAGGAGGAGGGTATGGGCTCTGTTTATGTACAAGTACCAGTCAATGTGTGTTGATTTCTGTACACTGAATGACCAAGCAGACTCCAGCTTTCCGCTCAACTAAAATATCCAAGAACAGTAACTTGCCATTATTCTCCATCTCGGCTGAAAATTTGATGTTGAGACGGACACCATTTATGTGATCGACGAACTGCGTCAGCGCATTTTCATCTTGAGGCTGTATCAGGAATGTGTTGCACACAATCTGTGAGAAGGAAGATGAACGCAGCGTCGAAGGGTTTAGAGCCCGTTGCTGGTGGTCGGGGTTAGGATATCGAGGAAAAGCAAAGACAGATTCTTGACGATTTTAAGACGGTGGGAGCGACAGTTTCGAACACGCCACCAGCCCCTCGCGCGACCTGTCGTCCCTCCCTCCCTCACTGGGCTAGAACTGCGGAGTGCTACCCTTATAGACTTCCTGCACAGTGTTGACTTTGGCCATCGGTGTAAAAACTCTATAAAAATAATTTAATTGAGACTAAAAAACTGAGTTGCTTCACAGATGAAGCTACGTTGCGTCATTTGAGTTGCCTGCTATTGAGATGAATGAACGTGCAGTGTAGTTCCATAACGGTGCTTGCCGTAAAAGTAACTGAAGAGCCAGCCAACTCCATGCTGGGTATCGTAATCTGCACGCACTGAAAAAATGGATTTGTGTCTATATGCATGTATATATGCATGTATGTAAGTTCCACACCTTCTACTAAACAACTGTACCGATTTCAAACAAACTTGGTGCACATACCACTTACTGTCTGCAAACCATCGCTGTGGGGCTAAGAAACAATTACCTATCAAAGGGGTGGGAGTCGGGGTGAAAACTCAGTGTTGCCCACGATGCACGAAAATTCATAGTTTAGGCACAAAGAATTTGAGAATGAGAGCACTTAGAGAATTGCAAGAGATTTTACATATAACGACCATGGCTTTTTAATTTATTACTTGTTTGCTACAAACTATATTTCTTGCTACTAACTACATTCGCAGACAGTATTCCCATATACCACTGAGCTGCATTAAAATGAAACTGCAGGGAGAAATTCGCTAGAGATACATGTGAAGTATGGGTATAAATGCATGTGAAATATGTTAAATATACGCGAAATATATATTGGTGTGAACTTGTTGACGTGGGGAGGGAGGAGATGGACAGACAGCCAGCGGGAAGGAGGGTAGGGGCAGAGAAAGTGGGGAAAGAGATGAACAGAGAGAGGGGGTGGAGGAAATGAACAGAGAAAGGGAAGAGGAGGAGATAGACAGGGAGAGGGGATATGAGGAGATAGACACGGAGAGGGGATATGAGGAGATCGACGCAGAGAGGAGAGAGAGCGAGATGGACAAAGAAAGGAAAGAGGAGAATGTGAACAGGGTGAAGGGGAGGAGCAGAGGGGAAAGAGACGACGGAGAAGCAGATGGACAGAGAGAGTGGAAGGAGGCGATGGACTAATAAAAGACTGAAGTAAATACATACCTGGGCAACGTCAGGTATTCAGGTAGTGATGTAGTAAGAAACTGAGTGGTTTGAGATCAGAGAAGGGAAATTAGTTATTGACTGGATGGAAAGGGGAAGGAGTGGAAATTTGTTCCGTGAGCGGCTAGATGTAATGGGAAGAGTGTTTTTTCCCGTCCTGGTATCACACGGTTTTGTAAAGTTGACAGCAGATTACTCTAGCCATTGTGAATCTGGTAACTGCTCCTGAGACTAGCTTTTTCTGATGCCACTACCTCGCATTAGTACAGGGTGTATCAAAAGAATACGGAAAACATTTAGTTGCGGAAGAAAACTGTTCATTCTTCTCCTGGATGGAAAATAATACGCCCCAAATCAGAAACAGAGCAACTTTACTTTTTAGCGTTTTATGAACTTCATTTGTTAACAAAGAAAACGGTGTCAGCTAAAGTGAAAACTGACTGCATTATTAGTATAGGTTGATGAGTACATGAAAGTGATTTGTGTTGTCATTCGTGCGAATCAATAAAATTTTGTCAAAGGAGGACTCGGCGCGTGAATTAATACGTCTGTCCAGAAAGAACTACACACAAAATAGGAGTCGATTTCGGGGTTAGAAAAAAGTTGACCACCACATTATAAGCCTGCCTGAGGTTACTACGTAGAAAAAATTGTGGTTTGCGGTAGTCGGTTTCGCCGCGACAGTTTTTCTGTGCTGAGCAGGAGTAACAGCCATCGCACGCGCGTACGATGTCGTAATCGCACCGAATAAAACCGGTAGCACAGCTTTCTAGCTGACTCTTCTGCTCTTCTGTGCCGCATCGCCTTTTGTTACTGCGATTTGCACTTCAGAAATAAATAATTAATGTTTTATTGAAGCCAACTGTGAAAGAATTGTTTCGTCATATAAACATTTGCATCTGTATTTTGATATAGTGTGCCAGATCAATCACACAGATTTTACGTATAAAGCAACCTCTATGAGGCATCTGTGAGACGATGTCACTTAGAGCTTTTTTGAGTGCAATAAGAGGATCTACATCTACATCTATACTCCGCAAGCCACCTGACGGTGTGAGGCGAAGGGTACTTTGAGTACCTCTATCGGTTCTCCCTTCTATTCCAGTTTCGTATTGTTCGTGGAAAGAAAGATTGTCGGTATGCCTCTGTGTGGGCTCTAATCTCTCTGATTATATCCTCATGGTCTCTTCGCGAGATATACGTTGGAGGGAGCAATATACTGCTTCACTCCTCGGTGAAGGTATGTTCTCGAAACTTCAGCAAAAGCTCATACCGAGCTACTGAGCGTTTCTCTTGCAGAGCCTTCCACTGGAGTTTATTTATCATCTCCGTAACGCTTTCCCGATTACTAAATGATCCTGTAACGAAGCGCGCTGCTCTCCGTTGGATCTTCTCTATCTCTTCTATCAACCCTATCTGTTAGAGATCCCACACTGGTGAGCAATATTCAAGCAGTGGGCGAACAAGTGTACTGTAACCTACTTCCTTTGTTTTCGGATTGCATTTCCCTAGGATTCTTCCAATGAATCTCAGTCTGGCATCCGCTTTACCGACGATCAACTTTATATGATCATTCCATTTTAAATTACTCCTAATGCCTACTCCCAGATAATTCACGGAATTAACTGCTTCCAGTTGCTGACCTGCTATATTGTAGCTAAATGATAAAGGATCTTTCTTTCTATGTATTCTCAGCACATTACACTTGTCTACATTGAAATTCAATTGCCAATCCCTGCACCATGCGTCAATTCGTTGCAGATCCTCCTGCATTTCAGTACAATTTTCCATTGTTGAAACCTCTCGATGTACCACAGCATCATCCGCAAAAAGCCTCAGTGAACTTCCGATGTTATCCACAAGGTCATTTATGTATATTGTGAATAACAACGGTCCTACGACACTCCCCTGCGGTACACCTGAAATCACTCTTACTTCGGAAGACTTCTCTCCATTGAGAATGACACGCTGCGTTCTGTTATCTAGGAACTCTTCAATCCAGTCACACAATTGGTCTGATAGTCCATATGCTCTTACTTTGTTCATTAAACGACTGTGGGGAACTGTATCGAACGCCTTGCGGAAGTCAAGAAGCACGGCATCTACCTGGGAAACCGTGTCTATGGCCCTCTGAATCTCGTGGACGGATAGCGCGACCTGGGTTTCACACGATCGTCTTTTTCGAAAGCCATGCTGATTCCTACAGAGTAGATTTCTAGTCTCCAGAAAAGTCATTATACTCGAACATAGTACGTGTTCCAAAGGATCACTCACGAACCGCGAAAAACTTAACTCCTTCGTACTTTGCTACTGACATTACACAAGATGCCAGGTAATGCACTCCATTGATTGATCACGCCAAATCACTGGTTCCCAGTCACCCAATGTCCGGTGGTGACATTTTTTATACGACCTCACGAGTGGCTTAGCACTGACAACAGAAACGTGTGGTTGATGAGGAGCTGCTCAACCAATGTACATGTTTCTTTTTAACTTCCTACACTCAGTTATTGTGCTAACTGCACTACTGGTATGTATTCGGCACTCACAAGTGACTTCTTCCCCTCATGTAATGCGATTTTCACAACCATCCTCCGCAATGCTCGATGGTCCCTGTCCGTCAGTGCATAAAGCCTGTCTCGCCTTGGTTTACCTGTGGTTCCTTGCCTTTCCACGTTTCCACTTCACAGTCACGTCACCAACAGTTGACTAGAGCAGCTTCGGAAGGATAGAGATATTTTTGATAGATTTGTTACTTCAGTGATGTCCAATGACTGGTCCACGCTCGAATTCGCTGAGCTCTCCTGATCAACCCATTGTGTGTCACTGCATCTCTACCTACAACAATATACCACACGGCTGCTTTTATATGCGCTGGTCCGCCTCACTTAGTATCAAATGGTTAATTCCGCATTACGTACGGGGGTCCGGATACTTTTGATCTGATAGTGTATTCAGAGGTTCTTCCAACGGGTTTTAGGAAATATCACCACCAGGGTTAAGAATTTGATTTATCGCAGGAAATCTTTACTCTTTTAGTCACCACTATACACTCGTTATATAGCGGGTTGACATTTCCATTCAGTTTTCTTTGGTAAATGTTATAGCCACGCCTAGAGGCGTACCCAGAAAATGTAATGATTAGAACGATTGCTAATGGAAAGCGTGGAATTCAGGTTCGTTTGTTGGTTTTGCTCAAATTTTCATTAGCCACAACATATTCAGAGAAGGACCTGTTCAGATGAGCTCCAGTCGCCCGTTGGTACGGCGTAAAGCTATGAGAAAGTTCCATAATTGTAGAGAGGGAGAAATGGACGTTATTGAGAGCTCTAGCGTTAGGCGAATGATGACATCCCTCGTTAAAATAACAGAAAGAATGAATGTCCCGTGTGGTCTAAAGACACGCCGCAGCGTCTTGCGAGATGTGGAAGTTGCACTTAAGGGCTGCCAGTCACGGTTCATGTCGGCACCGGCGACGTGTCCCCTGGGCTCAAAGGTTCTCTCCCCTCTCCCTTCGATACCTAACTGGTGCTGAATATGCTGGCTTCGGAAGCGCAGTTAACTCACTGCTCGCAGTTTGTATCATCGTGATCCTTTTGTTTCACGGACGGCTTAAACCAGTGGCTTCATCAATTTCGCGACGAGCTTGGATCCATATTTAGTGACCTGTATTATCGAGTGAAAAACTAGATTGGCGATCCTCCTTAATGCCATGATTCTAGGATTCCAGAAAGCCTTCGACGCCGCACAACACTGCCGCCCAGTAAACAACCTATGTACAACGAGATATCTGGACATGTGTTTGATTTACGAATAGACTGAAGAAACACAACTCAGTACGTCGTTCTTAGTGGGTAAGCATTGTCAGAAGCGAAGGTACCGTTATTGTGGCCTTCAGTCCGAAGCTCTCCACGATAGTCTATCCTTTGCAAGTCTCTCCATCGCCGTATAATTATATGAATGGGTGGTGTCTGTTCATTCGGACATGTCCGAACGAATAGACACCACGCATTTATATAATCTGACAGGCCTAGCTGGGCAATGGATCCACCATCTTCAATGCGGATGCACATATATGTCTGACCTCCTGTGGGAATCTGAGAGAGCGAACATGGAGAAAATGGAAAGGGGCTGCGGATAGGTGGACTTCGATGGGAATGTGAATCGGCCGTGAGGCCTATCGAGATGGCCCGTGCAGTGGCGATAACGGTGTTTCTCGGATGGCGCAGTGGCTACCGCACCTGCCTAGTAAACAGGAAATCCACGGTTAAAATTCCAGTCCGCTATATACATATTCACTCGTCGCCGCTGATTCCGCGTAGTATCCCAATGCAGCTGACAGCAGTGATCCTCTCCCTTTCCTTTCTTCCCCTCTCTCCCTTCAATTTACGTACAACGCTGTATAATTACTGCACTGTATATGCACTGGAACCCGCTTAATGCAGTCTGGTCTACCTTTACAATCTCCTCCTCCCCCACACCCCACCACTCCTCTCTCCAATTCCTTGAGGTCTCGGAATAGGTCCCGTCATTACTTTATATAGATAACTTGCCACATCTGCTAAATACACTCTAAGAGGAAGAAAGGAAAAAAAAACGACGCACCACGAAGGCATTATCCAAATGGGACGGAAATCAGTAGATGTGATGTTCATGTGCAAACAAACAAATGATTACCATTTCAAAAAACTTGATTATTTATTTAATAGAAAGAGCTTCACAGATTCATGGCGAAAACTTTCCAAAGGCAAGATCGCATAAGAATTTCTTTATTCACAGCCTGTTTTGACAGATTCAGCTGTCATCTTCAGGTCTGTAACATAGTGCATACACATGGAATATATCTCAAATCATGAGTTATGACGTAATATTTAAGATAAAAGTTTTAGTTGGTCATTACTCGAAACGGAAATGGAACTGTACATACCTTCACAAATTTATGTTACAAAATGTGTTCATTTTGCGTTGGACCTCACGCCAAGTTGTCATGTAGATAACATGTAGCACATAATATAAACATTTGTCATAAATAAAACATTTAAAATCAAGAAGCACCTTGTGCATATGACCATGTTTACGGATGACTGTTACGTCATAAGAAACACAGTATATAATAAAATGCACAGTAGCATATCTGTTAACGTTAGCTGGACATGTAGTCACTGAAGATCCATTGCAGCTAACGTTAACAGTTGTGCTACCGTACACTTCATTGTATACCGTGTATTTTTATGGCGTAACAATCGTATGTGAGCGATACGTATATGGACTGGACATATGCACAAGGTGCTTCTTGATTTTAAATGTTTTATTTATGACAAATCTTTAATTGTGTACAACATCTTATGTACATGAAAAATTAGCGTGTGGTCCGACTCAAAATGAACACATATTATGACATAAATTTGTGAAAGTATGTAAATGTACAGTTCCATTTCCGTTTCTTGTAATGCCTAACTAGAAGATTTTTGTCAAATATTACGTCGTCGTAACTCATTATATGGGATATATTCCATGTATATGCACTATGTTACAGACCTTGAGATGACAGCAAAGTCTGTCGAGAACGGCTGTTTCTAAATAAAGAAATATTTATGTGATCCTATCTTGAAGAAGACTTTACCACGTAAAACTGATCGCTCCTTCTAATTTCTCAGCATGAGAAAATTCCAACAAACCCAGCAAGTCTATAACGCCTTGGTCTCTCTTCGGTCCTTATGCAAGTAGCTATTCGGCAAGTCATTGATTTGACAGAGTTGTTGGATGTGCTCCTGAGGGTATTGTGCCAAATTCTGTCCAATTGGCGCGTTAGATCGTCGACATTTTCATCCCTTGGAGGGCCCTGCTCCTAATGCTGGAAACTTTCTCTATCCACGAGAAATCCAGCGACCTTGCTGGTCAAGGTAGGGTTTAGTAAGCAAGAATTTAAGCTGTAGAAACTATGGCCGTTGCTGGCGGGCGTTATCCTGCTGAAATGTGAGCCAACGGGAGCTTTCAATGAAGGGCAACAAAGTAGGGCGGAGAATCCCTCGACGTACAGCTCTGTGACAACCAAAGAGCCCCTGCTATGAAAATAAATGGCATCCCAGACCATCATTACTGGTTGTTTGGCCGGCGGGTAGCAGTTAGGTTGGTATCCCACCGCTGCCCACGTCGTCTCCAGAGACGCCTCCGCTGGTCATTGCGGACTCAGTTCGAAGCGGTACTCAACACAGAATACAATTCTGCTCCAGTCAAAGACATTCCAGGTCGAAGACGTGTGTGTAGATGCCCTGGAAGGCAGTGGGAACCAACTTCATTGTCGCTCATCATACGTCCGGACAGCCAATAGTGATGGTATGGGGTGCCGTTTCTTCTCATAGCAGGACCCCCTTGATGGTCATCCGCGGCACCCTTACAGTACAGCGGTACGACATTTTAGGCCCCGTTTTGTTGCCCTCCATGACAAGCCATCGTGGGCTTACATTTCATCAAGCTAATACCGGCCCACAAACGACGAAAGTTTCTAATGCTTGTTTTCGTGCTTGCCAAACGCTACCTCGACCAAAAAGGTCACAGGACCTCTCCGAATTGGGGTCGTTTTGAGCATTATGGCCAGAACCATCCAACTAGCTAGGGATTTTGACGATCTCAAGCACCAGTTAACACAATTTGGCACGGTATCCCACCGGAGGATATCAGCTACACTATCGTGTCAGCTGTGTGTCTGGAATCCTGATTTCCTGTCACAAAGGTCACAGTTCGTAATAAGTGACGGAAAGTCATCGAGTAAAACAGAAGTAACATCTGGCGTTCCCCAAGTGTTATAGGCCTTCTGTTGTTCCTGATCCACATAAACGATTTAGGAGACAATCTAAGTAGTCTTCTTAGATAATACACAGATGATGCTGTCATTTACCGTCACGTGATGTCATCAGATGATCAAAACGAATAGCAAAAGGGTTTAGACAAGTTATGTGTATGATCCAAAAAGGGGCAATTGGCACTAAATCATGAGAAGTGTGAAGTCATCAACATGAGCACTGAAAAGAATCCGCTAAATTTCAGTTACACGATAAATCACACATGTCTAAAGGCTGTAAACTTAACTAAATACTTAGGGATTACAGATCCGAAAAACTTAAATTGGAACAATCACACAGATAATATTGTGGGGAAAGCAAACCAAGGACCGCGCTTTATTGACAGAACACTTAGAAATGGTTTACTATAGACATTGCTTACACTACGCTTGTCCGTCCTCTCGTGGCGTGTTGCTTTGCGTTTTGGGATCCGCATTAGGCAAGGTTGACGGAGGGCATCGAAAAACTTTTTAAAAAAATGTTTGTTTTGTACTATAACATTCATTATACTCTGAAAATATATTGTGGAATTATTGTTTTTTTTTTTAATTTTTAACAACCCTAAATAGGTTTCACCAACACCTACTTAGTGTTATTAAGTAATTATTTAGTGTGATTCGTGTATTATTTAAGAGGTACGCTTTAACTGTCCTTTTTAACAAATTGGTTACAACCATCGCATGCCACACGCAATCAGCGGCGGTATGCACTATACAGCATTGACAGGAACAGCAAGCGGTCATTAATCTGAGGTGGATGTCACTGTCGCGGCAGAAAGGAGTAAATTTTTTTGCGGCGCGCTGTGCGGCCGGCGGCGCCGTGACAGGGACACGTGAGGCAGCCAGCAGCCACGTGTGGCTCCGCGGGGGCGGGGGCGGGGTGGGGGCGTATCTCTCAAGGGCCCGCGCCTGCTCCGCGCTCTGCGCCGCAAGAATAGCACCGCAGCCTGATAACGGCTCACACGCCCCCGCAGCCAGCCTCTCAGCCACACACGTCTACAATTCTTCCTCCTCTCGCTACCGACATTCGCCATATCGAGTTTTCCGGCAGCATGGTGACCCACCAGAAACAGCATAACACTCTTACATTTCATGCGTTGCGAAAATACTTGCGGTTATATTCTGGTTTACGGCAATAGTCACATGCGAAGGAAAAGCTGAACTACTCGTAGTCTGCTGTTTGTTGTCATAGCGGTGCCCTTCGACTTAACTGTGAAACAGTACATATCCGAAGTCATTGTTAAACGATGTCACTCCATGATTTTCCTCTGAATTAGACTGTTGTCATTTTTGTTTTCTTTCGTTTTAAGACTATTAAGAATTAACAACTTTTCAGATTTTGATACTGGACGCTAAGGCAGCTGCTACACTAATTGAAAATTAAGGGGTTCGAAAGTGTGCATATAGGTAACTATTATGTATACGCCTATTCCCGAGTAATCAGCGTTATGAGATGTGGCACAGTGTGAAAAAGCCCTGTGACATCAGAAAAAGTGTCACGGAATGAAATCTTCCGCGGTGAATGCATAGATGAAAACATATAAGGACGATAGAAGACATTTTCCTTTAACCGCGTACTGTTTCAAAAGAATTAAGATTTAGAACATTATGTATGATGTACAAACAATATCGGGAACCCCCTTAAGAAACAGTGCGTACTGCATAACATGTGCTAAACAAAGAAAAAATACTCTGGTATCCGGAAGTTACCTGAAACGTATACGGCTCTCATAAGGGCAATGCAAGATGTTTTCAATAACTACCGTAACACGATATTATCACAGCTGGTGTTGTGGTGTTCAGTCCAGAGACTGGATTGATGCAGCTCTCAATGCTACTCTATCCTGTGCAAGCCTCTTCATCTCCGAATAACTTCTGAAACCTACATCCTTCTGAATCTGCTTATTGTATTCATCTCTTGGTCTCCCTTTGCGATTTTTACCGTCCCCGCTTCCCTCCAATACTAAACTGATGATCCATGTCTGACCAACCGATCCCTTCCTCCAGTCAAGTTGTGTCACAAATTCCTCTTCTCCCCAATTCTCTTCAGTACCTCCTCATTAGTTACGTGATCTACCCATTTCATCTTCAGCAGTCTTTTGTAGCACCACGTTTCGAAAGCTTCTATTCTATTCTTGTCTAAACTGTTTACCGTCTATGTTTCACTTCCATATATAGTTACACTCGATACAAATACTTTCAGAAAGGATTTTCTGACGCTGAAATCTATACTCGATGTTAACAAATTTTTGTTCTTCAGAAACCTTCCCTTGCCATAGCCAGTCTACATTTTATATCCTCTCTTCTGTGACCATCAGCAGTTATTTTACTTCCCATATAGCAAAACTCATTCACTACTTTAAGTGCCTCATATCCTAATATAACTCCCTGATTTAATTCAACTACATTCCATTATCCTCGTTTTGCTTTTTTTGTTGTTTATCTTATATCCTCCTTTCAATACACTGTCCATTCCTCTGTATGTCCATATTTTTACAGATTGTTGCAGGACTCGGCTGTTCGATACAGGACGTATCGTAGTAAAACACTGACACTGGTTGCCAAAAAAATAAGGCTGGAAACTAGATGGCTGAAAGGTGTTTAATTTGACATGCTATCCATTTCGTTCAACTGTTCTTCCTGGGCCTTTGCAGTCTCTGATATAATTACAATGTCGTCGGGAAACCTCAAAGTATTTATTTCTTGCAACTTCCTGGCAGATCAGAACTGTGTTCTGGACCGAGACTCGAACTCGGGACATTTACCTTTTGCGGGCAAGTCAAGTGCTCTACCGTCTATTTATTTCTTCTTCATGGATTTTGATTTCTACTCAATTTTTTCTTTTGTTTCCTTTACTGATAGTTCAGTATACATATTGAATAACATCGGGGAGAGGGTAAAACCCTGTCTCACTCCCTTCCCAACCACTGCTTCCCTTTCATGTCTCTCGACTCTTGTAACTGGCATTTGGTTTCTGTATAAATTGTAAATAGCCTTTCGCTCCCTGTATTTTACCCCTGCCACCTTCAGAATTTGAAAGAGAGTATTCCAGTCCACATTTCAAAAGCTTTCTCTAAGTCTACAAATGCTGGAAACGTATGTTTACCTTTCCTTAACCTATCCTTTAAGATAAGTCGTAGGGTCAGTATTGCCTCGCGTGTTCCAACATTTCAACGGAATCCAAACTGGTCTTCCACGAGGTCGGCTTCTACCATTTTTTCAATTCGTCTGTAAAGAATTAGTGTTAGTATTTTGCAACCGTGGCTTATTTAACTGATAGTTCGGTAATTTTCACACCTCTCGACACCTACTTTCTTTGAGACTGGAATTATTATATTCTTCTTGAAGTCTGAAGGTATTTCGCCTATCTCTTACACCTTGCTCACCAGATGGAAGAGTTTTGCCATGGCTGGTTCATCCAAGGCTATCAGAAGTTCTAATGGAATGTTGTCTACTTCTTAGACCTTGTTTCGACTTAGGCCTTTCAGTGCACTGTCAAACTCTTCGCGCACTATCATATTTCCCGTATAATCTACACCTACTTCCTCTTCCATTTCCATAATATTGCCCTCAAGTACATCAGCCTTGTATAGACTGTCTATATATTCATTCCACCTTTCTGCTTTCCCTTCTTTGCTTAGGACTGGTTTTGCATATGACCTCTTGATATTCATACAAGTGGTTCTCTTTCCTCCAAAGGTCTCATTAATTTTCCTGTAGGCCATAACTGTCTTACCTTAGTGAATATGCTTCTACATCCTTACATTTATTCTTTATCCAACCCTGCTTAGCCATTTTACACTTCCTGTAGATCTCATTTGTGAGACGTTTGTATTCCTTTTCGCCTGCTTCACTTACTGCAGTTTTATATTTTCTCCTTTCATCAATTAAATTCAGTATCTCCTGTGTTACCCTAGGATATCTACTAGCCCTCGTTTTTTTACCTACTTGATCCACTGCTGCCTTCACTATTTCATCTCTCAAAGCTACCCATTCTTCTTCCATTGTATTTCTTTCCCTTGTTCTTGTCAATCGTTCCCTAACGATCTCTCTGAAACTCTCTACAATCTCTGGTTCTTTCAGTTTATCCAGGTCTCATCCTCTTAAATTTCTACCTTTTTGCAGTTTCTTCAGTTTTTATTTTCAGTTCATAACCAATAAATTGTGGTCAGAGTCCTCATCTGCTCCAGGAAGTGTCTACCAGGCGGCTTCCTTTTTCATTCCTTACCACCATTCCATATTCACTTAATACTTTCCCTTCTCTTCCTTTTCCTACTATCGAATTCCAGTTCCCATAACTATCAAATTTTCGTCTCCCTTATGTATCTGAATAATTTCTTTTATCGCATCATACATTTCTTCAGTCTCTTCATCTTCTGCGGAACTAGTTAGCATATAAACTTGTACTACTGCGATAAGCGTGGGCTTCGTGTCTATCCCGGCTACAAAAACGCTTCCACTCTAATGTTCGTAGTAGCTTATCCGCGTTCCTGTCTTTTTATTCATTATTAAACTTACCCGTGCTTTACACATGTTTCATTTTGTATTTATACCCCTGTTTTCAGCTGACCAGAAGTCATGTTCCTCCTGCCACCGAACTTCACTAATTCCACTATATGTAACTTTAACCTATCCATTTCCCTTTTTAAAGTTTCCAAACTACCTGCCCGATTAAGGGATCTGACATTCCACTCTCCGATCCGTAGAACGCCAGTTTTGTTTCTCCTGATAACGACGTCCTCCCGAGTAGCCCTCGGAGACCCGAATAGGGGACTATTTCTCCTCCGGAATATTTTACCCAAGAGGACGCCAGCATCATTTAACCACACAATAAAGCTGCATGCCCTCGGGAAAAATTACGGTTGTAGTTTCCCTTGCTTTCAGCTTCGCAGTACCAGCACAGCAAGGTCGTTTCTGTTGATGTTACAGGGCCAGATCAATCAATCATCCAGACTATTGCCCCTGCATATACTGAAAAGGCTGCTGCTCCTCTTCAGGAACCACACGTTCGTCTGGCCTCTCAACTGACACCCCTCCGTTGTGGTTGCACCTACGGTACGGCTATCTGTATCGCTGAGGCATGCAGCCGGCCGGAGTGGCCGAGCGGTTCTAGGCGCAACAGTCTGGAACCGCGCGACCGCTACGGTCGCAGGTTCGAATCCTGCCTCGGGCGTGGATGTGTGTGATATCCTTCGGTTAGTTAGGTTTAGGTAGTTCTAAGTTCTAGGGGACTGATGACCTCAGAAGTTAAGTTACATAGTGCTCAGAGCCATTTGAACCATTTTTTGAGGCATGCAAGCCTCCCCACCAACGGCAACGTTTTCATAGGGGGGGGGGGGGGGGCGGGCAGGGGTCATATAGGCGTCAGTGACACAAAATCCAGTGTCCAGCCGCTCGCAGTTGAGCAGGAACCTAGAGAGAAATTAGTGAAACTAAAACAGAAATGGTGAAGTCACTGTTTAAACGTTCTTAACAAAGAACAAAGATTAACTTTAAGCGGCCCTCGACGATGTGCTCATTAGAAGCAAAGGAAAATCTCGGACTGGGGAACGATTGCAAAGGAAATTGGCCACGCTACGTCATAGAAACCATACCAGCATTTAGCTTAAGCTATTTAGGGAAGACACGGGAAACTTAAAGAAGAATGGTCAGATTAGAACTGTAGTTTTCCCAAATACCACTATCTTTCCCGAAGACCACTATATTTTTACTACGTCAGCTCTCTCTCTCTCTCTCTCTCTCTCTCTCTCTCTCTCTCTCTCTCTCTCCTCTCTCTCTCTCTCTCTGTTCCTCCACAAAAAATTAAAGAATACCGATATTCATCAATCGTCTCCAATCGTCTCCAATCAGCTGCTAAGTCGAGTGACACAGTACTGAATGAGTACTAATGGTGTTGAAAAGCACCTTAAGTAACTGAAACTCAATAACGTCCTTGTGACCAAAGGCGTCCCTGCAAAATACAACACGGAATAATTCTGGCCAAAGTTTTTCGTGAATCCCTTTGGAAGAAATGTATTGCCCATGTCTCACCCACCAACAAAAAAAGAGGTAAAACTGATCTATATTTCTCCTGTTCGTTAGCTGTAGCAGAATACTAGAACATTATGAGCTAGGTAAAAAGTAATGTTCCCCATGGAAATCAACAAGGTATCGGAAAACATAGATCACCACATCTACGCCCTCAAAAACAAATACCTTATTGAAGAATTCCTATACATCTGGAAAGCACTTCAGACAGTGACACACTTCACACTATTAACAAATATCCGAGCATACAGAATAGGCTCTCAGATATGTGGGTGGTTCTAGGACGTTTTAAGTACTACAATGAAGTACGTTTTCCTGGACAGCGAGTGTACATCAGAGACAACAGCATCGTCAAGAGTGCCCCAGGGAAGTCTAATAGGGTGTAACAGAATGGCGTTTTAAAAATTTGGGGCATGATAGAGGATAGAATTTTGAGCACTCTGAACCTATAGCCGGAAATGTGAAATAAAATTTCTACAGCACCATGCCCTTTTTACGCATTTGGTAGGCTAAATGGAAGACAAGAGTACTATAGTATGGTAAACGTTTATGGACAGTAGAGTACAATCAAATACTATAAACGGTATCTGAGGTTTCACTGCTGTAGAGGTAGAGGTCAGACACGACGATCAAAGTGCGCTGGAATACCACCGTTCTCAAACCACAAACTAGAGCACACTTGCAGTAGAAGGCCTTCCAGAAGTTCACCTAAAGCACTGGCCGGAATGTTCAAATAGTATGTACCATTCAAACGCTGTAGTAAGATGTGTGGCCCAATAAGGCGATATCAGAGAATTCAAGCGCAGATTTGCACTGAGTATCGCACCTGGAGACTTCTCATACAAGTAGTGCGTAGCTTTTTCGCAGCCCAGTAATGGCTGTAAAAATTTTTATTTAACGTTTCTGGCTATAGGTTCCTTAGATCAAAGCGTTCAAAATTTCGTCCCCTACAGTCTCCCAAACTATTGAAAGTTCATTCTGTTACACCATATCTACCTAACCGATCTGACGAATAGGGTAGGCAGTAATCTGTAGCTCCTTGCTAATGACCCTGCAGAGTACTGGAAAGTATCGTCTTTGAGTGACTGTGGTAGGATGACTTCGATAGCATTTCTGTTTCTTGTAATGAACGCTCTAAATGTGGGAAAATATAAGTTGTTGCACATGTGTTCGAATACAGTATTAGTAGTGCGATGCGTGATAATGTCACATCGATTAAATCTCTAGACGTAACGTTGCAATGTGACATTAAATGGAACACGAACGTAAGGTCGATTACACGGAAGGCGAATTGTCGACTTTCTTTAAGTGAGAGAATTCTGGGGAAGTGTAACTCATCTATAAAGGTGAGACCACGCACAAAACTCTTTTGGCCAGCCGGAGTGGCCGTGCGGTTCTAGGCGCTACAGTCTGGAACCGCTGACCGCTACGGTCGCAGGTTCGAATCCTGCCTCGGGCATGGATGTGTGTGATGTCCTTAGGTTAGTTAGGTTTAAGTAGTTCTAAGTTCTAGGGGACTGATGACCTCAGAAGTTGAGTCCGATAGTGCTCAGAGCCATTTGAACCATTTGAAAACACTTTTGTGAGCTATTCTTGACTACTGCTCGAGTGTATGGCATTAAACGAAGACATCCGAGCAATTCGGAGGCATGCTGCTAGATTTGATACCGGCAGCGGCGGCTGCTGTGTAAGAGCACATGAGCATATGAACACCCAAACTGTCGACACCTTGCAGATTTATTGGTTATTTTGCTTTGAATGCTGTTGAACGTAATATAGATGGAGTAATCTGAAATATAAGGCACTTAAATTCACCGCGCTATGGCACATTGCTACCCCTGCAGACTCCATGAAAATTGGCATCAGGGTCCGAGCAAACCGTCAGTTGCGCACGTTTTAAGGAGCTTCTGCACATGCGCGAATGGCATGACGTAGTTGCCATATCCGTCAAATAGATGCGCATTAGCCACACGGAGTGGCCGCGCGGTTTGAGGCGCCATGTCATGGACTGCGCGGCTCATCCCGCCGGAGGTTCGAGTTCTCCCTCGGGCATGGGTGTGTGTGTTGTTATCAGCATAAGTTAATGTAAGTAGTGTGTAAGTTTAGGGATCGATGACTTCAGCACTTTGGCCCCTTTGTAATTCACACATTTTTTAAGTCTAGGGATCGATGACCTCAGCAGTTTGGTCCCTTAGGAATTCACACATTTTTGAACATGCGGATTAGATAAACAATGTGCCCGGGTTGTGGCGTGCACAGCTAGGCGTCACCATTCAACTACAAGTCTATGTCAATGCTACTAGATGGTAGCAGACTCCATTCGCGTGGCAATTGGCGTAAATCCCGTTAGGTAGCACACTCGTCAGATATGTAAATTCAATCGACATATAGTAAAATTAAGTCGGACGTCAGTATATGTCATAGTTATACTGAAGGAAAAATCCATTTTGTCGACTTCTGAGTGAGTTATAGCGGGTGGCCAAGAGGTTCTAGGCGCTACAGTCTGGAACCGCGCGACCGCTACGGTCGCTGGTTCGAATCCTGCCTCGGGCATGGAGGTGTGTGATGTCCTTAGGTTAGTTAGGTTTAAGTATTCTAAGTTCTAGGGGACTGATGACCTCAGAAGTTAAGTCCCATAGTGCTCAGAGCCATTTGAACCATTTCTTTTTTTTTGCCATAGTGCTCAGAGTTCCTTCACATTTTCCCCACCGCCACGCCGCGCTTTCTGAGCATAAGGAGGGGGAAGGTTCTGCCACTCTGACTGAAACGTGGGTATGATAACGCTTGAACGTGCTACCATTTGAAGCTCCAGCGGATTTGGTCACCCTTGCTCTTTGACTCTATTGCACAGTCCTCGGCCATACGGCCGAAAAATGGAAGACCCTCTAAACTTACCTTGTCCTTAAATGGTGCGACAGTTCCTTATTGAATTGCTCCGCCAGATGCATTCTTATTTCACGATCGCTGGTTCCCAGGAGATAATTCTTTACGACGGTCAACCGAGGACCTGCTCCGGATGTGAACAGGTAGGACACGCGCGTACTAAATGTCTGCAGCACCGTCTCGTGCAGACGCCCTTGGCCGATCAGATTCGACCGTCGATAGCGACCTCTATGCCGATTACGTATGTTGCGGCGGTGAGACGGGACACGCCAGGTTTCTATGACGACCCTTCCGTATTGGTGCAAGCCTCGGAGTTCCTGAGGAGCCCCCGGCGTCTTCCAGCGCCGATGCCTCTGTTGCGCTCTCGTCGTGCCCAGGCGCACCACTACAACGACAAGCCGACTGTGCGGTGGAAGTTGAACAACAGGATGCCGCGGCTACCCCCTGCATTGCACCGGACACACAGGTGACACAGAGTAAACAGAAATCGCCGAAGCGCCATAAGAAAAGGCGCATAACGACCGACGCAGTACAACGGTGGGAGGCAGCAACGATGGATGATGAGGTGCGTCAGCCGATAAATCGATCCTACACGGCCGATACTAACGTACCACACGGTTCCACGTCTTCTCCCGCTACCGGTGGGTCTGCGTACTGTGGGGATGCGGGAGATCACTAAAATCCCGACCCCGAGGATGCACCCACAAATATCTGCCTCTCGAGATCCAGTGGTATCGCCGTCCCTGGGAGACTGGGCGCAGGAGATGGAGATGCAGGATGCGTTTCAGGACCCTGATGATACACCGATGCCGTTAGCATAGTCTACGCTGACGGCGACAGTCGCCTAGACCGGCGTGAACCACATCCGTCGCTTCTCATCTCAACGTCCTGAATATGCTACACATCATGACTACTGCCCACGTGTAATAGGAAGGACAGCCCCCGCGACTTGATGGAACAGGCATATCGCCTCGGAACGATCAATGTCAACGACGTTACTTCTGCTCTCAAAACCCGTATGCTGCAATATATGTTACGAGCTGCGGATCTGGATGTTGTTTTTCTTCACGAAGTCCGATCAGGACTCCGTATAGATACCTAAGAATATGACGCCTACACCCAGGCTTCAGATGAGGGCGGAGAAGGTACGGCTATTCTGGTGAGGGAAGGGATTATGGCAATTGATGTATCCTATTTACTGTCGTCCCGGAGGCTCACACTCACGGTTGGTACAGTTCGTCTGGTGAACATGTATGCTCCTTTCGGCACCGACAAAAGGAGAGAACGTCGCACCTTTTTTGCCGAAGACACTTGGTAGTAGGCGGAGATTTCAATTGTGTGCTCAGACCATCCGACCAGATGCCGCACTATACCATCTGCCCAGCACTTCATGCGCTTGTTAAGGACTTGGCTTTGTCGGACACTTGGGTCATGCAACACGGCTACCGAAAGGCATACACCTACTTTACTAATGACTCTGCGGGCCATTTGGATTGAGTCTACGTCACACACGGCCTGCGATCGGCAGTTGTCGACGCTGGGATGTGGCCGGCTGCGTTCACGGACCACCTAGCGTATGTGTGTACCCTCACCCTCCCCCGCCAACGCGTCCGACGAAGTAGAAGTCCGTGGCACCTCAGTGTGGCCCTTCTTGATGAGGTAAACTGCAGACACGAAGTTGAATCTACATGGAGCAGATGCCACCGGTGATTACCCACCTACGTTTCCTTATATCAGTGGTGGATGGGGTGTGTCAAACCCTCCTTGTGACTTACATTAGCCAGCTATGGACGACATAGAGCGCACTGCTATACCGCGACCACTGATTCCTGGCTGTGCAACCGGCAGAACAGCACCTCAAGGCACAGTTGCTACGTATCACCGCCGTACGTCTTGCGGGCGTGCGGATGCGGGCGAGGACAAATGGTGATGTTAGAGAACGAGCTTCCTTCCACCACATCATTCAAGATAGGAGAATCCGCAAGAGGCAGCTCATTGCGGAGGTCGAGACGGAGGATGGACGACGAGCTGAAATGCAAATGGACATGCTCCCACCGTTCACACAGTCCTATAAACTTCTCTATGAGCGAGAGTAGAAGATGGATGTAGGAGTCCTATCTGACCCACCCGTCTTTCAGAACCCACAAGACGATGATACTCTCTTGTCGGAGGTGACTTTAGGAGAACTATGAGAGGCTATGTTGCGCGATGTTCCCAACAAACCGCCAGGCCCTGACGGACTCCCTCTAGAATTTTACAAAACGTTTTTTGATCTAATGGGCCCAATGTGGGTCAGGATGTACAGAGAACACCTGAACCCCGATTTTCAAGTACCATTTGAATTCACTGAGGGTCTCTTGATTCCGGTGGCCAAAACAGGAGAAGGCTGTCACCCACTTGATTTTCGACCACTGACAATGCTGAATACCGACTGCAAACTGTCGACACGCATCCTCCATGAGAGGCTCAAATCTAAGGTAATGGTGGCCATTCACACTTATCAAACCTGCCTCGGAGGCAACACTAACGTATTTAAGACAGTGAGAACTTACAGAGGCGTGGTGGCACTGGTGTAAACATGTCGCCTCCACGGCGCCCTGGTTGCGCTGGATTGTGATCATGCTTTAGATTACGTTGAACATGATTTGCCGCGTGCAGTTATGGAACACATCGGCATATCCCGTGCATGACCACATCTTATGTGTTTCGTTTGATCCATGGGGCGGTCACGAGGATTATGGTAAACGGCTATAGGTCCGTCCCCGTCCGTGTCACGGGACTTAACATCTGAGGTCATCAGTCCCCTAGAACTTAGAACTACTTAAACCTAACTAACCTAAGGACATCACACACATCCATGCCCGAGGCAGAATTCGAACCTGCGACCGTAGCGGTCGCGCGGTTCCAGACTGAAGCGCCTAGAACCGCTCGGCCACCAAGCCGGCAGAGAGGGTTGTCCCCTTTCTGCATGTTATTCGCCATTGCCCTCGAACCAGCTCTTCACTGACTGCGAAGACGCTTGCAAGGTCTTAGCCTCCACTCCGTGACCTTTCGATGTGGCGCATACGCCGATGATGTGATGTTCTCAGTGCGGACTGATGTCGAAATACGAACGGCGCTTTTCTGAATCCAACTGTATGGGGCGGTGGCAGGCAGTGTAATCAGCCTCCGCAAATGACGCTACATGGAGGTGCGACGAGGCATGCCTACAGAACTAGAGGTACCCCTGACAAGGGTCCCAATGCTCAACGACAAATACAACGTACGGCGGCCTTTACGTATTGTAGGGTCTTACGACGACTCCGCATAGAGGCTCGCCTCAACAAATTCAGATCGTTGGACATCTTGCAACGTGCTCAGTAAGTCAATGGGTACTGGCTTCTCAACTTAACCATTACGCCTACGTATTACCGATGACAAACACGGTGGCTCCCAGGATACAAGCAGTGTTTGGACAGGTTGTGAACGCTGGTGCAGTTTTTAAGATCCGTTTTGTTACTCTTACTTCACCTTGCCACAAAGGAGGTATTGGACTCACGTCAAGCACAGACCGTTGGCCGCTCAATGCGGCGACTCTGGCTTTCACCAACGTACAGTCTTCCTGGAATCCCGTTAGCAGAGGTGACCCCTCACACGCTGAGTCCACTGGTACCTGTTGGACATTTATCGCCCTCGCTACCACATATTAGGACGTTTCTCATGGAGCACAGCTATATGTCGGGAGCTATATCGGAGACACGGAATCCGACAGCAAAGATTTATTATAGTGTTCTCCATCGCCGGAATCCAGCTAACGACAATGTACAACACCATCAAACGGTCGATTGGACGCGGGCTTGGCGAGCCGTCCATGCGTCCTTCATGTCAACTTTAGTGCGGTCGGACATGGTGTGTGGTCACTAACGAGAAAGTTCCGACCCGACGAAGGCTACATGCCATTCACCTAACTGACGACCCTACGTGTCGCCGTTGCGCGACGGTAGACACGGACGAACACAGACTGAACTTTGGTCCCGCACCCGAGTGATGGAAACTGATCCGCCAATACTGCCTTTCCTGCTACGGTGCCTGTATGTTTCGATTGTGCCCCTGGACCTCTTTCATCCCGCCGCCGTCTATTTCCCGATGACCCGTATGAATGAGGTCAATTGGGCACAAGGAATAGCGATACACTATATGTACCGCGACGGGGAAAAGGAAGTCCTAGATTTGTGGCAATACATGATCGACGAGTTCCTGGTCTTAACGAACAGAACGCTATACTGGAACCTTTTTGCTAACCATATGGGATCGTTATTCATCGACTCACCGCACAGCTGGGCTGTGCCGGGTGTGGAAAGAGATTGACTTGCAGACATGATATTTCGACGATTCCCCTACGGTAACAGAAACTGTCTCTGACTGTGCGCAGCGGCCCCGGACGCTCCGATGGTTGATGACTGGTGATGTCCATTGCAATGACGACCGCCTCTTACTGGCCGCCCGCTTCGATAAGGCGATCCAGCGGGCCAGATGGTCCTTTTTAGTTCACATAATCGGGATAATTTTTGGCGTATGGCTCCCTTGTTTTTGTTGCTTATTACATAAAAAAAATATGATGGCGCGCTTCGGTGGTAGAGGAAGAGAGACATCGTGGCTCGGCCTCGGAATTGGACCCCTGCCCGCCTTGCCTCCTCTAGCCTGCCGCTGACTGTGCTACTCAAAAGAAATCAATAAATAAAAAAAATGGTAAGGTAACAGCGGGAAACCCGGGATCGTGTCCCGGTGCGGCAGAAATTTTCATTGTAGTCATTTCATATTGATGGTTGTCCTTATTCGCAATTGTGGATAAATTTAATGTTTTGAATGCTGCGGTTGTCTTCGGTGGGGATAGGTCTCCTGATATAACCTTGCTGCCGGCCGACCGTTGCCATTTGCCTTTCCGAAAGTAAACATCATTTCGGCAAGCTCTCGACTCGAATACAGAACCAGTGTGTACAGCGCCGTATCACATCCACTACAAGATTAGTCAGCAAGAGAAGTGAATCAGACACAACATTGTCAATTACTACGGCAGGAGAGGGCTCTAGGGCATAACTTATGAGGAATAGTACCAACCCCCAGGAAGAAATCATGCATATTGTAACTGTGGCTACATTGTACAGCGCGTATTAGACCGCAGTCTCTCTAAGAAAGTATGATCGAATAAATGGTCTCTAGGATGGAAGCCATGCATTTCCGGACAAAGTTCATTACATCATTTTTGTTTCGTATCCTCTCATCGATCAATCCCTAAACTTTGTACACGATGGAAAAATCACCCTAGATTATTCCTCAGATGGGCTTATCTCTCGGCTGAATGCCAGAGCTACCCCATGGCATTTGAGCACTACACGCTGCTGTGTTTTGATGTATGTGTTATCCATCAATAAACCTACGCTACAAAATCCGATCTTTAAAGGTATGAAGAAAAACTAGCGTTATAGAGGCAAATATACAGCTTTATCGTATACTTGCTACATACTAATACTGTCCGCCTTTGAATATATCCTCAAATAAGTGAACTAAGAACTTATAGAGCTTCATTTCGTGAATATTTCAGTTTGTAACTGACCTTTTAGAGAGACTTCTGTTCTTCGTGGAAACAAAGCAATAAGCACAGTAATGTTGTTGTTGTGTCGGTAGCTGGGCCGACACCGTGAAGTTGAGATGGCTGAAAAGGCAAGCTAGACTAACGCAGACGGGCGTGAAGTACTGGAACAGGATACGTAATTAATGTTAGGAAGAAAAGTACGGAGCAGGTTTAATACTTAACTTTACTCATTCCTTGTGGTACATCGATCTTGACGATACACAGAAGACTTTAAGTACAATCACTGTAGGGCTAATGGCGCCTTGCTAGTTCGTAGCCATTAACTTAGCTGATGGCTATTCTGTCTCTCGGCTAATGAGAGAGAAAGGCTTCGTACATCTGGTCGGTAGCTAGGTTCTCGTACAACTGGGGCGAGTGCTCTCTCGTATCACGAGACCTGCCTTGGTGGTGGCGCTAGGTCTGCGATTACACAGTGGCGACACGCGGGTCCGACATGTACTAAATGGACCGCGGCCGATTTAAACTACCACCTAGCAAGTGTGGTGTCTGGCGGTGACACCACAGTTGTCCTTTACTTGCCGATTCAGCGAAACATGTCGGCGCTCTCTTATCCATGTTAGCCTCACTTAATTCACTTTAGCCGCGCGGGGTAGCCTTGCGGTCTAAGGGCGCCTTGCCATGGATAGCGCGGCGCGGCTCCCCCCGTCGGAGGTTCGAGTCCTCCCTGGGGTATAGGTGTGTGTTGCTGTCAGTGTAAGTTACTTTAAGTTAAATTAACTAGTTTGTAAGCCTAGAGACCTATGACACTAGAAATTTAAATTCACTTTCACCTTAGCGTCAGCGTCGCATGGTACCCCGATTAGACATCTATCACGCTTGTCGTTACGTTCTCGTTTCGACAGCTGTCGATGAACTGCTTAGCCTTCATATTCATTTCTGATCTTCCCTAAATGGTTACTGCTTTTATACATATTACGTTTATGTCCTCTTGAGTACAACGCCTAATGGACGCAGTGTTTAACGTAATCTGTGAAGTAACTCTGTTGATCCTTGTAGGTACGCAGCTCGTGGTCGTGTGGTAGCGTTCTCGCTTCCCGCGCCCGGGTTCCCGGGTTCAATTCCCGGCGGGGTCAGGGATTTTCTCTGCCTCGTGATGACTGGATGTTGTGTGATATCCTTAGGTTAGGTAGGTTTAAGTAGTTCTAAGTTCTAGGGGACTGATGACCATAGATGTTAAGTCCCATAGTGCTCAGAGCCATTTGAACCATTTTTTGATCCTTGTAGACTTGACATTAAGTATGCACATTTAATTCACAACAAGATATAAGCTGCCCTCCTGTCTTGATTATATATTTACTATATGTTCATTCAAAATGAAGAACACGCTTTATACTCTGATATCTACCACCAGACAGTGAATGTGACCCAATGATAACGCGATCTCACCTTCTGGTTAATGATTGGAGATGCCAGACGCACCCAGAGCGCAACGAAAAGGGTTAAAGGTAATCGAAACTGTCACAATTAAGTATTGAAAATGTGCATGAAACTGTTAAACACAATCTCCAAGTCTAATGAATCGCATCTTATAGGTGTTATTTGTGTAAGGACAAATGTCTATGTCGTCCGTTACTTATTTTGCCAAATAGCCGGTAAACATTTAACATGTATGGTGAAGGAAATACGTTACCGTTACGTAGTCCCAGCTCCAGAAAATCTGGGAGTAACTGCATCAGCGTCAACTGACTTCGAATAATCTTGATCATGTTGAGGACCACAGCTGACATTAATTTTAATGATTACTGAAAACCACCTGAGTTGCATAATTATACATTTATTGTGCTGAGATCAGTTTTGTTCTTAGAACATTTTCCTGTAGCCGAAGTGTGCTCAATTCACGACTTAAGTGGTCGAGTTACATACGAGGACCAGACGTTTGGATTATTTTTAAAGTTTCTAGGGAAATAATCGTTTGCTGAAACGTCTTACAGCCTTGTGAAACTGTTTTATTGTTATCTTATTCGCTTTTTCCAGGGTGTCTGGTATTAAGAACAGCCATCCTTGCTTCATTCGTATGTGTAGTACATAAACTGAAGGAAAAACGACTGTATGCCTCAATATATACCTATACCTATATAACATTTTTCTCGAGATCCTAACTTCGATCGTACATTTTTTCCCCCACAGATCAAGCTACACTTAGGCACATAGAGGCCTTACTATTGGTCACAGCCTCGGCGCACAAGAACTGAATTTCCAGTGTTACTAGACAACTATTTGTCGCAATGCGTTAGTGCACCACTGTTCTTCAGCTGTCTCTGTACTGTGATATAATTGCGATTTAATCTAGTATGGCCCTTGAAGTTGTGACTTGGCAAGACAGCCAAGTCACTATGAGAGGAAGCCGAAAGGCACGCGTTTAAGCTCACGCAGGATGGCGTGAGGTCTGCAAAATGACAAGGTCTTTATAGTAGCAAAAATAGTACGTAGCTTCTGGAATACTTAACTTTAATCCATAATTGGTGAACATCGCTCTTGACGGTACATGTTTTACAGCATCAATAGTAACTGGTAATGGCGCCTTGCTAGGTCGTAGCAAATGACGTAGCTGAAGGATATGCTAACCATCGTCTCGGCAATTGAGAGCGTAATTTGTCAGTGAACCATCGCTAGCAAAGTCGGCTGTACAACTGGGGCGAGTGCTAGGAAGTCTCTCTAGACCTGCCGTGTGGCGGCGCTCGGTCTGCAATCACTGATAGTGGCGACACGCGGGTCCGACGTATACTAACGGACCGCGGCCGATTTAAAGGCTACCACCTAGCAAGTGTGGTGTCTGGCGGTGACACCACAGAAGTAGTAGGCAGTCATAAAATATTATCTTCCAATCCAGTGGGAATATGCGTAAATCGGTGTGGTTCGGTTAATGTAATACTGTTTTGCCACAGTATGACTTTGGAAATCGTTTCTACAAAATAGAGAATATTGGTGAAAAGGATTTCTGATTTTAATGTTTAGTGAAAGGCACACAATTTCCGGTCTTTTTTTTTCTTTTCGCTTGTGACTCAGAACTTAGAAACACACAAAATTTGTGTTTAATTATACCGCTGACACCATTCTAGATCAGTGATCAGACATATAGGATTGCGCAGGTTCAGAGAACTTCACAGTAAGAGTTTCCAGGCTAAAACAGCAGTCCGGCTCAGCAGTTGCAACCTATAGTTTATCTCTCTAACATCGAGTCTGACACTGTTTCTCGCATCAGTGAATGGTCTCCTGATGCTGCTAGCCTTATCTTTCGGAGGTCCACGTATTGCAAGACACTTGCATGCCAAGGGGGCTATTTCCGGTGCTGGGTGTTTCACTTTAGTGACAAAATATAGTGATCGCTTTCCTTACCTTAGGAAAAATAAGTCTGGATCCAAGAAAACACAATAGTGTTACGGGCCACTTATTTTTTATATTTGTGTCCGGTGTTCAACGAGAAATTGTGAGAATGAGTCACTCATGTAGGTAGTAGTAGTCTAATGGTATAATTCTTGGCATTATGTTTTGATGAAACACTGATGGAGAACCAGACAGTATTATCCAAATAAGTAAACTGTTGAATTTGAAGGGGAAGAATGACCGGCTTAAATGAGGGACATTTGCACGACAGTCGGAACAGGAAGACCTGATTCTTATAACACTCTACCATTCACTACGATGTTTTCCGCAGAAAGGGCTGTTGAATACATACTTTCCCGAGGTACTTCTTACGTAGCGGAGAAGTTGTTGATGTCAAAGTTGATGAAAATAAGTAAATAATTAGGTTAGGGAAGGACGCAGGAAGTATGACTAAGTGACATATTTAAGGAACCATCTTAGAATTTGTCTGAAGTTATTCTAAGGAAACCACGAAATACTTGAGGATCTAAATGTCACGAATAATACAATTTAGTCTGGTGTCCATATTACGGAAGTTGTAGAAATGGTGTTGTAGGCCGTCATGTGACGTTATCGACGACGTAACTGTTACGATTTGGAGGTTTATAAGCAGCGATTGAGCGAGTTGGGGGCAGTGATTATCCACTGCCCTCATATTGTGGAGAAATTTGATTCAAATAACCATTCCACTACCGTAAGTTAGGTTTCCTACGTTTTCCTTAAATCATCTTATGTGAATTGAATGGCTTAGTATCCGTGGTTGGTATTATGAATAAAATTCGGAGAACGGTGTTAAGTAAGTGAATATCATCACTTTCATGTAACTTATGCGATGTAAACAGTGCACGCCAGGAAAGTGGTCTGGAGGTTCAAATGGCTCTGAGCACTATGGGACTCAACTGCTGAGGTCATTAGTCCCCTAGAACTTAGAACTAGTTAAACCTAACTAACCTAAGGACATCACACACATCCATGCCCGAGGCAGGATTCGAACCTGCGACCGTAGCGGTCTTGCGGCTCCAGACTGCAGCGCCTTTAACCGCACGGCCACTTCGGCCGGCAGTGGTCTGGAGGCATGAATGTTATGTGTTCCATATTGCATTGGCGTTTGGAGTCTCGTGGCAATGATGGAAGCACATCGTGCTGAAAGTAATAAGTTGACATCCAATCTAAAGATTGCATGCTAGTCAAGCGTGAATGTGTGTGTGAATTCGTCAATATACATCGAAGGCTGGCAGACGTTGCACGAATAAAAGAAAAAAATAAGAAAAAGACACGTATGTTCTACATGTTTAGCTCGTGTTACAGAACTCCTTTTCTGAAGCTTAGTACCCACTTTCATGTATTGTTCAGACTCATTGCCACTATTGTTTGTCGTGGACTCCTTATGTCAGGCTTCTTCGCTGTGACACGTAAAGAATTGTGTCAACATGTAGGTGTGACTCAAGAAAAGCAGAAAACAAAGTTGAGTCATCTGCTGTGCTGTACTGTATGTAGACGAAGTGAAGTTTATGAAGTTCTCTTTCGGAAAATGAAGCATAAAAAATTAAACACTACATACCGGCTGGTTATAATTGCTTTCCCTGTTTAACACGTTATAACACGGAAATTATTCACCGTACGAGTACCAAACTTTGTAGCATTAATGTCAGGGACATGTGGAAGAGAAATAATGCAGAATCTATTCAATTGAAACATTTTAATGTGCTGCTACAGTACATCATACCATTACATTCCGCTACCATTACTGCTACAAAAGGGGCTCAATATGTCGCCCATCAGAGTCCAGAAGAGTCTGCAAGCGCAGTATTGCATTCTGCACAGCGGAAAGAAACATGTCCTTAGGTATGCTACCTACCTCTCTTGATATGCTGCGCTTCAGACCAGCACTTGTGCGAATATTCCCTTGACAAATGCTGTCCTTCAGGTAGCCCACAACCAGAAATCACAGGGAGTGAGATTCTGGTGATCGTGCTGGCCAAGCATTTGGAAACGATTGGATGATAACTCGACCGTTTCCAAATGTGTTTCTGAGCAGCAGGTGAACTTCACGAGCGATGTGCGGTGTGGCCACATCTTATGTGAAAACTGCTGGCCTCAATGCGTCTCTGCTGTAGGGCGGCTATGACATGCTGGTGAAGTATATCGCAGTAACGCTGGCCAGTCACACTGCACGTCTTTGGTCCTTGAGCGCCAACGTGTTCGAAACAAAATAGGCCAATGATGAACGTAGCCGTGAAGCCACACCGAACGGTGACACTTCACCATACAGAGGAACTTCTTGCACAGTGACTGGAGGTGAACGTCCCCCACTCTGCAGTTCTGTGTGTTCACCTCGCCCGTCAGATAAAAATGGGCTTGCCGGCCGGAGTGGCCGGGCGGTTCTAGGCGCTACAGTCTGGAACCGCGCGACCGCTACGGTCGCAGGTTCGAATCCTGCCTCGGGCATGGAAGTGTGTGATGTCCTTAGGTTAGTTAGGTTTAAGTAGTTCTACGTTCTAGGGGACTGATGACCTCAGAAGTTAAGTCCCATAGTGCTCAGAGCCATTTGAATCAAAAATGGGCTTCGTCTGACCGTAGGATGGTCCGGGACCAGCCAACGTGTACTTCAGTCCTTGCGAGAAAGTGGAGAGCGAAATCAACACCTCGTTGTGCGTCCTGTGGTGCAAGCTGCTGTACTGTACGGATCTTGTGGGGATACCATCTGAGAATGGTTCGAAGCACCTTCCGTACACTGCACCACGGGATGTTCTACTGGCGTGGCACAGCACTCACACGGCCTGGGAAATGGGAATTGCGAGCAGCGTTGTCTGCTATAGCGACGCCGATTCCATCAACCAACTGTGGTGCAACCGGTCGTCGACCTCTTCCCTGAGCGAAGCCCAGTTCTCCTTCCGTAATCCTTTCAACCGCCGATATTCTCGATGTGCAGTTGCAGCATTACTGCTGTTTTGATAATACAGCTTCACCAATAATGCCCTGCTCCTTTCGTCGAAGCTCATGTTGACAAGTGCACTGCGACTGGCAATGTGTGTGAGACTTTGAATCACGATGACTGATCACGACACCTGGTGGCAATAGTTGTAATTGAACGGTGGCGCCGTGACGCTTGGAAATCATGCAGTTTATACTATGGACATTAATGTTACCGAGTTTGGTGCTTGTACGGTAAATATTTTCCATGTTATAGCGTGTTAAATAGAGAACATTTAATTAGAGCCACCCGGTATTTTGGATTCTCTTGTTTAAGCATCTGTTCTCAAACGACTGCAGGGAAGCTATTGGTTAAAATTATTTGATTATTTCAAACTGTAAGTCTCACATCACATCCTGATGATGAAGTGGTTATCTTTTCGTTATTGGTCATATTGTCGCAGAAGAAGCTGAGTAGCATAGTCACTGTCGTGTAGTGGTTACGCAACTAGACTGTTTCAAGTCGTGAGTTCATAACTTACCTGAACTGTAAAATTTTAATTCCTATGTTCGGTTCGAGTACATTCTAGAAGTATCCACAAATGTCAAGACTCATTGTACTGGAATGTTCTGTATCTGTATACATACCGTATGTGTTCTGGCCGGAGGCAGTTCGCGCAGCGCTCTTGTACCTACAAGTGCTGAATAAACCTTCGTTAACTGAAGTTATTGCTTGTCATACATCAAATTACACCTTCTTTTACGTGACAATATTTATTATTATATTTCAAAGCTGAATAACTTACTGCCCGTTCTTCGAACAATTTGCAGCAATTAAGAGTGCGAATTGCGTCTGATAATATAAATGAAAAAATTGCTGACATCGAAATAAGTGTCCAAGGAATAGAAAAGCAACTGGAATCACTCAATAGAGGAAAGTCCACTGGACCTGATGGGATACCAATTTGATTCTACACAGAGTACGCGAAAGAACTTGCCCCCATTCTAACAGCCGTGTACCGCAAGTCTCTAGAGGAACGGAGGGTTCCAAATGATTGGAAAAGAGCACAGGTAGTCCCAGTCTTCAAGAAGGGTCGTCGAGCAGATGCGCAAAACTATAGACCTATATCTCTGACGTCGATCTCTTGTAGAATTTTAGAACATGTTTTTTGCTCGCGTATCATGTCATTTCTGGAAACCCAGAATCTACTATGTAGGACTCAACATGGATTCCGGAAACAGCGATCGTGTGAGACCCAACTCACTTTATTTGTTCATGAGACCCAGAAAATATTAGATACAGGCTCCCAGGTAGATGCTATTTTTCTTGACTTCCGGAAGGCGTTCGATACAGTTCCGCACTGTCGCCTGATAAACAAAGTAAGAGCTTACGGAATATCAGACCAGCTGTGTGGCTGGATTGAAGAGTTTTTAGCAAACAGAACACAGCATGTTGTTATCAATGGAGAGACGTCTACAGACGTTAAAGTAACCTCTGACGTGCCACAGGGGAGTGTTATGGGACCATTGCTTTTCACAATATATATAAATGACCTAGTAGATAGTGTCGGAAGTTCCATGCGGCTTTTTGCGGATGATGCTGTAGTATACAGAGAAGTTGCAGCATTAGAAAATTGTAGCGAAATGCAAGAAGATCTGCAGCGGATAGGCACTTGGTGCAGGGAGTGGCAACTGACCCTTAACATAGACAAATGTAATGTATTGCGAATACATAGAAAGAAGGATCCTTTATTGTATGATTATATGATAGCGGAACAAACACTGGTAGCAGTTACTTCTGTAAAATATCTGGGAGTATGCGTGCGGAACGATTTGAAGTGGAATGATCATATAAAATTAATTGTTGGTAAGGCGGGTACCAGGTTGAGATTCATTGGGAGAGTGCTTAGAAAATGTAGTCCATCAACAAAGGAGGTGGCTTACAAAACACTCGTTCGACCTATACTTGAGTATTGCTCATCAGTGTGGGATCCATACCAGATCGGTCTGACGGAGGAGATAGAGGAGATCCAAAGAAGAGCGGCGCGTTTCGTCACAGGGTTATTTGGTAACCGTGATAGCGTTACGGAGATGTTTAATAAACTCAAGTGGCAGACTCTGCAAGAGAGGCGCTCTGCATCGCGGTGCAGCTTGCTCGCCAGGTTTCGAGAGGGTGCGTTTCTGGATGAGGTATCGAATATATTGCTTCCCCCTACTTATACCTCCCGAGGAGATCACGAATGTAAAATTTGAGAGATTAGAGCGCGCACGGAGGCTTTCAGACAGTCGTTCTTCCCGCGAACCATACGCGACTGGAACAGGAAAGGGAGGTAATGACAGTGGCACGTAAAGTGCCCTCCGCCACACACCGTTGGGTGGCTTGCGGAGTATCAATGTAGTTGTAGATGTAGATGTAGAAAATGAAATTAGTAGTCTGAAATTGGGGTCATATTTCAAAACGCGTCCCTGAAACCGTGTGTAGAAGTATAACGAAATCTTGTGTATTTATCCGCAATAAATATCTGAATTTCAATGAAGAACTTCGTGCCCATGTCTTTATGATCAATAACAGGACTGTATAATTTGAAAGTATCCGGAAAAACACTATCTTTCTCCCCACCAGGCAGAGAATAGTGTTCGCATTTACGCTATGTGATCAAAAGCATCCGGACACCCCCAAAGACGTACGTTTCTTATATTAGGTGCATTGTGATGGCACTTACTGCCAGGTGCTCCATATCAACGACTTCAGCACTTAGCTCCATCCTCTACACAAGTGTTCGTGGCAGTCAGTTCTATCACTGAATAATAAATAACACTGCGAGACGTTCGGCCTACGGTCCGTCAACATTCAAAGACACGTTTGCTGTCGGAGGGGTGGCCTAGTGGCATGCGCCGGCGCCTGTAACTTCAAGGTTCAGTATCGTCGTTGGATGACATTGCCGGACTAGAGTAACTCATCCAGGATTTGTTCATCAAGGCACCCTCTACAGCCTCTCGAAATTTGTCGCAACATTTTAGGGACACTGTGTATACATGTATTGTCATCCACAAAAATATGAATTCTGAGAAATAAATAAATAGTACATATCATGTTTTCTATAATCTCTTCGCTTTTATTCTTAGCTGTTTCAGCACGTCGACATGTTAGAGATTCAGCTCTCCAACCCTCACTGAACAATTCTCATAATTACTCTGGGCATCTCCTTTACATTAGTTTTATCGTCAGTTATCTTCAGCAGCACATTGCTGGCATTTATTTATAGGACGTCTAATATTTATTCTTCAGATTATGCCAGTTCTTTCCATAGGCTTCGACACCTTTTAACACTCAATTTATCTCTCAAATGACCTTACTTAACACGATGTTGAATCGAATTGGCTAGATGGCTCATATTGCCTTAGATTAGTCCGCATGCCGAATTCATACCAGTGGTGTTTCACTGGTTCACTTTGGTTACACATCTGTTACCGAGTGAGGTGAAGCAGATGTTAAAATTATAGAATCGTGTCTGGAGAGACAGGGTTCATACCTCGTGTCGGAATTCCAGATTAAGTTTTCCTACGACGTGCCTAAATCAATTTAAACTAATTCTTGGATGGTTCCCACAGATAACAGCAGTTGCTTTCCAGCCCTGTACCCCTACTGGTCTATCCACTGAGCTTTTTCATTTAATGCTTGTAATGTCTCATTTCCTAATCTAATTTCCTCAGCATCACGTGGTGTATTTCGAATACTTTTCATTATCCTCGTTTTGCTTTTGTTGATGTTTATCTTATTTCCTCTTTTCAAGACGCTGTCCATTCCACTCAACTGCCCACCCAACTCCTTTGCTTTCTCTGTCACAATTACGATGTTATCGGCAAACATCATAATTTTTGCTTCTTCTCACTGACCTGTAATTCCTACTCCAAATTTTTCTTTGGTGACCTTTACCGCTTTCTCAAGGTAAAGATGCAGAAACGTTGAGGATAGGCTACAATCCTGTCTAAGTTCCTTCTCAACCACTGCTTCCTTTCATGCCTCTCGACTCTTACAACTGCCGTCTGGTTTCTATACAATTTGCAAATAGCCTTTCATTTCCTGTGTTTTACTCTTACTGCATTCAAATTTTCAAAGAGCGTATTCCAGTCATCAATGTCCAAAGCTTTCTCTAAGACTACAAGTACTATAAACGTCTGAAGGTACTAACATATGTGTTAAAAATGAATCTGTTGAAGTTCAGTTGTTTTGCCAGGTCCATCCAATGATGAATTTGTGATGCTTGATTGGCTGACCCGCTTGATACCTTGCCTAATTCTCTCCAATCGCTCGTATCGTTCGTGGATGCGATTGACCGTAAATCACTTGGGACAGATTATTGATCAAATCCCTAGGTAATAAAAGATGGCAGCTATTTGCGACTCGTTTAACAAGTAAATTCAAGACTACGGATCACCGAGAATATCTGGGGAGAAAGAAATAGTACCTTACAGAGGATCATTTTGGTGTAGCGTTGGGCTGATGGTGGTTCAGGAACGCATGATGATACAGAGAAGAAGCGAACGATATCAGTGCGACCTCTGAGTGATTTGTTTTGACAATGTGGAAGCTTTTATGATCTAAAAGAAAAGTTTAGTAGAAGAAATTGAAATCGAAGTATTATGGATGTGATTCTTGAAATTTTCCCGGTGTTAAAAGTATTCCATGAAGTTTCAAAATTGCAACTGGATGTCGTCTCCATATTGTCACGATATTTCGACTGGCAACTGTTCAACTATCTTCAGGTGAGTGTTCTCGACTCGGATATTGTAGTGGACTTACATTCAAGGTTAACGATTATAAAAAATTAGTAATTACGGTACATACATTTAAAGCAAGTACCGTTCGTGACTCAAATAAAGGAGGAAAAAAGATATTATGGAAACCATATATCTTCCACCTTACGCTGCAAGCAGAGTATTTTCTCGTAAGCGTATACATAGAAGTTTACTGATTATCAACGGGTCGTTAAATGCAAGTAGAAACAGAAAATGCTTGCGTAGTCTGTTTAGTGCGTGGCATAACCGAATGAGGACACTTTAAAAAAAGCCAACTTCAGAATGTTAATTTCAGTTAATATATACATCTGAATCACCGAATGTCAAAAACAAAGGAGAAATTTTATATCTCCTCGATCATGAGATATTCTTACCTGAGCCGGCCAGTGTGGCCGAGCGGTTCTAGGCGTTTCAGTCTGGAACCGCGCGACCGCTACGGTCGCAGGTTCTAATCCTGCCTCGGGCATGGATGTGTGTGATGTCCTTAGGTTAGTTAGGTTTAAGTAGTTCTAAGTTCTAGGCGACTGATGACCTCAGATGTTAAGTCCCATAGTGCTCAGAGCCATCTTACCTGAGGACTCCTCGTAAGTTCCCGACTAGTCTAAAGATATGACGTCATGTTTTGACAGCACTTTTGAATCTGAGGACTTCCAGTTGCCTAATAACTGACCCCAACTAACTGGATGCTACAGTGCGTAGTCTCGTCCCGGCGAGTGAAGGAAAATGTCTTCTGCATCTTACGACAAGACTTACAGCTAACGCTATGAATATTTACAACTTCTATTAGCGATGCGGCTATAATACATAATTCATTAGCATTCCGGACATGGACAGTGGATTTGAATTCCTTTACTCCTGACCTGCTCTGTTACAATAACAGCTCGAAGGAAGAACAACATGGCGTGAGAAAATAAAGTCCCACAAAGAAATGATTTGTCTCGCTCCCCGACACAGTAAGCTAATGACATGCATTACTAATTGTCGGACCTCGAAATTAGTTTGGCACAGGTCCCGTTAGGCTGCAGGGCAGAATAGCCTGTTCTGCGCGGCGCTCACACACTGTAGCGGTATTTCGCCGCAGCTACTGATACTCAGAGGCACAATTTTTTTCCAGACGGTGCAGTCTCAGGCATCGTTGGCCCAATTTCCGTGGCAGGAGCAGTACCTTATCTCGACGGCCGACATTTAGTGGTTCCGGAACGCTTCTCTAGAAACCGCAAGGTGTCTGTCCAGAACTGTCCCAACAAATGTTCCCAAGCAAGACGGCGCGGTTGTTGAGCACTGGATTCCCATTCGACATAAGTGAGGCTATGATAGCGGTTTGACCAACCTGCTTTAAAATCTTTAGTGTTCTCCTATTTTATTTCACCAAACTACTGGGATGGTTACACAAAATTGAAATGGCTTATTTGTGCTCAGGAATTTATTTATTTCTGAATATCTGAACAGGAATTCACATACATTTGAACATTTTGTCCTATTTAATTTGCCACAGATGCAATATGCTATCTTGTATTAATTTTTTCGTTTGGCCTTAGTGCCAAGTATCCTCCCTACTTACATTTCATTGCCTCTTTTCAACCGATAAAGGGCCCCCTTTTCCTGATTTCCTAGCCCAATGGGCATATTCCTAGAATCACTAACAATGCGTCGTTGGGGTAGTGCAGCAGGCGCCCGTTAATCTTAGTAGCACTCCTCGTTGAACTCTTCTCACTAACGAAGCTGGTTTCACAAACTTCTTTCTATGAGCCTACACGTTCGCACCAAATCCAACGACTGATACTAATATGGACTGGTGGTATGCTCGGATTGTTTTCAGCGAAAGTCGAAATTGCCTGCTTGCAATGGTAATAATTTTGTTCATCACATCTGTATCTTTTATGCCTACCTCCTCTACATGATGTGCAAAATTACAACTTTCATCCGGGAATATACCTAGAGATCTTAATGCTACCAGACCGCTTACGTTACCGCTGTCATGTAACTACGGTATTTACTATGGGCTCCAGTGCTAAACACAAAACTCTGGACCACGTACTGGTCCCTGCAGGCAGCTTTTTTTGATGATTTAGTTATTTCCTCTCCTGAGATAGTCTCTCATGCAGTTGTACAGCACCTCTGGATACTTCACATCCCTAAGACAACCTATAAAGGCGGCCAACATTGGTTATCGGAAGCGCCAGTAGTATCGATCATCATCGCTAGAGAGTACATAGAATGAGTAGTGAGATAGTATTATTAACTGTGTCTTCAGTTCACTTGCCTCTTCTAAACATGTACTAGCGAGAGCAAATTCCGTGTAGCAATCTATGGTATCGTAATCCCTTGCAGATTTGTTTTTCAAATATCCTGCCGACAACGTTCAGAAGAGAAACTGGTCTGTACGATTTGGGTATCATCAGAGCCTTGTTTAGTATTTTGCTGATAATAACCACCTCAGCATTCTATCACGGAGCAGGGACACTTACTCGGAAGAGACACTCTTTGTACAGTTCACGCAAGTGAATATCCACTAGGCCACGGAAGGTTTGCATTACTTCGGCAGGGATTCAGTCCGGTCCAGGAGATTTTTTCCTTTTCAGTCTTAATACTATTTATCAAAATTTCTTGTTGTGTGAAGAAACACAGAAATTATAGTTTATATAGTTTTTCCATAAAATTTTTGTTCACCTACGCTTATCTTCCGTCTCGTCTTCTTCGTCGTCAGGAAGCAGTGTTTCCATTAGTAGGGCATCTGACTGTTCCCAACGTTCTGTTACTATCCCATCATTCCTTTTTTTACGTGGACAAGACTTTTGGTGACCATGTTTTCTCGAAGTCTGTTTTGCATGTACATTGTATATGGGCCTTTTGCGCACGTTTTCTGTGGAATATTGGATTTCCCTTCCAGTGATGGTTCAGCGCATGATATTGTGTTCACGCGGTATCACTCCGCTCTCACCCTTCCAGCCTTCCACACGGCGCGCTGCTGCCATGTACACTAGAGTGACGCCTATATTTGACGGTGCTCAGCCCGTCCCTTCGTAAACTGGCGGATTGCGATGTGTATTCAATACCTGTTGGTTGAGTCCTAGAATGGCTTCTTTTGGTAGCCGTCCACGGTCATCAGTCAGGGGTCTGTGCCATAACACTGACTTTACATTTGCATCAATGACGCACTCAAGAGGCTTAATTTGTCCTTTGGCTTTAGAAGATACTCGTCAATCTGGATACTAAATTGAAAAATACATGGAAACTAGCATGAAAATCTCCTTTCTGGTTAACGTTGTAATATCTCTTTATATTATACTAATTATCCCTGCACAATTCTATGAGTGAATTACGTTTCCTGCTTGCTCATCTATATACTCGCAGAATCGATGCGAAAAGTAGTACAGTACTATTACCATTCCATGAGCGCATAATTACTCTTTGTAATATTCTCTCTGGTGTGTGTTGAGGGGACTTCCAAGATTTTCTCCGTGCCGAATAGCGGCATTGAATAACTGCAATTTTGCAATCGGGAGTACTGGAAGAAAAATATTTGAAATATATTGTACATATCAAGAGAATATATACTGAGCATACATCAAAGGTCTGTAACGAATTTCTGTATATATGTATTCTCTAATTGGAAATTTGCATGGAGGTGTCGTTTCGTTGGTAATCAGAAGGGAACTTTCGATGAATTGGAAACGAACCTGCAATTATTAGTTCCAAGAGCTCCATTATATCATCGGATAATTAAATTCTATCAAAGCAAACTTTCCGCTTGATCTGAGGTTTCCTGACTGACTACGCAACGCAAGAAAACCAAGACATTTTATTTACACAGGATTGCAGATCGCTTCGAATCATCGAGACTGCAGACAAGGAGAATCACCGTCCGATTCTGATTAAACAAGTAAAGCTTAACTATAACTTTCTTGAGCGACTGTGATGACTGTGATATGGCTGCTTATGAAGGAGATCATTAATAAAATACTAATAACTAAGTTTCCTCCTCACCAGTAACCATTATAAACACAATATTAATTAAAATCATAACGTTTCCTCACAAAAAAATGGTTCAAATGGTTCTGAGCACTATGGGACTCAACATCTGAGGTCATCAGTCCCCGAGAACTTAGAACTACTTGAACCTAACTAACCTAAGGACATCACACACATCGATGCCTGAGGCAGGATTGGAACCTGCGACCGTAGCGGTCGCGTGGTTCCAGACTGAAGCGCCTAGAACCGCTCGGCCACACCGGCCGGCTGTTTCCTCACAGATTACGCGTTCTGAACAATACTGTGATATTTTTGTCACTGTATGGCCTTGTTAAACACTATTATTGCTGCCAAAGGACGTTGTAATTGGGTGACTACCCGGGCAGTTACTGGCGCACTGGGAATCTTCTCTGACTTAGCGTAAAGTTCTTGCAGACACAGTATATCTAACGTCAACTCTTAAGCGACTTTTCTAGACTAGGATAATACGCTACCACTTATCATGGCATTAAACTGTCCTCTTTCTCTCTCCATTAGGGATGGATATGTTACTACTAGACAATCTGGCCATTCACCTCTGTAATTCCATGCCATACGATTATGCGTCATCACTAAGTGCTTGTACAATGTATCTAAAGAAAATTATTCATTTCTTCTGGAAGAAACCTGTTTCAATAAACTCACTAATTTCTCTGCTTCTGTTGGAAAACTGTTAACTTTCAAATGTATTCTGTCTACGAAATCGTGGCCGAGCGGGTCCAGGAGCTTCAGTACGGAACCGCGCGACTGCTACGGTCGCAGGTTCGAATCCTGCATCGGGCATGGATGTGTGATGTCCTTAGGTTAGTCAGGTTTAAGTAGTTCTAAGTTCTAGGGGACTGATGACCTCAGATGTTAAGTCCCATAGTGCTCAGAGCAATTTGAACCACTTTTATGAACGAAATCACTCATAGGAAAAGTAATATAGTCTCCTTTTGGGTGCATATTCCTTACCTGATGTCTTAATGCCGTGGAAAGCTTCATCGAATCTCCCAGACTAGCGAGTTAGGTCACGTTCTCTATCGCGTATCTGTTTCGGTCTGTATTCTGTTGCCTTCTTCTCTGTAGCTGGTGTTTATTTGCTTTACGAACTGTTTCAAAGTCTCATACTGTTTTTGTTGCAGATTCATATCCCGCACTGGCAAACCCTCTTTTACGTCTGTAACCAGTGAAGCATAGCATTTACTTCAGGTCGTTAGCCGTCGCATACAGTTGCCCAGTTTTTCTCCCCAAATCCTGCTCGCCTGCGTCATATGTCAGACCTAATTTCATCTGTGATCTTGCTGCTCTGTTATACCATATAACTCTGAATTTTTGCCAATACTTCTTTCCCGTTTTTTCGTAAATACAAGGTGGTTATAATTAACTTCCGCTACATTAGATGGCCCTCATGAAAAACGAGTGATCATAGGACAAAGAAACTTTGTGGAAACATTTCTAAGCACATGCGGAAGAGAAATCAGGAGTAAAACATTGAAAGAAACACATTTTAATTTCCACATGAGAGAGTAACTTTTGTTAATTGCGTAACACGTTTACGCTCCAGGTTACGAACGTTGCTCAACGTGACGTGATCTGCATCCAATACAGCGTGGAATCGCACTAGAGATACAATTTCACAATACGGAATGTTCAGCTGTCGTAATACAGCTCATGCACTGCTTGAAGATCGCACATTGCGTCCAGTTTTCTCAGCTACGGAAACACTAACTTCTTCAACGCCGGCCGCTGTGGCCGAGCGGTTCTAGGCGCTTCAGTCCGGAACCGCGCTGCTGCTACAGTCGCAGGTTCGAATCCTGCCTCGGGCTTGAATGTGTGTGATGTCCTTAGGTTAGTTAGGTTTAAGTAGTTCTAAGTCTAGGGACTGGTGACCTCAGATGTTAAGTCCCATAGTGCTTAGAGCCATTTGAACCATTCGAACTTCAACAATTTGTCGCGCAGTTGGCCGTCGGCCGCTTCCAGGAGCAATTCCCAAATCGCCAGTTAATTCGAACTTCTGAATCATGTACTTCAACCTTCGTTGATTCTCCTAATGCCTTTACACTAGCGAAGAGTAGCAGCATTGCTTTTGCTTAGATAACCCAGCTGTACGAGTCCAGTCCTGGTCGCCTTGTCCAGGCTCATGTCGACTTTCTGCAGCTGTAAACTACACTGATGCTTGTGTTTCACCCCTACGTCTCTCTACCAGTACCGGCACCTAACGGCAAGTAATGACAACTATACTACTATTAACGTAAATCCTGCGGGAAATAGCTTTCAATCGACACTGTCTCAGGTAGCGAAAGTTTAATTATAACCACCGTGTACATGAAGCTCTACTCTAGTCTGTGTCGCGTGCTCTTTTCTAATACTTACTGCTAACTTTCTGCGTGAAATACCTAGTTTCTTTTGCTTCCGTCCTCTTCCTCGATAATAATGATAATGGCGTGTGACGAGGGCCTCCCGTTGGCTAGACCTCTCGCCTGGTGCAAGTCTTTCGTTTTGACGCCACTTCGGCGACGTGCGCGTCGATGGGGATGAAATGATGATGATTAGGACAACACAACACTCAGTCCCTGAGCGGAGAAAATCTCCGACCCAGCCGGGAATCGAACCTGGGCCCTTAGGATTGACAGTCTGTCGCGCTGACCACTTCTTTTTTTTTTTTTTTTTTTTTTTTAATCTCATTTTGTTCGCTTTTGTTCGTTGCATCTGCTCGGGGCGGACGTCGTAAGACATCTGTTTAAGTTCGTTGTTGATCGATTAACTCAGTTTTTTTATTACAGAGGCCAGCTAACCCTCTGACCGAACACGCTGAGCTACCGTGCTGGCACCACTCAGCTACTGGGGCCGGACCTCTTCCTAGACAGCGATGGTTTTATTAGAATCGTCGTTGCTTTCTGTGGTTGTGAGAGGCATGCCCATTATCCGTTCTTAAAATCTGCCTTGTTAGAAGGGTTTGATACGTGTGCCATTCATCTCTGTTCCCTGCGTACTTCTTAATCCTACAGTTACATAACACACACAATGCCGCTTGTTTGCTTTTATTGCAGTATTTTCTGATATGGCCTCCTTTTGCACAGTGTTAAAAAATTTACTACATGTTTATTACAGTACTTAACAAGATGACCAAGGTTTTGGCATTGCGTAGACTGCCGCACTCCTACCTAGTCTTTCACTGAAACTGAACGAAATGCCAGATACACATTTTGTCGCTTCATGAGAGCTATTCCAATCTGAGGGCGCTCGCTTCTCAGTACCTCAATGGACCACTCTTCATTCCACTGCCCATGTCCTATAAGATACTATAAAATCGCTTTTGAAGCTTTCCTCAGTCAGTTTATCTTCAAAGTTCCGCATGTATATTGGATCTTTAGTGTCATTGCACCTGTATCCTCTGGAATGTCGTACAGCATCATTACAGGTCTCTTCTTCTCCTTCTTCTTTTTCTTCTCCTTCTTCTTTGGCTGTTCACATGTTAATGTCCCTGGGAACATTGTGTTATTATTTATCTTTCCGTATCTCTTTGTGTAGCAACTTGCCGGGTGTCTACATTATTGCTTGATATTCTTTACAGAAAATTTTCTCTTTGGTTGGGATGGTTGGTTGATTCTTTTTTTGGGGGGTGGGGGTGGGGGGCAAACATCGAGGTCATCGGTCCCATCTGATTAGGGAAGGATGGGGAAGGAAGTCGGCCGTGCCCTTTCAAAGGAACTATACCGGAATTTTCCCTAAATCGTTTCAGGCAATCACGGAAAACCTAAATCAGGATGGCCGGACGCGCGGTTGAACCGTCATTCTCACAAATGCGAGTCCAGTGTTTAGTTGTTTTCATTAACCCACGCAATACCGATGGGGTGGGTTACTTTATGCCCACATTTTGAAAATATTGTAATCTAGTCAATTACTTTATATTTTAAATATCTGAAAAAGTTATTTATTGTTTTAATGAATTCTTCTGTGAGTTACCATATATGTTTTGCATTTTTCTATTAAACTTAACCCAAATATTTAAGTCTTATAAGGGGACTACTCAGTCCGACTTGTCGAAACATGCCTTGAAACAATTTGTGCAGGATGAATATACCGAAAGAAACATAATTTCAAAAGTTAAGCTGCTAAGGCACACTGAAAGAATTTTTTTTTTTAAATTTGAAATTGCCAATTCATTGCTGGCGAAATGTAGATCGCTGCCGTAGCTGTAGAGCAGACAGCACAACACGGCTAGCACATATCCATAGTTGAAGGCACATCGACTACCACACAACACGGCACAACGCTTTCGTAATCTGCAAAGCGAATTTCAGTTTCCATTGATAGTTCCCCTGATTCAGTTGCTCACAGCTACTATGCCCTCGAATTTGCAGCCCATTCAATATCAATACTAGTAATAACTGGCAGTTGCCTTTCAGGTATCGCTAAGTATTGACAATGGAGACAAAAACTGAATAAATCTTCTTTGTGATTTCTTGGTATATGCTTGCTAATAGCATCTGTCTTTGTGTAGGTTCCAGAATTTCACATTAATGTTGAGTCCAAATAATGTTTTTAACCTTGCAAAGGTGAAATACGAAGAACAGTGTGTGTAACAGAAATCGTGTACTTCTCCGGAAGACCTACGCTGCTTGACAATAGCTAAGGGACAGCTGGCACTTGCCAGGGGACATCTGCCAATTGTTACTGAACAACCGACAATTGCTACGGAACACCAGACAGATATACACTACTGGCCATTAAAATTGCTACACCAAGAAGAAATGCAGATGATAAACAGGTATTCATTGGACAAATATATTATACTAGAACTGAAATGTGATTGCATTTCCACGCAATTTGGGTGCATAGATCCTGAGAAATCAGTATCCTGAAGAACCACCTCTGGCCGTAACAACGGCCTTGATACGCCTGGGCATTGAGTCAAACAGAGCTTGGATGGCACGTACAGGTATAGCTGCCCATGCAGCTTCAACACGATACAACAGTTCATCAAGTATAGTGACTGGCGTATTGGGACGAGGCAGTTGCTCGGCCACCATTGACCAGACGTTTCCAATTGATGAGAGATCTGGAGAATGTACTGGCCAGGGCAGCAGTCGAACATTTTCTGTATCCAGAAACACCCCTACAGGACCTGCAACATGCGGTCGTGCACTATCCTGCTGAAATGTAGGGTTTCGCAGGGATCGAATGAAGGGTAGAGCCACGGGTCGTAACACATCTGAAATGTAACGTCCACTGTTCAAAGTGCCGTCAATGCGAACAAGAGGTGACCGAGACGTGTAACCAATGGCACCCCATACCATCACGCCGGGTGATACGTCAGTATGGCGATGACGAATATACGCTTCCAATGTGAGTTCACCGCGATGTCGCCAAACACGGATGCGACCATCATGATGCTGTAAACAGAACCTGGAATCATCCGAAAAAATGACTTTTTGCCATTCGTGTACCCAGGTTCGTTGTTGAGTACACCATCGCAGGCGCTCCTGTCTGTGATGCAGCATCAAGGGTAACCGCAGCCATCGTCTCCGAGCTGATAGTCCATGCTGCTGCAAACGTCGTCGAACTGTTCGTGCAGATGGTTGTTGTCTTGCAAATGTCCCCCATCTGTTGACCCAGGTATGGAGACGTGGCTGCACGATCCGTTACAGCCATGTGGATAAGATGCTTGTCATCTCGACTGCTAGTGATACGAGGCCGTTGGGATCCAGCACGGCGTTCCGTATTACCCTCCTGAACCCACTGATTCCATATTCTGATAACAGTCATTGGATCTCGACTAACGCGAGCAGCAATGTCGCGATACGATAAACTGCAATCGCGATGGGCTACAATCCGAACTTTATCAAAGTCGGATATGTGATGGTACGCATTTCTCCTCCTTACACGAGGCATCACAACAACGTTTCACCAGGCAACGCCGGTCAACTGCTGTTTGTGTATGAGAAGTCAGTTGGAAACTTTCCTAATGTCAGCACGTTGTAGGTGACGCCACCGGTGCCAACCTTGTGTGAATGCTCTGAAAAGCTAATCATTTGCATCTCACAGCATCTTCTTCCTATCGGTTCAATTTCGCGTCTGTAGCACGTCATCATCGTGGTGTAGCAATTTTAATGGCCAGTAGTGTAGTAAAAGGAAATGTATAGCGCAGGTCGTGCTCAGTGCAGTGAAGCCTTTGCACGAATTCTCTATATGTATTCGACTGTTCACGCACTACGGGGTGTGTTGAAGGTTGTTGTGGAACCGATTTGTCGAACATTCCCTGTTGTACGGCAACACATCATCTGAGTGCTTACGATCGTAGACGAGCAGTCGGATAGCTCGAAGCCGGTCAAAGCCTCAGTACTGTGGCCACAGTAATGCGTGGGCCCAAAAGTGTCATCTCGCGATTAGAAAAGGCCACTGAAGCTGGAAATGCTATGCAAAAGCATGCGTATAGACATCTCATTCCTAGGTAGACCGCTGAAGATCTTCCAGGCGCTACCGGGGCAAGCGTGTCTGCCAGAACTATTTCGCTGCGATTGAACGAGACTGGTTTTTTATCTCTGAAGTCTGTTAAACGCGTCCAACTTCGACCATGCCATTGTCGAGAAAGAGTTCGTTGGTGTAGAGAGCACGTTGTTGGGGTCAGAAACAGTTGTCCAGAGCGATGTTCTCCGATGAAACCCACATTACTGTGGAAGTGATTCTGGCCACTAGTTATTGTGGAGAAAGAGGGAAAAGCATTATACAACACAGAATGTTCATCAACGTAATCGGCATTGCCCAGGCGCTATGGTGAGGGCAGGCACTATGCAGAATGGCCGAACACTGCTGCATATCTTTGAACGAAGTACCGTTACAGCACTGTGGTATCGTAGAAAAATTATTCTGGATCATGTCTGTTTGTAATTGAGTGCGGTAGGTCCCGACTTTCTGTTTGTGGACGACAATGCCCGTCCATTCAGGAACGCTGCGGTTTCAGACATATTCGAAAGTAAAGATTTTGAACATATGGAATGGCTTGCATACTCCGCTGAACTAAATCCTGTAGAGCATGTCTTTCTGAACTAACACCGCCTCTCCGAATCGTGTAAGAAATGGAAGCCTCCTTGAGAGAGGAGTGGAACAATACCCCCAGGACTCCTCAACAGTTTGGTAGGTATCATCAATATCAGCTTCAAAATGTGCGTTTGTGCCCAAGGAGGGCGTATTCCCTACTCAGAGTCCAATATTCCTTACTCAGAGTCCGATATCAACCTTATGTTGGGAGTCTGACCAATGTGAAACATGAACGTTATTTATGTCTGTTATCCTGCTCGCCCACATGGTGAAATTTGTAACAATTTACGTTATATCATTCCACCTCTATTACGCGTGTACCTTACTTCGTGTCTTCCATCATTGCCTGTGATTTTTCCTGTCCAACAAACTTTCTGTTCCTTACCATTTGTCAAGCAGTGTACATATGTGTCATTTAGCAGTTAATTTCTTGCAAATTGTTTCCAACGGTGTCGACAGTTCGTTGGAAATCGTGTCAAAATTATAAGAAACGGAAAAAATATTATTAATTGAGATTCGAAGGGTGTTGTATTAATTAAAGACCACAGCAAAAATAGAGTACTTTCCAGGCCCAAGGAAAACATGTAAGTAATAGCTATAAAAAGGGCTGTAAATTTTTCAGTTAAACGAAGGAGGGAGAAAACGCTTGAACTTAAGCAGTGTGCAAAGCCGGTTCCGTTTCATAAAATCTGAAAATGAACCGACTCAAGAGATTCAGTTCACCGTAACTGTGGAAGATCTGCGAGACTGGACGCTGTGGACTGCAAGGGCGATGAGCTTCTCCGACCCGGTTAAAGAGATTCAAGAAGAGAAAGTCACAATATTACGAAGTTTACCTCACGTAAACATGTAGGGGAGATGTCATTAATCGATAATACGATAATAGTATAGCGTAATTCGTAACTGACGTGAAGATGAGGTTTACTGTTATTCTATAAAAGCTGCATATAAAGCCAATCGGTCGGGTTTCGCGCAAACCGCGCTTTATCATTTTGAGCGAAAAAGAGAGTCGCGTACACTGAAGAGACAAAAGACATGGGCTAGCGATATACAATTATACAGACGGCGGCTGCATCGCGTACCCAAGCAATAAAAGGTCAGTGAATCGCCAGAGCGGTCATTTGTACTCAGGTGACTCGTGTGAGAAGGTTTCCGACGTGATTGTGGCCGCACCACGGGAATTAAGAAATTATGAACTCGGAGTGATAGTTGCAGCTAGATGCATGGTGTATTCCATTTGGGAAATCTTTTGAGAATTCAGTATTCTGAGATCCACAGTGCCAAGAGTGTGCCGAGAACACAAAATTTCAAGCATATCCTCATACTGCTGAGAACACAGTGGATGGCTGCTCTCACTTAACGACCGAGAGCAGCAACGTTTGCATAGAGTTGCCGGTGCTAAAAGACAAGCAAATGACGTGAAGTAGCAGCAGAAATCAATGTGGGACGTACGAAGAACGTACCAGTTAGGACAGTGCTGCGAAATTTGACATTAATGAGCTATGGAAGCAGACGATCGACGCTAGCATCTTTGTTACGGCACGACAAGTCTGCACCGCCGCTCCTGGGCTCATGACCATATCGGATGAGCCCTAGACGACTGAAAAACCGTATCCAGATCAGATGAGTTCCGATTTCGGTTAGTAAGAGGTGATGGTAGGGTTCGAGTTCGGCGTAGACCCCACGAAGCCATGTACCAAAATTGTCAATAAGGCACTGTACAAGCTGGTGGTGACTCCATAATGGTGTGGGTTGTGATTAAATGGAATGGGCTAGATCATCTGGTCCAATTGAGCGGATCATTGAATGGAAATGGTTATGTTCGGTTACTTGGAGACCATCTGCAGCCATTTATGAACTTCATGTTAGTGCGCCATGTCAGTGGGACACAGCTGTTCGCAGTTGGTTTGAAGAACATTCTGAACAGTTCGAGGGAATGATGTGGCCACCCAGATTTCCCGACATGAATCCCATGGAACATTTATGGGACATAATCGAGAGGTCAGTTCGTCAGAAAATCGTGCACTCGCTATATACTTTAACGAGTATGGACGGTAACAGAGGTACTATGGCTCAATATTTCCGCAGGGGACTTGTTGAGGGGACATGTTCAGTCCACGCCAAGTCGAATTGCTACACTACACTGTGCGAAAGATGGCCCGACACGATAATGACGTTCGTCACATCAGTATACAACAACGCCAGTGAAAAGTATAACTGGATTTCTATTTCCGCAGCTTTATTTCTGTCACCAGGAACATCAAGACAAATCGGAACCAAAAATTGAAAAATGGACTCTTGCGAAAGTTTTGTAATCGACGTACCCAAATCTAGAGAAATGTGACAGAAGACATTTCAATTTTCTTCTTAGCACTCTCAAATAATAGTTCATTGCAATAAACGATAATTAATCGAATCCCTTGCACGCCTCCCGTGAGACCCAGATTCCCAACTGTGCATAACCTACATTCGTAATGTTCCTAAATGCCCATTCACTCATTACTCGCGCCAACTAAGGTAACGATTTCCGTAAGAGTTTGGGGAAAATGTGCGCATTCGCACAGAAGACGGTCAATGGCCGGGTAGCCTTTAACTATATGAAGATAGTAACTGTTCCGAAACATTACGAATGTAGCTTGTGGACAGTTGGGAAACGACAGTCGAAGTTGGCGCGTTACATAGCCTGTAAGCGGTAGCACCTCGACGCCTAGCTCTACATTGCGCGCAGTAGTTTCATCTTCCCATCTCATGACCTAGGGAAATTGTAAGGATGTTATGGGTTTAGCAAGAGAGTGTCTTATGCCAACATTGCAAAAACTCAATTACGTAAAAATTTTCCTTTAAAATATTGAAAGCGTAGACCAGTGGATGTTTAAAACCGTAAGACGCATAAAATAGTAGAATATAAAAGTGAAATAAAGTAACTAAAACTGAATTTGTGTCTTAAAACATATTAGTGTCAGTATCGTTTCTGTTGATGCTATTTGAAAGAGCGCTAAATGGAAAAGCAAAGTTTCTAGTTTCAGTTTTTTGGATGGGAGTACCTGCGGAGCCGTGTTCTTAATATCACCCACCAACACCCGTTCAATATCACCTACAGACAACAACAGGAACATTCACATTGTGGATCATGTGCTTAATGTCACTCAAGTTTTGTTACTGTTTTACAGCCGGCCGCGGTGGCCGAGCGGTTCTAGGCGCTTCAGTCCGGAACCACGCGACTGCTATGGTCGCAGGTTCGAATCCTGCCTCGGCCATGGATGTGTGTGATGTCCTTAGGTTAGTTAGGTTTAAGGGGACTGATGACCTCAGATGTTAGGTCCCATAGTGCTCAGAGCCATTTGAACCAGTTTGTTTTTTTACATGAATTTCATCAATTTGATTTGTCGTCAGTATTCATTTATTTGATTATTTACAATAATTAAACATTCCAATATACTGGATGACAGGAAGAAGAGGCTGACATCTAAACTGCTTATATTATTTATTATAACACAGGCAGGTTGCATATTTATCGTAATATGCAAACAAAGTTGTGTGGGTGGCAGTGAGGGTATTGGCGAACTGGGGGGTCTTAGAGGCACCCTTTGTCGTTTCATTTATCTACGTGTCAATGTTGAAGCCACTCCATAATCACGAGACAGGACAGCGTGAAGCCGGAGGACTACAAAAGCGTAAACATTCTTAGCTGCTTCCGATCACGTCGAATGCTTTTCAGCAGTCCCTCGTTGTTCCACCCTGCATACCAGTGCACATATTTCCGTCCCGCTATATTCATTAGTGGTGTGATCACGTTCAATGGTGCGGTAGACCCACCATGTCCTTAGAGGAGAAGTGAATCGCTCTGGGGTTGTCGGCTGTATCGAAGGTTCGCAAGAACGTCGTTCTGTCGCATATATCACTGCTAACTGCCGTTTTCGAGCACGAAATGTGTGTAAATGAGTGCGCCAAGGGAAAGAGTGGTTTCATTGACGCTCTTTCTACCAACCCCTGAGGCTTTTTCCTATAGATTCTGTGCGGCGATGTGTCTGAAATGCCTTCCTCCACCACTAACAACACAACGTCAATTTCTGGCTGTAAAGTGTGATAATTCAGCCTCAGATGACATTTATACATCACCCAAATGGCGTCGAGGAGAGGGGTGTGCCGGTCGAGGTGGCCGAGTGGTTCTAGGCGCTACAGTCTGGAACCGCGCGATCGCTGCGGTCCCAGGTTCGAATCCTGCCTCGGGCATGGACGTGTGTGGTGGTCTTAGATTAGTTACGTTTAAGTAGTTCTAAGTTCTAGCGTACTGATGACCTCAGAAGTTAAGTCCCATAGTGCTCAGAGGCATCTGAACCATTTGGAGAGGGGTGGTGACGCGGACTTTTTGCTAAAATTTTTGCTAGTAATGGTTATTCCTCACAAAGATAAATTGGGCCGCTCAGAGACGAAAGGAAGCCTTTTTGGGTTCGAAATTATTGTAATTAAGATGACAGTTACGTCTCTCAGCGGCCCAAGTTATCTTTGTGCAAGAACAATCCTTACTAGCATAATTTGTGAGGAAAATGTCCGCTTCCCCACCCCTCTCCTCTATGCCATTTGGGTGATGTATAAACGTCATCTGAGGCTGAATCATCACACTTTTAACCCCAAATTGACGTCGGACATTGCACTGATGTGCGATATTTGCAATTTATTTTTTGCAGTTAACAGCAGAGTATTGTGAGCAATGCTTCAAGGCATGTCCCCCTTCCATTGCTGTTTACAATTTTGGCGGAATTTGATACTATTTTCCCGCTTTCTACTATTATTAAAAATACGTAGACTGTCGCACAAAGACACATTTAAGTATGAAACTTTAAACGTTCAACAATTACCACACCAGTGCATTATTTAAACAAATATACTGATATCCGGATAGTTTAAAATTTAACAGTTACCGCAGTGCATTGGAAATTACACTGATATCTACTATTTAAACAAATTCCCACACTTGTTCTGCTACCACTGGGATAGGATACGGTGGGGAAATTACTTCTTTATTTAAAAACAAGCAAAACGCGAGATGACTCCTCGTAGGTCCAGCCGAAGGTCGCTCCAGCACTACTCTCCTAACTGCACCCGGCGGTGCTGTGGCCCTGTATCTCTGCAATGCCTAGTGCTGAAAGCTTCGCAGGCCTCCGCCGCTCAACCCAGATGCCGCGGCACAGCGCATTGCCTGCGCCGTCACGTTTCCGTGAGGCGGAGGCTGAGACTTGAATGATTCTAGCGGCTGGCGTCGCTCACTATGCAACTGTTGCTATGACTCATGCCTCGTTGATCAGGTGTGGGCAGGTGGCTGTATATACGATCAACCACCACCTAGTGTGTCTGCCCACAACAAGGGGCTTCTGTGTTAGCACGGAGGCCACAGTTCTTGCATATACACCTTTCACCTTCTTGCCAGCCGCCACAAGCAGCAGCCACCAGGCTAGTTACAAAACTTTGCTTCCATTTTTAGCGATATGAAATCTGCATACACTGTCAGATCAGACGCATCACACTATCTGCGCAGAGGTATCGGGACACATACTAGCGAACATTACTGTAGGAGTACCACTTGAAGCACATTACACACTATATACCACGGTGGAACAGTAGCATTTCGACAATGCTTAGTGTTCCAAGTAACATCTGCACATACACAGAAATCGTGCAAGGTAATGTGACTGTCCTGTACAGCAATGTTTGCGTCACATGAAAGCGTGAGCCAAAGCCGACATTTTGTTGCCGCAGCGAGTTGAAGGTGCAGCAGATCTTAAACCGCAGATGTGTAACAAATTACTACCATCCATTCCTGGATTGGTAAAGCATTACACCGAAAACAACAACAATTCTGAGTCACACAATTCCTTTGTTTTTTCAGAGGTATATGACTTTAAATGTGTACGAAATCTAAGTCTGATTACTGTCTGCCAGTTGCAGTGACGAGAGATTCAGTGAGTCACTTCTGCTGTTTCGTGTATATTTGCAATTTCGTTTTTGAAATTTGTAGCTCGAGTCGCCCAAACAAATGCCACTCATCACATCATTCCTGCGACTCCAAGTGTTGTCGGAAAACGTCGATTTGTTTCCCATCATGAACAAAACGGATTTAAACCGGAATTTTAAGTGGACTTTCGATAGAGCAGTCTCGAATTATTCTAGTTCGATATTCCTTTAACCGTTCAAATGTTCAGATGTGTATGAATTCCTAAGGGACCAAACTGCTTAGGTCATCGGTCCCTAGACTTACACACTACTTAAATTAACTTAAACTAACGTATGCTAAGAACAACACACACACCGATGCGTGAGGGAGGACTCGAACCTCCCGCGGGAGAGTCCGTGCAGTCCGTGACATGACGCCTCAAACCACGCGGCCACTCCGCGCAGCGTTTAATCGTTATTTTATTAATAAGGTCATTAAAACACAACGATTAGCCAATAGTCCAGCATTGAAAAGTGCAACAAACCGCTAATCTATCCATGTCAGCTTGCCTATCCTATCTTCCTTACACAGCGTCCCCCGTGCCTAGTGATGTAGTTTTTCTGATGTTACGGAAGCCAAGGCGCTGTGGGGATTTTTGGGGTCCGAATTACCTTCCACCATGTACAAGATGGGTACACCCTTGGAAGATTGCCTAAACGGGGTGTGTCGATTACAGAAATAGAAGTGCTGATGTCAATAAGGAAATTAAATTTCAAAATCAGAAATAAGAAATTTACTGAATATCCAGATCATTATAGTTTTAATGGCAAGAATATAAGGAAATACTGATGAAAATTTCTCCAGAGCAATGATCAAATAAGTCTTACTGCTGCACTGTTAACTGTACATTGCTTAGTTTTCTCTAACCGTCACACATAGTCTTTCTCGTGTAGGAGGAATCGTAGTTTTACCATGACGTTGTGTTTCGCAGAGTTGAGTCAAGTAATTGCTCTTGGCTTTACGCATTGATGTTCCACTACTTTGCAAAGTCACCATCGAAAAGACAGATGCAAATTTTTTTTTCTTTTTGTGGCAGGGCAACGAATAAGAAAACAAATATCTGGGTATATATTTACAGAAAATGACACTTTCTCTAGGTTTGCCTGGTATAGTTTTAATAATATCCAGCTTAGTTTTTTACTTATAATTTAAATCTACATCCATATTATCTAATTCTTTCTTGACCAATAATTTGCGAAAAACAAAGCAGATACATTCTCCAATGCTAATACATATCTAATTTTATCTGTATGCCTCTGTGCATACACTAATGTTTTTATCTTTCACTTATGAATGCTCTGTCAGATATAGGATGGTGGCAACCAGGCCTTCCAACACTACCTTCCAGATCATTAATACTTACATCATTCGACCCACATCACTGTTGTTCAAGAGAGTGGGAAAAGTGACCGTAAATCCGTCTATTAACTGTATTTTATTGTTGTGGTCATTTCACGAGAGGTGTGTGAGGAAGTAATATGAAAATTAGTTGAATCAACAAGTCGATTATTTACATTTCATTCCGCAGACGCTCTCTCTGTGAGCAGAGTGTAATCTGTTACTGGTGTATAAACCTAATGCCAGAAAGAGGACATTTATATTTTGCTTCACAGAGAAGAATCCCTATACTCAGAATAGTCAATACTCCAGCAGCGCCCAAGTTGCCCCACACTTATCTTCCCCCTAGCGCACAGTGCAACTTAGACTGTGCATACGCTACGAGTATACGACCAGAAGTATCGAGACGCCTATAGTTGACATTAATATAGTGTGCCTACCAGATGAAATGCACATCATATTTACGCCTGTTGTGAAAAAATACCTACACTGATCTAAATCATCCAGAGTTTCCGTAATCTCAGTTATGGAATGTATGTACGTCACTTTTCTATAACTTTAGTAGCGATAATCATAACAAAATTTGTGCTTCATCATTCCGTCCGATGAATTATTTGCTACAATAATGACAGCAGCTCTCTGGCAACTAGTATTTCCCTTTATTATACCATCGTTCGGTTTCAGGGTGATAAATACTTCCACAGTAGGTTGCAAGTGATTGGTGATTCTGTATGGTTTTCTATACACAAATGTTTTGTCTCCAGTCAGAATTCTGTGTTGTTTTACGGGTTTCGCCAGCAGAGGGGCCATGAGAATTAAACAGGTCCTCAAATTTCAACAACAACCACTTCTCCACAGCGACTCTCACTGCTCCCTCATAGATATTATAAGGTTGTTGCTGTGTGTGGAGAGAACACTGATTCCCGTCTCCGTCCAATTCGCAAGGTAGTTATGACTGTCGGTATAGCTCTAATACACCATTGTTATCATTTCGCGAGATGTACACTGGAGGATGTAATATACTGCCTGCAACATACTCTTGCGGATTCTTTTCTCAACAGTAAAAATCTCTCTGGGATGCACAACACCTCTCTCGTATCACCCATCACAGGAATTTGCTGTTAAGGTTCTCTGTAATATTCTCGCACAGATTAAATGATACTGTGACAAAATTCTGAGTTTTTCTTTGGATTTTCTGTTAATCCAACCTCTAATGGTCTCAGGCTAACGAACAATAATCGAAAAATCGGTCGAAGAAGTGTTTTGTAAAACTCTTCTATCACAACTGTTTAGTGTGCTTTTTTCTTAAGACCTCTGGAGTAACAAGATGTAGAATGTCCACTCCACCACACATTCTCTGACACAATCATACATATTATTTCTCAAGTCAACATCCCTTTTTCTCAACACATACTAATCGTACAGGGATGAATTAGGTATCGTTAGAAAGGGTTTTAATTGGCTTCTGAGACTGTATAACGGTTTTGCGCCAAAACTTACTATATGTCTAATATTTTAACATGAAAGAGAGTTTTTACTATTATGGACAAAAAGGCATTGTGGATGCCCAACTTCGCTCTTATATTTTACGAAGCTAACTTATTGATCGCGAATAAGAGACTCCCTTTGCATATTATCTCATTACAAATACCATTTTATTCATTTTACAGTACTTATTAGCTGGAAATTTGTATACAGCATTGCCATAGATAATAACCGTGACCAGTGTGTTAGTCTGTTACCTCTGCCTGTCGTACGAGCTGACTTTTCTAAACGAATATACATTCTGAAACGACGAACATACTTACCACTGTCACCTTGAATTGTGATTTATATTGCTACGCTTTGACGTGGTTACTGTAACTGAAAATATTTGTCGATAATAGTTTGGACGGTCCTAGTGACATTCACTGATCTCTGCTTGTCGTACAAGTCGGAACAAATACTCCGAATGGAAAATTCATGTTTGGACACAAGGAAAGGAAATATATAAATAATAATTTGTCATAAATTCGTTATTATCATTTGATGTAGCTCGGTTCATTTTTAAACATGTTTTGTCTTCATTCCCGCAACCAACTAATCCAAACGGCTACACTTATTCCAAATACTGTCATTATTTAAAACTATGAAACTGCGAAAGTTTCGCATGAGTCCCATGGTTAGGCAGTAATAGCCCACCTGATAATGTTATTTAATCAGTTGGTGCGGTAAACTAAATTCGCACTTGTCAGTGGTTAGAATATGGGGAACTATTAATTAATACTGCTTCAGAGCAATGATCAAACAGGCCTTGCTGCTGCACTGAGAATCACACACCACCTAACACATCTCTCCGAAGACGGAACTGAATAGTTACGTGACGTAACAGCCGCTTTCCGGCTACACAGAGGTCAATCTGACAGTTCTTCGAACATCCACAGCTGTTTTCTCAGATGATTCCAGGGTCTATATCGGAAATTAGATGCGTAACAACCTCACCTCAGTTAATGATGCCCATGAAAGGCAAAGGTCCCGAATTCGAGTCTCGGTCCGGCACACAGTTTTAATCTGCCAGGAAGTTCCACATCAGCGTACACTCCGCTGCAGAGTGAAAATCTCATTCTGGTTCCGCGACATGTTGAAGGCGGCAGACCTTGATGTGGTCTCCTGCAAGAAGATTGCCTTCATCTGCCCTCACCTATTTATGGGTACGACATCTGCCATAAGCCGTACGTAGATAACGGCTGTGGGACAGCCATACTCTTGGAGGATGGTATCAAGGTGGACAACGTGATCTACTTTCCATCAGCTCGGGGTCTCACCGTTTTGTTTTTGGGGCCTCAAGATCATCAACTTATGTGCTGCCTCAGGTACTAATAAGCAAAGAGAAAGGGCCCAGTTTTATGTAGAAGATCGTTATTGTAACATCGTTCTCGAAGACGACTTCAACACTGTTTTATCTCTAAAAGACCATATACCACACTTCACTACATGTACAAAATTGAACCAGTTAGTAAATGAATTGCACCTCGATGCGTACACAGCGAGGGGCAATGATTCTTTTATGTCACCATCCACCCTGCACGCCACCTTGACTCTGTCATCGTCTCCCCAGGACTTAGAGCAGTGGCTCAAAGGGCTCTGAGCACTATGGGACTTAACACCCGAGGTCATCAGTCCCCTAGAACTTAGAACTACTTAAACCTAACTAACCTAAGGACATCAGACACATCCATGCCCGAGGCAGGATTCGAACCTGCGACCGCAGCAGTCGCGCGGTTCCGGACTGAAGCACCTAGAACCGCTCGGCCACCGTGGCCGGCCTTAGAGCAGTGATGCCTAATACGGATCAATGGGTGATGGCGTTGTCCGACCATGTTGCTTATGTCTGCACATTATGCTTAACACGGCCAAAAGTGTGGTGTGGATGGGGCTTATGGAAAATGAATGTAGCGCTCCTCAAGGTACCAGAGTGCTGGCAGTTGATAACAGAGAAATGGAAGGAATATGAGAGGCACCAACCGTCATATCCATCCACATTTACGTGGTGACACAAATGTGCCAAGGTTGCCCTCCGACGCACACTGATCCAGTATGGCCTCGGAACGATGCGTTGGCATCACCAAACAATGGAGTACTAATTCGTGCTGCTGCAGGAGATCTCCGGCCAAGCGCTGTCTGACGCGCTTCAGGTGTAATTACGGCGGATAAAGGCGAAGATCATCACGTCCCAATGACGCCGTCTGCAACAACCTTATGGCTCCCCGCTGTGTAACGACACGCTAGGAACTGGTGGCCCCCGTAATCCCTTACTATCTGAATTCGTCGAAGGCCACCTTCTCCCGATCTCCAAGTCGTCAGTCGGCAGAACCTTGAACGTTATCGCCCTCTCACTGTGTTTAACAGTGACTTCAAACACTTTACCTGGATTCTAGCCACTCGCATTCGGCGTGTCCTGCCTCAAAATGTTTCCTTGGATCAAACGTGCCTGAGTACTAACAGTAATAAACAGATGGCGCTTGGGAATTATAGAGACCCCATCTTCAAGGCAGAAGCCAGTCATTGGATATGAGCTTTGGTGTCGGTGGACTTCAACCACGCCTTTAATGGTGAATTTTGATACTTATAGGCGCTGTTGCGGTGATTGGCTTTCTCCCTGGCCATAATATACATTGCCACGCATCTACTCTGGGGTGACACATCACAGGTGACAATTAATTGACACACAGCAATCTCAATAACAATTTCCCAATCGGTACGGCAGGGATGTGCGCTATCTATGATTCTGTGTGCCATCACCCTGGAGCCATTGTTACATGGGCTGCAATGTCGGCTGACAGAAATTGCATTTAGAGGTCATGCTTACGTCTGCCAATCGTACACGGACGATCTGGTGTTTTTTGGCGTGATCGGGTGATGAAGTGGAATGGATTGCCAGATACGAAGCTGCTGCAAGCAGTCGTATCAATTTAACGAAGTTTAGAGCAATGGTAATAGGCAGGGATCTTCCAGAACGAAGTGTGGGCTTGTTCCAATTACAAGATAAACCTAAAAGTTTGGAGAGTGTCTTCACACCCAACATCAGGAGGGCGGCGGTGATTAACTATACCCGACTTCTTCAAGGGATACACACAACTGTTCAAGGCAGTCTACTCCTGATATTAAACATGGTTCAAAGGATTGCATGAGAGCGGCCTGGGTCTCGTCAGTGTCTGAGTACGAGCGGCGGCCCTCTATGTCAGAACGATGATCAAGTTGTGGACGCGATGTGAGCACAACCTAATGGGCATCCTAGTTGAAAGCTGGCTACCACTTATCGATTATCGCCTATTCCAGTGGCGCATACACTGATCAACCAGAATAGTATTACCACCTACGCAATAGCCGGTATATCAACCTCGGCATGGGTAATAACTGTGACACGCCGTGACATGGAAGCAATGAGGCCTTGGTAGGTCGTTGGAGGCAGTCGGCACCACATCTGCCTAACAAGTCAACTAATTCCCGTAAATTTCCGGGAGGGAGGCGATGAGCTCTGATGCCATGTTCATTCACATCCCAGATATGTTCGACTGGGTTCAGTGTTGGCTAGCTGGGGGCCCAGCACATCAACTGGAACTCTCCACTATGTTCCTCGAACCACTCCATCACACTCGTGCCCTTGTGACATGGTGCATCATTTTGTTTAAAAATGTCACTGCCGTCAGGAAACATGATCTTCATAAAGGGGTGTAAGTGGTCTGCACCCAGTGTACGATACAACTTGGCCTTTCACCAGCTCCACTGGATCCATGGATGCCCACATGAATGTTTCCCAGAGCAGCTAGTTTCTGTCCCGCAGTACGGGTGTAAAGGAGCTGTTCCATGGGAAGACGATGGCTTCGGGTCCTCCCAAAGGAATGATGAAAAAGGTGTCGGGATTCATCAGATCATTAACCGAGGCCTGGCATGCATTACACTACCCCTTCTCGACTCAATGACCAGTGCCAATATTCACATGCCAATTTCAGTTGTAGTTGCCGAAGTCATGGTGCTAACATTGACCTAGGCATGGGTCGCCGGCTGCATAGGCCTATCGTTAGGAGTTTTCGGTGCACTGTGGGTTCAGACACAATTGTACTCTGCCCAGCTTTCGAGTCTGATAGTTCCATCACAGTTCGCCGCCTGTTCTGTTTACCACTCTGCTCAACCTACGACAATCGACATTTGTAATGAGGGGTAGCCTTCCAACCCCACGGCGTCTGGACGTGGTTTCACCTTCATTTCGACACGTGTTGAAGACACTCACCACATCACTCTTCGAACATCCGACAAGTCGTGCAGTTTTCGATAGGCTCGTGCTGAGCCTCCGGGCCATCACAATCTGCCCTCGGTCAAACTCAGATAGATCGGGCGCCTCTCCCATTCTACACACGAACAGCACGCTCAACGATGCTACATGCACCGTGCATGTGTATGACTACCAGTCATTCCTCGTCGGGCGACATTGCTATAGCATGGACGGGTTTATATCGATAGCAGGTCAATGCTCATAATCTTCTGGCTGATCAGTGTGTATCCTCCACTTTAAGACCTTTTTCGTAGACAACACTTATATTCACGCCGATCTCCCGGGCACCAGCGCCCCTACAGCTCGTGGTGTTTACCATCTGATGTTGAGAGGACATAACCAGAATGTAATGGAACGACATCAACCTAAGACAGCTTGGACCGAGGCCTGGCATGCATTACACTACCCCTTCTCGACTCAAAGACCCGGACGACCTGGTACATGGTGGTCAACCAAATACATATGACCTACTCTCCACTTTACCCATAGTGTCGTTTGCCAGATGCACATCACATGGAATGCGGATCCTCTACAGAGATGTGGCAATCGATAGAAAGAACGCTTGCCCTTCTTCTTCACATGGCACCACATGCACTGGACACACACTCCCTTATATTCCCAGTTGAGATGTTTTTCCCTCGCAGTAAGACTAATGAAGTGATATGGGTCAAAGAAATGTCAATATCTTAGCTGTTCCACGACAGTGACAGGAGCATTCTTGATTTTTAGACTTTTCTACAGGAACGTTTCACTCATCTTCAGCACCGCCCGCGCTATCGACAGTAATATGCTAGTTTTTTCGGCAGTGTGTTCTTGGACCCTCCCCGCAGCTGAGATGTGGTGAGCATGAGAAGGTATCTTCATAGAATGTCTAATTATCAGCACAAGAACAGTGACGGGGACATACGGCACTATTCTTCGAGACAACGTGCTCGGACCTCGTCTACAGGACAAGGGGATCCACCTTGTAATCACTAGCATCTATCCGTGAGTGTGCAGCCTTCTTGATTTTCACGCAGGGGGAGCAGTTTATTTCTATCATTCATTATTGTACAATGTGTTGTTTTTGTTTTCTTACCAAAAGGAACCAACAGTGCAACACAACATTTATATTTATGTGTTCCCTCTTCATATGTAATAATACGAAAATAATAAAATAATAAAAAAACTCCGTAATCCGCTCAGTATTTAAAAATAAGTGTAATGCCGAAGATTGTTGGTTGAAGAATTGATGGTACTAATCTTTTTAATCTCTATTTCTTTTTACTTGTATTAAGTCCAGTGGCAATTATAATAAATAAGCATTTAAAAAAACCGGAACAGGCAAAAAAGGAAATATTTTCAGTGTGTAAGTGGACCAATACTTGTCGTATTAAGCTGAAAAAAAGAAAAAAAAACGATCTCGAGGGAAACTGACTTTTTACTTCTTATTTAACAGTGTTACAACACACTGGCTCGCGATAAACGGAAAATCCGGGTTCGAGTCCCTCCGGTAAAAATTTTCATTAACGTGAATCCATTATAGAGTTGCTGGTTGTCCATATTCGAACTGTGAACACTTGTGGTGTAAGGCAACTTCAGGCTGGTGCAGAAGGAATTTTGTCCACCATGAACAGGTTACGTGATGAATATGAGAATGATTGCTCTCATGATGATAAACCATTAAAAGTCAATTCACGTGAAAGGGAAAGGATACAAATGTTAAAAATTTTAGTCGATGATTGGAGAGGAAAGGATCTGTAAAGTGCATTTCCTGAGAGTGGTGATAGTAAATACAGAAGCTTGTCACCAGTTCAGTGCTTTTGCAATGACGAAATTATAAAATTTTCTTCTCACTGAATCGCCAAAATATGCTTTGTTCAAGAACTTACGGATCCCATACTAACACATGAAAATATAAAAGGCTTTATAGAAAATCTAATTCTCCCTGATTGTAATTTTCTACCTAACAGAAGAAGTTTTTGGGATTTACAGTCGGAAATGAAAAATTAAATGACGCACAACATGATGAGCAGGGACACGTTTGAAATTATTTGAAGGTTCCTTCACTTTTGCCGTAACGCAAAGATCAGCGTAAATGATAAAATGTGGAAACTTAGTGCATTAATACAGATTCTAAGAAAAGAGTTCTCTCTCCGTATTCAGCCCTAGCAAATTTTGGATTTAAATGAGAACATGATTAAGTATTTTGGCAGGTGCGGATGAACAGAATTTCTGAAAGATAAAACTATTAGATTTGTGTACAGCGCATGGTGCCTAAACACAAACATGATATGTCTAGTGGATTTTCAGATACGTGAAGGAGCTGTTCCACAAAGGAGGAAAGTGTACGAGAAAGCTGCACCTCCGATTTGAATAATCGAGCCACTTACTGAAAAAGCAAAAATCTGTCCTACATATCTTATATTGACAACCAGTTTGCATCAAAAACATTGATGGTAAACCTAAAGGAACGAGGTTATAATATAACTGGGACTATTCTTGACAATCGTCTGCCTAAAGATTGTCAACTTATAATCGCGAAGACGATGTACAAAAGGAATAAGAGACAAGGTTTTGATAACAACAACAAACGTATAACGATTATCACCAGATGGCTAGATAATCCAGAATGCTCCAGACAAGAGAAGAAACGAATCCTTGTACACCGACCACATGTTATTGGAGAATACAACAAAAATGAGAAGGGAACTGACCGAAATAATGAAAATATGGTGTTACATCGGGTGTGTATTAGAGGAAAGAAATTAACTGTGGGCAACTTTTACGTGACTACTGGTTCTGCATGTAAACCAAAAGGCGGGTATGAATATGTCAAAGCTGTGTTTTCGGCGCTACATTGTGAAATGTTACCTAACTTACGATGTAACAATTCCAAGAGGTCCTCGTCACCTGTAGGAAATTCGAGTCAAAGTAAAGTGCTGAGTGACACAATATAAGGTGAGAATAATCATCTGGTAGCTATGGTGCCACAGAAAAAAAAAGAAGACGCTGTGCTGCAAAAACCTACAGAGGAACTCCAAGAACAATGAGCTGCAAATTTGATAAATGATGATGTACAGACTGTTTTGTACCGTATCACAGAAAGTCAGTACTGTTTCCTAAACATAATATAAATGGCATACACTGCATTACTTTATTTTCTTTCATGTATTCGAATAAATATATATTTCCGACTAGCATGCGATATATGTTACACGCTCTTTTGTTTAAATTATTAATTAATTTTGTTTATATTATAGTAAGATGGTTATTTGATGGCAATAAACATATTAATATCTAGTTTTTAAAATTCAGAAGCGAAAGTAATTCAGGCAGAAAAAGGTTATGGCTCAAATGGCTCTGAGCACTATGGGACTTAACTTCTGAGGTTATTAATCCCCTAGAACTTAGAACTACGTAAATCTAACTAACCTAAGAACATCACACACATCCATGCCCGAGGCAGGATTCGAACCTGCGACCGTAGCGGTAACTCGGTTCCAGACTGTAGCGCCTAGAACCGCTCGGCCACCGCGGCCAGCGTACATTTAAAACTTTGATATATATATATATATATATATATATATATATATATATATATATATATATATATATATATATATATATATAAAATATGTGTGTGTGTATATGTATATAGTAGATGAAAGTATCATTAGCATGAAAGAGCATATCGCCTAAGGACATTTTCATTCAAAAATATATCTCATGGAGCAAGTAAAACGTAATTCTGCAGTGATTGAATAAAATACTTTAAAAAGAAGTAAGGGGGATTTGGTTTAAAATCCCATCATCGAAGAGGTCATTAGCGAAGCGAAGAAATGCAGTGTATCAAAGAGACTAAGGCCGATTTCTATTAAAGAAAATGCGCCGTTAAATGCAGCTAACGTGGAAAATTTTGCCACTAAGGACAACTATAAACTGCTAGTCGAACAAGACCAGGCTGTTGCCGATGTGTAGGCAACGCTAAATTTAAATATAATACATGGAAAAGATCGACGTACGGGTGCTGTTCGGAAAGTAAGGTCCGATGGGTCGCGAAATGGAAACCACAGTATAAATGAAAAATGCTTTATTTGCAATTGTCTGCTACACCTTCCAGTTACTTCAGCAAATAGTCGCCGCTCCGACTTACAAGGGGAGGCCGCCAATTGTGAAATTCAGATTCGGTTCATACTGCGCATAATAAAAGCTCATGGCCAGAGGTGTAATGTGGCAAAGCACCAAGATGCACTTCGCAGCCGTTGTCGAGAAAATTGACAGTTAAAAGAAATCGTTGCGGTGAAATACTCTCTACGATTTATGATTACCTACAGCGTCGTGGCGCAGCGGTAAGCGCTCGGGTTCGTAATCCGAAGGTCGCCGGACCGAATCTCGCGCCATGCATTATTTTTTATTATTAGTTTTTTGCAATTCAAATATATATATATATATATATAAAAACTATTAATGAATTGCTTATGCATGTTGGTGAAGGCGGATCGCTCTCCAATTGTACCGCCTAAATTTTTCCGTTTGTTTAACAGGGTGTACCAAAGCTGTCCCGTCCGCACTGATTTTCGACGATGTTATAAGTTGCGCTAGGGACCGCATCTACCTTCTTTCGAAGTTAGCAGGCAACTACGCTGTTATGGGGCGGCTCGTTTCGGCCCATTCAACATCTGTCCTTCAAGTGTAACGAGCGAGTAACGGAGTTTATATTTCATACCTGCCACAGCAAGTTTGTGTTCGTGGGGTCTCTGTTCTAATTCGAACGTTTGACTTACGCTATACGTATTCGTTTCTACGTCTTCCGTTAACTATACGTGGTTAACATTATGAAGACAATTAATAACATTTGTGAAATACAACTTTGTTTGCGGAAAACATAACGATGTTCGAAGTCGCCAGTTTTTCCACGACATATATATATATATATATATATATATATATATATATATATATATATATTTAAAAATTAAAATTATAAATTACAAAAAACAAATACTAAAAAAAAAGTTGCATGGAGCGAGATTCGATCCGGCGACCTTCGGATAACGAACCCGAGCGCTTACCGCTGCACCACCACGCTGTAGAAATTACTCATCGTAGAGAGTATTTCACGGCAACGGTTTCTTTTAACTGTCGATTTTCTCGACAACGGCTGAGAAGTGCATCTTGGTGCTTTGCAACATTACACCTCTGGCCATGAGCTTTTATTATGCGCAGTATGAATCGAATCTGAACTTCACAATTGGCGGCCTCCCCTTGTTAGCCTTTTGTCGTAGCGTTGTATTATCTTTCCAATACCCTCGTCATAGAAGGTCGCCCCCCGTGGTTTCCGCCACTTCTCTACCCTCGTCTACGGTTCGTTGTCTCTACTAAAATGTCTTACATAGCCAGCGACTAAAATGTTGTCTTACATAGCCAGCGGTTCATGTGAGCTGAGATGAACATCAGAGTGAGCCAGGACCTGGCTGTATGGCTGGTGGTCAAACACTTCCCTTTGTAAACGCTGAAGGGCCGTCTTCACTGTCCCTGCAGTGTGCAGCCTAGAATTGTCATGAAGAAGGAACTACATAACAGGTACGACATGTGGTGTTGCGCGAAATCAGGTGCAAGCCATATTTGTCGGGAGACACTATTCTTCTAGGCAGCTTTAATGTGCTCACTGTGTACTCAGAACTGAAACAAATGACGTGACGCTATCGATAGGCATACTAGAGACACTGCCCAATACATATGTGAAGCGATTCATCGGATTTTTACTGTCCTATCAGGCCTTAGTTTGAGAATAGCCCTAATGCAGATTGGGACGCAAGATATCCACATTTACTGCAAATGCTTGTGGGTGATCACACGTTGGTGGACTTTTTGAAAACGATGGCGTTTACTACCACATTAGGGGTTATAATGAAGATCTGTTTATAAGCTTCCATTCCCATTTGACCTGCTTAAAAAGGATGGTTATATTGTATCAGTATGTGGTGGACTGGACAATGAACATCTTGTTGTTTCATTGGTCTTATAAAAAGGACCATTAAGTGCTAGTTGCTTCAAATGGCTCTCAACACTATAGGACTTAAAATCTGAGGTCATCAGTCCCCTATAACTTGGAACTACTTAAAACTAACTAACCTAAGGACATCACACACATCCATGCACGAGGCAGGATTCGAACCTGCGACTGTAGAGGTCACGCGGTTCAAGACTGAAGCGACTAGAACCACTCGACCACACCGGCCGGCTTAAGTGCCAGTGTTCCTCGGAAATCCTGTTATTCCATGCGAGATAAGTAGAACTTTATTTTTGGATCTTCGACATAGTTTACGTTGCATTAGAGATACAGTGTCACAAAACCTATGGAGACTTATCAAAACAGCCTGTATAATTATAAATACCCAAATCAGACATCTCTGCGAAGGTCAACTTGTAATATGATAGCTATGTGGCTATAATTACATCATATTTCCTTCAGAAACACTAATCAGCATTCAAGAATAGTGATATCAGTGTCAAAATGTAGACCTGACGGATGTTATCGCTGTTTGTCGATTTAGGCAGTCTTCCATAGTGTTAAAAATATAATTTTCTGCACTACAGAGGACTATTGTTAAGCCATGATGTATCATATCTTAATAACTGCTTTGCGATGTGGTAATAGCACTCCATCGCCACCATGTACGCTCTGCGAAGCTAGTAGCGACTTGATGCTGTATCTGGGTGTATTTTATTGAAAAAATATATAATTCCGTTACTGCACACAACAATTATAATGCGCCGCCTACACCGATTTATGGCGACACTTAGAAAAAAAAATGTTATACAGGGGAATTAATCGTTATATGCTACAGAAACTGTGAGGTTTTAACCTAGACACGGGATATACGAGAGAGAAGACAGCCCAACTTTAACCTGTTTCGCTGGCCGGGGTGGCCGAGCGGATCTAGGCGCTACAGTCTGGAGCCGCGCGACTGCTACGGTCGCAGGTTCGAATCCTGCCTCGGTCATGGATGTGTGTGATGTCCTTAGGTTAGTTAGGTTTAATTAGTTCCAAGTTATAGGGGGCTGCTGACCTCAGATGCTAAGTCCCATGACACGGACGGGGACGGACCCATAGCCGTTTACCATAATCCTCGTGACCGCCCCATGGATCAAACGAAACACATAAGATGTCGTCATGCACGGGATACCGATGTGTTCCATAACCGCACGCGGGAAATCATGTTCAACATAATCGAAAGCATGATCATAATCCAGCGCAACAAGGGCGCCGTGGAGGAGACATGTTTACACCAGTGCCACCACGTCTCTGTAAGTTATCACAGTCGTAAATACGTTAGTGTTGCCTTTATTTGATTTCCGTTCTTTTCTCTGTCTAAAATGTTTGTTACGATTCCGTAAATTTTAAATTATGAATCCCAAGCATTACCACTTTCTTCTATATCACTGTTACCCTGCTACCAGACATTCTTCCAACTCTCGGCGGCAGATACTTGTGTCTGCAAATACAGGGTGGGTTCGTCAAAGGAAGCACTTGAAATCTGTAACGGTGATAAGAAATAACTTTGTTTTACGCTAATATATGTTTTTCGTGCTATTATATGTGGAAATCCTGCTAAAGTATGCCTTTAGGTTTGGAATACAATGACCGGAAACTTTATTTCACTGCATTTTTATGACTTAATGTCATTCATTTGTGAACTGCCGAAAACTAGGGAAAATTAAGCAAAACCTGTAGTTTCACTTAGTTCACCTCAGAACCTACGGGTTCGCAGAGTTCCAGCCACCTACAATTATCATCTAGTGGCAGACGAGTAGTGTGTTGAAAGTTAGCAGTGGATCGTGAGTTTCGAAGAACACTTCTTGCTACAGGGCAGCACGTACTGCTCTCGCGGCCGGAAATATGCTGAAAATACCGCTCCATTTGCTGCCTCTCCTGCTGGAACTGGTTCCGTTTTACATCGAGTTCCGAAAAACGTCTTGCCGGCTGAAGGTAAGACGAGTTAGAGCAGTCGGGTGCTGAGATACGCGATCGGGTTCGGAAGCGGAGGCATCCGGCGGGCGGCGACGGCGTGTGCACCGTTAAGCGTTCCCAGGGCGCGTGAGAATGGCACACAGCTGCTTCCTGTGGCTGCTCTGCCGCTGCCGCTGCCGCTGCCCCGCCGCCATCGTTCACCTGCACCCACTCACTTTTCTATTTTCGGCAACACACGTCTGTGGCTCTGTTTATACAAACTGCATCACCACCAAGGAAGCCTGGAAATCGTGTAAAATATCAACGCAGGAATGGCGTTGTGCACTGCGGAGACTTAACACCCAAAATTTCGAGATCCTATGTTCCAGTATCGGTCAAGATTTTATTTCTTCTCCACACGCAGACAAAATTTTAATTTTTTTCTGCAGTAATGGACAACATTGTCCAAGAAACGGTTTAAACAGTTGCAGTGTTCCGATTTCGACCAAGGTTTTTGGGAGATTTCCGCGGTTATCGGACGAATGCTGTAACTACCCAAATATTCCCTCTGCCCTACTCCTAGCGCATTGCGTTATTTTGCTGAAAAGAACTACGATTCATTCATGGCCCGAATCTCAAACAGCCCTTTATACTCCTGAAAGTACGAATGCGAAGCACCAAAATATTTATTTCTTCTCTCGAAAATCCAAACATAAAACACTTCGTACGTTCAGTTGATAATGCATCCGATACAAGTAACGTTCGACACCCACAGTAGATGTATACACTTCCTCGCTAAGCTCATCCAAAACATTTACTTCTCAAGCATTCTCACACTCCGTGTCTCAAGTAGCTCCATGTTCGGTCGTAATGTGTACGGTATATGCATAAAATAAAACTCACTTTTTCCTGAACCACGTAGAAGCGATGGTATAACTTTTTTCCCCATACGACCTAGTCACCATTCCTCCTACATCATTACCAATAAATCTAACGGTTTCACTGGCCTTCTTCAATCTTGATCGTCTCTCCTGGTCTGGTCTTAGCACACCATTTAATGTTGTGCCACTCATCACTCTTACCATATCAGGAGCAGTTGGTACTCCTGCTGTCCCTCGTTGTTACGAAAACCATCCCTAAACAACATCGATATCAATCGCAGCGCCAGAAATGAATCAGCACCAGAATGGAACCTCACCTACAGCGGCCCCATTTCTGACAGCATCAGCACCAATATCACCACCTCCAAATCGTCTCGGAACCTCATCATCAGTACCTGCACTCACTCCGTCTTCAGGCCACGAGTGGCCTACCGGGACCATCCGACCGCCGTGTCATCCTCAGTGTAGGATGCGGATAGGAGGGGCGTGGGGTCATCACACCGCTCTCCCGGTCGTTATGATGGTATTCTTGACCGAAGCCGCTACTATTCGGTCGAGTAGCTCCTCAGTTGGCATCACGAAGCCGAGTGCACCCCGAAAAATGGCAACAGCGCATGCTGGCCCGGATGGTCACCCATCCAAGTGCCAACTACGCCCGACAGCGCTTAACTTCGGTGATCTCACGGGAACCGATGTATCCACTGCAGCACATCAGTACCTGCAGGCCATAAAATCAACCAATAACTTATGTATTAAATTGCCAATATTAACACTATTTTTATGGACAATCAATATTTTTGGAATCTATAACAATGCAATTCGTTCTCAGTAAATTGTACATTCTAGGGTTGTTCGGAAAGTAAGGAACAATCGGTCGCGAAATGGAAACCACAGTGAAAATCAAAACTGTTTTCGTTGCACATTTAGCGACACCTTCCAGGTACTTCTCTACATAGTCGCCGCTCCGACTTAGACAATCCAGCGTTTTATGTGAACAGAGATGACAGTCAGGACAAGCCAATTTAGGGCTACATAGTGGGTGATCGAACACTTCCCATCGAAAAGGCTGCATGAAGAAGGAAGTGCGTAGCAGTTGTGTTAAGTGGGCTGCATTCTTTAAGGCGAAGCCTCTCAGTGGGCCCTCTTACTTGGCGGGAGACATTGTTGGTCTAGGCATCGTAACTCGCTCATAGTGCGCTCACAACTGAAAAGAGCGTTTTGATCCGATCGACGGGTATACTAGAGACACTGCCCAAAACGTCTGTGAAAACCTTGTCGGATTTTCACAGTGGTTTCCATTTCGCGACCGATCGTTCCTCACTTTCCGACTAGACCTCGTATATAGGTGGAAATGGAAATGAGCGTTTGGCGTCATTGGCCGGGAGGCCCCTCGCGGGGCAGGTCCGGCCGCCATATCGCAGGTCTTATTACATTCGGCGCCACATTGGGCGACCTGCACGCCGGATGGGGATGAAATGATGATGAACACAACACAACACCCAGTCCCTGAGCGGAGAAAATCTCCGACCCAGCCGGGAATCGAACCCGGGCCCAGAGGACGGCAATCCGTCACGCTGACCACTCAGCTACTGGGGCGGACCGTATATAGGTGACAAGTGGGAACAGGCGTTGTTAAACCGCACTCAAAGAGGAATGAAATAACAATAAAGAAAAACAGAATCATTTATTCGAAAAATATGTCTCACGTGATGGTACAGCGATAAAGTAACATCGATTCGGAGTTAAACAAAGGGGCACTGATAATTCTTCTTTTTGTGTATCGTTTGCGACGGGAATAAAAAAGGAAGTGAATTATTCTGGTAAACACCTTTGGTGGCTCGCGACGTGCAAAACTATATGCACGTTATTGTAAAGTAATAGGCTGTAGCTCGGCTTTGCAGAATCTCTGAGCGGCCATGTTAGACATACGTAAAAACGGTCTTTGAGGAGTAGCTTAACATTGTATTTCAATGTCTTTCAGCTGTAAACATTAATACTTCCGCAGTATCAACGCAATACAAGTAATGAAAGTGATGTGAGGGGCACAATGGCAGTGTCCAGAGGAAACACTACAGTACGCATAGACTTGCCTTAGGATACATACTGACCTCGTGAAGGCTCTACGGAATGAATAGATGAAGAATACTATCTGACAGCTTCAGTTATTTGCAAAGTGAGACACGCTGCTGACAGCTACTTATCGAAATACTGAAGGGTTTAGATCGCCGCTTCCACCTCACAGTTGGACAATTAGTCTGTGCCAATTCTAGTAGCTTCTAATTCTTTGTCTCCCCCTTTTTTCTTGTTTCTTTTTATTGCTTTTTACTGAACAGTTTCGGTTGGAGCGTTGATTTTAAATGATTATTTAGTAATGTTATGTAGTTTCACAGTTTCAGTATTATTTTATGAAATAAAAGAGCAGTGTGTCAATGAACAAAGTACTGTCATAATGATCCTTCAGCAACAAAGAACGCGAGTGGAATCTTTGATGCTGTCAAAAACTGTGTGTGTTTGGGAGTGACCTTAAAAACGTAGTGCCCTTATCAAAGGAATCCATTTCGGCATTCGCCCTGAGTGATTTAGGGAAAGCGCAAAACATCTAAATCCAGATTACTGGTCAGGATTTTGAGCCCCGCTACTCTCAATTTCGAGTTCACAGCGTCACCTCTTTAGGTGTTCAGTCTGTTTTTGCATAAAAATATTTTCATGTACTGGCACATGGACTAGTTTAGTAAACGAGATGGTATGCTACATGTACAGATACATGGAAAGCTAAATGAAATCACCGGTACGCTCTACGGCCATCGAAAATTCTGAACGGGAACCTATGGCAGGGCTTCCTCAAAATGATTTGCTTATGGCTGTACTGATGCTGTCTCAGCGCAAAATGCAAGTGCGAAGTACGTGGACTGAAGAGAAGTGGACGAGATTCAGATCCGACAGCAGACCATGTACTGTGACGTTAGCACCGTCGGCTCAGCTGCATAGCATTGATGGACTGTAGAACTTCAGATGTATGGTGGCGCAACACTGATATAATACAAGACGTGTGGCATCGTCCGCCTCAGATATTCATCTCATCTAGGATGCTTGTGAACGAGTTTTCTTATTTATTTCCATAATAATGGTGTACAGATGGGCAAAAACTAGTCTTTCTCTATTGTTCGTGCTGCAGGAATGCTACGCTCTCACTATACCCTTTTCTACTCTTTAAGTTAGGCAAGTCTTCAACAATCTTCGAGTATGGGCCATGTGACAGGCTAAGGCAGAATCCAGTCGAGCTACATTAAATTTAGAATCTGTGAAACAAATAATAATTTAACTTGTGTGAAAGTACTCATTAGACTCGTGATTTTAAGTTCTATCATTTAAGGAAGACCATTGATTGATAATTTTTATGTAAGAGCCACGTGATCAGCTCACGTGTAAGATTGAGACAATGTCACAAAGAAAACACCATTAACATCCTCGGAAATACACTGCTTAGAACTCTGCACGTTAATAACAAAAGGATAGCAACACACTAAATAGAGCTCCTCATGACACTTTAACATTATACCTATGGGAGCACAAGTTTAAGGACTTCCGTAATGACACAAAGTGGATCATAGAAAACTATATTCAGCACACGAAATCACTCAAGAAAATTAAGAATGATAAAGGGTTACGGAAGGTGGAAGATTTGCCTAAGCTCTGCAAAGAGACAAAAGAATTAACTGTAAACACAGTTTGAACTAAATTAACCAAATACCTTGGTCCATGATATCGAAGGAGTGCTTTAAGAAAGTATCCAGAATTTACCAGACCAAGCAGAAGAGTAGCCTACAGTGCCTTATCCAAGAGCGTCCAGTCTGCGTGCAAGAGAAGGGGAGATATCCGTTCCCAAGTGCTCACCCGTGCCGTGAAAAAGCGCACTTCTGCCCTGGCTCACTGACCAGCATCTGTGATTTCAGCAGTGTCCGTGTAGAAGTTAAGTTGACACCACAGTACCACTGCTGTATGAAAACTCTGTACATGGCGAAGAGAACTTAAGAATACTCGCCTTCTCCCATATGCTGACTCACACAGGATAAGATAGTAAACAGAACGGACTGTGCAAAAAAAAAGTAAATAAATATAGTTGCTCTTCTCTTCTCCAGATGCTATGTGTTGCTGTGACAGAGTGAAACAGTAAAAAGTCTAGACACTGCCCTCATGCCGAGGTGTCAGTCGCACTTCACACTTTTGAAACAGATTCTGTAGTTCCTTTTCAGTGTTTCCGAGTGCTTGTAAAAGATTCCTGGCGGAATATACATGAGGATCAAAGTGTTTCTACGGATGCTCAGTTTGGTTAATATTCATGATACTTGTGTACCAAGAAGGTTTAAGAAATACAAATTGTGTTGTTCGGACTTAAGGTAAGCTTTGATGTCTTGCAGGAAGATCTAATGATCTGTTAAAAAGACAGTCGTCCAGTACGAGTGGCTGCGATCACAGAGGAAAGACCTAGTCAAATATGTCACTCTAACTTTCCACATGCACTGCTGTATTGTAGCGGACTAGAAGTTCAGCAGCAATCGTAAAATGCGTTTTGGACAGGTACGTGCCGAGTAAAACTGTGAGGGACGGGAAAAACACACCGTGGTTCAACAACAAAGTTGGGAAACTACTGCGAAAGCAAAGAGAGCTTCACTGAAAGTTTAAACGCAGCCAAAACCTCTCAGACAAACAGAAGCTAAACGATGTCAAAGTTAGCGTAAGGAGGGCTATGCGTGAAGCGTTCAGTGAATTCGAAAGTAAAATTCTATGTACCGACTTGACAGAAAACACTAGGAAGTTCTGGTCTTACGTTAAATCAGTAAGTGGCTCGAAACAGCATATCCAGACACTCCGTGATGATGATGGCATTGAAACAGAGGATGACACGCGTAAAGCTGAAATACTAAACACCTTTTTCCAAAGCTGTTTCACAGAGGAAGACCGCACTGCAGTTCCTTCTCTAAATTCTCGCACAAACGAAAAAATGGCTGACATCGAAATAAGTGTCCAAGGAATAGAAAAGCAACTGGAATCGCTCAACAGAGGAAAGTCCACTGGACCTGACGGGATACCAATTCGATTCCACACAGAGTACGCGAAAGAACTTGCCCCCCTTCTAACAGCCGTGTACCGCAAGTCTCTAGAGGAACGGAAGGTTCCAAATGATTGGAAAAGAGCACAGGTAGTGCCAGTCTTCAAGAAAGGTCGTCGAGCAGATGCCCAAAACTATAGACCTATATCTCTGACGTCGATCTGTTGTAGAATTTTAGAACATATTTTTTGCTCGAGTATCATGTCGTTCATGGAAACCCAGAATCTACTCTGTAGGAATCAACATGGATTCCGGAAACAGCGATCGTGTGAGACCCAACTCGCCTTATTTGTTCAAGAGACCCAGAAAATATTAGATACAGGCTCCCAGATAGATGCTATTTTCCTTGACTTCCGGAAGGCGTTCGATACAGTTTCGCACTGTCGCCTGATAAACAAAGTAAGAGCCTACAGAATATCAGACCAGCTGTGTGGCTGGATTGAAGAGTTTTTAGCAAACAGAACACAGCATGTTGTTATCAATGGAGAGACGTCTACAGACGTTAGAGTAACCTCTGGCGTACCACAGGGGAGTGTTATGGGACCATTGCTTTTCACAATATATATATATATATATATATATATATATATATATATATATATATATATATATATATATATATATATATAAATGACCTAGTAGATAGTGCCGGAAGTTCCATGCGGCTTTTCGCGGATTATGCTGTAGTATACAGAGAAGTTGCAGCATTAGAAAATTGTAACGAAATGCAGGAAGATCGGCAGCGGATAGGCACTTGGTGCAGGGCGTGGCAACTGACCCTTAACGTAGACAAATGTAATGTATTGCGAATACATAGAAAGAAGGATCCTTTATTGTATGATTATATGATAGCGGAACAAACACTGGTAGCAGTTAGTTCTGTGAAATATCTGGGAGTATGCGTGCGGAACGATCCGAAGTGGAATTATCATATAAAATTAATTGTTGGTAAGGCGGGTACCAGGTTGAGATTCATTGGGAGAGTCCTTAGAAAATGTAGTCCATCAACAAAGGAGGTGGCTTACAAATCACTCGTTCGACATATACTTGAGTTTTGCTCATCAGTGTGAGATCCGTACCAGATCGGGTTGACGGAGGAGATAGAGAAGATCCAAAGAAGAGCGGCGCGTTTCGTCACACGGTTATTTGGTAACCGTGATAGCGTTACGGAGATGTTTAGCAAACTCAAGTGGCAGACTCTGCAAGAGAGGCGCTCTGCATCGCGGTGTAGCTTGCTCGCCAGGTTTCGAGAGGCTGCGTTTCTGGATGAGGTACCGAATATATTGCTTCCCCCTACTTATACCTCCTGAGGAGATCACGAATGTAAAATTAGAGAGATTCGAGCACGCACGGAGGCTTTCAGACAGTCGTTCTTCCCGCGAACCATACGCGACTGGAACAGAAAAGGGAGGTAATGACAGTGGCACGTAAAGTGCCCTCCGCCACACACCGTTGGGTGGCTTGCGGAGTGTAAATGTAGATGTAGATGTAGCATAAATCAGCCCGGGCCCGTAACTAGGTCGCAGCCACGGTCTGCCTTCCGGACATGGCCTTGTTGATGCTGAAGTTCTGCAGACGTCGACTCTTACGTGCCACCAAGCCCACGTGACAATAACCTGGCAGAGAAACAGCCTTCAGGAAGCTTTCTCAGTCTGACCAACTGCCTCACAGACAATAACCGGACCACCAGCCATCGTCTCCGCTTCAGACGTTTCCGGCGACACATAAACGTGGCTCTTCCGCAAATTCAACTGCACAGCTGGACTCAAGTATGACGTACAGCTCGAGTGAGTAGTCATCATATTTAGGATGAGAATATGTTTGCCGTCTCCGAGCCGTGAAGCAGCGATGACACCTGATTGCTTGATGCCACGCAGCCACCGCCTCCACGGTCAGTGCCGAGCCGTGATTTCCGGCCAGCCCAGCAACCGCTGCTGGCCACCACAGCTCTTCAGCCTGCAGTCCCGTGTTCATTGTCCGCACAGTCCTGCTAGGCTCGCCTGCCTAGACCTGGCTCCCAGCTGGCTCGTCGCCACCCGTCGTCTACTGTCTTCCTGCTGCAGATTCACTGTTCTTCGTTCGTTAATAGAGTTGTGGCAACAGACTGACTGCCTACATCGTTTGCACCCCACCCACCTCAGGCAGAAGACCTATCGCAGACATTCCCCAGACAGTAACCGCCCTGTGCTCATCCAGCAGATGCTGAAAGTGTGTTCCGTCACGTCCTTCGCGGAATATTAAGACTTCAATTAGTCCTCTAAAACATAAAATAGAGACTTCACGTCACTAATTATCAATATTCCAATATAGATACTGCAGGGCTGATTCAAGTCTTTGTCATCGACGCACCGACATTAGGGTAGATGCTTGCACTTTCGATATGCAACCGGATTCAGTTAACTGTTGTTTTAGTAGCTAGTTTGGTTCTCTCCTACTTTATTTAGAGGATGAGATTTTCCCTTCTACCCTCACATATCGTAGTAGACGGCGTTCATCCCGGATACGAATGGCATCATGCGGATTTCAGCATTCCATATTTTAGGAGGTACCCATACGTGGTACTCACTGGGACAGGAGTCCTTTCTTCGTTTTGGCCAGCTGGACTTTTCCCGTCATCGTTTTGTAATTTGTTTTTCTTTTTATTATTGACATCAAATTTTTACATTTTCTTCTACCTTTAAGTCAATATACACTGCAAGCTATCGAAATTGCAAGACCATGACGGATGGCAATTTTAATTTTTGTGGTAAGGACTATGGGACCAAACTGCTGAGGTCATCGGTCCCTAGGCTTACGTACTCCTTAATCTAACTTAAAGTAACTTACGCTAAGGACAACACACACACCCATGCGCCAAGGAGGACTCGAACCTCCGACGGGGGCAGCCGCGCGAACCGTGACAAGACGCTTGAGACAGCACGGCTACCCGGCGTAGCAACCAAATTTTACTTATTACTCATACACAGTATAATGGGAAGAATATATGGTTAAATTTATAGGTGATCTTGGTGTACACAGGTTGGGATATTTAGTACACAGAGCTACCAACTCCAGCAGCAGTGACTGTAACCTGGCTGGGTTTGAAGTGGAAGTGAGCTTGGATGACAGTACAGGTAAGGTACATTATTTCACGTCACTTCAGCTCTATGCCACAGTTGACTTACTGTAGTTATTGGCGAGCGATGGCGTCACCAATCTCTCGGAAATCAATGGCCAGATGTTTTCAATGCGTGCGAGATCTGGAGAACGTGTAGGCCAGAGAACATAGTCAAACACCCTCAGTAGTGAGGTATGTCAGAACAAGATGCTGTACTGTACAATCTTACTGAAAGATAACGTCAAGGAGCCATCGAAGATAGTGCACAGCCAGCGTCCTGAAATGTAACGTCTTCTGTCCAAATTACAGGCTATGTGAACCAGAGCTGATAGTCTTGTATACCCAACCATACTCCATAGCGCCACACCAGGTGTTGGGCCAATATGAAAATGACTAATGAAATCTGACGACATTATCTCTTGTTGGAGCCACCACACACGGATATGTACGTTGTGATGGTGTATGAAGAAGCAGGTCTCGTCTGAAAATCGACGTGGTGCTTCTCCATTATCGAGTTTGCATCATTGGCCGCGTACCTCTCTCTGCCACCGCGACAATGGTCGCCGTGCTGACAGCCCGTGCTGCTGCAGACGTTGTCCCACTGTCCGTGTGGATACCTGTCTTCCTGCAGAAAAGCCCATATTGTTACTCAAAAGGACGTGACGTTGGTGTAGGTGCGTGCCCGGCGGACCATACAGTATGTCTGTCTTGTTGGGTGCTAGTGATGTAGGCTCGTTGAGACCCTGCATAGAGTTGAATATGCCACTTGTGAACCCGCAGATTTCATATAAACGGGGAAGTCGTCCGATGCGGACAAACGCGAGCAGCAATATTGTGGAGGGATAAACGACAGTCTCTATCGTCCTGCTATCGAATTCTGACGCATATTAGAACACATTTCTCAATATTTGTCCATGCATACTACTTCCTCACAAATAAACAAGTAAGATTTTTATACGAGAGAGCAGCTGCGCCATCACTCCATTGTGTACATAATGTAGACGGTCTTCTACTATTTATTTTGTGCGGTTGGATTGAAAGGCTAATCATTTGCACATAAAAGCATATAGTATATTTCATGTGAATTTTACGTTTGTTGCAGCCCCCTTCGTGCAGTTGCAGTTTTAATAGTGTAGACAGTAACAAAGCTGCAACAACAGAGTGTGTAAGCTTATGGACTGATGACCTTAGCAGTTAAGTCGCATAAGATTTCACACACATTTGAACATTTTTTTTTTTTTTTTTTTTTTTTTTTTGCAACAACAGAAAGAAAACAAGAAGAAGGAAACTGCGTCTTACACGTACCGGGCACGGTAAATAGCTTGGCGTGTCGTCTCTCTTGCACTCGCAACCAAACTCAGCAACACGGCTAAGAAGCTACAGATCTCTGGGTCATAAATGATCAGATGACAGGCTACGTAAAATAATTACAGCGAGAGGAATAGTTAGTTCACTCGCGATGTATTTTCACCAAAGATGCGCGAGGGTAGTTAACAAACAAGTGGCTTCTGATTTCCTGACACGAAGTTTACACTTTGTAGCAATTGATGGGAAGTCATCTCCTGAAGCCGAAGTGATAGCCGGACTTCCGCAAGGAAGAAGGTCCGCTGTTGTCGTTAATGTATGAAAACGATTTGAGAGACAATTTGAGCACTCATCTGAGATTGTTTGCTGATGTTGCTGTCTTTTACTATCTGGTAAAGTCATCAGAAGAGCAAAACTAATTGTAAAATGATTTTTACAAGATATTTGCATAAAGAGAAAAGTGGCAATTGACCCTAAACAACAAAAATATGAAGCCCTCCACTTGAGTACCGAAAAATTCCTCTAAATTTCATTTACACTATAATTCAGACATATTTAAAGGTTGTCGATTCAACTAAATACCGTTAAAAACAACAAAATTGGAGCTATCAAACGGAAGGTGTTGGGAAGAAGGAGAACCAAAGACTGAGTTTTTCTGCAGAACGCTTACAAGATTCAACAACTCTACTAGAGAGACTCTTTATACGACCCTTGTCCGTCTTCTTCTGGAGTATTACTTCACAGTATGGGATCCTTACCAGTTAGGAAGTTCAAAAAAGGGCAGCTCGTTTCGTATTATTGAGAAATGTGGAAGAGACTATCACGACACGATTAGCCAGTTAGCGTGGCAATCATTAAAACAATGGGTTTATCGTAGCGCCGAGATCTTTTCACTGAATGTCAATCACCAAATTTCTCCTCCGAATTCTGAATTATCTTATTGATTCCCGCCTGCAAAGGGAGAAATGAAAATCGCAACAAAATAAGAGACATGAGTGGTCGCACGGGAAGAACCTGCTCGTATAACGTAACTCGCAGCGCGTTAGCTTGCCAAACGGGAACGTGAGCCAGAGCCAAATCGAATCCGCACCGCGGATTAACGACCGTGGCTGGCGCACCGGCCAGCATGTGTATTTGGTGTTTCCCGGCGCTGATTTAGCCAAATCGTTGGCTGGTCCCCAATTTCCGCCACAGAAAATACGACACACAAATACACTACTGGCCATTAAAATTGCTACACCACGAAGATGACGTGCTACAGACGCGAAATTTAGCCGACAGGAAGGAGATGCTGTGATATGCAAACGATTAGCTTTTCAGAGCATTCACACAACGTTGGCGCCGGTAGCGACACCTACAACGTACTGACATGAGGAAAGTTTCCAACCGATTTCTCATACACAAAAAGCAGTTGACCGGCGTTGCCTGGCGAAACGTTGTTGTGATGCCTCGTGTAAGGAGGAGAAATGCGTACCATCACGTTTCCGAATTTGATAAATGACGGATTGTGGCCTATCGCGACTGCGGTTTATCGTATCGCGACATTGCTGCTCGCGTTGGTCGAGATCCAATGACTGTTAGTAGAATATGGAATCGGTGGGTTCAATAGGGTAATACCATGCTGGATCCCAACGGCCTCGTATCACCAGCAGTCGAGATGACAAGCATCTTATCCGCATGGCTTTAACGGATCGTGCAGCCACGTCTCGATCGCTGAGTCAACAGATGGGGATGTTTGCAAGACAACAACCACCTGCACGAACAGTTCGACGACGTTTGCAGCAGCATGGACTATCAGCTCGGAGACCATGGCTGCGGTTACCCTTGACGCTACATCACAGACAGGAGCGCCTGCGATGGTGTACTCAACGACGAACCTGGGTGCACTAATAGCAAAACGTCACTTTTTCGGATGAATCCAGGTTCTGTTTACAGCATCATGATGGCCGCATCCGTGTTTGGCGACATCGCGGTGAACGCACATTGGAAGCGTGCATTCGTCATCGCCATACTGGCGTATCACCCGGCGTGATGGTATGGGGTGCCATTGGTTACACGTCTCGGTCACCTCTTGTTCGCATTGACTGCACTTTGAACAGTGGACGTTACAGTTCAGAGGTGTTACGACCCGTGGCTCTACCCTTCATTCGATCCCTGCGAAACCCTACATTTCAGCAGGATAATGCACGACCGCATGTTGCAGGTCCTGTATGGGCCTTTCTGGATACAGAAAATGTTCCGACTGCTGCCTGGCTCAATGCCCAGGCGTATCAAGGCCGTTATTACGGCCAGAGGTGGTTGTTCTGGGTACTGATTTCTCAGGTTCTATGCACCCAAATTGCTTGAAAATGTAATCACATGTCAGTTCTAGTATAACATATTTGTCCAATGAATACCCGTTTATGATCTGCATTTCCTCTTGATGTAGCAATTTTAATGGCCAGTAGTATAGTTAATATACGAGAAGTGTTCAATAAGGAATGCAATAACAGATTAGTTTTATTCAGGATTGCAATATATCATATTAGTCTTCACTCTTTTTGCTACAAAACCCTATTTTTCTACATAATCTCCGTTCAACGCAACGGCCTTACATTACCTTACTGGGAGTGCCTGTACCCTACGTGATACCACTCTACTGGTCGACGTCGGAGCCAACGTCTTGGTGCATGAGGAATCTCTCCATCATTCACGTACTGCTTCCCACGAAGTGCATCTTTGTTGTTCAGTTCCACGCAGATGGTCTTTCGTTGCTCTTCCGTTTGGCGGTGAGGAACCCAGCGGGCATACAGCCTTGCGTACTCCAGCTGGTAGACGAAAGTGTCAGCACTACCAACAGAGACGTTCATTGAGCAGCGAGTTGTTTGACTGCGATCTGTCGATCATCTCGAATGAGAGTGTCCGCACGTTCCAACATTGAAGGAGTCACAGAGACTTGCATCCGGCAAACACACCGTAGATCGGACAGGTCTGCGCGACTTTGCTGTGATAATGGCAGACAACCCGGTCAATGACTCACAGTGCTTTTGTTCCCTGCCCGTCTCTGTAGACATTCTGCAAGCTCCTATGAATATCTGCGATCGTCTAGTTTTCCGCCAACAGAAAGTCAATCACAGCTCTCTGCTTGGAACGCACCTCCGTTTCAAACGCAATTTTAAAGGCTGTATATAGCGCAGCCACTTATCGGAACTTCATGCAAACTATAGGGACTGAAGCGTCTAACAACCCTACCACAACAAAGGTCAAAAATTAATTATGATTGTAGTGTTGCTCAAGCTGCTAAATATTGCATTTTCGGGCAACAACAAAGTTATATTATGTGGCAGGTGTCATTAGAGCACAGTTAATAAAGTCATTTCTTGAAATAATGGATAAACTAGGCACTCATCTTTTCGTGTTTCCCACGATGGTCTCGTTGTGAACTCATGGCTCAATCGTCGAAAATCTAGATAGTGATGATTTCAAGCTTGGATGCAAAGGGGCCTAGGTGTTATTCTGCGATATTCAAAAGTTTTATAGATGTGTTTCATAAAACATTCTTGAAGATTAAACTTTTGCAAGTTAGGACAACGGTGATGTAAAAAAGTAATCAGCACTCCGAATTTAAGTTACACTTCTTTTTTATTACTTTTGTTGCAATATCACGTAACTCGTTGCAAAACATCACTTCACAAAATAAATCATACTTGAAAATATCTTCCTCACTGTTGAAGTTCACATTTCATAAACTGACTACAATTTGCGTCTTTTTAACATGACGACCAAAGCTTGACTCTCTAATAACCGCTTACGCACCCAAAAATCATAGTGACAAAAGAAAGAATACTCATAAGAATAATATCATTGGAATATATACATATCGATGTATCGAAGTACCTCTACATTAATGAAATCAACTCTGAATGTTGTCACAGAAATATGTTAACTATTTTACACAAACACAGTAGAATATTGCTGGTATCGAGAGGTTGAGGTGAGGTGCCGTAATATTTACGTAATTCAAGTACCAACAAGCGGGAATATTCCACGATGACCCATAATAACTTTCGCTTTTTTTCGACCAAATTGCCCGAGAAAAGGAAGTGTTGCATTATTTATTGAACACCCATCGTACGATTACTCTCAGAACGAAGTTTATGCACTTCACGGACATGTAGCGAACAAGACTTCCCTCCCTTAGGTAAATGACGGCTGAGGTACAGGCAGCACGAAAGACAGCGAAGTTAAATAAAATAAACTGCCATATCTTGAGTACTACGCAGCCCGTCCTTGACGAGGTTAACGCGAACGAAAAGAGGAAAAGCCTCCGCCCCGGAATTTACGGGTATTAGCTGACTTGTTTGTACAGATGTGGTGCCATGCATATCAGCAGGAGCTTTGCATCGTAATTCGGAACAACACAGACACTGCAATATAGTATTTATCCGACGACTCCAGACAAGCGACTTTCAAGTAAAATGTCTCCCGTGTACGGATACATAATGGAGGTACGAGTACAGGTTGTTCAAATGGTTCAATGGCTCTAAGCACTATGGGACTTAACATCTGAGGTCGTCAGTCCCCTCAACTGAGAACTACTTAAACCTAACTAACCTAAAGACATCACACACAGCCATGCCCGAGAGAGGATTCGAATCTGCGACCGTAGCAGCAGCGCGGTTCCGGACTGAAGCGCCTAGAACTGCTCGGCCACAAAGCCCGGCACAGGTTGTAAGCACATGGCTGACGACATATGCAAGTTTGGTTCTAGCCGCAAATTGTGCTCCGGTAGGCAAATGGTAAGGCAACTGGACAACATGGTTATAGAGTAACAGCGATTCATATAAATTAACTTAGTATTAAGAAAACAGTCTGTCCTGCCACACCTTGGTAGACTTGACGCCACCAGCAGTCGACCATATGTTCGCCCTGAAGGTAGCCCCTGCGATGGGCTGAAACCGGTCAGCACTAAACAAGTGAGACTGTTTTCCTAATACTAAATGGTAAGGCAACCGTTCGCGATACGCCGGATCCGGGTTCGATTCCCGCTCCACGCAAATGTAGTTACATACGTTGATCTGCCAGGACATTGTGACCATCGACCTACTATCGATATAAGCCCGTCCAGGTGATAGCAGCGTCACCTGGCGAGGAATGAGTGCTAGTCAGACATACGCACAGCGCGTGTTGTATCAGTGAATGTGCTGTCCGTGTGTAGAATGGGGAAGGCGTGCGATCTATGTGAGGCTCGGCACGAGCTTTGGGAAGCTGCACGACTTATCGGGTTTTCGAGGAATGCTGTGGTGAGTGTCTTTAACACGTGGCGAAACCAAAGTAAAATCATGTCCAGGCGTCGTGGGGTTGGTCGACGAGAGAAGTCGGACATCATAGGCTGGGCAGACTGGTAAAACAGGACAGGCGTCAAAAAGTGGCGGAACTAACATCAGACTTTAATGCTAAGCAGAGTCCAAGCGTGTCTGAGCACATAGTGCACCGAACACTCCTTACGATGGGCCTCCGCAGTCGACGAAACATGCATGTTAACACCATGACATCTGCAACTATGACTGAAATGGACACGTGGCCATCGGCACTGTACGTTGGCGCAGTGGCAGAGCATTTCATGGTCTGAAGAATTCCGATACCTTCTTCATCATGCCTATGGGATGACGCGAATCCGTCGTCTTCCAGGGGAACAGCACATTGATACCTGTACTGCAGGACCAAGACAAGCTGGCGGCGGCTCCATTACGCTCTGGTTAACATTCATGTCGCCATCCGCGGGTCCAGTGCAACTAGTGCAAGGGACCATGATGGCCAAGTTGTATCGTACGCTGTTTGCAGACCGTATACATCTCTTCATGACGATCATGTTTTCGGATGGAAGTGGTATTTTTCAGCAAGATAATGCGTCATGTCACAAGGCCAGGAGTGTGATGGAGTGGTTCGAGGAACATAGTAGCGAGTTCCTCTTCATGACGATCATGTTTTCGGACGGAAGTGGTATTTTTCAGCAAGATAATGCGCCATCTCACAAGGCCAGGAGTGTGATGGAGTGGTTCGAGGAACATAGTAGCGAGTTCCTCTTCATGACGATCATGTTTTCGGACGGAAGTGGTATTTTTCAGCAAGATAATGCGCCATCTCACAAGGCCAGGAGTGTGATGGAGTGGTTCGAGGAACATAGTAGCGAGTTCCTCTTCATGACGATCATGTTTTCGGACGGAAGTGGTATTTTTCAGCAAGATAATGCGCCATGTCACAAGGCCAGGAGTGTGATGGAGTGGTTCGAGGAACATAGTAGTGAGTTCCTCTTCATGACGATCATGTTTTCGGACGGAAGTGGTATTTTTCAGCAAGATAATGCGCCATGTCACAAGGCCAGGAGTGTGATGGAGAGGTTCGAGGAACATAGTAGCGAGTTCCCACTGGTGTGCTGGCCCCCCAACTCGCCAGATCGGAACCCGATGGAACACATCTGGGATGTGGATGAACGTGGCGTCAGAGCACATCGCCTACCTCCCCGGAATTCACGGTTATTAGCTGATTTGTTTGTGCATATGTGGTGCCAACTTCCCCCAGTGAGCTACCAAAGCCTCTTTACTTCCATGCCACGACGCTATTCGACACCCCCGGGATAACAAGGCCGTCCAGCAGTGTTAGTGACGTCACACTAAGCGGCCCATAGCCGACGCAGCAGTCCACGGACACCTCCGTACAGACGCGCCTCATGCTAACGATCTTCTGTCCGTCAATCAGAAAGCAGCGAACTATAATTCGAACCAAAGACCAAATTATATATATTCTTGTAAACAGCATAAAGGTTCATAACGAAATACCGATTACATATAAGGGCAGGAATAAGTTTAATTGATTGAGGAACTTTGCCACTATTTTATAATTGTCAGAACACTATTTAGCTTTAAAACTCGCATGCAGGTGGTGACAAATGCCAACTGACAGCAGAACTTAACATTTTCAAGCTATTACACTGAAAGTAAATTATCTTAAACACTGTCATACATAGCAAAACCCTCACAACTTTCGTTTACAATAAGGTAACAAGCGTTCGCTTTCTCTCATAAAACACATGACTATTGTGAATTTACTCATATGTTCATGGTCACAGCTCTTTTCAAGAATTTTTACAAGTGTATCCCCAGTGATAAAGAATGGAAACAAAAGATAGATATCAAATATTCTCCTTTTAACATAGACATCACTGAACACAAGATTCTGTCTTGCACTGTGATACTAAGGGACTGCTCTTTCCTTTAAGAAAAGCCTGACAATTTGAAGTTCACTCTGCTATTGAAGATACACTTCTTGAAACAATATTAAAAATGTTATGAAAGGTAAGGAAATGAAAAACAACCAAGTGCATTACATGTAAGAATGTGAGTCTGAGGCTCTCTTTACTTACCATTTTCAATCTCTCTACAGCTTTTCCACGTAGAAATCACCAACTGCAAGTCTCATTATTGCTGTCTGTTACTAACAAAGTGCTTTTCTATTTAGAAAACCTGACAATTTGATGTTCATTCCGGTACTGAAGATAAACACTTTTCAGAGGAGTTCTAGAACCTATTCCTGCCCGTATATGTAATCGGTATTTCGTTATGAACCTTTATGCTGTTTACAAGAATATATATAATTTGGTCTTTGGTTCGAATTATAGTTCGCTCCTTTCTGATTGGCGGACAGAATATCGTTAGCATGAGGCGCGTCTGTACGGAGGTGTCCGTGGACTGCTGCGTCGGCTGTGGGCCGCTTAGTGTGACGTCACTAACACTGCTGGACGGCCTTGTTATCCCGGGGGTGTCGCGCTATTACCCGTGCAGAAGGTAGACATATCGGCTAGGAGGTAGGTGGTCATAATGTTCTGGTTGGTCAGTATAAATTCAAAAACTGAACGTTCCACATTCTGCAGAACAGAACATCGGAAAATAGTGAGGTCTTCCCCTGGTATTCGTTAAATTAGCAGTGCAGGGAGCTATATCTTGATATTGGCACTGTTGACGAATTCGTACAGTAGCTTATACATTGCAACATCGCTGGATACTAACAAGTTTTGGAGGCTCTTTGGGAACTGATGACGAAGATCCCGAAGATAGCTAACAAGAACATTTTTGTGGTGGCTGTTCCTATAACATTGTAGAAATATATGGTTCAGTTCTCCGCAAACACATAGAGGAGTCGCGTTTAGGTTGAGCCAATACAGTTGTTTGTTGAGCGTGCAACGATTAAATTTCAGCCATACTATAATTGTCGTGAAGGTCCTTGATGTTTATACCTTAGTGGAGTGTGGGACCAGATTGAATAGGCCTCACTGTTTGCTTCGGAGTACCCAATAAGCACAGCCAGCTCCTTCACTAGTTGTGGACCCACCTGTATAACTAACGCACGCCGGGGGTAGTGAGACAGGAATTCCACTCCTGTTGCGTTAAATGAATCCTGTTTTTGACATGTTAAACTAGTCCTGACGTCAATCCGCAGAGTCTACGTTTTGTATGGCCTGTTGTAGTGCGGTAGAAGAGGATTTTTGCACACCTGATGGCTGGTGGTTCCGTTTATTCTGCCGCAACGGGTGGAAGTTGCTTGTTTATCCAGTATCTTCCACACACCCATTGGAGTGTTAATTCCCGGGTTTTTTCGTCAGGGGGCTCATATTCGTCGTAACAGAGCAGCAGGAGGAGTTTATTGCAGAGGAATACTCGTCGCAACTTTCATCCGCTTCTGCCCGTAAAACACTGTTTGTGGTTGACATGAAAGTCCCAGTAACTACACGCAAGGCTCTGTAGAGCATAGTATCGAGTCTCTGGAGCGTGCTGTCTGATGCTGATCCGTATCATATGTGTCCGCAATCAAAGTGTTTCTGTAATGGGAAAAAGTATAATGACATCGCTGTCCGCCTATCACAGTACCACCATGCTCCAGTCGAAGCTCTCATGAGATTGCAGACATTTTCCCATCCGCTCATGATATGTCTACATCTAAATCGACATTTATACTCCGCAAGCCACCCAACGGTGGGTCGCGGAGCGCTCTTTACGTGCCACTGTCATTGCCTCCCTTTCCTGTTCCAGTCGCGTATGGTTCGCGGGAAGAATGACTGCCGGAAAGCCTCCGTGCGCGCTCGAATCTCTCTAATTTAACATTCGTGATCTCCTCGGGAGGTATACGTAGGGGGAAGCAATATATTCGATACCTCATCCAGAAACGCACCCTCTCGAAACTTGGACAGCAAGCTACACCGCGATGCAGAGCGCCTCTCTTGCGGAGTCTGCCACTTGAGTTTGCTAAACATCTCCGTAACGCTATCACGCTTACCAAATAACGCTGTGTCGAAACGCACCGCTCTTCTTTGGATCTTATCTATCTCCGCTGTCAACCCGACCTGGTACTGATCCCACAATGATGAGCAATACTCAAGTATAGGTCGAACGAGTGATTTGTAAGCCACCTCCTTTGTTGATGGACTACATTTTCTAAGGACTCTCCCAATGAATCTCATCCTGGCACCCGACGTCGAATATGAAGAGCCCATCTTAGCTTATCACCGATTATCATCCCAAGATACTTAGCAGATTTCGCTACTAAAAAAGTCTGTTTTTTCATTTGCATTGTTTGGGGAAGTGGAATCCTATTGCGAGTAAAGATCTTAAGAGATTTCGAAGCCACTTCCTGTACACCACTCACGCAGACGTATGAGCGCCGTGTGCTTTTTCATGTGACAGGATCGAAGGGTTCTGGCTTCGGAATATATCCAGGCCGCATTCCCCCGCGTTTAAAAGTATTTCTCTTTGTTTCAAGTATCAGACAGCCATCGGTGTGATGGCACGAACGCAGGAGATAAAGCCGTCTCTAATGCGGTTTTATACGGCGTTACGCCTCGCGACTTTAATGCTGATTTGCTGCTGCCGAGTTTTTCCCGCGCGGCGGCCTGGCGCTGCAGGGGAGCCGTGCACATTTCGTAACGAGTGCAATCTGAATGCGGTTCCTCAGGGAATAAAAGGGCGCGTTAGCGGCGGTGGGCACAGGAAGCTGGCTGAAGTTTTTAGGAGGCTCTTCCTGGCCGCGGGGCCTCGGCCGAGCGTGCCCGCTTCCTGCCACGGCTCCCACACGCCGCAAGCCGGCCTCCATATGTGCTCCCCGCGTCAATCTCTCGCCTCAGCGTTAACATGTCGTGCCGTAGCACCCGGTCTGGCCTAGCTGTGCCACCGAACTCGAAACAAGGGGGATACGATAGCGCATCTTCTCTTCGTGAAATATACAGGGTGTTACAAAAAGGTACGGCCAAACTTTCAGGAAACATTCCTCACACACAAATAAAGAAAAGATGTTATGTGGACAAGTGTCCGGAAACGCTTCATTTCCATGTTAGATCTCATTTTAGTTTCGTCAGTATGTACTGTACTTCCTCGATTCACCGCCAGTTGGCCCAATTGAAGGAAGGTAATATTGACTTCGGTGCTTGTGTTGACATGCGACTCATTGCTCTACAGTACTAGCATCAAGCACATCAGTACGTAGCACCATCAGATTAGTGTTCATCACGAACGTGGTTCTGCAGTCAGTGCAATTTTTACAAATGCGGAGTTGGCAGATGCCCATTTGATGTATGGATTAGCACGGGGCAATAGCCGTGGCGCGGTACGTTTGTATCGAGACAGATTTCCAGAACGAAGGTGTCCCGAAAGGAAGACGTTCGAAGCAATTGATAGGCGTCTTAGGGGGCACGGAACATTGCAGCCTACGACTCGCGACTGGGGAAGACCTAGAACGACGAGGACATCAGCAATGGACGAGGCAATTCTTCGTGCAGTTGACGATGACCCTAATGTCAGCGTCAGAGAAGTTGCTGCTGTACAAGGTAACGTTGACCACGTCACTGTATGGAGAGTGCTACGGGAGAACGAGTTGTTTTCGTAACATATACAACGTGTGCAGGCACTATCAGCAGCTGATTGGCCTCCACGGGTACACTTCTGCGAATGGTTCATCCGACAATGTGTCAATCCTCATTTCAGTGCAAATGTTTTCTTTACGGATGAGGCTTCATTCCAACGTGATCAAATTGTAAATTTTCACAATCAACAAGTGTGGGCTGACGATAATCCGTACGCAATTGTGGAATCACGTCATCAACACAGATTTTCTGTCAACGTTTGGGCAGGCATGGTTGGTGACGTCTTGATTGGGCCCCATGTTCTTCCACCTACGCTCAATGGAGCACGTTATCGTGATTTCATACGGGATACTCTACCTGTGCTGCTGGAACATGTGCCTTTACAAGTACGACACAACATGTGGTTCATGCACGATGGAGCTCCTGCACATTTCAGTCGAAGTGTTCGTACGCTTCTCAACAACAGATTCGGTGACCGATGGATTGGTAGAGGCGGACCAATTCCATGGCCTCCACGCTCTCCTGACCTCAACCCTCTTGACTTTCATTTATGGGGGCATTTGAAAGCTCTTGTCTACGCAACCTCGGTACCAAATGTAGAGACTCTTCGTGCTTGTATTGTGGACGGCTGTGATACAATACGCCATTCTCCAGGGCTGCATCAGCGCATCAGGGATTCCATGCGACGGAGGGTGGATGCATGTATCCTCGCTAACGGAGGACATTTTGAACATTTCCTGTAACAAAGTATTTGAAGTCACGCTGGTAAGTTCTGTTGCTGTGTGTTTCCATTCCATGATTAATGTGATTTGAAGAGAAGTAATAAAATGAGCTCTAACATGGAAAGTAAGCTTTCCCGGACACATGTCCACATAACATATTTTCTTTCTTTATGTGTGAGGAATGTTTCCTGAAAGTTTGGCCGTACCTTTTTGTAACACCCTGTATAACTGTAGGAGTAATTAATAAGAAACTGCCGGCCGGGGTGGCCGAGCGTTCTAGGCCCTACAGTCTGGAACCGCGCGACCGCTACGGTCGCAGGTTCGAATCGTGCCTCGGGCATGGATGTGTGTGATGTCCTCAGGTTAGTTAGATTTAAGTAGTTCTAAGTTCTAGGGGACTGATGACCTTAGAAGTTAAGTTCCATAGTGCTCAGAGCCATTTGAACCGTTTTTGAATAAGGAACTTTTATGCCAACAGTGATGCACAGCTTCTACATATTTGAAGAACGGCACCACTATGAAGAGCCGTGCAATATATCCAGATGCTTCTAAATAGGCCTGTTAATATGTGACATACATCTTAGCAAAGTCGTGCGTAATTGGACTGTTGTCGGCCGGAGTGGCCGAGCGGTTCTAGGCGCTCCAGTCCGGAGCCGCGCTGTTGCTACGGTCGCAGGTTCGAATCCTGCCTCGGGCATGGGTGTATGTGATGTCCTTAGGTTAGTTAGGCTTAAGTAGTTCTAAGTTCTAGGGGACTGATGACCACAGCAGTTGAGTCCCATAGTGCTCAGAGCCATTTGAACCATTTGACTGATGACCTCAGATGTTAAGTCTCATAGCGCTCAGAGCCATTTGAACCATTTGAAAGTCGTGCGTAACTCGACTGTTGTCTAGACTAATCTAATCTTGCCGAATGTAAATTTAAAAAAAAGTCCGTTAAAATAGTTGTTTTATAATGGGATTTTAATTAAGGTGGATTGTTTTAGACCTTTAATATTTTTTACGAAATAGTAAAATACCTAAATGTTCTTAACTAGTCTGCCTGTGGTATATTTTTGTTAATGTACAGGGTGGTCACAACCAGTCTGCGAAGCTTGTAGGGGTGTTGCAGGATAGGTTGCGCGGAGAAATAATGATTAAGAAAAAAAATTCGATACGTTCCGCCGTTTCCGTGCTAATTAGCATTGAAGGTAGCTCAATTCAAGAAGCTCATCAGAGACGGTGTGGTCAAATGTGTTCTTCGTTTGGTTTTCTGAAGCCGAACGAGAGAGAGATACGAAAATTGGACATAGAGGCCGAACCAAAGGCTGAGCAGTCTAGTTTACGCAGTGAGAACAACTGACAGTAATTACTGTATCTGGCGTCTAGCTTGAATTTGAGCGCAACAGCCTCATTGCCTAACTTCAGTGTTAAATAATTTGTAAACGGTGCTACCTATAGAATTTCTTGTTAACAGTTACTTCTCTGTGTGACGTACGCTGCAACGCTGTTACAAATCTGTCAGACTGCTTCTAACCACCCTGTATAGGTGATTTGAAGATGGTAGCTCTACCGAAAACGGTTTTGCCATAAATAAACACGTATTAGAGTAGATTTTGGTAGTTCGTGGTGCTGTTATTTAAATACAAAACTTGTCGCTGATGTAAAAGTATCGTGAATAATTCGTACCAAGTTAAATCTGTCCATCCGTAAGAATCTATCACTCTGCAGCCTTCTATGCGCTTTCGTAGATACCTTCCTGTCAACTAAATACGGAATCTTAGAGTTCAACGAAACACGATGCATGATGAAAATGCTCACACTTCAAGCTGTCCCGACAACACTGTGACACGCGACACCAAATGAACACAACATACACAAGGTATACCGGAAAACTGACAATGGGCCGTGAGTGTCACTTAGCGCGCATGCTGCCCCTCCGCCTGTGGCGCACGCATCCTCCACACAGTCTGTGATGCTCTCACATGTCAGCATAGGCCGCTAAGGGTGTCTCTGGGCACCGTCCCACACTGCTGCACAAGCGCTCCTGGACGACAGCAGTGGTTCGTAGTGGATGTGCTATGGCTGCAGTCATTCAGCCTAGAGCTTCTCGTAGCCCACACAGGAAAAGTATTGAACACGAAAAATCGGTTAACACAAAACAAAACTGCGGTTGCGATAAAATGATATGTAATTTTATTCCTTATAAAATGAAACCAAAATGTTGAACATTAAAATATCTGGCTACTCGAACAAACAAACCGCTTGCTATCTGCAATTGCTGTGTCACTCACATTTATTGACATACGAGGATGATTCAAATGAAATCCTTAATTATTTCTTATTACACATATGTGCTGTCATAGAAAAATTAAAGAGATATCAGTTTTCGCCGGCCGAAGTGGCCGTGCGGTTAAAGGCGCTGCAGTCTGGTGCCGCAGGACCGCTACGGTCGCAGGTTCGAATCCTGCCTCGGGCATGGATGTTTGTGATGTCCTTAGGTTAGTTAGGTTTAACTAGTTCTAAGTTCTAGGGGACTAATGACCTCAACAGTTGAGTCCCATAGTGCTCAGAGCCATTTGAACCATTTTTAGATATCAGTTTTCGACATAGTCCCCACTACATGTGATGCGCGCATTCCACCGCTTCCGACGTCAATGGATGTATCGTGACAAGAATTCTTTTGTTTTTGAATGCAGCCACTCGTGCACTGCGGTTTTCATCTCATCGCTTCTGAAATGCCTCCCAGTGCTTCTCTGAGCCGGTCGAGTCACTGGGGGCGAGGTCTGGTGAGAAAGGAGGGAATTCCATACGTTAAAAATTCCATATCTTTGCTTTGGTTTTTCCATCTCATGTTCGTGGCAGTGCACCCAGGTTTCATATCCTGCAGTAGTTCTGTCCGAAAAACCATTGCCGTTGACCTGTAAATGTTGCAAAAGTTCCTCACGAGCTTCCAGTTGACGATTTCTCTATTCAGCAGTCAACTTACGTTTTACATATTGCGGCACATCATGGACAATATTCTGTTGAACAAGACTGATAACCAAAGCAGTGGCTGTTCCGTTTACAGTAATATGCCTTAAGCTCTTCCACTACGGCAATCTTCCACTGAAGTTACGCCTCTTTTAAAATTTTTATGTCACTCGTGGACTTGCTGTGACGACAAACAGATTCCTCCTTAAAACAATAATATCTTGTATATTGAATTTCAGTATACAATATGTGTCTGCAAGACTAAATTTTAACATATACTTGCATGTCTGGATGAACAGACATTAAAGATGAATGACTGCCATCTGAAATTAATTCGGAATAAATTCGCTGAATGCAAATAACTTGGCATGAGCTATATTAGGTATGGATATACCACCATTTAGTGGCATATGAAAATTTGTGCCGGACTGGGACTCGAACGCGGATTTCCTGCGCTCGCCTTAACCATTTCTGCTATACGCTGCTAAAGTAATGGGGAAGAATATTTTGAACAACGAACCTGCAGGAACCGTGGAAACAATGAGCACAACACAGTACAAAACTGTAGCACCACTGAGAGCCAAGAGCATCTCCAGTGTAAATATAAGATGTACCAACCAGGAGGACAAACTTATGCAGGAACAGTTTCTTACAAGGAGCCAGCCAGTGGAGACAAACGATGCAAATCGACAACCGTCGAACCATGAGAGATCACAGGAATACGAACAGATACAGGAAGACCAGAATAAAACACAAGGAACGGCTGAAAGGAGATAGCAAGAAATCCAACCTTCACAGTTAGCAACTCCTTCGCGAAGCAAGATCACAACTAAAATCATCAGTTTTCAGGAACCAAACAAGAAGTCTGACAAAGGAATGGTGGAACGAGCACCGAAAACCGACCTAACCTGACCAGCGTGCGTAAATAATTATTAGAGAAGACAGAGGACTTGGAACAAAAACTAAACAGAATCAAGACAATGCTGAAGAAAGCAGAGTATACATCGCCAACAGCGGGATTGAAACCCAAATATCTCACACAGAGATGCGAACGTCGAAATGGAAGATGAAAGACAAGACCAGAACCAATGGAGTGTGTGTGTGTGTGTGTGTGTGTGTGCGTGTGTGTGTGTCTGTGTGTGTGTTTGTGAGTGTTTGGTGCTTACAGGCGCTCAGCGGTGATGTTATCAGCACGACAACGGGAAAAAATAAAAGATGCTATACAGGAGACTAAAACACAAATAAAACGACGAGAGTGCTAAAAGGAAGACACAGGAAAATGTCACTGGCTGGCCGGATATAATGCAGTTAGTAATATTGGTGGTGAAAGTGTAACAGTTATTCTGTGTAAACAATGTTTTCAATATGCAACACAAACACTACTCGAATCCGGCAGAGGAACAGCCATAAAACTTAACGATCTGTTAATCAGAAATGTATATGCTTCCACGAGCAGTGGCGGCAGAGAGGCGAATTTTTCAAATCAGAAGCTGAAAATTTAAAAATAGTGCCCTACAACTAGATTGTCATCGGAGGCAATTTAAATTGTGTATTAAACAACTTTGACTGAGGTCTTAATTTTAATTTTTGCCAAGAAATCCAAGTTTTAGTGGATGGATTCAAATTGATGGATACATGGCTGTACATACATCCCAATACCACTACTTTTACCCTTATTAGCAACGCCATTAAAAGCAGACTGGACACAATGTATATAAACGAAGATACCGAATAATATGTTATGGACGAGAAACATGGCCGCTGGGCTTATCTAATCACTCACCTTACCACTTCTTACTAAGATGTATACAGAAGACGTTTCTAGGACGTGGACTACGGCGGGTGAACACAATCCCCCCAGTCCAACCGGAAATTCAGACAGTGATGGAAAACATTTGGAATAAATTGGACAGAGCACGTAACTGCAGTATGCAAAAAAGCATCAGTATCCCTTCATGTCCTACAAAAATATAAAAAACTCTTCCCTTTCGATCTGAAAAAGAAATTAGTACAAACGCTTATACTCCCAATCATTGACTACAGCGATATTATCCTACAAGGCCTCTCTCAGGAAAATTCCCGACGTCTAGAACTGGTCACGAATGCCTGCGTCCGATATATCTGTGACGTTCGACTTTTTGATCACATTTCACCAGCATATGCAAAATTGTCCTGGCTGCGTGCAGACAAACGCAGAGATTTCCATACACTTTGTCTCATCTACTGCCTTATAAATGTACACTGTCCCTCATATCTCTCCTCGTCCCTAACACTCATGTCGGAACAACATGACAGAAACACACGTTCCCATCATAATAAAATCCTCTCCGTTCCACTGCATCGCTCAGTCACCTTCTCCAAGTCCTTTACAGTAGCGGGAACCCGACTCTGGAATAACCTCCCTCGTTATGTTAGAGAACTTAAAAACATGACCGGCTTCAAAAAACAGTTAATGACGTATCTACTTAAGCAACAGTAATGCCTTCCTCTGTACATGAGTGCACTTCACCTCAATACTTCCCTCTCTCCCCCTCCTTAAACCTCCCCTACCCAAAACTCGCTATACTAGTAAACATCTACTTTACACACCAAAATATTAATGTACATCTGCACAAACCTTCATTACTATTGCCAATCTTTCTCATGTTTGTCATTATTATTTGATTTTTTTTTTTACTGTTATTATTATTGCTTTCACCATAATCTGTATGTATAGCACCGGATGTAAAATACTGCCAGCATTTACTTTATTAGGTCTTAGTCATGTTTATCATTATTAGATTTTTTGTTTTACTGTTATTATTATTGCTTTTATCATAATATGTATGTATAGCAACTGTTGTAAAAATACTTCCGCATTTACTTTATTAGGTCTTAGTCACTAGTCTTTATTCATATTGTCACTAGAGTAAGCTAATTTTCTCATTTAAACTATGTTCATGATGTTACTCTGATGTGTGAAATGCTGCATGTGTGGAACACTGGTCCGATGTAAGAGAGGGCCTGATGGCCCTAATCTGATCAGGTTAAATAAATAAATAAATAAAATAAATAAATAAATATATAAAATAAATAAATAAATAAATACATATGCAACGCAGATATTCAAAACTAATGATCTGGTGGAAGCAATATACCAAGTCTTAAAAATAAAAAAACAAAACTCCATCCGAACAGGCTCCGGAAGACCCTAACGGTACTGTCCGACCGCCGTGTCTTCCTCAAACTACAGGTATCACCAGTAGCTCCTCAGTTTGCCTCTCACTGGCTGAGTGCACTCCTCTTGCCAACAGCGCTCGGCAGACTGGAAGACCACCCATCTAAGTGTTACCCAAGCCCGACAGAGCTTAACTTCGGTTATCTGACGGGAGCCGGTGTTAACACTGCGGCAAGGCCGTTAGATAATATACCAAACCACAAATCATAAAAATGCGTCATTCACTTTGCGAGAAAAGTGCCTACTGGTGGAATAAAACACTAGAATATTATTTCGTGTTGTTGTCCACCCCCGCTAACTGAATGGTCAGTGCGACAGAATGTCAATCCTAAGGGCCCGGGTTCGATTCCCGGCTGGGTCGGAGATTTTCTCCGCTCAGGGACTGGGTGTTGTGTTGTCCTAATCATTGTCATTTCATCCCCATCGACGTGCAAGTCACCGAAGTGGTGTCAAATCGAAAGATTTGCACCCAGCGAACGGTCTACCCGACGGGAGGCCCTAGTCATACGACATTCACATTCATTTCATTTGCTGCGGGAGTCATAAAACAGTAGGGAGTGTTTAACGGACAGTCTAACTAGAATCAAGCATATTAAATCACGAATTACGGAGTTTACCAAACAGTCTATGGAAGGCACCAGAATCAGGTCACGTAACAAAAAAAGTGATACAACGAATGAAACTCTTTCCATATACCACATCAAAAGGGAAATGACAAAGGGCAAGGTAAAGATCATCTATAAGTTAACAGACACACAAAAAACGATCAAATACAATGCCGTACGTTTCACAGATATCTACACAAAACCGAAACAAACATAATCACCCAAGAAATTTTCTTATGAGATATCACAACAAGTACCAATGAGGAAGACAAAGAAACAGTATTAGAAGGGATAACGCAATTCGAATTGCAAACAATAGTTAAAGTGTCAGTGAAACAGAAAGCAGCAGGTTCGGATAGCATATCTGTTTAATTTTAGTTGCATTTCTAGTATTTGATCGGTCCGAAACTGACAAGAATGAACACCGACATAATGTCTGGTGACCTGGGGTTAACATGGGAAATTGAGCGTATACAGAGAAGGGCAGTACGAAATGATCACAGGTTTGTCTGACCAACAGGAGAGTGTCACGGAGACAAGGGAGAAACTGAACTGGCAGAAACTTGAAGATAGATGGAGGCCATATCGGGAAAGCCTACTTACAAAGTTTCAGGAAGCAGCTTTAAATAGCGAATGTAGGAATACACAATAACTGTTCACGCACCGTTCCCTTAGTGATTGTAATGACAAGATTGGATAGTTACAGCGGTCGCAGAGGCATTTAAACTGTCATACTTCCAGCGCTCCATACGTGACTTGAATGGGAAAAAGACTTATAATAATCGGTAAAATAAAACGTACCCAGCGCCATGCACTTCACAGCCGTTTAGGGAGTTTGAAAGTAGATGTAGATGCTCTGGTATCAGACATTAATACGGAGATGAGAAAGCAGCTTTTGAGGATATAAATTACAGCTAATAGCAAGATCAGAGTGTGATAAGGAAGTGAAACGGTGATCATCGGAAATCAAGAGAAGCTGAATCTAGTGGCATTTGAAGAGCGACGCAATTGCAGAATATTCAAAAATATGCTGGCAGATAAAGCACGAAATGAAAAAGTACGAAAAAGAATGGGTGTACAAATATGTCTGTGAAATACCTTTTCTAGAAAGGGGAAAACTTTGTGAGCCACGGCAACCATTAATGGTTAATTTGACCCTCGAAAGAGCAGTAGAGGCGAAAAAAACTAAAGAAGACAAAGGCTAGCAAACGTAACACAAATTACAGAGGTTACATACAGATGCAAAAGATTAGTACAAAATAAAAAATGTAGAGGATAGTATGAAACAAGTCGAAAGACTGTTGAATGATTTACAAAACTGCAAATTACTTGGAACTATAAATTTTTCCATTGTAGCCAGTTCCGGTAAGCAACACCATCTGACGAAACAGCGCTATCTGCAGGCAGTGAACCGTAAGAATTGTGAAAAGAGCGCCACAAAACTGCCTTCCTAGACACAAAAAGGAGGTCTGTGTTGATCAAAACTGTAAGAAACTGTCGCCACAAGCATAGTGTAGCCTGGGGTTGCCATAGACGGCATCATTATTAACAGCGTATTACCGTCGCTCTAGCAATATGAGTTAGACATTACATGCAATGAGAACTTGAGCGATGGCCTGAAGTCCTGTTTCCAGGCGAGTTGTCATCTTCCCTTTCTCTTGACGAATATCCAAGGCATGGAGGCATTGCAAGACAGAGGTACATCAGTCATTAGGTCTAGCAGTTAGGTGAATCTATTATTTCTGGGAGTGTGTTATGAAAGGACGGAGCGTGTATGATATATGATTGGTTTATTGTTCGTCATACTGCGTTGATTGGGGCTGACAGTTCGTCGTGCAAAACGAAAATTGTCGAGTACACCATGCACGAGTCGTGATTATGATCTTCCGTTTACATAACTGAGTGCTTTCTGCAGACAGGTACACAACTGAGAATGCTTGAAAAATATTGAAAAGTACTCTGTGACGCATAGAAGTCCACCACATACCTTATTCGGCCTCACTGGGGCAGCTGTAGAAATGTGAGAAAGGATAAACGAACAGCGATTGTATAATTTTCTGATCAGCATGTCTAGAAATTTTGGTACATTCATATAGTGACAATGTAACCTCGAGATGCCCAACATCAACACTTGTATTGCGGCCTCATTACTCACCTAAGACATTGGTTGCTGTCTTCAGAATCCTCATTTCGTTTAGGGAATACCATAACGGAATCACTGTTGCCGTTTGAGACGAAGAATTTTGCAAAATGCAAGTTGGGGCAGGGCCATGTAGAGTGAACGCCTTAATCTGCAGTGGATACATGAACACAGACAGAGAGAAAGAATAATTTCCTCCATTAAATTTCGTTTCTCCACCGCTAATAATAACCAAATGAGCTTTAAGTGAAGATCTGGTTTCATAATGCTCTATGGAACATCGTGCCAAACGAATATCTTACGTTGGTATGTGAACACCATTGTACGTGAAAGGTGATCCCCATTTCTACGTATCAAAGGTTCTAGATTAGCAGTCAAAGTAAAGAGTAAGAAAAGGGAAGCTAGGTTCGACGTCCCATAGACTACGAGGTCATTAAAGGCAAATCAAAAGGACAGACTGGTGAACTGATAGGTATGTAAATCGACCATGTCATTTTAGGAGAATTAATCTGTTACTTGCCTTAGGCGATTAAAGGAAACCACTTAAAAAGGAAATATGAATGGCCGAATGGGCATTTTAACCTCCTTCCTCCCGACTGCGAGTCTAATGCCTTAACACTGAGCCATCCTGCTGGGTTGGCAGTCGATCCCTCTGGATCATCTGCTATGTGGTTTTCAAGCTCATATATAATATTGTGAGTGCTCACGTAACGCAGTACTTTCAACTCGTTGGTGATAAAACGTAGCACAAACTTACTTATTTCTTAAGCCTGCTAGCTCTTCAGGCACACAATCCAATAGAAATTCGCTACGGTCGCAGGTTCGAATCCTGCCTCGGGTCCAGCCGGGGTGGCCGATCTGTTCTTGGCGCTACAGTCTGGAACCTCGCGACCGCTACGGTGGCAGGTTCGAATCCTGCCTAGGGCATGGATGTGTGTGATGTCCTTAGGTTAGTTAGGTTTAAGTTCTAGGGGACTGATGACATCAGATGTTAAGTCCCTTAGTGCTTAGAGCCATTTTAGGTCTGATGAGGCTGCGACCTAAAAGAAATATCAATCACAACTGTGTATCAGAGTTATGACTATCATTCTTATTGTATCGATGGATAACAGGTGTAGTGTTCGGCGACGTAACAAATACATGATGACATGGCTATGGAATCTAATATTTTGTGTGTGTTTTAGTATCCACTCGATCTTCTCCAGAAGTAGATCTAGGTTTGCTACGACATATTACAGTGGCGACGATGGTGGTTGCTTTCCTACTCCAGGTCGACGATAAGGTTTCCGCACTTGTCACTAGTGCTTAGCGTACCGCTAGAAACGTCAGCAACAGTATTTGTATATTTCTGTGTAATCTATAGGGTGTTTAATCGTGTCTGATCCCCCACATAAACTGTCAGCGAAGTTGTTCAGTTTCAGGTGCAGCAGACAGAACGAATGCTTCTCAGTGTACAACAGATGATAACCTTACTGACGCAACAAACAGCTTCACAATCGATTGATGTCCACACGTTCCGCCAGTTTAACAGTAACGAAGAGTACTTCTCGGAATACTGCGACCACCTCGAAGCACACTTCACAGCATACAACATTAATAGGTACAGTGATCATTACTTTCTTTTCGTCCATGATCGGAGCCGACGTGTACCATCTATGCACAACGTTATTCCCGACTCAGTTCCGAAACATGTTGATTGTGGAGAACTCATTTGAAAACTCGACGAGCATTACGTGGTAAGGATTCACGTCGCTGCACCGGGATTTAAATTTATTGTATAAAGAAGCTCCGTGAACATTCATTAAAACACTGGATGTCCAACAAAACGTTGTAGGTTCAAGTGTTCTTGTGGACTAGGTAATAGTGACGTTATGTTACGTGATGCAAACACGTAAAATGTGTGAGGCGCACGCGTACGCATCCTGAATAGATCTGAAAGCAGTTTTGTCTGTTGTATAGTCTCAAAGTATTGAGGACACAACTGAAGTTGATTTTGAGTCTCCAGCTATTTCTCTTGTTCATAGTGCACAGGGCACTCAGTCTCAGTCTAAGGTTAATGTTCAAGTGAATAGAAGCAGGTCTCATATTAACAGCAAAAGTAAAGGGAAAACAGAAGAAGATGAGGAAGTCTAGTCCTAAGTGTTTTCCAAATCATGATTGGGCAGCTCGTCCTTGATGCCAGTATTTAACGTTTCGTAAACAAGGTCATACGCAGGCCGTATGTTCACAAAGGAGTCAGGGCAGGCACCGGGCTACAGCATGGCAACATCGTGGCTTTCAGCAAGTGAATGTTGTGTCGGCACTAATATTACAGCCAGCGCCAATGAAGAATCGCTTTTCTCCTTCGTGGAAACCTTCTGCTGTAGTCCGCAGACAGAAGAAAATATATTTTGTCCCATTAACAGTGGCTCAAAAGATAATTACATTTCAGTTCGATACAGGCACGTTTCTTTCCCTCAACAGCAAAGATACGTACGAAAAGATCGGTAGTCCACAGCCACAGGAGCCTGCTTCAGTTTTTTCTACACGTAAGAGACGCAAAATACCAGTGCTTGGCGTGTGCAGTTTTCCAGCAATTTTTCATGACGTTGTAAAGTGTGTTTCATTCCATGGACTATGTTCTAGCCGGCCGTTGTGGCAGAGCGGTTCTAGGCGCTACAGTCTGCTGCTACGGTCGCAGGTTCGAATCCTGCCTTGGGCATGGATGTGTGTGATGTCCTTAGGTTAGTTAGGTTTAAGTAGTTCTAAGTCTAGTGTACAGATGACCTCAGATGTTACGTCCCATAGTGCTCAGAGCCATTTGAACTATGTTTTAGGAATAGTGCTAACATTTTTGGTTTAGGCTTCATTGATTTGTCCAGCCTGTGCATACAAGACAATGTGTTACAATCAGTGTTTCGGTACCTCACACTAATGTTTCTGACTTGTGTAGTAAGTACAGTGAGATTTGTGAAACATTTTTAGGAAGGGTTAAAGATTTTGAAGCGCACCTTACTGTTAAAGACAACGCACAGCCACGATTTTATCGTGCTAGGCGTGTCCCCTATACTACACATAAGCAGGTTATTCAGGAACTGCAACGACGGAAATATAATGGGGTGATAAACCCGTCTGTGGGTCATCCTCAAACAACCATCAGGAGGTTTATGTTTTTGTGCTGATTTCAAAACCACAGTAAACTCGCAAACTTTCGTGGATTCATTTTCTCTCCCACGACTAGAGAAATTAATTGACAGGTTGGAACAGGACAGATTCTTTTCCAAGCCATATGTATGTGAGGCATACTTACAGTTACCTATGAACGAGCACTTCAAGCAATATTTTGTGATCAACATTCACATGGGACTCTTCCAGTCTCAAAGACTACCATTTGGAAGTTTTGCCTCTCCTGCGGTTTTTCAGCGTTTCCTGGAATAATTAACAGCCACAGCCCCATCAAGTACCAACTATCTGGACGATATTATTGTCAGAGTTCTTATATCAGCTGAATATTTGGCAAATTAAGAATGCATGCTGTGGCTGGCTGAAAGTGTAACAAAGAAAGCTGATCCTTCTTCCACGAAGAACCAGAATATTTGGGACATGTCATAAATGTGCAGGGTATTCATCCTGTTCATTCACACATGTCAGCGATTAAAGCTTTGTCGGTGACAGGCAACATCGAGGAGGTACAGGCCCTCATGGACAAATTAAATTGTTACACTAAGTTTATTTCAAACAATGCACAGATTGATACCTTGTTGAATTTATGTTTCAGTGGTTAATGGACACAGTGTTAAGTCTTCGTTGTCTGATTCCTTTTGATCCAGGTAAGCCTGTTGTGTTAGCTGTTGATCCATCTTCTTACAGGATTGCAGCATTCCTCTCCCACAGAATTGGTTCATCTGATAGGCACATTGTTTTTTGTTCAAATGGCTCTGAGCACTATGGGGCTTAACTTCTGAGGTCATCAGTCCCCTAGAACTTGGAACTACTAAAACCTAACTAACCTAAGGACATCACACACATCCATGACCGAGGCAGAATTCGAACCTACGACCGTAGCGGTCGCGCGGCTCCAGACTGCAGCTCCTAGAACCGCTCGGCATTTTTTTTGGTTTGAAAACTTTCAACAAACCACAGTGCAATTAGAGTCAACTTGAAAAAGTGGCCGTCACCATTTTCTATGGTGTTACAAAGTTCCATCAATAACCAAACACCCAGATGTTCTACTTCATTACAGATCAACAGCCTTTTTCAGTCCTTCCAATCCCCCCCACCACGGACAGCGCAAATATTGCGACTTGGCACTCTGTTCTTGACTAACTATCAACACAACACACGAATGAGATCTTCTCATCTCGCTTACCGATCAGTACCGACACAGTGTTTGATTCCTCTGAGGAATCATGTTGTCAGATTGGTACTGGGAAGTTTGGAATTCCTAAAAATGTTCCTCTCGATTTTCGACGTATTGCTGGAACAACTGCTTATGACCTGACTCTTTGGGTAGTTTTGCAGTACGAATTCCATGGATGGTCACATAGTTTGAAAGGAGTCCCCCACCCAGTTGCGTGTTGCTATTTTCGCATAGTCACAGACTGTCCGCACAGTCGGGTGTTCTGCTTTTGTATACAGATAATGACAGTGCACGGATTGAGATTTTTCATCCCCTCCAGTGTAAGGTTTCATCTTTGTCCTATCGAGGTTACTGGAGAGTAGTTCGCACAAAGCAACTTCACCGACGTCATTGTATTTGGCAGGACATACACGCTCAAATTCAGCAAATGACCTTTCATTGTATTGCTTGTGTGGAGCATTGGCCCGCTCCACAGCAATGCTTTTTTCAGTGGCTACATGTGGCGGCACCATGGCAACGTATACACATTGATTTCACCGGTCTATTCTAGAATATACAATGGCTGTTGGTGGTAGATGCGTATAATAAATTTCTTTTTGTAGTCTCTATGTCATACATCGATTGCTACTGCTGTACTGGTTTTGTCGTCTGTTTTTGTGTCGAAGGTCTTGCTGAGGTCCTTGTCTCGGACAACGAAACATAATTCACATCAGACGATTTTCAACAGTTTTGAGCTGACAATGGCATACACCAAGTAACTACTACTCCCTTTCACCCTCTATCTAACTGTGAAGTTGAACGGTTCCTTTCAACATTCAAAAGGCATATGGAATAACTCTGTTCCTCCCACGCACGGGGACAAGACTTTTTAGATCTTTATTTGTTTGTGACGGGAAGATGCCGGCAGAATTGTTACACGGTCGTCGTCACCGTATCCTGTTGCATCTTCTGTGGTAGCCACGGAAACATTTAATTTCACCGTGTCAAACACAGTTGCAGCCACAGGCCACAGTTTTCTTTAAAGTTTTTGGGAGGACGATGTATTCACACGAGTTTTGGTTCATTCGTTATACGCCATTTAAGGTTCCTGTGGGACACATCGGCGTCACCAGAAGCACCTGCAGCGCTTTGTCAGTGATTCAGCCGCAGAACTTTTGCCCACAGACCCAGCATGCCGCCGGCGCCCGCAACACCGGTCATCTGCGTCCGTCACGGTCAGGGAAGAAGACGAAGAGGACATACCACCAGTCACTCCAGAAGAAGTCTCTGGCTGCATTCGTGCCTTAAACAATCAGAAAGCACCGGGACTTGACAACATCAATGGGAAGATGATGAAAGAACTTCCTCCTCAGGCCTTCATTTACATCGCCGCTCTCTTCAACATCATCCTGAGACTGAAGACTTATCCAGTTGCCTGGAAACAAGCAATAGTTGCGCCGGTCCCCAAGCCAGGAAAATCTAGGAAAGACCCTCGGAGCTATCGACCGATCAGCCTCCTCTCTCATCTCAGCAAGGTGTTCGAGAGGCTCCTACTGCAGTGCATCAAGACTCTCATCGATCTTCATCATATGCTGCCAGATGAACAATTTGGTTTTCGCAGCCAACATTCAACCACGCAACAGCTTCTGCGGGTTGTGGAAGAGATAACGCAAGCCTTCAACAACCGGGAATACTGCGGGGCCATCTTTTTGGATGTCTCACGTGCTTTTGATAGTGTCTGGCACACAGGACTGATCTGGAAACTGCAACATCTGAGATTTCCACGGACTTATGTCGTCCTGCTTGCATCATATCTACAAGGTCGCACCTTCAGAGCGAGGATCAGTGAAGCCACCTCGACGTTACGACCTGTCGCCGCAGGAGTACCGCAAGGGTCGGTTCTTGGGCCGACCCTGTACTCCTTGTACGTAGCAGACCTCCCTTGGATGCCGCGTGTGGAACTGGCCCTATATGCGGATGATACAGCTGTCTACAGCCGGAGCAGATGGGCCCTAATCATGCACCACCGTCTACGAGACGCATGCCGCAACATTGAGAACTGGTCCCGCAACTAGAGACTCAAACGTAACGCACAGAAGAGCCAAGCCGTTATCTTTACACGGAAGCGACCCACCCTGGTGCCAGCGCTCCAGCTGTTCGGAGAGGAGATGGAATGGGAACCCACGGTTATCTACCTGGGAGTCATAATGGATGCGGAACTCACATGGAAACAACAGATCACTGCCGTTCGCAGGAAAGTTTATCAGCGCTTGGGGGCTCTCTACCCCCTCCTCAACGAGCACTCGACACTCTCCAGTGAAAATGGACTGCATATCTACCGCCTGTTCATCCGCCCCATCACGGAGTACGCGTGCACGGTATAGGGAAATGCTGCTTCCAAGCATCTGTTAAGACTACAAGCACTGCAAAATAAGGCACTACGACGAATCACGCACGTCCACTCGCAGTTCCCGATGAGATTTCTTCTGGAATCAGAAGTTCTCCAACGTTTCAAAGAAGTTACCACGAGATTCTACGACAAGAAGGAAGAAGCCGGAAATCCCTTGATCCGGAACCTTGGTGCCCCTGATGACGACAGGTCTATGTATAAACGCCCCGTAGCTCTGCTGCAACGATGAATGCCACAGCAGAACTACATGATGACATACAAATTCCGCACTAGATGACAGATACACTGCACTAATAATGATAACACACTTCCAACCCTGATGTTTCCTCTCCCGTAAAACACACAGATGAAGTAGGAAATGCCCACGAGTAAACCCTACATTGCCATCAACTGCAGACAAGTTAAAAAGAAGTGGGTAGGAGCGTCCGTCACGGTCGGCGCCGTCCAGAGTGGTGCCGATGGAGATCGACGACGCACCGCCGCCGTCGACGTAACCAACGTCGTCGCCCGTCCTATATCCTGAGCCGATGTGCTTGCAGATGCCGTCCCCGCGCCCCCGAGCTGCCGTCACGACGCCCCAGGACTTCCGCCCACGGTCCGCCCGACCACAGCGTCTGCATCCGTGGATGCGGTCGTGCTCCCTGTGGCTAGTTTTTCAGCCAGTGTTCCTGCTCACTTGCATAGTGGAGCTGCCCTCACTACGGTCCCCGTCTCCTCGTCTGCGTTCGCATTCGGCCCTTGCTGCTGCCATCCACACATGACCCAGCACTACACTACGACGATGCGGATGTTTCGGAGAGATGAATGTGGCTTCATCCGCAGAGTGAGGTCCCAGGCTATAGTTCTAATCTCACCGCCCCACCACAAGCTAACGACAGCCGCTGGCAGATGCAGCAACAAATGGTAGACGTCGACTTAGACACAACCTGAGTAGCATCCGTACTCCGCCACTGCCAGAAGTTTATTAACGTCAGAGCGCAGCGCCGCTCACCCTACTCTGCAATCGTCGCCTACGATGACAGCTTCCTCTTAGGTCTGTTGTGGCTGCAACCCAACAGAACTATTAGTCATAACTACACTACTGGCCATTAAAATTGCTACACCAAGAAGAAATGCAGATCATAAACGGGTATTCATTGGACAAATATATTATACTAGAACTGACATGTGATTACATTTTCACGCAATTTGGGTGCATAGATCCTGAGAAATCAGTACCCAGAACAACAACCTCTGGCCGTAATAACGGCCTTGATACGCCTGGGCATTGAGTCAAACAGAGCTTCGATGGCGTGTACAGATACAGCTGCCCGTGCAGCTTCAACACGACACCACAGTTCATCAGTGACTGGCGTATTGTGACGAGCCAGTTGCTCGGCCACCATTGACCAGATGTTTTCAGTTGGTGAGAGATCTGGAGAATGTGCTGGCCAGGGCAGCTGTCGAACATTTTCTGAATCCAGAAAGACCCGTACAGGACCTGCAAAATGCGGTTGTGCATTATCCTGCTGAAATGTAGGGTTTCGCAGGGATCGAATGAAGGGTAGAGCCACGGATCGTAACACATCTGAAATATAACGTCCACTGTTCAAATTGCCGTCAATGCGAACAAGAGGTGACCGAGACGTGTAACCAATTGCACCCCATACCATCAAGCCGGGTGATACGCCAGTATGGCGATGACGAATACACGCTTCCAATGTGCGTTCACCGCGATGTCGCCAAACAATGGTGCGACCATCATGATGCTGTAAACAGAACCTGGATTCATCGGAAAAAATGACGTTTTGCAATTCGTACACCCAGGTTCGTCGTTGAGTACACCATCGCAGGCGCTCCTGTCTGTGATGTAGCGTCAAGGGTAACCGCAGCCATGGTCTCCGAGCTGATAGTCCCTGCTGCTGCAAACGTCGTCGAACTGTTCGTGCAGGTGGTTGTTGTCTTGCAAACATCCCGATCTGTTGACTCAGGGATCGAGACGTGGCTGCACGATCCGTTAAAGCCATGCGGATAAGATGCCTGTCATCTCGACTGCTAGTGATACGAGGCCGTTGGGATCCAGCACGGCGTTCCGTATTACCCTCCTGAACCCACCGATTCCATATTCTGCTAACAGTCATTGGATCTCGACCAACGCGAGCAGCAATGTCGCGATACGGAAACCGCAATCGCGATAGGCTACAATCCGACCTTTATCAAAGTCGGAAACGTGATGGTACGCGTTTCTGCTTCTTACACTAGGCATCACAACAACGTTTCACCAGGCAACGCCGGTCAACTGCTGTTTGTGTATGAGAAATCGGTTGGAAACTTTCCTCATGTCAGCACGTTGTAGGTGTCGCCACCGGCGCCAACATAGTGTGAATGTTCTGAAAAGCTAATCATTTGCATATCACAGCACATTCTTCCTGTCGGTTCAATTTCGCGTCTGTAGCACGTCATCTTCGTGGTGTAGCAGTTTTAATGGTCAGTAGTGTATGTATCGAAGTCTATAGTCAGTTAAACATTGGCGTGTGACTATCATTCAGTATTTCATCAAGTGATAACAGTTATAGTGTTCAGCTGCAGTAACAATGTGTATTGACGTTCCTGCGGAAGTGGATTGTTTCCAAGTTAAGTATTTTAGATTGACGAAATTTTAATAAAGTGATCAAATATCTTGTGTGTGATGTAGTATCCGCTCGTACTCCTCCACAAGTAAATCAAGGCTTGCTACGACACACTACAAAATTATTGTTCTAGAAGAAGGACAGCGTTTAAATTTCTGATGTAAACTAATTTAACGAAAAAGAATTGAATAAACGAGACCTCAGCTAACTACGTTGCGCTGCGTACGAATACGTTAAATAATTACGCAAGGATCGAAAACAAAACAAACCTGAAAATACAACTGATATTGAAAGAAGATTTTTAAGTGATTAAATGGTTCTCAGAAACATTGACACGGCAACATTAATCCATTTCAGTTTAAAGGAAACATTCGCAAAGCAGTTCGCTTGGAAAATAATGTTTAGTGCTATATATACTGAGTGAAAAAAATTCTCAGTACTAAAAAATAAGTAATGCAGAGTAATGAAATTTCGGTACTACATTTGTCCAGGTAACTTATTTAAGTGATCAACATTGCAAGATGGCAGGTTACAAGAAATGCGGTCCATTGCAAATGTGAAATACTGGTATGTGAAGAAAGAGTGTAACTGCCAAAATGTTGAATGCAAGCAGGCAAACGTGCATGCATTGTGTTGCACAGGTGCCGGTTGTGAGATTGTTGGATATAGTTCTATGCCCGTTGCACTTGGTCGGTCAGTACAGGGACGGTTAATACTGTTTGTGGATGACGCTGGAGTTGTCGTCCGATGATGTCCCATATGTGCTCAGCTGGAGACAGGTCTGATGATCGAGCAGACCAAGGTAACATTGCGACACTCTGTTCAGTTACTATAGAGGAGGAGGAGGAGATTAGTGTTTAACGTCCCGTCGACAACGAGGTCATTAGAGACGGAGCGCAAGCTCGGGTGAGGGAAGGATGGGGAAGGAAATCGGCCGTGCCCTTTCAAAGGAACCATCCCGGCATTTGCCTGAAGCGATTTAGGGAAATCACGGAAAACCTAAATCAGGATGGCCGGAGACGGGATTGAACCGTCGTCCTCCCGAATGCGAGTCCAGTGTGCTAACCACTGCGCCACCTCGCTCGGTTAGTTACTATAGAGGTATGTTAGCTAGCGTTATCCTATTGGAAGGCACCCCTTGGAATGTTATTAACGAATGTCAGCACAACAGGTAGAATCACCAGATTGATGTGCAAATTTGCAGCCAGCGTGCATGGGATAACCACGAGAGTGATCCGGTTGTCATACTAAATCGTGTCCCAGAGCGTAGCTCCAGGTGTAGGTCTAGATTGTCTAGCACGCAGACAGGTTGGTTATAGGTCCTCATCTGGCCTTTCTCTAACAAACACACGGCCATTACTACCACCGAGACAGAACCAGCTTTAATCAGACAACAAAACTCGGGGCTATGTTTCAAGTAACCGATTTGTAACAGTTTGTTTTGTCACTGTGCAAACTGCTGCTCAAATTGCTGCTGCGAATGTAGTACGATGGACCAAAGCCATACACAGAACACGATGGTCTTCCCTGTCGGTAGTACCACGTGGTCGTTTGGAGTCCGGTCTTCTTGCAACCGTACGTTCTCGCGCCCACCGCTGTCAGCATTCATGTACAGCAGGGCTTAACAACTGGCCGGTTTTGAGCACGAGTACTCGCGTCAGCTCAGGCACGTGCTCGCGAACAGGTGCAAGGTCGCGGAGTAGGGAGGGAGGGGAGGGAGGGGAAATGCGCGCGCACGTTTGAATGTGATCTCGCGTTCTTAGCAGATTTAACTAGCCGTCTGAATGTTTTGAACATTTTACTACAACGTAAAATCTGCTAATTACTCATTTCATAGATCGAATACGAGCTTTTAAAATGAAATTGACACTTTGGGTGAGTCAGCTGGGAACAGGAAACCTAGCTCATTTTCCTAAATTATCATCCATGCAAGATGTTCACAAATACTGTGAACGTTATTCACATAGTTTAGTTGATCAGCGCTTTCAAGATCTGACAGCACTAGACAGTGATTTTGATCTGTTCTCTCCATATTCAGCGAATATTTAAGAGATTCGTCCTGAGCTGCAGCAAGAAATTATTGAACTGCAGTGTGACAGAGAATACAGAGACAAATTTCAGAACAAGAAAAACATTTTGGAATTCTACAGACACGCCGGCCGAAGTGGCCGTGCGGTTAAAGGCGCTGCAGTCTGGGACCGCAAGACCGCTACGGTCGCAGGTTCGAATCCTGCCTCGGGCATGGATGTTTGTGATGTCCTTAGGTTAGTTAGGTTTAACTAGTTCTAAGTTCTAGGGGACTAATGACCTCAGCAGTTGAGTCCCGTAGTGCTCAGAGCCATTTGAACCAATTCTACAGACACTTCCCTCAGGATAGATTTCCTCGTTTGCACAAACTGGCGGCTAAAATAATATCAATGTTCGGTTCCACGTATGTTTGTGAACAACTGTTCTCTGCAATGAAATGTAACAAGACGCGCCTGAGAAACGCATTGTCTGATCGAAATTTAAACTGCACGCTGCGCCTAAAATGCACAAGAACAATTACTCCGAACATAGACGCAATTGTAAAGGGCAAAAAGTACAAGATAACCGAGAATCCCACACTTTAGCGACACCTGTTATTGTGTAACAGTTCACAAATTAATGCGAATGTAGAGGCATACACTAAGCTAATAAAATTATGTGGCATGTGTACATACTCCTTTATTTGTTTCATTTGTCGCAGTAATAATTCGTGAGTGAAATCCCTGCAGGTGGCCGCGGATTTACATTGACTGGCGGCAGCTGTTGTGTGCCCCACGTGACTTTCCCCACCCTCCGCTCTGGTCCGGCAGTGGGGGTAGCGTGCTCGCGCTGCTCCGTGCTCGCGCCTTGCTGCTCACAGCTTGCTCCGCGAGCACGTATGTTGTGAAGCCCTGATGTACAGTGACTACATTCCTGCCAAGTCTGAGCAATATCGCAGAAGGAACATCCAGTTTCTCTTAGCCCTATTATGAGACCACGTTTAAACTCAGTGAGGTGTTGATAATGGCGTCTTTGTCTTCTTAAAGGCATTCTTGACTAATAGTAACTCAGCAAGTCCAATCTCAAAAGCAACTAAAGCTCACGACCATTACAGCGCGCATTTAATGTAAACCTGATTTGTATTCTCATAGTACTACTACTAGCGCCACTCTTATGCGACTGGCGCGAAATTTGAATAGACATCACCCTTTCAGATGTTGGAATACGCCTACAACTGCCGTTTGTAATGGTTCTTTATTTACGTGACCATTGCGGCACTCCAACCCCAGTTCTCGATACCAGTAATAATGCACTACTTTTCTGCGAAGTAACAGACATATTTTTGTGACAATATTCGCATTTTGTTTTATTAATGTATAGGTACTCCGATGTATCGATATATTACTGTGATATGGTTCTTGTGTGTATCCATTTCTGTGAGACTGTCATAATCTTTGACTTACTTGTAATCGTTTTGGCACGGATGCGCACAGAGCAGTTTGTTTCACTTTGCAGAAGTTAAGTTGTTATTTCGCTTTGTAAAAGAACAGTCAAGTCTTGTGTTTGGTTAAAGTGGAAATTAAATATATGAAGATTGATAGAAAACTGTTTTCTTGGTCATGTGACAATTAAGAAGAAGTATATGTGAATTTACAAGAAGTTTAATAAAAATGTGGATCGTGAACACCAAGTGAAAAATTATTTCTACCATACTATTGTTCTGATATGGGATTGTTTCATCATTATGAATTTCCATGAAAACGCATTTGTGAGGTCTTCAAATATTACTAAAATACAGATCTGGACCTTCTAGCAGTCAAAGTGGAATCACCCTAGAATCAACAAGATGAGCCATAACAACTTCGACGAAATCTACGTGTGAATCCATTCAAGATAGGTGCCAAAATTAATGACTTCTTTACAGTGAACATGCTGCGTGAGCAACATTATTAATCTGATTTCTAACCTACTTTGCAAGTGGTGGTATTGTTAGACGTTTATGTCATACAACTCCATCTTAGTGTTGCCTTGTTTTTCACCAACGTATATGTGCTATCTGTTACTGACACAAACAGTTAAGTACTTCACAGTAAAAGTGCACACACATAAGTCGTACACTATTCAAAACGTACTCTGTGGCGTAACACATTATTCACTGGGAAAAAGCATACAAAGAGCTGTCGTATTCACTGTCTCTCCTCCCTTTGCAATTAGCGCAACAAGGTGAATATTTTCTTCTGCCTGAAAAATACGGCAGAAGTTAGACACTTACGGCTGTTCAAACTGTCATATCACAGTTGTCTTCCTTTCTTATCGGAGAAGTATGCCGATAAACTGTAGAATTATAATTTCTGTGATTAATAAAATTCAGATACTATTTCTAGCTATTGTCACATTTCCTAGCCAAAATACACATGAAACGATGCTTAAGATATCACAGCCATCTCAGTTGAGGGAAAGTAAACCTCCTAAGAAATATTAGTAGTAAGACTGTCTGTCAGTACATTGGACTCATTAGTGCACGTAATTGTTTTTATCTGGTATCTAACAAATCGCTACAGCTCATTCAGAATATCAACAGGAAGCTGAACACAGGTTAACAGCACCCCCTGTTCTACACCTTTCACGTCGAGAAAAATTTGTTAACGTAAGGAAAATTTCCACTGTTATACAAATATTATTTGTTGTGACACGAGTGTAGTAAAACAGGCTTAAAACCTGAAAGGTGTGGTAAAAGTTTAATTTAACTGCATAAATGCAGAACAAAGCATAAGTCAAAGTACCTTTTATATCGATGGAGCTGCTTGGCAATAGCGCATTGCTTCTCTGAGAGGAAATTTCATTTGGCCGCACCTCCTCAACTGTGGGCGCGTTCCTCGACTTCTTTATTGCTGGTAATCTCCCCGTCTGCGCTCGAGAGTGCCTTGAAGGGTCCAGATAAATTAAATTCCGATGGGGCGAGGTCTGGAGTGTAGGGATATTGGGGGAGACTCGTGCGTTTTGTCCACATAGCAGCCCTCAAATCCGATGTGGTACGCTTTACACTATATCGATGAGCACGAATTCGTTGCTCTCTCTGGCTAGCATTTATTTCTATCGTCAAACTTTTGCTTCCTGTGGCAATACCTCGTTCACTACGAGCCATGACAGCTACTCTTAAAGGGAAGACTCTTAAAGGTTTTTCTTTCGCGATTTAAATATTTTGGAATCAGAGTGTTGTAATAGAACCTAGGGATATCTTTTACGATATTCTCTACACGTATGTTTTTTGTTTGTTTGCTTTTATTTAATGTGACATCTGTATAAACATGGTCACTGACGTAACTTCTACGTAAATGCTTTAGTCATTATTTATGTCCATTTATGTCATTGCAATTAATCTATGGATGTAAAATTATCGGTAATGTTATGTAGAAGACTGGAAATGTTGTAATTTTATTTGTAATGCTACTTCCTGCATAGGGTACTTAGGTTTCTAATCACGTAAAACATTGAGGTTAGTTCCCCTGCAACTAAATCCGCAAAGCAGGAATAAGACAGTTGGATTTTGCGGGCGACCTGCGAGGCTCCTTTGTGGCAAGTGCTAGTCGGTGACCAGCATGCAAAGTGTTCGCATCTTGTGTGCTGAACGAGTCAAAAAGAGCAGCAAGATTATTTAATATAGCCTCGGATGTGGAAGAAATTTGGCTCATTATTCATGGTATACATTGGTTCTGTCTGTACTCCGGCAATCCGATGCTAAGAACAGAATTTTCAGAACATGTTGTTCAGCAAAAACCATGGATTCTTTTGCCGACTCTTTGAGTAGCCACTGAAGATTGCCACAACCCTCACGTTCGTCTCAAGTAACCAGCTAGATACTGTAAAAGGGCATGGACACTTATTTGCCTTCTTATCCAAACAGTAATGTTGTTTTGTTTAAACTTGGTGTTGAATACCCATAGTAATTTACCTAGACAGGGTTCTATTCGAAGTGCTGCTATATTCCTCAGTATTCTATTTTATTGAGCTGAAAAGTAACTGATTACTGAAAGAACATTTAAAAAATTTTCTGGGGAAGTAGATTTCTTCACCATTCAGTGAGTTTCGTTACTAAAATGCTACACGTGTTTTTCCCACATGGATAGTTAAAGTTACATAAAGTGTAATTGCCAAGGAAATATCTAAAATGAAATGTCTTTCTTATTGTAATATCAGTACAGTATCAAAGATACCTGCAAAAACTGTAATTAATCAGTCACTGTCTAGTAAACTTGAAGAGTCTGCTCAAGGAACAATTATAGCACATGTTTGCAGTAGTATGTATATTTCATGTGTTTTTCACATTGTGAAGAAAACTAGTCAGCCTTAATCTTAGTCACTGATACGTTTGTTTCTCTCCCCGCCCTCCCCCATACAAATTGTTGAGCCAACTTTGCTTTCCAAATTACAGTTACTATACTAATGAAGTGAAACTACCAGTTTTACAACATTTGTGTGATATAATAAGTAAATGGTTACCACTGTTCAAACTACCTTTGATCCCATGTCTTACGTGTGCTCTATTTAGCATGCAGAAGTAAATGCTCCCTGATAAAACAAATAGTAAGACGAATAAGTAACATATAGATTTGAATACTATTTCAGTGACAGTATTTGCCAATAATTAAACCGATAAAACATCTTCAGGTCCAAGTTAGTAGTGATCCACCATTAATAATCATTTACCTGTAATGATAATTTGCTTTCTTCGTTAATATACATATAGTGTTACTGAGAACCAATTATTGCCAGATCGCTTTAATACTCCTTCTGCGTTATTCATGACAAACCACTGGTATATTGCTTGCTAAAGTGTACTGGTTTCCCTTGTCCTACACGCAAACATATAATTTCAGTATCAAGTAAAGCAAACATCAATAGTTAACTTTCTTTATGAACAGTACTAGTATATTGCACAACTCTGCCCAATTAGGCTTTTCCTTTCGCGGAATTGCAGTTTACATTATTACTAAAAATGCTTGGTTCGATTCCCCTTTCTTTTACTATTACTTCTTTCAGTAGATATTTGTAGAGAAATGGTTAGTAGGATACCTTAACGATTAATACATAATCGCGGTCAAATCTAATTCTTTTCACAGGATTAATATTATCAGGTGTACTGCTAATTTAGTAGTAGCTGGTTGTGTTATAAGTTACATATCGAATTAGTTAACTGCATTAGAGTACTCGAACAAGTAATTTCGTAATTTCTTATGCACTTTGCAACAACAGGATGAATTACATGTTGGTCATAGCAAGGTCGTCCGCCAGCTGTTACAGAAACAGTCGCTACTTCTTGCACACAGCTTAACGAAAAAATACAGATTAATAGCAGAGACTCAGTAAATAGGACGCGTAATATTGACGTCCCTTCAAAGTCTTCATCGTGAATATAGTCTGCATGAAAACCGCCAGGATATTTTTTCTCGTTAGGAAAATAGCACAATGTAACGTCCTACGGCATTGTAGATGGGAACGTAATGGAAGAGAGCTCACCAAACAAAGATGAATTTCAGTCTCGGACGGGGCTCGAAGTTATGTTTAACTTGAGACTTGATGTATTTGCCTCTTGAAAGAGGGTTTGACATTTATGAATAAATAAAATCTTCAAGAAGCGTAGTTCTTGTTAACATCTCCTTCCAGTTCTTCCGTCACCCCACATTAGGTAAGGTCCAACACCAATGAGTACGACTCGAGAACTGTTCAGAGGAGAGTCTTGTAAGCAGATTCCTTCTTGGCTGAATTATACTTCCTTAGGATACTTCCCATATACCAATCTGACAACTGAATCAATCAGAACGAATACTCTCCGGTATCTGAAGTTGTCGGCTGGCTCTAGTGCCTCATCACCGATCGCGTGGTCAAATGAAATCGGGAATTTCTGTTTTTTATGCATAACATTACATAACATGAAAAAATCCCGTAGATGTGAATGAAACATGCCAGTATCGCTGTGAAGGTCACATTGCGTGGACATGAATCAACTCTAGCGTGATAAATGGAGCTTGATGTCACTATCATCTGTTCCTTGCAGGCTCAGAGCTACAAGAACTTGATGGTTGTCCGTTAATTCTTCCGTACTCTGGTGTCACTGTAGGTTATTTTCTTTCGATGGATATCAAAGTTCGCTCACACAGAGGTGAACTGGAGAAGACATTCTAGACCGTGAGGATATGACTAGAGTAGCTTTGACAACGTCAACTCTAGACATAATTATCTCCGAATGTATCTTGAACTCACCTGGAGTAACTATCTCAGCCTATTCCATAAATGTTTTACATTATGTGATGTTCTGTCTTAAGAAATGGCCATATATCTTCTAAGAAATTTCATGTCCTGCATGTTCGAAGTAACGCTTGCATTTCATGCTGACAAGAAGAAATATTAGGTGTTAGTAATTATCGTTTCTTCGTTTAACTCTTGGTAAATGAACTGATGTAATAATTGTTCATTTATGAATTGCGTAATGGAAACAAAAAGTATCAAACAGTTAGATCACTGTATTCCATTATAATTTATTGCGGTCTATGGGTCATTTCAGAGTAGATTAAAAGTTTTTGTTTCTCTCATGTCAGATACCTTGCCTCATCCCTTAATTGTACATTCATGACGACGCAACTCCTTCGTATTGCACTGGTCGTGTTCATCAATCTCTCAGGAAACATACTTGATTCCTTCCGTACTTAGAGACGGAGCTGCTCAGTAGGAAGAGAATGGGAACGGTTATCAGCAGCGATCTTTCTGGAAAAACCATCTAAAGTTATATAGGGAATAAGTGAACATCAGACTGAGATGGCCAGCAGGGGCTTACAACTACCCTTCCACGAATTTCGCCAAGATAGTTCACCAATAATATAAAATAACAGCCAGATCCTCTTAAAATACGCTGAAAGCAAGAGCAAACTCAGCCAGTTGCTCGGCCACCATTGACCAGACCTTTTCAATTGGTGAGAGATCTGGAAAATGTGCTGGCCAGGGCAGCAGTCGATCATTTTTTGTATCCAGAAAAGCCCGTACAGGACCTGCAACATGCGGTTGTGCATTATCTTGCTGAAATGTAGGCTTTCGCAGGGATCGAATGAAGGGTAGAGCCACGGGTCTTAACACATCTCAAATGTAACGTCTACTGTTCAAAGCGCCGTCAATGCGAACAAGAGCTGACCCAGATGTGTAACCAATGGCACCCCATATCATCACGCCGGGTTATACGCTTCCAATGTGCGTTCACCGCGATGTCACCAAACACAGATGCGACCATCATGATGTTGTAAACAGAACCTAGATTCATCCGAAAAAATGAAGTTTTGCCACTCGTGCACCCAGGTTCGTCGTTGAGTACACCATCGCAGGCGCTCCTGTCTGTGATGTAGCGTCAAGGGTAACCGCAGCCATGGTCTCCGAGCTGACAGTCCATGCTGCTGCAAACGTCGTCGAACTGTTCGTGCAGATTGTTGTTGTCTTGCAAATGTCCCCATCTGTTGACTCAGGGATCGAGACGTGGCTGCACGATCCGTTACAGCTATGGAGATAAGATGCCTGTCATCTCGACTGCTAGTGATACGAGGCCGTTGGGATCCAGCACGGCGTTCCGTATTACCCTCCTGAACCCACCGATTCCATATTCTGCTAACAGTCATTGGATCTCGACCAACGCGAGCAGCAATGTCGCGATACGATATACTGCAATCGCGATAGGCTACAATCCGACCTTTATCAAAGTCGGAAACGTGATGGTACGCATTTCTCCTCCTTACACGAGGCATCACAACAACGTTTCACCAGGTATCGCCGGTCAACTGCTGTTTGTGTATGAGAAATCGGTTGGAAACTTTCCTCATGTCAGCACGTTGTAGGTGTCGCCAGCGGCGCCAACCTTGTGTGAATGCTCTGAAAAGCTAATCATTTGCATATCACAGCATCTTCTTCCTGTCGGTTAAATTTCGCGTCTGTGGCACGTCATCTTCGTGGTGTAGCAACTTTAATGGCCAGTAGTGTATATGCAAATTAAAACATTAGACATAAGGTCAGCCATTTAACCCTTTCTTACTTCAATGTAGAGAGGCAAAAACAGTTTTTTTTAATTACCCTAATGTGTCAGTCCAGGGACGTGCATGTGCTGCCTTAGTAATTATTGTATTGCAATTGTGGACTTTCGTCTAAGTGCTTAAAGACAACAATCCCTAGAGGTACTCTTAATCTTTTCCACACAATACCTTTCGAAAGACAATGCGCTAAGCAATACCCTAAAAAAACGAAATATGTTCTAATATTTGACAATGACGGTCTGGTGCGTCGATCCCACGTGCAAAATTCTTGGCCCATGTGCCGACAAGCATTCGATGATAAAAAACACTACATAAACTCTATTCTAACAAGCTGAACGTAACAGAGAGAGACAGGGCCTCCGGGCACTCATATTGCCATCAAACTGGTTGTAGTGAGAGTTGATGGGAGCTCGCTGTCAGTTAAAACCCTGGCACCATAGGAAGTGAGTACCTATATACTATTCCAAATGAAATAAGAAAGACAATAATAAGATAACTTCGCCTAAAAAAGCTACTTCATGACAGTAAATATGCAGACTCTGCCTAATATTCTCTATCATTGGGAGACAAGATTCTCTTTGCTATTGTTTACTACACATTCTAGATGAGTATCGAGCTATGACCAGGTACGTATTTATTCCAGTCTTCTGTTGGTCCATTACGTCCTTCTCTGTCTTTTTGTCTATCTCCTATTGCCCTGCTCTCTGTTCATACCCTCCTCCCCCCCCCCCCCTCTCTCTCTCTCTCTCTCTCTCTCTCTCTCTCTCTCTCTCTGACCACCTCCCCCTGTGTCAGACCTCTGTCCCTGTTCTTCTGGCCATCTTTCTGTGACCATCTGCTCCCCCCCCCCCTCACAACTCTCTCTTCATATGCTGCTGCCAATCTCTCTGTCCATCGGCTCCTCCCCCACTGTCTGTCCATCTCCTCCTCCTCCTCCTCACTCTCTTTGCCCATTTCTTCTTCCCTCTGTCTCTGTCCCTCTGCCCCTGCCCACTCTGTTCATCTGCTTCTATACTCTCTGTTTATCTGCTCCTTCTCCCTCTGTCCATCTCCACCTCTATCCTATAAGTGCCCCTCCTCCACCCCCTCTATCTCCTCCTTACTCCCACTAAGTCCAGCTCCTCCTCTCCCTCTCTGCTCCTCCTCACCCTCATTCTCTATCTCTTCCTCCCCACTCCCTCTGCCCATTTCCACCTGCTCCTCTCTTTGCTCTCTTTGTTCATCTACTTCTTCCCCCTCTCTCTGTCCATCTCTATCTCTTTCCTTTGTCTGTCCATATGACCCTCTCCTCTGTCTCTCTTCATATCCTCCTCTTCTCTTTGTCTGTCCATTTCCTATTTCCTCTGTCTCTGTTTGTTTTCTTCTCCCCCTTCTCTCTGTCCACCTCTTACTCCCCCTTCTCTCTGTCTCTCATCCTCTAGCTTTTCTCTGCCCATCTCCTCCTCGCCCCTCTCTCTGTCCATCTCATCCGCCTGTCTGTGTCCATCTTCTCCTTACCCCCCCTCTCTCTCTCCCTCTCTCTCTCTCTCTCTCTCTCTCTCTCTCTCTCTCTCTCTCTCTATCCCCATCTCTATCCACTATTTTTCCCTCCTACTCTCTACACATTATCATTCTCACCCCATTAGAGGAGTGACTTGCTCTTAGTCCTGCAATATTTCTTTCCAGATACTAAGTAATATGAGTACCAATTTTGGCTGAAAGTGAGCCACAGGTTTAGGAGGAACTTTACACTCGGGATTCTGTCGGTGTATGCAAATGTCACATACAGTTAACGTATATTTAACAATTTCCCACATATTTGTATATATATTTCACATGCACCTCTAGAGAATTTCACGCTGCAGTTTCATTTTCACGCAGTTCAGTTTTTATGACGCCATAACTCTTGAACTATGTCTCGTACAATGATATAATTTTGGAGGTACATCCCACGGTATATATGGATGCTGCCTACTAAATTTTAGTGAAGAGAACTAGTAGTAAAGAAGTAATATATTTATACGTTGTGTATGAAGCAACAACAGTGATATATTTGAATACTGTTTGCAAAATATGTTTCAAATAGAATTAGCACTAAAGATGAAATAAATTTAAAGGTCGTGCCTGTGGCACCAGCTTTACTCCATTAACAGCGAAAAAGTAGTAAACGATAAATTCATTTCCTTTCATCATTTTGCGGGGGATGTCAGCAAGAAACAGTCTCTTAAAGATCTGAAATTATGTACAAAATTGGTTCTAAGTCCCTAAGCGCTCTGATTCGCAAATGCTGGATGAATGTAGTCTAGCTACTTGCGCGTCATGACATACACTTGTTTCTCACCCTCACCCCTTTTATAGGTAGATGGTTCTCATACCCACAGTGATTCTTTCCCAACAATAAGTGATATTTTAACAAAGTCTCGTTGAAATCGATTCAGTGGTATTGGAGGAGACGTGGAACACACATACATAAACTTTTATAATATGTATGGATATATATTTAAAGTGATGCTTTCCTTCAGTTCCAGATAATTGAAGACGTAAATCCGAACTAGTGAAAATTGAAGCCAGGAAGCTAAAAATCTACACCTTTTAAAAACATGATGTCGCTGGTTTTCTTTCTGGGTATGTGAGTAGCGCTAGTCATCTTCAACAACGCTGATTTACTACGGAAAAAATGAAAGCAGACCTATTTCCCTCATATGATGTAAATTAAATGGAAAAAGAATTTTTTTATCTTGATTTGTGCAACAGTGAACTGGCAGACGTAATACTAAGCATTTCTCTTCTGACACCACGGAGTTGCAGGTATTTCACAAACTAACTACAGTCAAAGGGTATGTACGTCCATGAAATGAAAGTAATTCAAAGTAGCATGAAATCGGCATACTGTTGATATCCTGTCAGATTGCAAAAGGTGGGGAATCAGTTTTGTGGTTGCTACAGGCATATACTCTCTCATTTAAATGAAATGCTTCCCATTGCACACTACCTCACACAATTGCTGCGTCATATCTCTTCTCAGAAGAGGTCAACATGTCACCGCATCATGTAGATGAGCTTATTCCGAGATGGAAGAAATTACGCTGTGAACAATGAATTGTGAGGTTTTTCCCCTATGTGAGCTACAGTAGCATTATACAGTTCAGAAAAACACGACAAAGTTTTTTAAACAAGAGGCCAATAGAGGGAGCGCTAAAACTCGCTGGATTAGTGACGTGCAGATGAATCACTGTTTAAAGCTCTGTAATCTTCCAGCCTGCAGTGACACGTAACCGGCTACCCGTCGCTCTTAGTCATACGACAAAAACTTCGTATCTGAATACAATACCTAGTGAATGGACGTGTAGGTAGACGTTTGTTCCATTACGTGGCTACCCAGCCCAAGTTTTCACTGGTTCTTTTCCTTTTGTTTTTAGTTATTTACTTAAGTAAGTCAGGATTCTTAATTAAATCTGTTACTCTTCCATAAAACATTAATTAGGTATAAGTCAAATGATATGAATGACATGTTATATTCTAAAGTAACTGACAAGTCTCCAGTGACTGATTTATATCACAATACTACCAGCGGGATATCTCCGTCAGAATTCTAGAGTTGCTCAAATGAATGCTAACGGTTGCTCCTCAGTTAACTGAATGACAATATAACCGTATCATTCTTTCTTCTTTTGGGTTATTTTATAAATTATTTTGTACTTACGTACATAATAATATACCTTAAGCTTCAGGGAGAAGTGGATACATCGTAGCAATTTTCTAACAACGTCATGAATTTCTTTGATAGATGTTACTTACCCCCAAATGGCTCCCAGAAAGCGTATTTGTCCTGTATCAACATTCTTGTTTCCATGTATCCCACCATCACACCTCCAGTCCACCAATCATCGTTAGCAGTGGTGTGTACATTCTTCAACTATGTTCTAGCCTTAATTTCTGATCCTTTAAGTAGCGAAAACGTCAGGATTAGGCTAACCAAAAATCAATGCGAACTCTATTATTATGCTGGTTCTGGATACATGGGTGACAAATTGTAATAATTTCACTAACACACAATTTTCTTTAGACTATTCTAAACAAAATGTCTTAGCCCATTTCCGAGTGCAGTATTATGTAAGTCAAAGAAGTTAACATAAACGGTTATAAAAGCGAAGAATCATTAAACAATACAGATATTAAGCGCTGTGTGTGTATTACACATGTTGACTCCTCTGCAGCATTTGAGACATCGATAACACATTAACAAAGCTAGCATTAATTAAACCGTTCGAAAATTAAACTACATTGTGTCGTGGTATTTTATCGAAATCCAGTAGAATTGAGTAACTAAACTAAGTCTCCTCAAAATTAGTCTAGGGTAGCACTTGTGGTACCTCTTTCCAGAATGTCTAGTTACGTAGGTTTCTAGTTTTCGAAGCCTAAGAGTGAAATTTTTCTGGCTACAAGTAATATAATATAATTGAACTAGAACCATAGAATACCAACAAGAAATGAAGGGATCACATAGGCTAAGTCGTACATAAGGCAGGTGGCAGATTTAAGCTCCTTGGCAGGGTAGGGTAGAGAGGGGTAGTTGCAGTACGGAGTCAGTACCGGTAGGTTAATTTTCGGCTTTTATTTCCATCTGGAAGGACTCTCTTTGATGCCGTGCTCTTCGCAGCAGTATGTTAAACCGACTTTTCATCAATCTTTTAGCCACTGTACATATCCTTTTGCACTCCTTTCATAATAAATTCAATGAGTACTAGTATTTCATAAGGTTTAATTTATTGTATTACGCAAGTATGCCAGATAATTATTCCTAGCCTTTAAGGACGATTTTTGCAGATCACGCGAAATGGGTAGTCCCAGTAGGCAACAATGAGGTAATGGTAGTAGGATATCTGTGGTCCCCCACATGTTGTTAAATGCTTATCTGCAATTCAACTGTAAAAGTACCTTGTTTTAATTATCCGTATCGACCCTGTTGCAGACGTAAATAACATGGAAAAGAACCACGAATCGGAGAAGTTGGTCCGAAGAAGCCTTTTAAGAAGCGTTCAGTTTTATTGATGAAGGCAATTCCATTACTACGGAAAGCACTTTACAGGACCACAGGAAAAAATAAGATAACCAAACCTCATCTGGGACGTAATTCTACCTTCACTGAAGAACAAGAGGAAGCACTTGCCAATAGAAGAGAGTTGATATCGAACGTTTTTACGGTCTTACTGCAATGAAATTAAGAAGAGCAGCCTTTGAGTTTGCTCAAAAAGCAATATGGCACATAATTTTTGTTCCGGCCTAACGACAAGCGCCAGCACGAAGATGAAGAACGCAAGAGAATTTAAGGCCGTGAGACGGCTGATTAGGACCGCTCCAAGACAGGATCGGCCTCTAGCCGAAGACAATATAAACGCCGGACAGTATTAGGCGCGCACTAGCAGACCCGGAATAGAAACCACGCCCTAGAAAGAGAGGCACTAGAAGAGCCGTTATTAGTGATCCATATGAACTTATGTGAACTATCTGTATGGACATTGTATATAGCGAAGGGCGTTGGTTATTTGCATGTCACCAATTGCTTGCGACCCAAAGTATTGTCAATCTACTTTACTGTAATAAAAACCATTAATGTGAATTGCTTGAACTGTTGTTTAGCTATCCGAGAAAGCAGCATCCATTAGGCACCCTATAAGAGACGAGTGGGCAGGACACCACACTTTTTCTCAATATGAACGTTCGGCAGGAAAGAACTTATATCACGGTTTTTTGGAACGAAATTCAGTCATAAGCATTAGAAAACCAGAATCCACTAGTGTTAACAGTATCACTGGATGCAACCGTGATGATGTAAGAAATTATTTTCAAAATTATAAAAAAGTTTTTATGTATCCAGTTATACGCCAGAATGCATCTACAAAACAGATAAAACTGGAATCATAACGATACAAGACCCCAGAACAATAGTAGCCACTCAAGGGAGGAAGAGGATTGTCTCAGTGACGAGCTGTGAGAGGGTACTGTAATATGTGCGATGAGATCGGCAGGAAGTTTTAATCCTCCAGTATTTATTTATCCCCGAAAAAGCGTGAAGTCCTTGTTTAAAAAAATGCTCCATCTTGGCGTATATACGAATGCTCAACAAAAGTTTGGACTAACAAGAAGTTGTTCCTTACTTGGTGGAAGCACTTCACCTATCACTCCAACGCAATTCTTGAAAGTCCTGTGCTGTGGATTCTGGATAATGACAACAGCCACACAGCCAACAAAGGAGGTGTTAAAAGAAAGAAAGCAATAAACCCAAACAGGAAATATCTTTGGATTCTGATGGAACTGATTCCACTCGTATTTCGCCTGTGGAGAGCTTGATCGGGTTGGGGAGCAATGGTTTCTATGTACCAGTAGTGCTGCTGACTTTGCTCAAATTTTTCAGTATGATAGATGCGTAGGTACTAAATGACTTTAATTGTTTTTGCCACATTTTTTAAATTTCCCATGCTGTAGAATGTGTTATATAAACGAATAAGTTGCATTTTTATTAATCAAAAATGGTTCAAATGGCTCTGAGGACTATGGGACTTAACTGCTGAGGTCATCAGTCCCTACTTAAACCTAACTAACCTAAGGACATCACACACATCCTTGCCAGAGGCAGGATTCGAACCTACGACCGTAGCGGTCGGGCGGTTCCAGACTGTAGCGCCTGGAACCGCTCGGCAACTCCGCCCGGCTTTATTAAGCAACTGTAAAGACTGATTGATAAGACTATTCATAAATGCTAACACAAGATTAATAATTTTAAATTCTTTTAGATTATTTTTCAAAGTGAAACTTATTTTGTTTACCAAAATGAGTTGTAGTCTTTAAAATCTTTCAGAATTTTCAATAATTTCCTGGTCGCATAAAAACATGTTAAAATGAGTTTCACTAATATAAATATCGTGAATCGAAGCTTACTGGTATTACCCCCACGGATCGGGGAATGCCGGTACATGTAGTCGGTCTGACTCTTGTACACACTGCATGGAAAACTTAAGGACGAAAGTTACTTTCGCATGGTGTGTCACTGCGAAGTAACATAGCTCTATGGAACTTGGCCCGTACACAGAAATAACGGCTAGAGTATAATACAGAAGGTAATTGAAGGAAATACGCGATGAGACTAACAGAAATGACACTTTTAGTCAAAGATAATAATTACACTGAAGACATCGTGATTTATGATGGTCCCCTGGATATTACAAAAGGAGGATATGGGTTTTAATAATGTGCATGAACACCGCGGATGGCAGTGCACGTCTAGCGACGTGCTCCCATGCAGTTGCTGGATGGTCGTTCATGCAGTGGATGTGCTGCAGTACGTCTGCCCATCGCATCCCACACGTGTTTGATGGGGTGTAAGCCTGGAGAACGGAAGGCCAGTTCATTTGCCGAATATGCTCTTCTTCCAAGAGCTTCTCCACCTGCACAGTTCGATGCGGTCGCACATTGTAATTTACAAAACTGTGTTCAGGGCCGAAAGAACCCCTGAAAAGACGCACAGGGGAAGGAGTATATCTTTGACCAATGATTGTACCGTGATGAAAGATTTTGAGGTCAGTATGTTCGTGCAAAATTATGATCTAAGAACATTCTCGAACATGATCGTTTTGGTGGTCCAGATGTTCAAATGGTTCAATTGGCTCTGAGCAATGTGGGACTTAACATCTGAGTCCATCAACCCCCTAGAACTTAGAACTACGTAAACCTAACCAACCTAAGGACATCATACACAATCATGCCCGAGGCAGGATTCGAACCTGGGACCGTAGCGATCACGTGGTACCATAAATGAAGTGCCTAGAACCGCTCGGCCACAACGGCCGGCATGGTGTGGGGAAAAATAATGTTGCATGGGTGTACTGACCTCTAAATGTTTGAACACAGCACACTACCCGGTCAATGGTATTTTGAGACTGTACCCCCCCATGTGCGTCTTTTCAGGGATGCATACGGTACTGCCGGACGAAGTGGCCGTGCGGTTAAAGGCGCTGCAGTCTGGAACCGCAAGACCGCTACGGTCGCAGGTTCGAATCCTGCCTCGGGCATGGATGTTTGTGATGTCCTTTGGTTAGTTAGGTTTAACTAATTCTAAGTTCTAGGGGACTAATGACCTCAGCAGTTGAGTCCTATAGTGCTCAGAGCCATTTGAACCATTTGAACGGTACTGGCTTCAATTTTACCGCAATACACGACCGCATCGAAATGCTCAGATGGAGATGCTCTCGGAAGGCGAGGATATTCGGCGAATGGTCTAGCCTGTCCGTGCCCCGACTTAAATTCCATCGAGCATGTATTGGATGCGGGCAGTCGTATTGCACCACGTCCACATGCGCAAACCACCATCCAGCAATTGTCAACCGCTCTAGTGAAGAAACGGAATGCCCCATCACAGGAACCTCGTGGTCAGCATGGGAGGACGTTGCAAAGCACGCATTGCCGCACATGGTGATCACATACCCTATTAAGAACCATGTACAGCCTTTTGTTTTGTCCTGGGATCCATCACAAATCACGGTAACTTCAGCGTAATTATTGTCTTTGAGTAAAAGAGTCGTTTTTCTTGTTCTCATTGAGTATTTCTTCAGTAACTCTCTGTGCTATACTGTAGCAGTTCTTTCTATGTATGGTCCAATTTTCATAGAGCTGTGTTACTTTGCAGTGCAAATCATCCGAAAGTTTGTTTCGCCATAATTGTTTGGACGCCAGTGTATTTTTATGTTAAATTGTATTCTGAATTATTTTATAATTTAACATACTGAATTATACATATGTAGCTCGACTTTGAAAACTTTGATTTTTGATGTAGACTGGTCTTAAACGCCAATATAATTATTGCTACTTAACTAACCGCCATTCCCCCATTCTCCCCTGCTGGGAAAATACAATCTGTCTGTACAGGATACTGCTTACAAATCACTTCTGTGTCACATCTAAGAACATTGCTCATCTGTGTGGGGCTGATACCATACAGAACATACAGAGTATGCAAATAAGGGCTTCACAAATTGTCTCAGGTTTGTCTGATTTACGGGAGAGCCTCACGGAAATGCTAAAAAAATCTGCACTCGCACACACGTGAAACATAGACACACATTATTCAGCGAAAACCTACTTATAAAGTTAGAGAACCAGAAATTAGGCCAAGAATCCATAGATAATCTTCTCTCACTACATAACTCTCTTGCTGGGATCACCAAGTCAAGATTAGACTAACTACTGCATGCACAGAGACATATACCCAGTAATTCTTCACGTGCTCTATACGTCACTGGATTGGGAGGAAACCCTAACATGTGATGGAATGCTAAGTAGTGTCTGATGTGCACTTCACGGTGTGGGGTATGTATGTAAATGTAGAGGTAGACATAGATTCTCCAGAACTTATTCCAACTCGCCATATCCAGTTTAGGAGTCAATACTACTTGATTCCGGTAAGATGCCGCAACATAAACGAAATCATCGTTTCATTCTACAATTAATAGTAAATCCTGATTATGTATTAGCATTGTTTCTTGTAGTTCTACAATATCAGAGCGTGCGATATAGATATTACTCTTATTGTTTGCGTTAGATGTTGAAAGTGTCCTTCCGTTCAACAAGGTCCTGTAGTAACATCTTTGGTTATAATCCTCTATAAAATGAGATGATAACCCGAAAAATTTGAAGTCTACAACTTCCCTTCCTCCATTTTGCAATCGATGGCAGTAACGGTAAATAGTGATGCAGGTGGTAGGTCTTAAGTTTCATGCAGTCAGCTTAGGCAATTTTAAGCATAACGCCAGCAAAATACTAGTCGATTTGTGATTCCACCATAAAGTTGTTCTCTAATGAGAATGTCCAATTCTCGTCGTTTGCGAGACGTTTCCATTTTCTGCTTTAACATGAAGAAATCTTCGGCTGTTGGTCATAAAAGACCTACGGTGAGGCACCTGTTAGTGAAAGAACGTGCGGAGATTGGTTTCAACGCTTGTCGAACGGTGTATTTGACGTCGAAGACCAGCATGGCGGTGGAAGAGAGAAGCTTGTCGAAGCTACTGAAAACGACGGAAACAATCACGGGAGATTGTTATCGAAAGCAGTTGATGTGTTTGAGCCGAGCACTGAAAGACAAATGGCCACAATATAGCGATGGACATAAAAAGGTGTTTTTGGAGCGTGACAATGCTCGAACTCATGTCGCAAAATCCGTCAAAACATATTGGAAAAGTTGAAATGGGAAGTCCTACCCCAACCGCCGCATCAACCAGACATAAGTCCTTCTGACTACCACCTTCTTCGAATAATGGGCCAGCCGATGTGGCCGAGCGGTTCTAGGCGCTTCAGTCTGGAACTGCGCTGCTGCTATGATCGCAGGTTCGAATCCTGCCTTGGGCATGGATGTGTGTGATGTCCTTAGGTTCGTTACGTTTAAGTAGCTCTAAGTCTCGGGGACTGATGACCTCAGATGTTAAGTGCTTAGACCCATTTGAACCATTTTTTTTTCGAACTATGGCATACGGCCTGGCTGATCAGCACCTCCGGTCATACGAACGAGTGCAATATTGCATCGATTCACGGATCTCCTCTAAAGACGCCCATTTCTTCCGCGCGGGATTCGTATGCTGCCCGAAAGATGGCAGAAAGCAGTCGCCAGCGATGGCCAATACTTTTAATCTTAAATTTTTTGTAAGTCTGTGTTTAAAATGGACTCGGAGCACTATGGGACTTAACATCTGAGGTCATCAGTTCCCTAGAACTTAGAACTATTTAAACCTAACTAACCTAAGGACATCACACACATCCATGCCCGAGGCAGGATTCGAACCTGCGACCGCAGCGGTCACGCAGTTCCAGACTGAAGCGCCTAGAACCTCTCGGCCACAAGGCCGGCTAAGTGTTTCACGATGAGGCCTCAAACTCCGAGAAAAAACGGCAGAAGTTTTAGACCTAATACGTAGTACTAAAGTAAATGCTTTGTGGAACATAGTTTATAGAAAAAAGTGTTATAATTAACTTTTTATTTAGCCCTTGACCTGAACAAATCGTGAAGTCTGTATGTTATGCCTGTCAAGAGAACTGGAGCATAGCTGAAGTTTTTCAGTGTACGTGCACAACTGTCAAAAAACGAGATTCGATACCAACAAAAAAACGTGAGAAATATTCATAAATTCAGAGAGAATACTGAGGGCAGTTTCACGTCTCGAGGGAGGAGCTGTTATGTGTTTCCGTCACATTTCGTGAGATGTATGCGAGAGGTGCGTGTCCAAGGCACCATTTGGCATCGTTGTAGGCGTTTGCATTAGCGTGTGAAGAGCGCCGGTCCCGGCTGGTCAAATATTGACTCGTGCCGCCAGGGACGGCCGCGCGCCGCCTTCCACTTTCCTTTATTTTTATGTATGATATTTAGAACGCCGCACCCCTCACCCTTTAATTTTCTCGCCTTCTCCGGACCAGTTTTTACGGTGACGTATCATCGACCTTCCGCCTTACTCCATAAAACTGGCCTTCCGAAAGACGACCCTTGTTCCGTGAGGGCAACACTTCCGTAAAAAGATCTGTTTCTTCGTGGATTTTTTCACAGTGTGAAACAATTACAGTTTGTGTGGTGAGTACGTGGTGCCTCCAAATAATAATGAGAGCGTATCTCCGAAGCTTTTTATTTAATTACTCCGAATTTACCACCTTCATGTAACTATGCCAAATGCATGAAGGGCGCAAGTCTAATTGTGTAATAAAATACTTAACGATGATACCCTACTGTTTGCCGAGATTTTATAAAACGTACTGATGTTCTTTAAGTTGGCTGCCTGAGACATAGACGCATCAAATTGCTGCGTTAGCCCAGCACACTAACACGAAGTGTTTTTTCAAATGTGTGTGAAATCCTATGGGACTTAACTGCTAAGGTTATCAGTCCCTAAGCTTACACACTACTTAGCCTAAATTATCTTAAGGACAACCACACAAACACCCATGCCAATGGGAGGACTCGAACCTCCGCCGGGACCAGTCGCACAGTCCATGACTGCAGCGCCATAGACCGCTCGGCTAATCCCGCGCGGCGAAGTTTTTCTACGTCACAGGAGTTTGCCATGACTCCGAATGCAGTGCTCGGAGAAAGTCGAATGTTGTCAGAAGGTCCATCACATTCGGCAATTCAGTTCGTACATGGTACAGTGATTACCAAAATAGAAAAAGTGGTACACGGATTCGATGTTTTATCTCAATTAAATAAAACTCAAGAGGTAAATCATAAACGCAAATAGTTAATAATGTAAATAGTAACGTTCCGGAAGTGACATCGGGTAGGGTGTGTAAAGCAATTAGAGGTATGAAGAAAGGAAAAGTGCCTGGAGATGGTGTTTCAATATAAATGATTGGAGCTAGTAGATAAAAAATGCAAAACGAACTTGTAAAATTGCCTACAGAATGCCTACTTCGTAAGACGATTCACCGAAGCTGGAAAAATAATAGGACTGTTCTAATTCTCAAGATGAGAAACACACAAGACATAAAACACATTTCACTCAAGCAAAGCAACAAATTAGCTCTACAACATAATTTGTAGTATAAAGTCTCACCTTCACATTAAAAGTTAAGTTTCGGATGACAGGCTTCCATCATCAAGTTTCAAAGAGTGGTGAAGCTCTATTACTCTTTGAATTTCTTTATTAATGCCTGTAATCTGATCGTCACTAATCAGTGATGCCAAAGTAAAACTGTAAATTGCACAGTGCATTGTGGCCACTTGCTGATGCTGAATGACAGCATAGTAAATATTAACGAACTTAATTAGAAGATGTAGCACGATTCATGAATAAAATTACGATGCACATCCAGTGAGCATAAGTTACCTCTCTGCCAGAGATTCGTAGATTCTAAGTAATTCTTTGACTCGGTTTCAATACAACACCCCAAGTAGACTTCACGATAATACCATGCTAACATCCCCAAAACCTCACAAAACGGCCTCTGGTAAAAATTGCATCATCCACATATAACGGGTTAAAAGACTAGCTTCATTTCGAGCCACTTGAGGACTTGTCCAGCTAGTTAGGGTCTACGGTGCAAATCCTATGATGTTTGTCCCACTGAAAATGTGCACATTTATGTAGACTTTTGAGAGCTGTTTGACTAAATGCCAACTGCATGCAGTTCTCTTCGTTATGTCGGCTCTGAAACTCGTTGGGATGTACCATCTTTCACTGGCAGCAGTAATTCCTGAAGAATGTGGAATCATTTTTCACTGACAAGGCGTAACACTTATCTCCTGTTCTTGTCAGTCTGGATCTATTTATGACTACTGTTCTTACTTCGTGTATAAGCCTGTAAGTTCCTTGTAGATACACTCCTTGTAGACACGCTCATCAGTTCGTGTTGATAATCTAAAAAATAGGGTGACTTCGTACCCTATGTGGTCATGGGTACCAAACACGGCAGCTCCTTTCCATCATTCTCCTTTCCATCATTCCATCATCCATTCCATCATGAACTGTTAGCGGCTGATGGTCAGTTGTCCACCAGGTACCGTTTCTATGCTCTGTACAGCGCTCCCACGCGGAAACGAGTGTACGCTTTTAAGGGGATGACCAATATTTTACCGCTGAGCTTCTGTATCGAGAGCTTAACGGGTATAGGCGAGGATATTTTCGTATGTGGTACTTTAATATGTACAAACATCAGTGTGTTGGTTGTTTTTTCTCTGTGTCGAATAGTCCTCCACACACACATCGCAAACTTTACGGCCACCAAGTGAACTACGCCTGTCAGTATAAACCAACCGTTCTGCGGCCAAGCCGGCCGGTGTGGCCGAGCGGTTCTAGGAGCTTCAGTCTGGAACCGCGCGACCGCTACGGTCGCAGGTTCGAATCCTGCCTCGGGCATGGATGTGTGCGATGTCCTTAGATTAGATAGGTTTAAGTCGTTCTAAGTTCTAGCGAACTGATGAACTCAGATGTTAAGTCCGATAGTGCTCAGAGCCATTTGAACCATTTCTGCGGCCACGTGTCCGCACTTCAACACCTGATCTGCTGCCCAGGAGAAAACAAGAGTTAATGGCTTGCTCTGCCACATGTGGTTGTAGGTAATAACGAATCCAAAAACGTACGACCTGTAATAGCTATAATTACTATTCCACCGATGGCGTACATAGTGATGTAATATTGTTCAGTACATCGTCCTCAGTCACCAATAGAAATATCTGCACTTATACAGATGGTTGGAATGTGGATTAAAGTTTCTGGAGAAGAAATATAAAATTTCATGTCAAGCTGACAACATTGTATTCCTGTCAGAGACAGCACCAGACGTGGAAGAGCAGAAGAATGGAAAGGATTATATTTGGGGGAAGGGACCAAACAGCGAGGTCATCGGTCCCATCGGATTAGGGAAGGATGGGGAAGGAAGTCGGCCGTACCCTTTCAAAGGAACCATCCCGGCATTTGCCTGAAGCGATTTAGGGAAATCATGGAAAACCTAAATCAGGATGGTCGGACGCGGGATTGAACCGTCGTCCTCCCGAATGCGAGTCCAGTGTGCTGACCAAGGCGCCACCTCGCTCGGCGTACTTATACCCCTCACACTCTGTATACAGGGCGAACATTAATAAAACTGTGAACAGTAATAAAACAATACGTAGCGACTCGAAATGAAGAAAGAAAGGTCCTGTGAGGAAATGTCCAGAAATGCATCGTTGCCACAGTAGATGGCGCTGACGAACAGATGTTCTTCTGACCACGTGTCGCGTGTTTCTTCTGGGTTTCAGGCTGTGTGATTGACGCAAAGTACTGTAAGCAGCAGAATAGTCCGATATGTATGTCGGGAACAAGCCGAGATAGTGACTGTTTACTGCCAAGCAGATGGAAACGGTAGAGAGACACGACAACTATACCGGAAGAAGTACCCTCACAAACACCAACCACTTCACACAACATTCCACGCACTTTTTGAGTGTTTATGTGATCACGGGTCCTTTCAGACCGGGAGGTGGCGCACTGAGCGTACACCAGATTTGGAGGACCAGGTTCTATAAGATACTGTGAAGAACCCTATTACATGCTCCAGGCAAGTGGACCGCCAACATGGTGTTAGCCAAAATTACGAATATGTGTGTCCTGCATGGCAACTGCTACTATCCCTATCACCTGCAAACACCAGACCATCATAATTATAGGATTTCTGTCATCTGTCCTCTTTACCGACGAAGCAATCTTTATTGGAATTGGCATCATCAGTCTGCATAATCGTCATCTGTGGGCTACAGATAGTCCATGGGGAATGGTTTAAGCATCTCATCAGCATCAATTCAGCATCAGTGTGTGGGCAGGAACTCTTGGCAACCGTATACTTGAACCAGGTATTATTCCACAACGCCTCGACAGTGGAACGTACAAGGACTGCGTACAGAATACTCTGACTGGGCTGCTTGAGAATGTGCCTTTGTCAATACGACAGGTTTTGTGGATTGTATGTGAGGGAGGACCACCCCACTTCCGCATTACAGTTTGTCGGCACCTCAATAACATCCTGCCCAGTCGCTGGATTGGACGCTGAGGCCGTGTAGGATGGCCTACTAGACCACCGGAATTAAACCCCCTCGATTTTTATCTCTGGGAGAATCTGAAAAGCGCTGTCTCTGCTGAACCAGTTCCTGATGTACAGCCCCGTCAACAATGTGTTCGCGAAGCCTGTGACGCTATTCAGAGAGAGGCTGGAATGTGCAAAAGAGTGTGGCAATCCAGGTAGCTATGTGTGAACCCGTGTTCTGCATCTCATGGATGACACTTTGAATATCTGTTGTGACGTGAATGCGATGGGTTCTGGGAAGATTTCTTGTCGTTGAATGCACACCGTCCATTTTCGTACACTTGTTCATAGGACCTATTTTCCTCCAGGAATTCATCCTTGCAGTTTGTTGATTTTATAATGTTCACCCTGTGTATAGGGTGTCTCTCCTTGCGTACAGGCAGAATCTGCTTTCATCGCTAAAGACCACGGCGAGCCATTCCATCTTCCAAGTGATCCTCTGGCGGCACCAGGCGAGCCCAGCATGTCGATGCTTGCGGCGTAGTGGAAGACGAGCGACAGGTGCACACGCCGACAATCCCACTGCTAATAATCGGTTCGCAACAGTTCGTGTTGACACGTCTGGGCTCACAAGCCCTCTTATCTCTGCTGTGGCAACAGCACGATCTGCCAGTGCTGCCCTTACTGTACGACGATCCTGTGCGGGCGTCTGTGCTGCGTGGACATCCAGAATCTCGTCTAAGGTTGTGAGAATGTTCACGCGACTACTGATACCAGCATCATTGCACAACTGACGCAGCACGTCCATCTTGTGTGGCAGTTCTCCGAAAGGACCATGCCGACACTCGGAAGGTCACAACTTGTCCCTTTCAAAGTCACACAGTTGGCTGTAGGAAGCACGAGTGTGTCTCCATGGCATGGTTGGCTGCTTGCTTCACACGTTTGCACCACATTGAGCCTTCTGCCTACGAGCGTTCCCTATTAAAGGATAGACAAAGACGACTATTTGGTAGCTATACGACTACTCTATCTGTTGGTGGGCGACGTTGAAACCATTATCAGTTCGTCTACTGTCCTCCAGGTAGCATATGCCGTCATCGGATCAGGATCGTCATTATCTTTCCAGCTGTACTAATTTGTTTGCCCAAAAGTGTACATTAAATTTATAATGTGCCAGACTCCCTTTTCTTTTCTCTGGTGGTACGGCACTGTTTGCTTCTAGTTCTGATAATCTTGAATAACTAAATCGTAGTGGGAGAGAGAATTGTACCAGAAGGATAGTGTATCTAGGAACACATGATGTTCCCTGGTGAATGTTTCAGGCTAGTGACTGATTTCAGTTTGTATGAATTGGATATCTCTTTTATTTGGTGGGAAAATCTCATCATTGTCTGTTGTTTCGGAAGATGCAGCTCTTGTAAAATGTATCGAAAAGAAGTAATTAAATAAATCGCTTTGTTCCGATTGTGCAAAGGAATACCGTCAGGAAATCGACATCAACATAACCCCACCACATGTAATCCTCCACTTGCGTCTTCGCACCGACCACAGGGCAGACGTGCCGGTCGCTTCTTGTATTCCCACATGTGCAGGTTGGGAGAGCGACCACACTATGCCCACTCGCGCTCGCAATTGCTGTCGGCTGCTGCATCATCAGCCGCCTCGCGTATTATCACCCACATAGATCGGGAGAGAGGCGCGCCGACCAGAAGCTACACTAATCCCCACACAAAGCGTCAGGTGACGGCAACCCTTTGATATTGGTAGCCAAGAAATTCCTGTTGAAACACATGCTCTCTCTCTCTCTGTCTTTCTCTCTCTCAAGTGGTCACATCCTGTCGTGTGCCACTGTTAGGCCCATACGTGCCGTCAGTTGTGGTCGGAACGAATCACAAACTAAGCAACGTTTATACCTGAGAAGCCCCCAAACCTTTCCCCGCGGGATACTGGCGCACATGAGAACTCCTTCCAAGGCAAATTCCTGACTGAGAATCGATCCTGAAATACTGTTGAGGTCAATAAATTGATTGACTGATTGATTTCTGGTCACATGATCGTGATGTAAGGGATATAAAGACTTTTAAACGATAATCGATGCTAACGTTATACCTCTGCGAGGAAATTTTGAGAAAGTTGACAGTGAGATAACCTAATGTAAACAGAACAATCAAACTGGGTTTCGTTTCCGAAACATTCCAGCAAAATATAACCGACATAAACGGTGGATCGGGAACAGACGTTCTCCCAGACAAAAGTAAGTTGTAACATTACATATTAAAACAGGTTGCCAGCTTAATTAGGTATTCTTGTGTCAAGCAAGGCGATAAACCAGTAGCAGTGCTAAGTTCAACCTAACTTTCCTTCACACACACACACACACACACACACACACACACACACACACACACAAAACTGTTTCCTTATAACTATTCATGTTACAACACAGTAACCGAACCTTCCAGATAAATGTGCTACCAACAAACAAATGGCCAATGAGATAGTAAACAGTGACATATGCCTCTCAACAACACGTACCTTAAATGAACTAGGTGCAACAGTTTATAAAACCGCTTAGCAACACACATGCAACTAGTAACAATACTGAATAGGGGAAAGCTTGAAGTTATTCTGAATTTAAATCGGGGGGTCTCCTAATGTTCGTAATCTATAACTTCATTGCCTAATACAGAGTATCTACGCCTGTGCATTGACCAACTTACATAAGAATAGATAACATAGTAAATAGGTCTTTCTTAAACTCGGTCTGAAACAACTAAACAGAATGCAAATCTAAGTACACTGGCTCTGAAGGAGCCTTTGCATTGTTTCGTTAATTAACTAGTGTAGTACATGAGGACCCTTAAACTTTCGTGGTCTGAAGAACCATGCTCATTAACAAAACTACACCAGTATGTATGAGAAATAGTAAGGACTCTTATCATTAATTATTAATTAAGTAAAGCACAACAAACTGTGACTCGTTAATTAATAAATGTGCTTTTATAAGCAGTCTTTTGACCTTCTCAAAACTACAACTGGCTGTGCAAATGACAACACATTAAATTCAAGTTCAACCACTTTCTCACAATAGGTTAGGACACTCGGAATTAAATTCACTAGGATAGGATTCCTGTCCAGGTTTGTGATTTGGGATAATCACGGGTGTAAGATAGAGTTTTTAGCAACACCACAATTATTATAATAAAATTAACCATATTTCACAGACACCTGGTCCATTTACAGAGTGCCAAATATAAACAGTTTAGTGGAAGGCTGGTGGTACTGGTGGCCTAATTTGCAGTGGCTATTGAACTGGCTGCGATACAATAATTGTTGGCCTCGCCCTGTTACATATCTTCTTGGCGTCGGAATTATATTTACAGGGCCAAAACCCACGCCATGTTAATGGTATCACCAAGTGCAGCATCCGAGGCCCATAAATACTGCACTTAAGCTCTTCTGGCCACAAAACTCCAGAAATATGAGCCACAATGATCCGCTACTGCTAGCGCACTGCTCAACCCAGACTCCTTACCCGTCACCAAGGACGAGTTGCCACTTGCGCACCAACCACACATTTTCCACTCCGTCAGACTACTTCCGTAGCTGCGGGGCTTACCCATATCTTTTACATTCAACACTACATTCCCTAACTAGGGACCAAGTCATTTACAGTTCATTATATAAAAATCATTTCAGTAGTTATTTAAATCCACAAGCATAATTTAAATAACATCGTTCAAAAGTTTCACATAACTGCAACATGTATATATACCCAAGGAATTTCATGACAGATGCAACATTATACATAATCACTGCTGCAAATTGACATAGAAATATCGATACAGATACAAAATAGGTTAAAAATAGGTGTTACAAGCTGAAGTCAAAATGGTTATGGATATGAAAATGACAGAGACAAGATGAACAAGGACAAAAAGAACAATAAGAAGAAAAATAACACGGAGAATTTAATGGACAGAATAATTCACACAGTTAAATGTAGCCTGAAGTGTATGAAACCAAGATATAATCTCATAGCAGCTATGAAAATAACGCCTAAAATTTCTTTACAAGTTGCTCTAGCAGCAAAATATCCATCCCAAAAACAGGTGGAGTAGTACATCTCGTCCCAATATCTGTTGCATTATCAGCACTTGGAGGATTAGATGGTGGTGCAGTGAGGATTGCTAACGTAGTTAATGATGCAAAGGTCGCTCGCAAACAGCTAACTGAGTAGCAAAGAGATAATCATGGAACGCAAGCAATAGGACTTTGTGACGGGAATCGGTTGTACTTACGAACGTACATGAAAAAGGCCTTTGGGCTGTATATGATGAAAATATTGTCCTTAAACAGTCTCTAACAACAGCGATTATTGATACTGACAGAATATTACTCTAAAAAACAAGTATTACAATATTTTTGGGGTGTGTTTATGAAAGATACTGTACCCAAAACGTCTAAAAAATATGAGCATGCGAGTGTCAACCTCAAGATAGAAAGTGAACTTGGTTCACATTGGACATCCTGCAAGAGGAAGGGTAATATTATGCATTACTTTGACACCTTTGGCAGTTTACCATCTGCTTTGGAAATAATGAGGTATTTCAAAAACTATACAATATAATATAACCACAGGACTTTTCAGTCACCTAAGAGTCTTAAGTGTGGACTACCATTATTTAATGTTTCTGAACTCTACATAAATTAGCAAGTCTTTTAACACATACTGACAATATCACAATGAATGTCATCAAACATGATTTAACGTTTAGCCTACCATGTGAAGACACCACTATAGCTGCTGTCTCTAGCCCCACACTAATTTTCTCTGATCTTGTGTACGATATTACTTATTTTCCTATAATTCCATATCGACAATTACATCAAAGAGCAGTAAGTTTTATTTTTTGTAATCAGACAGGAGATCAGAAAAGTGTGGACAAGTTACTTTCAAATGTGAAAGTTACGGACTCGATTTCGTTATTTTCGCCTATTAGAAGGAGACAGAGTCATACACGATCAGGAATGACTGTGAAAATGATGCACAGAAAATAAAAATATCTGTGTCAAACTGAACATCAACTACAATAAAACTCTCAAACGATGCGAGATGAGGAGTAATGGCTCAGTTTTAGGTTTTGATAGATGTATAATTGAAAAAGAAAGCTTAAATACGGTAGAAGCGCCAGTAAATATTCAGAACATTAACGTCGTATGCATTGAGTAAACATTCCTGGAGGTTCATTCATTTCGCAAGGTAGCTCCTACCTACCTGTTACTTCTGCACTGCAGTATCATCTAGATATAACACTTTGCAATCCTGCCATTACCATGCCAGTTATCGTAAAATATGTTTCACAGTTAAGTATACCAGTTAGAGATCAAGAAGGGAGTCTTGTGGGTTTCAAAGGTAAAGGAATAACACTTCAAAAACACTTAAGGAGATTACTGGTTATCGTTTACAGGCACCATGTTGTGTTTGAAAAGAAAAAAATGGATACTGAAGAAGAAGAAGAAGAAGAAGAAGAAGACGAAGAATGATAAGAAAGTGAAAAATGAGTTAGCTCTTCGTAGTCGACTATAACAGTGATCACTAACATACGCAAATAAAATGAAAGGATCGTGAGGCCTTGTTGGCCGGGAGTCCCCGTCTCGGGAAGTTCGGACGCCGAGTGGAAATCTTATTCCAGTCGACGCCACATTGGGTGACTTGTGTGCCGCTGATGAGGATGAAATGATGGTCAGGACAACACAACGCGCAATTTACAGGCGGAGAGAATCTCCAACCCGGCTGGGAATCGAACGCGGGATGCATGTTAGCCAAGCACGTTACCTCCCAGCTAAGCAGGTGGACACTAGCATTTGCAGTGCTATAAATACTGTAGGAGATGAGTTACGTACCAACTATGAAAGAGAAATTCGCGTTGACGACTCTACTACGTGTTTCGAACAACATAAGTATATACGATTTGGTCAACTGATTTTCGCTCTCAACGATTCTGTACAGATTGGGGTATAAAATGAAAAATTTTACCTGCTACTAAGTGAGACCCAGCTGTGTACTGAAGGAAGACTTCTCGATGAATCAAGACTGCAGATAGCTGCTTAAATAAAGATTGTGCACTTCACTTGTTTTCGGGAATGCAGTGTCGTTTGAATAGCCAACTCATTGATCATGTCCGCAAATTTGTAATGGGAATGAGAAGAGTAGATCTTGTTGAACAATGAAAGAAATACATATTTTTGTAATAAAATTTATATCTAGGGTACTTTTGTTTGTTTTCCCCTGCCACACGTAACACACTGTATACGAAAATATTTTATTATTGATGCATCATTCTGATGAGATCTTGCTCTTGTCATCCACTTCATTCTAATGAGCACACAAGTAAAAATGGCTGAAGAACTGCATCGCTGAGCACCAACAGTTTATGTAAGAAGAGTGGTTGTTACGAGACGAATTAATGACCTTTATCAAACCGATTTGGCTGACATGATCGCATATCACAAGTGTAATTCAAACTATTAATATTTATTAAGCGGAATTAATGTGTACTCCAATATTCATGGGTCGCTGCTCAAAAGACTAAACTGGTGCTGAGGTTGCAAATGGGGTGAGAAAAATGTGCAGAAGAAGTAATAAGATTCCAAATTACAAACAGACTTAGGCAAGGGCTTTTACGATACTCATTTCAGGAAGCTAATGCAAAAAAATAAGTTTAATCATTAGTCATCATTTTAACCTTGAAAGCTTCAGTTGTGGAGCGGTGCAGTAGAACTCTTAAGTGAACGATGTTTAAGCATTTCTCTGTTTGGGATTTTTTCCGGTGGACTGCTATGGTGTGTGATCTAGTCATTCAATACAATCACAAAAAACATAAAACAATTAATATGAGAACTGGTGATACCACAGAGAGTTAAATTCATTGTCTTGCTCAACATTATTGCACAGAACTCACCAGGATGGTGCATTTCGGAGGTGTATTGTGAAGTCTAAAGAGGCAAACTTTCATCTGAATGGGTTTGTCAATAAATAAAACGTTCGATATTTTTTCAGACACAAAACATGGGCAGCGACGTCACATGACCTTTCAGCCCCTCATTTTCCTGTGGATCATCTCAAGAGGATACTTTTTTTTTTTTTTTTTTGCTGCGACTCCACGCTACTCATGAGCTAGAAACTATTGTCTGGTAAAAGATAGACGGTATTATTCAAGACATGAGTCAGAACGTAATGAGGAGCTTATACTAACGTCTTCAGCGATGCATTGTCAAAGATGATCATCATGTATGTGTTGTACTTTTTAGGAAATATACTTTTGTTTCCCTTTTCAATAATGTGTGTAGAACTGTTTTTTATAAGTCAGATTGATGCATATATACGCTAAGCCTCGTAATAACCAAATGACAATGTATTATGTCCCATGGACCACACTATAGCTGAAAAAATCATACGAAGAAAAGGAAACAAAGCTCTTATAAAATGGCTCGTCGTTGATAAAACACACACAATTCCTTGATTACTTTGTAAGAGAGAGAGAGAGAGAAAGCGTGATTGTACTGGCTACTGTCTCTGCAAAGCAGAAGCAGCATCAGCAGTGTCTAGCAAGAGAGACGAGTTGTAACATGTCTTGTCCAGCAGCGGGCTGGACTTATTATCAGACACCTTCACTACTGTCATGTGGAAGTCACTAGCACAAGGTTTCTGTCTATGTCTCTCTAAACTCCGTCCGAAAAGGCATCGGAAGGTCCAACGGTATCGACCAACCGCCGTGTTATCCTCGGCCGATAGGTGTCATAGGATGCGAATAGGGAGGGGCATGTGATCAGCACACTAAGCTCGGAGCTACTATTTCTCAGTTAAGAGGCTCATCGACGCCATCAGAAGGGCTGAGGGCATCCCACTTGCCCACAGTGCTCAGCAGACCCAGGTGGTCACCCATCCAAGTGCTAGCCAAGCCCGACAGCACTTTACTTCGGGAACCTTTGGCACATCTCTTTATCTCTCCAGCATTCCAACAACACTTGAGTATATAATGTGTCTTTCAGATGTTTGTTTGTGTGTGTGTGTGTGTGTGTGTGTGTGTGGGTGTGTGTGTGTGTACAAAGAAACGGAAACAAGGCTTTTGTGAAAAAGATGGCTGCGTTTTTGTTTCAAACACACACAATTCCTGAATTAATTTGTAAGAGAGAGAGATGACATGAAACTAGCATCTGATAAAAACATTTTTTAAAGTGAAGTATGAAACACAGAATTACATGGCGCCACTTTCATTTTTTTTCCTTACGTGACGCCATTTTACGCAATTCAAACGCAATTTAAGTATCTTTCTTAAAATACTGTAGTATTGGCAAATATCTTTGAACATGGCGGCACTTTATACAATTCAGATAAAGCATAAGTAATTTTCGGTTGAAGAAATACTATTGTGCTGACAGTATTTTGTAATATGGCACTAGTTTACGGGATTCAAACGAAGCTTATGTAGATCGAAGCTGTGAGTGCTCATGTGAGATGACAGGTACAGCATTTGACATGGACATGTTTGTTAGACAATACAGAAGTGGAAATACTGTATTGACACGTATTTCTGAACATAGTTACAAAATTCAAATACTTTTGAACATGACATCTACGTTGTGACTGACTGCTTCATTTTAATGGCCGTTAAAATACTAGGCTCTTATTGGCTGTTTCATTTTAATTGTTACTGCAATTCTAGGCTCTGACAGTCAAACCCTGGGGGAGTGTAATAGAATCACTATTGTTCACTACGTATGCATATGACCTAACGGATAATATCGGAAGCTCCATGAATCGGTTTGCGAATGATAATGGTGTATATACAGAAGTCACAACGTTACAAAATTGTAGTGAAATGCAGAACGATCTGGAGAGGATCGACGATTGGTTCGGGGTCAGCTGTTGATCATTTGTATTTGCCGTACTGCACGTAACGGGGGGGGGGGGGGAAGATCTGTCATTTTACTGATTACACGGTTGCCGGACAACCGCTGGAAATAGTAACATCCATTAAATATCTGTGTGGTGTCACCGCCAGACACCACACTTGCTAGGTGGTAGCCTTTAAATCGGCCGCGGTCCGTTAGTATACGTCGGACCCGCGTGTCGCCACTATCAGTGATTGCAGACCGAGCGCCGCCACACGGCAGGTCTAGAGAGACTTCCTAGCACTCGCCCCAGTAGTACAGCCGACTTTGCTAGCGATGGTTCACTGACAAAATACGCTCTCATTAGCATAGCCTTCAGCTAAGTCATTTGCTACGACCTAGCAAGGCGCCATTACCAGTTACTATTGATGCTGTAAAACATGTACCGTCAAGAGCGATGTTCACCAATTATGGATTAAAGTTAAGTATTCCAGCAGGTACGTACGTTTTTTGTTAGTCTCATTTCCTTGACCTGTTCCAAACCTCACGCCAGCCTGCGTGAGCTAAAACGCGTGCCTTTCGGCTTCCTCTCATAGTGGGTTGGCTGTCTTGCCAACCCACAACAATCTGGGAGGAAGTGTGCCGAGTGAATTAAAATGGAACGACCATAGAATCTAACTGTAGGAAAGGAGGACGTCAGACTGAAATTCTTTGGAGGAACCCTCAAGAAGCGTAATCCACTCACGAAGATGGTAGATTCCAAAACCTTGGTTCGGCCGATACTTTTCCTCAGTTTTGGAGCCTCGCCAGTTAGGTTTATAGAGGAAATAGAGAAGATCCAAAAAGAGCAGCATGTTTCTTCACGAATTCATTTATTAATCGTGAAAGAGTCACAGTGGTGTTCATTCAATTGTAGTGGAATACTACCGAGGAAGCGTTGTGCAGCGCGGTGTGGTTTACTATTAAAATTCGGAGAGTGTACGTTAGTAGAACACTCCAATAACACATTGTTTCCTCCTACATACGAGTATATATAGCAGAACGACCATGGGGATGAAACTACAGACATGCGAGCTCACACAAAGGCCTATCAGCGATCGCACTTAGCCGGCCGGTGTGGCCGAGCGGTTCTAGGCGCTTCAGTCTGGAACCGCGCGACCGCTATGGTCGCAGGTTCGAATCCTGCCTCGAACATGGATGTGTGTGATGTACTTAGATTAGTTAGGTTTAAGTAGTTCTAAGTTCTAGGTGACTGATGACCTCAGATGTTAAGTCCCATAGTGCTCAGAGCCATTTGAACCATTTTTCGATCGCACTTACCTCACTCGAGACTGTAGGGCAGTGGTACACAGTAAGGTGACTCGGGGAGCCAAAATACTACAGTACTTCAAACGCCCTTGCCAGAGCTCAGTCATTCTGCCGCATAAACTCAGCCACATACATACAATGAGCCATTTGACCTCGAAATTCCGCTCACATAGGCCAGGGTAGTGCTGGGCCTATGTGTACGCTATTTCTGAGAAATCGTAATCACTTATCGTTGGTACATTGGTCTACACATCATATAGGTTTAGATTCATTCGGGTCATTCTTTCAGGGTATTCAGAGTTACCGCAAACGTTAGTGTAGTTTAATAATTGAAATCCCGATGGTAGCAGAAGAAGACATCACCACGGTCTTTTGTTTTTCGTGAAGGAAAGCCGAGGAGGAGATAACTGTGGAGGGAGTTTTCATGAAGCTGAACGAGAGGGAGGCGGCTTCTTTACGAGCCCTCCGTGCCTGCGGTGACAAGTTACGGCGGCGCTGACCGCGCCACTGCCGCGCCCGTCACGAAAGCACACACTCTCGCCACACCCTCACCAGCAAACTTATAACCTCCGTCAGGCCCGCCTTACAATGTCTGCACCTTATCTCCGCTTTTACTACTCACTCCGTTTAGACAACCGTTAATAACACTATCCGCGTGGGTATGGAATCATATTCTATATTCTACTTCTCACGGCCGGCCTGTGTGACAGAGCGGTTCTGGACGCTACAGTCCGGAACCACGTGACCGCTACGGTCGCAGGTTCGAATCCTGCCTCGGGCATGGATGTGTGTGATGTCGTTAGGTTAGTTAGGTTTAAGTAGTTCTAAGTTCTAGGGGACTGATGACCTCAGACGTTAAGTCCCATAGTGCTCAGAGCCATTGGAACTATTTTTTTCCAACTTCTCACGCTCTTTATCTACCTGCTGTAATTTTGCAAGCAGGCTAAAGCAGTTTATGCATTTGTCTCCAGTTTACCTGTAGCGGTGTAAAGTAGGATAAGAGAGATGACGTTAAGTTCGTTACATGCGGAGCACCTGATCGGTTGAACAAGACAGGGAAACAGTCACAAACGTCGCAACTTCGCTTGAGAAATTTGTGGAACACAAGGAAAATATCAGTCGGGATGACCTCAAAGACGGAAAGAGGACTGAACGCCTCGAAGCTACTCAGGGATAGCTATTATGAATTAAATGTGCCTGTTATGCCACGCAGACCTTGATTTCACGATGTGTGTCAACCTAGACGACTGATATAAACTATTTGCCGTATGTTGTTTAAAAGTGGATGTTTCCCGGTCCATCTTCACCGCACTGGAATCAATCCAAACCCGTACTGTGACTACATCAGTTCTCTAAAAATGACATTAACAGCATTCTGTCTGCTTGCACAGAATGGGAAACAAATAGATGACAGTTTTTGCATAAACTGAACCACCTGAAAGTAGCATTTCCCACAAATGTCCCTACAGACCTGTCTTCGAGCAGCCGTGGTATTAACAAAGAGATTTTAGAATTATTCCAATCTCTTCAGATATTATTCTAGTTACATCTCACCATTAGGAATTCCATCGGCATGCATTGCAAGAATGGATGCAATCATAAGGTAAAAAGTTTTAACAATAATCAGAAACATTATTTTATGTAAGATGGTTAGAGAAAACGGATGAAAAAATTGTAACCGCCACACTTCCTGAATGAGTGATATATTTCCCATTATTTAATTTCAAGCCCCGACCTGTCGATAGGCGGCAGTCATTATTTCTCGCATAAATTTCACATTTTTGGCACGTAATATAACAGAATATTCCGAACTGCGAGATCGTAAGTTCCCAGGCATACCTCGCGGAAAGATCATGAAGGCAGAGTTAGACAAATTTGAACTCACACGGGCGCTTGTCAACAGACCATTCGCGACTAGACCAGGAAATGGGTGAAGTGTGCATGATATATAAAGTATTCCTTGGTACACAATAGAAGGTGGTTTCTGATTACGGATGTGGTTGTAGAAAGGAGTACACATGAATTTGTTTGAAGGAATATAATTATACATTCACATTCACAACAAACTTGACTGCATCCTGAATGCTCAACTACAACTAGGATATCAAATGCACCTACAAAATTTCAATCTACTTCTGCAGTTTTGTACTGATATGCTGATAGACGCCATATGTGCACTGCCATAGTTAGTTAACCAAAAGGAAAAATCGAACAGTCTATTAAAAAAAAACTTCATTGGACATTGCCACTATTTAAAAAAATTAAACGTATAGTTTTCATCACTGTATAGCCTAAGAACAAGAATCTTTGGAATAATAGTCATTATAGAGGTAGACGTATTCCAGTAGTGTACCACCCTATTAATTGGTATAGCCAATCAAACAAGTAGCTTACATGACATCAGACGCAAACACATGTGTCCGGCATCTTGTCTGTAGCCTATCCCATGGTTGATCATATCATATATCAACAGAACAGAGCTGTAAGCCCTAAACATACACCAAAACATTTCCTTAAGCAAGTACAATGTAAAGTTCTTGAATGTGAGTTCAAAGCTTTTGTAAGCCATAAAATCACGAATATGTTTATACACCATAAGACAAAAATTTAAAATTTTTACGTGAAATTCGCACTGTCCTCTGAAAATGGACTTAAACTCGAAATTAGTTACAGTAAAATAAATCGTTAACTTAAAGATCGTGGCTGCAAGCAGTTATTCTTCAGTGATCTAGCAAGAAGCCACTCTCTCACTATTACTCGTTAATATTATTCTGTTGTCTCCTCACGTTTTTTATGTTTTCTTTTTTCTTTCGTATCAAATTAACTATTTTTTTAGAAGTCTGAATTTTCGTACTGTATTTCTCATTCAGCTGCTGTTTTCGTATTGTTTCAACCATAGTATGTACTTTCAGTTGACCAAAAGACACTTCGACAAACTGGCGATATTAGTAATTTCATATTATGTCAGATAATTCAGGTCTTTCATAAAATGATATTATGTGAATGCATGTACATTTTAGATGACTGATTGGTGGGTATGTGCTGTGGGATTAATAGAAAAATTCAGGATGACTTCACGGTATCGTTTCCAGCCACAGAGAACAATAACTACTAAATCGAAGATCGGCAAATTTGCAAGTGCACGTCCCAAAAATGACAGTACCAACAGAATAGAACGAGAGAGATCCGAATTCCGCTTGTTCTGTTATTTCTGGGCAAATATTTCATAAATAAGCAATTGTTTGGGGGAAGAATGCATTCGTTTACTATGCTGCAAGGAACTGCCATTTGTGGCGTACTGCTAATGGTCCGCAAGGAAATATTGTCTGTAGAATCTTGCACTGAAGTTGTGTGCAGTAGCAGCTTGGTGTACACACTGTGGTGACAAAAATCATGAGATAGTGATAAGCACACGTACATATGGCAGTACAAAAGATATAAAAGGGCTGTGAATTGGCGGAGCTGTCATTTTTACTCGGGTGATTCGTGTGTAAAGGTTTCCGACTTGATTACGGCCACAAGACGGTGATTAACAGACTTCGAATACGGATTTGTAGTTGAAGCTAGACGCAGCGAACTTTCCACTTCGGAAATCCTTTCGAAATTCAGTGTTCTGAGATCCACAGTGTCAAGAATACCGTATTTCAGGCATTGCCTCTCAACACGGACAACGCTGTGGCCGACGCCCTTCACTTAACGGCAGAGAGCAGCAGCGTTTGCTTGGACTTGCCAGTGCTAACAGACAAGCAACATTACACGAAATAACCGCAGGTATCAATATGGAGTCCGCAGCTCTTGGTCTTGCGGTAGCGTTGTCGCTTCCCACGCACGGGGTCCAGGGTTCGACTTCCGGTGGGTTTAGGTATTTTTCCTGCCTCGAGATGATTGGGTGTTGTTCTGTCGTTTTCATCATCATCATTCATTCCCATTACGGTCGGAGGAAGGTAATGGCAAACCACCTCCGCTAGGACCTTGCCTAGTACGGCGGTGAGGGTCTCCCGCATCGTCCCCTACGCTCCTCAGAGTATGAGACCTCACCATAATCATAATTGTGGAACGTACGAAAGGCAGTGTGGCAAAATTTGGCGTTGATGGACAATGGTAGCAGACGACTGATGCGAGTACCTTTGCTAATAGCACGACATCGCCTACAGCGCCTCTCCTGGGCACGTGACCCTACGAAGTCGTGGACCCAATTTGTCAACAAGGCACTGTGCAAGCTGGTGGTGGCTCCATCATGGTGTGGACTGCGTTCACATGGAATGGACAGAGTCCTCTGGTTCAACTAAACCGCTCACTGATGGAAAATGGATATGTTCGTCTATTTGGAGATATCTACAGTCATTCATAGACTTCACGTTCCCAGACAACGATGGCTAACAATGCGCCATCTCATAGGGCCACAACTGTTCGTGATTGGTTTGAAGAACATTCTGGACCAGACAACGATGGCTAACAATGCGCCATCTCATCGGGCCACAACTGTTCCTGATTGGTTTGAAGAACATTCTGGACAGTTCGAGTGAATGATTTGACCATCCAGATCGCCTGACATGCATCGCATCGAACATTTATGGGACATAACCGAGAGGTCAGTTAGTGCACAAACTCCTGTGCCGGCAATACTTTCGCAATTATGGACGGCTATAGAGGCAGCATGGCTCAGTATATCTGATGGGGCTTTCTAACGACAAGTTGAGTCTATGCCACGTCGAGTTACTGCAATACGCCGGGCAAAACGGGGTCAGACATGATACCAGAATGTATCCCATGATTTCTGTCCCCTCATTCTAACTACACTGACGTAACTGCTGCAGCGATATATTACATCAAGTTGGTAATGCTGGTTATGAAAACAAGGGTGGGTTCCTTTAACGGCTTCAGCAATGAGGTTGTTTCTGATGGGGTTTCACCTCCTTAGTGGATCCTACAGCCAGGAGACTAGCACTGTGTCTGAAAACAAACCATTAGGAATTTTCTTCTGTCGAACTGGCTGCGAAAATACCTTCAAGACGTCCTGAGATCTAAGCGTTCTAAAGTGGCGAATAGCGCACTGCTGAACTTAAAATTGAAACTGATATAAACAATTACTTCGATAGCATTTCATAACGTAATATAGAATAGGGAGTATCCACTGTGAGACTGCTTAAATTAAGTCCATAACCACCCAGTTACGTGTTGTATCTACATACACTGATGAGCCAAAACATTATGACCACCTGCTTAATGGCTTTTTTGTCTGTCTTTGAAATAAAATATACTACTGATCTGCGTATCAGGGATCCGACATTTTTTGGTAGGATTGTGGAGGAATACTATGTGATCAAAAGCATCCGGACACCCCCAAAAACATACGTTTTTCATATTAGGTGCATTGTGCTGCCACCTACTGCCAGGTGATCCATACCAGCGACCTCAGTAGTTATTAGACATCGTGAGATAGCAGAATGGGGTGCTCGGTGGAACTCAACGGACTTCGAACGTGATCAGGTGATTGGGTGTCACTTGTGTCATACGTCTGTACGCGAGACTTCCACACTCCTAAACGTGCCTAGGTCCACTGTTTCCGATGTCATAGTAAAGTAGAAACCTGAACGGACACATACAGCGCAAAAGCGTACAGGCCGACCTCGTCCGTTGACTGACAGAGACCGCCGAAGGTTGAACAGGGTCGTAGTGTGTAATAGGCAGACATCTATACAGACCATAACACAGGATTTCCAAACTGCATCAGGATCCACTGGAAGTACTAGGACAGTTAGGTTGGTGGTGAGAATACGTGGATTTCATGGTCGAGCGACTGCTCATAAACCGTAAATGCCAAACGACGCATCGCTTGGTGTAAGGAGCGTAAACATTGGACGACTGAACAGTGGAAAAACGTTATGTGGAGTGACGAATCACAGTACGCAATATGGCGATATGACGACAGGGTGTGGGTATGGCGAATGTCCGTTGAACGTCATCTGCCAGCGTGTGTAGTGCCAACAGTAAAATTCGGAGGCGGTGGTGTTATGGTGTGGTCGTGTTTTTCATGGAGGGGGCTTGCACCTCTTGTTTTGCATGGCACTATTACAGCACAGGCCTACATTGATTTTTTAAGCATCTTCTTGCTTGAAGAGCAATTCGGGGAAAGCGATTGCATCTTTCAACACCATCGAGCACCTGTTCATAATGCACGGAATGTGGCGGAGTGGGTACACGACAATAACATCCCTGTAATGGACTGGCCTGCACAGAGCCCTGACCTGAATCCTATTGAACGCATTTGGGAATGTTTGGAACGCCGATAACTCTCCTCAGTGTAGCACTCCGTGAACAATGTGCTTCTCATCCCCAAGAAACCTTCCAGCACATGACTGAACGTATGCCTGCGAGAGTGGAAGCTGTCATTAAGGTTAAGAGTGGGCCAACACCATATGAATTCCAGCATTACCGATGCAGGGCGCCACGAACTTGCGAGTCATTTTCAGCCAGGTGTCCGGATGTTTTGATCACATAGTGTATGTGACATTAGTTAAATACGAACAGGGCATGTAATTCTCTTAAATAAGCTGATTTACGTACGCGGTGACGGCGCCCGATATTGATCTAGGTGGGTTCCATTGGATTCACATCAAGCGAATTTGGTCACTTGTTCAAATGTGTGTGAAATCTTATGGGACTTAACTGGTAAGGTCCCTAAGCTTACACACTACTTAACCTAAATTATCCTAAGGACAAACACACACACCCATGCCCGAAGGAGGACTCCAACCTCCGCCGGGACCAGCCGCACAGTCCATGACTGAAGCGCCCCAGACCGCTCGGCTAATCCCGCGAGGCGAATTTGGTCACTAAAACGTCACTGGTTTACGATAATGCCGCCGTCGGGCAAGACATCAAGCATGAAGGGATGTAGGGGGTTCGCAGCTGTCAGCGTGTCTTCGATTACTAACACAGTGCAGGTTACTGTCTCCCATAGCACAATACGGGTCCCACCAGCCTGCATCAGTGGCGAGCTGCACGTTGCAAGCAACCGTTCACCTCGATAACCGCGTTTGTGGAGACGACTGTCGACCTAGTGTAGCAAACATGTTTCGATTGATCGACGGTCGAATCCCGATGGTCCCATGCCCACTGCAGTCGTACAATGTCGTTGGGTGAACATGTGAACACGTAGCGGTGGTCTGTGGGGAGCTACATGTTCGACAATGTACGATGAACCGTAGGCTCAGAAACACTTGTGCGGGCACCAGCATCGTACTGTTTCGGTAGAGATGCCACAGATCACCATCTGTCCTACTTTACAGAGCAGACAAGCCTCTGAATCCCACGTTCTGTGAAGAGTTGTTGACGTTGAACCATTTAGCGCCCAGTGGTAGTGTCACTTTCCTTCTAGCTCTTACCGACTGTAGCACGTGAACATTTGACCATCTTTGCCTTTTTCGATTTACTGGTTCACAGACTCTGTGTAATAATAATCTGCCTTTTGGGAAAGTCACTTATCTCAGTGGATTTCTCCATTTGTAGCCCATACCTTCGCTAGGGTGATCCCCGTCCGTGTCTGCTTCGCTTACGTTGTTACAGCATCACGTGCTCGCAGCGCCACGGGGGGCAGTGGTCCTAATGTTTTCGCATATCAGTGTACCTACCCAACAAGTCACACTACGGTGCATGGCGCAGGGTATCACTTGCCACTATCAGTCATTTCCTTTCCTGGTCCACTCACAAATGGCGCAAGGGAGAAACGACTGTCTAAAAGCCTCTGGACTAGTCCTAATTTCTTTCATCTTATCTTCGTGGTCCTTACTCGAAATGTACGTTGGCGGCAGTAGAATCGTTCGCCAATCTGCCTCAAATGATGGTTCTTTAAATTTCCGCAATAGTGCCTCGCTCCAAGGATTCTCATTTGTGGTAATGAAGCGGCATCTTAATACTTGCGTGCTGAACGAATCTACCGCTAACATATCTAACAGCGGGCCTCTGAATTGCTTCGATGTCTTTCTTTAATCCAAGCTAGTGGGAATTCCAAACACTCGAACAGTACTCAAGAATGTGTCACACTAGCTTTCTATACTCCGCCTCCTTAATAGATGAGCTACAATTTCCCAAAGTTCTCTCAATAAAACGAAGTCATGTATTCGTCTTTGCTTTTATCAACTTGACGTGCTAATTCCAATCAGCAACTCATTAGGAGTGTCAAATTAGAAACTCGCGCACCCTTCTAACGATGTTAGTACCAAGGAAGCTCACGATCGTCGTTTCATCCACGATAGCACGAGAACTTCGCAACAGTTTATAGCTCGTGAATTTCGCAATAGTTTATAGCTCCGCTCGAACGCCCAGAGGGGTCAAAATGACCCTTTTCGATTTTTAACTGCTAGCTATGTTTTGAAGAATGATTCGAGTGACATTTACTTTCATGACATTTATTTATTTGGCATGTACTTTCATTATATTAAAGAACAGTGAATTTCGCCTAATTGGTTATCACATTTTTCCAGTTTTACCTTTAACACCCAGAGGGGTCGTATTGACCCCTTTAGAAAAAAGCTATAAATTTGTTTATAGTTTTGCCATACACATATCTCATGCATTCTCAAGCCTTGGCTACTTTATTCTGTAGTGCAATAATATACTTTCGTTCATGTTATTGCCATATAAGTGTGATTAAGACCATGGCGAACTTTTTCTGACAGTTCAGAGGAAGAGTTTTTACCGCAGACACTGACAGAAGATGAATCATCTAATAATAATGATTCTGATTCTTCAGATACAAATAATGCAAGTTTACAGTCTAGTAAGTATGTTATTATTGTTGCTGCTAATTTATAATCATCACATTCTTATCTACATATAATGTTACTGTAGTTAATTTAGATTTTATGGTGGCTTTCTTACGTTTGTTCTATTATTCGTGCTCTTTCGATCGAGAAGAAGAAGAAGAAGAGGAGATAATCCTGTTCCTTGGAGTGTAGAACGTCTGATGAAAGACATAAAGAAGTTGCTCCTGACGGAACATTCTGGATAGAAGCAGTGCCTAATTCACAATATGGGCGTCATCCAAATCACAATATTTTGAGAGATTCTCATGGACCTACACCACATGCAAAAATAAATGTAAGTGATGAGCTTGTATCAAGTGCATGGCACTTGTTCATCGACAGTTATATAATCTAACATATCTTGAAATATACTATAATAGAGGCACACAGAGTACTAGGAAATTACAGCTGGTCAATGACCACGGAAGAACTGGAAGCATTTTTTGCAATTATTTATGCTCATGGTGTGGTGGTTGCAGAGGTACATACCTTCACAACTTACGGTTAGATTCCTGGGGCCTATGAGTAGAAATGGATACTGTGAGATTATGAGATTCATGAGGGTCGACGAGAAGTCTACACGCTCTATACGATTATAGAATGATAAGTTTGCATTGGTCTCTGCTGTCTGGAACAAATTCATAGAAAATTGTACAATGTGTTACAAACCTGGAAGTGATATATCAATAGGCGAGCAGCTCTTCCCAAGTAAAACTAAGTGCCCGTTCACACAATTCACGTCTTCAAAGCCTGACAAGTATGGGAAAAACTACGGAGTAGCTGTAGCTGTTGAAAGCAAGTGTATACTCAATGGTTTCCCTTGCCTTGGTAAGGATAGTACACGATCCCAAGACGAAAGGGTTTCAGATTATGTAGTAATGTGTCTTATGGAACCATTTCTGGGAAAAAGGCAGAAATGTCACTACAGACAACTACTACACTCTAACTAGGCACAAATTGAAAGAAAACTCAACCTGTATTCTAGGAACAGTAAATACAGCAATAGAAGAAATACCACATGCTCTGAAGTCCTTGAAGAGTCCTCTGTATTCAACAAAAGTTCTAAAACATGATCATATTTCCTTGACAGTCTATCAAGGAAAGAAAGCAAACTACGTGCTAGTAATGCCTTCCCTTCATGCTAGTTTTACCATAAATGCAAATGAGAAAGAAACTTCACAAACTGTATGTTATTACAAAAAAAACAAAATTTGGGGTTGACATAGTAGACAAAATGGCGAGGCAGTATTCAGTCAAGGCTTCCTCAAAAAGATGGCCAGTGCACTCTTTCTACAATATCCTTGACTTAGCTGGAATAAATGCATGCCGGCCGGAGTGGCTGAGCGGTTCTAGTGGCTACAGTCTGGAACCGCGCGACCGCTACGGTCGCAGGTTCGAATCCTGCCTCGGGCATGGATGTGTGTGAAGTCCTTAGGTTAGTTAGGTTTAATTAGTTTTAAGTTCTAGGTGAGTGATGACCTCAGAAAAGTCGCATAGTGCTCAGAGCCATTTGAACCATTTGAGTTAAGTCCCATAGTGCTCAGAGCCATTTAATAAATGCATATGTAGTATTTAGGGCTGTTACCAGGAAGAAGATCAAAAGAAGATATTTTATTCATCAGCTTGCAGATGAACTACGCTCTGAGTATGTGAAGAGTCATTTTCCTCGTATGACCACAGACAACTATGAAAAGAATGAAGATGGAGACGAAATGCCACAGAAGCGCAATAAATGTCAAGTTCTAAAATTCTGCAAATGTAATAAAACTATTTCTAAGTGCAGCGTTTGTAAGAATATGGTTTGTGGAAAATGTGCTAAGGAAATAAAAATGTGTCAATTGTGTAAAACAATGAAATAGCTGAAATTTCTGTACACATAAAAAGTTCAATTTTTTATGAATTTAGAACAAAGGAAAGCCTGTCACTTGTTTACACTTGTTTGGGTGTTATTAGGTTCAGTGAAATTTGTTTATATGTCATTAAATAATATAATTTGTGTCTGTTCTTTTTATTCACAACCTTGTATTTGAAATGGTTATAAATCTTGTAAGCATTGAAATATAATCAATGCTTAAAATTTCGAAATAATAGTTCAGAAAACTTTTTATAAATGGTAGGAGTCAAGATTACCCCTCTTGGCTTTCGAGGGGCAGGCAAAGTCTGGGAGTCCAAGTGCTAAGAGCCTCGCAACCGTCCAGATTTATTGTAATGGGAGAAACGCAGCAACCAGTCAGTTTGGTCATAGTTTTTATTTATTTGTTCTAATCAAGAAGTGCTCCGCTCGAATAATTGTAAATGAGCCACCAAATATAATATTCCATTCCCATAGACGTATCAGCACCTGTTTGTATGTACACTTCTTTGTGCTTCTAATTTTGTTCACAATAGGAGGGAAAAAATTCATAATTTAACCAGGAAATGACGAAATGCTGCACGTAGTCTACACATAACCTCTGGATCGACATTAGCTGTAGATAAATACGTGGATGGCCAACATCCGCTACTTGTTGCGGAAAAATGACGAATCATTCTCAGTCCCAGCTTCGAGGTGTATAGATACACGTAACAGTGTACGCAAGCCACACTGGCCCGCTCACGGTTAGAGACAAAGTGCGCTGTTCTGAATAGCATAGAGAGTACAGATTTTTTGCTTTTACATCCAATACACAGTCAGTTGTACGTAGCGATTTCCTGTGGCTAAAAGAGCAAAGCCTCGTTTATATACGTCTATTTTGCCATTTGCAGCTTCATTTGCTAAATATGTCTTTTCTTTCGTTAGTTACATTATGTATACAGAAGATTAGTCACTTTCTTAAAAGAACACACACTGGTTTTGGCCGTTCTGCAAGTGCTGCGACTCTCATATGCGCTGTCGCACCTGAATTGGCCCCATAAATCAGTCGATTTCAATCCTATAGAAAAGTCAATGAAAAGTAGCAATCAACATGCAATCAATGTGGTAGCTCTGTGCGATTTATCTATGAATTATATGCTTGAATAAACCAGAAGATGCGTGTGGATTCTCTTCCTTGGCCTCCCTGCGGGGGGCAGGAGGGGGGACAAATTTTTTGTCCAGTGTGGAGAAACTGCAGTTCTACCTCGTTGGAGCGAGGAATGTTAGATCTCTTAACCGGGAGGGGGTAAGAGATTTCGAAATGATAGATGGGTTTCGCATTAGATATGAAGGGCTTATTTCAATAGTGGTACAAGTCTGCAGTTGACATACCAAAAATATTCAAGTATATATACAGTTGAGATACCAGAAATATTCAAGTATATATACTTGACTTACTTAATATTGTATACTTAAGTATACAGACTTTTCATCGCTCATTTAACTTTTGGACTCTGTATCTCAGAATGAACAAAAACGGACTTGTACCACTATTGAAATAAGCCCTTCATATAGCGGGAATTAGTGAAGAGTTGTGGTTGAGAAAACAAAATTTATGATCAGGTTACCAACACAAAATGAACTAAGGTTAGTGCTGGAACAGATACAATAATGAATAAGAAAACAAGAATTCCGGTAAACTACAATGAACAGCGTAAGTAATGTATTATAACTGCCAAGTTAGGCACAAAGCCAATACAATATTAGTACAACTTAGTGTGCCAACTAGATATGCAGATGATGATTAGATTGAAAGCGTATGACGATATAAAAAATAAATAGCTCAGTAAGTAATGGGAGGCGAAAATGTAACAGTTTCTTTGTGATGAGGGATGTGTATTGGACAGCAGGAAAAGGAAGAGAAGGAAAACAAGGAGGAGAACATGCACTGTGAGGAACGAGTTAAAGGGGAAGCTGCCTGGAAGAATTTTACATAGAGGACAGTCTATCCACTGAAAATACTTTGTTTAAAAGTCATAAAAGAATTTTAAGTATATTTAGAACGAACCCAGAAACGTCTGAAGATTTCCATCTGTCCAGTCACATTAATGGGAACACCTGTCAAAAGCCTAAATAACCACCTTTTTCAGCGGAAACGACCACCAACAGATGCAATATCAGTTCACTTTATTACACGAATGGAAAAACAATTTACTTTACTTGATATAATCCCTTTCCACATGAATGCTCGATAATTATTTACAACCATCATCGACTATTAAAGCATCACTTTATGCACTAATTAATAAATTCTTCTCTTGAAGTACAGTGTTCCACATTTACAAAATTACATGCGCATCTGGTCACCAAAAGTCCTACTCCATGAAGTTAAATGCTGTGTCTGAGGTCAGAAACCACGCAGAGCACTTCCAAGCTCGGCTCTATATTGACCCCGGTGTGAGGGTGCTGCTGCACTGAGAGTGTGTGTGTGTCTACTTTAGCCTCTGCCACTCGTTGTTGCGGATTGTAGCGAGAAATCGCTAATATATGTGGTATCGACGCACATTGCCTAGTGTGGTGTGGCACAGCTATCTTTGGACTACATGACAGTATACAAGGACTATTTACAGAAATATACTACAAGGCAATCCTGTGGAAAGGGATGAGGAAGTGGACAAAGATAAGATGGGGGAGCTGATATTTTGAGAAGAATTTGACAAGACATGTTGAATAGATGGTATTACCACAGAAGTATTGAGAATCATAGCAGAGGCTACCATTACGAAACTATTCCATTTGGTATGCAGGCGTTATGAGGCAGTTTCAACACTCTCTGATTTTAGAAGAACAGAGTAATGCCAATTCCAAGGAAGGCAGGTGCTGCAGATGTATTACCGAACCTTTAGTTCAATCCATTATGATCACAAAATACTAACACAAATAATTCGCAGAAGAATGGGACAGCTGGCAGAAGCTGACCTCAGAGAACAGAAATTTGGATTCCAGACAAATGACAGGAATATATGAGGCGTCACCTATCTGAGAAGACAGACTGAAAGATGGTAAAGCTACGTTAATAGGATTTCTAGATTTAAAGAAAGGTTTTGGCAATGTGACTGGAATATTTTGTTGAAATTCTGAAAGTAGCAGAGATAAGGATCAGTGAGTGAAAGTTTATTTACAACTTTTAAAGAAAACAGACTCGATAAATATAAAAGGAGGGCAATGATGAGAAGGGAGTGAGACAAGGTTGAAAGTTATCCAATTAGTTCACTGGGCAAATAGTAGAAGTAGAATATCTGTGGGGTTTCCAGTGCACAGTTCACCGCAAGCCGGTGCTGACAGAAAATGCAGAACTCTAAGATGCCAGACGGTGTCAAATTTAAATACGCAAGGCATCGGGGAGGGGGGGGGGGGTTGTGAAAATGCAAGATGACTAAGACGGGCAATTTAAACGTTTAATATAATGGTGGTAGGAAATTTATAAAATGCTAGAAGATTTTGGTTGGAAATTTAAAAATCGAAGATGAAGGATCTAGCCCAATTGTGGTTTGCAACCTCTTTCTCATCATCCCACCCTCTGTAGCCAACCACAGTGTAGAGTTTAAAACTGGACAGCCAATCATGTGGAAAGCATAAGAATGGCACCATCTTAAAAAAATTGTCGTGAGCCACACTTGACTTGCGTAAAAATAATGGCATCAGTTTCAAAGATATTTACCCAGAATGACGTAAAATGGTGTAATTTTCAAAGATATACTACTTTTCATGTTTAAAAATACGTAAGCTTAACTGGAATTTGTGCTGTGTTCAAAAACATGTGTCTCTGAATTGCATAAATCAGCACCATCGGACACACACACACACACACACACACACACACACACGCACGCACATTTATATACAATGAGGGTCAACTGACTGCCTGATTGCCAATAGTCTCTTGATAGTAGTGAGTGAGACAATGATAGTTTAGAGGGTAACTGATACTACCCCACATACTACTGGGGTAAGGCAATGAAGATCATCAGACACCATCACACATCTCACATGTGCTCCCAGTCTCTCTGTCTCTGTCTCTCTTTCTCTCTCTCTCTCTCTCTCTCTCTCTCTCTCTGTCACTCCCTCTCTCACAAAAAAGGCAAAACAAAATACTGTAGACATAAAATATATTATAAAGATGGGTACATGCCAAAGAAATGTTAGATACACGCTTGGTTGACTGTGCACATTACATACACCATCAGTATAGTCTAGCACATACACTCTAGCTTTTACACAGGACATTCAAAGTTCAAATTGTATAGCACTTTTTATGTTTCACAGATATATTAAAATGAGTTACAGATTACAGTTATGACTGACATTTATTGATCACAACCATATGCAAACAAATTAAATTATTTAAATTGTCGATTTATCGAGAAGTATATACCATTCTTGTAATCAGCTGAACTCAAGACATTGAGAACCTACATTCCTAGTGATTGCAAGTTTAATTTATTCAATGGAAAAAGAATATTCCATACGAGATTGTGAAATCACGTCAGTTACGAAGGTGGTGGTGAACTAAAGCTACTGATTTCAGTTGAAATTTGTAATTTAAATTTTTCACATACGCACACACAGATTTTTAGGGTATTTATATTTCTCTCTCTCTCTCTCTCTCTCTCTCTCTCTCACACACACACATACACACACACACACACACACACACACACACACACACACGCACACGCACGCGCACGCGCGCGCGGACACATTTACATTTTTCGCTTATTTACATTACTTACAATAAAATCACGTGATAGTGACCCCAAACCAATGTATTTACCTTATCCGGATGTATAAAAGCGTTTCCGTCCTGTGCAGCTAAACCTAGCACGTGTTTAATAGTTATAACTACATGGTGCTTGACTGAATTATATACTGCACAGTTGGGTTAACTGTCCAACCCAACACACATTGCCTGTAATCATCAACGGTTAAGAAATTAACAACAAACTGTTTTACACGCTTTGGTCTACATATTATGCGTCCAGAGTCGGTCTTGACTGCATACGTATTTACTTGTAGACCAACAAATTCTGTAATAGGGCCAACATTTAATTCGTATTTCATTAATCCGACCTTTTATTTATTTGCAAGCAGAGTACTGAAACTGTGATCTACAGGAGAACCTGAAGTATCAAACCCTGTATGGTCAACATTCGAGATATCATCATCAACAATTGAAATGTTATTGGGATAAATTAAGCTATCATTGTGTAATGTAATAAAAACATTATACATAACTACAGTACAAGATTTTTCTAATTTTTCTGATAAAGCTGTATGTAACTGAATTGAGATATTGTTATGATGTATACGAACTTGTGGGGGAACATTGTTAAAACTGTGATACTATCTATAGTCTCAAAAATCTTAATATTTTATATATGTACTTAGGGAGTTCGATAAGTGGTGCAACACACTTCTTTTCTCGGACAGTTTTCATCGAAACATAAATTTTTCAGAAAGAGTGTCGGTCCTCTACAGATTTTTTCCTGTATTTCTATACAATTTTCTGGAGTTGCATCGACCGCAATTCTCATGAGGCTCCCGACTTTATCCGCTAAGACTGTAGCTTCTAAGGTTTCTAGTATATTTTTGGTATTCAAAGAATGTGATGTGACCTCTTTATTTTCATTCTGTGTCATACTTCATATTTGTACTCCGGACATTTTTCAAACAGAAGTCTTTAATAGTCGATATACGACGTCACAGAGGTTGTAGGTATAAGCACTGTGATCTTATAACCCTAGATTTCGTGTTGGGCAGCGGTGGGGTGGGTGGACTGCTGTGGCCTATTGTTGGGTTGTGGACCACTGGGCTACAATGGGACGAAACCTCTCCGTCGTTTCTAGGTCCCCGGTTTAATACATACATATATACATAGAGCCAGTAGCAATGACGTTGCTGTAACATTCTGTGAGAAGTAAATGAGTGAGTTGGGTGTTGGTCACAGTACTATGTGCTCTGGAAATAGCTTGCAGAGCACAGAGGTAATGATACGGAGTGTGTTGATATTACGGTATATTGATAATTTTTACTTTATGGACCGTCTGACTACAACTGAATGAAACACTATTTTCGTGCCATTCGCGTTTCGCCTTTATTCTCTGCAAGTCATTTTCAGTGGCCTGGAATATGTACATATTTTTGCTATTTAGTTTACATTTTGGTCAGTGTACCTATAGGCTATAAACAGTTCTGGTGGTTGGTTTTTGCTATTATGTAATAGTATTTTGAATTGTACTTACAGGTTGCGTCCACGATTATCTACATATTATGCTCCTCTTCCATTTTTGGTATCGTTCCTCTTCTTATAAATGCCACTTGAAGTTTTTTTCCCACATTTCACAGCACTAACAACTGAACACTTGTTTTGAAGCAATGTTTTGGTTTGTGTTGCCGACTGTCAGATGTTATTGTCAAAGATCGAACGTTATTGCCAAATTTCGAGTGTAATTTTTGAAGTATCTGTGATTTGTTTGTGTAAGCATTTGTGTGTGTGTGTGTGTGTGTGTGTGTGTGTGTGTGTGTGTGTGTGTGTGTGCGTGTGTGTGTCCAGAAGGCGAAGGAGAGGAGAGATTTCTTTTTTCCTCCCTGGTTGTGTGAGAGGGACGATTATTATCTTATCAAATCTCTTATTAAGTGTGGTAGGGAGCCTGTGCTGATGTGTGTTTGTTCATTTATCACATGTTTGTTTTCAACGTTGGCTTTCAGAATGTGGAAGTTTTCTTGCATTTGTATAAGATGTATGTCATGGTTGCTTATTCTCATTATTTTTATTTCTTGTTCCATGTTTGTAGGATGGTGGCTATGGTGTTTTAAATGTTCTGCAAAGGTGGAATGGTTTGTTTCATACTTGCAGCACCTGATATGTTCTTTGGCACGTGTTTAAAATATCTTGTCTATGTATACTGCATCACAACTTTGACATTCAAGTTTATATATCCGTGATTGCTGGAATTTGTCCCTCTTGGTAGCTGGTTGGCTTAGGTGCAATTGGAGGGTTTGCCCAGTCTTATATGCTGTTTAGAAGCCCTGTCTCTTTAGGATGTTTGCAACTCTGTGCGTTAATTTATGTCTGTAAGTCATGGTGTACCATCTGGTCCTTTTATGTGTGGTGTTGTCATTGTTTGTGTTTGTTGACTGTTTGTAAGTTTGCAGCTTGTGAGTTCTCTTGTATTCTTCAAATATTGTTTTTCTTTTGTATTTGTGTTTTTATTTTTTGATTGTGTCTGTGTACTAAATGTGTGTCATACTCATTGTTTCTAGCTGTTTGTATGATTGTACTCATTTATTTTTCAAGTTTCTCTTGCTGAGTGGAATTCGGTTTAATCTGTGTAACATATGTCTTAGTACTGCAAGTTTCTGGTTGTGGGGATGGTTAGATGAGGAATGTATTATTGTGTCAGAGGTTATTGGTTTTCTAAAGATGTTAAATGTATGTTTGCCATGTTAGTTTTTTATTGTAATGTCAAAAAATTATTTTGATTTTCTTTTTCAAGTTTGAATTTTATGTTCTGATGAGCGTTGTTGATTTCCGAGTGGAGTTTGCCTATTTTTTCAATTGGCTCATCTACCAGACAAATAATGTCAGCCACATATCTGTCCCAACATAAGAATTTGAATCTTTAATTTGTGGTTATATATTGAAATATCTGATTTTCTAGATGATTGATGAAAATGTTTACTAATGTTCCTGATGTTGGAGATCCCATGGGCAGTCCATCACTTTGTAGATAATATTCATTCTCGAACTGAAAGTAGTTTTGTTCAGTTGTCAGTCTGACCATATTTGCTATTTCTTTTATTGCTTCTGTGGTGAGGTTGCTGTGGGATGAGGGATTTTGTTCTATGATTCCTATTGTTTCTGTGCATGAAGTAAAAAATATCAATATCGTAATATTACACGCAACTGAGGAAGACAGGACTACAAAAGTTGAAGAGTGTGTTGAATTTCGGATGTACCACCTGATAAAGATTAATTTGAGAAGTGTGAGGATTTCCTGGTAATGATCTTTCTGCTTTGCTTGCTTGTGGGGAATTTATGATGTGTTTGGGAAACGGCAAATTTTAGGGGGGATTTTTATTTATTGGTTCGGGTTAGTTAGTTTCCTGATTAAGTAAAGTCATCAGTTCACATGGCTTGAACCCAGAAGTTATAGATTTACCACTCCTTTACCACTTCAATAATTAAGTGTCATGGTAGAGTCGTATTTGTAATAAGAAATAAGATTTGTAAAGACGGTTGATTTGTTGAGGAAAGTATCAGAGTCTCAGTATAGTTTTTGAATGCTAATCTCTTTACATTATTCAGTAACTAGAATATCCTCCAACGTCTCCTCACGAATTTTTTTGTTTCCTTGGGTGTGTTGCGGCATTTTGCTGAACCGAACACAGCTGCACAAAATTAAAGCTGAAGCTTAATGAGCTTAGGACAGTGGCATGTACTTGCATTTCACTGTGCAGGTATTTTCCTTTATTTAGCTGGTTTGTGTTACTCTGTATTTTGTGTGTTCATCACTTTTGTGCAGTACCGAATTTTCTTTGCCACAGTTAAGCCATGAAAAATTTTTATCTCCAGTTTTACATTACAGTTTTACAATAAAGCCATTCATAGTTAGGTGTTGCAATTCGAAATTTTTATCTGGTTCTGTTTAAATAAACATCAGTTTAGATTTCATTTCTTATGGAGACAGACTTACTCTTACAGTGCAGTGTTACATTTGCGTGTGTACTCGTTTTATCTAGCGTTGAAAATTTTGTATAGTCACTTGCTTACGTAGAACCGCAGGCCATTTTTTGGGAAACATTTTTGGTTGTTTATTCTTTCAAAATTCGCTTGTAGTTTCTTGAAGCATCTTTAGTATGTTAGTTCTGTGTGTTGGAACTGCAAGTCACGTACTGTGACTTCACGAATTGTAGCACTGCACAATATACAGTTTCACAGAAGAGCTTATTTAACATACAGTGTTACGTTTTCTAATTGATTTGATAAATGTTAATTCAAGTACAGTTATACCGTTTGAGATAGTTTAAGGGACTCATTCTTATAAGATAGTGTTTCGGTAATTACATCACTCTCAGTGTAGGATTACAACACAGACATGCACAAAATTCAATACAGTTTTAATTTTAAATTATTTTATTTAGCTTATTATTTATTTTTATTCAGAAAAGTTACCCTCTGAACACAAAACAAACGTAGCACTCGGCGACTAAATAAGCGGGAAGACCCACATTATTTTATTCCTAACAGTTGCCATCACTCAGCAGTAACCACCCTAGAAATCTAGCGTTTCGCGAAAGAAACAGTGTATAGTCCAATGACCACACAGTTTTAGGAGATGTAGTTGCCAAACTAAATTTAATTTGAAGACTACTTAGGAAATTTGAATTACGTATGTGTCAAATAACCACTAAAGCCCTCGTTTCACCAGTTCGTAAGTATTGTTTGGCAGCCTGGGACCAGTGTCAGGTAGGATTAATAGAGAATACTGGAAGAACAGCTGAGCATCAGAGTCATCGCGGAAGCGTTTCGGAGACGCTCATTCAATCTGATGGCAGACATTAGAAGAGTAATGTTGCTGTCACGGAATAATTTGGTGTTAACTTCCGAGAACGCGCGTCCTAAGAAGAGCTAAGAAACATATTACTTCCCATGTTGTGCAGACTGTGGTCTTCTGATCACATGAATCACGTTGATCAGTGACGTCTCGTTTATAGTAAACGTCATGCTCGATTTTAAAAGGCTGACTACTCCTGTAACTGAGTGATGCCCTAAAGCCGGACTTTCACCAGCATGGCACCTACCACGGGGTCCTTTGTGATGGATACTACGCGGATGCTAAGTATTGATTTTTCCAGGAACCGACGAAAGTGAGGCTGAGTGCTTCTGGCGGGTACCAGAAAGATAAGAGCAAACTGTCGCGGTTGATACTATTTTCTATTGCCCCCCCCCCCCAAACGGCCGTCCTTACAAAATGCTATGTCCGTCTTCCAAACGATTTATGAGGGAACTCCCCAGATATGTTAGGTTGCCATAACCTTGCCGGTCCTAACATCCAATTACCTTCCAGGAAGGGATCCCTGGACTCTCAGCGTCCTTCTTCAAACTAAGCACCCTCTCTAATGCCCTCTGCCACTGCGATGTCCACCAATAATCTCAGTTTGGAAGCCATTGCATTAAAATTAACCTGGCCCAAAGTTACTCTTGTTCAGAGGAAATCATGAGAAGCAATTTCCGTCTCATTCTGTTCATGAGAGACAAAATCGGAAGGCAAGATTTTTTAAAATTTTAATTTATCACTTAATTCCCAAAAAAATATAGTATCTCAAGTCAACAATGTGGCACACTGTCGTACGCCTTTCGGAAATTTAGGGAATCTGAATCCACTTGTACTTTTCCTACGTGTGAGCATTGGGCCACATTTAATACACTACTGGCCATTAAAATTGCTACACCACAAAGATGACGTACTACAGACGCGAAATTTAACCGACAGGAAGAACATGCTGTGACATGCAAATGATTAGCTTTTCAGAGAATTCACACAAGGTTCCCGCCGGTGGCGACACCTACTACGTGCTGACATGAGGAAAGTTTCCAACCGATTTCTCATACACAAACAGCAGTTGACCGGCGTTGCCTGGTGAAACGTTGTTGTGATGCCTCGTGTAAGGAGGAGAGACTTTGATAAAGGTCGGATTGTAGCCTATCGCGATTGCGGTTTATCGTATCGGGACATTGCTGCTCGCGTTGGTCGAGATCCAATGACTGTTAGCAGAATATGGAATCTGTGGGTTCAGGAGGGTAATACGGAACGCCGTGCTGGATCCCAACGGCCTCGTATCACTAGCAGTCGAGATGACAGGCATCTTATCCGCATGGCTGTAACGGATCGTGCAGTCACGTCTCGATCCCTGAGTCAACAGATGGGGACGTTTGAAAGACAATAACCATCTGCACGAACAATTTGACGACGATTGTAGCAGTATGGACTATCAGCTCGGAGACCATGGCTACGGTTACTCTTGACGCTGCATCACAGACAGGAGCGCGCGCAATGGTGTACTCGACGACGAACATGGGTGCACAAATGGCAAAACATTTTTTTGTTTTGTGAATACAGGTTCCGTTTACTGCATCTTGATAGTCGCATCCGTGTTTGGCGACATCGCGGTGAACGCACATTGGAAGCGTGTATTCATCATCGCCATACTGGCGTATCACGCGACGTGATGATATGGGGTGCCATTGGTTACACGTCTCGGCCACCTCTTGTTCCCATTGACGGCACTTTGAACAGTGGACGTTACATGTCAAATGTGTTACGATCCGTGGCTCTACCCTTCGTGCGATCTTTGCGAAACCCTACATTTCAGCATGATAATGCACAACCGCATGTTGCAGGTCCTGTACGGGCCTTTCTAGATACAGAAAATGTTCGACTGCTGCCCTGGCCAGCACATTCTCCAAATTTCTCACCAATTGAAAAGTCTGGTCAATGGTGGCCGAGCAACTGGCTCGTCACAATGCGCCAGTCACTACTCTTGTTGAACTGTGGTATCGTGTTGAAGCCGCATGGGCAGCTGTACCTGTACACGCCATCCAAGCTGTGTTTGACTCAATGCCCAGGTGTATCAAGGCTGTTATTACGGCCAGAGGTGGTTGTTCTGGGTACTGATTTCTCAGGATCTATGCACCCAAATTGCGTGAAAATGTAATCACATGTCAGTTCTAGTATAATATATTTGTCCAATGAATACCCGTTTATCATCTGCATTTCTTCTTGGTGTAGCAATTTTAATGGCCAGTAGTGTAATCAGGAGTAGACGAATAGTGAACAGAGCACCTGTTGGGACGCAGACGAACAAGTGTTGAGCTGATCGAGAGCCTCGTATGCAGGCTGTCGCGACCCTGAATGGTGTGGGGAGTAACGTGAGGCGGCCGCGCGCTCAGCACGCGCGGGTCACTCTTCCTTGACCCCGGCTAGACTTTCATCAGAGAGGTGCGTTCTTCTCAGCTGCGACACTTCCACCCGCCCGACGTGTTACTGTCGGAAGGTGCTCCTTGTGCTCTCCAGTCACGTAGCCATCTCTGTAAATGAAAAATGTTCAACACGCTGAATTTTCGTTCCTTGTAAGGAACTTCGTTTAATGGAATATGCTAATTATAATGTTTCAGCGCTACAACTTACACAACCCGTTAGTCAGGTATTTCTTATTTATTACTTCTATATAACTGTTCTAACATTTATTTACTTATTTTTCACTACGTACGTCAGACTGACTGAGATAGTGTAATCCTAAGACTCTGGATGTTTGTTCCAGAGGATTCTCTGTCGAATACTTCTTCCGTCATCCCGAATGGTGTACGATTCGGGATATTACCGAGTCCTTTTGTAATCGTAGTAGTATGTGAAATTTTCTCCTATACTGCTGTGCGATGTATTGATAAACCAACAATGATACCTTACATTCCTGATCCTTCAGGCTGTAATCATCTGCTCGGTTAATCGTCCGCGATAGCACGCAGCTTAAGGGATGCGAAGTGGCTCGCCTGCTCCGAATCGATTCCATCCGACCGATTAACGACAAGGGATGGTGGCCCGGCCAGCCACGTTGTGGATTTTAGGCACTTTACGACTAGGTGAATATTGGGCTGGTACCCACGTCCCGTCTCAGTTAGATGTTCGCACATTTTCACATGGAGAATACTAGAAGCAGACAGTTGGGATAAACAGATAAATAAATTCCGTGCCGGTGAGGAAGGGAGTGGGGTGGGGGGGGGGGGGAGGGGGGGCAGGGGGAGAAGGTGTGGAGACAGGAATGGCATCCGACCACTCTCTACCATCAACACACTGCCAAATCCAAAAATTAACATGCCGACCCCTTATAGATAAGGAATAAAGGCTAGGAAAAAGAAGAAGAAGAAGAAGAAGAAGAAGAAAAAGAAAAAGAAAGGATGTAATCAGTTTGTGTCTTTCAAGGTGTGGCTTGAAATTGCAGTGAGCAAAAAACATAAGTGAGGGAGTGCTGAGTTTTAACGGAGGGCTAGTTGCTTACATGTCATCGACAACGGGGCAGCTGACACGGAGCACTAGCTCAGCGTCATGAAAATCGGAAGACGAGTCGGCTGTGGCTTTGTAGAAGAAACCACTCCAGTACAAGCCTTAAATGATTCACGAGAATGACAGGAATCCTGAAACAAAATGGACGGGCGTGGTTTGAGCCCCTCTGTCATCGAATGCGAGTCCATAGTCGCTATCATTTTTCTGTCTCCCATATAAGTTAGTACTTCTTCCTCGCGTATCGAAACCTGAAATACAATCTACGTTAAGAGCAAAAGAAATCGACTAATGTCCTTTACCACCGATCATAAAGTAAAGAATAGTGCACAATGCCCCCAAGACGCAAAATTTTTTAAAAAATTTAAAAATTAAGGAAACACGATAACCCTTACATTTCAGATTTCCATCTCCTATTGTGACTGGCTTAATTAAAATACTATATTTCACATACACAACAATAATTTCGTAAATGACAACCTACCTGTAGGTTTCTGTCTCGAGTTTTTCGGCCGACGTGTGTTTGGCCACTATCATGACGTTTCTCAAGCACGAGTGGCTGGTATCGTCAAAGCTTCACCGTCCAAAGCTGCTGGTGGAGAGTGAAGCTTTGACAATGTCAGCCACTCTTGTTGGCGAAACGTTAGAAAAATTATCAAACAAACATCGGTTGTAAAACCCGAGACAAAGGTCAACTGGAAATTAGTCAACAAGTGGCCACAAAAGCCTTAAGACTTAAGTTTCGTGATTGATACAATGACTACACGAAAGAATAGGCTGGATGAGAATGAAAGGAAAGTTCTACAACCTAACAGTGATCTCATATCATTCACCTACAGAAGATAAAGACAGAAATCAAAAAGACAGTTTCAACGAAGACGTAGAACGTACATGTTAGGCCGCACTATCGTTCGATGTTTCTCGGCAATGCCAATGCCAAAGGACGAAAAGAGGTGTTTCTGAGACCCTACATTCTCCCCCATTGTCTGCACGATTCCTCCAACAACAACGGAATGAGACTAGTCAGTCTGACATATTCAGAAATCCTAAGGATTATGCGTAGCCTACCTACTTTCCTCGCAAAAACAGTTGTAACATAAAATCACCAGGCCAAAACACTCAGAACCAAATGGACCACATAATGGTGGATCCTAGACACAATAGTGTTATAGAATATCTGAAATCACAAAGAGGTGAGAAATAGAGTTAGACCACTATCTTGTGTTGACAACTATTCGTGAAACGATAGATTGCAGAAGCTGCAGGAGAAGAGGTGCAGGCCGGAAAATACTGAAAAAGGACCATATTAAGGACAGATGTGCAATTTAAATTCAGAACGCGTTTTCTGCCCTTGAAGAAGAGGGTGATAATGGAGATAAGTCGTGGTCCAAGCTCAAGATCGAATTCAGACACGTAGCAGATGAAGCACTGAATCCATTGGAGAGAGGGAGGAGGAGCAGAGGATGGTTTAACAATAAGTGTGGTCATGCAGTCAACAAGAGAAAAGAGTCTAAAACGTTATGGCTGGCAAATGAACAACATGAAAGATTAAGTCGGAGATACATGGAGGCTGCCAGAGGAACAAGAAAAGTTCTCAGAACAGAAAAGCAGGAGTATATAAACAGCAAGATGTCATTGACAAAAAAGGATCGAACAGTAGGCAATACAACAGACTTTTACAGAACAGTCAGGTTCTTAAAGAAAGAATATAACTCCAGGATTGACGTGATCAAAGACCAAGCAGGGCAACTGATAACAAATGAAACGTAAGTTATGGAAGAATGGAAAATCTCCTGCATTTGGACGACACCATCAACAGCGTTGGAACAGCGGCGTCAGAAGAAGAAGAAGAATTGCACTGAGAAGATGGAATAACATTAACAACAGCGGAGACTGAACTTCCGAGCATGGAAGACGTTGGAGAAGACATAAAAATGCTGAAGAGAGGAAAGGCACCAGGAATAGATGGTATATCTGTAGAGATACTGGCAGAGGGAAGATAAATCCTGAAAGTGAGAGTAAGCCATCCAGTCGGCTTAATCTGGAGGAGAAAAAGGATCCCAGCAGAATGGAAGCATTCTGTCATCTGCCCAGTTCTAAAGAAAATAGAGCCAATGAGATACAGCACCATAGAGGAATTACCGTACTATGCACAGCTTCTAAGATCCTGAGCGCGTTGTTGTTGAAGCGGCTAACACCATGCGTTTAGGAGGTACTTGGATTCCAACAAGTTGGGTTTAGAAAGGTAAAATCAACCGTAGACCAGCTACATATTATAAGGCAAAAGTTGGTAAATTTGCAGAGATGTTCACTTTCTTTTTGTGGACTTCCAAAAAGCGTACGTGATACTGTCAACTGGCAAGCAATATGGTAGAAACTGGAATAGGAGCAGGTTCCTAGAATACTAATAAAGATAACATAATCATGTGTACGAGAGACAAATGCGTGATGAAAGTGAGTGGAAAGATGTCAGAGAAATTCAAGGTGAAGTCTTGAGTGTGACAGGGAGACTGCCTCTTCCCTCTTCTGTTTAATCTCGGTCTGGGAAGACCACTGAGAAAGGAAAAACAGCAATACAGCAGTGTAGAAGAATCAACACTCTGTCTTATGCGAACTGATGCACTTTTAATAGCACAGAATGAGCATAATCCGGCTCAGATGGTAAGAGTGTTAATGAAGAGGAAATGAGAGCAGGCATGAAGATGAATATGGATAATGCCAAATACCTTGCTGTGAGCAGAAAGGAACGATGACAGACCTTTAGATGTAGACGGTACAATCTTTGAAAGGGTGACAGAGTTCTAATATCTTGGAGCAGCATTCGGTGTAAAGAATGAGACAGACTAGGAAATAATGGTAAGAATTCAGGCATGAGACAGGTCAAGGTTTGCACTCGGAAATCTGCTGATGTCCCGATTTGTATCGACATCCATAAGGATTAGGATCTACAGGACAGTAATACAAGCTGTCGAACCACATGGAGCAGAACCCAGGACTATGACACAAATGATAGAAATCAAACTCCTGACATCTGAGAATGCTGTTGTGAGACAGGATTTTAGGCCAATGAAGGATGGAGACGACTGTCGAAAAAGGAAAAACCGTGGATTGCAGGAGTTGTATAAGTGGCAGGTCATAGTGGCTGTGGTTAGATAGAGGAGACTGAGGTGATACGGGCAGTAATGCCACGAGAATGCCAGATTACCAGGCAGATGGTGGAAGAAGACAGCAGAGGCATCAGATGGAGAGGGAGACCACGACTAAGGTGAATTGACGAGATAAGAGAGTATATGTGTAAGATGGGACTAAATGGAGAAGACTACATGGACTGAGGAAGATGGAGGAGACTTATTGGCGAGGCCAAAAACCGACTACGGTCTCCTGTGGCCAACCTAGTAAGTAAGTAGTGAATAACTGATACAAGTGACGTACTCGTTCACCACAAAATGTTCAGGCAATAAAACAGTCACAACAGAAAATGGTAATAATCAGAATATTTCATTTTCTACTGTGTCTTCTGACTGTGAAAGTCTAACTTCAGGACAAGGAAAGGAAATTCCGAGGACCATATTTAGCAGACCTGTCAATGTATTTCAATATTGAAATAAGTACCCCCTATTAGAAGACATCCAGCTAATTCCTTTCATCACCGCCTCGATACTGGTCTCAACTCGGCGAGGAAGAGGGTCCGCAAGTTTGATCTTGTATGCTACAAACAGCTGCTACCACTCATCAATGATTACATCCCGTGGAGCTACAAAGCCGCGGGGATGTCGACTGCTACGTTCACCGACTTTTCCAAATAGTCACACACATTTCTGTAGGATTAACATCTCGTGGTGCTAAGCGGGCCCCTCGAGGTGCGCCGGCCGGAGTGGCCGTGCGGTTCTAGGCGCTACAGTCAGAAGCCGAGCGACCGCTACGGTCGCGGGTTCGAATCCTGCTCGGGCATGGATATGTGTGACGTCCTTAGGTTAGTTAGGTTTAATTAGTTCTAAGTTCTAGGGGACTGATGACCTCAGAAGTTAAGTCGCATAGTGCTCATAGCAATTTGAACCATTTTTGAACTCGAGGTGCGATAGAGTGCTCGAGTGTTACAAGTATTCGTGCAGCATCTTGGCAGACGGGAGTGACCACCACACGCTCATCACGAATTCACTGCAACGATGGGTCACTGAAAACGCTGAAATAAATATCTTGGTTGATGTTCAAAGTATCTCAATGCGTGGGCTCAAATATCAGTCCGAAAAACTCGCTCAAAACAAGCTTTGGTCCGAAATATGGCATCTACAGACTGCGGCTTAAACACCTCAGTAGACACTTGGAGCACTGTACCCCTTGCGTCATTTGCAGGGAGGTAAAACAGGGAATCGGCGGACCGTACTGTGGTGTCCTCCAAAGAACGAGGTACCGAAGTAAGGTTAGTTCCTCTCAAAGCGGCCACAAGTAAGGATAGTTGCTGCGAGCTGCAGCCACGAATGAGCGACGTCGACGCAGCCACTCCCATAAGAGTTACGATAGGACGCAGCTGTCACTTTCTTCCTAACGTCCGAGCACAGTACCACTAGGGCCAGTCTGCGACCATCGCCAGAGGCGACAGTACCGTCTTTCTACTGGGCCAGCAGCACGAACGTTGACCTATTCTGAATTACAGTTCTAGTGAAGAGACCTGTATTTTGTCAGTATCAAGTGACATGGTAATGTTCAGTGACAGTTGTAAATACTCATGACAAATGGTTCAAATGGCTCTGAGCACTATGGGACTCAACTGCTGAGGTCATTAGTCCCCTAGAACTTAGAACTAGTTAAACCTAACTAACCTAAGGACATCACAAACATCCATGCCCGAGGCAGGATTCGAACCTGCGACCGTAGCGGTCTTGCGGTTCCAGACTGCAGCGCCTTTAACCGCACGGCCACTTCGGCCGGCTATACTCATGACATTCCTATAGAATTTGATTGTACCAGGTTAAGTAATTCATCCTGTCTATGCTATAATAAAGTGAACTAATACGAGAGCTATTCGTAAAATAAGTTCCGATCTGTCACAAAATGGAAACCACTGTGAAAATCCGATGAAGCTTTGCACATATGTGTTGAATAGCGTCTCTAGTACGCCTGTCGATCCCGTCAAGTTGCACTTTTCGCTTCTGAGTGCAAGTGAGCGCGGAAAGATATCTAGAAAATAGTTTCTCCCACTAACAAGGGAACCTCCCCATCGCACCCCCCTCAGATTTAGTTATAAGTTGGCACAGTGGATAGGCCTTTAAAAACTGATCACAGATCAATCGAGAAAACAGGAAGAAGTTGTGTGGAACTATGAAAAAAATAAGCAAAATATACAAACTGAGTAGTCCATGTGCAAGACAGGCAACATCAAGGATAGCGTGAGCTCAGGAGCGCCGTGGTCCCGTGGTTAGCGTGAGCAGCTGCGGAATGAGAGGTCCTTGGTTCAAGTCTTCCCTTGAGCCAAAAGTTTAATTTTTTATTTTCAGACAATATCAAAGTTCAGACACTCACACATAATCAACTTCGCTCTCAAAAATTCCAGGACATGTTCAGATTTGCTTGGACATATGCAGGATTTGACGGTCTACACACGGAAAAATTTGAAAACGTTAAAAACATTTGTTTTGACAGAGCACAGGGAAAACTGTGCGACTGTGAAACTGTTGCATTTATTTGTTGCAGTTTATGTGACGAATTCTTATGTTTTCATCACTTTTTTGGGAGTGATTATCACATCCACAAGAAAACCTAAATCGGGCACGGTAGAAGAATCTTCTTACCTATTCGCCAAGTGTACAAGTTAGGTGGGTCGACAACATATTCCTGCCATGTGACGCACATGCCGTCACCAGTGTCGCATAGAATATATCAGACGTGTTTTCCTGTGGAGGAATCGATTGACCTATGACCTTGCGATCAAATATTTTCGGTTCCCATTGGAGAGGCACGTCCTTTCGTCTACTAATCGCACAGACACTAAACTTATTACAGTGAACTGAGACGTCAATGAACGAACGAACAGATCACAACTTTGTGAAAATAAAGGAAGTAAACTTTTCATTCGAAGGAAGACTTGAACCAAGGATCTCTCGTTCCGTAGCTGCTCACGCTAACCACGGGACCACGGCGCTCCTGAGCTTGCACTCTCCTTGATGTTGCCTATCTTGCGCATGGACTACTCAGTTTGTATATTTTGATTATTTTTTTCATAGTTCCACACAACTTCTTCCTATTTTCTTGATTGATCTGTGTTCAGTTTTTCAAGGCCTATCCATTGTGCCCACGTATAACTAAATCTGAGGGGGGTGCGATCGGGAGTTTCCCTTTTAAGTATGAGGGCCTGGTGAGAAATTTCGCCTGATGTCATGCGGCCTGTATAACATAACTGTCATACTGTTCCTTCTTCGTGACAGTTCTCGGCCGCACTCTGCAGGGGCAGTGAAGATGGGAAGTGTTTCATCACCCACAACACAGCCCGTAGTTGTCTCCCACTGAGTTTCATCTGTGCTCACGTGAACTGCTGGCTTTGAAGACGACGTTCTGACACAGACAACAGGCTGTAGATCAGCATATAAAATTGGCAGAAAGCGCAGGTGGCTGGCTGCTATGACGAGGGTATTGGAAAGTTGGTACAACGCTATGACAAATGTCTAAGTCGGAGCGGTAACCATGACGAGAAATGACAGGAACGTGAAGCTAACTGTTGCAAGTAAAACATGTTTGATTTCAAAAATGGTTCAATGGCTCTGAGCACTATGGGACTTAACATCTGAGGTCATCAGTCTCCTAGACTTAGAACTACTTAAACCTAACTAACCTAAGGACGTCACACACATCCATGCCCGAGGCAGGATTCTAACTTGCGAGCATAGCAGCAGCGTGGTTCCGGACTGAAGCGCCTAGAACCGCTCGGCCACAATGGTCGGCTAACGTTTTTGTACGATCTCCTTAATTTCAAGATGCAATTCTCAGTGTGAGCACATCTCGCAGACGCTTGTATTTAGATCTACTCTGTATGTGCACTGTATAGAAGTTAATGGATGCTTAATGTAATAGTTTTCATATTAATCACGCTTATAACACCGCGCATCTATCTCAGCTCGTTTTTAGCTGCCTGACGTGCGGTTCAGCTACCAAGCATATTTAATATTTTTTACTTCTGCTCCCTTTGTATGTTAAATCTTCCATTTCTGGGCTTATTACGTGCTGGGTATAGCTTTCGAAGGACACGGACTACATTTTTTCCTTAATGCCACACATTTCCTTGTAATGTGAGAAAAATAAATACTAACAAAGCTTCATAGCAGCTGTCAGGTTTTGTAATAAAAAAGAAAAAAGTAGACAGACCAGAATCTAGTCACTAGATACTTGTGTTAACTGGAATCATGGAGTGAGAATGAAAGCGTGAAGCTGGCGGGGGCACGCCGCGAAGAGTCCGGCGGGAAGTACAGCGACTCACGTCAATACGAGAGACCGAGGTAAAGTTTTTTTCACAAAAAGTAAACATGTAATTCCTGTAAAACTTCGAGTGTTTTCAAGTAGCGCTATGTCTGGACATCTCTGCCTCGTGATGGTCGTCCCCCAGAAACAGAACATAAAACGTGTGTAACCCATCGTCTTACGTTTCTGATGGCGGAAGTGGCCACTGTAACAGTATGCTTTTTTTCTCTGACTTTTTTTTCGAACCATGAAGAGTTTGCTTGCTTTACTTGCTACTATAAACCGTGAGTAGTTATAAAAATTAAAACTGTTCATGGTAGTAAGTACAGCATACGAATTTGTTCATGATTCCAGCAAACAAAATTGCAAGAGGGAAGAAAAAAAACATTATTACAGTGACCACTGAAGGTGCTTTAGAATAAAACGAAACGCGTCTGATCTTAATATGTCTTTCATTATAGTTTCAAAAGATGCTAATTAACCTACACAATTTGTGTTACATTTTAATTCGGCTTAGACCTCGTCTGAAGATGGTCAAACCAGCTTGAAACTACTAAAGGAAAATAAATTAGCATAAATAATTGAAGTGACTTGCCACAGTTTTTTCAACATTTATTAAAACTAATTCCTGGTAACGTATGTCATAGACTACAGAACGCTGTGCTATACTGCTAGATAGGAAACAAATTCTTTGTGTGCCAATGTCTGCTTGTGAAAAACCGTGTATCCCACCAAAAGTTCCGACCTCTGTAGAACTGTCTATCCGTGGACGTGTCATTCCACACAAATGTTCCCATCTCCTGAGGTTTAAGAGCTATATACGTTTCGTCATAATATAATCACATACTGACAAACTTGCGCTAAGTGAGCCAGACGGTCATTAGTCGGAAGTACTCGGCTTCCTCCCTGTAACTTTAAGTCGTTTTGAGAATGTCTTAGCTCAAATTGGGCAAATGTATCGATAAATCTGTAACACCTTTAAAACTTTTGGAAATTCATTCACAGTTCATTCTGATGTTAGTATCGTATAACAAATTATTTTGTGTCATTTCTTGATAAAGGGCGCCCTTATTAATTAAAATTATTAAAGTAAGCATCCACCAGTAATTACGACTTGCCACAGTAGGGAATGCATTATAGTAACAAAAGCGCAGAAAGACAGCAACAATGAATAGTTCACTGTAATTACAATACAAAAAACAACATTCTAGTGTTACTGTCCTATCCATACTCATTACGTACAATTTCTTGATGACTACAGTAGAGTAAATGCACATCAGTAGTCTAGAAGGGCCTCCAAATACTTCTTTATCTGACAAGAAACACGATACATTGGTAACAATACCTGAGCATACTTAAAAATCTTTCGAATCAAATAGAACTTAAAAACGATATTTTTAACATCTATTTGTATGCAATATAAGGCAAGTTGTTCTGTAATAAAAATTTAGAAAATACTTGATTTATCAGAAATTGGCCTAATTTGCATTATACCCGCACTTTTCTTTAAAAATAAAGTGTCCCCTGAACTGAGCATTTTATCTGGCTTAAAAAGCATCTAACGATCCACTACTCAAATTGGGGTTCAGCCCTTCGTAAACAGCTCTCTGCCAATCCATAATTCACAGCACACTGCTCAAACATAAAGCTATAAAATGGAAAAACTGATGAGACGTAATTGCTGGAGGGTATCTTCATTCGTTACCTCAAGTATGTTCGTACAGTTCAGTTGCCGGCGCTTGATTAACGAAAATTAGCTACTCGATCCATGGCACGTAATTTATTTGTCACAAAGATTCGTTATGAATTTTCTTTTCCTTAAGATACAGTCGTAATGCCAAGATTATGAAAAAGATACCCCTACAAGATATTTTGTGTACGGAAATTTATATTATTTTTATATTAGCATTGGTAATAAATTAATTATATTTTTTGATTGTACATAAGTTAACGAAATTGCAATAAAGTGGTTTCAGCTTACTAAGGACCTACACTGCTCTGGACAGCTTTTAACAACTTTTCTGCGGATGGCAGCAGCTTGATGAAACAAAGCGAGTTTCAGCGGTGTTGTAAAATGTCGGTACGGTTGTAACATATCCTATCCGACCTATGAAGACAACGGTTTGGAAGAATAACTACCAGATTAAGATTTGATTAATGCCACATTTTCTTTTCTTTTGAGTTGTCCCGATAGACGACGACGCCGTCGGGACGTTAGCAGATCAAGAGTCTAATGGAGTAACCACAAGCGCCATGAGCTACAATTGTCGCTTTGAACGCTCAGAGCTTTCCACCAGACATTCTAAACTGAGGTGTAGGAGAGACTCGCTGTGCGAAGTAAATGTTGTAGTCTGACTCTACTATGCACTCTTAAGTGTAACAGAATTTCCCACATGATTAGATATTTTTCCTGTATCATCATCATCATCATCAGCCAATTCAATCATTAGATGATGTGGCCTCTTCGAGTCGTGGATTCAGGTAGGCTGTCAGAAGTCTTCTCCAAGTGGGATGGTCTTGGGCAGTTCTCTGCCAGGTGTTACCAGCGATCTTCTTGATGTCTTTGTCCCATCTGTCTGGTGGTCTTCCTCTAGGCCTCCGGTGCTCTCTCGGACTCCACTCCAGTACTAGCTTCGGCCATCTGTTGTCTTTTCTTCTTGCAACGTGGCCAGCCCACTGCCATTTCAAGGAACCTACTCTCTCTAAGATGTCATTAACCTTCGTCACAGACCGGATGTCATCTGCCCTTTTCCTGTCCTTTCTTGTATAGCCCAGCATTGATCTCTCCATGGCTCTCTGTGCTGTCCTAAGTTGCCCTTTTGTGAATGAGTTCAGTGTCCATGTCTCGCAGCCATACGTCATCACAGGAAGAATGCATTGATCAAATACTGCTTTCTTCAGATTTACAGGCATTTTTGATCTGAATACTTTTGAATTCTTCCCAAATGCTTGCCAGCCAAGCTTGATGCGTCGATAGATTTCTAGTCTTATGTCTCCCTTCATATTTATAATCAGGCCAAGGTACAAATATTCACTGACCTCTTCTAGTAGACTGTCCTTGACTTTCACATCTCCAGCTGGGACCCATTTGTTGGATATTACTTTTGTTTTGGAAAGGTTCATGTTCAAGCCAACCAGCTGACATTCCGATGCAAGATCTGTAACTAAGTTTTGGAGATCTGCGAAGTCTTTGGCCAGTAAGGCATATCCTGTATCATTAATTTAGAAATCATTCTGTGAAAAATACCAGTAGGAGTCATCACTCCCCAGAAGAGTGCTGTCAGTAGGGGAAAGCGATGACCGGTGAGACTGTTCACAAGTGAGACAAAAGACGACCATTGTACTCTTGCGGTCTCATTAGATAAGATACCTGTATGTTTAAACAATATCTGGAGTGGCTTGGAACTCACGATATCTGAGATTCAGCCGTCAGCTCTCCTTAACATGGTGGTGATGTTTGAAACTGTTATCTGTTTCTTGGCGAGACTTAGCGAACCTTGGTGTTCGAGGTGGTTTCGTATTAAATAGTAAAGCTGCTAGTTAGTCGAGAGTGATGTTTGATGGAAGAGACAGACTTGGCGAAGATTAATTGAAACTAGTAAATGCCACTTGCTTCCGAGGAAATCTGAAATGTGATTTTCGTGTGACCTTAGAGTAATGTAACTTTGAACTGTTAGTTTGTTCTGTTTGCGTGACTTCAGCAGAAGTTTAAGGAAACCAGGTGGAGAAGTTGTGCTGAGTGTTAGCGGAGTATGTTGTACAGTGTAATGGATGTGCAGTTCGACTGCAACAGGGAATTTACCACAAGGGCTGGAGTAGTGACAATTTTACCCTCTCTCGCTTGTCATAGAGCGCTTCAGGATCCTTATTATCGTACTATTATCAGTGTTGCGGTGCCGAGAAATAATCCCGATCCAGCTATAAGCTTTAAAACTTTACCTTTCCTTGTCAGTCAGTGATGTAACAGGTCACGTAATTTGCCTCTGCGTAACGTCACATTTCCAAGAATGAGTCGATGGAAGTTTCACAGCGATTATTCCAATAGTACTGTTACTGATGTAGCAAAGTTATAAAAGGCTGATTCACTCAGTATTTTCAGCACATTGGTCACTCGATAAGCTCAGCTGAAGAATTTCCAGACAGGTTGCCAGAGACATGCTGTTTCCGGGAAATCCCCGAAGGGACGCCACTACCATTTTATACGTCAGCGATTAGTAATATAGCTTCAACCGTGCCAGAACGTGACTGCTTTACACCTTCCTCTCAGGTACGAGAAGTAGCAGCAGTAAGGTTGTCAGGGAACGTTGTATCTTGTAACAGCAGACTACGAACCTGCATTTTTTTTTCGTGGTAACTGGCTCCACGGAAAATCTGGAAAATCTGATAAGCGACGCGTACACATTTATTCGCATTCATCAATAACGGTTTTGTAGTTACAACTTTGTATATTGCGAGTCTGTCAAACGAAAGAAAGTTCTCAGACACGTTCTGGATGCCACTGGGCACATACATAGTACTCCAAACTGTTATTCATACAGTTACCCGCCATACCTCATAGAACCACGTACATAGCTGATTTTAAGAATTTTTAATCTAACTATTGAAAAAAATGTTCAAATGCGTGTGAAATCTTATAGGACTTAACTGCTAGGGTCATCAGTCCCTAAGCTTACACACTACTTAACCTAAATTATCCTAAGGACAAACACACACACCCATGCCCGAGGGAGGACTCTAACCTCCGCCGGGACCAGCCGCACAGTCCATGACTAACTATTGAACAATTCGCGTAGGAGAAATACAAAAAGTTAGCAAACCCGAGATAAAAACAAGTGTCGAATAACTCACCCTTGGTCTGGGTTCAGCCTACATGTGGCTTTTAGTTGGATTTTGCACTCGATAAGTGATTTCCTGGATTGTTACCCATCCAAGCTTCGGCTACACAGAACATTAGGGGGGAGTGTTGCACCTAGAGGATAGTGTAACTAGGAAAACTTGATGTTTCCTGGTCGGTGTTTCAGTCTACTTAGTGATTTTAGAATAACGCAGTTTTCGATATTTTCTACTGTTAACGTTACTGTGAGACGTGAGGTTGTGCAGCGTTTGTAGATATTATGTGTGGTGTCACCGCCAGACACCACACTTGCTAGGTGGTAGCTTTAAATCGGCCGCGGTCCATTATTACATGTCGGACCCGCGTGTCGCCACTTTCAGTGATAGCAGACCGAGCGCCACCACACGGCAGGTCTAGAGAGACGTACTAGCACTCGCCCCAACTGTACGGACGACGTAGCTAGCGATGCACACTGACGAAGCCTCGCTCATTTGCAGAGCAGATAGTTAGAATAGCCTTCAGCTAAGTCAATGGCTACGACCTAGCAAGGCGCCATTAGCAGTATATTGTCTGAAACTATAGAGTCTCACTTGTATCGTCAATAGCGATGTACCAAGGATGGATTAAAGTTAAGTATTCCAGCAGCTACGTACTTTTCTTTATAGCATTCATTACGTATCCTGTTACAGACCTATCTCTTGCCTGCGTGAGCTTATAGCGCGTGCCTTTCGGCTACTTCCGTGGCGTGGCTGTCTTGCTACGCCACAACATTATGAGTATTACATATCTATGTGTTCTATATCATGATAAAGCAATTTTGAGGATAATGTTAATTCTTCAGCTACAGGGTTTTACAAATAGAAAAATTTCGTACATTTTTAATGTTCATTGCGTAACTTGTGGACGGTTAAAACGTACTTCATAAATCGTGCAACATCTTGTACTTTGAAATGGAAAAAGGTCTTTTGCCTTGGAATACGTGATATTTACAAATGAACTGAGTTTCATTAATCTCTCAACAGTTTTTGTTAATTTCAAATAGCTTGAAGAATGAGATTTTCACCCTGCAGCGGAATGTGCGCTGATTTGAAACTTCCTGGCAGATTAAAACTGTGTGCCGGACCGCGACTCGAACTCGGGACCTTTGCCTATCGCGGGCAAGTGCTCTACCATATTTTTCTGTTTTTATCAGAATTACATGGTACTATTGTGGTGTCACCGCCAGACACCACACTTGCTAGGTGGTAGCTTAAATCGGCCGCGGTCCATTTAGTACATGTCGGACCCGCGTGTCGCCACTGTGTGATCGCAGACCGAGCGCCACCACAAGGCAGGTCTCGAGATACGGGATAGCACTCGCCCCAGTTGTACGACGACTTTGCTAGCGACTACACTGACGAAGCCTTCCTCTCATTTGCCGAGAGACTGTTAGAATAGCCTTCAGCTAAGTCCATGGCTACGACCTAGCAAGGCGCCATTAGCCTTACATAGTTTGATAGTTATCGTATGAAATGTCACATCAAGAATGCTGTATTCACATGAACTATATAAAAGTTAAGTATAGCAGCTACGTACTTTTCTTGCTACCATTCACTACTTATCCTGTTCCAGAATTCACGCTAGTCGGCGTGTGTGTACGCGTGCCTTTCTTTCGGCTACCCGTCACTGTGGACTGGCTGCCTTGTCAGTCCACAACAACTATCATGACATTTCAGTAGACCATAGTCAAATCATTATGTAATATAAGCTGCAAATGGGAGAAAAAATTAATTATGATAACAGAATAGTAAAACAAGAAGAAAGGGAAAAAAACGAGAACGTAGCCGACAAACCACCACCAAGCTCACATGATATGTATCGACAAATATTTTTACATAGTTTTTTAATAATTTTTTAATTTTATTATTTTGTGTCTTTTATATATTTCTTTAGTTCGTAATAGAATCTAGAAGTAGAAGGAAAAACGAAACCAGATTACATTCAAAATAGCAAACTAAGAAATATCCCAATTTGATTGCAAGGATTGTATACGAGCATGTGTATCTATACTTCATCTATGCACATTTTAAAATAGAACTGGAGCGATGCTGAGTGAAAACACAAAGCAAAACAAACAGGGAAACCAGGAGACGACAAGCTGAAGGAAATTTGGAAATTTGTGGTAAGGACTATGGGACCAAACTGCTGAGGTCATCGGTCCTTAGGCTTACACACTACTTAATCTAACTTAAGCTGACTTACGTTAAGGACAACACACGCACCCATGCTCGAGAGAGGACCGAACCTCCGACGGGCGGATCCACGCGGACCGTGACAAGACGCCTATAACCTCGCGGCTACCCCGCGCGGCGACAAGCTGAAACAATCAGATGGGAAATACATAACAAATAAAAACACTTATCATCAGAAAAATTAAATTAACCAACACCCTCCCGATGGAAAACAAGATTCAACATTTTGGAGAAGAGGTCTCGATATCGAGGCATTCGAAAGCATGTCCAATAGGCAGTGATCAAATACTGCATGAAGTTCATGTGATCTTGCCCCTCACCTTCTACAACATAATGAACGAAATGACCCAGCAACCAATAACGGTATGGGTTTTCGTCCGTGGAAAGAAAGAAGAATCAAGACACAATAAGATGTCCGTAATGTATGCAGTCTCAGAAGATCGAGTAAGGAAGGCCAATTGTGGCCTGGTCCAAGACCAGTTAGCCATATAACCTCCACAAGTAAAGCGATGTCGTATCGCATCTGGAGACGTACAACGACTGCATAAATCCGTGTCACTAAGCCCAATACGGAAAAGTCCCTCGTCCGAAGGAATCCAGTTATTTACTACCTTTTACCCCAAGGAGGCTACGCTCATCGGCAAAATCGCAAGACTGATATTGAACCAAAATGTTGTCCAGGTTGTTTGCGGCGATTCTCTTTCAACGAGGTTCGGGCAAGGGACTGGTTCCCAACGAGTCTTTGGGAATTTCGTGGTGAGGACAGATATCTATAAGATGCCAGCCCCTAAATAGCTCACCACAAGATAGAAGTCACGAATGTGTTTTAACTTACGGTTTATGCGACCAACATCAATAGGGGGTTCAAGAATAGCAGGACGGACAAAGAGAAATAAAAGAGACGTGAATGTGTGAGTTTCTTGAGTCATCGTCAAAACAGTACGACACACATATAGCATCTGCGTCTTCCTTCGTGTATCAGTCAGGCCAAGCCCCCCATAGGAACGAGGCTTCGTGATCACCTCATACCGTAAGCAAAATATATGTCTTTTCCATAAGAAACGACCAGATAATTGTTGTAGTTTCTTCGCCATCATCAAGGGAAGAGGATAAACTAGGGCCATGTAGTAAGCTTTGCATAAGACAATATGTATCCAGTATTCGGACTTGCTGGAGCAGAATAAGAGAACGCCTTTCATGGTCTAGTATCACTCCCTGAATTTTTTCCGTAACAGACTTCTAGTTGAGAGCCGCTATTTTGAGTGGACAACGATCGATGATGATACCGAGAGACGTATGTCGATACACCGCAGTAGCCCATGGAACAACCGCGTCATCAAAACCTCGTAAGGGAAGAAGCTTGCATTTACCTTCATTAAGTTTTGCACCTGAACTCCGACAAAAATTATCGATTATAGACTTCAGTCGAGGTATCTCAGCAGAAATGACAAGTAGAACCATCACGTCATCCGCGTATGCACGAACAGCCGGAAGGCGTCCAACCTGTCAGCTGGAATGCTAGCATCCGAAGTAGGGGCTCCAGTGACAACACAACAAAGTCATTGACAGCGAGCTTCCTTGAGGCACTCCCTTACGGATATTTATTGGGGGGTGTCAGTTGGCCATTAATAACCACCGAAGCCGAAATACCCGTAAACAGATTTGAAAACACACGCCGTTTGTCAACAGTGAAACCAACTGCCTCCAGAATTCGAAGCAGAAAGTCGTGATTACCACTATCAAATCGAAGTCTGGAAAAGCAAGGGCACAAGCGACGGACGTTAAAGCAGCAACCGAAACCACGTCACGACACTCGACTATAGGGGCAAGAATGGTACGACCAGGTACGCAGCTTTGACGTTCTGCAACAATCGTCTCCATCAGAGCCGACATCCTACTATTAACTGCCCTTGCTACAGTCTTATAATCAAAGTTTAACAAAGTAAGTGGGCGAAAGCTATCAGGGGCAGCCGGTCCAGTGCGTATCGGAATTGAAACCGTTTTTCCCACTTTGAACGAGGTCGTCACTACTGTACCCTGTAACACTTCATTCAAAAGGGAGGTAAAGGTAGCACCTAACAACGGCCAAAAGTGCACGTAAAATTCCTTGGGAAGGCCGTCTAGACCCGGGGAATTTTTAGAAAGCGATCCTCAGGCTGAAAGGCAGCTAAGAGCGTTGCGTTATTTTCAAGTGTAATTGTCGTATCCAAGTTTCTGACAAGTGGGTCGTAAAGGGTATCAGTGGACTCATTGATGTTGTAGATGTCTACATAGTACCTGTGTAAGATACGCACTATAACTTATCAGTTTGCGCCATTACGATACGTCCATCATTTGTCGTGAGAGAATGAATGCAAGAGCGTCGGCGACAGGTCTGATGCCGAGGCAAATGATATAAGGAAGTCAGTTCTTCCGTCATCAATGAAAGCAGCTTCGATCGGTTTTTCAAAACTTCCATTTGTATTCTCTTCAAGGTCAACAACTTTGTCTTTACGCGCCTAACATCCGCAATTCACAGAGGGACGTAATCCGAAGCAGCAGGTTGGAATACTAATATTCATAAGTTCTCCGAAGGTCTAGAGCTTTGGCAGCGCAGGAAAGCATCAAAGTTTGCCCGAGCTTCGGTTTTGCTGGCTGTGTCCACCAGTCAAAGGTGGAAGAGTATTTCCCAGTGGACCGTACAGTATGCTCCCATACGACTCGCATTACGTTATCGAGAGAGGGGCCAGCTAAGTGAGCGACGTTTAACATCCACGGAGGGCGAAACAATTTGACTGGTTGCCGTTTAAGATTGAGAGTTGTGGTCACAGCATAGTGATCCGTAAAGGAAGTTGGGATGACTTCAACATTAAGAATACTATGGTTCAGGCAGTTTGATAAGTAAAATCTATATAATCTGCTACTAGAAGTCGCAGTAAAGCGGTTAAATTTAACTAACGTCGGGCATTTACATATCCAGACGTCTTTTAGGTGTAAGGGGCGGACCAATTCATGTAGTAAACTAGAGAAATTAAAATTTTGACATTCGTCAGCAGGACGCAACACACCGTTAAAATCACCACCCAACTGAATACCCGGAGGATTCTTACGCAACAGATAAACAATATCCTCTTTACAAAATCGAGAACAATCCACTGCGCGACCAGAGGCAGAAGGGGCATATAAAATAACCAAGGTAAGATTAAAAAGTTGACAACCTATGCCCCTGCCAGAATCCAACATTTCCACCTCAGCAATAGGAATGCCTTCACGAAAGAATAAGGCGGTGGCCGTAGAATATTCGGGTGCTACATTGAAGATCGTACGAAAAATAGGTAAGGAACCTCACCCTCACCACCCCGACACCCACCTCCACCTCGACCTCACCTACAAGAAGACTATGTACGCACATGAATCATAAATGAACTGACGCAGCGAAGCCAATCGCAATTATGATTTCACACGATTAACATTTAAGGAAAAGAATGTGTAGGCTTGAGTCATTGATCACAGCTATACACGGATGTACGGAACGTATTGAACAGAATTAGGTAGACAGCTGAACGTCAAGGTCCATTGCAGAGTGCACAGATGTATCAGACACCGCGGGACCAGAACCCCCATCATCACAACCTTGTTTCTTAGATTTCTTACGTTCCCACACAGTCAGGTTGTATACGCTGTTTGTGTCGGCTACGTGGCATCGAGGCCTCTGCAAACGGAGGTGTGGGAGGGGTTATAGGAACAGCCTCCTGCCCCTCAGAACAAGGGTCATGTACTGCAGGTCCAGTCACTAAGGCGGGAGCATTCTGTGGAACTACCAATACAATAGTTGACACTTGGTCGCTAATTTTATTATCCTCAGGAGTTGTTGTAGGCGGCAAATTTGGGAAACCGTCTGCGTCTGAAGATGAAGGAGCAGGAGGACAGGAGGTAACGTCTGCGCCACTCACAGTACCACAAATGGGAGGTATCGTAGCATCTAGAGGAGCAGGGAACACAATCGATGCGGAGGAGGTTTCTGCAGAGGGCACAGCCAAATCCTCACCCTCCCCATCTTGAGTGCGACGTCGCTTGTTTGTCACTGTTATGGATTCTACCCTGGGGACAAAAGGATTCTGAATCTGTCGCGGAGGTAATGGCGAAAATTCAGTTACACGATTATCAGGACTGACTTTTTGTTCACTATGACCTGAAGCAGAAGCAGGTCCAATGTCGGGTGTGGAAGGAAGAAGATCAGCAACCGTCAATTTGTGACGCTGCATTGATGACAGATTTAATACAAAAACCATCCGCGGGCAATTAGACCGAATGTGTCCACTTTCATTAAATAGAAAGCAGGTTCCCTCTTGACCAGTATACATGACACGAACGCGATAACCACGCACTAGCAACTGTAATGGAATATTGCGTTTAACAAGCATTTCCACGGATCGATTTCCACTAAAACACCGTAATCTGTGTTGAGTAGACTAATGTTCACGACGGACGTTTTTGACGGTACCATAAGAAGTCAATATGTCCTTTACAAAGTTGTCATCAACCTCCGGCGGGTATTGGTATAGTCAATTTCAGCACCGAGTGACACCGTACTAACAGAATTATCGCGACGCTTGAACGGGACTTGAGAACCATGTGGCAACAATAATATTTCAACTTGAAGGAGATCCATAAACTTCACGTAAAACACATACTCGTCTGCGTCAAAATAAGCGGTGTGCACCTGATCAGAGTTCACAAGAATGGCATCGACAAGCCAATCGTAGATTTCTAGAGACCCGGGCTGCACGTGTCGTGTTGTTTTATCGAAAGTGAAGCTCACAGTACCTTTTCGTGGAATACACGTGGAAACCATGGTAGCCATAGCAGAGCGGCCGACGCCGCTGCAAGTAGAGTAACACAAACAGATAAGGCGGAGCGGAGTCGCTACGACTCACGCGGCACAGAACAACACTAACGAGGAAAACTCCACACAAGCGACGCTGCGGGAAGTGAAATAAACAACAACCTTCCCACTCGGCGCTCGAAGCGGAACTGACCTTGAAATGGAAAAACGTCTTCTGTCATGGAACACGTGATATTTACAAATGAACTGAATGTCATTAATCTCTCTGCAATTTTTGTTAGTTTCAAATAGCTTGCAGAATGAGATTTTCACTTTGCACTGGAGCGTGCGCTGATATGAAACTTCCTGGCAGATTAAAACAGTGTGCCGGACCGACACTCGAACTCGGAACCTTCGCCTTTCATCTACAAAAAAATGGCTCTGAGCACTATGGGACTCAACTGCTGAGGTCATTAGTCCCCTAGAACTTAGAACTAGTTAAACCTAACTAACCTAAGGACATCACAAACATCCATGCCCGAGGCAGGATTCGAACCTGCGACCGTAGCGGTCTTGCGGTTCCAGACTGCAGCGCCTTTAACCGCACGGCCACTTCGGCCGGCTTTCATCTACATCTACATACATTGTAGGTAAATGCTCTACCATCTTTTTTTTTATCACAGATTGTTCTATATTGGTCGCTGAATTTGTTGGGGACGGACGTCCGATGACACCCGTTTAAGTTGTTTGTTGATTGATTCACTCAGTTATTTTGTTATAGAGGATAGCTATCCCTCTGACCGAACACGGTGAGCTACCGTGCCGTCTCATCTGGGCCACCCAAGCACGACTGACGCCCCTTTCTCAGGGCTTCAGTTCTGTCAGTACCTCGTCTCCTACCTTCCAAACTTGACAGCAGCTCTCCCAATAGCCTGTATTTCAAAATGTTTTTGACTTGTAACAGGTTTTTGATAATACTTCTGATCTCAGTTACTGATTATTGGTATGTAATAGAATAACAGTGCAACACATAGGCTATTAAATGCAATTTTGATAAGATTTTCTCGTCTGAAACACTTTTGAATTTCTATACAATATTTGATCCCACGTCCATTATCATATTGTAGAGTGGAAGAGCTTTTCACATTTGGCAAAATCTTACTTTTCTGGCGCAATTTTTGTAATTTCAGAAGGACACTGCAGCACACGTAAAATGAGTACTATCATTTAAAAATGGAGCAAGAAAATATGTTAAACTTTAATTGCAGATTTGGATGTATGTGAAAGTTTGAATAGTGCTACAAGGTGCCAACACTCCCCCTTACTCCAGCAGTTCAGACAGCAAGCAGTCTATAACCCGCACAGGCACATTGATCGTGCACTGCTGACCATGTCGGAGAATACAGGGCCAGCCACAGTTCAGATATTTTTGTTACATGGCTCTGTAAGTTTCGGCGATATTTACAGTAGCGATTCGTCATTAACACACACTCACATTGACATACTACTACTGCTAGCAAAGTTCTTCTGTTCGCTAACCATTTTTATGTCAGCTTTAATATGTACTAAGACTGGCAATTCTCTGACAGCATACACCATCTGATCAAAAGTATCCGGACTCCCACTAGTAGGCATTAGATAGGAGAATACAAGGGATATGATGTGAAACTCATAACGATAATATTCTTTCCAGAACTTCCCTGTATTGTGCTAGGAGAAGGTGATGTAACGGTGGCAACATTCCTTAGCTGGAGCATCATACACTATCTGCTCAAAAGTATCCGAACACATACCACTATCGTAGTGCTTGAAGATACGGTGTGTCCCTCACGAGTGTCATCAGATGGAGTTTCTCAGGTGCTTTCTTATACATTTGCAACTTCGTTTTTTGAAGTTTGTAGCTGGAGTCGACCGATACAAATACTGCTCATCCCGTCTTAAATGCGATGCCAAGTATCGACAGAAAACGTTGTTTGTGTCCCACTGAGAACAAAATCATTTTAAAGAGTAATTTCACTGGGTCATTCGATTCAGAGTTCCCAAACTAGTCTTATTCGACATTTGATTAGACGATATGTATTGACAGAGACGTTAAAAAAATGAGAACTACCCAGTAATCCCATGTAGCAATACAGTAATCTATCCATGCCAGACTGCCAGTAACAGGGACATTAAAAGCACGAAGAATAGCTAGTACTTCAACATAGCAAAGAGCTAATCTATCCATCTCACCTTCCCAATTTGATTCCCATTATATAGCGTCCCCCAACGCTTATTCCTTGTTTATAGCCTTCACATTTCTTGTTATAACATCTTACAATGCTCCACAGTTTCTAAAATAAATTACGTTTTTCTCGTTACTTGGATGTCAAGGCTGCCTGCATGCTATGTGGAGTATGGAGGTAGCAAGTATCCTCCGCCCCATACAGGATGGGCACGCTGTTGGACGATCACCAGATTGTGATGTAACAATTGCAGAAATAGAAGTGCTGTATATCTCAAGCGTAACAGTTTTCTTAATGGCGAGAACATAGGTCAGAGGCAGATTAATAGTTCTCCAGAGCAGTGATCAAGTAAATATTACTGCTTCAGCTTTAATCGTACATTGTTTAGTTTCCTCTCGCTATTACACATTGTCCTACTCATCTAGAAAAAATGTTATTTTTACCGTGACGCAGTGTTTCGCACAGACAAATCATGCAATTGTACTTGACTCTAAGAACTGACGTTCCACTACTATGCAACGCAATAATCCAAAAGACGCATGTAGATTGCCGTAAATAACAAACTTTTTAGGATTTCTTCTTCCGGCAGTGTAGCAATAAGAAAAATTTTCTTGGTGTAGTTTTTGGACTTTTTCCACATTTTAATCGTCTAATACTTTCTGCAACCAGTAATTTGACAAATACAAGACAGATATATTCTCCATTTGTAATATAAATCTATTATTTTTTCCTGTAAATTATCTCTCTTTTGGCTTTAACAGTCAGCTGTGTTCCTTCTTGAAATTCTAGAAGGCGAGAGTATTCACAAATTTTATCTTCGCCTCTTATTTTCTGCGTTACACTGCTGTTAAAACATCCCACATCTTCCTCGGTGTATATTGGAAGCTCTTTTACTCGACAGTCTTATGGAATTTCCGTATCAAATTTTAAGTTTACAACTTCTGCAAACAAATGCGCGTTAGCGTATATCGAGATTTTATTATAGTTTGTGTTCAGAGTAATGTGTGAAACTTGCCTGCACATCTACAATAGTATCTTATTATTTTCCAATAACAGTTTATATTACTCTATTATGACAAGTGTTATCTCCACATACTCCAGTTTTCGTTGCTTTAGTTCTACCTCTGCCATTTAAACTGTGTTTATGCGCAAAACTGCTTTAATATGGTATGGTTTAAGTCTGTGGGACACATCTTCTCTGTTTCATAAGACTTGTGGAATAACATTCTTTTATAAGCGTCACAGGGCATAAAGATCTATTTAAGCCATCTTAAGTCATCACTCCATCTCTACCAATCGCTTCAAATGAATTCACACAAAAAATTAGTTTCCATCCGATTCACCGCCTAGGTTGTAATGACTGCGCACATTTCATGTTCATTCATCTCCATGACCTAGAGTAGCAACTATTACTATTGCTCAGAGTTTGCCCAGTTTTAAGCCGGTTATCATAATTTTAACCATTCCCTCGGTTTTTCTGTCAGGCAGTAGCAGTGGTGAAAAATTCACTGCTTTCGACATGAAATTGAATGATTCCGATACAACCTGACTGATTTCGACAAACAGTTGAATGACTTTAAAATTAAATTTGCTGAATTGATTGATTTAGATATACATAATACTGACTGATTCTGACGCACTTTTGGACGAGAATAATAGCACATTTGCGTGCTTGCATAAAAAATTAAAGCTTGGTTCTGTTTACTATATTCAAATTAGATTACATGATACCTTGGATGAGAGGGACATGGAAGATAAGTTCGTGTTTTGCACATTCTACATAATGTCTCCGAAATATCCTTTCTTTCAGGAGTGCTAGTTCTGCTAGGGTCGCAGGAGAGCTTCTGTAAAGTTTGGAAGGTAGGAGACGAGGTACTGGCAGAAGTAAGGCTGTGAGGACGGGGCGTGAGTCGTGCTTGGGTAGCTCAGATGGTAGAGCACTTGCCCGTGAAAGGCAAAGGTCCCGAGTTCGAGTCTCAGTCCGGCACACAGTTTTAATCTGCCAGGAAGTTTCATATCAGCGCACACTCCGGTGCAGAGTGAAAATCTCATTCTGGCACATTCTACATAGTTTACAGTGGACAAATTATACGTATCCATATAGTCTAAAGGCAGTTCCTCAGAGATGGTCAAACATACGAGAGTGTCTCATACGCGATTCAAACAATATCTTATCACTCGCAACTGTAAACAGTTTTTGATGTTGCTGAGCAACAGTCATACAATATTTTTTAAATGAACGCAGCGGCATTTGACTGTTTTATTGTTTATGCCATTTTCAAGTATTTCCTAACAGCAGCAACTGCAAACAGTGAGACCATGTAACATTCCAAAAGATTTAAAATGTCTTAAACAATGAATGCAAATTGATGTATAATTACAAAATATGTGATTACATTTTATGTCTTTAACATATATTTCAGGACACTTAACATGCTGTCAAGCTCAAAGTTGGCCATAAATTAAGAAAAATATTGGCACTCCAAGAAATGCCAGATGTAAAAACACCATCTTGTAACAAATCAGTAAAAAATCGTGGGAGCACTTCATATTCAGTAAGAACAAGTTTACGTTGGTAAATAAAAGATGTGGCACATATCCTTAAAACATAACGATAGTGAAATCAGAGAGTATGAGAACAGAAAAACTGAATACTAAAATGACAAAGTGTCACAGATATATGACTATTAGTTATCTTCATTGTTTTAATTATTTGCCCGTAAACTATACGGAGGTTGGGAAAATAGGATCCAACAAAAATAATAAAAGTCTTGTACATACATAAGTCTTATGTAAAAACTGGAGGAACATTTACAATCTAGAGTTTTTTATACACTTTACCGTCAAATATAGATATTGAATAATGGTACTCCACAAGTCTTTAGGAACAGAAGAAATGCATCGAACAGACTTGAACCATACTGTAAGTACAGCTGATTTGTCATGTGTACAAAAAAGAAAACTGGGATCCGATGAGGTCGAACTAAACAAAAGAAAAAAAGAGAATAGGTGAATATAGCTAAAATTCTTGCTGCGAAGTAGCAATATAAACTATTGTTGGAAAAGAAGATGCTAATGCAGACGTGCATTCAAGACGCACATATTTCTTTAAACACAGTGTATAGAAAAAGCTGGATATAATTGGGATGAACAAAATGCCGGCATTTATTGTAAATACCTGTGGAAAGCACTCGGAAAGCACTCATACGCTGGAGTGCTCACAGAAGTCAATGGATCAATGGCCGTTCCCTAAGGATACACGAAAAGTTTCTTTATAGAGATATAACCTCATCTGAATCAGCTTAAGAAAGACGGTTAGATTGTAAGTAAATGTGGCAGACTAAAAATTACATATTTTGCCACAGAAGAATCTATTATAGAGTTTAAAAGAGATTTGAAGGGCATTCATTTGCAATAGTTGTAAACTTAAAGTTTTAGGCAGAAATTACTTAAGAATGTGTAGCAAAAGAGCTATCAACATAAACTCAGGAAGATTTGGAATGTTTGAACAGAAGCCTGATGCAGGAAATAGTAGGCAAATTTAAAATTCACATATTCTTTAAGATAAAAGAATTGCAAGAAGAATAGAGCTGATTGTTAAAGCCATGAAACACATTGGAATTCGTTAATATACGCACTTTGTATTTGTCAAATTAATAGTTTAAGAGAGAAGTAGATGGTTCGAGCCTTCTTACTGTGTACCCGTCGTCGGGGACCCATGTTCACCGTAGGGCAGTGGCCCATTGTAACACGTTCACACGTTCACGTGGCTCGAGGCCGAAAGTCAGAGTGGAAGCTGTCTGTCTTGCCTAGCCCATTTATCCTCTGAGTGGACAGGTAGCTGCTCCTTCAGCAGAGAGTGAGCAGGCACATGGATGATGGGGCTTACTTTCCAGGGCTGGAAAGAAATACAGTGTGCCTTCGTTACGCCTGCCAGACGGCCTCATCCGAGATGTGGAAGAGGCCCTGCCTGCGACTATCGAGCGTGCATCGCTCATTTGTCTGCAACTTGTGTCTCGTGTCTGTACCATGGACGTCTTTCATTTGGGTTCTGAGGTCATCCTCAGTTCATAAGGGTCGCTGGCGAAATTGGTGAAGATTGTTGGCCTCGCACACGGGGTACAAGCAGAGCTCACAATTTGCAGCACTGTTCCCAGAATTGATCGATGTTCTTTGGTTTGGAGCTGAGTGGAGGGCCTAAACTAAAGACTCTGTTGATGTCTGATTTTCTTTGCTGCAGATTTATAAGCCTGCGTTATCGGGTGGAGAATTTTAGGACTCCCCTTGATAGGTCAGGGGTGCACTACACAAAGCAAGCAGCTTCTAGTCTGGCAAAATACTTGTGTAGTGCACAATGGGGTTTTAGACTAAGCGGTAGTTTGGGGTTGTCTGATCAGCGCTTGTTATTCGACACGCAGTCAGCGAAATCAGACAGCGTACATGGTAAGGATGCTGTGACTCAAAATTTAAACAGTATGTTGTCCAAGTATTCGTAACAGAATTCGTGGATTCATTGCCTTCGTGGAAAGTTGTCGTACTCAGACTATTCTCAGAACCGAGAGCTGACTGAACCTCGAACTAGAAAACTCCGAAATATTTAACAAAGCGTGAAACGTTTATCTAAAGGACAGATTGGGCGCCATGGTAGGCGTCGACAAAAACAATTAGTCTATCAAGATCGAAACTGAGTTTGAATGTGATGTTTTCTGGACGCGAATAGCAGGCCTAGGCGAACTTCAGTTAATTACTGGATGTCTCTACCGGCCACACGATTTCGCTGTAACTGTTACAGAATCATTCAACGGAAGTCTATGCTCAGTAGCGCGGAAACACCCAGATTATGCAGTGTTAGTTGGAAGCGACTTTAATCTATTGAGTTTAGAGTGGGACGTCTATGGACTCACTGCAAGTAATACGGAACGACAGTTTTGCGAAGTACTTTTGATCAGCTAGTTACACGACCAACACACAATGGAAAAATATCAGACTTTGTACATACAAACAGACCTTACCTTATTGACAGCGCCAGTATGGAGACTAGAATTTGTGATCATAATCTCATCGTAGCGACGATGGTTACTAACGTAAATCCATCAACAGACCTAGAACAATATTTTTTCTAAAAAGAGCAGATAAGCAGTTGTTAGCACCGCACTTAAACAATGAATGGGCATCCATTAATTGCAAAATGGTGGACTTACAGGAATTACGGACAAAGTTTGAACTGATTATAAATCCTGCAATGGATTAGTATGTGCTGAGTAAATGGATTAAGAACGATAAAGATCCATTGTGGTTTAATTACAAAATTCTGAAAATGGCATGGAAGCAGAAATTCTTGCTTTCTCAATTCAAAGACCACTGCGCTGATGTCGAAAGGCAAAAATTAGTAGAACTTCGTATGTCTGTAAGAATGTCAATGCGTGAAGCATGCAACAACTCCACTGTCACACTCCACCGAAATGTCTTGCCAAGAATCCGAGAAAATTCTACTCTTATGGAAAATAGAGAAGGGGGCCAAAGGTTCTACTTAATTGATCTTCGACCAGCCTGGTATGGCGACAGAACACAGCAAAAGGAAAGCTAAGGTTTTAAATTTCGCGCTTAAGAAATCGTTCATTCAGGAGGATGGCCATCGTAGAGACTATCATAACGAGGACACTATAATAGACATCCATAGCGCTGAGAAGTAACTGAAAGAATGGAAAACTCATGAGACGCCAGGTACAAATGGAATCTCAACTAGATTTTACAGTAGTATTCTGCTGCAGTGGCCACTTACTTATGTTACAGTTATCGAATCTCTGTCTCAGCGCCAAGTCCCGAGTGACTTGGCCAGGCGGAGTGGCCACTCGGTTAGTGCCGCCATATCACGGATTCCGTGGGCCCTCCCGCCGGATTTTCGAGTCCTCCCTCGGACATGGCTGTGTGTGTTGTTCTTAGCATAAGTTAGTTTAAGTAGTGTGTAAGTCTAGGGACCTATCGCCTCAGCAGTTTGGTTCCTTAGGAATTCACACACATTTGAACATTTGAACATTTCCCAAGTAAATGGAAACAGCACAGGTGACTTCCATATACGAGGGCTGCTCGGAAAGTAAGATCCGATCGGTCGCGAAATGAAAATCACAGTGGAAATCAAAAATTTGTTATTGGCAACAGTTAGATCTACCGCGGCGTTGTACAAACTTTCCAGTACACTCGTCACAGAAAGCAGCCGCGGCCTCTGCTTTCCACCAATTCTCTACGCTGGTCTGCCTTCCGTTGTTTGTGCCAAAATGTTGTTTTAGTAGCCAGTGGTTCATGTGAGCGTAGATGAACAACACTGCAGGAGCGTCTTCATTGCCCCTGCAGAATGCGTCTGAAAATTGTTTTGAAGAAAGAAACGTATGACACTTGTGTTATGTAGGCTTCATAGCTTCAGGCGAAATTTCTCACCAAATCCACATACATGGCGGGAGACACTGTTGTTTGAGGCATTTCTACTTGCTCACGTTGCGCTCTGAAATGAAAAGAGCAACGTGAAACGATCGACAGGCACACTAAAGACACTGCCCAACACATATGTGCAAAGTTCCATCGGATTTTCATAGTGGTTTCCATTTCGCACCTAATCGGACCTTACTTTCCGAATACGCCTCGTACAAGAAGGGGAGAAGAAGGGACCCACATCAATATCCTCAACAATAGTTTGGAGAAGGATTCTTGAATATACTCTGAACTGAATGTAATAAATTTCCTTCAGACACAAAAGCTTCTATCCGCAAACTGGCTGCGATTTAGAGAGCGTCACTCATGTGACACTACGCTTGCCCTTTCGACATCCTGCCAACCGTTGATGAACCCTCTCCCAGGCACTTAAATTTGATTTTCAGAGTATCCATGTAGATTTAGAAGTAACGACAGTGATTTTCCGCCAATCCGCTCCCCTCCCATGCCTATGATGGTACGACATTGCACTGCATAGCGCAAAGACTGGCCAGCACTTGGCTAGCTGGTCCACACCTACTATGCCCAGCTGATTGAGATTGTCGATCGCCCGAAGCACCAGACACTCCAGAACGTAGCCTGGCAACGCGCCACTCGGCTGTCGCTGTTGCGACGGCTAAGTAGCGCATTCTTTCTCCTCCAGCTTGCAGCATGTAACAAAATCAACATAGCACGTGTGCCGTCAGCTTCTGCGAAAACATACATCGCTGTCGCAAGCACCTTCCACACGATCTTACAGTTGCCAGAAGTGCTAGGTCCACATATTCATTAATACTACGTCAATGGCCGGCCGCGGTGGTCTAGCGGTTCTGGCGCTTCAGTCTGGAACCGCGGGACTGCTACGGTCGCAGGTTCGAATCCTGCCTCGGGCATGGGTGTGTGTGATGTCCTGAGGTTAGTTAGGTTTAAGTAGTTCTAAGTTCTAGGGGACTTATGACCTAAGATGTTGAGTCCCATAGTGCTCAGAGCCATTTGAACCATTTTTTTTGAACTACGTCAATGTGCTTAGAAGCGTCAGTCTGAATAAGTTGCTGTCTAATTACATACGTGCATAGCATTTTAATTTTAGCACAAGTCAAAATAAACATATATAGGCATGACTAACCCGTTACGCAATACTGACATTGTACATTTCTGCCAGCTAACTACATCAGCACTAAGCATAACCGTTTTTCATTCACTAAACTTCCTTTCATCACTGTCTTTTGGGGCACGTGTGCTTCGTAATATTTTTATCATGTTTTGCACATCGTCTTACTCCAATCCTAAAGCTAGCGTTTTTACAAGGGAGAGTCTGACTTGTGGGTCACCGATTTTGATCAAGTTTTGCAAGGACGGTTTATACTGAAAATAAAGAGAAACGTGTTTCGTCTTTTTGCTAAAATCTCAATCATTTCTGAAAAAATCGTGGTCAAAGTTGATGACGGAAAATCAACACTATAATCGAAATAACGTCCAAAAACAAACATTTTATCAACAAAATAGGGGTCCGAAGTTAATAATGTTTGTGTTATTAAAGTGTTTCTGTTTTCATGCTGTAGCTAGAGTACCCGTCATTCTACATGACTAGCAGAGCGAGGATGGCGGTCGAGTGGCTAGGATATTCCCGCTTCACGTGTCGGTCGAGTGGGTTCTGTCTGGTTCCTCCTTTATCGCAGCACCGCAAGAGCTTCTTCGTTTTCCCTTTAGTTGAAATGGCTCTGAGCACTATGGGACTTAACATCTGAGGTCATCAGTCTCCTAGAACTTAGAACTACTTAAACCTAACTAACCTAAGGACATCACACACATCCATGCCCGAGGCAGGTTTCGAACCTGCGACCGTAGCGGTCGCCCGGTTCCAGACTGTAGCACCTAGAACCGCTCGGCCACTCCGGCCGGCCTTCCCTTTAGTATTGTGTGATTCCTTGTGCTTGTCACATTATTGTTTGTCGCTTAGAGCTTTGTGTTTGTGAACCAATTTTGACTTGGCATTGTCTTGTTCAGTGATGTAGTCCGTGGCTTCCAGGAACATTCCACGTACAGGTATCGTCAGTTTTAGTTTTGACTAGTCCACACGGCATGTGCAGCCAGGTTCGTTAGAAATTCTTGGCTGGTTTGTAGTCACGATCAGGGTAACTTCGGAACAGGTTCACGCGGCTTACTTCGATTCTGACTCGAATGTGTTCTGTGTCAAGTTTCTAGACTCGCCTCAGGTTCACAGGCTTCTTTTGCTGCATGAGCAGCAAGACCCTTTCCCACGTTGCGATGGTTCCGATAATATGGTTAATGTGGCAAATGCAGAGGTGGAATATAAGAATACCTTCCACCTAAAGTTCATGACAGTTTCCTCAAGACCATTCTACTTCCGTTTGGGAAAATAAAGAATAGACAGCAGGAACTCTGGTCCCCTCAACATCGTTTAAAAGTTTATAGTGGCATTCGATCTGTGGACGTGATGAAATGGAATATCCCCTCTCATTTGTTGATGTGTTGATACCAATTACATATAATTTACACAGTACAAGTAGTTACCTGTATTACATGTAATAACAGTGGACACTTGCGCACAAATTACCCGCATAGTGTCACGGTTACAAAATCCACTTATGAACATTGTAAAAGGCTAACGTTAGCGGACCACGTTCGTCAAGTGATAGAGTTTGTATCTACCAAGTTCCTAAGGGACATCCCGAGCCACTGCTTGATGGCCCTGCTGATTTTCCATCGTTAACCTCGCGTAGGGAAAAATGGTTCAAATGGCTTAAACACTATGGGACTTAACATCTGAGGTCATCAGTCCCCGAGACTTAGAACTACTGAAACCTAACTAACTTAAGGACATCGCACACATCCATGTCCGAGGCAGGATGCGAACCTGCGACCGTAGCAGCAGCGTGGTTTCGGACTGAAGCGCCTAGAACCGCTCGGCCACAGAGGCCGGCTCGCATAGATAATTTACCACTGTAGCTTCTGCGATGCCTCCACATCCACTTTAATACATTGTGATGAGTCAGACCATCTCTCTTCCCTTCTCCGCCCTACCAGAAAGATTCCGTAGTTGGAGGATGCCTCTCCCCTCACTGTGTTCAGACCCGATGATGACATGTCATCTGCTGTTCAAGATCAGACAGCGTCCAGCACCTCGCCGATGCATCTCCTGAGACTGATGCCGCCTCTTCGGAATAGCATGAGGATGGATCTGCTTCGAAGTCCCGTACTATATCGACGGACTTGCTGGGCATGCCTGAGTCTGTAACGTATTTCAGCCCTTCTTCTGCGCCCCAGGGTGGGAAAATCATGGCACAGGCTGCTGCTGATCAGTCCCATATCGGCACAAGTGTGCCAGTGGAACATGTGATGACCGCAAAAGACATACCATCAGGTTTCATTTCCATCGATTCTCAGGAGCCGCACCGCTCCCCTGCGGAGGAGTGTAGAATGCCGATCCCTTCTTCTGCGCCTGCTACTGAATTACAGCAGGGGCCTCTCACATTACACCATGCGCCAGCTACGTTCCCACGTAGCCGCAATAAACACCATTTTCGACCTCAGCTTGCCGCATCGCTAAAACAGAAAAAAAACATACAGAGGGTGGAGGAGAGGGATACAGCAGTTTTCATTCAGATTCACCCACTGACTCTGCCATGTACGTCAAAGGTCATTTGCATGTATTCATCTAAATTGTTTTGGTAATAACTGGAGGCAGGCCTATACTTTTCTTACATTCAATGTGATTAGAATTAGTTCTGATCTTAGACTTGCGGCTCTGCGACAAAGAGGATATAGTTTCATTATTTCGTAAGACTCCGCAGAAACTTCTGTCAGGCGGAAATTTTAACTGCATGTTGCTTCCTGCGCAACAGACACCCAATTTTGATTACAGTAAGGAACTAGATGATTTGATTTACTCTTTCTAAATATGTGAAGAATGGATCTGCCACGCTCGTCAAGTAAACGCATTTTACAGTTACTTCTAGCATCAGGCTCGACCATTTTTATCTATCTGATTCTTTATGTTGGCAACAGTTAGTGACAGATGTGATACCCGCTTGTTTCACTCTTCACTGTGCCGTAGGTGTAACGTTAAATCATGTTCCGCAACAAGTAAAACTTTATCGCCTCCCCTGGATGTTGAACACGTCTCTCTTAAGGGGATTTCCGTCGAGGTTATCGTTCTAGAGGTTTGGACCCGTATCTTGCATTCACAGTTCCGTTATCCTTCTCTTATGGAATGGAGGCCACGGCGCGCAAATTCGCTGTTCCGGAAAGCATTAATGAGTTATGGCGCTGATAGGAAGAGGGATTAACGGCAGACCCAGGAATATTATTATTCCGTCTTCTGACACGTTCATGAAGGGTCCTTACGGATTATGGATGTTCGCCATGTTAAGGTGAAGCTTCTTCAGACAGCAAATGGAAGGACTCAGGCCGGCCGCTGTGGCCGAACGGTTCTAGGCGCTTCAGTCTGGAACCGCGCGACCACTACTGTCGCAGGTTCGAATCCTACCTTGAGCATGGATGTGTATGATGTCCCTAGGTTAGTTAGGTTTAAGTAGTTCTAAGTTCTAGGGGACTAAAGTGCGCGTCATATATCTTGGCGGCCGAGTTAAGGTTCGTTCTGCGCATCTGACGTCACAAAACACAGTCAGCCAATGAACAGAGAACGACGTTGCCAGATCTCGACAGCAGTGCAGAGCACGGACGAGTGTCTCCAGTTTTAGAAACGTTCAGTCATAAATAAAGTAATAGAACAAATGCAATGTCTTGATAGCAGACTTTCTTTTACAGAAAGTTTGGAAAAAGCATTCTTTATACCAATTGCTTCATATTCTATTAATTAATTAAACCAAACAAGCAATAAGACTCCTAATTCAGGCGATAGCAAGGAAAGGTGTTTGTTTCAATCTCACGAACTGCTTTTACGCAATAAAGAACAGCGGTAATTGTTTATTTCCTATTGTACTTCGACGAAGCGTGACTAATTCATAGTCATACCAACAGTGTTTATAAGTAGTTGCATGGGCTGTTAGAGTCCTTATGGAATTACACTGTTCGACGATCTGAGGTAGCGGAATGGTCAATGTGTTGGGCTGCCAAGTGAAAGGTTATGAGTTCAAACCTTGTGCAGTGCTTAATATTTTCTTTATTTAAAAACAATATTGGAGAGCCTTACTTCACGAATTTTATTCGTTTGAATGAAATTTCTAGTGCTTTACCTCTTCATTAACTTTTTCGCTGCTGCAGACACGTGCTCCCCGCATTCCGCGCTGTGGGCGATTTTGTCATCACTGCACTTCTCGCCTATGTAGACACATGGTGTTCCCACTGCTTTGACACACTTATCATTCGATTTCACAAAAACTATTTGGCCAAAAAATTTTATTTTTACACGTCTTCTTGCCTGATACCTTCCCCCCATAAATGACTTAATTTTGTTTTGATGTGCAGCATTAAATGTAGTAAACCATTGCACGAAATTTTGAAGAGTTTGCAGAGGTAAAAGTCCATAGAGTATACTTTCGGTATGGTCGATTTTAGTTGCCACAATGTTGAGAATGAAATGTGGACAAGATACCTAAATTTCATATAATATTTACTGTATAACAATATCTCATTTAATTTAAGTACCACATAGGTGTCGTATGTAATATTGAGAAATATTCCGTCTTTCGCGACTGTAATAAAAGTTTTATATACACACAGCGCGTTTGGCTTTATTTTAAAGCACTTCCATCGGTGAAAGTTATGGCACATACACAATGGTATTCATGTTCTATTTCTTGTTTTTGTTCCACAGTCGCAGTTTTACCAATGGTATTGAAATATATCCCTCTTCTGCAACTGTAATAAGCGACTTATTTAGACCAGACGCGTTTCTCTCTTTTGAAGCATCATAAGAGGACTGTATTTTGTGTCCTCCATTGCCAAGTCACCTTTCGTAGTTTTGTGCTGCGGTAGCACAATATTCAACGTTTGTGTTGGCTCATCAGTGTTTTAGCAAATAAATGCTGTTTGTGTGTGCCACACACAAAATTATATTTGACATACCTCTGAGCACTTCACTGACAGACAATATATTCAAGTCCTAATGTTTTTGTAAGTCCACAGTTTTGTTTAATGTATTTTGTCTACTTCCTTTTGATTGATTGAAGTGCTTTAAAATAAAGCCAAACGTGCCCAGTGTAAGTAAAACTTTTGTTACAGTCGCGAAAGGTGGAATATTTCTCAATATTACATACGACACTTATGTGGTACTTAAATTAAATGAAATATATAGGTATCTTGTCCACATTTCATTCTCAACATTGTGGCAACTAAAATCGACCATACGGAAAGTATACTCTATGGACTTTTACCTCTGCAAACTCTTCAAAATTTCGTGCAAAGGTTTACTATATGTAATGCTGCATAATAACTGCGTTGAACATCGAAACAAAGTTAAGTCATTTATGGGGGGAAGGTATCAGTCAAGAAGATATGTAAAAATCTAATTTTTGAGCCAAATAGTTTTTGTGGAATCGAATGATAAAGCGTGTCAAAGCAGTCGGAACACAATGTGTCTGCACAGGCGAGCAGTGCAGTGACAAAATCGCCCACAGCGCGGAATGCAGGGAGCACGTCTTTGTAGCAGCGAAAGGGTTAATGCGGCCGTGGTGGCTTTACTTCGTGAACTGCGCGCTCCCCCCTACACGTAAGCTTGCGAACTATGCTATACTATGGCGCTGCTTCTATTGGTGCGTGCGTCGTGTGCAGCTGGCAACGCAGCAATCTCCAGCGTCTGGGCGGGCATGCGCGAGCCGCCAAGATAAAAGAATTGAACTATAATGACCGCAGATGTTAAGTCCCATAGTGCTCATAGCCATTTGAATTTGAAGGACTCAGGGTGCGATCAAAATCCTGCTCATTCCTACAGGATGAGTTGACCTCTTTATGTTATCTTATTTAGTTGCGGGCGGGTAGAAGAATAGCTTGTATCAGGTCCACCATTCATGGCGATGGTCACCTACTGACGTCCCAGCGTGAAATTTCCAGAGCAATCTACAATTATTTTACCGACAATGACGATGTCCAGGTTACTAATATGACTTTCCTGGTGCGTTTCCTCCTCTCCTGGATTGCGTGGTTACTCCTACTTTAAATGACGAATTTCCAAATTGACTTTACTCGGGATGATATACAATGCCTTATTGTCGGTTCACCGTTGCAAAAAGCGCCGGGACTCTACAGTATTCCTAAGGAACTTGATGTACATTTTTGGCCTCTTATAGATGATGCGATAACGTCGCTGGTAGTTGAGGTGATACGGGGGTGGCGGGTGGAGGGGGTTGATTCCTGCCCCTTTCAAAGTTGATGAAATCGTTCTTATTCCGAAGGCAACCTGACGTCCAGACGCTGATAAATTCCATCAGATCACGCTCTTTAATTTCGTTTACAAAACTATCGTACGGGCTGTTAATAACCGTTTGTCGACATTTCTAGAGAAATTTCTTGCTGTCACCGAAGCTGTGGCGCACGATCCTGACTTCTTTAGGCGAATGCCGACACCTTGTGTTGGTGGCTGCAACTACTTCTGTTTCTGGAGCCTTACTTTTAATTGATTTTAATATGTCATTTGACCGGGTCAGTCACAGTTTCTTGATCCATGTGTTCGAGGCAACCAGTGTCAAACATACTGTATGCCAGGTATTATCTAATCTTTTTATTGGCATTCAAGCTTGTGTCGTGGTGAATGGTCAACTAACTCCCCAAATTACAATCCGACGGTGCTTACCGCAGGGGAGCCCCCTCTCCATGTTGTCCCTAGAGCTGCTTCTTTGCCGTATTGCTGCTCAGTTATATGGGTGGAAGACATTGGGAGAAACCTTCCCGGTAAGAGAGCAGGCGGATGACGTTATATGGGGTGGGGCAAATAAAAGGGTCTGGAGAACAGAGTCCCACAGTACAAAGAAACAGGAAGGAAATACAGTACTAACCTGAATGTAGCAGATGTTGGACGTGACCACCATTCATCTCTCGACACGTTTGGGCCCAGGTCAGCAAGTTGTTGAAGGCGGATCGAAGTTGGACTGCTGGAATTGCTGCAGTTTCATCCGAAATGTTCTCCTGTAGTTCCTGAAGACTATGAGGCTTGTTTCGATACAACGTAGTCCTCAGCCCCCCCCCACCCCCGCCCACCCCCCCCCCCTCCACACACACACAAATTAATCGCACTTTGACAGAGCAGCTGACCTCGGTGGCCAGTTAAGGCTGTGATCAGACCAACCACTGCTAAAAACTCTGTCAGGCGTGAAGATTGTGTGAATGTGCTCCAAGGTTCGGCCGACTGTACTGGTAGTTGCTCCATCCTGTTGGAGGTAACTGTAGGTCTTTTCCTCCTCCGTTAATGTTGCTACAAATGGTTTAGAATTCTGGCAATGTGACGTGCCAAGGCCAGCATCCGATGAAAGAAGATGGGACCAATAATACGGCGTGTAAACACTGTACATCAAACCCCAACCTTCAGATCATGCAATGGTGTTCCGTGAAAGTTGTGAGGATTCTCCGCTGCCCAGAACCTCTGATTCTGTGAGTTGACATAACCATTCAGGTGAAACCAGACTTCCTCAGACATAAACAACAGACACGTGTCCAAGGCACTCATTTTTATCTCAGTGTACAGGCACTCACAAGACTGGAGGCGCTGAGAAGCATTTGCTGGTTTTAATGCATGAACAACAGATTCTCGGTAGGGATGCATCTGCAGATCCAGGTGAAGTATTCGTCTGCATGATCGACGTGATCTGCAAGGCTCCTGCGACAGGCGTCGGGTTAATTTGGTAGGATCCTGAAGCAATTTTTGGTGAACTGCAGCCACATGCTCTGGTGCGCGGGCATGTTTGAGTTGTTCTAAACAGATCATGTCTGACGCAATTTTCGGACTAAATGTTGCACGGCACTCTTTGCTGGCGCTTTTACATCATTTAACTTCTCAGCAAACAACTGACCACACTGCTTCCATGACTTTGTTGTCAAGTAACTTTCCACTACGAACACCCGCTGCTCCACTGTAAGTACTGTTGTCCCCTTTACAGTGCTTCACACTCACTGACACACCCCACACTACGCTCTGATCCGGCCGTTGTGGCCGAGCGGTTCTAGGCGATTCAGTCCAGAACCGCGCTGCTGCTACGGTTGCAGTTTCGAATCCAGCGTCGAGCATGGATATTGTGACGTCCTTAGGTTAGTTAGGTTTAAGTAGTTCTAAGCCTAGGAGACTGATGACCTCAGATGTTAAGTCCCATAGTGCTTAGAGCCATTTCAACCATTTGAACTATGCTTTAAACCGACGTGGATCATGTCGCTGGCGTACACCTGGTGTGCGCATCACAGGATGTGGTTATATGCATTCATTCACATTCAATCGTATCCACTCGTCCAGGCCACTTTTATTTGCCCCACCCTGCAGGACTGCTACGTCATGTCAATGATATATCCTTGCTCAAGGGCATATTGGACTCCTTTTGTCCTCTCACTGGGGCCCCCTTTAATGAACAGAAATGCACCCAGTTACCACTGCGGGATTTTCATCAAGTTGTAATTTCATGGGCAACAGTGGTTGCTTGTCGCAAGTCATTCTGGATTACCGTTTATCGCTACCCGATGAAAATGGCTGCTCTCGATTGGCGAGAGGTGACGAGATCGAATTCAAGGGGCAATTCGTGAACACAAACGATGTTCCCTCAGCCTTCTTCACCAAGTATGGCTTTACATTCATACATTTTCAGTAAAGTGTATTATGCTGCACAAATATTCCTGCTCTCCGCGATGATGGCCCGCTAATCGATGCAATTATCCGGTTGTTACCTATGGAAGAGTCATATTTTTCGACTCCAATACGAAGTGGTAGCGAAGCCCCGTCCCCATGGAAGGTTGGAATTTACCAATATCAAAGTAAAAGATTTAATATTATTTACACGACGTAACGTTTTAACATGTACTCGAGGTATTCATTCCATTACATCCTACTTATTTACGTGTTTTCGACTGGCCAGTCTGGATCCCCGTGCAGATCTTGGCCGGATCAACTCAAAATTGTCGCACACACGCGAATTTTATATTATAACAAATTTCCTGGGAGCTGAAATTTTTGTAAGTGATGAAAGAAGACGGGACCAATAATGCAAAGTGCAAACACTTGTGAAGTAACAGGCGAGATGTGGCGCCCTGAAAATTCTAAGTTCAGAGTTGGCAACTACCGCTCGGGCCTCTCGGCAAGTCGCGGCTCGTTAGCAACTGCGTGATGCTGCACAATGGGCGGACCACGTGGTCCAGCCGACCGCGCGGCTGGGAATTCCATGGTGGCGCTGCGTTGATGAAGGAGACATGCATGGAGTGCCAAAGATAGCGAACTTCATGAAACCTTAATGGCAGACATTTCACAGTTCATATGGAAATTAATAGTAGCCAGACGAATTGTGATACCTCCAAAAGAAACATGTACATTACTATTTTTTGCACGACGATTCTGATGGTGTAATCAGATTTTCAATATATTTATTAGTTTAAAGTTTAGTATCTGACGATAAATTATACAAGTAACAACCAGCAACGAGTTTCCATATTGCCAACCGTTCATCCGATTTTGTCGATCGACGTGTCTTTAAAAAGCTTTTAGTGCAAACCTAAATTGGTATAAATTACAGGCATGTAACTTGAATAGTACATGAGTTATTGGAGGTCGAAGTGGCCGATTACTATCGAACGCGTCTGGCCACAAGTACTCCACAGTTACACGAAAAAACGGTAGTAGCATCATTATAAATATATTTGTTCGTCTATGTCTTTGTTTATATCCGATATATACTACTCATGAAGAAATTGGTTAAATATTTACTGTGTTTTAGAAAGCACAGGTACGTTAGGCTACTGGCCTACCTTTTGTTTCTATTCCTTTATATATTTTTATTTGATGTGTTATGTATTTAATAATGTGTGTTAGAGCGTGTTTATGGTCCACCCGTAGGAATATTTATTTAATTTCAAGTTATTTAAATGTAAATCCAGTATTTCGCATGAGTTTTAATGTGTTTGTGAGTGTGCGCTGGCCTGAAGTCATGGCAGGAGCGCTCTAGCCAATCACAGCGCTCGTTAATGGGGAGACTGTATGGAAGTGGGGGAGTACGGCACAGGACAGAGAGTACTGGACCGGACACAAAGGGTGCTGACGGTAGGAGCGCAGGCGAGTCGCAGGAAAGCCTTGAAGAGTGGAGCAGTTTGCACATGGTCGTGGGAGATAGAAATATGCCGACTTGTGCACTTGTGATACTTCCGTGGCTTCTGCAGTGAAGACGTAGTATGCGTTTAGAAGTGAATATCTCGTGAACTATGTTGTTGTTCATAACTAATTACGTGAAGTAGGACTCTATTGTTTCCCTGTTGTTCAACTTATAATTTATTTAATTGCTGGACCATCGACACCAATAAGTGTTTTGGAGTAATAAACGACATTCTTAAAGGTACTTCTGCTATTGTACTCATCATTTAAAGTCGTTAAGATAGTACCTGCAGATTTTATTTAATTGCAATCTTTCATTTATAAATGTCTATGTATACGTTCATAATTCGCAACTGCCGAGTGAAAGGAACCTACCACCATTCGATTCATGTGTATATTCATATTGTATACTGTAGACTCAGCATTATTTGGCTTGTAGTGTGGCAACTATGTATCCCAGCCCCTAGACAACGAAACCAGCCAAAACTTTTAATATTTCAACTGAGGGTACATAGTTGAAGGCCTTCAGACCACATCCTCGGGTATGGGTGTATGTGATGTCCTTAGGTTAGTTAGGTTTAAGTAGTTCTAAGTTCTAGGGGACTGATGACCACAGATGTTAAGTCCCATAGTGCTCAGAGCCATTTGAACCAGACCACATCATTTTACTTGAAAGCCCGCACACTGTACACTAAATCTCAACCTTCTGACCATGCAATGGTTTTTCGTGGAAGTTATGCGAAGTCTCCGCTGCCTAGAACTTGTGATTCTGTGAGTTGACATAATCACTGAGTTGAAACCAGGTTTCATGAGGCAAAAAGAACAAATACTCAATATTCGCATCTATGAGGTTTGTTGTAATACGCCTTAGACTTGAGGGCTCCTCACATAAAGTAATAGCATTCTGACAGATCAGGTGACCTGAACGGCCAGCTAGGGCCCCGACCAGACTGACCTCTGCTAAAAACTCTGTCAGACGTGAAGAATGTGTAAATATGCTCCAAGGTTAGGCCGACTGCATTGGCGGTTGCTCCATCCTGTTGGAAGTAACTGTACGTCTTTTCCTCCTCCGTGAATGCTGAATTTCCTGCCCCTTACGACTCTGCCCCTTAGTTATGTCTGATGAAAACTGGTTTCACCTGAGTGGTTATTCAACTCACAGAATCACAGGTTCTGGGCAGCGGAGAATCCGTATAACTTCCACGAAACACTATTTCATGATCAAAAAGTTGGGGTTTGGTGTACAGTGTCTGCAAGTCGCATTATTCGTCCCATTTCTTTCATCAGGCGCAGGGAGTTTTGGAAGGTGTATCATAATACCGTGAACTCAGTGGGGACCTGTAAGGTAGGTATCAAGAGTTCGTTGTACATCTGTATCCATCTAGGTCCTATCAGAGAAGCAAAGATACGGTAGCACTCAAGAGATAATCCATCTGGTCCCAGAGATTTGTTTAACTCACTTTAGGGCTGCGTCTAGAGTGTCTACGGTAATTTCAACCATAAGCTCGCCTACTTCAATGGAATGCTCGGTGGCTGGCGTTTCTTGAAGCACGTCTGCGAGTCCTGTTCTATCCAGTTGATCGTCCGCATAGAAACCGCGATAGTGGTGTGTTATATCCTTATGTAACATGGCCCGCGATCCATCGGTCATTTCGACGTCTTGTGTAGGTGTACGTCTCTGCTCCCGCTTTTCTTTTGCTATATTGTATAATGACGGCCGTTCGTTGCGTAAACCGTCGAGCACCCTCGTATGTACATTAAATCCTTCCGTCTTCACCGCCGTAAGACGCAGCAACTGAAAGTACACGTTGAACGGCCCGCTGATGGTCTGGAGACGGTGACTGCATTGCCATTTCATATAAGCTGTGAAATATAATTCGAAAGTCGTCCGTTGCCAACATGACATGTTGGTCATATCATGTGTACGTTCGCGTAATACTGGTTTGACACAGCAGAGCCACCATTTAAGAGTTGAATCGTACACGCGTTGGCGTCGTTGTTATTTACGCTATGTTTCAACCTCCCGGAAACAGTTCTCACTCTGTATCAGGGTAACGTTGAGATTTCACGGACCGTAGCTGCGCCATGTCTTTTGTCTTGCCAGACAGATGGTGCCATCTGTAAGCCTGGCGGCCCGTAACGGCCCCACATCTCAGCGTCAATCGTCGCCACGTGCATCCCACGCGACACATATACCCTGTCCAGTCGACTAGCTGAATGGCTTCTAAGGTATGTACAATGAAAAGCCAAAAAAACTGCTACACCTGCCTAATATCGTGCAGGGCCCCCATAAGCACGAAGAAGTGCCGTAACACGACGTGGCTTGGGCTCTACTAATGTCTGAAAGAGTGCTGGAGAGAATTCACACCGTGAATCCTGCAGGGTCTCCATGAATCCGTAAGACTACGAGGTGGTGTAGATCTCTTCTGAACAGCTCGTTGCAAGTCATCACAGGTATGCTTAATTACGTTCACGTCTGAGGAATTTGGTGGACAGCGGAAGTGTTTAAACTCAGAAGAGTGTTCCGGAAGCCAGTCTGCAGCATTTCTGTGCGTGTTGAGTGTCGCATTGTCATGCTGGAATTGCCTAATACCGTCGGAATGCACAATGGACATGAATGGATTCAAGTGATCCGACGGAATTCTTACGTACGTGTCACCTATTAGAGTCGTATCTAAACGTATCAGGGGTCCCATGCCGGCCGAAGTGGCCGTGCGGTTAAAGGCGCTGCAGTCTGGAACCGCAAGACCGCTACGGTCGCAGGTTCGAATCCTGCCTCGGGCATGAATGTTTGTGATGTCCTTAGGTTAGTTAGGTTTAACTAGTTATAAGTTCTAGGGGACTAATGACCTCAGCAGTTGAGTCCCATAGTGCTCAGAGCCATTTGAACCATTTTAGGGGTCCCATATCACGCCAATTGCACACGCCCACATTATTTCAGAGCCTCCAACAACTTGAAGAGTCCCTTGGTGACATGCAGGCTCCATGGATTCATGAGGTTGTCTGCGTACCCGTACACGCCCATCCGCTCGACACAATTTCAGATGAGACTCGTCCGACCAGGCAACATGCTTCCAGTCATCAGTGGTCCAACGTCGGCACTGACGGGCCCGGGCGAGGCATAAAGCTCCGAAAGCCCGTATTTATGGTGTTTCGTTGAATGGTTCGCACGCTGACACTTGCTGATGGTTCAGCATTGAAATCTGCAGCAATTTGCGGAAGGGTTGCACTTCTGTCACGCTGAACGATTCTCTTCAGTCGTCTTTAGTCCCGTTCTTGCAGGATCTTTTTCCGGCAACAGCGATGTCGGAGATTTGATGTTTTACCGATTTCTTGATATTCACGGTACACCAGTGAAATGGTCGTACGGAACATCCCCACTTCATCGCTATCTCGGAGATGCTGTGTCCCTTCGCTCGAGCGCCGACTATAACACCACGTTCAGACTCACTTAAATCTAGATAACCTGACTTTGTAACATCAGTAACCAAGCTAACAACTGCGCCAGACACTTGTTGCCTGCCGGCTGGAGTGGCCGAGCGGTTCTAGGCGCTACAGTCAAGAACCGCGCGACCACTACGGTCGCAGGTTCGAATCCTGCCTCGGGCGCCATTAGGTTAGTTAGATTTAAGTAGTTCTAAGTTCTAGGGGACTGATGACCTCAGATGTTAAGTCCCATAGTGCTCAGAACCATTTGAACCATTTTTTGAACTTCTTGTCTTATGTAGGCGTTGCCGGTCGCAGTGTCCTCTTCTGGTCCATTTCTTGTACCTAGTCTCCCAGTGAATTGATGAGGAAGCTCGCTGTTGGAGGACGTTCGTCTCTGCTGCCGACAGGTGGGCCGCCATGCTGTCACACAGTAGTCTCCATCGCTTCTGGGGGTTGTGGCTCCTCCACGGTCTTGAGCCGCTTTGGGTATGAAATCGTCCTTTCCAGTAGGCGGAAACGAATCGTGATTATTCCCACTATCTTGCTCGTCGCCTCGTTGTGCTGCTCTTTCACTGTTTACAGCCGCTGCTTCTTCGGCGACTGCTGTTTCCGTAGTCGCGCCTCCACATCTACAGAGGGATGTTGGTCACTTTGATCGTCTTAAGGATCCGCTTCCGTATCTGAAGAGGCATTGGACGGGACCTTGAAGGGACTTTGATTCTGCAACTGTTGTTAGGCTACTGACTGATGTGACGACAAGTTCATCTGCGCCGTTAGTGATGTGGGATCGGGGGCTGTACTCGTAGACTCTATAGGCAACAGCCTGTTGTGAACACCACCCAACCACCCACGTCGTTCTGGAATTCATCCTCGTACGTAATAGGCAACGACGTCATCTGATGTGGCAGGTGCTGGGTGTCCCGAACTAACTGTACTAGACGTCGCTGAAGACAGTCAGTTCGGACGTGACCTTGTTGCCCTCAACCAGAGAAGGTTCAAATGGCTCTGAGGACTATGGGACTTAACATCTGTGGTCATCAGTCCCCTAGAACTTAGAACTACTTAAACCTCACTAACCTAAGGACATCACACACATCCATGCCCGAGGCAGGATTCGAACCTGCGACCGTAGCGGTCACGCGGTTCCAGACTGAAACGAGTAGAACCGCACGGCCACACCGGCCGGCCCAGAGAAGGTCCTCGGTTGTGCGTCGTATATGACGATGGCTCGACAGCCTACTATACACACGTAAGATGGTATGTGCTTCCGGATTTCAATACCTTTAGCGCACCCCACAGTGTGTGGGATACGTCTCAAAGCTGGTCCATTTCTCCACAGCATGACTAAAGACCGTGCCAGATGGTGGGAATGTTTCGATAACCAAGTCCACAGGATCAAATGACACCACACACGTTCCCGTCGTCGTGGCAACAGCGATCACCGTCGGTGGATCGAAGAATGAGTCTGGTCGCACGCTGTTTCGTTTATAAGTTTGACGTATACTACGCTGGACACTATGAACAGGTGGATCCCCATCAGCTTCACCACATCGCACATATCGCACATGAAGCCTTCGCGTTTATGCGCTTTCGGTCTTGTACATTGTGCGTCGAACGTGAACTTGTTTGTCGCGCTAATGGAGCGCGGCCGCAACGTTAGGCACGTCCGTGCCGCTGAAACCCCGAAGTCGGACTGACCAAGAATCGAGCACTGACCAGCTGTCTGGTAGTGTAACACCTTGACAGCTCGACCGCCATCCTCGCTTTGCTAGACGCTTAGAATGACGGGTACCCTAGACACAGCATGAAAACGTAAAAACACTAATAACTCGAACATTATTAACTTTAGATCCCATATTTTAATAATAAAATGTTTGTTTATAGACGATCTTTCGATGTATGGCATAGAAAATACGATTTCCATCAACGTCTTTGACTTCGATTTTTTTCAAAAATTGGGAAGTATCTACCAAAAAGCCGTAACATGTGTCCCTTTATTTTCGATATGGACTGTCCTTGCAAAACTTGCTCAAAATCTCTGATCCACATGTCAGAACCTCCGCTTGTTTGCCATTCTTTACTGCTTTCGTCCTTCATTGCTTGTTTTGTCGAACACTCAGGTAGAAGATAGGCTTATGATGTTCTACATTTTACTTCCTTCCAATCCGTCCATGCAGTATATTTGTTCCCAACAATTTGAAGACGGGGGAAGTGACCACTTAACACATTTTGTGTTTAGGTCCGTGTGCGCTTTACTTCCTCACGTTAAAAGTCCAGCAACCCTTGGCAGTCCATAAATTTTTTCTATTTGTCACAGGACCATTTTTTCTTCGAATCAAATAACTGAGAACATCTATATTTCTGTTCTTTTCTTCTGTACTTTCATACGGAGATTACTAGCTTTGGCCTACAGCTGACCTCCAGACTCAATTATTAATTTTGTCTGTGTAGTACATTCTTAAGAACTGCATAATTACTGTCTTTTTCTTTGAATATATTTAATTCCTCTGATTAAACTTCTTGTTCACGATATTTGACATTTATTCTTACGACTGGTGTTACATTTGCACCTTTAGCTGCCTGTGGGACAATAGATTTCGTATCTTGACAGCAGCAGGGGATTCCTGCACTCTCATGGGCCAGCCATTCTTGGCCTCTCCCCTCATTCTCTTCTGTGATCGGACTACGCCCTTCTCCCCTCTGCCTGTTATCTTCGGTTCGCTGTTGTATCCATATTGATATTCACCGCATCTACTATCTCTTCGTCCTCACGGCGGATTCTTTTTTCTGTCTGCCTGTATTGAAAACCTTGTTTTGCGTATCTGCCAGTCTGTTCATGTGCCTTTGCTGCGTTAACATTATTCCTAGTCGCGCCACCGCTTCTACCTCCTTGCCTATTAGAAGTCTGTGAACCTCGCTTTCGATCAGCGTGCATACTGTTCGGTACTGTTCTGTTGTACCGTTACTGTTATTGTTTCTGAAAGCTGTGTATTTTGCGTGGACGTTCGTGCACTGTATAGCGTAATCCGTTTTGTTTGCCATCCTGCGCGTTGAGAAATCTATTTCTTTCGATTTATCTTTCCAAGAAAAAGCTTTATTTTGGTTGGGAATTTTTGCTTGTGCACCTTCACACTAATTGTGCTGGTGGATGGTTTCTAGTACTTATTGCCGTCTTCATTTTAATAGAAACTGTCGCGTGCTACAATTTATCATCTGCGGTTTGTTATACGGGCTCTGGCACTGTTTGTTCCTTTATACTTTAAGTGACGCTACCTGCTTCTGGTCCTGCCTTCGTCACTTCATTCACTAACGTGTCGTGCTGTTGTCCCAGGTTTTCTATAATTTCCGTTATCTTCTCTTTTTTTCTAATTGTACCTTTATTTCATTGTTGGTTTTCTTTTGCTCTTCTTTCACTGATTCCAAATCTACAGCTATTCCTCTCTTCCATGTCTTGAACGTTTCCTCAGAACTTGTCATTTGCATTTGCTGATTTTGTTTAGTTGTTTGAATTTCCGATTTTGCTTGCCTGTACAATATATTTCATCAGTTGATGATTTGAGTTATTTCACTCGCTTGTCTGATTTTTCGTCCGTTTTCTTGCACTCGAAAAATGGTTCAAATGGCTCTAAGCACTATGGGACTTAACATCTGAGGTCATCAGTCCCCTAGACTTAGAACTACTGAAACCTATTTAACCTAAGGACATCACACACTTCCATGCCTGAGGCAGGATTCGAACCTGCGACCGTAGCAGCCGCGTGGATCCAGACCGAAGCGCCTAGAACCGCTAGGCCACAGCGGCCGGCTCTTGTACTCGTCATTCATTAACAATCTAGGAACCTCCATTAATTGTTTCAACTCTGGGATCATTCTTAAGCTTATCTTCGGTGTTTCTGCAAATGTACTATAAAACTGTCCGCAATTGTCTCTATATTTCCCGCTTTTCCATTTTGGGCGTGGTAATCCTTCCCGCACTTTTGTCCCTACCGCTGTCTACTATTAAAATTTTCTGGCTTAAATGCTTAGATATTAGCTGTCTCGAAATATGACGAAAGTTTCCTAATCACTGTCTTATTTGTAGCAATACCTGATCTGGATTTTATGACACACATAACAACTATTACAATTTTATTACTGGATTCCGCCACACACATTTTTGACACCTTTTAGCCAACTGCAGACACCTTCACTGATCACATATTGCGGCACTTTTAGGCTTCTACCTGGAGCAGTGACTTTAGTTAACGTCCTGCAGCAGGTTGTGACACTTACATATGTTGTTTTCTGATAATGCTGGCTGCTGTGTACGCTGTTGTGAAATGTGCTGGCTTGCTTTGTGGCCCAGCTTCTTCTTCTCTCTTCTTTCTTGTATCGATGATCTCGGTGTTCCCGAATTTTTGGAAACTGTTCCTACACTCGTTACTGTTTTCTCATGATCGCTTCCAAATATTAAAGCAGTTCCAGTTCTTTCTCGCGCCGACAACTGTAAGTAGCTCTTCTTCTTTATCAAGCGAACTCGCGTATTTTTCGCCGTCATTTAGTGAAATGAAAATCATTTTTCTGTTATAACTATTGACTTAGCATAAAGTCTAATGAAACAAAGTATCGAATTAAGATTAAGCTTTTCATAACAATATGGATGTAAATGTTAATAACAAACATTAACTGTCAATGTAAAGTATAAACGATGATTGGGAATGTTACTCATAATATTAAGAAACTTTTTGCCTAACATGATGCAGAGGCAATTGGTAGATAAGCTATGGTAGACAAAAAGAAATAAATTGTGATTTTGTCGAAGTGTGATATATTAGAGACTGGGAAATAATAGATTAACACATAGGGAAAGTTGATAATATAAATAAATATAAAATAATGGTAATCAAACTATGGAAAATCCAGGATAGAATGTAACAATACGAGAGAACGAAAGCTGCCACTCACAATATAGCGGAGATTCTGAGTCGCGATAGGCACAATAAAAAGATTCACACAATCATAGCTTTCGGCCATTATGGCCTTTGTCAGCAGTAGACACACATACACACACGCACACACACACTCACGGAAGCGCAACTTGCACACACGTCTGCAGTCTCAGAGAGCTGAAATAATGGTAAATAATCGTAAAATATGTTAATAATAGTGAAACTGATAACTGACTCTGTAGTGAACATTAACGTCAGGTTATGAAAATTACAGATGCCCCCTTCCGCCCCCCCCCCCCCCCCATTCTACCCTTCCCACACACACGAATCTTGGACCTTGCCAAGGTCCGGAGATTTTTGTTGCTGAACTACACACATAGCTGAATCACAGTTGTAACTACATTTTTTTGGGGGTGGGGGGGGGGGGGCGGTATATGTGAAGACGCCAGGCTAACATATGATTCCTGCAGAGTAGTAGCAAGCCTTTTCAGTTGCAGGAGCAACAGCCTGTATGATGGCTTGGTTCTCCCTTATAACATAAGCTAACTTGTAATTGATATGTTGGTACCACGAACAACTGAAAGCACGGGAAAATACAAGTTTATTTTTCCTGAGGGCATGCAGCTCTACTGTATAGAGATGAACCAAACCAATCTTCTGATTAATTACCACAACAACAACAACGTGTAATGCTACTAATAGACTGATGAAACTAATCACAGAAAAGTATATTACCTCGGTCTATATGGAAAATAGATCTGATTGTTTAGAATTATCAAACCATTCTGTTATTTTACTTGATTTTGAGTTAAATATAAATTTATCGACATAGAAACTGTATTGAAGCTTATTAAAAGTTGCTGAAACCTACAAATGAAATGTGTCTATTTGTTATACACCCAACGTCAGCTGTTAACGATGGATTATATTAGTCACTTAGGATGTCAATGTCATGTCTCCAACAAAGTCGGTATCCATGCAGCATGATCCATCTATGGACAGAAGATGTGATTCATCTCCTATCAATAGCTCAAATATGCTCTATGTGATTTGCCTGAAAATAGTCGTCCACTGAATCTGAATAAGAACGTACATTAAACCTAGCATGTATCTCTTTAAATAGTCACAGTTCTATATTGAAAGACATGGAGGTCCATGTGTGCCTTTAAAAGCAAAGCACCCTACACACAGACACTGCCAAGTTTTGAGATATCCACCGAGCGGGGTGTCGCAGTGGTTAGCATACTGGACTCGTATTCGGGAGGACGACGGTTCAAACCCGTCTCCGGCCATCCTGATTGAGGTTTTCCATGATTTCCCTAAATCGTTTCAGGCAAATGTGGTGATGGTTCCTTCGAAAGGGCACAGCCGATTTCCTTCCCAACCCTTCCTTAACCCGAGCTTGTTCTCCGTTTCTAATGACGTCGTTGTCGACGGGACGTTAAACACTAATCTCCCCCTCCTACTCCTCTTGAGACATCGCTTTCATTTATTTTATTATATAATGGAAGGTTTGCTTCTCTCCAAATCACTATAGATCTGCAGTGGCTCAGCAAACCGAAGGATGAAGTGAGCGACCATCCATAGAGTTGCACTCCAGTATACATCTTAAAGCGCTCTTTACCAAAAATGACTCTACCGACCAGAAATGAAAGGCACACGTACAAATGGACGCATCGCGTACATACCACGTTTTCGATGGCTTCTGCATACACGGACATTGCGATATAGGTACCTAGTTGCAATGACGTCGATATTCCATACTCTCGCATACATAACAGCAAATATATGTCTATTACGATTATTCAAGCTGTAGTTAGAAAGTTTAGTCAGAGTTTATAAATAATGGAAGCACAAATATTTAACAAATTGTCTACCTCAGTCGTTGTTTGCTAATGATAAATATGGTAAATTTTACGGAAAATTTTCCTTATCTAAATATACATGTATTCTGCAAAATCGTGCAGCTTATGTTGGACGGTAGGTCATACAGTTATTTCTCCTCTCTTTTCCCGATTCCACTGAGAACGGAGCTAAGAACGAATGATCGTATGGATACATTAAAACCTGCCTCAGTCTTTCTGATTTTGTTCCTATGGGAATTATGCGAGACAAACAAAAGAGACATTAAATCTGTTGTAGATTCTGTCTCGGTTTTTGGATTGGTAAATTCAGCTTCGATGATTCTCAAACAGAATGTCTTTTTTCTTCGAGACATACTCGTGTAACCTTCCTGTGCATTAACGTAAAACTGTCATAAGGACTTAGGAGGCCAGCCACAAATCTAGAAGCAGGTTTCGGAATTCCTTCTGTCCCCTCTTTTATACTACCTGACGAGGGTCCCAAACACTCGACTACTCAAGGGAAAACTCCTCCCGAAAAGGCCATGAATGCCCAACGGCACCGACCGGCCGCCGTGTCATCCTCAGCCCATAGGCGTCTCTGGACGCGGATATGGAGGAGCAGGTGGTCAGCACACCGCTCTCCTTGCCGTACGTCAGTTTCCGAGACCGGAGCCGCTACTTCTCAATCAAGTAGCTCCTCAGTTTGCCTCACAAGGGCTGAGTAAACGCCACTTGCCAACAGCGCTCGGCAGCCGTATGGTCACCCACCCAAGTGCTAGCCCAGCCCGACAGCGCTTAGCTTCGGTGATCTGACGGGAAGCGGTGTTACCACCGTGGCAAGGCCGTTGGCTGACTATTCGAAGAAAGTCTCACAACAACATCACATTTGATTTCCTTTCTACCTGCGCTGGACTCTCCCATAATTGTTACAATACATCTAAATTCTCTATTTTCACATCCTACATATACTTGACGTGTTCGTCCTCCATGATTTGACTTCACTACTTTACGCACTGATATTTAATCGATGTTCCCTACATTTCCATCTATAGTCCGGAAGCCACCTTATTGTAAGTAGCGAAAGCTACCACTGTCACTCCCCTCCTTTACTGTCCAGTTGTAAATGGTGATGGAGAAGGACCATTTACGCTAACCCTCTGAGCGAGCTACAACCCCTCTTATCTCGCCTTCATGTTCTTTTCGTAAAATATTTGTAGGATGACGAAATATATTGGTGTACTCTTTAGGAACGAACGATCTCGGAATTTTTATAGTGATGCACAATTCCCCTGTAATAGCATCTGACAATGGAGTTGAGTAAGCATTTCTATGGAGTTTTCGTGTTTTATAAACGAATGTGTGACGAAACACGCCTCATGTCTCTGGATCTTCTCTAAATAATCTATCAGTCCTTTCTACTCAGGGCTCCAGACCGACAAGCAGTAATCAAGAGAACGGTCGAACGAGTGTTCTGTAAACTACCTTGTGGGTTGATTAAATTCGTGAGGATTTCACCAATAAATCTTGTTCTGGCATCTGCCTTTGCTACTATTGATTTTATGTGGTCGTTTCATTTTAAACTGTGTCGTACGCATAGTCCCTCATATTTCATGGATGTGCTTCCAGTGACCGTCCGATATTCGTGTGATCACACATAACGGGTCCTTCTGCCAACTGATGCACAATATGTTACGCATGTTTGTGTTAAGGGTCAACTATCAAATCATGCACCAGTATTGATCCTCCCTAGATCTTCCTACAATTCACAACAGTTTTCTATAGCGATGACTTCTCTATACATAACAGCACCTTCGAATAATCTCATGGAGCATCCAACTTTATTACGCTCATCAAACGTATCTGACACCTATTACTGGACATTAATATGGGGTTTGTCCACCTTTCACCTTTATGATGGCTAGAATCTTGCTAGAGACACTTTCAATAAGGTTGAAAGTTATCTGTTTCGATTTGCGCAGTGCGGGTCAGTAATAATTGTTCAGCGTGACTGTCGTACTAAATATGGTGTGGATCCTCCTACAGCACAGAGCATTAGACGATGGCATGAACAGTTACGAGAAACAGGTTCTTTATGTAAAGGCAAATCGCCGGGCCGTCCCCGAGTGTCTGACACAGTCGTCGAACGCATCCGCCATAGTTTCACAAGGAGTCCGCAGAAATCCGTTCGCTGTGCAGCTCGACAGCTCAACAAGCCTCCGATGTCCGTCTGGTATGTGTTGCGTCGACATTTACACATGAAACCATAAAAAGTCAGCTACTGCAAACTCTTAGTGAAGGTGACAAACAACAAAGTGTGGAGTTCAGTAATTTCGTTCTTGGCAAAGTGGAGGGTGGCAGTATTCTCCCACGCTTAATATCTAGTGACGAGGCAACATTCTACTTAAATGGAAAGGTGAACCGTCATAAAGTGAGAATATAGGGTTCGAAACAACCACATGAAGCTGTACAACATTAGAGGGACTCTCCAAAATTTAATGCGTTTTGTGCAGTTCCGCGGAAAAAAGATGTGTGGTCCATTTTCTTTGCCGAGAACGCTGTTACAGGAAGCACATATCTCGATATGCTTGAGAACTCTCTTTTCCCACAGCTGGAGACTGATTCGAACGATTTAAACTACCAACAGGATGGGGCACCGCCACACTGACATCTGGAAGTGCGGGAATTTGTAAATCAAAGGATCACTGAACGATGGATCGGTCACACTGGAGCAAATGATTCAGCCTTTCATTACTGGCCACCAAGTCACAGAACCTGACTGTAGATTACTATTTCTTGTGGAGGTTTATAAAAGACTGTGTTTATGTGCCTCCGTTATCGACAACAATGAATGAACTGAGACATCACTGTGAAAGTTGTAACTCAAGACATGCTCGCTGCGGTGTGAAAACGATCTGAATACCGAATTGACAAATGCCGTGCACCTCAAGGGGGGCATACTGAACACCTATGAAAATATATGAAAAATACACTTTTTGAGCTTCCCGTTCACCAAAAAACAAAATTCATTGTATATATTTATTGATTTCAGAAATATAAGCCTGCCAAATCGGATGATTCTTTTTGATACACCCTGTATATTCTTGTCGTAAAAATACGTCATACATTGCATAAGTGTCTCATAGTTCGAAAGAGTATGCCTAAATATGCACACGTATGTTCTGTTTCAGCACAAGACATAATAAGCAAGCACTGTTACAAATGAGTAAATACATACGATACGATATGTGTGTGCACTGAAACGTTTGTGTGTTACCATGTGGCAATACAAACAAGTATATGAAGTAAGTCTCCAGAAGAGAAAGAGTTCGTTGGTGGCATTCAACAGGTAAAGTTAACAAATCACCATAAAGGCTGCATATTAACATATACATGAAATTCTTTACATCATTCTTAGACAATATTCTAGGTAAGAAAACACGAGAAAAACACTGTATGCATAGAAGACATAAACTGAGAATAAAAATCGTAGCAGTTTCGCACAAATGTCTGTCAAAATACAGTTACAAATGTAAATTATTCCTTAAAGTTGTCTAACATATTTTGTACAGTGATCACAAAATATAACATGATTTCCTGCAAAAATTTGTAGCTCGAGTAACTATTCAGAATGAAAGTGGATGGAGAAGGATTATAAAGGTTTGTGAACAAAGTTGTTTTTGTACCTCTCAAAAGAAATTAATTACATTAAAGCGTCAATGGTCAGTCCGTCACAAAAAATAATGGAAGTACATGTGCCAACTAATCATTATCAGATAAAAAAAATGTTTAGGGTACCCCAAATTCAAGAAAGACAAAGAGTACCAAAAATGTCTTACATCTGTACACAAAAAATATAGAATAGTTGTGCTGTATGGTTAGTAAACATATGTAAATCTGTTAATGTGAAAAGTTGTCTAATTGAGCACATGACCGGAAATGTAATCTCTCATATCACTACCCCTACTGAAAAATGCTTGCAGGCCAAAAGTTCTCGCCACAGTGTGTCAAACAAAGTAGCAAATTCCCCAACACATCTCGTCTCCACTCATAAGAAATGTCCTACTCTAAACAAAAATCACTAAACCGTAACAACTCAGAGTGTGCACTGCAATCAAATAATCACATAATCCCTAAATGTCCTTAACTTCACTGCATATCTCCTGAAATATTAAAACATATCGCCTCAGATACGTAATCCATAAGTCCACAAAATCCTCAACTTCGTCCTCATAAAATAATAATTCCTTCCATCACATACCATATATTACCAAAAAAAAAAGGCTGATGTGATGCTGCACTTATAGTTGTTACTCCGTATTATTATGTTCAGTGCTCTTAAACCCAACCAAAGATTCTCTACCTGTTCCACAATTACGTACTGAACAGCATTTGTCAAATACCATCCAACAGTTGCAAATTTCAATGTGTCAGCCTATATGAAAATGTCATTACTTTACACAGTAACCGATGTTAACATCCTAAACTAATGATATTGTGCCATTACGCATTTCTACTCCACTAAAATTTGCTGCTGCTTGTTTGTAATGTAGTTTTGCCCTAATCTTTCTGTGACACATACAGCTAGAAAGTATCTCTATTAGTAACATTGAAATTTATATCTGTAACAGTAAAGTACATTATATTTCAGTAATACATAAAGTGAAACAAATACAAAAAATTACTCAACCTCTTCTACCTCATATAAGAAAAATAATTACGATCGACATATACATAGGATGAATTGGATAATGACTTAACTTCTAGGTGTATATAATATTCCACTCTTCAATAAGAAAATCACATGTATCGTAACATGACTATGCTAAGAAATGTGTGCTAACTAGACACAAATACTTAATGACGAAATAATTACTCTACAAAAAGTTTTATATTGAAAACGTGATTTTTTTGTGCCCAATATTTCGATTTCAGTCGCATTTGGTTGAGCTATTAGGCCAATAATAAATTACCCTTTATAGATTAAGAAGAATTTTTCAAAATTTTTTTCTTTGATATGCATTGAAACGTCCCATTAGAAAAATTATACATGACTGTGCTTAAACTGACACACAATGTTTTTTAGCGCAACGCAATCTGACTTTCAATAATCCCTACAAAAGAATGGCCCTGACTAACATTAACCTATACCTTTCACAAATCACTTACCTCACAAAAATCTTCGTTACTCGAACTACAGCAACACAGCGAGCGCCACTACTGCCAGCTAAATAAAAGATCCAAACTACGGAAGGCACTAACTACTGATAGGCATAGTTAGCAAATGAAAGATTTTAATAGAGAACAAATAATGTATTTACCTTAAAAGTCATAATATATGTAGCAGTTCATGACATCCATTCTTACAAATGTACTGTTTCTGATGGACACACGTCCAGATCATCCGCTCTCAAAAATCCGCCATCTCACTTCCCCACATCCACCACTGCTGGCGGCTCACCTCCAACTGCGCAACGCTACGCGCTGTTAACAGCCAACTGCCCAACACTACAATGGCGAATATTACTCCAACAATGCAAACCAACCACAGCCTGCACACAGCACAGTCAGTGATTTTCATATAGAGTGATACATGGCGTTACCAACATAAAAACCTAAACAGCTTACTTACATAGCCTCCATGCTCCCCACAAAAAAATTTTACAAATTGTTTTGGGCAGTGGCCAATACAGATTTGAAAAAAAAAATTTCATAATTACAATAACAAAGAAATCAAATGCACACATTTATTGATCCAATGTTGGTCAAAAGCTAAAATTTTCTCACAGTCCATAAAGACAGTCCTGACCATTCATCACAGTAAAATTACCGTGTCTTTTTTTCTCAAAGTCTGAGCAGTAAAAGAAAATGTACAAGGAAGTAGTGGATTTCCACGCAGTCTTGGAGAAGTAGTGTTGTCCTTCCAACGGAAAGACAGTGCTGACTCTTGACATGCAGACAGGTAATGGGCCACAACAGAGAAAACCCACCGCAGAGTCAGTCAAAGCTTTGAAGAATATTGGTAGGTAGGTCATCACAGAGCAGACCCACTGTAGTCCTAGTAGAGATTATGGTATTGGTGGGCCACCAGAGGTGCAGACACACTGCAGTCCTTGTAGAAATAATGGTATTGGCGGGCCATCAAAGATGCAGACCCACTGTAGTCCTTGTAGAGATGGCTAGTAGCCATCCGTTGCGACTGTGTAGGTGCACAATCACAACAGAAGAGTCTTGTGGACAATATAGCAAGTCCATGAACCACCACTTGTGCACTCACAAAAAATTTTTTTGAAATGTCCTTAGAATCAGCAATGCTGTTATCCAGTCCCTTGCTGAATTATTAACACACGTGCAAACACTATCAGTCCCTACTTCTCACATATTGGCCATATACTATGACCAACAGAAACGTGTGCAGTGAAATGTAACTTACAAGTTACTTAATTTGATGAACTGGTGTCAATTACAATTTTATAACATAAGAATACAATAACAAAGAACATGACAATACAGAAAACATTTGTGGTAATAGGGGCTTTACAAAAGAATAGAAATAAACATTTACATCAGTGTTACAAGAATTATGACATAAGTACATACATAAAGATCAGAATAACTTTTGAAACATCAACTTCACATATGAGCAACAAAACAGAACAGATAAATAATGTCTAAACATCTTTACAAAGCAAATAACATATTATTAATGCAAATTATATTTGAGGATAACAGTATTCCTCATCATAGTGAATGTAGCTTAGTACTATAAAAATTCTACAACATAAATTTTATTAGCTAAACACATAAAGACAGGAAAAACACAAATACACAAGAGTACACAAACACATAGCAGAATAACACAAGAGGAAAGGGCAGGGTTTGTTTTCAGTGTAACATTTGGTACTGCAGTCCAACCCAGAACTTCATTCCATTGATCTTTCGTCTTATTTCAACATTTGTTTCCACCAAAAAAAAATCCAATCGAAGCATGCTTTCTGTATTTATATGTTCACCTTTTTCTTAGCTCATTATTTATTTTCCATTGTCTTACCTCATCATTTATTTCCAAGAAAATCCTATCTAAACCTGTTGTCCCTAAACCCTACGTTTTTGTTCATATCCTCTTTCAACATACTTTTTTTTTTGGCCAAACCCTTTTCTTCTAGCTTCTCAATGCATTTCTTCCAAATCATCACAACTCGTTCTCTTATATAGCCTACCCCATCTTAAGCTAACTTAAATCTACTGAGCTTAGATGCTAAACTAAGGGACGAGGCAATGCAGCAGCACAAAACAATTAACACAAACAGCAAGTGACAAAAAATGAAAAGTGGTAAAGCAAACAGCAGTAAATCTAAATTAACAGAGCAAATGCAACATTACAACTAATATGAGCCAATGTGCAGCAACAATAAAAATAAATCAGTAGTAAAACTGGCTTAATAGAGTAATACAAAGTGAAATTTAGTAGCACTATGCCTGGCAAACAGCAGCAGCAAATGCTATAACTTACACCTAAATATGACAAAGCTCAAACAGAAAAAATATTACAGTAAAAATGGCCATATTTAATACCTATGTCACATATTAACACTAGAGTGATGCATCACGATAACTTACTCTACCAAAAAAATTACCAAGTAGTTGAAAAGAAAATTATGTATGCAGTTACCTGTTATTAATCCCTTCTTATTGTTCTTTCCATTCCAAGTGCTCCTTGTTCGAAGAATGTGGATCATAAAATTGTTATTTAATAGATCTGTTGGTAGAAAGTGTTCACATTGACAAATGCACTTAATTTTATTTTATATAACCAATGCTGCAACACAGCTGGAAACCAGATATCAAATGAAATAAGCAACTATGTAAAGCATAAAATATCATTCAATAGTCATGTGGCATTTCATAAGTTACTAGAAATTCTCTCAACTCTCGTAGAAAGACACTTGTCATAATCAGGTGTGCAGATGTAAGAATATTTCCCATCAATTCGTAAGCATTTCAATAAGTAGCACAAAGTACGATATGTTTCCAAGTAATGACTGTGTCGTATTTGCGATGCTTTCTACAAAGGAATGTCAATAGTGAGGATAATGGCCCCTTTTTTTCTCCACCTAATGGCTTTCTTTGTCAGACGACTATCTCTCAGCTGGGCGTCCACGACGCATTACGTGACGGTCACTTACCTTTCTTACCGAAATATTTACGACAGCAGTTTCCGCTACAGTGACAGTCTCTCATAAAAATTTCACAGGTCGAGAATTTGCGTTACAAATGTGTAGAAACAAAATCCCATAAGTATAACAATGTCCAAAAAATGTTCGCCGGCATTGTGATACATTCACACATTTACACATATTTCATAACTCTTAAAGTATGATTCTTGGTTTCCAACATCCTTTTTTCACAAATCAGAGCTCCTAGCCACTACGCATTATTCCTTACCCTATTACACATATACATATTCGTCGACACTTCTTCAATATTTCATCATAATAAATACGTAGCATAATCAAATTCCTCATATAGCATCAGCTTATTGATCATAAACATACCTGAACAGCATAATACACATCGTCGTCGTAGTAATAACATCATAACACCTCAGTCAAATCTCAAAAACGTTGTAGCTTTCTGCAATAATGTCAAAACCTAAAAAAAATTCTCTGCTCATTTAAATAGTGTCATCTACCTCAAACGTACTTTAAAAATCATGATCTCATACCAAATACATCATTCAAAGCTCTCATAGTATCACAATGGTTCTGAAAAAATATGAAGAGTTCACAAAGTACATACAAAATACAGTTTCATAAGTGTGATGTTATCCAACTGTGTAATTACGTAAACATGTGTCACTGATGTAGTAAAAAAAATGTTTGTGTCTCTCAGTTAAATGATCAGATAGCTGTGTAATTTATGTGTTAGAGAAATATGGTACCGATGTGTAAAGTTGTATAAGCAAATACCATATTAGCTAGGGCTTCTTGTGCTTGCCAAACACATGGTACACAAAGTAAGCGTGTAGCCCACTGAGGATTAATGTAATTATGCCCTCAGGTGTTACATATTACAGCAATGGAATGAAATGTATCATGCAAAACTTTCTTTGTAATTCAAAAATCTTGAAAAATAAATGGTTTAAGTACAAAATTAATCACTCAAATGCGTGTCCTGTAGCGCTAAATGTGCATCTTGCTGTAAGATAATTTGGTGGAAGTGTCGTAGTTATCGTCCTCTGTAAGCAAAGTTCTGCTGAAGTCAATGTACTTACCTCATCATAAACGAAAGTGAAATGCTTTGCATATACATATCGTAGTTATTACGTACCTTACCGTGATCATGAAAGTACTATAATGTAACGTATTGTTGTGCTACAGAAAAGGCTGTCTCATTGTATCTATACTGCAAAAGTTACTATTAAAACGTGTTTTACTTTCCAGGAGAATTCAGAAAAACTGTGCAGATATAGAACAGATACACCGCAAAAGCAACAATGTAAATTGTGTCACATATTAGTAGCGTTGTAATATAATCGTGTAGCTATCAAAGAAAACAAATGCTAAGTCATCTTTAATCTCACCAAATGTACTCCAAATAAAGAGTATCTTTTCAAGTAAACCAAAATGTTGCATTAAAATCTCATTAGCAGTATATGTTCTAAGTATGTAAGCCTGATAGTCGTTACATAATCGTGCAACTAACAAGCAAGAGTGTACAAATAACAACACTGTGTCGTCTGTTCACTATAACAATGTATTCGTAATTTCTGTTTAAATAAGTTCTCTTGGTTTTTGACTGGATATTTAACTTCAAACATTGTTGCATGGTAACAGTTTCTAAGTGTGACGAAGTGTACTAGTAACGTGAAGTGAAAAATTTTATAGCAAAGACTAAGTTAAAAAACAGGTTATCTCTCAAACGGTTTTACATGTGAAATGTGGTGCAATCCTTTACTCTTCATGGTACTCAGAGTTTCAACTTGAACACAATTATCATGCGGTATACGTCAGTAAAGAATACTGGAATTTTTCTCAAGGTTAGCGTCAATGTTCTTATTTCTCTGAGCGAGCTGGCGCACGTGGCTGCCTGCGGTGCGAGTCATTGTCTGTCTCATTGTTGGCGTGCGTCGTTATTAGGGTTAGGAGACCTAACTTCTACAAATTCACCTTGTCGAGAGGGCCCTGCCCTGTTTGAATCCCGCCAATTCTGATGGAATTCAGGTCTGTCGTTTTGTCGGTAGTTTACATAGTTTCTTGTTTGTCAGCCATGTGGTGGAGAATTTCTCCCGGAATCATAACTGCGTGCTGAACTGTTGCGTCTGAAGTTAATCTGTCAACCTTGATAATAATTAATTTGGTTCCCATATTGTCTGTTTCTCTGGTTGTCTCTGTGATAGTCATTACTACGGAAATGCGATCATTCTCTGTAACTATTACTACTCTGCCAACGATTGTCATACGGGTGGTGTCTGTTTTTGTCACGATTTGCGTTATAAGAATAGCCTTATCGTGACCAGTTATTATTTCTTTCATCACGGAATTGTGACGGATGTGACCTGTAATTGTGGTGCTCCTGTTTTCGCGTTCCGCGATTGTCAGTGTCGATTTCCAATTCTTGTAACAGTCCCTGAAAAGCTTCAATGTCGTCTTTGCAACGTCCCGCCAAAATAATGTGTCGTAAATGTTCAGGCAATTTGATTAAGCAAATGCGGATGAGTTCTGAGGGGCTGTAAGGGTTTGACAGGTACTGATTCTTGTGCAAACATGTATTCAAAATATTTCGCAAGACTGGAAAATTCAGATTGTTCGAAATGTTTCATCATTATGATGCTATGTTTTACTTGGTCTTGTGTAGCTTGAGACCAATATGCTGAGAGGAAGGCATGATAAAATTCTCCTTCACTGTGACAATCGTGAATGACCGATCGCATTCTTACAGCTGGTTCATTCTCTAAGTAGCCACACATAAATTCTTATCTATGCTCTAATGACCATTTGGGAGGAAAACAATGAGAGAATTGATGAAGCCACGCTTGTGGATGAATGTCGTTGCCCGAATTCTTAAATGTTTTGAATTTATGTCTAGTAATGAACAGCTTATAGTCAAAATCATCGTGTCAGCGAGTCGCATATCGGTCATTGTTACGTCGTGTCGGCGGTTCCATCTCAAAATTCGATGCACCTAACCAATTTCTTTCATAATTTCCGAAATGCCCTGTGTTATTATTTTGTGGCTTTTCCGTATTTCTAAGTCCCTCTTCCCGAGTTGAAGCACGAGTGTCCTCTGAAATACGTAATCCTTTTATTACCTGTGTCTGCTGATCTTGTACTAGCTGGATTTCTCTTTGGTGTTGCGTATTAATTTGATTCTGATTTTGTTTGAATTTCCTAATTTGTTCACACTCTTCTGTGTCATTAAAGACTACCGGTTTTGTGTCATTCAGATCATCATCTACCTTCGTAGATAAATTATTTAGCTGATCCGAAAGTTCAACTACTTTCTCTGATAATGAACTAATTTCCTCCATATGTCTTTCTGAACCGATTTTCAGAGTATCTACTGTGTCCTTTAAGTTTTCCTGAGTTTTTGCAAGTTGCGTAACCGAATCGGTAGATGCAACTGAGTCAATTTTAGCTTGCAATGTCTCATGATTTTCATGAACAATAGTTTGCAGTTCTTTTATGGCTGCTTCGTGATTCTGTAATGCATTTTCATGCTGCGAAAAAATAGGTTGGAAATGCTCACAAATTTGTGTTTTTACGTCATTACAAACTTTCTGACATTTCGATTCAATGTTATGTAACTTAGTGGTTAAATCTTCTTGTGTTTGTTCAAGCGTGGTGTCTAACTTTTCAAGCTTTTGCTGTGTTTGTCTCTGATTTTGTTCCATTGTGTCTAACGTTTGAAGCTTTTGCTGTGTTTGTCTCTGATTTTGTTCAATTTGTTGCATTAATTGCAATAATAATGTATTAGTGTCTGGAATCTGTTTCTCTATGCTTTTTGGCAGTGCATTTTCACCGACGACATTCACATTTTGACAAGCAGAAGATGTGTCTTGACACATTTGAGAAAACGGTGAGGACCCAAAACCTGAGTCTACAGTATTTACAATATTGTGTTCTGTCATTTCGGATTCCTGAGGCGAGCTGTTGGCGACCTATCGATCGATAATGCTTCCCTGTTCACTACTTGTTTCATTGTCTACACCATTATTTGCCGCCCGCTCCATTTCCCTATCCACAATTACCAAATTACTACTTAGAATGTCTGTTAATTCATTACACAGTGGTGCTGATAAGATACGCTCGTCGTCACTATTTTTTCTCAGTTTACTTTGGAGCCTAGTGTTACGTTTTTCACACGCCATTATTGTCACAATATTTCACACGATAACACAGAAAAGAACAATTTGAAGAGCAGAACACATTAACATAGCACCGAAAATAATATCTAGTTAATTGCAAGCGCAGCTGCGAAATACTTTGTGCAAATCTACACGCATGCCACAACTGTTTTACTGTACAACAATGAAAGACTGCACCTACAATGGAGATTCTCTCTACAATTACGCGCTAGCAATAAACAAAAGCTACACTAATTACACAAACTACAAGAAAAAATCAGAAGATTCCAGTGAGGTATCCTCGGCTAAGGGTCGACATATGAAACGTCCCCTTAGAAAAATTATACATGACTGTGCTTAAACTGACACACAATATTTTTTAGCGCAACGCAATCTGACTTTCAATAATCCCTACAAAAGAATGGCCCTGACTAACATTAACCTATACCTTTCACAAATCACTTACCTCACAAAAATCTTCGTTACTCGAACTACTGCAATACAGCGAGCGCCACTACTGCCAGCTAAATAAAAGATTCAAACTACAGAAGGCACTAACTACTGATAGGCATAGTTAGCAAATGAAAGATTTTAATAGAGAACAAACAATGTATTTACCTTAAAAGTCATAATATATATAGCAGTTCATGACATCCATTCTTACAAATATACTGTTTCTGATGGACACACGTCCAGATCATCCGCTCTCAAAAATCCGCCGTCTCACTTCCCCACATCCACCACTGCTGGCAGCTCACCTCCAACTGCGCAACGCTACGCGCTGTTAACAGCCAACTGCCCAACACTACAATGGCGAATATTACTCCAACAACGCAAACCAACCACAGCCTTCATACAGCACAGTCAGTGATTTTCATATAGAGCGATACATGTCGTTACCAACATAAAAACCTAAACAGCCTACTTACAGCATTATAGTTAGTGAGGATGAACTAACACCATTTAACCTACCATGAAAGCCTTATTCTTGCATTTGCTTTCTGTAGGCGTTTTTTCTTCTCTGCTCTGTTTTATCTTCTAAATTACTATTTTAATGACCCCATGGCATACTAGCTATGTGACTTTGGAAAACTTACAGTTTCTCTGATTCTGTCAGGCCATAACTTATTTCCCAGTACCAGATATAGAGGGAGTAAATTTGAATCATTAAGCAAAGAATTTATGGTGTCCTGGAAATTAAGAATATACTGATCCCATGTGTATGCTTTTTTTGACAGTACAGTCTACATAATATTCTTATTTCTGTCATGATTGTTTCAGAGGAGCTGGAAGAAGCATGGTACTGGGAGATGCAAATTTGTGTAATTTGTGTAAAGATCTATTCAAAACACTTGGGATTTTAACTGCTCCATGTGAATACATTTACCAATCAGTTGTACACATCAAAAATAACATTGGTAATTACTACACAAACAGCTCTGTCCATGACCATGGGACAAGAGCTAGACTCGATTTACATTTGCCAAGAAAAAATAAACATAAAACTCAAAACAGCACTTTCTACCAAGGAATAAAACTGTACAATAAATTACCAAAAAATACACTCCTGGAAATTGAAATAAGAACACCGTGAATTCATTGTCCCAGGAAGGAGAAACTTTATTGACACATTCCTGGGGTCAGATACATCACATGATCACACTGACAGAACCACAGGCACATAGACACAGGCAACAGAGCATGCACAATGTCGGCACTAGTACAGTGTATATCCACCTTTCGCAGCAATGCAGGCTGCTATTCTCCCATGGAGACGATCGTAGAGATGCTGGATGTAGTCCTGTGGAACGGCTTGCCATGCCATTTCCACCTGGCGCCTCAGTTGGACCAGCGTTCGTGCTGGACGTGCAGACCGCGTGAGACGACGCTTCATCCAGTCCCAAACATGCTCAATGGGGGACAGATCCGGAGATCTTGCTGGCCAGGGTAGTTGACTTACACCTTCTAGAGCACGTTGGGTGGCACGGGATACATGCGGACGTGCATTGTCCTGTTGGAACAGCAAGTTCCCTTGCCGGTCTAGGAATGGTAGAACGATGGGTTCGATGACGGTTTGGATGTACCGTGCACTATTCAGTGTCCCCTCGACGATCACCAGTGGTGTACGGCCAGTGTAGGAGATCGCTCCCCACACCATGATGCCGGGTGTTGGCCCTGTGTGCCTCGGTCGTATGCAGTCCTGATTGTGGCGCTCACCTGCACGGCGCCAAACACGCATACGACCATCATTGGCACCAAGGCAGAAGCGACTCTCATCGCTGAAGACGACACGTCTCCATTCGTCCCTCCATTCACGCCTGTCGCGACACCACTGGAGGCGGGCTGCACGATGTTGGGGCGTGAGCGGAAGACGGCCTAACGGTGTGCGGGACCGTAGCCCAGCTTCATGGAGACGGTTGCGAATGGTCCTCACCGATACCCCAGGAGCAACAGTGTCCCTGATTTGCTGGGAAGTGGCGGTGCGGTCCCCTACGGCACTGCGTAGGATCCTACGGTCTTGGCGTGCATCCGTGCGTCGCTGCGGTCCGGTCCCAGGTCGACGGGCACGTGCACCTTCCGCCGACCACTGGCGACAACATCGATGTACTGTGGAGACCTCACGCCCCACGTGTTGAGAAATTCGGCGGTACGTCCACCCGGCCTCCCGCATGCCCACTATACGCCCTCTCCCAAAGTCAGTCAACTGCACATACGGTTCACGTCCACGCTGTCGCGGCATGCTACCAGTGTTAAGGACTGCGCTGGAGCTCCGTATGCCACGGCAAACTGGCTGACACTGACGGCGGCGGTGCACAAATGCTGCGCAGCTAGCGCCATTCGACGGCCAACACCGCGGTCCCTGGTGTGTCCGCTGTGCCGTGCGTGTGATCATTGCTTGTACAGCCCTCTCGCAGTGTCCGGAGCAAGTATGGTGGGTCTGACACACCGGTGTCAATGTGTTCTTTTTTCCATTTCCAGGAGTGTATTTTAAAAAAGGAAAAATACACTTATTTTAAAAGGCAGCTAAAAAGTAGCTGGTATGCAATACATTTTATACATTGAGGTATTACCTAGATAAAACAGAGTAAGGTTTTGGTAAAAAATGCTATACAAATAAATAATAATAATGATTATCAAACATCCAACATCCCACATATCTCCTTCACACTATGTTTTCTTTCCTTCTTTTTTCCTTTTGTAGAAAAACGTGCCCCCAAGCTATGCAGAGCAAAATACTAACACCTCTTCCTCCTTCTGAGCTCTACAAGTCACTCATTACAGAGGGATGCTGACTCAGTTTTTGAGTATAGCAAATGGGAAGTTGCGGTACAGAAAATGGCCAAGAGATCACCAGTGTGTGTGTGTGTGTGTGTGTGTGTGTTTATGTGTGTAGTGAGTGAAGTGTTATGAAACAATGTCTGTATAGTGTGTGCAGTGACTGATAGTGAGATATGAGACAACATAATTTAATAAGTTATTTGTAAAAAAAGTATTATATACCAGGAGAAAATCTAATGATTGTCTCTAACTATAAGTCTGTAAATATATGTGTATACGAATTAGCTTATTTTAAATTGATCTAAACTTGTAAATAATTTGACATGTCCTATATCCTTGTAAAAAGAGATCTACCGATGAATAAAACTACTACTACTACTACTACTACTACTACTGCTACGACTATTACTAACTTTTAATGGGGGGAAACAGCTGAGCAAAATATGAAGCGGTGGATGTTTCATCTTTTTGGCAGAGTTTACATCTGGTCAAAACACATCGCAAGCATTTTTTCATGTTGGGAAAGTACGACGGCTGACGAAGTATGTAAAAACATTTTTTGCACCATGGTGTGCATAACTACGATGAATGTACGAAACTAACTTATTGACTAAATCAGTGGAATGTAAACAATCCACGTATCAGTTACGGGTTTAAAATATTTGAAGAAAATGTTGTTCCTAACCAAATAGTAATGTTTGACTGTCAAGTAGTTTGTTTCTCGCCAGAACTGCTTGATATTCTTCCATATGGGATCTTTACCTTGTTTCGCAATCTCCTTTAAAGCAGAAGAAACATAATTTTCGAAAGCAACCTGTTGTACCTATAGAAGACTGAAATTAGACTGACAGAGTTCTCTAGATGAACCAAATTTTGAGCCACCAAGAGATCGCGAAAACTCGTCAGCAATTTCTCCTTTCCAGGAATGTTTACAATGGTGAAATGAAATTCCTGTAAATATATCCCCCATCTCCCCATGCGATCATAATAAAGGTTGGCGGTCTTAAGGAAGTGTAACACATGGTGGTCTGTCTGTTCGTACTCTTGTATGTTTGCCAAATAAAAAATATCGAAATTTTGTAAAGACCCAAAAGACAGCTAATGCCTCAAGTTCTGTGAAAGAATAATTTCGTTAAGAAGCGGAAAGAACACAGCTGACAAATGCACTATTATTAATAACAGTAAAACCATTCTTCGCTATCTCTTGAAATATTCGAGCGCTGAGGGCTGTTTTGGAGCTTCCAGTTGCAACGCAAAAATCACGCGAAAGGTCCGGGTGAGAAACTAAAGATTCATTTAGTAAGGTTTGTTTAAGTTGTCAAATTACTTTTGTACTAATTCGTTCCAGAACCAATTCGAATTTTTACCACGGAAGTGACATAATCTAGGAGAGTTCAGAGCATTGTAGTGAATGAAACGGAGCGACAAATTGACAGAGCCTAGAAACTTGGCGTTTAGTAACAGGTACTGCAGTGTCACGAATGGTCTGAAATTTGTCTGGATCGTATTCACTACAGAAGCTGAAATCATATGGCCTAAGAATTTAATATAAAATTTTTAAACTGATCATAATTCCATGATTTTAAAATTATTCCAATGATGAGTTCAAGATGCTGTTGTATTGGTACCAGATTTCATTAGCAACAAGTATGTCATCGACATAAGTAGTTATTACGTCCTTTAAATGTGTTGGAAGAATGGAGTTCAAACCTCTGATGAAAACTGCAGATTAAATATTAAGGGAGAAAGGTAGTTCCCAGAATTGGTAACGAAGTCCGAAGCTTAAAGGGCTGTACATTTGCAACAATTAGAGGTGTAATTCACTCTAGCAAAATCCTGAGTTTGAATCAGTTGTGGAAAATACGGTGATTCCATGAAATTTTTGTAGCAACTCATCTAATGTTTGTGGTCTATCTGTTTACGTTACTATGATGTCATTAATTAGTCTCAAATCTAAAACAAGCAACAGAGAACCATCCTTCTTTGGAACAACGTGCTACGTATTGTTATAAGGGCTAGCAGCTGTTTCAGTAATGCCTTCCTGGAGCATAGATTCAATTTTTTGTTTTCCTTTGTTCTATAAATGAATGGAATGTTACAACGTCAAGAAACAATAGTACTGTGAGGTTTCATTTGAAATTAGTAAAAATATTACGTGCTTAGTTCTGGGAACGTTGTCAAAAACATGAGAATGGGTCTTTAGAACTAACCGCAATTGTTTCTTACCCCTGTATGTTGCAGCTTTACACCTGTCTATTTTTGCTTGTATTGTTAGAGAAATTGATTCGTCATTTTCATTAATACTAGAAAAATTCTGCATCAGTGAATAAAGACGTGTACCAATTCATATTTTTCTGACGTGTAAAACTGTAGCCTGTTAATCTCCATTTCCTCCATTGAAAAACTCTTCTCAAAACGTAGTGTAATTTGCGTATCATTGTCTTGCAGCGAAATATATAAATTCTCAAAATCTAATACTGCTTTTCGCCTGGTTGAGAAATCCATGCGAAGCATAATCTCTGTTCTTTGTAGCGGAACGAAGTTTGCAAAGAAAGTGTGGCTTTTTCCAGTAAATTGTAAGTGTTGATGCAATTTTACAGCGCCAACTTTTCTTGAGACAGATCCTCTCACTTTTGTTCTGTGTAATGGTAAAGTAGGGCAAATTTCATGCGAAGTACATTTATTAAATACTGCATCACTAATTTCTGAAACTGGAGAACCTGAACCGTTTCAAGTACGTTTGCCTGTTTGTATGCTGACAACTGCATGATAAATTTGTTTTGAGGTTCCTCATTTTCTTGCAAAAATGGTCTCCTAATGTCTTCTAAACAAATGACATTTTCAGTAATGTCCGTGGGACTGGTGTTGTATCTGTGTGTGAATCTTCTGTAGCCTTCTCCTCTAGTCACTGTTGTTTGCCACTGTCACGTCGCTGTGAAGTACAACTGTCCGATTTATTCAATACAAAATTTTGCTGTTCTCTGTAATTTTCATTTATTTCCACATCTGTTATTTGCTCGGAAATCATGATTTTGTTGTTTGTTGTCATGATAGTTGTGATTGTATGGTTGCTGCCTATGCATATGCAAATTGTTATTCTTATGTACATAATTGTTTTCATAATGGTTGTGTTCCTCTGGATGATTGTTCATGCTGGCCCTTGCATTATGATAGTGCTGGCTGTTGTGATAAAAATTCAGATTTTGTTGCTGGTCGTACCTTGGTGGACTATTGAAACTGTTATGTCCCTGATACTGTTTTTGGTACTGTTGTTTATACTCGTATCTTCTGTTTTTGTTGTTATTCAATAATCTTAAATTTCTGCTATTCCTGTTTTCATTGTAATTGCGGCTGTTCGGGTAAAGGTTTCTGTTTTTGTACATATAGTCGGATACTTCAACCTGAAGCAATTGTGAAACGTTACAGATGTACTGATGTTTTCTTTAGTTCAAAAATAAAAAGTTGGATTAAAGCAGATCGCCTGAATGGTTCTATTAATGTTGGTTCTACTGTACCATGTGCTGGAAGAACTGCGTTAAGGTTGCTGATTGTGAATTTTCAAAATTTGGCAAACATAAAAGTTTGTCCTTAACTCCTTGCTGTGTAGACTGACCAGTATGCTGCAAGAAATATATTTTGAAATTCCTCTGAAGAAAAACATTGTGTTACTAATATTTCGCATCGCTGGTTCAACTTCTAAAAAGTGTAAATAAATTCTGACTTGTGTGTCACTGGTCAAGCTCTGTAGCATTCAATCTAACGAATGTTAATCATTGATGCCATTGCGAATAACTTCAAACTTTCTAACTAATAAAAAAATTTTGTAATCAAGTCCGTCGTTGCTTGATAAATCGATAAAGTTCTATCGGTTGAAATACGTATGTGAATGTTCGCATTCATTTTCCAAGTCTCTCTCACGTCTAAGTCGGCCAAATTGGTGTTCTTGCACAACATTTTTTCTCGTCCACGATAACTCTGACTACAATCACGGGTCCTTGTTTCCGTGTCAAATACGTTTGAATGTTGGTCAGATGAGTGAGTAAGCTATTGATTTCTTGTTTGTGCTCTTTGTTAACTGTCATCTGCCCTTCCCTAAAACGCTCTAAAGATTGAAATTCTTCAAATACTTTAAACAGTATTCGTTGGTTGTCTCCCGAGTTATCGTCTGTATTTACTTCGATTTGCTCAAGTTTATCTGAAAGTTCATCGCTCTGTGCTTTCAGTGTTTCAAATTGATCTTTTGCACTGTGACAGTATTATTTGTTTCTGTTTCCAAATGCTGTATCAGTTCCGAATACTTTTGTGATTTCCGCTGCAATTTTTCGACCGCAGCCCTAGGAACTACTTTGTTAATTTCTTAAATAATTGAAACTTTCTCTTTTCAGTATGTACCTCTACTTTCTTTACATTCTGTGTCAGCCTCAGACACTCTCTGAGAAAACTGACGTTGTAACTCTGTCTGTGTTTTCGCAATTTCATTTATTATTATTGTAGAGATTTTGCTTGATTCTGTTTTCATACCGTCGTTACATTCTTTACGATTGAATCATCCTTTCTTTTTGTTTAGTGTCAGGTGTTTGGTTGAGTTCTTGTAATACTGTTTCAAGGTGACTTGATAATTGATTTGCTAGTGTTGTGTTACTTTCTTGTAATAAGTACTGAATCATAAGTGCAAATTCATTTGTCTGCAAAAATTCGTGCTAATAGTTTTGTGATAAAGTGGTTGTTCGACTGTGTTTTCATTTACTGCTGCATTTCCAAAAAAAAAAAAAAAAAAATGGTTTAAATGGCTCTGAGCACTATGGGACTTAACTTCTGAGGTCATCAGTCCCATAGAAATTAGAACTACTGAAACCTTACTAACCTAAGTACATCACATACATCCATGCCCGAGGCAGGATTCGAACCTGTGACCGTAGCGCCAAGAACCGTTCGGCCACTCCAGCCAGCCTGCATTTAAAAAGAAAAAAAAAATGCGTCGCCTATGTGGTGATACCACCTGACTGCTTCTGATCATCAAAAAATATTTAAGTGCGAAAAAAGTTGCCATCTGATATCTGTGTAATGTCCATATTCCTTGTAACCTGACTGTCTGGGATGGAAGCATCCACCTCAAGCACTGTTGTGTCTGAGTTGGTCTCTGTAGCATTAATAAGTGACTTGTCAGAAGTTAAGGTATTTTGCATACTTGCTGTCTGAGAATGTTTGCTACGAGACATTCTCTTCACTGTGTTGCGCGGTATGGTAATGATAATAACAAAGAAAAATATTCAAAATAAATGAAGAAAATTTTATGAAATTATGCTAATGAGGTGTAAGAAAATATAAATTTTAAGTAAACAGTGTAGTAGCAAAACAAAACTACAAACAAACCGCAATCAAGAGCAGTGCACTTTGTCTGACAACTTAAAAAAAAAAAAACCTCATTAAATTCACCAGCGTCCGAACCTAAAAAGAATATTGCACAATGAGAGTTATTTGTTTCGTTTTGTTTTAGTGAGTGAACGTGAACCTGAATGCGAATCTGAATCTCTAGGAAGCTTAACGCTAACTGTTGGAGACAAATAAAACTGCGAGAATGTTAAGAAAAGCAAACATTATCTGAAACTTATTGTAATCACAAAATCTGACTATGAAGTTTGATAAAAGAAAACTGATTATTATGAAAGTTAAGTTTGCCCTTGTGAAATTTAGTTGAGGAAAGATACTGTTCTCTACGCAGATTGTTTTACCTCGGTGCAAACTGCTCTCGTAGCTACAGTCCGTATCGATGACAGAGCTACAAAATCTAACTACCGAGATACGTTGAGGCGCAATGCGTACTCTAAAAACGTTTCTATCATTCTTGGTTCATAATTTTGTGATTATGGTTTTTAAATAATTGAAATACAGTTGACTCTTGGGATGGGGACAATGATTCTGGTTTAAATGGACTCAGTTCCAGTTTCATTTCGTTAGACTTGATAACATTTAAGGAAACTTCAAAAATACTTAATCTTTCTCTCAAATAACGTAACAGTAATCCAAGAATTAAAAAAAAAAAAAACGAGCGAGGTGGCGCAGTGGTTAGCACACTGGACTCGCATTCGGGAGGACAACGGTTCAAACCCGCATCCGGTCATCCTGATTTAGGTTTTCCCTGATTTCCCTAAATCGCTGCAGGCAAATGCCGGGGTGGTTCCTTTGAAAGGGCACGTCCGACTTCGTTCCCTATCCTTCCCTACTCCGACGAGACCGATGACCTCGCTGTTTGGTCCCTTCCCCCAAATCAACCACCCAACCAATTACAAAGAATGCAACGTGTAAACATTGAATTTCACATGTATAATCTATCCTTAAACAATGTTCCAAAATCTGATCCTTAAATCCATTTCTCTCTCAATGATCGATAAATCCTAACGCAAAAAAATGAAAAGCGAAGGAATACCTGATCTGGCTATGTGACGAACCGATAATGCCACATTATCAAACTGCTGCTGCAAATGAAGTAAAGTAAATCATTCCCTGTAATGCATTCTTCACAAATATTATAGCATCAGTGTAAAAATCAATTTTCGTTCTCTCTGGAATAAGATTTCTACTGATTCATAATATAATTCCAAAAATCTCCACTGTATGTCCTTTGCTGTTACTACATCAAAACTCGACTGTTCACATTTAACACCAAAGCTCAAATGACCGTCTCCTCTCCTCGCGATTAACAGATAAATCTGGTGCACATCTTCGCAGAGCAAAGGTCACCTCTGACCCATCGTTGGCCGGCCGCTTTCGCACGCTCAGATTTGTCAGACGACATTGCTGAACAGCGAACAGACTGCTACGATAGACTGAGTTTTCATAGTGTATAGCGCCGGCCGGTGTGGCCGTGCGGTTCTAGGCGCTTCAGTCCGGAACCGCGCGACTGCTACGGTCGCAGGTTCGAATCCTGCCTCGGGCATGGATGTGTGTGATGTCCTTAGGTTAGTTAGGTTTAAGTAGTTCTAAGTTCTAGGGGACTGATGAGCTTAGATGTTAAGTCCCATAGTGCTCAGAGCCGTTTGAACCATTTATTGACCCATCGTTGTGCGGGGCAGCATCTCTGTCGAGACTGGGCGCGCATATCTAAGCATTTCAGGCTCTTCGAGGGCGATCTCAGATATCCAAAACAAGCAATATTGCAAAAAAAAATTAACACACACACACACACACAAACCTTTGAAGGTGGTTGAATGTCTGTGGAGGAATGACAGCCCGTTCTTCCTCAAGAGCCGAAGCCACAGAATGTAGTCGTGTTAGGCACCAGGGTCTGGAGAGAAGGCTATGTTCTAACAAATGCCAAAACTGTTCCATTTGGTTCAGGCCAAGCCAGTCATTGTGCGGAAACCATTGACTCACAGATGCTGCTTTATGACTGGGAACACTATAATGTTGACAGAATCAGTCATCATCTCCGAACTCTTCCTCTACCGTACGCAGTACACAATGTTGCAAAACGTACTCACAGACTTCTGCACTTAGAGTTTTCATAAGCGCAATAAGGGGACCATACCTAACCACGACATACACCCCTATACCAAAATACGTCCGTACTTCACTGTCGGCACTACACATCGTGCTAGTTAACATGCTCCAGGCATTCACCAAATTAAAACCTCCCATAGGATTTTCAAAGGCTCTAGCGTGATTCATAAATCCAAATGAATCGTTTCCAGGAATCCGTTGTCCAGTTGCGTTGCTCCTTACACCATTTCAAGCGTCGCTTAGCACCGACAACAGAAATGTGTGGTTTATGAGGAGCCACTCGACCGTTGTGCTACATATTCTGATCTCCTTAAAAACAGTCCATCTGCTGGTTGGACTGCTGGTAGCCTTTTGGAGCTCACGGGTGATTCCTTCTGCTGATTTCATGCGCTGCCTACAAGCACTATACGTAATGCTCTATGGTGCCTGTACGTTAGTGCATGAGGTCTGGACTTGGTTTGGCTGTGGTTGTTCCTTCGTATTTCCAGTTCACAGTCACATCATAGGCATTCGACCTGGGCAGGGCTGATATATCGCTGATGAATTTGGTATTCAGATGAAATCCCGGGCTAGCTAACATTCTTAGTCACTGCGCTCTTCTGGCCGACCGATTCTGCTCTCGCTGCTTCTCTGCTGACAACGCAGTACTTCCTGACTCCTCTTATATCGGTGGATCCGAATCTCGCGACGTTTCGAGAGTCGCGTTCGCGTAGCCAAAAATGTCGGCTCTCAGCCGTGTTCGAAGCGGACGTGCGCGGGGCTCCGTGCGGCGCTATGCGCGTGGGCCGTTGTTTACTCGCGCGGGTAGTGGTACTGCAGTGTAAACAGATCACCTCGAGCGGCGATGGCGCTTTCTTATAGAAAGGCCACGATTAAATTAATGTTCCATGGCCAGTCGGCATGATCTAAGGTATACGAAGTAGAGCGTTTCCTGCGTGAAGTAGTGCACATCGATTCACAGGAACTTCTCGGTATACATCTTTCGATCGTCTCCAGCACAGTTTACCTGAAATTTGTCGATGAAGCAGTGTGCGAACCGCTTATTCGCCGTTCCACTGAGGGATATCGTTTTCACCACTTGGACGGCAACGTGGGTGTAGAGACTGTCGACCGTGCAGGACTCAGCGTTCGGACTATACGAATCTTCAAGTGGTTCAAACGGCTCCAAGCACTATGGGACTTAACATCTGAGGTCATCAGTCCCCTAGACTTAGAACTACTTAAACCTAACTAACCTAAGGACATCACACACATCCATGCCCGAGGCAGGATTCGAACCTGCGACCGTAGCAGCCGCGAGGTTCCGGACTGAAGCGCCTAGAACCGGTCCATCACAGTGGCCGGCACGAATCTTCGAACTGCAGTTTGAAGTTACGGCCACGCTTGTTGTGAACGCGCTGCGGCCTTACGGGGAAGGACTGAGTCACGTGGAAGAAAAGTGGCATACGTTCGAGACGTATCCTGTTCTGAACGGAGTGTGTCAGGTGAAAATCGAGCTGCAGAAACATATCCCGTCGTACGTGGCTGTTGGTGGCTGCCAGGCGATCGTCATTTTTGACGGCCAACCGCGGACTTGTTCGGAGTGCGGGCAGGGCCTGTACGCTCTGAATGCCTGCAGAGACGCCTGGTCCAGATACCACGTGCAGACAAGCGCCTGCATCGCAACCGACGACGCTGCTTATTCCGTACGCTGAGGCAGCGAAGAACAGACGGACGCAGACGTTGTTTCGTTCCAGTTACCGACCTCCTAGCCCACGACGACGCAACCTCCATCGGAACCTTCGCGGCGCTCGACAGCAGCCACCACGTCTGCTGGCCAGCTGTGAAAGGAAGGAGGGCACCAGAAGCTCGGTTCGAGCTCGGACACGGAGAAGCGGGAGGTGCCTACTGTTTGTCAAGATTCACAGGACGCGGAGAAGCGCTCCTGCAAGCAGAAGTTACCCAAACGGTGAAAGAAGGGGAGGCTGTCCACAGGAAATGCTTCGGGAGATGGTGACAGGTTGCAGGAGGAAGAAGAAAAGCCCACTGTGGCCCGGGCTGTGGACCTTACTCCAACGGTTCCTGGTTCGCTGCTGGCAACGCCTGCCCGAGGACAAAGCCAAGCTGACGATGCTCAACCCACTGACGAACCCCTGGTGATTTTGCTGCTAAGATACCAGATGAACCTCATGTGTCGTCTAACGTACGGCACCTCCAGCTTGATGATTGGGCGTCCGAGATGGAGATGGAAAGAATGATGTCAGACTCAAGCAACAACCTGATGCCCGAGGCCAGTGGATTGTCAGACGGACCATTTTATCTCTGCCGATCAGGGACGGCCAGACGGGTGGCGTGGCGCTTACTGACTTAAACGACTACAGAATACATCATCATATTATCCAATGACCCAAGTGTATCGGATAGGCACAGTCAGTGTCAACGGCATTAGTTCCACGATCAAAACCGAGCTATTAAAGAACATGATTCGGGCGGTGGACATTGATACCGTGTTTCCTCAAGAGGTACGGCCTGATCTGCACTTGGATGTTTACTGGTACGCGTCGTACGTCAACTTCCGACGGTGGTGGTGGTATGGCCATACTACTATGCGATGGCACAGAACCAACGGATATTCAGTATTTGTCATTAACGAGAGTTGTGGTGCTCGTCATCGGCGCAGTACCCATCGTGAATCTGTATGCCCCTTCTGGTACTGCGAAGCGTCGAAAGCGAAAACTCTGTTACTCTACTGAGGTAGCTCCATTGCTTGAAAGCGCTACAGAGTACTTCGTGGTGGGCGGGAACTTTAACAGCTTTTTACACCCTGAGGATCAGATACCTCATAATTGTCCCATCTACAGCCCTTCATGCTGTGGCCAGGGACCTCGCTTTGCATGATACATGGATACTAATCCACTGAGACCGACGCAGATATACACACTTCACCAGCCACTCGGCCAGAAGGTTGTACAAGATTTACATTCCTAGATGCTATTCCAGGCGGGTGTAAAAATAAATGTTCGCAACGGAAAATAATAAACGCTAAAATGATGATTTTTCCCTGTCTTACCACCTCCTGAAGCAGATCTTAGGATCTCTTAATGCTCTCTTTAACATATAAATTACAATCTCAACATAAATGAATGATGAAGGCACTCTCCACCGCTGGCTTCCCAGCAAGACTCGGCTTCCGAAAACTAATCATATTCCCGAAACCACAGAATATTCTTCCTCTCTGTAGATTCTTCCGAACGCCGACCAATCATATTTTTAGTCTTTTTTCCAGTGCCGGAAGTTAGCGAGGAAAAACCTATACTTATACAATGATACGCTTCTGAATAAAAATCCTTGGAAATAACGCAGGCTGCGTGGTTTCCGAGGTGCTGCTTCTTAGTTCCTCTGACCTGCGTCCAAGATTTGCAGAGTTCCCGGTTATCCCTGCGGTCGTGCTACAACAGCGGCCTGTAGGCACCCTATTGTGCTCCAGAGCTCAGGTACCACGACGTCCGTCTAGCTACTTCCTGTTTTTAAGCAGGACCAACACCTGTGTGGGTCTTACACCCAGAGCTTGAGTTCTGCCTGCCGTTTCATCTCCACTGGCGTTCCAACCTCTACTAGCATAGGCAATCATTCATTACGCCGTTCTGATAATAAAGACAATCCGTCACCTTTCATGCAATAAGCATTAACAATTATTTACAAGTCGTACGTGACAATGCCAGTCTCCTTTAAATATTCATATATACGATGTACAACCTATCAAATGATACCTAATTGTGGTTGTAGTTCACGGCAAAGTATGTGGATGAATGCTTGTAGGCGCTACAGTCTGGAACCGCGCGACCGCTACGGGTGCAGGTTCGAATCCTGCCTCTGGCATGGATGTGTGTGATGTCCTTAGATTAGGTACGTTTAAGTAGTTCTACGTTCTAGGTGACTGATGACCTCAGAAGTTAAGTCCCATAGTGCCCAGACCCATTTGAACCATTTTTGAATGCTTGTAAGGTGCGAAATTATAGCCACCTTACAACATCTCCCGACGTCCTCGGGCAGCGACTGTCGGTGCTAAGCTGTGGATCACTGCATTCACCGATCATGAGGCCTTCATCTGCGCCATGACTCTGCCACAACAGACGGGCTATAGTAGAGGACCTTGGACTCTTTACTTGAACATTCTCCGGGAAGAGGCTTACCGTGTAGCCGTCACTGATACCCAGCACAAATTTGAGCGACGGCGTCATACCTATGGTTCCCCGACATGATTGTGTCGCACGCTCATGTCTTATGGACAAGGCAGGGTGCTATTGTTCCGATTGACCTCTGAGTTTTACTACACGGTCTTGCGGAACCTAGCGTCGCAACAACCTTCGCCAGAGCGCCAAACAGCCGTCCACCAAACACAGGCATGGTCTCTGCAGATTATGGCTAACCGTTTGGACGGCACACGGGTTCGAGCGAGACTACAAGATTCCATCCCAAAGGAACGTGCTTCTCTTTATCACGTCGTCAGGGAACAGAGACATCGTAAGAGGCGACTCATCACGGCAGTTATTTCGGCGGATGGGCAATGGGCAGAGACACACAACGCCGTCTCACGTGCCCTATCAGATTATTTGCGCACCATCTATGTAGCAGGTTAACGTCCTGACAAAGACGTGGACGACCTGCACGGCTGCCACCTTGGGGTAGGGTGCAAGGCGACGCCACATTCTTGGAGGCCGTCAAGTGGGACGAAATGCGCAACGCCCTGTCGTGGGGCGGGAGGAACAAATCCCCTCGACCTAATGGTCTTCCGTTTGAATTTTATTGCACCTTTTCTGACCTGATGTGGGAAGTTTGGCGGCAGATCTGCTGCCAACTCCTGAATCCAGACTTTCGCCCCCCCCCCCTCCCAGCCCCCACCCCCCTCCCCGAATGTTTGGAAGGCATGATCATCCCCGTGCCGTGCCAAAACCAAAAGAGGGTTCAGACCGTAAGACTTTCGGCCGTTGACATTAATGAATTCGGATTACAAGTTGTTCGCCCATATACTTCGGGCTCGCCTCCTCGCTGTTGTCAAAGATGCCATTCATGAATGACTGGGTGTTGTGTGATGTCCTTAGGGTAGTTAGGTTTAAGTAGTTCTAAGTTCTAGGGGACTGATGACCATAGATGTTAAGTCCCATAGTGCTCAGGGCCATTTGAACCATTTGAACCAGCCATTCATGACGACCAAACATAGCTGGGAGATGGCAGTAATATACACACAGTGTTAAGCTCTTATAGAGATGTGGTGGCGCTCATGTCGGTATGCCGCTTAGAAGGTGCCCTCGTGGCAGTTGACCTAGACCATCCGTTGACTGAATTGACCATTTCCTGCAGGCTGTCTCAGAGAATGTGGGACTGTCCCCAATATCGGCAGGTGTGGTTCTCCGTCTCATCCACGGAGCCACTTCCAGAGTCCTGGTCAATGGCTACCGCTCAGCCTTTCTCTTTGCGTCGCCCTCGAGCCTGCACTTCATGGTCTCTAGACAGCGCTTGAAGGGCATTCGCCTCCGCAATGCGCATTTTAAATGTTGTGCCTACGCGGACGATGTTGTTTTCTTGGCGAGATCGGCAGAAGGTATATGTACGGCGATCGCGTGGCTTCAGCGATACGGCGATGTGGCCGGGAGACGTTTCAACCTGCGGAAGTCGCACTACAAGGATGTGGGCAGAGGACTGAATATGAATATGCCGGTGTCCATTGCCAAGGTCCCGGTGATTAAATGTTTGGGAATGACCTTCCGTGGGAGCGTGCAGCGTACTGTAGCAGATACGTATCGCAGACTGCTGAAGGTCATCCGCACGCAAGCTCGTTCCATACCTTTCAAACACTTAACTTGATCATGCGGCTACATTTTGTCAACGTCTGCCTCGCTCTGAAACTTAATCATTACACATGCGTGCTCTCAATGGCTACTATGGCAGCTGCCAAGTTCCAATCGGCCTTATGGACGTTTCGCCAGCGACGGTAGGGTGTTCAAGAACCGTTATGAGACACTAACGTGGCCCACCATGCAGGCTGCATTGGAATTATAATCGTGCACAATAGGGAGCGCGCTTTCTTCCTGCGGACGATGCATCGCCTACATACTTCGAACAAGGACACCCTCCCTAGTATACTGATTGAGGAGGTGGCGCCTCAGTCCCTCTGCCCACCAATTCCTATTGGACATGTCGCGCCAGCACTGTGTCATATTTGCATCTGTATGGTCGACATGAGTTTGTTGGATGTCAGACCGACCACACGAGCTCCTAGAGCCAAGTACGTCTACCGCTACTTTCAATGGACACTGCCTGCTATTGTGATTGAACGCCGACGTCTGGCGGTTGGATGGAGGCGGGTGTGGAGTAACATACACTCGCCTTTCCTCCCCACCGCGGTGAGGGCACTGTGGTATATGATAACGACTGCAAAATTCCCCGCCTGGCAACGTTTATGCGTGCTACATCTTGCCGAGGATCCTTTCTGCCCCAAATGCGCTGCTGTCGACACCGACATGCAACGTTTCGTTTGTGATACAGCTGCCGACTGCTGACTCCTAACACGGAGAGTGTTAGCATTGTTGCTGCGACTCACGCCTCAGTCCGTAGAGCCCACCGAACTAATTCTTACCGACGTTACTTACCACCGTGCTACTCATCATAACGCAACGGTGTGGGTTAAGTGTATAGCATTGTCATACTTTTTTAGTGAGAGCGTTGCAGGGTTGCTAGATTTTTGGCACTATTTAACGAGGAACTACACGGTTTCAAGGCTCAAGGCGTCGTATGGTTCGCTCTTTGCGAATTACTTGGGGTCGTTATTTACGCACCCACCGGACCATTGGGGTGTACCGGGTGTGAGAAGAGAATGAGATATAGCACATGATGGACTGATGAGAGACAACAACGGTAATTATAGGGTGTTTCACCCTCGCTGAAGAAGAAAACGACGTGGTCATCGCGCCGTCTGGCTGCTGTTGACACTCTCGGAAGAAAATTTTAAAAAAATCACAAATAAAAACATAACAACAAAAAATGAAAAAATGTAGGAAACGTATTGCACCCTTTCCTTTATCCTCTTCTTCTTTTAACAAAACGTTCAGAGGCGTATTTTTGTTCGTGAGTGGAGCAGGAAGTGGTGACAAACAACCGTCCTAGTTAGCTTTAGGGAGAAAGTTGCGTGGCACTAGCTTTGTTTTTGTTTTCAGGTTAGATAGGATTTTGGGGGCAGTATGGATGACAGGGGCCAGGACCTAAAGTGGAAGAGGTCTAAGGGAACAAAATAAAAATATTTAATAAATAAAAAAATGGTGAGGCAACCATTCGCTATAAACAGGAAATACGAGTGCAAGACCCGGTCCGGCATAAATTTTCACTGTCGTCATTCCATCTTACCGTTGATGGTTGCTCTCATTCGCAACTGTGAATACATTTCTTGTATCTAGTGGTCAATTCCGGATTACACTGGGTGTCCGGAACTTTTGATCAGATGGTTTTATAATGTGAACAATAATAGTCCTATAATACTTACCAGGGTTGCACTAGAAATTACTCCTACGGATGAAATTTTCATTCCATTAAGAACGACATTCTGGGAACATTTCAAGGCAGTTCTGGTCTGGTGTACCGTATTCACGTGTCCTTCTTTATTTATTTATTTATTTTTCATTATTCAACAGGGTAGAACTGTATCCAACGGCTACCAGAGTTGAGGTACACGTTATCACTCGTGAACAAATTTAGCGTGTTGGTTTTAGCATTCTCATATGCGGAATACGTATTGATTCACAACTTCCTTCTTTTTCACCTGACTTACGACTTACCGCTTTGTGAGGTATTTAAAACTAAACATAAGATACTATTGATAAATGATAGATACACTACTGGCCATTAAAATTGCTACACCACGAAGATGACGTGCTACAGACGCGAAATTTAACCGACAGGAAGAAGATGCTGTGATGTGCAAATGATTAGCTTTTCACAGCATTCACACAAGGTTGGCCCCGGTGGCGACGCCTACAGCGTGCTGACACGAGGAAAATTTCCAACCGATTTCTCATAGACAAACAACAGTTGACCGGCGTTGACTGGTGAAACGTTGTTGTGATGCTTCGTTTTTTTTTTTTTTTTTTTTTGTGGTTTTCGGGCGCACAACTTCAATGGTCATTAGCGCCCTGACTACTCTAAGAATGCACCGCGAGGCACAAGTTGACAACAACAACTAAAAGGGAAAACACAATAAAAGACAGACTGACAGGCATAGGATTAAAAAACATCATCAAATGTCCTTAGCGAGGTTTGTCAAATTGATAAAACAAAGAACACGAGCAGCTGCTCGTGGGTCATCCGCTAAAATGGCATCTAAAGTATTAGGCAGGTTAAGATCGAGGCGCAGTGTGTTAAGATCTAGACAGGACATTAAAATGTGTCTAACCGTCAGCAAGTGCCCACATGGGCAGAACGGCGCCGGCGCAGCCGTCAGCAGATGGCGATGGCTGAACCGGCAGTGTCCAATTCTTAACCTTGCTAAAACGACCTCCTCCCGCCGAGAAGGGCGTGTGGAGGACGTCCAAGCCACGGGAAGAGGTTTTAAGGCCCGAAGCTTGTTGTCGGTAAGTGCAGCCCAATCGGCATGCCACAGCGACACAACGCGCCGACAAATGACCCTGCTAAAATCGGACGAAGGGACACAACAAGAAGCTGTCCGAGGCTGGAGGACCGCAGCCTTGGCCGCGGCATCTGCAGCTTCGTTCCCAGGGATACCGACATGGCCAGGAACCCACATAAAGCTAACCGGCGTGCCGACGTCCACCAGCTGCTGAAGAGAGCGTTGGATCCGGTGTACGAAAGGGTGAACCGGGTACGGATCACTGAGGCTCTGGATGGCGCTCAGGGAATCTGAGCAGATGACATAAGCAGAATGTCGGTGGCGGCAGATGTAAAGAACAGCCTGGTAGAGGGCAAAGAGCTCAGCTGTGAAGACCAAACAATGGCCATGGAGCCGGTATTGGAAACTTTGTGCCCCGACAATAAAGGAACACCCGACCCCGTCATTGGTCTTAGAGCCATCTGTATAAATGAAAGTCATGTTGTTGAACTTCGAACGAAGTTCCAAAAAACGGGAGTGGTAGACCGAACCGGGGGTGACCTCTTTTGGGAGCGAGCTGAGGTCGAGGTGAACGCGGACCTGAGCCTGGAGCCAAGGTGGCGTGCGGCTCTCGCCCACTCGAAAAGTTGCAGGGAGTGAAAAATGAAGGTGTTGAAGGAGGCGACGAAAGCGAACTCCAGGGGGTAGCAAGGCAGAGACATACAACCCGTATTGAAGGTCAAGAGAGTCGTCAAAAAAGGAACGATAAGACGGATGGTCGGGCATTGACAGTAGCCGACAGGCATACCGACAAAGCAGTATATCGCGCCGGTAGGTGAGTGGCAATTCGCCAGCGTCAGCATGAAGACTCTCTACGGGACTGGTATAAAATGCTCCGATCGCAAGTCGTAAACCCCGATGTTGTATGGAGTTGAGGCGGCGTAAGATGGATGGCCGTGCAGAGGAGTATACGAAGCTCCCATAATCCAGCTTGGAGCGGACGATCGATCGATATAGACGAAGTAGGACGGTTCGATCCGCTCCCCACGACATACCACTGAGAACACGGAGGACATTTAAAGAACGGGTACAACGGGCGGCCAAATATGGCACATGTGGAGACCAGCTAAGTTTCCTGTCAAAGGTAAGGCCTAAAAATTTGATTGTCTCCACGAGTGGGAGAGCAACGGGACCGAGTCGTAAGGACGGTGGGAGAAACTCTTTGTAGCGCCAGAAGTTAATACAGACCGTCTTCTCGGCAGAAAAACGGAAGCCATTGGCGACACTCCAGGAGTAAAGACGGTCAAGAGAACGCTGAAGACAGCGCTCCAGGACACGTGCACACTGCGCGCTGCAATAGATGGTAAAATCGTCCACGAAAAGGGAGCCTGATACATCAGCTGGGAGGCAATCCATTATTGGATTGATCGCGATGGCGAAGAGAGCGACGCTCAAAACTGAGCCCTGTGGCACCCCATTCTCCTGGCGAAAGGTGTCGGACAGGACAGAACCCACACGTACCCGAAACTGTCGATCCATTAAAAAGGAACGAATAAAAAGAGGGAGGCGACCGCGAAAGCCCCATGTATGCATGGTGCGGGAATGCCCGCCCTCCAACAGGTGTCGTAAGCCTTCTCCAAATCAAAGAACACAGCCGCGGTCGGGCGCTTCCGCAAGAAGTTATTCATAATGAAGGTCGACAAGGTAACCAGATGGTCAACAGCAGAGCGGCGCCTTCGAAATCCACATTGTACATTGGTAAGTAGGCGTCGAGACTCGAGCAGCCAAACCAATCGAGAGTTAACCATTCGCTCCATCACTTTACAGACACAGCTGGTAAGCGAGATAGGTCGATAACTGGAAGGCAAGTGCTTGTCCTTCCCCGGCTTAGGAATCGGGACAACAATAGACTCGCGCCAGCATGCGGGAACATGTCCCTCAATCCAGATGCGATTGTATGTACGAAGAAGAAAACCTTTACCCGCAGGAGAAAGGTTCTTCAGCATCTGGAGCGGAGGACCGTGATCGGCCAAGTGCGGTTTCGAGTTCCCGCATGGTGAATGGGGCATTATAACTTTCACAATTCGAGGAGCGGAAGTCAGGTGGCCTAGCCTCCTCTGCCTGTTTGCGGGGGAGGAAGGCAGGGTGGTAATGAGCGGAGCTCGAAACCTCGGCGAAAAAGCGGCCGAAGGCATTGGAGACAGCCTCAGGGGCCACAAGGACTTCATTCGCGACCTTCAAGCCAGAAACTGGGGAGTGGACCTTAGTGCCAGATAGCCGGCGCAGGCTACCCCAGACAACAGAAGAAGGAGTAGAACTGTTGAAGGTGCTTGTGAAAGCAGCCCAGCTGGCTTTCTTGCTTTCTTTAATAATACGACGACACTGAGCACGTAATCGTTTATAATTAATACAATTCGCCACTGTAGGGTGGCGTTTAAAGGTGCGTAAAGCACGTCGACGAGCACGTAAAGCGTCTCTACATGCTGCGGTCCACCAGGGGACCGGTACGCGACGTGGAGAAGAAGTAGGGTGAGGGATGGAATATTCAGCAGCAGCGAGAATGACTTCCGTGAGGTGTGCGACCTGACGATCGCAGCTTGTGAAGGTTTGATCCTGAAAGGTCGCCCTGGAAGAGAAGAGCCCCCAGTCTGCCTTGGAGATGGTCCAACGAGAGGAGCACGGAGAGGGAGTATGCTGCAGGAGATGGATAACACACGGGAAGTGGTCGCTCGAATATGTATCAGCAAGTGCATACCACTCAAACCGGCGTGCAAGTTGGGGAGTACATATAGAGAGGTCTAAATGGGAATAGGTATGAGATGTGTCCGAAAGAAAAGTAGGGGCGCCAGTATTGAGGCAGACAAGATTGAGCTGGTTGAAAAGGTCTGCTAACAAGGAGCCCCTCGGGCAGGATGCTGGAGAGCCCCAAAGAGGATGGTGGGCATTGAAGTCTCCAGTTAACAAAAATGGTGCAGGTAGCTGAGCAATAAGTTGCGTCATGTCTGCCCTGGTAACGGCAGATGACGATGGAGCGTAAACGGTACAAAAGGAAAACGTAAAAGTGGGGAGAGTAATGCGGATGGCAACTGCCTGCAGGCCGGTGTGCAACGTGATGGGATCGTAGTAAATATCATCCCGGACCAGCAACATAACCCCTCCATGAGCGGGGATACCTACCACAGGGGGTAGGTCAAAACGCACAGAGGTGTAGTGTGCCAAGGCAATTTGATCGCATGGGCGTAGCTTCGTTTCCTGGAGGGCTACGACGAGCGGACGATGCAAGCGGAGCAGCAACTTCAAGTCCTCTCGGTTGGAGCGAATGCTGCGAATATTCCAGTTAATAAGTGCCATCGTAAGAAAAGGAAGATGAGAGAAGGGGTCACCTCGAAGGCCGCTTAGGGCCTGGCTTCGAGCGAGCACTGCCGCCGCTAGCAGGAGGCGGACAGTCATCGTCCATGGGGTCTATAGGGTCATCGGCAATCTCGGGAGGATGGCCGGGAGGGGGAGCTTCCTCCGCCGGTGAACGGCCAGATGTTCGGCTACCAGCGGTGCGGCCAGGCGAAACGGATGACGGCCTGGGGCGGCAACCGCTGGGTGGCGCAGGAGAAGAAAGGCGCCGCGGCGGAGAATGAGAACTGTGCTTCCTATGCGCCTTTTTAGAAGGACGTTTGGTGGAAGTACCGGTCGAAGGCTGGGAGGTCGAGGGACGGAGGAAGTCTGCACGGGATGGTTCCTTCTTGAAGGCCCGTGCATCTGACTTCGGGGTCTTCGACTGAGCAGAAGCTGAGGAAGTGGCTGGTGTCTGTGGGGTGATGGGAGGAAGAGGAGACGTCGACCGTGCGATCTTAGCACTGGCCGAACGGACGACCGTGGTGCTGAAGGTCAGATCGCATGTCTGGGTTGCTACCTCCCGGGTAGTCCGAGGAGAGGCGAGGACAGTGCTGTATTTCCCCGCTGGGAGCAGCGTGGGCTTCCTACTAGCCAATAGCTTGCGAGCAGCCGAGGTGGACACTTTCTCTTTGACTCGAATTTCCTGGATACAGCGTTCTTCCTTATAGACAGGACAGTCGCGGGAGGATGCGGCATGGTCACCCTGATAGTTCACACAAAGAGGAGACGGAGGTGGACAGTCACCCTCATGGGCATCCCTGCCACAAGTGACACATTTAGCCGCATTGGAACAAGACTGTCGAGTGTGATTGAAACGCTGACACTGGTAGCAGCGCGTAGGTGTCGGGACATAGGGGCGAACAGAAATAACCTCGTAGCCCGCCTTGATGCGCGATGGCAGCTTAACACTATCGAAGGTTAAGAAAAGTGTCCGGGTCGGTACAAGGTCATTATTGACCTTTTTCATGACCCGATGGACAGCCGTCACGCCCTGCTCAGCGAGGAAAGATTGAAGCTCCTCGTCAGTCAATCCGTCGAGAGAGCTACTATAGACTACACCACGAGACGAATTCAAAGTGCGGTGGGCCTCCACCCGGACAGGGAACGTGTACAAGAGTGTGGCCCGAAGCAGTTTTTGTGCCTGAAAGGCACTCTCAGTTTCTAGTAATAAGGTACCGTTACGCAACCTGGTACAAGATTTGACAGATCCGGCTATGGCATCTACGCCCTTCTGAATAACGAAAGGGTTGACAGAGGAAAAATCCTTTCCGTCCTCAGATCGAGAAACTACGAGGAACTGTTGGGCAGGCGGTAGTACTTTTGTCACTGTTGGCTGGTCACGTTTCCGTTTGTGGGTCGAAGTCGAAAGCGATGGAGTAGAATCCATTGCGGAGGAATCCCCCATGATTGCCAGCGTCTCCGATGGCGCGCTCCTTCCTTGTGGGGACCCTCTCAGAGGGCACTCCCGCCTTAGGTGAATGTTTACACCTCAGGTCACACCTCCCGAGAAACAGACGGAGGGACCAATCGGCATGGTCAGAAGGTATCAGCTCAGGCAATCACCCCTCCCCGGGCCTGGCCTTTACCAGGGGGTACGCGCGTGCCTTACATGTCTACCCAGGGCGGGGACTTACGCGTTACCCCGTCACCGGCTACGCGTGCGAACGCGTGGGGCGGCCTTCAGACACGCACAGGGAGGAAGGAAGAAGAGGAAAAAGAAGAGAGAGGGAGAAAGAGGACAGACTGTCTCAAACGCCGTGGCGGAGACCAGAGAAGGCAAGGAGAAGAAGGCAATGAGAAAGCAAGGAGAAGGAGGCAATGAGAAGGCAAGGAGAAGAAGGCAATGAGAAGGCAAGGAGAAGTCAAGGGAAAGAGTAAGGAAGACAGTGAAGTGGAGAAGAGCAAAGAAAGGAACCAACAAAAGGAAGGAAGAAACGAGAAGAGTAAAACCAAAAAGACCACGATTATAGGTCGTGAAACCGTCCGTCTCCGGACGCAGGCGCTAACTACCCCCGTGAGGGGGATGGACTCCTTTTAGTCGCCTCTTACGACAGGCAGGAATACCTCGGGCCTATTCTAATCCCCGGACCCGCAGGGGGGGTGATGCTTCGTGTAAGGAGGAGAAATGCGTACCATCACGTTTCCGACTTTGATAAAGGTCGGATTGTAGCCTATCGCGATTGCGGTTTATCGTATCGTGACATTGCTGCTCGCGTTGGTCGAGATCCAATGATTGTTAGCAGAATATGGAATCGGTGGGTTCAGGAGGGTAATACGGAACGCTGTGCTGGATTCCAGCGGCCTCGTATCACTTGCAGTCGAGATGACAGGCACCTTATTCGCATGGCTGTAACGGATCGTGCAGCCACGTCTCGATCCATGAGTTAACAGATGTGGACGTTTGCAAGACAACAACCAGCTGCACGAACAGTTCGACGACGTTTGCAGCAGCATGGACTATCAGCTCGGAGACCATGGCTGCGATGGCGCGCTCAACGACGAACCTGGGTGCACGAATGGGAAAACGTCATTTTTTCGGATGAATCTAGGTTCTGTTTACAGCATCATGATGGTCACATCCGTGTTTGGCAACATTGCGGTGAACGCACATGGGAAGCGTGTACTCGTCATCTCCATACAGACGTGTCACACGGCGTGATTGTATGGGGTGCCATTGGTTACACGTCTGGGTCACCTCTTGTTCGCATTGACGGCACTTTTAACAGTGGACGTTACATTTCAGATGTGTTACGACCCGTGGCTCTACCCTTCATTCGATCCCTGCGAAACGTTACATTTCAGCAGGATAATGCACGACCGGATGTTGCGGGTCCTGTACAGGCCTTTCTGGATACAGAAAATGTTCGAATGCTGCCCAGGCCAGCACATTTTCCAGATCTGTCAACAACTGAAAACGCCTGGTCAATGGTGGCCGAGCAATTGGCTCGTCACAATACGTCAGTCACTACTCTTGATGAACTGTGGTATCGTGTAGAAGCTGCACGGGCAGCTGTACCTGTACACGCCATCCAAGCTCTGTTTGACTCAATACCCAGGCGTATCAAGGTCATTATTACGGCCAGAGGTGGTTGTTCTGGGTACTGATTTCTCAGGATCTATGCACCCGAATTGAGTGAGAATGTAATCACATGTCAGTTCTAGTATAATATATTTGTCCAATGAATACCCGTTTATCATCTGCATTTCTTCTTGGTGTAGCAATTTTAATGGCCAGTAGTGTATATCACAACCTAAGCGCACAGTGTAGAATGCTTCGTATGTTGAGGTTGGCAGGAGAGCCAACACCGTGTTACTAGAGGAAGCCGAAAGGCATGCGTTTTAGCTCACGCAGGCTGGCGTGTGGTCTGGAACAGGAAAGAAAATTAGAATTTAGAAAAAACGGACGTAGCTGGTGGAATACTTAACTTTAATCCATTAATGGTGAACGTCGCTCTTGACGGTACATTATTCACAGTATCAATAGTAACTGGTAATGGCGCCTTGCTAGGTCGTAGCAAATGACGTAGCTGAAGGCTATGCTAACTATCGTCTCGGCAAATGAGAGCGTATTTTGTCAGTGAACCATCGCTAGCAAAGTCGGTTGTACAACTGGGGCGAGTGCTAGGAAGTCTCTCTAGACCTGCCGTGTGGCGGCGCTCGGTCTGCAATCACTGGAAGTGGCGACACGCGGGTCCGAGGTATACTAACGGACCGCGGCCGATTTAAAGGCTTCCACCTAGCAAGTGTGGTGTCTGGCGGTGACACCACATCGTATGTATCAACCACAATTACAGCAAGTTCCAGAATGTGGTAAAATGAAATGAAGTGAAATGAAATGTATGAACGGCATTCTCGGCCGTGAGTCCCCTATGGGATGTTCGGCATCCTGGTGCTAGTGACGCCACTACGGCGACTCTCACGTCGATGATGAAAAGATGAAGGCAACACACACACCCCGCCCCGAGCGGAGAAAATCCCCGACCTGGCGGAAAACGAACCAAGAACCCCGTGATCGAGAGACAGCAACGCTACCCATGCGACGACAAGCTGGTGACTGCCACACATCATTCCAATGCAGTAAAATCACGTAATAAATGAAAGCACTGCGTAATACAATCGGTTACAGATGTGCATTGCGTACAACAAGTCATAATAAAATTTTTAAGATTGCAGAACGTAGTCCCGACAGCTGCAGCGTCGTAAAAGCAGTTGGCACGCAAGATTTACAACGCGGCACACTTTGTAGGCTGCTGGTCATTCTTGCCCGCGGTCAGTAGCAGCGAGCAGCGGCATTTTTACGAATGATCAGCCGACGAAAGGTTGGCAGGCGTAGCGGCTGTGTGCAACAGGGCGGTGAAAGCCGCGGACTGCGGTGACAAGTGCACCATTGATGAATCCTGTTGGCGCGCGTCCAGCCTGTACCGTGGGACCGCGCCGCCCCTCCACCCGGCCGTTCCGAGTGAGCTGACGCACTGCTGAAGCGCTCAATCCGTGTTCGCCGCCAGCGCGATTCGACTCTCGCCCACGCTCACCTCATTTACGTTTTTATGTGCTTTTTTTATACGTGTAGTCTTTCCAATTTAAGTTGCTCGTAATTGTAATTCCTAGGTATTTAGTCGAATTGATAGCCCTTAGATAAAGTAACCTCTGATGTGCCACAGGGGAGTGTTATGGGACCATTGCTTTTCACAATATATATATAAATGACCTAGTATATAGTGTCGGAAGTTCCATGCGGCTTTTCGCGGATTATGCTGTAGTATACAAAGAAGTTGCAGCATTAGAAAATTGTAGCGAAATTCAGGAAGATCTGCAGCGGATAGGCACTTGGTGCAGGGAGTGGCAACTGACCCTTAACATATACAAATGTAATGTATTGAGAATACATAGAAAGAAGGGTTCTTTATTGTATGATTATATGATAGCGGAACAAACTCTGGTAGCAGTTACTTCTGTAAAATATCTGGGAGTATGCGTGCGGAACGATTTGAAGTGGAATGATCATACAAAATTAATTGTTGGTAAGGCGGGTACCAGGTTGAGATTCATTGGGAGAGTCCTTAGAAAAGGTAGTCCATCAACAAAGGAGGTGGCGTACAAAACACTCGTTCGACCTATACTTGAGTATTGCTCATCAGTGTGGGATCCGTACCAGATCGGGTTGACGGAGGAGATAGAGAAGATCCAAAGAAGAGCGCCGCGTTTCGGCACAGGTTATTTGGTAACCGTGACAGCGTTACGGAGATGTTTAGCAAACTCAAGTGGCAGACTCTGCAAGAGAGGCGCTCTGCATCGCGGTGTAGCTTGCTCGTCAGGTTTCGAGAGGGTGCGTTTCTGGATGAGGTATCGAATATATTGCTTCTCCCTACTTATACCTCCCGAGGAGATCACGAATGTAAAATTAGAGAGATTCGAGCGCGCACGGAGGCTTTCAGACAGTCGTTCTTCCCGCGAACCATACGCGACTGGAACAGAAAAGGGAGGTAATGACAGTGGCACCTAAAGTGCCCTCCGCCACACACCGTTGGGTGGCTTGCGGAGTATAAATGTAGATGTAGATGTAGATTTGTGCGATTTGTCGTATACCCAAAATTGATTCTTTTAGTACCCATGTGGATGACCCCGCACTTTTCTTTGTTTAGTGTTAATTGCCACTTTTCGCGCCATACAGAGATTCTCTCTAGATCATAGAAAGAAAGATTCCTTATCATTTAGCTACAATATAGCAGGTCAGCGACTGGAAGCAGATAACTCCATAAATTATCTGGTAGTACGCATTAGGAGTGATTTAAAATGGAATGACCATATAAAGTTGATCGTCGGTAAAGCAGATGCCAGACTGAGATTCATTGTAAGAATCCTAAGGAAATGCAATCCGAAAACAAAGGAAGTAGGTTACAGTACGCCTGTTCGCCCACTGCTTGAATACTGCTCAGCAGTGTGGGATCCGTACCAGATAGGGTTGATAGAAGAGATAGAGAAGATCCAACGGAGAGCAGCGCACTTCGTTACAGGATCATTTAGTAATCGCGAAAGCGTTACGGAGATGATAGATAAACTCCAGTGGAAGAGTCTGCAAGAGAGACGCTCAGTAGTTCGGTACGGGCTTTTGCTGAAGTTTAGAGAACAAACCTTCACCGAGGAGTCAAGCAGTACATTCCCCCTCCTACGTATATCTCGCGAAGAGACCATGAGGATAAAATCAGAGAGATTAGAGCCCACACAGAGGCATACCGACAATCCCTCTTTCCACGAACAATACGAGACTGGAATAGAAGGGAGAACCGATAGAGGTGCTCAAGGTGCCCTCTGCCACACACCGTCAGGTGGCTTGCGGAGTATGGATGTAGATGTAGATGTAGAGATCATTTTGTAATTGGAATTGATCTTCTGATGATTTGATTAGACGCTAAATTACAGCGCCATCTGCAAACAATCTAAGGGGGCTGTTCAGATTATCACCTAGACCATTCAAACAAATCAGGAACAGCAGAGGGCCTATAACACTACCTTGCCGAACGCCAGATATCACTTCTGTTCTGATCGATGATTTACCGTCTATCACTACGAACTGTGACCTCTCTGAGGGAAATCAGGAATCCAGTCACACAACTGAGACGGTACTCCATATGCACGCAATTTGATTAATAGTAGCTTGTGAGGAACGGTATCAAAAGCCTTCTGGAAATCTAGGAATATGGAATCGATCTGAGATCCCTTGTCGACAGCACTCATTACTTCATGGGAATAAGGAGCTAGCTGTGTTGCACAAGAACGATATTTTCTGAATCCGTGTTGGTTATGTATCAATAAGTCATTTTCTTCAAGGTGATTCACGATGTTCGAGTACAGTATATGCTCCTAAATCCTACTGCAAATTGAGGTCAGTGATATGGGTTTGTAATTCAATGGGTTATTCCTATTTCCATTCTTGAATATTGGTGTTACCCGTTCTACTTTCCAGTCTTTAGGAACAAACCTTTCGTCAAGTGAGTGGTTGTATATGATTGCTAAGAAAGGCGCTATTGTGTCTGCATACTCTGAAAGGAAACTGATTGGTATACCAGCTGGACCGGAAGACTTGCCTTTCTTAGGTGATTTGAGTTGTTTCGCAACACCTAAGATATTTACTTTTATGTCACTAATGCTAACAGCTGTGCTAGTTTCGAATTCTGGAATATTTACTTCGTCTTCTTTCGTGAAGAGTTTGAGGAAGCTCCTCACGTTAGTTTACCCTCTGCAAGCCTCTTCATCTCTGCTTATTTAGTGCAGCTCACATCCATTTGAAGCTGCTAACTATAGCCAAGTATTGGTCTCACTCTAACATTTACCCTCAACACATCGCTCCATTGTTAGACTGATGATTCCTTAATGCCTCCGGGTATGTTCTATAAACTGATTCCTTCTGTTAATCAAATTATGTCATAATAATTTTTCCTAAATTCGATTCACTATTACCTGATTAGTCGATCTATCCGTCCGTTCTTCAACATTCGTCTGTGGCACCAAATTTCCAAAGCGTCTATTCCCCTCTGGTCTGAACTGTTCATCGTTCACGTTTCACTTTCGTTCAAGGCCGCATTCCAGGCAATACACTCAGGAAGGAAGTCCTAACACCTAAATTTGTATGCAATATTAACGAATCTCCCTTTTTCAGAAATGCTTTGCTTGCTATTACCAAGTCTCCCTACTTCTGCCATATTGCAGAATACATCTACTACATTTAGAGCCCCATTTCCTAATGTAAGTCGTCAGCATCGCCTGATACTCGTATAATTCGACTACGCACTGTTACCCTTGTTTTACGCTTTTTTAATATTCATCTTGTAACCTCTTTTCACGATACAAGTCAGTTCCGTTCAGCTGCTCTTCCAGACGCTTTGCCATCCCCTGACCAAATTTCAATATCATCGGGAAACCTCAGTTTACAGCAGAGCAGCTTGCCCTCTGGAAAAAAAAACAGCTGCAACTTCTCCTCGCTTCCTGCAATTTTCAGCACTAACATAGCAAGGCCATGCTGACTGCTGTTACAATGCCAGATCAGTCACTCATCCAGGCCCTTGCATCTGAAACTACCAAAAGGCTGTTACCTCTCCTCAGGAACCACAGATTAGTGTGGCCTTTCCACAGATCCCCTCCGTTCTAGTTGGATCTGAATCACTGAGGCACGCAAGCTACCACACCCCGGTAAGATCTTATATTTGATGCGGGCCCCAGTCACTTAATATTTTTAATTCAAAAGTTTTTACCGCTTAAATGGCATAGCTCTACCAGTTTCGACTTTTCGTTCACTATGTGTTGCTTTATTTGAGTCTAACACTGAACACATCTATACACTGTGGTTCAAATGTTTAAGAGCACTATGGGGCTTAACATCTGTGGCCATCAGCCCCCAATAACTGAGAACTACTTAAACCTAACTAACCTAAGGACATCACACACATCCATGCCCGAGGCAGGATTCGAACCTGTGACCGTAGCGGCCACGCGGTTTCAGACTGAAGCGCCTAGAACCGCACGGCCACACCCGCCGGCGCTATACACTATGAAAACTCAGTCTATCGTAGCAGTCTGTTCGCTGTTCAACAATGTCGTCTGACAAATCTGAACGTGCGAAAGCAAAATTTGTTTACTAAATACGAGCTGTATTACCTATTCCTATGAAAAAAGTGCAAGTTATTTAAAACAGCGTGTGTCGTGTACGCTACAAGACGAGGACGATGTGTCCAGACAACACCAGTTGCTGCAGGTTCGTGATGTGCATCAGATGGATCGTCCTGACTCCCACTAAACAACGAACAGACAACAGTAACAGCAAACAGAATATGTTTTATTTATTTTATGGCATTTCTATGTATTTTGCGGTAGACTTAATGAAAGGAAATGCTTGTCCAGTTAACAACTTCGCCTCATTTTATAATCTTTTCGAATTTTTAATTTATTCTCATTTTCTGTCTCCTTTGCATCTAACCTGTCACGAGTTAACAAGTATGCAGCTCTACATACCTAGTTCGTAGAATGATAATGATAAAAAACTTCGAGAAACAAGAGCCCGAATAAATATTTGAATAAGACAGTAACAGCGGCAGTCTGGGAGGACTTACTGTATAGAGCAAAGAGTACGATTTATCTCATCCATTACGGACATTGAGCCTGCGACTGTCATTAAAATATTTGATGCTTATTAATGATGCTACGCCCAGTCACTTTTTCATTTTTTATTGTTTTATAAATAACATTATGAGGTGAGAGGTTGCTTTTGAGTGAGTTCACAGACACGATGAGGCAGTGTAAAACCTGATGAAAGAAATTCATTTTAAGAATCCTAAGAAAATGTAGTTCACCTTGAAAGAAACAGTTTACAAAACCGCCGTTCTTTTGATTCATGAATATTAAACGTTAGTCCGACGCGCTTACTAGGTAGGGTTAGAAGGCAAGATAAGGAAACCCAAAGAAGAGCAGCGCATTCCGTCACAGGCTAGTTTAAAGAGTGTAAGAACGAACTACATTGGCAGAAGGTACAAGGAAGGTGTTGCTCTGTACGGTGATGAAGAAGCTTACTGCTCAAGCACGTATATCGCACATTCCAGGATGACAGGCAATATATTACTTCCTCCTACATATATCTCGCGAAATAGGCATGACGGGAATAGCTGAATAATTCATACTCATACACAGTTGTTGTTCTCGCGCAACATTTACGCTCGGAACAGGAAAGGCGGTAAATCATATTGACGCCGGAAGTGCCCTCTGCCACTCTCCGGTCAGATGTTGATAGTGTATATACGAGGATGGTGGAGCTAGAGTTACCAGGCGATTGAAATAAGGTCACACGAATTTCGCGAACTGACGCCGCATAGTGTTGCTATACGTTTAATTAGACTAGAACATCATTTGTAAAAGCAAGTGGTTATTTCACAGTACAGTAACATATGATATAAACTTTGTCCGAACAGGCCTCGGAAGGCCCAGCGGAACCGACCGACCGCCGTGTCATCCTCAGTCCATACCCATCACTGGATGCCGATATGGAGGTGTATGTGCTCAACATTCCGCTCTCTCGGCCGTTGTCAGATTTCGTGACCGTAGCTGCTACTTCTCAGTCGAGTAGCTTCACAATCGGACCTCACTTGTCAACAGCTCTCGACAGGTCCGGATGGTCACCTACCCAAAAGTTTGCCAATCCCGACAGCGCCTAACTTCGGTATTCTGACGGGAATCCGTATTACCACTGCGGCAAGCCCGTTTGGCAACTTATGATATAACAGAGCGAAACTGAAGGAACTTTCGAGTTGCAGTGTCGGTGACGTTGTAGGTTACTCTGATGACTAAGATTAAAAAATTAATTGTCGTATGGCACTGATGGATGGGAAATCTCACGGAATGGGTTCAGAAGCATGGTGGAAATGGTATTTCGTCTCGCTCGCATATGCCCCTTCCGTTGAGCTTATGTGAGGGTTGTCTCATAAGTGTACTTGCAGAGTGTAGGTGAGTGTAATGGATGCGTCTACAGTGTAGTGTTGTTTGATAAGAAGGGAGAGGTTCAAACTTGGTGCCGGCACTCGTATCGCGTTCTCCTCTCGAATAGCATCACCAGGCCGCCGAGCTTAATATCCCCCTCTGTCAGGCAGATCTCATAAACAGTGTCACATGCCCTCACTTCATGAGACACAGCGGAGAGCTTTGGAATTTCGTACAGGACATTGTATCAACGATTGGAAATCAAGAGCTTTACACTACCACCTCTCCTCCCCTCGCCAAATACTGGTAGTGAAAATTTCATCCAGAAAGAGATTTCAACAAGTGGACCGCCACCTCACAGGCGTGCGGTAACGAGTGCGGCTATGGAGACGCGTATAAGAAAGGTTGTCTTACAGTGGCAACATAACGGTTTTACGCGACTCACGTGTGAGAAACATTATTAGTTGCGTGTAGTCGCGATACTGAATGATTTCGCTAAAATACATCGTGAATTTCGTTCTCGTTCAGACTTCAGTGTTGTAATAGGGATTAAATAACCATCTTCACATTCAATAAACATGTTAAGAAAATAGACTCAAATGACTTTATTGTCGGCAGGACGTTAAATCATAAGCTTTATTCAGCTGTCTAAGTTAGATTTTCAAAATTACTTCAGCTACAGAAAAACACAGTTTTTCGCGGAAGAATCATGGTCCTTTCTAAGCGCAGCAAAGATGGCTACAGATTTTTTCAGGGTTCGCAAGAGTCTGTTTTCCTATGTCAAAAATATGGTTCGGATTATTGCTATTCTGAATCATTATAACATACAAATAGCATTCTCGCAAAATATTTGCTCTTTTTATATAATTATAGCTTAAAATAGATTAAATTTCAAGATTTGGTCAAGTGATGGAAAACGCTCTTTTAGTGTCTGAAACTCTGGTGACGCCACAGGCTAGGTGTAAGATTAGGCTATATGTGTGTTATAGGAATGTTAGCCGAAGTTACTACAGTTTTTCCGTACTTTTCCCGCAAACACTTTAGTTATTTACTGATGGAAAACGCATATACAACTTTTAAGTAACAATGAAAAGGAAATTTGTGAGGGTTGATAGTAAACACCGTCCGAAAGTCGATTATTTATGGCCTTATTCGTTCTTGTAAAACAGCCCTGATTTCTATGTTCCGGAAATAAGAAACGTGAAAAGTCAATTCCATGGAGACTTGTACGGAAGGACACAGCAATAAGTTGCAAAATTATCTTAAAACTAAGGAGATTTGGAGCTGGATTATCTGCTCAGACCACGCTGAAAACGTTTTCCAGGCGACATGTGAAAGGTAAAGTTCCTATGGTACCAAGCTGCTGAGGTCATCGGTCCGTAGGCTTACACACTACTTAATCTAAATAAAAGTAACTTGCGCTAAGAGCAGCTCACACACCCATCCCCTAGGGAGGACTCGAACCTCCGACGGGGCAGCCGGGCGAACCGTGTCAAGGCGCCCTAGACCACGCTGCTTCATCTCCTCCAAACTAAAACGCAGTGGAAACTTTTTCATTCAGAAGATAATTCTAACTGTTAATTGCTGTCTTTGTTGCCAGAACTACTACTACTACTACTACTACTACAGAAGTACTTATGGCAACAAACACAGCAATTAATAATTAGAGTTATCTTCTGAGTGAAAGTGTTTCCACTTTCCCTCTTCTCAGTTTCCGAATTTTCAGACAGCAGTTACACACCAGTGGAGCAGTTACACCCCGCAGAGCATCGCCGTGTTTGCCTGCAAAAGGTTTACACATGCGACTTCCTCTGTTCCTCCAGGTCCTTTCTTAAACCATCGGAAAATTCTGTCTATAAAATGTGCGGAACCTTAAAGTATTTCTTTCTCTACTTAATACTTAGCTGTTGCTGAAACACTATGATTTAAAAGCAGTATCAATTTTCATTTTTTCGCAATGTCCTGATGTTATCACATTTCCTCGTTGGTTCCAAGCATTGTTCAGTTTTTCTCTTTCTCAAAATCATACAGCTTCACAACATTCTAGATGCAGACAGCTGTAAGTGGAAATTTATTGCCTTCAACTACTTGCTTGCAACAATAGTGTGGGCGGAAATTGTTAAATATTTTCTCAGATACTTCAGAATAAGAGTTATATCAGACATGAATACAGTTCCGTAGCACCATCCTTGTGATTCATCTTAAATTGATCGGGTGTTAAATGAAGCTTGGACCATCCAAAAAAAATTTTCAGTATTTTTCATGGCTATATTTGTACAATGTGGTACTACGCACCATTTTTAATCAGTTGTCCTATACGTAAATTCACAGTAATGAGTAAGTGACTCCATCTGCATCACATGAGTGTGCTTTCAAATTATTTGAATTTCATTTCCGTTGCATTTTTTTCATATTTTGCTTTTTTCTAACAGGAGCCCATGTAATACCATTATATGACTGGCCAAGTTGTCACCAAATCCCCGCCATGTTTCATTCTTGTGACCTAAACTTAGAAAGAAGTTGAGAACAGTGTGAAACAAGACTAATCCGACCAAATGGCTTTCCTCCATTGCTCCATAGTCCAGGTTAAATTGGCTTCGGCAGCACGTTTTACTATTATGGACATTTTATCACTGATAAATATTTTTTGAAATCCAGGTCGCCCTGGTGCTTCCAGATTATGCAGCTCTCTTCATGTTGTTGTGTTGGTGACAGGGTTTGCGAGTCGACATTCAGTTCTGCAGTGAGTTCTCCGGTTCTCGTTCTCTTATTTTATGTCACAATTCTCTTCAGTGACCATTTGTCACGATCACTCAACACACACTTTCGTCCGTGTTGTGACTTAGCGGATGATGTTTCTCCGATTTCCCTGTATACAGTATACGTCATGGATACACTAAACACTTCGGCTTCTTTGGTTACGTTAAACCCACCACACGAGTACCAGCAGTTTACCCACGTTGAAATTGATTTAGTTCCGACATAATACAATTACAACTACACAGAACACTGTTCTGAACACGACTGACAACTGCAACGTATTCAGGACATTGTACAAATGCAGATCGTGGTCAGATGCAACAGCGCTACCTTCAGGCTTCGCTAGTATCCGCATTTATGTACAAGCATGCTCTTATGACGATGTTTCCGTATTAATGTCCAGCTCCTGTGTTACGCTAGAAGCTGGTCACAGGTCTTAATTCAACTAACAACTCGAACGAAATAGTCCTGAAATGGCATTCTACATATGCCAATATCTTTGCTATCCCAGGTTCCTGAACTTCCTTTCTAACCTTAAAAAATGTGAACCTTATTCGTGCTATCACCTATGAAATAAACTATTTAGCATAGAACAAGCAAATCACTGAGCAGAACCTCATTATAAGCGCCTGAGATTCTGCGGCTATGAAAATTTGTCAGAAGTTCTATGTTCCGACGTTTTGTCGTCAAAAGCAAAAGTTTTGGCTTATAAATCAAAGGCGATTCTGCAGCTATGCGAACCTGTCAACAGTTCTATGCTGCGATGTTTCGTCGTCAAAATCAAAAGTTTGTGCCTATAAATCTGTATTTTAGTTGGATTCACAATAAAGAAAAGTATTGCTGTTTTCTGAATTGACAGAAAATTCTGTCCGAAATAGTTAACAAAACTGGAGGACTTTACTTAACGTTTATTTACGTTGGTTCTACACTTCATACGGCGGAGAATATTATCCGATAAAGGCCGCGATTGTTCACGTAGTTCATATGGTTCACCAATTTTCTTTCTGGTACTACAATCTGCATTATACTAGTATTGTGTAATTTGCTCATCGGTGTGAGAATTTCTGTTACTATGCTGCTAGATGTTGATATCAATATATATAATAAAACGCGCAAAAATGCGAGTATTCAACAGAGTATTCTTTTAGTCTGATGTAAAGCGCAGTAGAGACCGTAGACAGAAATGAGCCCCAAAGTAACTAGCTTCATTTCGAAAAAAAAAAAAAAAATTGTGATTTGTATACCCAGCCACTGACGGAAAGCAAGGAACTTATGTACTTGTAGTTGTGAGGTTTTCTGCTTGGTAAATAATGTTCTGTACTCATCAATGATGAAATAAGACAGACACATCAAGTTTGCATCGAGAATGACGTGTTAAGTATGTATCGGTACAAAGAGAATAAAATTTAAGAATTTACTTTTTTTTACGCAACAAATGATATTTCAGCAGCTAGTGTTCCACAGCGACTTACCGAATGAATTCGAGTTGTAAACACATTTACTTGATGTTATCCATATTCGTATTCCTAACAATGTACTCACAAACATATGATTAATGAAGCTGAAAATCAAACAAATGTAGAAACTACCCAAAACTAACACAAAAGTGGTGGTTACATTGTGGTAGGAAGAAAATATCTAACTGATGAATGTGGTAAACCATCACATGGAGACCATGAATCGGATTGCGTTACTTCAGATTAAAACGTGGGAACAGAGAAAGAACTGGTACATCTCGATAGTGAAGAAGAAAATGAAAGATAATAGAGTAAAATAATAGCCAATGAACCAATTACTACAATACCAGAACGGCCGAGACACTATCTCCCAAAGCAACTCTAGCATTCAAGATCAATGATTTACATGAACTAACTATATAATGACTGCAACTAACTAATCACAGATAAAAATTTTTTAAAAATCTAGAAAATCAATCAGCCAAATGAAAGATGAAATCTTTTGTAAACATAAATAATATACTAAAATAATAATATAATAATAACACTTATGATATATAATAGTATACTATGGACACCTACCTAGTACAGAATTCGTACACCTTTGAAACTCCATACACCAACGATTTTATGTGCAATGGGTTCGACAGCTACTTGCTAGATTTCTGGAGATACGAGGTGCCAGACGTCTGAGCACAGGTCACGTTATACCCGTAAAATATGGGTCGGTAACGTGTGCTCGGAAGGACCCAGGTGTGTTCCATTGTGTTCAGAGCACGCAAATTTGGTAGGAATTCATCAATGTGAGTTTACTATCACGCTTCTAAAAACTAATGTAGCATAATGCTGGCTTTGTGACACGCACATTTATGTAGCTGGAAGATGCCATCGCCGTCGGAAAAGACATTAAGCATGAAGGGATGCAGGTGGTTCGCAATAATGTTCTCGTAGTCCTCAGCACTAGTGGCGCCTTAGATTACTACCACAGGTTCCATGGAGGCCCAGTTGAATGTCTCCCATAACGTAAGTAACACTGCTAGCACCGGCCTGCGTTCGTGGTGTGATGCATGTCCCAACATGCGTTCGCCCGGATGACAGCGTATCCAGACACCATCATCCCCCTAGTGTAACAAGAAATGTGATTCATTCGACCAGGTGACACGTACCCAGTGATCTACTGCGATCTTAAATGCCGCTGTCGTTGGATCCACAGAGTCGTCTGCTTGCGGAGCCCATGTGCTGTAATTTGCACTGGACAGTATGCTCCGGAACACTTGTATCGGCGGAAGCGTTGTACTGTGCCATCTGCCACATATAACGCCTCTCGTTCATTACATAACGGGCAAACCTGGACCTCCACGTCCTGTTATGAGCCTCATCGTCCAACGCCTAGTCACCTACTTGTGGTTTCACTGTCTTCAACACCATTACGTAGATGCTCAAGACTGTAACACACGAACAGCCGACCAGCTTCACTGTTTCCGTGATGCACGGCCATAAGAATGAAAGTCACTTGTGTTAGAGGATTCCCCATTTGCTGCTCGTATCGTCGCCGGAATGATTTACCACTCATCTCTGGTCCTCTTATACACTTTTCTTACCGTGTCATATGTTCACAACGTCACCAGGTGGCATTCAGTCTTGCGGTGGAGAGTAGTCATAATATTTTGGCTCATCAGTGGACGCAACATCTCCAAACTAGCAGAAAATACGTGTCCTCCAGCGTATGATACGCTGAAAACTAAATTCGTAATATTCGATACTTTTCTTAGTGTCATTAGTTCATATTTTAACAACTTCATTAACTTGTTGTGCATTTTCAACTTCTCGCGGCGTAATGAATAATCCATTAAATTTCGGGCATGCAGCCGCGCAAAAAAAAAAAAAAAAAAAAAAAAAAAAAAAAAAAAAAAAAAAAAAAAAATTATTTGCGCGGCTGCATGCCCGAAATTTAATGGATTAACTTCATTAACTGTTCCAATTTCTCGTCAACGGCTAGAAGCAAAATCCAATATAAAGGTCACATACAAAGTATAGGTATCTCTGGGTGCAAGCACGATATGTTCTAAGAAAGCTCTTCTTTCGTCATATCCCCGAGATATACGTATTTCGACTGCAAGTGGGCATTGACACGTGGAGATGACTTTGACAGAATAATAGGTTAGTGAAAGACGTATTCAGCACAGAGGAAACAGGGGTGAATAGTGGTAAATGGCTGGGAGTCCGTGCTAATCAATAAAACGACATTGTTCCGTCATGGCCTCATTTACTTGCCGTTTGCAAACCAAAGGCGAGGTTAGTAGAAAGTGTCGCATGAGTTGACGAAGAAGCTTCAGAAGGATGGAACGGACGGAAGCTGACAAAGTGTCCTCTTGCAAGAAGCTAGGCGCAGTCTCTGCTAACACAACAACAATCATGTTAACTGAATATTCCGTTGGTCCTTGGTAGAACAACATTATAATATATGAAAAACACTAGTTTGCTTTTGTTCTACAGTGTTACTTTTATTGTGTTAACCGGTTTTCCGTTTACAAGGCCATCTTCAGACATTTACTGAGTATTGTCGCCAAAGAAGTTACAATGTTTGTAAGCAACACTGGACGAGAAGTTACACGTCTACATTGAAGCAGAAACGGACAGTAAGTAACATTTTTGACGGTGTTCTGGTAATGCAACTGGGACTTGTATTACTTTCCATGTTTATTACCCCTTGTAGTTGTCTCATAAAATATTGTTTTTATTTTACTTGGTTCATTTATTTAATGCAAACTGTTCCATAGTCACAGCTTTGAGTATAATGTTAATGTTTTTCTTATTTACTCTTTTTTGTATTTGTGTATTTTTTTTTTTTTTTTACATTTTAAAATACAGTACCACCACAGTCTCAAAGATTGCATTTACAGTATGTACTATCACACTCCTCCATTTCCCTGCATTTGTTCATTTCTGTTTATCTTACGGATATTGCTTAAGTTCCACATACATTATGTAGATACATTAATAATTATTTCTTCTTTTAATTGGTTTGTGTATCACTCTCCATGTTTTATACCTCCTGAAGTAGACTCGTCAAGTACTAATTTTATTTTATTTTATTAGTTTTGTTTATTAATAGAAACTGTTATGGTGGCATGCTGTTCCTACTTTGTGCTAAAGTTTTTCCTGTCCACTCCGATTTTATTCTTATTTATTTACTGTTCAATTTCCTTCTTTTTACATTGCATTACCACCACACTGTCAATGATGTTACTTACTGTATGTTTCTGCCTCAATGTAGCCTTGTAACTTCTCTTCCAATGTTGCTTACAAACATTGTAACTTCTTTGGTGACAATAGTCAGTAAATGTCTGACGATGGCCTTGTAAGCCGAAAACCTGTTAACACAATAAAAGTAATACTGTAGAACAAAAGCAAACTAGTGCATACAACAAGAATCGCTGCCAAAGCATTCCAGTGGGACAAGTTACGACATGTCTCACGTGGACGGCCACTGTCGACATTGTAACACCACTGACACAGTACGGAAGCAGGCTGTAGCAATGGTGAACTGGATTGCCACATGTCCAGACCCTGCATTGGGCCACTGCCTTGATCTACGTTATGAGGAGTGATGGCTTGTCAAAACGGTGGTCAGTCGAACTGTCATAAATACAGCCCGTTTCAGCTATGCAGTGTCTGCCAGTGCCTGCAGCCAATTACAAGGGATATTCCAGTCCGATTATCTATCTGAAATAGGTCATTTATCTGCTGCTATTATATGCTACTTTTACCAGCTGTGGAACCACTGGCTGCGCTGGTCCTGATGCCGTTGGGATTCGAACTAGTGCCTTTCAGCCAGGCGACTACCTGCTGGTCAACTTCTACCCACTTCATAAGGAAGAAAGCAAGGCAGGAAGATTAGTTCTTAATGACGCGCCGACAACGAGGTCATTAGAGATGCAGCACAAGCTCGGATTAAGCAAGTATATGAAGGAAATCGGCCGTGCCCTTTCAAAGGAACCATCCTAGCATTTACCTTAAGAAATTTAGAGAAATCACGGAAAATCTAAATCAGGATGGTCGGATGAGGACTGACTTCACGGTGCCTGCCTCGTGGTCCGCGGTTCGTGTATGAGCCTGACTAGCTGCTCAGCCAGTGCCTTGGGTGGAAACACACTAGGCCTGCCCTTACATACAACTATCACTGCACCCTACACTGGGGTCCTTGGTTCAAGTTTACATCATCAAATGCTTCCCGCACTGAGTCACGTATGTTCATCAGCCGAGGTGGCTGACTACTGCGGGTTCTGTCATAGCGCGCGGATTGCCTGCCTGGGGCCTGACGCTGCGCTACATAGCTGGAGTGCTGACGATGTAACTTCGCCTCAGCTACCGCTTGCTTCACGTGGCGACGCTGAGCGCTGGCTGTTCCGTGACGCCACGTACTGAGCTGAGCATACGTCCCCGACTGGGACCAGTGAGCGTCTCTGGCGCTGACCACTACCTGACAACACTATCACTGTTACTTTTCACGCGTAATAAATAAAGCCGTGTTATTTGCTATCTCTATGACTTTTCGTCGGATATCTATTTTGCTCCACGAGCCTGCCACTCTGCTAATTAATACTAATTAATAAGTGCCATCGCACTAATCTGTCTGCCATCCTGATCACCACAACAGTATATAAAAGTTATATGCCCTCTGGCGGTCAACAATTGTGTGAAATTGTTAATTTCGCCTTCTAATAGTTAAAACTAAAATGAAAGAGATGTAGCTGTGTTCAGTGACTACTTATGCAAAACAAGAAACTGTAGAAACTTCATGGTATTAAAACAGTTTGACGAACCGAAAAGTGTATGTCTGACTTTGGTACTGAACAATCTCATCATCTGAGCCAGCTCAGGATCGGAATCGCAGCTGTGACTCAGTTCACACAGGCCGACTGAAGAGCTTTTTGTAGCCCGTGGTGTCTCAAGTACAGATAGTGTTGAGGATCAGTGGACAAAGTTCAAAACCATCGTACAATATGCGTTAGATGAGTATGTGACAAGCAAGATCGTAAGAGATGGAAAAGAGCCACCGTGGTACAACATTCGAGTTAGAAAACTGCTGCGGAAGCAAAGGGTACTTCACAGCAAACATGAACATAGCCAAAGCCTTGCAGACAATTAAAAATTACGCGAAGCGAAATGTAGTGTGAGGAGGGCTATGTGAGAGGCATTCAATGAATTCGAAAGTAAAGTTCTATGTACTGACTTAGTAGAAAATCCTAAGAAATTTTGGTCTTATGTCAAAGCGGTAGGTGGATCAAAACAAAACGTCCAGACACTCTGTGACCAAAATAGTACTGAAACAGAGGGTGACAGACTAAAGGAAGTAATACTAAATGTCTTTTTCCAAAGCTGTTTCACAGAGGAAGACAGCAGTGTAGTTCCTTCTCTAGATTGTCGCACAGATGACAAAATGGTAGATATCGAAATAGACGACAGAGGGATAGAGAAACAGTTAAAATCGCTCAAAAGAGGAAAGGTCGCTGGACCTGATGGGATACTAGTTCGATTTTACACAGAGTACGCGAAGGAACTTGCCCCCCTTCTTGCAGCGGTGTACCGTAGGTCTCTAGAAGAGCGTAGCGTTCCAAAGGATTGGAAAAGGGCACAGGTCATCCCCGTTTTCAAATAGGGACGTCGAACAGATGTGCAGAGCTATAGACCTATATCTCTAACGTCGATCAGTTGTAGAATTTTGGAACACGTATTATGTTCGAGCATAATAACTTTTCTGGAGACTAGAAATCTACTCTGTAGGAATCAGCATGGGTTTCGAAAAAGACGATCTTGTGAAACCCAGCTCACACTATTTGTCCACGAGACTCAGATGGCCATAGACACGGGTTCCCAGGTAGATGCCGTGTTTCTTGACTTCCATAAGGCGTTCGATACAGTTCCCCACAACCGTTTAATGAACAAAGTAAGACCATATGGACTATCAGACCAATTGTGTGATTGGATTGAAGAGTTCCTAGATAACAGAACGCAGCATGTCATTCTCAATGGAGAGAAGTCTTCCGAAGAAAGAGTGATTTCAGGTGTGCCGCAGGGGAGTGTCGTAGGACCGTTGCTATTCACAATATACATAAATGACCTTGTGGATGTCATCGGAAGTTCACTGAGGCTTTTTGCAGATGATGCTGTGGTATATCGAGAGGTTGTAACAATGGAAAATTGTACTGAAATGCCGCAGGATCTGCAGTGAATTGACGCATGGTGCAGGGAATGGCAATTGAATCTCAATGTAGGCAAGTGTAATGTGCTGCGAATACATAGAAAGAAAGCTCCCTTATCATTGAGCTACAATATAGCAGGTCAGCAACTGGAAGCAGTTAATTCCATAAATTATCTGGGAGTAGGCATTAGGAGTGATTTAAAATGGAATGATAATATAAAGTTGATCGTCGGTAAAGCAGATGCCAGACTGAGATTCATTGGAAGAATGCTAAGGAAATGCAATCCGAAAACAAAGGAAGTAGGTTACAGTACGCTTGTTCGCCCACTGCTTGAATACTGCTCAGCAGTGTGGCATCCGTACCAGATAGGGTTGATAGAAGAGATAGAGAAGATCCAACGGAGAGCAGCGCGCTCCGTTACAGGATCATTGAGTAATCGGAGATGGTAGATAAACTCCAATGGAAGACTGCAGGAGAGACGCTACAGAGCTTTTGTTGAAGTTTCGAGAACGTACCTTCACTGAGGAGTCAAGCAGTATATTTCTCCCTCCCACGTATATCTTGCGAAGAGACAATGAGGATTAAATCAGAGAGACTAGAGCCTACGCAGAGGCATACCGACAATCCTTCTTTCCACGAACAATACGAGACTGGAATAGAAGGGAGAACCGATAGAGGTACTCAAGGTACCCTCGGCCATACACCGTCAGGTGGCTTACGGGGTATAGATGTAGATGTATATGTAGATATTGCAATAGTTCTGCCTGCATCAGGCAAGCTGGCTGCGGTGGTCTAGCGGTTCTAGGCACTCAGTCCGGAACCGCGGGACTGCTACGGTCGCAGGTTCGAATCCTTCCTCGGGCATGGATGGGTGTGATGTCCTTAGGTTAGTTAGGTTTAAGTAGTTCTAAATTCTAGGGGACTGATGACCACAGATGTTAAGTCCCATACTGCTCAGAGCCATTTTTTTTTAGCATCAGGCAAAACTCCTTGTTCGAATGCTTGTCCGGCATACAGCCCTCTTCTGCGGAAATTTCATTATACTAAATGCTCAGCTGAAAAATAAAAAATTCATTCAAAGGAGTACAACCTATAAAATTTAAATCACAATGCTGCCCATGAACGTGACCTACAAAAAACGCGAAATTGGCTTGAAGTATATTACAATCTTCGATACGCAGATGGTCAGCATTGCAGTGCAACCGCACAAACAAGCTAGCAGGAACTCCATCAACACCATAGGTACACTCCCGGAAAAAATAAGGGCACCTGGAAAGACGACGTCGATTTTTATCCAATGACGGCACATGCCACCAGGGGGATATTAGATATACTCATAATGCTTTCAACGTCGTCCGCCAACAGATAGTGACATAGCATAGCTACCACTATGCTATCTGTGTCTACCTTTTAACAGGGAATCCTTGCAGCAAGAAGGCTCAGTGCAGCGCAAAGGCATCCATGTCACGGAGAGCCACTAGTGCTTCCTCTAGCCAACTGAGTGAGATGGTAAGGGTCACATTGTGGCCTTCCGAGTGGCGGGATGGTCGTTTCGGAGAATTGCCACACACGTCGGGCATGCTGCGTCAGTTGTGCAACGGTTCTTGTATCAGTGGTCACGTGAGCAATCTCACACCCATAGACGATGATCTTAACGTAAACGCAGCACAGACGGTAGCCAGGATCGTAGTACTGTAAAGGCAACAGTGGCAGATCGTACAGATAAGATGGTTTGGGGAGAGAGCAAACGTGTCTACGCGAACTGTTACGAACCTGTTATCATCTGCAGGATTACTGGCACGCACGCCTGTAGTTCGTCTTCCACTCACTGCACAGCATCGACGTGTACAGCTCGACTTGTGCCGCCAGAGAATCCCTTGGAAGGTGAAATGCAGCTTCGTGGTCTTCAGTAATGAAAGCAGATTCCCCCTTCACGAAATTGATGGACGTCTGCAAGTACTAAGTAGACCTGGTGAGCGTTTTCCTGTAGAGTGTATTCGCCAAAGACACATTGGCCCCACACCAGGCCTAGGTGCCATAAGCTACAACTCTCGTCCAATTTTGGTGTTTCTGGAGGGGATGCTAACCAACGCTCAGTGTGTGTAGAAGTTGTTAAATCCATTCTTGTGCAGCCATTGCAACAGAATTATGATGCGTTGTTCCAACACGATAATCCTCTCCCACACGCTGCCCATGAAACTTAACGTGCTCTGCAAGATATGCAATAACTTACTTGGCCAACACGATCTCCGGACTTGTCTCCAGTCGAGTACGTGTGAGATATGATGGGATGAGAAGTGAATCGTCAACCAGAAACTCTTACATAAATACGTCAACAGGACGAGCAGGTGTGGTATAACGTATCCCTCGACTGTGCTCGCCATCTAGCGATCGACTGGATGCCAGAGTCAGCCCTGTATTGCCGCCCATGGAGGTTACACAACGAACTAATATGGGTGTTTGAGCATGGGTCGATACCTGTTACCTCATAACCGCTTGTGCTATTGATCTGTAAATGTAGTCGTTTCATGTACTATATATGCACTGTTACAACTATAAATCTTGTGTCAATTGGAAATCTCTAAAAGGGTTTTTCTTTCGTCAGGGTACAATTAAATATAACACATCGTAGAATGAAGCTGTGAGGACGGGGCTTGAGTCGTGCTTGGGTAGCTCAGCCGGTAGAGCACTTGCCCGCGAAGGGCAAAGGTCCCTAGTTTGAGCCTCGGTCCAGCACACAGTTTTAATCTGCCAGGAAGTTGCATATCAGCGCACACTCCGCTGTAGTGGAATTTTCGTTCTAGAAACATCCCCCAGCCATGTCTCCTCAGTATCCTTTCTTCCAGGAGTGCTAGTTCTGCAAGGTTCGCAGGCGAGCTTTTGTGAAGTTTGGAAGGTAGGAGACGAGGTACTGACAGAAGCAAAGCTGTAAGGACAGGGCGTGAGTCGTGCTTGAGTAGCTCAGTCGGTAGAGCACTTGCCCGCGGAAGGCAAAGGTCCCGAGTTCGAGTCTCGGTCCGGCACACAGTTTTAATCTGCCAGGAAGTTTCATCACACATCGTCTTTCTCATTCAGAGATCACGTTTGAATGTTGTTTGTTTGTACGATTATCGTGTTATGCCTCGTGTAAGGACACACGTCCACCAGTACACGTCGGAATTCGGCATGAGCATGTCATTGCCTATCGAGATTGCAATTTACCTTTTCACCATATTTCTGCTCACGTTTTCAAGGATACCAAGCCCTTCATCCAAATATGGAATGGATAGGTTCAAAGTGGTCACTCTTAACGCCATGCAGGATCCCAACAGGTGCCACGTCCGTTCGGCCATCCGTGATCGTACAGCCACGTCGCATACATTGAGTCGGGAAATGGGCGTTTTGGCAAGAAGACAAGCGTCCACTTGGACAGGGCGGTGGCATCTAGAGCACTGCGGACTGTCAGCACGGCGACCATTGTTCCGCTTTCACTCGATGTGGAGCAGAGAGGGCTGTAGCAACAGTGGTGCGCCCGACCACAACAGATGTAGGTGTGGCACCACGTCGTCTTTTCAGACGAATTCCAGTTTTGCATACGGCATCGTGAGGCGACGGGACCGTGTGCGATGGCTCCGAGGAGAACCAACGTTGGCAGCTTGCATACGCCTCCTTCATTCAGGACCAACACTTTCCTTGATTGTATGCGGCGCTTTTGGGTAAACAATACGGCTATACGATCACCTCTGGTTCCCATAACCGCTAATTCGTACCGAAATCGATACGTTTGTGACTTGCAAAAGATCAGTAACAGTGCCCTAACTTCTAGTTCTCCATGACATTATCTTTTTGAAACACTGTATGTTGCTATGATGTCCTACCCAGCTCTATACGCAAGATGTTCCTCTGCTACGCTTGTCTGCAGGTTCTCCAGATCTCTCACATATTGAAAATATGTGGTCATGGCCTGCGAACAAAATGCCGCATAACCCCCGCCAGCCAGCCACGGTAATTGACGAACTGGCGAATTCTGGCATGCAGCTGACACAGCTAAAGCTGTGTAGATTGACGTCTGCCATTTGAGCTGTTTTCGACATGATGCCCGGCCTCGTTAGAATCGTTGTTGCTGACGGAGCGGCAGCTCAGTGTACTAAACTTCCCGTCCTTTATACTCTGTATACCGCTCCCCCCCCCCCCCCCCCCAAAAGCACCTACAAATCTAATTATGTATTCTTCCTACTATAATGGATGCGCACAAAAAGTAAGATTTCGTAGTTTGACGTAATTTTTGATATTTCACTTGTAATGTCCAGCAGTGTAAAAGTAACTCAGTGTGCAATGAGAGCCTTTAAAGGTTCGTATTTATTCGCTTCGTAAATTTTCTCAAATCCTTTATCAAAACCATTCAAACTCCCTAGTAAATGAAACGTGCGTATGTTTAGCACTTCCCGTCGGGTAGACCGGTGGCATGCTTCAAGTCTTTTTAGTTGACGCCAGTTACCCGACTTGCGTGTCAATGAGGATGAAATAATGATCAAGAAGGACTTCCTAGTATTTCTTAGAGAATCTTAGGATTCTTTATTATAGGTGTTATAAATTCCTTGCACACTGTGTGGTTCTTCTGTGGATACAAGAGCGAGGAACACATGCTGTTCACGAACAGAGAATTCAGACATTAATTTAAACTAAATATAATATCAAATAGTAAAAATAGTACATAACTTCGTTGCCGTAGTTACAGCGTCAGTTGCTAACAGTAGCTCTGAATGTTGAAACATATACAGATACCGCAAAATTACAAATCAGTCAGTCTTCAGGATAGAAACTATTCATATCACTGGCCCAGGCCACTATTAAAGTACGTAAATGTCATTCGACTGGCAAACACACAAAGTGGGCTTAGTGCACGGATGTTCAAATTTAGGTACACACGTCGCTGGAGCTCCGGAGAGGGGATGCTTGCATGTCATTGGCAGCGGCGTAATCGTTAGTGGCAGCGGATTCTTTCAGCGGTAGCCACTGTCGGAAATGCGTTGGAGCGGCTGGTCGCTCGCTCATTTAAAAGTGCGGCCGACCCGATAGCGGCCGATACCGGAATAGGTATGCAGGTAAAACTATTTGGCACTTGCCCTTTAAAAACCCCTTGCATCAATAAAGAATTTATAGCTTTGCAGCTCGTGTGTTAAGGAAATATACAAACAGATGCGGCACGTAATATTCTATTTGTATGCCTCTCAACGGACTGTAAATGATACCAATACTTCTCGTGTCACGCTCCCAGCGAACAGTAGGACGCCTTATCCTCTCTTCGTGCAGGAGCAGAAGAGTTGCCGAGTATGACTCACGTTAATCTGGTAGCAAGACTCACAGATCTCCTCCTCCAGCTTTGCTCGTTAATTATAGGCCTTCGGGCACTCGCCATTCACCCGACGAGGCCAGCCACGGCGCATCGCAGTAGTGGCCGATCCTCCTGCCTCTGCTGCAGAACCTAGTGTTCTTGAGTCAAGCGGACGCACGAGTCAGTACTGTCTTCTTCCTGCTACCTCGAAACAAACAAAATTTATAGAATCCTTCTTTTGCTTTCATCCTGCGAAATCGAAACGTATCCTACCATATGAGTCTTAGAAAATTAAATTCTTATGTACATGTAGATATCTGCCTCAACTGGCGTAAAAGTCAGAAATGGAAATTTATTGTTGTCTGTCCCCAGCTTTTCAGTTTACAGTGACCGACGCAGTGTCTCCGGCACACAAATATTTAATCAACGATCGAAGGCAACGCGAATAGTAATGGAAGTAAGTAGTTATTGTGTCACGTGTTGTGAAAAAATTATATTCTTTTCTTTTGTTGGCTGTTGTCTCATATAATACGCTAGCAGATTTTACTCTCGTATAACAAGTGGTCGTGAACCAATTAAGGATACAGCGGTTGCAGACCTCGAAAGAGCTGTACGTCATTTTCCATTTCTTTTCTTTTCTATGTTTTCTTTCTTATTCAGCTGATGAAGTAAAAGAGGAAATTTATTTGTTTACCTTTATCGATCTACATCTACATCTACATCCATACTCCGCAAGCCACCTGACAGTGTGTGGCGGAGGGTACCTTGAGTACCTCTGTCGGTTCTCCCTTCTATTCCAGTCTCGTATTGTTCGTGGAAAGAAGTATTGTCGGTATGCCTCTGTGTAGGCTCTAATCTCTATGATTTTGTCCTCATGGTCTCTTCGCGAGATATACGTAGGAGGGAGCAATATACTGCTTGACTCGTCGGTGAAGGTATGTTCTCGAAACTTCAACAAAAGCCCGTACCGAGCTACTGAGCGTCTCTCTTGCAGAGTCTTCCACTGGAGTTTTATCTATAATCTCCGTAACGCTTTCGCGATTACTAAATAATGATCCTGTAACGAAGCTCGCTGCTCTCCGTTGGATCTTCTCTATCTCTTCTATCAACCCTATCTGGTACGGATTCCACACTGCTGAGCAGTATTCAAGCAGTGGGCGAACAAGTGTACTGTAACCTACTTCCTTTGTTTTCGGATTGCATTTCCTTAGGATTCTTCCAATGAATCTCAGTCTCGCATCTGCTTTACCGACGATCAACTTTATATGATCATTCCATTTTAAATCACTCCTAATGCCTACTCCCAGATAATTTATGGAATTATCTGCTTCCAGTTGCTGACCTGCTATATTGTAGCTAAATGGTAAGGGATCTTTCTTTCTATGTATTCGCAGCAGATTACACGTGTCTACATTGAGATTCAATTGCCATTCCCTGCACCATGCGTCAATTCGCTGCAGATCCTCCTGCATTTCAGTACAATTTTCCATTGTTACAACCTCTCGATATACCGCAGCATCATCCGCAAAAAGCCTCAGTGAACTTCCGATGTCATCCACAAGGTCATTTAATCGATAGTTTGAAATGTTATACAACACAGAGGTCGAGTAGAGACTAAGATCGCGAAATTACATAACTGAATAGTGAGCTCTCGTATTCAACAATGTCGAATGTGTTAATTTAATCTGGAAATATCTGACCACGAAGGTTTCGTCTCGTAACCTGCAATCCTTTCTCTGACAGAGGAATTGTCTCTTCTTCCATTTTCAGACCAGAATTCATCAGAACGTAGACATGATTATATGTGTGCGTAAGTATAAAGTCGGATCATATAAGAAGAATTGCATATTTTGATTGGAGAAGCAAGGTAGTTAATGAGTTGCACAAGTGCAACAAAATTCTTTCAAAATCTACTTAGTGAGGTATAGAATTTAACAGATAGTATAATTAACTTCAAACACAAACTGAAATCATACCTGTCTCCGAACTCCTACTTCATAGAAGAATTTCTCATTGCGTAATGTGTGTATGTGTGTGTGTGTGTGTGTGTGTGTGTGTGTGTGTGTGTGTGTGTGTGTATGTGTGTTCTGAGAGAAATAGAGAGAGAGGGACTGGGACTGAACGTAGTTCAGTACAAACCACCGCACAAGTAAAAGTAGTTTAGTAGTTGTGGTCATGTTGTCACATTTTTCATTGAGAAAGTATATTAATTGTAAAACTGACTCATTCCACATCATAACTAGAGAAAAAGACGATAACTTAACTAAACTAACCTAAATTTTGACAGAGTGCTTGTACAGCATACCGTAATGACATACAATCAGCGGTTTTGCGAGCTAATAGCATAATTAATTTTTGCACGCTGATATGTTGTGTTCATTTACAGATTAGTGTATGCATGTACACGAAGTTGTTACATTGAGACGGAACAACAGAATCCCTTTCATATGAGTTAAATGTGCCTGGCGCTTGCGTTTACTGAAAGTGTCTAGTCTTCCTGTTATATTACACTGCCCCAGCGTTTAATATCCCCTGTGTTCATTCACTTTCCCCTACAATCTGTTTTGTTTCAGATATTACACTACATGAGATAATATACGGGAGAAAACGAGTATTTTGTAATTCTCTGTCATATATCACCGAGTTTTCATAGAGAGATGGTATTATAGTGCCAACTTAATATGTAGATAGACAGCGCCGAAACGAGGTTGGTCAGTGCCCCCAGTAAGAAGTCTGTTTTTGCATGGCTTAGGTGAACAGTTGGTGACGGAAATCTCCCATTCCTTTGCAGGATGGGCAAAACTTATACTGAGACGACAAAAGTCTGGATAGCGATATGCATCATACGACAGCGGTATGCACAGATACAGATGGCGGCAGTATCGCGTGCACGAGGTATAAAAGGGCAGTGCATTGGCGGAACCGTCATTTGTACTCAAGTGATTCATGTGAAATTGTTTCCGGTGTGGTTATGGCCCAACGGCGGGAATTAACAGGTTTTGGACGCGGAATGGTTGTTGGAGCCAGACGCATGTGGCATTCCACTTCGTAAATCTTTAGGTGATTCGATATTCCGAGATCCACAGTGTCAAGAGTGTGCCGAGAATACCAGATTTCAGATCCACGGTGTTAAGAGTGTGGTGAGAATACCAAATTTCAAGCACTGTCTCTGACAACGGAGAACTCTGGCCGACAGCCTTCACTTAACGACCGAGAGCAGCGGTGATTGTGTAGAGTTGGCAGTGCTAACAGACAAGTCACACTGCGTGCAATAACAGCAGAAATCAATGTAGGACTTGTGACGAACGTGTCCGTTAGGACAGTGGAGCTAAATTTGGCGCTAACGGGCTATGGCAGCAGACGAACAGCACGAGTGCCTTCACTAACAGCAAGACATCACCTGCAGCGCTTCTCCTGGGTTCGTGATCGTATCAGTTGGACACTGTGGGAGTGGAAAAGTCCAGATTTGAGTTGATGAGAGCGATGGTAGTGTTGGAGTGTGGCGCAGACTCAACGAAGCCATGAATCCAAGTTGTCAACAAGGCACTGTGCAAGCTGGTGGTGGCTTCATAATGGTGGAGGCTGTGTTTACATGAAAAGGACTAGGCCCTCTGGTCCAACTGCATCGATCATCAAATGATTATTTTCGGCTACTTGGATAACATTTGCCACCATTCATGAACACCATTTCCCATACTGATGGAATTTTTATGGGTGACAAGGCGCCATGTCACCTGACCACAATTGTTCACGATTGGTTTGAAGAATATTCTAACAAATTCAAGCGACTATTTATGCGACAATATATGCACAAAATCCTGCACCACCAACACTTTCGCAATCATGGATGGCTGTAGACACAGCATCGTTCACTATTTCTGCAGGTGCTTCCAACGACTTGTTGAGTCCGTACCACGTCGAGTTGCTGCAGTACGGTTGGAAAAAAGGAGATCCAACGAGGTATTAGGGAGTATCCCATGACTTTTGTCACCTCACTGTAAAGCCTTGAGTATAGTGAGTATTTGCATGTGTGACGAAGTTTTATTGTTTTTTTGGATTTTGTATTTAATCCACTTTGACTAAATTGTAGCCTTCAGCTGATCATGTGGGCCTTACTCGAAGATTCTTGATCAGTGTCTCATCTTAAATGATGCAACACAAATTGCAGAATATAATTAGTAATGGCATGCATGCTGAAACTCTATTTGTTTCGTGGATATTGAATTTAATGGACTCTGTTCAAATTCTGCACCTCACCTGGCCGTGTGGCCTTTACTCAAAGTTTATTGATAAATGAACGGCGCGCGGTATTAGCCGAACGGTCTAAGGCGCTGCAGTCATGGACTGTGCGGCTGGTCCCGGCGGAGGTTCGAGTCCTCCCTCGGGCATGAGTGTATGTGTTTGTCCTTAGGTTAATTTAGGTTAAGTGGTGTGTAAGCCTAGGGACTGATGACCTTAGCAGTAAAGTCCCATAAGATTTCACACACATTTGATAAATGAACTTGCATAAACAATAGAGTTCAAATAACCTGCGTGTGATGAATACTCACATCCATAATGAATTTTTGTTTACTTCACAGATTTTGAATTTATTTGTGATAAGTGTAAATTTTGGCGTTCATCCAATCACATGCACTAAGTTTTCTCACTGTCAGTGCCCACTGCAAATAGTGTCTGACACTAACTAATTGATAATATGATGCCTAAATATAAGTGTAGGAAATTTCTTTTGGTTACTGGTTTCTGTATACTCATGCCACTTTACATAATGGTCATAGATAAGCTTCAGCTGACCAGCCGTGTTTCCTCAGCACTCCCATTCACTCTCAGAGACTTGGTAGCCCAGTGTGTGGTAGTACCGAAGTTGCTGAGGTCCGTGTTTCTGTCAGTACATGACTACGCGAATATTCTCCATTCCTGTTCCCTGTACTGCATTCCCATCCTTAACCATCACACGGTGGTTGATTATTTTAACAACTGTATCCTTATCATTTGATAAATAACATTTCATTAAGGGATCATACTAAAAAAGTATTTTTCATGGTGTACATATATCGAGGGACTATGTCCCTCTCATTTGCGTAATGAATCTCCTGCTATTTTTTTATGAAATCTGTGTGACCTCACGTGATGTTGAACCATAATATAAAATTAACACTGAGCACAAGTTTTCATACACATCCTTTTACCATCTGTACATTACCCTTCTACACGCTATGTACGACATTTGTGCATATAAAATTTCATTTGTGAAACAGATAATTTTTTTCCTCTATCAAATGTTTCTTACAGGGTGATTCAACAGTCGTGTCCCATGGGACAGACAGGGTGAACCAGAACTCCACTGACAAATTTTCAGAGATGGTAGTATGGACCAAGCGAGGAAAAAATTTGCAGGAAACATGGCCTCTAGAATGCGTCTCTTAAGAGCTGTGAGCACTTGTTCAGTAGATGAGATATTTTTCATAGTTGTGTAGATAAACAAGTCCTCATATCTGAAAAAGCATTCACTTTACAGCTCATGTTTGCTGAATACAGGTTGAGGTTCCTCCCAATGAAGGGACCCAGTTGGCAATAAATAGGAGGCTTTCATTACGTGCCACATCAGACGAAAATATATGCCACCATTTCTCTCTCTAAGAGTTGATAGAGTGTAACATAGGCAAGTATTTTTTGTATCATTACTCAATTGTTAACTGTGGTCAGATTGCATTTCCCAAGCCGGCCGATGTGGCCGAGCAGTTCTAGACGCTTCAGTCTGGAACCGCGCGACCGCTACGGTCGCAGGTTCGAATCCTGCCTCGGGCATGGATGTGTGTGATGTCCTTAGCTTAGTTAGGTTTAAGTAGTTCTAAGTTCTGAGGGACTGATGACCTCAGATGTTAAGTCCCATAATGCTCAGAGCAATATTTTTTTTTTTTTTCACACTGCTCATAGTTTGGGATTGTGGAGAGGAGTGTGGTTCTGACATAACTTTACCGTTTGTTTACGGTTATCGAAATACTGTTCTCACTCAGACACGAAAATTTTACGTGCATGAAATTACATTACAATTATAAATGAATTGCACCCAGATATTGCACTTTCCTGGTTTTCCTTGTTTCAGATTTACCATAGCTGTAACATTCACCCTCCCATTCCTTATTATGTCTTTATTATTTGAGTCAAATGGCTCTAAGCACTATGCGACTTAACTTCTGAGGTCATCAGTCGCCTAGAACTTAGAACTAATTAAACCTAACTAACCTAAGGACATCACACACATCCATGCCCGAGGCAGGATTCGAACCTGCGACCGTAGCGGTCGCTCGGTTCCAGACTGCAGCGCCTAGAACCGCACGGCCACTCCGGCCGGCTATTATTTGATATAATCCATGCCTATAAGTAGAATCACATGCCATTAATTAAAGTGTTACAGGCACTTACATTACGGAGTTCAATACCCATATAGAAAGACAAACTAATTCATCCTTTGGTTTGAACACGGTACAGTTTTAATCCATTCACACACCCATACATCTCACGTCTCATAACATTAACACTAAGAACTCCATCATGCATTAATTACAGAGGACAATACATACCAATACACCACTGATATTACATACATCAAAGTAAACAATATGAGCCTTACAAATAGAAATCGGTAAAAGAAACTAAAGACACTGACGAAATGATCTTATTTCGGAAACAAAATAATATGGTCGAAAAACTTCGAAATTTACCAAAGAATGTGTTTGCCAAATGTTTTTGTGTAATTACCTCTCATAATAATGACACTAAATATCTAAAGAAGCTATTCTTGACTCCTAAAGGTACAATCAATATAAGATTAGTTATACATATTCAACAAAAACAACAGAGGTGTGGGCGCAATATCGTCATAAACACAGAATACATAACTAAACTATTGCAGTCTTCATCCTAATATAGTAATTACTCAAACTCGCCATGTGTTACGCAACTAATTTACTTGGGATATGTTTTACTTTTGTTGGAAAGAGGATTGTTTACTTATACAAAAGAAGCACACGTGTCACAGAAATTGTCCTTTTTATTTGATACACTTTACAATCCTAGATCCAGGTTTACATATTCTCCACGATATTTGTTCGTCCTTAAATCCTGTTTGAGTAGTACTTTCATATTCACCGACGCACGCTGGTGGGAGTAATGGCGTTTAATTTATGGGCTAGCCTAGTCCTCGCTTTTTCCTTCTTTATGTTGCTTGAGCAACAACATTAGGAGCCGGCCGGGGTGGCCGAGCGGTTCTAGGCGCTACAGTCTGGAACCGCGCGTCCGCTACGGTCGCAGGTTCGAATCCTGCCTCGGGCATTGATGTGTGTGATGTCCTTAGGTTAGTTAGGTTTAAGTAGTTCTAAGTTCTAGGGAACTGACGACATCAGAAGTTAAGTCTCATAGTGCTCAGAGCCATTTGAACCATTTTTGAACAACATTTTGGTGAGATCATTGCTTCACTGACAGGAAGAAAATACGAGTCCTGCTACCATTGTTGCTGTAACCAGTGATAAACTGTCTGCACAACAGGTTGAGTGAGGTATGCTTATGTAACTGATTTGGCAGGTGTCAGGACCAGATGCCGTGAAGAAATATGGTATATTAACGATAATGTAGCAGCTGTAATCGCCCAGTAAGCTACACAGAGCCCCAGATATGAATAAATATGGAGTCATAGACTCGGACACAGGTATCACTTACCTGGTGGGTGCGGCAGAGTACAACGACATGATCGAGCTCCACCGTTGTAAATCTTGGTGTCAGAACCAATCCTGTGTCCCGCACACCTACTGCCAACCATCTTTCTGGTCAAATTCGTGGCTCGTGCTCTGCACCTTCAGAAGGAAGCCCTGCTCACCAGTCTCGCCGCCAATCAGTTGAATCACCTATGGCGGACGCGTTCAACGGCTGGCGTCCGATGTCTGACGGAATCACAGAAAGAACCAGGCAGTTGCTATAGTCTGTCTGTAAACTCAAGAGCCAACGAGCGAGTCCCCACTCCGCCCACCCAGCTACTTTACAAGGCGCTTCTACAGGTTATTACATGTACAGATACGTGCAGGCAGCGTTCATTTTTAGATATGTGCGTTAATACCATACGGAATACAAAAGATGATTACCTTCTTGTGAATAACAACATTATAGAGTAAATTATATTAAATTAGGAATGGAAGTCAGGAAGTCATGATTCATGTACGTCTCCTACCCCCTCCTGAAACGGTGGCTATATTCCGGTACAATTTTCAACACCATATGGCACAATCATGCAATGGAATTTAAGACTTATTCTTACTTTGTGTTTCTCGTAAGAAGTAGAAGTTATCTTTGAAGGACTGTGTTGAAACGCACAATTCTAGCTACGCGAGGATTGTTCAAAGGGTAACGATGGGTTTGGAATTTCAGGTGTTCTATTAGTCAGAGAAGCTCCACATTTTTGTGATTGTGTTGGTAAACGTGTATTTGTATTATGCTAGGCATATTTGATATTTAGTCAGCTGTCAAAAAGGTTTCAGGTGTTTTGGTAGTATCACTGATGATTTATTTTGTACAGAAATGGATTAGAGCAGTTGCATAAATTTTGTTCTAAGAAAGGTATAAAGTCCCATCAAAGTTTCAGAAATGAATAAATATTGCTTTTGATGAGTCTACTAGGAATAAAACAAGGGTTTACAGGTGACATAAGCGTTTCGAAAAAGGCAGTGAGGACGTTGAAGATTACGAGCGCCCTAGACGCCCCAGCACATCGACCGATGAAATCGTGGAAAAATTCAAACAAATGACTATGAAAGGTAGCCATATTGCAGTCAGTGAAGTCGCTGATGTTACGTGTCAACTGACTCATTCCATGAAATTGTTTTAGATGTCACGGGTAAAGTTCTTCTGAAATTCTTGAAATTTGAATAAAAACAGCGTTGAACGCAAGTTGCTCAGGAGTCACTAGATGAAGTACACAACGATATAGAGCTATTCAAACGAGTAATAACAGCTGAAGAAACATGAATTGATGAATGTGACGTTGAAACTAAGGATCAGTCGTTCCTGTGGAAGCATCCTGGATCACCAAGATCGAAAAAAGCTCTACAAGGGTGGGCATTGTGACGATTATACTCACAGCTTTCTTCGATTTTAACGTTATAGTGCACCATCAGTTCTTGCCACAAAGTGAGACTAATAGTAAAGAGTACTATTTTCAAGTTCAACGTACTTTGTTTGAAGTAACCCAAAAAAGTCTGAATTTGTGTCGGAGGAATTCATAGTATTTGCACCACGAAATGTGTCTGCTCATATTTCGTTGTGTGTTCGTGAATTCTTGCCCCAAATCAATTTTGTGAACATGTCCTAGCCCCCACATTCGCTCTTTGTAACATTTTCTTACCCAAAAAAATAAAGAAAACTTTAAAAGTCTGCCTTTTACAGGCAGAGATGAGGTCAGAAATGCATCGCTGAGAAGACTAAAAACTGTCCCAAAGATAAAGTTCCAGAAGTGTTTCAGGTTTTGGAAAAAGCGCTGGCATAAGTGTATAATATGTAACGGGGAATATCCCATAGTGAACAACATTGATGTAGAGTAATAAATAAAGACAACATTAGAGCCAGTATTTACCTTCCCCTAACACCGTTCATGATGCTGTCAACGCCAGGACCCACACAACATTCTCTAAAAGTAAAGTTTTTCACTGACGTTTCATCGATATAAAAGAATTTTCCGCCTTGCTCTCTTAATTTCCTTACTTATATCACGTACTGCAAACTCCAGTCAATCACATCGTCACGCTCTACCAGTTCTTTTACTTACATATCCCTTCCAGAGAACTCTCAGGTTGCATCTTGTGCAAAACAATATTTTGCCAAGGGAAACGGACTTTTTGTCTTATTAGAATTAGTAATTTGTGTAACATTTGAACCATTTTTGATTGATGTAAGAGTCCTCTACTGCTTGTCGAATTACCTATTCTTTATAGCTGTCTATATCGATGGGTTTCCTCTCAAAATTCTTAGCGCTCTTCCTTGGCGATTCCAGTAAACGACATGGTTTATTTTCGCGTTTTTTTTCTGATGCGTCCTATTGTGGCAAGGCTGACTTTTGTATGAATTGCTTTCTTCTGGACAGGCAGCATTAGCCAGCAGTTCTTTTTGGCTCAACTCTTCAATAAAAGCTGTAATTACGTTAGAGATGACTGAACGTTCTTTACTCCGAAAATAACTCTTCTTTAAATAGTGCACATTGTCTTGCGATGTAGTACACTTAGTCATCACTTCTGAATAACTAAGTATATCGCAAAATATGCAAGCTGAACTGACTGTCACTGGCAACTAAAATTACACAATTGGAATCAACGTAAATCACCTTTCGCTGTCCTTCACTGCTGGACAGGAAACGGGCAACTACTTTTGGTTGTGCTTACAGGGCAGACGCGGGGTTCTTCCGGGAAGGGCCACTTCCAACACCGAGACCGCTAGTCGCTGACGAATTTGCCCACGGACTAAAGCGCGTTCCGTTTCGACTGAAGCAGCGCGAAGCAGGGGGGTCGTCTATTTGCCGTCGAATGCTACAGTCCTCGAGGGGCTGCACCCCTGGAGCGCCCATCCCCACCTGCCGGCGGCTACAATCGAAGGCGTGGTTCGCCGTACACCCCGGCGGCACACATTCACTCAGCCTGCCTGTCTCGCTCTCCGTTGAATGCAGTCGCTGTTCACGGCCAGTAAAAGTCCCCTCACTTTGCTGCCATGTGTCTCACACCCTGTCAGTGTGCACCTTTTGCTCGTGTGTTTTTCTGCACACAACTTTACAAAGATTAGATAGAGAAACCAACATAACATGAATACACAAAATATTTACAACGGTTCATGGACTTACGAACACAACAACCTTACGAAAATCATTCTGTAAGGACAATCCCTAATGAAAGCTTGAATTATTACTGGGCTACCAGGTAAAGAACTTTATACGTATTTTGAGTGGTGTATTACATTGATAGCTGTGAAACATCAACAGTAAATAAATTTAATTTGATTTCCGTTCAAAAATTACACCCTGTTGTGGATTGGCAAGAGAGCCAACCCACTATGAGAGGAAGCCGAAAGGCACGCGTTTTAGCTCACGCAGGCTGGCGTGAGGTCTGGAACAGGTCAAGGAAATTAGACTAGCAAAAAAGGTACGTAGCTGCTGGAATACTTAACTTTAATCCATAATTGGTGAACATCGCTCTTGACGGTACATGTTTTACAGCATCAATAGTAACTGGTCGTAGCAAATGACGTAGCTGAAGGCTATGCTAACTATCGTCTCGGCAAATCAGAGCGTAATTTGTCAGTGAACTATCGCTAGCAAAGTCGGCTGTACAGCTGGGGCGAGTGCTAGGAAGCCTCTCTAGACCTGCCGTGTGGCGGCGCTCGGTCTGCAATCACTGATAGTGGCGACACGCGGGTCCGACGTATACTAACGGACCGCGGCCGATTTAAAGGCTACCACCTAGCAGGTGTGGTGTCTGGCGGTGACACCACACACCCTATTATGAAACTACTGGCCTTCAAAAACTTACAGGCTATACATATAACAGAACGTTCGTAGTGGTAAGGATGTTGGGTTCTTTGGACGGATACTGGTGAAATATCTACTCAACCATTCCTTCGTTACAGTACGCAGTATACTGCATGCTCCTTGTTAAACAAAAACTACAATTTAGTGAGCATACTAAGGAAAATAAAAGAAAATTGCACTACCGTAGCAATTTTACCACACTAATTTTGGGATATCCCTTGAGATAGCCTACTACTTCCTTGAAATACTCCTTATGTCAGTGGTTTCCACGTTCCTCAGAACTCATTTTCATGAATCTGTCCTGTAACGGCATCCTCTATATAGCTTTATTTGGTTGTCGTTTCGTTATAGTTTACATACTATACTGTACACTTCGTGTTCCTCCACTTTCACTTTCTCTTGGTTTCGAGTTCTTATCTCCCTCATGTCATTATTCCTTTCATGTTCTCTGATCTTGAAGGTGAGCTTCTTGCTGAAACATAACAATTATTGTACCATATCTCATAGTAATCCGCCAAGATCTCCGTTAACTTACCTTACTAACGCCAACCAAATAAAGGAGGTTATCTTCCTTGTTCCAACCTCTTTTTCCGATCATTAATTGCTTCCGACTCAATTCTTCCACTCATTCCACTGATGGTTATACTGCATTTATCAAAACATCAACAACGAAGTGTGTCCTCTCTTGCTCTGGAAGATGAATGCACATTAGTATCCGTCCAAACTTACAGCTTCCTCACCAGACTTGAATCCTCCTGCAGTCTAAAAGATTAATTTTGTTGCCTCACACCCAATGCATGAAGCAGTGTTTTTGGCGGTTCCTGTAACCAGAGGTAAACAATCTACAAATTATCTCAAATCGTCTATCGTGTGTCCTGAACCAGCGAAGTACAGTCCACAGAATCATCTTCAGTTGGCTACAGTGCTGCCAAACCAGTTAATAACTTTTACGTCACCACCCCTAATAGGCTGTCGTGCATCCTTCAATATTTCATAACTTCTGCACCAGTATCTCAGGACAACACTAAACCCACAAAAAGGTTTGGGGACTACTGCGCAAACTTCACCCTAGAACTACAGCCGGCCGGAGTGGCCGTGCGGTTCTAGGCGCTGCAGTCTGGAAGCGAGCGACCGCTACGGTCGCAGGTTCGAATCCTGCTTCGGGCATGGATGTGTGTGATGTCCTTAGGTTAGTTAGGTTTAATTAGTTCTAAGTTCTAGGCGACTGATGGCCTCAGAAGTTTTTTTGAACAACATTTTGGTGAGATTGTAAATAAATCGTATTTATGATTAATTGTTTGACATAACCTACTTGTTGGTTTATTTTACCAGACTAGTTTCTGGTGTTACCCAGTATCAGCGGTATATGTATTACACAAAAGACACATATTTCTTATAATACGTTACTTACGGCGTCTATAGTACTGTCTCATGCATACGTGATTATTCAGTTCATTGTAATGCCACTTGCCTTGTAATATGGTTCTGCAGAGTATGCCAATGACAAAATTTCGTAATAACGCTATTATATGATTTACATATAACTGTATAACTTATGAAAATATTCGTAATTCTCACTGTCAATTGCTCTAGATTCAAATATTAGTTTTTTTATACATTGTAGAATAAATGTAATGCTACATTCGGTTTACATTATCTCTCTTAGCAGAACAAAGAAATGTGTTGTCATTAAAGAATGCTAGTGAAATGACCAATGATTTATTTACAACTTTTAGAAGCTGCAGAGCACTACATGTACAAGGCATTCTCTTACAATAAGAGCCTCCTCCCTGCAACATTCTCGAATTGTGGGGAAAGCTCTTCCTCGCCTCATAGAGAATCAAACAGTCCACAAAAACAAACATGCATCACTTAACCCAGTCACAATCATAACTCCGCATTTCACTTCCGAAACTTGTAAAAAAATACCGTCAAATTCCTATCAGTCTCACAGCTTAATAAGTGACACGTATTGATTAATTTTATCGTGTGTAGTTTCAGAATTCATCCTCTTTCGCGCATGGTAAGTGATTTGATACTCTCTCACAACAAACGTGCAAACACTGGAAAATAGAAACTTACACCGATGAAGAACAGTAAACGAAGCGACAGCGGCGCAGAAAATTAAGAATATATATGAGGCTACAATCAGCTAGGGGACCTGAGATTGCTACATCCGTAATACACACAGATCGTACATTCCCTTCACTTGGTTAATTTGTCATCTACATGTCACAAAAGATATGCAAGCTCATCCTCACAGGTATGCGATCCTGTCTTAGTAGTGGAACAGTCAATATCAAAAGTCACTTTACATACTTAGATCACATGAACCAATAGTCGAAAGCAAAAATCCAAAATCAAAAAACGGGAATCAAATACAGAAGAATAATAAAAAAAAGAAAAACTGAAAATTTTAAACACTCTCTAAAAATAAATTTCCCTGTCATATAACTGTCAGACCAGATCAACATTTCATACACCTTACATCATTCAGTCAGAAACACCAAGAAAAATAAATCAACTTTTATTATCTTATACCCTCACAGAATTTCCAAATGACGCAATTACCAGTGTAAACACAAACATTCTCTAAGCGGGATACCTCTATGACAAACTTATTCGTACTTACCTACGATATTAAAATAAAATACCATGGATACTGGCATTCACACACATTCATCACTCACTCTCATTATCAGACGAAGCCTAACAAAGTAACATGTACAGGATATAATTTCGCAGAAAATACTCACAGCAGCGACTTTCGTTGCAAATAAAACAGCATTTCAGCTCCTTCTCTTCGCTTTTCCTTGTCATCATTCACTCCACAGTTTCAAATTTGTGATATGGTGCAGCTAGCTCACTTTCCAGCATTTTTATTTCAACCCCATTCGTGTGTGGGATGCGATGTAGACAAATGGTCCTTGGAAAAACCTGAAAAACTTCTTTGTAAGGGCATTTCATTTATTTGACTCCTTATGAGACTATACAATCCACACAGACCGCAACATACCTCTTCTCCTTTCTACCACCGCTTTTTAGAAGTTTTGCTGTTTACTTTAGATTCTTTAAGGTCAAATCAATAACAAATGTATGACGCATCTTACAGTATATATGCGATGTTACTGTTTCTTTAGTTAAGTTTGGGGACTCTTTATTTTAACAACACCAATTCGGAGAGAAGGCGAGGAGAGTCATTTGCCATCTCGTTAATCACATCTTGAAATGACTTCAGATAATTGTCTCATGTACAAAGCTCTCTGTGTCAGTAGAGACAGCAAAGCTTCCCCAGTTCTCGCATCACCATTTTGGCTGGATTCAAGAAGGGTTAATGATACAATGAAATAAATACGGGTTGAATCTGTCATCTCCTCAGCATCTGCATGCAAAATTTTCACTTCAGCTGCTGCCCATGGTTGGAAACCACATTATTCACTGACTCGACCTCATACAAGAAGTGCAATTGGAGCTCTGATTTCCCCATGGCTTTTCGCAGACACATAAATGTAGCGTATTTCGATGTTCACACGGTAGTTGCTAAAATTTATACAAATCCAGAGTGTGTTCTAGTGATTGACCCAAACAAGTCTGTTGCCATATGGTCTCGTGAAATTAACGGAATTATGCGCCAAATAGAGGCGGCATAAGACATACCAGCCGACTTTGACTTCTGAGAGTCTTTACAATTTGTTGAAACCTGATGTATTTTCTTTAAAATAACATGTCTCTCTCTATTTGTGAAACTATTTGTATGCCTCAAAATCCGCATATCTTAAATGTACAACGCAAATTAATATATTAATTAGTTCCTTGCTGGTAACTAATAACTAACGTAGAGACCACCGGGTGCTGTCACTTGAACAACACATCATCTTTAACCAAATAATATTCCCGCAAAACACCTCGGTTTTCTCCATACCACAGCATTTTAATGTCCTTTAGTAATGGGTCCTTAACCTATTCTTGAGCAGAGTTTTCACGTAATTCTCGATAGTTCCACTTATCAAGTGAAGCAGGCTGAAATTGTCTCGTCTGTTACCTCGGTTACTGTGTTGTAAATTGTTGGGTGCTTGTTACAATACATCTACAATTATATTCTGGTTACCAGGGATATATTCAATAGTAAAGCAGAACTCTCGAAGACAGAATGCCTAGAGAGCAAGCTTCCCATGAGTGAGTTTGGCAATTATGAGGAATTGCAGTGCTAGATTATCTGCAAACATCTCTGTTGTTCTTCTTAACTAGTAATACCACGTTTTGTAAAGGCCCATAGAATAGTCAAGGCTTCCTGTTCAGTAACTGAATAGTTATATTCGCACATGGTGAGGACGCCTCTAGCAAAATGACATAGGCTGATATCCTTTAGTTTATTGCAACAACAAAACCGCAAAAACAGTTCATGAACTGTCAGTCACAACACAGAACAGTTTAGTAAAGTATGAGTGTGAGAAAATGTATGTGATGATCAACGCATTCTTAATACTGTAGAACTCTGTGCCACTTGTTCCCTGTTCCAAGCCTCCCCCTTTTCCTGTCAAGCTACGTAATCGTGGAGTTCACAGAATTCTCATGTCAATAAACTGCTTACAAAATTTCAGTAACCTGAGCAGTGCTCTCACCTGTTTCTTAGTCTCAGGTTCTGCGTACTCTCTAACCACCTCAATCTTCCGTGGGCTGAGCTGGATCCTATCTGGCGAAATGATATGCTTCAAAAACTTGATAATTTCCCTTTAAAATTGTAACTTCCCAAGGCTGACTGTTGTACGCATTCGTTCAAAGACACGTAACAGTTGACCTAGAACTTCATTATGTTCGTACCAGAACCTCTCTGCAATAACAATATTTTCGATTTCAGCTCAGCTTAACAACAGAATCAACACCACGAATTAATGTGGTAAAAGATACGTTGAGGCCAAATGAAAGATGTCTGAAGTGATAGCATTTTCCTTAGCAGAAGAATGCTGAGTACTGTCAGCATCTGGGATGTAACTTAATTTGTCAGTAATTAGCTTGCAAGTCAATAGAGGATAGCACTTTTACTCCATAATACTTCTAAAATGGTTTGGCCAAACTCTTTGGCACATCGCTCTAACCATGCGAATGGGTAGATTCCATTCGTATAAGTGCGAAATACCTTCAACTTTTTCAGAGATAGTAAATGTTTATAATCAAAACCTTGCCTCTCCTGTCGAGGTGAGAGACATCCAACATATATCCCGTTCTGGAAACCGGGCCGAGAGCCATGAATGTTCTGACTGTACCCATTATCGGATTCACTTCTCAATCGTTCAAATTTATATTGTCTCTTCTACTGAGCGGATGGCACCTCTTCTATTCTACCTGTTCAAGACGCTCATATAATTCACTGGTCAAGTTTTGATGTTGATAGCTGAAGTCGTATTGTTCTTGCTTCAGCTTTAATAATGACATAATTTTTTATGACTATGAAATCGTAATGGATTACGTGCCTTCCCCACTTCTCACCGAATTAGCTAGTTCTTCACTATTCTTCCCGAGCTTACTGAATTCACATATCAAATTTAAATTTTTTTTCACTATGGAAAATCTCAGGGACTCGAATTTCATTTTTAACACTTTAACTGAGACGGCTTGTTTCAAAATTTGCTCCCTGAGGCTCCCATCATCTCCTAAATTTTTATTGCTGAATTTGGATAATAAGGTTTCCTTGTTCTTTCTCTCTTGTGCACTCAAAGCTTCCAAATCAAGCTGGATCTTTTCCACAATTTCCTCCCACTTACTCTGTTCCCCTTCAATCTGTATGATACTCTCTTCCATCGTCTTAGCCTCTGCTTCCCATTCGATTCTTACCCCTCCTCAAAATTGAATGAAATAATTTTGAAATTTCTCATGCAAATCACTTAATACTTTATTAGTGTTGGCTAAAAGCATTTCTCCCATTTCCCTATACGCCTTTGTATAAGTTTCCTGCCGACCTCTCATTGCAGTTAGTTTCCCATATACCATTTCCTGCAGATCTTTTAACTCAGTTAATTTTCCATTTATATTCTCACTTGCTGGCAAAACCAGCATTGTCCGAGTATTCACTTTGCGTGTTTTCTGTTATGAACAGAAACAACAAATCAACTATGTTCGTAGTGAAATATCGAAAAAATTTCATTTCCATGTACAAGTACAGCTGCTTCTCGTGTCTACTAAGCGCTTTTGTAACCGTCTCTATGGCAACGCCTCTTCATAGTTCTGTAGACGGCTATTTTTTTAGCCTAAAGCCGTTTGCACTTCACAGTTGAAAGTAGTCAAAAGCGCTACCATGTGTGTCAGAGACTTCCTTACTTTGACTAGACTGTAGGAATGTCTTAGTAGTAAAGAATAAATGTAGCCGGCCTGTGTGGGCGAGCGGTTCTAGGCGCTTCAGTCCGGAACCTCGCTGCTGCTACGGTCGCAGGTTCGAATCCTGCCTTGGTCATGGATGTGTGTGATCTCCTTAGGTTAGTTAGGTTTAAGTAGTTCTAAGTCTAGGGTACTGATGACCTCAGATGTTAAGTCCCATAGTGCTTAGAACCATATGAACCACTTGAATTTGAACAAATGTATTAAAACTTCATGCATGATGTGGCATTTTTCAGACATTTCAGTGTTTATGACGTCATATCTCTTGAACTATGTGAGGTACAATGATGTAGTTGTGTAGATCCACTTAGCGGATTATGTGAATACTACTTGGGAACATGTTGCGAATAGGGTTTATGGCAGAGAAGCAATAAATCTAAACTTTATGTAACGAGGCAATAGTTCTTCACGTACCTCTGTGTTTATGACGTCATATCTCCTAATACATGTGACACACAATAATATAATTTTGTAGGTACATTCAGCGGCGTATGTAGATACTGTCTGCGAAGCATGTCGCCAATAGAGTTAGTAGCAACATTTAGTTGCTATTAACTTTAAACGTCACGTAATGAGGCGACAGCTTTTCACGTATCTCAGTGTCCATGACTTCATATCCCCTGAACAGTGTGTGCTACCATGATATAATTTCGTAATTGCAATTGACGTCGTGTGTGGATACCGTCAGCGAAGTCTATTGCGAATAGAGTTAGTAGCGCAGAAATAATACATTTAAACGTCATGCATGATGCGACAGTTTTTCAAGCAACTCATTCTTTGTGACGTCATATCTTCTGAACTATGATGGATAGGTGGTTCTTACCCCGACAGCGGTTGTTACTTGACAGTAAGGGATGTGTGTGCCGTGCTGGTTGAAACTGGTCAAGTGGTTTAGGAGGAGATGTGAAACATACATACACACACACACACACATATATATACATGCATACATTTTTATAATATGTACGGTTTCTGTTTCTTTAACCTTTGACGCAAATCTTTAGTGTTCCTAACTTTTGATTCAGATCTCCATTCTGTTTCCCTAAATGTTGACTTAAATATTTATTACTGAATAATATTCATTATTAAATTCTTAAGGCACTTCATCAACGGTTCCTGGTTAGCAGATCTAATAGTCGACACATCCTGCAAATGCATTTGTGCAGCATTCGTTGTCGCACCAGTCATGACTGGAGAGAGTATTACGTTAGTGAAGTTACTTTCACAGTTGAAAGGAGTAGTTGCGCACAGTCTAGTTCTACAACTGTAACACTGTTAAGAATCCCAGAATTCTGGTTAATTGCCATTGTTTCCCGAACACCAACCGGATCTTTATTTTCTTGATCTTCACCCCAATCGTCAAATCTGATACGTAACTTTTCCATTAGCTCGTCACCTACATTCCCTTCATCTCGCATCTCTGCATCAAGATGATGATGCATTCACACATCAGGCTGAAAATTCTGAGACCGATTTGATGAGTATGTGACCGAAACAGTACGTCTCCTCTGGTCCACACACTAGTTGAATTTGATTACACTAGTCAACAGCCATTTTGCGTCTGGGATGTGATACAACAACTACTATGTATTTTGGTGCGTAGAATCCGAATATACTTTCAAAATATTCTAGCACGTACCATTTTTGAGGTTTTAAAAGTTTTTTTTCGTATTCAGTATTTCGTTTTTTGCTTTTCTTCTGTTCTGAAGTTTGTTTGTTTTTGATTTGCAGAGGAGAGCCTGAAGATCTATAAATCGTCAGTAAATGGTTGGTGTTGTAATTCAATGGTGTGAAAGATATGCTCAGTGAGTGTTTCCTGTGAAAGATAGTGAAACCTTTTTGTGTTTAAAACTTACATTAAGAAAAATGGCAACTAGTAAATCTCGTTGCTGTCTAAACCACCCCGACAATTTTTGTTATGTGTGTGGGAAGATCACTCCAAAATCCCAAAAAAACGAATCACAGATTTGGTTAAGAAGGCATATAAATGGTATTGTGATTCTCCTGTTGGTAATTAAGATAAAAATTTTGCAACTCATATTGCCTGCATAACCTGTACTTCAACCTTAACCGAGTGGTTGAAAAGAAAACGTCGAGTCACACCATTCGCTGTTCCAATGGTGTGTTGTGAGCCTAGTCACCATTATTCAGACTATTACTTGTGTCTTACAAATATTTCGGGACATTCAAGCAAAACTAGACATAAAATAAGGTATCCAAACGTACCTTCAGTGCATTTGCCTGTGCCCCATGATGAGGGATTGCCTGTTCCTGTCTGTAACTTGAAAGCCTTGGAACCAGACACCATGTCAAGTGAATCAGAAAGTATTGAACATATAGAAGAGTACTGCCCTCAATATCATCACACTTCGTCTCAGCTCTTTAATCAAAAGGAATTGAACGATTTGCTTCGCAATCTAAGACTTTCGAAACAGCAATCTGAACTCTTGGGGTCGAGACTGCAACAACGGAACCTTTTAGCTCCAGGGACAAAAATTTCCTGTTTCAGATCAAGAGGTGCTTTCTTCGCACAATATTACGATATGCAGAATTCAGTGTGTGTATGTAGAGATGTCAATGGTCTGATGATGCAGCTAGGTGTTCAACATAATCCACACAAGTGGCGACTACTTATTGACTCCAGTAAAACAGCTTGAAAGCTGTACTACTGCATAATGGCAATGCATTTCCATCGGTACCTTTGCCTTACGCAGTAGACATGGAAGAAGCCTCTGAAACCATGGCTTTGCTGCTAGAGGCAATCAAATATAAGTATCACGAATGTCAGCTTTGCTGTGATTTAAAAGTTGGTGCAGTCCTTACGGGTTTACAGGCTGGATTCAGGAAATACTGCTGCTTTTTGTGCCTTTGGGGCACCCGTGACTCCAAGAACCACTATACGGTCTAGGAATGGCCTATGAGGAAGTCATATGTTCTTGGAATCGTAAATGTGAACAATATCCCATTGGTTGAGCCCCTTAAAATCAATTTGCCTCACTTTCATATCAAGATGGGCCTTATCAAGAACTTTGTACAAGGTTTAGGTAAAGAAGGTGATTCCTTCAATCACTTAATAGAGAAGTTTCCCAAATTAAGTGAGGTAAAGCTGAAAGAGGGTATATTTGTTGGACCACAAATAAGAAAATTGCTGAAAGATCAAACCTGTGACACCAAACTCACAGATATCCAATTAGCTGCTTGGCCTTCTTGTAAAGCAGTTGTAAAGGGCTTTTTGGGTAATAGAAAAGACAAAAACTACACTCCTGGAAATGGAAAAAAGAACACATTGACACCGGTGTGTCAGACCCACCATACTTGCTCCGGACACTGCGAGAGGGCTGTACAAGCAATGATCACACGCACGGAACAGCGGACACACCAGGAACCGCGGTGTTGGCCGTCGAATGGCGCTAGCTGCGCAGCATTTGTGCACCGCCGCCGTCACTGTCAGCCAGTTTGCCGTGGCATACGGAGCTCCATCGCAGTCTTTAACACTGGTAGCATGCCGCGACAGCGTGGACGTGAACAGTATGTGCAGTTGACGGACTTTGAGCGAGGGCGTATAGTGGGCATGCGGGAGGCCGGGTGGACGTACCGCCGAATTGCTCAACACGTGGGGCGTGAGGTCTCCACAGTACATCGATGTTGTCGCCAGTGGTCGGCGGAAGGTGCACGTGCCCGTCGACCTGGGACCGGACCGCAGCGACGCACGGATGCACGCCAAGACCGTAGGATCCTACGCAGTGCCGTAGGGGACCGCACCGCCACTTCCCAGCAAATTAGGGACACTGTTGCTCCTGGGGTATCGGCGAGGACCATTCGCAACCGTCTCCATGAAGCTGGGCTACGGTCCCGCACACCGTTAGGCCGTCTTCCGCTCACGCCCCAACATCGTGCAGCCCGCCTCCAGTGGTGTCGCGACAGGCGTGAATGGAGGGACGAATGGAGACGTGTCGTCTTCAGCGATGAGAGTCGCTTCTGCCTTGGTGCCAATGATGGTCGTATGCGTGTTTGGCGCCGTGCAGGTGAGCGCCACAATCAGGACTGCATACGACCGAGGCACACAGGGCCAACACCCGGCATCATGGTGTGGGGAGCGATCTCCTACACTGGCCGTACACCACTGGTGATCGTCGAGGGGACACTGAATAGTGCACGGTACATCCAAACCGTCATCGAACCCATCGTTCTACCATTCCTAGACCGGCAAGGGAACTTGCTGTTCCAACAGGACAATGCACGTCCGCATGTATCCCGTGCCACCCAACGTGCTCTAGAAGGTGTAAGTCAACTACCCTGGCCAGCAAAATCTCCGGATCTGTCCCCCATTGAGCATGTTTGGGACTGGATGAAGCGTCGCCTCACGCGGTCTGCACGTCCAGCACGAACGCTGGTCCAACTGAGGCGCCAGGTGGAAATGGCATGGCAAGCCGTTCCACAGGACTACATCCAGCATCTCTACGATCGTCTCCATGGGAGAATAGCAGCCTGCATTGCTGCGAAAGGTGGATATACACTGTACTAGTGCCGACATTGTGCATGCTCTGTTGCCTGTGTCTATGTGCCTGTGGTTCTGTCAGTGTGATCATGTGATATATCTGACCCCAGGAATGTGTCAATAAAGTTTCCCCTTCCTGGGACAATGAATTCACGGTGTTCTTATTTCAATTTCCAGAAGTGTATGTAGACTTTGGGATGTTTTGGAACGGCGACTTCGTGCCAGGCCTCACCGACCGACATCGATACCTCTCCTCAGCGCAGCACTCCGTGAAGAATAGGCTGCCATTCCCCAAGAAACCTTCCAGCACCTAATTGAACGTATGCCTGCGAGAGTGGAAGCTGTCATCAGGGCTAAGGGTGGGCCAACATCATACTGAATTTCAGCATTACCTATGGAGGGTGCCACGAACTTGCAAGTCATTTTCAGCCATGTGTCCGGATACTTTTGATCACATAGTGTATATTTATTAGGTGCTTACTGGATCTAAGGAAATATCTGTGGAGATTTCTGACAAACCTAGTAGCTGTTTACTATTTGTAAGGGAATATCTGTGATTATTATGTAATGTAGACTGTATAGTTTTTCTAATGTGAAGTTCGTTTTCTTCTTATGTTCTGAAATTTAAAACCTCTAGACGGAACTAAACTGAAATTCGTTTTCATTGTGTCTCAGAGAGTAAGAAATGTGAAAATGTAGACACTCTGACCGCAACTTTAGTTTGTTTCAGTTATGAAATTTTTCTGAAATCACAAACCATTTTCCATTAGCAAAGTACGGTGGCAAATGAGACAGAATGTGTGAGGCGTTTATGGATGGTTACAAGGTGGCAAGTATTCAACGAAAGATAGCAGTTGACAATATATGCACTAAGGATTTCTCTTTTTCTACATGAATGTGGCAAGGAACAACTACTTGCGCTACCCTTAACAGAGGCAAAAGCCGTTTAATGCAAGAGCAACATGGAAAAGTTCTCAGACTAGCAGTGAATAACTGTGTTTTCTACATCAAGCATGGTTTATCGCCTTACGTACTATCTTCTGTGTCACCACACCCTGTCCAACGATTTTCCATTGAGTTGATAGGATGGATGAAATGGAATTATAGAATTTGTGCAAAGTATTCACTCATGACTGACATAACATCTTCATTCGAGTTATGACCCATAGCCATCAACAAATCTCTTCCCTTTGAATACGAGAAATTGGTAAATGATAGGGAGGGAACAAAGCAGCATGAGTCCTCAATGAAGTTACTGTAGACATCAAAAATACCCTGAATGTTTCAGTGAATTTATGTAGATAAATCCTTAGTGGTCGCCAACAGGATTGTATACCAGTCCTGACAAGGATGTTGCTACAGTTCCTCGCATATATTGGAGTTTGCGGGCTCTTATATATTTTTCTAATAAAGTTCATAAAGGTTCGATAATAACACTAGTTAACAAATTTAAACTTTTTTCTGCATCTGCTTTGTAAATGTGTGGGTTTACCTAGTTTTGGGGTGCTGAATACACTGGCAAAATCAGTTTTTCTCTATGACGTCACATTTCCTAGATACGCAGAAGAATAAAAAATGATAATAGAGAAAATTCACACAATTTAGTCAAACAAAAATACACAATCAGAGCGTTTGAAATCAATACTGTTTTGTACGTATATATGAGCATGATGCCAATAAAAGGTCCAAATTTGTTCGGAAGATATTTTCACCTTTAATCGTAATGTTCTATAGGATTCAGGTCAGGCCAGTCCATTACAGGGATGTTATTGCCGTGTAACCACTCCGCCACAGGCCGTGCATTATGAACAGGTGCTCGATTGTGTTGAAAGATGCAATCGCCATCCCCGAATTGCTCTTCAACAGTGGTAAGCAAGAAGGTGCTTAAAACATCAATGTAGGTCTGTGCTGTGATAGTGCCGCGCAAACCAACAAGGGTGAAATACACGACCACACCATATCACCACCGCCTCCGAATTTTACTGTTCGCACTACACACGCTGGCAGATGACGTTCACCCATACCCTACCATCGAATCGCCACATCGTGTACCGTAATTCGTCACTCCACACAACGTTTTTCCACTGTTCATTCGTCCAATGTTTACGCTCCTTACACCAAGCGAGGCGCCGTTTGGCATTTGCGCGTGATTTGTGGCTTATCAGCAGCCGCTCGACGAGGCGATTCAAGTTTTCTCACCTCCCGCTTAACTATCATAGTACTTGCAGTGGATTCTACATCTACATTTACATCCATACTCCACAAGCCACCTGACGGCGTGTGGCGGAGGGTACCTTGAGTACCTCTATCGGTTCTCCCTTCTATTCCAGTCTCGTATTGTTCGTGGAAAGAAGGATTGTCGGTATGCCTCTGTGTGGGCTCTAATCTCTCTGATTTTATCCTCGTGGTCTCTTCGCGAGATATACGTAGGAGGGAGCAATATACTGCTTGACTCCTCGGTGAAGGTATGTTCTCGAAACTTCAACAAATGCCCGTACCGAGCTACAGAGCGTCTCTCCTGCAGAGTCTTCCGCTGGAGTTCATCTGTCATCTCCGTAGCGCTTTCGCAATTACTAAATGATCCTGTAACGAAGCGCGCTGCTCTCCGTTGGATCTTCTCTATCTCTTCTGTCAACCCTATCTGGTACGGATCCATAACTGCTGAGCAGTATTAAAGCAGTGGGCGAACAAGTGTACTGCAACCTACTTCCTTTGTTTTCGGATTGCATTCTGGTGCAGTTTGGAATTTCCGTGTGACAGTCTGGATAGATGTCTGCCTATTACACATTACGACGCTCTTCAACTGTCGGCGGTCTTTGTCAGTTGCCAGACAAGGTCGGCCTGTACGCTTTTGTGCTGTACGTGTCCCTTCACGTGTCTGCTTCACTACCACATCGGCAACAGTTGACCTAGGGATGTTTAGAAGTGTGGAAATCTCGCTTACAGACGTATGACACAAGTGACACCCAATCACCTGACCACGTTCGAAGTCCGTGAGTTCCGCGGAGCGCCTCTTTCTGCTCTCTCACGATGTCTAATGAGTAATAAGCTCGCTGATATGTAGTACCTGGCAGTAGGTGGCAGCACAGTGCACCTAATACGAAAAGCGTATGTTTTTGTGGGTGTCCGGATACTTTTGATCACATAGTGTACCAGGAAGATAACTCGAATCAAATAGCTACAATTTACGTCGGACAGACTACAACAAATTGCGTTACTGTTAATAAATAAAAAAAGGAAAACGAACATAAACACGTCAAAGAAAGCGGCGAAACCTATGGTGTCACCGCCAGACACCACACTTGCTAGGTGATAGCCTTTAAATCGGCCGCGGTCCGTTAGTATACGTCGGACCAGCGTGTCGCCACTATCAGTGATTGCAGACCGAGCGCCGCCACACGACAGGTCTCGTCTAGACTCCCTAGCACTCGCCCCAGTTGTACAGCCGACTTTGCTAGCGATGGTTCACTGCCTACATACGCTCTCATTTGCAGAGACGACAGTTTAGCATAGCCTTCAGCTGCGTCATTTGCTACGACCTAGCAAGGCGCCATATTCTTCAAGAATGTATTCTGAACAGATAATATTGTGAATCATGTACCTTCAAGAGCGACGTTCATCATTAATGGATTAAAGTTAACTATCAAACTAATTACGTCCGCTTTCTGAATTCTAATTCCTTGCCATGTTCCAGACCTCACGTCAGTATAGTCCTTCCCTCCTCACGCCAGCCTGCGTGAGCGAAAACGCGTGCATTTCGGCCTCTTCTAGTAACACGGTGGCCAGTCGTTCGAGATCATTAACATAGGCTAAATGTGCAACAGTAATGCGCCTTTGGTGAACCGTATGTAATTCCATTAACTATTTATTCCAGTCAGAATGCTCTCTGTTGCTTCCATCAGCCGAATTTCTTAGCCCAGCTCAGCGCCGGTTTTTTTGTCAAGAAGCGTGGAATCGCTGCTGAGTTTACTCTTCTACTTGACAGCGAACGCCGTTTCTCGGCCAGACTGGGAATTAGGCGCGGCAATTGTAGCTGTGAATCAGGCTAATCAGAGTGGGGGCTCGGTGGCGGGCAGCAGGGTCGCGACCTCATCAGCGTCTAAAGCAGTGCTGCTGGCGGTAATTCGTTTAATTACGGCGTGCCGGCGCAGCGTGGAGCGGAGACAGCGGCGGCGGCGGCGGCGGCGGTGGCGGCGGCTGGCGCGCCAGCGCCCACGTGGGCGGGCACGCGCAACGCCTGCTGATCTCCGCCGCTGCGTGGGAACCGCCGCCGAGCGACGCGCCCGCACCTTCCCACCGCGGCCACACTCACCTGGCCAGCGCCCCTCTCTGTCCTGCACCTTCGCTGCTACTTATGCATTTGTCGCGTCAAAAACAAACAGCTAACATACCGATACACAAATTAAATAGAAACGAAAGTAAACAATACAGATTCTATCCGAAGCTCTCCTAAATCGCTGACCATATGACTGGCGATTAGCATACAGCATTCAGGAAGAGCAAGGCATGTGCGGAAGAGACACCGACTCTGGAAGCGATATTAATATAGGGTGAAAAGTATTTAAACCGACAAACTCTGGGAGATTGTAGGGGACATCGAAACAAATATTTTTCCCTAATGTCATTTTTTCCTATGAGGATTATTTAAACAGGTGGAGGCCGTATTAAGCTCTTCAGTTGTAGGCAACTGCTGTGCGCCAGTGTAGTAGTGCATTGTCTCTCTTTACTAATGGAGTCTGTCAGAGACAGCAAAGGACTTGGAAGAGCAGTTGAACGGAATGGATAGTGTCTTGAAAGGAGGATGTAAGCAAAACGAGGATAATGGAATGTAGTCGAATTAAGTCAGGTGATGCTGAGGGAATTAGATTAGGAAATGAGACACTTAAAGTAGTAAAGGAGTTTTGCTATTTGGGGAGCAAAATAACTGATGATGGTCGAAATAGAGAGGATATAAAATGTAGACTGGCAATGGCAAGGAAAGCATTTCTGAAGAAGAGAAATTTGTTAACATCGAGTATATATTTAAGTATCAGGAAGTTGTTTCTGAAAGTATTTGTATGGAGTGTAGCCATGTATGGAAGTGAAACGTGGACGATAAATAGTTTGGACAGGAAGAGAATAGAATCTTTCAAAATGTGGTGCTACAGAAGAATGCTGAAGATTAGGTGGGTAGATCACGTAACTAATGAGGAAGTGTTCAATAGGATTGGGGAGAAGAGAAGTTTGTGGCACAACTTGACTGTAAGAAGGGATCGGTTGGTAGGACATGTTCTGAGGCATCAAGGGATCACCAGTATAGTATTGGAGGGCAGTGTGGAGGGTAAAAATCGTAGAGGGAGACCAAGAGACGAATACACTAAGCAGATTCAGAAGGATGTAGGTTGCAGTAGGTACTGGGAGATGAAGAAGCTTGCACAGGATAGAGTAGCATGGAGAGCTGCATCAAACCAGTCTCAGGACTGAAGACCACAACAACAACAACTAATGGAGCGATACACCTGGAGTGAGTACACTGATACGGTTGGTGCGTACTACGTAGCGCACCACAACGGACGAGCTGCACCGCGGGTTTATCAACAACAATATCCTAATCACCGTATCCCGCATCATACGACCTTTGCTGCTGTGTACCAACGTCTGCGTCAGACCGGGCCATTTAGCAGATTATCTGGACAGAGACGTCGTCGCACGGTAATAACGCTTCAATTTGAGGAAGCTGTCCTGCAGCATGTGAAGCGGGATCTTTCAATCAGCACTCGTGCAATTTCACGTAACATGGGGACGAATCAGACGATTGTAAGAACAGTCCTTCGAGAACAGTTGTTGCATCCATTTCACTTACAACGTGTCCACAACCTGGGACCAGTTGATTATCAGTACAGTTTTCGCAGTGGTACCTGGAACAGTGTGAAATGCATGCTACATTTCCATCCTCTGTGTTGTTTACCGATGAAGCAAAGTTCGGGCGTGATGGAGTCTTCAACATGCACAATTCGCATATTTGGAGTAAGGATAACCCACATGCCACAGTTACTAGCGCTCATCAAGGGCGGTTCTTCGTTAATGTATGGGTCGGTGTTGTTGGGGACTGTTTAATTGGGCCGTATCTGCTTCCTAGGCCATTAAATGGCAGGCACTACTACAATTTTCTCGCCAGTGCATTGCCAGAATTGCTGGAAGACGTCCCGCTCCCTACAAGACAACGCATGTGGTTCCAACATGACGGGGCGCCGGCACATTTCAGTCGTCGTGTGCGTCGATTCCTGGAACGACGATTCCCAGAAACGTGGGTTGGCAGAGGTGGTTCTGTACCGTGGCCTGCTCGATCCCCAGACATGTCCCCTCTGGACTTTTTTGTGTGGGGAGAGATGTACAACCTTGTTTAGGCAACTCCTGTGACATAAGAAGAGGATCTGGTTGCCCGGATAGTAGCAGCAGCAGGAACAATTCAGGATAATCCTAGGGTTTTGCCCGTGTCAGACAGAACATGATCCGACTGTGGAACCTTTGATTACGTGTCAATGGAGGCATTTTTTAAAATCTACTGTAATTGAAACTTGGTTGTGTTAATGTGTTATCTCTTGGTCATAAAAAATGGAAAAGTGTTTGTTGATTTAATTAACTTGCCGCCAGAGAAATCTACCCCTACCGGTTTAAATACTCCTCATAGGAAAAAATGACACTAAGGAAAAATATTTGTTTTGATGTCCCCTACAACCTCACAGAGTTTGTCGGTTTAAATACTTTTCACCCCGTATATCATTAGCGTAGATTGCTTAGTATTTGCAGACAGGCTAGTGATCTTGTCAGGACATTCTAACAGCACAAAAATAATCAGAAATTCTCAAAGAAACAACAGAAAGAACAGATCTCCAAATATCACTCGAAAAAACAAAGTATATGTCTAGCAACAACCTGACACATAAATTTCTAAAAACTAATTACGAAAAAATTGAGAGAGTTTTTCCGTCTTATGTTTCGGCGATACCTTTCAGGACAATGGACTGAAAAAGACTGGTTAGGAAATTTGGTGCCTCGAAATGGACACAGGCTTCAGACTTACAAAAATTATCTGCAATAACAATTCACCACACGATACACAAAACTGAGTCACAACAATCATAAAGCCAGAAGTTTCTGCATGGGGCTGAAACACTCGTTTTAAACAGAAAGACAGACACTGAAGAAATCCAAAATAGTGTACGTAAAGTTATTAGGAAAATTTTAGGTGCGCATTATACTGTAGAAGGAACACACAGATTATAAGCAAACAAAAAATCGAAAAGTATACCAACATTTATTCGGATGCGAAAGAAGCTGAGGTTAAAGCTATGTGGGTATATTAAAAGAATAAAACCAATGAGATTAACTAGACAGGTCACTGCGAAAGTCGCTATAAAGCAGAAACTGAAACACCATAATTGATGAGCGCAGTAACAGAAGATCTGAAGGAAGGAGGAATAATAAAACTTGATATACCAGACAGAAAACATTTTAGGTAGAATATTCACTATTGCGCAATTCATCTGGCAGAAACATCCAAGACGTCCCAGGAAACTTGATACGACGAGCATAAAAGAACCAGTTGTCATATAATGAAAGTAATATGGTCACAAAGAAAAACTAAAACAAAACTGTGAAAATGACCTTTGTTGTAAGTCGCGTCGTCCAGTAGTCCCCAAACCTGAATAAATAATAATAAGAAGAAGAAGAAGAAGAAGAAGGAGAAGAAGAAGAAGGAGAAGAAGAAGAAGGAAACATCACTGACTTTTCACATCCCGCTTTCCCGCTACAAAGTTTTCCTTTCGTTTTTGGAGAACCGTACTCCAGAGCCATATAATACTAACATATTGTCCTTTTTCCGAGCTCAACATCTCACTCATTATGAAAGAATGCTGACTCAATCTTTCGAAAAAACAAATAAGAAGTTACAGTACACAGATCTGAAATCAAGTATCACCGCCATGGTCCTGTTGATGTCAGCTGATAGCGTGTGTAGTAATGAAATGTCGTGTGACGAGGGCCTCCCGTCGGGTAGACCGTTCGCCTGGTGCAAGTCTTTCAATTTGACGCCACTTCGGCGACTTGCGCGTCGATGGGGATGAAATGATGATGATTAGGACAACACAACACCCAGTCCCTGAGCAGAGAAAATCTCCGACCCAGCCGGGAATCGAACCCGGGCCCTTTGGATTGACAGTCTGTCGCGCTGACCACTTTTTTTTTTTCTTTTGTTTGGGTCTCCTTCCTCCCCTTCAACCCATCCTTTACGCTCGCCAAGTGTTGCCTTCTCGGCCCGGCTTCTCCGCCTTTAAGAATGAATGTAACTTGATGATGTCGAAACGCGCTTCTTCTGAACGACGAACGAAGTATGCCCCTTCTGTTGCCTTTGTTTGCAACATGGCTTGATTAAAAATAAATATAAATTCCATTGAGAAGGCAGTCTCATAATTGTTGTGGGAATGTAACTGCATCTGTAAATTTCGTTCTCCGTGCGTGGAAAAACGGAAAGAAGGAAACTCATTATTGCTGATAAGTATAATTTCCTTTTTCAGAAGGTAATGAAGTAAAATAGGCTTCTTCTGCTTGATGTTACACTTAATTAACAGAAATGTGTCTTCCTGTGAAAAGAAAAGGAAAGAAAAACAGAAACTAAATAAATGGCGGATACCAGTTTCATCACTGTGTTTCCCCGAAACCAAAGTAATAGATACACATAGGCTTAATTGGTCTATACTGATGATCTTCTCTGACTACTTTCTGTTGGAAATCCTCCTCCTGCTACGTGAAGTACAAACTTTAACCAAAAATCATTCGTCTAATATACGAAATGCTTGGATGTGCAATGTAAATTACGCGTTTCTAATGGTTATAGGATTGTTTTAGTTAAAAAGTTTGCGTAACTTTCTTTGTATTTTTTAGTACACATCAACTTGTGGTGCTCAGTTGTAAGGTATACCCAGAAGTCCTCCCTATTGCTTGATTCTTTTGTTAGGACGTAATGCATCGTTTGGCCTTTCAACCAGTTAATTGCATTTCGTTTTGTTTTAGGGTAAGGGTTTAAAAATTCAGCAGTCGTAACGGCATTGGGCGTAGTTCTGCTGACGCTCGCTATCTTTTGTCTTATGTAGAGCCATATTTCTTTCACCCTGTCACACAGCAATCTATGCTCTTCGGTATCTGGTATTTTACATAATGGACACAGCGGTGACTCGGCCAATCGAATAGAGTGAAGTTTAGAGTTCGTCGTAATTTTTCTGTTTACAGCAAAGTACCAAGTCGATTTGACATACGTTGGCAAGTTCCGGCAGTGAATATTTTCCCATATTGTTTCCCAGTTATAACAAAGATACTTTTGTTCTACGTCGTTTCTGGGTTTGTCTTTCATCAAGTTATTATAAAGTTCTTTTACTTTCATGATGTCTTTTCCAGGAATCCTTGCCTGTATATAGCTGTATTCTACGAAAAAGTATTTCAAGTGGTATAGTCCGTTGGGTATGTGTTGGACATTTATAGGTGCACTGACGTCAGCAGGAGCTATTTCGCTTAACAAATGTGCAGCAAGGGTACCACTTGGCTCTTTCCATTGTTTGTATGTGGTAGCAAGGTATAAGGCTTGCGCTTTTTTGCTGACATCGGTAAGATTTAACCCACCATATTTCGTAGGGAGCATCAGAATGTCATATTTGACTTTGAAAATACGTCCGCGGCTCACAAAGTGTCCTAGTGCAGATGCGATGCTTTTCAACAAAGCCGCAGGTGGTGGCAGAACTTGTGCTACATAATTAACTTTGGATGTGATGTACCACTCAGCTACCGGGGGCGGACAGCGTGTGTCGTGCTACATATAGAATAATGTGTAAGTAGTGTATGTACCGTGTATGATGAGCTGAAGTATTACGAAATGAGGAGGCAGTATAGGACTAGCACTATTGAAGAACTTCTTTCCGGAACAGTGTTGTACACTAGAGACAAACTGAATCAGATTGTGCTGTTTTATAGAGACCTGATTAGAATGCTTTCCCCCAAATTACTTCCGGGAAATGCCGGTATTGCTCGCACGGTCAACTGCTTGTCTCATTCTTGTCAAATTAGACCTTTAAATGCCTATCTACATGATATTTTGTTCTTAAATTATAATATTAGTAGGTATCCAATAACATTGCAATGAAGATACACAGGCGATTTAAACTGGTACTACAAGAGTACTACTAAAAATACAACAAGAAAGTAAAATTCTTTTGTCCAATCTCTAAGCCTTATTAGAAACATATAACAGTTTGACGAGGAGACGGTCCCTCCCGCTTATTGTTTAATATAGTTCTAATTTATAAGATAAAGGGAAAAAGATATCAAAAGTATAAACATTTAAAATTCTGCATGCAAAATCAATGTTAAATGCTTCGCTTATGAATCACTAGTTATTACTAAGACTAACTACGCTATAGAATAAATCACAAAATATCAGCAAAGGCAGGCCTCAAAATATATTACGAGCGAGCCCATTAAATATAAAATCGGCATCAGCCCAACAGGAAAGTTCCACTAAAGACGGAATTGGAGACGACTTCATGGTCCTTGGAATCGCTTAAATAAAAATATTATATCGCAGAAGTACTATCATACGTTTATAGACTGAACAGCAATAGACTCCCAGATATGAGTTCACTGGTCTATTATTTCGAATGAGCAGACCAGCTGCATGCTCACTGAGTTTCTAACAATAGCAATAAGCAGTGACTGGGCAAGCACACAACATACCATAATACTGTTCAACTATATCTAAAGGTCAGTTGAATACTGCTGCCTTCTGCCTCAAATAATATTTAAACATCATCGTGGCTTAGCTTAATACTGAGTCAATAATACACTACTGGCCATTGAAATTGGTACACTAAGAAGAAATGCAGATAACATACAGGTATTCATTGGACAAATGTATTATACTAGAACTGACATGTGATTACATTTTCACGCAGTTTGGGTGCATAGATCCTGAGAAATCAGTACCCAGAACAACCACCTCTGGCCGTAATAACGGCCTTGATACGCCTGGGGATTGAATCAAACAGAGCTTGGATGGCGTGTACAGGTACAGCTGCCCATGAAGCTTCAACACGATACCACAGTTCATCAAGAGTAGTGACTGCCGTATTGTGACGAGCCAGTTGCTCGGCCACCATTGACCAGACGTTTTCAATTGGTGAGAGATCTGGAGAATGTGCTGGCCAGGGCAGCAGTCGAACATTTTCTGTATCCAGAAAGGCCCGTACAGGATCTGTAACATGCGGTCGTGAATTATCCTGCTGAAATGTAGGGTTTCGCAGGGGTCGAATGAAGGGTAGAGCCACGGGTCGTAACAAATCTGAAATGTAACGTCCACTGTTCAAAGTGCCGTCAATGCGAACAATAGGTGACCGACACGTGTAACCAATGGCTCCTCATACCATCATGCCAGGTGATACGCCAGTATGGCGATGACGAATACACGCTTCCAATGTGAGTTCACCGCGATGTCACCAAACACGGATGCGACCATCATGATGCTGTAAACAGAACCTGGATCCTTCCGACAAAATGACGTTTTGCCATTCGTGCACCCAGGTTCCTCGTTGAGTACACAATCGCAAGCGCTCCTGTCTGTGACGCAGCCTCAAGGGTAAATGCAGCCATGGTCTCCGAGCTGATAGTCCCTGCTGCTGCAAACGTCGTCGAACTGTTCGTGCAGATGGTTGTTGTCCTGCAAACGTCCCCATCTGTTGACTCAGGGATCGAGACGTGGCTGCACGATCCGTTAACAGGCATGCGGATAAGATGCCTATCATCTCGACTGCTAGCGATACGAGGCTGTTGAGATCCAGCACCCTCCTGAACCCACTGATTCCATATTCTGCTAACAGTCATTGGATCTCGTCCAACGCGAGCAGCAATGTCGCTATACGATAAACCGCAATCGCGATAGGCTACAATCTGTCCTTTATCAAAGTCGGAAACGTGATGGTACGCATTTCTCCTCTTACACGAGGCATCACAACAACGTTTCACCAGGCAACTCCGGTCAACTGCTGGTTGTGTATGAGAAATCGGCTGGAAGCTATCCTCATGTCAGCACGTTGTAGGTGTCGCCACCGTCGCCAACCTTGTGTGAATGCTCTGAAAAGCTAATCATTTGCATATCACAGCATCTTCTTCCTGTCGGTTAAATTTCACGTCTGTAGCACGTCATCTTCGTGGTGTAGCAATTTTAATGGCCAGTAGTGTAATATGATTAAGCATAGGTTAATTAACACGCATTCAAAACCACATTGATAAATGAAAATCAACTGAAGTACTTTATGGCACAGGTTTAAGTCAACTAGTAAAGTTATTACATGTAAGAGAATAAGAAACAAGTGTGAGAAGGTGATCATACAATTCTAAAGAAATTTACTGCAGTCATTTAAATAAATCGATCGACAGCGCAGAAAAAGGCAAGGTGAGCGACATAAGAGAATTCCAAACGTGCTGTAGCACATAATAAACAGTTTTAACAATTTCAGTGTTTGCACACGTTATCCAAAACAGCACTAAAGAATTAAGGAATTTCAGTCACTCTTATGAGTTCTACTCTACGGTCATGTAATACTATACCATTCACGCAGTCGTATACAAAAATCCGTGCTATGGTTATACGCAGGAACTTCAACACATGCAGCCTGGTGGCTACATACTCTTATTAAGCTTACAGAACAAGACCAACAACCAAACATCACGAGGCACACCCTGCTCTAAAATCCGAGATCTCAGTCACATGACCACCCACTGCAGCCAAGACTGTTACTTTCTCTGGGACACCGTAAAGAAATAATATGTTTACATTGTTTACCAGACTTTATTCAGGGTGAGATAGGAGGAGAAGTACATGCTTTGAGGAGTGATAGAATTAGTGATTCTGAACAAAAAAAATCATATGGACTTACGCCCTATTAGGAGTGATTTCCGAGATAGAACACATTTAATATCACTATTGCACATTTTTCTTGAATAACTCCAAAAACGGCGACCTCCTGCGAAACCGTGTCGCAGTACTAAATTAAACTATATTAAATTTCCTACAAAAAAGGTACTATTCATTATTTTATCACAAATAATGGTTTGAGCAAAGAGAACGTGGGAATCTAGAATGAGATTTTCACTCTGCAGCGGATTGTGCGCTGATATGAAACTTCCTGGCAGATTAAAACCGTGTGCCCGACCGAGACTCGAACTCGGGACCTTTGCCTTTCGCGGGCAAGTGCTCTACCATCTGAGCTACCGAAGCACGAATCACGCCCGGTCCTCACGGGGTGCGTGATTCGTGCTTCGGTAGCTCAGATGGTAGAGCACTTGCCCGCGAAAGGCAAAGGTCCCGAGTTCGAGTCTCGGTCGGGCACACAGTTTTATTCTGCCAGGAAGTTTCAGATCGTGAGAATGTTGAAAATCTCGCTCGACGCGCATGCGCTGAAGTTTACGTAGTTTTTGTAGGCCAATTTGAGGTAGTTTCTCGACTTAATAGATCAAAAGTGTCCCGTATCAAACTGTTGGTCTCAACGTGCTACCTTAATATGCTACCTCAAATTGGCCTACAAAACCTACGTAAGATACAGCGTGTGCGTGTCGAGCGAGTTTTTCAGCATTCTCGCGCTCTCTTCGCTCAAACCATTAGTTCCAGAGAAAAAATGAATAGTACCTTTTTTCATATTAATAGAATCTTTCGTCGGTTCTTGCTAGAACAACATTATAATAAATGAAAAGCACAAGTTTGCTTTTGTTCTACAATATTACTTTTATTGTTAACCTGTTTTCGGCTTACAAGGCCATCTTCAGACATTTACCTTTTTTGTAGGAAATTTAATATAGTTTAATTTTGTACTGCGACACGTTTTCGCTGGAGGGTGCGGTTTCCGAGTTATTCAAGAAAAACGTACAAAAGTGATATTAAATGTGTTCTATTTCGGAAACCATTCGGAGTAGGGCATACGTCCACATGAAGTTTTTTTGTTCAGAAAGACTAATACACTCAACCCTCAAAGCATGTATCTTTTCTCGTGAATCACCCTGTACATTTTTAGTAAACATATTCCGAAATATATGTATATTTCATCTTCTACATAACAAAGTATCGCCGGCCGAAGTGGCCGAGCGGTTCCAGGCGCTACAGTCTGGAACCGCGCGACCGCTACGGTCGCAGGTTCGAATCCTGCCTCGGGCATGGATGTGTGTGATGTGCTTAGGTTAGTTAGGTTTAAGTAGTTCTGAGTTCTGGGAGACTGATGACCTCAGAAGTTAAGCCCCATAGTGCTCAGAGCCATTTGAACCATTTAACAAAGTATCCACATTTGGTTGTTTTAATATATTGATTAGCATTTGCTCTGAGAGAAAGTCACAAAACTTAGTGCAATGAATTTTGGTATTCCACCAGCCATTGCAGCACTATGTGACTCCAGACCACATTACTTAATTCTTACGAAACTTAATAAATTCTGTATACATAAATTACTTAATCAGAGGCCCTACTGCTAAAGCTAATTGATATGTGAATTTGGGCAGTTCTTCTATCTTTTGGTGTCTCACATGTATTAGTAACACGTTTGAAACCGGTTATTACTTCGTTATAAATAAACTTTTAAACTATGACACCTTTTAATCACAATGTAATATGAATATGGTGACTATTTTATTGAGTTGAAGGGCTTAAAAAATTTCAATGATGTCCATATATTCACTGGAGCTCAACTGTGGTAAGTTTTGATTATTTTTGTAAATATTCAATGATTTCAGTTGCCAAGCCATCTTGGTGTTTATCCCTGTTGGGCAGAAAGTGTTGCTGAAGCCCTGCTGCCCATGGAATTTTCCCAGTGCCACACACTGTCCACACAGCTGCAATTATTGAGCAGCCTCATTCATGCTGTGGTAACATTCAACCCTCCTGGCTCATCTTGCCCAACCATACACAGCAACAAGGCAACTCTCGAATGCTCGCCTTGATTCTGTGATCAGTTGTCCAGCCAAGCTGGTCATATTATCAGAAATACTGTTCAGTGTTATTAATACAAAAAAGGTCAAAATCAGTTGATTATAAGAAACTACTGCAGTTGTACATGAGAAAAATATCATAAACTGTATAACTTTCCCCCAAAGTGTATCAACTTACCCCAAAACTGTATCAAATTACCTCTGAAACTGTATCAACTTGCACCAAAAGTGCATCAACTTGATGCAGTAGTGTATTAAATTACCCCTCAAACTGTGTCATGGTGCGCCGAAATTTTTATTCCATCCTCGCAGTTGAAACCACGCAAGCTCCTGTGCATCCAAGTTCCAGACCCGTCCCCTACCTATACAACCACATTCCACACCTCCCTACCTAAGAAAATCTGAGGAGGTGTTTACGATCAAATTCGTGTGTTTCAACACAGGGCAGTGATGGTAACAATGTTGAGTGAATCATGGAACTCTTATGATAAAATATTGAAGGCTTTTTAAGACAATGGCTGCCTGTATGTAATTTGTTTCCCAGAAGAAAAAGGAGTGCCATTCTTTCCGTGCAGACACATTGCTGTAGATGTTTTCTCATGCACTGTGTATCAGAACAATGTTGTAGCCACAGTAAGAGCACATATCTCATAATAAATTCAGTATCAATGAACAGTTTTATCTGTAAAATAGACTCTTAATCTGCAGGTTTGTACTATGTTAGCTGTGAAGGATAAATCACTATTGTTAAAAAAATATAATTCTTCTTTCTATATAGTAGCAGACAGATATAGCACACTTGTGTAACTCTTAAGAGTGCTGCTTAACGAAAAAGTTTTTTATTGGTAGTGCCAAGAAGGGAACTGTGGGTATTTTAACAGGTAATACAAACAATTTATGTGCAGAAATATTTAGTCTGGAACTTGAAAAATGTGTGAAATCTTATACACAGCAACTTCATTTTTGCTCAAATTTTCGAAGTGTCCTGCATATTATGATAAGGATGCAAGCTGTGTGTATTTTAACAAGTTATATAGTCACTTTAGTACTGGAAAAATATTTAGCTTAAAGATCAATAGAGCTTCCAAGTGTGCTACACATATCGAACTTTCGTCATACATCGCAAAAAAACACATTACTCATTCCTAAAATCGAAAATCTTATTCCTGCCTTTCCTAAAATAATCGTGTCGCACGTGTGTGTCATGGTACTTGTATTAGATGTTGGTGTAGCTGATTAAAGGTCTGCATCAAGCCAAAGTTTCAAATACAGCAGCAATTTGTTTTGCAATGATTGTCACATTTAAAATATGGTCACGTTTTAATATGCACCATACTTGTGGTAAAATAATTAATTCGAACCTTACAACGTTTTTCTTATACTTAAGCTCGAATAGGTCCCAATCATTTTCAACAATTGCTATTGATTATATTTTTCTAGCGATACATTACCTTCACTCTCCCCTCTTCTGATATACTTTACAGATCATCATTATGGCAGATATGTGTGGAAAATAATTTTCATGTAACCAATGTGACAATTCACATAAACATCACGCATTTTTTCACAGACTGAAAACACTCTATGTCTTTATATATTGCTGCAATGCAAAAATTACATTTTCTTATGTATTTTAGAACAATGCAAACTTTTGACTAGCGCCATAGGTCAGGTAAAGTAATTAATATCAGCCTTACAACGTTTTTCTTCCATTTTACCCCACCTCGGACCCAAATAATTTTCAATGCTTGTTATCGATTACATTTTTCTAGTTATATATTATCTCTATTCTGCCTTCCCCTGACACATCACAATCATGTTTTAGAGATGACATACAACTTAATGAAAAAATAACATTGTGATAAGCGATGTAACCATCACACTTTCTGCATTTCGGGATTATTTTACAGACATTTTAGAATATTGTGACATTATATATTTGTAAAATAATTAATTTAAGTCTCTGTTGTGTCTTAAACTCATTGTGGTCCATATATCAAATAATGAACGTTTTTACCAGTACAGACACTTCTTAGGAATACTGAGAACAGTTCAATATGCCGAGACTGAACTTTCGTTGCTTTTTAACAGTGGAGACATTTGTTGGTGACAGTAAACAACTGGGATGTAAAACAGCTACTCATTTTATTTTGCGTTTTCAGAGTTTATGGAATAGTGTTTAAGGTGAAACTCACGTTCGACAACTACATATTCCTCATTTGCTATTCATATTTTATAAGCAAATGTTGCTTCCTTCATTATTTGTAGAGAATATGGTACACACTAATTCGAATGCTGCATGCTGAAATTTACCAAAGGGACTGGTTTGCCAGTCCATTGACTACTGTTTGGAATTCGGTAAATAAAACATAGTTCGTCATTATCGGTATTCTAGGCCATTGAGATGCTTTGACTTTTTTTCGATGAATATTTCGGATACAACAACCCAGATGGAGCTACAGTGTAGTAGTAATACTAGGCTCTGATTAGAGGAGTGGAGGGAGAGGTGCGTCACGTATTTATTTGATAAATAATTCAAGTCATCTGGATACTTCTGACCACACAGCTAATTTAAAAACTGTATTCTGATTGGTTGGAAAGAGGAGTGGGTGTGGATATAGTGCACACAATTGGTTTATTTCCATCAGTTTGGAGTTTGAGTCGTGCACTATGATGGGCTTGAGATGTGGATGGGAGCAACTTTTAGTTTTTCATTGACACAGTTGAGCTATTTCTGCTATCTTCCATTTTTCCACACTGTGATTGGCTTCAGGTAAGAAGTGCTGCACTGCCTGATTGTTTGGAGATAAGGGGAGGGGAGTGGCTTTTCAATTTTCTATTAACACTATTTTTAATATTGTGTTATTACTGGCGGGAAATAGGGGACAGGGAGGGGAAATGTAGTGGGGGAGGTGGATGGTGCATTTCATTTCCAATTATCGATTTGCTGATTTTATTTATTGATGATGTTACGAATTCAGTTTCATTGAAGGAGGTATACATGACCTTTTGGATCATATTACGATCATGTGATGACCTTGAAGGTCATTCCAAGGTCAAAGTAGATCCAAGTCGACAGATCACTATTACTAACAGCAACACCAAGTGCTTTGCTGTGGTGAGATCTGTACCATACAGGGTATGTGTATTCAGTTGTAGAGTCAGCTATACACTCCTCACATTTCCGGGTTTTCGTCTTCAGGTTCTTCATGTCAATTTGCACACAAAATTATTTCTGGTAGCTTCTGTCAGTTTGGTGTCGACATAATGCAGCCTAAGACACAAGGTGTGAAAAATTGTCACCTATGGCTGTCGTAATGTATTTAGTCGTCCTGAAATACTCTCCAGCTTCATTTCAAATCTCTTTATGTGCTAGAAGAGGTAATAATAAATAGTGTGGATGTTCCTTTCATGTGTATTTCACGTCGCTCTGTTTTCTGTCAAAAAAGCATCTTTGTGGTCAGGTGAAGAAACCGGACTTTTTTTTTTCTTTCTGCAATCCAGCTGTTGTGTTAGATATTTTTTCTTACCAGTTGTTCGTCAGTTATTGTTTCATCCTTTTGAAGGTAATCAACAATAAAAATACCGTGAGTCTTCCAAAGCCCACTGGTCATAACCTTGCTAAAGACGAAACCGACTTCATCTTTTCTTAAGCAGAGCCACCAGCAATCACCCATTGCTTTGACTGGTTTCTCATTTCTGGTGTAGAGTAGAGTGCATACGTCTCATCCACAGAAGCAAATCGGCGGCACGAAATCGGTATGATTATTTTTAAAAGCAATCTAAATATTGTTGAGAAATTCGTTTTCATACTTGCTTTCGGTTACCATTCCACAGATGTGGGATCTATTTTGCTTAAAAGTGTCTCAAAGTTAATCTTTCGTATAAAATATATTTTACTCTTTCGTTCGTGGCGTCTGCTGTTTCACGCAGCTTTAATCGCTAGTCATTTTTTTTCAGACAGAAATTTTCTTACCAAAAACAAATACAGCGTAGTATCATGAACTATACACCTTGCGTTATTTTTCTACGACGTTGAGGCATTTGTCGTAGCATACAATCAGTTTGAAAAAAACACTCAGGTAAAACCCGGTACCCTGCAATGGATGGAACTGTTGCACAGCCTGTCCCATCTCAGCATTGGTTGGTGAAACACCAGCGACCAACCAACAGACGAGACATAACCCCTTCAACAAGCATAGTCTATAGACGCTCATGGGCGACGGGCACATTAGTCCCAAATGCCTATGCGTACCAGATAACAGCACGCGGTCACGTTGCAGTATACGTCCGTCTGCCATGGTCATGTGTAGTCGAATAAGCGCGGGCATGCCAAACTGCTGCTAGTCTCTGTTCTTCGGAGCTCTGTGAGTACGTCATTCCTCCTCCCCTGACGCCATTTCCTTCGGTAAATCATCAACGGTTGGGGATTCATATAACGTTTGTTTGTGTAAGCTGGTTCACCTTCTACTCTTTCAAAAACAATGACTAAACTTACTTTCGGAACATTTCTCGTATGTTGTTCACTTTCCCTGTGTTATCACCTGTGGCTGCCGCAATTTTATGATATCCTTCGTACGGATCATCTTCTGGAGTAGTAAGTAAGCGCTTAAATTCAGTTGTCTATTTTTTTAACTGCTGAAAATTATGGAGAAGACTAACTTTAGACATTCATAAACATGTTTAAATTCACAATTAAGCGCACAAACTAAAATATTTTATGACAGAATTCAGTTCTGCTCCTTCAATGTGAACGAGACACACCAAGAACAACTAGTTTATATATGTTTACAGACGAAATTATGCCACAGATATTGCTGACACTTCACTTACGTTATTGAGCGATATGTAGGAAAGTAAAAAGAAATTATAATTTATGTCGACGTACCACATATGCGACAGGCAGAAAAAGTCTTACGTCGCCCTTATGCCTGTAACTAAAACCGTGTAATCGGCTCGTTTCACATCCACACACATTGTCACACTGAACGATATTATGTGATATGAATGGCTCTAGTCATAAATCACTACTCTTCGTCAAAAAGTGCAAATTCACTATTTTACAATATAAAGTATTTTTCTATAACTTGATAATGTTGTCTCTATCGAAAGGATGCATATTGCCTCTGTCATTCCCATTGATCTCGCATATATATGTTGCACATAGCCTTCGTTATCCTATATTGTTTGTGGCAAATAGATCACCTAGGAAACTCGTAAGTATAAATTAGAACAAACTTTAATAATATCCTGCGATTGCAGAAATGATACCAATAGTCTTTGTATATGCATGGAGAGCCATCGCCGCGGCTCCTACTGTTACGATATAACAACTTGTACTACTTGTACTATTACATGGTGTAGTTACACTTTGAACGAAGTCTGTATGCAAAAAACTGCACATGTTCTTCAGTGCCCACGAACGAATTACCGTAAATATAAGTTACATGAATATATCCAAGATCAGGGGAATGCCAGTGAATATCTTGGTAACGCCAATATTTCTCTAGACAAGTGTAAAGAACAGTCTGCAAAAGTTTTCACATTCTTGTCATTGAGTTTACCAAACAAATGCATTCGAGAATCACCTTTGTTTCGCAAGTAAACATTTTGGGAGTTTAGGCTTGACATCGTACTTGCCTTAGAAAGAGTTCATTATGTGTTTCATCGTACCGTCATCACAATTTCTCTGTCGATGATCGCACTTCATACATAGATCGGTATGACCGTAGGTGACACCAATCTGCTAGTTTGGTTTTCATCTCCGGAAACATGTATTCACGTGGACTCTTACCTGTCTTCGACACACTTTTCTTGGAAAATTCGACACTCTGAAGTCGCAACGCTCTGGAACATCAGAGGCACTTAGAGGATGAAATAAGCATAAAAAGTTATTAATTGAGCACAATTATTTGTTGATATTTAGTCGAGATATAGGCCTAGTTCTCTGCATAGTCTGGCTTATTATTTTCAATTTTTAGTTCTGTCACCTGTGACGCTTGTTAAAATAATATTTATAATAGTATTAACAAGAATCTCCTTCATTGTACAAGATTGTGGAGAGAGTATTGTAACCTGAGAGAACATTAGCGGTAATTTCCGAGCTACTATTTGTACGTGTTCTCTCAAGTACGACTACTTAATTTCAGAGCGCATTGTAAGATTTTCTTACTATACGTACCTTTTCTGTGTTATTTGTTACTTTGTCCAACTACACTGATTTTATAGCTTCAAAATTGACGCAGAACAGAATTTACAAACTTGGAAGGAGCTGACGAAAGTTCGCTATCAAAAGCTTTCACACAAATCAGGTGCATTCCAATATGGACATTGGTGAAAGTTTGTATGTACAGGCCGTCACTAACAGTAGCAAACTCCTGGTCGCCGAAGACTCCGGAAATACACTTGTCGTTCCTGCTCTGTGTCCCCACACGTGTCAAACAACTTCCTCGCCATAACACGCCGTCCCGCTAACATGACGCGAGCGTCGAACGAAAATTTGCGTATAAAAATAACCCCTAATACTTCCCCCAGCCTGCGCCATCATCTACGAGTAACTCACTCTTTCCCAGGCTAAAGCACTGCAGGCACTGTAGACTTAAATCTCATAAATTCAGCACCAGGGTGCTTTACTGAAAGTCAAATGGTTTCTGGTACATTGACACACGTACAACACACACACGGACTTATTATACCATATTAGTCGTCTACAGGCAGTTAAGAGCTCTAGGATATTTTATAGTTTATGCTATACAGTTCTGAAGTATCCTTAATAAGTTTAGTGGGCTCTGTTTTGCATTTGATCGAAAACTAATATTTTGCTCAGTGAGCCATTGTGTATACATGTACGTATGAATAGCTCCGTGTTTGATCGTCGATCGGGCCTATGACTTTCTGACACTGAGACACTTCCTAAGGCCGGCCGTGGTGGCCAAGCGGTTCTAGGCGCTTCAGTCCGGAACCGCGCGACCGCTACGGTCGCAGGTTCGAATCCTGCCTCGGACATGGATGTGTGTGCTGTCCTTAGGTTAGTTAGGTTTAAGTAGTTCTAAGTTCTAGGGGACTGATGACCTCAGATGTTAAGTCCCATAGTGCTCAGAGCCATTTGAACCATTTGAACCACTTCCTAAGGAAACGTGGTGAATACGAGTCGAACTGTCTGCTCCTAACGTAAACGAAAAGCTAAGTACACTTTCTCCAATAACTTCATACTTAGGGTGCTGTTGATCCAAAATTTTGGGTAATGACTGTTTTATTTATCAGTGAAACCACTGTGACAATATTCAGAACACTACTGATAGACACATAAGTGGATGACAAGATGGAACATCGTTAGTCGAGTCTCTAGTTGTAGGCCTTCTCTAAGCTAGTATGTGATACTGCTGTGGGCATTCATCCCCTGACCCCTAGACGGAGCCACTACTTTAGAATTAGTTTTAACTTCGTGGCCGATTCTGTTGTTGGCTGCTTCTCTGACAGTTAGTGAACAACTTTTGGTAGTTGTTGAATCAAATAATGGTGAGCACGACTTGTAAGTTCAAAGGAGCAAAAAGAAAAAGCTGAAAGTTCTAGGTCACGGTCTTAGAGAAACTGGAATTTTAGTTTTGACACGTAAGTATCGATTTATATTGAGTGAACCAGAACTCCATCGAAAAACGTTCAGAGGTGATAGTATGGACCAAAACAAGGAAAAAATACTTTATAAACACGAGCACTAATTATATATACTTAAGAGCTATGAGCACTTGTCCATCTTCGATAATATAAAATGCATTTATTATGCTGTGCGCTGCTTGCTCTCAGTTTTTTGGGAGGAGGCAGTAAGGATCAAAACAAGAAAAAAAACTCCAGTAAATATAGGGTCTGTAATGCATATCTTAAGAACTATAAGCACATGGTCAGTAGAAGAGATGTGTTTCAAAGTGGCGAAGATGAACAAATGCTCATAGCTCTTAAGGCATGCCCAAGTTTACTAGACTTTTTTTCTTGTTTTGGTCCCTAATATCACCTCTGACACCTTGTCAGTGCAGTTTCGTTACACTATGTATGACACTTTTAATAGAAGCTAATTGAATTATGGAGAGGAACAACTTCTTAAACTAGGGTATCGCTTAGGATGAAGAAAATAATTTCCTGGTACACCTCTGCGTAATTATAGCTTAAGGTATGTCTACTTCATTTTGTCGCAAACTTGAAATGCAGTACAGACGTAATAAAAGATCTGTCGAAAAATTGTTACACAGGCCCATTGAAAGTTTCCACGAAATAATTAGGAACATATGCGTTATTATATAACGAAAAACATAACTGATCATGCAAAAATCTGCGACACATATCCTGCGAACTCTGAGCTCAGTTGAAGTTAAGGCTGAAAATCGGAGAGAAGGAAGATTATGATTTAACATTCCGTGGATAACGTAGTGATTAGCGACGGAGCATTAGTTCAGTTGCAGATGGGCAGGGGAACTGAGTGGATGAGGCTTTTTTTAAATACCCATCCCTTAATTCGTCTAACGTGGTTTAGACAAAGCGTAAAAAACGTATGTACGGATGGCCGGACGAAGATTTGTACTTCACTCTTCCTGTGTCTCATCTGCTGTTCTCCTGTGTCTCATCCACTGTTCTCCTGTGTCTCATCCACTGTCCTAACTCGAACCGTAGTTAGAAAACAGAGTGTTGATATGGTGTCTAGATGATATTTTCAATGCTACAGTGAGAATCGGCTACAAGCAGGAGCATTATTGCTTTTTTATCATTGCCTCTTATCTTCATTTTTACAGGTTTAGCGAACTTTTACAGAGATTATGTTCTTAAGCATAATTGTCTCTAAGGGTTTTCTTTGCTTGTTTGCTTAACGGTACGACAGTCGATTATAAGTGTCGGCATCGCCTCGCCACTCGAAAGGAGGATGTTTATAGGAAAATTCCAACTTTGCCTCTAGGGCATGGCTGTTTATAACCAATTACGAAAATCTGTGGAGCTGTAGTGTTTCGAGAGGCGCACGCCTACGGATAGTCAGGGAAAACTTCAGTTTGTGGTAACAGTCTAATAAGTGAACTCCAACACTCCATCTGCCACGGTAGCAAAGATCGCTTGTAAAGTGGTGCTTGACACGATGTAGCTAGTCGAACTTTGGTGGTGAAACAAATTTTTGTCATCAGTATTTGAACAGCATAGGGAGAATAGGTGGTTGGTTCAAATGGCTCTAAGCACTATGGGACTTAACATCTCAGGTCATCAGTCCACTAGACTTTGAACTACTTAAACCTAACTGACCTAAGGACATCACACACGTCCATGCCCGAGGCAGGATTCGAACCTGCGACCGTAGCGGTCGCGCGGTACCAGACTGTAGCGCCTAGAACCGCTCGGCCACCCCGGCTGGCTTAGGCGTATGGCTAACGTGTCATTAAGCGTTGGTACACGAGAGAAAAGCAGGTGCAGCTGTTAATGCAGGGGGAGGGGGAGCGAAATAGAGAAAAACCTTCGTTATTAAGGTTACCGATGAGTCTCTGTACGCTAAAACGGTTCTCGACTGCTCCAGACAGTTTATATCACTTCAAAAAACTCAAGCATAAATTTCGCTGACGTTGAGGTATCTGTTTGGTTCGTAATTTCTATCGTATCAACTCTCTTCTGCTTTTCCATTGAAAAATTCAGCGTTCGACAGTTTAATCAGGAGAAGAAATCTAACCTCTTGCCTCCGTTCATAGCTTAAATATTATCAACAGTTCACTTCGTAACAGTCTAGAATTGCACTGTATTGCAGTTAAATGTTAGAGGATTGTACTTGTGTAACTATTTATTACAGGGCAGAATACACACCATACGAAGTGTCCCGTACGCAGTAACACACTCCTTTTCGTTTCAGCATCCAAGTTAGTAATTTAACAATTATTAAGCCTCTCAGAGACACTTTCGGTATATTCTCTGTGAACAAAAGGGCTGCCCCCCCGGAGGAGCGACGACCTTCGACCCGTCTCCATCAGTGGTCAGATACCCACGGCCATGTTCGCTCCAGCGATGCGCCGGTCCTTGTGCACTGTCGTACCATGTAACATAAATGTTAATGCGCTTAAGCTGTGTGATGCAAAAAACAACAGTAAAATCACACCATCAACACCAAAGACAGTAACAAAGCATCAGAACACATGCGCATTTTCTCATTTCTCATTCACACAACCCACACCACACATTAGCATCGCAGTAATTGATTAAGTATGGACACAACACAGGGAATCATGTGAAGCCGTTCTAAATACCTTATCCGAAAATGACCTTCAGCAGAAGAGACGGATCCATTAGATTCATTTCATATTCTGCTATAGCAGATCATTGCTCTTTTTCATTAACACTTAGCACTTGTCTGCGAAGTTAGCATGCCTCTCGAAAAGAAGTGAGCAGTTTTACTGTCGATGTTTACATTGATATTTGTCCACCTGTGTACTTCCTTTCTCATTTTTCCTGTTATAATCCTCTATGTGTTACTGAGAGTATAAGTTTCGTAAGGGTGGCCGTGTTGTGTGCTAGTGCAGGCTTAGGTTGACCATCGGGGCATCTGTCTGAGCAGGTAGTCTCTTGGAAGCCGGGGTCGTCAACCTGACACGTCGCAGCTTGGGACGCCGGTGTGTCGATTAGGTCGAGAATACACTTTAGATTCTGCCCAGGCCAGATGATATGACAACTAATCTAAATTTGTAATCAGATTATTTTTATGAATATGATTCCAACAAGTAACAGTAATTTTAAAAGCTAATTTCTCGCAGTAATATACAGACTTCATGTTGCTATTACACAATTTATTCCCATTTCGTCCCTATGGTTGCAAACTTACATGATATACTTTTCGGTAACTCACGCCTACTTCATAAAAGTATATTATGACGTTTCATATCCCAGAGTTCCAAGTGCAACAACCATGCAGTGTTATGAGATGCCTACAGCCAACATTTCCCTCACTTGCAATTATTACAGTCTACTGTTATTTGTAATGTACAATCACGTTCATTCTTATATTAATGACATCAAACAGTTTTTAGGAACTGCAACATAATACAACTTTGTATTCGGCTGTGATGTAATAATGACTATTTTAACCAACTTTTTACACAATATCATCAGCACATTTAATGTGTTTTGTTTATAATCACAGATCAGCTCATGGACAGAAAAATATAGTCTCCTTGCACACTGCAACAACATAGTACATACAGTACATAAAGATAACCGAACCAGTCTGTTTTTTTAGCTGTCTTCACTATTCAGTACCACTGAGTTTAGCCTACAACACACAGTATTAAACTGTAGAGTATGTTCCAAGCACTCTAATGTTTGGTCTGTAGAATTCTGTGGAATTAATTACATACGGCATCTCTTACATAATTAGAAATATTGCTGCAATGAAATTGATTTATCTCCGTGCTGCACTATCATATACCTGTTTCCCTTCACTACAAACAACAGCAGCAGTAATGGTGTCACCATAATTTTCTTAATTCATAGCACAGAACAAAATTGAAACGAGGAATTTGTGACATAAGGAAAGAGAAATACTAACTGACTTTTGTAGTAGCAGATTAATAATAAAGTATACATTTATTTGGTAACAATAAATTTGCAATCAGTTTCTTATTGTCTACAGTAGTCACTTTCACCTTCGAAAAACTAGGAAAATCTATAGTATAAAATAATATATAATTGTCTTTAATTTTAACACTCCACTTTCCTGCATTGTTTACTCTTTCTTAGTACTCAGCACACAAACGTTGTAAATTTCGCACAATGTCCTTCTTTAATCAGGCCACATTCTTCTCCTTCTCTTCCTTGCTTGCACATTTCCTTCTGAATTTTGGATCGTACCTTGTTGTAGGATTAACTTTGCTTAAATAAGAAGGCAATGCAGGAAACAATTTTGGCACAACTTCTGGTAAAAGTAGTGGCCCCTGACGAGGGAACTCTTGATATTCCCATCAACGTCCTTTTAACTTCCACTCTTGATAAATCACATTTCTCAAACTGCTTGGTGAAAGCAACACTTCTGTTGGATGAATTCCTGTCACTTCTATGTGTGCTTTTAATCGAGCGTTTTCTGTTTTCTCTTCAATAGGAAATCTAAACGTTGATACATAAGCTTCTTACTTGCTACTTTTGTTATTGCATCTGCAAAGTCTATTAATTCAGGCGAATATGTGGAAATATTAATAACGTAAAGGTATAAACTCTTATGAGAAGAAAAAAAAAGTTCAAATGTGTGTGAAATCTTATGGGACTTAACTGCTAAGGTCATCAGTCCCTAAGCTTACACACTAATTAACCTAAATTATCCTAAGGACAAACACACACACCCATGCCTGAGGGAGGCCTCGAACCTCCGCCGGGACCAGCCGCACAGTCTATTATGAGAAGATTCAGGCATCATATTTATGAATCCAAAACATGATTTTAACGTTCTGTATAAAGTTGTATTCAAAATATTTTGGCGGAAGTCGTTTAGATAGCACAGCTGCACACATACCTGTAGAAACGTACGGGGTTTACAGAATTCCACATTTATATTTGTTTTTATCGTCGACTGTACTCATGCCTAAATGCTACAATTTTAGCAGCGTCCGATATGTCACAATTACACAGGTAAGTCGTGTTAAACGGAAGCCGCAAACGTCCACAAACAAACGCTTTGATTCATCAGCCACAGCCACGCAGCACGAGTTAATGCAACACTGCGACATTTCAGGCCTTCAGCCTCTGATACAGGTAGATGCGGGTCGCCAAGTGGATACCGTCGTCATCTGCAGTGGCCTTCGCACTATAGGGATAGTTAGGGAGGGCCACCGCTCGCCCAGTACAAGCTCACTTTGCTGCTTTGATTGGCTAAGGTCGGACGTGTCTTTGTACAGTTTGTGGGTGGAGGTATTTGATTTACTTAGTCTGTGTGTCCATATTTAAAAATCTATATTTGAGTATTTTGGATATCTCGCAAATAATCATATGAGTAATTGTTGCATCCCAGCAAAAGTCCTATCACCAGCATTGGTGCCTGTGTAGCGCAGCCATGATGCAGGTGACAATGTTTGCCCAGATGTATTAAGTCATCTATAAGGGAATCAAAGGAAGACAGTCTCCTAGGATGCTTAGCATAGCTGATTTTGGAATGAAGAGAAGTTCTGATTTGTAGGAAGTAAACGAGGGTGCAAGTGCTCAGGGACTTAATTTAAGAACAATTTATTTTCCCAACATCTCAGTGTCATTAGGAGAGGTGTCTTACAGTGGCTGTGTATGTTCGCAAGTGCATAAGTACGTCCTACCACTTTATACGAGGTGCATTCAAGTTCTAAGGCCTCCGATTTTTTTTCTCCGGACTGGAAAGAGATAGAAACATGCGCATTGTTTTAAAATGAGGCCGCGTTCATTGTCAATACGTCCCAGAGATGGCAGCACCATATGGCAGATGGAATTTTACCGCCAGCGGCGAGAATGAGAACTGTTTTAAATACTTAAAATGGCGACGTTTTCCTTACTTGAACAGCGTACAATCATTCGTTTTCTGAATTTGCGTGGTGTGAAACCAATTGAAATTCATCGACAGTTGAAGGAGACATGTGGTGATGGAGTTATGGATGTGTCGAAAGTGCGTTCGTGGGTGCGACAGTTTAATGAAGGCAGAACATCACGTGACAACAAACCGAAACAACCTCGGGCTCGCACAAGCCGGTCTGACGACATGATCGAGAAAGTGGAGATAATTGTTTTGGGGGATCGCCGAATGACTGTTGAACAGATCGCCTCCAGAGTTGGCATTTCTGTGGGTTCTGTGCACACAATCCTGCATGACGACCTGAAAATGCGAAAAGTGTCATCCAGGTGGGTGCCACGAATGCTGACGGACGACCACATGGCTGCCCGTGTGGCATGTTGCCAAGCAGTGTTGACGCGCAACGACAGCATGAATAGGACTTTCTTTTCGTCGGTTGTGACAATGGATGAGACGTGGATGCCATTTTTCAATCCAGAAACAAAGCGCCAGTCAGCTCAATGGAAGCACACAGATTCATCGCCACCAAAAAAATTTCGGGTAACCGCTAGTGCTGAAAAAATGATGGTGTCCATGTTCTGGGACAGCGAGGGCGTAATCCTTACCCATTGCGTTCCAAAGGGCACTATGGTAACAGGTGCATCCTACGAAAATGTTTTGAAGAACAAATTCCTTCCTGCACTGCAACAAAAACGTCCGGGAAGGGCTGCGCGTGTGCTGTTTCACCAAGACAACGCACCCGCACATCGAGCTAACGTTACGCAACAGTTTCTTCGTGATAACAACTTTGAAGTGATTCCTCATGCTCCCTACTCACCTGACCTGGCTCCTAGTGACTTTTGGCTTTTTCCAACAATGAAAGACACTCTCCGTGGCCGCACATTCACCAGCCGTGCTGCTATTGCCTCAGCGATTTTCCAGTGGTCAAAACAGACTCCTAAAGAAGCCTTCGCCGCTGCCATGGAATCATGGCGTCAGCGTTGTGAAAAATGTGTACGTCTGCAGGATGATTACGTCGAGAAGTAACGCCAGTTTCATCGGTTTCGGGTGAGTAGTTAATTAGAAAAAAAAATCGGATGCCTTAGAACTCGAATGCACCTCGTATGTTAGGCGTTTTCAGCAAGTCCTGGTTGCTCGGTTCTACCTTCCACTTTCAGAGACGAGTGGTCTACCTGCAGCTAGTTTTGACAATACACAATCACTTACTTTAACCACAGCTGAAGACAAAAGCGACGTTGCAGTTGTTTCTCCCTATACTCTGACATGCAGAAAATATCAAACACTAATTATTGCTACCAGATACAAATACTGCAGTAATCCTTGTTCTTTAACAGGCAAAGAACCCAAGATAACAACTGGTGCTGGATACTTACCAGATACTCAGTTGTCCTCCCTAGAATGTGTATAGTCACAGTATTTTACTGTAGAGCTGTCAATGCACCACTCTATAGTGACTTTGGGGTCTGTCGCGTTACTGTCACTAACGACTACATAATGTGATTGTTTTCTAACTCTTGGTATTGATTGCTTCTAAATACTTCTCTCAACTGCTTTTGATCTTCTGTGCTAGCTGCTTATATACTGGTTTTCACGGATTCTTGTGCAAGTCTCTCCTCTAGAGCTGTTTTCCCCTAGTTTTCCGAATGTCTTACTAAGGACTGAGATTCCTCTACAACCTTCTAGTATGTTCCAAGCAATCTGGCTGTATTCTAGCGTCTGCTAGTCACCATGGCGCCCAAAGGAACTTGCCTCGCTACCCATTACATCACAGCCATTTCTTCAGTGTCCTACCAGCAACTCTTTCTTAATATGGATGGAACACTGGCGCCCCCCCCCCCCCCCCCCCGTAATAATTCATGAGCACTTATACAGTGTGTCATTAATCCTTTCAAATTTACAAACACATTTGTTTTTACACGACATTTCTTGCATTATAATTACAAAATTGTATACCTGGAAGAATCCTGGAGATACTATAAGGTATCAGATAGATTACATAATGGTAAGACAGAGATTTAGGAACCAGGTTTTAAATTGTAAGACATTTCCAGGGGCAGATGTGGATTCTGACCACAATCTATTGGTTATGAACTGCAGATTGAAACTGAAGAAACTGCAAAAAGGCGGGAATTTAAGGAGATGGGACCTGGATAAACTGAAAGAACCAGATGTTGTACAGAGTTTCAGGGAGAGCATAAGGGAACAATTGACAGGAATGGGGGAAATAAATACAGTAGAAGAAGAAAGGGTAGCTCTGAGGGATGAAGTAGTGAAGGCAGCAGAGGATCAAGTAGGTAAAAAGACGAGGGCTAATAGAAATCCTTGGGTAACAGAAGAAATATTGAATTTAATTGATGAAAGGAGAAAATATAAAAATGCAGTAAATGAAGCAGGCAAAAAGGAATACAAACGTCTCAAAAATGAGATCGACAGGAAGTGCAAAATGGCTAAGCAGGGATGGCTAGAGGACAAATGTAAGGATGTAGAGGCTTGTCTCACTAGGGGTAAGATAGATACTGCCTACAGGAAAATTAAAGAGACCTTTGGAGAGAAGATAACCACTTGTATGAATATCAAGAGCTCAGATGGCAACCCAGTTCTAAGCAAAGAAGGGAAGGCAGAAAGGTGGAAGGAGTATATAGAGGGTTTATACAAGGGCGATGTCCTTGAGGACAATATTATGGAAATGGAAGAGGATGTAGATGAAGATGAAATGGGAGATAAGATACTGCGTGAAGAGTTTGACAGAGCACTGAAAGACCTGAGTCGAAACAAGGCCCCGGGAGTAGACAACATTCCATCAGAACTACTGATGGCCTTGGGAGAGCCAGTCATGACAAAACTCTACCATCTGGTGAGCAAGATGTATGAGACAGGCGAAATACCCACAGACTTCAAGAAGAATAAAATAATTCCAATCCCAAAGAAAGCAGGTGTTGACAGATGCGAAAATTGCCGAACTATCAGTTTGATAAGTCACAGCTGCAAAATACCAACACGAATTATTTACAGACGAATGGAAAAACTGGTAGAAGCGGACCTCGGGGAAGATCAGTTTGGATTCCGTAGAAATGTTGGAACACGTGAGGCAATACTAACCTTACGACTTATCTTAGAAGAAAGATTAAGAAAAGGCAAACCTACGTTTCTAGCATTTGTAGACTTAGAGAAAGCTTTTGACAACGTTAACTGGAATACTCTCTTTCAAATTCTGAAGGTGGCAGGGGTAAAATACAGGGAGCGAAAGGCTATTTACAATTTGTACAGAAACCAGATGGCAGTTATAAGAGTCGAGGGACATGAAAGGGAAGCAGTGGTTGGGAAAGGAGTGAGACAGGGTTGTAGCCTCTCCCCGATGTTATTCAATCTGTATATTGAGCAAGCAGTAAAGGAAACAAAGGAAAAATTCGGAGTAGGTATTAAAATTCATGGAGAAGAAGTAAAAACTTTGAGGTTCGCCGATGACATTGTAATTCTGTCAGAGACAGCAAAGGACTTGGAAGAGCAGTTGAACGGAATGGACAGTGTCTTGAAAGGAGGATATAAGATGAACATCAACAAAAGCAAAACGAGGATAATGGAATGTAGTCAAATTAAATCGGGTGATGCTGAGGGTATTAGATTAGGAAATGAGACACTTAAAGTAGTAAAGGAGTTTTGCTATTTAGGGAGTAAAATAACTGATGATGGTCGAAGTAGAGAGGATATAAAATGTAGACTGGCAATGGCAAGGAAATCGTTTCTGAAGAAGAGAAATTTGTTAACATCGAGTATAGATTTAAGTGTCAGGAAGTCGTTTCTGAAAGTATTTGTGTGGAGTGTAGCCATGTATGGAAGTGAAACATGGACGATAACCGGTTTGGACAAGAAGAGAATAGAAGCTATCGAAATGTGGTGCTACAGAAGAATGCTGAAGATAAGGTGGGTAGATCACGTAACTAATGTGGAGGTATTGAACAGGATTGGGGAGAAGAGAAGTTTGTGGCACAACTTGACTAGAAGAAGGGATCGGTTGGTAGGACATGTTTTGAGGCATCAAGAGATCACAAATTTAGCATTGGAGGGCAGCGTGGAGGGTAAAAATCGTAGAGGGAGACCAAGAGATCAGTACACTAAGCAGATTCAGAAGGATGTAGGTTGCAGTAGGTACTGGAAGATGAAGAAGCTTGCACAGGATAGAGTAGCATGGGGAGCTGCATCAAACCAGTCTCAGGACTGAAGACCACAACAACAACAACAATTACAAAATGCCAATATATGTGCTACCTTCGATTGTTTAACTACACTTTAACTCCTTCTTGATGAGGATATCTCTCGTAGATGACAATGTCATCTGTTCTTCTCAGTCGAGTAGATTCAGGTGTGTTGACTATAACAGTCTTAACACACAGACTGGCACAATTTCCATATTCAACATCATCCGTACAAACTTATATATGTATCTACAACATGGGTAGCGTGAGCTATAGCAATCTATAACTATTACAGTATTTAAGATTAAGCCTGCGTATGTAGTTCTGGAACAGTGGTTGATTCATCTCTCATTATCTTTTTGTTGTTTATCAATCAGTTGCGCCACATCCTCCAACCTTTTCCCATCCACTCCTAGTTCGTCTAATCTAGTCACTACATGCGTTAATGGTATTTCTAATGGAACCCATGATGAGTTCAACTTTTCCTCTAGTTCTTCACAATAAGCGGTATCCATTGTAATATTGGAGACAATGTCACATGTAGTGACACTGATCTGCATTATACTACTTGACTGGATGTACACCTGTGATCCATACCATTTACAGTTTGTATTGAACATTAGCAATCCCACACCTTGCAGGCGAATATCCCTGGAGGTCTGCTCCTCATACAAAGTGGTCATATTTTCTTCCCTCAGGCTTGTGTATAGCCACTCTTTATCACTAAGATGTGTCCACAAACTTTCTTCTACAGTGATTAAATTTCAGATGCAATTCCTTGGTATATTCTTACTTTCAGAGACTGAACTTCACACTTGTTCTGGTCAGACATTGTATGTATTGTATTGTATGTTAACCGGGGGCCTAGAAACGACGGAGAGACTCTGTCCCCGCCGCAGCCGCAGTGGTCCACCACCCCACGGCGATTACCGCTGTCCATTTCACTCCTCCGCCGCCCCACACTGAACCACTCTTTCAGGGTTATCGTACGGTTCGGCCCCGGTGGTTCGCCCAGGGAACGTCTCACACCAGCCGAGTGCAATCCCTCTGTTTGCATGGTAGAGTAATGGTGGTGTACGCGTACCTGGAGAACTTGTTTGCGCAGCATTCACCGACATAGTGTAGCTGAGGCGTAATAAGGGGAACCAGCCCGTATTAACCGAGGCAGACGGAAAACCGCCTAAAAACCATCCACAGACTGGCCGGCTCACCGGACCTCGACACAACTCCACCGGGCGGATTCGTGCCGGGCACCAGGCACTCCTTCTCACTCCGGAAAGCCGTACGTTAGACCACACGGCTAACTGGGTGGGCTCTGTTCAGACGTGGACAACATTACAAAAGTCTGTTTACAAATCTTTGTTCCTTTAGGCATCTCTAATAGATATACTGAAAGTTTAACATACAAATTCTTCTTCTTAGAATTATCTAACAGTAAATACCCTTTCTCTGGCTGTATATAAATGTAACTCCCTCTATCATCTCTTGTTCCTGTTTAGAGTGGCAACATTCTATATAAATTGAACAGTTTGTTCTGTACCAGTAGAATGGACTAATGGCGTAAGCTAATACATGATATGGTAAGAATACATTTAAATACATTATTTTCAGGAGCATTTTCCATGTGCTTCTGATGAGGGTACTGGGAATCGTACATTTCTAAAACCATCTTGAATTAAACTTAAATATTTTACTATATGTATTGGATTAATGATATGTGGTGCTTGGATCACTTTTTATGTATCCACAGTGGTACTTATTAACTGTTCATACTCAGTGCTTAATTTTTTAAGTAGTGAGTCTAATTGCATATTGTGTTACCGATGCCCATGAACTTGGCTGTTTTCTTTAGATGTCCATGTGTCATCTTCAGTAAATATGTAATGAATACTTACAACCCATTCACGCTGTTTTTCTTTAATATTTGCTCATTAGTTATTATATAGTCTGCTGTGTGATTCAGCCCAGAAAATGTTGCTCTAATCTGACCATATTACTATAAATTTCATTAGTTAGAAGGTTACATTCTGTTCTACTGATACTTAATCCTTCTCTGTATTGTTGCATAGCCTTCTTTCTTACTCGGGCCGCTCTATAGAATATCTCATCAAGCGTCATCATTTTCACATACGTCACAATTTCCCGTGCTACTGTCTAATCGTGACTTTTCTTGTTGTTTAATAATAAAGCTTCAACTGGTTTGCATGTACTTTCATCCTCTTTTTTTCTAGACATCTTAAATGTCACACTCGCCAAGTCTACTGCAGTCACCTTTCTACAGTCGTCGGAATTGCGCATCTAGCTTCTTAGAATGGTCCTTTCTAATGCTCTTGTCATACAATTGGATCTTATCTCTTGACCTAATTTTTCACTTTTCTCCCAAAACATTAATTCAGATGGTATTTACCCAGTGCTGCTATGTGGCGTTGTATTGCAAAAATACTATATTGTACCTATAGCTCCCAAGTACTAGGTTCCTCTTTTATGAAGTGTCACAAATATTCTACCAGGGTCCTGTGTGCTGTCTCGGGTGCCCCTTTTGTCTGTGGGTGAAACTCTGTGCTCTGGACCTTCTGGATTCTTAATAATTTACATACCACCTCGAACACTTTTCTTCAAAAATTCGATCCCTGATCTGTCAACAGCGCTGTTGAAATTTAGTACCTTAACATAAGTTCTTCTATAATTACCTACACAATTGTCTCAGTGTCCTGCTTTAGGTTGACTCCACGACCATGACCATGCTCAGGTCATCTTCAAATGTGAAGGTGTATGTATAGCCAGTTGTTGTATCTGAAAGATCTATAATGCTCATGTTACGTTTATCAAATGCTGTCATCACAATGTCTCTCTTTTCAGGCCTTTCCACTGTTTACAATTCTTATATGGCCTAGGTTTTGTGCATCCGTTGATTTCAGCCTAAGAGATTATCGTGCAGCTCCTTAGTAATGTTGGCCTTTACATCTACGCTATGGCCCTAGCCTTCATCCTTTTATTCGTTGTTTTTCCTAACCATTCTTGCGTATCCTGTACTTTCATTTGTATCCTCTACACCATCAGATTGCATCTGACTTCATACATCTGCATTTGCATAGAACTTTCTGGGTTTGTTCACATTGTCATAAGAACAATCGTCTAGTTTTAGCTTCCATTTTAGTAAGCTTGATGATGGATCTCTGACATGGTAGTGCTTTGTGGTCTGTTACTAAGGTAAAATTTCTCCCATAGAAACATGCCTTGAGCTGCTTTGTGGGCCATACAATTGTTAAGCACACTAACGCAGGTGTAAAATAGTTCCTTTCAGCCTTAATCGATTACCGCGAAGCATAGACTGCTGGTAAATCTGTGCCTATCTTCCGTTGGGGCAGAACTGCTCCCAGCGCTTCTGTACTGGTATCAGTACTCGCTGTAAACGAATTATAGAAATGTGGATAGTTGAGTGTGGAAGAATTCACTAATCTCTGTCTCAGGTCCTCAAGTACTGCCTGTTTCTGATCTCCCCACTCATATGTCACTTAAGTCTTCAGCAATTTACGCAATGGCTTCACATCTTTATTTAACTTCGAAATTAACTGACAATAATTCCCAGCAAGCTCTAAATATGCTTTTAATTCGTGGGTTTCGGAACTGAAAAGTTCTTCACCTTTTACCCGCTTCGCTCATCTCGTTCCACACCTTCATGCATTATTTTGTGTCAAAAGAGTATTACCTCCTTTCCACGGATTTCGTACTTACCTGGTTGTAACTTTAATATGTCCCCTTAATCTATCCTAGATATCCTGTAGCTTCTCATTATGTGCGTTTCATGAATTTCCATACAAAATTGTATCATCTAAATACATCAAACACGTTGTCCCTTACTATACTGCCGAAGCAACATTCATTAGTCTCTAAAACGTACTAGGTGCATTCTTCAGCCCCAATGGCATCATTTTGTACTCACAATGCTAATAATTAGCACTGACTGCTGTCTTTTCTCCACCTGCTGGTTCCATTAAAATCTGATAGCATCCAATGGCCAGATGTAGAGTGGAGGAATACTTTGGCTTTCCCCATTTGGTCTTATATCTTACGTATACCAGGGATGGGAAAGGCTTGTCCCCTGCAATTTCGTTAAATTTCCTACAGTCTGTTAATAATCTACGCTTCACTATTTCACAGGCGTCTCGTTTTTTCGGTACTGACAACACAAGTGCATTCCATGGACTCTGACTTTAAATGATTATATACTCATTAACCAGTTTCTCGATTTGTTACTGCAGTACTGCCTTTTGTGGTTGCAGTATTCTGTATCGACTATACTCACAACCTTTTCTTCGTGCTCTGGGAACACTGAGAGTGCATGGCTTATCGTTTCTTTGTATGACACAATACATCATAATACGCACTACAGAGTTTGTGTCACTATTCTTTATTCAAATGATCCATTTTGATTGAGCCACTAACCCAGACAATGCGGTTTCAGTGTATGTCTATACAGTTCATAGCTTCTTGACTGCACTTGCTGGTGTCACTTTCTCTTTTACTTTGTCTAATACTTCCGCTGTGCTGAGATCACATCCAGCTACGTTTTTAATCAATACACTGATAGTACATTTCCCTTGCTCTGTCCTATCCTATCCTAATTTCCGATTTGGGAATAAACATTTCTTTTTCTTTTCGTGGATTCGATCTTGATTCTGCACATAACCTTAAGATTTGTTCTTCTCTAGAACCTATTCTCATGCCACTTCCTCGTTCCACGTTATTTACCAGTAAGCTTATAGGTAACTCATCACTTTACGTTTCCTGGCTTGCCATTGATTTGCATGTCAAATGTTTCCTTCGTCATCCTCTTACATTCAGTGGTTCATTTCATTTCTGTTTCATTTGGAAGCTACCCTTCTATTCGTAGATCCCACTTGACATCTACTGTTCGCATTCGTGTCAACTTTCTTCATAGTCTGACTCATGGACTGTCTTGAAGCATGCCCCCCTTCATGTGTTTTAATATGTTTCCCATTAACTGTGGTTGCCACTCTGTTGTGTACGTGACTCAAGAGGTACACAATACCAGAAGAGGCTGCCACCACACAGGAACACCACTCGCCAAGCGTCCTCTCAGTTGCGAGCAGCCGCCTCCATTTCGCACTCACTTTTCGGAATAAATTTGTGCTTCCACGACATGTTCATCAGTGTGCCGTATTCGTCCACTTATAGTGTTGCCAGCCGCCAGATAGAGCACTGTCAGCTGAAGGCGATTTTCCTTCCACCTAGTACTGGCGAAGATGGAGATCCTTCCGCCAACAGACAGAAAAGACGATGCACCATTGACACTCTATCAGTTCAGTTCGCGCAATGGTAATAGTTCTTGCAGTGCCAACATTTCCTGCAGTTACGCTATGGAGCAAAATATCTCAACTTCTGTCCATAACACTAAATTCTCACATAGCAGTCACTATTTGCAGAGTAGTAATTCACAAACGAACTCCGCCGGCCGCTGTGATCGATCGGTTCTAGGCGCTTCAGTCTGGAACCGTGCGACCGCAACGGTCGCAGGTTCGAATCCTGCCTCGGGAATGGATGTGTGTGATGTCCTTAGGTTAGTTAGGTTTAAGTAATTCTAAGTTCTAGGGGACTGATGACCTCCGATGTTAAGTCCCATAGCGCTCAGAGCCATTTGAACCATTTAACGAACTCCCCCAGTTCGGACTTAGCCCCGCTAGACGATTTCTGTACTAATACAGGAGCAACCTTCGCAATGATGCCTCTAATGTCTGAACTACTACCTGAAGTCATCTTACATTAATACAGTGTTATACACAGAGTCTTATGACTATTGCTGTTGTCTTTTGCTCGGACTCTTTGTGCTGATGATACTGTGGCACTGCAAGTTATCCTTATAGCTCCTTCTACAAGAAATGCTTCCACTGTTGGGCTTTCCTGCAACTTGTCTGTCCTGGACAAGTTTACCAAGTTTCTGCTCGACTCTCAGAATGGATACTGCTTCTTTTGAACGGTTACACAGACCTTATGTTCGATCATCTTGCCGTAGACAGTTCGAGGGGTTGATACCAACAGTCTTCTTACTTTTCCTCCGATACTCTATACATGATTCCCTACTTTAGAATATTTCTTCACTTCGCAACCCATCCACATGACACTAAATTTTCACAGTCACGTGCTGAAAGTAATTCCTCCGAATTTTTTATTCTGTTCTAGGCGCTACAGTCTGGAACCGTGCGACCGCTATGGTCGCAGGTTCGAATCCTGCCTTGGGCATGGATGTGTGTGATGTTCTTAGGTCAGTTAGGTTTAAGTAGTTCTAAGTTCTAGGGGACTTATGACCACAGCAGTTGAGTCCCATAGTGCTCAGAGCCATTTTTTTTTGACTTCCCCACATCGCTGCCGCAAGTTGCACCCATCTGCTGCAAGAGGACTCCGAATTATATGGTGTAACGTGGTGGTGAGTAACGTAACTATGTCGGTGTGTGAGAAAGAGCGGGCTGTAATTGAGTTTCTAACCACAGGAAACGTCCACACGTGTAACACTCTCTACTTCAACATGACAATACCAGACCACACACGAGCGCTGCGACATGTGCAATAATCCAACGCTTGGTATCACTGTCATCAACCATCCTCTAAACAGTCCCGACTTGGCAGCATCCGATTTTCATCTGTTTCCAGAACGCAAATGAAACCTAGGACTTCACTGTGATAGTGATGAAGTGGTGCAAGCAGAGGTGAGGTTGCGGCTCTGTCAACAAATTCAGGCATTCTACTGTGATAGTACTAGCTAACTACTTCCTTGTTGAGAGAAATGTGCTCATCGTCAGTGTGAATACGTTAAGAAATAAATATATAGCTGTGAAGAATAAGGCTTTAGAATGTTAATAAACATTTTTTAAACGTTAAGAGTTTCTACACTTTTCAGCACGCCCTCGTATCATAGAAGCGCGTCACGGATCAGGTCCTATCACCCGTTGGGACGAAGGCTTTGCCCGCGTAGCAGAATCAGGGCTTTGACAACAATGTGGACAGAGGTCTACTAAGATACTTTCAACGGAGTGAGAAGCAGAAAATCTGATAGGATGCTTAGCACAGGTGATTTCGGAAGGGAGAAAAGGTTTGATTCGTAGAAAGACAATAAGGGTGCGAGCACTTAAGGATTCAATTTAGGAACAATTCATTTTCCCAGCAATTCAGTCTTATTTGGAGAAGTGTCTTACAGTGGCTGTATATGTTTGCAACACCGTACCACTCTATTATTAGCACTTTCCAGCAACCCCTGGTTCTTGAGTTTTATCTATCACTTTCAGAGACGAGAGTTCTGCTTGCAACTCGTTTGGTAATACCTTAACCACAATTGGGGACCAGCGCGAAACAGCACTTCTGCCTCTTTATATTCTGACGGACAGAAAATGTTAACTGATACGAGTGGCGACTTGAGCAGTCAGATAAGTTACTCACAATAGGAGAAAACTGCGAGGCAGCGATTATTCCTCCCTAGATTTTTACACACAGATAATATCAGATATTAGTCATTGCTACTAGAGACAAACTCTATAGTGTTTATTCTTCTATAACAGGCAGAGAACTCAAGATAATAACTGTTGCTGAATGCTTACCTGAAATGTAGTTGTATTACTATGTCTTCGCATAGTTTAATGCAGCAGCATCAGAGTATCAGTCCATAATGACTTAAAGGTTCGCTTTGGTACTGCACCGTATGATACTAATTGCAATTACTTTCTAGTAATGACTTCTTCCAGCTCGTGGGCCACGCGGGATTAGCCGAGCGGTCTCGGGCGCTGCAGTCAGGGACTGTGCAGCTGGTCCCGGCGGAGGTTCGAGTCCTCCCTCGGACATGGGTGTGTGTGCTTGTCCTTAGGATAACTTAGGTTAAATAGTGTGTAGCTTAGGGACTGATGGCCTTAGCAGTTAAGTCCCATAAGATTTGACACACATTTGAACATTTTTTTCTAGCTTGTGCTACTGACTGCTTCAAACTGCCACACTTCAATACTTTTGGTTCTCTGCACTAGTCGCTTATATACTGGTTATTTAGAGGTTCTTGTGCGCGTTTCTCCCGTAAAGTAGTTTTTCCCTGGCTCTTCTGAAGATCTTCGTAAGAACCGACATCCCCAGGGAACCCTCTAGAATGTTCTTGAACAATCCGGCTGTATATCAGCACCTTTCGCCCTAGAGTGTTGTCCTCGCTAGCCATTACAGTTCCGCTGTTTCCTCGGCAATGTGTCAACAAGTCCTACTTCACACGGACAGCTGGCCCGATTCTGGATACCCGCCTCACACCACGTCTTATGTATTGTCAAAACATTACTCTCAATAAAGTTTTCTCATTTCCTCACAGCCATGCCGCTACTTATAAAACTGATAAATTTTCATAGCCGTACCATAGATTCAGTTGTGAATTTTATGATTCTTGTGTTTTTGAGATGGAGCACTTTGTTACTGAGTGCGTTGGCAGTCACGTGGTATTTAGTACAACGGTACATATTATTCTCTAATGCAGTTAGTAAGGGGAAATTACTTCCATTGTTTAAGGCAGATTCGCATGGCACACTTGTGCGAAATGCGGAGCTGAATTTTATATTTGCCTTTAATTTCAGGGATTTTAAAGTTGGTGTCTTTGTTCTGCTAGCACGCCACATGACCGGTGGTAGAAAATCGGGTTCGTTCTTCCATTACTTATCAGTAAATGCTTGCACCTGCAGCTCATATGAAATGTATGTGTAGACTATGAAATTTAGAGTGATTTTTGTAGAAGAAGATTCAAATGGCTCTGAGCACTATGGGTCTTGACATCTATGGTCATCAGTCCCCTAGAACTTAGAACTACTTAAACCTAACTAACCTAAGGACATCACACACATCCATGCCCGAGGCAGGATTCGAACCTGCGACCGTAGCAGTCGCGCGGCTCCGGACTGAGCGCCTAGAACCGCTATGTAGAAGAAGAGACAGGGTTTCTTTGTATCGTTTCAGGTGTGTTCGACCACGTCCCACTCAGACCACATTACTTTTGAAGGTTATTCAACTAACCACCTCCCATACACTTAGATCTTACCCATACACTTGGGGCTGGGGAGGGTTTGACCTTGAATAGTTACCTTATCACCAGAAGCGCGGCTCACCTACACCCCTTGCACGTGGGCTCACACCCACGGTGCTTCCCTACTGATAAGTTTGAGCTGACACCACATTTCAGCCTCTTTCTACTGTCTAAGCGTCATCAATAACACAGACATGCCACTAAACGCTCCACACACCTCTCTCAGCCAACTACAAGACACAATACTCATTCTGTGAAGGAAAGATTCCACTGCTCACTACGAAACAAATTTTTTCCAGCTAGGTGGTTGCTCTGCACTCAGAGTATCCCAGCCAGCAATTCTACATGATTATCATCTCTTCAACAACTACTATAACTGCCACTACTTCTACTACTACTGGCACTATCTGTGAAACAGACGTGACTGGTCTCTGCCACTCAACAGATGTATACATGTTGGCTAAAACTGAAGAAATGAGGTTTAGTTCTCTGCCAATATCTTGCAGTAATAATTATATGGATATTGTACTAAATTTATTTCATTACTAATCAAAGATTTAATTTTTTTATTTACTTATTTTAGTCTTAATCCATGCATACCTCGAAATGTAAAAAGAATCTTAAACAGGCGAAAGGTTAAAGCTTTCCTACGAGTGGCTAATAAAATCGAAGAGATGTTGTCACTTGTGACGATAGTTGTTGTCTCAAGATTCGAGGTTCTTTCATGTGTACATTTGGCGGTTGTTGCATGGCACCACTTCCCAGTTCAAAAATGGTTCAAATGGCTCTGAGCACTATGGATCTTAACTTCTAAGGGCATCAGTCCCCTAGAACTTAGAACTACTTAAACCTAACTAACCTAAGGACATCACACACATCCGTGCCCGAGGCAGGATTCGAACCTGCGACCGTAGCGGTCTCGCGGTTCCAGACTGTAGCGCCTAGAACCGCTCGGCCACCCCGGCCGGCTCACTTCCCAGTGCCACACCGAATACCAGCGGCTCTTCCCAGAATATAAATCTGGAAAAATAACCAGAGGCAGGATATGGCCTTACGAATAGAGTTGTGATAGACTCTACCCGTAGGTAACAGTAGGCTACCGTAAGTTTTCCTAGAAGCTTTGGGCAGTTAATATCATACCAGCGTTACCTGTACGCTGGGTCTGTTGCATACCTGTCGCGAGTTATCTCATTATGGTCGCTTTCGTTACATATGGGATCAGTGTCTTACCAAGTTGCCAACGGCCTTGTCGCAGTGGTAACACCAGTTCCCGTCAGATCACCGAAGTTAGGCGCTGTCGGGCTGGGCTAGCACTTGGGTGGGTTACCACCTAGTTTGCCGAGCGCTGTTGGCAATCGGGGTGCACTCAACCCTTGTGAGGCAAACTGAGGAGCTACTTGATTAAGAAGTAGCGGCTTCGGTCTCGGAAACTGGCAAGCGGCTGGGAGAGCAGTGTGCTGACCTCATGCCCCTCCATATCCGCACCCAATTACGCCTATGGGCTGAGGATGACACGGCGGTCGGTCGGTACCATTGGGCCTTCACTGCTTGTTCTGGAGGAGTTTAGTTTCTAGTCTTACTAAATTCCCGTAAAAACCGGAAGCGGTGAACCTTCTAGAAGCTGAGCGAGAATATATAAAGGCTTGGGTAGCCTACGGAACATTTTTGTTCTGCATAGTTATCCTCCTGCCCATTGCTAAAGAATAAACAGTATTTGTATCAAAACTGAAATTTCCATTGTTTAATCCAGGTTTGATTCGAAAATTATTGGTATGCAACGTGAAACAGAGGGTCGCTATGGTAAAAATGAAGGAAACAATACAGATTTATCATATAGCGCTAGAAAACGCAATTTCCTCAACAAAAATAAGACAAAAAGAAAAACAAAATTGTACCAAACATCGCTTCAATACTTCGCCGAACATGATAGAAAGAATGTTTCTATTATTCATACACAACTACTGGAATTCAGTACTCAAGGGTGCCATGAAAATTAGAATCTCTGTTAATGGAAAAACGGGTTACTCGCTAAGCTATGTACAGAAGCTATCAGTTTTACGAAGTCATACCATCGTTGGCGCCGGGATATCTCTGTAAGTGACCACATTTTATGTAAGAAACCTGTTGCGAAAGCCTTTTCCCTTAAATTAAAAATGGCGTTTCAACCACAGATACTAACATCCACGACAGGGAAGCTTCAGGGCATAATTACAAGTCCAGCGCACGTTATAATCTCTCAGGAAATTACATTACACCGAACGAGGTGGCGCAGTGGTTAGACACTGGACTCGCATTCGGGAGGACGACGGTTCAATCCCGCGTCCGACCATCCTGATTTAGGTTTTCCGTGATTTCCCTAAATCGCTCCACGCAAATGCCGGGATGGTTCCTTTCAAAGGGCACGGCCGACTTCCTTCCCGGTTCTTCACAAATCCGATGATACCGTTAACCTCGCTGTCTGGTCTCCTTCCCCAAAACAACCAACCATTACATTACAGATCACTGCGCCCGTGGTGAATGCCAAAATGAATTATTTAACAGAGCCTTTGTTCCTTTGATCTAGCAAGCTGTCTTACTTCACGTCGATCTGAAAAATCTGAGGTGAAAATCTGAAGTGGTAAGTTTCTGTGGGAGCTAACTGATGGGGTCATCGATCCCTAGTCTTACACACTACTTAATTTAACTTTAACTTACGCTAACAAGGGAACCTCCCCATCGCACCCCCCTCAGATTTAGTTATAAGTTGGCACAGTGGATAGGCCTTGAAAAACTGAACACAGATCAATCGAGAAAACAGGAAGAAGTTGTGTGGAGCTACGAAAAAAATTAATAAAATATACAAACTGAGTAGTCCATGCGAAAGATAGGCAACATCAAGGTTAGCATGAGCTCAGGAATGCCTTGGTCCCGTGGTTAGCGTGAGTAGCTGCAGAACAAGAGGTCCTTGGTTCAAGTCTTCCCTCGACCAAAAATTTTCCTTTCTTTATTTTCGCAAAGTTATGATATGTCCGTTCGTTCATTGACGTCTCTGTTCACTGCAATAAGTTTAGTGTCTGTGTTCTGCGACCGCACCGCAAAACCGTGCGACTAGTAGACGAAAGGACGTGCCTCTCCAATGGGAACCGAAAACATTTGATCGCAAGGTCATAGGTCAACCGATTCCTCCACAGGAAAACACGTCTGATATATTCTATACGACACTGGTGACGGCATGTGCGTCACATGACAGGAATATGTTGTCAACCCACCTAACTTGTACATGGGTAAAAAGATTCTTCTACCTTGCCCCATTTAGGTTTTCTTGTGGATGTGATATTCACTCGCAAAAAAGTGATGAAAACATAAGAGTTTGTCACATAAACTGAAAATAAAAAATTAAACTTTTCACTCGAGGGAGACTTGAACCTGGGACCTCTCGTTCCGTAGCTGCTCTAGCTAACCACAGGACCACGGCACTCCTTGACTCCCATTGTCCTTGATGTTGCCTATCTTCGCATAGACTACTCAGTTTGTATATTTTACTAATTTTTTTCATAGTTCCACACAACTTCTTCCTGTTTTCTCGACTGATCTGTGTTCAGTTTTTCAAGGCCTATCCACTGTGTCAACTTATAACTAAATCTGAGGGGGGTGCGATGGGGAGGTTCCCTTGTAAGTACAATACACACACCCATGCCAGAGGGAGGACTCGAACCTCCCACTGGGGCACGTCGATGTCGACGGAACGTTAAACTCTTACCTTGCTCGCGTTCTTTCTCTTTCTATCACTGACAATGAAACGTTCTAACGACACTCATGCACATTCAGTTCACACTAACAGTATCCGTGCATCTTCGCAGAACAGCAGAAAATACTGCTCCGCCGACTACTATTTTACCTGTGTTTACCATGTCTTTGTAAGTGGTAATTGTGGTAACGAGTAGCAGTGAACCATAAGCTTCGATCTAAGAAGCCCAGAGGTCACTTAAATCATGGATTTATGTTATTGTTATTAATGTTCGCATTTTTGTGTTACTGGACACCGTCACTCTGTGCCCATATTACTTTCATTCTCTCAAAGTAAGCTCTTATCCGTTCGTTAGACTAAGTTGTTCCGGTCTTCTTGAGATTTTTGTACAACGCCAACTGTCCAGTAGCAAATTTCCTGTCCAAAAAGTTTTCTGTTTGGTACTCAAGCTGAGATATTTCTGCTTCTTTCCTGCGTCCCTTGTACCGCACGGATCCCTTTCATTACTTTACTTTTAGTGTTACTGCTAGTTTAGTAGAATTCCACATTCTGTCGATTTAATGTCATTGGTTCCATTCTTTTAATATGACCCTAGAATTTTCACCTGGAATTTTTTCTCATATCCGAATAAATATTGGTATACCTTTCAATGTCTTTATTTGCTGTTAATCTATGTACTCCTTCTTCAGTATAATTTGGACCTAAAATTTTCCTGATTACTTTTCATTCTGTCTTTTGATTTTCTGCAGTGTGTCCATATTATGAGATCTTCAGGCCATAACTTTTTTTGTAAAATCTTTAATGCGACCATTAATTTTATTCTGTGTCTTCACGAGCACTAAAGTTAATCTCTTTTATATTCCAAGTCCTTAAAGGTGGAATCACTTTAGACAACGAGAGATTACGCCACTGAAAGGCAACACCCCGTCAATGGAGATTGGATCACATTAGCAGGAGCGCTAATTGCACCACACGTCACACTGCCCAGTACCGAATGGTGAATGTAAATCCGAATATAATTTCTCCTTTAAGAATCCCGTAGTCGTAGTAGTTGAGTACATGTATAGTCAAAAATTTCGTAATGGATGTTCTTGGCAAAGGTCATATGGCAAATTCTACACACTGAAATAATTGGGAATGTGTTGTCCAAATAGTATAACGCATGAAAACTTTAACAATGGTTTGCTCCAGGAAATATATACAAATGTATGGTAAAATATTTAAACGGTATTACACTTAGCGTTATATCCTTTGTATATAATTTTGTTTTTCTAATTTCGAAATAACATCCAAAAAATCTATTTTTATTCTTCTCGATACTGGCTGTTTCACCGATGGAGTAATTTTCATCACAAACATCTGCCCACGAATTCTATTTATGTTCTTATTTATTCACATTGTATTGTATAGCCACCAGGCAGCTCTAATTTGTCCTTCCTGCCGTGCGCCTCTTAAGAGCCTTTCAGGAGGAACACCATGTATACATCGCAGTCTGCTATAAAAAAAACTCTGTATCTGTAACATAAAGGTCAACAAGCAATAAAACTGGCTAATCACCCGCTACAAGAAAAGTAGCTGGGCGACATCAAAATTTGACGGATCATGTGTAGAGCTGTGCTGAATCAGAGGATCATGCTCCTCCACTATTTAATCAACTTCGAAATATGTAGCTAGAGAAATCTCGACGTGAAGTCATATGACACTGATTTTCCGTATCTTTCAGTGCCGTCGACTATGGATGTGAACTTCGCCATTTGCAATGGATCGCGGACCATTTTGACGTGAAGTCGTGTATAAAACAACCTGAACCCTCTATACGTCACTGCTTTAAAACTGGAAAAGAAATTGTACTTTTTATGTGACTTTTGGATGTAATAAAGTACTTACATCAATTATTTTTTAAATATTAACGAAATATAAGATGTCGCTGGTAAAGAATTACCTCACTCCAGTAGCCAAGTTGATGTAGCCAAGTTCTTTTTGTTGTAACAGCGATTTTATTGTTTGTTGATCTCTATGTTACAGCTGAGTTTTTTATGTCAAACTGCGGTGTATACATTGTGCTGCTCCTGAAGAACCTGAAAGAGGAGCACTGCCTGTAAGACAGATATTAATTAGATTTATGAAAAAGTCAGCGTAATCTTGCCCATGTACGTTTTATAAAAGTGAACTGACAAAGCCTGCTTGAAATTTTGCCTCATTCTCATTTTAGGATGTGCCATCAGGCAGTTCATAGTTCTCGTATAAGAGCCGACCGGTGCGGGCCGTCTGGTGACAAAACGCCACACTATAAACATGACAGTTACGTCAGCTGAGAGAAAAGCTGCTGTAGAAATGCAATATTAGCGGACAGTCTTGTACCTTGCAACACTTTTCACACTGTCGACTGTAGCCAGGTCTGTAACAGAATTTTAACACATTTTCTGATTCTATTTTTAAGTGACTGCACTTGCTTTCTACGAGCTGCAGTCTTTTCCTGAAATTAAAAAAAAATCTCTGGAAAATTAAGGTTTTTGGAAATGTAAAATCATATTCCAAGGTACAACTCGGTCATGTACCTAGGAACAAATATTCCATTGAAATTTTAAAAGGTTCAAATTGAGAAAATCTTGTCAGTATTGTATTTAGACATCTGTTACATTATTGCTCTACTACACACCAATAATCATTAGGTGGAATCAAATAACGTAGAAGTATTATCAAGAATTAGTCACAAGTTAAATACGTTTTAAAACTGAAGCTTTGGAAACTAACAAAAATTTCCATTTTCGAGAGAAGTAAAATAGTTAAGACATTAACGTAACTCACCTGATTAGCAAATATCCCATGGTAAAATGTCTTCTTTTGATTCAAGGTACAAGTTGGTACATAATCGAAGAAGTATTGCTTTACCGTCAACAAGTTATTTAACTAGACATAAAACTATACAGAATTTTACTTCTATAAAATTATGGAATTGAGGAACTAACAATATATTCCAAATAGCTTTAATATATCATATAGCAGTAAAATGTGTAGAATGTGAAATATTTACAAATGTTTCACGAAACACAATCTCAAGTCTAGTGAGAAAAGAAACTGTGGATAATGGTGGAAACAGCTTATGGTGGTCTCTAGTGCGCACTCCTTCATGTGATTCTAAAATCAGTCACTAGACTGAAGTACAGACCAAAAAACACCATCTGTTCTTCCAGCGGCCATTGGAAATCAGTTCAGCTTGAGAACCACTTTGTGAATTAAAGGGTAAACAAACCGACCTCGCAAGCAAATACCTCCAGCAATCCCTTTCATGTTATATCGTTATGTGCAGATCCTCTTACTTTGGCCGGCCGCGGTGATCGAGCGGTTCTAGGCGCTTCTGTCTGGAACTAAGCGGCTGCTACGGTCGCAGGTACGAATCCTGCCTCGGGAATGGATGTGTGTGATGTCCTTAGGTTAGTTAGGTTTAAGTAGTTCTAAGTCCAGGGGACTGATGACCTCAGATGTTAAGTCCCATAGGGCTTAGAGCCATTTGAACCATTTTTGAACTCTTACTTTGCCTCATGGAAGATACAGGAAATACAGATTACGAGTCAAGAGTTCTGATGGTACTGGTCTACAGCTTTCTTTTGCAATATAACCATAAATTTTTTTTTCGAGCAGTAGTGAGTACTTAGATGTAATAAACTGTTTACATCATTTTATATTTCTTTATTAAGAAAACATAATTAATATGTTGTTAACAGTGCCTAAAATATTACATCCATTTTGTAAATGTTCCCGTGAAACCCGCCACGTGACATCTAGTGACAAAGTGGTCCTCTGTAAAGGTGGGAATTGCCAACTGAATGTAGCTAATGGATAGCTAAGAACAACATTCCCAATTAAAATGCAGCAGAACTCTTACCGATTGTTCGATGGTTGGTGCAAAGCTGTGTCACTTGAGAACGACTGTGTCACTTAAAGGGAAAATCAAACCGTCTCGCAAGCAAATTCTTTCACCATTTCTTTCTTGTAATATCGTTAAGTGCACAATCTCTTATTTTGCCTCGTGGTACATACAGAAAATTTTGTGTTAGCAGAAGAGCCAACACCGTGTTACGAGTGGAGGACGAAATACACGCGTTTTAGCTCATGCAGGCTGGCGTGAGGAGGGAAGAACTATACTGACGTGAGGTCTGGAACATGACAAGAAATGAGAATTCAGAAAGCGGACAAATTAGTCTGATACTTAACTTTAATCCATTAATGACGAACGTCGTTCTTGACGGTACATGATTCACAATATTATCTGTTCAGAATACATTCTTGAAGATAGTACGTATAGTAACTGAATATGGCGCCTTGATAGGTCGTAGCAAATGACGTAGCTGAAGGCTATGCTAAACTGTCGTCTCTGAAAATGAGAGCGTATTTAGACAGTGAACCATCGCTAGCAAAGTCGGCTGTACAACTGGGGCGAGTGCTAGGGAGTCTCTCTAGGCTAGACCTTGTAATGGTACTTGAATTACATAACCATTATGGTACCTCACCTGAACCTCTCGATACCAGTAATATTCTACTGTATTTCTGTTAACTACTTAATATATTTCTGAGACAACATTCAGATTTTATTTTATTTGTGATACATCGATATGTTTATATTGCAATGATATTATTCTTATGTGTATTATTTCTTTTGTCACTATGATCTTTGACGTACTTCTAAGTCTGATTTTTGGGGGCGTAAGTGATAGTTAGTTGTTGAGTTGTTAGAGAGTCGGACCTTGAGACGGTCAAGTGTTGGACGTCATGTTGGAAAGACGCATAACGTAGTCCGCTTATAAAATGTGAACTATAACAGTGACTGTGAGAGAGATGTTTTCAAGTATGTTTTGTATTGTGAAGTGATGTTTTGTGTTTACGTGATATTGCAATAAAAGCAATTAAAAGGAAGTGTAACTTAAATTCGGAGTGCTGATTTTTTTTTTTTTTACATCACTATTGTGCTAACTTTGAAAGGTTTAATCTCCAAGAATGGTTTGAGAAGCGCATCTACAAAACTTTTGAATATAGCAGAATAAAACCCAAGCCTCTTTGCATCCGAGCTTGGAATCATAACCACCTATATTTTCAACGATTGAGCCATGATTTTACAACGAGACCAGCGTGGGAAACACGAAAAGATGAGTGCCTAGTTTTTTCATTATTACATGAAATGACTATTAACTGTGCTCTAATGACACCTGCCACATAATATGACTGTTGTTGCCCGAAAATGCAGTATTTAGCAGCGTGAGCAACACCACAATCGTTATTAAAATTTTGACCTTTGTTGTGGTAGGGTTGTTAGAACCTGTCGTGTGAAGGCGCTCGGTCTGCAATCACTGATAGTGGTGACACGCGGGTCCGACGTATACTAACGGACCGCGGCCGATTTAAAGGCTACCACCTAGCAAGTGTGGTGTCACCACAGAAAATAGTGATTAAGAGTCAGTGCTTTGATCGTATCGCTCTGCAGCTTTCACTAGTGACGTAACCGCTATTGTCTTCCTGTGCATCCTTCGTGCCGTTGCAGTTGTTTTGTCCGGTTGCGGAGCTGCATAGCGACTGAGAATATCGGTGTTTTCCCTGAAGACAGTGTGCGTGGATGGCAACTGGGGTGGGCGCGGCGAGGTGTGCGGCTGGCGACCTGCGGAAGTGCTTCCGCCGCGGCTGGCGCCAGCCGCTCTTCCCACGCCGCAGCCGCCCAATGCATTAAACGCGCCCCCGACTCGCCGACTCGCCGCTCCCATTTATCACCAGGCAAACTGCCACCAACTAGCTCACCGAACACGTCTTCTTTCCTCGCAAATAAAACGAAAGTCACTCATGTTCCTGCGAGCCGAACATCTACTCTAGAAACGTTGCGTAGCTGTTTCAGAATTCTGTTCTAATAAATATTGTTCCGCTACTGGACAGCCGTTACTGTTTCTAAAATGAAATTTTCACCCTACAGCAGAGTGTGCGCTGATATGAAACTTCCTGGCAGATTAAAACTGTGTGCCGGACCGAGACTCGAACTCGGGACCTCTGCCTTTATTACCTCAGCGCCATTTAATGACTAATGGGCAAAGTTCAAATTCCAACCCATCAAAAAAAGGTTCAAATGGCTCTGACCACTATGCGACTTAACTTCTGAGGTCATTAGTCGCCTAGAACTTAGAACTAACTAAACCTAACTAACCTAAGGACATCACACACATCCATGCCCGAGGTAGGATTCGAACCTGCGACCGTAGCTGTCACGCGGCTTCAGACTGAAGCGCCTAGAACAGCATGGCCACACCGGCCAGCCTTTTCGTATCGCTTCAGGCAAACTTCAGGACAGCTCCTTAAACAAGCAAGAGTATTTGCTGTTGCTGCCTTTCCCAACCTGAACAAGTGTTCTGTCGCTATTGATATGCTGGACGAGTATATGAGAAATTTTACCACCTCTAATGAAACGTCCACTTAGAAGAATTATTGAATTACTGTGCTGATAAAGCTCTACGTTATTTGATTTTCAAACAGCTGAGCAAAACTGAATGTACTCAGACATTACTCTCTTTCCTTATTCTGATCAACACTAAACTGACCCACAATATTTTTAGCGCAACGCAATCTGACTTTCAAAAATCCCTACAAAAGAATGGCCCTGACTAACAATAACCTATACCTTTCATGAATCACTTACCCCACAAAAATCTTCGTTACTCGAACTACTGCAATACAGCGAGCGCTACTACTGCCAGTTAAATAAAAGATTCTAACTACTGAAGGCACTAACTACTGATAGGCATAGTGTGGTGTGTGTACTGTAAGACCTTCGGTACACACACCATCAGACTATTTGACTTGTCCCTCTAACGAAGTAGGCGAGTGTCAGCAATATGTCTCGTGGTCTTATCGTGGCGTGTTTATCTTCTGCCGTTAGGTCAGACGATAGAAATGCCACTTGCAGGCTTAGAGTAGCAGATTGACGGTGACCAACTTTAAACAGAACTTGATTAATTTTCACACACATTTATTAAAATAGTAACAAGCATAAACCTTACGTAACTTGATTCTGGATGCTATTTACAATTGACAATCTGAAGTTCCTTTGGCCTTGGTACGTTAATCTTAGTCTCACATATCTCTGATAATTGACAAAGTGTCTATACATTTCTCTTCATGGCTATGTACAGGAATATAATAATCTTATTAGGCGCAGACTGAAACTTGACTACAGACTGGTACAGACTAATGCAGACTGGTACAGACAGGTGCAGATAAATGCAGACTCATTATAATACCTTGCGCGTTCAGGTATCACTGCGCGAGTGTGATCCGCGAGGAGAAAAGGTTCTACGTTAGCAGCAATCTCATTGGCTGCGTTACATATTAATACGCGGATCGGCGGAAGCAGAATTTGGTCCGTCTCTCAGGCAGCGCCATCTTGTAGTGCGGAGACGGACGAGCGCTGCGCCTACGCTGTTGTGCTTAGCGGGGCGCGCTCTAGTGGGAAAGTTGTGTACGCGTTGACTACGCGGAACTATGTACACAACACATAGTTAGCAAATGAAAGATTTTGATAGAGAACAAACAATGTATTTACCTTAATAGAGTTCAAAAGTCATTATATATATATATATATATATATATATATATATATATATATATATATATATATACATATATATATGAGATTAAGATTAACGTACCAAGGCCAAAGGAACTTCAGATTGTCAATTGTAAATAGCATCCAGAATCAAGTTACGTAAGGTTTATGCTTGTTACTATTTTAATAAATGTGTGTGAAAATTAAAGTTACGAAACCGGTCGTCCCTATAATAAAGGATTTACAACAGCTGCAGCCGTTTTTATTCAATATGCAAAATTTTGACTGTGGATTCCCGTCCAATAAACTGTCATGTTCAAGACTGCTAGGGGTATTTTATAAATATCTGTATTTCTAGAAATCGCTTGCAAGAGTGATAGCAAACGTCAGTTTTAGTTAAATGCATTTATCACACAAGGAGATTCCCAACTACGTAAAACACATGTTCAGTAGGAACATTTCCCTGTCGGCGTCCAGGTTACACAGACTTATATTCTTCAGTTTACGGGATGAAGTACGAATGCAGTTTGTAGAGCAGAAAGTATAAATGAGGATTAGTATCAGTCTCGTTTCTTTCTCAGATGTTAAGTGGCCAAATTTTTCTTTTGATCAATGAATATATTCATATGTGCATTCGACAACTAGGAAAGGGTTGAGCTAGACGCCGTCAACACAAAATTAGTAAACTCTTAAGTGTGTCGAATTACCATAGCGAAAATTCTGTTATGATGGTGAGTTTCGGTTTGACACTAATATTGTACATCTAACTAATGTTGGTTTTGACGAGAACGAAATGGAATGTCTTACTAAAGATCTGGCCCATAATTCACACCACGTTGCCTCATAGCAACAGATTTATATATTTGTGGCTCAACGAAATGAGGTGGCGATTAGTGTTAATAAAATAATCGGTTGTCACCCCTGTGATATGTGGGGGGGGGGGGGAGGGGCAGAAACACTGATAAGCTGTTCCCACAGAGAACAGCGTTACAGTTGGTATCAATAAAAAAATTTCGGACTAAGAGGCCCTTATAGTACGCGTTGACAAATCTAAAGCGGCAGTAATTATTTATGTAGAGCTTTGCGTACCCAAAGTGCATCAGTTTTTTGAAGACAACAGTATCACAAAAAGTAGATTTGACATAACCTATAATTATCTAGCTAGCATGAGGAAGACTTTTAAATACTCAAAAATCAGTGCCTTCGTATCTATAACAGTGGTAGGTCGCCAGAAGAGGTGGAGGATGTCTTGAAATTCCTGGATTTAGTTTTAAATTCAACTATTTCATGTTTGGTGATGGTGTCTACGTTTAGAATCACGTCCTGGCTATGGATTCCCCTTTGTCGTTTTGTTCGGGATTTTTATGGCAAATTAGTATATCGGATTTCTAGCGGGTCACCTGTGTACTACAGTAAAGTCCTGCTATGGTCACGGTATGTCGATAGAGCTAACAGGATATTTCAGCTGTACTCCCCTTGCAGGAGAAGGACTCTAGTATCGTTTCTTATTGTAAGATTCCGTACTACGGAACGGCTTCGTTTAAAGTGGATATATAGTTGATTACTACCCAGCGTATTTCATTCCTAAGAATAATGGGCTGAGGTTTAAACACAGGAAGAGGACGAAACAGGAGCCTCACAAGTCGTCAAATGTTCACGTCACCTGTGATGATTGACAATCTAAGTATACAGCCCAAACTGGTAGGTCTTTTGAAGTTAGGTTTAAGGAACATATTTCCGGTTCGGATTCCTCGTATTACATCTGGACTCACAATTTTGCATACGGAACGCAGGTATGACGTTCTTAACATCTAGAAACAGCAGCAGATTTGTTGTGTGTTAAGAAAATCTTCAAACCAAGCACTAAATTGTAAAACTGAATTGAGGCATAAAATCATTTTGGCTAACTTTGGTTATTTAAATGAATAGCCTGATTCATCCGCCCTCTCCACCTTACCTCCTCCTCCTTGGCGCTTTTACTAGGGGTGTACTCCCTTTTAAAAAACTTTTAAAAATTGTCTTTAATTTTTAAAAAATTGTAACAATTTTTAAGGTATTTTAATTCTAAATTTTATGTTTATAAATGGCCCACAACAGGTTCTAGGCATTTATCTGTATATCTAAGAGTTATTTACTAGACAGCTGCTATTGTTATTAATATGTTTATTTTCGTGCGGCGGTTTCCAGCCATTTTGTTAAAGCTTCTGCGCATGCGCTGCTTTCCTCGGGGCCTGTGTTTTGATATCCGGTCAGTCCGTGCAGCATTCCGTCCCGGAGCGGCTTCAGCTGAGGTACTGTTTACCATATACCTTTCCTCCCCCCCTTCCTCCCACCTCCCTCTTTCCGATGCGTTTTATAATCTTTTCTGTCGTTCCATGTGTTCATAGGTTCCAGTTTCATGTCGAGTTTTTAATCCATAACTGTCTCTTTTTGCGAAATTTCCCATATTTTAAAGAATGTCTTGACATCGGACTGTAAAAGCGGCGTGACAGCTTTACGTAAGTGTTCAGTCTTCCGGACACTTCTTATCACTGCCATACAGTAACTGCGTAATATTGTTAACTGTCTCCCTTTTTTTTTTTTTATTCAGCTTTGGTCCGGTGATCTAATTTAAAATTATGACACCGTTCGTGCCTTTAATAAAGGATTTACAACAGCTGCAACGGTTTGTATTGAACATTCAAAAGTTTAGCTCTGGATACCCGTGCAGTAAAGTTATGTTCTGTTTCAAAAAATGTTTCAAATGGCTCTGAGCACTATGGGACTTAACTTCTGAGGTCATCAGCCCCCTAGAACTTAGAACTACTTAAACCTAACTAATCTAAGGACATCACACACATCCATTCCCGAGGCAGGATTCGAACCTGCGACCGTAGCGGTCCCGTGGTGCCAGACTGTAGCGCCTAGAACCGCTCGGCCACTTCTGTTCTGTTTCAAGCAGTTACTTCATCGTCAGTGATCACTCATTATTTGTTACTGATCTGAAATTCGCAAATTGTCTCGTCACTGAAGAGAAACATAGTATTACAAGCGAAACACCCTCGCACATTTAATAAAAAATCTGAGTTGCTATTGGCGGTGATCGATAAAGTTAATGTGCTACTAGAAAAAGTTTAGGGGAGAATTCGCAAATCTGTCTCCCTGTGCGACTATGGAAATAATATTAGAAGTTTTTAGCTTTTTAGGCGAGAATTTCAACTTTTTGACACAAGCCTTTTATCAGATTGTAGAGGAATTAGCTAGCTGGAGGAATTGTTTAATGAGTGAGATGTAACTGATACCAATAAACTACATTTGTTTCTGTGGAAACTTGAAGTGGTGCGTCGTTGGAGTTGCTTCGAACTGCCAGTCTGCTTTTCTTTTGAGGAAATTTGTGTGGGAAATGAAACGAAACAGTTAGGGTTAGAGTAGATGTGTTGGCATAGCGGTGTACGTTGCCAGTCCAGTGGTTGTATCAGAGAGTTCTTCAGAATCCACCTCCGTTGCTACAGCGAATTAATCATTGATCTCGGAGTTGTGACAATTTTGGCCCTATCTCACGGGTTAACAGGAAAATGGTGACTCTTAATAAGACTGTTTTATAAGCGTAAAAGTGAATATAATAGATCCTTCTCCACCGAAAAATGTTTTCTAGCTAGTCGCTAGTGCTAAACGTCGCATAATTTGCCTCGCGAGTCGCCTTATAGCACCGATCCCGATGCGGCGGCTGTGGCGAAACAATCCGCGTGACAATATCGACGCGCCTGCGCAGTGATACTCCGTCAATGCAATTGCGCGTCTGTAATTGCGGAACAGCAGAGACACCTCAACGGGCTACCCGTCTGCTCGGCTTATGTGGCATTAGCATCGTACGTTAACAGAGCGTGGTTTCCGGCCGCGATCTTCAATCTCCACGAAGAAGTCGAAGAAATGTTTGGCCACGTCGATTCCTTTTCTGCTCTATTCTTATCTTACTTAGCTCTGTCTGTAATGTGCTAGACGCCGATGAAAATTCAACCATAATCTTCCTTCTCTTTGTTTTCTTTGTAGCTGAATGTATCAGGTGGGAACACATGAGACCGATTTAAGTAAATTATTCCTTCATTATTAAATAATTATCACTATATATATAAATCAGGTTGACAGCATGTATAGATTACTTATAAGAAGTGTTGTATGCCACATTCAGTCCCCGGTAATGACAAGTTGTTCTTTCAATACGGGGATTAGCGGTGCGGTCTAAGGCGCTGCAGTCATGGACTGTGCGGCTGATCCCGGCGGAGGTTCGAGTCCTCCCTCGGGCACGGGTGTGTGTGTTTGTTCTTAGGATAATTTAGGTTAAGTAGTGTGTAAGCTCAGGGACTGATGATCTTAGCAGTTAAGTCCCATAAGATTTTACACACATTTGAACTTTTTTTTTTTTCTTTCACTACGTACCGAAATTTCCTCATTTGAGAACATCTAAGATTCGACAAGAGAAAGAAGTAGTCTGGGACTGTAAGCGGAAATGAGTTGCCGAGAAAGTGAAGTTACGTTGACACTTTGGCAGCGAAATACTTGTAAAACTGTGGATTTAATCTTGTTGTTCAGGATCTGAACACCTCATTAGGTTACGTTACACTAAACGTGTCGGAGTTCGAGTGCAGACAGTTTGTACCTGTAATACATGTTACGCAACTTACCTTGTACTTTTTTAAACTCTGAGACCCAACACAAGTTAACGCCAAGTAATGGATATTATTGCAATTATTTTTCGAATCTGTTACAAAATACGCAACTCTGAAACTCATTTATGAAGTTTTGATTTATTTTAGCCCCCTGCGTGTTAAAAATTTCCAATATTTCAATTAAATAATGAGGGTATTTTTTCATTTGAATTATGCAATATAGGAAAAAAAGAAAGGAAAGTATTGGGAGTCCTGTTACTACATACAACACAGCAAACATTCCGTCAAATGTTCTTCCTTTTAGTTATCAGACACGTGAAAGCAATTAACTTTTTGAAACATAGGGTGCTGAATATATTAATATTAAGAAGGCCAAATTTAAGATTCCTCACACTGTTTTATTCATTTATGTGTACGACGAAAGAAAACTATACGTACGAGAGATAATGAAAGCTAAGACGGTCGAATACTATCGTGAGGCCTCAACAATGTCGATTTAAACACTTTAGACTCCCTAACTAACAAAGACAGACAAAACACATTCATCGCCTAGGAATGAGTACTGGAAATGTTCGTTCCTCAGGCGCAAAATTGCCATGTTCGTTATTATTTTACTTGTAGGTGGGTGTCGAAAATCGGCAGGTACCGAAGGCTGCATTCCATATAGATCTGAGAAAGAGGCGTGAGAGGTGGAAATGTAAAAACTGGACAGTACATTTGACACTTATTAGCATCTTGCATATCTGATGGTTCATTTAAACCGGTAAGTATTTATCCATGTCACAGCAAAAATAAAACATTCCAATCCACGTTTGAGGCTATGTGGGAACTGCCGAAGCCGTTAACGACTCTTTACAGGTCATATATTCCAATTCACATGATCCCACTCATCAGACTCGTTTGTGCATACATACCTGCTCCATTTCGTTAAAAGAAACACTGAAAGAGTTGGACTATAGCAGCTACAACACAGTTTGTTTCTTTACAACACTATACACGGTTGAAAGAGTCTGACTATAGCGGCTAAAATACAGGTCTTTCTTCACAACACTATACACGGTGATGCAAAATTGAGTAGTTACATTAACCTAAAGGTTGCGTTTCCGATTTATTAGAAGGCAAGCAGATGTGGTTTTAGATCCTTCTAAGGCATCTGGTGGAGAATTTGATATCGATAAAGAATTAAATACTTAACATTTCTCCCTCTTAGCGTTATCTGTAGACTTTTTAAAAAATTACAGCAGATTCGACGCGTTCAAAACGTAAAACATCTTATTATGTGGCTTGTGCCAACAAACTAATTAACACCTAAAGCATACGCAGCTGTGGAAATAATCACTGTTAAAAACTAGGAAAACGTATGTAAGACTGCGTGTAAGAGAAACAACATGGCCAACACACTACATGTATCGCTCAACAAAATTTAAGCAAGAAATGATGATTTGAATAGATTGTGTTAGACAGACTTTTCAGCCCGTAGACCCATAGTGCAGAAATTCTCGAGGATGTGGAACAAATACCCATTATACATTTTTACAAAACATCCTTAAATGCTTTCCCACATAGAGCGCATTACTGCAGTGATGCTCCGCCGAGGTCAATTATTATATAGAAATTATGCTACGTGGTATTGTTAAATACAACTGCTAAGATGGCTCTGAGTACTATGGGACTCAACTGCTGAGGTCATTAGTCCCCTAGAACTTAGAACTAGTTAAACCTAACTAACCTAAGGACATCACAAACATCCATGCCCGAGGCAGGATTCGAACCTGCGACCGTAGCGGTCTTTCGGTTCCAGACTGCAGCGCCTTTAACCGAACGGCCACTTCGGCCGGCAACTGCTTAGAAATTCCTGTGTGAGACAGAAGGAGATGGCCATTTATAAATTCTTTAGTTTACTCTTAAGCTGTGCTTCATTAGAAGCTGACACTTTTGAGGTTTCTAGGTAGCTATTGAAACTATATTGCCGAATAATGGAGTACTTTATGCAACAAAGTGAGATTAAGTGCTTGTGAAGGTTGTTATACTTTAAGCATTGATTCCATGAACTGCATTGTTGATTTTAAAAAGAAATCTATTATTTATTATGACAGATTTAATTAAGGCATAACTATAATGAGAAACGGTAGGAAGTACAACGAGACATTTGAACAAATTTTTGCAATGCGTTCTTGAATTCGCGTTACAACTAATTCTTATAACCAGGATATGTGACAGTTGTGTTATGTACGTTTTTAGAGTAGAGGTGAGTGTAATGGATGCATTTATAATGTAATGCTACGTTTATGTTGTATGTTGATACTGAGAGAAGGAAGAGGGTGAACGTCTGTGGCAGCACAGAGGCTGTTGCTCTCAAATAGCACCAGGGAGGCAGTTTAACGTTCCTATCCTATGGGCGGACCACATTCAACAGTGTCACATGCCCTCACTTCATTAGACACAATGGAAAAGTTTGAAATTTAATCTCAGATATTGGGGAAAAGCCTAGTGATAAGGAACTTTACGCATATACCCCTTCTCCCCTCGTGGGCGAAATATTGGCAGTGAAACTTTCATCTACCACCAGGATTCGAATCGGATGATATCCGAGTCGAGCGTTACTGGAGGGCCTTCGTTAGGGGTCTCGGCTACGGAGGTGGGTTTACTGTGGTGGAAATTTTACCATTTTTTTACACCAAAAGCCTTCATGATTCTTGAATGTAATGATATTATTTTAGTCAGTGCTTTGTGTGGGGGATTTTTGTCAATGCGCTTCTACGATCGTACTTAAAACAAATGTTACACATTTCGTCGCAAGCTAAGAGCATTGTGCAACAATAGTGGTGCATAGTTAGAAGAGAGTATATGTCATGGCTGTCTGCGGACACAGTTCTTCGGTAGCAAGGATAACAGGTGCAGCACAGTGTGCGAATGAAACGACACAGCTACTGGACACGTACTTCAAGGCTGAAGCACAGTGAATAGTACAATTCTTGCACGAAAAACATCTAACCTGGATGCAGATCCACCTTGAAAGTCTAGCAGTATATGGACAAAATGAAATGTCACGTCCAGCAGTAGTGAAATGGTGCCAAAAATTTGATCCAGAGGTGGATGATGCTGGACGGAAAGGAAGGCCATCGACATCAATCACTGTTGACAATCTCCACGTAATCGAGGAACTGATCCGTATACGAGGAACTGATTCTTCCAACGATGAAGACGTTCACACAGCAAATCTTGAATGTCTCCGTGACCAAGGAGTGGAATTTTTACTTTCGAGGAATTGCACGATTGGTAAAACTTTCCGACCGCTGTTTACAGAGACTTTTTTAATTTATTGGCTTTCGGAACGTGCCCATACAGCCATCTCAGCAATTGGAGTATTACACCATAGTTTGTTTTGACAATACAGATATATATAAGTTGAAGTTCTACTCTGGTTCAAAGTTACATAAGCTTACCAATCGACAGATTCCGACATTAAAGAAATTTTACATTCACGGTATACTGAAACGAGTCAACGAGACGGAAATGTAACACAGAATACACAGAGGTAGTATGCCATAAAAATTCTACTGGTAACACAATAAGAAATGATAAATCGTCTTTGGTACACGTTTGAGAGATACTCAGTTCAATACATATTAATGACTGCGTATCAAAATTAGCAATAAAGAGTCCATTTGTATGTCCTATATGAATTGTTTCAAACGCTGCGGATAGGGGATTGAATATTTGTGCAGCTCCTTACGTATCATCTGGTAGAACATGAGGGCAATATAGAAGAACCAGATTTAGGTGTTACAGCAATACGTGTAGGAACACCAGCATTCAGACACATACGTCTAAGAAGTACGTAGTGGCATACATTTAGAGGCGGAGCGTTCCGTATTCTGCTGAGCAGCCAGTGGGAATACAGTCAGTTAAGTGTGCTTTGGTCTTCCCCTGGCATTCCATTACCAATAGCGTTAGATTAGCATTGCAAATAGCTGTATTGGGATGTTGGCTCTGCTGACAAAATCGCACAGTAGCTTATACGTTACTATCTCGGTGGATGCTAACAACGTTTGGAGGCTAATTGAAAAATAATGACCAATAGTCCAAAGATTACTGGCAAGTACGTTTATGTGATACATGTTCCAGTTACACTGTAGGACCGTCTCCGTAATACTTGCGGTTCTTCGATTCTACCGGTAACAAATCTAGGAGACGGTCTCAGAATTGCTTCATGTCGTTCTTTAATCCGATCCAGTGCGGATCCGAAACACTTAAACAGTACCAACAATAGGTCACACTGTTCTGTATGCAGTCTCCTTTACAGATGAACTATACTTTCCTAAAATTCTACCAATGAACCAAAGTCGAACATTCGCCTTCCCCACGACAGTCCTTACGTGCTCATTCCACTTCATATTGCTTTGCGACGTTACGCCTAGATACACTCCTGGAAATGGAAAAAAAAAACACATTGACACCGGTGTGTCAGACCCACCATACTTGCTCCGGACACTGCGAGAGGGCTGTACAAGCAATGATCACACGCACGGCACAGCGGACACACCAGGAACCGCGGTGTTGGCCGTCGAATGGCGCTAGCTGCGCAGCATTTGTGCACCGCCGCCGTCAGTGTCAGCCAGTTTGCCGTGGCATACGGAGCTCCATCGCAGTCTTTAACACTGGTAGCATGCCGCGACAGCGTGGACGTGAACCGTATGTGCAGTTGACGGACTTTGAGCGAGGGCGTATAGTGGGCATGCGGGAGGCCGGGTGGACGTACCGCCGAATTGCTCAACACGTGGGGCGTGGGGTCTCCACAGTACACCGATGTTGTCGCCAGTGGTCGGCGGAAGGTGCACGTGCCCGTCGACCTGGGACCGGACCGCAGCGACGCACGGATGCACGCCAAGACCGTGCCGGCCGGAGTGGCCGAGCGGTTAAAGGCGCTACAGTCTGGAACCACACGACCGCTACGGTCGCAGGTTCGAATCCTGCCTCGGGCATGGATGTGTGTGATGTCCTTAGGTTAGTTAGGTTTAAGTAGTTCTAAGTTCTAGGGGACTTATGACCACAGCAGTTGGGTCCCATAGTGCTCAGAGCCATTTTGAACGCCAAGACCGTAGGATCCTACGCAGTGCCGTAGGGGACCGCACCGCCACTTCCCAGCAAATTAGGGACACTGTTGCTCCTGGGGTATCGGCGAGGACCATTCGCAACCGTCTCCATGAAGCTGGGCTACGGTCCCGCACACCGTTAGGCCGTCTTCCGCTCACGCCCCAACATCGTGCAGCCCGCCTCCAGTGGTGTCGCGACAGGCGTGAATGGAGGGACGAATGGAGACGTGTCGTCTTCAGCGATGAGAGTCGCTTCTGCCTTGGTGCCAATGATGGTCGTATGCGTGTTTGGCGCCGTGCAGGTGAGCGCCACAATCAGGACTGCATACGACCGAGGCACACAGGGCCAACACCCGGCATCATGGTGTGGGGAGCGATCTCCTACACTGGCCGTACACCACTGGTGATCGTCGAGGGGACACTGAATAGTGCACGGTACATCCAAACCGTCATCGAACCCATCGTTCTACCATTCCTAGACCGGCAAGGGAACTTGCTGTTCCAACAGGACAATGCACGTCCGCATGTATCCCGTGCCACCCAACGTGCTCTAGAAGGTGTAAGTCAACTACCCTGGCCAGCAAGATCTCCGGATCTGTCCCCCATTGAGCATGTTTGGGACTGGATAAAGCGTCGTCTCACGCGGTCTGCACGTCCAGCACGAACGCTGGTCCAACTGAGGCGCCAGGTGGAAATGGCATGGCAAGCCGTTCCACAGGACTACATCCAGCATCTCTACGATCGTCTCCATGGGAGAATAGCAGCCTGCATTGCTGCGAAAGGTGGATATACACTGTACTAGTGCCGACATTGTGCATGCTCTGTTGCCTGTGTCTATGTGCCTGTGGTTCTGTCAGTGTGATCATGTGATGTATCTGACCCCAGGAATGTGTCAATAAAGTTTCCCCTTCCTGGGACAATGAATTCACGGTGTTCTTATTTCAATTTCCAGGAGTGTATTTAATCACATCACTGTGTCAAGCAGCACACTGCTAATACTGTAGCCGAACATTTTGGGTTTGTTTTCCCTACTTATCTGCGTTACCTTAGTTTCCTGCCACTCGTCACACCAACTACAAATTTTGTCTACGTCACCTTGTATCCTCCTACAGTCACTCAAAGGCAACACCTTCCCATACGCCACAGGGTTGTCAGCAAACAGCCCCAGAATGATGCTCCCCCAGACCGCCACTAGCACGCATACCTTTAGTTTAATCGCTAAAAGAGAAAAATAGGAAAGGAAAAGGTATACAGGCGCTATAAATGGGCGCTACGCTTTCCTCACAAACCGAAACCAGCGTCTTTGTACAGGAAAGGAGTACTCTCTGCTTCCTAACTCACTCATAGGGAAAAGATCTGCATTAGGCTCATAAAGCCGCAGATGTCTTTGCACTGTCATTTCGAGCAGATTGAAGTATATTGATGAAGTACCACAATGCCAAAAAGCCACCATTTGGGCCAAGTTTTGCGTGATAGAATTTTCTAGCGCCTAGAAGTAGGGCAGTCACGGGCTAAAGTCTCAGCAGCACCAAGTGTGATTTCAGGTCTTTGGCAGTAATTGCGATTAACATGGAATGTTCTTCGTAGGCCACTACAAGGGAGAAGGACACTCCGCTTCAGGTCTGTTCCTGGACTTACGAGAAGGATAAAGTCCAGTGATTTCTGCAAGACGGCTATTACAGAGCTTACAGCTGACTCCGGTATTATAGTTTCCTAACATATAGCTCTTCTACAACTCTGAAATTTTGGTCTGTGTGCAAGACATCCGGCCATTTGCCACTCACGATAGTCCAGATTTGAGCCCTGTTATTTTGGACTCAGTAACATCGAGACTGGACTGTAGATGATTGAGGAAATTGCCCCTAATGAAAAAATATTTCTTCTGTTCGCAGAATAATCACCACCGCAAAATCGTCTACGGGAAAAATAGCAGTTTTCACAGTCATAAAAATCTCGTAAAAAGAGAGTTATTAAAACGATCCGCGCCTGGTGTAAGCAGGCATGGTGGTGGATAGGTGTAAGTAGCTTCACAACTTCGTTGATGGGCGGAGCTATACTGTAAATGTCCATGAGTAGCATACAGAGGTTTAGTACAACAACTACTATACTTGTGATGTTTCGGAGCTACAATTTTTCCAGGAAAGCTCTCGATGTACGCCCATGGCGTCAGTGTTGAGCTTTCCAGGGAACTCGCAATTAACAAGTGAAAAGACTCACGGTTATTTCAAGCAGAACAGTGCAAGAGTACACATCGCCAATACCTTTATAACTGTATTACGAGATGTTTCTCATGATAGGAGATTTCCCCTATTCAAAAAACCTCATAATACTGTCAACATAAACGAAGATCAAATGGTTCAAATGGCTCTGAGCACTATGGGACTTAACTTCTGGGGTCATCAGTCCCCTATAACTTAAAACTACTTAAACCTAACTAACCTAAGGGCATCACACACATCCATGCCCGAGGCAGGATTCGAACCTGCGACCGTAGCAGTCGCGCGGCTCCAGACTGTAGCACCTAGAACCGCTCGGCCACCCCGGTAGGCAACGAAGATCATTTCGAAATTGTTCATCTGTGGTACACATCAAATAAGCTCTCACATTATCTTCGTACGTCTCCATCATGACATAACCATCTAAAGTAGCCATTTATCGGAGATCTGTCCGCTAAGTTAGTATCACACCGAAACAAAACATCTGCACATTTAATTATAGTTCATAAAAGATTCTCAAATCCTATACTTATTAGTTGGATCATCGTATGACATGCAGTGCTTCGTTACTTAAAAAGGTTTATTTCCACTGCTCTGTTGTGGTGCGTAATTTTAAGCATGTGGTGAGACAGCACCTAACTGTTGTTAGTACCAAGTTCGGCTTATGGGCTGCTACTCCAGCAGTGGGTACAGTGCGAACTTCTCTGGCAGAGGCAACACTAAAGTATTAGTTAATTAGTGAAAATAACTTTTCGAACTGTTATCTTTTTCGGAGAGCAAAATATGTTATTAGCTTGGTTAACTAGGGCATGTTTTATCATGTTTCCCTTTCCATATGAAACCAGACTTGTAAATGAACGGAATACTCAAATCTCCGACAGCGGCAACCATGCTTAAAGCCTATGAGTTTCACACAAGGCCCGTTCTGGTCTCCCGCGCCGTCTTATTCCGACTGCGACGCTATTTATACGACCCGCGCGGTACGTAGCGTCGCCTCGCCTACAGGGCACAGCGCAGGTGGAGTTTGGATACTTTTCCTGGATGGATGTAACACTGATGTGTTTCTGAGCGTTCTAACACCAGCTCGAGGGTTACTTACGAAGTCGGATAATGAATCGGTCATGAATCAAATGATTTGTTCACAAACCTCACTGTCTTACTACGACCTGTGTTAAATAAAGCAAGGGTCTGATCCTCACGAGTAATGACGACACAGAAATGGAATGCGATAAATCAGGGCTTAAATCGCAAATGCTGCATTCCGAGATTGTTTCGTCGAAGGTCACAATATAGTTACTACTTTCGAGCGTCACCCTGATGCGTAAATAATAGATACAGGATGAACTCCACTCCACCGACAAAACATTGAAGACCGTACAGGAATACTTTCTGAGTATTTTCGTATAAGGGTCCAGTAGTCTCCAATGGCTCGTCACAGAGTAATTGCATTTCAGTCTTACTTCTTGCCTTGGTTTAGCTTTGTATCTGCGTGGCACTGAAAAATGTGCGCAACAGTGCAGATGTTGACGGCATGAGCTGTGTGCCTTGTTTCACAACAGATTGTTCCATTCATCCACAGTACTTGATGTTGACAACGGTAATGCGCACTTTACTCTTTCCCTCAAGCTTCCATTTAGTATTGCTCTGTTCTGTCTCGTTTTTTTTTTTTTTTCAGCAATGTCAGTTGTAGGCTGACACTGGTAAAGAGCAGTATGAGCAGATTTTATGAAGTAGCATTGGCCAATAACCACCTCATGTACGGCTTCACTGAATACAATGGAATAGCAGCGCAAAGACACTATGCTGAGCTGTTCCCACAACAACGGCAGTTGCATCAGAGTACTTTTGCATCTGTGTGTTTCGTGTTGTACATTTCCGCGATAACATTTTACCGGCTATTTTACTGTTGTCACTGTATTTTCAATGAAACAAAATTAGCTGTAGTAACACGGTGAATCAACCATAATTACGTTATTACTGTGTAACGATCCACCAAAGACCATAGCGCCTTATGCCATAATACTGAGAAAATATATTTGAACAATCAGAAACTTTGTCGGCAGATTTCCGGTTCGCTCTGTAAAAGTAAGTTAACGCAGAATTGAAAAAAAAAAGAAAACGATCGACAACATAAAATCTACTGTACCTGACTGAGAAACAGTCAATTCCCTATGTGAAAAATAGAACTAGCATCTCTTCTAGTAAAACGACGAAGCGCTCCACGTGAATACGGATAGTTGCAGACCTTTACAGTCTTTGATAAGGGTCCTAAGACACCTGCCCAAAACTGCAGACGTCCCATTGACATCAATTTGTTGTAAAACTATAGAAAATATTTTTTGTTCGCCTGTGATGACTTTTGGTAACCGAAAAATTCCTGTATAGGAATGAACACTTCTTCCGCACACACCATCCCTATGAAACTCAGTTTACTCTGTTCTTTCATGAGTCCGGACCGCTGTATCCCTGTCATTTCGCAGCAAGATCGATAACACAGAAAGCGTACTGTGATTTCGTGTTTCTCGAATTTCAATTTGTGTCTGACTCTTCCGCAACGTCGCCTAGTTCACTACAGACGTACACATGGACTGAAGATGTTCCAGCAACTAAAACCCGTAACTTAGCTCTCACTTGACAGATATCGTCCGAAGCTAAAGCAGTTTCATGTTTACGTCGACGAAGTATGACACGAGCATTACAGTTACGCTAGTTAGCAGAAGACGTCTTTTTTTATGTGAATCTAATCGCATGAGATGCTGTCTTATACAACAAGGTAATTTCGTTACATCGTTATGCGACGCAGCAAGACTTAGTACTTGGTACAAAGACAGCAGCAGCTGACCCACAATACTGAATGTTGTAGCCTCTGGTTAATGAAACCAACTCGTAGTCATATAAGACGAGCCAGTGCAACGCTCATTGCTGTCACAAGATAACACGTCAAACCAAATCTTACTGATGTAGGACGAGCGAGTGCAACGGTCGTTGCTATCAGAAAATAATAAGCAATTGGCCAATGTGCACAACGACAACCACGACACAGTTAAGTAAACCAATTGGGTATACAGTAAGTTATATTTATTTTGTAATGGGTCACCTAACCAGGAAAAGTTGTGAGGCAAGTTAATCATCTTGAAATCTAAGTTCTGTGACTAATAGTTATTTATTTCTTCTGATGATAAATATAAACAACATTGACGTTAACAGAGAGCAAATTTCTACGCACCTCAAGTCTTTCAAAATGACATTAATATAGTGAGGAGGTATGAACAGTGTAGAAGACTGCACAGAGGGAGCGCAACAAAATCTGTTTATGTGGGCAGCTTGCGAAATGAAAGTTAATGTTACAACAAACAGACGTAAACTATAACCAAACCAAGCAACACAAGTTGCATGGCAAAGTAAGCAAGTAACGAGCTGCACAGAACATGGATCGCGCTGCCACAATTGCGACACTTACATTCCCCAAAACAGCCATCGTGTGCCGGTCAGCACCAGAAAGCGGCCAGAGATGACCCCCTCTCTGCGATGGCCGGGAATAGAATGCCCCGAACCTAGGTTCGCAGCCTTAAATTTCCTACTTTCAAAAACCAATAAGTGGAGCGGCGATTCCATGCTGTTACGCGAGAACTGTTGCTAAATTCGTGAAAAATCAAGGGAAAACACACATAACTTCCATTGTTTTGTGTAGATTACACACTTTTTTGAACGAAGTTGGTACTGGGCTGAAGCAGTGTCTTCATGACTGGTCAAACGTATGTTAGAAAACTCTCACAGAAGCGACCCAATACCACTGGTTGAACCAAATTTGTAGAGCAAATGCAGCTGGCTCTCCCACACTGGTTGAACAGCGCCACGGCGTCTGACTCTTTAAACTCCACGGAAATGCAAAAATGTCGTGCTTTGTTATTTTCTGGGGGCTGTGGGTGGCCACGACATTCACCGATCACAAGCAGTGCAGGCTGCCCGGCATTCAATAGCCGCAGAGGGGTCGTTTCCCAACTTGCACGAAACTGTCCGAATCCTCAGAGGAAGTTCTCTTCACCTCGTGAGATACACGGATTGTCTTCTGCGGAAAAAGAGGCCATAGAGACATTTCTGGAGTCACACAGCCTCAGTGTGGCGAGCGTAAGGCTGCCTTTCCAGACACATCGCTCCAGTATCCTCACTAAAATAACTGCAAGTAGCGATAGATAATGAATTAGTATCGCATAGCGACATGTACCGCTGACGTCACAATATAAATCCACAGGCCCTGGAGGACCCATCGGTACCGAATGGCTGCCGTGTCATCTTCAGCGCACAGGCCTCACGGTATGCGAATATGGAGGTGCATGTTGCCAGCACACCGCTCTCCCGGCCGTATGCCAGTTCACGAGACCGGAGCCGCTACTCCTCAATCAAGTAGCTCCTCAGTGTGCCTCACAAGGGCTGAGTGCACCCCGCTTGCCAACAGCGCTCGGCAGACCGGATGGTCACCCATCCAAGTGCTAGCCCAGCCTGTCAGCGCTTAGCTTCGGCGATCTGGCGGGAACCGGTGGTACAACTATGGTAACGCCGTTGGTATAAATAAATGTAATGTGCTATTATAGATAACATAGCCAGTAACAATTAACTACGTGATTAGTGATGAGTCTTTGAATTCAGTCACAAAGTGTCTTGGAGTGGTTGTTTAAAGCAATTTAAGATGTAACAACCACGTAAATGTGGTATTCTAGCCGTGGACAACGCAGGTGTAGCACAGTTTTCACTTTATGAATTCTGCCAGACACTATCGCTACACTTTGTAATGCACGAGTTTTCGATATGCCGTACGTGGCTCCAAGGTCGTGCTAAATGGCGCGTTGGTGGAATAGTATGTGTCACAGGGAACAAATAAACCTCACTATCAAGATTTGCTGAAAACCAGTAGTGTGAATAGTGTCTGAAGTGAAACAGTCTTTATCGGAAAACGCCTGATGCATTATGCAAGTTCAGGTATGTGAGGCTCTGACTGAGTAGACTATAAACTGTCTAGCTGTACGTGGAATGAAAACAAATCATCATTCTCCCAACGGAAAACTCTCCAGTTTTCAGGGTGAGCAGTAGGATCTAAGTAACATCCAGCTACTCTGTTGAATGCAACAGATTAGTCCTCCAGAGAAATCAAGATAGCGCGACTGCTACGGTCACAGGTTCGAATCCTGCCTCGGGCATGGATGTGTGTGATGTCCTTTGGTTAGTTAGGTTTAAGTAGTTCTACGTTCTAGGGGACTGATGACCACAGATGTTAAGTCCCATAGTGCTCAAAACCATTTGAACCATTTTTGAAATCAAGATAACAGACATCTGGCGTTAGTAACACAGTACATCTGTATCTACAAGTATTTATTGTAATGACAAGAAAATCAGAGACTGTCAACAAGGTGTCACCTTTCTACAGTCAAAAGGCCCCATAATGCGTGACAACAGATTTAAAATCAGAGAAAAGACTTCAAAATGGAGCGATTGTTTTTAAGACAACAACAGGTAAGCAACAAGAACGTCTTCTTAAACGATAAAAATTAGGTGAACATCCAGTTTTATTTCTAATTTCGAGATATTACTGACATTGTGATGAAAACAAATTGCGAAAGGATGCTCGCCTGACGGAGTAGCGTATTTCACACATATCTGAAAGTGAGTTTACCGCCAGCTTGAACGAACTGCTGCTCTAGCTATATTTTCAACTCACCAAATTTGGCGGAGAACTTTAAGGCAGAGTTCCTAATTTCAAAAATGGTTCAAATTCAAAATGGTTCAAATGGCTCTCAGCACTATGGGACTTAACATCTGCAGTCATCAGTCCCCTAGACGTAGAACTACTTAAACCTAACTAACCTACTAACCTAAGGACATCACACACATCCATGCCCGATGCAGGATTCGAACCTGCGACCGTAGCAGCAGCGCGGTTCCGGACTGAAGCGCCTAGAACCGCTCGGCCACAACGGCCGGCTCAAACCTGTAACCATAGGTAAAGACTAGCCGTGCTCTAGATGCTATCGATCAGGTCACATACTGGAGAGGCAACGTGTGGTAGACGCAGCAAGGCAGGAGCCACATGTCCGCTTCATGGAGTACAGACCTGAAACTGAGGAGAATTTTTTGGTTTGAATAGGAGGCTCATGAGGACAAAGGTAAACAATCGAATATCTTACGTTCTTCTCAGTGGTTAAGAAGCTTGTCACCAACATTTATATGTTCTTTCAGATACAAACCTACATCATAATAACTAATACATGCTTCTGTAAGTGCTGTTTCTCAACACTTGCACTCCAGCAGCAAGAAGATCAGTCACGCGAAGTACCGGGAGCACGATAAAATCACAGCCAAAATCGCAACAAAGAATAGCTCTAAATCTAGCGAGTAGTATCTCACTCCATCAGTCACAGCCAGGATGGGCGCTCAAAGAGAAAGTGGAGCTGTGTGTTTACAAGTGGCCGCAATACCTAGGACAGGCCGGCTGGTGATGCTCTCGCAGGAAGGCGTGGCGTGCTGATCAGCACGAACTGACCAGGGAACATTCCCATATGTCAGTAAAACATCTTGATGAAACTTTCTGGGCGTGTAGAGGAGGCAAAATAGTGGAATACGTACTTTTTTTTGCCCAGTTTCACTTTTAAGGAGTAAAACAAAACCAGAAGGGTAATTTGGAATTTTAGGTTTAGAGGAAATATTTTCAAAATGATGATATATCAAAATGTTTGTCATATAAAAGTTGATATGTAGTTAATGTTCTCGAAAAGTGTGTAATCAACTTCTGTAAAAATTGGCAATTTTGCAGAATATCCCATCAGCATTAACTAATTTTGAAAAATTTTATGAAAAAATAAAATAAAAAATAATATAAAAATAAAAAATAAAATAAGAAATTATAAAGAATAGAGCTAGTAAGCTAACTGAGCTGCTAGTGTTGACGTCTCGTTCGCAGCTATCTATAGAGATATGTCACATTTCTGTAAATGATTCTTTAGAGACTAAAATCGAGGAGAAAGCAATCACATTCGCTTTGTTAATGACGGTATTTAATATGAAAACTGAAAGTATTCATGATAGCATGTGGTAGCGTGTAAGGAAACACCGCCGGCCGCGGTGGTCTCGCGGTTCTAGGCGCTCAGTCCGGAACCGCGCGACTGCTACGGTCACAGGTTCGAATCCTGCCTTGGGCATGGATGTGTGTGATGTCCTTAGGTTAGTTAGGTTTAAGTAGTTCTAAGTTCTAGGGGACTGATGACCTTAGAAGTTAAGTCCCACAGGGCTCAGAGCCATTTTGTAAGGAAACACCACATCAACACAAGCCGCTTGAGTTAATATTTCGTTTGGTTAACTACGTCCGTGATATAAATTGCTTAAAAAACTAAATCATTTATCGTTGACACAATTATTTATGTTATAGTAACTAGTATTATGTCATCAAAAATAGATTTAAAAAATAAAAACAGTATAGACTGATGTGCCATACTAATAACAACCATGAATATTTCGGAATCATTAATAATTTTTCAGTTTTGAGGAAACTGGTCAAACGTAAAATCTGTAGAGCAAACAACATGTTGGCCATTAACTGAAGGAACCATGACAAAGTTTGGGGCTTCTCATCAGATCTGATTGTAGTATATAGTGAGAATGAGTAGCAACTAGTTACGTTTACTGTTATCCACTTCTGAAGGCATGAAGTAGTAATTGTTGTATTCAATTGTTACAGCTTTCTAGCAATTAGCACATTTAAAGCAAAGTTCACAAAATATTGGAACGTTCATAGGAGCAGTCATAATGTATTTTATGTTTGAGAAAAGTTGCCGAGCACGCAGCAAGTAATGTTTCAAGGGCCAACGTTCTCATCATCAGAAAACAAGTTTAGAAGTTCTAAATTACAGCCTTGTTCACGCTGAGGTGTAAAACACAAAGTGATGATAGTTTGCATTGCAACGCACGTTGTAATTACTGCAGAAAGACGAGGCATGAAGCGACGGTGTGCAAAACGAAGCACTGTTCAAATCATGTCATAAGAACTACTAAAACACGCGCACTGTTGTTGTTGTTGTTGCTGGGGGCTTGAGTCCGAAGACTGGTTTGATGCAACTTCCCACGTGTTGTATGCAAGCTTGTTCATCGCTGCATAATCGTCACAACCTACAACCATTTGCACGTGTTTACAGTATTCAAGCACTAACCTCCCTGTACAGTTTTTACTCCCCATATTTCCTTCCATTACCAAAGTGACAACTTTTTGATGTCTCAGGATGTGTACTATCAACTGATCCCTTCTTTTAATCAGTTTGTGACGTGAATTTCTTTTTTTCTCATTTCGATTCAGTACCCACTGTTTTGTAATTCGATCTATCCTTCTAAGCTTTTGCATCCTCGTATAGCACCACAATGCAAAAGCTTCTGTTCTCCTTTCGTCTCAATTGCCACAATCTACAAGAAAGACTTTCTAACGCCTAATTGTATAAAAAATGTAAACAAATTTATATTTTTCAGAAATGCTTTCCCTGATATTGCCAACCTGTGTTTTATATCTTCCCTGGTTCGGCCACAGCAGTTACTTTGCTGGCCAAATAGCAAAACACGTTAATTCCTTGCCGTCTCACTTCCTGATCTAACTTCCTCAGCTTCACCTGATTTAATTCGACTAGATTCCATTAACCATGTTTTACTTTTGTTGACGATCACCGTACAATCTCTTTGTAAGACACTATCCATTCCGTTCAGCTGTTCTTGCGAGATTTTAGTCACCTCTGACAGAATTACAGAGTCATCGCCAAACGTTGAAGTTTTATTTCTTGCTTGCCGAATTTCAACTCCCTTTCAAAATTTCGCCTGGTTTCCTTCACAGCTTGCTAAACGTACAGACTGAATAACATCGGTGATAGACTACACACATGTCCCACTCACTTCTCTATCACTACTTTCCTGTTATGTACTTACTCTCACAACTTTAGTCTCGCTTCTACAAAAGTTGAAATAACATTTAGGTCTTTGCATCTTATCTCTACTACCGTTAAAATTTTAAGTAGTGTAATCCTGTCAACATTATGAAATGCTGTCTCTAATTCTTTTCTTCGTCCATCTTCTAAGATCAGTCGTAATGTCAATATTGCCTCACGTGTTCCTTCATTTTTCTGGAACCCAAACTGATCTTTTCCAAGGTCCGCCTCTGTCAGTTTTTTCATTCTTCTCTAAATAATTCGTTTCAGTATTTTGCAACTATAAGTTAATAAAGTGATGGTTCAGTAGGATTCATACGTGTCAGTGAGTGCCGTCTTTGGAATTGGAATTATAACATTCTTCCTGAATTCTACATCTACATCGATACTCCGCGAGCCACCGTACGGTGCGTGGCGGAGGGTACCCTGTGCCACTACTTGTTATTTCCGCTCCTGTTTCATTCACAAGTTAAGCGAGGGAATAACGACTGTCTGTACACCTCTATATGAGCCCTAATTTCTCGTAGCTTCTCTTCGTGGTCCTTACGCGCTATGTATGTTGCAGCAGTGGAGTCGTTCGGCAGTCAGCTTCAAATGCCGGTTCTCTAAATTTTCTCAGAAGTGTTTCTCAAAAAGAATGTCGCTTTCCATCCAGGGATTCCCGTTTGAGTTCCCCAAGCATCTGCGTAACACTTATGTGTTATTCAAATCTACTGGTAACAAATCTAGCAGCCAGCCTCTGAATCGTTTCGATGTTTTCCTTCAGTGTGACCTGGTACGGATTACAAACACTCTAGCAGTACTGAATAGTAGGTCGCACCAGCGTGTTATTTGCGGCCTCCTTTACAGGACCGGCCGGAGTGGCCGAGCGGTTCTAGGCGCTACAGTTTGGAAGCGCGCGACCGCTACGGACGCAGGTTCGAATCCTGCCTCGGGCGTGGATGTGTGTGATGTCCTTAGGTTAGTTAGGTTTACGTAGTTCTAAGTTCTAGGGGACTGATGACCTCAGATGTTAAGTCCCATAGTGCTCAGAGCCATTTGAACCAACCTTTACAGGTGAACCACTCTTTCCTAAAATTCGCCCAATAAACCAATGTCGACCATTTGCCTTCCATACGACAGTTTTCACATGGTCGTTCCACCTCATATTGCTTTGCAACGTTGTTGTTGTTGTGGTCTTCAGTCCTGAGACTGGTTTGATGCAGCTCTCCATGCTACTCTATCCTGTGCAAGCTTTTTCATCTCCCAGTACCTACTGCAACCTACATCCTTCTGAATCTGCTTAGTGTATTCATCTCTTGGTCTCCCTCTACGATTTTTACCCTCCACGCTGCCCTCCAATACTAAATTGGCGATCCCTTGATGCCTCAGAACATGTCCTACCAACCGATCCCTTCTTCTGGTCAAGTTGTGCCACAAACTTCTTTTCTCCCCAATCCTATTCAATACTTCCTCATTAGTTATGTGATCTACCCATCTAATTTTCAGCATTCTTCTGTAGCACCACATTTCGAAAGCTTCTATTCTCTTCTTGTCCAAACTATTTATCGTCCATGTTTCACTTCCATACATGGCTACACTCCATACGAATACTTTCAGAAATGACTTCCTGACACTTAAATCAATACTGGATGTTAACAAATTTCTCTTCTTCAGAAACGCTTTCCTTGCCATTGCCAGCCTACATTTTATATCCTCTCTACTTCGACCATCATCAGTTATTTTGCTCCCCAAATAGCAAAACTCCTTTACTACTTTAAGTGCCTCATTTCCTAATCTAATTCCCTCAGCATCACCCGACTTAATTAGACTACACTCCATTATCCTTGTTTTGCTTTTGTTGATGTTCATCTTATATCCTCCTTTCAAGACACTGTCCATTCCATTCAACTGTTCTTCCAAGTCCTTTGCTGTCTCTGACAGAATTACAATGTCAACGTTACACACAGATATTTAAACGACTTGACTGTGTCAAACAGAACACTAGTAAGACTGCATCCGAACATTATAGGTTTGTTCTTCTTACTCATCCGCATTAACTTACATTTTTTTTTCAGTTAGGGCTAGCTGCCATTCATCACACCAACAGCAAATTTTGTCTAAGTCGTCTTCTACCTTCCTACAGTCACTCAACTTCGACACCTTGCCGTACAGTACTGCATCATCAGCAAACAACCGCAGATTGCTGCCCACCCTGTCCGCTAAATCATGTATGTATATAGAGAACAAAAGCGGTACTATCACTCTTCCCTGGGGCACACAATAAAAGCCAGCTAGGTGGAACACTTTTCTGATAGCTGGCTCTCCCAAGAATCTCAATAATTCTGATGGAATACTAAAACACATATATTAAAAATCCTCGTCTCGCTTTGTATTCGCCCACTTCTATCCCCTCTGTAGTCGCACTCGCCCTTAGTGCTTCTGTGTGCACAACAGCGTACAGATGCTATTTGTCGGCTGGAGCACTGTTATCGGGGACCCGTTAGCTTATTCTAATAGAATCAACCTTTTTGTTCACTTAGTCCAATACTTTAGCCGAGGCTAGTATGCTTGGTGATCACTTTTTCTAAATTTATGATGCTGTATTGTTATTGCTTGTGCCAAATTTTGTTAGTTACTTGCTACTTGCTGCGTTCTCGGGGACTTTTCTCAATCATACTGTATGTTATGACGGCTACTATGAATGTGTTAGTAGTTTTTTGTTTTTATGCGCGGGATTAGCCCAGCGGTCTAGGGCGCTGCAGTCATGGACTGTGCGGCTGGTCCCGGCGGAGGTTCGAGTCCTCCCTCGGGTATGGGTGTATGTGTTTGTCCTTAGGATAATTTAGGTTAGGTAGTGTGTAAGCTTAGGGACTGATGACCTTAGCAGTTAAGTCCCATAAGACTTCACACACAGTAGTTTTTGTTTGATTGTTTGAAAGATGGCAGCCTGATGATGAGATCCTGGGTCTCGAAAGGCTTTTCCGTGTTTAGTGAATATTAATTTAAGTGTGTTGATCGCTGCTAAGGCATAACGATAGTTGAATTCAGATTTCCAGACTGATTACTTCCTGTAGCACTGCACCACGCGAACGACTTTGGCAATAAGGATAACGACCGAGGGCAGTATTTCGTTGAAAAATCTGTTTCCTTCCTGCTCCCTGACATTAAAACCAGCTCGAACACCGTTACACGATAGAGTCAGTCAGTTGGGTTGTGCATTCTGAGAGAAAATGAACATTTCTTGCTGTATTTCCGTTCATTCGAGCTTATCCGGTAATATGAGGTTCCACAGGCGATCTGCTTTGAAAGGAGCACAGATGTTTAGTAAGTTGTGGTGAATATCATTTCGTGGAGCCCGTAGGCGATATTTTATACCGACTCTGCTGATGTAGCAGTGAACTGCGTGCAAATGCGATGTAGAATATTAAATGTCTGGAAGTATCTGTAAAAGTGATTATTAATGCAAAGAATATACATCCGCTGCAACCAGTTTCGGTCTGGCTGTTGCGGTACGGAAAACCCAGTGAAATTATGATGAATCCTTGTGGCCTGCACAACACTTTTCGTACAAAACGGAGTGGACTGCCGTTGGATAGTGACCTTCGATAAATACTGAAATACGAGCAACTCTAAAAGTGATGGAGTCGTATCGGTGAAGAGAAAGATTTGCGACAAAGAAAATCTAGTGTGACACTAACAGTTGATCGTGTACAGGATAAAGCGAAAAATAATAAATATTCAGTACTTTCAGCACTTCGAATTTAATCTTGGAAATATTGTTTGTCGTGGTGTGTCGCTATATTTCAAATTCTTCCGAAATTGTCACTTACTTGGGAACCTGTGACGCTCTCATATTCTGACATTATAGAAATGCTTGAAAATTATTTCGACTCTCAAATTCATGTTGCTGCTGGATTTGTTTGTTTCATGAAGTCATGTAGAAGCTATAAGGAGTGGATTACTCAATTCCAAGGCTTGACTCGGAAACATAAATTTCGTTGTGAAAAACATTAATGAATGATCAAGAAATCTTATGCAGATTCACTCATTCGCGACGTGCTTATCATCTACTAACAAACTGGTCTTTACAAGATCGTTTGCCATTCATTTGGATATTCGGACAAACACACGCTACTCGACTTAAACAGCCAGAAAACAAGTTTATAAGTTCTAAATCACAGCCTTGTTCAAGCTGAGGTGTAAAACACGAAAGTGATGATAGTTTCCATTGCAACGCACGTTGTAATTACTTCAGACAGACGAGGCATGAAGCTAAGGTGTGCGAAACGAAGCATAACAGACCAAAACGGGAGACACGCAAACAAACTGCTATGGTTAATGGTAAAAAGTCAAGTACTCTTCATAACGAACATCCGTAATTCCAAAACTTTGACGGGCGACACACGTGAATACCAACCATCTTTCCTGTCAATAAAAAACTATTATCTGTAGCTCTTCGAGTTAACGAATTGCTGTTCAGTTTTCAAATTGACACAGCATCGTCAAATTCATTCGTTAACCTGCAGACAGTTTTCAACAGGTGTTACGTATTAGAAATTTATGTGGATTGTGCCTCTTCAAAGCATCGGGCTTCACCATTCATAAAGAAGCAAATCAGATTCATACTGTCGTTCCAAATGAAAACTAAATCTGCTGTTGCAAAAATACGATTATTTCTTCTCGGCTGCAAAAAGCAGTATCAAAGGCCCACATTAAGCTGAAGCCAAATACGGTGCCGAAGTTCTGCAAAGTTTGGCGTTCAAAAATAAAGCATGAACATGATTAAGTTGTTATCGAAGCCGCAACCAGTAGCTAGTGGGCAACATCAACCATTGTTGTACAGAAACCGAACGGCTCACTTCTCACCTGCGGCGATTTCAAAGCGACAGTTAATTCTCGATCTATGAAGATTCCCACTCTGTTCTCAAGCTGGAAGAATTGACCTTAAAATTAGCTTGTGGTATGTACTTTGCCAAGCTGGATCTAGCTTGTGGTATGTACATCGCCAAGCTGGATCTAGTTTGTGGTATGTACTTTGCCAAGCTGAATCTTAAAGAAGCATATTTGCAAATTCTTTTGGACGAAGACAAAGAGAGATTTATGGCGATAAACACTCCATTTGGTCTCTACCATTACAAACGGTTACTCTGCGTAATAACCAATGCACCGAGTTTGTTCACACAGTATTCAGAATCATTAATTCCGAATGCCGTGAACTATTTTGAGGACATAATTTTCTCTGACACAACTCCACCGGAACTCTTATAGGAACTGGAATCTATTTTCAAAATTTTATAACGGGCAAACTAGAAATGTAACAAGCATAAGTTCATCTTCTTTCAACGCGAACTGCAATACGTAGGACACATACTGTCTCCACACTGCATGTTCCAACACAATGACACCATTAAATATCTTCTGACTACCAAGCAATTACGTTGCATATTAAGGCAAGGTGATTCTGAGTTTCCGAAAATCACCATTTGTGTTAAGCGAAGCAAGTGCATTCTCCCAAGGTTACTGTTTGGGATTGGTATGCAGAGCAGACATAACTGGTCATTTTGTCATGCGAGAAACGATCACAAGTGAACGTTACATTGCAATTTTGGAACAATCTGTCGCCACTCAGCTAGCGTTGGAGGATCGACCAAGCACAGAGCGGTTCATGCAAGATGAGCCCAAACCACATCACACCGAAAACGTTTTTCGCTTTCTTGATGCATATTGTGGGAATAGAGTCATTGCTTTATATTAGTGCACATTTACTGGCGCAGAGATGGAGTGGCCTTCATATTTGTCAGATCAGACTCCTTGTGATTACTTTTTGTGTGGCACATTGAAAGAATATGTCTACCAGAACCCTCGCACCACGTTGGACGAGCTTGAATCGGCGAACTTTGTGACATCTCAATCCATTTCCGCTGAGACACTACAGGATTTGATTGCAAATTTCGTTGATCGTTTGCGCCATCTCCGTACTGCAAGTGGTGAGAATTCGGAAAAGATTGTGATGTGACTGCAAAGACTGCTTGCAGAGGTCGAGTTTAATTATGCACGCTGACACTGTATGAGCTACACAGCGTGCAGTGCCATCTGTGAACAGCTTTTCGAATTACCTCGAAACTTTGTAAAATTTCTGTATAATATTCTTATATCCTTCAGAATAAACATACATTTTTTTGCACTCGTCTATTGATATTAATTTTTGAGCTATTTAATTTTGAAATCAGGGACTCCTTTGCAGGACACTCTGTCGTTAACTGGTGCATCATTCTTACAAGGGAAACTCCCCATCGCACCCCCGTCAAATTTAGAGGTATGATGGGCCAGTGGACAGCCCGTCAGAAACTGAACATATATCAAGCATGTTAACAGGAAGAAGATGTACTAAGCTGTGAAAAAAAAACACATTCGAAACAGTGAACGTTCCAAGCTGAAGATATGCAACATCGAGTGCATTTGAATACCAGCGCCGTCGGTTGACACGGTGTTGGGCTACAAAGGGCGCGAACCGTATTCAAATGTCCCCCGCGCACGAACTGTCCGTCCGGTCATTGACTTGTCTGTTAGCTGTATTCCACATCTGTGCCTGTGTCGTGGTAGACGTATGTACCTGCTTTGTTCTACACAAGTACCAGATGTTACGACTCCTGCGTTCCATTTTGGAAGTTTTGACTCTTGAATTCCTTTTGTTGTGACATAGTTCACAGCTGTTTATCTGTTGGTCTCATCTCTGTGAGAGATCTATGCAGCATCTCGCCTGCTCTCACTATTCATTACATTTACTTGCGACAGTAAACTGTTATTACCACATGACTCATATTCCAAAACCAGTGTGTAGTATGACAGTTGCCAAGACTGAAGGAGAACAGAACGTCAATGACCGGACGAAAAGATCGTAACTTTGCGAAAAAAAGTGGGAAGGGGGGGGGGGGGGTAGACACGAGGGAGATTAATTAGAACACGGATCATCGGCTTCGCAGTCTAACATTGTTACAACGCAACCACGAGGCCGTGATTCTCACAAGTCGCTCGATGTTTAACATCTTGACCTTGGACCGTTCACTGTTTCGATTTTGCTTCTTTTTTCACAGTTTAGTACATCTTCTTCTTGTTTTCGTGCTTGATCTGTGTTCAGTTTTTGACTCTCTGTCCACTGGGACATTTTACTACTAAATATGAGAGGAGTGCAATGGGATGTTTCCCTTGTTAAATGTTATGTCCTTTGCTTACTGTTGGTGTGTAGGTCCAATGATATGAACCAAAGTATGATTAGTATGAGTTTTAAATTAAACTTTTCTCCAACATTCCACTTTTGGAAGCAAACTCTCGTAGCTGCACCCCATCACACTGACGCGACAGGTCCGTATACCACCACCAAGATCCGCATAAGACAGCTATCTGTTTCTTCTTCAAAACACATAAGTCCTAAGTTCTAAGTGTTTTTAATTCTCAGAGACTGCTGTTCGGTCTGTGCAGAATGAAACTCAGTTGAATACTGCCTGTAATAGAGGTCTCAATCCGGCACACAGTTTTATGTGCTAAGAAGTTTCATAGCAGCGATCACCCCGGTACAAGGTGAAAAACTCATTCTGGCAGCTTGTATATTGTTTATACCAACAGGTCGATGTCAGAATAGAGAGCAAAACGTTTTGCATTCAATTCTCAGACTTTCCTCTCGATTATAGTTTCTCTTCACTCTGTCAACGATTTGTTTATGTAAATGCGCCAGTTTGCGCGGTAGTTCTAACGTAAGTTCACGTTAGATTACCGACCCCATGTATGTGGTTGAAAGTTCAGAACTAAGAGGATATCAAGGGCATACTACCTCTACCAAGACTACGTCTAGTAAAGTACTGCGCTGTTAGATGTACCCGGTTGGTTGAAGACAGCAAATATTTATTTTTACGTGTTTGATATCTCGACTCTTTTTCCCTTGAACAACAGATGCGCCAGTGCTACCCAACGTATATTTATTTATTTCCACGTAGAGTGTAGAAGTTCAAAAAATGGCTCTGAGCACTATGGGACTTAACATCTGAGGTCATCAGTCCCCTAGAAGTTAGAACTACTTAAACCTAACTAACCTAAGGACATCACACACATCCATGCCCGAGGAAGGATTCGAACCTGCGACCGTAGCGGTTCCAGACTGAAGCGCCTAGAACCGCTCTGCCACACTGGCCCGCAGAGTGTAGAAATATTTTATTATAATTTTTATTACTATTGTACACATTAAGAGCTGTTGCTATCAGAAGTCAAACTAATAATTTTAAAAAATAATTAAGGAAATGTAGAGGATAAAGGTAAGAGACAAAGCGAGATTACTCTGACTCAAAAAAGGAAACTATAAAGAGGTTACTTGCTCAAAAGATGCTGAAATACATGAAAACTGTAGCAACTACTATAAATGTAATATTTTGACGTCCAGCAACATCGAGATTTAGTCACGAGTGCATCCTGAAGATTGCAACATCAAATAGTTGCAGGTGCCTGATAGAGTGTGCACCAAACTTCTTTCACGCGTATCATTGCATTAATTACTGAAACATCACTTGTGTCAGGTGAGAGAATGCACGTCCAGAATGGAGATAAAGGACGTAATTTGTCTTCTGAACTGATGGGAAGGGTGTAAAGACAGCTCGGAAGCATGATACGTATATTAAGCCACCGGAAAAATTAACATCGACCCCAAAAGTTCACTCAATGTTTACGGTCTGTGACGTTAATGGCAAAACGAAATGAAATAACTGGTGAAGATATGCGGTGTAACTGTTATCAGATCTGCCTAGGAGACACGTTTCAAGGCACACCGTGTACCGGCAGCTGCACACAGCTGGTCTCTGTGCCAGGTGGCGTGTAGTGTGTGTACTTGCGACCTGCTCATCCCTGCGGAACGGTGGACCTTCTTAACATGGAGCCAGAAACTTCGCCGCTGGACCATGAAACTATGAGACCTTTCGCTCTTCTCCATCAAGTTACAATTCTGTTCGCTGTCTGAGTCGATAAATGTTCGTCTACAAGGAGCAAGGGAGCTGCTATATAAAAACACGTAAAGGAATGAGTGTGTTGGAGATGATGATTTCGTAATTTTGTGGAAGAACATCAGCACGGTGAATAGCTGCATCCCACTCCATTGCGTATCCTCTCAGGCTTTTAGGTCAGACAACGAGCCAAAAATTGATGGGCATAATCCATCACTGACGTTCCGTATCATCTTATATGGACTGGCTGTGACGACGTCGGGTTAATCCAATGTAAACTCTACTTCCTAGACGCACATCTAGTTCTCCTTTTTATTTATTTATTTATTTTCCAACTTCTATGTTCTTTCATGCGTGTACACACTTTGTATGTCTAGGATTTAGGTCTACATTAACTGTAAACTGTATCATGCTATATTTTTTGATACTGCGTTAGGTACTGTGTAATCTAGGTAAAACGTTAAGGCACACCACACAAAATCTATCAAAATTTAGTGTGTGTGAAAGATTGCAAGTCACTGTGTAGGCTGAATGTGCTGAAGACACTACCTACAGTTCACTTGTTCGTCCTCTTTTGGAATGTTAAGCAAGGTATTGCATCCTTACCAGATAACATTGCTGGAAGACATCGAAAAAGTTCAACGAAAGGCAACTCGTTTTGTGCTGTAGTGAAATGTCGAAATGTGGTAGAGAGTCTCACTGGTGTGGTATGTGAGATCATGTGGAAATCATTAAAACAAATGCGATTTTCTTGTCGGCTAAATCTTTACACGAAATTTCTATCATGAATTTCCTCCACCGAAAGCGAAACTATTTTGTAGACTGCCGGATAGATAGGGAGAGATGAACGACATAATAAAATGAGAGAAATCAGATATCGCACGGAAAGATTTAGGTGCTCATTTATCTCATGTGTCATTCGAGAGCGATACGGTCGAAATATAGCCTGCCGAACACATAACTGTGAATTGTACTGTAGTCACGTAGATGCTAATCTAGGCTGCAAATCACACGTTTTACTTTTGCATAATAAAAATACTCTTTCAGGTGAAAAGGAACCTCGTGTCTATTTTTTGTGATGTGACGGTGGTGTGCTATCCATGCACCAACAAATAGTCCAGGAGCGCAAGTTATATGACAGAACTGAAATTTTGTCTCTGGGTGTTCAGTTGCGGAGTAAGGTGCAATGTTACCCTTAACCGAAAAAATTCCTAATTTATGGAACCATGTCAGACTGTTTCATAGATTTCATCTTCCGATAGAATTCCTCCATGCAGGTATGAACTGACAAACACCTTTACAGTAGTTCCTACCGTTTTCATATTCTAGCCATCGATCGTGATGACTTTGATGTTGCGACGTATTATTTCGACACAAGAAACGAAACAGCTCTCATACCTATGGAAGTATTTGTTGTAGCGTGTTAGTGGGCCAGAATCTATCAACCGTACCTTAGCGCAAGTTTTATCAAAATCAATCATCTTAGTGTGAGTGGACGAGCAGCCTACAAAGCACCACCGAAAAATATGATGAACAAAGCCCTACACAAACTCATGCAACCTAATGGTCTACGTCTTCACTTAGCTAGGTAATATTCAGGAAGAATCCATTGCAGCCTAGTAAGCTCTCGTCAATAATATCAACCTCTCCCTATTTGATGCAGGCACACTGGCTTTCATCCACTATTTTCTCTGTCATTTCGTTTACGGTGTCAATTAGTGAACCCACGGTAATCTTTACAGAGAATAAGTTGATTTATTTTCCAAAAATTCTTGACGTCGCCAGAAATCTTGTTTTCGAATTTATTGTTAGCAAAGAATTCTTTGAAAGAAAATTGTTGTTGTTGTTGTCTCCAGTCCGAAAATTGGTTTGATTCAGCTCATCGCCGAATACTACTGCAACCTACATCCATGTGAACACGTATGTTGTCTTCTTATCTTGGTTGCCATCTATAATTTTAACATTACACTTCCTGCTAATACTAAATTGGTGACCCCTTGAGGTCTCAGAACGTGTCTTACCAACTGATCCCAAGTTGTGCCACAAATTCCTTTCCTCTTCAATTCTCTTCAGTACCTACTCATTATTTACGTGATCTACCATCAGATCTTCACGTTTTTTTCCGTACCACCACATTACAAAATGTTCTGTTCTCCTCTTGTGTGAAATGTTTGTCGGCCACGTTTCACTTCCATAAAGGCTACATTCCAGACAAATACATTCAGAAAAGGCTTCCAAACACTTAAATCTACATTCGGGATAACAGACATCTCTTCTTCAAAAATTCTTTCCTTGCTGTTGTGAGTCTAAATTATATATCTCCTCTACTTCGTGAGTCATCAGTTATTTTAATGCCCAAATAGTAAAATTCATCTTCTACTTTTAGTGTCCCATTTCCTAATCTAATTTCCTCAGCATAGCCTGATTCAATTCCTCTACATTGAATTACGCTTCTTTTGCTTTTATTGCTCCTCATTTTCTATACGCTTGCAAGAGTTAAGCAGGAGTATTAAGATGAAGAAAAATACAATGATTCCAACTTTTCTATGTCTGCTCCAGATAATGTAAAATTAATTTTAAGTTTGGTGACTAATGAATGATTTTTAAATTATTATTATTATTGTAGCTTCTTCTCCTTCTTTACCAACACGTTTGAACAAGCTCCACTACATGTGCAAGTAAGGTTTGAAGAAAAATATATCGTAATAAATTTATTCGCAGTGTGGTTAATTTTTTACTTTTTCATGAAGTTACATCCACACATGTTGTCTATGGCATTCATATAGTACAGGAGAGTTTCAAACATGTCTTTGATGCATCTATAGAACCGGATACGATCATGTGTCCTCTGGACCAATATGTGTGATACAGTACGCAAAATTCCAAGTAATTATTTTGCGAACACAGTTACACTTCTCATCTACATACTGCACTTTTATCTTATCAGCATTTGTACTCATGTATCGAACACTTGCTTTCACGATGAGTAATTTGAACCTCTTGCATATATACTAGTACAACTGGGCGCTGGTATCAAGGTATGATTAGTAACTAACAGCAGTTATACTGGTATGTGGTAACAAACTATTTTTTGGTTATTCAAAACACACAGGGTGGTCAGAATCATCCTGAAAAGCGTGTAAGGGCGTTGTAGAGTATGCTTTGCTGAGGAATAATTGTTAAGATAAAAAATTGATACTTTACGGCGTTAATGAGTTAATTAGCATTGGAGTTAGCCAATCAGGCCGTTGAGCAGCAGATTGAAGTGGCCTGCTTGATACAATTTTTGTTAATTGTTCTCATAACGTAGATGATAGTACACGAGAACTTGTCTGCCTTTGGCTCGTATTGGATCCTAATTATCGTCCCATGTCCAGTTTTTGTATCGCTCTCTTTTCAGGTTTAGGAAATGAAACGAAGAACACGTTTTGCTATATCATCTCTGGAGGGGCCTCTTGAATTTGCATGCAACACCTTTACAAACTTTTTACGCAGTTTTAAGCACTTTCTACATAATTATTGTCCTTCGCTACAAATTTTCATTTAATGCATAACCTTTTTTATATGCAATATGTTCTTGTTCTCGTGGGAGTCTTCAAAAAGTTTACACCCAAACTTTACAGCTATTGTAATGTTAGAAAGAGACTGTACAATACCTTTTCCTGATAATGAAGTTGCAGTGTTAGAGACGTTTTGTTACATGGGAAATAAAAAAATAGACAAAAAGCTAATAATAATACTGACTTGGATGACAAAAGCAGGGAAAAAAATAAAAACCAATGAAACTGTACAATATATACAGTTCATGGACTGCAATCAAATCAGACACATAAATTGTATTCAGTTCAGGTACTTAAACACTATGATAAATGGGTCGTACTATTCTGCATATGCTCACACAAGCACACATGCTCATTTACAAATAAATACATCCACTATGTCTCTGCCACCCAAGTGAATATTGCAAGTACGGAGGGTTCCGATTCCATCCTCACAAATGGCCTACTTATTATAACAACGTTATAGACCTATTTTCAGCTGCGGTGCAGTGTGTGTCTCATGGCTTCAGAATTGAATATTAACCTGGCGCGCCTTATGTTGATTAGGAGGAGCAGGACCACCAGTCAACAACCCAGGCGTTCCAGGTAATCGTCAGGCATACGAGCCATTGAAACCTCATGCAGAACGCTCTTCGTTTGCCTTTGAGTGGGACCATTTTAGATTTAAGCCATACAAACTGCTTAGTCAGTGAGATATTCGCCTCGTCTTTCATTACACGGACAGTCTTTTTCTTTGTTGGCGTTATGAAATAAGGATTATCCATCGCATATACGCATGTCAAATGCATTGAGGTGGCACCTCATTTCTTGATGCAGATCACAACCTTTTACCGAATGGGGCTGAAAAATTAGTTTTTGAAAACCAGTAATGAAACTGGTATATGTGGAGTTTGGATAGGTTCAGTCTAGACATACCAACAAAAACAGATTTTTTGAACTTTACCAAGCCTAATCCATCCTTAGAGCGACAAATTCTTGGTTGAAGACTGTGTCCCATGTGAAACTTGACCTGGCAATATAAATTTTTGCCCAATAACGTCCATCTCACGTTAAGTGAATTTCGTGGTGGTTTCTAATATTCTGCAATGTTTTCAAAATATTGCGTCATTCATTTTTTTTTTAATTTTCTCAACGTTATTCCTCAGGGATGGTATCTTACAAATGTTAATTTCAATGTATTTCTTCGTCAGTGTGACTCATCGAATTTAACAGCGTGGATGACTCTAATCAGTTTTATTCGCAAACTTAGGCACTGGGGCAGGTTTCTATAATGCAATATATCTCTTTTTTCACTCTACAGTGTCATCAGCTAGGAGACGGGTCCGTTTCCAGAACACAGTGCTCTGGACATAGCAGAAAATCGCTGTACGCGCCTTTGCAGACTATTAGGATATGCCATGTCCACGTCCACGACACATCCTACATCATAACCCGCTGCCACATTTGAGAATACGTCCAATCCGATGATTTCATCATCAGACAGTCGTCGAAACCCTTCAGTAAGCAGAGATTGTTGCATGACACACAAGCGCCGGCATGAAGACGAAGATCGCAAGAGCAAAGAAGGCTGTGAAACGACGTCAGCCAATAGCCGGCTAACAAGGACATCACTACGACAGGAGCGCACTCTAGCCGAAGAGAATATAAGCACCTCTCCTGCCAGCCTCGGCCGGACGCGTCACACAGGGACGCACGACGCACAGGTCGCTGAGATGTGCAGCCGCGAGAAGGACGTACCTGTGCTTGCTAGCGACGCGAAGGTTGTGGCAGATCGCCGTCCGGCCGCGCTTGCGCCGTCGGCGGCCCCATCTGGCCCCCCCACTTACGACGACCAGTGCTATGGCTATGGATTTGATGGACACAGCTCCGGAAACCTTGAAGACAGCGCTGTCTGCTCCGCTCCCCGATTCTGAAGGTGAGAGCTCCACCGCCCCTCAGCCACGCGGACGAAGCGGGAAACAGAAGAGGAGGGCAACAGCCGCGACGTCCGCTGTTCGCAGCTCGCCGATCGAGAAGAGGGCCAAGCAGGATTTCGCCCCTGAGGCCGACGGTTTTGTCCCGGCCTGGCGAACTGCAAGACGCATGCAGTCATCGACGACGCTTCCAACTGCCGTCGCCAACTCATTCGACGCGCTCGCTGACGCGCCGGACCAGCTGCCGCGCGATCCTGCGCCGAAGAAAGTCTCCCATCTTCCGCCGGTGGTCCTCCAGTTTCGGCCGCCCTATGGGGAACTGCAGAAGTTGTTGCGCAGCTGGACAACGGCCGTGTACACCGTGAAGCCTGCCGGGTGTGACCTGTACAGGGTCACACTCAGCACTGCTGACGATTATCGCCGAGTCACTCAGGAGGCGTCTGAGCGTGGTATCCCATTCTATACACACGCTTCCGCACCTGACAAGGTATTGAAGATTGTAATCCGCGACCTCCCGTTCGACATGGAAACCGATCACCTGCATCGTGAACTCGCTGACCTGGGCTTCTACATCCGGGCAGTCGTGAAGATGAAGTCGCCTAAATCACGCGATGATATGCCGCTCTTCCTGGTCGTCTGCTCCGACACCGTGGAGAACCGCAAACTCTGCCAATTGACGCGGGTCGCCGACGTTCCGGTTCAGACCGAAGATCTTCGCTCCCGGAGAGGCCCTGTGCAGTGCTTTCGCTGCCAGGGGATCAATCACGTCGCGCGCCACTGCTCTATGCCGGAGAGGTGTGTTAAATGCGCCGGCGCCCACGCAGGACGTGCGTGTCCCCGTCCGCCCACCGAGAAGCCGACATGTGCACTCTGTGGCGGTACTCACGTGGCCAGTTATCGTGGGTGTGAGGTGTGGAAGCGTGCCATCGCTCGCTAACGTGGCCAAACACCAGCGCTACGTCCGAAGAAGCCGGCAACGAGACGGCCCGGCGTCTCTTTCGCGGCGGCAACATCAGGGGCGCCCTCCGCCGTCCCGGCTGCGTCGGCTGCTCCTGCTCCTGCCACATCCGAGGCCGTGCCGACACGTGAGGCTCCTGCGCCTCCACCACAGCTGCTAGTGGCGGACCCGGGTACTGCCCCTCCCGGGACGTCGGCCGGACCGCGCCCCGCCAACCACCGGCGCGGGGGTCACCGCCCCGTGGGTACCCAGCGCTCGGCACCGTCAGTCGAGCAGCCCCAGGTGGACTCTCACAGCGAAGCAGCCCCGCCTCCCCCTTCCAGCGACGGGGCCTCGCCGGCTGCCTCCACCGCTGACCTGGCCAACCTCGTCGCGCAGCTCACTGCCCTGGTGACCAGTGCTACGAAGTTGATCGAAGTCCTGTCTCAGCAACTCACCGCTGCAGTGCCGATGGCCTCTCCGGCCCCGACCGCTGTCAACCCTCACCAGCTGCACCGTGGGCAGCGTTAGAGGGCTCACGGTCGTCGCGTGGAATGCCAACGGCGTCCGCACTCCAGCTGGCGAACTCCGCCAATTTCTTCGAGATGAAGCCGTCGACGTCTGCCTTATCAACGAAACCCACCTGAAGCCTGGGGTCGACGTCAGGGCGGCAAACTACTCCAGCTATCGCACCGATCGACTGACGGCGGGTGGTGGGACAGCCGTTTACGTCCGCAATGGCATTCGTCATCACGTGATACAACTTCCACCACTGGCAACGTTGTCGTCGTTCACACCTCGGCGGGCGCCATCACGTTTGTCGCTGCCTATCGACCGCCGTCTCGTCCATTGGACCCTGCTGACATCGATGCTCTGCTCTCCTTGAGGGGGCAGGTGTTCGTCGCCGGGGACTTCAATAGTAAACATGTCTCCTGGAACTCCAGGATCACCAATGCCGCTGGCCGCTGCCTGCTCCGGGTAGTGGAACGTCACCGTGCGCTTGTGGTGGGGCCGTACGACCCGACAATCTTCCCTGCCCGTGGCCTCCCGGATATAATCGACATCGCGGTCGTCAAAGGTATCCCTCATCAGATCACCGCCACGACGAGGACGCCACTGTCTTCTTATCATGTCCCAGTGGTTTTTGATATCGACCTAGACGCCCTACAACAGCCTGGGAGAGGCATCTCACTTACTGGCATCGACTGGGACAGGTTTCAAGCAGCCGTGACTGACTCACTCGCCGCCGCGCCGCCCCCTGCGGAAGCTGGAGCGGACGCAGCACTTCTGCACTTCGCGGCAACCACGATCGACGCTGCCACTATAGCAACGCCGCACCGACCTCACACTCCGTCTGACTACTCCCGACAGCTGCCGCCGGACATCCTTGCGGCCATCACTGCGAAGAACCGGGTCTACCGGAAGTGGCAGAGAACAAGAAATGCCGACACCAAGCGCCTCCTCAACAGGATGCGTCGGGACATCCGGGCCGCCATTGACAACCATCGCAATCGCGACTGGAATAGCAAGGTCGCCACCCTCTGTCTTGACGATGGCACGGCCTGGCAGACGACGAGGCGTTTCCTACGCCGCACGCAACGTATCCCTCCGCTGCTGGTCCATGGTCATGCTGTCTGCGAACCAGCTGCGAAGGCTGATGCCCTCGCCGACGTCTTTGAGGCTGCGTTTACGCCGATCGAAGACCCGACCGACGCTGTCCACGACGACCTGGTTTCTGACCGGCTCCCACGCTACTTGGAGGCACGCGACGGCGATGACGTCATTGAAGAGACGACGGCGGAGGAGGTGTCATCCATCCTGCGTGCCCTGAACCCCAGGAAAGCTGCGGGCCCAGACGAAGTTTCCAACGCCCTACTCCAGAAGTTGCCGCCGGTGGCTGTCACTCATCTCGCCGACGTCTTTAATGTAATCCTCCGGTCCTGCAGTTTTCCTCAGTCCTGGAAGCATGCAGAGATCGTGGCGATCCCGAAGATGGGGAAGGATCTGCGTCAGCCCGCGAACTACAGAGCTATTAGTTTACTGCCGGCCGTCTCCAAGGTCTTTGAAAGGGTGTACATCAGGCGGCTGCAGCGCCACGTTGACGAGGAAGGCCTCCTGCCCGAAGAGCAGTTCGGCTTTCGCAGGGGCCACTCGGCAGTTCACCAACTCCTTCGGCTAGTGGAAGATACGTTCGCGCCCTCGAGCAGCGCGCGTACTTCGGCGCGGTGTTCCTGGACGTGTCGCGAGCATTCAACAGCGTGTGGCACCGCGGCCTCTTACTCATACTTTTTGAACTTGGGGTCCCGACGTCGCACGTCCGTCTCATCCGTTCCTATCTTGCCGATAGGACCTTCCATGTGTGGGCCGCGCACGGCTTGTCCTCCGTCCGCCTCATCAATGCCGGTGTGCCACAGGGCTCGGTCTTGGGGCCACTCCTGTACTCGCTGTACACTTCTGATGCGCCGAAGATCGACCGTGTGGATGACACGGCTCTATATATGAGGAGCCTCAATGCCGCCGTCATGCGCCGCCGTCTAGAGCTCGCCGTAGACACCCTGGCAGCCTGGGCCGTCAAGTGGCGTCTAGAATTCAATGGGGCCAAGACGCAGTTCCTGATCGTTACCAGGCGACTCGTTCCTGCAGGTCTGCAACCGCTCGACGTCGGTGGCAGCCCTGTCCCGTGGCGTACAACGGCGCATTACCTCGGCGCCACCATCGACCGCCGACTCGCGTGGGTTCCGCACATCCGCGATGTGAAGACCAAAGTGCGGAACAGGCTCCGCATCCTGTACCCGGTGCTGAACCCCGGCTCCCAACTACCACCGCGGCTGGGAATCACTCTCTACAAGGCGCTGCTCCGCCCTGTACTCCAATACGCCGCCGTCGTCTGGGGGAACGCCGCCGACACGAACCTGAAGAAGCTGGAGACACTGCAGAATCGCATCCTTCGGCTGGCCTTACACCTGCCTTACGATTTTCCCACCGCTCATCTTCACAACATCGCGGAAGTACCTCTGCTCCGTAACCTCTTCCAGGCGACCGCCCGCACCTTTTACGAACGTGCTGGCCGGTCACACAACGCCCAAATCCAGACTCTGGGCTGCAAACTGCCGCGCAGCGTCACCACCCGCTGGCCACACCTGCTCGCTGCATAGCTAGCACTGCAGAACTGTGCTGAGGAGACACCCAAGAAGACAATCTACATGTGAAGACGCATTACATCGGCATGCATGGGAGGCAAAGCAACAACTGCTGCGAACTCCATCACACATCGGAGGACAAGCTATCTCCGTGCAGATCCACGCGAGGCCTCGGCCGGACTGTATCCGCACAGTATTAGGACAGTACCAGACCGGGACTTGCAGACCAGGACACTATTCTCACTATACTAGGAGAGCACTACTATAGCAGTGACGTGTGATCCATATCAACTGCTTACATAGACGTTGTATGCAGCAAAAGACTTTCTGTTTGCATGTCGCCCATCGCTTTCGACACCGTTGTAAATTCAAAGTTAAGTATTGTCAATCTTCTTATTTGTAATAAAAACTTTTAATGTTATTTGCTTGAAATGGTTGCATAGGATTCCGAGAGCGCAGCATCCCTCAGGCCTCAGGCACCCTATAATAAGCGACGGGGTGTCTTCACCCATCCGCAGGGTATTTGCCTTGGTGTGCCTGTGGACACATTTGTAAAGTACCTCATGACTCCCACACTCAAGAAACAACTGCATGTCGACTTCGGTTCTGGGTTCGATGTTGACTTCTGTGCTTTTCAGCATTGCGTCCTTTGAAAGGCATTGTGTGGTGTAGTAGAATTCAGGACCCAACGTATATGTTTACACGAGTACACTCTGTTTCGAAAATGTCTACAAGGACGCCTACATCTGCGTCCATTTAAGGAACAGCATAACCCTCTAAATCAGAGATGTTGAACTACTGCCAAATACTCAGGTCATGCCCATAGTTCACGTCTATATTCCGTATCCGTTATGGCATTGCCGGTAAGATTACTGGAAAATGTCGGACAATATGATTTCATTGAGTTTCTCTATCGAATCCAGCTTTTCGTGTGGGAAAACCTTTTGCTTTATCATGAGCTGAAACTAAGTAACATCAGGACACACAGGTCAAGTCTGTTGCATGGTTCCATAATGCATGGTTTCAGCATATGTTTAAAGTCATCCATGCACAGTAGTGAGTCGACTATGCACAGCGTAATACTCTTGAAGATTCGCTTGGAAAATGAAATATATTTTCTAGTACTGTCAGGTAGAACCCTAACCAGATCACTGCAAAAACCACAATCAGCCAAGGGATCAACAGGAAAATGAGCATTATACTCACTAATATTGTAAAACAAAACGGGTATGTGTCATGGTAGTTCAGATCGCACGCTTTGCATTCTGCTCAAGAGAACTTGCCAGCTAGATGGCAATGGTCCCTACACGGTTTTCATAAATTGTTAGCTAATGGCTGTGCACAAGTATAGCGGTTAACGACTTTCTTGTATAATGATGTGTTTTACTGCAATTTGCTGATACGAGTGTTGGTACGAAAAATCACATCAACTCGTCTTGCAGATTGTTCAAGCCCAGAGAGCAGCCATCTCACAGGATTTTATCCAATGTATTATTGAAAATGATTATGCTTCGAGTCTTACGGGCATACAATCTGATGTTCTTCTGCATATCGTAAGTGAGGCAGTGGGGTCGTCCTCACTACGCACCCCAGAAGCACGATCGCAACCAAACAATACACAACAAAGGACACACGCTCCTTGTCGTGGAATTTATTAACCCTTAACTGATATGCTGCAGTCCTGCGGACTACAACCATTCCTTTCGGTTTCCCTTTCTTGAAGTATTTAATGTGAAACTTCAATCCTCTGTCTACCTTGTGTGTGGAGGCCTTGCAGTGAAGAGCTTGTGTTTTCACATCTGTTAGTTTATTCATTGTTATGTGACATTTCCTGTAACAGTCACTGAGACCGTGGCATATCAGTTACACTTTTTCTGGTAATAATTTGTTTCCTGTATAATTAAATCTGTTTTTATTCCTTTAGCTTCAAACAAAGTGTAATAAGGAAACTTAGCTGTGATTTTATTCTTTACCGAAGTGACAGCAGCAAGACCATCTATATCGATCATTTTAAGGGAAAATTATCCGAATTTTGAGGTCCATCTTCAAGCTTTGTTTACCGTATGTCTAGACAATCATAGGTAACGCGGAAGAAACTTACGAAACTGATATCAGTCACAGCTCAGATTCTGAGCAAGAGTTAGATGACGTGCCAGAAGTAGAATATAGGCGTACTGATGGTAGCGGTATTGTCAGCAATGATGAAAATACTGTGTGTACTATTACAGATGATGACTCTTACTGTTACGGCGTAGAATGAAGCGCCGGCACGCTAGTCGGAAACGACAAGGAAGAGAAGGCTGTGAAAAGAAGTGAGCCAATCGCACGCTGACCGACCGTTCTCCAGGACGACAACGCGACAGCACGGACCCTATGTGAAGAGGACATAAGCGCCTCGATCGACTGGTCGCGCCCTGTCCAATGGCAGCTTCAAGATTAGCGACTTACATTGTAGCGTCAACTCTAAGTCACTTCGCTTATACTTTCTATGGTCATCGCGCCCGACTGCAACACAGCGTTTCGGGATTCGATTTCCGACCGAGTGGGGGATTTTCTCCGCTTGGGGACTGGGTGTTGTGCTTTCCTCATCATCAGTTCATCGTCATCGACATGCAAGTCATCCTACATGGCGTCAGTTTAGTAAGCATTCCCGCTTTGTGCGCTTGTGTAGTAGGCTGTCCTACTTCCGCCTCTTACTGTTAGCGCCGTGTGTCTTAATTGTTTTCTTTTAGTGTCGTATGAGTCCTCATGTGCGTCGCATTGCTGCTTGTCATCAATTTGTGCTGTTTGTGCAGCCCCTCCTTACGTGGAGTTGTCTCGCGCCGTGATGTCCAACATGTTTCCCACATCCATTTTATGTACAGGTACTGTCAGCTTCAGTTTTGTTAAATCCATCCGGCAAGTTCAGCTCGGCTCTTTAGGGATACACGACTGGTTGGTGGAGAAGATCAAGGTTACTATAGATGAAGTACATACTACGTACTTCGATTCCGAATTTTATATGTTTTTGTTAAATTTATTGGCACATTTCAGGTTGACAGGACACTATTATGTCACGGTACTCAGGTCCCCTTTACCCATCTTGATGGTTCCACTAGCTTAGTTCTTTTGGAGACTGTACATGTGATCTATGCCAATTTGCGGGTTTTTAATCTTCTGTCCGACGTAAATGACAGTTTTCTGAGGTCCATCCTGCTCCCTTACGGGGATGTTCAATATATTCGAAGGGAACGTTGGTTTGCTCAGCTCCGCTTGCAGGACTTAGTGGTGTTCGATCACTAGAATGGTGATTTAAAAAAATGCTCCCTCACACTTGCAGATATGTGGTTATCGGGTTCATATTACTTATACCAGACAGGAAGATACCTGCTTTATTTCTAATCAGAGCTGCCACCTCCGTACCAACGTCCTATGGTGGTGTTAAAACCTGCTTACCGACAGCTTAAAAAATTGACTTTAGCCTATTTTCTCCCACAGGATTCTGCAGTTGAGCCGACCCTGGCTGTTAAGGACCCACGTGGATCTTGAAGAGATAATTGTTGTGATTTTTCCGTGTCGCCCGGACGTAGGGACATTAACGCCTTTTCTCCTGCGATGCCGGGCTCGGTTATTCAAAACAAGCGTCGCAGAACACAAGACGACGATGCAGTTGAAGAGCCTTTTCCTTTGGCTCGCCCTTCGGATAGCCCTTGATTGAAGGACCCTCCGGCCTGAGTTCGAGGACGAGGAAGCCATGGGTGCTTCTGCACCTGAGCAGGTGGTTATTGATAAGTCATCTGGCGATTATCCCTAGGCCGCCTCGTCTGTTTCAGGACCCCACCTGTCTCTCCAGCTTTATTGGATACCTCTCCGCTTCTCTCAGCTTCCCAAACTAATTCTGCAGCTTCTGTCGCGCACTCTACGTCACAACCTGTTGATGAGCATAACTTGATTGATTTCCAAGGGCAGGAAGACCCCGCTGTTACCAAACAAATATCGATACGCGAGTCACCGGCCTTCGATAGTGGTGTGCGAATATTATGCATGACCCATCCACACAACCGCGTGAGGTAGCGACACTTGCGAGGAGCCACAGAAAACAACGTATACAGCCTGAGAGAGTCTCATGACGGAAGAAGAAAAAGAGTTGGAAGATGTAGGAGATGTTCACAGTTCTTCTCGCACCGTTTCGTCCATTGATTCTGCCATGGATACTGGTACACAGCTCCGTTCCTTGATGGTTTTGTAATTTTGTTGTTTTTGTTCCAGTTCAATTGTCTACGCAACATATACTTTCCTCACATTGAATTCGAACAGGATTCATTCTGAACGTCCGCTCGCCGCTTTGCGACAGTTTATATATGAGTCTGGTGCAGACATAATTTTTGTACTGGAAGTATTATTGGACCAGTTTTCAATTCCTGGGTTCTCGACCTTTTTTAATGTGGCTTCCGAACTTTCTACGGGCACCGCCTTGTTTTATAGGGAAGGAATTCCATTATGAGGTTTCGAAGTTCTCGATGATTGTCTGGGTTACGAAGCACCTATTGCGATCTCACTTTACTTCTTCTTTATGCCCCTTCTGGCTCTAGTCGTTCTATGCAACGTTCGCGTTTCTGTAAGGAGGAAGTCATTTACCTACTTCGTAAATCCCCTACAAAGACTGTATTGAGTGGTGATTTTAATTGTGTTCTCAGGCTAGTCAATCAGTCTCCTAACTGTAGTTTCAGTAAAGAACTCGACGATATGGTACGTTCCTTGCACCTACGTGACCCATGGGTTTATCCGTATACTAGACTTGTCCGATACGCTTATATTACTCCTACCTCCAGTAGTCGACTTACCGCTTTTATCTTTCTTATTCCTTGTGGTGGCAGATTCTGGGCGTTTCGTGATACCCGCATGTTTTACTGGTCATTGTACTGTAGCCGTCACATTTAATTATGCGCGGTAAAATTGTGTCGTCTTCTCTGGGTGTTCATTCCCTTGGTGTTGTCATTCAGGAAGTATGAACCTGTTGCCCTCGTGATATAGACCGGTACTTGTCCGCCGTGCGGGATAAGCCGAGCGGTCTGAGGCGCTGCAGTCATGGACTGTGCGGCTGGTCCCGGCGGAGGTTCGAGTCCTCCCTCGGACATGGGTGTGTGTGTTTGTCCTTAGGATAATTTAGGTTAAGAAGTGTGTAAGCTTAGGGACTGATGACCTTAGCAGTTAAGTCCCGTAAGATTTCACACACATTTGAACACTTTTTTGGTACTTGTCTATTGTAGAATGGTGGAAACTGCATACCAAGCCGCAAATATGTTAAAAATCTCATGCTTTTTAGTGACGTAAGGGCAGGAGACGTCCGGCGGACGCAAGAATATGTTACTACGTATGACGTCAACTTGACGATAGCGCAAGGCAAGCTCCTCTATGGATTATGGATGTACGGCGAATTAAATCCAAATTGCTGCAGTAAAAACAATTTCTAATAGAAAGACTCCGGACAAAATCTCAACCACGTTCCATTTTACAAGATAAACTGACTTCACCCCAACATCTTACCCGTATGCGAGCGCCCAGGAAAGGCGTTTGTATTGCCGTCCCTCGCTAAAGTCCGATGGTTGAGTGTCAACTTCCCACCGCGACGTTTTCAGTTTAATTTTTTACTGCATTACTGAACTCTATGATGCCCATGTTCCAGGTGAAAACTTTCCTGGCAACCTTTCCCCTTTGCTAGATTGCGATGTCACCCCTGAATTAAATGCTGTTTTCTTTGAGTGATTTCCCCAAGGACGATATATATGATGTCGTTACCAGATCTGAATCACGCAAGTCACCTGCATTGGATGGTACTCTTAAGTATTTTGTGTTCAATTTTGGTCTCCCGTAGGCGACAAAATAATGTAGATGGCCGATGAAATGGTACAGGGTGTCTCGTTTCCTGCTCATTTCAAGGATGGTAGAATGGTTCTCATCACGTTAACTAAGAATCGACCTTATCTTGACTCACTTCGTCCAATTACTCTCCTAAATTTAGACTGTGAAATTGTTGCTCGAGCTATAAGCAGAACTCTCTCTAAGTTTCTCGACAATGTAATTACCGTTCACCAAAGTCGTGTGCTTGGGGACGCGATACTGACTTCTGTTATGGAATGTCGAGATGATGTGTTGGTGGTTGCTGCCACTGCTATCTCGGGAGCCTTGCTTTATGTCGACTTCCACAAGAAATTTGACCACGTCAATCACAATTTCTTAATGAATGTGTTAGCCGCTTTGGGTTTACTCACGACGCATGACAGGTCCTAGCCACTCTTCTCACTAGTCCATGACCCCGTAGTTGTCCATCCCATGTAAGCCCCTTGTCCGTTTTACTCTTTGTTTTGTTCCTAGAACTCTTGCTTCGACGTATTCCCATGCAACTACATGACTGGACAATGTTGGGAGAACGATTCTCGGTCAGCACTCACGCCGATGACGTCATGGTTTTAGTACGAAATGCGTGGTAATGCCTTGGCCGACGGTGGTCGATCCCCACAAGACTTTAGGGATCATCATAGAACGCAATCCGACAAAAATGGTGGCCACTTAACTGGCGAGAGGTTACGACTCGTGTCCACGGAGCGATTCTTGAACTCGAACGCTTGTACCTTCGCCAACTTCACCAAGTGCGGGTCTTAGACACCCATATTTTCAGTATTCAGTAAAGTGTATTACATTTGTCAGATATTCCCGAGATGGTAGTCTGCAGGCTCAAACAATTATCCGGTCGATTCTTGCGGCGACGACACGTCTTTCGAGTTCAGTAAGAAGTGGTGGACAGGTCCCGCAAGCTCGGAGTATTAGGTTTTCCCGACATTAAAGTGAAGGCGTCCACCTTGTTTGCATTACGCAGTGTCTTAACATGTACTCAGGCGCCGTATTCCATTACATCTCATTTATTTCCCTGTCTCCAACCGGTTAGTCTGACTCCTCTTGTTGATGCTGGATGGATTAATCCCAAATTGCGACTTATCCGCCAGTATTTTATAACTGTCAGTTTCTTAGGTGCTGATATCCTTCCCAAGACGCATCTCACTATTGGAGACTTATTATCCCGTTGGGGTCAACCATCTTGCATCTATCCGGCTGAGATAGCTTCTCCATCAAAATCCTGGGAAACTGCCTGGTCGCATCTTGGTCTTCTTGTATTATCGACGGAGTTTGATACTAGCTGGCGACCGTCTTTTCCGCATAGGCCTTCGGCTAACTGATCAGTGTGATGAATGTCATCACACTGATACCCTACTTCAGAGGATGGTCTGTTATGGACTGGATCATTGGCTCTGGATTCGTCGACAGTTGGCTTTTCTTCCCGAGGGTCTGAATCTGCTTTTTCGAATGAATTTTTTGTTCGTTCTGACGTAACTTTTTACCTCAAACGAAAACGAATGGTCTGGCTCCTAGATTACCAGTTTCACTAAGTTGTTGAAGGAGGGAACGACCCTGATTCCCGTGTCTTTCACCAGTACCTGGAGACCGTGTATTGCAAGTGGCTGCGGTTGTCACGTTATCGAGCGCTTCTTGGAAATATCCTTCTCCTGTTTTTAATCGACAGGGTGTTGGTTAAGGCCCCTTGTGGCCTTTGATTCCTCCACGTTTCTGGTGCCCAGTCAGGCGAAGCCTTGTTTTGTTCACTTTTATTCCTTATAAACACAGAATATAAAAGAAATAAAATATGAAGAAATGGGCAATAGATCGTGAGTTAGTTTCCTGGATACTCAGAATCTTTTTCTCTTATTTTATTACTATCAAGTATTTGTTTTCTCAATTTATAGCTCATATTACATGATGATTATGACTAGGATCGTCTGAATGTTCATGAAAGTACGGAGTCAATCTGACAATTAAAACAAATTGGTCAGCCTATCTGACTGACATGTATCGGGCCAGGGTTCAATTCCCGGCCGGGTCGGAGATTTTCTCCGCTCAGAGCCTAGGTTTTGTGTTGTCCTCATCATCATTTAACCATCAGCGACACGCAAGTCGCCTAATGTTGCGTCATCTGAAAACGCTTGCGACTCGGCGGCCAAACTTCCCCAGGTGGGGACTCACCCCCATCAATCGTATACGATCATTTACTTTTTGTTCTTTTTTCTTCATTCACTGTAGTACCAGATGAAGAACATCCACAACTTAAGGCTCTTGATGAGACTTTTGGAAAAGAAACTCTCGTCCTCCAAAACTCAAGAAGAAGAACAAGTAATCTTGTCAACAGCAGTGGTTGACTAGGAAGAGGGGGGGGGGGGGGAAGGGGGAAGGGGGGAGGGGGGAGGATGCGTCCTGCCCCGGGCCTCTGGTCCTGAGGGGCCTCCAGATCTTTAGAGCCGCGAGATCTGGAGGCTCACCAGGACCAAACTATTTCTGTCAGTTCTCAAACAAAGCCAAAATTCGTTCAGTAAATAAGAGGCAGTTTGGAGTTCGAAGCCTCATACGTTTGCGAAATCTAAACATACGAACCTACTTACCTGTTATCAGGCTATGGCAAATGTCAATGAGTGTGATCAGAAATTTTAGAACTTTTGTAAAATGTTGCGTGAAACCTAAAAACTGTAGAGTGATAACCAGTTCTCTACTGGACGTAATTATTCTACACGAAACGTTTTTAATACACCATCTACGCAGGTGTACTATAAGTACAGTTTAAAAAGAGATATGTCAAACGATATTCAATAGCAACTGAAAAAAAGATGTGCTGGTTATTGCACTGAACGGGGCTCGAGATTATGCCGACGCCCCATCAGTGTCATGTGTACATGGGGCAGTAGTCCAACGAAAATTTAGAGAAGTCAGTCCAAAAGCGCTGTTCAATTTCGGTGACAATCATTGCTTAAATCTTGTTGGTTTCAGGCATTCTCATATATTCCCTCCAGAATCGCCTGTTTTGGATGGGAATTAAATGTAGAAAGCAACGGGAAAAATTTTGGAATGACTGTCTGACATTCACTGGAGTGCTCATCACAACTCAGTGACAGTCGTAAAAGAAAACCGGGAGACAACTGTGAGCTTTTTGGGAGATATCCAACGCAAACCTTTATACTTGATCTACAGCTATCTCGCTCCATCCTGTTATTTGTAACTGTACCTTCTTGACTACATCAATTTTGGCACACTATAGTGGAGGAAGTAAATTTAGTCCAACAATGTCTACGGCCTCCAAAAAAGGCTTTGGATAGTGGACTGGCCGAATTAAAAACTCTGATTGAGGTTTTAGCGACGGAAGAGACTATAATTCCTGGACATCTTCACCATAATGATAACATGGCATGAGTGATAAACTCATAATGAAGCATGTTTTATAACCAAAATATTTTTTGAAGATCAGACGATCGTAGTGATCTGCTCAATACTGACAACTTAGCATAAGTGATAAACTCGTAATGGAACACGTTTTACAACCATAAATTTTTTTTAAAGTCGGAAGATAACAGCTTCACCTGTCGAATCCGGTCGACAATAATAAATATTAACTAATGCAAGCTTGCCTATAAAAAGTTTATCGGTAAGGTTACAATGCCCGTGAATATTGGGTGTTGACTTGTATGCTGTGCATTTATCTTGCAATTTCCTTCGCAAGCCAGAAGTGACCACTCAAAGTGAAATTCATCATAATTTTGGACATTAATAATGCCCTGTTTTCTATCTATATCTTCTGGAAGAGGGATACAGGAGGACTGCTCCCCAACCCTACCCTCACCCACTTAATTAATTTATTAAAGACAATCAAGTGAATGTTCAGATACAGAACTCTACTTAGAGCCCGCGCAGATCTCCTTTCTTACATTTCAGAGAATTGGACATGTATGACACCCAAGTTGGAATCCTCTAATCACTCAGAAATTGAGATGCAGAGCGATATCACATCATTTTCATCCCGTATGTTCACAATAGTTTAGTTTTCAACAACACCATCATTTTACGTAGCTCCATTTCAAGAATGGGTAAGCATGCATTTGGAAAAGAACGAAGTTTCGGAATTATCGATCAAGGCATATGAGGTCCTGTTCCTAAATGTGTCTCAAATCATACCTGATACCTGATGTTCTTCAACAGTAAAACAATGGGCCACGAAACTGCTGCTAGCCATTGCGTTAGTGTAATCACCAGACATCAATGGTCCAGACTGAGGTCGTCCTGATGTTGATTGCCTCTATCATAGTGATAATGATGGCGTTGGCAATACCAGATATTATGTTAGTGAAAGACCCCATCCTAACGATTCCAGCATTCATTGGAAAAAAATCAGGATATGTACTGTGTGAGAAGATTCCAACATTCCTAGGAAGAGAAACATCAGATAATAATCATGCATAAGTGCAAATAATTTTTTCACAGAACTGTTACTTATGTAAACCTTCATCTGCATCTGTAGACTTCATGTCAACAACACTGGGATTTTCAACGAGGTAATTTACTAACACTTCAACAAATTCCAACATATTTGTGTCACAAGGCTGCTCTCATTCGGCTGTCTCATTATCATCATCAGCAGCAGCACCATCACCAGATGAGAATAAGGTCTGGCTAGCTCTGATGTACTTGAACATAAAATATCGCCTGCACTGTGTGCTGGAAGAATGAATTAATAAGACACAACATTTAAGTAAAAAACACTCCCACCCATCCTGCCACTCACCCACCCACCCACCCACACACACCCACACACCCACGCACACACACACACACACACACACACACACACACACACACACACACATATATATATATATATATATATATATATATATATATATATATATATGTGTGTGTGTGTGTGTGAGTGTGTGTGTGTGTGAGATATATATATATATATATATATATATATATATATATATATATATATATATAAAATCACTTCTCTATATACTCATTATCATCAGCTTCCTGAGGGCTGGGTGGAATGCTTTTGTCCTGTTTGAGTCAGGAGTACTGCGTTCATTTGAGAAGCTAATGGTAGCGCATCCAGTGGACTGGCTGTGGTCAAGACCTCATTCAGAAGTTCTGGGAACTAGAAAATAATGTGAGTAGAGAATTCTATGCAAGTGTAAATTATTTTTCAGCACAAATATGGACTTTTACCTATGGGCACAATCATCATTGCTTAGCAGTGTTGGTTCCATCACCTCCATCCAACCACACATCTCCTAGACGAGTATTTGCTCATTAAAAGGGCTAGTGAATTGTCACTCATGAGTGGTGACTTTAGGGTGTATATATCATTGTCGTTATTTGCAACATAAATAAATTCATTATATCGTGTCTATACACAACCATACAACAACACACAAAATATTTTGCTATTTACTTGAAATACTCACCTCAAAATGAGGATGCCTGGGACTTATACCATCATCTCCAGAGATACATGTACATTTCATCATAAAGTACAGTGAATAGTGATGTGGTTCTCTTTGCAAAATCTCCTCTCATATAGCCACAAAGTCGTAGTGTGGAGGGAGAAGGGTGGTGTGGAGGCGGGAGGATGGTGTGGAGAGAGGAGGGTGTGTCCACACATTTACACAGCATCCTGAGAGTATCTAGGTCATGAATTACAGGTGTGGTGGCATTGAGGCCATCTAGGATTGCCATATTTGATTGTGACATCATATGGGCCATCACCTTTTGCCCATCCATTACCTTCATGACGATTACCGCCTCTAGCCATCAAGTAACTCTGACGTGTCTGTGATTTCTGCTATCAGCCTAACATTTCCAGGTGTACACAATGTGGGTGATCCAGTATGTATTTAACATGATATGTATGTGATCAATATTGCCACAGAGAGTGAATTAATTATGCCTGCAATGCGTGTAAATACTCTGTGACATCCAACCCTGCCACGCATAGGGATGGAACTGGTTTTGACTGCAGGGGTCGCGTGGCTGCATACTTCATCTCCCATAGTGATAGAATTTCCAGGTACCACCATCGTTTACTTTGCAACATGCACAACGATTCTCTCGGATGCTTGCGTGAGCAAGTGGACACTGTGCATCTGTCTGACAACACACGACACTCGTCTGGATAAAACACAGTCACTCTAGCGTGTCTTAAGCAGCCGGCAATGTATTGCACGACTGAGCCAACCACCTGCAGAGTGTTTGTTAAAATTAAACATTTCTACTTCAGTAATAATTAAATTCCGCTACACACATGTCTGGAAGGCTGTTGTAATTGTCAAACATAGAACTAGGCACTATCAGAGTCATTTGTATATGCCCACAATTGTTATTAGGAAGTGTGAACTAAATTAATCCCTACATCTCCATAATGTAATTGCTGTGTGGCAAGATTGTACTAAAGGAACGCCAACACCTCCACAGTCTAGCTGCTATGTAGCAAGAGTGTACTAAATGTATCCCATCACCTCCACAGTGTAATTGTTGCTGAGTAAGAGTGCAATTCGTTTAAGAAAGATCTCACACATACAAGTGAGCTGTCTCTGTCATGTACAAGTCTGTAAGAGTAATGGATACCACACTAATGTGCCAGACACCCCCTCTATATTGTATCACGCAATAATAAGGATCGCATGTCCAGTGCAAGACATGTATCCTCTTGACCTTGAAATTGGGGATGCGGGGATGCTATGGAATAGTGGCTGGGGGAGGGGGGGCAGATCTGTGAACAATGCGGGTGCGGGTTGTAGTGGTACCTGCTTATCCGCCATAGTATATGCATATATATTATATAGTAAATGCATAGCTTTACTGATAAAGTGTTGGCTGATATGCAGCTGGTGTGTGGGTTCACTGAATGCAACGGAGGAGCAACACAAAGACGCTATGCTGAGCTGTTCCCACACCAATAGCATCCACATCACAGTACCTTTGTTTCTGTCCTTATGAGAAACTGGAACATTTCCTTGTGCTAGCTGCGTGCAGTATTATAGAACACCTGATATGGAAGAGAAGGTGTTACATGCAGCTGGTGTCTATCCTGTCTGCAGTATTCGGTGTGTTGCATGAGCTCTGAACCACAAACCAATTGATTGTTGAGAAAGCCTTACGTGAACAATGATTGTACCTGTATCTTCCATAGAAGTGGAATCATTGCAGTTAATGGACTTCCCATTTCGAGTAGCATTTGCAAACTGGGTCCTACAGCAATGCACACAAAACTCCAATTTTTCCTATTTTCTGTTGGTTACAGATGAGGCTATGTTTACAAGAGAGGGCATGTTCAACAGCAGGAATAACCATGTATGAGATGACAAAAATCCACACACACTGGTGTGTCGATCCTATATACAGACGTTTGCAATGGATGTATGGGCAGATATTCTCAACGATTTTGGGATTTATCCTTACGTATTTCCCGATACACTGAACGGAGTCGTGTACAAAACGCTTCTTTAATGTGTCCTCACACAGTTCCTAGAAGATATGCCGCTTACTTTGTTTCAATACGACGGCGTGCTGGCACACTTTGTACTCGATGTTACGACCCACATTGAAGGATCCTGTTCCATTATCAGCTCGGTCACAAGACATGATGCTAATGGACGTTTTCTTCTGGGAGCATTTGAAGAGCCTAGTCTACGAGAGCCCGTTCGATACCTTCCCGGACCTGGTTGCTAGGATTACCGCAGCCGTGGGCGTAGTAGGCCAAACTCTCCCTATTCTTGAGCATGTCAGACAATCAATAGTGAGTAGCTGTACAGTCCGCCGTGATCGTGGTGGTCGGAATTTTGAACAATACCCGTGAGGAAACAGTTCTGCACTTTCCACATGCTGTAGAGTACACTGACAGAACAGACTGAACACATTATAATAAACGTATAGGTATTTCGTCTGAGAGTTGTTGCATGACTCTGTGTTGAGTGTTGTAGGTTTTGGTTATTGCATATTACAGCTTCTTCACTGTTCTAAAGGTATTTTCACAGAAACAAGGGTGACTGCCCTAACGAATTGAATAAATCATATATATTCTGTCACGAGCCTTATCAAAATACATATAAAGTATGTTTGAATAACCTTTCAAAGTTTGTCGGCGGAGTTCTAGTTCCCCATGTATATCTCCTATAAATGACATCAAAACAAAATTAAATTAATAATAACTCGCACAGAGGCTACAAGCAATCACTCTGCCCACAGATTTTACATTAATGGAACGAGAAATTACCACATGTTACAATGAAAACACAACACACTTCGTACTGGGTCGCAGAGCACAGATATACACTGATCAGCCAGAACGTTATGACCAGCAATTTAATAGCTGGTATGTCCACCTTTGGCGCGAATAACAGCGGTGATGTGTAGTGTCATGGAAGCAACGAGGCCTTGGTAGGTTGCTGGAGGGAGTTGGCAACACATCTGTACTCACAAGTCACCTAATACCCGGAAATTCCGGGAAGGGGTCGAAGAGCTCTGACGCCACGTCCAACCACATCCCAGATGTGCTCGATCGGATTCAGATTTGGCAAGCTGGGGGGGCCAATACATCACTCCTGGTCTTGTGACATGGCATATTACCTTGTCGGAAAATGTCACTGCCGTCAGGAAACACGGTCGTCATGAAGCGGTGCACGTGGTTTGCAACCAGTGTACGATACTCCTTGGCCGTTATAGGGCTTTCCACAAGCTCCATTGGACCCATGGACGTCCACGTGAGTGTTTCCCAGAGCGTAATGAAGCCGCCACCAGCTCCGTCTCGCAGTACAAGTATCAAGGAGCTGTTACCCTGGAAGAAGACGGATTCGCACCCTCCCAACAGCGCGATGAAGAAGATCTCGGGATTCATCAGTCCATGCAACGCTCTGCCACTGCGCTAAAGGCCAATGCCGATGGTCACGTGCAGATTTCAGTATAAATTGCCGATGTCGTGGTGTTAACATGAATAGGTCGTCATCTGCGGAGGCCCATCGTTAGGAGTTCAAATGGTTCAAATGGCTCTGAGCACTATGGGACTTAACATCTGAGGTCATCAGTCCCGTAGAACGTAGAACTACTTAAACCTAACTAACCTAAGGACACATCCCTGTCAGAGGCAGGATTCGAACCTGCGACCGTAGCAGTCGCGCCGTTCCAGACTGAAGCGCCTAGAACCGCTCGGTCACAACAGGCCGGCCGTTAGGAGTGTTCGGTGCACTGTGTGTTGAGATACCCTTTTACTCTGCCCAGCTTCAAAGTCTGATGCTAGTTCCGCCACAGTTCGCCGCCCAATCCCACGGCGTCTGGACGTGGTTTCACTTTGGTTTCGCCACGTCTTGAACAGACTCATCACAGCACTCCTCGAACACCCAAAAGTCGTGCAGTTTTCGGAAACTCCTGCCGAGCCCCCGGGCTATCACGATATGCCCTCGGTCGGACTCAGATAGATCGCGCGCCTTCCGTATTATACACACGGACAGCACGCTCACTGATACTACATGCACCGTACGTATGTTGACTACCAGTCATCCCTCACCAAGTGATAATGATATCGCCTGGGTGGGTTTATATAGATAGTATGCCGGTGGTCGTAATGTTCTGGCTAATTGGCGTTGATGTAGATAGATGTTAGTTTAAACCCTGCTACAATTATAAAGAAGGGGAAGACTTCTGCAAGACCAAAACAAGTTATGTTTGTAGTTCACTGAGCCAGATATAATACGAAAGCTTGGCAAATATAGGACATCAGGCTTAGCTTAAGTCACTTACGAGAGCTACAGAAATCATGAGAAGAAAGGACTCGGCATGCATTCGAAGCAGCCGTTTTCCTCCTTTCACGTCAGCAGCCCTGGGTCAGTGAAGAGTTGTCTACCAAAGGAAAGGATGCCACAAGTCGTTACTGTGTACGTTTGCTGATGCACTTGAGGCGCGAGGAGCTACAGGCGTCTGTGCACCGGCGGCGTGTGTCAGCGCTTAGCGGTCTTCCCACGGCCGGTCTTTAAGCACTCGTACCTGCCGAGCCCCGAGCGTCCTGCGTTGCATAAGCAGAATGTTAATTACCTGGCGAGTAATCACTTCGAGAAAGGTGTTCACAAAATAAGATTCACAACAGCTCTGGAGAAAGCTCATTTCAGGCAGCCCATCCCCCGCTGCGCTCCCTCACCCGTTGTTCGGCTAATGAAATTTACACGTGTGTCCGATAACTGTATTTATAGCCACCGCTGTGCTCAGAAAGCGCAGTTTTCAACAGCTTCTTCCTTCCTTCCACTTCCATCTTTCCCACAACGGATCTTACTAGTGTATCGGGAGAGATATTGCAGAGGTTCAGTCGCGGGCAAGAGAAGACGAATCAAGGCTCGTACGGACGCTTAATCAGTGTGTTTTACAATTCCTTTACACTTTTATGGCTTGTAGAGGAGACTTAGTAGATACAGTTTTGAGGAGGAAACCATGTTCGAAAATGTATGGTTTGGGTAAAATCAGATTTAATATCTGATAAGTTCCAACTCTACCGTTTCGTGGTACACACAAGGCAGAGTCAGTGAACTCTCTGTGCTCATGGTTTCGGCAATGTTTCGAGTAGTCGTCGCCGGGTCTCTTCTACGTGACGCAGAACGTCCTCTTCAAAGTGGAGAGTGTGGGCACGAGAGTCATCGCTCTCTTAGTTGCGACGGTACCAGTATTCGCAGCCGTTATTATACAAAGACGGAAATGGTATGTGTGGTGTCACCGCCAGACACCACACTTGCTAGGTGGTAGCCTTTAAATCGGCAGCGGTCCGTTAGTATACGTCGGACCCGCGTGTCGCCACTATCAGTGATTGCAGACCGAGCGCCGCCACATGGCAGGTCTAGAGAGACTTCCTAGCACTCGCCCCAGTGGTACAACCGACTTTGCTAGCGATGGTTCACTGGCAAAATACGCTCTCAGTTGCCGAGACGATAGTTAGCATAGCCTTCAGCTACGTCATTTGCTACGACCTAGCAAGGCGCCATTACCAGTTACTATTGAGATTATGAATAATGTACCGTCAAGAGCGATGTTCACCATTTATGGGTTAAAGTTAAGTATTGCACCAGCTACGTCCGTTTTATCTAAAGTCTAATTTCCTTGTCCTGTTCCAGACCTCACGCCAGCCTGCGTGAGCTAAAACGCGTGCCTTTCGGCTTCCTCTAGTACCCGGTGTTGGCTCTCCTGCCAACCCACAACAGTATGTGCTGTCATACGTACATCAGGGAGTGACGACGGCGCCGCGGACCGTGGCACGAGAGATTTGAAAGTGGTCCAGTCTTCAAACTTACCTTACATCCAAACGGTACACTTTCGCACATTGGTTCCTTATCAAAAATTTACGTACAACGTCTCCTCTCCCTTAGAAGCCTCTAACAGCAACTGTGGAACATCCTGAAGACAATCGATTTTTCCTTGCTCAGTTTGCGCAGTTCGTGGTTATATCGCATACAAAATATTTTCTTTGTCATTTGTTTTCAGTCTGTATACAGAAGGATGTAGGTTGCAGTAGGTGATGGGATATGAAGACGCTTGGGCAGGATAGAGTAGCATGGAGAGCTGCATCAAACCAGTCTTAGGACTGAAGACCACAACAACAACAACATGTCTGTCCGCCAATTAAGACCCCCTTTTTCTCAGTAATGGATAGATGTATCAAACTGAAATTTATGTCAGTTACTAAGGTTTACTGTCCCTTGGCGATGTGAAAAATATGAAGCCGTCTGTAAAGGGCCCTTTTTGTCACGAACGGGTACAGTTATCAAGTTGAAGTTTATGTCAAACACTAACATCTACGGTCCTTTGTAGGTGCAAATAATTTAAGCTTCTAAGCCAATGGAATAGAAAAAGATACGGCCATACATGTTACATAGTTTGATACTCGCAAAACCCACTCATCATTGTTGATACATACGTAGAGCTAGTCGTCTAGTGTAAAGTGTGTGCCTGGAAACTGAGAGGTCGCGGCATCGAATCTCGGTCTCACCACGGAATTTTCAGTCTTCTCTTTTACCTAGTCTTCACCTCTAAACTTGTGGGGCGTTACCAGAAACAACAAGTGATTCGTATTCCTCGATAAACAGTAGGTCCCCTGTCCCCGGGTGGATGACTTGGGTAGGTTAGGGACATTTAAGTCCCTGAAGTGGCGTCCAGTATTAAGACTTTCACCCGGCCATTGAGCTACATGAAATTATTATTACCTACATACATAATGAAGTCCTACTCGCACTTGTCCGGTTTTTAATGGATGACAGTGCGTGGCGGCATCGACTAGTCCGAGTGGAAGAGCACTTGGAACTACGGAGTATAAATATCTATGAAGTGAGCCTAGCCTACTGCGCATGTTCTCAACATCAAATCGGAATAGTCACGTGGTATTGGGACGTCGCTGCTTGTCTGTAATTTGTGGTAACATAGAAACTTTAATATTACAAATGGTTCAAATGCCTCTGAGCACTATGGGACTCAACTGCTGAGGTCATTAGTCCCCTAGAACTTAGAACTAGTGAAACCTAACTAACCTAAGGACATCACAAACATCCATGCCCGAGGCAGGATTCGAACCTGCGACCGTAGCGGTCTTGCGGTTCCAGACTGTAGCGCCTTTAACCGCACGGCGACTTCGGCCGGCTTTAATATTACACGTATTCACCTCTTTTACATACGTTTCTGGACGTTTTAGTAGTAATGACAGCCATGGTGCAGTATTGTTGTTGCTACGCATGTAAAGAGAAGTACGAGAAAGGAGAAAGGAGGACTAGTTATTTTTCATAGATACGTACCACAAATCTCTAATAGTGAATATCACATTTATGTGAGGCTCTTTATATGTTTAAAAATATTGAGACGCGGTATTATGATGTCTTGTATTGTAGAGAAAATTTCTGCGATTTTCTTTTTTTTTTTTTTTTTTGCCCATGTGTTTACGAGAGAAATGCTAGATAAATTTGCAAGTGCGTTTTAGCTGCCAGTCAATGTTTCCGTATTTTTGTTATGTTCGTCAAATGGTTCAAATGGCTCTGAGCACTATGGGACTTAACATCTGAGGTCATTAGTTCCCTAGAACGTAAAACTACTTAAACCTAACTAACCTAGGGACATCACACACATCCATGTCCGAGGCATGATTCGAACCTGCGACCGTAGTAGCTGTGCGATTCCGGACTGAAGCGCCTAAAACCACTCGGCCACAGCGGCCGGCTCACACAGCCACCCGTTCCTCATTTTCTTCAGCAGTGTCCCCAGCTGTGTTCTTTAGCTGTTACACCAGCTGCTTTCTAGTACCTAGATTTGTACAATGAGCACTAAATACACGTCACATGAACGCAAGTTGATTCTTTATCCTGTTAACTATATCTTATGACTGCTGCTCTGAAACATTTAAGTACTGACTGATGTTGTAAACATGGACAGCCAGTTGTTGAGTGCGTGACTCTGGAAACGCGTAGCTGTGTGCTCGCATTGCTTCACTTTGTGCAAATCTGCAATGCGTTTCAAAGTCATTCATCCGATTTCACGAGATTATATTTCCAATGTGGATGGTAGTTGAAACTGAAGTAATTGTACCCTTCGTGTCTAAACTAAAAGTTTAGCTTGGCTGCAGCTGTAAGTTGGCTGTTCTTGTGGTGGCCAGTAGTGTCTCCTGGTGCAGCTAACTCAGTCGCTCACTCGTTCATCTGGCTGCTTTCGCAGTTGCGAAAACAAGCTGAAACTTTCATTTTTCAAGAGGGCGGAGCACCATCGCATTGGCACCTGCATGTAAAAGCATTTCTTCGCAACGAACTGCCTCAACGTTGCAGTCACAGTAACACAGACATCGGGGCATAACGCCGACGACCGACATCTGCCTCAGACGGTCGATCTTTCCGAATCAGCGCGACAGAAGTGCGCAGTCTCGGTACAACCGAGCGTGAGGACTACGGACCACGGTCGGCTGAATTAAAATCAGTTCGTAATCCTCGCTCGAATGGCGTGATGTTTTCACACGTAAAACATTGACCGTGCAAGAATGTTTAAGTGTAGTGTTAGAAAAACGGATTTCGTGGCATACTGAGGATGAGAAATATAATAAGCGGGATATATCTCCGCATCTAGGATCTGAAATCACTGTTTTATTGGAAAACACAAATTTCGAACAACTTGAAATTTCAATAATAATTAATTGAACGTTATCTCATACTACCTTTTGTATGTTCTGTTGCTGTCTAGCAATTTCAGCCACATGTCTGTATTTAATGCAGCATGTCATATCCAACAAAGGCAAAATCCGTATTGGAAATTTTATCCCTAGATTATAACCTCAGGAATTTACGTGTTCACGTGAAAAAGGCGGCGTATGTCGATTTTGATGCTCAACGTTACTGTAGTGGATCTTTTTTGGGCTGTGGTAGGTGGTCATTAGCCGTGTACGAATTATTGTTCCTGCTTAATGGTGTTTTCATGCCAGCAGGGCGGTGATTCTGTTACGTGAGGTAGTTTGCTAATGTGGTGTAGGGAAGAGCCGGGCAAAGTGGCAGGCTAAGGTATTTCTTGTGTAAGCTGAGTAGCAATAGAAGAAAAATGCATGGAAATGAGTGACTTTAATCTACAATTATTGAAGAATAATATGAAATAGCTTAATCGGCTTAGAATAAAATTAAGTACTTCAAAGAATTCATTTTCACAAAGAGGCAAAATGGCCACTTTGCCCGAAATGAGCGGACAAAGTTGTCACTTATTTTTGAAATGAAAAATAAGGGATAAAAACTATTACAACAAAGGACTAAATATATTTCATTGTAAAACATGACAAAAGTCGAACTGTGTTTCTCAACTACTGAACAGAGTTCGTGAGCCCAGTCAGAGCATAGCTGGCACTTCATCCACTGCTCTTCTGGCCCCGAATACGAAAATTTTTCTTCGGAGTACTTGTACTCTGTCTCTTCATCGTTGTCGTCAAAAAGAGTTCATCTAGGGTTGAGTTTCCCGCTCTTCGTACTCTTCTTTTTATTGATTTTCTTTCCTTCGGCTGCTTCCCATTTTTCCTGCTTTTTACTTTCTTTTTCTCCTCTTTCTTCATTCGCCTTCTGTAGGTCACTCTTAGAAGGACCTGCCCTACGTATCGCCGCAGAGCCCTTCTTTCGGCCGCTGCTTTTACGTTTTCCTTCTACACAAAGTGGCCAGAACCTACCGCCGAGAAGGCCACTTTGCCTTCATTGACACCATTACACAAAAGTTGTATACCCTCTAATATCATGACGAAACTTACAGTAACTAAAGTAGGATTATGGGGTCAAGATATGACACTTTCAACACAATTTCATTAAAAAGACGTAAGTCACATTCGCTCCACATAATAAATATCCAGTCAGACTACTAATCTTTCATCAGGATAACTTAAGTCCACAAAAATTTTTATAGATCCGAGGAGCGGCAGACGGTTAGACTTCACGAAGTGAAAGGCTCCCCCAGGCAGAATAAGTTCAGCGCGATGCCAGCACCTCATAGCCATCACTTACGTCAATGGATGCGCCCGCTATGTGCACTTGGTCCGGCTCTCTCTATGTGTCAGTGATTTAGGTATCAAGAGTATCTCATTCTAAATTTTATGTATTTCTTTCACACATACGCTGCATGACAGTCGTTGAAGGTTAAGTGACATATGCCTGTTTTGCTGAATTTATTTGGGGTTGTGCAGAGCGTTCGTAGCCTTGCTTTCCGAAGTGTCCACGAATAATCTCGAGTATGAAACGGAATATTTATCTCTTCATCTCATATCTACGTACACCTTGTCTAGTTATTCCAGTAACTGTTGAAAGAGTGTACAATACTCGCCCGTTCTTTTCGAGACAGATAAAGGTTAGTATAGATTCTACCCCCCCCCCCATGAACATGGACCTTGCCGTTGGTCGGGAGGCTTGCGTGGCTCAGCGACACAGATAGCCGTACCGTAGGTGCAACCACAACGGAGGGGTATCTGTTGAGAGGCGAGACAAACGTGTGGTTCCTGAAGAGGGGCAGCAGCCTTTTCAGAAGTTGCAGGGGCAACAGTCTGGATGATTGACTGACCTGGCCTTGTAACAGTAACCAAAACGGCCTTGCTGTGCTGGAACTGCGAACGGCTATAAGCAAGGGGAAACTACAGCCGTCATTTTTTCCGAGGGCATGCAGCTTTATTGTGTGGTTAAATGATGATGGCGTCCTCTTGGGTAAAATATTCCGGAGGTGCTGGCCGGAGTGGCCGTGCGGTTCTAGGCGCTACAGACTGGAGCCGAGCGACCGCTACGGTCGCGGGTTCGAACCCTGCCTCGGGCATGGATGTGTGTGATGTCCTTAGGTTAGTTAGGTTTAATTAGTTCTAAGTTCTAGGCGACTGATGACCTCAGAAGTTAAGTCGCATAGTGCTCAGAGCTATTTGAACCATTTGAGCCATTCCAGAGGTAAAAATAGTCCCCCATTCGGCGGGGACTACTCAGGAGGACGTTGTTATCAGGAGAAAGCATGGAGAGCTGCATCAAACCAGTCTCTGAACTGAAGACCACAAGAACATAGATTCTACCTTCGTTGATAGAATAAACTCTAGGCTCCTCGATCCCGCCAAAAACTGGCTAAGGAGATCAGACACACTATAACCAAGCTGTCGGCCGATGTTATTGGACGACCTCCGTCGACAGTGTGTGACACCCGTTGTCGATGCCACTGTGTCCGTAGCCTAAGGGGCGTATGAATCTCGCATTGCACCATTGTTTTCCAAGGTCGCCTGATTTTACGATACATGAATTTTTTGTGCTTGTGAGTGACTCCGTCTGCGTGCCTCCTCTTCGAACAACTGTCGATGAACTACGACGTCACACAGCAACAGCATTTAATGCAGTAATTGTTCTAGCCGTTAACGATATTACGCACTTGGTCTCTCGTGGCCGTTATCGTAAACACGTGATAAGGTTACAGTAAAAAGTACAATGGTGATTAAGGGAAACGGATTGCATTACGAATGATTTGAAGAGTGTTGTGCATATACTATCAAGTGAGTCAAGGTGTTCTCGTGAAATACCACCACAGAAACTCACTTCCAGGTGTAATAATATTCTGGTCGACTAATAAACATACATAAGTGCAGGACCCGTACGACTACCGTGTGGCTCATTGTCGTGCGTCCGGTGGAGAGAATATTGAACATCTATGAAAGGTTAATGACAATTTCAATCCCAAACATAGCTGTAAAAAGCACATCAAGGTTGTATGTGTATGTATGTAAACAGATGCAGTGATGACCCAAAACATTATGAGTACTGTTCAACGTGACACAAACGAAAGTACGAAGGTTTCCCAGAAAGTAATGCATCGATTTTTTTTTCAGCAATTCCGTATTGAACATAATGATAATTATACACATGAAAGAATGGTGTTTTATCTACACATCATATTTTTCCACTTAGTCTCCATCCCGTTGTATGGCCTTGCTCTAGCGTGAAACAAGGTCGTGTATGCCCTGTCGGTACCAATCATTGTTCTGGTGGCGGAGCCAGTGCATCACTGTGTGAATCACATCCTCATCGTCCTCAAAATGTCTTCCACGAATGGCATCCTTTAATGACTCTAACAAGTGGAAGCCCGAGAGGGCTAGGTCAGGGCTGTAGAGTGGATGGGGTAACACTGTTCAACCCTGTTTTGCGGTGTGTTCAGCAGTCCTCAGACGGCCGGCCGAAGTGGCCAAGCGGTTCTAGGCGCTACAGTCTGGAACCGCGCCACCACTACGGTCGCAGGTTCGAATCCTGCCTGGGGCATGGATGTGTGTGATGTCCTTAGGTTAGTTAGGTTTAAGTAGTTCTAAGTTCTAGGGGACTGATGACCTCAGATGTTAAGTCCCATAGTGCTCGGAGCCATTTGAACTATTTTTGAGTCCTCAGACTTCTGTGGGGCCGAGCGTTATCATGTTGCAGCAAAACATCTCCTGGCTGTCGTGCCTGAGTTTTGTTAATGTGTTGACATATGCTTCTGAATTAATCTTAGCATCACATCAATGAGAATCACACCTTCACAATCCCAGAACACGGTGATCATGACCTAACTGGCGGAAGCAGCTGCTTTGAATTTTTTCTTCTGTGGGGAGTGGGAATGGCGCCATTTTATTGTCTGTCGTTTCGTTTCGGACTCAAACTGGTGAACCCAGGTCTCATCACCTGTCACAATCCGGGACAAGAAAGCCTCCGCCCCAACTTCAAAACGTTGCAACAAATCAAGACAAATGTTTCTCCTGTGCGATTTGTGATCCACCGTTAGACACTGCGAGCCTATCTTGCACACACTTTTGAATATCCAAGAGTGCGGATAATAGCATCCACACTCATTTTGCTGACTAGTAGATGCAGCGCCAAATGCCGAGTCGTAATGCGTCTGTCCTCGCGAATGACATCAGCTCCCTGCAACATGTTAGGTGTGACAGCCGTGGATGGCCTCCCCGACCGCTGCAAACCGTGGAGCTCCGCTGAACCGCCTTCTGATGACCTCACCCACCTTGCCCAGCGACTAACTCTTCTTGTGTCGACAGCAGATGCTCCATACACTTTGCATAAGCGTTTGTGAATATTCCCCACAGTTTCTTTCTCTGCAGTGAGAAATTCAATGTCGGCACGTTTCTTGTAATGTACATCACCTGCAGACGCCATTTTGAAACTGTCCTGCAGCTACGCTATCTGTCGGAAACTTGGCGTGCTCACTCAGGAGTCTCCACATCATACATACGTAACGTTTCGCATTCGTAGCACTGGTTTTGGCCGAGAAAAAAAAAATTCGGTGCATTACTTTCTGGGCAACCCTCGTATATAATCGGAGCAGAGACGAATGCGGATTCGTTCTAGCGATGGTACATAAGATTATCATCAACTCGAAGCCTGGTTTCAGCACCACAGGGCGTTACTAGGCACGGTCCTATTGTCGTTGACTTCCCTCGACCTTTAAGGGGAATTGTATCGCCAAATCCGAAATATTAAATTTAGTGACTTGGCTTTCCTGTATTTCAGGAACCACTGTAGCCATTGACATGAAACTTTTACAGGACATTAAACTGTATGTCCTGAGTCTATTGAACAACAATAATTGCATTTCAGCTACTGCTTTCGGAAATACAATTTTTTAACTAGACGGTTAAAATTTTGTGTACTTTTTTGTACGTTATCCTAAATAATTTTAATTATACATAACATTATGTTCTTCTTTTAGTTCAGTAGACTCAGGATATGTATGTTATTACTCCCTGATAATTTGAATACTCTACTCGAACTGGTTTCTGAGATTTAGGGAAAAATGCAACAGAAAATGCAAATTTTCAGGAACGACTTCCAAAGTTTCAAAAGACTGTAACTCACTTAATATATGCTTAATTTTTTATTTTTAGTCACTCAGAAGCACCCTGCACCATACTGTATATCATCCTCTTGATATTTTTCCAAGTTTTTTCTTCTTTCTGGACTCCTTAGTGGCCAATTGTGCTGCATACTCTGCTTTATCAATGCGAGCCTTGTCCATCCGATCAAGTTCTCTGATGCAATTTGCTCCAGGATTAATTCCCATATGCTGTACCACTTTCACCCTACCAACGTTGCCATCATTAAAAGCAATAACATCGTCACTGACCCCTACTTTAGTGTCTTCATTCTAACAAAAAGATTTTTTGGTAAGTGAGTCCAAATAAGATTACTGAACGACTCGTTGGGATTTTGAGTCTGACCATGCAGACACTTCTTCAGTAATTCAGGATTTGGCAGGTCTCTGTAAATAGGTTTTGTGATATCCATGACTGCTGCTTGGATGGAATGTCTATGACTGTATGAACTGTTTGAGTACTGGGCATTGCGGTAATTGCACCATGAATCAGATCTAAGTGGGCAAAGGTGGTGTACTGGTTTTTCATCAGTTGACAGTCTGTGGAAGAAGGTAGCCCATACTGCTTGCTTCATTTTCAACAAATCTCAGTATTATTTCTAAAGTCCATCGCATAATACTGCTTTATTCATCAATCATTTTGTCTGTCAGCCTGCCTCTTATTGTTTTACCATCAGAAAGTTTCTTGTCTCTCAAACTTTGTTTCAGTTTCCTCAACCTGGGGCCCATCCTCTTCTGGACATGGACAGGAATCCAGAGCCTTCTATATATATATAAAAAAATTACCGATTTTATTAGATCATGAAGTAACGCACCTAAAAATTTTAACATTCTAAACCGGTGTAGATTATATTTAAAAAATAAAATAAAATACTTCCCATGTGAGTTTATAAGTTAATAACAAAGTAAGCTGCCCTATTTTCGGACCGGCCGGGGTGGCCGAGCGGTTCTAGGCGCTACAGTCTGGAACCGCGCTACCGCTACGGTCGCAGGTTCGAATCCTGCCTCGGGCATGGATGTGTGTGATGTCTCTAGGTTAGTTAGATTTAAGTAGTTCTAAGTTCTAGGGGATTGATGACCTTAGAAGTTAAGTCCCATAGTGCTCAGAACCATTTGAACCATTTGAACCTATTTTCGGATGGTGCCCTAACTCGGGAGGGATGGGTATTTGTCCATTAGATAGTGCTGCCAACACAGATACTAGCTGAACTCCTTGTGCTTCCGTCATTTTAGTGTCCTGATAGAGCATATCAGCAGCGTTGCATGCTCGCAGTTGAGTTTTTTCTTAATATACCGCATTTGAATGTAATGTTTTGTAGGCACAACGTAAGCATCATAGCTGCGTGGTACGTACAAGGGCTATTAGAAAAGTATGGAACTATAGATCGCGAAATGGAAACCACAGTGAAAATCAAAACTGTTTTATTTGCAACAGTTAGCTACAATTTCCAGCTACTTATCTCCATAGTCGCCGATCCGACATAGACCATTGTCATAGCGTTGTATATACTTTCCAATACCCTCGCTATAGAAGACGGCCGCCAGTGCTTCTCGGCAATTCTCTACGCCGGGCTGCAGCTCGTTGTCTGTGCCAAAATGTTGTCTTCATGGCCAGCGGTTCATGTGAGCAGAGATGAAACTCAGAGGGGGACAATTACGGACTGTATTGTGGGTAATCAAACATTTCCAACTGAAAACGATGCAGGGGCATCTTCATTGCCTCTGCGGAATGCGGCTGAGAATTGTCTTGGGGAAGAAAGTGGATGACAGTTATGTAATGTTGGCTGCATAGCTTCAGGCGAAATTTCTCACCAGGCCCTCGTACTTGGCTTGATACACTATTGTTCTACATATCTATATGTGCGCCCTGTGTGCTCAGAACTAAAAAGAACGACGTAACGCGATCGACGGACATAGTAGAGACACTGCCCAACACACCTCTGCAAAACGTCATCGGATTTTCACTGTGGTTTCCATTTCGCGACCAATCGTTCCTTACTTTCCGAATAACTCTCGTAGTTTGATATTTTAGTGTTACTTATTACTGATACATCCTATTTAATGAAACTAGTCGGTAGCTTTTAAATGTAATAATTCATTGCGTATTCCTTATTTATGGATCCTTCCGTACTTCTTTTTTATAAAAGTTCTATATTTAAGGTTGAATAACAAGTACACTGTTTTTGTTCTACTGATGTTTGTTTATTTCTATCTAGTTTTCGGCTCATTGGGCTATTTTCAGGAAACAGCTGACTAGCGTTTGCAAGGGACACTAGTTCTTAGGTAAACAAGCATTATAAGCAAAGATACAATCCACTTGCACAGAACTTTATGCACGAAATTTCTTTTCTAACATTGAAATTAAACTTTATGCAATGTGCAGGTACCTTGAAACCTCGATGGAAGCCTTACAAATTTGAAAACTGCGAATGATAGCCTCAGTGCTGTTGCAAGTGTATCGTTGTTATAATCAACTTGAGATTATCTCAGTATTACTTTTCGTAATAAAACTACATTGCTATACATATGCAATATTGAATTTCTCAGAAACGTACAAGCTTCTCTGATATAAATCCTGAAATACAATCCGCTCTCTTTTGCTATGAAAGGGTATATATAACCAAAATTAACTATGTGTTAACTACGTCACTCGATTCTGGAGAGGTTAAGCTTATTTTTAACCAAGCGTATCCTTCGATTTTCTTAGCTATCAGAAAACAGAGCACCTTTGCCTAATAATTTCGTGGGCCTCAAAGGCCAAGTGCAACTCTTTCCATTGGATGCCACTTTGACGACTTATATGTTAGTAGCCGACCCCAGTAATCCTACTGAGGAAACCGAACCTACAGTTTAAGTTGGAATATTCACATTGCCGTGAAGTAATGATTCTCCGACCGGGATTAGACGCCGCGGCCTTTCGGTTTCCAGGCACGCGCTATAACGCTAGGCGACCAGGCCCGTAGGAATCAACATGGATTCCGGAAACAGCGATCGTGTGAGACCCAACTCGCCTTATTTGTTCATGAGACCCAGAAAATATTAGATACAGGCTCCCAGGTAGACGCTATTTTTCTTGACTTCCGGAAGGCGTTCGATACAGTTCCGCACTGTCGCCTGATAAACAAAGTAAGAGCCTACGGAATATCAGACCAGCTGTGTGGCTGGATTGACGAGTTTTTAGCAAACAGAACACAGCATGTTGTTATCAATGGAGAGACGTCTACAGACGTTAAAGTAACCTCTGGCGTGCCACAGGGGAGTGTTATGGGACCATTGCTTTTCACAATATATATAAATGACCTAGTAGATAGTGTCGGAAGTTCCATGCGGCTTTTCGCGGATGATGCTGTAGTATACAGAGAAGTTGCTGCATTAGAAAATTGTAGCGAAATACAGGAAGATCTGCAGCGGATAGGCACTTGGTGCAGGGAGTGGCAACTGACCCTTAACATAGACAAATGTAATGTATTGCGAATACATAGAAAGAAGGATCCTTTATTGTATGATTATATGATAGCGGAACAAACACTGGTAGCAGTTACTTCTGTAAAATATCTGGGAGTATGCGTACGGAACGATTTGAAGTGGAATGATCATATAAAACTAATTGTTGGTAAGGCGGGTACCAGGTTGAGATTCATTGGGAGAGTGCTTAGAAAATGTAGTCCATCAACAAAGGAGGTGGCTTACAAAACACTCGTTCGACCTATACTTGAGTATTGCTCATCAGTGTGGGATCCGTACCAGGTCGGGTTGACGGAGGAGATAGAGAAGATCCAAAGAAGAGCGGCGCGTTTCGTCACTGGGTTATTTGGTAACCGTGATAGCGTTACGGAGATGTTTAATAAACTCAAGTGGCAGACTCTGCAATAGAGGCGCTCTGCATCGCGGTGTAGCTTGCTCGCCAGGTTTCGAGAGGGTGCGTTTCTGGATGAGGTATCGAATATATTGCTTCCCCCTACTTATACTTCCCGAGGAGATCACGAATGTAAAATTAGAGAGATTAGAGCGCGCACGGAGGCTTTCAGACAGTCGTTCTTCCCGCGAACCATACGCGACTGGAACAGGAAAGGGAGGTAATGACAGTGGCACGTAAAGTGCCCTCCGCCACACACCGTTGGGTGGCTTGCGGAGTATCAATGTAGATGTAGATGTAGATGTAGAACATGGTCAGAAAATGGGGAAATCCACTGACATAAGCAACTTTGACGAAGGGCACACTGTTATGATCCGACGCCTAAGAACGAGCATCTCGTAAACGGAGATATTAGTCGGCTTTTCGCGTGCTACTGTCAAAAGCATCTATGGAAACTAGTTGGACGGCTACTGGACGTTCGAGCCTCGTCACTCCGTGGGTAGGCGGCGATGTATGGCAGATATGACGACAGAGTACTGCTATAGTGTAGATCAAGTGTTTCGGAGCACATCGTTCACTGCACCTCGTTGAACACGGTGCTCTACAGAAGATGGCCCCCATCTGTACTTATGTTGACCCAACGACATCGTCATTGACGACTGCAGTAGCCTCGGGATCTACATCTTCATCTACATCTACAGGGTTACTCTGCAATTCGCGCTTAAGTGCCTGGCAGAGGGCTCATCGAACCACTTTCATACTACTTATCTACCATTCCACTCTCGAATGGCGCGTAGGAAAAAGGAACACCTAAATCTTTCCGTTAGAGCTCTGATTTCACTTATTTTACTATGATGGTCATTTCTCCCTACTTAGGTGGGTGTCAACAAAATATTTTTGCATTCGGAAGAGAAAGTTGGTGATCGAAATTTTGTAAATAGAACTCGCCGCAAAGAAAATCGGCTTTGTTTCAGTGACTGCAACCCTAACTCGCGTATCATATCAGTGACACTCTCGCCCCTATTGCGCGATAACACGAAACGAGCTGCCCTTCTTTGCACTTTTTCGATGTCCTCCGTCAATCCTACCTGGTAAGAATCCCGTACCACGCAGCAATATTCCAGCAGAGGACGGACAAGTGTAATGTAGGCTGTCTCTTTACTGGGTTTCTAAGTGTTCTGCCAACAAAGCGCAGTCTTTGTATCGCCTTCCCCACAATATTATCTATGTGGTCTTTCCAATTTAAGTTGCTCGTAATTGTAATTCTTTGGCATTTAGTCGAATTGACAGCCCTTAGATTAGTGCGATTTACCGTATACCTAAAATTTATCGGATTTCTGTTAGTACCCATGTGGATGACCTCACACTTTTCTTTGTTTAGTGCCAATTGCCGCTTTTCGCACCATACAAAAATTCTCTCTAGATCGTTTTGTAATTGGAATTGATCGTATGATGATTTTACTAGACGGTAAAATACAGCGTCATCTGCAAACAATCTAAGGGGGCTGCTCATATTATCATCTAGATCATTTATGTAAATCAGGAATAGCAGAGGGCCTATGACACTACCTTATGGAACGCCAGATCATCGACATTGCGTCGTGGATCAATGGAAACGTTTCGCCTGGTTTGAGGAGCCATGTTTCTTGTTAGACCATATCGATGCTCGGGTCAGGATACATCGCTATCCAGGCGAACGACTGCCTGGAACCTGCACCGCCAGACAGACGCAAGCCAATGGCGGCCATATTATGCTATGGGGGACATTCACTTGGGCCTTCTTGGGACCTGTGGTAGCAATCGAAGGTACCACGTGAGTTGTGGACTACGTGAACATTATTGCAAATCACGTGGGTTCCTCCATCTTGACGTCTTCCCCGTCTTCGATGGCATCTTCCAGCAGGATAACTCTGCGTGTCACAAGGCCGGAATAGTGTTACAGTGGTTTGAGGAGCATGATAGAGAAATCACGGTGATGGCTTGGCCACCAAATTCGCCCGATCTGAGCACGATGGAATACATCTGTGACGGTACCGGGCGCTAGCCCCGCACCAACAAATCACCAACCCGTGACATCTGGTGGCACATACCTCCAGGAAACCACCGAGGGCGTTGTAGAACCCATGTCACGCGGAATCGACGCCCTATTGCGCTCCAAAGGTGTAGCAACATGTTATTAGGCCGGCGCTCATAATCTTTTGGCTAATCAGTGTAGCAAGCTATAATTCACCGCCAGTGTATAATTTCACTTACCCAGAAGATACATTGTCGCGAAATTCGACTTTTTTTTAATGGTGTGGAAGATGCAAGTGTTTTGCAACACTTGGATATAAGGAAACAATTTCGTGAAACGATGGTTAGGATTGCACTGGGCACGGGAACATCAGAAATGGGCCATCTTAACATGGAAATGAGTTGCTTTTACAGGTGAAAAACGTTTTCTGTCACATCAAGTCGATGGCGTTTAGTGTTTTCACAGTGTTTCAAAAGTGCGTCTGCACTACCGTACCATATGCACAAGCTTTTTTAGCACTATTTCACATGTGTGCAACATTCATCTTAGGAACCTCTACCTGAGATATATGTTTGTTACAAAAAAGAAGCTTGATGTGTTTGGACTACGCCAACATTAATGATCACGGCTTATATCCATTCGTGGTTGATAACAGCATGTCGGATAACAGTCGGTTCTGTGCTCTTGGACGAGTTCATATCCTTGGACATGCAGTTTTGGAACAGGAATGTATCACAAGCCTCTTCTGAACTCATACCAATGTCACGTCAGTGAAGTTTCAACGTAACAAACGAATGCTGTCGCTTTCTCCTCACATTAAACATCGTCTATTCGTTGTTCCACACAAGCGATGCATTGATCACATGACGGATTTAGAACGGTGATACGTCAGGGGTTTCGCCAGTGTACAACCGTCGTGGTTGACAGCAAAGTTGGTGGTGTCATTGTACACAGAATAAGTTTCACACACATATCTGCATATAATTTTGTCCATTATAATTTTCCATCGATACTTTAAATAACTATATTCATTTGTATATGTAAAAGAAGAACCAGAATGTCATTGTGCTTAGAATAAATAATCTGTCATGAAGACTGTTGTTAGACATTAAAAGTATGCTTTGTTAACTTAAAATTGATGTGGTGGTAAAACAAAGAAATTCTGTGACTTAGCTGCGGGCCATGTTTATAAACTCAGCCAATACAATTCCTATAGTAATGAGTCTGTAGAACTCGCAACAAATCGACATGGCATTTCAGTGAACAGTTTACTCATGTAACTTTCATACATTCCAAACATGTTGTGCTTGCTGTGATTATCAAAGTACATCGTGTCATGATGACGAATAGCCAAGCAAGATAGGAAGAGTATAACTGCCCAGTGATTAAAACCCCCAAAAATATATGAGCAACTGAACAGCCACTTGACTCTTCCTCTAATTGTATACACTGTTTCGAAACAAAACATGAGTTGTTTTCACACAAACTGTTAAGGCAGATAAATGTTGTCAAGAAAGATACACTAATATTCCTGGTGGTAATAAAATGTTGAAGCAGTCAAGTCGCTAAACTGTGAATATTAAATGCTTACCATTTGATATATTTTGCCAAAGCTAGAGCGGAAAGCATATCTCATTAGCAAATCTTATCCTGAAGGAACGATGGAAGAACTGAGAAACGTAGAGCATAATAACTTGTAGGTACGCTAATCAGTGAAGTAAGTGAATGAAGGATGCGCTGCGGACTGAGTGACGAGTGCGCTTTGCGGATGGCAGGTGGAACGTCACTCGTGGCGCACCGCACAGATGGCGCTACGTGCAGCCCACTCGGTGGTTTCTTGAATCGCCGTCAGATGTCAGGTGTGGATAGGTCGCTGTACTGTAGCGGTGGCGGGTTGTTTGATACGCACGAACACTAGATGAAACTCTCAACGTACGTTGTAATGAGTAGCATCGAAGAACTAACAGCTTTAATCGCGAATATATTGATCATTTTAGCGACTGCACTGTTCGATTTCTTTACAGAATTGTTGAGGATACTGGCGGGTAGATCAAAATGATAATTCGTGTCTCATTTTCTGAATGCTAATGAACTAACCTCCGGGACTACAGTCATGTATCGATGAGTCGTACTGTACACAGCCTGTATCTACGGTTTTGTGCTACAAAGCAGAAAACTACTCAGAAGCATATGAAGGGAGTAACCCAGAAAACTGAACGACCGTAACGTACACCGTTTGCCGATATATACAGACGCTGCCGGTGGAAGAATTATTAGGTGACAGGACCCATCACTAATAAGCCGAAATATATTCGGGAACTTTATCTAAGAACAAACACTTGTGAAATAAAACAAGCTTTGCAGCAAGTATGACACACGATAAGACACCAAAGTAAATAACAAATCACATCTGCTTTGCTGATTTTATGGCATTTCTCCGCTTTAGGGACTCCAAGTATGCTATATAAAATTATTTTTTTCAGGTTTCTCTATAACGTCACATAAATTTTAAATGCAGTCATACAATACCTAGCCTAATGTCTTCTCCACATTCCATTAATAGAATATAACGGTCTTAGGCGCTGCAGTCATGGACTGTACAGCTGGTCCCGGCGGTTGTACGAGTCCTCCCTCGGGCATGGGTGTGTGTGTTTGTCCTTAGGATAATTTAGGTTAAGTAGTGTGTAAGCTTAGGGACTGATGACCTTAGCAGTTAAGTCCCATAAGATTTCACACACATTTCGACATTTCGACATAGAATATAACTACAGAAAAGAACACATCAGCATTAAATGTCAAATTCCAGGTGTTAACTACGATCATAGCAGTATCAATAGAATTCCACACAATATAAAGTTCCTATCTCTTTTTCCACAGTGTCATGGATATGGTCCAGGCAATGCATTACACAATTACGCTATAATCGCTAAAGGAAAGGTTTTGTTATTAACTCCTACAGCATTATACTTAGAAAATTCTTTTGATAACTGTAGTCTGTCTCTCTTTGACGTGCAAGACAAGACTGCTTAGTTAAAACCCTCACGCCACGGATGTGAGTCGTTTCACTCTCTGATCTCACTCAGAAAAGGTCCAATTTTCACCGTTAAAGTGGTAATTATTTACAAATCTAGCAAAGCCCAGTCCGTTTTTCGACCAAACATTTCTCCAACATGCTGCTCGTCCTACAACCACACAGATGATCATCGCTGAAAAATAACATACGCTTCCACTACAGCAAAATATCTGCCAAAGAAAGCAGAACCTGTATAAACGATACCCTTCGCTCCGTGTCCAGTGAGGCGTCATAAACATCCCTCTGTATTCTGCAAAGATCCACGAGTCTAAGCTCCTGAATACTGTTTAACATGTGGCATTTCAGCCAATTACCGCCGTGGTTATGTATTGGTGATATTTTGTCTCAGTAACAACCATTACCACTGAATTTTTCCTGCCTTCCTCTAATTTCCAATTATTTGATTGGTTCTGTCCCTCATAACTGCTATTTCAATCATAATTTTCAGAAAGATCTCTTCATTGAAAGCTTATCTAATTGAAGACACTCTGGCAATTCAAGATTGCCCAGATATATTGTAAGAGTCCTCTGAATGAGCTCTTACCTTTCCCAAGAATCAAAAATTCTCACATCAGAGACACTGAACGTATACTGAAAACAAAGAGATGCTTAACTCGGAAGCGGCTGTACAGCACATGAGGAGTATGAAATTTACCTGGTTGTTTACAGAGGAACCATTGTGGCATTACGGATCACCTAGGTCTCGATCGTCGGAAAGTGACTTGAACTGCGGTCCTCCCAGTGTGAGCCAATGATACGGTTCGAAGACACATCTCGCACGGTGTCCTGTAAGTTGCACCCAGTGAAATTTGCACCCCGAAAAGGTCGACGAATTGTCCACTAATACCCCCGCCGCAACTCCGTGACTTACCCGGAAGGTAGAGGGACCAAGAGCCCGCGCCAGCCCGTCTTATGTGGTGTGCTGATGAAGAGGACTGAAGATGCTCGAACAAAAACTGTAATGTCTAAATTTTTACAATCAGAAGCGATTAAAGTTTTTTTTTAATTTTCTGTTGGACCCAATTTTTTACCGTTAAGAACATATCTTCAGAAAAACAATGCGAAACATTAAAACCGAATTACAAACTAGGATCTTAAAAATCGTTTCTCCTTTACTCGACAATGCACACTTCAAAACCGAGCGAGGTGGCGCAGTGGTTAGAACATTGGACTCGCTTTCGGGAGGACGACGGTTCAATCCCGTCTCCGGCCATCCTGATTTAGGTTTTCCGTGATTTTCCTAAATCGTTTCAGGCAAATGCCGGGATGGGTCCTTTGAAAGGGCACGGCCGATTTCCTTCCCAGTCCTTCCCTAACCCGAGCTTGCGCTCCGTCTCTAATGACCTCGTTGTCGACGGGACGTTAAACACTAACCACCACCACCACCACACTTCAAAGTAAAAAATGGTCTTTTCCCGTGGATCAGTATATGGTACGTGTAATATGCATAAGATGCGTTGTCATTCTAACGAAAAGGGCAATTTGCATGTATACAGGGTGAACGAGAACTTGAACGAAAGAATTTCACAGACTGTGAAGGGATATTTTCCGAATATTTTGATATGAGGGTGGTCTCCAGTGGATCGTTGCACAGTAATTACATTTCGTTTGTTTCCTTGCACTTTGTACTGGTATTGCACGGAAAATATCTGCACAACGGTGACACTGTGTGTCTTGTTTGGAGACAAACTTATTTCATTCACTCACGGTACGTACTCTTGACAACAGTAAGACCTACTTTACTCTTAGTCCTCATCTTGCATTCAGCACTGTTCGTCCAGTCTCAAGTTGGTTTTTTCAGCAGTGTTAGCACGTTAATAGCGATACCCAATGGTATGGATAGCTTTACTCATGAAGAACCGACCGATATGCATCTCGTCTATGGGTTCACCGACGACAGTGGGAAACGGCATGACGTCGATAAGCTCAGCCGTTCCCGCAGCGACGGCAGCCCCGTAACAGCAGTTTTGCATCTTTACATAGGCGTCCACGAATAACCTCATCCTTATTACGTTTTGGCGATTCAATATTATAGCCTCTGTAACTGTTGTGAAAATATGTTCACACAAACGAAGATAATTCTAGTAACAAAACCTGTGAAGTCTTAATTACATCATTACTTCGTAGCGCCACCGCAGACCAAGGGTCTTTATACGAAAATAATCAGAAAATATCCATGAACAAACTCTGAAATTTATTCTAGTACATCCTGTATAGGTGACGTGAATTATACGTAGCTTCTTCTACCGCTTCTAGCGCCCCGTGTGCACGTCCTCTGTATGCGACGTACAACATGAAAACAATTTTCTTTATAACAATAATTCTACATCTGCATCCATATTGTGCAAAATATCGTGAAGTGCATGGCAGAGGGTACTTCCTACTGTGCCAGTTGTTAAAAAATGGTTCAAATGGCTCTGAGCACTATGGGACTCAACTGCTGTGGTCATAAGTCCCCTAGAACTTAGAACTACTTAAACCTAACTAACCTAAGGACAGCACACAACACCCAGCCATCACGAGACAGAGAAAATCCCTGACCCCGCAGGGAATCGAACCCGGGAACCCGGGCGTGGGAAGCGAGAACGCTACCACACGACCACGAGATGCGGGCCCAGTTGTTAAAGTTTCTTTCCGTTCTATTCACATATGGAGCGGGAAAGAATGGTTGCGTAAACACCTCAGTAGCCGCTGTAATTAATCTCAACTCTCCTCGCTATCCCTACGAGAACGTTCGTTACGTAGCCGGCTGTAGTATGTACATAGATTCATGATTTAAATAAAGCTGGTTCTTGAAACTTACTAACTAAGCTTTCTCGGGATAGTTTACCGTCACTGTCTCCCGCTGGTCGAACAAACTTGTGACACGAGTGTTTTCTATGCAGTCTCCTTCGTATACTGATTGCATTTCCCTCGTATCCTAATGATAAACCGAAGTCTGGCCCTACTTTACCTACGACTGAGCCTATGTGATATTTCCATTTCGTATCTCTGCGAAGAGTTACACCCAGGGATTCGTATGAGTTGGCCCATTCCAGTTGTGACTCGTTGATATTGTAGTCACAGGGTACCACGTTGTTTTCGATTTGTGAAGAGCACCATTTCACATTTCTGAACATTTAAATCACGTTTACAGTCTCATACCACTTTGAAATCTTATAAAGATCTAACTGAATATTTGTGCAGTTTCGTTTACAGATAGTAACTCATTAATACGTCATTATACATTGAGGTGACGAAATTCATGGTATAGCTACATGGACATATGCAGATGGCGGCAGTATCGCACACACTGGGTATAAAAGGGCAGTGCTTTGGCGGAGCTGTCGTTTGTACGCAGGTGGTTCATGTGAACAGGCTGCACACGTGATTATCGGAACACGACGAGAGTTAACAGACTTTGAACACGAAATGGTAGTTGGAGGTAGATGCATGGGACATCCCATTTCGGAAATCGTTAGGGAATTCAATATTCCGAAATCCACAGCGTCAAGAGTGTGCCGAGAGTATCACATCTCACCACGAACAACGCAGTGGCCGATGGCCTTCACTTAACGACCGAGAGCAGCGGCGTTTGCGTAGATTTATCAGTGCTGACAGACAAGCGACACTGCTTGAAATAACCACAAAAATCATTATGGGACATACGACGAACGTATCAGTTTTGACAGTGCGACGAAATTTGGCGTTAATAGTGCCTTTGCTAGCAGGACGACATCCCTGCAGCCCCTCCCCTGGCCTCGTGACCATATCGATTGGACCTCTGACGAATGGAAAACCGTAGTCTGGTCAGATGAGAGGCGATATCTGTTGGTAAGAGCTGATGGTAGGGATCGAGTGTGGCGTAGACTCCACACAGCCATGTTCCCAAGCTGTCAAAAAGGCATTGTGCAAGCTGGCGGTGGCTCCATAACGGTGTGGGCTGTGTTTATGTGGAATGGAGTGGGTCTTCTGGTCCAACAGAACCGATAGTTCACGGTGAATGGTTATGTTGGGCTACTTGGAGACCATCTGCAGCCATTATTGATTTCATATTGCCAAACAACGATGGAATTTTTATGGATGACAGTGCGCCATGTCACCCGGCCACAATTCTTCACGACTGTTTTGAAGAACATTCTGAACAGTTCGAGCGAATGAGCGAATGGTTTGGCCACCCAGGTCGCCCGTCATGAATCCATTGAACATTTATGGGACATAATCGAGGTGTCAGTTCGTACACAAAATTCTGCACTGGCAACACTGTCGCAATTATGGACGGCTATAGAGGCAGCAAGGCTCATTATTTGAGCAGGGGACTTCCAACGACTTGTTGAGTCCATGTAACATCGAGTTGATGCACTACGCTGGGCAATAGAAAGTGCGACACCATATTAGGAGGTATCCCATGACATTTGTCACCTCAGTGTAGATAAGTACGCCGTCTGAGAAAAGCCTGAAGTTCTGAAAATATTGTCCGCAAGGTCATTACTATCCAGCATCAACAACAGGAGTCCCAACACACTTCCCTGGAGTACATTCGAAGTTACTTTAACGTCTGTTGATGACTTGTTGCATTCTGCTTACCTAGAAATCCTCATTTCAGTCACAGTTTTCGTCTGGTACCCCACACGATCGCACGTTTGATAGAAATCGTAGATGTGGTAGGGAGTCAAGTGCTTTTCGTATACGGAGAAGAACTTCATCTATATGACGGCCAGAATCCTTTGGTTTCAGGAAGTCAGGTGAAAAATCTGTGAGTTGGTTTCACGTGGTCGATGTTTTCGGAAATCATGCACTTTGACTTGGAGGAGATACCGTATTAGGCTTGAGATCATAACATGTTCTAAGATTCTACAAGAAACGGATCTCAAGCATTTGGGACGTTAGTTTTATGGTTCACTTCTGATACGCTTCTTCTGTATGGGTGTGACCTGTGCTTTCGTCCAGCCAGTGGGCACCGTTTTTTGTTCGAATGATCTATGACAGCCGGCCGGTGTGGCCGTGCGGTTCTAAGCGCTTCAGTTTGGAACCGCGTGACTGCTACGGTCGCAGGTTCGAATCCTGCCTCGGGCATGGATGTGTGTGATGTCCTTAGGTTAGTTAGGTTTAAGTAGTTCTAAGTTCTAGGGGACTGATGACCTCAGAAGTTAAGTTCCATAGTGCTCAGAGCCATTTGAACCATTTTTGATCTATGACACATTATGGTTAAAAGGAGGCTACCGCAGACAGAAATCTGATATAGTATCTGATGGGGATTCGCTAGGGTGCTAAAGCTTTGTTAAATTTTAGCGATTTCATCGATTTCTCAACACCACTGACACTAATAATTGTATCACTTCTCTTTGCAGTGGTGCGTGATTATGCAGGAGCAATACTCCTGGATAATTCTGCCGATCGTTGTCGTTATGGCCAAGTGGAAGATACACGATCATAATAAAGTTCTGCACTAAGTAAGATGCACTAAAAGACCTGAGCATTCATCACAACTTACGTAACACCGTACCTTACGTAACAAGGAACAAAAGCTTTTCAAGGTGACAAAGCATAACGATTTTTCATAGTCGGATGGATTACCCACAATAAAGTTAACGACGACAGTGCAGTGCAGGGGAATCAATAAATCAGGTTTTCCGAAGCTCATTCACCGAAGAAGAAGAAGTAAATAGTCCAGAATACGAAGGAAGAACTGCTGCCGACATGACTAACTTAGAAGTATGTATCTACCGTGTAACGAAGCAACTCATATCACTTAATAACCTCAAGTCTTCCAGTAAAGACTGCATACAACTTAAGTTCCTTTCACACTATGCTGACGTAAGAGTTCCACATTTAGCTATCATATACAGGATGAGTCACTAACTATTGCCACCTAGTATAACTCCGAAAGTATGATATGAGCTGAAAAGTTTGTGGGACAAAAGTTGCATGGGACAACGGGGGCCATAATATGACGTTGGGTTTTTGTTGCTAGATGGGGTCACTTCAGAGATGTGAAGGTCAGCTTTGTTTTTATAAATGGGATGCTATAGTACGGTACTTATTTTCTGATAGCAGTTATCAAGACGAATCCAATGATATGTAACAGTAGGGTCTTTGAATGTCAACGAAGGTCACAAAGGTGGCATGAACGTCCATTTACAGAAGGTGTTCGAAGTGATAACCATTGGTATCAATGCAGTGCTGCAATCTTCTTATCATGGATACCAATGGTCATCACTCTGAACACCTTCTCTAAATGGACGTTCAAGCCACCTTTGTGACCTTTGTTGACCTTCAAAACCCTTACTGTTACGCATCATTGGGTTCATCTCGATAGCCACTATCAGAAAATAAGTACCAAACTATAGCATCCCATTTAAAAAAAAAAACGAAGCTGACCTTCATATCTTTGACGCGACCCAACCTAGAAACAAAAACCCAACGTCATGTTATGGCCGCTTTTGTCCCATGCAACATTTGTCCCACATACTTTTCAGCTACTATCATAATTTCGGAGTTATTCTAGGTGGCAACAGTTAGTGACTCACCCTGTATACCAGCTCGCTCGACGACAAATCCCACTCTAAAAAAGGGAAAGTTGCTCAGGTTACACCAATACTCAAGAAAGGAAACTACAGACGCATCTCACGGACGTCAGTTTGGTGTGGGATTTTGGAACGTAATAATACTTTGTTCGGAAATTATAAATTACCTCCTTGGAAAAGATCAATTGACACATAGGCAGTACGGATTGAAGATAATCGTTTTTTGTGCAGCACAACTAGCTATTTATTCTCATGAAGTAATGAGTGCGATTGACAGGGTATCTCAAGATAATTCCATATTTCTAGATTTACAGAACGCTTTTGATACTGCTCCTCACAATCGACTTCTAATCAAATTGCGTGCCTATGGAGTATAGTCTCAGTTGTGTGAATACATTCATAATTTCGTGATAGAAAGGTCAAATTTCGTAGTAACTGGCGGAGAGTCATCGAGTAAAACAGAACTGATGTCTTGCGTTCCCCAAGGAAGTTACAGGCAATCTGCTGTTCCTAGTCTATATAAACGAGACAGTCTGAGTAGTAGTCTTAGATTGTTTGCAGATTTTGATGACATGTATCGTCAAGCAAAGCCATCAGAATGTCAAATCCAACTGAAAAATGATTTAGCCGAAATATGGATATGGTCCGGAAAGTGGCAATTGACTGCAAATAATGAAAAGTGTGAGGTCACCCACATGAGTACGAAAAGGACTCTGTTAATTTTCATTTACACGATAAATCTCAAAAATCCAAAGGCTGTCAGTTCAACTGAGTATCTAGGGATAAAACTTATTACTTAATTTAATTATAACAATCACATGTATAATCTTGTTAGGAAGGAAAACCGAAAACTGCCATTTATTGACAGAATAGAAGATGCAACAGGTCTACTAAAGAGAAGCCCTACACTACGCTTGTCCGTCGTCTACTAGAGTATTGCTGTGCAGTATAGGGTCCCTACTAGACAGACTTGACAGAGGACATCGAAAAAGTTCAAAGAAGGGTAGCTCGGTTTTGTATTATCGCGAAATAGGGAAGAGAGTCACGAATGTAATTCACGGGTTGGGGTGGCAGTCAATAAAAGAAATGCGTTCTCCATTGCGGCGAGTTCTCTTCACTAAATTTCAATCTCCAACTTTCTCACTAATTGCGAAGATGTTTCTTTGAGAGATTATGATCGTAATAAAATAAGAGAAACCAGAACTCGTAAGGAAAGTCTTAGGTGTTCGTCTTTCCCAAATGGTTCAAATGGCTCTGAGCACTACTGGACTGAACATCTGAGGTTATCAGTCCCCTAGAACTTAGAACTACTTAAATCAAACTAACCTAAGGACATCACACACATCCATGCCCGAGGCAGGATTCGAACCTGCGACCGTAGCGGTCGCGGGGTTCCAGACTGAAGCGCCTAGAACTGCTCGGCCGCACCGGCCTGCTTCGTCCTTCCCATGCACTGTTCCAGAATGCAATGGTAGAGAAATACTGTGAAAGTGGTTCGATGAGACCACTGCTAGGCACTTAAGTGTGAACTCTCGAGTAGTCATATAGATGTAGATGTAGCTATGCCTTATAAAAGAAGGAAAGTACGATATCAACGTTAAAAGAAGTAGAACCAGTGTCATATGTGTATGTAAGAGAGAATATCGTAGAGCGTTATGTAGACAATTGATGGCGCTGTTCCTTTTCTTTCGGCAGTAGGATATTTTGTTCACGTCGGTCGTTTGCAAGGTGGATAGGGTCACGCAGCACACGATTGCGGCCGGAGGGAGGGGTGAACGAAGACTCGGGGCACAGGTAGGCCGTGACGTAATGAGCAGGCAGTTTCCGGGTAAACGGTGTGCAGATTTCACACATCTATGGCTATATGCAAATTTCACTGGGTGCAATGTTGGTATATCCATCTCGCACAGGTGGGCTACTCAAACGATTCACTTATTTACAAAGAGGAGAAATTATTTCCCTTCAGCCGCAGTCTCCCTCAGCACTTTTAATGTTCATCAAACCAAAAGTAAAATTCGAGACGCATAATTCACAACTACAAGAGCTCATACCGCTCATATCCGGAAATGGTGGGTTATAATACGGTCAGTTATTTAACTGCTTAGTGTTTGATGGACCTTGTTACTGAACTAAACTAAACTCAAATCCTCCCGAACAGGCCATGAAGGCCCAAAGGGACCGACCGACCGTCGTGTCATCCTTAGCTCACAGGCGTCACTGGATGCGGATATGGAGGGGCATGTGGCTAGCACACCGCTCTCCCGGCCGTATGTCAGTTTCCGAGACCGGAACCGCTACTTCTCAATGAAGTAGCTTCTCAGATTCCCTCACAAGGGCTGAGTGCACCCCGCTTACCAACAGCGCTCGGCAGACCGCATAGTCACACATCCAAGTGCTAGCCCAGCCCGACATCGCTTAACTTCGGTGATCGGACGGGAACCGGTGTTACCACTGCGCCAGGGCCGTTGGCGGACCTTGTTACAGTACTATAAAAAAGAGGTCTGATATGTTGCATTTCCAAATTTTTGTGAACCTCCTTTCTTCACATTACGAAATTTTTGAAGACCATTGACAGTTCGCCGGCCAGGGTGGCCGAGCGGTTCTAGGCGCTACAATCTGGAACCGCGCGGCCCCTACGGTCAGAGGTTTGAATCCTGCCTCGGGCATGGATGTGTGTGATGTCCTTAGGTTAGTTAGGTTTAAGTAGTTCTAAGTTCTAGGGGACTGATGACCTCAGAAGTTAAGTCCCATAGTGCTCAGAGCCATTTGAACCACTGACAGTTCAACCTGTAACAGACAAATCATGAATAGAGATAAAATGCCTAGGAATCTGAATAACTGTTTTAATAATGTCTGAAAATCATTCAGTGATCGATTCGTTGTCTTAACTGTGCCCACTCGTTGCACCTAAGAAATCTGATTCATGCTACAAATGCAATTGGTCAGTTGGATTTAGTTTTTCCGTGTTTCCTGAAAATCACTTCAGACAAATGACACGAAAGTTCCTCTGAATAAATTTTTGCACATTTCCTTCACCATCTTTATCCATCTTAGTTAGTTGCCGCGATGTCTGTACGACCTCAAAAACTTACCTTCCTTATTGTATTCAGACCGCCAGGGCTTCTATTTTGTATCTATATCGCCAGTAGTGTTAACCTTCCTACCCCATATCAGATAATTCATTCTAGTGTATTACTTTACTTACGAAATTCAAAACTGAGGAAATCGTGACACTGATGTAACTTCACCGATGTAAAATCAATAATACGTATCTGTGTAGAGGAGAATTACAATGTTTAAGAAAATGAAAACAATAACATCCAAAATTGATTCGTTCATTATTTCAAGTGCAGATTATATCTCACACTTCAAATAATGATTGTCTGACTACCAGCTCACATTGATATAATTCTGAAACAATCTTCATTAACTTCAGTTTACGTGAATCTTCGGCTACTTCTCGGTTTGTCCGAGGGACAACACAATAAGCACCCAGAATTTCATTCTTTAGGTGAATATAGTAACTTCATGGTCTTAAAAGTAGAAAGACTTCTTTGTCACAGCAGTGTAATTATTTTGTATTACACAGCTCATATGATGATGGGATACACCCGAAACGCATTATGAAAATAAAGGAGCTCCATTAACATCTAGTGACTACTTTTTGCGACCTATCAGCATTTTTAGAATAATATCAAAATAATTAAAAATGGTCGCACCCCTCACTCACGACTTCTAGTCCGACTTCCAGTAACTCACAGGCCGTTGCACAAAAACACAAGGGAGATCGGCTTTTAAAGAGTAGTCGAAGAGGAGATCACTAGATACAGAAGAAAAGCTCATTGTAGGGAAAAATGAGGAGTAGAAATCGGGCACAGCATTTTCAAAGGAAATGTTTTGTCACCGGCTTTTGTGTTTTCGGAAACGGCCTAAAACTAAAATCTGTATAACCGGATAGGGATCTCAAATCCGTTCCATCCGAATGTGGGTCTTAGAGCCACAACTACTGCAATACCTCGCTCTGTGAGATAACTTTCTGACAACTGTCCAAAAACTGCCTCAGTGAGAACAAAATAACAGTAGATCTCGCCACTAACTGTGGCCTTGAAAAAAATTACAGGCAAAATAGTTTTTTTATTGAGATCCTGCTGCTATATGTGTCACTTGAATAATAATGTAATCTGTGATTTACTATGGCTTTTACGTTAACGGCCCAGTCCCAAAATCTAAGGACGTACTTGCAGAAATTGGGAAGAAATGTGGTTTCATATTATTTTACAACTTTCTTCCTCTGTGTGAAGAGTAGTAACTTTTGGCTTTGTTACAAAAAAAATGGCTCTGAGCACTATGGGACTCAACTGCTGAGGTCATTAGTCCCCTAGAACTTAGAACTAGTTAAACCTAACTAACCTAAGGACATCACAAACATCCATGCCCGAGGCAGGATTCGAACCTGCGACCGTAGCGGTCTTGCGGTTCCAGACTGCAGCGCCTTTAACCGCACGGCCACTTCGGCCGGCGGGTTTGTTACATTTTTACAATGTTTTCAGAAACGAAGGAATTGACACGTCACATACTTTAAGAGGAATGGAGTGTATTAGATTTCCCGTGGTTCGTCTTACCAATAGGACCGACAATTTATTTTCTGAAACAGACTGATGTATTGACATGGAGCCACAGCAGCAAATTAAAGTTTCAGGAAGAATGCTTCATTATTTAGATCATGTAATTGTGGGCGGAATAAATTGAAAAGAAACAACGACTTGTCATTTCCCACTTTTCTTCACTTACTGTTCCAATAATACTTTGAAAGCGATCAAACTCACCTTAGGTAGATTATGCTATTTACAGAGTGCTTTTACGTATACGAAAATCACGCATTCTAATTCTCAAACTGGATAAAAGGTCATTTCATAAGAGCTGATCGATTGTACATTTCAACTTGTAGTCACTTGTTGCAGTGTTAAAAGCCTAACCACGTCCATGTATCACTCCTAACAGCTTTAGTGCATTCGTGAAGTATCCTGTCCCCACATCTCATGCTTTGTCTCGCTTGCGTTAGTAGCTACGTACATCATTTTATTAGGTCATTGAAACAACAATTCTTAGGTTCTCTTACACCACTAGAATAGTAGACTCATAACCCGTTTAGCTTACTATCTTTCAACTCAGTAGTGTCAGGACGAACGTTTTTGACCTCAGTTTGATGTATTTGTCCGTCTGTATCATGAATATAAGTTTGTATCATCATTAAAGAAACACTCAAAATATACGTATATACTGCCTTTGTAATAATTGTTTTATTTTAGGCGTGATTTCGTAATAAGCGAAGAAAAGGTGAAAGGCCAACGTATGTTTTTATTGTAACTAGCACCGAAATATCGATCTAGAGTGTTGTTGCCGTTGTGGTCGTCAATCCGAAGACTGATTTGATACAGTTATTTAGCTGGGTTAATGTGTCTACCCTGCGTAAACCTCTTGATCACTGAATAGCTACCGCAACCTACATTCGTTTCAACGTGCTCACTATATTGGAACATCAGTCTCCTTCTATAGGTTTTACAACCTACACTTTCCTACCAAACTGAGGACACCTTGATTCCTCATGATATGTCCCTCAACCGACCATTTCTTTTATTCAACTTGTGCCATACATTTCTTTCTCCCCACTTCGATTTAGTGGCTCGTCAATTGTTATACGGTCTACAAGTCAAATAACAGCATCTTCTATAGCTTCACATTCCAAAAACGTCGATACTGTTCTTGTTTTAAATTATTATCGTCCACGTTTCACTTCCGTACGAGGCTGTTCTCCAGGAAAATTCAGTCAGGAAAGTTTCCTTAACATTCAAATGTATGTTTGAGGTGAAAAAATTTCACTTTTTCAGAAACGCTTACCTTGCTGTTGTCAGTCGGCATTTTATTACTTTCTGTGTGGGCCATCATCATTTGTTTTAAGAGTGTCTCAGTTTATAATCTAGTCCCCTCAGCATTATCTGATTAAATTCGTCTGCATTCCATATCTGTGTGTTAAAACATAATCCCATTGCTTTTTGTTGATATCCATCACATAATTTCTTTTCGATGCATTATCCCTCCCATCCGAATTATCTTCCAAATCCTTTGCCATGTCTAATAGAATTACGCTTCTATCGCTCTGAAGCTTAGCTCCCTTTCCTAATTAGTTCTTGGTTTTCCTCATTGCTTGCTCAATGAATAGACCCACTCCATTCTTAGTTCTCAACCATTCCTTCAGTTTCATGTCTTTCGTCTCTTATAACGGCAGTCCGGTTTCTGGACAAGTTTGAGATAACATTTCACTCCCTATATTTTATCCTTTCTACTTTGAGAATTTCAAGCAGAGGATTCCAATCAACATTGCCAAAAACCTTCCTTGAATCTAAAAATGATATAAACGTATGACTGTCTTCCTTCAGTCTGTCTTCTAAAATAATTAGTAGGGTCCGCCGGCCGGAGTGGCCGAGCGGTTCCAGGCGCTACAGTCTGGAGCTGCCCGACCTCTACGGTCGCAGGTTCGAATCCTGCCTCGGGCATGGATGTGTGTGATGTCCTTAGGTTAGTTAGGTTTAAGTAGTTCTAAGTTCTAGGGGACTGATGACCTCAGATGTTAAGTCCCATAGTGCTCAGAGCCATTTGAACCATTTTAAATTAGCAGGGTCCCTATTGCAACGTGTGGTTCTATACATCTCCGAAACTCAGTGTAGTTGCTGTTAGCATCTCGTGGTCTTGTGGCAGGCGTTGCCGACTTTCTCTCTCTGGGACACGGGATCGATTTCCGGCCGGATTGGGGAGTTTCTCCATTCGGGAGTGGGCGTGTCTTACGTTGTCATCCTCACCATTTCATCATCATCAACGCACAAGGCGCCGAAGTGCTGTGAAATAAAAACTTGCACCAGACGGCGGAATTCCTCAGGAAGGGGATTCCCGGTCAAAAATGCCGTACGCGCATTGTAGTTGCTGTTTCACTAAATTGATAAGTTACTTCATTTTACTCGAGCAGCGCAGGAGAACAGACAATGCAGTAAATTCGTCTATTTGCCTAAATGACTTGGCTTCATTTTCGTGTTAACTTTTACAAGAATTACCCAGTTCTGTTTTCCTTACCATAGATATTCTGCTCCCCGAAACAGCCGCTATCTTCCAATGAAGGTGTATGTTTCGAATCTAAAATGTTATTAAATGGAAAGAAGATAAGTCTTTCGGGCATCAACCGACAATGAAAATTATGTAATTTCATGAATAAAGGACCTTCTCTTTGAAACTTCCTGGTAGATTCAAACTGCGTGCCGGATTGGGACTCGAACCTTAGACCTCTGCACTTCGTGGGAAAATGTTCTACCAGCTGAGCTACCCGAGCACAACGGACGATCCGTCTTCACAGATTTACTTCAGCCAGTTCCGTGTCCTCTGCCTTCCAAACTTTACACATGTTCTCCTGCGTAGCTTGTGCGAATAGCGAACGTGGGAGAAAGGATATTGCGGAGACATGGCTTTCCCACAACTTGATGGAATATTTTCAGAATGAATTTTCACTCTGCATCGGAGTGTGGGCTGATATGAGACTACCTGGAAGATTAAAACTGTCTGCCGGACCTCGAGTCGAACCTGGGGCCTTTGTCTTTCGCGGGAAAGTGCTCTCCCAATTTTTTATGTATTAAAAACATTTTAGGATGTATGTACAGCTATCAGTTAGTAAAAGTTTGCAGACGTAGAAAACCATACTGCCATAAGCGTCTTGTGTAAACAGGACCACAAGAGATCTACCACAAAGTTAATGATAAAACATTTGTGTCCCCAAACTACATATCTGTTTGGCAGTTAAGCTAATATATACATTTTAAGAAAAGTGATTGATATCATATCTTGATACTTGAAATGTTCACGCCATTATTTCTAGGTACATGTCAACAATGTGGCATCCTAAGGTTGAATACGATTACACAAAAAAGGAAAAAAAGACAGATTTACTAGTCGGAAATAAAAGAACAAACTGCACTTCCACTGAGTCAAAAAGGGCTCCCCAGATGCAATATGATATTCTCGAAACATTTCATTGACTAACAATTACATTCACTAGTCAATTAGTCACGTTGATTAGAAAAAGTGTGCCTGTAATTCACATATTCATTTGCGTTCCACTCCTGTCAGTGCATAAGACAAAACCATTGCAACATCGTCCATATAATTTTTCTCTTCCTTAATTTTTTAAAAAATATTAGAAACAGTTATTTACATTTTAGGTGAGACCTGCAGCCAGTACTCCATAAAACGGTTACAGACGTAAGTAAACCACACATCCACAAGTTATGTGCTTACGTTTAGGCCTCTCATGGAATCAGGACCACAAAAATGTACCATCGGTCTCTGTTCAAACATTTGAGCCAGACGCGACATATCTGTTTGGCCACCAATCAAATAAAAATTTATTAATGAAAGTTATTAATGGCATATCTCGTTATTTAAATGTTCGTGTGATTATCTGCAAGTACATTTAAACAATGGACCATCCTTACGTTGTACACTGCTACAAAAAATAGTGACAAGAGAACACTAAGCTGCTTTTAGAATGAACAGAAAAATGTAGGCCACTGGAACTGTTAAGAACCCTTCTAGGATAATACAGAATCTTAAAAATTATAAAAAAATAAAAGTGAGGTTCAACAGTCAAAAACCACAGAACTAATTTTTCTTCCTCTTAATTACAAAAGCCTCCTTAAATCGTGTATGATAATTCTGAAACAGTTCTTTACCCAAATGCACAGTCACCATTTTTTTTACAGCTAGGCCTATTTTGATCCTCTTTTTGCTAAATAAAGGGACGAATTGATTCATCAAACATGTTGCAATGTTAACACAAGGATACAAAAATGTTCAGCAGGAGATAAATTCGAGCACCTTTCATCAAGAAAGAAAATACCGCCAGTTGATTTATTATATGAGGCGAAAAATATTGTTCTCTTCATTCTCTGACAAAGTAATGACATTTAATTTTTAAGTAAAGAAAAATATGCGTCCTGGTTACCGCAGCGTACTGCAGATTAGGAAAAATAAACTGAAATATGTTGAGACTCAGATGCAGCCTCACTTGTCACTGATGTGCTTCAGTTCATAATTTACAAGATCGAAAAGACTGCATACGGCGTCCTTCTTCAGACTGAACCTATTTAAAAATGTTGAACACTTCAGGCAAATGCCGGGATGGTTCCTTTGAAAGGGCAGGGCCGACTTCCTTCCCTAATCCGATAAGACCGATGACCTCGCTGTTTGGTCTCGTCCCCCAAATCGACCCAACTCGGATGGCACGTTAAACTGCAGGTCCCCTCGTCCAAGTAGGATTACTGCGATGTCGCTAGTCGCCAAAGTGTAGTCCAGATGCAATACTTGCACCAGATCGTTGAACCACACGTCATTATTTTGATATTCTGACAAAAACTCTAAAATGTTCAAATGTGTGTGAATTCCTAAGGGACCAAACTGTTGAAGCCATCGGTTCATAGACTTACGCACTACTTTAACGTAAAGTAACTTATGTTAAGATCAACACACATACCAATGCCCGAGGGCGGACTCGAACCTCCGGCGGGAGGATCCGCGCAATCCGTGACAGGGCGCCTCAAACCACCAGGCCACTCCGCGAGGCGAGAAAAACTCTACAAAACCTCATCGTTGCTGTCCGATTCTATAGTTGCTTCTACCACACTCGCTAAACTTATATCCGGATAAACTCTCTAAGCAACTCGAAACCGCCGGGTACCTTAGCCTGAATTTATACTCTGGATAGAGGTTATTTCTCTCCGGTAAAACGTGTTTCCTGAGCTGTCCCAAGAATAAAGATTAACTGACAATCATCCTGAGTTCTTATAACCGCCGCAAACAAAGAAATAAATCAGTTTCAACAGACAGATTAGGTCATTTCCTTAGTGAGAAAATACTGATTGGTCGTCGACGTTTGAAGGTTACATTGGTGGCAATTGGTGAGTAAATCCTCGATTCGTCCAACCAGGTGTGTTCAAATATCACACTAGTAGATGACATGCTTTAGAAGCCGTAGATCCGGGTCTGAATACCAGACGGACAAACTCTTTCATTTCGCCATAATAGTATGAGTCATAGGACTTTTTATTTGTGCTTCGAACGTCTTTGATGGTGTGATGATACGTCGAGAGAATGTTCCGTAAATTTTTTTTCTATTTACCCTTCTAACTGAGGAATTGAGGTTTACACATACTGAAACATTTTGTATTAAAGCTCCATATAATATGTTATTAATGCAGTGATTTTCTGCAATTTGCACCTCTTGATATCCTTGAATACGTTTTATCTTCGCTGCCTCTTCAGTAATCCTGCAAGAAGTTACACGACTTCGCGAAATTTACATGTAAGTATTCATATGCTCTTGCATTATATGCCACGAAACTATTACTTTCATAGATTACTATCGTATCAAACATTTTATAAACATTTGTAGCTATTCTCAGAGCAATAATCACCTTAAACGAAGTGCCTATATTCCCCCGCTGAAATGTTACGAAATTATAACAGCACGTGGAAGTAGTTGAAATCACTTTCTTTAAAATTCCAGTAAGAAAATAGACAGTAATTTACCTTCGTCCGTCATAACTACCGTATTCTTTCGTATGTGAAGTAGTGGCTATTCCTTCACTATTGAAAAACTTTGCATTCACCAGAGTGCTTTATTCGAAGAGTCATGTTAGTTGCGACATTATACTTCATGAAGTGTAAAATAATTCACTTTTGTAGGTAGAAGTATTTTATAGGATTACTTTCAAGCCGCTAGAAATATACCGGAATTGAGATCTACCAACTATTCGCCTGTCTTTTTAAATCACAATTTTGCGGAGATGGCAGCGGCTGCTCAGTGGATATCTGATTTTCAACAGACGCATTCCTTAATTGTTTCGGGTGTGCTTTAGGGCCAAGATGCCGACTATCGAAAAAATCTTTAGTCAGAAGGAATGTTCTACACTTTTCTTGAATATGAATTATCTGTAGGGGCTGCTCTGCAAACAAATGGTGATTTATTTCAATAGGAAATGTTGTTTCCAAAGCTATCTGAAATTTTCTGTTACGTCTGATCGTTAAGTGGAAATGGTTCCTTACTTGCTGTAAAAGTAGATACAGTATTCAACAATTGTGGTAGCACATCTCGAATGAAAACCAGAAAAGATGCGCTACTCAAACATGTGCCAACACGTGTGGTTCTGTACAGTTCCAGCCTACAAGAAGATGCAGAATAGTTCATTGTGATCTGAGCCGACAGTGGCGTATGGGTTTCCTTTACTCTCGACAAATATACTGCGGCAGATAGCTGTTTGTTTCAAAACATAGCCAATTTACAAACACATGATTCACTCCCATTGCTCATTAAAGACCTCGTATCACCTGGAATATTAATTTCTGACCTCTGCTTAATTGTTTTAAAATATTCAGCTAAGAATCCCCTAAAGTAGTTGTAAATTTGACACTAGAGGCTTGAGACGCTATGTACATGAGATCTTTTTAGTTTGCTGGTAGTGAGGAAATGTAATGTTAGTCCAGTTTCCATAGTCCCAGGCAGTATGTATGCCTTCGTAGAGTAAGAACGAAAATGATGCATTTGACACCATGAGATAATATAGGAGAGATTAAGTGAAGAATAACAGAATATTTACTAAAATTGCACGTCCTAGTCATGGCGAGATTTGGTATTAACTATCACACACAACTTATATTCGGGAGAATCGGATTTCAAGTTCTCTCTGAGCATTCCATATTTAGGTCTAAAATCGCATTGGGCTAGGATAGGGAAGACATCGGCGGTTTAGTTCTCCAGTGGAACAATCCAGGCATTCGGCTTAGACGGTTTACGGAAACCATAGGTAGTTTAAATCTATATCCCCGAAATTTATACCAACTATACACTACAGTGCATTGCTGACGCTCTATACGGAGATCGACTTTCAAATTATAGTCAAATAACTTATTTTGTAGGTATGGTTGCCAAGGAAAGAGATGGAGATTTGTTATATATCCTAGTTCTGTAGAATACACGCCATTATGCTAGATTAAATTTTAATTTTCTCTGGGAGAGATCCCCAAACCTACTGATACTATTAGAAACGAATATACATGATAGTGGCACAGACTAAAACTCTTTCTTTCACGTTATATTCATCTGTAAGAAGAGATCAGTAACTTTCACAGGCACTAAATAAGTATACATCTCCCCCACCACAGAACTATGGTACGAGTCATTAGACAATGACGAACTGCCACACAGCATCTTAACCACGAATGTAATTCAGAGTTTCTGTATTTGATTAAAACGCTAGTATTTTTGGAACAGTGCAATTCTAACTCGTTTTATTTTATCATGAATCTGCAGTATTGTTATTTTTGCAGTCTTTTTTCGATTACCACATCTACCCAGCACGTCGAATAACGACACAGAACACACTTGTACATCACGGACCTAGGTATATGCTTGTTGTAACAGATGTCGTTTCAAAAATTACGGAGATTGTAGAGAATGAAATTATGAACGCTTAGATGTAAGGAACCTGTAGATGCAAATGTGAAACAAAGTTTTTAGAGAACTGTGCACTTTCTACATATTCGGTACGCTAAATGAAAATATCTGAATACTGTAGTTCGGAAAACGTTTATTGACAACAGAGTACAATCAAATACTGTAAACCAAAGCTTTGCTCCTCCTCTGTTGAGTAAATGTTCTGTGTGTCGACCATCTGTGGTGTCATCCGCAGAAGCGAAAGATGGTACCTCACAATGGCACCACAAGTAAAGACAGACACATCAACAAACTGGAGACGTCGACGTAGACAAGCCTCTATGTGTTTCCTAACGCCAGTTATTTATGTCTGAGCGCAATGACTCAATGCCGCTCACCCCAGTCTCTATGTAATCAGCAACCACTTGTAATGATTGCATACGACGACAGAATCGTCTCCGCACAGATCCGGCTGCGTGCTAATAGAACAATTATTCAGAAGTTTATATCAAGTTATAGACGATTGTACTCTGGTGTGAAACTATCATTCTGCAATTAAGGAAGTGCTACATGTTATAAGTGTCTGCGACAGTATCAAACACACGACATCTGTGAGGGTCTTTTGCCTGATTCTCTGTAAGGTTCCACGTTCCCATTTCATGGTATCAAACGCTGTAAAGATGCGCTAAATAAGCTCGGTTGCTGTTCGTACTGCTGTTGAGTACCCAAGGGACTCTTCACTACTCCAGAGGAAAAAGTGAAGTGAGGTCAGGCTGGTGCACAGGCCGAGGAACTGGGTATCCGCTTACAATTACTCTATACCTGAAGTCTTGTGTGAGATATGCACTGGCACGGTGATCAATGTGTGCTGGAGCAGCATCGTTCTCTTCAGAGACCCAGAAAACCGTCGCCATAACTTTACCGGCTGCGAGTGTAGCTTTGAAGTTTTTCTTCGGAAAAGAGGTGATCAATTGCCACTCCATGTATTCCCATTTTTGCCGTTTTGTTTCCGATTCGAAGCATGAACCAGTATTTCATCTCCTGTGACGATGTTTGATAAAAAATTGCCACAATGAGCCTCGTAACACTCTGGCAATTCCTCCCAGACGGGCCTCCGTTGCTCTCTATGGTCTTCTGTTAGGCGGCGAAGAACCCAGTAGGTACACACCTTTGACTACCCCATCTGCTGGATGAATGTAACACCACTAGCAACGGAGACGTCCAGTTGAACAGGGAGGTGTGTGTGAGCCGTCGTCGAATTGAGAGTGTCCGCACGTTTCAACATTGCAGGAGTCACAGATGTGTGCGGCTGGACGGCAGACGGGAGATGGGACGCATTTGGACGACCCTGTTACGATGGTGACAAACGCTTCGCCCAACGACTCAACTTGCTTTTGTTCACTGCTTCGTGTCCATAGACATTCTCCAAGCTCCTACGAATTTTTGTGATGCTTTCTTTTTACGCCAAAAGAAACTTACTGACAGCTCTAGGCTTGGAACGCACCTCAGTTAAAAACGTCATTTTGAAGGTTGCGTATAGCGCAACCATCTATCGAACTTCATGAAATTATAGGGCTGAAGCGAGAATATTGCACGACGTCCCACAACAAATTCTGCGGTTTTTTTTTCAGATGAAAATGGCTGAGAAAAAAGTGTGTCCCATTACTTATTGAAAGACCCTCGTAGTTGTAAGAACTCGGAAGGTAATGGAGGAGAGTTCATCGTACTTGAGCAGGCCGACAGGAAATGGGGCAAAAGATGAAATAGCATAAAATAAAATCCACACCTCATTAACTACAGAAATTATATTTTTGAGAGAACTATACAGTTTAAACAACTGGGATCGATAGTCAGCCACTCAAATGAGACGTTTTATGAAACTAAAGAGAGATTAATAGCAGCCAACAGAACATATTTTGCATTAAGAAAAGCTATTTTCCTCGGCTCTCTCAGCTCGTATCACCATATTAAGCATTTGTCTTAGTATCTGCACTGACGTAACAACTCTGCAACACTACTTCGCGGGCCGACGGTGGCGCTGTAATAACCGGGCAACGGAACCCCGTGTAAGAAAACGAAAAAGTCAATCTACGGGAAGCAGGAGGTCCGAAACCTCGTAGAGATGTGCACGGCGATAAACTCAGCACCTGGTTGGCGCGGACGCCTGTCGAATGAGCACCGGGCAACACTTGGCTCGATGTGCATGGAGAGGTCGGCGACACTTGAACTCAACGCTTACTGCAGCCCGCAGATAAACACGTCCGCCTGCCGGTCAACCCATACTCGCACTACACGTCGCGTGCGCTTTCCCTAGAAGGTTTCCGCAAAGATTCCACAGCAGTACCCATGCCAGCTTATCTGCCTCCATCGGGATGCCCGCCGGAGGGTATACTAAATTTATAAAACACTCAATAGACCAGTGCTTACATGTTTCTCGGAAATTTGGTCATTAAAACCAAAAGATAATGGAATGCTGTATGGCTTTGAGAGAGATGCACATCGAAGAATCGTCGGCCCAACATTTGAATGGGACAGGGTAGTAACCTATCCACGATGTTATACAGACTGTACATTGAGCAAGCTCTGAAGGAAACCAAGGAGAAATACGGAAAGGGGTTTAAAGTTCAGGTGAAATAAATAAAAACTTTAAGGTATGCCGATGACATATAATTCTGTCGGATATGCCTAAGGACTTGGAAGACCAACTGAACAGAATTTAGAATGTCTTCAAAAGAGATTACGAGGTAAGTACCAACTAAAGTTAAACGAGGGTGATGGAATGTAGTCGAATTAAATCAGGCGATGATGAAGTAACTAGATTAAGAAATCAGAAACGCAAAACACACACATCAAAAAAAGTTTTCCATCACCATGGTTCCGAAAGTTCCGGAACGGGTACAGATAACTGGAATAGAGATCAACATAAACATCAATTCCGCCCTTTTTATTGCTCACGCCACACATTGCACGTTGTACCGCCATACAGCGAGACTTTCAGAGGTGATAGTCCAGATTGCTGAACACACCGGTACCTCTAATACCCAGTAGCACGTCCTCTTGCATTGATGCATGCCTATATTCGTAGTGGCATTCTATCCACAAGTTCATCAAGGTACTGTTGGTGCATATCGTCCTACTCCTCAACGGCGATTCGGCGTAGATCCCTCAGAGTAGTTGGTGGGTCACGTCGTCCATAAACAGCCCTTTTCAAGTTATCCCAGGCATGTCCGAAGGGGTTCATGTCTGGAGAACATGCTGGCCACTCTAGTCGAGCGATGTCGTTATCCTGAAGGACGACATTCACAAGATGTGCACGATGGGGGCGCGAATTGTCGTCCATGAAGACGAATGCCTCACCAATATGCTGCCGATATGGTTGTACTATCTGTCGCAGAATGGCATTCACGCATCGTACAGCCGTTACGGCGCCTTCCATGAGCACCAGAGGCGTACGTCGGCCCCACATAATGCCACCCCAAAAGAGCATGGAACCTTCACCTTGCTGCACTCGATGGACAGTATGTCTAAGTCGTTCAGCATGACCTGGTTGCCTCCAAACACGTCTCTTGTCTGGTTAAAGGCATATGCTACGCTCAGCGGTGAAGAGAACGTGATGTCAATCCTGAACGGTCCATTCGGCACGTCGTTGGGCCCATCTGTACCACGCTGCATGGTGTCGTGGTTGCAAAGATAGACTTCGCCATGGATGTCGGGAGTGAGGTTGCGCATCATGCAGCCTATTCCGCACAGTTTGAGTCGTAACACGACGTCCTGTGGCTGCATGAAAAGCATTATTCAGCATGGTGGCGTTGCTGTCAGGGTTCCTCCGAGCCATAATCCGTAGGTAGCGGCCATCCACTGCAGTAGTAGCCCTTTTGCGTCCTGAGCGAGATATGTCTTCGACAGTTCCTGCCTCTCTGCATCTCCTCCATATCCGAACAACATCGCTTTGGTTCACTCCGAGAAGCCTGTTGAGAGCCCTTCCTGGCACAGAGTAACAATGCGGACGCGATCGAACCGCGGTATTGACCGTCTAGGCATGGTTGAACTACAGACAATACGGGACGTGTACCTCCTTCCTGGTTGCATGACTGGAACTGATCGGCTGTCGGATCCCCTCCGTTTAATAGGCGCTGTTCGTGCACGATTGTTTACATCTTTGGGCGGGTTTAGTGACATCTGTGAACAGTCAAAGGGACTGTGTCTGTGATACAATATCCAAAGTCAACGTCCATCTTCACGATTTCTGGGAACTGGGGTGATGCATAACTTTCTTTGATATGTGTAGTGTATGAGTAGTGTTATTTATGCAGCAAAATAATTTGAAAATGGCTGACGTAGAGATGATATAAAATCCAGACTGGCCATATCAAGTAAAGCATTGCTGGAAAAAAGGAATTTGTCAACATCTAATGCAAATTTGTTTCAGGAAATCTTTGCTGAAGGTATACGTCTGGAGTATACCCTTTCATGAATGTGAAACGTGGACGATAAGGAGTGTAAACAAGAAGAGAATAGATAATAGAAGGTTATGAAATGTAGTGCTATAGACGAACGCGGAATATTAGATAGGCAGATCGAATAACAAATGAAGCAATATGGACACGACTTCGGGATAAAAGAACTTTATGGCACAACTTGACTAAGAGTGGGAGGGGCAAAAATTGTAGAGGGCGAACTTGGCTAAAATAGAGTAAGCAAGTTCAAATGGATGTGGTTTGGTTAGTCATGCAGCGATGATGAGGCTTGCACAGGACAGACTAGCTTCAAGAGCTGCGTCAAGAAATTCTTCCGACTGAAGACCACAATAACAATATCAACACTGTATACATATATCCACAAATTAGAATAACGAAATGAAAATTAAAACACCTGAAGCCATCACTTTTGTAATTCGTTTATTTACGCAACCGGTTAAATGCAAAAGTGATGGCTGTAGGTGCTTTAATTTTCATTTCATTCTGAACAGCGGAGGTCCTTCTAACCATCCATGACAAGGATGGCCATTCAAATAATTAAAATAATGATGAAATTGGTCATACAGCACTACTGCAAAGTGAGTATATTTTTAAATATATTACTAATGAGGACACTGTAAAGGAACGGCGAGTAAAAAGTAAGTTACATGAAGCCATACTGCAATGAAAAATATAAAAAATTTCGTATGAATGAAAATAGCATGCTAAAATTCATTTTTGAATTGTGTATCGTATGTAAATAACTGGAAAAATTTGCTTTAATACGGCTCATTCTTAGAGATTCAAGTGCAGACACACGAAGGGAACACGGATATCTCGGCAATAGTCATACCACCAAGTCAAGACGATCTCAAATCAGTGTCGTAAAATGTGTTTGAGCACTTGGTTGCCTGAAAGAAGAATTTCTTGATAGCACGTTCAACTTATCTTTACATGTGCTGTATCTTTTTCTGAAGGTAACTCTTCAACTTTACCATAAATAACTGTCGTAATTACAAAACACAAACCTTCTGAAAATAACTTAGCTTCTTAAATATAGATTGGGAGAGCCCAATTAAAGTCGGGGTGCGGTATCGTGGACTGGTATACGTGCATTGTTGCTTTATCTCTAGGTAGATTTAAACTATCGCTATATTTATATGCAAGGTGTTCAAAAAAGTGTCGAATACTTTGAGAGGTGGTAGTACTCATCTAAATAAGAAAAATAAGTCCAATAAACACGAGTCCGGGAATATGTACTTTCTGAGATAAGTCCAGTAAACACGGGTCGCCGGCTGGGGTGGCCGAGCGGTTCTAAGCGCTACAGTCTGGAACCGCGCGACCACTACGGTCGCAGGTTCGAATCTTGCCTCGGACATGGATGTGTGTGATGTCCTTAGGTTAGTTAGGTTTAAGTAGTTCTAAGTTCTAGGGGACTGATGACCTCAGAAGTTAGGTCCCATAATGCTCAGAGCCATTTGAAACACGGGTCCGGAAATGGATACAATTTGCGATAAACACATGTTTACAGGAGGTGCTCAACGTGGCGTCCATTCATTACAATGCACCCCTCTGCATCCTTTGAAGTATACCCCGTTGTTCTTGTTGTACCTACTGACACGCATTAAAGACGAGACCCTGTAGTGTCCGCACATCGTTGCCTGGCGTGGTATAGACCAATTCATTCAAGTGTACCCATAACCAAAATTCTGTGGGATTGCAGTCTGGGGAACGAGCAGGCCAAGGATGATGTTTGGTTTGTGGGGCGCTCAACTGCGTGGTTATCAGCGCCCGTACAATTATCCAATCTTTGCTCAGTCCAATTTCGCCACTTTCCTGGATAATGATGAAATGATGAGGACAACACAAACACCCAGTCATCTCGAGGCAGGTGAAAATCCCTGACCGCGCCGGGAATCGAACCCGGGACCCCGTGCTCGGGAAGCGAGAACGCTACCGCGAGACCACGAGCGGCGGACAAGCAGGCCAAGGAGTGGGGCCCCCGACCAAAGCAGCGGTTATGTTCTGAAAAGTCTGATTCAGATAATCGCGCACATTGTGACAAAAGTGTGCTGTTGCGCCATCATGCATGAATCACATTTGTATTTGTTGGTGCTATGGCACAGCCTCGAGCAAGGTAGGCAATACATTAATGGGGAAGTCCATATAATGCGCCCCAGCTAACTTTTGGGGGTGTTTTGTATGGCCCTGTTAATCTATCGCCAAGTACGCCTGCTCATACTTTGATTTGGAATCGACGTTGATGCCCTCTTTCCTGAATTGCTTGGGGATTTACTTCTGCTGGTTATGGAAACTCACAACACCATGTCTTATGAACCCTGCCTCATCGATAAATAAAATCTTGAATTTGAACAGCAGATCTGCGGCACATTTCTGTAAGAACCATTGACAGAACCGCCTTCTGCCGTGATAATCCTGTGGCCTTCTGGCCTGAACTTGCTGTGAATGATATGGGTAAAGCAACTGTACATGACGTACCGCCCCCGCCCTCGCTCCCCACGATAAGAGAATAAGACACGCCTTCAGCTGCTGCTAATCGTCGCGCACGGATCCCAGGAGTTTTTTCCACCGAACGTGACACACTCCCCTCCATGTCAGGCGTGCTTACTGTGTACTGTCGGTCTTCCGAGGCGCAAGGACGCCCGTGTCCCTCAGGCGCCGGAATAGTCTGCCGGACAGCTTATCAAACAGCACTCTCCGCTGTGGATATTTTTCAGCGTAGAGGGCACGGGCTTGCAGGCAACGTCCATTTGCTAAACCATAGCAGAATATCATATCCGCCATATCACTTGTCAAGTAGTAGGCTTCCACTGCTTACAAGTGGTGGTAGACAGAAAATGTAAGTGTACTACACAGTCTGTATGTACAAACAGCGTAATAACAGTAAACACAAAAGTGAATCCGCGTTTGGAAGAATGTAAAACACCATGATACGTACCCAGGGTTAAAGTATTATACATTTTTGGCACACAAACACTACGAAAACGAACGTAGCCTGCAAACATGACCCGAACCACGTAACTGACTGCAGGCCATCTAATGGCAGGTAGAGTACTGTGAGCAAGACGTTATAATACTCTGCCGAGACATATGACGGAGTACCAAGGCAACGACTGTGCTAATATCTGCAACCAAGCGTCGCGCACCCCTTCCTATAAACAAGGGTTTATTTCGGAAAGTATGCGTTTCAGGACCCATATTTATTCTAATTATTTCTCTTGTTTCTAAGAGTACTACTACTTCTCAAAGCACTCGACACTTTTTTTTAGCGCCCCGTATATACTCCACAAGCAACTGTACATTGCATTGGGATGATGTGCTAGTATTAAATTCGCGTACTAAGCGAGGGAAATATGACTATCTAAATGCCTCAGTAGGCACGCTGACCTCCACCTCATTCTCACTAGGGATAGGCAGAAACGTTCTTTTAAGGAATCAGACCAAAATTACCGACTCACTGAAATGAACTAGCTCTTTTTCATGATTCACCAGTCACTATTCACTTAATAAAATGAGTGAGAGGAAATGTCACTGTACCAGCATTTCTACTTCATTTTACTTGTTTGGAAAGAAACAGTACGAATAATTTTCCCTAACATACCTTGTAGTTTTAAGATTTTGGGAAAGTCCTGTATTCCAACTTCAGTAAAAACGAAAAATATCACAACAAAATTCTGAATATTTTTGTCAAGCTGGGGAACGATAAAAATTAAACTTATTCGTAGCAATTTTTAAGAAAACAAAAGTCATATAAAAACCAAACAATACTTTAATTTTCTACTTCCTGAAATTACCTGCAAATGTCGTTAAAGGAGTGATGAGCCCAGTTTATTTTTCCAGTCGTTAATATATTGTAGAGGCCAGGGGTGGGTGATCTCTATTACGGATGGTGGAGCTGGGCTGCCAGTTGTCAGGATGGCTTTCAGTTCCCAGAATGAGATATTCACTCTGCAGCGGAGTGTGCGCTGATATGAAACTTCCTCGCAGATTAAAACTGTGTGCCGGACCGAGACTCGAACTCGGTCCCTTTGCCTTTCGCGGGCTCTACCAACTGAGCTACCCAAGCACGACTCACGCCCCGTCCTCACAGCTTTACTTCCGCCAGTACCTTGTCTCCTACCTTCCAAACTTCGCAGAAGCTCTCCTGCAGATTCTCACAATATTATTATTAGCAAAAAATTCTTTAGTTTTCTCACTGTATTCATATTTGCTAACTACAATTACAGTGTTCCCTTTATCGGCTTTAGTAACGATCGCTTTATTTTTATGCAATTTACTATTTATACTCTTGATCATTCTGTTTTCCGTAGACCACATTGTATTTACTTTATTTACTTCCTTAGAAATAACTTTTGCAAGTAAAAAAAAAGTGCATGGCTTAATGTATCTTTTACTGCATTTTTATTGAACCTGCTATGCGCGTTATACGTCAAACCCTTGTTAAGCAACTGTTGTTCATCTGTCCTAAAACCTATTTCAGTTAAGTTTACCACTCTTGGATAAAAATTACAGTCCGATTTTCTTACCGGACTGGTCGTATTAGGTTGCCTAATTAACTGTTGAAGTTTGTTATTGTGCCTAATTTGAGTTTTAGTTGCAATCTTTTCAACAAAAAACCTAATATTTCTACACAAATAATCAAAAATTAGCGGAGAAACAACTCTTGATAGCTCAAAATGCAGACGAAAAAGATTCTCATCAAGAAAGAAGCCATTTACAAGAATCTTTTTCGTCTGCATTTTGAACTTTCAAGAGTTGTTTCACTTGATTATTTCTGTAGAAGTATTAGGTTTTCTGTTGAAAAGATTACAACTAAAACTCAAATTAGGCACAATAACAAACTTCAGCAGTTAATTAGGCAACCTAATACGACCAGTCCGGTAAGTAAATCGGACTGTAATTTTTATCCAAGAGTGGTAAACTTAACTGAAATAGGTTTTAGGACAGATGAACAACAGTTGCTTAACAAGGGTTTGACGTATAACGTGCATAGCAGGTTCAATAAAGATGCAGTAAAAGATACATTAGTCCATGCACGGTTTGCGTTAAATAGTTTAAAGGTTAATAAAGTTGAAGAAAGCCATGTTGCTGTTGCACTTGAAAATGTTATTTCTAAGGAAGTAAATAAAGTAAATACAATGTGCTCTACGGAAAACAGAACGATCAAGAGTATAAATAGTAAATTGCATAAAAATAAAGCGATCGTTACTAAATCCGATAAAGGGAACACTGTAATTGTAGTTAGCAAAGATGAATATATTAAGAAAACTAAAAAATTTTTTGCTAATAATAATATTGTGAGAATTGAGAAAGATCATACCGGTGAAGCACAGAAAAAAATGATAGGTTAAAAAGATATAAAGACATCGTTACACCGTTTGAGAAGCTGACTTTGCGAAACATGAACCCACAGACACCTACTTTAAGGGCCCAACTTAAGGTCCGTAAAGAGGGGTGCCCTGTGAGACCAATCGCGAACGATATAGGGGGTCCCTTCAGTAAAATTGCACGAAAATGTTTAAACGTATTAAAAAAACACTTTCGATTCCGTAAACAATTTTCCGTGAAGAATAGTAAACAGTTAATTGAGCAGGTTAGAAATATCCCCACTACAGCTAGTATGAAGCTGTTATCTCTGGATATTGTGAATTTACACACTAATATCCCAATAGATGAAACTGTTGATATTGTGAAAAACAATTTAATGCTGAGTAATTTGACAGACAATGGAACTGAAGAGTTTATAGACTTTTTGTCTCTTATGCTCAAATACAACTTTTTCCGGTTCAACGACGAAATTTACGTGCAAGATGACGGTCTCAGTATGGGAAACGCGATTTCTGGTTTAGCTGATGTGTTCATCAGTCACCTTGAAACCAGATGGTTTGGCTCTGAGCACTATGGGACTTAACATCTATGGTCATCAGTCCCCTAGAACTTAGATCTACTTAAACCTAACTAACCTAAGGACAGCACACAACACCCAGTCATCACGAGGCAGAGAAAATCCCTGACCCCGCCGGGAATCGAACCCGGGAACTCGGGCGTGGGAAGCGAGAACGCTACCGCACGACCACGAGCTGCGGACGAAACCAGATGGTTTCATGAGAATGTTGAGCTGGCAAAGGAAATTGTGTTTTACGTTAGGTACGTTGATGATATTATTGCTTGTGAATGGCGATGAAAATGACATTAACGAAATTGTGTTCTCATTTAACGCTTTACAAATATGGTTCAAATGGCTCTGAGCACTATGGGACTTAACTGCTGAGGTCATCAATCCCCTAGAACTTAGGACTACTTAAACCTAACTAACCTAAGGACATAACACACATCCATGCCCGAAGCTGGATTCGAACCTGCGACCGTAGCGGTCGCACGGTTCCAGACTGTAGCGCTTAGAACCGCTCGGTCACTCCGGCCGGCTAACCCTTTACATGCTAAAATAAAGTTCACATATGAACTTGAAACGAATGGGGTTATTAGTTTTTTGGATCTATACATAAGGAATAGTGACGGAAGGCTTCATTTTGGCATACTTCGAAAAAGACATATACTGACTGTATCAGAAACTATTATTCAGCCCACCCTAATCAGCATAAAATGGCGTTTCTCAGATTTGCATTTAGTCGTGTTTTCCGTACCCCACTTTCTGAGTTAGACATTATTTTTTCCATAGCTAAATCAAATGATTAACCGCTACCCTTTGTTCAAAAAATTTATGAAAAATTTGCCATTAAATATAAAGACATGGGAGCAAATGAAGTAACTGTAGGGAAAAATGATACAACGAAATATATTTCTTTACGATACAATGAGACAGTTAGTCTTAAAGTTGCAGCTGTTTTATGAAACTCAAAGTTAAGATTGCTTTTTCAACTAAGAATAATTTGGGACAAATTTTAAATTATGGCGTAGATAAAGTAAAAGTTTTACACCAGTCGCGGGTTTACAAAATACTTTGTCCAAGCTGTAAAGCATGTTACGTAGGTCAGATTGGACGAAAAATGGAAATTAGATTTGCTGAACATGTCGGCGTAGACAGAAAGGACGCGGCTGATAGGTCGAATTTTGCAGCCCACATTATAAATAGTGGACATGATCATCCTCGTATTGAGACGCATGTGAGGTTATTAAATAGAGTGGAAAAGGGAAATTATGTTGATTTGCTAGAGGATATGGAGATCTGTTGTCATCATAGATCAGCTAGCGTGTGCCTTCTAATTGAGCAGGTGACGTTCAGGGGATTTCATTTTTGGGAGCCCTTCGCCGAGCATTTGCTTGATGGGAATGGAAATGATAGGACAAGGAAAGACGAGAGGGGGTGGAAGAGTGAAAAGGGGGGGAAAACAAATATATTGGTGATATGAATGATGTTATTGTGATTAAGTTTGCGTTGACGCCCTTTAATTGGGCTTTTGCCGTCTTGTTGGCTGCACCAACAAACATACGGCGTGGATTTATGTCTCATGATATACGAGCACACCGTAAGAGCCCCTACGAATTTTCAGTTCATCCTATTGATCCTGTGTTAATTTTCCCATGTATGAGGTGTGCTAGCACTTTATTTTTGCATTTGGTCTTGTTTCTTAATACGTTTGTTTCGATCGTGTCCCTAATTTTCTTATCTCAACTTAGTTTACATTACATGTGCATTCAGCAATGTGGCGCCATCTGCCGGGAAAAAAAAATCCGATGTTCCGGAACATCATTAACTGTACGTCAGATGGATGCCAACACCGTTTTACGTTTTGGCATTATGATTAACTTTTGCTCTTCGATAATATGATAAATAATTTTATAAAATTTTAAAATTTTTTTATATGGTGTGCTTCTCATCTATGTTTGTTCCTTTTTACTAATTTGTACAATCGCTTTTTGGCGTATATAACTGTACTATGTGATTGACAAAATCTTTGTCAATATATCCATTTTATGTAAATATTTTAGTATTATATCGTTATATTTTACCTCACTTTGTATGTCATACCTCTTTCTTCTTCTGTTCATTTTTATTTTAGCTGTATCTTTTCGCATAGAGGGCGGGTTTGCTTTGCAGCACCCTCTAATGGTTTCTCGTTGTCATTGTCATTTCTCGATGTATCACTTTATGTTTGACCTCTGCTTAAGTCACTATTACTACTCAGGGCACATATTCGTTGAAAGGTAAATTTGTATGTGCATTTTAAATGGTTTAATGCGTCTATATACATTTAATTGGTTTTACGTTGCTTTGTGTATATTTATTCATTTGGTCACTGTTATAAATTATTTTTATTCTTGTATTTGTTGCACCGATGATGTCTGTTAATCAGTTGAAATCGATTTGCAAAAGTGAATAAGTAAAATATGATTTTGCGACTGGTTGCTGCGCATTTGGTAATTTTATGGTTTACGGTCGCTGCGAAACTTGGGAACCACATGGAGCCCGCCATTCAAATCTCCATTACTCAGAAAACTTTTAAACTCTTGTTGCCCCCAAAACTCTTAAGTTTAACATATTATTACTGATGCTCAACTATAGGTCTGTTCGTATGATAATCAAAGTAAGTTGGCTTTTATGCAACAAGTTTTAAGAGGGATGCAGAAATTCGAATTCACAACACTTTATAACCTCACAGGCCGGTAGACATAGAAAAAAAGTCGTAGGGGAGTAGGCAGCACATAATAAAAGACGTGATCGATATCGCTCAGGGCTCTACTGGAAAACACTGTTGTCCGATAGATCCTAAAATCAACTTGCAAGTACTGATGAGCCAGCTTTGTAGCAACAGTAGACTGAAAACCCACAATAGCGTATGAAGTTCATCTTATGCCCATGCAGAGCATGAAATTCATTGATCCTCCTCATGCTGTGCACAAAATGTCGCCTATTGTAACACGCTGTAACTCTCTACACGCTTAAAAACTTTACGACTAGGGGCTGAAACATTTGTGAAACAGATATTATGCTTGTGCAATAAGGAACTATTGCGCCATGCATTTTTGCGACATGCATGTAGACCTGCACGGAAATTTAAAATAAAAATAATCAAAGTATTTGATGGAATAATAAGTGTAATGGAAAAAAGGTCTCACATATGAGGGGCGATCGAAAAGTTTCCTTTCGAAGGCCACAAAAACACCTTGCCCAAATGTTGCCACTTATGTACCCACCTTGGAATCGCGGTGGTGTTATGCTGTGGGTGTGATTTTCATGGAGGGTGCTTGCACCCATTGTTGTTTTGCTTGGCACTATCGCATCACAGGTCTACATTGATGTTTTAAACATCATCTTGCTTCCCACTCTTGAAGAGCAATTCGGGGATGGAGATTGCATATTTCAATACGATCAAGCACCTGTTCATAATGCACGGAATGTGGCGGAGTGATTACACGACAATAACATCTCTGTAATGGACTGTCCTGCACAGAGTCCTGACCTGAATACTACAGAACATCTTTGGGATGTTTTGGAACGTCGACTCCGTGCCAGGCCTCGCCGACCGTCATCGATACCTCTCCTCAGTGCAGCACTCCGTGAAGAATAGGCTGCACTTCCCCAAGAAACCTTCCAGCACCTGATTGAACGTGTGCCTGCGAGAGTGGAAGCTGTCATCAAGGGTAAGGGTGGGCCAACACCATATTGAATTCCAGCATTTCCGATGGAGTGCTTCACGAACTTGTAAGTCATTTTCAGCCAGGTGTTCGGATACTTTTGATCACATATTGTATGTTGTCGATAGACTAAGACAAAACCTCCAAACTGTCTTCGCTCGAAAGAAGGATAAACTGAATAAAATTGTAATGGAAAAACAGTTCTTGAAAGGGACATTTTCTCAGTTCTTAATTACAGCTCATTTTTTTAAGTTCTAGTTGACAATTTTTCAATGGCAATTACTTATGATGAGCAATTAAAATATGTTCTTTGTTATTAATCATAATAAAACTGATACTGAGTTGTGGCTATAAATAACAAGCCATAGATTTTGTTTTACTTTCAATCATTTTTAGAAAGTTTATACGATTTGTGATTTGTTTACTACTTTTAATTTGATGTGTGCAATATTTTTCATCGTTGTAGTTCATTCCGACTGAAACTTACTTATGAAATTATAAAATTTGCTACATAATTTTAGTAATTTTTTGGAGGGCGGGGGGACAGCTTTGGCAGTCCTGCCAAGGACGCAGTGTCAACTCAATACAGCTCTGGTATAACGCATTTGTTCTCAATGATCTCCTGTAATGGGAAATCTGGGGGATTTGAAGAACACAGTGTTGGAACGCCCATCTTATTCGCCAGATAAGGCACCCATAGTTTTCCAATTACTCTCTTAAATCTGTGGCTGGAAAGCGTTAGGCGTCCAGTGTAGAAATTATGATAGGTGTAAATGGGTATTTTGCAAACCTAACAGGATGCGCATTTACTCACTACAGTAACGCTTGAAGTTGAAACATACGTCCTATGCACTATATTTGGTGCCCTCCGACTACCAACTGTTTCCGCACTTAGAGAAATTTATGTTCTGGAGTTTGTTGAGTCCAATGAAGAGGTTGTAGCAGCCATAGTTGCAAATCCTTAACCTTTCCAGATTGCAGTTCAGGATTGCAATATACTCGCTGGAATAATGTTGGGAACTGTTTATTGCCCTAAAAGGAAAGTAAATTGTAAAATAAGTGCATATTTACCTAACAAACCCTTCACTAGCAGCCTAAGAATTTTTCTCAAATATCTCGTAGAGGCGTTGGGCGCAGCCAGCAAGAGTTTGTTTTTGCCATGGCACTTGAGATGAAGATAGCTACCTGATTTTCAAATTATGTACCTAGAATATTAAGCGTGGCACTGCGGATCTCACAGATACAGTGTGCGACTGCACAGGTTAGTGGCAGCCATAGGAAGTTGGAGCGTAGCTGGTCCTGCCACAGCCGAGTCCCACGCTGGCTCCCACACATCGTGGGATCGGGAAAAAATCCGCATGGCGCGTGTCTGCGCGCTGCTAGGGTCCTTGCCAGAAATTCCCAACGCTCAGTCTACCGTGTGAGCGAACCATTAATCAGCCGCTCTTCTCCCTATCTAATTACCCCAGGAGTTTCACGTTGTAGTTACTAGGCACACTCGTTCAGCTAGTTCAGCATCAACATTGACAACGTTATTTGCGATGATAGTACCACCGTACAGAACAGAAAAGTCACGCTAGTTTATTAAGACGTTCCCTTGTTTTACATGCCAAAAAGATAAAATTATGTGGACTGTGAACGAGTGAGAAGAAGTATTCGATCTGATTGGGTCTTAGATTCCGTAACCTCAGTTTGACGTCAATAATTTATACCGACAAATAGATCATTAGGAAATATAATAATAGTTTTATGACTCCCTATTGATGTGCCTCTAAAACGATGCAATAACATGTGTTCTAAACATTGTGTTGTAGCACCCAATTGCAGGTACATGATTTAAAGAAGATGCGATTACTGGTAGCATTAAGAGCTATCTTGATATAAAGACCACTTTTTGGAAGGGATATATATGGTTGTTTCAGACACCCATCCCTCAGAGAACTAATGGAGAATTTATTGGATAACCTTGTGTCATTACAGAAAGTAAAAGAAAGCAGTACTGCGTTTCTTTCCCCTAGGAATAATTCAGTAAGTAAAGTAATGTGGAACAGTAATTTTCGCTGTGAAACCCCAAAGGATAGATTCATCCACTTGGTTCCAACGTTTTCTTTTTCGAAGCACATTGGCATCTTCCCTTCTGAAAGTTTGTATATTGTAACGCAAGTTAAGCTATACTAATAGCCATGAGTTAATAAATCTTAGAAATAAATGAAACAACACGAGGTATGGAGATAAGGTGTTCAGTAGACCATACCCTGGCAACATAGTGGCATATAGCATACTACTGCTGATACAAGATGTACCAGAAAACTTGCTATTGGTCGTGGATGGCTTATACGGCTTCAGATGCTCTCGGTCGGTGGTGTGCACAATACTGATACAGTGACACTATGTTGTTCTGTGTGGGTTAAACAGAACATCAATACAGTGGAGACATTGCTCTACTGTGGGCCAGACTTCCCAACACAGTAGATTATCGGTGCCGATTCAAGCTAAGATAACGAGCTTATCTCTAGGTCACTGATGAGGACTTTCGGTGTCAGGTTACACGCTTGTCACCCTCCCCCGTCCCCCCCCCCCCGTCCCCCCCTCCTCTACTCACAGGGAACTGATCAAGATCAACTGCACCTCTCTTCTCCCACGTCCCCCTCCTGGATCAATAGGAAGGCTGGACCGACAGGAATCGAGTTCTCCCCTCCCTCCCTTTATTTTTTTATGCATCAGTTGCCCAAGCACCTCTCATTCGAACTCTGACCTTCACAGTGACGGAATGAAATGCCAGCAGGGACTATCCAGTGCCGCCACATACAAGAGGAATAAGTTATTATTTCTGTTGTCTGTAAATATATAGTCAAATACATTCACGGTTTGGTATTTATTCCAGCAACACAATGCGCCCCTGATATGGTAGTCGCAGAACTGCTGGACAATTAGACTCACATACTATTGGCTGCACTGCCACACCAGGAGCCCACAGATAGTCTTCTGATTTATAGGACCTGATGGTGTTCGACTGCAGTCACAACAGCAGCAGCAGTGGCCACCACTGGAAATACCACACAGCTTACTGAGTCGTAGGCTAGTCCCTCAACAGCACTACTGCTCACTAGCTCTGATAACGTGTGTGTGAGGGGATCTAAACACATTACTGTAGGCGTAGTACCTGGCTGTGACATTGACATGGTGACTGAAGTTGAGAATGCGCAGTGTGCCAGAGTTCAGTTTTGATGGTTCAAATGAGATATGTGTAATACTATGGGTATATAAAGAATAAAATTATGGGTAAATACGATCCATCCCATACCCCAATACAAATTCATATATTTGGCCATAAAAGCTGCCTAGTTAATATGTATGGCAAGGCAATGCTAGCATTATCTTGATGGGTCATAGCCAAAACAATCAAGTATTGTAAATTCCGAAGATATGTACTGTGCGTTATCGATCACCACGCTGAGACTGTTCCACTGTTCCGCATATGTAAGAGCAGTGAATATGTGTTCGTTGACTTTTGAGCAAAGATAGTGATATTATGTACCAATAGAACAGTGTGTGATGCCTGTATTGCTACTTTACCTACGTGTGTATGTGTAGAACCTATTAAGTCTGTTGAGTCTGTAGATGCTGCGTTCACTGAAGGAATTCCTATGTGATTAACGCCACCTGTTGGACTCAATGCAATACAAGCCGAATTTAAGTTTTATAGAAGGCATTTATTTTCAAAATTCTGTGCTGCCACTACATGATGACATTTATGTGTACACATAAAAAACAGTAAAATGCGATGTACATGACTTCTCATTGTTGTTATTTCACTCCCACGTGTCTTATCCAACAACCTGTAAAAAAAAAATTATAGCTTCTTACTGCGAATCAGCAGTCACGTCTCACCACAGCCACCGTCGCTGATGCCACCAATCATGCCAATCCCATAGCCACCGCCACCTCCAATGCCACCCGCACCATTGCCGCTGCTGCATACCACATCGTGGAACATATGTGGATGGATGTCCCAATAGGAGTATGCGTTGAGAGAGTCAGCTTATCAGAGGGCCCAATAAACCTTCTACCTACGGGGTACATAGGTCCGTAATGGATGAATGGGTGGAGCGATACACAGTTGTGTCCTCCTCGTGTTTAAAGAATGAAATAAGAGTTTGTGAAAAGATGAAGACACAGTGGTTTAGTCAGAAGTGATAGAATGAAGCCTTTCAAGGCTGGATGACATTGCTGCTGGTAAACCTTTCGGGGTATAAGGTCGTGGTCCATGAATCTTTCCTGTTCCTATCGTTTCGTGCAGAACTGGGCTGGACATCTTCAGAGGCGTCGCTCCTCCATTGAGTCTTGCCGCCTCTGAAGATATCCAGCGCAGTTCTGGACAAAACGTCAGGAACACGAGAGTGTTGTGGATCACGACCTTATACGCCAAAAGGTTTAGTCAGTAGCGTCTTTGATCTCTAAACATCAACATGTTCTTGCTAAGCAGATGTGTCTACACATACTTTTATTTTAAAAAATTAATTGCGTAGAAAAAAAGATTTATTTTTCATTTTTACAACCAGTACAGAGCATATCGTGAATTTACATCATACTGTTTATAACAGGGCTTATACATAGAAAGAAGCACATCATTTTTAACACTTGAGGCAGCAAGTTAAATTTGTGTGGAATATCATATAGCAAAGGCATAAGCTGTGTAGGAGACAAGTAATAGTCTATAGCATTCAAACTGCGACGTCCATCACTAAGTATCTTTTAAATGTTCAAATATTTCTTGAGTTCAGCCACTCAAACGCTTAATAGGCAGCAAGATGATAGTCGTCTTCTTCTTGGAAACCATAGCCCTCCAACTGAAGCAATGTAACATACTCAGGAGTATCCAGAACCTCTGAGCTAAATCGTTTTCTTGAATAAATGGTTCAAATGGCTCTGAGCACTATGGGACTTAACATCTGTGGTCATCAGTCCCCTAGAGCCTAGAACTACTTAAACCTAGCTAACCTAAGGACATTACACACATCCATGCCCGAGGCAGGATTCGAACCTGCGACCGTAGCAGTCGCGCGGTTCCGGACTGAGCGCCTTAACCGCGAGACCACCGCGGCCGGCGTTTTCTTGAATACATCGAAGTTGTGCAGTCACTGTCCTTCCTTAATCGTGAGGTAATGACTGCGAGGTAACGGGCGAATAGTGACGCCCTGAAAATAAGTTCGGAGTTGGCGTGGCCGCACGGGCCGCTGGGCCAGCCAACGCCCGGCAGCAAACACGTGGTGCCGAACGTTAGCCGGATGAGAGGGGTAACCCCAGCGCATGGTCCAGCCGCGTGGCTGGGAATTACATTGTGATGCTGTGTCGATGAAGGAGACACGCTGGGAGGGCCAAAGATGGCGGACTTTGTGAAACCTTAATGGCAGACATTTCACAGTTCGTATAGAAATTAATAGTAGCCAGATGAATCGTGATACCTCCAAAAGAAACATGTACATTACCATTATTTGCACGACGATTTTGATGGTGTAATCAGATTTTCAATATATTTATTACTTTAAGGTTTAGTATCTGCCAATAAATTATACAAGTAACACCCAGCAACGAATTTCCAAAATCTGAACGGTTCATCCGATTTCGTCGATCTATGTGTCTTTAGAAATCTATTAGTGTAAACCGAAATTGGTATGAATTATAGGAATGTAACTTAAATAGTACATGAGTTATTGGAGGTCAAAGTGGCCAATTACTATCGATCGCGTCAGGCCATAAGTGCTCCACAGTTACACGAAGAAACGGTAGCATCATGCTTATTAATATATTTTTTCGTGTATGTCATTGTTTATATCCGATATATACTATTCATGAAGAAATTGGTTAAATATTTACTGTGTTTTAGAAAGCACAGAGACTTAGGTTACTGGCCTACCTTTTGTTGCTATTCCTTTGACATATGTTTATTTAATTTGTTTATGCATTTAATAATATGTGTTAGAGCGTGTTTATGGTCCAGCTGTAGGAATATTTATTTAATTTCAAGTTATTTGAATGTAAATCCAATATTTCGTATGTGTTTCAGTATGTTTGTGAGTGTACGTTGGCTTGGAAACATGGAGGGAGCGCTCTAACCAATCACAGCACTCGTTACTAAGAGAGACGTATGGAGGTTGGGGAGGAGCATCGTTTCCGGAGAGGACAGGACTTAGGTGGTAGACAGTGTGGGGCGAGGGACAGTGCACAGGACACGGGGAGGCTGGACGCGACGGAGCGATGGACGTACAGTCGTGGGAGAAGGACTTGAAGAGTGTGGAGCGGTTTGCGCATGGTCGCGGCAGATTTCGTAGTGCTGGCTTGTGCACTTATGAGATTTCCGTGGCTTCTACAGTGAAGATGTAGTAGGCGTTTAGAAGTGAATATATCGCGAGCTATGTTGTTATTCATAACTAATTATGTGCAGTAGGAATCTACTGTTTCCCTGTTATTCAATTCATATTTTATTTAATTGCTGGACCATCGACAGCAATAAGTGTTTTGCAGAAATATACCACATTCTCAAAACTACTTCTACTATCGTACTCATCATTTAAAGTCGTTAAGATAGTACCTGCAGATTTTATTTAATTACAATCTTTCATTTATAAATTTCTACGTTTCATTCGCAATTGCCGAGTGATAGGAAACTTAGACGATTCGATTCATGTGTATATTCATATTATATACTGTAGACTCAGCAGTATTTGGCTTGTAATGCGGCAACTACATATCGCAATATTGCAATTCTGAGTCAGAGGGTACGTAGTTGAGGGTCACCACCACCACCTCACATCCTTCCATCATTATTTTGAATGTCCGCTGACTAACACATCAGGAGACTTTACTTACAGTATACACTCATTGCCCTCATAGAAGTTAATCACGAGCACCGTCACTCTGCAAACTATCACTATCTTGTTTATTCTGATGATTAATTGGCAGGCGAAGCCAGCGTATTCGTCTTTTACACTTTCATAACAATTTTTTATAAAAATTGCATACTCTGTTGCAAATAATGTATAGTAACAGCAATCCACAAGTAGTTCATCCAACCCTGAAGGAACCGGCAAAGGGTGGAGATGTTAAGGTGCATAGCAGGTGAAGTGAAGCAGTCACATGATGCAGTAATTATGTTGTTTTATATTAGGTAAACTTTAAACAACACCGCTGTAAACGTGTTAGTGTTGATATCATCTTGGAGTGGGAGTTACATCCGGTGTTTGTATTTGAAAATTGACGATTTTACGATGCTAGAGTGATCTTATCTGCAGATGAATGATTGCGGTTACGTGGTACATCAGTGTATGGGAGATCATACAGTCACAGCAGAGGACTTGTCTGGAAAAATTAAAATATTTAACAGCAGAGAGTACATACATCTATAAGAACAGACTGTCAAGAATCTAATGTACACAAGATACGCAGTAAAGTATGTTGCCGAGTGTCGACTGTGGTGGCGATCATACATCCACTGATTCTACAAAGTGTACATTTTAATTTAACATATTGAAATATCTCGAAAACTAGACATTGTAGTAAAAGAAGTTGTTTTTCTGTTTTTTTTTTTTTTTTTTTTTTTTTTTTTTGCCTTGGAGGGGGACATCTAATGATACTACACTCGACCCCACACCACATTCCGTGCGTAGGCGCCGGGGGACAACTTTGATACCTCAAATGGGAACCCCCATTTTTTATTGCAAATTACGATTCTATTGCAAAACCTACATACGTGTTGTCTGAAGCATTTTCTTCGTTTCATCACAAATGGCGATGTAATTGGAGGACTTCAAATGGGTACTCAATCGTAATTTTCGACATACTACTCAATGCCCTTGAATATCCAACGGCACGTGGGACCCCACCTGTACGCTGCATCAGTAGGACAGGCCAGTATTTCATAACTTCTAATTGGAAACGCCATTCACAGTGTTGTATTCCTCTGACATATCGGAGAAGGGACTACTCAACGCGTCACCGTGGCCATGTAGCAAACTACGACGCATCGTAACAGGCAGTACACTGCGACCGGAGCTCATGCATCATGCAGACGTAGAACAGTAGTGCCTCTAAACATTAGAATACTTGCGCAGTGTTTATTGCCTGCACATCTACCTATCATTTGGAGAACAGATGTGCAAGTGGACGATGAATGTTGCAACCACACAAGAAAAAACTGACATGATCCTGATTTATGGAGAATGTAGGAGAAATATTTAGGCTGCTGTTGCCTTGTAAGCGTTTTCCAGAGAAAACTCGCTCTCGTTCGTTGTTTTATACGATTGTGCATGCCTTTATGTCTGATGGCAGCGTACAGACTGGCAAAAGGAAACGAGCAAACGTCTAGAGAAGAAGCTAAGGAAATAACTGTACTAGCGGCAGTGCACCACAACCCATGAATAAGAGCCCGGCAGTTACACCGCGATTCCGGTATATCTGCAGGTAGTATTGTCACAATATTACATCGTCATAAATATCACCCATACCACGTTTCACTGCATCAAGAACTTCATGTCGTCAATTTCGATAACTGGGTAGTATTTCATGAATGGGCACGTCAAAAAATGCAAACGAATCTCACGTTCTTTGCTGAGGAACTATTTTCTGATGAGCCTACATTTACAAACTATGGTAGTGTTAACCGGCATAACATGAGTTACCGGACTGTAGACAACCCCCACTGGTTAAAGTAAGTTGACTGTCAACGTCCTTGGTCGGTTAATGCTTGGCGTAGCTTCTTGGGGAACAAACGTACCAGTACATATTTTATCGATCGCTCGTTGAATGGACGCAAATATAGAATGTTTTTGGAGCAGAAACTACCAGTACTACTGCAGGTTTTTGACTTGAACGTTCGACAAGTATTGAGTTTCAGCACGACGGTTGCCCAGCGCATTACGTAATTGAAGCACGGGAGGTATCAGACCACGTTTACATTGCTCGCTGGAAATTGTTTAAGTGCATGATGAAAGGCCCCCAGGATGCCGTAAAATTAAGATTTATAAAAAAAAAAAATTGAAACACCGAGTAACCAGAGGGTTGGCAAAGACATTAATTATGAATGCGCAGTAAGGCGCAGACAAACGAAAACATTTTCTCATTCAATTTGTTGTACAGTTTTTTTGCTTTAGATAAACACAAACTAACTCTCTCGCATGTAGAAGGACGATGAGGATGTGCCATTTTTGAGATGAAGTATTGCGATCTCGATGTTTTGTGTGAGTGAATAATATAATGTTAAAGAATCGCATCTAGCGTTTTATTTATTGAAGTAAGTGAAGAAGAAAATTACAAGGAGAGGATTTTCGTGATTACGACAAGCACCTATGACCTAGGAGTCCTCCACCGCCTGCAGCTTCAACAAAAAGTAAGGAAGTCTGATGCCCAAAAGAACACCAATAAGCACAGAACATTTTAACAACTCAATCGTATTCAATTATGCTTTATTTAAAAATTATTTTTTTATGTATTACAACTGTCGACCTGTGTGCCAGGACGTCTGGGCACCAGTTCGTTAACTATTGTTATAGTAAGAAATTTCTATGACAGTGTTATGAATTATAAAAACTAATTGCCCGTATTTTCTGTTTGCATGAATCACAACGGGGAGCAAGAACGCAAATAGGCAAAAGTTGAGGAGAAAAATTTTGAAAGGAATAAGAATTGGACGCTGGTTAGGTAAAAATTTTTCCATAGTAAGCTATTTTATTCGGCGCGGCAAAGGTAGGACGGCATCGCAAGTTGCTTGCATGGTTACGCTTGGTATCGCCTCTTTTTATGTAGATAGAAACCTTTTCCTCATTAAATCCTTCCTTGGATTTTATTGGCGAAAAATTTACAGAAATTTTTCAGTGTGGTACACATTGTCAGTAAAACGTAAAGATTTCTGACACAATAGTTTGCACGTTATAATAGACGTAAAACAGTCTTGGACATTATGTAATTTAGATTTATCAAGTGTAATAATTAGTGTACGAAATTTCTAACATTTTTGTGAAAGTTCCATTTTCGCGAATTCATATAAAATGGTCGAAAAATATATGCCCATTGTTGATAGCGGTAGCGAAAACCAATCAGCCAAGATGGCGCAGAATTGCGAGATCGAACAATTGAAGTTCAGGCGCTATGCATGCCTACTGACGAAGGTTTAAGTAGATCAGAGATGAGTGTCGCAGGACTGACAAATGATTGCGACGCTCCACAACAGACTACTTTACTTTTACTTTTTCGTGTCCGGAAACTACAATTTGTTTGCCCAATATTGGGCAATGTCCAATGCTTCTTCTTTAGCCAGCCATAGATCGTCGAGGGTGCATCCGTGGGGGCAGGCAGGGCATTGTACGAGATGTTCCATGTCCTGTCGAGTGCCGCAGTCGCATTTGTCGTCATTTTCGTCCAACAAACCCCATTTGATCAGATTAGATTTCACAGGAGCCACCCCAGTTCTGATGCGGTTAAGCATTCTCCAGGTTTTCCGATCACCAGAAACGACGCTTGGTGGGTCCTCTCTTAGTGGATAGTAGATGGGGGGCTTATCTAAGGCGCAACTTAGGAAACGGCGTCTGGATTTGAGTCTGCTGGGGCCACACTCTAGGCCAAATATTGAGTGGCGAGCATCAAAGGTTTGTTTTAGCTTCTCGGTATGTTCATGGGCTTTCCTACGTGAGTCAGGGTTTGTGAAACCTGCGGCCCTGTAAAGATTTTCTATGGGGGAAGGTTTCATGCAGCCTGTCACTACCCTGCATGTTTCATTCAAGCTAATATCTACCTTTTTTGCGTGGGCGGATCTGCACCATACCGGGCAGGCATATTCGGCAGTTGAGAAGCACAAAGCTTGGGCTGAAGTTCTGTCCACGGTAGGTTTGGCACCCCATTTGCTATTGGACAGCTTTCTTATAAGGGAATTTCGTGCTTCTACTTCTTTTCGTGTTTTTTCGCAATAATATTTGTATGTCAATGTTCTGTCCAGCACGACGCCAAGGTAGGTGGGAGTATCTGTGTGTTCTAGTAATGTCCCATCCCAGGTAACATTGAGCCTGTGCTTTGCCTGCCTCGAGTTCAGATGGAATGCACTCACTTGGGTTTTGGAGGGATTGGGTTTTAGAGAATTCTTTTTGTAGTAGGTTGACATTATAGAAATGGCGGTTTCTAGTTTCTCCTCGATGGCTTCAAACCTGTTGCCTTGAACTGTTATTGCCAGGTCGTCTGCATATACAAAATAACATTGACGACACAATGTTTACAACTGACGAGAAAATGTCACGCAGCTCTCTGAGGGACATACCGCTCATGAATGAAACATCGGAGAGCGATCTAAATATGAATCCTGACAACACGTTACAAACACCATTTGGTCACAACACAAACATTAACTTGGGAAGTACAGCGGACAGCAACCACAGTAGTACAACTGGAGCACTGCTATGGCAGCTACTATCTAACATAAATGCGAAATTTGGTGATATGAAACACAACATAAACACCAATTTCAATAATTTGACACAAGCTACGAACATGGTGAAACAGCAGCAAAACATTGTTACCCAAGATATGAACACGGTAAAACAGCAACAAAACACTGTTACGCAAGATCTAAATACAATGAAGCAAGAACAAAAACAAGTATTCAAGGATTTGCAAGACACGGTCTCACAGAAATTCGATGGCTTAGCCAAAAATTTTCGCACTGAATCGACGAAAATTTCAATGATATGAAAACACAGGTAAAGCATGAAATACTTTCTGAAATTAACAGTAACATTACGGAGGTAAAACAGAAGATAGATTCTTCTAATGACCATCGCGATTTACTTGACCAACAGATAAAGAAAATCACAGACGCAAACAAACATTGAAGCCACACAAAACCAGTTGGGTTCGACAGTAAAAAAGGTAACCACTGTCGTTAATAAACTTAATAAAGACTATGAAGGCGTACCTCTAGCTGTAGAAGAGCTTACTTTAAGGGCAACAACATTAGAAGTTGACTAAGGATGTGCTAAGATGGAGAGAGAGAAGATTAATGAAAATCTGAGGGATATCATTAGCCAAGCTGAAGCTGGTAAGCTAGATAAGAGTAACACAATTGCAGAGAAGTTAGTAACCGATTGTAAGTTATACACAGATATAGTAGAAAAGGTCATTCAGAAAAAAGAAAATGAAATCGTGAACAAAGTAAACATTAACCTACAAGCCGCGGAAAATAGGATCCGCAAACTTTTAGAAGAAAATATTATCGGATCTCGAAATATGCATGTAAATAATACACAGGCTGCAGTGAACAAACCACAACCTGTTGGTATCTATTGTCACGAGTCCCACCGCAGGTACCAGTGACAGTTGTAGATTTCAAAATATACGCATACCCACAGCTCCAATACCTAAACAACTACCAGCCGGAATTACAGGTAACTACAATAACAACATAAATACGATCGAAAATGTCACGAGTCTATCAACTATTTTTGCAGACGAAGGTTTGCTGATACATCGACAATTTCCTACTTTTACCACCGTTGTATTTATTAGTGCCTTTCGTCATATATTTCCACACAACTGGACGGAAGCACACAAAAAAGCAGATTTGTCGTGGGAAATACGCAAGGCGATGTGCTCTTATGGGCAAATGAAGTGGCCGAACGTTTCAGCACTTATACCAAATTTGAACGAGCTTTCCCCGACAAATACTGGTCTGAGGCAGTGCAAGAAAGACGCAGACGCGAGGTTTTCAACCCCTCACCATTCAATGGCAAATACGGTAGTCTGCGTGGATACTTTGAAAAATACCTGAACAAGACACGCTACTGGACAAACCCAATATCACAGGTAGCCGTGTTAAAAATTCTGAAAAGTCGTTTACCATCGCACATTAGAGAAAAATTAGTCACAACGCCCGAGCACGACACTGAATATTTTCTGTTAGTGCTCGATTCTATCGACTGAATCTATGAGGAAAGACCGGTACCCCATAGAGCAACAGAGAATCAGGCACAACAACAACATAATTATGTAAATCACTCAGTAAAACGTGATTTAAACACACAACAAGGTTCGTACACACAACAGCAAAATTACAAACCTAGAGGTAATGAGTACGTTAACGGGAACGGAAAAAACAAACGATTTAAAAGAAATTTCCAAAACAACAGGTGTAATTTCAACGCCCGAGTGAATTACACTTCACCATCACAAGGCCCTATGCCGAATATGAAGAGAAACTGTCAGCCGCAACAGTGGCCGACGCGCGGCAACAATGCCATGTCTTATGCTGTACCGCAGCCGACCTTTGGGCAGCAAAATAACTGCAGAGCAGCTAACGACACAAATTGGCGAAGTACACACACAGTGCAACTCACTGAAATTTCTCCATTTAATAAACTAAGTCACACTACGCCGTCGGAAAACACCAACCAGTCGTAGTTAAGACCCAGGCTATTGACCTCTCAGGGAGTGGGGGCAAGGCAGAACTACAAACATGTTTCATAAGATTTGACAAACGAGGTGACATCAAGGATGATTTGTATCAGCATGAGTTAGATATAGTAGATAAAGTCAAGGAAGAACAAGTACAAGCAATAATTTAGGTAAAAATGTTTCATATTGACACACAGTTAATTTTAGATACAGGTTCAACTACCAACCTTAGGTCAAATGCATTTTATTGTGAATTGAAGAAAGTTCCCAACATTTCCTGTAAAAAATTGCAAGGTGCAAACTGCTACAGGCAGTAAGAGCAATTGGTTACGCATCAAGCACTTATTCCAGTACAAACTTAACATTTTACAGTGAAGTGGAACTTTCGTATATTTGACAATCTTATAATTAATTGTCTTATTGGCATGGACACGTTTAGAACGTACAAAACACAGATTGACATGTTTGTTGCTGTTGTGGTCTTCAGTCCTGAGACTGGTTTGATGCAGCTCTCCATGCCACTCTATCCTGTGCATGCTTCTTCATCTCCCAGTACGTACTGCAGCCTGCATCCTTCTGAATCTGCTTAGTGTATTCATCTGTTGGTCTCCCTCTACGATTTTTACCCTCCACGCTGCCCTCCAATACTAAATTGGTGATCCCTTGATGCCTCAGAACATGTCCTACCAACGGATCCCTTCTTCTAGTCAAGTTGTGCCACAAACTCCTCCCCAATCATATTCAGTACCTCCTCATTAGTTACGTGATCTACCCATCTAATCTTAAGCATTCTTCTGTAGCACCACATTTCGAAAGCTTCTATTCTCTTCTTGTCCAAGCTATTTATCGTCCATGATTCACTTCCATACATGGCTACACTCCATACAAATACTTTCAGAAACGACTTCCTGACACTTAAATCTATACTCGATGTTAAAAAATTTCTCTTCTTCAGAAACGCTTTCTTTGCCATTGCCAGTCTACATGTTATATGCTCTCTACTTCGACCATCATCAGTTATTTTGCTCCCCAAATAGCAAAACTCCTTTACTACTTTGTGTGTCTCATTTCCTAATCTAATTCCCTCAGCATCACCAGACTTAATTCGACTACATTCCATTATCCTCGTTTTGCTTTTGTTGATGTTCATTTTATATCTTCCTTTCAAGACACTGTCCATTCCGTTCAACTGCTCTTCCAAGTCCTTTGCTGTCTCTGAGAGAATTACAATGTCATCGGAGAACCTTAAAGTTTTTATTTCTTCTGCATGGATTTTAATACCTACTCCGAATTTTTCTTTTGTTTCCTTTACTGCTTGCTCAATATACAGATTGACATAGGTAATGGTAAATGCTACTTTCATATGAAGGATCAGATCTTTTCTATTGATTTAGTCAAAACACCTGATGAAAGTAAGAAAAACAAACCAGAGTCAAATGTCGTAGTTCAATACTCCCTTTCCAGCTATGTATTTCACAAACAAATTTGATACTGAACAAGAAGCGAACACTGAGGTTAGTTACGAAATGGTAGAGCAGAAATTAAGTAAAACACAGGTACTAAATGATATCCGACGACAAGAACTTTCTATCTTGTTATTTAAGTATGCCAATGTTTCAGTAAGGAGCCAGAGTAATCAAACATTATTAATATAAATTTGAAGTCTATGCACATGAGACATTTTGTGTAATGTTATATCCTATTCCATGGGCAAAACGAGAGGCAGTAAGGGAAGAAATCAATCGTATGATTCAATGGGGAACTATACAACCTTCATTTTCTCTCTATTGTAGTCCATATTACCAGCAAGCAAACCAGATGGTTCTGTAAGATTAGTTCTCGATGCTAGAGGTATCAATGAAATTGTAATACCAGTACGCATAAGGCCAGAAAATTTGGACGAACAGCTTCTAAAGTTTTACAATACGAAATATTTCAGTGTACTCGATCTCAAACTGTCCTACTGGCAAATAAAATTCCACGAAGAAAGTCGAAAATGTACAGCATTTGTTTGTGGAGACAGAAGTTAAGAATTCCATGTTCTACTTTCTGAACTTAACATTACCGCAGTAGTGTTTATATCTTCATCGGACAAGGTTTTAGGACCAGAATTGCTTAGCAAAGTCACTGTATATGTAGAAGACCTGCTAATAGCCACACCTACTTTGTTACAACATATCAGGCTCATTGAACAGGTGCTTCAACGATTTGCAGATTTCGGAGTAACAGACAATTTAAAGAAGTCTAGTTTTGGCAAGGAGCAAGTCAAACTTTTAGGACATGTTGTGTCGGAAGAAGGTATATTACCTGTTCCGAAAAAACTTGATGCCATACACAATTGTCCTGCTCCAAGGAATAAAAAACAACATAAAGCCTTTTTAGGACTAGCTTCGTTTTTTTCGTAAACTCGTACCACAACAACTGATGAGCAGTGATGCATTGCTCAACTTGTTACGAAAAAATAGGCTTTGGTTATGGTGATGAAAACTGTCATGAGGACTTTAATAACAGTAAGCAGGCACTGGTATATGCAAACATTCTTAGGCACCCTGACATGTCCAAAGATTTTTGTCTATGCACAGATGCCTCAACTGAAGGGATGGGGACATGCTTATTCCAGACGCGAGAGGAAGAAGGTAAGGAAGTACCCAAGGTCATCAGTTTTGCTAGTCGCACATTATCAGAAGCAGAAAGGTCTTACTCTGTGTCAGAACTGGAAAGTTTAGCGGTAATATGGGCACTTCAAAAGTCTGAATATTTTTTGTGGGGCAAGAATACCAAAGTCTACTGTGACCACCAGTCACTGTCATTTCTTCCAACATGTAAACTATTGCACCGTAGAATAGCTAGGTGGTGTCTATATCTACAAGAATTCAATTTTGAGATAATTTATATTAAAGGAAGTCAGAACGTTATTGCAGGTGCCTTGTCTAGGTTACCACTAAGTTTAGAGAAATTTAGTGAATTAACAGAGCAAGATGCAGAAATTAGAACGTTATTAATGCAAGGTACAACACAACAGTCTGATTACCATAAGTTTTGTAAGCAGATGAAAATTATACAACAGCAAGATCGCAGATTGAGTAAAGTCATGCAGAACCTTAAGCAAGATGAAGGTGGAAAGGTAAGTAAATGGTATCAGGAGTACAAGGGCGTTTTGTTTCATAGGGAACATGAAAAATCTGATCAATGGTGTGTGTATCCCGGACGATTATATCGACGAGTTATGGAGTGAGCAAATGTACTGCAAAAATTGCAACTGTTACTTTTCAAATTTGAGAAGGCGAGTCCTACATGCATTAAGAAAGTGTGCAATATGTCAAAAATCAAAACAGTCCATTGTGTCAAAATACACTGAGCTACACCCAATACTCACAAACAACCCTCTAGATATAGTATCCCTCGACATAGCTGGTCCATATCCAAGAAGTAAAGGAGGAGTAAGATACGTAGTAGCACTATACGATATTTTCTCGAAACACGTCAAAATGTATGTCATTAAAAATGTAACAGCCACAAATATCAGAAAAAGAACTGAGAGAGACAATTTGAGAAGACTACGTAAACCAAAGGTACTACTAACTGATAATGCTTCCTATTTCGTTGGACGGAAGTGGAAACAATTTATGACTTCACAGGGCATAAAGCACATATTAGTAAGCTTTTTTCACCCAGAAGCAAGCCCAGTTGAACTAGTCTTTAAAGAATTTAACCGATTTATTAGGACATACACCCCTCACGAACATACCCAATGGGAAGAATATGTAACTCCTTTCATGCAAGTTGTCAATAACCTTCCACATTCTACAACAGGTTTCACACCTAATGAAGTGATGTTCCAGACAAAGCAAACGAATGAGTGGGAGTCGCCCATACAAAAGGCATCCACTACAGAAATGACACTACAAAAGATAAAATCAAACAAGCCACAGTTACTCTATAAAACAGGGCCGAGAATAGAAGGAAAAGTAACAACAAAAAACCGAAACGTGTCACACAATTTTTTGAGGCGCAACGAGTCCTCTTACGGACTCACCATAAATTGTCAAAATGGGGCAAACTGAATAAGAAGTGGCAATTACTCTATTCAGGACCATATGTAATTTACAAAATACCAAATTCCGGGACATACAGATTAGCCTATGAGAAAACAGGAAGAGACAAGGATCTCTATCCTCACAAAGATATAAAAGCCTTTATAGGATGACGAAGCGTGGTAACATTTTTTTCACAAGATAATTGTAAATAGTGTACATAATTGTAAGTGTAAATTTTCTTCCAGAGTGTATGTTAAGATAAAGAAATGTGTATAAACATAAGTGATTCTTTTGATTTGTACACATAGGCATAAAAATTATCAGCAATGAGAAGTAACACACCGCTTCCTTCGAAGCAAAAGTATAAACGAAATTAGCTTATGGCTCAGCTGTCGCGCGATCAACAATACGCGCTGACGTCAGTAGCAAGAGAGGAGACATTGACACGTGCGCATACGCGTCAGACTGGCTGAAGGCGCAGCCAAAATAGGTTCAAATGGTTCAAATGGCTCTGAGCACTACGGGACTTAATTTCTGAGGTCATCATTCCCCTAGAACTTAGAACTACTTAAACCTAACTAACCTAAGGATATCACACACATCCATGCCCGAGGCAGGATTCGAACCTGCGACCGTAGCGGTCGCGAGGTTCCAGACTGTAGCGCCAAAATAGGAATGCAATGTGTACCTAACTTAAATACAAAGTAAACGGAAATACGACCTAAATGCATCTACTATATAAGAACTAGGGAACCTATTGATATACGTGCATAGCGATTTAATTAAATACTAAGCTATATACAACATATTTACAATCAAAAGGAAGCATTATGAAAAACTGCACGAGAAGTGTAAGCTAAGGACGAACGACAAAATACTGTAAGAAATGTCAGATAATTTTCCTTGCAGGGTAAATGATCATAAAGGGTAACGGAATAAACGAATGTCTATGAATTTAAACAAAGTGTCGAAATATCTGCGGCCGTATGCAATGACCAGTTGCATCAGTGGCCATCGAGCTACGAAATGCAATTAGTTTTGAGTTAGTTTTAAGTTTCTTGTTTCTTTCAGCGACCAGTACATCGTCACGGCGCAGGAGAAGAGCATTACGTCGAGAGTAACAGGTACCAAATGAAGAAACGGGCCACACCTCGAGTAAACAATTCAGTTATAAGGATATTTACAGCAAAGGTCATAAGGCAAATGAAAAATGAAATATGCATCGTCGCAGTGTGTCTCAGTGACAATTATCACTACCTACTCGCTGCAGAGTACACTTAAACATTTAAGCAAGAGATTTTACAAAAACCAACTAATTTCTTATCGTCACATATAAAAGATTGAATAATGACATTTCCAGGTATTTGAGAAAGATAAGTGTACGTCGGTTAAAACATCAGATTTCTCATTAAGCTATCCGACAATTGAAGTAAACAACACTAGTCATGAAGAAACAACCTGACACTTCGTCAATGATTAGACAGTACACATTATTTCAATGAAGCAAAAGTTCCATGGCAACTAGTCCATGATTGTACGAGTAACATTTCCTCATAAATCCTTATACCAGTAGATGAGGATTTTCTTTCTTTCCTTCCAAGCAAAGGAAGCGGCGCCAAGCGTAGTTAGGCCAGCAATGCGCTCGTTAACAAACATCTGTGTAACAAGAGCTTGAGTGCACTACTTGGTAGCCATCTTGCATGATAAATTGTGGTAATAAAAATAACAGTTACGAGCCATTAATTAAATCCTGAGTAAAAAAATCTAAGAGTCTGTGCATGGTTTGTCTACATAAGGGGATCTAGGCCAATTGGTCGGTTTTTCTACATATGGAGAACAATGCTCCCTTTTTTATGAAACCTACTCTACCCCTCTACTAATGGCCTGTTACACTGCCTTTACTTGTGATGCAAAAGTCAATAAGTTCTCGATTTCAGTGCTGCTAATGACGGCAAACAGTAATGTTTGCTGAAATAAGCCATTGACATTTCTGGCTTTTTGACAAAAGACATGTGTTACCTCGCCACAGATCACGAAATTCTTTTTATAATTGTTTTTCTCTGAGATGACAAATCAGAATCGACAAAACTACAAATCTCACAGTGAAACACCTATACTACATTTCGGAATAGTATTAAAGACAGATATTTGCTAACGATGTGCAAAAGTTTTGGTATTTAATTTTACATATTATTCTGTACGGCAATTTTAGCAGCGTTGTCCTGGAAATGGAATTATATATGGCAACAGAATAAATGTGTAACTGAAAGTGAGTGATATCACTGGAAAGTAGGCCAAATCCCGGAGTGTTACATATATTCACACCTCCAGACGCTGTAGAGAAGGTCGGGATCGAATAAAGAGCATATCCACACTCACACTGATGATCAAGAACATTACGCTATAAACTCAGCCTCCCCTTGTCGGTTAAAATCGGATAATGCAAGTGTCTTCTACCACGTTCATTTACGATCCCGACTACAGCAGTATCTTTCTGCGAAGAGGACGCCAGCCATTCTCTGTGGAATGAGAAAGGCTCTAAGAGGTTTCGTGCCACACGAACGACGCTGTACGCCAACCTCAGTTGGTCGCGGTCGTGAGGAACAGAGTCACTGCCACTCCAGTGGAAGCTCTTGTTCGCGTAATGCTCTGAGAACAAAGCGCACTTTTCGACGGAAACATTTTACTTCTGTTTTAAACCTATACAGTGCTTCTTGGATTAATCAACAGAGAAACTAAAAATGTTACGTAATGCTGCCTTAAAACTTTTGCAATCTGACCGGTAAGTTGTGAGTTGTTTTCGTAGGCGCCTTATATTAAATTTAATGAGTGCTTCAATAAATCGTTGTGTGTTTCTGAAAAACTTCACCGTTCATCACAGCTCACTTTTTTTATATTGTAATGCCATTCGTGCAACACTTTTAATTTTCAGTGATGCTGTGTTTCTATATATACTACAGTTTCCCATCAGCCTGGTATACTAGACGTCCCCACACATAAAAATAAAACTTTCTCTGATTCCTTCTTGAGTTAGGTGTTCGCTTCCGGCACAAACTACCTTGTAGTTTAAATAAGAGTCAGGCAAAACAGTAAGTAGGCGGAGTAGAAGGCGTTCTCTGTTGCCATCACATTATTTTATTTTTGCTGATAATTTAAAAGATCTCTTTACTCCTGTTCAGCTGAGATGCAAATAACAGTTTTTAGATCACTGCTCTTTCTCCAGTTTCTTCATACCGACGAAATTTCTAGTCAGATTATCTTTCAGTCCTCTCTTGCTTTTTCTTTTTCTCTCTGGGGACATCATTACTCTGTTTACTTTCTAACGTTTCTCTCCTTAGCTCATACAGTACGCTTATTATTCTCACAGTACACTGAAGCTTCGAAGGAACTGGTATAGGCATGTGTATTAAAATACAGAGATGTGTAAACAGGCAGAATACGGCACAGCGGTCGGCAGCATCTATATACATCTACATCTACATCTACATGGATACTTTGCAAATCACATTTAAGTGCCTAGCAGAAGGTTCATCGAACCGCCTTCACAATTCTCTATTATTCCAATGACGTATAGCGCGTGGAAAAAACGAACACCAATGTCTTTCCGTGCGAGCCCTGATCTCCCTTATTTTATTATGGTGATCGTTTCTCCCTATATAGGTCGGTGTCAGTAAAATATTTTCGCATTCGGAGAAGAAAGTTGGTGGTTGAAATGTCGTGAGAAGTTTCCGCCGTAACGAAAAACGCCTTTGTTTTAATGATGTCCACCCCAAATCCTGTATCAATTCTGTGACACTCTCTCCCCTACTTCGCGATAATTCAAAAAGTGCTGTCCTTTGAATTTTGTCGTTGTACTCCATCAGTCCTATCCTTTAAGGATCCCACATCACGCAGCAGTATTCTAAAAGAGGACATACAAGCGTAGTGTAGGTACTCTCTTTAGTAGATCTGTAACATTTTCTTTCTAAGTGTACTGCCAATAAAATGCAGTCTTTGGTTAGCCTTCGCCACAACATTTACAATGTGTTCTTTCCAATTTAAGTTGTTTGTGACTGTAATTTATAGGTATTTTATTGAATTTACAGCCTTTAGATTTGACTGATTAATCGTGTAACGGAAGTTTAAAGGATTTCTTTTAGCATTCAGATTGTCTCCCAAATCGTCTATGTAGATAAGGAACATCAAAGGGCCTATAACACAAGCTTGGGGAACGCCAGGAATCACTCGGTGACTTTCTGTCAATTACTACGAACTGTGAGCTCTCTGACAGGAAATCATGAATCCAGTCACATAACTGAGACGATATTCCATTACCTTCCAATCTCACTACAACCGGCTTGTGTGGTACTGTGTCAAAAGCCTTCCGGAAATCCAGAAATACGGAATCGATCTGAAATCCCTTGTGAATAGCACTCAACACTTCGTGCAAGTAAAGAGCTAGTTGTGTTTCACAAGAACGACGCTTTCTAAATCCGTGTTGACACTGTGTAAATAGACCGATTTCTTCGAGGTAAATCATAATGTTCGAACACAATACATGTTCCAAAATCATTCTGCAGATCGACGTTAACTATATGGGCCTGTAATTTAGTGGGTTACTCCCACTATGTTTTGGTGTGACCTGTGCAACTTTCCAGGCTGTGCGTACGGATCTTTCGTCGAGCGAACGGTTGTGTAAAATCGTTAAGCATGTAACTATTGTATCAGCATACTCTGAAAGGAATCTGACTGGTATACAATCTGGACCGGAAGACTTGCTTTTGTTAAGTGTTTTAATTTCATTCACTACCCTGAGGATATCTTCTTCTAAGTACCCATGTTGGTAGCTGTTCTTCATTCAAACTCAGGAATATTTACTTCGTCTTCTTTTGTGAAGGCATTTAGGAAGGCTGTGTTTAGTAACTCTGCTTTGGGAGCACTGTCTTTGATAGTATCTCCACTGCAATCGTGCAGAAATGGCACTGATTTTGTCTTGCAGCTAACATACTACATATACGACCTGAATCTCTTTGGATTTTCTGCCAGGTTTAGAAACAAAGTTTCGTTGTGGAAACTACATTAAGCATCCCGGATTGAAGTACCCGCTCAATTTCGAGCTTCTGTAAAAGATCGCCAGTGTTGGAGATTTTGAGCTCGCTTAAATTCGGCATTTTTTTTTTCGTTTCTTCTGCAACAGTGTTATGATCCGTTTTGTGTACCAAGGAGGATAAGCTCCGTCGTTTGTTAATTTATTTGGTATAAATCTTCCAGTTGCTGCCGATATTATTTCTTTGAATTCAGGGCGTCTAGTCTACACTTACACCGTTAATTTGGAAGGAGTAGAGATTGTCTCTTAGAAAGGCGTCAAGTGAATTTTTATCTGCTTTTTCGAATGGGTATATTTTTCGTTTATTTTTGGAGGATTTGTGAATTACAATATTCAATCTCGCTACGACAACTTTGCGTTCACTAATCCCTCTATCCGTTTTGATGCTCGTTATTAGTTCAGTATTATTTGTTGCTAAGAGGTCAAGGGTGTTTTCATAACCGTTTACTATTCGCGTGGTCTCATGAACTAATTGCTCGAAATAATTTTCGGAGAATGCATTTAGCACAGTTTCGGATGATGTTTTATTTGTACTTACGGAATTAAACATGTATTTTCGACAACATATCGAGGGTAAATTAAAGCCACCACCAACATCAATTGTATGAGTCGGGTACGCGTTTGAAACGAAACTCAAGTTTTCTTTGAACCTTTCAGCAATTGTATCATCTGAATTTGGAGGTCGGTAAAAGGATCCAATTATTATTTTATTCCGGTTGCAAGAATGACCTCCGCCCGTACTAACTCCCAGGAATTATCTACTTCAATTTCACGACAAGGTAAACTCCTACTAACAGCAACAAACACGCCACCGCCAACTGTGTTTAGGCTATCCTTTCGGAACACCGTTAGGTCCTTCGCAAAAATTTCGACCCAATTTATCTCCGGCTTTAGCCAGCTTTCACTGCCTATAACGATTTGAGCATCAGTGCTTTCTATTAGCATTTGGAGCTCTGGTACTTTCCCAACACAGCTACGACAATTTACAACTGTTATACCGATGGTTCCTGTATCTACGTTCTTCCAGTGTTCGGCCTGCACTCTTTGTGACTGAAGCTTTATTTTGGATTTTCCCGAGACAGTCTAACGTAAAAAACCGCCGAATCCACGCCACACAGCCCCAGAACGCCGTGTACCCGCGTCCTGCGTGTAGTGGACTCCTGATACATTTAACGGAACGTGAAACCCAACCACTCTATGGCGCAAGTCGAGGAGTGTGCAGCCTACACGGTCTCAGAACCGTCTGGGCCTCTGATTCATGAAATTATGGGGGCTGAAGCGAGAATATTCCACGACGTCCCACAACAAATTCTGCGTTTTTTTTTTCAGCCGAAAATGGCTGAGAAAAAACTGTGTCCCATTACTTACTGAAAGCCCCTTCTAGTTGTAAGAACTCGGAAGGTAATGGAGGAGAGTTCATCGTACTTCAGCAGGCTGACAGGAAATGGGGCAGAAGATGGAACAGCATAAAATAAAATTCACACCTCATTAACATCAGAAATTATATTTTTGAGAGAAATGGGCAGTGTAAACATATGGGATCGACAGTCAGAACCGTCTGAGCCTCTGATTCAGACCCTCGGCTCTGTACCGGAGGTCCACAATCGGTCCTGTCAACTATGCTGCAAATGGTCAGTTCTGCTTTCATTGTGCAAGGAAGACTGGAAGCCTTTACCACTTCTGTTAGCTGCTCGAAACCAGAGAGAATCTCTTCTGTTCCAAAGTGGCACATATCATTGGTGCCAACGTGAGCAACCACCTGCAGTTGGCTGCACCGTGTGCTCTTCATGGCATTCAGAAGGACCCGTTCCACATCTGGAATGTCTCCATCCGGTATGCACACAGAGTGCACATCGGCTTTCTTCCACTTATTGGCAGCGATGTCCCTAAGGGGCACCATAACACGCCTAACGCTGCTGCTCCCAACTACCAATAATTCCACCTAGTTTGATTGCTCGGATCTTGCAGGCTGAGCGGTTTCCTCTGAAACAGGACAGGCGACTGCAACTGGCTGATCGACAGTGTCAGCCACAGGCAGCACCTGGAATCTGTTTGTCAGACTAACTGGCGAGGTCTTACGTGCGGCCTCATGGGAAATCATTCGCCACCTGCCACACCCCGAGGTGACCTCTCACTCGACCACATGTGAGAGGTCAGCCGCAGTGTGAGCAGTAACTGGGCTAGCCACCAGTGGGGACCGATCAGAGGACTCGGATGTGTTGTATGTCCGTTGGATCCCCGTGCCTGGCCCACAACAGTAGTGCCTATCCACTGCCGCTTCAGACTATGTAACTGAAGTCAGCACATCCTGGAGCTTGGAGCGATGTGTCACCAACTTGGCTCGCATCTGCACACAACAATCACAGTCCCTATTCATACTAAAGACCAAGGAAAACTACATTACTCAGATAAACGGACTCTGTTGTAGACCCTGACGAAAACGCAAGAACATTGTCTAATAAATTAGATTAATACATAGAGACTCAAAAACCCAACTACCGAGGCACTCAGGTGAGACTAAACAATTCGCCCCTGATTAGGAACTTGTAATATATCACAAAATATGTTTACTTTACGACGCAAACGAAACCGCGAGAACTGTGGCTATTAGATATTAAATTAACACGCAGAAACTCAAGAAACTAAACTATCAAAGCACACAGATGAAATTATACAACTCGCTCCTGGTCAGGAACTCGTAAATGTCACAAAATTAGTTACTTCCCTGTTGCTGTGTCTGTCTCAGCCTGTTACTGCTGTGTCTGACGCAGTAGTTAGATTCGTTACTGCTCTTACAATAGCTGGTTACGAATATTTAAGTGAGTCTGAACGTGGTGTTACAGTATAGATTTACGCCTTGTCTGTGTCCCTCAACACATATTGGGTTGTTGATGGCTGGAAACATGTTACCTGGCTGGACGAGTCTCGTTTCAAACTGTGTTGAGTGAATGGACGTGTACAGGTATAGAGACAACCTCATGAATCCATGGAGCCCGCGCGTTAGCAGGGGACTGTTCAAGCTGGTGGAGGTTCTGTAATGATGTGTAGCGTATGCAGTTGGAGTGATATGGGACCAATGATAAGTCTAGTTATAACTCTTGACGTATGACACGTACGTAAGTATCCTGTCTGACCACCTGCATCCATACATGTCCATTGTGCATTCCGACGGACTTGGGAAATTCCAGCAGGACAAGGCGACACCCCTCACGTCCAGAATTGCTACAGAGTTGCTTCACGAACACTCTTCTGAGTTTAAATACTTCCGCTCGCCACCAAACTCCTCAAACATGAATATTATTGCGATTCTTTGCAACGTGCTATTCAGAAGCGATCTCCACCCCCTCTTACTCTTACGGATTTGTGGACATGGTGTCAATGCCCTCCAGCACAACTTCAGACGTTAGTCGAGTCCATGCCACTCGAGTTGCTGCACTTCTGCGTGCTCGTGGGGGCCCTACACGATATTAGGCAGGTGTACCAGTTTCTTTGGCTCTTCAGTGTATTACTGTCACTAAAAGTTTTAGCTTTATATACGCTGTAGACATACGCTTTACAGCATGTTTAATTTTTGTAATAGTAATATCACTAAACTTTCATTTTATCTCATCAAGAAACAAAATTTGTCTCAAGATAATTGAAGTGTGTGTTACTATACATCGACTCACCCCCAAAAATTGTCAGGCACATTTTCTCTGGTGTTTCGGCAGATGTTTGGTATTTCGTTTTTGCAACGTGTAGCCAGTGTCAAGCCAAAAAAATCCTGCTCATCGCCTCTTTCATTTGATGCGTCATTGGAATGCGTCGGATTGTTTTCCATTACCTACAACGCGACTTTTAAAGTGGAATTTTACGTGCGCATTCGACAGATCATTCCCAAATTGCCGGCCGGAGTGGCCGAGAGGCTCTAGGCGCTTCAGTCTGGAACCGCGCGACCGCTACGATCGCAGGTTCGAATCCTTCCTCGGGCATAGATGTGTGTGCTATCCTTAGGTTAGATAGGTTTAAGTAGTTCTAAGTTCTAGGGGACTGGTGACCCCAGAAGTTAAGTCCCATAGTGCTCAGGGCCATTTGAATCATTCCCAAATTAGTTTAGTGTGATATTCGTCTTATTGGCGTGTATTAACAGGGACAGTAACACACGAAGAATAATCAGTACTCCAGCAGCGTAGGCAAAGCCTCGGCCCTCAACCGACTGCTACCACGCAGAGGTGCTGCTCCGTCCCTGTTACAGTACCGCTTATTCTTAGTGTTTTATTGTCCCCGTTCATACATACTGATAAAACAAATATCGCATCGGACTAATTTGTGACCGCTCTGCCGAATAGGTACGTAAAATTCGGACTTAAAAGACATTTTGTTTGTAACGGGAGACAAACCGACGCTTTCATTATATATATATATATATATATATATATATATATATATATATATATATATATGTGTGTGTGTGTGTGTGTGTGTGTGTGTGTGCGTATCTGACTATGATTAAAGTTATTGGCGTCACTTAGTCACGATCTTGAATTCTGGCACTTTCGTGAGGTAATTATTGGGTGTGTTTCTTTTTTTTAAGTGAAACTATGGTGCATTGAGAGCATTTAGACTCGAGTTTGGCACTATGTGTTGTATCTCTACAATTTATAGTAGGCTGTAGTCATTTTTTTTAGTGTATGTATTGTTTGTGTCATTGACTTTTTGTTTGTTTCTTCTTGTGTCTTGTGGAACAAAGTTGTTTGTGTGGATGCGTACGACATTTTAGAGTACGTTTTGTTTCGTGGGCTTAGGCAAAAATGTGTGCATTATTTAAAAGAAGATCAGAGTAGAGCTGTGGTGCGTGATATATTAAAGTCGGAAAGTTGCTGGAGTAGCAATCGATTTGAATGCTTTCGAAAAGCAAAGCTCGTGTGTGCAATGAGACAGGCTGCGCACTAATGTCGTCCAAAATGGAACACGAGGGAGCCATTGATGCGGAGCAAGATAAAACGGCGGAAGAAGTTCATTTAAATCAGTCTGCAGATACGCAAATGTCAAATGCAGAAAACTCCGATTATGAGGGTTCAGATCACTCAGGAAATGAAAATGAAAAGGATGCCGAGGCGGCAGATTATGTAGTTTCTGTAAATACGGAAAGAGGTACAGTCAGAGAAAGTAACAGTCCGATTTCATGGGCATGGCGCCATAGCGCAGCTGAACCGCTAGCGTCTAGTCCAGGAAGTACACAACTAGAATAGAGCATTCAATTCATGCAAGAGGCAGAGAAGGGACGACCTCAGTAAGAAGAATAAGGACAGGAGATCATCATTAATGAAATTAGGGAAATTCAGAAGCGAAAAGAAAGGAGAAAAAGAGACAGGACGAAGTTTATGAAAGAAGTTAAGGAAATTCAAAGGAGAGCTGATGAGTTTGTCAAAAACGTAAATCAGGTCAGGAATCAAGTTAATAGTGTGAAAGCAGAGGAAAATGTCAGATGAGACGCGAAAAGTAGCGGTAGAGTCCAGACGAGAGGCTAGGGCAGCCAGATTAGTAGCACGAGATGCGCGAAAAAATGCCCAAACGGCGCGAGGTCGGGCAGCGCTGGCAAACGTCGAAATGAGCGCAACCAAGAAAGCTATTTCTGCTCTTAAAAAACAGGGACTGAGAGTAGTTGGAAAGACACAGGAAGAAATGATAGACGAGCAAACACGTCTCACTACCCAGCAGAATGAGCTGGAGGATGAGATGAGACAAATGTGCGAACGTGTCGCTCGTGTAGAAAGTCAGCCAGAAGCAATAGCACGCGGTCGTGAGTTCGTTGGCCACCAGGAATGTCAAAGACAAAATTTTGCAACCAAACCTGGAGTCATATCCCCGGCACAGGCCGATATATGGCAGGAGTGCTCGCTTAACGGGCTACGGGGCTCGGCCGAGCGCGAACAGTCAGTGGCGCGCAGTACACAAAGTACCGACCCGAACCACAACTGCGTGCGACTCTGACGAACGAAAACATCACTATATGACTCTGATGACGATAAACGAGGATACAACCGACACCCCCGGGATAACAAGGCCGTCCAGCAGTCTTAGTGACGTCACACTAAGCGGCCCATAGCCGACGCGGCAGTCCACGGACACCTCCGTACAGACGCGCCTGATGCTAACGATCTTCTGTCCGTCATACAGAAAGGAGCGAACTATAATTCGAACCAAAGACCAAATTATATATATTCTTGTAAACAGCATAAAGGTTCATAACGAACGATTTATTATTATAATTAGTGGATAAGATCGTCTCCTGTGACATCTGAGCAATGAGTCTGTCGTTTGTAGTTTTCTGTAAAGCATTTGCACCTTGATAATTTACCGAAAACTTGGGACGTACTGACATCCTCGCATGTTTCACAGATGGACATGATTTGTCCACGCCAGAGAAGTGATGACGTTCGAGTAGGCTTTTTTTTTCCTCTCGCGGTGGTTCGATTAGGGTTATCGCCAGCGGAGCGATGTGTTGCGTTGGTAGTTTTCGAGTGCGATATGATGCGATATTTTTCGTACTTTTCGCTGGCGGTAGTTTTTCGTCTGTGGTTGCTGCTTATTTATTATCGCCAGTAGTGCAATGATGTATGCCTTGTGGTATTTCGATTGTGGATCGCCACCGTCAGAGGTGCATCATCAGCAAAGTTTCGTATTTTATGTTGTGTTAGCAGAAGAGCTATCACCGTGTTACTAATGGAGGCCGAAATGCATGCGTTTTAGCTCACGCAGGCTGGCGTGAGGAGGAAAGAACTATACTGACGTGAGGTCTGGAACATGACAAGGAATTAGAATTCAGAAAGCGGACGTAATTGGTTTGATACTTAACTTTAATCCATTAATGATGAACGTCGCTCTTGACGGTACATGTTTCACAATATTATCTGTTCAGAATACACTCTTGAGATATGAATTCTAGTAACTGAATATGGCGCCTTGCTAGGTCGTAGCAAATGACGTAGCTGAGGGCTATACTAAACTTTCGTGTCGGCAAATGAGAGCGTATGTAGACACTGAACCATCGCTAGCAAAGTCGGCTGTACAACTGGGGCGAGTGCTAGGGAGTCTCTCTAGACTAGACCTGCCGTGTGGCGGCGTTCGGTCTGCAATCACTGATAGTGGCGACACGTGGGTCCGACGTATACCAACGGACCGCGGCCGATTTAAAGGCTACCACCTAGCAAGTGTGGTGTCTGGCGGTGACACTACACTTTAAGTGGCGTGAGCACGTGGAGTGCGAGTCACCGTAGTACGTTTTTAGATGAACATGAAGGAAATGGAAAATGGGACCAGAAAAAAGGGAAGATTACCACAAAACCTCATGCACTTCAAAATCTAAAAAGCTGGTATTTTTATGTCTTTGCAGCAGCTTTTATTTGATGATATCTGTACGTCGATTTGTTAGAGTTATTGGTCAGTTTCAGAGGAGAGGGAAAGGTGAATTCGTGCCAATGTCTGATCTATACTTACAGCACAGTACGGAGTGTATAGATGGCGGTGAGCAGTATTTGACGTAAATTCTAAGCCAGATATCCGCATCAGCGTCGCGGCCCAATAAGCTGACATCAAGAGAAGTCCATATTAGCGTAAAGTAGAAAGGGTAGCTAGACTTGGTTATGGCTAGAATAATTAGAAGGCTTGCATGGTGCGAGAGTGCTTGAACTATAAATATGAAATTTATGCTGGATTAGCCAGTGGGGTGTGTGAGTGGTTTTGGGAAACAATGAAAACACTGAAATACACAACAGCAACACGGCTTCACCGCTAGAAAATGATTAGTTTATGTCTTTTAGATAAGCGATTAATTATATACGATACTGAGATTTTTTTAAAAAGGACCCTGGTAGTAACACTGTTTAAAGGAAAGAAAGTAGGAAGGTACTTTTGTGCGTTTATCATATTGTAAAGTTTCAATTACAAACAGTTCTTATTTTCGTTATAATTTCCTCTGTATTTATTTTTGTAAACAATCCTTGTAAAAACGTGGCACTGAAATATGCACTAAGGATTGTGAAGAGGACTATGGTATTCCAGACAGCGAGCAAGAAGCAAACAGTTGCTGGATGTGGCTGATCTCTCAGCCAGGGTGGTCACCCTGCTGTGATGTCACACCGGCATCTACGCCCAAGGTCATGCTACGACACGAGCCAGCCCCGCCAATCACATTGCGTTATGTAAGAAGAACAGGGAATTTCAGATTCTGTCGTAGTAACGATACTGGTGGTGATCGAGTGAAACCCCGCGGCAATGGCGTCATTCGAAAGAGGCTCTACAGTGTCAATGGAGGTGAACAAGGCCCAGTCAGCCTTATTCATAGCCCATGTGCAGGGGAGCCGAGAAGAGTGACGCTGTGGCAGTGACAGAAAGATTGGAAAGTGATTACTATCGCACATGTCGTCATGCACGCTGCACTGGACGGATGGTAAAAGGCTAGGGCTGCAGATCAAAAGGTCGATGGCTGAGTACGCGCCATGCGCTGCACTGAAATGTGTGAAGGCACCATTATTTAAGAGAGAAAGGTCGAGTTGTGCCAACACTTGCTCAACGACAGTGCCTCAGCCTGTTGCCACCGATACACCCCACAGAAGGTTATGGGCGTTGAAGTAGCCCAGTAACAGAAAAGGTAGCGGCAATTGGGCCATCAGTGCAGCCAATACTTGCTGCGGGACATCAGCATACGGTGGAGGATAGGGACTGCAGACAGTAACAGCCTGATGCGTCCACAGCTGAAAAGTGACAGCCTCTAAAGGTGTCTGAAGAGGGACACACTCGCTGTAAAGAGAGTTAAGGACGTAGATGCAGATGCCACCAGTTACCCTCTCATAAGCTGCCTGGTTCTTATAAAAACCCCGATAGCCACAGATGGCGGGGGTTCGCATCGTTGGAAACCAAGTTTCCTGAAGAGCAATGCAGAGGAAAGGGTGAAGGCTGAAAAGTTGTCGGAACTCAGCAAAGTGGTGGAAAAAACCGCTGCAATCCCACTGGAGAATGACATAGTCCATACCCGAAAAAGGCGTAAAGGGACTGAGGAGGACGATTATGCCCCTGGGTCACCTGCTGCCACCGATTGAGTACCTATGGCAGCGACATCCATCGTGTCTGAGGGACCGGCGAGATCTAGGTCCTCAGCGGACGCCAGAATCTCCACCTAATCCTCAGATGCATAGCAGGCAGGTAACGATGGTGGTGGGGGTGCCACAGCAATTTCCTTCATCTTAGTGGTCTTCGGTTTTGATTTCTCGCTCTGTTCCTTGGGTTGCTCTAGCTAGGAGGGCTTCTTTGATTCAGTCTCTGGAACTGAAGAGTACCGCGAAGCTCTACAACCAGCTACCTGAGGCTTCTTCAGCCACTAGCAGGTGTCTGGCTTGCCACTGGTAGGAACTGGTAAGCTTTTATGGGGTGTAACAGTAACAGAAACATCCCCCAGGCTTCTTACAAGCGAGTAATGCCCGTGACTGGGGAGAGGTTGCTGTTTTTATCAAAACTGACCCAGACCGCATTTTTGACAAGCCCTCCACTTCCCCAAACTTGTCCTCCAAATGCTCTATAAAGAACTGAGGCTTCATGGACACAAAGGATTCCCTATCAGCTCCCCTAGCGAGAGAAGCCGAAGAAGACTTACTCTGGCTTAGAAGTGGGGATGGATGTCCCTGATGGTTGGGGGGCGGGGAGTTGCTCCCATGGTAGGTGGTGCAGGAGCAACAGAGAGGGAAGTGCCCCCCACCAACAAGGAGACAGGTGTGATTTTTCGCCTCTGAGAGCTGACTGTATTTGGTGCAACGGATGGAGCTGTAATAGGAGTGACAGTGGCCGTGTAAGATGTTGTCATGCGCGTGGGATGGAGCCATTCAAATTTCCGTTTAGCCTCAGTGTAGGTCAGTCAGTCCAGGGTCTTGTATTCCATTATTTACCTTTCCTTCTGTAGAATCCTACAGTCCAGCGAGCAAGGGGGGATGGTGCTCTCCACAGTTAACACAGATGGGAGGCGGGGCACATGAAATAATGGAATGGGATGGATGACCACAATCTCGACATATGAGGCTGGAAGCACAGCAGGAAGACATATGGCCAAACTTCCAACAGTTGGAGCATCGCATAAGGGGAGGGATATATGGCTTGACATCACAGTGGTAGACCATCACCTTCACCTTCTCGGGTAATGTGTCATCCTTGAAGGCCAAGATGAAGGCACCGGTGGCAACCTGATTGTCCCTCAGACCCCGGTGGACACACCGGACGAAATGGACACCTGTTCACTCTAAGTTGGCGCGCAGCTTGTCATCGGATTGTAAAAGAAAATCCCTGTGGAAGATAATCCCCTGGACCATATTTAAGCTTTTATGGGGCGTAACAGTAACAGAAACATCCCCCAGACTTCTTACAAGCGAGTAATGCCCGTGACTGGGGAGAGGTTGCTGTTTTTATCAAAACTGACCCAGACCGCATTTTTGACAAGCCCTCCACTTCCCCAAACTTGTCCTCTAAATGCTCTATAAAGAACTGAGGCTTCATGGACACAAAGGATTCCCTATCAGCTCTCGTACATACTAGAAACCGGGGCGAATATGTCTCACTGGTATTCATAGCCTTTCGTTCCTCCCATGGTGTGGCCAGGGAGGGGAACGATTTGGGGTCATATATGTTTGCATTAAAGTGGGCCCTCGAATGCTTGGAGACTGCTGGTGGTTGGCCAGCCCCAGGGAGAAAGACATCTACTCCTTGGCTTACGTGGGGAGTTAATGATGCAGGCATCAGCAGAGCGATCCCTGTGTTGTCAGAGGGCTGCAACCAACAGGGTACATGGCAGCCCCACCACAATGGACTGGCTACCGTGCTGGATATCAGGTGACTAGTTGTCCATGTTCGTCGTTTTCGCAGAAACCGACACAGCATTGTGGATGGGAGAAACTGCACCCAGGAATGTATCCACTCCCAAGAGCTGGAGAGTGAGCAGGAGTGCAATGCAATGACGAGAAAGTGTGCTAAAGATCTAATGCACAATGGACACAATGCACCTTGTAAGGGGCCCTTCCCCAATTGGCTCGCTCTTCGGAAGAATTTTGAAATATGGAGGTCAAACCCGACAGGGGACCATCACATTAAGGCTGAAACGTGTGAGACTCCTTTTAGTCGCCTCTTACGACAGGCAGGAATACCGCAGGCCTATTCTAACCCACGAACCCGCAGGGGGAAGTGGGCTGTAGTCTCTGAGTCGAATGCCTCTTGTAGGTTTCGGTATTGGGATGATCAGACCCTCTACAATGGCAGGCGGAAGTGGCACGTTGGGAGACATTAGTTTGCGACAGATTTCAGTCGAACAGGGAGCCACCAAGTGTTGAAAAGTCCGATAGAACTCCAAGGGTATTCCATCTGGCCCCGGCGACTTATTGGGCTCCCACTTCTTTATAGCGACTACCACTTTGTCATCGTTAATTTCCTCCAGTAGTATAGCCTCAATCTCTTGTTCGAGCGTCCTAAAGAGCGTGTGAATAATGTCTTGTAGGACCGTCCTGTAGTGTTCTTTTTCGATGTCTAAACGGTTATAACGGTCAGCGAAGGCATTTGGTCGGCCTTTGTGGCCGAGCGGTTCTAGGCGCTACAGTCTGGAACCGCGCGACCGCTACGGTCGCAGGTTCGAATCCTGCCTCGGGCATGGATGCGTGTGATGTCCTTAGGTTAGTTAGGTTTAAGTAGTTCTAAGTTGTTGGGGACTGATGATCTCCGAATTTAAGTCCCATAGTGCTCAGAGCCATTTGAACCATATGAAGGCATTTGCTATGTCATTTTGTGTCAACAGATGTGCTTCATCCTTTGTGTCAGTAGATTGTGTTAGGGCTCTGCGGCACCTCCTTATACTCATTAATGACATGGTGCAGCGATGGGTGTTCGCCCACCACCCGATCTAATGCCCTTCCGCGGACCGCCGCTGCTTGCATATGAGATCGCATAATAGCAATGGTTATTGCCTTGGCTTGTTGTACCATCACCTGTCGTTCAGGAGAGGGGAGACTCGTTGGTACATTCTGTTAATATCGTGAAATAGAAGTTTAAAGTCTGCAGTCCCCACTGTGACTGTTCGCGTCCTAACGCAATCAGTTCAAGCCGTATCGCCGGTTTGGTACATTGCAACCGCCAACGTTAAGTCGTAGGGTGTATTCGTCGACACCTGTCACAAGATCGCCAGACTTGTCTAATAAGTTTGTGACACTCTGAAGCTTCATGGTGGACTACATTAATTTTCCGTAAGCCGCGACATCTCCACACCTGTTGTCTTTGAAAGGCGATCGTGTAGATGGATACCGAGTGGTCGGTGAAGGCCACAGGCCATAGTTCGGCATCATGGATGTCAGGTTGGAGGTGGTGAGTGACGTAGACGCGATCGATGCGGCTGGCGGGGTGGCCAGTTACATACGTATATACGGTTCGTTCTTCATGGATATGCTCACACGAATCCACCAACTGCACAGCTTCTACCATTGTTCTCAAATCGACAATCGTTGGAGACATGCTTGGAGGCAACCCGATCAGGCTGACACACTGTCCAACGAGTGCTGCAAGTTGGAGGTTCCCTGATGTTTTGGGGTGGTATGGGGCTGTTGTACGCCACTGGTGGTCATGGAATGCGCCGTAACGGCTGTACGATACGTGAATGCCATCCTTCGACCGATAGTGTAACCATATCGGCAGCATATTGGCGAAGCATTCCTCTTCATGGACGACAATTCGCGCCCCCATCGTGCACATCTTGTCAATGGTGTCCTTCAGGACAAAGACATCGCTCGACTAGAATGGCCCGCATGTTCTCCAGACATGAACCCTATCGAACATGCCTGGGATAGATTGAAAAGGGATGTTTATGGACGCCGTGTCCCACTAACCACTCTGAGGGATCTACACCGAATCGCCGTTGAGGAGTGGGACAATCTGCACCAACCGTGCCTTGATGAACTTGTGGATAGTATGCCACGACGAATACAGGTATGCATCAGTGCAAGAGGACGTACTACTGGGTATTAGAGTTACCGGTGTGTACAGCAGTCTGGATCACCACCTCTGAAGGTCTCGCTGTGTGGTGGTACAACATGCAATGTGTGGTTTTCATGAGCATAAAAAGGGCGGAAATGATGTTTATGTTGATCTCTATTCCAATTTTCTGTGCAGGTTCCGGAACTCTCGGAACCGTGATGATGCAAAAGTTTTCTTGATATGTGTATTAATGTACGCATCCTATGTGTTGTGGTACGTGTATGTTAGGCACACATTGTCCTTCTCGGTGAGCTCAGTCGGCCATCGTCAGTTATAGAGTGTGCTCTATAGAGAGTGTTGCCTCAACCGCGATTGTCGCCGTTGCAGACGGCTGGATTTCCTCACTGTCATCGCCCAGTGCTGTCAAGAAGACTCCTGCGATGGGACCTTCTGAACCTCTGGTGCTATGGCCATGTCTTTCTCTACTATGTCGAGTTCTGTGACTTCCCGGGTACCTACCCGAAAGGTTTCGATAGTGAAGAGAAGGCCTTCGCTTTCAATGCTATAACGTCGGTCGTCGTCGGAGACGCCAACACCTGCCTACTGTGCCGTCGTCATCGTTAGCCTCTTGGCGTTCATCTTCTCCCATACAGAGAAAGCAATCGTCCCATGGGGTGCGACGTCTTATCTTTCGCCGTATTGGTGACCTCTGTTTGCGCTGTCTTACATCCGTCTCCATATCCGAATACTTTTTGGAAGCCCCGTCGTCTTGGAAGTCTGGAACAAGAGCGGCCATCAGTGCCACCAGCCAGCCGATTTCCATACTCTTCTCCGTTCCCCGCGACGTCGCAGGGCGATCCTCTCTTGGACGCATTGTCATCCACCTGTATCGTCTGTTCAATGGGATCGTCTCTCATTTGGAACCGTGGAACGTGCAAGGGGGACTCTGGAACCCTTTTTGGGAGGCACAGCGTACATAAGAGGCATCGTGGGTGGGGGTGCAGTTTCGACCATTGGTACTTGAATTATTATCATTTGGACGCACTCTCAGCGTACGTGGCCCTGCTTGCCACAACCCGAGCTGGTCACGGGCTGCCCGTTGTAAATACACTACTGGCCATTAAAATTGCTACACCACGAAGATGACGTGCTATAGACGTGAAATTCAACCGACAGGAAGACGATGCTGTGATATGCAAATCATTATCTTTTAAGAGCATTCACACAAGGTTGGCGCCGGTGGCGGCACCTACAACGTACTGACATGAGGGAAGTTTTCAACTGATTTCTCATACACAAACAGCAGTTGACCGGCGTTGCCTGATGAAACGTTGTTGTGATGCCTCGTGTAAGGAGGAGAAATGCGTACCCCCACGTTTCCGACTTTGATAAAGGTCGGATTGTAGCCTATCGCGATTGTGGTTTATTGTATCGCGACATTGCTGCTCGCGTTGGTCGAGATCCAATGACTGTTAGCAGAATATGGAATCGGTGGGTTCAGGAGGGTAATACGGAACGCCGTGCTGGATCCCAACGACCTCGTATCACTAGCAGTCGAGATGACAGGTATCTTATCCACGTGGCTGTAGCGGATCGTACAGCCACGTCTCGATCCCTGAGTCAACAGATGGGGACGTTTGCAAGACAACAACCATCTGCACAAACAGTTCGACGACGTTTGCAGCAGCTGCAGTTACCCTCGACGCTGCATCACAGACAGGAGCGCCTGCGATGGTGTACTCAACGACGAATCTGGGTGCACGAGTGGCGAAACGTCATTTTTTTGGATGAATCCAGATTCTGTTTACAGCATCATGATTGTCGCATCCGTGTTTGGCGACATCGCAGTGAACGCACATTGGAAGCATGTATTCGTCATCGTCATACTGGCTATCACTCGGCGTAATGGTATGGGGTGCCACTGGTTACACGTCTCGGTCACCTCTTGTTCGCATTGACGGCACTTTGAACAGTGGACGTTACATTTCAGATGTGTTACGACCCGTGGCTCTACCCTCCATTCGATCCCTGCGAAACCCTACATTTCAGCAGGATAATGCACGATCGCATGTTGCAGGTCCTGTATGGGCCTTCCTGGATACAGAAAATGTTCGACTGCTGCCCTGGCCAGCACACTCTCCAGATCTCTCACCAATTGAAAACGTCTGGTCACTGGTAGCCGAGAAACTGGCTCGTCACCCAAATTGCGTGAAAATCTAATCACATATCAGTTCTAGTATAATATATTTGTCCAATGAATACCCGTTTATCATCTGGATTTCTTTTTGGTGTAGCAGTTTTAATGGCCATTAGTGTAATTATCGCCTTACAGCCACCAATAAGAAGGTAAAGCCGGCCGCGGTGGTCTAGCGGTTCTAGGCGCGCAGTCCGGAACCGCGCGACTGCTACGGTCGCAGGTTCGAATCCTGCCTCGGGCATGGATGTGTGTAATGTCCTTAGGTTAGTTAGGTTTAAGTAGTTCTAAGTTCTAGGGGACTGATGACCACAGTAGTTAAGTCCCATAGTGCTCAGAGCCATTTGAACCATTTTTTTTAAGAAGGTAAGATGGGACATGCCTTGTAAGCAAGTTCGGAACTTGCCTCACCCCATTAACAGCGCGGTATGTCGTAAAAGTGGCCCCTTTTGCGGCGACATGGCTCAGCACGTGTCCGTATGGTTGTAAGTCTTTGATCACGACGTCTTCCGGAACCTCGAACTGAAGTTCTAAAATCTGATAGTGGGGAGTCAAAGTACAGCGTGATCCATTGAATCTGACCCTGCGTTGCCATCTGAATGTTTGAATTTATTACTACTACTACTACTACTACGTGATCAGGCCCAGTGGACCGCACGCATCTACAAGTTTCCTCCTCCACTGTATTCTGTCCATTGCTGCTATCCGCCATCCGTTCACATCTATTGACACTTAGTTTAAATCTTCATGTGATTCTTGAGTTTCTCCCGGCGTATTTGATAGTCAAAATATCCACGGGTGTGCTGCCAGTCTATAGTGTCCAACGGGCACAATATTTCGGCGATTATACATGTCGCCATCATCAGGTGAACTGACGGACTGAGCTCCTGTGAACGTGCCGGCACGTATAGTTGTGACGACCACGGCGGACAGAGCCATCACACCGACGTCATCTCAGACGCCGTCGCAATCTGTTCCACTGCACGACCGTGGCGCGGGGCGCGGACGGCGCAGGGAGCGCGCCGCGGGCGGAGGGTATTTAAATCGGCCGCCGCCGCGACCGAACCCAGTTCCCTCTGAGCAGCCATAGCGTACGGATCTCCGTGCCGGCACGTTCACAGGAGCTCAGTCCGTCAGTTCACCTGATGATGGCGACATGTATGATCGCCGAAATATCGTGCCCGTTGGACACTATAGACCGGCAGCACACCCGTGGATATTTTGACTAAATCTTCATGTTTATGTTATACATAAATGGTTATAACTACGTACAATTTTAACACATACTGTGTCGTTGATTAATGTAAGCTAAACCACACTACTCGAATAGAGAGGTGGATGCCTATCAGGTATTTTTGACCTATTTTGATCTCTTCCCGTAGGAAGCGCTCAATTTCGAAGGCTTCGGGTCGCACGAATCCAATACTGAAGCTGGTCTTTCTATAGGAGTGAGCCATGTAGTGTCTCTAACTTAGATACTCGCAAGGAACACAAGAGGTTAACCACGTCACATGCGCAATGCTCCGTGGCGTAGTTGTAAACAGACTTCCGAGTGCGGCGCCGCTGTAGGCTAACTGAACCGCTTCAGCTATCTGAGGACGTACCAAGGCCAGACCCAAACTTCCGTACGTCTCAGTGTCTACGTCCCATAGTGCACACACAGCAGTCGTGTGATTGCCACACGGAGAGAGACACTATTTGTCTGGATTGGTGTCTCATGAAATACAGTAGGACAGTGACGTTATTTTACAGTGACTATGTAGTTCGATGCAATTTTCCTCCGGGCATGCACACGTGTCTGAAGGAACAGACACTGCTGATTATTGACAGCTGTATTAAATTATCAAATCCATTTGCAAACTGCGAATACGAATGTCATGCATGCATGTCTGGAGAGAAATTGCATAAAATTACAAGGACACTATAAAATACAGACACTACCTACAGTTGATGGCATTAAACCCAACAACACTTCCATGACAGGAGAATGATGCACTATACAAGAAGGCAATTGACTCATATTAGTAGACTACCATTGGATAAAAAAGCGGAAACTGCACATAGAGACCATTGACACCTAATGTGAGCGCGATGCAGGCCCACATTGCGTGCAAATCGAAGTACAGACTGACACGACACAGACCCGTCTTCTGCCCAAAGCTAACTGGGTAATGAAAACTCACTTCCTTGTGAAGCACTTGGATGATTTCGGCCAGAATGATGATAAGGTCAGCGTCATACCTGACACCGTTCTAAAGTACATTTAATTTTGCAAGCAAATCACGCGAATAATAACTGTCTGTTTTCAGAACTCGCTACATTCCAAGCATACCTCTCTTTAGAAACTTGCTGATATGATGCATGAGGTGGCTGGCTATGCATATCAGTGGAGGTGCATATCCTGTGATGCACTGTTTCAGCCTGTGGCGAAGAGGGGGACATTCGATATGAATACCTCGAGTAATGGAGAGACTGCACGAAATCACATTGCCTGACATAACCAGATTCTCCAGAAAACTAACAGACAATGCCGCAGCAGGTGCTGAGTATGAGAGTATGAGCATGCAGTGAATATTTGACAGGAGTTCGACATCCCTGCTTTCGGGAAGTATGCTAGATTGTACATAAACACCGACGTGCAGCAGGCTGCAGGCATTTTCGCGCAATTCAAGAGTGTATGCCTCGGCACATACTCTCTGGATCGTATCTTGTATTACATCACGCCAGTTCATTCGTGGAATGCAGTGTAAAGAAGAACACGTGTGACAGCCGGAGTGGCCGTGCGGTTCTAGGCGCTACAGTTTGGAACCGTGCGACCGCAACGGTCGTAAGTTCGAATCCTATCTCGGGCATGGATGTGTGTGATGTCCTTAGGTTAGTTAGGTTTAATTAGTTCTAAGTTCTAGGCGACTGATGACCTCAGAAGTTAAGTCGCGTAGTGCTCAGAGCCATTTTTTTGAAGAACACGTGTAAGCATTGAAATGTGGACCAACACTGACATGTTGCTCGTCTTCGAACACGAGATTCACGGGAGACCTTGCGAGTGCTTGCACCGGTACGCCAAGGCGAATAACGCGTGAATGAGTGAGGAGGAGTAAAGGCCATATGATGATTAAACGTACATCCTTTACCGGTAAGCAAACAAACTACGGACACTCCATACAACAGAATGTACGATTTGGAGGATTCCGATGGCTACCTGAAGGGGAAATTGTCAGACTGAAGGAAAATATCCATGATGTGGCTCTGACTCTTGTAAGGGATATGTTCTGGTCTGGAGGTTGAACTGGCACATCTCGCCCATTTATACGACGTACACAGCGATTTGCTACTATGTCCGGAACATCTATGCCCGAGAAATGGTTCCGCCCCGAGGTTTTTAACTGTGCTGGAGAATATGCCACAGAAACATCCAGCAATGTCTTGGGTTGTGGACTGCTCTTGTTTGAATAGTGCGTGGCATCTCCTTTAATCAGCGTCGCTGGTTGAAGGGGTATGTTGGTTTAAACATCGAAAAGATGGCTCTCATGGCACGTCACACTGAAAAATGTTTTTACAAGTAATGCTCAATTCAGTTTCTGAGACATTTTAATATTTTAGACACTATCGCGAAATTCATTTAGTTTACCAGTGGATAGGTCATCAAGGAGCAAGAGATTACGTCACCAGCCCAAATTTCAAGCAGGTTACTATCTTCAATGAAGGACTAATAGCTGTGGATAATGGCCAATGGTTGAGTGCAGTTCACGAAGCCTCTCTATATCGGTATGTGTGTTCTGGACCTCTCGAAACTCCACATGTATCGATTCCACTATAAGTCTGATAATCCAAACTTCACTCACAAATTACTGTGTGTGGATACAAACACTTCGCTCTGTTGGTGCAAGGATGAGAGCCATATGAAATGATTAGATACAATCACGGGAAAAGCGATGTGTCTGGATATCTGGCTGCTAATCCTTAAGGAATAACACGACAAAACAAGAGGATTATTTGCCTGATAAAAGGCGAGGCGAATGAGTCACATTTTGTGGAGTAACTGTGACTCAGATTGAAAATGTATGTGTACCACATAGATGTAGATGCGACCCACAGGCAGCTTAAGAGTGTGAATCATGTGCCAAAGCATGCAGAAGTTCGTCAAGGCGAATAACCCATCGATGAATCAGGAGGAGTTATGTTACATCCTTTACTTGTATGTAAACATAAAACAGAGGGGGTGGTAATGGAATGATGAACAGGGAAGGGAGGAGGTGATGGACAGACTGAGGGAGGAATGTGGAGCTGTAGAAAGAGGTGATAGACAGAGTGAGGTCAGAATGAGAAGATGGAGAGAGGAGGTGACAGAAGGAGATGGACCGAGAAAGGGGGATGAGATGGACGGAGAGAGGGGAGAGGAGGAGATGGACGAGAGTGGAAGGAATAGGAGTGGAGAGAGAGGGAGGATTTCATGAGCTGCATGCTTGAGTAAAGTGGCACTGCTCCACATATTGTGCACCAGGTAGTCTTTTGATCATGAGGCTTTGAGGTGCCCACTGCAGCACAATTGAAAGTCGGACTGTCATATCATAACGACAAACGGTTCATCTGTGTGTACTGGATTGGGACCTCTTGCATACACACTATACACTGAGCGACTGAGTGTATGAATGGTTAACTTTTTGTAAATTATGGATGTGTATGAGAAACGTTTGAATGAATTGCTTGTCATAGTCCTGTGTGAGATTATGCACGCCTGATGGCACATTAGTGTGTGTGTGTGCGTCTGTGTGTGTGTGTGTGTGTGTGTGTGTGTGTGTGCGTGCGTGCGTGTGTGTCGTTTTTATTCATCTGCTGCCGGTAGTCCTCATTTCCCACGTACACAGAAAGAGAATTATTCAAAGGTATGTACACTGGCCATTAAAATTGCTACACCAAGAAGAAGTGGAGATGATAAACGGGTATTCATTGAACAAATATATTATACTACAACTGACATGTGATTACATTTTCACGCAATTTGGGTGCATAGATCCTGAGAAATCAGTACCCAGAACAACCGCCTCTGGCCGTAATAACGGCCTTGATACGCCTGGACATTGAGTCAAACATAGCTTGAATCGCGTGTACAGGTGCAGCTGCCCATGCAGTTTCAACATGATACCACAGTTCATCAAGAGTAGTGACTGGCGTATTGTGACGAGCCAATTGCTCGGCCACCATTGACCAGACGTTTTAAATTGGTGAGAGGTCTGGAGAGTGTGCTGGCCAGGGCAACAGTCAAACATTTTCTGTATCCAGAAAGGCCCGTACAGGACCTGCAACATGCGGTCGTGCATTATCCTGCTGAAATGTATGGTTTCGCAGGGATCGAATGAAGGGTAGAGTCACGGGTCGTAACACATCTGAAATATAACGTCCACTGTTCAAAGTGCCGTCAATGCGAACAAGAGGTGACCGAGACGTGTAACCAATGGCACCCGATACCATCACGCCGTGCGATGACGAATACATGCTTCCAATGTGCGTTCACCGCGATGTAGCCAAACACGGATGCGGTCATCATGATGCTGTAAACAGAACCTGGATTCATCCGAAAAAATGACGTTATGCCATTCGTGCACCCAGGATCGTCGTTGAGTACACCATCGCTGGCGCTGCTGTCTGTGATGCAGCGTCAAGGGTAACCACAGCCATGGTCTCCGAGCTGATAGTCCATGCTGCTGCAAACGTCGTCGAACTGTTCGTGCAGGTGGTTGTTGTCTTGCAAAGGTCCCCATCTGTTGACTCAGGGATCGCGACATGGCTGCACTCTGGATCCGCGTGGGTGCTACGGTCGCAGGTTCGAATCCTGCCTCGGGCATGGATGTGTGTGATGTCCTTAGGTTAGTTAGGTTTAAGTAGTTCTAAGTTCTAGGGGACTGATGACCACAGATGTTAAGTCCCATAGTGCTCAGAGCCATTTTTTGAACATGGCTGCATGATCCGTAACAGTCATGCGGATAAGATGCCTGTCATCTCGAATACTAGTGATACGAGGCCGTTGGGATCCAGCACGGCGTTCCGTGTTACCCTCCTGAACCCACCGATTCCATATTCTGCTGATAGTCATTGGATCTCGACCAACGCGAGCAGCAATGTCGCGATACGATAAACCGCAATCGCGATAAGCTACAATCCGACCTTTATCAAAGTCGGAAACGTGATGGTACACATTTCTCCTCCTTACACGAGGCATCACAATAACGTTTCACCAGGCAACGCCGGTCGACTGCTGCTTGTGTATGAGAAATCGGTTGGAAACTTTCCTCATGTCAGCACGTTGTAGGTGTCGCCACCGGCGCCAACCTTGTGTGAATGCTCTGAAAAGCTAATCATTTGCATGGCACGGCATCTTCTTCCTGTCGGTTAATTTTCTTGTCTGTAGCACGTCACCTTCGTGGTGTAGCAATTTTAGTGACCAGTAGTGTAGAATGATCAGAAAGAAGAATGTAAATATTGTGTATGGAATGAGAAACAATAAATAATAGGAAATGTAGCATTTATGTTTTTAGCGTGCCTGATAGTATTACTAATGTATGCTAGTCTTCAGCAAAAAATATTGTAAAAAATCAGCTTTGCAAATTATTGTATATGAAAGAACAAACTAACTGCGTAAATAAACTAAAAAATACAATTGTATATATGTCATTATAAATGGATAACTATGTAAATAAAGCAACAAAATCTATTTATTAAATTTATTGTTAACTAATTGTACTGCAAATGAAATTCTTAATTATAAACCATTAGTTAATTTGTTGTAACATTGGTTACGGATTGAAATCCGTTTCACTATGGAATTATTGTTAATAATAATTAGTTTATAACAAACCTGAATCTTTTTCTATGATGCACAGACCTCGAATGAAAAGGCCTACACAATGGAATTAGTTATAAAGGATGATATGTGGGAGAGAGACATTGAATCTTATTGTTCCAGGTAGGAGGAGACTGTTTCCTTACGTTTTTATGTGCTCCCATTAGTCCAGGGGTTCCTCACCAATTTTATATCGCACAAGACCATTGACTGGTATTGAGTTATGTCATGACCTAGTCCACTTACCTAAGGTGTGTGGGTAGGGAGGGGGTAACATAGGTGACCTTCATAAAGTGCCAGTGGTTCCTTGGAAGGAGGAGAGTGGGGGTGACCTTGAATATCACTATCCCAAGTGTGTAACCTGACACAGTAAGTTCTTAACAGTGACCTGGAGACAAGAAACTGATTATAACAAGATCGCAGGTGGAACTCGCCTTGCTTATCTTCTATCGTTTTAAATCTCGCTGTCTGTTCCTTTAAATTACTCACCTTTAAATCGCATCTGTTTGGATCTAGAGTCCATCCTACATAACCTCACATCCTCCTGTGTAGCCTCCGCCCAGAGACCGAATCACGGACTACCTACAGAATATTTTACCGAGGAGGATGCCATCATCATTCAACCATACAGTAGAACTGCATGCTCTCGAAAAAAAATAACGGTTATAGCTTCCCCTTGCTTTCAGTAGTTCGCAGCACCGCCATAGCAAAGCCATGTTGGTTAATGTTATAAGGCCAGGTCGGTTAATTATCCCGACAGGCGCCCTTGCAGCTATTGAAAGGTTCTTGCCCTTCTCCAGGAGCCACAAGTTTGTCTGCCCTCTCAGCAAATATGCTTCCAGTGTGGTGCACGTATTATTGGGCTCTCTGTATCTTTAATACATGCAAGCCAACCCACTACGACGAGGTCCATCGTTCATGAGGGATGTATATAACCTAAAAAAAAATCGTAGACAACGTATTCCTCACTAGCACGACCTCGCAGCTACCACTTTTATTTACTCAAACTTTTGAGCCGAGTTAGCAAGTGATGCTTCCCTTAGACAAAGGTTTAAGTGTAACTGAAAATAATCCTTGTTTTATCATTTCTAAGTTTCAGTGGTTTATGTTTATTCTTTACTCTTGAATGGTAATATATGTATAATATATCCCATTTTTATGTTGCTTTAACCTTAAGAACACATCCTATGATGGCGGTAGTCGAATTGTCATAATAAATTAAAATGTATGAAGCGGTCTAGACGGCTTATTCGCATAATCCTACATCTTGCATGCAATCCGAGTAGCAGCAGATACATCACCAACTCGACGTACTGACCATCCTTCATGAAACTCGCTATATTCAGGATTTCAATGGAACAATGTCCGACCACATATCGTGAACCTTCTGCAGACCAGCTTCGAAGAACTTGGGGTAGCACAGCTTTCTTTGTCCCAAAGTTCAGCTGAAAATTATTCATCACTGTCCTCCGGTAATCAAAGACGGTGCAATGCGGATAAGAAATCGGCCATGGACTTTCCAAATGAAACATTTAATTTAAGGATACAGCGTAAACAGAAATCTGGAATCTCGTTGAGAGATCTGAATGTGAGTCAAGTGTCTTTCCACTGAGCCACTTTCATACATCCTCTATTTGATTTTCAACCATGACAAATAGATATTTTCATTGTAGCTTACGAGAGCTTCGCATGATAATGAATTATGAAAATAACAGTTCCGGAAATCTGATCATTTATGCACTTAATCTTCCTGCGTTGCAGTTATTACGATGGACAGTGAATTGTACAGCAGGTTACCAACATCCTGAAGCGTAGCACGTTATAACTGGATTTTGACTGTCAAAGACAATCTTCGCAGCAACGTTCTCTCTTACAAAACTTTCGTACTTTTATTGTTTGTAGCAAACGTTCACTGAAACAGTTGTTTTTATGAAGTGTTGTGTTACTTGATAAGCACGGGAAGTGAACTAAAATGAACCGTACTAGGCTTGCTTGCATCTGAAAAATTACACACGGTGAACCCGAACTCCACGGACAATTTCAAAAAAGAGACATAAGAAAATCTTGTTCCATATTATTCGGTTTTTTTCCTCGGTTGCCTTTGTTTCTGTGAAAATAACTTCACAACAGTGCAAAAACCTGTAATGTGCTCCCGAAAACGAACAGCGCAAAACACTGAATAATGCAACAGCCCTCGGAAAGGAATGTAGGATAATATGGTTTACGTCGCTGCGATAACAGCTCAACATTGCTATGTTTTGCCACTCTTTCACCATTTTCAATGGAACCATACACAAGGTGCATATCGGCAGCTCTCCATCAATTAACCCATCCCTACTCCTGCGTATTGATATTTACATGCAACTAACACTGCCGGAAAAATAAATCTGGGACAGAGCCAAACACTACTGAATGCAGTATAAGGTGTGCATTTCTCTTGTCAATAGGAAGGCACACAGCGCGTATCATCCACATTCTCTTGTTCTGCAGGTATTTATAGTGCAATACAGATAGAAAGATAAAAGGCGATAAGGATTCAAACGAAATGTAATTGCTCCTTATAGAGCCGTTGGAGACCACTGGTTCTTCATACCAAAATACTCAGAAAATATCCTTTAACAATCGCCGAAATTTTGCTGGTGGATTTGGGGTGCACCCTGTATATCTTCGTGATTCTATTTAAATTAAGGCAATAAATGTGGCCATTTTTGTTTATTATCGTAACAGACAAAGAGAAAGAAATGGTGAAGGTTAAATACATTGGAAAGCTTTAATTGTAATCAGCATTGAACTCCACAGTAATTTTGCTACATAGAGCGGCGTATGTTTACTAACTAACTGTCTAACACAGTCACATTTGGTAACATTTCCGTTGTGAATTAAACTGATTACATTACGTACCATCATTCTCCGAGCTTCCTCTATCCTTGGAACTACCATGCTACTCTTCGTTGAGCTACCTTGAGAGATGCAGTTCAGGACCAACGTAAGCGAGATTTCAACTTTGAAACTACAGCGTTTTTTCGGGAACTATTAACTTCCAAGGAGTCATCACTGCACAATAACCTTTGCTTTATGGGGACTGGAATGCGATGACTACTAGTAGAATGTCTAACTTTCCTGTTTTCTTTTTGTAAACCAATTTGTATTCATTACTCGAGGAGGATGAATGTGTATATGAGCTGAAGGATTTTTCGGAGCCACCATGCAGCAACACAACGCAAACACGTGCAGGCTATTACGCCGGCGGACGGCAGCCACGAACTTAACGAGCGTTGCTATTCAATTTGGAAAACGCGCGCTGCGTGAGGGATTCGCCGCTCCTGGGTACGCGCCTTCCAATCTTGCAGCCATTTACTTATACGAGCTGTTATTACCGAGTGATAAAGCATCTGTGCAGCACCGACAAACATATTCACCCGCTGGAGAGCTTCTGTAATGATTCTCAGATTATTCGGCGCCCGGTTGCCGCGTTAGATACTTTGTTTCACCACACCGGCCACGGAGGTTGGATACATTTACTTCTTGCGCCAATGCTGACTCCTAAGATGTTATCTCAAGCACGAATGAGAAAATACAGAAGCAAGCAGCAACTCTGCAGAAACCGTCTGTATGCATTCCAAGTAACTCCATGAACTTTCTAAGATTCTTCATCCACTATATAGCTAAAAAAAAAAATCCTTCTGCGTATCTGTTTCTAAGTTTCATTTTTTTCTTAGGAATCTAACTGCCGACAGTATTAAAAACTAGACTGAAAAACATGTAAATACTAACCGAGTGAAGTGGCACGATGGTTAGCTCACTGGACTTCTGGGAGGGAGGAGTTTGAAACACCATTCCGGTAATCGTGGTTTCCCTTTCGTGACAGACTGTCGGAAATGGAAAGCGTTATATTACTGTCATCTGGGCCGAGCTGATAACGTTTCATCCGTATGCGAGATTGTTTTCAGTACAGGGAAAGGTCATTACTGAAGATGTGGTATGGCGTGATCACATGATGGCTATTGGTTGTGCCTAAAGTTAATGGAACTTTTCAGGGGAGACGTCCCGTTTATCGCCATCTTCTGGACCTCGGAAAGGGCGAATCATTGGCATGAATGACAAGGAAGCATCACACCGAGCGATTGCACAGACTGTTGGATACAGTGCAGAGACTGCAGAAAAAGTAGAGACGAGATGGACAACAGTTTGGAGAGAGGAGGAGACACGGGTCCTTCCACAACGAGAACACCACGAAAAGGTCGGCAAACGTTGCAGGCATGGTATCACCACAAATCTCCGGGAATAGATTACTGGAAATTTGGGTGAGCTCTCGAGTTTTCTTGCATCATTTGCCGTTGACACCACACCACAGGCAGAGAGTTCCATACTGTAAGGTCAGAGTCAACTGAGACATTGAGTGACATTCTGTGGTGTTCGGCGACGAGTCTCGCTTGTATCTGTGGCGGTGAGATCGACAGTGGAGGAATGTAACAGTAAGCAGTGATCCCGGGAGATCCATACTTTTGCAACCCTGGGTTCATGATGTAGGGAACTATCCGATATGACACCAGGGTGGATTTGGTAATCGCTGAAGGGAGACGCAATGTTCGCCAGTATGCCGGAGAATGGTACACCTTTCACGACCAGTGTATCAAATGGCAATTTCCAAACCGAAATTCACCTCACTAACGCCTCTAGGACACTTTCCTTTTCGGCCGGGCCCGCAGCGTAGAACACGTCGTAGTATGACATTGTATAATGAATAATTCCAGGTAAGCTGCAAACAGTTTAATTAGTATTGTTTCTTCTCTACTACAAGCTTGTTTCAGCTATAGCCCCATTCTCCAGTAACCCTTACATGTTACAGCTGGTGAGTCTACTTACGTTATAAAAGTTGTATGTAAAGTTCGGTTTAGATATATACTTACGTCTAGTTGGAATAGACAATGAGAAAACTGTAGATTGCCTATGAGTCGCTAGATTGTCACGTAAGTTCTATTTGCATATTTTTTTTTTTTTTCGTTAATACTTTTGTAAGCTCGAATGACAGCTTATACTCGTTGCCGTTTATGGTTTCTGCGTAATCGTTGCCAGTCAGTAACGTTAGTTGTGTTTTATCGATATTACAGTTTTGTTATATTTGTGTCTATGATTATATTTTGTTTTCATTTACAGTGTGTCTTCTTATCCGTTCTCGTTTTCCGAAACGTCAGTAAAATTTTCTAGATAATTTTTATGTTTGAGATCGTTTTCTTAAATTAAGAATATAGTTTGATAATTTTTTGTCCGTATATATCGGTAATTCTTCCGAGATGTTCGTAGCATGTTATTTGGCGTTTCGTGCAGCACTTCTAATACATTTTAGATATGTTCTGCTTTGTGAATTTGGTTTTCGAGGTGTAAGTAAAAGCTTGATTGATTGTTGTCAAAATTTCTTGTGTGTTCTTTCAGTCTAATGCTAAAATTTCGTCCCGTTTGCCTGATATAGATTTTGCACATAATTTTGTATAAGCCTGGGTTTAGAAAATCAGGAAATTTTCGAGATAGAATTTTCGTTTTTAGATTTTTTTGTTCGGATTGCTAGTTTAACTGCTGTTTTTTTTTTAATAATAATCGGTTTATTTCTTTCGATATTGGTCCCAAATATATTGCTGATATGTATGTTGCTTTATGTTTAGCTTCTTTTGTTAAACTTATTTACTTGTGTACTGTTTGGTTTTTCATGATTCTTGTGTTTTCCTTACAGTTTGTGATCTATATTTTGTCTGAAATTATTTTGTTGGGCTACATACTGAAGTACCGTAAGCTCAGTTTGTATTGGTTGGTGATCTAGTGGTTAAACCAGGTTATTATATGGATCAAATTCTTGTGGTTTTGGGAGACAAGAATGTCCATTGATTATGCTGTCTGTAGTAGTTGGTTTCCTGTAAATTTCAAACGCGTAATGATTGCCATTGCCGCTGATTCTAAGATCGACACAGTTTATAGATTTGTTTGTTTCAGTTTCCATTGTAAATTTTATTTTTAATTGAAAGTTGTTGAGTACTTGATAAATTATTTGGATGTTGTTCCATTTATTAGTAACGAAGTATCTTCTACATACCTATGATAATTTATTTTGTTGTGCAGTGGCCATTTGGATTGAACATTTTTCAGTGTGTTGATAAATATGCAGGAAATACAGTTTCACATCGCCATTCCATCAGCTTGTGTGTAAATTTTGTGACTGAATTCAGAACAATTTCGGTATGTAGTTAGTTTTATGAGCTCTGAGAGTTCGTGGATTCGTGTGACTTAAATTTTCTTTGTGACTTATGGCTTCAAATGGCTCTGAGCACTATAGGACTTAACATCTGTGGTCATCAGTCCCCTAGAACTTAGAACTACTTAAACCTAACTAACCTAAGGCCATCACACACATCCATGCCCGAGGCAGGATTCGAACCTGCGACCGTAGTGGTCACGCGGTTCCAGACTGTAGCGCCTAGAACCGCACGGCCACACCGGCCGGCCTTTGTGACTTACAAAGTTGTTCCTTATTATTTCAATTGTTTCCTGAACTGGTACTTTTGTGTAGAGGTTTGTAATATCAAAAACAATAAATTTCTGCTGTTTGTATATCTTTTACGGCTTGAGCTTAACTATACTGCTACGTTTACTGTTATTGCGTATTATGTTAGTAATTTTTGATTTATGCTGTTGAAAGTATTGTATTCTGTTTGCATTTTTGTTGTACAGTTTTCTGTTCTGTAACTCCCTTTCAATAATTTTTGCTGCATTTGCTGTCAGTTCATTTTATTTTTTGTTCGAAGTTTTGTCATATCGATGGCAACTTTTGTTGTAGCTATAAAGTTGTGAAGTTTTCGTTCCATTTTGTACTGATCTTGACTAGTCTGCCCGGTCTTCTGACTTTTTGATCCACATAGCATGTCTGGAATGCAATGCGAAGATGTATACTTTCATACCATCCACCAGCCAGCTGTCATCATGACTTGGTACAGGACGTGTTCCAAATTCCTGAAGATGATATGCGGAGGCTGGATGCTTTCGCGTCACAACGAACACAAGAGTGTTTTAGTGCCTGTGGGGATGACATTTCACACTAATATTGATGATGGACATCAGTTCCGAATGGAATGAAAGGTTAACGACTTAATACTGCTTATGTGAAAAACATCTCGACAAAGTTTGATTAATGGCCTCCTGTTTCTTCATGGTATAACAGTTTCCATTTCTGACTGTGCAGATGAGGACGAATGTGAAGATAGTTCTTCTGAGGGACTCGACGGCTAATCCGAACTCCAGCTCCGTCTCTAACGGTCTGGCCATCGGCAGCAGGCTAAACGATAAACTTTCTTCCCCTGTTTATGTACTACTGATGCAGTGGTCTTGCTGAAGAAAGCACCTCGTAGTATGGTTACAGTGATTTAGCGAAGCGACGGGAAACTTATGGCTACAGTGCTTTAGCGGACACTGGACTCGCATTCGGGAGGACGACGGTTCAATCCCGTCTCCGGCCATCCTGATTTAGGTTTTCCGTGATTTCCCTAAATCGTTTCAGGCGAATGCCGGGATGGTTCCTTTGAAAGGGCACGGCCGATTTCCTTCCCAATCCTTCCCTAACCCGAGCTTGCGCTCCGTCTCTAATGACCTCGTTGTCGACGGGACGTTAAACACTAACCACCACCACCGCCTGCTTTAGCGAAGCGACGGGAAACATATATCTGGATGGCCAAAACCGTAGTTAAATTCAGCGCTTCCCGCGTTGTACAACCACTGCCACAAGTATTTCCGTTTGGAGACCCAGATCTGTTTAGGAACAATTACTTGTTACCTCTCCTTGAACATCTTCAATCAGAAACATTAGTAACAAACTTCGCTGTCATCTCAAAATGAAAATTTATTAAAGCGCTCTTAGTAGGGCCAACGGCCTTGCAGCAGTGGTAGCACCAGTTCCCCTCAGATCACCGAAGTTAAGCGCTGTCGGGCTGGGCTAGCACCTGAATGGATGATCATCCGGTCTGCCGAGCGCTGTTGGCAAGCGGGGCGCACTCAGCCCTTGTGAGTCAAACTGAGGAGCTACTTGATTGAGAAGTAGCGGCTCCGGTCTCTTAAACTGACCTACGGCCGGGAGAGCAGTGTGCTGACCACATGCCCCTCGATATCCGCATCCAGTGACGCCTGTGGGCTGAGGATGACACGGCGGCCGTTCGGTACCGTTGGGCCTTCCAAGGTCTGTTCGGACGGAGTTTATAGTAGTTTTAGTAGGTCCGAATTCATTTATTTCTTTCTGTCAGAATCACCGTGGAAGGTGGAGGCAAAAACAACATATACGTAATATAAAATGAAACTAGAAGAACTGTTGGCACTACACATGATAGCAAGGAACGTTCTCCAGCCATTTTCCAAACCCAAACCGTACAGTCGAATTGCCACGGGATATAACGTGATTAATGACCCCAAATCGCTCGTTTCGAGTCATCCAATGCTGCTCTTTACACCACTCCAAGCACCGCTTTGCATTGACTACAGAAATTTGTGGCCTTTGAGGAGTTGCGCGACCCTTGTACGTCATTCCCTTTAATTCACTACGCACATTCATTGCGATAACTCACTGTCGGTAACATATTATGACTTGCGAGTGATTCCTTCCACTGGTTTCTCGCAAACATTTACAACCACCTTCCCCAACGGTCGACAGCTCCTGTCCGTCAGCACATGAGGTATGCCTGGTCTAGTTTTAGCTGTGGTACTTCTTTTGTATTTCCAGTTCACAATCACATCACCAACAGTCGATCTGGGCAGTTTTGGAAGGGTTGAAATGTCCCTGGCGGATTTGTTCCACAGCTGACATCCAAAGACTAGTCCACTTTCGAAGCCATTGAGCTGTTCTGACCAACCCATTTTCCTCCTTTTACACTGGCGGGTCCGTCTTTCGTGGCCAGTTCCGCGTTACATAGGCGTATCTGGAAATTTTTGTTGAGACAGTGAATACCTTTATGTATAACTATTATTTACGCCAGAAGTTGGCTACATCCGTCACATTTGGTTTTGGTACCAATAGGTCAGAATTGGGAATCCCTTCGCTGTCCGTGTCCGGTCACTTCTTCATGACCTTGACGCATCCCCCCGACAACCTTTCCTGCAGACTCGCTTCCGTAACCCTCCATGGTCCATACCTCGGCCACAGCTTCGGCTGGACCTACTGCTTGGCCCCAAAGGCTCAGTCCCACCTGAGGTCCTCCGCCGGAATTTTCTCTCTGTTCTTGATGAGTTTGAGGGCTCAGACTTCATCTACACTGATGGATTGACGGTCTTGTTGGCTTCGCTTACGCACGTGTTGACCATACACAACAACGCTCCTTGGTGGTTGGCTGCAGCGTATTCACTGCAGAGCTGGTTGCCATCTACCGCGCTATTGAACATATCCGCTCCTGCTCTGGTGAGTTCTTCGTCATTTGTAGTGACTCCTTAATCATTCTACAAGCTCTTGACCAGTGCTTCCCTAGGCATCCTTTGGTACCGTTAATCTAGGAGTCTCTTTATGCCCTCTACAGGAGTGGACGCTCAATTACCTTCATTTTGACCCTAGGCCATGTCGGGATACCGGGCAATGAACATGTTGACCGCCTGGTCAAACAGGCCACCAGTAAACCATATCTGGGGATTGGCCTCCCGGAGACCGATTTGCGAGCAGTCTTTCGCCGCAAAGTTTTCGCGACTTGGGACACTGAATGGCGCAACCCGAGCGCACCAAATAAACTCCGTGCGATCAAGGAGACGACGAATGTGTGGTGGTCATCCGTGCGAGCCACTCGCAGGGAATCTGTTGTCCTTTGTCGGCTTCGCATTAGCCATACGTGGTTAACACATGACTAGCTTCTCTGTCGTGAGGACACACCTCGGTGTCGCTGTGGCTCCCTTCTGACTGTCTTGCACATCTTGCCTGACTGCCCACTTTTAGCTGCTCTGCGGCGGACTTTTAATCTTCCCAGCACCCTACCCTCGGCGTTGGGTGACGGACGATGCCTCAACGACAGATTTAGTTTTACGTTTTATTCATGTAGGGGTTTTTTATCGTACCATCTAAGGGTGGGCATTTGGCCTTCTTTCTGGGGCCTCTACCCTCCCTCCCTTTTAAATCTGTCACCCTTTGATTGCATTCATTCGTATTTGTGTTCGTCTTTTCCCTACATGTGTTCATCTCGCCTTGCGTTTCGTGGTGAACATTTTAAAGTGTTGCAGAGTGGCTGGCTCATCCTCTTTTATTTTGTGGTCAGCCAGCCCAGACCATGTGCGCCTTTTTCTACTTTTCTACATTTCCTTATAGTGTATGTCTTCTCCGGTTTTTTGTTCATGCCATTCGTTTTCTTTTTCGCCCTTTTACTTTCCCAACCGTACTTTCGGAGTTGTTTTACCCTGAGCCTTGTTTGCGTCAGGAACAAGGGACTGATGACCTTGTAGTTTTGTCCCTTTATCCCTCAAACCAACCAACCAACCAATAGGTCTTCAAATTAGCAGGGAAGAGCTAGACATTCCTAGTAGTATTTCACGGAGGATATTGAGAAGGTATGGGTGACGTCTTTCATAGAACTAACCACACCCTACAATACTAAGAACTACAGAATACTGTTTAGTGAAGTTCATGAAATAACTAAGTCGCACGTACTTTGTGGATTTTCAACGACATGTAAGTCGATGGAGGACACTAAAAAATTGATTGCCGATAGGAAATGTTATGAGTCCGACACTAATTAATATATACACTACTGACCATTAAAATTGCTACTCCACGAAGATGACGTGCTACAGACGCGAAATTTAACCGACAGGAAGAAGATGCTGTGATATACAAATGATTAGCTTTTCAGAGAATTCACACAAGGTTGGCGCCGGTGGCGACACCTACAACGTGCTGACGTGAGGAAAGTTTCCAACCGATTTCTCATACACAAACAGCAGTTGACCGGCGTTGCCTGGTGAAACGTTGTTGCGATGCCTCGTGTAAGGAAGAGATATGCGTAACATCACATTTCCGACTTTGATAAAGGTCAGATTGTAGCCCTATCGCGATTGCGGTTTATCGTATCGCGACGTTGCTGCTCGCGTTGGTCGAGATGCAATGATTGTTAGCAGAATACGAAATCGGTGGGTTCAGGAGGGTAATACGGAACGCCGTGCTGGATCCCAACGGCCTCGTATCGTTAGCAGTCGAGATGACAGGCATATTATCCACATGGCTGTAACGGAGCGTGCAGCCACGTCTCGATCCCTGAGTCAACAGATGGGGACGTTTGCAAGACAACAATCATCTGCACGAACAGTTCGACGTCGTTTGCAGCAGCATGGACTATCAGCTCCGAGATCAAGGCTGCGGTTACCCTTGACACTGCATCACAGGCAGGAGCGCCTGCGATGGTGTACTCAACGACGAACCTGGGTGCACGAATGGCAAAACGTCATTTTTTCGGATGAATCCAGATTCTGTCTACAGCATCATGATGGTCGCATCCGTGTTTGGCGACATCGCGGTGAACGCACATTGGAAGCGAGTATTCGTCATCGCCATACTGGAGTATCACCCGGCGTGATGGTATTGGGAGCCATTGGTTACACGTCTCGGTCATCTCTTGTTCGCATTGACGGCACTTTGAACAGTGGACGTTACACTTCAGATGTGTTACGACCCGTGGCTCTACCCTCCATTCGATCCCTGTGAAACCCTACATTTGAGCAGGATAATGCACGACCGCATGTTGCAGGTCCTGTACGGGCCTTTCTGGATACAGAAAATGTTCGACTGCTGCCCTGGCCATCACATTCTCCAGATCTCTCACCAATTGAAAATGTCTGGTCAATGGTGGCCGAGCAACTGGCTCGTCACAATACTCCAGTCGCTACTCTTGATGAACTGTGGTATCGTGTTGAAGCTGCATGGGCAGCAGTACCTGTGCACGCGATCCAAGCTCTGTTTGACTCATTGTCCGGGCATATGAAGGCCGTTATTACGGCCAGAGGTGGTTCTTCAAAAATGGTTCAAATGGCTTTGAGCACTATGGGACTTAACATCTATGGTCATCAGTCCCCCAGAACTGAGAACTACTTAAACCTAACTAACCTAAGGACAGCACACAACACCCAGCCATCACGAGGCAGAGAAAATCCCTGACCCCGCCGGGAATCGAACCCGGGAACCCGGGCGTGGGAAGCGAGAACGCTACCGCACGACCACGCGATGCGGGCAGAGGTGTTTGTTCTGGGTACTGATTTCTCAGGATCTATGCACCCAAATTGCGTGAAAATGTAATCACATGTCAGTTGTAGTATAATATATTTGTTCAATGAATACCCGTTTATCAACTGCATTTCTTCTTGGTGTAGCAATTTTAATGGCCAGTAGTGTACATTAGTGACCAACCCTTGCCAAACGGCACAGAGAGATTCGTTTACGCAGACTATCGTGCTGTTATAGCTTCGGTATAAAGTGTCGGAAGTATCGAAGCTTTCAAATGGTTCAAATGGCTCTGAGCACTATGGGACTTAACATCTGTGGTCATCAGTCCCCTAGACTTAGAACTACTTAAACCTAACTAACCTAAGGACATCACACACATCCATGCCCGAGGCAGGATTCGAACCTGCGACCGTAGCAGTCGCGCGGTTCCGGACTGAGCGCCTAGAACCGCGAGACCACCGCGGCCGGCATCGAAGCTTTAATAAAACTGATAACCCACTACTAGCAAAATCAACCCAAGCCAAACTCTCCCAAAACATATAACTGCAACTTCCATCTAATGCACAAACAAGCAAAAGAAATGCTGCATATTGAATTGGAGGGAACGCAGATGGAACACTGCCCCACACAGAAACATCAGGAAATAGCAGGGCAATCACGGGTAGCAAGTATTGTTACAATACAAAGCATAAAGTTGCAAGATGGTTCAGCAGTTAGGACTGCAATTGAGTTCCCACCAGCCATCGAGATCAACCTTTTTCAAATTTCTTCAAATCGATTGACACAATCTCCGACACGGCTCTCTTGAAAAGGACACAGCCGTTTTACCTCCCCATTCTGATTTCCAAAAGCAAGTGTTATGATTTACTCCAGGCTTAAATAACTGTTCAGCAACAGATCTATTTGAGACTATAGAAGTAAGAGGAAGATGAGGAAGTTTTTGATCAAATAAGCTCTCATTGCTAACGCAATTGAAGTCCAGATATCGTCTCTAAATAATTGGCACACATAAAACTACACAAAATATGGCAGAAAATAAACGAGACTGATTACCCTTTATTTGGATTAAATGTTGATTGTTGGCCACTGTTCCTTTCGTTTGCTGTCGTATTAATTTGACATCGGGCTCTTGGTTTCCAAAGCGTGGTGGTGTAGGTGGGGGGGGGGGGGCAGTTCTGTTCCAAAGGTAGTTTCTAACCGTTTGCCTAAGTGACACATGCCCTATCACATTCTTATTCTCATTACTCCATATATTTAAGTCATTAACTTGTAAACATTATGGTAAAGACTTCTTGAAATCGAAAAGAGTTTATAGTAGGCACAGGATTTTACATACTTTTAGTTCACAGATAATATCCGTACGATGTGTAAAGTTCATTCACAACACATTAACATTCACACCATGCCATAACTTCACTCGACTTAGCCATTACCGAGCGAGGTTGCGCAGTGGTTAGCACACTGGACTCGCACTTGGGAGGACGACAGTTCAAACCCGCGTCCGGCCGTCCGTGATTTCCCTAAATCGCTTCAGGCAATTCCTTTGAAAGGGCACCGCCGACTTCCTTCCATAATCCGCTGGGACCGATGACCTCGTTGTTTGGTCCCCTCCCCCGAATCAACCAACCAACCAACTTAGCCTCTGATTTTCAGATACAGTGTTGTCACCGTAAAATATTATGTTTTTGCTAGCTCAAATTGCTCAACTGTTACACGGTGGTGGGCGGACGGATTGTTCTATTGCAAAAGCGTCCTTCCACGAGTTTTTGTTTTGGTTCCTATTCTCTCATAATTAATCCCTGGATTAAAAAGAAAACTGGAAGTATGTCATGAACTCCGAAATACTGGAGCGTGATATCTGAGCTTGGGTGCTAAATAGTTATGTTGGAAATGTCGGGACAAACTTTGTTTCCTCGTTTCATGAGTCAAACTTCACAGCATAGTTTTCGGACACATTTTCCTCTCATTCAGTTCATCTTTTAAAATACGTATAAAATTTGAGCGTACCGTGAATATGCCATGTCCCGTTTTCTGTTTGTCTCTTGAAAATGCTTCAAAGTTTTCCCTCGATTCTTGATGTCCGTAGGTAATTCGGGCACTCGTCGCCTTCCACTAATTTCCTGCCTCAAGAAAATCATTTTTGACAATAAAAGGCACGCACATGTGAGAAATACTGACCTCCATAAGCTTGTAACATCACCTGAGAGGTTTATTGTTGCTGTTTTTAAATTTCACAAGAGACTCTCAAATGGCTCTGAGCACTATGCGACTTAACTTCTGAGGTCATCAGTCGCCTAGAACTTAGAACTAATTAAACCTAACTAACCTAAGGACATCACACGCATCCATGCCCGAGGCAAGATTCGAACCTGCGACCGTAGCGGTCGCTCGTTTCCAGACTGTAGCGCCTAGAACCGCACGGACACTCAGGTCGGCCACAAGAGACTTTATTGCTACTTGTCGTTCGGTTCTAAATACTTCGCGAAACTCCTGGACAAAATAAAAGAAAGGTGCTTCAAGGTAGCCTGCGCGTTTATATATGGAAATATGAGATTTAAAGCTCAAATTATTCAACTCTGTTGCAAATTTATTGAAAAATGATCCTGCAGAAGAATGCATACCCTTCTGCACGACTTCTAAGTGGTGTTTTTCCTGTATAAATCTTTTTTGTCAAATATCTCTGACAGAATAATGAAGATGATGAAGTCACCACAAACATCTTCATGAAATGGATGTAATAGTATGGCAGTGTTAGAGTTACTAGGCGCGAGATTCGCGAACTGACATGGCATTTCTTCTGATAACATCTTTACGGCCTTAGAATACCCTTCCAGTTCGAACGGAATTCCCTCATAATACGACAGCATGGAACATGATACAGTGTAAATAAGATCAGTAAATAAACATTCCCTTTTTAGTCACAATAGAGAGTATTGTGATGAAGAAGCATCGGCACTCACCTGTTATGTAAAATTCTTAAACTTCAAGTCTAGGAAATTTCAGAGTCATCATCTTCACGACGACTGTCAAGTACTGCCTTACAACAGTTCAGTAAGCCGAAAGCGAATTACTGATATAAAAAAATTTCCAGAAGAGCCAAGTTGTGATCTCTGCCTCCGGTTTCTCAGCCACAAGAAGTCAGACCACGGTTGGTAAGATTCTCTGTTACCAGTCGACATCAACAAATATTTCTTAAAAGAATAACATTGTAACTTCTGATAATGACTAAATCTACTTCGCGCATGTGGACTACACAACTTTAGAAATTTCTGCGCCGGCTGGGGTGGCCGAGCGGTTCTAGGCGCTACAGTCTGTAACAGCGCGACAGCTACGGTCGCAAGTTCGAATCCTGCCTCGGGCATGGATGTGTGTGATGTCCTTAGGTTAGTTAGGTTTAAGTCGTTCTAAGTTCTAGGGGACTGATGGCCTCAGAAGTTAAGTCCCATAGTGCTCAGAACCATTTGAGCCATTTTTGAAATTTGTGCAGTCGTTGACCATTGAGGGCACATAAGTATCAGAAGTTTCATGAAGTTTCAAGGTACCAGTATCAGGAACATAAAGAAAACATATGATTCGGCAAGGGTGGTCGTAGCTATAGGCAGTGTCTACTACTTTTCCGTAAATTCCGATCCAGAAAGTATCCCGATAAAAACCCTATTCCAAAAACTATCCCAATAACCGGCTGACTTCCGCAAGAATTCCATATACGTTGTAACGCGTCACATCCGTTGACAAATTATATATCTTATAACCGAATACACAATTGATGAATCGACTCTCCGGAGTTTCCTATTTTTCTGTGTAGAGTAAGTAGCTCTGCAACGTTCGTGCTGTTTTGCATTCGAGCCTTAGAGCATCGGAAGTCGTATATCTCTCCGTCCTCGACTTTAGTATGCGGTTACTACGCTCCAACAGTAGAATACGGTGCTATATATTTTAAGCCACAAAGCTGACACGGGACGCAGCTATACCGGAGAGTCACGAAATGGAAATGCGCCACTGAGACGAATTATTTATATGTTGGTAGCTACTGCTGACATAGTTGATGTCGAAGATGTTAATACTCAGAAGTGGTATCTGTGCTACTCAAAGTGCCAGTAAACCCACAGCTCTTTCGCTATAAAATGATGGTTCACCTAGTAGCGTTTTCAATGAGAATAAGGACAAATTCATAGAAAGAAACCTTTCACTCTGTGGATTATAGTGTACTGTATAAGATGCCGTGTCGACAGGGTCTCGAACTTGGTTCCTGATATTCTACTGGAATCCATAAATAAATATTTACGTCCTAATTCCAGACCCTCACAAAAATTTTATCTGCCAGGAAGTCTTCTGTATTCATAGAAAGTCGCATGTTATGGTCCCTTTGCACAAAGGAAAATCTAGTTTTGGTTTAATTTCTAACACTGTTGCTTTATGCTAAGAGAAAATTTTTGTAGTCAGTTTTCATGTTGAATATCTGCTACAGAATTATGTTGAAAAGAGTCCTGTGTTTGATACGTAACGTACTTCAGCAACAAATTAGTCATGGAGTCTTCTCTTACCTTAAGTTGTGGAATAACTGTGACTTTATTGTGTTAGGATAATTTCTTTGTTAAAATGTAGGAAAACTGCTTATCCCAAGCGGTCTTGTCTTGAACTGGTTCAGTAGAATAGTCCTTAAGAAACTGGGCACGTATTAGGGGATCGAAGAGGTTTCGTACAGGTAAAGACCTTGCAGTCACACTAGGAAGTCCAAGACTAAAATTACCGCCCGGTCATCCTTGTTTTTAATTTAAGTGTTTTCTCTAACTTAACGTTAATTCTGGAATTGTTTCCACAGTAAGGTCATGATCGATATCCTTCCCCATCTTTGTTTTGTCCTATGTTCTACTCCTTCATAATGATGTAGGTGAGACGTTACTTGACTTGACACATTTTTGTTCTTTACAGATGAGTATGATGGGGGAGACATGAGTGACAAGTTAAAGCTGTTTGACAGACAAGGACTTGCATTGATGTCTACGTTTCTCAGGTAGAGCGCTATCAATTACGTTTGCCGCGCAAGCATTAAGGAACAACTCACAAGAGGTCTGAGATTACCCGTCATCACAGATTTCTTCCAGATTCGTGATATAGGGAAGGCTTATCCAGAAACGAAAGTGGCAAAAGTGAGAGCACGAGATGCACAAGCGTTTACCAAAAATAGAATTTTTTTGTGCAGGTCATGGGAGGCATGAGCCATTTACTTTTGCCATTACTTTTGCACATAGAAAGTAAATTGTTACAGGCTTGACCTGCTATAAGGATTAGAGATTTTTAAACATGTTACTCCAAAGACGGATCAGTTTTAAATGAATATATGTAACTCAAAAACAGAAATTTCCCAGACGGTTTCAGACCTCTACTTTCGTTCAAGTAACAAAAAAGTGGCTTGATCTTCCACATGACTACAGGAGATCTCATTTTCATCGACTGTCAATGCTACTGGTTCTTGCGTTTCTTCTTTCTTGTGGTGTTGATGTATTTCTGGAGAGGTGATGTTCGCAGTTGTTCGGATATGTTGTATTTGAGAATTATATACGTTTTACCATCTTTCCTCCCCCCCCCCTCCCCGGCCACCACTATCATCTCTCTGCATAACCCCTTTCCTTCACTCCCGTTACCCCATTCGACTCCCCCTTTCCTCCTCTCCCCCACCCCCTTTCCTGCCCTGGCTCTTTTCCTGTTGTTTTAATTTGCACTATTCAGAGTTTTACGTAATTTCTTTTTACCACAATGATCTTTTTTGTATGGTAACTTATTATTTCTTGGCATTTTGTTAATTTTAAATATGTACACAGCTAGGTATGATCTGGTTTCTAATGTTATAATTTTAATTTTAACGTTTTAGCAAGTTTAGCACCCGCCTTAGGCATACTAGGAGAGCTCTCCCTGGACAGAAGCTTTCCTTATCCCAAGCGTTGCGTACGTGACGGTAGTGCACCAACTGTACATTGGCGAGCAAATACGAAATGACAAAAGCCATGATGTGCATATTTTAATTATTATGAAAGTGAAATTCTATATCCGACTGACGACTTTCGGCTATATTTTGACGTACCTCTGCCACAATATTTATTCCAGTAAGCCTGAATAATTTTTGTATTCATCTGGTTTCCCACTATACTCTCCATCATAGTTTGCCTAGACGCCCTACTTCTTTTCCTATACGCCTCAACTTGTGCACTGTGTGATCAGAAGTATCCGGACACCTGGCTGAAAATGACTTACAAGTTCGTACGTTTTTGGGGGTGTCCGGATACTTTTGATCACATAGTGTATGTATCATATTATCTCCTTCCACAACGCTTCTCACCCAGTGAATGCAGGTCCTTATGTTAAAAAGTGCAGTGTTCGAGTGCTTTTTCGTGGAAGAAAATCAGCACACTGCATTTGTGTTTTTTAATTCTATATATTTTTAGTCCTTTTAGCTGTCCGTCATCAATCTTTTTAATGTAAAATGACAATAGTCTTCATATTCTTTTTCCTCTCACCTTTGTTATAATGATCTTGGCTGAAGAGCGGAGTGTTGTACCGCTGACAGCCCGCTCACCGCCCATATCGGGCGAGGGCGATGAGATTACAATAACAAAACGTGTTTTTCAAATCAGTATTTGCTTCTGAAGATGAAATTTTTATAGACGTCTGAAACATGGCAAAGGGATTTTCATAAACCCTTCTTATTGGAACTGATTCGCTGTTTATTATTTCTACAAGGTTTCATCCTGCTGCTCCAGCCATGTACAAAAAGTTTTCCAGAAAGTGTTATAGCATATTGCTCTGCATACGAATAGGCTACTTTGTTCATGTCCTGACGTTTCACGAGAACTACTTTTGCCCACGATGGTCAGGGGTTCGGATATAAGTCGACTGATGCTAGCAACCTGGAAAGGGAAATATACAAATCAAAATACTGTATTATACGTGACGTCAAAAAAGGTATTTCGTGTGACGCCAACGAATGAGAATCCTCGACTTTAATTACAGTCCCTTCTTGGAAAGGTAAGACGGAGTTATCATGGACGCTGATAAGTACAATCATTTCTTGGAAATTTATTTGGAATCCCAAATTTTCCCATGTCTTTCTTTTCTTGCCTTTTATCAAAATATTAATAAGTACAGTATTCTAAGCATTATTTTGATTTATTGACAGTGTAAGTAAGGTAAAAAATTGAAATTAAAGCCATAAGAAAGGATTCCCTAGAGGGCCTCGACCACACGACCTTCGGATTAGCGATATGTACTCTTTCCGCTGCGCCAAGCGCTGTCTGGTAACTACGCTAATGTAAATGGTTCATGACTCTCTAGACCGGCGCCAAAATTACTGCTTTTTCCTAAGCCCTTGGTCGTCTGAAGCTCCCACTTCACTCCCCCTCATTTCTGTCAAAGACCTACATGTAGCATAAATTGGGACGAAATCGGTGATGAGGAGTAGATGCGACCTCCTTTCCAGTTACCGTATCCAACTATCCAAAGGAACATGGCATAGTAATCCTGAACAACACAGGCACTGAAGTATCGTATTTATTCGCCGACATCGGGCAAGTGACTATCAATTAAAATGTCTTCCCTGTACAGGAATATTCATAACGAATGAACGAGTGCAGGTGACTGCTCTCCATAGGCGGGAAATACGGGTTCGATTCCCATTCCAGCACAAATTTTCGTTATCGTCATTCTATTTTACAGCTGATGATTGTCTATATTCGCAAATGCGAATACATGTCATATATTCTTTAAATAGCTTTACGTTCAGAGGCATCCCTGCCGCTGTCATGCCTATCAAAAGACGTATTGCGTGAGGGAAGTGTAAGTCGACATTAAAGACTTTATTGGAGATATCTGGTACGCGTAAAATTATTGGTGTCAGATCGACATTTAATATACACCAATCATATCATATCTTCCACAGCCACTGAAGCATTTGGGGACATCATAAGAGCCACGTTCTAAGAGACATTCGCGGTCTTTTTGATATCCCTAAGACACCGAGCGTTTTCTGCGAGTTCCATAAACTGCTGGAAGCAAGGGCGGAGATGGTTCCTTTCAAAGGGCACGGCCCTTTTCTTTCACCTTCTATTCTTCTATTCGAACCTGTGCTTTTTCTTTAATGACCCCGTTATCTATTAGACCTTATACCCTAATCTTCCTTGTTCCCTTTGATTTCCATAATTTCCATTTCCAACAAAATATCCGTCTTAATTTAAAAGATCAGTATCTTTTCAGGTGAAAGAGGTGCAGAACATTTTCATTTTGTAAAACCGTGTTCGTCTTAGACACTCCTTCACAGCTGAAGTCACCAATTATTTGGTCTTGGCCGGCAAGGGAGGAGCGGGGAGCAGCGTAAAGTTTTTTGATCACCAGTCGTTGCGTCAACATCTCGGATTAAATTTCAAACCTTTGGGCAGTGTCTCATGAAGTGAGGGCATGTAGTACTACTGAAGTTGATTCATCTCTCGGATGGGAACATTAAACTCGGAGGCCCCCTTGTCGATTTTCGAAAGAAGTAGACTGTGTGCCAACATCGGCTTTCACCTCTCCCTTCCTTTCATCCATAACGATACAAACCCAAGACTACACTGTACAAGCATTCATCAGTCATTCACACACTTGACACTTCATAACAGGTTGGAGGAGGGCAACGGCAAATTACCTCCTCTAGAACCTTGCCACGAGCGGCGGTGCAGGATCTATGCGTCTGCTCCACCTACGCTCAATCCCTGAGAATTGGACTATTTAATTTAATTTTTCATAGGGAGAAATGACAGTCTTGGAGAGTAACAATAGAATCAGCTTAACGCGAGTCACAACATCTGTGTTTAGTAGGGTGACATGTAAGTTCAACGCGTAAGGTTATCTAGTCGTCCGCGACAAATAAACCCAATTGTTGTTGGAAAATAGATGAAAGTTGACACATCAGGCCATATTATTCTTTTCCAGTCAGCACTGCATGTTATCGGCACCATCTGCATTGTTCTAACGAAATGTAGGTAGTGTCCAGAGCTACTGGCCTCCCACGGATGGTGTTCAGTTAGTGCACCTCTCCCCCCCCCCCCCCCCGGTCACCTCGTCTCAATGTTATTGGAGAAACATGTTCCAAATCACGAACTGACTTGTGATTCGCATGCGTCAAATTGGATTGTTTGTGAAAATCGTCTTCCGTGTTCGACAATACTGAGCACTGAAGATTTCTCTTGTTGTTCGCTGAAGATGACATGAGGAGGACCGTTATGCAAATCCCCATCTAGGCATCCTGACTACGGTTTTGCGTGATTACTTAGATCATACGCAGAGATTACTCCTAGAAGGATGATAAGTGCTATATCATTCGTCAGCATTGTGCAAACCGAAAATGACAGAAAACACATTGATATTCATTATTGGATAAAAATCTTTATACGTGTTCCATTGAATTTGACTCTAATGGCTGCAGCAACACGTCATTTAATAGTGAGTGAACCGTATCTGAAGAGGCTTGAATTGCGTCAGGAACGGTATGAAACCTGCAATCTGTAGAGGATTTCCGAAAAGAAAAAAACATTGATTCGTGTTACACCCGGTACTTGGATTTTAACAATAGATACGACATCGCTTTCTCTTTATAGAAGTCTGTCACGATGACATAAATTTTTAAAGCATCATTCTGATGTTCTAACAGTTTGATGCTGTCAAGTTCTGACATTTGGATGGGTGTTCCTGATAATGTTTTTATGATGGTTAGAGGAGGCTTTCCAGCTATCTTGTTAGCTTAAATTCCGTTGGCAGTGTTTGGTTGAGTGTTCATTTTCCGTGTTTATCTTTGGATTTTGTAAGTATGTGAACTTTAAGTTTTTGTGTAGTTGGACGCCGATTCATCTACCATAAGCGTAACCAGAGCAAAATTAATAAAGTGAGAAATCTACATGATCCCAAAATATAGGTATCTGGGCAGCTGTCACAGGCTAGCTAATGATCATAACACTGGTTTTCGCTTTCATTTGGCTATGGTTGCACACAAATTCACAATACAAATACAGCGTTTCCGTACACGTCATCACACTGCAGTGACCCTCCTTTCCAGGCTGTAATCGTGCTGAGAAAGCAGGTAGATATATACAGCGTGTCGATAAAAGAATGTCCCAGACTCAATGGCATATAATAACAGTTTAATTTAGATAATTTACAATAAATCATACATCAAATAGAAGGTAAACTAACCTAGTTTTTCTTACAAATGTTTAAAATCATGCACGTCTAGTTATACAGCACACTACGAACCTGAAATCCAATTCTTGCTACACTTTGGTTAACAAGTCCGAAGTAATGTAAGAAACATCCTCTTCAGTTCTGTGTCTCGACTCTGGCCAAATCAGTAGGTAGTGGCGGAACATAGACACGAACTTTTATAAATTCCTAAGGGAAAAATTATATGACGTGAAGTCAGATGAACATAGACATCAGCGAAAAAGAGTTTCGTCGTTCTAACAATTACAACCAATCTAAAGGTCAGGGACGTTTATGTTCAACCCCTCTCGTATAAAGAAATGATGATAGGGAGTGACCCCATCTTGCTGCTGCACAAAGTTATCAGATTGACCTTCTAATTGTAGAAAGGGCCATTCTTGCAACCGATCCAGATAAGCCAAGCGGGTGTGATAGTTCTTCTCTAGAGCCGGAACTATCACACCCGCTTGTTCAGAGAAACTGTTGAAATACAAAAACACGGGAATTTTTGTGGCGGTGTTCGTAGCGACAAACACTTGGCTGTAGAAATGGCTTACGAAGTCACCGCCACACTTTTAATAGCGGGCCGACCGGTCCACTGGAACAGTGAACAGAAAGATGAAAGCAAAAACACTCATATTAAATAAAAGTCGGTACTTATCTTTTATTAATGAAGATACAGTAACACAGTAGTGAACTCGGTGTCTACAGAAATCTGTCTAGTTCGAGTCGGAGCGGCTAGGTCAGCGTCGGCTGACGACAAACAACAACTCTGCTGCGATGAACACACAACTGACTAGCAAGTACACAATTCGGAGGCGAGTATACAACTGAGCGGCGAATACAGAACTGTCCTAGCGCTCGCGACTCCAGCGCTTAAGAAGCCAGAAGCCAGCGGTGGCGCGCGCAGACTTGCGGCGATTTGCTGTCTCGCTGGCGCTGCTTATGCGGACGGCGTCCGGACTTTGATGCTGCCAACCTTTTGGCAGCGGGCTCGGTTGGCATTACTGGTTAGGACATAACAGGAATAGCTTCAACAAGAAAGATGACAGCCTTAAGGTAAACGGATCCTGGCTCCCCGTGCTGCAGCGAACGACCGTCGCAGGTAGCAAGAGGAAAACCGCACCGGAAATGACCGCGGAGAAGCCCTCGGACGTTGGCGTGGCCAGGTACATACAGCCTGCGGTCGCGATCTCAGCTCCATTTCACCACCAGCAATAGAGGGTGAAGCTTTGACAATGCGAGCCACTCGTGCTGGCGAAACGTCAGTAAAATCATCAGACGAACGTCGGCCGAAGAACCCGAGACAGAAGCCAATAGGCAGTTTGTCAACAATGGGCCACGAAAGCCTTAACAATTTTGAATTCTATAATCCCCGTACGTAGTAGCACTAAAACGTTTGCTCTTTAATATTAAGAGGGTGTTGATCAGTTTTTCCAAAGGAAGTGTTTGAAACTTTAAGAATGTGACGTAAATATAACTGTCATACAGTATTATGAGCTGAACAATGTACCTACCATCGCTGTTATCTCTATTTCGATATAGAATTCAAACTGAATGTTGTCATACCTTTGAAGTAGTGGTGTCTCACTTTAACATGTATTTAACTAAAGTATAACTTCCTGGTAGGTTGAAACTGTATGCCGGACCGAGACTCGAAATGGGAACCTTTGCCTTTCGTGGGCAAGTGCTCTAACATCTGAGCAACCCAAGTACGACTCACGACCCTCCTCACAGCTTCAATTCTGCTAGTACCTCGTCTCCTACCTTCCAAACTTCACAGAAGCTTATTTCATTCCATTTTTTATATCGATAGTGCGTCAGCTCTCCCTTTGTCTCCAGAATTAGCCAATAAGAATACAGTATTCTGAGGAGAGATGAAAACCTCGGCCTGCGTCTTTGGAGACGTTGGTTCACACAAACAAACAGGGAGTGGCCTCTTGAGAGAGACAGGGGCAGGAAGCGAGTCTGGTGTATCTTATCAGGAAAATTAGGAAGACTCCAGATCATACGGGAACTGGAAGAAGGACTACGATTTTGCAACTGCATTACAGTGCGCCCCCAAACCACAAAAAGGTACTGCAGTCCGAAGAAGATAAGTGCCCCTCAGTGTGTATTCATGTCTGTCACCCGAACATTCTCTCTATCCTCGTTATTTTGTACAATACAACAGAGAAAAGCTACGAAAAAATCTCCACTAACGTCACGCAGTAGAAACCTCGATAAGATATTGCTACGTCCCTCTCTTCCGGTATATCGAAAACAAATACCGTCTGCATTCTGACACCGAGCATATGTAGCGATCCTATTATAGGTATTGGTCCACTGGAGCATCCCGCGTCCGGCCATCCTGATTTAGGTTTTCCGTGATTTCCCTAAATCGCTCCAGGCAAATGCTGGGATGGTTCCATTGAAAGGGCACGGCCGACTTTCTTCCTCTTCCTTTCCTAATCCGATGAGACCGATGACCTCGCTGTCTGGTCTCCTCCCCCAAAAACATCCCAACAACAACATCCATTGGAGCAGACAGCCAGTGATCGAAAATGCTTTCACAGAGCAGTGTAAACTTTTTCCCCCGTACTGTAGGAGGACCATACTCCACAGACTATCAATCGCAAGAGAGGGTCCTTGTGTTGTTCTTTCATAAGCAGTGTGGTACATTGTTTTTTCTGCTGTAACACATTTTGGCACTGTATGACTGCAGCTTTGTTCACTGCAGTACATTTTGTTTTTGCAACATGACCTCGAGGTATGGTCAGGTGCTAAACCTACATTACATGTTTTTATCCACTGACTCTTTTAGAAAGCTGGACGCTGCATTGTGTAAACTTTACTTCTCCTACAACACACAGGATGGTTGAAATTAAAACAAAGAGGTGTTGTTTCTCATTAACAAAAATGTGGAAGACATCACAACTTATGGAAACTGGAATAGTTTGCGACATTATGGAGAGTATCAAAACAGGTTTGCAAAGGTGATAACCTCTACATTTAATCTCGACTTCCACACTGAAAGGGTAGCAGAGGCCTCAGTGCTCTGTTTGGAAGAGAACATGAGCATTTATTTCTTATATTGCAGTCATGTATGCGATCGCTGTTTCGTTGCTGGCGATCCTCCGGAAGGTGTTGCACCCACCAATACTCTCTCCATCTCACACAAGTGGTACATTTAGTTATTATGTGGCAATCAACAGTGTGCCAGTAGGTGGATGGGATGGAAAAGATACTGTCGATATGGGGTGATATACTGTGATAAGCGCCTCAGTTGATAGTGTGATTTTACCAGCTCTTCCGTAATTTCAGTGCCAACCACGGCTACATGCTTCCCAGTTTTGTATCATCACTAAACCAATCCTCCACTATTTTGTGTGTATCATATACTAGATTGCGAATGTCGATAGATAACTGCGCAGTACGTCCATTCAGGGTTAATTCTCGAACATATACAGCGTCCTATACCGATGCAGTTAGGTTAACTACATATTCCTAGCACTTCAATCAAGGTGCATAATTTACGATTATGATTACCCAGCTTTCCGTATGTGGATGGGAGTCACAGAGTATTCTCGCGTTCTTAGAATAAAGTTGGAGGCCGAAAGATCTCCCTGCATTGTCTTTGAGCAACCCTCCCTAGAACACTGTCGCTGATTTAATTTGCTGCTGACCAGAAGTAGGAGGGTACTATACCCACTACATTCCAAGTCTCATTAAGGAACAGAGCGATCTGAATCCATAACTGCTGTTCAGCAAAGACTGTTCCTCACCAATCTTACTCATGGCTCCCATCCAAGTGCACAAGACCTTTTCAGATGCGGACTTGTCGAGGAGGTTAGAAACACTTATCAGTGCATAGTAGATATGAGAATGTTTTGATGATATAACAAATGGTTGAGAAGAATGTGTGGTTTATGTATGTTGGTGCTCCAGAAGGACGGAGTTTGAAGCATTTTACGTAAATCAACTGTGCTATCAGTTCTAAAATAATGTTCTAGTGTCACAGTCAGTGCCGAGAAGGTATCGGCAAGAGAGAAATGATCGCAGAGCATAAATACATGCACTTAGTTCTGCACTTAAACATGCTATAACGTTAAAGCCAACTTTATCCTAAAAATGCGAGAATCTCTGTGACTCCCATCCACACACATCCAATTTTAATAATAAATTACACAATCTGCAGAACATCAGCAAGATTGCAGAAAAGAAATAAAATTCAGCGAAACCTGTGTGTTGGCCAAGCAGCCGGTTATGACGAAACGCAAAATAAGAGAGGCCATCGAAATACTTGAACACCCTAAGAATATGAATAGAGTGCCCAACAGTGCCCAACAGACCGCACTGTTAACACGAGGCGGGAGCACTACTGGTGAGTAACTGTCGGCGCGCGGCCGACGTCCAGCATTTGGTAACAGGAGCCAACTTCTCATTCGCCGATGACCACCAGTCATGGCACATAATACAGGAACCAATTAACAGAGGCTACTACGCTCTCCCTCCACCGCAGTTACCTATTAAAATGAAGTTCCCTCTCCTTCTTCCTTAAGTGACCAATGAAAAGAACTATCTTTTTAAAATTATGACGTAATGGCATGCGCAGTGAACAGTAATAACAAAATATAAGGGACACTACATAGCTAGAAGGCAACAGTAGACCCAGAAGAAGGTCGCTGCAACCGTGGCCTAAACTTTAGTTTTCTCCACCGGTAGCTTTATACAATATGACACGGTACCATACTTAGAGAACTTTTATGTCGACTGACTCTGCCCGCGGAAGGCTACACAATTATATTATTGAGCGTATCTGGGATGCCTTGCAACGTGCTGTTCAGAAGAGATCTCCATCCCCTCGTACTATTACGCATTTGTGGACAGCCCTGCAGGATTCATGGTGACAATGCCCTCCAGCACCACTTCAGACATTAGTCGGGTCCATGTCACGCCGTGTTGCGGCACTTCTGCGTGCTCGCGGTGTACCTACACGATATTAGGCAGGTGCACTTGTTTCTTTGGTTCTTCCGTGATCTATTTAGATGTGTAGGCTAGGCTGTTGTACTGAACCCTGCAATGTTGAAGTGAAGAACATCTCCCAGTAAGAAGTTTTCGGCTCTTCTCATATAGCACCTAGAACCGCTGCTTTGTCTAGCACTCAGACATCATAAACCTTATGAGTAAGCACTCCTTGATTTCCTATATTTATATATGTTTTTCCATATTGTTTACCACAGAAGTTCCATTCACGCATTCGTGAATCTTGTAACACGTCTCCAAGGTACCAGTCTCTACAGATTTCATATTCATCTCCATTCATATTTCAGTGCTGCTTTAACAATTACGCTACAAAGTATCATATCATGATAGTTTTGAGGTATTCGGAACTTTTTTTTTCATTTCTACCAATCCTCAACACTAAGAAGTAAAATAACTTCCCAGCAGCAGTGTTATATGCACTGACTAGCCAGAAAATTATGACCACCGACTTCTTGTCGATATGAACCAGTCCACACGATAGCAGCGTCACCTGGCGAGGAATGACTGCTAGTCAAGCACACGCGAAGTACATGTAGTATCACTGAACGTGCTGTCCGTGTGTAGGATGGCGAAGGCGCGCGATCTGTGTTTGACCGAGGGCAGTGATGGTCCGGAAGCTTGCCACGAGTATTTCGGAAACTGCAGGTGTTCGAAGAGTGCTGCGGTGAATATCTTCAGCATGTGACGAAACCAAGGTGAAACCACGTCCAGACGTCTTAGATTTGGGGAGCCGCACCTCATTACAGATGTCGGACGTCTTAGGCTGAGCAGACTGACAAACATGGACAGGCGGCGGACTGTGGCGGAACTAACATCAGACTTTACTGCTTTGCAGAGTACAAGTGTGTCTAGACACACAGTGAAACGAACACTCTTAACGATGGACCTCCGCAGCCGACGACCGATGCCTGTGCCAATGCTGACACTACGACTGAAATGGGCACCTGACTAACGGAAATGGACGTTGGCGCAGTGGCAGAACGTTTCATGGTCTTATGAATCCCGATACCTCCTTCATCAAGCAGCCGGGAGGGCGCGAATCAGTCGTCTCCCAGAGGAACAGCGTCTTGACACGTGTACTGCGGGGTGGAGACAAGCTGGCGGCGGCTCCATTATGCTTTGGGGAACATTCACGTTGGTATCCATGCATCAAGTCCAGCTGGTTCATGGCACCAAGACAGTGAAGCAGTATCATACACTGGTTGTAGACCACGTGCACCCCTTCACTACGATCATGTTTCGCGACGGCAATAGGTTTCTTTCAGCAAGATAATGCGCCATCTCCCAAGGCCAGGAGTGTGATGGAATGGTTCAAGGAACACAGTGGCGAGTTCAAATTGATATGCTGGCCCCCTAACTCGCCAGATCTAAACCTGACCGAACACATCGGGGATGTGATTGAAAGTGGCTTCAGAGCTCGTCGCCCACATTCCCGGAATTTAGGGATATTAGGGGTATTTGCGGGTATTAGGGGTATTTGTGTGTGCAGATGTGGTGCGCACTCTCTCCAGCGACCTACCGAGGCCTTGTTTCCATGCCACGGCGCGTCGCCGCTGTTATATGTGACAATGGTGGGCATACCGGCTATAAGGTAGGTGGTTATAACGTTATGGCTGATCAGTGTACTCGTTTTATATTAATTTAATACAGAGTCACGGGTATCCAGCCGAATGAGGTGGTAAAAAAGACGGCTTGTTTCGACAGTGGTGCACCCAAGGAGAACACTGGGCACTGGAGTGGCACTACGACGTCGTGTTACGTGACTGTTTTTCCGGAAAGAGTCATGTAATACATGCAGATTCATAATGAAGGATTTATTTCGTCGGAACATTTAATTGAAGTTGAGAAATATGATAAGCAGCAGTACTAGTGAGGGAGAGTAAGGGTCGTTCGCTGCCCCTAGAGCTATTTCGCGTAAGTCCTCCCAAGAAAGAAGCGAGGGTCAATATCCCACAGCCAGGCAAGTCTTTGTGAAACCGACCTGAGGCAGCTAAAGCTTCGTGGACACACAGATAGGGCTTACTGTGGCGCAAACTCTCCCTGTCAACATTTTACAGCCCGGAACGAGAGAGATGTTTTAACAGAAAGCACTACCCTGCACAAGAGCAGAAAGCAGATTTTTTCTCAGACTGTACCAGACGCCACAGATAAACATCTCGCAAATGGAGTCGGGAGCCACAGTTTTAGCCGTTTGAAGACATACGACACTGCTGGATGTGTTAACTCAGCAAAAAGCAAATGTTTATGTGACATAAGAATCACAGGGGTTGGCTCAATTAATTAAATTTCAGGTTAGACAGAGAAGCTAGACTGTGTCGATGAAGACCGCCTCTTTGGTCACAGAGAGAGACAGAGAGAGAGTGAAGCGACTTGTTACTGTGTGAGATGATAGGGCGAACGTTATTAATTAACCAACCAGAGTAGAACCCAGGCAAGGGGACTAGCATTTCCTAAGCAGTATTTTTTTCGGTCAGCACTCGAAAGATCCATTATCCAGCCAATGTGAAATTAGTAAAATGCGCAAAATCTGACAATGCCAGGCTTCCTCATAGCAAACATTCGAACAGAAATCGATTCATTTTGGACCTCATCTTGGACTTCTTCGTCAACTTCATTTCAGCTTCCGCCTTTGACTTGGGCGCTGCCGAGTGCCACTCCCAATGCTGATATATCGAGGGACATTGCCGTTGGCTAGAGTCGTTGCTGCTGCTAATCACTGAATTTTTAGCCACTTCAGCCTCCATCTAAAACACCATGGTGACATCGAGCCGCAACTGCGAGACGAGGTGTAGGGAAACAAAAGTCATTTTATAACCTTTCTAACACTTCAAGCTCCACACTGAAGACTTGTACACTACTCTCCATTAAAATTGCTACATCAAGAAGAAATGCAGATGATAAACGGGTATTCATTGGACAAATATATTATACTAGACCTGACATGTGATTACATTTTCACGCAATGTGGGTGCATAGATCCTGAGAAATCAGTACCCAGAACAACCACATCTGAGCGTAATAACGGCCTTGATACGCCTGGGCGTTGAGTCAAACAGAGCTTGGATGGCGTGTACAGGTACAGCTGCCTATGCAGCTTCAACACGATACCACAGTGCATCAAGAGTAGTGACTGGCGTATTGTGACAAGCCAGTTGCTTGGCCACCAATGACCAGACGTTTTCAGTTGGTGAGAGATCTGGAGAATGTGCTGGCCAGGGCAGCAGTCGAACATTTTCTGTATCCAGAAAGGCCCGTACAGGACCTGCAACATGCGGTCGTGCATTATCCTGCTGAAATGTGGGTTTTCGCAGAGATCGAATGAAGGGTAGAGCCACGGGTCGTAACACATCTGAAATGTAACGTCCACAGTTCAAAGTGCCGTCAGTGAGAACAAGATGTGACCGAGACGTGTAACCAACGATTTGCAACTGGTGTGGAAAGAAAACTGAACAAAACTTCATTACTACAGGGTAACGGAATAAAATGCAAATCATCGACCTATCTGTAAGGAGAAATGAAGTTGCCACACGTAACGATATATTGTAACGTTTCGTATGCTCGCAGTGGCTTTGTATTTATTAATAAAAAGTGTAGTGTATAATAACGTTATAAATGTAGCAGGCCATTTTTAAACCTTGGACAGCTGAAAGTTTTGGGGATCATACTCTCATTTTTTGCATAGGTTATGACTTACTTTTCTTTCTAAATTAGTTTGCTCTAATTCTGTCTAATGCATTTACTATTCTTATAAAATTATACGTTATTTCCACTCTCATTTTGATATTCCTCATTCATACCATTAACGATTTATCTTCCAGCTCGATATCTTCATTTTCAATACAAACTGTAGTGGAAATAAAATTTTATTTTCGTGTAAAGAAATCCCTCTATGAGCTGCGTCTCGGTTCTGCGTAGTGTCACGTATTTCTGTCTGATGAATCTGTGCTTTCAGCTCTTCTGGTTTCATCTTCCTTCGTAAACTACAACAGAAAAGGTCATTAAGAAAAGTCACGATATAGTCGACCTTATGACATTCCGTGAATTTAAAATATTCCTCGGTATTGTTTGGATTACTTTTCCTTTCAACACATAAACGGTGCAATGTGTTGTCAAAATAGTTCTCACATTTGCAGCCTCTCTCAGATAACTCACTGAGATCCAGAACTGAGGTCATCGTACTTGCAGGGCGCCTCGCCACGGCTGGCGTGCCTTCCCCCCATCGGAGGTTCGAGTCCTCCCTCGGGCATGGGTGTGTGTGTCGCCCTTAGCGTAAGTTTGTTTAACTTAGGTTAAGTAGTGTGTAAGCCTAGGGACCGATGACCTCAGCAGTTTGGTCCCAACGTTGTTGCAATGTATGTGAGGCTAGCACGTATCACAAGCACAAGGAGCTTTTTCATAAATGTGAGTTCCTACAAGCAAATAGAATCGCCGAAACAGGTCCGCGTAATATTAATGCCTGTGAAATTGCCACAAAAACGACGCGCGTGAGGGATGTGGTTGGCTGAATGTTACGGTCTGGCTAGCACTCCCACGGCCAAGCTGGCACGCGTCGGAAAAATACTCGAGAGGTGCTTCCCTCGACCCACGTAACTCCACGCCTCGTGGAGCTCACACAGGAAAATTAATTTCGTCTCTCACAAAACCAGACCTCCATTTATCGCCATCCTAAAACATTTATTGTGGCAAGTGACAGGTTATGAATTTGCATGCCCTCCGTAAACCTGTGTAAGACATGGAAATAACGTGTATATGTCACTAGAACCCGATGTTCCATTTTAAAACCATTACACAATCCTACCATTAAGGACTCGAAACACAAGTTTCTGTAAAGATTTTACGAACAAAAAATGTTAAAAAATTGTGGAACTCAGAGATTCATTGCAAAATTAATACATACACTATGTGATCAAAAGTATCCGGACATCTGGCCGAAAATGACTTACAAGTTCGTGGCACCCTCCATCGGTAATGTTGGGATTCAGTATGGTGTTGGCCCACCCTTAGCCTTGATGACAACTTCCACTCTCGCAGGCATATGTTCAATCAGGTGCTGGAACGTTTCTTCATCTACACCTACATGGTTACTCTGAAATTCACACTTAAGTGCCTGGCAGAGGGTTCATCGAATCATTTTCATACAACTTCTCTACCATTCCACTCTCAAATGGCGCGTGCGAAAAAGGAACACCTAAATCTTACCGTTCGAGCTCTGATTTCTCTTATTTCATTATGATGATCATTTCTCCCTACGTAGGTGGGTGTCAACAAAATATTTTCGCATTCAGAAGAGACAGTTGGTGATTGAAATTTCGTAAACAGATCTCGCCGCAAAGACCGTCACCCCAACTCGCGTATCATATCAGTGACACTCTCACTCCTATGGCGCGATAACACGAAACGAGCTGCACTTCTTTGCACTTTTTCGATGTCCTCCGGCAATCCTAGCTGGTAGGGATCCCACACCGCGCAGCAATATTCCAGCAGAGGACAGACAAGTATAATGTAGGCTGTCTCTTTAGTGGGTTTGTCGCATCTTCTAAGTGTTCTGCCAACAAAGCGCAGTCTTTGTTTCGCTTTCCGCACAATATTATCTATGTAGTATTTCCAATTTAAGTTGCTCGTAATTGTAATTCCTAGGTATTTAGTCGAAATGACAGCCCTTAGATTTGTGCGATTTATCTTATACCCAAGTTTATCGAAATGGCTGCTCATTCTTCACGGAATGCTGCACTGAGGAGAGGTGTCGATGTCGGTCGGTGAAGCCTGGCACGAAGTCGACGTTCCAAAACATCGTAAAAGTGTTTTATAGGATTCATGTCGTGTAAACACTCCGCCACAGGCCGTGCATTATAAACAGTGCTCGATCGTGTTGAAAGATGCAATCGCCATCCCCGAATTCCTCTTCAATATTGGGAAGCAAGAAGGTGCTTAAACATCAGTGTAGGCCTGTGCTGTGATAGTGCCCCGCAAAACAAGAAGGGGTGCAACGCCCCTCCATGAAAAACACGACCACCCCATAACACCACCGCCTCCGAATTTTAGTGTTGCACTACACACGCTGGCAGATGACGTTCACCGAGCATTCGCCATACCCACACCCTGCCATCGGATCGCCACTTTGTGTACTGTGGTTCGTCACTACACACAACGTTTTTCCACTGTTCAATCGTCCAATGTTCATGCTCCTTACACCAAGCGAGGCGTCGTTTGGCATTTACCGGCGTGATGTGTGGCTTATGAGCAGCCGCTCGACCATGGAATCCAAGTTTGCAGTGGATACTGATGCAGTTTGGAATTTCTGTGTGATGGTCTCGATAGATGTCTGCTTATTACACATTACAGCCCTCCTCAACTGTCGGCGGTCTCTGTCAGTCAACAGACGAGGTCGGCCTGTACGCTTTTGTGCTGTACATGTCTCTTCACGTTTCCACTTCATTATCACATCGTAAACAGTGGAACTAGGGATGTTTAGCAGTGTGGAAATCTCGTGTGCAGACGTATGACACAAGTGACACCCAATCACCTGACCACGTTCGAAGTCCATGAGTTCCGTGGAGCGCCCGCCCCAGTCTGCTCCCTCACGATGTGTAATGAATACTGAGGTCGCTGATATGGAGTACCTGCCTGTAGGTATCAGTACAATGCACCTACTATGAGAAACGCTTGTCTTTGGGGGTGTCCGGATACTTTTGATGACATAGTGTATTAACAGCAACGCTCTTAAATTCTGAAATTGCAGCCAAGTAAACAAATGCACCAAATAAGGAACCGATCAATTTTATGGAAGAGCATTTAGGTAAAGAAGGACAATCAAAGGGCACATAAAGAAGAAACATTAGCCATTTTCAAAGCATATGACAACCGGTTCCCATTCAGTAAAACAATACAACAACAAGATCTACTAGCAGAATCACTTTCCGACAGTTTGATGGTCGACACTCCACCATTTCACTGAGAACATTAAACAAATTTAAGTTTTGAAACCAAAAACATACAAAATCACTTCTTAGTACTTCTATGTTGATTGTAAAATTCCCGTTCAAAATGGTTCAAATGGCTCTGAGCACTATGGGACTTAACATCTATGGTCATCAGTCCCCTAGAACTTAGAACTACTTAAACCTAACTAACCTAAGGACATCACACAACACCCAGCCATCACGAGGCAGAGAAAATCCCTGACCCCGCCGGGAATCGAACCCGGGAACCCGGGCGTGAGAAGCGAGAACGCTACCGCTCGACCACGAGATGCGGGCAAAATTCCCCTCACAGACGAAAGACACACTCACTCAGCAACAAACTAAATTTTGGCCTGTGAAAGGAATTCACAACCAGCAAGAAAATTACTCACAAACAAATCGACCAGTCAGTGACACAAACATTTAAGGCTCAGGCATACATCATACAAATACAAGAGAACTCTCATGAAGAGCTAACCACAATAAATTAAACCACACAAAGCGATATAGTGTACGAACAACAGACCAGCCAAAGCACAAAGCACTGAAACAAGTAAAAACAAAACATCGAGAGGAAAATAACAGTTACAATAGCAGTGGGGAAAATCTGGATTTGTTTAACAATCACATACATTACCTAGCGGAACAGGAACGGATTAACAAAAGCCACAGATGGCCGATATTTACCTGCAGCAGTAATACGTACATTTGGAAATATAATACAGCGAATAACGTCTACGAACGGCTAAGATGTAACCGAGATCGTCACAGTCAGTGCTAAGCCTCAGATTGGAGAAGGAACTCGATCGAGTTGTTTTTAAATGAACCGTCCTGGTATTTATACAGTCGTGATAAATATAAATCTGGTGGACCAGAACTGGATTTACTGTTCTCCCGAATATGAATGTGACTGTTCTAATTTTTCTGCCATTTTTAACGCTCACTGGAAAAATTGGCATTACTAAAGAAAATTGAAAACTAAATAGAAAATACTACAATAACTATTTAAGTTACTTCTGAGGAGCCAGCCGCTGTGGTCGAGCAGTTCTAGGCGCTTCAGTCCGGAAGCACGCGGCTGCTACGGTCGCAGGCTCGAATCCTTCCTCGAGCGTGGATGTGTGTGATGTCCTTCGGTTAGTTAGGTTTAAGTAGTTCTAAGTCTAGGGGACTGATGATCTCAGTCCCATGAAAATCATAGTGAAAATCAGAAATGTTTTTTATTAGGGCTGTGCCCTCTTGTAATGTTTTGTGGTTCCTGGCTGGATGAGAAGAGGGTTGTATGATAGGTGGGTGGCCGGTTTCCTCTCACTACAACACAAAATGCACACGTGGTTAAAATACACTTTATTCAGGAACCAGTTGAATACTTAACTCCAATGATTTCCAATCTGAAGCTATGTGGTTAAAAGCTATCAAATAACATGTACAAATTCTTGAATATTGTCCGTCTCTATATCACAACTATATACAATGACTAACGTTCCATCACAGCTAGCTAAGGTGCGAGGCGACGACTATCACTGTGGAAGACTAGAGCACAGTGCTACGTATTGAGAAGCAATGCGCACTAGGTCGCACTAGGTACTGAGATTGAGAGATGGAGACAGCTAGGTCGGCTGCGGCGATCTACACAGTATACGCACGCTGTCCAGGGCATGTTATCTGCGCGTAGCCTGGGGGCGTGTCTTGGTCTTGTCATAGGCGCTCCTAGTTCAGCGCCTGCTATACAATGTTTCCTATTGCTGACAGGTGTGTTGGCAAAAGTAGCGGCGTAACTACTGACTTCTGAACATTGTTCAATGATCGAGGCCAAGACCTTATAATGTGATGTTACAAAATCTTCAGGTGTGGGTCCACTTCCGCGGCCTGTGCAATTTTTGTGTAATTTTGCAGCAATTCAGAGTCTTGCGCATCGATGTGGCAACAAGATGCGTCAGAGAAATTAAAATCAGAGTCGGTGCAGATCGGAAGGCGAGAAAGGGCGTCAGTATTTCCATGCTTTGCCATAGCTCTGTACACAGTTTCGTACTGATGCTGGGGTAGAAGCAAAGCCTAACGTTGCAATTTTTGAGCAGTACGTTTAGGACGGATGAAACAAGGACTGCAAAAGCTTGTGATCTGTTACTAAACAGAACTTGCGACCAAACAGATGGTGGTGGAATTTTGACACGCCATACACAATAGTGAGAGCTTCTTTTTCAATTCGTGAATAATCGCCCTTAGTTTGATTCAGCAACTTTGAGGCAAAAGCAATAAGTCCGCCGAATGCACCAGTTCTGTGCGAAAGCACAGCGCCGATTTCGTAAGAGGAAGCGTCTACTTGCAAAACCACTGGTTTGGCAGGATAAAAATGTACTAAACATCTGCCACTGAGCAAGGCATTTTTGAGTTTCTCGTGACACATTTTTCCGACGCAAGCGATGCAATGGGGTCGCGATGTGTGAGGCGTTCGGAATGAAGTGAATGTAATATGTCAACTTGCCTAGCACTGATTGTAGTTTAGATACATTGCGAGGACCAGGCAGGTCACGGATTGCAAGCAAATGAGATTGGAGTGAGTGCATCCTCTGACTGTTTATCACACTATCTAAGTACCGTAGTTCTGTCTGAGAAAAGTTACACTTTTCAAAAATGGTTCAAATGGCTCTGAGCACTATGGGACTTAACATCTGAGGTCATCAGTCCCCTAGAACTTAGAACTACTTAAACCTAACAAACCTAAAGACATCAGACACATCCATGCCCGAGGCAGGATTCGAAACTGCGACCGTAGCGGTCGCGCGATTCCAGACTGAAGCACCTAGAACCGCTCGGCCACAGCAGCCAGCTCACACTTTTCGAGATGACGCTTGATTCCGGCATCTGACAACACTCATAAAAGAGTACGTAAATTGGCAATGTGTTCCTCTGGCGTACGACCAGTCTCTACACTATCGTCAATGTAGTTCGAACAGAACGGCACTTGAGCAGTCAGCTGTTCCAAGTAACGTTGAAAAATAGCTGGTGCGGAGGACTGCCCCGCAGCTCGTGGTCGTGCGGTAGCGTTCTCGCTTCCCACGCCCGGGTTCCCGGGTTCGATTCCCGGCGGGGTTAGGGATTTTCTCTGCCTCGTGATGACTGGGTGTCGTGTGATGTCCTTAGGTTAGTTAGGTTTAAGTAGTCTAAGTTCTAGGGGACTGATGACCATAGATGTTAAGTCCCATAGTGCTCAGAGCCATTTTTTTTTGGAGGACTGCCGAAGGACAAACCCAAATACTTGAACAGGCCTAAGTGTATATTAACAACAAACACTTTCTCTGATTCTCCATCTAGTGGTGTTCGCAAATAAGCATCGCGCAAATCTATGTTAGAAAAGTAACGGCCTACGCCAAGCCTGTCCATAAGTTCCTCAGGGCGAGGCAATGGGTAAGTGTCAATTAGTGTCTGTGGATTGACCGTAGTTTTCAAGTCAAAACAAATGCGAATGCGACCAGAAGACTTGGGCATCACAACCAATGGACTTGCCCACTGACTTGCTTCTATTGGAGCAATCACACCACTGTCTTGAAATCTGTTAATTCACTGGCTACCTTGTCTCGTAAAGCATTGTAAACGGACCGAGCCCTGAAAAACTTAGGCTGTGAATTGTCTTTCAGGGTAATGTGCGCTACAAAATTATTAGCTTTTTCAAGTCCATCAGAGAAGAGTTCAGGTAATTCCTTAAGCAAACTAGCTACATTGTCTTTTGGATTAAAAGCAGTCACTGAAAGTACATTGTCTTGAAAGCCAAGGCCAAACAAATCAATCGAATCTAAGACAAGAATATTTTCAATGTCTCTTGATTGCAACACAGTGAATTTCAGTTCCTAGTGTGAGATTTGCAAGTGGCAGGGAAACTACACTGTCCAAATACCGGGATTTCCTGTCCGTTGTATGCAGTGAGGGTGGCGTTAGATTTTGACAGGCGTGGTGAGCCTAACTGTTCGCACGTCACACCATTTATCGAAGTTAGAGAAGCACCTGTGTCCAGTTTGAAAGTCAACATGACGGCCAGCAATTTGTAGTGTTACTTTGTTGGAATGGCGTCGCACTGCACTGGGGCGAGATGAGGGCACAACCTTACTTGAATTACTGCTGGAACTTGTAGTCGGTTTTAAAACACTGAATTTACAGAGTGTGCATGAGACCCGTTGTTGCGAGAGTTAGATAGGCAGGGTGTGGTCCCTAGAAAAAGGCCGCATTCGCTATCTTGCCATTCTTGCCCCAGTCTCGTCAACCTTGAGTATATGCTACAACTCTGATGATATCGACGTCGATTTTGGTAAATGGGAGACTTCCAGTCATTTTCTATAGTGGAAAGTCAATACCGAAGCGCATCCAACAGCGCTTTCCCCCAGAACGCGGCTTAAAGCCCTCAGTATTAATAAACTTCACCTGGTTATGAAGAGGGAATTGTTTTGAAACAAAACTAAATGGTTCAAATAACTCTGAGCACTATGGGACTCAACTTCTGAGGTCATTAGTCCCCTAGAACTTAGAACTAGTTAAACCTAACTAACCTAAGGACATCACACACATCCATGCCCGAGGCAGGATTCAAACCTGCGACCGTAGCGGTCTCGCGGTTCCAGACTGCAGCGCCTAGAACCGCACGGCCACTTCGGCCGGCGAAACAAAATTAAGCTTAGCCATTAGGAAATATGTGCTTCTTTCTCATTCCACTTCTCCTGCAACACAGAGCAAGAACGCCTTTTACTTTTAAAATACATTTTATAATGTCTCAATTTAGTAGAAGTTCAGAGACGCATGACGTGGAAACGGCACGCGGTATTCGTGACCACTTCCTCCGTAAAAGACTGCTTCTTCGTGCTCCGGAATCGCTGCACAGCATTAAGAATGTATTATTCTAAATGTTTACTAAATTATGCACTTTATCTTAATTGTCTGTTCATCAGATACGCTTTGCATTAATGGTGAGAACATCGTGGCACTAGCATGCATCTTCTCAGCGACACCTCTTTCCCTAAGCGTGTGAAAAAGACTTTAAACCATGCGAAGTGCTACAAATTGTTCTTGTGAAACCCCTAAACAGGCACCATACTGGATATTTCTTTGTTCAATTTCTTTTTCTTTTTTCATTTTTAATGCCGACAGCAAAGACAACAACCTGAAGAGCAGAATTTTCCACCGTATTGCCACGAGCGTCAAGAGCATATGAGCTATGCTTCAAAGCCCTCTAAGGCAACATTAACAATTATAGCTTATAAAAACAGTAACTTTTAATAACTCAACGATATATTTCGAAAACAGTATTTTCTTTTTCGTTTAATCTCCGTATTTGCATATCGATGAGCACGTTTTAATATCGGGTATCATTATATAAAGGTCCTTTCATACGAAATGAAATAACACTTCTTGATGACTTCTTTGAACGCCAGCTACTGAGTCACTTCTAAAGCATGTGATTCGAATCTACGACGTATTGAACGTTTTCTGTATTGCATGGTGGAAACAAGTGCTCTCATGAATCATATAATTAACAAAGAAACAATATGATTTTTATATGTCACGTACCATAACTGCTCAGAGATTAGCGAGTATCGTCGATGTCGTTCTCAGAATTCGCCATCGTAACTTGTCAACATTATTTTGTTGAAGAAACTTGTCTGCTGTTTCGTCATGAAAGTTAACCAAACGGAGAGTGATTTTTCGTGGATGTTGCTACGTAAGTAAAAAGACTTAAAAATTGTTTTGCCTATATTCATTAGTTTTTATTACATTTCAGATCCTGCTTTCGTACCTACAGATAACTGCATATATTGCTTCACAAATATCGCCAGTCATAATTCTCAGAAATGTAGGTAACTTACTATCTATAGAGAAAATAATGTAACTAAACACAATTCTTTCCCTCGTAATTTTATGTTATTATTTCATTACTAGTTTGAAACAGAAGTCGTTTAGCACATTCATGGTTTCGTTCTCATTTGAGACACAGAATGTAGACAGCTACCTCAGGCCGTTCATGTAATGCAAAGATGGACACCATATAACCATCATAGGGAAAACTTACGACGAGTCCCACAGGGCTCGGTCATTAGCCAACCTACTCTTCATGATTTATGTTAATGATCTGTCATTTTAGTTAGAGCAGTAGACAGAGTTAGTTCACTTGGCAGATGATACAAGCATTGTTTTGAAGTCGAGCACAGAACCAACAGAAAACAGTAAATGCTATTTTTATGAAAGTTACTGGCTGATTTTGCGCTTTAAACTTTGAGAAAACATATCTCATACAATTTTGTACTGTCAAAAATATTCCAAATTAATAATTGTAAGATATGCTTAGTAATGAAAGTTTAACGTGGAAAACCCGTACTGTAGACTTGCTAAAACATTTCGGTTACTTTTGACATATTAATAATTGACAACTTCGCGGGTACAGAAGACGGTAAATTACAATATTTTGCATATTTTCATTCACAGATTCCTCTTGCGATAATATTCTGGAATAGCTCATTATTCAGTCAGGCAGAATTCATTCCACACAAGGATTTAAGTCGAATTATGTATGTGCATGCGTAGGGCGGGTATCGGGCCGGGCAGAGGGCTTTACAAATGTACTTCATACAGATGTACAGCTATTTCATAAGCAGCTGGGATTATTAACATTGCAGTTATACATTAATAAAACTGGATATCAACAATATATCTGAGTTTGAGACTAACAGAGATATTTACAAGTACAACTATAGAAGGAAAATGAAACACATTATCCGTTAATGAACTAATTGTCGCACTAAATGCGGTTAAAGATGGAGCGGAAAAATTATTTGAAAATCTTAAATGGCCAACATGATGTCACCTAACTTCTTTTCTTGTAACTTTTTTCTTCTGTCTGTGTGTTCTATACCTGTATGTTCACACGATCCATATCGTAATGTTTATAGTTAATATGACCTATAGAACACGTAGTAACTATTTCGTTTGCATCTGGCTACTGGTACAAGTTCGATGAAATGGTTCAGTGTTAGGTTGAAAGGGTACAGTACCGCCCGACATTGAAAATAGGTACAACATACTTCATTATTCTTGTCTGAACAACATATTTTTTCTAATAATAACTCAATTTCAATTAATGCAGCGAAGCCGGATACCAGTGTGGGAAAGAATGACAATTTATTTATTTAATTGATCACATGTGCACTCCCACAAAGTAAATCCCTACATCCGGTTTGGTGAGATCTATGAAATGAATGATTGTATGGTCGTCTGCTGAATTACTAGCGTGTGTAATATAAGTTGGAAATACTTAAGATATGGCGTGTGCAGGACTTGAAATTAGAGACGAGTACTTCTACGTGGTGAGTACTGTGTGAGTCTCAATCTGTGTGTGAGACAAAGGATAAAGGGATGTACTCGTCCATGGTATCAGTTGAGGACTCGCGTGTGAGATGAATATGTTCTTAATATTACTTTACGTGTTGTGTTTCCGTGTGACGCTTGATTCAAACTATAATACTCTGAGAGAGAAGCAAGGTGAGTCAGCCGTCTATCCAGCAACGCCACTTGGCTTGCATTGCACAGGAAGACGTGCATATAACGTCCAGAGTTCGTAGTAGGAAAGAAAAGTTACGAAGTGGGGCAGTGTCTTGTGGAACTGGGATGAATACTAATTGAAGTGGGAAAGCTGAAAGTGATGTGATTATAATGTTGTGACTATTCCTTATGTCGTATTCCATGATGCAGTGTGGTGTATGTCATGTAATTTAAGTATGTGTGGTTTGCATGGGAGAGTAGCAAGGTAGTTTCAGAGGTAGTGGGTTATGCATGTTCCTTTTGTACCGCTTGGTCTGGAGGAAAAATTTCGTGATTATGGTTGTGAGAGTGGAAGTGTGAGATATAATAAAAAGATCCACCATCCTATCCAGAAAGTGCACTGTAGCATTAAATAATTACGAGACCATAAGATAGAGAATCACCAATGTAAAGCCATGCCCACTGGGCGGAATTTCTCATGTGTTATTTTTGTAGGTTATAGAATTTGTGTGTTTAGGTTATAGAATTTATCGGAATAAATAAGATAGTGAAAAGAAAAAGATTGGTGGCCTTTTCCTTCGAATTGTATGTTGTCATGATATCCAGAATTTATAATGTGTGCGCCATCCATATTCAGTGCGATGGCCACGTGTTGATAAAAGCCGTTAAATAAGAAAAGAAATGTGGTATTGCCAGTGTGTAGTGAACAGTCAGTGTTGTGTAAATTACTAATAGTCAGATGTGCGTTTCCGTTGCGTTATATCCAAGCAGGAGAATAACTTTTAACTTAATTGTGAGTACTAGAGTTCATGTTACTTGAAGAATAAAAAATGAATCCACTAGCTTGGCAGACCACTCATCTTGCAGACCTGACTGCTTGATGCCACAGTATGAGCAAGGCATGTGGGTGCCTCTCAAGGTTACGTAACAGTATCTAATGTGATGGTTTGCAATATATTTTTAATTTCATGAAACATTTTCTTATGTGAAATACGGAAACTTTATACTAATGGACAATATTAAAAAGCTAAAAACGGAATAGTTATGCGACACATTCCAAACAACAAATATTCTGGATATCACACAAGCAAAAACATTTGCAGTTTTGGTGACAATAACCAGGTATAGCATAACACTGTGTATTCAAATAATAAAAATTAGGTAAGAAGATTACAGATTAACGTCCCGTCAACGGCGTATTTATTACAGAATCAACACTTTCAAGGAAATGGTCCAATAAGACACGTCCAAACCTACCTAGAAATTTTTTACGCTGGAAGAAGACACCGAAAGAAATGCACTGTCAAAATTTTTGCTGCTAAGAGGCACTGCAGCCATTAAAAAAATAGCTGGAAATTTCCAAATTCGCTGCGCGTCAGGCGGCGGTAGGAATGTACACCTCTACTGATGCTGTAGCAACTGCGCTTGAGCAACTAGGCACAAAACACACACACATACAGCCGAGGTCGGCGGTACATTTGCAGACAGGAGACACGACTCAATTCGTTCGTAATTTGTAAAGGACGTTTTAGGCTACCGTTCGTTGACAGTTTCTCTAACACTACTGTACACAGTTCCTGTTCTCTCGAATTAGACACTCAAGTAACATCTATTACAAACTATGAGTTGCTTTTTGCAATGTTGGTAAGTATTGACGATACAGATAAAGCTGAATTAATATTTATTGTGCTATAGTAAGGCATGTCTGCAAATAGTACCTTTTTTCCTTCCAATTTCACTGTTGTATGTCGTATGTTAACCGGGGACCTAGATACGACGGAGAGGCTCCGTCCCTGCCGCAGCTGCAGTGGTCCACAACGCCACGACGACTACCGCAGTCCACGTCACCCCTCCGCCGCCCCACACCGAATCCAGGGTTATTGTGCGGTTCGGCCCCCGGCGTGTCCCCCCCCCCCCCCCCTCCTCTTCCCAGGGAACGTCACACACCAGAAGAGTGTAACCCCTATGTTTGCGTGGTAGAGTAATGGTGGTGTACGCATATGTGGAGAACTTGTTTGCACAGCAATCGCCGACATAGTGTAGCTGAGGCGGAATAAGGGGAACCAGCCCGCATTCGCTGAGGCAGATGGATAACCGCCTAAAAACCATCCACAGACTGGCTGGCTCACCGGACCTCGACACAAGTCCGCCGGGCGGATTCGTGCTGGGGATCAGGCGCCCCTTCCCGCTCCGGAGAGCCGTGCGTTAGACGGCTCGGCTAACCGGGTGGGCAATTTCACTGTAATGTAGAATCCATTTAACGTTCTGAATTTAGCAATGATGAAATATGAAGAACGTGGTTTCCAGCTGAAACTACCTACCTCTCCCGAGGACGTACGTATGTGTCATTTGTTAGTTGATTTCCTTGACATTCATTCGAATGATATCGACATTTCGTTTGAAATTGTGGATACATTAGAAGAAAAAAGAAATAACTGTGACGAATCCATAGAATTGCAGGCAACGACTATAAATGATCTTTTTCTTTTTTAAGTGGCGGAAGCCATATAGGACTGAAACCTTCCCGTCTCCTCTATACCTCTTTTGTTATTGATAACCTTCCCTTTTACAATAACCTATGTAACCTTTCCTTAGGATTTCTATCTCTTGCTTAATAATAACAAATGAAATCTTCCCTTTGACATTTATTCTCTTTCTCAACCTTCGCATACAAATTTAATTGCTGCTTTTTAAAAGTGATTTTCGGATTATTTCGACGAAACATAGAATGTGTCGTCGTCGTGTGGCCCTCAGTCGTTATCTGCAATAACCCAAAACAGTTCTTTACCTTTTTTACTGTTACTGGATCGCCATCTGACTGCTACATCGAACTGCGACATGAATATACTTACTCTGTTTTACTATACTCTATTAGCTGCTGGTGGTCTTTCATAATAAGTGGCTGTATTTATTACCAAAGCTGACGTTATTCTTTAATAGCAAAGCTGACGTTACTCTTTAATTAATTTGACTAATGTTACCTAATTCATAGTTAAACTTTTTCTTGACAACAATAAAATTTTGCAAAGTTTTACGTTGATGGTTTTTGGGATGGATTATAATTAGAAATGCAATATTGCTGGCAAAAGTTAATTATATTCTGAATGAAATGATTTTACAAACGTTCAAATGGGACTTACTTTTTACAATAATCTTACAACTAGCAATGCGCAAACATACCTTCAGTAGTCTTGAGTTTCTCAAAAAATTAATTCAATAATATTAGTTCCTCTTATGATAATAGTTAGCTGGTGTCTCTGTACATCCGTTTATAATCTCTTGTAAATCATAGCTGGTGGCTGGGAGGCACACCGCTCCCCTCAACCTCTCGCTTCAGACCTGTTACCGACTCGCTTCACTTCTCGCTTACTACTGACTTCCTACGAACGCTAAAGTGCGGCCTCTCCTGCCAGCAATGCTTTCTGGTGCAGACAATCCCTGCTACCATTACAAAATGTATCAATGCGCAGTCTTTCCCGCTCTTTTCTTAAAATGTATCCATACGCGGTCTCTCCCGCCCTTTTTTAAAATTATATCAATTTACGGTCTCTCTTGTCAACAATACTTTGGTGCAGACATTCCCTGCTACCACAATTATTTCCAACATGACAAATATTAATTATTCCTACTTAATCCTATTAATAAAATATAAACATCTTTCATAAATTGTGATTTGACAATAGACAATAGAAATATACACGTCTTACAGGACTAACTCCAATTTTGTTTCTTTCTTTTTTTGAGTCCCAAGTTGTAAACTTTCAAAAAATTAATAAATAAATAAATAAAAAAGGCTAGTACAATTTGAGGAACCAGGCACTGTGACAGGCGGGGGAGGCGTGGGGGGGGAGGGGGGGCATTGTGGCCAGGTCCCCAGGACACAAGAGTCCGTTTGGGTCGCTAGGTTAACAGGGACGCCAGAGGTATATATTGACGGAAAAAAATCGTAAGACCAAAACAAAATTTATGTCGAGTAATGAAATTTCGGGAATACATTTGCCTAAGTAACATTTATGTGACTAACACTGCAAGATCACAACCTAATGTAAGAGCGAGATAAACCACTGCAAATGTGAAATGATGGTACGTTAATAACCGGTGCAACCACCAGAATGTTGAATGCAAGCAAGCAAACGAGTAGGCATTGTGTTTTACAAGTGCCGGATGCCATTTGTAGGCTGGAGCTCCATGCCTGTAGCACGTGATCGGTCAATACAAGGACGTCTAATGTTAATTGTGGTTGACGCTGGAGTTGTCGTCCGATGATGTCTCATATGTTCTCGATTGGAGACAGATCTCATAAACGAGTAGGTCAAGGCAACATGTCGACACTCTGTAGAGCGTGTTGGGTTACAACAGCAGTATGCGGGCGAGCGTTTTCCTTCAGTTGAAACTTCCGGGCTGAGAGGCCGTGGTCAATATATAAAATTTCCACCTGACGTTTCGTCTCCATCTGCGGGAGACATCTTCTGAGGTCGTCCGGCTACTGCCGCTGAGGCTCCAGGTACTCTCGCATTTATAGAGCGCATAGAGGGCACCACCTTTCGTCACGTGATGCCAACGGTATGCCTATCTATGGAAGGCGTTATCATTCTCGATTAAGAATAGTCGATTGTCATTCTGCTGGCGCAATGTCAACATCCATATTTTGTCCAACTTTAAAACTTCCTCTTTTCTATTAAAATTATCATGGTGTTTGTGAATCTCTATTGCTCCTCTGTACATGCGCGCATGGTAGAACGCTTGTCTCATTAAATTTAATTTCATGGTTCCCATCTCGAAAAACATGCCCAGCTACGGCCGATATTTCGATGTGTCCTAAGCGACAGTTTCTTTTACGTTCGGCTAAGCGGGTGTTTACACTTCTTTTCGTTGTTCCAATATATACTTGTCCACAACTGCATGGAATTTTATATACCCCAGGTGTTGCTAGGGGTTGTCGGGCGTCTTTTGTAGTTCTTAATCTTCTTGGTGGGTCTGAAGGTTGCTTCGATCCCACACTTGGCCAGAACTTTCCCGATACGGTCCGTGACTTTATTAATGAACGGAAGGAAAACTTTTCCAGTAGATGACCGTTGTTACTCTTGACTTCTGGCTTCTTTTCTTCTTTGATGGAGGGTTCGATCAATTTCCTTGCTGGTGTATCCGTTTTTCATGAAGGCTGACCGTAAGTGATTTAATTCATCTTGCAAGTAAACTGGCCCGCAGATTTTGTTGGCTCTGTCCACCAAGGTTTTCATGACACCTCTTTTTTGCCTAGGTGGTGCCCTCTATGTGGTCTATAAATGCGAGAGTACCTGAAGCCTCAGTGGCAGTAGCCGGACGACCTCAGAAGATGTCTCTCGCAGATGGCGACGAAACATTATGTCGAAATTTTATACATCGACCACGGCCAGAAGTTTAAAATGAAGAAAACACCGGCCGTGAAAGCCTGCATTGTATGAGCGTTTTCCTGTTGTAAAACGTCACCTGGAATGTTGTTCATGAATGGTAGCGCAACAGGTCGAATCACAAGACTGACTTACAAATTTGCAGTCAGGGTGCGTGTGATATCCACTAGAGTACTCCTGCTGTCGTGCGAAATCGCACCCCTGATCATAACTCCACGTGCAGGTCCAGTGTGTCTATCACGCATGCAGGTTGGTTGCTGGTCCTCAACTGGTCTCCTTCTAACCAACCCACAGCCATCACTGACCGGCACGGAGGCAGAACCAGCTTTCATTAGAAAACACAACAGACTCCCACCCTGCCCTCCAATGAGCACTCGTTTGACACCCCTGAAGTCGTAAATGGTGGTGGTGGTGTGGTTCAGTGGAGTGTACCCTACAGGGGGTCTAGCTGCCAGTTGTCTTTGAAGTAACATTTATAACACTGAGTCACTGTCATGCCAGCTGCTGATCAAATTGCTGCTGCAGAAGCAGTACGATAGATACGCCAGAGGCATACGCTTAACACTGGTCTTTCCTCTCGGTAGTGGCACGTAGCTGTCCGGAGCTCGGTCTTATTGAGACCGTACATTCTCCCGAGCATCTCGTGATCATCCTGACAGTCGTCCTGCAGTATCGCCGAAGGAACTACAGTACTTCGTAGCCCTGCTACACAACCTCGTTCAAACTCAGTGAGGTGTTGATAATGGTGTCTTTGTCGCCTCAAAGGCATTCTTGACTAACATCAACTCAACACGCACAGTCTCAAAGATAACTAACGCTCACGACCGATAAAGTGTGTATTTGAAGCAAATCTGATTTGCATCCTCATAGTGGCGGTACTAACGCCACACTTATGACATGAAATTCCAATAGCCATCATCCTTCAGATGTAGATACACGTCTACTAACTTTCGTTTACGTCGCACAACTCTTTCTTGGTGTAACGATTTTTTCCGTCAGTGTAATTAGTAACGATAACAATCCTTTTCCACTCTCAATGGATTTAGATTTAGTTTTAAGGGTCGTGCCAAAGGCTCAAGGAACGGCAACTAATGTATAATATGAGGGAGGAAGGAAGGCACTAAGTGATAGCAAAAAGAAAAGCAGATGACACAGTTCCTGCTACTTTTGCAGTGCAGACACGTAAACAGTCGGAAGGCTTGACGCAGCGACGTAGTTTGGCGTGAGCGTATTTACAATGTAAAAGACGATTCCTGCCAACTTGCTTTTCAGTTTTAGAATATTTATGAGATTCTACTGCAGAGAGTTTCAGCGCCAAAATTAACAAGCATTGTAACACTGTACTCGTCTTTTCAAGTATTTAGTATATCATACTGTTCAAATGTCATACTTGCTGAAATATCTCAATCGATACAACAATTAAGATTCTTTAGCACACAACAGAAGTGCTTGCCCCTTAGATTACTATCATTTGCCGAAAACCTCGTTTCGATATCTGGAACCATTCGTGAAATAAAAGAGGTGTTAAGGTTTATGTGACTCACTCTTTATACCACAGATTGACTGCGAAAGCTTGGTACATATTTTGAAAATTTGCTGTCCTATATGTATACTGAGCAGCGGAATACTGGTGGTTACACGTGCTCTATTAACTCATACCCTATTCCTATGGGTTGGTTGGGTTGTTTGGGGGAAGAGACCAAAGTGCGAGGTCATTGGTCTCATTGGATTAGGAAAGGACGGGGAACGAAATCGGCCGTGCCCTTTCAAAGGAACCATCCCAGAATTTGCCTGGAGCGATTTAGGGAAATCAGGGAAAACCTAAATCAAGATGGCCGGACGCGGGATTGAACCGTCGTCCTCCCGAATGCGAGTCCAGTGTGCTAACCACTGAGCCACCTCGCTCGGTCCCTATGGGCTCTATGTGAGATATACGATGGCAGGGGTGGAATTACCAGCCAGCCTACCTCGAACACACATTCCCTAGTAATATCTAACACAGATTCGCAAGACATACAACAGCGTTTCTCCATTTAACGCCACTTGAAACATCCCCTTAGAAAAATTAATGAATTACTGTGCTGATAAACCTCTACGTTATTTTATTTTCAAACAGCTGAGCAAAACTGAACGTACTCAGACATTACTCTCTTTACTTATTCAGATCAACACTAAACTGACACACAATATTTTTAGCGCAAAGCAATCTGATTTTCAATAATCTCTACAAAAGAATGGCCCTTACTAACAATAACCTATACCTTTCATGAACACTTACCCCACAAAAATCTTCGTTACTCGAACTACTGCAATACAGCGAGCGCCAATACTGCCATCTAAATAAAAGATTCTAAATTTACCGTAATAGTGTTCAAAAGTCATTTTATATATATATATATATATATATATATATATATATATATATATATATATATATATATATATATATATCAGGTCATGACATCCAGTCTTACAAATTTACTGTCTCTGATTGACACACGTCCAGATCATCCGCTCTCAAAACTCTGCCATCTCTCTCCCCACATCCACCACTGCTGGCGGCTCACCTCCAACTGAGCAACGCTACGCGCTGTTAACAGCCAACTGCCCAACACTACAATAGCAAATTCCAACAATGCAAACCAGGCACAGACTGTACACAGCACAGTCAGTGATTTTCCATACAGGTCGCTACATGACGTTACCAACATAAAAACCTAAACAGGCTACTTACACACTTACTGCGGGGATGAGTAGCCAGCCTAAGGATTGCAGCTCTCTACCTCGGAACAGCTATCAAGCTGACCTATGAAACAGGCAAACAGCCTTGTGTGCCGCAATTTCCTTTTTTACATACATTCTGCATTTCAGCCGGAAGACACACTCTATACTAATGTCCACTTTATGTGTATAGAGACCTTTAAACACATAGCATATGCATAACGTATATCACATAGGACACTATCAGGCAACTAAAGGGTGACAATTTCGTGAATGCTCATTGTCCTTGTGGGGCTGCGATGTACTCAGCTCCTGTCGAAATCCGATTTTTGTTTGTAAAATTACTGGTTGGAGAAAGAATTATATCATTAGGATGTAGATTTACGCAGTGCTTGATTTGTAAGATCATAGTTTTTTGAAATCTAAATGTCTTAAAACGTTATTTTAGCACTTTCTTCGTCAAATGTACCAGTACGACGTACTGGCGCGTACCGTCTCCAACCAAGAACAGGATTTACGACGGGCATTCAGTAAGTAATGCAACACATTTTTCACTGAAAGTAGGTTGGTTTCATTAAGGAATCCAATACACCATACAGGGTGTTCATAAATGAATATCGGTGTTTCAACGCTTTATAATATTTATTATATTAAACTTACAGCTATAAATGATATGTCAAATGAAAGAGCAACTCAAATAGTTTTACCAAGAATCTTCTAAATGTTCAATGTAAGTTCCATTTGTCACATGGCACACATCAAGTCTATAGCCGAGTTCTTCCCAAACGTTGACTGGGCTTTCTTTGCACGGTCTCCATGTTCACCCGACCTAACGCCATGCGATTTTTTCGTTTGGTGCTTCATCAAGGATCGTGCGTACGTGCCTCTGCTACCAGCAGACCTCCTTGAATTAAGAAACCAGATTGAAGCAGCTGTTGCTACAGTCACTGAAGACACACTTATCAACGTTTGGGAAGAACTCGGGTATAGACTTGATGTGTGCCGTATGACAAATGATGCTCACATTGAACATTTATAAGTTCCTTGGTAAAACTGTCTGAGTTGCTCTTTCATTTGGCACATCATTTATAACTGTAAGTTTAATATAATAAATATTATAAAGCGATAAAACCCCGATATTCATTTATAATGGCTCTGAGCACTATGGGACTTAACATCTATGGTCATCAGTCCCCTAGAACTTAGAACTACTTAAACCTAACTAACCTAAGGACATCACACACATCCATGCCCGAGGCAGGATTCGAACCTGCGACCGTAGCAGTCGCGCTATTCATTTATAAACACCCTGTACTATTCACCACTGTTTTGGCTAAAAAAAAATCTGTTTTTCAAACATAGTCTCCGCTGAATGTGACGGCCTTAAGCCACCTTATTGGGAGAGCGTGTATGCCCATTTGGTACCACTGTACTGGTCGACATCGGAAGCAACGTCGCATCAGTAACCTCCCGTCATCCATCCCTCATTGGGCCAGGGCGGAAGGTGAGTGATCCGGTCTTTAGGATGGATGAGGAAGAACAGTCCAGTGAAGTTTTGTGAGCTGTTCTCGGCTACACAGACTTGTGTGAGACCTTGCGTTGTCATGGAGAAAGAGAAGTTCATATGCATTTTTGTGGCGGCGAACACGTTGAAAGTAGTTTTGTTTCGATTTTCTGAGGGTAGCACAATAACTGCTGAGTTGATCGTTGCACCACGAGGGAGGACATCAAACAGAATAGCCCCTTCAGGGTCCCAGAAGACCGTCGTCATGACTTTACCGTCTGAGAGTATGGCCTTAGAACGTTTTCTTCAGAGGAGACGTGGTTTATCACTCAATGGACTGCCGTTTTGTTTCCGGTTCGATGTAACGAACCCATGTTTCAACGCCTGTGACGATGTTCGAAAAAAAATTGTAACGATCAGCCTCCTAACGCGCAAGCAGTTCCTTACGGATGGTCCTTCGTTGCTCTTTACAGTCTTCTGGCGAGGAAATCAGGGGACGGGCTCACACCTCTGAGTACCCCAATTGGTGGACGAGTGTGTCAGCACAACCAACAGAGGCGTTTGATTGTGATCCGTCGATCATATCGATCGAGTGTGTCCGCACGTTCTAAATTGCTGGAGTCACAGCTGTTTGCGGCCGGTCGGCACGCGGGAGGTCGAACAGGTTCGTGCAACCATGTTACGACGTCCAACAACTCACCGTGCTTTTTGTTCACTGCCAGGTCTCCGTAGTCATTTTTTCCGTCGAAACTGGCTGAGAAAAAAAGGGGTTGCATTACCTATCGAACACCCCTCGTACATTATAAGTTATACTTTCAGCATGATGCTCTTCGAACCGCACCAAGTAAATACACTCCTGGAAATTGAAATAAGAACACCGTGAATTCATTGCCCCAGGAAGGGGAAACTTTATTGACACATTCCTGGGGTCAGATATATCACATGATCACACTGACAGAACCACAGGCACATAGACACAGGCAACAGAGCATGCACAATGTCGGCACTAGTACAGTGTATATCCACCTTTCGCAGCAATGCAGGCTGCTGTTCTCTCATGGAGACGATCGTAGAGATGCTGGATGTAGTCCTGTGGAACGGCTTGCCATGCCATTTCCACCTGGCGCCTCAGTTGGACCAGCGTTCGTGCTGGACGTGCAGACCGCGTGAGATGACGCTCCATCCAGCCCCTAACATGCTCAATGGGGGACAAATCCGGAGATCTTGCTGGCCAGGGTAGTTGACTTACACCTTCTAGAGCACGTTGGGTGGCACGGGACACATGCAGACGTGCATTGTCCTGTTGGAACAGCAAGTTCCCTTGCCGGTCTAGGAATGGTAGAACGATGGGTTCGATGACGGTTTGGATGTACCGTGCACTATTCAGTGTCCCCTCGACGATCACCAGTGGTGTACGGCCAGTGTAGGAGATCGCTCCGCACACCACGATGCCGGGTGTTGGCCCTGTGTGCCTCGGTCGTATGCAGTCCTGATTGTGGCGCTCACCTGCACGGCGCCAAACACGCATACGACCATCATTGGCACCAAGGCAGAAGCGACTCTCATCGCTGAAGACGACACGTCTCCATTCGTCCCTCCATTCACGCCTGTCGCGACACCACTGGAGGCGGGCTGCACGATGTTGGGGCGTGAGCGGAAGACGGCCTAACGGTGTGCGGGACCGTAGCCCAGCTTCATGGAGACGGTTGCGAATGGTCCTCGCCGATACCCCAGGAGCAACAGTGTCCCTAATTTGGTGGGAAGTGGCGGTGCGGTCCCCTACGGCACTGCGTAGGATCCTACGGTCTTGGCGTGCATCCGTGCGTCGCTGCGGTCCGGTCCCAGGTCGACGGGCACGTGCACCTTCCGCCGACCACTGGCGACAACATCGATGTACTGTGGAGACCTCACGCCCCACGTGTTGAGCAATTCGGCGGTACGTCCACCCGGCCTCCCGCATGCCCACTATACGCCCTCGCTCAAAGTCCGTCAACTGCACATACGGTTCACGTCCACGCTGTCGCGGCATGCTACCAGTGTTAAAGACTGCGATGGAGCTCCGTATGCCACGGCAAACTGGCTGACACTGACGGCGGCGGTGCACAAATGCTGCGCAGCTAGCGCCATTCGACGGCCAACACCGCGGTTCCTGGTGTGTCCGCTGTGCCGTGCGTGTGATGATTGCTTGTACAGCCCTGTCGCAGTGTCCGGAGCAAGTATGGTGGGTCTGACACACCGGTGTCAATGTGTTCTTTTTTCCATTTCCAGGAGTGTATAAAGAACGAGTTGTTTTTTGTGTTTAAATGTACATGTAAAAATTAATAAAGTTTCTGTATGGATATTTGTTTTCTTAGATTAATTTGGGACAGCTCTGTCGCATGACCATGTAATATTGCGGAACTGTAATATTGCACGGTTGTAGCACAGTGACGGACCAGTAGCCGCGGTGTGACCAATAGAAGCGTAACAGAGCCCTCAACGAGCAGTTTGTAGCAGCACATTTGCTTGTTTTAAATAAAGTGCATGTCTGTCGCATTCACGTCACAGTGGTGACGGAAACTGTTTAAATGTGGAATGTTAACAATATCTAGTGTGTGATCTGAAATGGACGCGTTTTCCCATTAGCAGCATTAAAAGTTATAAACATAGAATATCAGAGTAATTTAAATGACGCATTGTGACGATTGTTAAACATTTGAAGTCTTATATTTACGTGTGTCTTCGGATGGCGATTTTGAAAGGTGAGTATTTAGAATACTGGAAGAAACTCGGCAAAACTGTAAGAAATAGCACCAAAATTGTAAATAGAAGAATGGAAGAAGGTGACATATACCAGAAAATACCAGTGACCAGCCATGACGTCATTAAATTGTAGCAATGCAGCCGACAGGGATAACGCCCCAACATTTTTCCGTACATGTTATCTTCACTGTGAAAGCAACCATTTAATTTATTTGTTTTAAATAGGGTTTGTATAGCTATTTGGGGTGAATATAAATAAGACGAGAAATATCGAAAGTAGTTCCGGTAACATATTTACCTTAAACGAATTTAATTAGATGACAGACATAATATATTTTTAACTTCTTCATTTACTTGTTGGTTAACCTAATCTCAATGTTGACCTCCTTCCAGTGATTCGTGACACCTAGGACTTACAAAAGACACCCTCGATCAAACGTACATCGTCCTGTTGATGAGAAGACGATGAGACAGGCAGTTCAGGCAGTTGCTCTTGGAATGTTCACAAGGAAAGCAGAAAAAACTAAAATTTCTAAGTCAGCCCTATACTGTTATGCGAAGCAGTCAAGAGACATTCCTGCTGGAAATATCGAGTTCAAGAAGAAATGTGAAGAGACTTGTCTTTCTAATCATCTTGAACAAGAACTTGTTGAATACCTTATAATTTGAGCAGATTGTGGCTATCCTTTAAGAGCGTTTGACATGCGTTACTTCATAAGATATCACTCGGACAGAGAGAGCAAGAATGTACTAAATTTAAAGCAAAACGGCTGGGTAAGATTGGGCACTTGGCTTCCTGACTACACACAAAATTAAACTCTCTCGACGCATCTGTCAAAGTATTAAAACGGGCCTAGCACACGTGTTCCCAGCAATTATCAACACTTTCTTTGATGAGCTGATAGCACCAATGGAAGACATTGGAGCCAGTTTGCCATCACATTTGATAATAAACTATGGCGAGTCTGCACTCTGTGACGACCCAGGCCAACGCAAACTTATTTTTAAAAGACGGTGCCAATACCGAGGGAGGCAAGTACAGGTATCTTGCATGTTTGCAGCATGATTCTGGGATGCTCCTCTGTAATCAGCAAATCAGCATAGATGTATGGCTTGCGGACTGAAGGTGGCGCTCTAGGTGCCAAGTCCGGCTGGATGGATGGAAATTGCTTTCCTGACTGGTTCGAGATAGCTAGAACACCATAGTGCCGTCGATTTGAGGGGAGGAAGCTTGGGTGATAGGTGACAATTTAAGTTCTCACTTACCTCCAACAGTTACCAGGCTATGTGAGGAACATAACGTCTCATTTGTACGTCCTCAGGCAAATCCGATACATTTGACACAAACATTAGATGTTGCCCTATTCTGACCACTCAAAATAAGCTGAAGATAAATCTTGAGAATAGTAAATCCAAAGCAAGTGTCAAAAACAGAGTTTCCGATAAAAGGTATATTCCTTCTCTTCTGAATAAAACATTTAATTTACTGGAAGAAGTGTCTGAAGGTACTATCCAGTCTGGTTTTCAAAAGGTACGTATATTTCTTCCTAATCGGAAGAAAGTACCTGACAACTTGCCTACTGAACATGAAGAAAGTGAGGGAATTGCTGCTCCACTCACTGCAACAGACAGTCTGACATAATTCTTAAAAGTAAAGCGTTACGGGATTATGAAACAGAGCAGACAAGAGGCCGCAAAAAGAGACTGAATGTCCCGGCTGGTGGCAGTGGTACTCTAGCAGACTTTCCGAACAGTAAAGTAGATCATGCTGAACAATTATCTGATGATGAAGACGAAACGATTCCAGATGATCTAGACCTTTCCGTAGAAGGTGCGCAAAATGGTGATGCGGCCACTGCAGATGTTGAGATAAACAAATTAAGGGAAGGAGATTGGTTGATGTCAAGTTTTCTTATGATAAGTGTATGAAGGTGTTCACTGGAAAGGTTCTTCAAGTTGACAAGGAAAATGAACATCACAATGGAACGTTTCTTCGCCAATCGAACAAGTGATGAGATGTGTTTGTTTTTCCTGATGTGTCCGATGATCGTGTTTGCTAAAAACTGATATTCTTGGTGTTTTGAAGACACCAACTGTGCGAAGAGGACGTTATACCTTCAATTTCTGTAATGATTGACTTGTTGGATAGTAAATTAGCTAATTTTATGTTACCACTGATTTGTATAATTGTAAATTTTACTGTAAAAATTATGGTTATTGGTTTAAAATAAAGAGAAGTTCATTTGTACTACTGTACTTATACAATAAATAACAGCAAGTCTTTTTTAAAAGATAAATTATTTCTCTACAGATCCCACCACGTATTTGGATAGGAAACACAGTGATCGTTAAATACATGTCTCTTTTCACCCCGACGGTGGGGTGAATAGGGACACTAACAAAAGAAATATATTTATGTTCAAGAGTACGGAGAACAGATTTTCATTATACGGTAAGAATAGCATGAGCAGTGTTACACAATACAAAAATATTACCTTCAGTACAGAAGTTATTTATTGTTCAGGAATAGCAAAAGAAACACGAAACTGTCCCTGTTCGTCTCTAGAGTGACTGTTTTGGGAAATAAACATTTAGACACGGAGAGTAAAGACGTAGAATGTTAATAGCGTTTGTTTTATTTAAGAAACTGTAAGAGCTTTCATATAAAATTTCAGAGAAATTACTTTTGAGCACGCCCTCGTGAATAACGCCTTGCGTTCAGAAATGATTCACCGAGCGAGGTGGCGCAGTGGTTAGACACTGGACTCGCATTCGGAAGGACGACGGTTCAATCCCGCGTCCGGCCATCCTGATTTAGGTTTTCCGTGATTTCCCTAAATCACTCCAGGCAAATGCTGGGATGGTTCCTCTGAAAGGGCACGGCCGACTTCCTTCCCCATCCTTCCCTAATTCGATGAGACCGATGACCACGCTGTCTGGTCTCCTTCCCTAAACCAACCAACCAATCAGAAATGATTCAGCCCAACGAGATTGCTTACACTCGCGCTAATGTTAACTATCCTTCGCGCATGCGACGGCAGCACTTTAACCGGAGCTCTTAACGACTTCCTGCTAATGCTTCTGCCGAAAACGAACGCAGCTAACTCTGAACAACTCCTGCTGCCACGCCGAGTGCCAAAAAGGGGCAACTTAATATCTGACAGTTGTGACAGAGAGGTTTAGCTACTGGTTGCCGCGGCTCACAGAGGCTATATTTATCCTACTAACGAGTGGGCGCAGCAACAACCACCTTACACCTGGCAGTGAAACGTTTCTAGTTTTCTGATCCATAATGCATTTATTTTTCGACTTACGTTCCATTTAGGTCAATGGACTTTGTGTAATTTGTTTTCCTTATATGTAGATTGAGGACAATATTATATAAATGGAAGAGAATGTAGATGCAGATGAAATAGGAGATTTGATACTGCGTGAAGAATTTGACAGAGCACTGAAAGACCTAAGTCGAAACAAGGCCCCGGGAGTAGACAACATTCCATTGGAACTACTAACTGCCTTGGGAGAGCCAGGTCTAACAAAACTCTACCATCTAGTGAGCAATATATATGAGACAGGCGAAATACCCTCAGACTTCAAGAAGAATATAATAATCCCAATCCCAAAGAAAGCAGGTGTTGACAGATGTGAAAATTACCGAACTATCAGTTTAATAAGTCACGGATGCAAAATACTAACACGAATTCCATACAGACGAATGGAAAAACTGGTAGAAGCCGACCTCAGGGAAGATGAGTTTGTATTCCGTAGAAATGTTGGAACACGTGAGGCAATACTGACCCTACGAATTATCTTAGAAAATAGATTAAGGAAAGCAAACCTACGTTTCTAGCATTTGTAGACTTAGAGAAAGCTTTTGACAATGTTGACTGGAATACTCTCTTTCAAATTCTGAAGGTGGCAGGGGTAAAATACAGGGAGCGAAAGGCTATTTACAATTTGTACAGATACCAGATGGCAGTTATAAGAGTCGAGGGGCAAGAAAGGGAAGCAGTGGTTGGGAAGGGAGTGGGACAAGGTTGTAGCCTATCCCCGATGTTATGCAATCTGTATATTCAGCAAGCAGTAAAGGAAACAAAAGAAAAATTCGGAATAGAAACTAAAGTCCATGAAGAAGAGATAAAAACTTTGAGGTTCGCCGATGACATTGTAATTCTGTCAGAGACAGCAAAGGACCTGGAAGAGCAGCTGAACTGAATGGACAGTGCCTTGAAAGGAGGATACAAGATGAACATCAACAAAAGCAAAACGAGGATAATGGAAAAAAATCTAATTAAATCGGGTGATGCTGCGGGAATTAGATTAGAAAATGAGACGCTTAAAGTAGTAAATGAGTTTTGCTATTTGAGGAGCAAAAGAAATGATGATGGTCGAAGTAGAGAGGATATCAAATGTAGATTGGCAATGGCAAGAAAAGCGTTTCTGAAGAAGAGAAATTTGTTAACAGCCAGAATTGATTTAAGTCTCAGGAAGTCGTTTCTGAAAGTATTTGTATGGAGTGTAGCCATGTATGGAAGTGAAATGTGGACGATAAATAGTTTAGACAAGAAGAGAATAGAAGCTTTCGAAATGTGGTGCTACAGAAGAATGTAGAAGATCAGATGGGTAGATCACATAACTAATGAGGAGGTACTGAATAGAATCGGAGAGAAGAGAAATTTGTGGCACAACTTGACTAGAAGAAGGGATCGGTTGGTAGGGCATATTCTGAGGCATCAAGGAATCGCCAATTTAGTACTGGAGGGCAGCGTGGAGGGTAAAAATCGTAGAGGGAGGCCAAGAGATAAATACACCAAACAGAATCAGAAGGATGCAGGTTGCAATAGGTACTGGGAGATGAAGAAGCTTGCACAGGATAGATTAGCATGGAGAGCTGCATCAAACCTGTCTCTGGACTGAAGACCACAACAACAACATAAGCAGATTACACCCTCGAAAGTCTTGAAAGCAGTCATCTACGTCTGGCATAAACCTGTTATAGGATCAAAAAGTTTTCATGTTACGAATTACCTTATACTTAGGAATATGTGGAAGACGGAGGCCACTAAATCCGGAGTTTATGGTGGCTTTTCCAACAATTCGTACCTCAGATCACTGTTTTCCCACTGTCATTCCACATTCGTATTAGGATTCAATAGTCTACAGAAATCTTGTGTATATGAAATCAATATCACCAACGTTGGTACAGAACCATCGCCTTCCACGTCGTGCTCCATTTCTGGCTTGGATAGATGACCTTATGCATCGCCCAAGGTAGTACTTTGGAGCACAAACGTAAGTGCATCTCTTACCGAACGTGAACGGTGAATCCGTTGCAGAGAAATGAATTTTTACATTTTTTTTTGATCAGTGTTTAACAAACGGACAACGCATCTTGCACAAAGTTTTCTTATAGTTAGTTGTTTCTAATTCATTTACTCTTTACTTTCTTGTGATATACGTATAAACACAACTAATTCATACACTTTCAACCTCTGATCGTTCAACAAGACACATGCACTCAAGTTTTCATCTGTGGCTACTGTACTTCGATGCCCTTCACGTGGATCATGTAGAAACAGGTACGGCATCCGCAAATCCAGTCACGTACCAGTAGAAAATTAAAACACTCTCAGTCGATATCGCTAACGCACACCCGCGTGAGTGCGCTCGATTCGGAGGTAGCTGTTTCGAGGCCTGCTGGTGGAACAAATTATCACCAGTCCGCCGTGGAAAGATCACAAGAAATACCCACAGGCCATAATTTATTATTTAAGGGCTGTGATATTTGGTGAGTGGAAGTATAAATAGCTATTCCATTAACAAATGAGGACACATTAATTGTTCCAGCCGCAGCACTGTCTAGAAAAATGTTATCAATACAGATCTTGCTACCTTGCTGCACACGCGTTGATAAACTAACTACTGAAATTAAATAGGAACACCCAAATAATGCTCCCAGTTTATTTTTGTCATCAGCATATTGTAAGAAATCTACAATGAAATCTCCACAAACTACTAATTGTTTCTTCTTGTCTGGCAAATAGCTCCCCAATGCATCTACTTTTCTATAAATAGGTGAAAGTTTTTTAGATGAGATCTGTAGAGCTTTACAATACCAGAGAAGTACCCTGCAGTAATAACTCACAGACGCAAGTTCTAGGTTTTGATCTACACAAAAACTGTTTGTTTGAATATTTTGACTTTTCGTCCAAATTTCACACATGTTGCAACTCTTCCTTTTTCCATTTTATCTCTACACGAAAATGAAATTTAACACACAGAATATAGCAGGGAGTCCATTAATTGTACTCGGATACCGGGTGCAAATGTGAAGGGGTTACAATGTGTTTGGTGTGCAACACGGTGATCCTCCCTTGTACTGGTCACACGTGGTCGACTGGGACCATAACGACTAATATGCGTGCTCTCACGTTGTATTTACATACCCGCCGATGGTTTGTACGTGCACAAAGTTACATTGATATCCGACCATGTTTTCTGAATACTTCACTTTCTTTTGTCAGGAGTGTAGTTACAAACACATCAAACAATATTTAGAAGACAGTATATAGCCCCCTTTTTTACTAAAGCCTTCGTAGATTGCTAACCATCTAAGTGCTAAATCCGGATCCCACTCCAGCTATCGCCGGGCCTGGGCGTTAATATGAATTTTTGGCAATGTTGCTTTCAGAGGGTGGCCATATGCGTTTCCTGTCACCACCCCATACCCAGTAGGATAGAAGGAGTGTACCCCAGCTGTCTGTGTCTAGTGTAAACCATGCAAGAGTGCGAACGTTTTTCAAACGTCTGCGAGTGGTGTAATTGAGGCGGGACGTGGGGACCAGCCCGGTATTCACCTAATTGGATGTGGTAAACCACCTAAAAACCACATTCAGGCTGGCTGGCCCTTCGTCGTTAATACGCCAGGCGGATTTGAACCGGGGCCGGCGCGCCTACCCGAGTCCAGGAAGCACATTAGCGCTCTCGGCTAACCTGGCGGGTCTAATTGCTAAATAACATTGAAAATTACTCTTCTTCTTAAGTTATTCTGACTATTTTCAGTTGAAACACATTCCTTTATTTAGAAAAGGTTACATATTTTCGTTCGTATATATGCACAGTGTGTAGCAGCTCGTGGTCTTCTGGTTAGCGTTGCAGCCTATAGATTACGGAGTCATGTGTTCGATTCCTGGAGGAGTCCGCGATTTTCTTCGCTTGTGAACTGGTTCTTCGGGCTTTCCTAATCATTTCATCTTATACGAGTACTCGTCGACGTTGTGTCAAGCAGAAAGACTTGCACCATACAGCCTAACATCCTGGCCAATAATGCCACACCGTCATTTTATTTTTATGCATAAAGTAAGATCTTTATTTACCCAGGTTTTGTGAAACGTAAATACATTTTTCCTTAAAACGTTAATAACATTTGGTTTCAGATATTTCGACTCCCTTGTGGGAGAACAGCAGCAAGAAAACTACCGGGCCCGTGGAAAGCGCCACAAAAAGAAGAAAAGTAAATAAATAAATATTAAAAAGATGCAAAACCACAAATCCACTGCTATAACAGAAGTGAACTCGGCGATATTAGGTTATCTTTCGATGTTAACAGATGACGTCAAATTCCCTGTTTCTGCGCACACCCAGCCTACAGCATACTCAAGAATTCAGAACCCCAAAACTCGGCATAGGCAACTGACCACTGAAGTCAATGTCCCACTCGTGACGTGGTTCGCGGCAGATTTGCGCGCAAGCAGAAGATGTGTACTCACAACGAGTAGTCACTTTTGACCAGAAAGTCGGTGGTGTCGAAAGGACTTTAGTGTATCAAAACTGTAATTATTAAAATGGCGTCCCTCTAGAACTTTTAGGAGCGGTGTTCATCGGGCGGGTGTCCGCGGTCGGGCGGGCGCATTGGCGGCCATCGGCGGCGAGTGATAGCCATCAGGTCTCGGCCGGCTGGTCTAATGAGAACGGCCACCTTGCGCTCACCTTCGCGACGAGCCATTGTGCGCCAGGCCCACTTCCGCCAGTTCCTGCCCAATCTCGCGCCCATCGCGAGCAACCGGCTCGAACGGATCCTGCCTTTCCTAATTACCCCTGCCCCTGCTGCTGCCCCGGCCGAGATGTATAGCGACGGGCCGGCGCCTTATCTGATAACGTGTGCATCGGCCGACGGCTCCCCGCCGCGGACGAAATCTGCGTCAGAGTGCGGCACTAAATTACGAGGGCGGCGGCACGCCTCGGCGCCGCCGTCGGAACTGACCGTCGTTAAGCGTCCGCGTGTTGTGCCTTTGCGTGTACGTCGCGCGTCTGGGAATGCAGTAATGAATAAGGCCCCACCGGGAAACCGTCGCCAGCTGCACTCACGCACTCCGCCCTGTCACCGTCATTATCACTTAATTTGGCCGGCGTAAGGTTATTGCACCCAACTAGAACTTTTTTCTGATTTTCTGTCTCTTTTGTTCCCGTGTTGGACAGGTACTTTAAATTTCCCCTAAACGAGTCGGGCCTTCGCTCACCTTAGCTTCCCTAGTCCCCGCCTCCACGATCATAAAGGTGCTTTCAGTTAAATATCGTGCAGCTGAAAGGACGATAAGAAGCAAGACTGGGGTTTAACGTTCGATTGTGAGGTCATTAGAGATGGGTACAGCTCTTCAGCAGCAGTAACACACGTACTAATGTTCAGGCCCGAAGTCGTAGGTTTGGTTGGCTCACAGTTACGGCAATTATTAGCACGAAAGTTAATTCGATCGACACAGTGATTCACTAGACGTGGTCCTATTGGATATAATATGCCTTTATCTGCTTCCAGACCGTAAAGCAGATGATCCAGCCAACAACATAGTTTTCCAAATACCGATGAACGATTAATTTAGCTTACAGTTAGTAATCTGACAACTACGCACTTCAAGAAAGGAGCCTCAAAATAGCTCACTTACTGAACGCTCAGTAACCAACATTGAAGATATAGTTTTACAGCTCCGTCGTCATTAATTCGAAGGTGCAGTCCAGTGCGTTCGTCGGCTGCTTTGCTTTCCTCAGTTATGAAACATTTATCTTCGCTATTGGCTAAATTAATAACATGCTAGCATTTGTGAAATCTGCAACACGAAGAAGGATAGATGTGAACTCCGCTTCAGTAGACAGCGATGCTACGTAGAGACTACGAAGGCCGATGAAAATAAGGTTCATCTGAGGAATACACGAAGAACGTTCTAGCGTTATGCTGCTGCCGGCTTATCCTGATTGTTCTTGGAAAATGGGAAACATTTTATGCTGCGAATCACTTCATCCTACCACACTAACATCAATCGAAATATTACTGACTAGGATAAATGTAATTCTAATGAACTTCATGCCAAAGATCAGCGACACGGCAATGGTCAAATGATTAAAATTACAGAGCTGTACGCGGTGTCTGATTGAGAAATCAGTATGTTGTGGGACGGTGCTCCAGTCAGAGCCTCTAAATGTCTTTCGTTAGTATCAAAGAGGACCCGGATATGAATGTGCTAAATATCCCTCCATGTTGTTTGAAAAAGAATTCACAAGGCACCAACAGTGGTTAGAGTGGGATAGTGAAGAATTCGTTGCCCTCCTACCGCGTCTAACACGTACCCAACTGGCGGTGGCAGTATGTCAGTCCTTGGAACCAGTGGTACCCACCTTTCTGCCCTGAACAACATGACTAAGCATTCTCGTGTTAAAGCACGACATGTAGATTTGACTGAAGAAGGAGCAGGACCTCAGGGTCAAAAACTTCTCCGATCCAGCGACTGCATATCAGATTACGCTGCTCAATGCGAATCTAGTTAGCATGTTGTATCCAGTGGCGATGTAAGTCATTATACTGGACTCTTGTGCACGACGACGGTTCAATCCCGCGTCCGGTCATCTTGATTTGGGTTTACCGTGATTTCCCTAAATGGCTCCAGACAAATGCCGGCATGGTTCCTTTGAAAGGGCACGGCCTATTTCCTTCCCCGTCCTTCCCTAATCCGATGAGACCGATGACCTCGCAGTTTGATCTCTTTCCTCCAAACTATCCAATCCAATCTTGTGCACGGTAGTGAAACACATTTGCAGCCATCACTATAAGAAAGCACAATGTGGGGTTCCTCCACAAATATCAGTCCGGCACCGTCATTTCATTGGAATAAAAATCATTTGTGACATTTGGATAGTTAAAACCATCGCAGCGGCATGCACTGCATCAACGCATTCCATGGCGGACTGTATCAGATATTCGACACGAACAAATTCATACTCATTATAATATTCCATCGTTGAGCTAACAATCTGGATGAAATAATATGGTTCGTTGCTGCCTAGCAGAGGATATAGTTGTCAATTGTAGCTTAGTGTGGTCCAGCACCTGCAAGACGTTGCGTAAGACCTTCTCACACTATCTGCTACTCTGTACAAACCGAATGTTACGCATGATAAACACGTCCTCCAAAGACCAGCAATAGCAGTCACATATTAACATTGTATTCTTTAATGCCGACGAGGCTTACTGCCACTTTCCTTCATTTCTCCATTTCGTCCGGTAGGTCTTTAGCCGTGGCAATGACCTTCCTGGTCATGCAAGGGAGAGCGCTGCTGAGCCTAAACGTACATCGTCTCTCTGCTCTCTTAATTACATTTGGCATAGTGTTCAGCACAGACTCTAAGTTTCATTTCATTTGGTTATTCATTCTAAGAGCTGAAGTTTTTCACAAAACTTTATTCTAAATCGAACCCTGTGGTTGTTAATCTGGATGATGCACTGAAATATGGTATTGAATAGTATACCTCTGCATCCCTTTCACCTACTAACTGCTTCATCCAGACAGTTATTGGGATATTTAAAGAGTAAAGCTGATCAGAAGCACGGCGCAAGCAGAAGTTCTCACAGATCACGAAATACGGCCAGAGATGAAAGCAACAGAAGTCACTGAAAAAAAGAAGGTTGTATACTTAGAAGCGACCTGGAGACACTGGAAGGTTTCAGACTGATTACATAATGGTAAGACAGAGATTTCGGAAGCAGATTTTAAATTGTAAGACATTTCCAGGAGCAGATCTGGACCCTGAAAAGAACTTATTGACTAGGAACTATAGATAAAAACTGAAGAAATTGCAAAAAAGGTAGAAAAATAAAGAACTGGGATCTGGATAAGTTGAACGAAGCAGGGGTTGTTGAGCGTTTCAGAGGGACTGGAACAGGAAGGGAATACAGTAGAGAACAGAAGAGTAGCTTTGAGAGATGAAGCAGTGGGGGCAGTAGAGGATAAAATAGGTAAAAAGACAAAGCTTTGTAGAAATCCTTGGGCCGGCTGGGGTGGCCGAGCGGTTCTAGGAGCTACCGTCTGGAACCGCGCGACCGCTACGGTCGCAGGTTCGAACCCTGCCTCGGGCATGGATGTGTGTGATGTCCTTAGGTTAGTTAAGTTTAAGTAGTTCTAAGTTCTAGAGGACTGATGACCTCAGATGTTAAGTCCCATAGAGCTCAGAGCCATTTTTGAAATCCTTGGATAATTCAAGAGGAACTGAATTTAATTGATGAGAAAACATTAAAATGCAGCAAACAAAGCAGGCGAAAGGGAGTGCAAAGGTCTGAAAATGAGAATGACAGGAAGTGAAAATGGCTAAGCAGGAATGGCTACAGGACAAATGTAAGCACACACTGTTATGCCAAAACACTATGACCACTGTCCACCGTGAAGTTGGGTGCAGCTGGGTCACACTAGCGAAGATATGGGCTGCAAGTGGGGATATCCATTGACACAGGCGATTTTGACAAAGAGCAAATTACTATTAGCAGAGCCTGTGAACGAGCATTTTGAAAACGGCGAAGCTGCTCGAATGTTCACGTGCTACTGTCGTGAGTATCTATGGAAAGACGTAGAAGGGCACTGAAACTACCACTAAGCGCTAAATGGTTGGACGTCCACGACTGTTCACAGAACGGAGGGTTCGGAGGCTTGTCTGCTCTGTAAAGTAGGATACATGATGATCTGTGGCATCTCTGACGAAAGAGCACAATGCTGGTGAACGCACAAGTGTTTAGGAACACACCGTTCGTGGTACATTGTTGAACATCGGGTTCCACAGCACACCACCCATACGTGTTCACATATTGACCCAACGACATTGTCAGTTGCGACTGCAGTGGGTACGAGACCATCGGGATTGAACTGTCGACCAGTGGAAACGTGTCGGCTGTTCGGGTGAATCACAGTTTTGCTACACTATGTCGATGGTTACGAAACTCTTCCATCCGATGTTCAGGATATATGAATCTGGCGAAATAGCCGCACAGTTCAAAATGAACGTAATAATTCAAATTCCAAAGAAAACACTTGCTGACAGGTAAGAATATTACCAAACCATTACTTTAATAAGTCATGGTTGCGAAATAGTAACACGAATTTATTACAGTAGAATTAAAAAACTGGTAGAAGCCGACCTCTGGGAGGATCTTTCTTTTTTCTTTTCTTTTTTTTTTATGGGACTTAACTGCTAAGGTCATCAGTCCCTAAGCTTACACACTACTTAAACTAAATTATCCTAAGGACAAACACACACACCCATGCCCGAGGGAGGACTCGAACCTCCGCCGGGATCAGCCGCACAGTCCAGGACTGCAGCGCCTAAGACCGCTCGGCTAATCCCGCGCGGCCCCCCGGGAGGATCAGTTTGGATTCCGGAAAAATGAAGGAACACGCGAGGCAATACTGACCCTACAACTTCTGTTAACAGATAGGTTAGCGAAAGACAAACCTGCGTTTATAGCATTTGTGGACTTAGAGAAAGCTTTTGACAATGTTGACTTGAATACCCTCTTTGAAATTCCGTAAGTAGAAGGGGTAAAAGACAGGGCGCAAAAGGCTTGTACAGAAACCAGAAAGCAGTTATAAGAGTCGAGGGGCATGAATGGAAAGCAGTGATTGAGAAGGGAGTGAGACAGGGTTGTAGTCTGTCCCCGATGTTATTCAATCTGTACAATGAGCAAACGGTGAAGTAAACCAAAGAAGAATATGGGGTAGAAATTAAAGTTCAGGGAGAAGAAATAAAAACTTTGAGGTTTGCCGATGACATCGTAATTCTGTCAGAGACAGCAAGGGACTTGGATGAGCAGTTGAACGGAATGGATAGTGCCTTGAGAAGATGAGAAGAGGATATAAGATGAACACCAACAAAAGCAAAACTAAGAAAATGGAATGCAATCGAATTATATCATGGGATGTTGAGGGAATCAGATAAGGAATTCGATAAGGAAACGAGATACTTAAAATAGTAGATGAGTTTTGCTATTTTGGCAGCAAAATAACTTATGATTACCGAAGTAGAAAGGATGTAAAATGTAGAGTGGCAATGGTAAGAAAAAAGTTTGTGAAGGAGAGAAATTCGTTAACATCGAATGTAGACTTAAGTTTTAGGGAGTATTTTCTGAAGGTATTTGTATGGAGTGCAGGCATATATAGAACTGAAACAAGGACGATAAACAATTTAGATGGTTCAAATGGCTCTGAGCACTTTGGGACTTAACTTCTGAGGCCATCAGTCCCCTAGACTTAGAACTACTTAAATCTAACTAACCTAAGGACATCACACACATCCATTCCCGAGGCAGGATTCGAACCTGCGACCGTAGCAGAGCGTAGTTCCGGACTGGAGCGCCTAGAACAGCTCGGGCACATCGGAACAATTTAGACAAAATGAGAACATAAGCGTTTGAAATGCAGTGCTACAGAAGAATGATGAAGATTAGATGGATAGCTCACGTCACTAATGATGAGGTACTGCACGGAATTGGTGACAAAAGAAATTTCTGGCACAACCTGACGAGAAGAAGGTATCGGTTGACATCTACGGATCACTAATTTAGCACTGGAGGGAAGCGTGGGAGTAAAAATTGTAGAGGGAGAACACTAGATAAATACAATAAGGAGATTCAGACGGATGTAAGTTGTAGTAGTTATTCGGAGATGAAGATGCTTGCATAGCATAGGATAGAGTAGCATGAAGAGGTGAATCAAACCAGTGCTTCACTGAAGACCACAACAGCTGTGAAAGGATCAGGTTTTTCTGTGATCTATTGTAAGTAATAACATAGGTATAACAAATTATTTTCTAGTTCTTTAACATTTTTCTTTTCGCTCTCTGTTTTCTTAACACTTTTTTTTACTAAGAATAATTTTCAGACTTTGTAAATGCTCTTTCAATTTTCGCAGTTGCTTTACAATACATTATTTTCTGTACATTATGATGACCTACTGACATATATGCATTATTTTAAACTAATACTAGCAGGTACAGAGAGACTATATCTTATGTGCAGAGGGAGATACAGTTTACTCTGATACTAGTACAGAATCAGTATACTAAGTTTCCCATTTACTTACTCTTGCTCTGAGTAGTTCTTTAAATTTTCATACAGTTCACCTTCTTTTAGAAGAATCTTTTTTTTCTATACAACTGTGATTCTTTTATACAATATAGCTAGTCTCGGAGTGAACCATAGCGATGTTGTGTGGACATGGAGGAGATACAGAGAGAGAGAGAGAGAGAGAGAGAGAGAGAAACTGTCAATGACATGCCTCGCTCAGGCCGCACAAGGGCTTTTACTGCAGACCGCTACCTACGCCGGCCGGAGTGGCCGTGCGGTTCTAGGCTCTACAGTCTGGAACCGAGCGACCGCTACGGTCGCAGGTTCGAATTCTGCCTCTGGCATGGATGTATGTGATGTCTCTAGGTTAGTTAGGTTTAAGTACTTCTAAGTTCTAGGCGACTAATGACCTCAAAAATGGTTCAAATGGCTCTGAGCACTATGGGACTTAACATCTGTGGTCATCAGTCCCCTACAACTTAGAACCTAAGGACATCACACACATCCATGCCCGGGGCAGGATTCGAACCTGCGATCGTAGCAGCCGCGCGGTTCCGAACTGCGCGCCTAGAACCGCTAGACCACTGCGGCCGGCGACTGATGACCGCAGAAGTTAAGTCGCATAGTGCTCAGAGCCATTTGAACCATTTGAACCGCTACCTACGGATTATGGAACCCTGACAACGCCACCACCATGCTGAATAATGCTTTTCGTGTAGCCACAGGACGTCGTGTTACGACTCAAACTGTGCGTAGTGGGCTGCATGATGCACAACTTCAGTTCCGACGTCCATAGCGAAGTCCATCTTTGCAACCACGACAGAGGGGTACAGATGGGCCCAACAACATGCCAAATGGACCACTCAGGATTGGCAACAGGTTCTCTTCACCGATGAGTGTCGCATATGCCTTCAACCAGATAATCGTCGGAGACCTGTTTGGAGGCAACCAGGTCGGGCATAAAACCTTAGACACACTGACCAGGGAGTCCAGCAAGGTGGAAGTTCCCTGATGTTTTGGGGTGGTATTATGTGAGGCCGACGTACGCAGCTGGTGGTCATGGATACAGACAGTTCCATCTAATGTGTGAAAGGCTGCAGCCAATATGAGGTAACAAGGCGCCATCCCAACGGATTCGATACATCTGGAAATGCGGACGATAATTCTTATGACATAATAACTTAAGACAAGGAGGTTGTCAGCCTCATGAGAGAGAAGGGGAATAGGTTACAGCTTGTGAAGTTTGTGAGGCTCAGATCTAAAATGCATGCATACCATAAAAATACAAGCTCCACCCAAAGGCTGGCTAAGGTCGTGCACTGTGCGGCTTCAATGTCTCTAACGCTGTGCACTGTGTGGCTTCAATGGCTCTTGCGATAGGTGATCACACGGAATGTCGGCTCCATTACAGCATCCACATAATGTCCACCAAGCAGTCTTTCCATCACGAGGCCATACACTCATCAAAAAAAGTTTTGCATCACCTCGGTTCCGAGCGTTCCGGAAACTGCCCTTTTAACTGCTCATTAAAACCACACACTGCATGTTGTACCACCATAGAGAGAGGCCTTCAGAGGTGGTGGTCCAGACTGCTGTAGACACCGATACGTCCAGTACCCAGCAGCACGTCCTCTTGCATTGATGCATGCGTGTATTCGTCGTAGCATACTATCCACCAGGTCATCAAGGCACTGTTGGTCCAGATTGTCCCACTCCTCAAAGGCGATTCGGCGTAGATGCCTCAGAGTGATCGGTGGGTCACATTGTCCATGACCAGCCGTATTCAATCTATTCCAGGCGTGTTCGATAGGGTTCATGTCTGGAGAATATGATGTCACAAGATGCGCACGAACGGGGTGCGTATTATCGCCCATGAAGACGAATGCCTCACCAATATGCTGCCGATATGGTTGCACTATCGATCGGAGGATGGCATTCACGTATCGTACACTCGTTACGGCGCCTTCCACGACCAGCAGCGGCGTACGTCGGCCCCACATAATGCCACCCCTAAACAGCAGGGAACCTCACCTGTCTGCACTCGCTAGACAGTGTGCCTAAGGCATTGAGCCTGACCGGGTTGCCTCCAAACACGTCTCCGACGGTTGCCTGGTTGAAGGCATATGCGACACTCATCGGCGAAGAGAACGTGATGCCAACCCTGAGCGGTCCATTCGGCATGTTGTTGGGGCCGTCTGTACCCTGCTGCATAGTGTCGTGATTGCAAAGATGGACCTCGCCATGGACGTAGGGGAATCTATTGCGCACAGTTTGAGTCGTAACACGACGTCCTGCGGCTGCACGAAAAACATTATTCAACACGGTGGCGTTGCTGTCAGTGTTCCTCCGTGCCATAATCCGTAGGTAGCAGTCTTCCACTGCAGTAGTAGCTCTTGGGTGACCTGAGCGAGGCATGTCATGGACAGTTCTTGTCTCTCTCTATCTCCTCCATGTCCGAACAATATCGCTTTCGTTCACTCCGAAGCGCCTGGACACTCCCTGTTGTTGAGAGCCCTTCCTGGTACGAAGTAACAATGCGGACGCGATCGAACCTTGATATTGACCGTCTATGCATGGTTGAATTAGAGACAAGAGCCGTGTACCTCCTTCCTGGTGGAACGACTGGAACTGATCGGCCGTCGGACCCACTCCGTCTAATAGTCGCTGCTCATGCATGGTTGTTTACTTCTTTGGGCGGGTTTAGTGATATCTCTGAACAGCCAAAGGGACTCTGTGTGTGATGCAATATCCATAGTCAACGTCTGTCTTCAGTAGTTCTGGGAACCGGGGTGATGAAAAAAATTTTTTTGATGTGTTTATAATATACGATATCTTTTGTACTAGTCCTTTCTACCAGTAATTCTTTTTTCGTACAGGATTTACATTTGACTACAATTAGACACACCCACATACACGCCTTGTACACGCTTTTAAAAAGCTGTGTGGCGTCGACACAGTTGTCAAGCATATATAATGATTTCGATTTGAGTTTTAAGTCAGTTGTCTTGTGTATTACATTTTTAGTTATAATACAGTCCAAATCGCAATATACTGAACGTCTCAAAATGAGTATATGGGATTTAAGGCTTTGTAGCATTCATTACATTCAACTTACAATAGTAAATAATGCATCAAAAGAAAGAGCAACTGAAACAGTTTTGTCTGTATACTTGTGCGCAAAGGGAAGAGCAGGGAACTAGCGAGAGTGACTGAAGAACGTGTTCAGCGAGTGAGAGTCTTCCCTGCGTAGCACCAAGAAATCAGTTCGGAAGACTAATCGCGAATTAGCAGCTCTGGGTGGAGATTTTTAAGAAGACGATAACAACTACATCCTTGTCGTTAACGGCCGATGCAAGTCCTACGGTTTACGTGCCAACTTTGCAAACGAAATGTTGGTGGATGATGATCGTGTCGTACTCAATGATGAATCGTCATTTCATCTAAGTCGAAATGTGAACAAACAACGCGCGTATCTGGGGGTTAGCACATCCCCACAAGGTGGTACAGCTGCACCGAGACCCCACTAAAATTAATGTTTTTTGTGCCGTATCCCGGAACAACGTTCACGGGCCCTTCTTTATCAGTGAAGCAATTGCTAACTGGTACTTCTCATCCTGAGCCGGCCGCGGTGGCCGAGTGGTTCTAAGCGCGACTGCAACGGTCGCAGGTTCGAATCCTGCTCGGGCATGGATGTGTGTGATGTTCTTAGGTTAGTTAGGTTTAAGTAGTTCTAAGTTCTAGTGGACTGATGACCTCAGATGTTAAGTCCCATAGTGATCAGAGCCATTTGAGCCATTTTTTTCTTATGCGCTAGAACTGTGGCCCTTTCCTGGACTGGGAGAAGCCGAACCACAGAACAGGCAGCAAGACGGTGCGCCGCCTCTCTCGCATAACTCAGTACGCCACTGGTTAAAAGATGTCGTAGCCTACCACTGAATTGGCCGCGAGGGATCGGATGACACAGCTTGTTTCGCACGGCGCCTTCGTTCACATACGGTCTGACGGCATGCAATTTCTCCCTGTGAGGGGTTCATAAAGGATCATTTCTGCGTGCCTCCGCTACCAACTGATCTACCCGACTTGAGAAAACAGCTACTCCAGACACACTGATCAACTTTTGGAAGTACTCGCCTCTCGATTTCCTGTGCGACGAACGGCTTCGAGTTGAACACTTCTAGGAAAAATTGATTGAGTTTCTGTTTCATTTGATGCACTGTTTATAGCTGTTCGTTGAGTGTAATAAATGCTACGTTTGAAACAGTCTGTATGACAATTATTGCTACCATTTTCGATGATCTTGTCGTCAGAGTATTGCCATTTTTAGATAAATTGTACTTAACGTCTTCACAAAGCTGCGTCAGCTTTTCTTGCCTTCCTACGTCACACAACTAATGATGTGTAGCAACGGACGCAACGTCAAGACGTGAAGAAAGATTTCTTCAAGTAGACGATTGATCAAAATCTGTATTAAAATGTATTATTCCCCTCATAGATTAGATTGTATAATACGATGTACCATAGCCAAATGAACCTGATTGTTGGCCGAAGGAAAACAATTCGCCATCGCAGACTATGGTTGCCCGCTCTCTGTCGCCATGCATGCGCAGTCCTCATCCCCTCCACGGTTTAAAATCGCTCCGCTTCTATGCGCAGAAGCACCTTCCTAAGTGATGTGGGCTATATAGCGACTCGACACGACACAGGTGTACGGCTCTGTCTTCACATACTGAGTAGGGTACGCAGATCATAGAGGGCTGGCTGCGATAGCAGTTGCCTGGTGCTGGACATTTAGCAGTACTCACGTGTTGTGTTCCTGGCAGAGTACGCTACTCTCACTGTCTGCCAGCTGTTATTATTATTTTTATGGAAGCAGTACATGCCATGGCAGCTAGCTAAAAGGCCCTGAATGGTGTCGAAGCCTATGTATGACCTCGATAGCAGCCACATTATTGACCACCAGTGACGGAGCATTACTATTCAAAAAGAAGAAACAGATTTCAAACATTTATTGCTTCAAAACTACAAAGATAGAAACACAACTCGAACATTCCCCTGGAAGAGAAAAGTTCAAATTTTTATGCATTTAGTGTGAGCATCATGTGTTACACGACAAATATTAAAATGGTGGCTATTTTCCTGCCACTTGCGAAGCAGCTGGTCTCTCGTTATCGTGTAGCACATTGTGAAGGCGACACCACTACCTCTCATACAACCATCACAGAATGGCATGTGCCATATGCAGTGGCTTATCAGGCTGTATGCACATTCACTCTAACCTCAGTCATTTCAAAAAATACGTCAGGGATAATCCTGCGAGATGGTTTTCACCAAGCTCTAAAAAGTTCCGTCACGTGACTTACACACCGCCAGGAAAAAAAACACCCTTCAGAGATTTGTAGTTCACTCAAGATTCATTGTTGCAACAGAATGTACGGAGTACATGAAATAATTACATTTACAGATCAATAACACAACCGCTTCTGAGGTCCCAGATATCGACCCATACTGAAACATCTCTATTAGTACGTTATGTATCCTCAAAAGGTGGTAATGCAGGCACTGACTCTGGCATCGAGTCGATCGTCAGATGGCAACTACTGTGCTGGGATACGTTATGTCACACATGCTCGACCTGTTCACATAGTTCGGTAAGAGTTGTTGGTTGACGAGCCTCACGAGTGACTTCTCGTCCCATCAGATACCACACATGCTCGATTGGAGACTAGTCCAGAGATCGTGCTGGCCAGGAAAACTGCTGAACGACTTGCAAAGAACATTGAGTTTCATGGGCACTGTGTGAACAAGGATTATAATGTTGAAGCAAAACATCACCTTCCTGTTTCAAAAACGGCACAAGAACGGCTCTAACAACATTCTGCAGGTACTGAACGCTGGTCAGCGTCCCCTCCAGATACACCAAAGGTGAACGAAAGTTGCAACACATCGCAACATATACCGTAAGACCTGCGGCTGGGTCAGCGTGTCTCGGACGAAGGCACTGTTTGGGATAGCGCCCATCAGGTCTACGTCGTACACACAAATGACGATAACTTGCATGCAGGCAAAATCTGCTTTCATCGCTGAAGACCATGGCGCACCGGAAATTTTCCAAGTGGTCAACAATTTCTGGTTGTAGGTCTGCCTTGATGCAAAATGGTTTTGTTATTTATTCCCAAAGTAGTTTCAGCGACAATATCGCCATCACCATGAAAAATAGCATACTTATGAAGATTGTAAAACATTATTACATGTGATTCTCAATATTGTTTTCTGTGACTAGTTTCCCAATACCTTATTTAGTTTACGTCACAGCATGGTTTTTACGATGGTTTTCGCTGTTTTCGTCGTATTTCGTGTGTATGTGTTTTTTTGCCGTTTTTTTACATGCATCATGTCATCTGCAACTGTATGAATGGCTGTTGTACGAAAATGTTGTAGATACAGTTTTAGGGTGTACTGGTAATTTGTGGTAACGTCTTATAGGACCAAACAGCTGAGGTCATCGGTCCCTAAGCTTACAGACTATTTAATCTAACTTAAACTAACTTACGCTATGGACGACACACACACCCAGGTATGTACTGGATTGTTACGTAGTTTACCATATACTCACGTTCGTTGGATGGATTGCAGCTACTTTTAGACAAAGGAAAACATAGTTTCCGCACCTTGTTCATGATCCAAAATATTACGCCATCTTGCTGTCCGCGTGTGTCGCAAGAAATATTACGCGTATTGCGAGGAGGTTATGAAAATTGTTGCGGGAGTTCTGACGACTTCTGTTCCTTCTTTATCTCTTTGTAATGGAGGAGTCGTTTTGTGTGTGTTTGAGTGTTTGTTTTCCTCTTATGTGTCATGTGTCGGTTCTCTTAGAGCGGTAAAGGATGTGTTGTTTCAAAGTGTTGTGTTTTCTTTTATTACGTTTTCCCCTTACACTATAGCCGTTTGTATGTGATAATTATCTTCTTTCTTACTTATCGGCGTAAACTGTTGCTGTGTTTCAGGATGTGTAGATCAGTTTGAATACTGGTGGGGCTGGTGATTTTTATTCTTTAGGTGTTCTACTAAAGTGGTACGTGTGCTATCACTCTTTACAGCTCTCATGTGCTCTGCGTACCTTGCTCGGAAATTTATGGTTGTTTGTCCTACGTACTGCTCCTGACAGGAGTGACATGTGAGTTGGTATATTCCAGCATTGCTGAATTTGTTTGAGGTTCTTCCTCTGGTCTCAGCCTTTGTAAAACTATATTTTTGTTGTGAATTTTACTGGGATTTTCATAACCTTGCAATATGCGATATATCTCTCACATCAATCGCGAACAAGAAGGTGGCCTAATGCTTAGGATTAAGAACAAGTTGCGAAAGTTATGTTTTCTGTGTCTAAAAGCAGCTGCAAGGCATCCAACGAACGAGAGTACATGACAAAATACGTACCAACCTAGTAAACACTAAAACTTTATCGACAACACCACCGCAATCCCAATTGTATAGCACTGACATACGTAAGTTCACGTTTTCTATTTGCTTACTTACAACCACTCTTATAGTTGCAGATGACATGGTGTATGCCAAGAAAAACGGCAACAAAAGACACAGAAAATATGACAGAAACAGCTACAACAATCGTTAAAGTCATGCTGTGACATAAATTAAATAAGGTATTATGAAACTATAGAAAACAATATTTGGAACCAAAAAGTACACATGTAATAATGTTTTACAATGTTTATAAGTATGCTATTTTAGCGTGTTTTAAAATTAAAGAACCCACTGGTGATGGCGATATTGTCCCTGAAACTAGTCTGGGAATAAGTAAGTAACAAAAGTGTTCTGCATCAAGGCGGGCCCACGATCCCAAATAATATGTTTTCGGTCAGATATTGAGGAGAGGAAGTAGATTACCAAATAAAAAATTAGGATATTGTTTAAAAAAAGACGTACTAACGTTCATAACTTCGTAACGCGCAGTGATACAAGAAATGCGGGGCTAGTTTATGTTCCACTGGTAGTAAACAACTTGATGATACATTTTTAATTTTGCTTCTAGACAAGAGATTGTTTGTTGTGGTCAAGATAAATGGGCACACTGTATAGCTGCAGAATTGTATTGCGAGAAAAAAGAGGTTGCCTCTTACGCACAAAAATAGCATGTGCAGTATTTCACGAATAGAATCTGTATTTTTTCTCATCAACTGAAATGCCCCGCTCTGCAGATAAGACATTAACTACTTTAAAATATAAATTATTGTTAGTAAAATTGTTTGCTGCGTGATACGCTCGGATAAAAACACCCACATTATAATGACATACTATGGACGTGAAAAAGTTCAGCGCCGTTCCTTACTCACTACGTCGGTAATTACTCCAAAGCAGTGACGTACTTAACTTCAGAAGTGCTGTCGTTTTCCCATGCGGAAGACCAACCTCACCCCTCAATCAACACGTTGAATATGTCGAATGTTAGTGTACTGTTTTCCTAATTGTCAAAGAGCACTCATTATTAAATGTCGCTTTAATCTGGTCGACTTTCCAGAAATTGGTAGACAAAATGTACTAAAAGCAGCAGACCGCTTCCAACCAAAACAAGTTCCTCTCTTCACAGAACACGCTTCCTATGAAAACTCTCACAGAGATATATTGAGTGATAGATAACAAGATCTCTGACTTTAATTGTGGGTATTTTGTTCAGTCACGTTTCACATCAGAGAAAAGGTTCTCACAAGTGGGAAATGAAAGTAAGAAAGATAAATGGAAAGTAACAGTGGCGACGCAACACATAGGTAATATTTTGCGATAGAACGGGAAGTTTTTACGGTACAAATCCCAATATAATTCCTTCTACAAGACCAAGAGCGACTCCTCTTTTCTTTCCGTTGGACCGTGCGAGTTTTTGGACTGGTTAAAGCAATGACCCTGCATTCTGCAGGAGTAAAAATCAGATCACCGTGTGGTCTCCAGATGTAGGACTCAGTGGTTTCCCTAAGGTACTTAAGGAAAATGACAAGAAGGTTCCTGTTAATATAAAAAAAAAAAACGATATCCAACCGCGGCCTTGGCAAATCCAAGGGTGTGCTTCGTTTCTGATGACCTCGCCGGCGACGGAACGTTAAATCCCAATCCCCAGTCCTTATCCCATCCCTGCCGATTCTCAGTTGACAAAATTTTAGATCTGGTTACAAGAAACTGCTAATTTAGTGACGCAAGACACACAATCATGCCCAACATGATCCGCTTTCTCTAGAAAAATATTACTATCGTTTTTAAGACTGACAGTCATGTAGCTAACATTCCCCTTTGTCTGACAATACAGATTCGGGGGTAAGCTTTCCAGTACAATATGATAGAACGATGACGGATTTCTTTTCTTGTTCTTCCTAAAAGGCTGAGCTAGGTGGTGCATTGGTTAACAGATTGCATTTACATTTGTGTGGAGTGGGGTCAAAAACCCTAGGAGACATCACAATGGTACTGCATAACATTCCATTTTGCCTTGATTATGGTCTCAACTGGGCAAGGAAGAAAGTCTATAAGTTTCTTCAGGTATGTCAAATATAATTCAAGCCACTCATTCATGATTAGACCCCTCTAGAGCTATCAGACTAAGAGGTTGTTTATTGCTATGTTTCATCCTGTGCTCGAAGTAGTCCCAGATGTAAATATCGGGTGATTTTGTAGGTCTGTCGAGGTTCGAGAGTGTCCTGAACGTATGAAAGCACCCCTGTGAACACGGCAGTCCACAGTACATTCATCGTGAATATGTATTTGAAACGGCAGCATTTGGTCACTGAGAATGTTAGAATAACCATCGGGTTTAATCTCCACCGCAACCGGGATGGGTGGTTCCTTGACGATGCAAGAGAAACACCCCCTAAACCTCACTGACTTACGTCCGGCAGGAACTAAACCTTCCACACCTGGCATGTTAAGCGTTTCATTCGGTCGCTGGCGCACTCGACACGTTGGATCAATTGAGAAGAGACAAAACCGCAAATCTTTTTATCACACTACACGCTTCTGGTTAGCTAATGCCTAGTTACAGTGGTGTCTGGTCCACTGCGTAGCTTTATGTGCGGCTGCGAGGTGCCGGGCTCAAAATGCCCATTTCATTCAGTTATTTTCCAAAATGGTTGAGACGGACCTCAGTTAGCGGACGAGGCATCATACTCGTCTCCAGGCCCTGTCAGTTAGCAGCTTTTTACCGCCAATGTTCTCACGTCATGTTAGTTCAAAAAATGGTTCAAATGGCTCTGAGCACTATGGGACTTAACATCTGTGGTCATCAGTCCCCTAGAACTTAGAACTACTTAAACCTAACTAACCTAAGGACATCACACACATCAATGTCCGAGGCAGGATTCGAACCTGCGACCGTAGCAGTCACGCGGTTCCGGACTGAGCGCCTAGAACCGCTAGACCACCGCGGCCGGCCCATGTTAATTGGTTGTGGGTAGTACACCATTCCTTTTATACACGTTAGATAATCCATACTTACACACCAACAATTCGGGTTTCTTCATTTATACTGTCGTCATGTGCACGTCAAAACACGGTAGCTCCATCTGACATTCTTCACTGCTCCACACGTCGACCCATTGTACAGCACTGATTCCATCCAGTCGACTTCCGCATACACACCACATGCTTTACGTTAGAGGTGGAGTGTAACAGCACTCCAAAGCGACCAGTCTGTACGTTTTGGGGTGGCTAATATTTTGTTCGGTTGCTTATTCTCAGTGGTCAGCAGAAGATAGAGTTTCTGTGGTTTCCTTAAATCTCGAAAGATGAAGCTCTACTTCTGTCGGTTTTGCTGGCGCCGGGATGTTGAAGCCTAATCCTCCATCTTCCTAAATCATAATGAATGATCGTAGCCACGGCTTTCGCTGAAGATATGTTCTGTGGGGTGGTGTCTTAAATGTTACAGAAACCGGTGGGGTTCACAAGTAACAGGTTTATGTTTACTCTCCCTTCAACTGATGTCCAATTCTTCAAGGCCTCTTTTGTTTCATGTTCGTCTTCTGGTGTTTAAGATGCTGTCAACAATGTTGTAATCACAGTCGTTAAACAATTTCAGCTGCGAAAGCTGAGCGAAGAAATCGGCTTTGGTAGCATTCAATCTTCTCTCCTTCCCATTCACCTGAAACGATTTATACAAACTGTTATGACTTATATAAGTATAGCTGGACGGAGGTTTAGATGCGACTTAGTGTGGTGCCATGACCGTTGACCACATCATTCAATACCATCAATTCTGCCACGAAATTATTCACTATTACTGTATATTCCCTTAATCTATCTCTGACAGAAAAGTGCAGTGTACATATCAGTATTTATTATCAATTATTTCAGAAAGTTATTTTGTTCTCGTGCACGCTATTTGGGTCAGGGCTCTCACTTGACTTTTTCTAGTTGTCTGGAGGTTTCATCTCTTTACTATTAAGCAGTTTGAAATTTTTATTACACACTGAACCCAATTAACAATATTTTGAATATTTAGTAAGAGGGACAACACTATATAATCTTGCAATCCAGTACTGTGTTCAAGAGTATGATGCAGCAGGATTATATATATAATCTCCTGTAAGTTTCGCACGCTAGCAGCATGGCCTTAACAGAGCTAACGACAGAATAATTTTACAATACATAAGGCAGAGACGTCAGCAGGTTATCATTGTTAGAGTCGTTTGGCCAAGAAAGGAGTACAGTCACATCGTCCTGGTTCCTGCTCAATGTATCGATCACGATGTCAGTTCAACGGCCGTTAAAGCTCCTAAAGCGACCTTAGCCATAACTAGCATTATGGTTACTCCTAGGACGTCAGTGACGGCTATCATGAACCTTTCTTGGGAACTTGGCTTCAAACCCGAATGCTGATCGCCAGGCTTCCCCTCATATTTTGCTGCTGTGGAGCCAGACTTCGATAGTGTGTAGGAGTGCAGCAGTTGAAGTGAATAACTAAAGATTCTTTTAAATTTTGTTTATTGATGAGAATACGTTCTGCATACTCATCGTTTATGGTCGTTTGCGAGTGAATTGTCACCCGAAAGAGCAGTAATTATCAGATCCATTTCTGGAGGGGGAGGAAGGTCGTGAGTACTCTTCCATTGTCTTTAGTACCTAGATAAAGGCACGTTAACGCTTAATTTGGATTCGGCGTTCTGGGAGGTGAGATACAGTCACGGCTCATTGCTTTATGCAGAGAAAGAAGTAATTTCGCTAAGTGTGACCTCACAATGGATGTCTCCAATTCCTCATGCTCGGTGAAACATCGCAGCCAATGCTATAAGAAACATATAGTTTGTACATTAATCACAATCCGATTCGGAATCCTAAATTCATTGCAGACAACAAACGTGCTTGCTGATTACATTAACTAAGCGCTGCAGTTCTTTACAGAACCAAGCGGAATAAAATGATCGATTGATAAACATTAACCTGCAAATCTGTTCACAACATCCATGACGGCCTACTATAAGGCAACAACAAAGTGAAAAGCCATCACTAAACTGCTAACACATTACGTCAAACATTTACGTTTGCGTCACTTTATCGATACCTATCATTGCTTCTTTTTAGTAGTACCTCACTGAAGTAACACCATCTATTTATCTTAACGCAAACTCCGAGACATCCAAGTGAGGCTCCAATTTCGGATATTTTATGTAGAAGCATTTTTGCGTGGTTTTCATGTAGTACATTCATGTAGCAAATTCAAGATAATTCTTTACTTCACGACTGTAATACAACCACAGGCGATGTATAACTAATATTGAACCGAACAATAAATATTTTTATTCCCATCTCTTGTGTGAAGTTTATTTAACCATTATCAGTGTAGTCACTCATTCTGGTTAGAGATCCATAACCAAGGAATGGTCCATGGTGAAGTACTTCTGTTCAAATTCTGGTTCAAAAAAATGGCTCTGAGCACTCTGGGACTTAACATCCATGGTCATCAGTCCCCTAGAACTTAGAACTACTTAAACCTAACTAACCTAAGGACATCACACAATACTCAAATTCTGGAAGGAAATAATAATATGTCACATCAAGGCACTCACATTTACATCACATTTAACAATTTAAAGCAAAACGAAATACAGTAATCTCGATAGAAGGCTGTAAAATGTGCCGCCAGATGTGAGATTGCGTTGTCTAGCGGTTTCAGGTCAGGCGGTGCAGCGCAGAGAACAGCACCCGTTTCGTGGGAACAGGTAGCAGCATATCCTGTTGAGTCAAGCGGAACTTCTAGGACAGGTTGAGCAAAACAAGGCGTCTTAATAAAGACATCCGTAGACACGTCCACAGGAACTCATGTGAGATACAAACTCTCAAAAAAAGACTGGAAAGTCATTTTCGTTCGATTTTTTTCTGTGTAAGAGTATCTGTTAACTCATATTTATACAATTATTTAACAAATATGTCAATTTTACTTCAGTCTCTTGGTCAGACTTAAAATATCCGTATGTACAACAAAGCTAGGCACATGTCACAACAGAACCATTGCATTAACCAACATAATCTTACGCTAACTGCATCTGATAAACATGTCGTATTATAAAACTTCAACAATAAAAAATCAGTTATTAGTTTTACGGACCATCCACGTTCTAACAAGACCTAACATAGCAACAGGTGGTACGACACACTGAGTATGAGTTTTTTTTATGGCGTCATACTTGGTTTTAGCTGCAGCTTTTTTATTTTAATATTACAATTCCAGCACTTGTGTTTCCAAGCAACTACAAAGCAGTATACAATGTACTGAGAACGATGTAATATGAGATTAACAGTATATACAACCAATTTGATGTGGCACCATGGTAAGGTAAAACACTGCACTTGCTTTTTTCTGGTTCTGCTTCTCGCGTCAGTGTCATTTCTTCATCGATATTGTCACAAAGTCCTGAGACATCCTATATTTTATATAGCATTTGGATTTATTTACCCTGAAGTAATAACCTGAAATCTTTTTATGTAATTATTGAGGATGTTCTTTTGCTTTAGCCAACTGCCTTGCCGCAGTGGTAACACCGGTTCCCGTCAGATCGCGAAAGTTAAGCGCTGCCGGGCTGGGCTAGCACTTGGATGGGTGACCATCCGATATGCCGCGCGCTGTTGGCAAGCAGGGTACACGCAGCCTTTGTGAGGCAAACTGAGGAGCTACTTGATTTAGAAGTAGCGGCTCTGGTCTCGGAAACTGACATACGGTCGGGAGAGCGGTGTGCTGACCACATGCCCCTCCGTATCTGCATCCAGTGACGCCTGTGAGCTGAGAATGATACGGCGGCCGGTTGGTACCTTTGGGCCTTCATGGCCTGTTCGGGAGGAGTTTCTCAGCTTTTTTGCTTTAATTCAATTTGGTTCATTACCGCCACTCTGAATAGTTAGCTGAGTGGTTCTTATATCAGGCATTCACTGTGTTCGTATTGTTACAGGCATTATTATTAAAGGTTCACCATCCATTAGTACGCTCTTATTTTTACATTGATTAATACTATATAGTTTTTAATTTTTTTTTATATTTCTATTGTATCAGTGATCTATATAGGATGATAGTCTTAATAGTTTCTTTTACGGCTTGGGTTCAAGAGATGTTAGTTTATCGAGAGTTCAGAATGCGTACAACTTAGTGACAGTTTATGCATGAGCTGTCGCATAGTGATAATGACTTTATGAGTGGCATTGCAGGTGGTATGTTCACTTACTTAATGTTGGCTACACCCGAGGGTGTTGTAATCGGTTTTACTGCAAGCGTTGTTATGCCTAATAATAGTGCGTCTCTCGTAAATGAACGGCGTTATCGCGCAAGTCAGAATATTTACATAAAGAGGACATATATTGTGTACATTGACACTGTTAGGTGCACGGTCTTTGTATCTTTTTCCGGTTTCAGTGTGCGAAAGTCTGTTCACCACGCCTTATAAGGGCGCATGTTAATGAGAAGCTTAAGCCCGGGCCTTTGTCAGTTTGTTTTATGGTTTGTTCGGTTGTAATTAGTTTTCTCTGATTTCCTTCTGAGTGGTTACGCTCTTTTACATATGGGGATCTCCAGTATTTTATGTAAGTCCAGTACTGCGAATGGTTATCCGCGAAGCTTTGGAATACATGGGATAAATTTTATACTTACATGCCATTTAGCAGGAAATCACTGTACGAGGTGCATTCAAGTTCTAAGGCCTCCGATTTTTTTTCTAATTAACTACTCACCCGAAATCGATGAAACTGGCGTTACTTCTCGACGTAATCGCCCTGCAGACGTACACATTTTTCACAACGCTGACGCCATGATTCCATGGCAGCGGCGAAGGCTTCTTTAGGAGTCTGTTTTGACCACTGGAAAATCGCTGAGGCAATTGCCGCACTGCTGGCGAATGTGCGGCCACGGAGAGTGTCTTTCATTGTTGGAAAAAGCCAAAAGTCACTAGGAGCCAGCTCAGGTGAGTAGGGAGCATGAGGAATCACTTCAAAGTTGTTGCGTAACGTTAGCTCGATGTGCGGGTGCGTTGTCTTGGTGAAACAGCACACGCGCAGCCCTTCCCAGACGTTTTTGTTGCAGTGCAGGAAGGAATCTGTTCTTCAAAACATTTTCGTAGGATGCACCTGTTACCGTAGTGCCCTTTGGAACGCAATGGGTAAGGATTACGCCCTCGCTGTCCCAGAACATGGACACCATCATTTTTTCAGCACTGGCGGTTACCCAAAATTTTTTTGGTGGCGGTGAATCTGTGTGCTTCCATTGAGCTGACTGGCGCTTTGTTTCTGGATTGAAAGATGGCATCCACGTCTCATTCATTGTCACAACCGACGAAAAGAAAGCCCCATTCATGCTGTCGTTGCGCGTCAACATTGCTTGGCAACATGCCACACGGGCAGCCATGTGGTCGTCCGTCAGCATTCGTGGCACCCACCTGGATGACACTTTTCGCATTTTCAGGTCGTCATGCAGGATTGTGTGCACAGAACCCACAGAAATGCCAACGCTGGAGGCGATCTGTTCAACAGTCATTCGGCGATCCCTCAAAACAATTATCTCCACTTTCTCGATCATGTCGTCAGACCGGCTTGTGCGAGCCCGAGGTTGTATCAGTTTGTTGTCACATGATGTTCTGCCTTCATTAAACTGTCGCACCCACGAATGCACTTTCGACACATCCATAACTCCATCACCACTTGTCTCCTTCAACTGTCGATGAATTTCAATTGGTTTCACGCCACGCAAATTCAGAAAACGAATGATTGCACGCTGTTCAAGTAAGGAAAACGTCGCCATTTTAAGTATTTAAAACAGTTTTCATTCTCGCCGCTGGCGGTAAAATTCCATCTGCTGTACGGTGCTGCCATCTCTGGGACGTATTGACAATGAACGCGGCCTCACTTTAAAACAATGTGCATGTTTCTATCTCTTTCCAGTCCGGAGAAAAAAAATCGGAGGCCTTAGAACTTGAATGCACCTCGTATTATCCTCTTTTAGTTGACTAGTAAAGGATATTCTATATCCTCTTTTGAATGTTACTACAAGTTCAATCATTTTACTAGGATCTGACACTCTACGTCTACATCAGTACTCTGAAAGCCACGTGACAGTGTGTGGTGGAAGCACTTGTAATACCGCTAACTGATGGCCCCTTGCCTGTTCTATTCACGAATGGCTTATGGGAAGAATTATTGTCGGTAAGCCTCTATATTAGTTCGAATTTCTCGAATTTTTCATTGTGTTCATCTGGTGAGACGTACGTGGAAGGAAGTAAAATGTTGCCCAACCCTTCCCGGGAACCACTTTCTCGAAGTTTCAATTGTATGCCTCTTCGTGATGCACAACGCCTCTCTTGTAGCGTCTGCAACAGAAGTTTATTGAGCACCTTTGTAACGCTCTCTCGCAGACAAAACGAATCCCCGACGTGTTGATTTCTATCTGCAAGAAAATCTGGAATCCAGTAGCAAATTTAGACTGAAACTCGATAAGCTCGTACTTTTTACACCTAACCCTAGTGCTGGGACAGTGTCAAATGCCTTACTGAAGTCGAGGAACACGTCATCAGCCTAAGCGCCGACGTCTGCAACGCTGTGGATCTCATAAAGGAATAGAGAGAGCTGAGTTTCGCAAGATCTGTTTGCGGAATCCATATTAATTTTTGTAGAGGAGGTTTTTGGTTCTCCAAAATCGTCACTGTAGATGAGCATAAAACATATTTTACAACAGATTGACGTAAACGTTGTAGGCCTCTGAATACGTGCATCTCTACCACGGCCCTTCTTGAAAACGGGAATGAGCTGCGCTTTTTTGCAGTCACTAGATATCCTTCGTTGCTCCAGCGATCTATAAGCTGCTGCTGTAAGAGGAGCAAGTTCTTTCGCATAATCTGTGTAGAATATTATGTTGTCTGCCCTTGTTGCCTTTCTTCTACTAAGCGACTGCAGTTGCTTTTCTATTCCGCGATCAGTTATCTCAATATCTGCCAATTCCAAGTTCACGCGACGATTGAAAGGAGAGACCGTGGACTATCTTCCGCGATGAAACAGTTTCGGAAGACCGAATTCAGTATTTCGACATTCTCTCTGTCATCTTCCGCTTCGGTCCATTATGGTCAGTCACTAAATAGACGATTTCGCACCGCTTACTGATTTTACTTAAGACCAAAACCTCTTAGTGTTTTTAGTCACATCGGTGGACAAAATTTTACATTGAAGCTCATTGAATGCTTATCATTTTCGCTCGTTCACGTTTCGTTTGCCGGCTAGATTTCGACTTCACTTGAATCCGTAATGCTCTCTTGGTTTACATAGCAATTTTCTAAGACGGCTATTAAACCACTGTGGGTCTCTTCCATTCCTTAAGACATTGCTCGGAACATACTTCTCTTCTCCAAGTTCTGTCTGAAGCTCTCTACCTCTACTGTTCATGACGCTGGTGATCAAGAAAAGCGTTCGATTATCATTTTTGAACCCCCCCCCCCCTTTTTATTCTTAACTTCACCGATATTATTCATTTTCAGAATCCGTGATAAGCTCGATAGATACTATTGAATTCTTTACTGCAATAAACACGCCGGGAGGAGTCTTAACATCCACAGAGACGCAGGACGAGGTTCAAGTGGCTCTGAGCACTATGGGACTCAACTGCTGAGGTCATTAGTCCCCTAGAACTTAGAACTAGTTAAACCTAACTAACCTAAGGACATCACAAACATCCATGCCCGAGGCAGGATTCGAACCTGCGACCGTAGCGGTCTTGCGGTTCCAGACTGCAGCGCCTTTAACCGCACGGCCACTTCGGCCGGCGAGACGCGGGACGGAACTAACTGAAGGCAGCATATCAGTTTCTTCAGAAAGCTATTTGCGATCTGTGGAGACTGAAGAGTATGGAGGGACTGAAAGAACTGTGGGTTATGTTCCTTTGCCTGGGTGCGGATGTTCATCTGTAGTTCCGACTTCTGACGTCGTTTTATGATTAAGTGCGGATGTGCGATAAATTATGACTGTAGCTACAGGTAGTGATGGCTGGTCAACTATTATGTAGTTCAAAGTACAGCTTGGAAGTGGGTATATAGAAGAAGATGGTGCTGTCAGTCGAAGCGAGCACTCCGTGAAGATAACTAGTGGTCGGAGGTTCTTTACAAGGCGAATGAACTACACTGTGCAACAGAATTAAAGGATTCCTTTTTTCGATACCCCATAATTGTCTCCCATGGCAGTTGACACTAAATAACGAAAAGTGTGAGGTCATCCCCCATGAGTGTTAAAAGGAATTCATTAAATTTCGGTTACACGATAAACCAGTCTAATCTAAAACCGTAAATTCAACTAAATACCTAGGTATTACAATTACGAACAACTTAAATTGGAAGGAACAAATAGAAAATGTTGTGGGAAAGGCTAACCGAAGACTGCGTTTTATTGGCAGGACACTTAAAAAAATGTAACAGATCTACTAAAGAGACTGCCTACACTACGCATGTCCGTCCTCTTCTAGAATACTGCTGCGCGGTGTGGGATCCTTACCAGATAGGACTGACGGAGTACATCGAAAAAGTTCAATGAAGGGCTGCACGTTTTGTATTATCGCGAAATATGGGAGAGAGTCTCACAGAAATGATACAGGATTTGGGCTGGACATAATTAAAAGAAAGGCGTTTTTCGTTGCGGAGGAATCTTCTCACAAAATTCCGATCACCAACTTTCTCCTCTGAATGTAAAAATATCTTGTTGACGCCGACCTACATATGGAGGAACGATCAGCGTGATAAAATAAGGCAAACCAGAGCTCGTACGGAAAGATATAGGTGTTCGTTCTTTCTGCACACCGTACGAAATTGAAATAATAGAGAATTATGAAGTTGGTTCGATGAACCCTCCGCCAGGCACTTAAATGTGATTTGCAGAGTATCCATGTAGATGTAGATGCCACGAATAAGTTTGAAACATGGCTTAAAGTTGCCTACAACCTTCTCTGATGGAATAAAACCGTGGCTCCCTGTGACGTCACCATCAGGCTCGGCAGCGCTTCAAATAGCAAGGTGTCGACACTTACAATAAGAAGGCCGGAGTTAGGAGGTTCATGTGAGGTATCGGGTGGGTAATGATGTCACGTTGACGCCAAATTTCACCACGATGCTTCCCACCGCCACCGTGAACGTGTCACACGATGGGAAGGTCGTCACACACCCTGTTACCCACATTCCACCACTTCTTTCGAACCCTCTACGATGGTGGTCAGAACCGCGACGCATTCAAATCGAGCGATTATCTTATGGGTGGCTGAGGAAAACATTTCAAACAAATCGACCCCTAGAATCGACACGAAAAAGCCTCAGGGCTAGCGTAAAAGGCGTCATAGAAATCAACCGTTCCCTTGACAGATTGATCCCGGCATATTTCGCGGTCGAAAATTATTGGCAACCTTTGACGCTGCTGACACTAGCTGGACGATTGAACACCTCTTTAGAGACACTGTGGGCCAGTAACGCCACTGAGTGTAATCGCATCCATTTGGAGTGCGGTGTGGCCGCAATTTTTGCTCTGGTGTACAGGATGGAACCACTTGGGGCCGTTCAGCACCACTTGACGAAATCTGAACGTGATCCGAAACAGCAAAGGCTGCTTATGCTTTTTCAGTTCTACTGTTCCGCGCCCTGCTGTGGCTTGATCATAGGGAAGAGGGGCGGGGTTGCGTCATTGACATATGTGTGAATGAAATGGCAAAGGGTCCCTCTAAGACCTGCACAGTTTGACAACACCCTCGTTGCCACCCGTCCCCCTTTGTTGAGCAACACCCTGACACTCCTCCGAATGGTTCAAAATGGTTCAAATGGCTCTGAGCACTATGGGACTCAACTGCTGAGGTCATTAGTCCCCTAGAACTTAGAACTAGTTAAACCTAACTAACCTAAGGACACTTTTTTTTTTTTTTTTTTCACTTGCCGCCCTGATTTTACGACCCACCACCTAAGTGCTTAAGGTGGGTCTATTTTGACCACTTGGCCGCTACGACCGGTGTGCGGACTCTGATGTAGTTGATGAAACTCACACCAGTTCCCGCATCCGGTCGCACCGTTGCCCGTGTCCCGCCACGTGGAGGCGGGTCTGTGCTTTTTTTTTTTTTTTTTTTTTTTTTTTTTTTTTTTTTTTTTTTTTTTACTTTGGCAGCTTTCCCAAAACCGATTTAACAAAAATTTTACAAAAATTAATTTTGAATTGGAAGAAGGAAATACAAGGAATAGTTTAGTCCGAAGAGGAGAAAAGACGATAGGAAAGGAAGAGATGATAGTCCCACCACCGTAGGGGACTGAGGATGAGCGTCTTGGGATTTATCTTCAAGCCTCTGATCCTCAGTCCCCTAACCTTAGCCTAGGAAGTTCTATTCTATTCTAGTTGTGGCGTTTGATATCTCTATTTATGTTCTGTCTGGTTACTTGTATACAGGTTTAGAGTGCCGTGGTAGCTGATGGCAATTGCGACGGTGCGCCGACACTGTTTGTGTCTAATTTTATACATTAATCTATTGTCAGTTTTAGGTCTACTTATGTAAGTCTATTGCATGTCAGTTGTTTTATATTGAGACTTAGTTTAGTTCTTCCACACCTAAGGACATCACAAACATCCATGCCCGAGGCAGGATTCGAACCTGCGACCGTAGCGGCCTCGCGGCTCCAGACTGCAGCGCCACTTCGGCCGGCCACTCCTCCGAATGCGCCAGCCCGCAAGCAAGGGTAGAGCAGCAACATGCAGGCGCCTAGTACTCCTTCATGGCTTCCCTCCGTACAAGTAGATTTTTAAAGTGCTCAACAAAAGAGGGTAGGTGCGATCTAAGAGGGACCCTTTGCCGTTTTATTCACTCATGTGTCAATGTCGCATCCCTGCCCCTTCATCCCTTTGATTACGCCACAGCAGCGCGCGAAACAGAAGGACTGAAAAGTATAGGCACCCTCTGCTGTTCCGGATGACGTTCAAAATTCGTCGAAAGGTTTTGGACGATCCACCCCGTACAGCAGAGCAAAAATTGCGTCCGTACAGAACTCCAAAGAGGCGTGCCCACGACCAGTGTGGTTGCTGGCCCACAATGTCCCTTCAGTTCTAAAATGAACCAACAACGCAGAGGTTTCCTTAAGATTTCATTAGCCATTGTCGGTCTGATACTTTAAAACAGTGCGAAAACGCAGATGCAGTATGCTAGTCCTCCAGCCAGTTTCGAACCGAAAGCTCATGCCTAAGATGGCAGTCACATTACCACTGCGCTAGCGAGTCGCTACCGTGTTCTCTGCTCTGTCATTCCCATAGGGATGGTTAATATAGATACTTTTTCTATGTGCCAGACAAAGTTAGTTGTATTTTCTCTCTGTAATGACCCTCTTGGACTCGAAACAATAAATTTTGTAACCCAATCTCGCACCGTACAAGAAAATTGCTCAGATTGTTTAACAGAACTGACAAAGAAGCAGCAAGTGAAGTGAGTTTAGCCTGACAATTCTGTGCCACTCCAGCAAATAATTCGACGATCACGGTGTTTCCAGACATGTTACGCAATTCTGCCAATTGTAATAAACTGCAGGAATAATAAGTTTGCACAGACGGTGGTTTCAAGAGCGGGCTTGGAGGTAAGGAGTGCAGCTCCCGTCTCAAAGCTGCATAACCAGGTCGATCAAGAACCGAAATAGCAAAAATAATCGCCAGTGACCTTATTCTCACTTCTGTATCTAGGCTTAGGGATTATAATGTAAGTGCTACTAGCATTCAGATGCACCAACTGCAAGCTGAAAATCGTAAATCAGTAGCTGTCACAATTATTCTTTTTCTTTCCTAAGTGTACTAACGATATTCGTAGCGTAAGCGTTAAGCGTACTTAAGAGATCTTTTGATTTTTATAGGCTTACAAAAATATTTCTTGAGAACGTTGTCGTTGGAACTGCCACTGAGACAGAGCACGGCAAGTGAGAGGACAACAACAGGTCATTTGCAAAACGTGAACATCCACAGAGAAATCCCATGAGCAATAAGTAATATAAAGTCTCAAATGATTGAACTGAACTGCACAAAGAAACAATCAAAACTCACTGCAACGGCATAAAGAAATTAAAGCAGGGAGTATAAAAAAGAACACAACATGGAAACGGTACAGTCTTTAATATTTCATTCTAAAATAAAACTGCCATTCAGTCTACAATAATCAGAGGAACGAAAAGTAACTTCTATCTGCAATGTTTTCAAACAATCCTTGCTGCTGCTTCATAAAAGCGAAAGTCTTATGATGACTAGGTTGTTCAATCTGCAGTTCGCTTATGACAACAAAGATAGAAATTCCAGTATGGGGTTCACCTAGCTGAGCATGGGGCACATTTGCAAAGCAATCCCTCGCAACCAGTGTTGTTTTTTCTTAAGTTATTGCATGATGGTTTCACATGAATTACTTATCTAGCCCATCACAATATTTATATGAGTATTAGCTAGAAGGAATTGCTAGAACAGACTGCTACGTTATGAGGCAATTTACAAAATAAGGTAGTGCTTATTGTTTGATGTCACGCCTTGAAGCATTCAGCATGTCCCGAAACAATCATAGAGCCTGTACACTACTGTGTGCGTTTAATAACACCTTCAAGATAGCATTAGAGCGCATTTGGTTGTTTGCAGACATTATTGCTCATCAGATTCTCTTTAACTGAAAAAGAATTGGGTAGGCAATTAGTTAAAACCAGAACGCCTCATAGACATCGAAATTAGCGTTCTTAAGATGAAATCACCACGGATATACATCAAAAGTCACTGGATGGTCGGGAAATGAAACAGAAATATACGTCGACTGACACCCAACTAACAGGCTTCAATGTCATCAGAAATTTCAACACAATAAAAAAGCAAGTCAAACAAAATAACGCCGTTTTCTCTCAGTTTGACGAGACTCATAAAGACAATGAATTCTCACTGCCAGTCATTTGCTTTATATGGCTGCCTACGGTTACTTACAGAGACTTCTTCTGTCTCCATACACCATACTTTGAAGAACAAAGCTGCTGATCCGTGGTTTTTCCCCAGTTTCACGAGCCTCATAACGACCATTGAGCCCCATCACTAGTTATTTGCTCTTAAGGCTGCCTTCTGTTAGTCACACAGACTTCTTCTGTCTCCAGACGCCATATTTTAGAGAACAAAGCTGCTAATCCCCTATCAACACAGGAAGCACCCACCGTCAATCCAAGCGCTTGCACGCTAGGTAACAACTCTCGCCTTCAGATGTCTAATACTGATGGCTCAATGCCCACACATGGAAACAGAACTTATTTTGGGATCTGAGACTTTCCCAGCGTATATGCTGCTTGAAGAGTTCTCGGCTGTACAGTCGTATACGATCGTCGAATGCCCACGATATTTCGGCAAACAACCATTCCGCCATCATCAGGTGGTGCTGATGCAGTGGTCTATCCGCTCTCTGCCGCCAGTATTTATCCCTCTCGGGTCCAGGTGCTATTCTGTTCGCCGTGTTGGTGGGTAGGGGGGGGGCGGTGCCCACTATTTCTTCGGTGGCCATGGCAGAATCATGTCCGCTTACACCTTTGCTCCTTCGCAGGCCAGATATTGGTTTTCAGGCCCTTACTTAGTTGGTAACCAGTGCCCCTGTTGACGAGGTTATCCGTTATGCAAATTTCTATGGCCTCTTTGAAGTTGCAGTCCCAGTAGTTATTTGTGGAGGACAGTACTTTTGTCTCATCATAATTCGCTGTGTGTCCATTGTTTATGCAGTGTTCTACTGAGGTAGATTGGCTCGGTTGGCCTAGGTGGGTGTAGCGCTGGTGTTCCTTGCGTACGAATTGTTTGGCCAATACAGGATTTGCCACTGACTCAAGGAGTTTTGTATACACCCGCTTTCTTGAGACAGACATCGTCTTTCACCGTTCCTAGTAAGGCGCGCGTGTTAGTCGGTGGTCGGAAGACTGTGTCGATCTTGTGTTGCCTCAATGGTCGCCCAATTTTGAACGACATCTTGCCTGCAAAAGGTAGAAACGGTAGACCTTTTTTTCTTCCGTGTGTTCTTCATCTTGGCCTCTACTGCGCTCCTGGTGTTTTTGAAATTTGTGGTAAGGTCTTATGGGACCAAACTGCTGAGGTCATCGGTCCCTAAGCCTACACTCTACTTAATCTAACTTAAACTAACTTACGCCAAGGACGGCACAACACCCATGCCCGAGGGAGAACTCGAACCTCCGACGGGGGAAGCCGCGCGAACCGTGACAAGACAACACAAAAGAGGCGCGGTAGTGACCAAGATGAAGAACAAACGGAAGAAGGGAAGAGTGGCCTGCCGTTTCTACCTTTGCAGGCAACGTGTCGTCCAAAATAGAGAGACTATTGACGCAACACAAGATCGACACATAGGCAGTCTTTCGACCACCGCCTAAGCCGTGCGTCCTACTAGTAACGGTTAAAGACGATGTCATCCTCAAGAATGTAGGTGTATACAAAATTCCGTGCGGCTTTGGCAAATCCTGTATCAGCCAAACAGTTCGTACGGTGGAATATCAATGCAAAGAACACCAGCGCTACAATTGCTTAGGCCAACCAAGCCAATCTGACCTAGCAGAACGTTGCATGAACACTGGACACACAGCGAATTATGACGAGACAAAAGTAATGGCCTCCACAAATAACTACTGGGACTGCATCTTCAAAAACTCTATAGAAATTCGCATAACAGAGAACCTCGTCAACAGGGACACTGGTTACCAACTAAGTAAGGCCTGGAAACTAATACTAAGCTCTGTCAAGGAGCATCGATGCAAGCGGATATGACATCATTCCGCCACGGTCGCGCGAGGAAATATTGCCCCCCCCCCCCCCCCACCACCACCTCCACCTCCAACTACCGCAGCCGCACGAAATCGCACCTGGACCCGCGAGGGATAAATACTAGCGGCAGAGAGCGGACAGACCACTGCGTCAGCACCCCCTGATGATGTCGGAGCGGTTATTCGCCGAAATATCGCGGGCATTCGACGATCGTATCCGGCTTGACACCCGATACCCTTCAAACAGAACTTATTCTTGTAGCCTTTCCATATCCGAAATGAGTTTGGCCTATGTCTATGGATCCCACATGTCTGTTTTGTTAAATTGACACACAACCGAAACAAATCTGCATCCCTTTGGTCGCTAGGATCTCTCTTCTGTCCCCGACGAGGGACGGCAACCGACTCGTCGATTGCATGAGTTCTTGGCGGTCCCTGAAATATTTTAAGATCTATACATTTTCGCTGACTGGCGCTGTAGCTACAGTTTGTGTGGCAGCCATCACTACTGGGAGATACGGCCGTAAATCCCGCACCTCTACACTAAATGACAACATTAGTTCAGAAGTAGGAATCAGTGGATGAACGTGCGCGCTTAGGCATGGGGACATAACTTATAGTTCTTTCAGTCTTTCGGTACTCGAAATGTAGCTTTTCCATTATCCATAGATCCGAAATAGCTGTCTGAAGAAACTGATAGGCTGGCTTCAGTTAGTTGCGTCTGCGGCTCCCTGAATGCTAAACAATGTAACAGGGAAGAGAGTAGAAGTGCAAAATGAAAGACTTAAAAGTAAGAAAGTAAATCCTATATAAAAGTATGTCACAGTTCCTTTGTTTTCTCAAAAAATGGGTGTGAAATCTTATGGGACTTAACTGCTAAGGTCATCAGTCCCTAAGCTTACACATCTACTTAACCTAAATTATTCTAAGGACAAACACACACACCCATGCCCGAGGGAGGACTCGAACCTCCGCCGGGACCAGCCGCACAGTCCATGACTGCAGCGCCTAAGACCGCACGGCTAATCCCGCGCGGCTTGTTTTCTCAGAGGAGAGAGAAAAGGGATAAGACAAGGATGTTTACAGAACTAACAATGTGTAATAAAATGCAGATTTAAAAGAAAACTGTTTCATAGGTTTTGGGAGGAATGACAGGAGAAAGTGAAACAGGTAGAGGGAGACATTACAAGAAAGAGTATAATATCAACAAAACTTCTTGATTTGTTTATCAGTTTTGGAAAGACAGAGTGACAGGCAACTGAGACGAGACTCTACAGGCAGAAAGCAAATAAGAGAAATGTAATATTCAAAATATGAATTTCAAAGAAACTTATTTCAATTAAAAAGGTAACTCAAAGGAAAACTAATTCATATTCTATTGTCACTGATCAGTACTTTTCTGTCCCCAGGTGATTTTCCACTGGCTCTTACTGGCATAAAATTGAGCAAAAGAGCGACTAAATGAAATAGAATATTTTCAGTGCCCTAATATCTTGTCCAGAATCCCCCATTACTTCTAAGCTGCCATGGAGTTTGAGGGGTCGGACGTAATTGCCAGAAGAGGCAACCCCGTTCAATTCGACCCACGCTTCAAGAATGCAGTCCCAAAGGACGTCAGCTGTAGTCAGTTGGTATCGTGAATATCAGACAGTGTTGGTGCTACCTCAGCCCATATGTCCTCTGTTGGATTCATGTCAGCAACGCTTGGCGCCCAGTCCATGACGTTAATGCCCATGATGGCAGCTGGTGCTGAACGAGTGTTGACGTATGCACAGGAGACTGATCTTCTTGTACCTTGAATTCTCCTTCAATGCCTATTATTCGCACTGAAGACAGCATCACATTCTTCACGATTTGGGCGTACTACCTTCTGTCAAGAGTTCCCTGCTCCTTTCACAGAAATCCAAGCCTAGCAGGAAACCGACCGCCGCCCACTTCTTCCTGTCGACCCTACGTGTACTTCACGATGTCTTGTCACTTGCGATCTGCAAATCACTCTTGGGCTGTCGTTACACGAAGCAGACACCTCTCACCACATACGTTTTCCCAGTGGAACTTCGCGAACGCAAGCCGATAAAACATTTTTTTCTCTGAGTTCCTGTTCCCCAGCGGATCATCATGCGTGCAATCCAGCCAGCTTCCCTCGTCCTTTAGTGACCTGTGTCTGTGAAACCGAGGAAGTTGCTCTCTCGCCACAACTGTTTCGTATTTAGGAAGGGTATCTGCCGCAAGCTTTGTGTCCTGCTGGTGTGTGCTCATTCTCTTTCTGTATCAGCCAGCAGCTCTGTTGGTAGTGCTTCTTTCAACATCATTCCTCCACCAGCTCTTTGCAGTAGTAGGTTGCACGCCGTGACCCCTGATAGCATCTCTAATTGAAAACCTGTATTCTGCAGTCAGAGCGACGACTCTGACTCGAACTCGAACTGAATGCTCCCCATGATCCATTTCAACTGACTGCCCATGATGTGATTGCTGTTCTTATGCTGATTCCTGGGGAGAAGTAAACATACTCGTATTTCCGTAAAAGGGTGTGGCAGTGGTGACAGACTAAAGAAAGGTATACGAGGGTTGTTTGAAAAGTTCTCAGAATCACCACGAAAGGTCAGGCGCTAGCGCAATGAGTTTTTCACGTGATATTCATTGGACTGTTATCTGTAAACACGTGCCTCGTCAGTGCTCTTGGAAGAGAGCTGTGGCGATGACCTGGCTCTGTTGTTCCCGCGTAGTGATTTGCGAAGATGAAAAATTTGAAATTCGAGCAGAGATTAAGTAATTCGTAAAGAAAGGTATGAAAGCAAAGGACATTCATGCCGATTTCCAGAATACACTGGAGAACTCAGCTCCTTCATATTCAGCTGTTGCCAAGTGGACAAATGAATTTAAATTTGGCCGAGAGAGCTTAGATGATGATGCGCACAATGGTCGGTCAAGATGTGTCACTACTCCTCTGCAAGATGGGTGCCGCGACTCTTGACGCTGGGTCAAAAACGCATGAGAATGGACATACCGAACAATGTTTGGCCCGTTTTAGGAGAAACAAACAAAATTTTTTGCGCCAGTTTGTGACCACAGATGAAACTTGGGTGCACCACTATACCCAAGAGACAACACAACAGTCAAAGCAGTGGAAACATGCTGATCCTCCGCCACAAAAGAAAGTAAAGACAATTCCTTCGGCGGTAAAGGTCATGGCATCAGAGTTCTGGGTTGCGAAGGGGATTCTGTTTGTAGATTATCTCCCCACTGGGCAAACAATTACTGGAGAATACTATGCTAGCCTCCTGGGCAAATTGATACAAAAGATACGCGAAAAAAGACCAGGTTTAGCAAGGAAGAAAGTCATCTTCCATCATGACAGTGCGCGCCCGCACACATGTGCAGTCGCCATGGCAAAATTACACGAACGCCAGACTTCCATCTCTTCACAAAACTGAAAATTTTTCTTGGTGGACGAAGATTTACTTCAAACGAAGAATTGATAGCTGGTGTTGTCAACTATTTTGCAAGGCCTCGAGGAAACTCATTTTCTAGATGGAATCAAGACCATGGAACATCGTTGGTCCAAGTGCATTAATCTACAAGGGGATTACATTCAAAAATAAAAAAATTTCAGTGATGTAAGTACTTTTTTTCTATTGTACTCCGAGAACTTTTCTAACCACCCTCGTATTTAAAACTTCTTGCAGCTTCAATTGTGTCCACGTGCCTCTGTGAGTCTGGACTAAGGAGGCCCAGTGAGCCACGACGCTAAAGACACTTTTTCAGAAGTCGTCGATTCGAATCATGACCATAACACAGACGATATTGTCTTGAGTTTAAGTTCGTCTATGTGTGACTGTACGTGTTTCTGAATAAACATTTGTGAGCTAGTCCTTAAGAACCATGTTTGAAGTTGAAAAAATAATTGATAGCTATATTGTAAAGATACCAAATGGCAGCAGTTAGCGTCTATAGCAAGCCAGTTTCTTTGAAACATATAGATCTAACCAATGAAAAAGAATTCTGTTTCGCAGACTCAATGCTGCAGATGAAACCAAAGCGGTAAGGCACAGGAAGCACATTCGAATTTGGTCCAAGACACGGTGATTTTGCCGGCCGCGGTGTCCGAGCGGTTCTAGGCGCTTCAGTCCGGAACCGCGCGACTGCTACGGTCGCAGGTTCGAATCCTGCCTCGGGCATGGATGTGTGTGATGTACGTGGGTTAGTTAGGTTTAAGTAGTTCTAAGTTCTAGGGGACTGATGACCTCCGATGTTAAGTCCCACAGTTCTCAGAGCCATTTGCACCACGGTGATTTTCGTAGAGAATTTGTGTTGCCTTTTTCAGTAATTAATGAGTAGTAACAATGACGATAAAACAGAGTGAATTTGTTTGTCTTATGGTCGAATGCTAATTTCGAGATTATGAATAATTGTAACATATGTATCTAACGTTGAATTTATAAACGAAAGAAACGTTTAGTCAATGTCAGGCTGTTGTTGGTTTGTCGAGAATACCATGTATTTACTGGGTCCAGAGATCGATTCTACGACTAGAACCTTGACATTCCGAGTTTCCAACAATCACATGAGTTAATATTTAACCCCCAGTTCGCAATACACATTCAACTTCCATTCCCGTAGTCATGCATGAGGTGAACTTGTATGGCGTTCTAGAATAAATGTTGCTGCCATTTAATTGTTATAACATGGATGCAGGGTTCCTAAATATTCATAATATGTCAGATATACGACGCGCATGGATAGCCATTCACTTTATCTGCATACTTTAGGGTTTTGCTGAATCTAGTGCAGCGGCAGCTAGCCTCGCAGTGGAGGACAGCCCATGTGAACGAAATAAAAAAAAGGTTCTAAACACCTTCGTATCATCAGCGTGATGACAAATAAATCAACATCAGATCAATATGTTATGTCCGACATAAGAGTCATAACCACTTTGAAACACCTCAGTTACAGTCATCCATTCACAATCAGTACCACGAGCATATTACAGTTAACCGGATGTCAACAGTTCGAGTTAAACCCAGGACATGAGTAATTACATCCAGTGGAGCGTTCGTTTGTTTGCCTCTGTTTATTTGCTATTTTTCTTACTAGCAGTTAGTGCCCCGCTATTGTTCATAGAACCCTCACATGATTGCCGCTCAGCTCGCCATCTTCTTCCTCGTTTTACCCTTTCCGTTTTCTTCATTACTGTGTCCCAGAACTCGCGTGCAGAGCACAAACCATGTATGACTAAAACATGAATAATATTATAAAACCCATAAAGAAATTGGAAACCTATTTTCCATAGACGTTTTGTGGAATTGCATTTCACAGGGTCGACACTGCACTGGATCCTATGCAAGCGTTTTAGTCATGGGGGTGGAAAGTGAAATAATAGTTCCGCACATGTGATGGGTGAAAGATACAGGTTTATAATAATGATGAAATATTTTGCTGAACTAGATCAGTGAAAGGAAGATACAGCGAATCATGATCGTACTGTTTTCATCCTTTTACCATGATGTTTGGTTTGTATATAACGAACTAGACCAAATTAAAAAGCCCTTATCTGCACTTACCTCATTACTCAAAATACGAATGTCTTGAGTTCGACTCATGTGTAAAACTTTAAACTGTGGGCATAATTTATTTCTAGAAGTCCGTAATAGGGGTAGTATATATAAGTGATTCGGAAACGTCGTTACTAATCTTACAATACTGCATATTCAGGGAGATTTAATGGCTATTTATAGGCGCACAAGTACTCGTGGCATCGTTACTCGTTGGCTGTTGGTAGAAGTATTCTGCCGTTAATTTGTGAGAAAATGCAAACAATGCTGCTTAACACTCAGAGATAACAATTAACCGGTCTAGCTGCAAGTTTCTTACTCTAAACTGGTGATGATTTTATGTTTGGTTGGATCTTTTAAGAATTGCGCCCCAAAAATTGCTTTCCTGGTTGAGTATTTTCTCTGGCATACGACACCATATACTTCGCGACTTTAGATACTTCAAGACCGCACGTCCTCTCCGAGGGGCAATGTGGGTAAACGTTGTACGAAATTTCACCACTTTTTTCTAGTGAATTCTTACAAACGACAAAAAAAAATGAGAACATGTAGCTTCGACCTTTGCACCTTGAAATTATGACTCCAACCTTATAACAATTACGCTACTCGAAATATTGACAATATTTGTCTCCTTGAACACAAGAATCCATACGCTCGTTGAAGGTAATGTTGTTGCTTTATAATTCCTTCCAAAAGTGTGAAGTTACCTTTGCTAGTAGTAAAAGATGGAGATAAGCAATTTTAGGAAACAAACTTGTTAGTACAATTAGTCTTTCGTTCTTGGTTAAGCCGGAATGGTAGACAATGAGCCGTTATAAGCGGTTTTTTAAAATTTTTATAGCCACTGCCACTGCGATTCGAAGATTCAATCAGATCCACAATCAGTGTTGTAAAGTAAGCACTCCACAGCACACGAGGCATAGACGAATACACAGTGGTTGTCGTATATCTCGCATTTTATGAATAGATGACCCATTTCCTCTGTGTGACATCACGTCCTGATCCGGTTTTTTTGCTGTTCTTGCCAAATGGTCTGATTTTTCTGCCGTTTTGTCTACAGTGGCCGAATTTTTTTGCTGTTAAGTGTTCAATTGTTATTCATTCTCAGAACTTAACGAAGACCTAATGTGCTTAAATCATAAACTGCAGGTTACAAATCGTGTGTTCCTTAATAAAAATCGAACCCGGATATGTAATCTGTCCATCTGCAAAGATTGTGATGAGGTCCTAAGTCACCTTGCGCAAAGGTAATAATTACTTGTTTCCTCGTTAGACAGTCTCCTGTGCTCGCAGACACCAAGTCAAACGCAGAAGAGTTTCGCCGCTGACGAGTGCGCTCCTAGTATAGGGCTGCGTTGTGTTCGGCTCGGACACGGCGGTTTCAGTGGCCTCCCACAATGATTTCGTGTAGACATACAGCTGGCAAGTAGCGACACATGTCAAACTTTTGTTTTTTCTCAGCAATTGTATTGCAGAAGATACCTCTATTTTTCTGAATCTTTATTATCCAAGTGCCAACCAAGAAAGATGCTATCTTATTAGAAAAGGGATTCACACGTGCATAGTGTTTGTGATGAGCATCCATTTGTGCTTTATATTTTAACGCAATATATTTTATTTGCTGACAAGACAGCGGCACCCAAATTTTACGAGGACCTGCGATCCTCTTTTTCTGATGTCACATAAGTGCTTCGAAAGTTTCAAATTTATCTGAGGAGTCGGTGTTCCTCTCTAGATTATTAGGATGTGGCGGTATTTGATTTATATCTGACTAATTCATTCATGTTTTATGAAAGCAGTCAGACAGTCATGATTTCTGTAGTGTTATTTTACCTACACATTTCATGTATTACTCAGGTCAACGAGATTTTAGAAAATAATTTTTCGTTGTATATCCTGGTAGTCTTAAGTTTTTAAACATGATTCTTTCACTGTAATAAGACACTAAGTCAGTTAGTGTATTACAATCAGTGACCTTGGCGGAATCCGCCCTCATAATAACAAAAAAATGGTTCAAATGACTCTGAACACTATGGGACTTAACTTCTGAGGTCATCCGTCCCCTAGAACCTAGAACTACTTAAACCTAACTAACCTAAGGACATCACACACACCCATGCCCGAGGCAGGATTCGAACCTGCGACCGTAGCGGTCGCGCGGTTCCAGACTGAAGCGCCTAGAACCGCTCGGCCACAACGGCCGGCAATGAATAAGTCTCTCCGGTACTATGTTATAATGTGGACAATTTGCAAAAGTTTTTCGCACTTGTCTATGGGTTAATGAACCTAGGGTGGTATTAAAACAATAGCTCTTAGGCGGCAAAAAAGGAAATTTTTCCCCCGTCCATTTACTTCTGGTAGTAATTTTGGGTTCTCTACAAGCTCAGTTCAAATGCAGTAATTTTAAATTTAAATTTTTCTGACAAATGTATGTCCTGATTTTCTTGGATATCGTTGTTGATACAGGTAATAATATTTTTGGTGATCTGATGTCAAGTAGTTTTGCATCACGTTAAAGAGGCTGATGGAAATATTACGCCGTGATATTCACAGCAGGGAAATTATTTGATCTGCGTGAACAGTTTTTCCTTATAAAGCATAATTACAGAAATGTTTTTCCTGACATTAATTTGAAGATTTCGTAGTATTGAAAATTAATGGAAAATTGAATTGTTAGGATACGTAATTAACGGTTATTTTCATGTATTGTTATTATCGCATGACATTTCGTCAAATGACTACAGCCGACGTCTGACGCAGTCTCCACGTTCGGTTTGAATGGCTCTGAGCACTATGGGGCTTAACATCTATGGTCATCAGTCCCCTAGAACTTAGAACTACTTAAATTTAACTAACCTAAGGACATCACACAACACCCAGCTTTCACGAGGCAGAGAAAATCCCTGACCCCGCCGGGAATCGAACCCGGGAACCCGGGCGTGGGAAACGAGAACGCTACCGTACGACCACGAGCTGCGGGCCGTTCGGTTTGATCATTGTGTAATATCAGAGTACTTTCATTGTTTATACCAACGTAAAATATCTCATTTTCGACAGTGTTTGAAGATGTCGTTGTTGGAATATTTTCGTTGAGGCGTCTTCCGTGCAAGTTTCTGGACACAGTTGAGGGGAAAAATTTTGCGAAAACGAAAACCACACAGGAAGAAACAAAGCTGAAAGCAAAAATTTATTTTATTCAAGTTTTATGATTTATTATTCGGTACAACAATACTATTTTCGGATACTGTAATTTTTCAAAATGTTAGACTCAACTATACTCCATACGAGTATCTACTAAGTACATGAAGTTGAATGACTGCCGGACGCGGTGACAGAGCGGCTCTAGGCGCTTCAGTCTGGAACCGCGCGACTGCTACGGTCGCAGGTTCGAATCCTGCCTCGGACATGGATGTGTGTGATGTCCTTAGGTTAGTTAGGTTTAAGTAGTTCTAAGTTCTAGGGGACTGATGACCTCAGATGTTAAGTCCCATACTGCTCAGAGCCATTTGAACCACTTTTGAACTTGAATTAATTTTTCATCATCTGATATTTGAGTGGGGAAAGATGCCTCAGAAGATGAAGTACAACGTTAATGAGTGGAGTACAAAGTATTACGGAGAGCGACGCAGTGCTATCGTCTTTCGAGTGGCAGACTGGGAGAAGTCAGGGACAAGTTTGTTTCTGAAAACAAAGTCTCACTGAAAATGTAAGCGAATCACTGTGATTTTGTTACTTGTGGTTGGACGCCTTCTCCAGAAGCATAAACGACATGGAGGACAACATTTTCATGTGTAAGATTTTTTGTAGACGACATAACTGTGCACATGAACGTAACGTCATTAAAGAAGTGTTATGAAATATGTTGTCGAATACTGACATGTAGTGACAGCGCATGTGCAAAAATACAAATTAATTCTACAATAAAGTAAAAGCAGCAACCAGTCACTGTTAACAATAATATTTACTGGGACCGAAAAGCGTAGTTACCAGTTTCGAAACTGCAAGTTCGCCTTCAGACGACTGTTCACATTTAAAATTACATGATGCTTTACATGCGATGTTTGCTGATTGTGGCGATAGTTCCTTGGGATGATCGTGCTCTAGGACATAGAAAGATGTAAGACGACAGGACTAATTCATCGCAAATGGATGTGGTGTCACCGCCAGACACCACACTTGCTAGGTGGTAGTTTAAATCGGCCGCGGTCCATGTAGTACATGTCGGACCCGCGTGTCGCCACTGTGATCGCAGACCTAGCGCCACCACCAAGGCAGGTCTCGTGATACGAGAGTGGACTCGACCCCAGTTGTACGCGAACCTAGCTATCGCCCAGTTGTACGAGAACCAAGCTACCGCCCAGTTGTACGCGAACCTAGCTATCGCCCAGTTGTACGAAGCCTTTCTCTCTCATTAGCCGAGAGACATAATAGCCATCCGCTAAGTTAATGGCTACGAACTAGCAAGGAGCCATTTGTATCAGTGCCTATAGCGTACGAGTATTCAAGAGAGATGTATTCCAAGGAATCAATAAAAGTTAAGTAAAAAGCATCTACATACTTTTCTTCTTATTCATTCATAAGTTCTCATGTTCCAGACTTCACGCCCGTCTGCGTTATGCCGAGCGTGCACTATCGGCCACAGCGTTAGTTTAGCATTCCTTTTCAGCAATCCACCTCACGGTGTCGGTCCAGCTACCGACACTACAATTATTGGCGACGAGGATGGGATCCTTTTTCTGATTGCTTACATTTATTTCTGATTGCTTACATTTCTTTGTGTCATGGCTTCGCCACATTCTCCAGATGTACTGTCCGAATTTTATCGCTTGCAGAATCAGCAGACGCAGGCGTTACTGGATGCCCTTGGACAGCTCGTCCAGGGTCAACGTACCATTCAAACCGATGCGGCCGCCGCCGCTTCTTCGCTACCGCTGCCACTGAACGCTGTTGCACCTCCCTTTCGACCATACGTGGCAGCCGATGAGACGTGGCAAGAGTGGTCTCGGCAGTTCGCCTTCCACCTTGCTGCCTACAGAATTCAAGGTAATGAGCGGCAGCCGTTTTTGCTTTCTTGTGTCGGTGTGTCCACATACCGTGTGATAGTGAAATTGTTTCCCCGCCGCGACGTAGCAACTTTGTCATACGAGGAAATTTTGTCTGCATTAGATGCCTATTTCAAAGAAACAGTTAATGTGGTTGCAAAACGGTATACGTTTTTTCGTACAAAACGTACGGCCGGTCAAACTAATAGGGAGTGGGTAGCAACATTGCAAGGACTTACAAGGGACTGTGCCTTTGAATGTGACTGTGGTCTTTCTTATTCAGATACAATGGTGCGTGATGCAATTGCACAGAACGTTTCTGATGTTCGCATACGGGAGCAAATTTTGAAACTAGTTAATCCCTCCCTTCAACAAGTGATAGACATATTGGATAGACAGGACACACTTGACTGTGCTCAGGAATCTTTTGAAACTTCGCCAGCTGTGTGTAACATTAACCGGCCCGCCGGGCGCGCTCGCGCAACGCGGCCCGGTCAACTGCCCTCGCGGCCGTCCGCACAGCTGCCGCCGCGTGCTAAGCCAGGTGTGCCGCGCCAGCCCACAAATGCAGTGAAATCATGCCCGCGGTGTGCTACTAGACATTCGCGTGAACATTGCCCGTCACGCCAAGCTATTTGCTTTTTCTGCAATAAGAAAGGACATGTTCAAAGTGTTTGCCAGAAAAAGCTCAGATCAGACAATCACGCTCATTCCAGGCCCTTTGCTTCGCGCCGGAATCGAACCAAGGACACTCAGGCTCGTGGACCTTCGCCTATGGACATTCATGTCGTTAATTCCGCTTCGTCCGGTGACACTGTCTCTAACAGTCACTGTGTTCGTCCCACAAAAACTGTGCGTCGACGTCGCCGGAAATCACGTCAATTAGCAAGTGATTCTGTACCAGTGTCTGTTCCAATTGCCCAAAACAGTCGCTCTTGTCGTCAGCAGGACAATAAACTTTTTGTGGACTTAGACTTTGAAGGCAAAGTGATACCATTCCAGCTCGATACCGGAGCTGCAGTTTCATTGCTCAATCACGACACATACAAACAACTGGGCGCACCTCCGTTGCGTGCCGCAAATGTTAAGCTAACTACATATTCCGGACAGAAAATTCCTGTGTTAGGACAGTGCAGCCTTCTTGCAACATTCAAGGGACAAACAAAACTTGTGTCATTTTACGTTCTTCGTTCTTCTTCTGCAGTGAACTTGTTTGGTCTCGATTTATTTAAGTTGTTTAACATGTCTATTGTAAATCAGGTTCTATCAGTGAATCAGACTGTGCCTACAGACAGTGTTTCTCGGCTGTGTGACGAATTTGCAGACATTTTTGCACCGGGCTTAGGTTGCGCTAAAAACTATGAAGCACATTTAGAACTGCAGGTAAACGCGCAACCGAAATTTTTCAGGGCGCGCAATGTTCCCCACGCATTGCGTGATGAGGTCGCAAGAACGTTACACGATCTAGAATCACAAGGTATGAGTGAATGCGCGCACTGCCTCTTTCATTTCAGCTCCGCTTCATCGCTTACGCCGTAAAGGTGTTCCGTTCGTCTGGACGACGGAATGCGAACGCGCCTTTCGCCAGTTGAAATCGGCGTTGCTTTCTAATACTTGCCTTACGCCATTCGATCCCCAGAAACCCCTTTTGTTGATGGTAGATGCATCGGATTTCGGGATCGGTGCTGTGCTTGCGCACAAAGTTGGCTCCCATGATCGCCCTATTGCCTTTGCGTCCAAATTGCTCTCGTCTGCGCAAAGAAATTATTCACAGATAGAGAAAGAAGCTTTGGCTCTCGTGTTTGGTGTTACTAAGTTCCATGATTTCTTGTATGGTCGTCACTTTACCATCATCACAGACCACAAACCTTTGACATCGCTTTTTCATCCGACCAAGCCTGTACCTCCACGTACAGCGCAGAAATTCATTCGCTGGTCTATTTTCCTCTCGCAGTACCGCTACGATATCTTGTATCGGTCCACTGCTAAGCACGGAAACGCCGATGCGTTGTCCCGTTTGCCTGTTGCTGAGGATAAAGCATTCGATTCTTCCGAACTTGCTTGCATGTTCATTGATTCGGAAACCGATGAAGTGGTCGAATCGTTTCCGATTGATTTTCGTCGTGTCGCTACAGCCACAGCTGCTGACCCTGTCCTTGCTACTGTTTTGCGTTTTGTTGCTACGCAATGGCCTTTGTCAAAGTCTCGGATCGAGGATCCGTTGGTTCGCCGATTTTTTGCTCACAAGGAGAGACTTTTTGTTCGACGTGGTGTTTTGTTGTTGCGTTCTGATAATGATCAGTCCAGAGTCGTGGTCCCACGTTCGTTACAGTCCTCTGTTTTACGGCTTCTTCACCAAGGACATTGGGGTATAGTGCGAACGAAACAACTTGCTCGTCAGCACTGTACTTGGTTCGGAATCGATGCTGCGATTACGAATATGTGTTCTTCGTGCCCGGCGTGTGTCGAACAACAGTCCGCACCGCCGCGGAAAGTCTTTGCGTGGCCAAAAGCCACTTCCCCTTGGCAACGCTTGCACGTTGATTTTGCTGGTCCATTCTGGAATGCTCGATGGTTGGTTCTGGTCGACGCCTTCAGTAATTTTCCTTTTGTTGTCCGGATGTCTTCCACGACGTCCTCCGCCACCATCCAAGCGTTGTCTGCTATCTTTTGCATTGAAGGTCTTCCGCAGACTATTGTTTCCGACAATGGCCCACAATTCATGTCCGCAGAATTTCAGTCATTCTGCCAGGCCAATGGTATTCAACATCTGACATCCGCGCCGTTTTCGCCTCAGTCCAACGGTGCAGCTGAACGATTGGTCCGGACTTTCAAGTCACAGATGTTGAAATTGAAAGAGTCGCATTCTCGGGAGGACGCATTGTTGCTCTTTTTGTCTTCGTATCGCTCTCAGCCCCGAGATGGTCGCTCGCCGGCTGAGTTGCTCCACGGTCGTCCTCATCGCACCTTGATGTCTTTGCTGCATCCGCCGCATCAGGTTCCTGTGCAGCGGCAGACTCCTGCTTTTGCTCCAGGCGACGTTGTATTTTATCGCAACTATCGAGGTTCACGGCGTTGGCTCGCAGGGCGCATTCTTCGCTGCCTCGGCCGCGCGATGTATTTGGTTTTGGGGGCCTCTGGTGAGGTGCGTCGGCATCTCAATCAGCTGCGCCTCTGTCGTCGCTCGGGTTCTGCCGCTCCCCGTCTGCTTTCAGCGACGGTGCCGTCCAGTCAGCGCCCTGGGGACCCATCTACTGGCTCGCCTCATCCCCAGGTGTTACCGACGATGCCTTCCATTTTGCCCCATGGCGACGCGCCGCCGCCGCCGCAGCAGCAGCAGCAGCAGCAGCCGCCGCCGCCGCCGCCCGCGTTCGACGCTTCGTTGCAGCCGCCAAGCGCCTCCCAGGGTCACGCGCCGCCGATCGCTTCCCGTGACCAGCTGTCCTCCGCCATGGAACGCCCGCCCGCTCCGGACCACATGACGTCATCGCGCGTCGGCTACCCCGACGCAATGGAGGTCGACCCCAGTTCTTTACGGGCGCATACACCGCATGTTGACGTGCACCCTGGACTAGTTTTGCAGGCGTTTCCTAGCTCCCCTCGGACCGGATGGCCGGGTGCGGGTGGCACAGCCTCGCCTGTTGTTAGGCTCCCCACCTCATCGCATACGTCAACATGTGGTCCTCCCCACGGCGGGCGGAAGCCTTATTACACGACCGTTCGCCGATTTGCGGGGGAGGAATGTGGTGTCACCGCCAGACACCACACTTGCTAGGTGGTAGTTTAAATCGGCCGCGGTCCATGTAGTACATGTCGGACCCGCGTGTCGCCACTGTGATCGCAGACCTAGCGCCACCACCAAGGCAGGTCTCGTGATACGAGAGTGGACTCGACCCCAGTTGTACGCGAACCTAGCTATCGCCCAGTTGTACGAGAACCAAGCTACCGCCCAGTTGTACGCGAACCTAGCTATCGCCCAGTTGTACGAAGCCTTTCTCTCTCATTAGCCGAGAGACATAATAGCCATCCGCTAAGTTAATGGCTACGAACTAGCAAGGAGCCATTTGTATCAGTGCCTATAGCGTACGAGTATTCAAGAGAGATGTATTCCAAGGAATCAATAAAAGTTAAGTAAAAAGCATCTACATACTTTTCTTCTTATTCATTCATAAGTTCTCATGTTCCAGACTTCACGCCCGTCTGCGTTATGCCGAGCGTGCACTATCGGCCACAGCGTTAGTTTAGCATTCCTTTTCAGCAATCCACCTCACGGTGTCGGTCCAGCTACCGACACTACAATGGATCTATCAGTAAACTATAACAACTTAAACAAGTCCCTACAAAAGAACTGAATTGACTTAATGCTACCTAACATCGAAAATTCTGCCTCTTTTTCGTGCACTACTGACTGCTTTCGAAGACATTCATATATCGCAGAGCACACACATAGTCACAGTCAGAAAGTAAAGCAGAAGTAAAGCTGTGAGGACGGGGCGTGAGTCGTGCTTGGGTAGCTCAGTTGGTAGAGCACTTGCCTGCGAAAGGCAAAGGTCCCGAGTTCGAGTCTCGGTCCGGCACACCGTTTTAATCTGCCAGGAAGTTTCATATCAGCGCACACTCCGCTGCAGAGTGAAAATCTCATTCTGGAGACAGTCATAAAAGTTACAATTTGTACATAGACGTTGCGTCAGAGAATTCGCTGGGCATAGATGTTAACGGTAAATTCAACATACACTGAATGAATCAGTAATTGTAACTAATGTAAACAAATAAAAAAAGCAGTTCATCATAAATATAGATGGAAACAGATGTTCTGTCAAATTTTATAAAAGGCAAAAATCTGAGAAACAAGTATGTACAAAACCATGTAGGTAGATATTACGATAGCTCGCGGGTAATTACCATTACGGTGATTATTATATAGTGTATGATAGACAAGCTGTTGGAATATAACTTTACGTACGTTGTTATTATTACAATGGGTCCTATATTAACAACGTGACAGCTTGCTGAAACTCTACATTAATTTAGCTGTCGTATTAACTCAGAAAAAAGCATACTGTTATATTTTAGGACAGGGAAATGTTTGAATTTTATTACTATCAATGCGAGTGGTGTTTGTTTAGGTTTCAAAGTAAAATGTAGTTGGAAAAAACTCTGTAGAAATGCTAAACTGGAAAACTCGGTCTGTTGATTGAGAAGATGTGGATCACTGCATATTACAGATTAAAGTCCCCTGCCGCGTTTTCCTGTCTGTAAGTGAAGACTAATTAGGAACTATAGTAGGTGTTTTGATATGGTTTTCACTAACAAGCAGACTGATCTACGAGGAAGTTTTGTTTATATAATTTATTACCGCTACAGCAAACAATTCGTCTGGCCGTACTTGGTGAAGTCGGGGCTGGTCGCTAGTGTATGTACTCGTATATTTCTATCGCCTCAAGCAGATTCATGAGGTTACCTTTTTCAACATGGTGCAATATATGGAGGCAGTCTTCGACGATTTTTTACTCCATGTCTTCTAACGCATGGCATCTACATGTTTTTGTATCAATCTCCGAACCTGACATATACAGAATAATATAATTTTAAACGTTAACAGTCGTGAGAATGAACCAGTTGATTCGAGGCTGGTAAGAGTACTGCTCGCTTTAATAAAAAACATCATTAATAGGTGCTGGTGTCAATTTTTTACTTTTTTGTAACGATAATTCCGTTATGAACTGTTTGATCAGCGCTTGGTACAAAATCTGACAGCTGGCTCTCAACGTACACGAACATAACATAATGGTCGTAAAGATACACGTTATCGTTTGACTATACGATACGCAGTTAGTTACTGAAATAAGTTATAACTGTCAAGTGTCTAAGAGTATCCGTCCATAGAAGATTAAGGTGGAACGAACAAGTAAATTTATTTATGACGAAGGCAGATGCCATACTAGGAAGGATTCCTAAGGAATTCATACATGTATCAGGTCGTTAGAAATTCTTCTTTCGGGTTGTTCATGAGAATTATTGAACTTTCTGCCATAGTTGTCAACTTCAGTCAACGGGAAAGAAGAGCTACTCGTTATACGACGGATTTGTTCAGCTAGCACGTGAGCATCACAGAATTTCCCAACCAGATGGAATGACAAGCGCTTAAAGAGAGGTATTGCCTACCGCTGTTAGCCGTACCTTCGAAATGAGAGAGATCACGTTCCTATTCGATTCGAGAAACATATCTCTCCCTCCAACCTTGCACCCGTGAAATAAAACTGGCGGTAAAATCAGAAAATTTCGGAGAATCATTCTTACCTCACACCACTCTCGCAATGAACACGATGGAGAGAAAGAACAAATGTTTCGCTACTCGTACGGCTGTTTGCAGTTTACTGATGTAATTGTAGACGTCACTTACTCCATAGTATTGCTGGTAACGTGACTGCATCGTCATCAACGACCATTTGGTGACAACGCATTTAATATAAAAGCGAATGTGCGGTAATGGCACGCAGCCGTTCACTGCGGCGTGAAATGCGTGGTGACTGCCGAAAGCTGACAACCACTTCCTGTTGCAGGTGTTTTCCCCTCGACAAGAGGTGCTGACATTTCCGCAAGTCTGTCGTTATCTGTTTACGACGTCTACTGGCAGCTAATAACGATCACGTTTACTACAGAGCGTCACAGTTAATTAGAAGCTTTATCCCACTAAACCTGTTTCTTTATCCAAATCATACTCGCCTTCTGTGCCTCAACGTACAGCAGTATACGGCAGTCCAGTGAAACAATCAGTTATAACGTCTAAGTGTTCCAGGCAGCTTTTTACCTCTATAATGACGTCGTCGTCAACGAGACGTTAAACCCCATTTCCCTTACTTCCGAAAACTATTTAAAATCACATCTGATTACAGCCCAGAACCAAAATACTAGTAAGACCCGGAAAACTGAATAGAAAAGTACGAAAATAGAAAGGACCGCACACAATGACGACGCTAAACCCAGTTAATTTTAGAACAATGTAACGACAATATTAATTAATATCCTGCATTACAATAGGAATTTTTTCATCCAATGCCGGCCGGAGTGGCCGAGCGGTTCTAGGCGCTTCAGTCTGGAACCGCGCGACCGCTACGGTCGAATCATGCCTCGAGCATGGATGTGTGTGTTAGGTTAGTTAGGTTTAAGTAGTTCTAAGTTCTATGGGACTGATGACCTCAGATGTTAAGTCCCATAGTGCTCAGAGCCATTTGAACCATTTTTTTTCCATCCAATATATTCATGTCATGATGTGCCACGCGGGGTAGACACGCGGTCCCAGGCGCCTTGCCACGGTTCGTTTGATCTGAGTTTCGAGTCCTCCCTCGGGCATGGATGCGTGTGTTGTCCTTAGTGCAGTGCCGGCCGGAGTGGCCGTGCGGTTCTAGGCGCTACAGTCTGGAGCCGAGCGACCGGTACGGTCGTAGGTTCGAATCCCGCCTCGGGCATGGATGTGTGTGATGTCCTTAGGTTAGTTAGGTTTAATTAGTTCTAAGTTCTAGGCGACAGATGACCTCAGAAGTCGCATAGTGCTCAGAGCCATTTGAACCTTAGTGCAGTTTGGTCCCATAGGAGCTTACCACAAATTTCCAAATATTTTTGTCATGATGTGTGTGTGTGTGAGGTACAGTCCGCCTCTCTCTCGATACGAATCTACTGTTCACTGATACCGACCTTGGCGGGAGACATTTACTCAGTTGCCAAGTGACTCATTTACGAATGACGTACGAATGTGCCGCAATGGTCGAGACACTGGACTCATAACAGCCGTTCAACAATCATGATTAGGAGATTAAAAAGGTAAGGAAATGGTCATCAAAGACAGAGTACAAAACCTGAAAGGACGAAACTGAGGAAGGAAACTGATCGTGTCATTTTTAAAGGTACCATTCCCTGAGTACACTCAATCAGTTTACAAACGGGTTGGAGCTCTGGAAGGTTGGGAAGGTTGTAGGGAGATTTGAACTTCAGAAAAGTGCCGGGTTAGTTCCTTAAGTATGCCACAGCCTCTTTCTTCCTGCATACTCCACTTATCCAACTGAGCTAATGCACCAGTTAGCATAGATCTCGAAGAAACTATCTCTAACCAACCTATATTCGCAATTAATCTGAAGATAAATTTACAGCACAGCGATGGTGTTCTGCTAAGTGAATCCTGTGGCAGTACTCACATAATTTATCAGCAATTTTTATAGTGTGTATCAGGGGTCTGCAAACGTTTTAGTCCGCGGGCCACATTGACTCCTCCACGAAGTCATAAGGGCCAAGATCTGCCTAGAGGGATTAAAGCACCCTAGCACTCCATGATCACCGTAATGTAAGGCTAAAGGAAAGATGAAATCGCGCGAATAGCTAACACTGAAACGAACAACGAGTTTTACTTAATTACATAATTTTGATTGGTCGACGTACCTGACCGAAATTGTGGCGTATTTTATTCTGGCGAATTTCACCGACAAAAACGTATGTCACTGCACATTCTTCACGAAAGCGTCCTTCAAAGTTAACGAAATCTCAAAATCAATGTTAGAAACACTATTACTGCAAGACGTTGAGGTAGAGAATGTCAACACATTGTTATTTCAAGCGGCCCAACAATAAGTTTAGTTGTGTAGTCTTGTAGCGAGTAGCAGAGCCAGAGCATATATTTGATAGTTCTGTTGCGTGATTGTGTCCGACAATGTCGCGGTGTATTGGTCGCGATAGGCCTCGAAACTCAACTTTTGGCAGTATAGGTACTACCTCAAATATTTGGCGGGCCGGATACCGGGGATGTCCGGCCAGCTAACGTGGGCCGGTTTGACGGCCCTCGCGGGCCGTAGTTTGGGGACCCCTGGTCTATATCACTCCAAGGTTAATGTGCATGGGAGTTTTTCTGCAGCGTAAATTTGGTTGTAGAAACGGCTCTATTCCCTGAAACATTTGAGGAAAATGAGAGGTAACAATGTACACAGTTTGGGCAATATAGCAAAGAAAGTGATAAATGCGTGAGAACAACTAATGGACTCCCTGCAGCCGCGTCCCGGGCGTAGGTTGCCGTTAACACCACAATACAAACGGTTGAGTTTGAAGTGGTGACATGAACGGTAAGCATGGACTGATGATGAAATACGTCGCATAGTGTGCAGCGATGCATTGCGATTCTGCTCTACCCTAGATGACTATCGTCGGTGGGTATGGTGGCGACCTAAGGAGAAGTCCCATTATTCCAATGTTTTGGAGAGGAATAGCAGTACTATTCCTGACGTCGAACTGTGGGGAGCCACCAGGTTTGTCTTCAGGTCTCTGCTGGTAGCGACCGAGGGAACTCTGACGTCACAACAGTATGTCACGGACATCCTGTTCCCTTGTGAGTTACTTCTCATGCGACAATATCGCGGTACCATTTTAAAACAGTATAATGTCCGTCCACACAAGGAACATATCTCTGTTAACTGTGTGATTTTGAGGTAGTCCCGTGACCAACTATGTCCTCAGGTCGAACCCCGACAGAACATGTGTGCAACTAGCTTGGACGTCCACTCTGTCCCAAAGCCACAACGTAGGTTACAACAGTTGTGTGTCAGCTTGCCTCAAGAGACGGTGCGACGACTTTATGACAACCTTCCCAACGGAATTAGTGGATGCATTCTAGACATACGCCGGCCAGTGTGGCCGAGCGGTTCTAGGTGCTCCAATCTGGAACTGCGCGACCGCTACAGTCGCAGGTTCGAATCCTGCCTCGGGCATGGATGTGTGTGATGTCCTTAGGTTAGTTAGGTTTAAGTAGTTCTAAGTTCTAGTGGCCTGGTGACCTCCGATGTTAAGCCCCATAGTGCTCAGAACCATTTGAACCATTTTCTAGACATACTGATAAGTGGGCTCATACTGCCACGTTTTTGTTAATTTGATTCGCTTTTGTAATTACTGAAATGACATCACCTACCGTCTCAACCCGTGACGTTTATGTTCCAAGTTCTTTGTAAATTTGATTCGATTTTGTAATTACTGAAATGAAATCTCATACATTCTCAACCCGTGATGTTGAATTTCCTTTCCTCGTTCACTTTTTAGGAATGGGTAGTTCCTCCACTTATTGAATATAGAATCTAACCTACACCCCAAGGTACTGTGGCCTTTCCTCTATCGAACGACATGGGCTGTTTTTAAATTCTGCACCCACTTATCTGTAAAGTGTGTCCCAATGAAAACGCTCAATTTAATTCTTGAATAAAACGCGTTAGCTACTTGAAAAATTGAAATATCTTTTATTTAAAGTTCATCAATATGTAGTGGAGTTATGGATGGAAAACAATTTCAGACAAATGGTCTCAAAAACTTGGTTGATCAATTCTTGTTGTTTTTAAAAGAAAATGAATGACATTCACAATTTTTGGGTCGATTTCCACAAAGACGCGCTCAATTTTGTCCTTTAACACAGGCATCGTTCTCAGTTTTTGGTGTAAAGGCGTGACTTCACGTAACACTAAAGGAAATAGCCACACGGCGCCATGTCGCGATATCTTGGTGGCCAGTTGTGATCGTCATGACGTGAGATGACACGACCCGGAAATTTCTCCTACAACAATGCACGTGATTCGCTATTGGTAAGAAAGGTGGCGACATCTTTGTGTATCCATTTATTTTTCAGATCCATCGCCACCTTACTTACGGCGTTCTAGGAAAAGTAAGGCCCAATCATTCCTCCCGCTCCTAATGCGCGTCAATCAGTGGCTCATTACGTATGCATCCGCTTTTGATGTGTGTGCGAGGGTTCCCATAACTTGAGATGCAACAGTTATGCTTGTTGACGTAACCATCCTGTTGGAAATGCACCTCATCGCCAAAGATGACGTTCCTCTCAAAATCGTCATCCACAATTTGGTTTTGCAACACCCAACCGAAGAGTCTTCGCAAGAAATAGCAGCGTGGTGCTCTTGGAAATTTTTAGTTCTTGTGGTCGAGGGCGAATCGGGATTCTGGGAGTTGGGGTGACATTGTCATTTACTGGGGCAATATATCAGCTGAACGGCTGGTACGACGTCACTTCGGTCTCATAACGTCAGCAACTGTAGCACTTTCTTCAAATCTTTCAATTACTCGTAAAACTGTCGATGACTCGGATACATTACGTAGACCGAAAATTGTACACAGTTTGCAAAGTGTCTCCAAAGAACATTCCTCGTACCTGTAATACGTTCTGCTCGCTTTTCGGCGGTAAAGCGATTCATTTTTTGCTAACCGCAATACCTTTAGATGAAAACTGAGCAATAGCAAGTGTTATTAACCGATTGAAACGAAAGTGGCGTGCAATAAAAATTGTGCAGCCCTGTTGGGACATTCCACGCATCTATCATTTTCATATGCTTCCTAAACGTCGATAGGTTACACTGCACTGTTTCGGGGCATCTTGGCCAACTAAGATATGGATTGGCTACTTTATTCCATTGACTGATTTTATTTAGAGTCAAAAATTTTTTATTACTTTCTGAAAACTCAGCATATGACATCGTACTGTCAGATTCATTCGACACTTTTCCCACAGCTGTCCTTGCGCTTGTTTCACTTCGTTAAGCATTTTTCTTATTTTATTTCGTTTATTTGTTATTTTTTTATTTTTACCTTTTTAAGCAATGATTTCGGTCTGTGTGAAGCTTCCTTCTTAGTATCGTACTAGAATCCTAATATTGTCAGTGAACCACGATGGATTTTTCCATACTTTTCTATCCTCAGTGTCAAAAGTTATCTTCCACAAGGCCTACACATATGAAATTATGGAAGAGGTTCTCCACGTTGCCCTGCCTAGAGCTGAATGTTTGCTGCTGACTTCTCAGATGATTCACCTTCCTACGTCTCTTAACTATTCGTTCAACACCAGCAGTCAATGGTGTCTTCGTTCTCGTATTCTGCCAGTTAGAGAAGGATATGGAGCGGACTGACAGTCACAGCGAACCGTGCGCCAGATTGCCTCCTTAGTGCTATACGAGGGAGTAGGCTATATGCTGGTAACGCGTTTCAGCCTATCTCTTCTTTACATTCCACACTCATCCGAAAGAACACTTAACGAGCACCTATCACATACATTCACGTGATACAGATATACGCTTCACTCTTCATAAAAGATTCGAGTAAAAGTCCAGTACGACATTTTCAATTTATTCATAACTTTCACAAGTGTGCGTCAGTTTAGTTGTGAACCCACTGAGCACTTCTACTTATTTTCCATCAGACAGGTGACACTGTTCATTTAATTTGAGCCACGTCAGCCGTCGGGTAACGTTTTTGTATTTCAAACCAGTGCCTCTATATAGCTCTTAACCGACCGTGATATTTACCACATAGCTTAGCAGGGAGGAACCCATCAAACATCGACACATGCATACTGTAAATAATTGAAAGATTATTAGAAGAGTAAAAACTAGGCTAGATTCCTCTAAATACATTCTTACAGGTGATCTACCATTGTCTTCATCCGACTTGCGTGTATCACACATACCCTAGTGTAAATTGCTCTAAAGCAGGGATTCCCCAGCTTTTCCTCTGACGAAACACCTTTAGAAAAGTGATACATTCTTGGAGTCTGTTGATTATTTCGATAGTTACTAAAATTTTTAAAAATGAATAATATTGTTTCATTAAGTAACTGCTTCAGTTTTAAATCATAATTAATAACACAGAAATCATAATAAAATTTAAAAAGTAATTAGTATCGTAAAAATGACGAAAAAGGCCATGTTGTTAATGGTTTTTCGGGGAGCACTTATTAACTCCCAGTGGAACACCTGAGTTCCACGGAACACAGTTGGGAAAACCCTGCTCTGATGAGTATATAGTTAACCCTCATCGTTTCATCATCATCATTCGTGACAGTGGATGGATTGGACTGTGTAAAAATTGGACTGAGTAAAAATTGGGGCTTTGTACAGGCGCTGATGATCGCCCCACAAACCAAACATCTACAGTTAACCCTTGCACTGTCGTGAATGAACCCGTTGTCAGCAGGAAGCAGTCCTCTCATTCTCTAAAGTTCTGGGAGATTAGTAACTGTAGCACACAACCTGGTTTTCTCCTGCGGATAGAATGCAGTTGGAAATTTCTTCTATGGCCAGGATTCGTGCCAGCTGCCTCGAGCTCGCATGCGAAAGCAGCACAGAGATTTAGCGTCTTCGGCTACGACGAAGCGAGGAATTCTCTTGGCACAACGGAACACATTGTCAAAAAATGGTTCAAATGGCTCTGAGCACTATGCGACTTAACTTCTGAGGTCATCAGTCGCCTAGAACTCAGAACTAATTAAACCTAACTAACCTAATGACAGCACACACATCCATGCCCGAGGCAGGATTCGAACCTGCGACCGTAGCGGTCGCTCGGTTCCAGACTGGAGCGCCTAGAACCGCACGGCCGCCACGGCCGGCCGGAACACATTGTCATACAGAACATAAGTCAAAAAATTCCAAACTTTCCTTATAGACAAATACACAAGTGAAGCAGAGCCAGATTTCGTGGCACTGTGCCGTGTTGCAGAGATAGCGAGATAAGTGCCTGACGTGTTGGTGAGTATTTGTGTAGGGTCGGCGGGCAGCTCCCGCCCACGCTCCTGCCACTCCCCTTTGCTCTGGCCCTGCCCTGCCGGAAGTCACGCGATGTGCCAGTAAAGCAGGTGCGACAAGCTGCCTCTCCTTCCTTAGGACAGCTGCATCAAATACTGCCTGCTGGCACGGCGGTAACAGATAACCGCCGCTCTCTGGAACATACGGACGTCACATTTTACCCTCCCGTCTACTTCATTAGAAACGAACCATAATCTCGGACTGGACAAAGGTGAGAAAGGAAATTTTAATTAAGGAAATTAAGGAATTTTCTTGGCGTTCGATTCAAATGATTTAGGGGCACTGCAATGGGGTTACGTAAAATTTATAAACGGAAGTGTTGTGTAAGATTGGTTTTTATTCAACATCTTTTTCTGACCCATAGATTGTAACATTTGATATTGTCATAAAACTCCGGAATTTTAAGTGGTTGCTTGAGAACAAAAGTGTAGTAAGGGAGGAAGGGGAGCTTAGGATTTCACGTCCATATGAAGACGAGGTCATTAAGGATGGAGCTCAAGCATAGAATGGAAATAAAAATAGGATGTGTCCTTTTTTAATAGAAAAAGCATGGTATTTGCGTGAAACGATTTACGGAAACCCAACTAGGGATGACTGCTCGGGGATTTGAACTGCCGACTTCATGAATGCGAGTCCAGTGTCTTATCAGTGTGCCAGCTTGCTTGGTGCATTATATTAACATGAGACAGTAAAGTATGTAGACTTGTCGGCGCAGTTAAAAGTCCCTCCAGTGCAGTAAAAAAACTTTAGGGTATATTACGCAAAGGATACCAAAGGTGTTAAGTTGAAGATTGATTCGCTGGTATTTGTGAACGACAAAAAATGGTTCAAATGGCTCTGAGCACTATGGGACTTAACTTCTGAGGTCATCAGTCCCCTAGAACTTAGAACTACTTAAACGTAACTAACCTAAGGACATCACACACAGCCATGCCCGAGGCAGGAATCGAACCTGCCATCGTAGCGGTCGCGCGATTCCAGACTGAAGCGCTTAGAACCGCTCGGCCACACCGCCCGGCCTGTGAACGACAAGCGCAAGTTGTAAATATCTCGGGCAGGCAGAGAGACATTGTTATGTCAAATGCCACTTTTCCGGCGGTGTTCCATTTTAGGCAAATACACTTTGCCTGATTTTCACCCTGTAACTGCATCCTCTGATCTGTAAATCGAAAATGTGCGTATAATGTCCTACCTCTGCCTTCGAAACAGTTTTACGTTTACTGATTCTTGCAAAATCTAGCTCTATGACCATCTAACAATGATAATGCTGATTATTTTACTTTCTTATTTGTTAGCAACACAGAATACTGTCAACATCAGTTATGAAAGCTGCATAATATACGCTAAATATCGGAGAAATGGTGATAATTTTTGAGGAACTGACCTTATGCAATTGCGAATTCTTAAACCAATTGCATTATGTGCGTGTGTGTGTGTGTGGATTAAGACTGCAGAGAGATGACGGGACACTGAGCAGACACAGTAACCCCTTTTGTGTAACCTCAAGGGTTAGTCTCACGCCAGGTTTCGAAGATAAAAAGCCATCAAACAAAGTGAACGTCTGAGTATGGAGAAGAACCTTTTAAGAGATATAGCAAGGAAATTGTTTTGCAGGTAGTATTTGAATTAACCTGATGACAAGAAGGGAAAGTCAAATATGTTCACGTACACCGACACTGACAAACACAGTTTATCTCTTCAGGGAACAAGTACTTTACTACTTCAGATACAAAACCATTTTTCGTCAAAAGTGATAAATTGAAGAAAGTATGGAAAACTGATGAATGTCTCCTCATAGATGGTGGAGCAGTAGTTTGACAAGTGAGCACAGTGTAGTGCCATATCCTGGTAACCGTGGCCAGGAACCAGGGATATTTTATATCTACATATTTCTTCTCTTACTGAAAAAGATAGCTGACACATCTTGTGTCATGAGAACTAAATAATCAATTAATATTTCGTTAGATTAAACAATACTGACATCGACTGACTTATCTCTCCCTACTGAATGAGATAAATAAAAGACGCCATTTTATATACAAGATACGCAAATTGTTCTCGTCCTGCAAGCAAAAGGAAAATAACTTATGTATACCCAAATCTTTTCTCCTGGCAGAATTCGTAAGGAGTACCTCTACAAATAACGTTTAACGCACAAATATGCCACATATAATCATGGAAAACATATCCACTTCTATATTCTACAGCCTCTGATGCGCTTAATCCTCCACCAAAATCTCCTAACGTGATGCAGCTCATCTCAAGAGCGTGACAAATAAAGATACAACTTTGAGATTATAATACACAGCAATGTTATAAAAAGGAAGCAATCAGTATGGCAACAGTAACTTTCCTATTTACAGTTGCAGCCAAAAGTACCTTGAGCAATACCAATACCTGGAACACTTACGGCTGATGCAGTACCTCATAGTCAGTATTTGAAGCCTCAAGCATTATGAATTATTATTCATTGCTCTTGATATTGGTGTCTGCTGCAGACTTTCGTCGATCCTACACATCCATTCCATAATGAACATCCTTCCTTGGTCTCAATTATTTCAAACACAAGAATGATCAAAAAAAGATTCAAAAGTGGTCTTGTATCCTAAAATATAGTCACATATTAACACCAAGTCATACAGAAAAATATAAATACATATTATACTCCACAAGTTCCATATAAAACAGAGCATTTCAACAATATGTGCCAGTGTGGATATTCACGTAACAATTTTACATTTGAAATATGACAGACCGTTTTAATTTCTTGGTTCGTAGATTGGTTGGTTGGTTTAAAAGAGGGGGGAGGGACCAAACTGCCAGGTCATCGTTCCCTCGTTCCGATTAAAATATTTCCACAAGGGTGGGAGTAAAATAATCGAGACATACAAACCACAGCTGGAAGAAACGAGAAAACCACAAGAATGACAGAAGGGCAACAAACACTAAAATGGACAAAATCGGACAAGAAAACCACAGAGAGAAACTTGTAGAAGAGATCGAAACAAGAGAGCAGATTACAGTGGCTGGCTGACCATGAGAATAAAAAGAAGCCAGCCACTCTGCAACACATTAAAACCTCCACCCTAAAAGCACTGGATGGAGGACACAGAGGGACAAAGGACATGCGCTAAAACTTAGATCAAATGATAAAACCCATCCTCACGAATAAAACGTAAAACTAAAGCTGCTGTTGAGGCATTGTCACCAGCACCGAAGGTAGGGTGCTGGGAAAGTTAAAAGTCCGCCGCAGAGCGGCTAAAAGTTGAGTCCAGCAAGAGATGGTAAACATGCGTTAGTCACGTATGGCCAATGCGGAGCCGGCAGAGGACAACTGATTCCCTACGAGAGGATCGCATGGAAGACTTCCACATATTCGTAGTGTCCTTAATGACACGTAGTTTGTTGTGCGTACTGTTATGCCATTTCGTCCCCCAAAGCCGAAAAACCCTGCGGCGTAAGACAGAACGCAGGTCAGTTTCGCACATGCCAATCTCCAGAAGCGATTTCCGATTAGCCTGTTGGCCAGCCAGTTCGTTCCCTGGGATTCCAACGTGTCCTGAGGTCCATACAAACACCACTGAAAGACGAGACCGTTCGAGGGTATAGATGGACTCCTGAATGGATGCTACCAAAGGATGGCGAGGGTAACACTGGTCGATAGCTTGTAGGCTGCTCAAGGAGTCATTACACAGGAGAAATGACTCGCCAGGGCATGAGCGGATGTGCTCAAGAGCACGTGATATGGCCGCCAGGTCTGCAGTGAAAACACTGCTGCAGCCATCTGAAAAGGCGTGCTGTTCAGTATGTCCTCCATGAACATACGCAAAGCCTACGTGACAGTCAGCCACCGAGCTGTCGGTGTAAACCATTTCATGGTCCAGGTACATTTCGAGAATCGAGAGGAAGTGATAGTGGAGAGCCGCAGGGTTAACAGAGTCCTTAGAGCCAAGTGAAAGATCCAGAAGAATCTGCGGCCTAGGTGTACACCAAGGAGGTGTACTTGAATGGACCTCGAGGAGAGGTAGTAACGGGAAGGACTCCAGTTCAGACAGAAGGGACAGGACGCGATCCGCAATCGCAAGCCTTGACTTGGGCCGCCGATGTGGGAGACGAACCGCAGTGGTTCGGAAAAGGAGATGGTAATTCGGATGGGCAGGAGAACTACGAACGTGTGAAACATAACTGGCGAGCAGTTGTGCACGCCTAACCTTCAATGGAGGGACTCTGGCCTCCACCAGGACACTGGTCAAAAAATGGTACAAATGGCTCTAGGCACTCTGGGACTTAACATCGGGGGTCATCAGTCCCTTAGACTTAGAACTACTTAAACCTAAGGACATCACACACTTCCATGCCCGAGGCAGGATTCGAACCTGCGATCTTAGCAGCCGCGTGGTTCCGGACTGAAGCGCCTAGAACCGCTCGGCGACCGCAGCAGGCGACACTGGTCACCGGACTCGTTCTAAAAGCTCCCGTCCCTAGTCGAACGCCACAGTGGTGCAGTGGGTCAAGTAAATGCAACGCTGAGGGCGAAGCCGAACCGTAAACCAGATTCCCATAGTCAAGGCGGGATTGAACAACGGCTCTGTAAGTTGGTTAGTTGGATTAAACGCTGGGGAAAGGGACAAAACAACGAGCTCATCAGTCAGTCCCCTGTTGCGAATAAAACAATGCCGCAAGTGTGCGAATGAAACAAACGAGATTGACAAATCAGAACGGAATGAAAGGAAAAATCACAAGAACGATGAAGAGCAACAAACATGTAAATGGACAAAAGGGGACAATAAAACCACTGAAACGCAAGAAACGGCATGAACACATTAAAACAACAAAGCTGATTACCATGGCTGGCTGACCATGAGAATAAGAAAGGAGACGCCAGCCACTCTGCAACACAGTAAAACCTCCACCCTAGAAGCACTAGGGTGGAGGAAACAGAGGCACAAAGGACATGCGCTAAAACTTAGATCAAATGATGTAACCCACCCTCACGAATAAAACGTAAAACTAAATCAGTCGATGAGGCGTTGACAGATAAAATCAGCGGCAACGAATCCGGTTTTCCATGATTTCGTCACTGGGCAGTCAAAGTGGGACAGTGCACTAGAATATGGGCCACAGTCGACAGGGCGCCGCACCGACACTCAGGCGGGTCTGCACGGCGCAGGAGGCAACCGTGGGCCGCCCAAGCGTGGCCAATGCGGAGCCGGCAGAGGACAACCGATTCCCTGCGAGAGGCCTGCATGGAAGTCATCCGCACATTCGTAGTTTCCTTAATGACACGCAGTTTGTTGTGTGTACTGTTCTGCCATACCATCTCCCAAAGCCGAAAAACCCTATGGCGTAGATCAGAACGCAGGTCAGGTTCAGAGATGTCCATCTGCAGAAGCGGTTACCGCATAGCCTGTTTGGCCAGTCTGTCAGCAAGTTCGTTGCCTGGCATGCCAACGTGTCCTGACGTCCACACAAACACCACTGAACGACGGGACTGGTCCAGGGCATAGATGGACTCCTGGATGGATGCTACCGAAGGATAGCGAGGGCAGCACTGGTTGATAGCTTGTAGGCTGCTCAAGGAATCAGTACACAGAAGAAACAAATCCCTGGAGCATGAACGGATATTCTGCAGTGCACGAGAGATGCCCACCAACTCTATAGTGAATACACTGCAGCCATTGGGCAAGGAAAGCTGTTCAAAATGGCCTCTGTGGACGTAGACGGATCCAACATGGCCATCAGCAATCGAGCCGTCGGTGTAAACCACTTCAGAGCCCCGGAACACGTCAACAATCGAGAGGAAGTGACAGCGGAGAGCGGCAGGAGTAACTAAGTCCGTAGGGTAATGTGAAAGGTCCAGACGAATCTGCGGCCTAGGTGTACACCATGGAGGTGTATGCGGATGGATCTGGATGGGAGGTGGCAAAGGGAAGGATTCCAGTTCAGACAGAAGGGATCGCACACGAACCGCAATCGTTAGCCCTGACCTGTTCAGGAGAACTAAGAATGTGTGCAACGTAAGTGGCGAGCAGTTGTGCACGTCGGACCTGCAATGGAGGAACTCCAGCCTCCGCAAGGACGCTGGTCACTGGACTCGTCCTAAAAGCTCCTGTCGCTAGTAGAACGCCACAGTTGTGCACTGGGTCGATTATACGCAACGCTGAGGGCGCTGCCGAACCGTAAACCAGACTCCCATAGTCAAGGCGGAATTTAACAATGGCTCTGTATAGCTGCAGCAGCGTAGAGCAATCTGCACCCCAGTTGGTGTTGCTTAGGCAGCGGAGGGCTTTGAGGTGCTGCCAGCACTTCCACTTAAGCTGACGAAGGTGAGGTAGCCAATAGGGCGTCGAAAACCAGTCCTAAGAATCGATATGTCTCCACTACAGTGAGTGGAGCGTCATGAAGGTAAAGTTCTGGTTCTGGATGTATGGTACGATGCCCATAGAAGTGCATGACACACAGCTTAGCAGCTGGAAACTGGAGCCCATGACTGCGCCTTGTGGATGGCTCCCTGTAGGCGACGCTCAGCAACACCAGTAACGGAGGAGCAGTAAGAAATGCAGAAGTCGTCTGCATACGGAGATGGTGAGACTGATGCCCCTACAGCTGCCGCTAGACTGCTAATGGCCACTAAAAATAGTGATACACTCAACACAGATCGTTGCGGGACCCCATTCTCCTGTATATAAGAGAACTATGGGAGGCACCATCTTGGACACGGATAGTATGGAGCGACATGAAATTCGGGAACGGGACTCGGAGAACCCACCCATATAATGTGGTAAGGATATGATGTCGCCACGTGGTGTCATACACTCGGCGTAGATAAGAAAAGACGGCAACAATGTGTTAGCGTCTGGAAAAGGCTGTACGGATAGCAGACTCGAGGGACACAAGATTATCAGTGGTAGAGCCACCTTGTCATGTAGCCAGTAGGCCACATAACTCCAGGATCCAACACACCTGCCGACACGCCATACGTTCCAGCAGCTTACAAACAACGTTGGTGAGGCTGATGGGCCGATAGCTATCCACGTCAAGCGGGTTTTTACCGGGTTTGAGCACCGGAACGATGGTGCTCTCTCGCTAATGCGATGGAAAGAGGCCGGCGCACCAGATCCGGTTGAATATGAGGAGATGGCGCTTGTAGTCAACTGAGAGATGTTAAATCATCTGACTGTAGATCCGATCCAGCCCAGGAGCTGTGTCGGGGCAATCTGCAAGTGCGTTGAGGAGCTCCCACTTCGTAAATGGGGAATTATAGGGTTCACTGTGGCGTATAGTGAATGAGAGGACTTTCCTTTCCATCCTCCATTTGAGGGTGCGAAAGGCTGGGGGGTAGCTCTCTGATGCAGAAGCTCGAGCATAGAGCTCAGCAAAGTGCTCGGCAATCGCGTTTGCGTCGGTATATAACACGACATTTATGGTAACGCCAGGGACACCTGTTGGGATCTGGTACCCAAAAAGACGTCTGATCTTCGTCCAGATTTGAGAAGGTGACGTTGGCACCCAATGGTCGATACGAACCTCTCCCAACACTTCTGTTTCAGTCGTTTTATAAGCTGGCGTACACAGGCACATAGGAGCTTAAAGGCTATCAGATTCTCTAGGGAAGGGTGCCGCTTATGTCGCTGTAGAGCTCGCCGACGCTCATTAATTGCCTCAGAGACTTCTGGCGACCCCCAAGATACTGTCTTTCGCCAGGGGAACCGGAAAGACCGAGGGATCGCGTTTTCTGACGCAGAAACGATTGCGGCAGTCACCTGCTGAACCGTCACCTCGATGTTACCGTGTGGGGGAGAGTCAACAGTGACACCAGAGGAGAAAGTATCCCAGTCCACCTTGCTTAAAGCCCATCTGGGCAGACGTCTGTGGGCCTGACTCCAGGACAGCGACAGGAAATAGGGAAGTGGTCACTACCACACAGGTCATCATGTGCTCTCCTGTGGATATATGGGAGAAGCCCCGGGCTGCACATTGATAAATCAATGGCATTTAGCCACACTGAAATGTGTGGTGGCGCCAGTATTTAAGAGGCAGAGGTCGAGTTGTAACAGTAAATTTTCGACATCTCTGTCTCAGCCAGTAAGCACGTTGCCACCCCACAAGGGGTATGGGCATTAAAGTCCCCAAAAAGTAGGAAAGGTTTAGGGAGTTCATCAATCAGAGCAGCTAATACATTCAGGGGTAGTGCACCATCTGGAGGAAGATATACAATGCAGACAGTTATTTCCTGTGTTGTCCGTATTCTGACAGCCACAGCTTCAAAAGCGGTTTGAAGGGGCACAGTTTCACTACAGACTGAGTTTAGGAATGCAAACTCCACCTGACACTCGATTATAGTCTCTACAGTTCCTGTAATATCCCTTATAGCCGCAGAGGTCAGGGGTCCGCATTGCCAGGAACCAGGTTTCCTGGAGGGCAATGCAGAAAGCAGGTGTAATACTTAACAGTTGTCGTAGCACAGCCAGGTGGTGAAAAAAACCGCAGCAATTCCACTGGACTATGACATCGTCGTGAGACTGGGAAGGCATGGAACATTCAATGAAGCAGTTTACGCCTCAGGATCACCTGCTGCCAGCGACTTTTTGCCTGAGCAGTCTTTATCCATTGCGTATGAGGGTCCAGTGGGATCCAGGTCCACCCCATCCTCAGACGCAGAGATTGTAGGTAGTGGTGGTGTGGGTGCCACCAGAAATTCCTTCTTGTGGGTCTTCTTTTTCGATTTCTCTTACTGTTTCTTGGGTTTCCCTGGCTGGGTGGATTTGATTGAATCAGTCTCCAGGACTGAGGATGAGTGTGAAACCCTATGAGAAGCTGCATTTGGGCTCTACAGCCACTGGCAGGTGTCATGTTTCCCACTAGCAGGAACCTGGGAAGGGAGTGACTCAAGGAACCCTTCCTAGTGAGAGGAGCCAAAGAAGCCTTACACTTCTCTGGCTCAGAAGGGGGGACTGAAACCCCCTATGGTTAGGGGGACCCAACAGACAAAGAAGATTTCAATCTGCCTTTCCATATTCTAAGAAAAAACCCTTGCCAAAGCAGTCACTATATGTTCTAAAAGCAAGTGTACAATGTTCGTGCCACTAAAAGTCAGTAACGAGTCTTGGTACGATCCAGGGAGTCATATGGTGTACTAAACGAACAAACATCACTGTGCTATAAAACCCACCTTGCCTCAATAGAAGAACTATATAAAAAAACACCTACCCCAGAAACTGCATATGATCAATCTCTAAAATTCTCTTTACTCTATACTGCACACCATTCACTCTACATGAGTATCCACAACTCCTTCACTCTCTCTCTCTCTCTCTCTCTCTCCCCCCCTTTTACTCCCTCTCTATTCTCTCCCCCTACCTCCCTGCCTTGTAAACACACACACGCACGCACTCACGCACATACGCACACACGCGCGCACACACACACACACACACACACACACACACACACACACACACACACACGTATTAAACACCACAAACGTCAACAACATGTCAAATCTGCGCGCCACGTCCTACACCAAGGTGCCAAGAAACAAATAAGCACTACACAGCCTTAACAAAACGTGATGGCGACGAAAACTCTGTGTTAGGTGAACAATTCGTAGGAAATTCATATGTATCGACTAAAGCGCCAGAAATAAACGTGTTATCTCGACAAAAACAAGGTAAAAACGCCACAACCTCAATAACTTTAAGTAACACGCTAGTAACACGATACATAGTGAGTCTCGGTCAGAAATCCATAATAAACAGAAAAGAAAAAACAACATTTTACTGTTTGCACATAACAAGCTGTGGACTGCCTAGTAGATCTAGAGCTACGAGCATAGATATCCACTAGCTACATGGTGAGGTGTGTAAAAATGCATACACCCTGTTTATCTTGAAATAAACTACAAAAATGTAACCTTTAGCTATATCGTAAATGAACAACATAGAATGCTTTAACTCTGTAAGAGATTTCTCAGCACTACACCGTATGTAAACCAATGTAACAATTATTTTACAATAATCGCTCATTTTACAAATGTAAATATTTTCTCCAAACGTTTCTTTAAAGATTCATATACAATAACAATTTCGCAGAAGAAAAATAAACAAATAATAAACAATGAAACCCATTGAAAATAGCATATTATGCTGAAACATGTCTGGGTGAAAACAAAACTACAAGGGTGCCTTGCATAAGGCGTAATTCCTCTCCAACTTTCTTAACAAACTCGGCAATAAGAGGAACTGATACATTCGCAAGATGATTAGTGCCTTACATATTTTTTTTCCAAGCTTTAGGCTAAAATTCATGAGTAGTGGTATACGAGATACAAATATAATTTTAGCTTATCTCTTATTACTGTTATTATTTATGTTGAGGGTTTTTGATCGACAAGAGAACTGTAGCCCTTTATGCAATCGGCCAACAGAAAATGTTTTAATGAAGATTTTGATCTGCTTTTCCATATTCCAAGGAAAAAACTCTTGCCAAATCACTTAATATATACACTACTGGCCATTAAAATTGCTACACCACGAAGATGAACTGCTACAGACGCGAAATTTGACTGACAGGAAGAAGATGCTGAGATATGCAAATGATTAGCTTTTCAGAGCATTCACACAACGTTGGCGCCGGTGGCTACACCTACAACGTGCTGACATGAGGAAATTTTTCAACCCATTTCTCATACACAAACAGCAGTTGACCGGCCTGGTGAAACGTTGTTGTGATGCCTCGGGTAAGGAGGAGAAATGCGTACCATCACGTTTCCGACTTTGATAAAGGTCGGATTGTAGCCTACCGCGATTGCGATTTATCGTATCGGAACATTGCTGCTCGCGTTCGTCGAGATCCAATGACTGTTAGCAGAATGTGGAATCGGTGGGTTCGGGAGGGTAATACGGAACGCCGTGCTGGATCCCAACGGCCTCGTATCACTAACAGTCGAGATGACAGGCATCTTATTCGCATGGTTGTAACGGATCGTGCAGCCACGTCTCGATCCCTGAGTCAACAGATGCGGACGTTTGCAAGACAACAACCATCTGCACGAACAGTTCGACAACGTTTGCAGCAGCATGGACTATCAGCTCGGAGATCATGGCTGCGGTTACCCTTGACACTGCATCACAGACAGGGGCGCCTGGGATGGTGTACTCAACGACGAAACTGGGTGCGCGAATGGCAAAACGTCATTATCTCGGATGAATCCAGGTTCTGTTTACAGCATCGTGATGGTCGCATCCGTGTTTGGCGACATCGCGGCGAACGCACATTGGAAGCATGTATTCGTCATCGCCATACTGGCTATCACCCGGCGTGATGGTATGGGGTGCCATTGGTTACTCGTCTCGGTCACCCCGTATTCGCATTGACAGCGATATGAACAGTGGACGTTACATTTCAGATGTGTTTCGATCCGTGGCTCTACCCTTCATTCGATCCCTGTGAAACCCTACATTTCAGCAGGATAATGCACCACCGCATGTTACAGGTCCTGTACGGGCCTTTCTGGATACAGAAAATGTTCGACTGTTGCCCTGGCCAGCATATTCTCCAGATCTCTCACCAATTGAAAATGTCTGGTCAATGGTGGCTGAGCAACTGACTCGTCACAATACGCCAGTCACTACTCTTGATGAACTGTGGTATCGTGTTGAAGTTGCATGGGCAGCTGTACCTGTACACGCCATCCAAGCTCTGTTTGACTCAATGCCCAGGCGTATCAAGGCCGTTATTACGGCCAGAGTAGGTTGTTCTGTGTACTGATTTCTCAAGATCTATGCACCCAAATTGCGTGAAAATGTAGTCACATGTCAGTTCTAGTATAATATATTTGTCCAATGATTAACCGTTTATCATCTGCATTTCTTCTTGGTGTAGCAATTTTAATGGCCAGTAGTGGATTATGAAAGCAAGTGTACAATGTGTGTGCCACTAAAACTCAGTAACGAGTCCTGGTACGATCCAGGGAGTTACAGTATATGGTGTGGTAGCCCTCTATCTCCCATCCATGAAGAAGGTTCCAGTTTGTACCTGAAATGGGGGCTTTCGAAGATATAAGGGATGGGAAAATTTCGCCCTCTAGAAAATTCTAGAACATCCAGAACATTCGATAGTATTCTAGAATATTCCAGAAAATTCGAGAATATACGAGAGCATTCCACAACATTCCGGAATGTTCCAAATTATGCGGGATATTCTGAATTTTCGGGAATATTGTGGAACATTCGGGAAGAATGCAGGATGTTCCCGAACATCCTGGAACATTCCAGATCGTGGTGGAACATTCCAGAACACTCTCGAATGTTGTGGAATATTCTGGAACATTCTGGACCATTTGAAGACTTTTTGGTATTTCTGGAATTCGCCACTTATGGGGCTACTCATTAATAAAGAACCGACGTGGGCTCGAAGCTCAGTTTCTTATCTCTGATGAAGGGAGCATACGAAAAAGAAGTGAACTGAGAGAATAAAAACGAATAGTGAAATTTAGGTTGTCAAAGTCATACAGTGAAAATATGAATCGAAAATAAAGTGTGAAAAGCGAGTAAAGTGTACTTAGTATATTTGTTGATAAAAAATTGATTTGATTTACATTTTAGACAATGCCCAAAGTAACAGAGGAAGAGATCTTGCCAGTTCTGAAGGAAAACAGTGAAACCAAAAAGAACAGCGGTGTACGTTTAAGTTACCGATGAAAGAGAATGAACACCGTGAGAAGCATAGAAACCGAAGAACAACGTAATGAACGGACTGAAGAATCAAGAATTGCAACTGTGAACTCAAGGCAGCCATGAAATATCACCCTACAAGAAGTGCGGAAGAGGACCAATAAACAGTACAACCTAACAAATGAAGCAGTACACTATGACCCGACGAAAGATTGTAACAAACACAAACATGTCTTAGCCGGAAAATTGGAAAACATGTGCAAATTTTGTAACGGGCGTAGTTTCAGTAGAAAAACTCTAGGATTCTGCTGCTTGAATGGAAAAATTCGATTACCACTACTGGAAGCATCGCGGCAGGAATTTTTAGTTAACGTGACCGGGGAAACTCCAGAATCGAAACACTTTCTTCAAAATATAAAAGCGTACAACGCCTGCTTCCAAATTATTTCTTTCCGTCTTACTTCGATCAACACTAACAGAGATGAAATCGATTAGGTTTTTTCCAACTAAGGACAAATCTGTCACAACATGGGATCATTACTACAACTACACAAAACCATAAATTTCTGCAAGTATATTTAATCGGAAATGAAGAAACAAAATCTGACCAACGATGCACAAACATCAGTGGTTCAAATGGCTCTGAGCACTATGAGACTTAACATCTGAGGTCATCAGTCCCCTAAAACTTAGAACTACTTAAACCTAACTAACCTAAGGACATCACACATCCATGCCCGAGGCAGGATTAGAACCTGCGACCGTTGCAGCAGCGCGGTTCCAGACTGAAGCGCCTTGAAAATATCAGTGGATTGAGACGGAAAGTAGTGCAACACGTACAGACGATGTTACACAAATATAATCAACTGAGTCTCATATTCAGAAGAACACTACACCGAACGATTTCTGAGGGCTATAAAGTTATAATTCGAACCGACAAGAAACCAGCTGGAGACCACGAACGTCGATTTATGGGGGGATGTAGCGGAAAATGTAAACATTTATTTAAAAAATTATTATAGCCATATTTATTAATGAACAAATCAAAAATTTTGCATGTGTAAAGCAAAATATTGTGTTTTAACGGAAAAATATAGTAAAATATGCAGGATTAGTATTTTGACAAAAATTTAAATTTTTAATTTTTTGTTGTCCTTTTTATAAAAAGCCATAGCTCAAATTCTAATCATGCAATTAATCTGAAAATTTTATGACCAGTGAACTACAGTTATTAACTTATGGTACAAATTGTATCAATAACAGAGTTTTTAATTTTGTCCGTCCAAAATTAAGTTTTTTTCTACATACAATCATCTAAAAATCAGAATGTAGTTGCAGGATCTCTTATTTTTTTGTTCCAAGGAGACAGCAACACGTTGCGAACAGTTCCCGAAAATTTCATAGCATTAGCGCATATACCTTTTAAGAGAAGGCTTGTAATAACGTAAAAAATGTAAAACAGAGAAAATGAGGTTCAAAGATTTTCTTCTCATACTTCTACATGTAATAAGCTTACCTCCATACTGATACTCCCCATCCTCCAGGTTTCTCTCCTCTCCTCTTCGAACCTGCCTGGCCTGTACTTGCAGCTAAGACACCGATCTCTTAGCTTTCTTGACCCTGCTCTCGTCGATGGTGTAAAGTGCTTTTGTTGTAAACACACCAGGATCTATACCAACTCTCCTTAGCACTTCAATTCTGACATTATTTCCGTTATTGTAACATAAAACTGTATCATACACACCTATTTTGAGTACTTCAAGTCCACAGAATGTCCTTTCTGAGCATCTGATCCATATTAAATTATTGAGGCTTTCATTTGCATTTTGTGACTTTCTGTGAAGACACTTCCTCAGTAAATCAGGGTTTGCAAGAAACCTGAATGTGGGCTTAACTGCATTCATAACAGGTACTGGTAACGAGTGTTTATGTGTATACGTCTCATTTCTGTTGTTGAACCAATCGTCTTTCGGACACAGACTGTGCATTGGTGTTCAGCTAGTGGACAGTTTGTGGAAAAAGATGTTCACACAGCACATCTCATTGCCTCTAAATTAAGTGTGTTTTTCCTGATAGCTCTCCCATAAAGTAACTGAAGAGAATCAGTTTCTTTCAGAGTAAGCCTGCTTTTCCCTCGTAGTGGTTTTCCATCCTCAAGTACTTCACCTTTCTTCTCTTTCAGCAAGCGACGAAGCCTACCACCAAGCCTCTTTTGCATGTAGCCAACACATTTCAACTTTTCTATTATTGTACTGTACGGATTTTATCTGTTACAGCTTTGAGCGAAGAGGAGACCCCATCACGAAAGTATTTTTTATATCTAACACAATACTGGTCCTCAGATCTAGAGAACATCCTCACAACCTCCGCCACACGCCGTTAGGTGGCTTGCGGAGTATGGATGTAAATGTAGAACTGCAGCAGCCTCCATGGCCCCCACTTCATTTCCTGCTGCTTCCTCTTTTTTGTTAGTAAACCGATTTCCATGAAACCTCCGTTTCCTAAACACAGCTTTTCCACCACCCATTATGCAAAAATGTTGACTTCCACGTAAAGGTTTGCGAATTCAACCTTCAACCTTCCACCTACTAATATGTATTAGTACTGTCAAAACGCAAATAAACCACATGCAAGAAAGTTTTCAGGCAGGAATATAGATGTCGGCCAAAGATATCGAAAGAAAATAGCCTTCACACTGACAAAAATTCCGCTGAAGCAAGCAGTTTCCCAAATGTAGGAGAAGTTGAGAGTGGCCACCAGTGCAAAGTTAATGAGTTTAACAATTTAAAGGCATTTCTAAAGCTGCTATCATGATAAAATTCACACACAAGAATATAACATTTTAGAAAAATCGATTTTTTGGACCAAAATCCATTAGATTCCCCCTTAACGCCCCTCAGACTGACGAAGATGCCATCGTAATTGTGGACAATGAAAACACAAGCCGTGACATAATTGTACAACGAAGAAGAAAGGACTACAACGCATTGCAGAGACATATCATTCATATGATGTCATCCAATATCAATAAATATGTCTTTACGGAGAGGACGGATAAGAGTTTAATGTGAAACAAATTTAACCTGGAACAGGCGTAGAAACAGAAAAAGTCACTTGCAAGAAGTTCTATGCTTACCGCTTAATCATCACACACAATAAAACGTACAATCACATCCTCAACATTCGCCGTTTTTTCCAACAGTTCCTGGTAGATAAGCCGTCCGAAGTGGCCGTGCGGTTAAAGGCGCTGCAGTCTGGAACCGCAAGACCGGTATGGTCGCAGGTTCGAATCCTGCCTTGGGCATGGATGTTTGTGATGTCCTTATGTTAGTTAGGTTTAACTAGTTCTAAGTTCTAGGAGACTAATGACCTCAGCAGTTGAGTCCCATAGTGCTCAGAGCCATTTGAACCATTTGAACCTGGTAGATATTTACGCAAAAACAGAAGCAGAACGGATGCTTTACGCAAGACTGAATCAGAAGAAAGTACGCACGGAAGAATACATCCACCTTTGTGGTACATTGACGACATCGAACAATGGTAATCTTACCCACATCATACGCAGGAAGTCTGAGACACATGCTTGAAAGCGCTCAGGGAACCATGACCCACATGAGAAAATATGGACGACCTGACCTCTACATAACGTTCATATGCAACTCGTCGTGACCACAAATCAAAGGACAACTGAGATACGAACAAGCCACCATGCATCTACACGACATAATAGCGCGAGTTGTTTGAAAAAACCAAATTAAACTTATTGAAGTCATCACAAAATACCTCATCTTTGGAACCGTTATATATATTGTACACAATCGAATGGCAAAAATGAGAACTGCCTCACTCACACAATGCCATATGGCTACACGACATAATTCATCCCACGGATATCGACAAAACCATCCAAGCTGAATATCCCAATCCACAAGTAAATCTGGAATTGTGCGATATAGTAATGAAACACATGATTCACAGGCTATGTGGGCCGTCAAACCCAAATTCGTCATGTATGAGCGATGAAAAATGTACAAAAAAGTACCCAAAACCATACCTGGACGACACACAATCCGGAGTTGATGGCTATCCAAAATACGGAAGGTGATCACCCAAAAACGGTGGCTTCACAGGAGAAATACGAATACGAGGCAGCGGCGAAATGGAAATAGATAACAAACGGGTAGTGCCAAGTAACACGATGCTTTCCAAAATATTCCAAGCACACATAAACGTAGAATACTGTAATTCAGTGAAATCTATCAAATACGTCTGCAAGTACGTGAACAAAGGCAGTGACATGGTAGTATTTCAATTAGCCAAATACAGAAACGATGAGATCCAAATGGGAAGACATCAATAGCAACAACGCAGTACGGAGGATTTTCGGTTTTCCCACACAGGAATGCAAAGCATCTGTGCAGCATCTAGCAGTACAATTGAGAATGTACAGAGAGTTTACTTCGCAAAAGACACCACCAGAAAAATTGCAAGCGAACGACCTCAGAACACAACATTAACAGCTTTTTATCAACGGTGCCAAACGGATCCATTCGCGAATACATTACTATCTGTCAACGTCCATACCTATTTACTCTACGTGGAACACAATAAGAAAAATCTTTCAGTGACGAAAACAAGGAATTCCAATAGATCACCAAAGAATCATGAAAACTGGCGCACTAGACCGAGTACACATCGTACATCGGAACAACACCGAATGTTTAAGTAGCCGAATGTTGCTACAGGAAATGCGAGCACCATCAAGTTTCACACACCACAAGACTTTAGACGGTTACCTTTGCCAGATGTATAGAGAAGCACGCCAAAGCTTAGGACTACTGGAAAACGACAAGCACTGGAAATTGACACTGTAAGAACCATGGAGGTAAGAATAAGGGGAGATGGCGCTACGTATCCCAGCCGTACTACGTTTTGAAGCCATGGGGGCGTGGGTCGCTGCCATGACACTCTGACCAAAACATTGCCAGTGTGCTATAGCGCTGCGTGTATTACAGTCGCTAATTGCACCACGTACGCATGTAACGTCATCAGATTGGTTGTTTCAAAGTTTTTGTTTAAAATAAAATCTCGTAAAGGCGAAATTCCGCGTTTCTTCTGATTAAAAATAGTTTTTAATGTAATATTACGAATAGCTAGTCTTCAATGTAAACGATACAATTTTGTTAATTCAGTTATAAACGTGTATCACAAACTAAATAATAGAAACTGAAAACTAAGTTAGCTATACCCTCCCTCCAAAGCCCCCATAAATACATCTTGTTTGTAATACGTACTGGGACGTTTCAGTTACGTTACACTACTGGGAAACACTGTTCATTACCACCAATATTTACTGAAATACGGTACATAGAATGGCAAATCTACACAGTGTCCTGTTTAGGCCTATACTTTACGCCAGTTAATGTAGTGTTAGCTTTTAATTTGGTACATGATGAAGACAAAGTGAGTTACTCAACACTTCGATTATCGACGATACGTACGTATTATACTGAAACGTGAACTTGAAAACTAAGAATTTAATTCTTTGAATTAACATACCTTTTGTAAACGTTTTGGGTGTGTAGGGAAAACTGATGGTACAGCATTTTCTCGGAGCCTTACTGTTGAAAGGGAAGTTCGGTCTATGTCCTCTTCTCGGAAATGCTGAGAACATATAGTGCTCCATTTAGACGCACGCCAATTCTTCCTCCTCACGGCATTCTCTGACAGAGCTTTCCGACTTTCATTTTTAGGAAATCTAAAATCATACAGGAGAAAAACACGCTATAGTACAAGTACCGATATAGCACACGTTCATTCACAATGAAGTTGTAAAATCACACTTAACGAGACAACTTACACATGAAATGTTATTCCCTTCGATTTCGCATCACAATCAGAACGATTCGTACATCCGAACACCACGCAAGTCACCATAATAGCGCAAAATCCTTCCAAAAGCGAGCGACAAGCCTATGCACACAAGCTTACAGCAGCAATGTTTTGGTCGGATTGAGATGGCTACCCTCGGCTTCACATGGCTTCGCAGCTGTGACGTCACGGCGTCTCCCTCTATTCTTACCTCCATAGTAAGAACCCTCACTAACAGCCTCAGCCAAACAAATGAGACTTAGTCGCCATAACTCTAACAACATGTAACACATCGAATACAAAACGGCTATGGGACTCCTTCAAAGACAGTATGAGTGATGATATACTGTAGCAAATATGGGCGCTGAAGACCTTGCTGTCGTGCGCCCAAAAAACCCCTCTACTACTACTACTACTACTACTGTAGCAAATATGGAAAGCACATCCTGAAATGATCATTGAATTCAACGAAGACATCTTCAATGAAACACTCATTCACCTAAAAGATAAATGTTTAGCAATAAACAATCAGTACATCTTTGTATGCAAGCACCACGAAAAGATGCTACCAGTGTGGTAAACATCGAAATTACAAAGGAAAAAATTACTTCAATACATTGCTCACAAGAAACAACCCCTCAATGACACCCAAAAGGAAATTTACAACGTTATCATGGATCGTATGATCGACGACAACACTGGAGCAATTATTTACTTGGACTCACGAAGTGGCACCGGGAAACCGTTTCTAATAAATCTATCGTTGGCGGAAATACGTGCTAAACAACACATCGCACTTGCACTGGCATCATCCGGCATAACAACCACACTTATGGACGGAGGACAAACTGCTCATTCCACCCTACGTCTACCGTTGAATATAGCCGAAGAACAATTGCCGGTCTCAAGAGCATTAGACGGGGTCTCAAGAGCATTAAAAGACTTGCGAGGAAGCTCTGAAGTGATGGGAGGAGCTCTACTCATACTCTCAGCAGATTTTCGACAAACACTTCCAGTTATCCCCAAGTCAACACCAGCAGACGAGATCAATGCATGCTTATAAAAGTCACATCTCTGGCCAAACATATAAATAATTATAAATAATGCGCCTAACAAAAAATATGGGAGTTGCACTATTGAAAGACGAAACAACAGCACATTTTGCTCAACAACTTTTACAATCAGGCGAAGGCTTATATCATACTGACCAGACGAACGGCCTCGATAAACACAATAGTTATTTCTGCAACATAGCCACTGCTGAAAACGAACTCATCGACCAAATTTATGCAAACATTGTGCACAACTATACCAGTTTGGACTGGCTATTTGAAAGGGCAATTTTCGATATCAACTTTAATATTCAAAAGAAAATTTCCGGTGAAGAGAGAATGTTAATCGATCGACACGATGGTAAACGTTGAAGAAAGTGTGACTTTCCTACAGAATTTCTAAATTCTTTGCAAGTACCAGGGATGCCATTACACTACCTTCGACTTGAAATTGGATCTCCGATCACACCACTCAGAAATCTCAACTTACCAAAACTATGTAATGGAACAAGAATGATCGTGAAACAGCTATCCAATAACGTCATCGAAGGTGAACTTACGACTGGAAAGTACAAAGAATACCCTCTGTTTATTCTCAGAATACCACTCATTTCTACTGAACTGCCATCCCAATTTAAAAAACTACAGTTTCCAATCACATTAATCTACAGTTTTAGAATTAACAAAGCGCAAGGACACAAAATATTGCGGTATCAACCCCGAACACTTCTGCTTCTCTCACAGCCAATTATATGTCGCTTGCTCTCGGGTCGGAAAGTCGAAAAATTTATACATATATACCCTAGACAACAAAATGAAAAATGTCGTTTATAAACAAGTATTGTAAATAGTTATAATATTTTTTCAGTATTTTATTCTGCCTCTTATACTTTAACAAGTATTGTAAATAGTATGAATATGTTTTAAATAAAACTTTTTTACCTCATATTTTTTAAAGTTTATACTTTTATTCCAACCACCACACAATCTCGTATCAACTCCCTGAGATAAGACGGGTACTCCAACTAGTATGTCGTAAATTAAAAATTTGTATCCACATTTTAAGTGAAGGACACAGGAAAACACTAAAGAATGCTCATGAGCTGCATATGCGGAAGATTCAGCAATGAGAGTCTCAGTGAAGTTAAAAAATCCCAGGAAACGTGTGTGCCGTGGCTTCTGCCTGAAGTTAATGAAGAATGTGAGAGGTACCTTTATGAAGATGAAGGTACGTAAACCAGGACCTTTTATGCTGGTAACGAAGGAAATGCTGTCGTTTCGTCAATATTTGAGAATGCAATGCATATAAGGTACTTCCTTCAAAATTCTTATTATGAAAATGTAGAATGTAGACGTAGTCCAGTTTTCCTCAAAATCCAAATGTTCTACAATAAGAGTTAGAACTTTTTCCTGCCAAAGAAACCACTTGACAACAAATTCCATCGTAACTGCATTTTCAGTTGTTAACGATATTATAAAAAATGTTATAAAATTATGTTTTTATGAATGGTGGTCGTATTATTTGCAATAAACGAAGAAAAACATAAATACTTTTTTCGAAAGTTAGAATATGGACATCGTCCAGTTTCTTAATCAAGCGACCACATATCAATACTGGGTACATTATGGGTATCCAGTTGAACAAAGACACAACCCAAAGGGATTTCTCTCTATAACAGTCAGAATGCTTGTCACTTGATTTCCTTTTGTTCTCGGATGTGCGTAACGGAAGATGGGTATTCTATTCCCGAGAAATGACTCAAATTTGTACGAAGACTTCATAAATCTCACGCGAGTAAATAGACAGATGTTTAGAGTGGGGACGCGAAGCACACAGCCAGTTTGAGGATACAGGAACGCAGTAGGCGCGGATTGTCGGTGCTGCTTTTTAAATATGGCCCGTGTGCCCTGCAGAAGCGAGCCGGGCGTAACGATTGCGGTGGTGCCTGGCACTGGGGACCCGCCGCTGTCACTCTGCCCGTCACCGGCACCGTCTCCCAGGACGTAGCGGTACCATCCAGGCTCAGTGACAACCAGCTTATAGCGTAGTCCCGGCAATTTTCTTAATCTGACATCGTTTGTATCAGTTATATCCCTGCAAATATGGGAGAGGTATTAAAGTCGTGGCATCTAAATTTACACAAGCCTTTCGAGGAGATATCTGAAATGTTCTTCGTTTTTAGTTAAGACCTCAAGCAGTTTTAAATAAGAGGACAATGACAATAGTTCTCCACATAGGAGAAATACTGTCTTTTGCAGGTAAGGAATGCACTTATTTTCGGCATAGTCGCATTTTCTACATCTACATCTACATGATTACTCTGCAGTTCACACTTAAGTGCCTGGTAGAGGGTTCATCGAACCATTCTCATACTACTTCTCTACCATTCCACTCTCGAATGGCGCGTAGGAAAAAGGAACACCTAAATTTTTCCGTTCGAGCTCTGATTTCTCTTATTTTATTATAATGATCATTTCTCCCTACAAAATATTTTCACATTCCGAAGAGAAAGTTGGTGATTGAAATTTCGTACATAGATCTCGCCGCAAAGAAAACCGCCTTTGTTTCAGTGACTGCCACCCCAACTCCCGTATCATATCAGTGACACTCTCACCCCTATTGCGCGACAACACGAAACGAGCTGTCCTTCTTTGCACTTTTTCGATGTCCTCCGTCAATCCTACCTGGTAAGGATCCCACACCATGCAGCAATATTCCAGCAGAGGACAGATAAGTGTAATGTAGGCTGTCTCTTTAGTGGGTTTGTCCCATCTTCTAAGTGTTCTGCCAACAAAGCGCAGTCTTTGTTTCGCCTTCCCCACAATATTATCTATGTAGTCTTCCAAATTTAAGTTGCTCGTAATTGTAATTCCTAGGTATTTAGTCGAATTGACAGCCCTTAGATTTATGCGATTTATCGTATACCCGAACTTCATCAGATTTCTTTTAGTACCCATGTGGATGACCTCGCACTTTTCTATGTTTAATGCCAATTGCCACTTTTCGTACCATACAGAAATTCTCTCTAGATCATTTTGTAATTGGAATTGATCGTCTGATGATTTTACTAGACGGTAAATTACAGCGTCATCTGCAAACAATCTAAGGGTGGTGCTCAGATATCACCTAGATCATTTATGTAAATGAGGAACGGCAGAGGGCATATGACACTACCTTGCGGGACGCCAGATATTACTTCTATTCTACTCGATGAGTTACCGTCTATCACTACGAACTGTGACCTCTCTGTGAGGAAATCACGAATCCAGTCACGCAACTGAGACGATACTCCATATTCACGCAACTTGATTAATAGTCGCTTGTGAGGAACGGTATCAAAAGCCTTCTGTAAATCTAGGAATATGGAATCGATCTGAGATCCTTTGTCCCCAGCACTCATTACTTCATGGGAATAAAGAGCTAACTGTGTTGCACAAGAACGATATTTTCTGAATCCGTGTTGGTTATGTATCAGTAAGTCATTTTCTTCAAGGTGATTCATAATGTACGAGTACAGTATATGGTCCAAAATCCTGCTGCAAATTGATGTCAGTGATATGGGTCTGTAATTCAATGGGTTACTCGTATTTCCTTTCCTGAGTATTGGTGTGACCTGTGCTACTTTCCAGTCTTTAAGAACAGACCTTTCATCAAGAGAGCGGTTGTATATGATTTCTAAGAAAGGCTCTATTGTGTCTGCATACTCTGAAAGGAACCTCATTGGTATACCATCTGGACCGGAAGACTTGCCTTTCTTAAGAGATTTGAGTTGTTTCGCAACAACTAAGATATCTACTTTTCTGGAAAAGCTATACCTGACGAACAGCCCTCTATACCTGCGAAATGTGAACACATATCCTACGAGAGACTGTTGAACATCACTGAATGAGAAAAAAAGAAGTCTCGGAACGAGCTGCAAGCCTGCCACTCCTTTTGTAACTATACCTGAGCGCTTATATATATGATGAAACCAGTCCTGCTCTGAAATATACCTCCAGACCCTGAATCTGACATATCTGAATCTATCATTCGATACTGCCACAAAATGTAGCATATCTTGCCTTGTAGGCTGAATCTGTACAGGAAAATTACGGTCATCATCTGTTGCCTGGAGTACCAAATAACTTGAAAATAGAAAGTTTGTCTGGGGAAAACAATAATTTACGATGGCGCCGTCTCGACCGCAGTATAATTTGAAAACTTGCGTCAGGGCTATCTTACCTAGATTACTGAAACATGTTACGAAAAAAATTCCAAACACTGTATGCATACATAGCGTAGCTCCTGAGCAAAATGCAGTGTAAATGAATGGAGCACATTTTGCATAAAATAAAAATTAAATACTGTAAGATAGAGGGAGAATCTGTGAACACAAGCAACCTGTAAGATACTGAATGTATGAAAAACTCAATATAATACATGAACAGCCATTACGGCTACAAACATACATACTCGTAGAGTCTGCCATAAAATATCTAAGCGTGACTATTCACAGCGACCTTAAGTTCAGTGACCATATAAAACAGATAGTGGGAAAAGCAGACAACAGACTCAGTTTCATCGGAAGAATCTTAAGGAAATGTAGCACATTCACGAAAGAAGTGGCTTACAAGGCGCTTGTTCGCCCGGTTCTTGCATATTGTTGATCTATCTAGGATCCCTATGAGGTAGGACTGATAGAGGAGATAGAGAAGATCCAACGAAGAGCGGCGAGTTTCATCACGGGATCGTTTAGCTGGCGAGAGAGCGTTAGGGAGATGCTAAACAAACTCCACTGGCAGACATTAGAAGAGAGGCATTGTGCATCACGGAGAGAGTTACTATTGAACTTTCTGGACAGCACTTTTCAGGAGTTGGACAACATGTTACTTCCCCACATACATCTCGCGTATTGACCACGAGGAGAAAATTCGAGAAATTAGAACCAATACAGAGGCTTACCGATAATCATTCTTCCCACCCACTATTCGCGAGTGGAGCAGAGTTGGAGGGATCAGATAGTAGTACCGAAAGTACCCTCCGCCACACACCATTAGGTGGCTTGCGTACTATGATGTAGATGTAGATGTAGAGTCAGAACATTCAACCGCCCTTCTGAAACTCATACCAAAAAATTACATAAAGATAACTTTACAAACTGTTTAGGAACATACTTATGAGTGGTAGAAGCAAGATTTTTCATATTCGTAACAGTAGCAGCACAATGAGGGTTCTGGGACATTTTTCTCAAGCAGGTTGCGTACATTCAAGGGCAAGCACACATTCAGGGGCAAACCTATTCTTCTGTTAATTGAGTTATGGCCCTCTGGTGGTTGATTTCTGAACCCCTGTGGATAATCTGTCCTTCTGAGAAACTCCCAAACGTACCCCTCCCTATCCACCTCCCCCACCACTCTAGGAAATGCTCAAGCCCTCCACCCAACCCCTCACTGGTGCATACTTTTGATAGCAAAAAATTGAAGAATTAACTAAACTGATCAATTAATTAACCCCTCCTCATTTGGTGAATCCCCCAGACCTTTCTTCCCCTCCCCATCCCCATTTGGAAATTGTTGGGAAAAAGACACAATCTGTGCTGGAGAAGAAGGATCTCATTACACGAAATTCAAATCAATATCAGTAATAATAAAAACATATTGATGCATATTCTTTATTTAAGCGGTTTGCAGGAGACGCAGCTCCCCCACTTGAACAGAGTTCACCTCCACCCCTAACTTTTCATGTGCTAACAACTGTAAGCACCAAAGAATGGAATCATGTGTGGTATAGTAGCCACTGTTTTAGGTCGCCCACACATGAGTCTGTCATCTACGAGCCGTCAAAGAGATCAACACGGCCCAATGTCATAATTACGCATTACAATACTAAATACCATTCGCCTTTGGCCAGATGTTGGCCTTCTTTCATCTCATGGCCTCGAACAAAGCATCAGGTGGCAGCATTCTGTTCACCATGAAATTCCAAACCCACTCCCTGTCTCTGCCTTTCTCAAGTGGCTACATGCGCTTTGTGTGTGAACCAACGTCTCCAAATATGCAGACGGAGGTTTCCATCCCTCCTCAGAATACTGTGTTCCTATTGACTAATCCTGGGGATAAAGGGAAACCTTGCGGAATTCCGATATCAGAAATAGCGAGAAATAGTCCATTTGCACTAGCGTATCAAATTACTCATAATTGCTTAACAATTTACAGGAGTGAAACAGATAAAAAGAAATAGTCACCAACATCCTTTCAATGATTCTTCTTCATAATAATACATATTTTCAATATTTGAGAATCACTTTCAGACATTTTGCAAATCAAGTAACTAAATTTCCGCCACAAACACATTGTAGTTCTAAATATATCCAAGGACTTGTATGTACCGACATTTGAGAACTGAAGCACACTCCTCCACCACCACAACCCATACCCAGCAGAGAAAACTTTCTAATCACATCTTCGCACTGACCGCAGGGCAGAAGTGCCTGGAACCGTAGCCATGGTAGCCGCCTCAAGTATTCCTACGCACACAGGTTGGGATAGAAGCATGCACACAGGCTTGGTTCAAATGGCTCTGAGCACTATGGGACTTAACAGCTGAGGTCATCAGTCCCCTAGAACTTAGAACTACTTAAACCTAACTAACCTAAGGACATCACACACATCCATGCCCGAGGCAGGATTCGAACCTGCGACCGTAGCGGTCGTGCGGTTCCAGACTGAAGCGCCTAGAACCGCTCGGCCACCCTGGCCGGCCGAACTGGCTTGTGTGGTGCACAGGCTGGATGGAAGTCATGATAAGCCCCAAAAAAAGCGTCAGATGACAGAAACCCTTTGCTGTGCTGACGGTAGGAAGCACTAGCTTTCTGCTAACATAAACATCAGATGTGATGTCCTGCTCTGATTACAGTGCTGCAAATTGGCGGTGGGACAAACATATTAAAAAAAAACCTAATAAAGACCTAAACATACCACAAAGATAACGAAAAATCCTACCTAAAATATATACCGACTCTATAATCCATACACTAGCTAACAACTATAAGCAGATGCAAGGCGCTGGAAAAATAACTCCGTTATTGTACTTTGCTGGGACAGTTGCGACAACACGTCTGCTTCCTAAAGCGTCCGGAAGACGTGGGTCCAGGCCTGCAGAACAATAGTGAGCAAGTAACAATGGTGGGAATTACTGACTTTTGATCACATCACAAATAATGATGTGGTCCATGCCCACATGTACAGACAGACGAAAGCAAACCAAGAAATTAAATTTCAAAAACACTCGTCATATATCCGTAGTCTTGTATGCAGATACATTTGAAATCACAAGCACCTTCCTCCTCACGTCGCCACCTGAACAGTTCAGTGACTGCGGTGCGAAAGAAGACTTCCTTTGATATTTGATACGTCGGAAACCACCTCCTCTCTCTCTCTCAAGTATCTACTGCAGTAAGTAGCGGCATCTGGTCAGCAGACTCCGCAACATGAGCAGATGCGGCTTGGATGTATAGTCGAACTGCAGTTCTACTCCCAATACAGACTCACCCCAGTTTAAAAAATTAGCTTTACCCTATCCGAGACAGGGATGATATTGTCCATACACATAGAATTTCCCACTCAGAATTTAGATACCGCCCTTTAATACGAGTTATTTTCGAAGACAGAAGAAATCGGTCCGTACACTCGTTTCAACTTCCATAAAGTATCGTTACTTCTTGTGAAAATCCTGTACGACAGTATGGCATAGGTACACACATCAAAAAAGTTTTGCATCACCCCGATCCCAGAACTTCTGAAGATAGGCGTTGACTGTGGTTATTGTATGACAGACACAGTCCCTTTGAATGTTCAGAGATCTCACTAAACCCGCCCAAAGATGTAAACAACCAAGCATGAGCAGCGCCTATTAGACGGAGGGGGTCCGACAGTCGATCAATTCCAGTCATTCCACCAGGAAAGAGGTACACGGCTTGTGTTGTCTGTAGTTCAACCATGCCTAGACGGTCAGTACCGAGGTTCGATCGCATCCTCATGGTTACTTTCTGCCAGGAAGGGCTCTCAACAAGGGAAGTGTCCAGGTGTCTTGGAGTGAACCGCCGGCCGGAGTGGCCGAGCGGTTCTAGGCGCTACAGTCTGGAACCGCGCGACCGCTACGGTCGCAGGTTCGAATCCTGCCTCGGGCATGGATGTGTGTGATGTCCTTAGGTTAGTTAGGTTTAAGTAGTTCTAAGTTCTAGGGGACTGATGACCTCAGCAATTAAGTCCCATAGTGCTCAGAGCCATTTGAAAAATTTTTGGAGTGAACCAAAGAAATGTTGTTCAGACATGGAGGAGATACAGAGAGACAGGAACTGTCGATGACATGCCTCGCTCAGACCGCCCAAGGGCTACTACTGCAGTGGATGACCGCTACCTACGGATTATGGCTCGGAGGAGCCCTGACAGTAACGCCAACATGTTGAATACTGCTTTTCGTGCAGCCACAGGACGTCATGTTATACGACTCAAATTGTGCGCAATAGGCTGAATGATACGCAACCTCACTCACGACGTCCATGGCGAGGTCCATCTCTACAACCGCGACACCATGCAGTGCAGTACAGATGGAACTAACAACATGCCTAATGGGCCGCTCAGGATTGGTATCACGTTCTCTTCGCCGACGAGTGTCAAAAATGGTTCAAATGGCTCTGAGCACTATGGGACTCAACTTCTGAGGTCATTAGTCCCCTAGAACTTAGAACTAGTTAAACCTAACTAACCTAAGGGCATCACACACATCCATCCCCGAGGCAGGATGCGAACCTGCGACCGTAGCGGTCTCGCGGTTCCAGACTGCAGCGGACGAGTGTCGCATATGCCTTCAGCCAGAGAGTCGTCGGAGGCGTTTTTGGAGGCAACCCGGTCAGGCTAAACGCCTTAGACACAGTGTCCAGCGAGTGCAGCAAGGTGAAGGTTCCCTGCTATTTTGGGGTGGCATTACGTGGGGCCGATGTACGCCGCTGGTGGTCATGGAACAGCTGTACGATACGTGAACGCCAAACTCCTAACGATAGTGCAACCATATCGGCAGTGTATTGGCGAGGCATTCGTCTTCATGGACGACAATTCGCGACCCCATCGTGCACATCTTGTGAATGTCTTCCTTCAGGATAACGACATCGCTCGACTAGAGCGGCCAGCATGTTCTCCGGACATGAATCCTATCGAACATGCCTGGGCTAGATTGAAAAGAGCTGTTTATGGAAGTCGTGACCCACCAACCACTCTGAGGGATCTACGCCGTATCGCCGTTGAGGATTGGGACAATCTGGACCAACAGTACCTTGCTGAACTTGTGAATAGAATGCCACGACGAATACAGGCATGCATCAATGCAAGGGGACGTGCTACTGGATATTGGAGATACCAGTTTGTACAGCAATCTGGACCACCACCTCTGAAGATCTCGCTGTATGGTGGTACAACATGCAATGTGTGGTTTTCATGAGCAGTAAAAAGGGCAGAAATGATGTTTATGTTGATCTTCATTCAAATTTTCTGTACAGGTTCCGGAACTCTCGGAACCGAGGTGATGCAAAACTTTTTTCGATGTGTGCATATTTCCTCTAAGTGTTCTCACATCAAGTAAATAAATATCTCTTCTTATCAGCGTAATATCTGCTACGTCTGGTACAAAGGACCATAATATTAAACTCATGTTTTGATCGTGACGCAGTGTTAAGATCATGCTCTACCTCTGTCACAGGATGTCTATTCACTTTCCAACTCTCTTAAGGGAAGTAAATTCTTCATCACCTATGAAGTCTATCAATGTAGCAACACAACGTAAATATCAGGTGCATACTATGTATCAATTTATGAATTCGGTAATATAGCTACATTTATTACACTGGTCATCTCTCCTTGAGTATGTGGGAGATTGAAATTTCGTTAAAAGATCTCGCTGCAACGGAAAAACACCTGATTACCGCTCCAGCTCGCTTCCACCCGCCTGTCGCCACGTCATTAATGTCAAATTGATTGATTCATTAATTAAATTGATCTTGTGGGGCATTTTGCATGTTGAGAAACTTTTTGGTGCAGTCAGTATACAGGGAGAGTCACTAACTATTGCCAAAGAATAGCTCCGAAAGTATGATAGCAGCTGAAAAGTTAGTGGAAAAAAAAGTTGCATGGGACGACGGAAGCCATAATATGACGTTGCATTTTTATTGATAAGTGGGGTCGCTTCAGAGATATGAAAGTCAACTTTGTTTTTTTTTTTTTAAAGGAGTGCTATAGTTTGGTACTTATTTTCTGATAGCGGCTATCGAGACGAATCCAATCATGTGTAACATACGTATATATGGTTCATATGGCTCTGAGCACTATGGGACTTAACAGCTGTGGTCATCAGTCCCCTAGAGCTTAGAACTACTTAAACCTAACTAACCTAAGGACATCACACACATTAATGCCAGAGGCAGGATTCGAACCTGCGACCGTAGCAGTCGCGCGGTTCCGGACTGCGCGCCTAGAACCGCGAGACCACCGCGGCCGGCCCATGTGTAACAATAAGGACTTTGAAGGTCAACGAAGGTCACAAAGGTGGTATGAACGTCTATTTACAGAAGGTGTATGAAGTGATGACCATTGGTATCAATACAGTGCTGCAATTTTGTTATCATGGATTGAGTAGTATTCCTTATCACATCGGCACTTATCGAAGCACATGCTCTGACAATTCTCTCGCATGTCTTCAGGTGTAGTTGGAACGCCTTTATAAAGAATGTCTTTTACGAATCCCCACAAGAAAAAATCCAGAGGCTCAAAGTCTGGCGAACGATCCGGCCACGGCACATCTCCTCCGCATCCTGTCCAACTACTTGGGAATTGTCTCTGCAACTCATTTCTAGCCATCACCGAAAAACGTGCCGGACACCCATCGTGTGATACCACATTCTGTTCCTTGTTCCTAAAGGTATTTCTTTCAATAACAGATCTTGCAGGAATGTGGTGTCTTCCTACCATTAAGATTTTTTTCGATGAAATTGGGGCCTATAATTCTGTCCTCCAGAATCCCACACCATACAGTCACGAACCACTGTTTTTGGTGCGACTTGCCGCAGCCAACATGGATTTTCAGTTGCCCAGTAATGCATGTTATGCAAATTAACATTTCCATGGTTCGTGAATGTAGTCTCGTCGGTAAATAAAATCAAATTAATGAATGTGTCATCCCTTTTAATTCAGCCTCTTGTCAAAATTCAATGCGACGCATACAATCCGTACCAGTGAACTCTTGGTGGAGACTGATATGGTAAAGATGATATTTATAGCGATGCAGAACACGGACAACACTACTCTGGCTCATGACAGATTCCCTTGCGATTTGACGCGAACTATCACAAGGATCTCGAACCGCAGTGACAAGAGTACCAATTTTCGTTTCCTCGTTAGCAACTTTCCTTTGCCGGACATGTTTCCGATGCGTTGAAGATCCACTTGTTCTCAATTTATCATACACGTATTTAAATGTACGACGTGTAGGATGAGTACGTTGAGGATATCTTTCAGCGTATAAGTCTCCAGCTCTCACTGAATTTCGTTGGCATTCTCCGTAAATGAGAAGCATATCGATTTGTTTTTCGAAGGAATACATCATTCACATTCACTTTATTCGACGATACTAGTCTTACCGTTCCTATTAGTGTCGTATTGCGAAACTGTTGAACGATGTTTACATGTCGATGGCACGTTACATGGATACGCCGTATTCGACGAATATTTACTATTTGCACGATGTACGAGAGAAAATTGTCAGAGCATGTGCTTCAATAAGTACTGAAGTGATAAGGAATACCACTCAATCCATGATAAGAAGATTTCAGCACTGCACTGATACCAATGGTCATCACTTCGAACCCCTTCTGTAAATGGACATTCATGCCACCTTTGTGACCTTCGTTGACCTTCAAACACCTTACTGTTACACATCGTTGGATTCGTCTCGATAGCCTCTATCAGAAAATAAGTACTAAATTATAGCATCCCATTTAAAAAAAAGGAATTTGACCATCATGTTTCTGACACTACTCCACCTAGGAACAAAAAACGAACGTCATATTATGGCCCCCGTTGTCTCAGGCAACAATTGTCCCACAAACTTTGCAGCTTCTATCATACCTTCGGGGTTATTCTAGGTGGCAATATTTAGTGACTCACCCTATAGACATGCCAGTTAGTTCAAATGGGAATCCCTGGAGGCAAGACATTGTTCTCTCCGGTTAACAATGTTGAGATCCGACATTTCAAGCTGACTGCAGAAGTTTTCTACTGCTGCCAACATACATTTCGCATAAGGACCAGCAAGATAAGATACGAGAAATTAGCGTTCGTATGGAAAGGAAATGATTAGTAGTGGGGTACAGGGTACCCTAAACCTCACACCATATGAGGGCTTGCGAAGTGAGCATATAGATGTAAATGTATGTTTAGTCTATCTATTAAGACGTCACTCCATTTACAGGCGCACAAAACTCACAGAAAGATGTCTATTATTTATTCAGAAAACAAGAGATGGAACTTTTGCTGCTGGTTGTCTCCCAGTAAAAATCTTTGTATTAGCCCCTAATTTTCTCGCTGCAGTCACTTCGCGAGATGTATGTGAGAGGTTGTAATATGTTTGCCCCAACACTTAAAAAGGAGCGGTATAGAGCTCACCTTTCAACTCCCCTTTCACCTGAGTGTCTCTCACCTTCCATATTCTCACGAATCTTCCAGATTTTCGATATACGGCGTTTGAATCCACCTGATTTAGATGGGTAAGAGATGTCCCCACCAAGTCATAGACCCATGCTAGTTCTCTTTGCGGTATCGATAGCTGCGACGCCACAACGTAGGTGCGCTCTGCTAGGTTGGCACTACGACACCGACACCGACTACAGCGCCCTCTAGCCGGCGCTGTGCAGCTCTACGAGCGCCACTCCGGATTCTGCCCAGTTGATTCCGAGTAGACGACCAAGCAACATTGTTTCTATTTCATAGTGGGCGAGCCACTACAGATTTTGCCTTTGTAACTTCTAGCCGCTGTTAGATTTGATGGATGAACGGCTTCTCACCTACGTGCTCATCTGTACGAAAAGTTAAGTAAAAGAGTCATAACCTAATTGAAGTACCAAGTATTCTACCTCACCTGCTCCTCCTAGCTTCCTACATTCGGCCTACCCTTCAGTTTACAGGAGCAGACCCACGAGCCGCCTAACAGGCGGGATACAAAACTCTTGAAATCCCATCACGTCCCAACAGCAGTGTTCCATTAGTTATAAGGATATCTAGCCATCAACTCGTCAACTCGTCATTGAGTATGTAGAGAGCTATCGCAAGGAGAAAAGTAGAATTCACAACCATGAAGAGTATACGCAGACTACACAAACCAAACACCTGCTGTGGTGTCACCACCAGACACCACACTTGCTAGGTGGTAGCCTTTAAAACGGCCACGGTCCGTTAGTATACGTCGGACTCGCGTGTCGCCACTATCAGTGATTGCAGACCGAGCGCCGTCCCACGGCAGGTCTAGTCTAGAGAGACTCTCTAGCACTCGCCCCAATTGTACAGCCGACTTTGATAGCGATGGTTCACTGACTACATATGCTCTCCTTTGCAGAGACGACAGTTTAGCATAGCCTTCAGCTACGTCATTTGCTACGACCTAGCAAGGCGCCATATTCAGTTACTATTGATACTGATATTGTGAATCATGTACCTTCAATAGCATAGCCTTCAGCTACATCATTTGCTACGACCTAGCAAGGCGCCATATTCAGTTACTATTGATATTGTGAATCATGTACCTTCAAGAGCGACGTTCATCGTTAATGGATTAAAGTTAAGTATCAAACTAATCACGTCCGCTTTCTGAATTCAAATTCCTTGTCATGTTCCAGACCTCACGTCAGTATAGTTCTTCCCTCCTCACGCCAGTCTGTGTGAGCTAAAACGCGTGCATTTCGGCCTCCTCTCGTAACACGGTGTTGGCTCTTCTGCCAATACTACACCTGCAACTCATCGACACAATATGGCCAGAAATGTTAAGCTGATAAAACTACATCAAAGGTAAAAAAGCATAGGTTCTTTGCGATACACGCACTATATAGCTTTCTGGAGTTGTATAGCACTCACTGTCCACATCCGCTTATGGTTCGGAAATTATGGTATGCTTGTATCAGTCCTATAAAATGCCCATCAGCAAGGGAAAAATACATGAAATAACGACGTCTTATGAGGAAATAAATGGCACAGGGTAGGTTCGGGATAGGGCCAGGATAGAGGTCGTAGTTGCATTCACCATACGTTACGTCAGGGATAGTTCAGAGGTGGATCCAGCAAGCTTCACGGCTGGGACAAGGTTCGATAGTGGATCCACCATGCGTTATAGCCAGGGTGGTATTCGGAGGTGGATCCATCACGCATTACGTCCGGGAGAGGATTCGAACGTGGATCCGTGACGCAGTATGGGTGGAATAGGCTTCTGAGATGGATCCACCACGTGCTACAGCCAAGAGAGGGTTCAGAGCTAGATCCACCATGCGTTATGGTCAGAATAGGATTTGGAGGAGGATCCACAATGCGCTACAGCAGGGGTAGGTTTCAAAGATGAAGCCCCAGACGATATGTCGAAGGCAGTGTCTGAAGTTGGGTTCACTGGTCATAAGTTCGGAGAATACACACACACATACACACACACACACACACACACACACACACACACACACACACACACACACACACACAGAAAAATATTTCAGTTGCGATAGGTGTTGACAACTATACTATGCCGGCCTCTGTGGCCGAGCAGTTCTAGGCGCTTCAGTCTGGAACCGCGCGACCGCTACGGTCGCAGGTTCGAATCCTGCCTCGGTCATGGATGTGTGTGATGTCCTTACGTTAGTTAGGTTTAAGTAGTTCTAAGTTCTAGGGGACTGATGACCTCAGATGTTATGTCGCATAGCGCTCAGAGCCATTTTTGAATTTTACTACATTTACAAACAATTTTACATGTGTTGAGAAGTGAGGTCATCATCACAGGAGCAGAAGTGACATAAAATGGGTAAAGTCTGAACATTCATAGAAAATACATTCAAATTTAGTGAAAAACACGAAAACGCAGGAAAATTGAGGGAGAAAGGGAGAGTACTTACATGTCGGGTTGGTGCAGGAAAATTCCTGTACGTGGAAACGAGTGTGTAACAGCAAGAGGAATTCAAGAAAAAGTCGGCATAGAAGCACTGGGAAACAATGTAACAGTAATTTTTCGTGGATGGCGATAAGGCGGTTGGAACTGATTGTTTAACGTGGATGACCACCAAACGTAGAGTAATAAATCTTTGTATGTCGCATCACAAGTCTAGTTGTGACCCCAAAGTTATTGGCATCCAATTTATAGATTTTTATAATGTGATCAGACATCTGACTATGATAAACTTTTTGTCCTCCTTAGCTATAGAGCACTGTATCAGCAGCAATATACAACCGCAGAATAGATCCCGTTTCTGACCTTGTGCAAGAGTGTTTAAGTGTTTTAAACTCTAACAAACAGCATTTACAATGTGCTTCTCTGTACTCTCTACCAGTCACAACCGCGCAATATCATCTAACAACTATCTTGGAGAAACGTTTCTGCATGGATTTCAACAACATTCAGCAGTATGTCTACTGAGATAATAGGTACATATGCAAGTTGATTGCTGTCGTTGATGCTTTCGTGGAAAGAGAACCATCTGCCTCTAAATTGAGATGGATCTGTGCTAAAGGCTGATAGAAAGTAGGTGGAGTAATCGGCTGAGAGGGATTGTAATGAGATAATATTTAATGGTAGACTGATGATGCATTTTTGAGAGAGAGAGATGTTCTAGTAGGTCATTTATAGCACATTTAACTTTTTTTTTCGTTGTTCTCTCGGGCTATATCAGTTGTGTGGTATAACCTGCGTTCGACTTCTATACAATTGCGTGTTTTGTGAGTGACTTAGAGTGCTATCAACCTGCAGCCGTTGACAGTAGCCGCCACCGTACCAATCAGCAGACAACGTGCAACACTTATGTGATGAATGATGTCCACCAAACCAATGGAAAACCTATTTCCACATCCTTTTTGAGATGAACGAAGAAGTATACAAAGTACTTCATTTCCTTGCCACATCTTGGACATAAATCGAGTTTTCAGTTTCATAACTACAGTGATTCTGTCAGTGACAGGGGTTTGTGAGGCACTGCAATCCCTGTGTATGCATTTGCTTGGCAGATGTTGTCTGTGTAAGAGACTGTGTCCTGTTCACGGAGTTAGTGCAACATGCCGTGTAATTTCACATGTCAAACACCGCTGCTGTGCATTTGTCTGTTTCCTCATAAGATGTCGTTGTTTATTGCATTTTTTTCCGTTGCTGACGCTCATTTTATAGAACTGATGCGAGCATAGCATAATTTCCGAACCATAATCGGATGTGCACAGTGAATGCCATACACCTCTGGAAAGCTGTATACTGCATATATAACAAAGAATCTTTTTTTCTTTTTTTGTAGAAGGTATTAATTTTATCTTCTTAAAGTTTTTTCATCATAGTGGATCGGATAGAAAAGTTACAGGATGAATGCATATCAGGTGTTGGAAATATATTTCCTGCATTGATGTATTAACAGCATTGCAATCCACACGACTAATATACCGGAAACCACACTGCTTTAACATTATTGCATGTTTAAGAGCAGAAAAATGTAGCCTTAAAAGCGTGTGTTTATGTTTTATGATCATTTCTCCCTTTCCAGTGCAATCTTGGTATGGAATCTAAACACTACAACAATACTACATAACTGATAGCACAGATGATCTACATAACACGTTTCAAACTACTTCCGTCTGGAGCTCCATCACGCATAAACCGTATGTTTCTTAGCCGGCCGCGGTGGCCGAGCGGTTCTAGGCGCTACAGTCTGGAACCGCGCAGGTTCGAATCCTGCCTCGGGCATGGATTTGTGTGATGTCCTTAGATTAGTTAGGTTTAAGTGGTTCTAAGTTCTAGGGGACTGATGACCTCAGATGTTAAGTCCCATAGTGCTCAGAGCCATTTTTTGTATGTTTCTTCTTCTTTTTAACTGTCTGTTATATCACCACAATACTCTCAAATGCATCAGGCTCATATTTACTATACACTTGTAATGAGTGCTAACCTCCTTAGCATGCATGTATCTAGAGAGACCATGTGTAATTGAATGGGTGACGTGAGTAAGATCGGTACGGAACAGTCTTCGCAGAACGAACGGCAGTCACAATATTGGAATGAGAATACCGGTCTATGTCACTAGCATCGGTCCATTGTGTCAGTTTGGAACACACGTTATGTTCTTTCCGAAGGCAAAATATCCAAGTGTATTGATTATGCGGAACTCAACTCGTTCTGTTACTTCACGAGACGTAGTTGTTAGAGCTCTCCTAATTCAGTTCCAAACTGAATCGGAGAGCCGGCCGGTGTGGCCGTGCGGTCTCGGCGCTTAAGTCTGGAACCGCGTGACCGCTCCGGTGGCAGGTTCGAATCCTGCCTCGGCCATGGATGTGTGTGATGTCCTTGGGTTAGTTAGGTTTAAGTAGTTCTAAGTTCTAGGTGACTAATGACCACAGATGTTAAGTCCCATAGTGCTCAGAGCCATTTGAACCATTTTTTTTTTGAATCGGAGACAATGTTGCCGGGAGCGTTGGTTACAGATACAAACAGTTACAAGATGCATAGAGAGACCATCTAGAGTTTTACTCAGCACCCACGAAAGCGAGAATTCTTTGTGACTCCTACCCATACTGGGAGGGATACGTAATTGTAACAAAATCTTACCGAATCTATAAAGTGTTTGGGATAAGGAACGTAGTTTTTTCACCTCCTCTCTGCTGATGGCTATTTCTGACAGTAAGAAACAATGAAACTTAGTGGCAGAGTAAAACTGGGTGCCGGACCGAGGCTCTAACTCAGGATCTTTGCCTTTCGCGGGCTAGTGCTCTACCATCTGAGCTACCCAAGCACGACTCACGTCCTGTCCCCACAGCTTTACTTCCGCCAGTACCTCGTCTCTTACCTTACAAACTTCACAGAAGCTCTCCTGCTGGAGATGTAGCAACGCTCTGACGGCCTTAAGCCGTAATTTTAATAAAAAATAAACTTTAACTATTTCAGATGAAATATTTAAGCATTAGTTATACAAAATGAAGGCAATATAATCCTAAGAGAGTAAAGGAGTAAGAATATTATAGAGTAGAATTCGTTTGTTTATATTAAATAATGTCTCGCTCTTACTTTTGTTCAGATCATTCTGTTAGTTCATTTTGTTTCGATCACTTTTTTTCCTCGTTGAGTGTTCATTTTGGTTTAGTGTTAGCTCGTGTGATCAATATCTATCATCAGTTGTTGAAGTATATGAGACCAAAAGGATCGAGAAGCTTTAATTTCTGAAAAATACCGTATCTATGTTATGAGCACATAATTCGAGTAAAAGTTAACTAAGAAGAGTTTCAATTTTATTTAAAGTGCAATTCATGACTACTTTTGCAAAAAATCAATGTAGTTGACCTTGAATGATTAATTTTGAAACTGTATTGAGAAGGGATAACTGTTAAATCCGTTCGTAGTGCAGTGTGGCAATAGTGCATTGTTCAATAATCTGTCAATATTAACTATCAGCCTAGCATCTATGGCCGCTATAGAAAGCAAACATTGGAATCATTATTTCTACGAAAATGTAGTTTTAAATTTGATAGACCCAAGACTGTAAAGCCAGACAATGAAAGACATTTTTATCTGTGATTAATTTCTATCGGAGAAGTAAATCACAGACGTTTAATTCACGAAAAAGTATACTGTTTTCAACCTGGATCCTGGATAGTTTAATCTTCTTCCAAGTCCCTGAGATACATCTATGTGTGCTTCATAATAAAATCTACTGCTAGAACGTAACAAGAAAGAAGCAACAAGCAACGTAAGCACATCGAACTTTTAATAAGACCATCAATGATAAATAGTCAGGAGAAAACCACATTAAATACACTGGCGCATGCCACCGTGGGGCTCGACATCAAGTATATTTGAAGTGCAACTCGAAACTACAGTAAAGATTTTGAAAATCCAGTAATACGAAAGAGAAGATATAAATCCTAAACAGTTTTCGATGGTGCTGAGCAACAGTCATACAATAATTTTTAAATGAACACATCGTAATTTGCCTGTATTGTTGTTTATTTAATTACGATCCATGTTTCAGCCTTTTATGTCATTTTCAAGAGATTGAGTTTATGTCATAATGGTCAATTTAGAGTATGATGTCCTGCAATATATGTTAATGACATAAACTCAGTCAGTTGAAAATGACATAAAAGGCCGAAACTGGGTCTTAATTAAATAAACAACAATACAGTCAAATAGCGGTGTGTTCATTTAAAAAAATTGTCCCCTAATCTTACCAACGCACAAGAAACGGAATTCGATCGACTGCAGAGAGAAGAAGAATGCAACAAAACAACGTAGAAGAATTCGGAGTTCCGCCCGGACTACGAGACGACTGGAATCTACGACTAATATGAAGCAACCAGGACTAGAACAACAAACAACGTAATTAGTAATTATCATTTATTTGAAGACTTCTTTAGCTTTAAAATCACGAATAGTTAGTGAAGTGTAATTATTTAATTGTGTGTATTGTAAATTTTGTTCAAACTAATCTGTGATTCATTTTGTTTCATGCTCCTGTCTTATATCAATTCATGATTTCAACATAACTTCGCTGAGAAGATGTTTTATCAGTGAAGGTTTATCTGAATACTGAGGTACTGCTGGTGAAATTGCTCACGAAACCTAAGTACGCTGGTATTTGAAAACTTACCTATTGCGTAGTATGTTCATCTTGATGAGTAGTAGTGCAGTAAGTTAGACAAGTAATTAATTCGAGGCAGTATATTTTGTAGTTAGTGCCAGTAGTTAGAATAGTGTGAATTTCTCCAATTAGGTGTGTGTTAACGTCGATAGGGAATAGATTTGTTGAGAGAGTTTATGGGGATTTTGGCGATAGTACATATAATTACCACGATAGTATCTAAGGCTATCGTGTTCATATGGTAATGGTTACGACCGGAAGGGGAAGAATGGATGCCGATAGACTTATAGATCTCGGATCACGATAAAATCTAGCAGATTTTGATGATAATGCAGAAATCATGCCTGTTCCAGCAGCTATAGGAGTCAACGATCTTGAATCATCGAACCTAGGTCCCTCTGCCTCGATTATTGAACATTGTGAACGTAATTCGGGAACAGTTTACCCGAAAAGGTTGAGGAACACATAGAACCAGTTGCAAAATCGCATGAAGTACCTATGTAGCAGATGGCTTCTGATCCGTTTAGGGCTCTTCTAACGAGATTAGACGAGAAACATGAAGAAAGGAATACGCTGGTTTTCGCTGAACTAGCAGAGAAAGAGAAAGAAAGGGAAAAGAGACAGAAAACTCGTGAAAAGGGATAAAAAGATCTTTGATGACTTACATCAGGTCCGTGGTGTGTTGACTGAAATAAACCGGACGTACGAAAGTTTACCAGCCTTAGTTGTTCAGTTAAAATTAGACATAGAACGTTTCCAAGAGAGACAAATTCAGATTGAAAAGACTGTCGAGTAGGTGACCGACATATTGTTTCACTTTGAAGTAAAAACGAAGAAAACCATAGACGAATGTCTCGTGAAACAAAGTCGAATGTGGGAAGATGAGATGTCCGAATGTAACGAGTGCAAAAATGCTGACATTAATACAAATTAAGTTCCGAAATATCTTCTGCTTTCAGTCAGCTAATAAAGGTTCAGACAAGGATGCACAATCCATGAACGAAGATTTCAAAGCCGAATATCGGAAAACAACAGACAAAGTAGTACTTGAACTTCCCAAATGGCATCGAGCGAGGTGACGCAGTGGTTAGACACTGGACTCGCATTCGGGAGGACGACGGTTCAATCCCGCGTCCGCCCATCCTGATTTAGGTTTCCCGTGATTTCCCTAAATCGCTCCAGGCAACTGCCGGGATGGTTCCTTTGAAAGGGAACGGCCGACTCCCTTCCCCATCCTTCCCTAATCCGATGAGACCGATGACCTCGCTGTCTGGTCTCGTTCCCCAAAAACAACCCAACCCAAACGGCAGGACGAAATTAACCGAACGGTTGAATCACGCGAAAGCGAAGTCTCTGTTAGTAACAGCGAAGAGCTGGGCGTTTTTCCAACTAAGACAAAGCTGAGAGAAAATGAATCTCCTCAGCAAAGATACGGTAATGAGCATATTATGCCGAGACCGTATTCGGAAAGCATAGACGAGCGAAAAAGTTGCTGTCCGTCTCTGTCATTATTAAAAATTGAACAGAGCATTATTAAAAAGTGACAGTTCCAGACTTATTCTTCAGAGAAGTATATCCCACGTCCAATAGTATTCATAAAAAGATCATAAAGTACAGTTCGTTGTGTCGCACATAATCGACGATGCTGCCTTGTGGGCAAATGAAGTTGTGGATTTGTGTGACACGTACGAAGCTTCAGAACGCAGATTCAATGCCAAATTGTGGTCTACTAACAAACAAGAAAATTTGAGAGAAGAGGTTTATAGACCCCAATACTACAGTCCCAAGAGAAATTAATAAAACACGAAATTGGGACGAACATATCGCACCTTGCCAAGAACTACGAATACTGAAAACCAAGTTACGAGTCAATACTCGAGAAAAATTTATTTACGTGCCAGATACCGACCTTGAATACTTTTTGTCAGTAGTTGATTCCCTTGATTTGATTCAAGAGGATCTCAAACAAATGAACAGAAGAGAGAATAAGCAAACATTTCGTGGAAATTCCGGGGAAAACAATCGCAACCATAATAATGGACATAACCAGAATCGGAACAGTAATAATTATAGCCGAAATAGAGATGGCCATGGAAATGGAAGTGCGAACGAAAATTAAAACTTTGCCTATCAGCCAGCTCCACCCACTAATTTTAATCAGAACTTCCAGTCCTATAATAACCAGAATTTAAACCAATGCCAACATCTCAACCATAATAGCTGCAAAAGAAAATATAACGGTAACTATCAATGGGAATTATCAACCTGATAACCAAACATTAGTAATCAGTGGCGCCAAAATTACAATCAAGTTTCTTGGCAGCCTTATGGCGCTGTTATCGCTACTGAACAGCATTTATAGATGCAACAAGAATTAAATAACCAGAGTAATAACACGTCACCGATCCCAAGTACCTCTAAACAGGTCATAGTGTACACGTAGTAGACGTTACGGAAGAATCCCGTAACGGATCGACTCATACGGAAAACTATAAACGACCAATCTTTGCCTTCCGAGGCTGGTCGCAGAGAATGAGGGAGGCGATGATGGAAACCGAGTACTAAAGTTGCGATATAAAAACGCCATAAAGTTACAGGATGAACTTAATAAAAAGCCAAGACAGAGTAAATCAGGCAAAGACAATATGATACAGGCTGTGACTCAGGCATACATCAACGATATACTTGTAGATTTAATTATAGATCCTGGACCTACTACTTCCGTGATGAGCTGTAATTTGTACAAGCAGCTCGGTTTAAAACGTAAGATTCCGGTCTTCCCCGTTCAGGAATGTAATGTTTTTGGAGCTTTCGGTGAACAGTCACAGACTGTTAAGTCTGGCAAAAATAAATGTTTAAATCCGGACTTACACATAAAACATCATCCGAAATTGTGCTAAACGCATTCTCTGAAAATTATTTCGAGTTCATGAGCCCACGTCAGTAGTAAACGGTTCTGAAAACACACGTAATCTCACAGCAACAAATAATCCTGAGCTAATAACGACCATCGAAACGGAAACAAGGATTAGTGAAAACAGGGTTTTCATAGCGAGATTGAATATTGTAATCCCCAAATCCTCCAAAAATAAACGAAAAATATACATTTTCAAAACAAAACAAAAAACAGACAAAAATTCTCTTGGCGCCTTGCTAAGAGGCAATCTCCACTCCTTCCAAATGAAAAATGTCGGTGTGGCTTTAATTCAAAGAAACAGTATCGACAGACGTTGAGAGATTTATACCAAATAAATTAACAAACGATGGAGCTGATCATCCTTGATACACAAAACACTGTTGCAGAAACAACAAAAAAAGCATCCCCAATTTAAACGAACGCAAAATCTCCAAGATTGGCGATCTTTTACAGAAGCTCGAAATTTAGCGCTGACATCAATGCGAGATGATTATAATAGTTTCCACAACGAAACTTTGTCTCGAAACCTGGCAGAAAATCCTAAGAGATTCTGGTCGTACGTGAAGTATGCCAGCGGTAAGACACGGTTAATGGCTTCTCCGCGCGATAGCAATGGAGATACTATCGATGACAATGCTGCGAAAGCAGAGATACTGAACAGAGCCTTTCGAAATAACTTCACCAAAGAAGACGAAGTAAATTTTCCAGAACTCGAATCAAGAACAGATGCCAACATCAGTAACTTAGAAGCAGATATCCTCGGAGTAGTGAAGCAACTTAAATCTCTTAATAAACGCAGATCTTCTGGTCCAGATCGCATACCAATTAGGTTCCTTTTAGAGTATACTGATGCAATAGCCCCATACTTCACAATCATATACAACCGCTCGCTCGACGAATGATACGTGCCCAAAGACCGGAAGGCTGCATAGGTCACTCCAGTATTCAAGAAGGGTAGTAGGAGTATCCCACTAAATTACAGGCCCATATCATTGAAGTCGATATGCAGCAGGATTTTGGAACATACATTGTGTTCGTACACTACGAATTACCTCGAAGAGAACCGTCTATTGCCGCGCGGGATTAGCCGAACGATCTTAGGCGCTGCAGTCATGGACTGTGCGGCTGGTCCGGCGGAGGTTCGAGTCCTCCCTCGGGCATGGGTGAGTGTGTTTGTCCTTAGGATAATTTAGTTTAAGTAGCGTGTAAGCTTAGGGACTGATGACCTTAGCAGTTAAGTCCCATAAGATTTCACACACATTTGAACATTTTTGAGAACCGTCTATTGACACACAGTCAACACGTATTTAGAAAACATTGTTCTTGTGAAACACAACAACCTCCTTACGCACACGATGTGTTGAGTGCTGTTGACAACGGATTTCAAATCGATTCGGTATTTCTAGATTTCCAAAGGGCTCTTGCCACTGTACCTCAAAAATGGCTTATAATCAAATTGCTTGCTGATGGAATATCGTCTCGGTTTTGTGACTGTATTCGTGATTTCCTGTCAGAGGTCACAGTTCTTAGTAACTGACGGAGTTATCGAGTAAAAGAGAAGTGATTTCTGGGGTTCCCCGAGGTTCTGTTATAGGCCGTCTGCTGTTCCTTGTCAATTGAAATTGGAAAGAACACATAGAAATGTTGTGGAAAAGGCAAACCAAAGACTGCGTTTTATTAGCAGAACACTTAGAAAATGTAACAGATCTACAAAAGAGACTGCCTACACTACGCATGTCGGCTCTCTTTTGGAGTACTGCTGTGCGGTCTAGGATCCTTACCACATAGGATTAACGATCATCATAATAAAATTAGAGAAATCGGAGCTCGCACGGAAAGATATAGGTGATTGTTTTTTCCCGAGCGCTGTTCGAGATTGGAAAGATAGAGAAATATTGTGAAGGTGGTTTGATGAACCCTCTATCAGGCACTTAAGTGTGACTTGTAAAATATCCATGTAGACGTAGATGTAGATGTAGACATAACGGCTAAACGCGAACACCAGCTCTCGATTAAACATGTTAACCTGTCATTGCATGTGTGTGCTCGACTTATTGTGTACAGACCCTGGTAACATTAAGTGAGTGTAATTAACTGTGACTAATTCCGCAGTGAAACTATGAAAGAAGTCGCTGATACGCGCGAAGCAAAAATTGTGAACAAAGCTGTTCTTACAGTCATCCCAACAATGCACGAGTTTTTTAACTGACGGTTGCGAGAGAGAAAAACAGAACAAATATCAGTGACGTAAAGTGAGGAAACTGTAATCATTGTTCACTAAAAGTTGTTGGTAAGCACATGGTAGTGTTCCATATGTAAAGAAAACTGTTACCCCCCTGTAGTCTACAGGTTGGTGAGTGTACGAACACTGATCAACTTACTTCAGCTCGAGTCGAAATGTGGTCCACCTGAACTACAGCTCGTTGCCGCTGCTCTCTCTGCCTTTTATACAACTGGAGAATCCAAAGACGGGAGCAAGGTGATGAATCAGCAGGGTAAATGACTCGACGAGACAAGTTTTCAGCAATCTGGAATTTTTTCATCAATTTAAATCAGTCTTACTTCTACCAAATTTCCACACACAAGTAGCACTATACTTAAAACTAAGTGAATACTCATCAATCTGAGTATTAACGTCAAAATCAATTTCATTAGCAGCTGGCACAGGGCCCAAAATCAAACACCAGTCCAAGAAATGATCACAAGCTTGCCTACTTTGACCAACTTTAGAAAAGCATGCCGCTTTCAATACATCTTCACACGATCACATATCCACACTGAGCAGTAGTTCACTATTCACCAACCCAGAGGATACCTCGAGCGTCGCCCCCTGGACAGCCCAGCGACCGTGGAGCAAAAGTCGGCGATCTTTGATATTTCATACGTGAGAAACCACCTCTGATGTCTCTCAGGTGACTACCAAGCCGCGGCTTCCGGTCGGCCGCAGCCACAGATGCTATAAGACAAGTAAGTGCACCTTGGACGTACGGTTCTAGCTGGAGTTCCACCCCCGACACAGACTCTCCCCAATTTAAGAAATAAACTTCACCCAATCCGAGACAGAGATTTTATTGACCATACACCTCGAATTTCTCACGCATAATGTAGATTCCTCCCTTTTATAGAATTATATTGAAAATCTAAGCATACACGCGTTTTCTAGCAGTAGATTTTATTATGAAACACACAACGATCTATCTCTGCGACGTGAAAGAAGACAAAACTCATCATCATCTTCGTTTCCCCTCCATCCAACATCTGGTCGGGTTGGGGTATCACTGAGACTTCGCCACTTTACTCGGTCTATCCACCATTTTTCTTCCACAGTTTGGTTCCATAGCAGGTTTCTCCTCCTTAATCTCATCTTTATTATATCAGTCCATCTTGTTCTCGGTCTTCCTTTTGGCCTCTTGCCCTCATTCTTGAACTCCAGCATTCTTCTTGCTGTTCTTCCCTCTCCCATCCTCTTCACATGCCCAAAACATTTTAATCTACTCTTTTCAATTTTCTCAGTCAACTTCTCCTCTACAATTTCCTTCCTAACATCTTCATTTTTCACTCTGTCGCTCCTCATCTTCCCTAGCATACTTCTCAGAAACTTCATTTCACAGGATTGTATCCTACTCTCCTCTCTTCTAGTCATACTCCAAGTCTCTGAGCCGTAAATTAGTATGGGTGTGAAGTAAGTCTTGTATAGAACCTCACTGGCACTTCCATTCCCCACACCAAGCCTCTCACACACTGGTACAGTGTACTACTCTGTTGTGTTCTTTTCCTAATTTCTGTCTCCAAACGAGCATTCCCCATTAATACGCTTCCCAAATATTTAGAGTTGTCCACTATTTCAATATCTTGTTCCTTAATATGAATTTGTCCCTTGTCCTCTCTATCCCCTCTGGTTACCACCATGGTCTTGCTTTTCTCCACACTAAATTTCATTCCATATTTCTCGACCTTAGGATTTAGGATGTCTATTTATTTTTGTACCTCCTTACTGCTTGTTCCACATACCACAATATCATCAGCAAATGGTAACAACTTCATCTCCCTTCCTCTATGGGCTTCTTTCGTCTCTTTGACTATTTCATCCATCACCATTATAAATAGTAGTGGTGATATCACACTGCCTTGTCTTATTCCCGTAACATTCGTAAACCATTCAATTCTTCCAGCTGGTGTCTGCACACAACTAGAGCTTTTTTCATACATTGTCTGGATGACTTCAAGTGTTTGCTTTCCAACTCCCTTTTTCTTCAAGGTTGCCCATACCTTTTCCGTGGACACTGTCATATGCTTTCACTAGGTCGAGAAATGTTATAACCAGATCTTTCCCATACTCCAAATGTCTTTCCATCATCTGTCTCATCCTAAAGATTGGGTCCTCTGTTGGTCTACCATGACGAAAGCCACACTGCTCCTCTCCTAACTGCCCTTCCACTGTTTCTCTCACTCTTCTTTCCAGTATCCTCTCAATTATTTTTGCTAGTTGGGATATGAGCGTGATCCCTCGATAGTTGTCACATACTTTCCTGTCACCCTCCTGGAAAACTGGAAATATTATTCCCTTTCCACATTGTTGAGGTACACATTTTTGGCTCCAAATGTATCTTATTAGTCTATATAGCCACTGTAGCCCAACTAGTCCCGCTGCCTTTATCATCTCCACAGTAATTTCATCTATCCCAGGTGCCTTTCCTGTTCTCATTTTTCTCAGAGCTAGTTCCACTTCTAATATCGTTATATCCTCCTCTTCTTCCAGACCCCTGCCCCCAGGATAAATACAATTTGCTTTTATTGTGAACTGAACGTCGGTGATTTATATCTCTGATAGAAATTAAACACACATAAAAATATCTTTCACTATCTGGTTTCATAGTCTTGGGTCTATCAAACTGAAATGTACTTTGGTTTTGTTCGGGGATTGGCCCTGCGTGCGGGCCTTTCTGCCCAACTGAGCTCGTGGGAAATTGTTAATAAATTAATTGCATAGGTTAGTGCCCTGGACTGTTTTTGATATCACAATTCTTTCAGCTGTCCCTTTGTCCTGAGGATTAGCCAACAGCAACACAGCATTCTGAGGAGGGATGAAAACCTACGGCTTCATGACTGGAAACGTTGCTTCACCCACAAACAGGAAGCAGCCACATGAGAGAGACAGGAACAGAAAGCGAGTCTGGAATTTCCAGATTAACAGAATGCCGCCAACTGATGCTTTGTTCGAGGCCACGAGATCAAAAGAGGTCAACAACCAGCACATGGTCGGTGGTATTTAGCGTCGTGAACTGTAACTATAACATTGGGCGGCTTTTGACTTCCGTGGAAACGCCCGGAAGACAGACATATGCGCAGGCGACACAAAACAGTAGCTACTATACCGCACTTCATTCTATTCCTCGGTGTTTACGATTATTGCGTCATGGAAAGTGGGGACAGATGTGAACTACACCCAAGTGGGGAAACCCTGTCTCCTGCAAACTGTTTAAACAATGAAAATGCATCAATATGGCCGGCCGCTGTGGCCGAGCGGTTCTAGGCGCTTCAGTTCGGAACCGCGACACTGCAACAGTCGCAGGTTCGAATCCTGCTTCGGGCATGGATGTGTGTGATGTCCTTAGGTTAGTTAGGTTTAAGTAGTTCTAAGTTCTAGGGGACTGATGACCTCAGATGTTATGTCCCATAGTGCTCAGAGCCATTTAAACCATTTGAGCATCAATATGTTATTATTATTGTTTACCTTTATGTCATTTTCGTGTCGTAAGATCCTCCCTTTCGAGAACAGATAGTCTTTTTCCCGCCAATTTCTAGATGGGAAGGGGAGGAGGGAATGGGGGAGGAGAGGGGAAGGGAAGGCTGGAGGATTTCCTGGAGGTGGAGGTGTTAATTAATTGATCAGTTTAATTATTTATTCAATCAGTTTGGTATCAAAAGTGTACTTGTATCAGCGAGGGATAGAGTCGATGTGTTGTGCATTTGCCAGAGGGGTGTGTGGAAGGAGAGGGAAGGGGAGAGTTGGGGGCTTCTCAGAAGGTTGTATCATCCCCAGAGGATTATAAATCAATGTGCAGCAGGCAATAAATCAATGAAAAGAACAATAAGTTTGCTACTGAACGTATGTTTGCCCCTGAATATATGCAACCTGTACAAACAAAATTTACCAGCTCTCTCTTTCTCCTACTGCTCATGACATTATTTAAAAGTTCTGGGAATGTGTTGCATATCACATTGGTTTGGTTACAACGAATCGACAGTCTTGGTTAGTAGCTCAGGTAATCCATTTCCAGGTTAGATAATTAAAACTATAGACATATAGTGCATAGTATTGTAACCAATTATCGACTCTGATTACATGGAATGTATGCACAGTCACACAATTCAATCATATTTAATTCTTCAGAAGATGCCAGTTTATACCTCACATCAATCTGCATTAGTATTTGCAATGTAGGAAAAGACAGAGTACTGTTCACTGTAAAGAAGACACATTAAGTTGCAGACAGACACAATTAAAAGACACTTACATTAAGTTTTCAGCCACAGCTTCATCAGCAGGAGAGAAACACATACCATTCATACACACAAGCAAGCACACCACAGGTACACATGGCAGCCAACTCCAGCATCTCGGTCTAGAATGCCAATTAATAAATATACACCACTAGGTACGTGACTCGAGATGTAGGAGTTGGGGGTCATGTGTGCATCAGGTGTGCTTGCTTGTATGTATGGATCCTCTGCATTTCTCTTTTGCCAATGAAGGCTGTTGCCGAAAGCTTTATGTAAGTGTCTTTTAATCGTGCCTGTCATGCAATTTAACTTCTCTACTTTACGGTAAGTAGCAGTCTGTCTTTTCCTACATTGTTGATATTTCCACCTAGAGTTTCATTGTTTCATTTTAGATTAGAATTTGTGAAGAAGTGCAGGATAAACACTGGAATGTGTCTTAGACTGGCAGTCTGAGCACCAGCAGCAAACACTTTTCTTAAAATGATGATTATTGACTGTAGTAGCAAAAAACTATAGGATACAGACCATGATGGCAATACTTCCAGCAAACAATCTTCTAAATGTCATTGAATTTGCACTATACTGCGTGTTCCATGACATGGATATCCCAGGATCATGGATAGCACCCATTCAGCAATGTGTATTGGCGATGTATATTTATTAAAGCATCAGCCAGGATGTATATCATTACTGTGAGATGCACTCCCAAGCCTTACAGCTATATGGAATAAGGTGATAATGCTGCCTCAGCACAGAAGATCCTCATAATATATAGGTGACTGATATCGTTTTAAGAAGAACTAAGAAGTTTATTTCGATAAAATAATACATATAATCTACACCTAGGTACTCCATCCTCGATTATGGAGCCTCAGTAGCACTAGTAAACAGCTCAGAAACCATTATTTTTTTGTACGAGCACACACCAACAACACGACTTTGTGTAATTGATTTCCACATTAAATAATTAAAATTATAGGCAAATAAATAATATTATGCATCACACCCCCATAGTCTAACACAGATTAGTCGATGATACATATAACATACATGGGTAAAGGCTCAAGATGCACTCTTCACTTATATCCTCTAAGTGCAGATGTAATTACATTCTTTTCAAGTGCAACGTGAATACCTCAAGGCCAAGGGGAAGGATGGACGTGTGTGTGTGTGTGTGTGTGTGTGTGTGTGTGTGTGTGTGTGTGTGTGTGTCTGTATGCATGCATGACGGCACACTAATTCAGGAAATTCACTGTAAAGTCACCCAGGCCGCTTTATAGCAAGAGAGAAATTTTTTATTAAAATAATAACGTTTGACAGTAAAAGAGGACAATGACAAGAGGTCTCAGGATGATAAATAGAGCTATAGGATGGCTGTGGCGATTCAACTCAGACTAACCTACAGCATCAAACCTATGGATGACATACAAAGCAGTGCCTACACTGACGGCGTCTTAAATCACTCATACCCAATGTGCACTGATTGTCCACCAAAACAGCCAATGTTATATGCAGCGAAAGAAGCAAATTTCCCACAGCTGATACCGCCAGAGAGAGCAATCGAAAGAAAGGTTAAATAAACGATAAATGGTTTTAAAATTTAGACAAATGCCACACATTTGTATTAGGAACTAATCTAAGTCATGTAGATAAAAATTATGCTATCCATGTTGTCCACAGAGCCTCTTTTACCCTGTGTTAGCAAACTTCTCATCATTTCATCTGTAGTAACGTCAACATGCAATCAATGTGTTTCGCTTCATTCCATTCTGAAATCATACCACTTTACACTGCATCCATTTTTTTATACCAGGTACATATGACTTGTAACTATCATGTATTGGGACAGCATTCAGAATAAAATAACATTACCTTTCCCTCCCCCACAGAGAACTTGTAAGTGTATGACAATTTCGTTTTGTCTCCTTAACAAGCACCATCGTTCCACTAAGGCATATGTGCTGTCACTCCCTTTCTTATATCTACCCTTTACAGCCCCTCTCGACCAATTACCCCATCTGTATAATGATTTTATTTTATACAATTATATCTGTTACGCCATGTCTATCCCTCTACCTGCATAAATTACAAAATCTACATATTTTTTTCAAAGGGGTTGCAAAATCCCCCTTCGTAATCGACCTACTGGATTTCGATATAACTGACCGTGTTCGCATATGCCTAATGAAATTTTACAGTGAGTAAGACTATCGTTACCGAAGGAAGATAACGGCGTTTGGTTGGAAGAAAGTGTACAACAGACTCTTCTGAAGACAGAATCTGTTTTAAATTTAAACTAAGTTCTGATGATAATTGTGAAATGGGTGGAATATCGCGCAATTGCTCACGAACCGCACAGGGGGAAAAAGTAACATTTACTACAAAAATCACTGATAACACAAAGAAAACACTGACTAGCTAAAAATAAGGGCTAATTAAACGGTCGCCAGCCCGCTAGGGCAATGAATCTCCAGAATTTTGAGAAAGTTAATGGCAGAGAATTTTAAGCAAAGAATCGCTGGTGTGGTAACAGAAGGTTGTCACGCTTTTCCACAGAACAACAGTTCACGAGAAAATAAATGAATCAGAGCACTGAGTTTGCCGTTAGTTATTATGAAATACTAAATTTTGAAAGTAACGTTAAATGAAATTACTGGTTAAATAAATGACTGGCTTAACTTAAACTTTGTTGTGTAAAATAATAACTTTCAGTAACCTCAATATAACGTAATGCGAAATTTAAAAAAAGCAAGCAATTTACTTTTGATTATTGAAGCATTGAACTGAATTTACTTTAAGCAAATGAGCAGTTGGTTTTACTTCTAAAATAACAACAATAAAATACATACCTAGCCAGCAGAAGCGACTCGCTAAGCTAAATACAGAATAAATGAAATTGCACACTCGTAATTTGTGCTGTATCTTTAGTTATTAGTTCTGCCAGTGAAATTTTACTTTACGTAGCCTCTGTCATGCAATACAAGAGTCAACAGTTACTGAGGCAGAAAATTTTGACTGAAACTAGTCAGTAGCAAACACAGAAAACTGGTAGTAAATAGTTAATCAATTTTCATATTCTTACGACATTCGGTAATTGCATGGAAAGTAAAAGGGACCTTGCTTCGTAATAATGTCTGCGGACAATGACGACACAGATGCCCTATAAGTTTTAACTATTGCAAGTTACCATTCAGCTTATTCAAACTTTGTGAAAGAAGTCAGCTGGGTAATTATTACATCTCTCACTTGACAGTCTTACAGTGTCGTAGCTGTGCGGACGACGAAGAATGTAGCCGATGACGATGCTGAGCTGGCGTTGTTGTTGTTGGTGCTACTGTTCAAGTCGTCTCCAGAGCCACGGATAATTATGGGACAGGCAACAGTTAGAATTGCAGCTTACTCCGCCTGCCCACTCCTATTCGCAGATTTACAATGCAATCTACACTGACGCGAGCATACCTACACTCCGAGTCGGCGGGTGTGCCCAACAAATACTTCCACACTCTTTCATGACTCTAGCTGCTCTGTTTCCTCTCTGCTCGCAACGTGGCAGAGATTCTCCATACCCAAAGATAAACAACTGCACAGTTACTACCATTTCGTCGTTGCTGTCGATACATTCCAATAAAGTTCCTTTGGCCATTACCCAGCCGTTTACAATATTTTCATCATAATTACAATCAATTATACACAGTCAAACATAAACACACTAGTACATCAATTACGTATTAAGTATAGTTTCTGTAATACAGCTTACAGCTTCAAAATCAAAAGTACGCTGCAAGTTATCAACAGATATTAAACGGCGAAAATTTTGGATGCTGCAGAGGGTATTTTATCTGCATTTTCGGTGTTACAGGGTCTAGTGTAGATCTGTATCAATTTGGAAGCAGATGGTGCTGTGATACTAATACCGCACTCATCCTTGTAGCTTTCTAGAAAACTCTCCAAAAGATCTTTCCAGATACTTTAATCTACTGCTTATGTCACGTTTCGACTACACTCTAAGTATAAATGCAAATATCCTGTGTGACCATATCGCATCCGGATTTTTGAAATTTTCCAAATTTTTTCGGTATTTAATCCCTTTTTTCCATATTCCAGAAGTAAATATAGAAGTGTATATATGCTCTTATTGCTTATATAACCAGGTGTGGCTTGTTATTTTTTTATATAAAATTCAACTTTGATACACACACACACACACACACACACACACACACACACATACATGAATTATTGTGGGGGTAGAGTGTTGACTGTATTCTGCTGTAAACACACATATAGTACCCTTACACCTTCTCATGTGTCGACTTTCCTACTGGGGAGCTAACTCCCTCTCTCCATTGATGCTGGAGGTGAGTTCACGTAATACAAGCATGTTGACTGAACCTTCTGGTACCAACGTGATTGGTATTTTGGGACAATTCTTCTAATTAGTGAGGTGTGGACAAAAACATTATAAAATCACAGTAAGGGATTTGCTCATCAGTCAGAGGCTCGTACTAGCCTGGTGTAACTATCACGTGCCATATCTTACATGTATGATAGTTAAACAAATTGACCAGCAGCCGGCCGCGGTGGTCTTGCGGTTCTAGGCGCTACAGTCCGGAACCACGGGACTGCTACGGTCGCAGGTTCGAATCCTGCCTCGGGCATGGATGTGTGTGATGTCCTTAGGCTAGTTAGGTCTAAGTAGTTCTAAGTTCTAGGGGACTGATGACCTAAGATGTTAAGTCCCATAGTGCTCAGAGCCATTTGAACCATTTTTTTTGACCAACAGCGTGCCATTAGAGGAAAATATCATATGCAAGTACTACGGGTATTTTTCCAAACTAGATGTCACATTTACCACCTTAAAGGAGAAAGATAAAAAGATTTAGTAATATCCTTTCTACAATCGTCTTCTTTCTCAGACATAATAGGCACTGAACTTGACTCCGATATTACCTGATTTGCGACTCGTCATTGACGCCAATATTGTAGATGGGATGTTGTTGGAGCTCAAACGATAAATGATAACTGTGAGGGAAATGGATTCCTGGTAAAATCCAAACCTCCAACAATTTACATCTTATGATATTATTGCATCGAGTACAAGTAGAAGTGTTTTTGGTACTAAATAAATGCTTTCTTGTTAATAACTCTGTATGAGTAAATCCAGCATATCACAGACATGTAATAAAAATGAAATTCGCTTTTTATTCATAAAACTTCCTCTAACTGCTTCGCATTTCGCTATGTGACAGGGTGACCGTCTTATCAGCAGCGTCCGGCACTTACAGGCGCCACTTCTAGTGTGTAGAACACTGCTCAGACATCATTTCATAACAACCGAATTGTGGCCACAGCCTTCCAAATGTAGCTTTCATGTTTGCGGGAGGAAGGCATATTCTAGCCGTTAATTGGATGGACACTGAGGTCGGGCATTTCCGCATCAGCTTTGCGTAGGCTGATTTTTCATGTGATTAGTAGGGGCCAAGGAGATGGTTCTTCCTCCAAGACTAGCGGGAGACGTGGAGCATCGGTATATTCCACTTCTGGTTTCTTCAGGAATCATGGCCCTGGGCCGGTAGAGACACACAGCAGTTCGTAATAAATATGGTGACGACTCCAGTATTATCAGGTGTGTGCACCCTGCTTTTTTCCATCAGTCATTGTCTGCAATGTGTATCACATTGGTGGTAGGTTAGTTGTTCTTTGGAGAATTAGTTTATCAGTAGGCATCGCTCGATCTCTGCAGATCTCTCAAATCACATTTTTTTTATCATGGAGCGAGAGAGGTGCTGTGACCTCGGAGAGTCTATGATTTTGCATGTAGAAATAGTATATTTTTGCTGCACTGTGACTGTTGTTCAGGCTCATTTCTGCGTGGCGAGGACTTAGTCTATATACTTCGGATTGTTTCCTCTTCTATTTAAGAGTCTTATAGTGATGTCGCACACTAATTTTTCGAGAGTTACATGTCTTCTTCTTCCTTCTGGGAATCCTGGTGGATCTCAACAACAGTGTTCTTGCACGATTACGAGCCTTATAGTATCCCCACAAACCAATAATCTTGCTGGGTTTGTTTGTGTATCGTCTTGTGGCAGGGAAGTAGTAATGACTTGGCTTTCCACTATTAAAACTGAAGAATATATGTGAAGTCATTCATTATTAAAGCACATATAAGTTTTTGTAGCAAATACAACAGTGTTCTAGCTGCCCAGGGTGTGTCTTTGGAATTCTGTGGTTCAGTCTAAATTACCTTATAACCGATGTAGTCATACTCGGATTTCCGCTAGCTGTTATTCGAGATTTATAGTAATGTCGCATATACTAATAATATTGCAGGATTTATATTGTTTGGATATCGTAATTATAATTGTGTGTCTTCGATCCACCTGGTAGTGTATTCTGGCTGAAAATGTATTCACCGATGTTTCGAAAGCGCGGTAGTTGAGTGAGGACGGGGATCTTACTTCTAATTGGTCTAGAGAGAAAGAGGGTGGGGAGGGGAGCGTTTGGCACACAAACTCTTAGCAACGTTTATTGGCAAAGGCATCCACAGATTTCCTCTGGTGAGTGCGCAGGTGCCTGCGAGCTATGAGTGGTTTGCCTACGTGAATTATCGAGTGTCTGTTGTGTTAGTCACCAGGAGCCTACCTACACACATATGATTATGCAACTGTTTCTACCGTGACTGTGGAGATGATCTGGCTAGTTTTGAGTAGACATGGAAAGCTCTCTTGTTCGCAGTCATGGACTCCGCGGCTGCTGCAGCCAATCGATAAGTTACATACCTTACCAGCACTATCTGGTAAATGTAGGTTGGGGCGTACCTCGCAATCTAGGTTAGTATTTGATATTTCCATTAATGTGTTGGCATCTGTTTCCCATTATTACCCTGGGTGGGAGATCCCTCGGCTGGACTTGATATAGCAGCAGTGCCAGACACTAGGCTGGAGATGATTAAACCCTTTGCAATGCAACTTTCTCGGCAGCTTCTGGGTGGGGTGGTAGTGTGTCCATTATCATTCTCCAGTCATCGTCGTTCGCGGCTATACTGCCACACGTTTAAGTGTAAGGTGTGGTCTATGCTGCAGGCGATATGATTTTCGCTGGGCTCGTTTGAGTTACTGGTCGACTCTATCTCTAGGTGTCTATTCTGTAGCGCTGTTTTGCACACATACTGTATCTTTGACTGGAGGCATCAGAAGTTTACTTGGTGTCACATATCCTAGTAATGCCATGGTGGATTAGCAGGGCTTTCTCATCACAGTGTGGTATTTCTTATACATTATCTTTGGTTGTAAACGATATTGCTTATGGAATTTTCTACGGTGTCATATTTTTTACTAATGTGGTCGTTTCTAATACAGAAACTATGACATTACACACACACTAGACCGTAGTGGTGGCTTCACAGTGATACACAAATCAGGACCATACTACATTGCGCTTCGCTGAGAGCATCATGATATCAACGTGACGTGACTGCTGCACGACGAAATACGACACGGCGCTGCGACATGACGTCGCGACACGATGGTGACAATTTCAAAAGCATTAGGTCAGAACATGCGCAATTAGGTAAAATGAGTAAAACTATGGAAAATATGTCAAATTTGGGAAAAGGGACACAGCCTACAACACCTCCCTATGCTGCCCAGTTCCAGAATACCCAGTTACAAAAGATGAAGTCGGGGATGGGTGATTGAATAGCAGTAATAACTAATTCGGGGACATACTGCATTGTTACTGCCTGAGAGCATCATGACGTCGACGCGACGTCGGGAACAGGGGGTTGGATCTTGTGTAATTGTATAAAATAGGAGAAATGTTGAAAAATACGTAAAAACCTGGAAAATCTGGAAAACATACGAAAATGAGTGAGTAATATGTAAAATTTGGGAAAAATGTGGAAAATATGGAAAAATACGAAAAAATTGTAGGAGACTGAGGGTAGTTACTTACCTGTCTAGGTGTGAGCTCTGCTGAAGCTCGAATAACGTAATATAAAATTGTTATTGACAAATGGAGCCCAAGTAGCTTGTTATTAACAAATAACATCGTACAACCTCTCCCTATGCTGCATAACTCCTGTGTGAATTGCACTCATACTTCAGTAGACTTGGCACATTTTTCTGGATAACCAGATGCAGAGCTGTCTCTGCTTTCTGCTCATCTTCTATAGTGTTCACCTTCCGCAGGCACTGTGGACTTAATCTGGAGGCCCTTCTCTTCGAAAACAATAAAGCCATTGCAATGGCAGGAAGTATGTTTATCAATTCGATCCCTCAATTGTTGATAGCAGAACTCTGTTAATAGCTTTTGCCTGATTTGTTGTAACTTACAAATTTTCACTCGCTTGGCATGATTTCGTCTGTTGATTACGATAGGGAGTACCTAATCTATATGTGCTAGATGATGATGTAGTGTTCATGGTGGCATGGTGGAAAACTGATTAATCGATCACTATCAATGACCACAGTATCTAAATACATAGCCGGCCGTGGTGGCCAAGCGGTTAAAGGCGCTACAGTCTGGAACCGCGCGACCGCTACGGTCGCAGGTTCGAATCCTGCCTCGGGCATGGATGTGTGTGATGTCCTTAGGTTGGTTAGGTTTAAGTAGTTCTAAGTTCTAGGGGACTGATGACCTTAGAAGTTAAGTCCCATAGTGCTCAGAGCCATTTGAACCATCTAAATACATAAACATAGTTTAAATTTACACCTATTAGCGTTCAGTAAAGCCAAGTGATTCTCCATCCTTAGTGGTCGAGAGCGATGACAATGCAGCAAAGCGTACATTGCAATCTGGTAATAGTCCAAGTGCTTGGACATTTCCTAACTTAATCTTGTGTACTAAGTGCTGAATATGTATGTGTATTTTCTTTTTTTTGCTTATAAGCGGACCGCTTAAAAAGTGAACCCCCCCTTCCCCCGCCCCCTCCCCTCTAACGGTATTAGTCCTCCGAGGAAGAGAGTCTTTACTTTTCTTCACGTGTGCCATACTTGGCTGAAGTCACACATTGATTATGAGATACTACGAAACTACCAAATTTTGGTGATATTGTTTGCTACGTTTCACCCACTGTTTCTTAGAGTTTCAGACATATGTATGGAAATAAGATGGGTTTAGCGCACCAGTCGACGTACAACAGTGTGCCTGAGTGTTTTTCAAACGAGAAACGCATACGCGCAGCCCTCTGAACACGCCGTTGCCATATTCGAGGAGGGAGAGTCCACTGCATACACACATGAATATATTGAAGGAAGTACAATATTTGGTCACTAAAAATATTGAAATAAGCTTCCTGGTTCATGTTCAGTGTAACCTGAATAAGTCGCGGCACAAAAAACCACCTCCAAAAATTTAACTACGCCCACACACTGCGAGATAAACGCCTCCTTGAGTCTTCGGTGCACTCGACGCGTCGCAGCATTTTAAAACAGGTAAAACCGCGACTCGTTGAACCACAATATAAACCTGCGATCAGATTTGTAGTTTTGGCCCACTGCCGACGTCAGATTTATGTGCCACTGTGAGTTATAGTCTTCTGCAAGGTACTCTACTCCAAATGTTCACTGCATGCAGTTTCCCTTGCAATGCTGGCTCGAAACAGTAGTAGTTCCTGTGACATTTGCAACCAAGTAGCATTGGCAACATGTGACATTCGTCAGTTAGGAAACTTTTACCACTTTTCTCACACCATGTGGTATGGCTACAACAATTCCTTGTCTACATATATGACATCTACAGCTATATCTACATCTACATACATATTTCGCAAACTACCGTACGGTGCATTGCGGAGGGTACCTTGTACCACTAATAGTCATTTCCTCTCCTGTTCTACTCGCAAATAGAGCTAGGGAAAAATGACTATCTAAAACGCTCCGTATGAGGAGTCATTTCTCTCATCTCATCTTCATCGTCCTTAGGCGAAATGTACGTTGGTGGCAGTAGAACCGTTCTGTAATCGCCCTGAAATATCGGTTCTCTAAAGTTGCGCACTAGTACCTTGTTCCATAAGGACTTGGTGACTTGTATTCAGCTCTTTCAGTTGCTGTCTCTACACCACGGATGTCAATTTGTATGTCCTCCATGCGGTAGTCCGTACAGCATCCGCGTTGATACTCTAAGAAATCGGGCAACTTTATTCACTATGTAGCCATGAGCACATAGAAACACGATAGCACCTGTCTGCCATTCTGTCACGCTTCCATGTCGCCTAGTCTTACTGCGGTGGTCCCATAAAACCGATAGGCACATACATGTCACTTCACTGAAACGAGTTCGTCAGCTGTGGGGGATCATATGACAGCCTGATACAAGTTCTACATGTACAGCACTCCCGAGTTACCAGTGTAGTCTCAAAGACAAAGGGGTTTCTAATATTTTCTCCGTCAGCTTAATTAGTCTGCTTCTGCGCTGTACTGATGTACGTGCTTTATTTTGAATGAAGTGCCAGGTAGGGAGGCCTTGAAACCTGTCGTCAGAACACAGAGGATTCCACTCGAAAATTGTCTCTAGTCATGTTCATACCGACGAAGTGAAAACTTCCTTCCACTCCAAAAGATCCAAGTGGATCCCAAGATCTCCATCATCAAGCGACGGACGACATCCCTGCAAGGCGTTCTACGCCCTCTTTTCACAAGGTCCAGTGGAGAGGTTAATTTTAATACACATTACATGTACAGACCAACCGGCAATCAGAAATCAAAAAATCTGTGCGAAATCTTATGGGACTTAACTGCTAAGGTCATCAGTCCCTAAGCCTACACACTACTTAACCTAAATTATCCTAAGGACAAACACACACACCCATGCCCGAGGGAGGACTCGAACCTCCGACGGGACCAGCCGCACAGTCCATGACTGCAGCGCCTAAGACCGCTCGGCTAATCCCGCGCGGCTATCGAAATGGAAGGCTGCCGAGTATCTTCCCGTTGTCGGCCAATATTATATAAGGAAATCCGTTTCTACCACCACCGTCTCAATAAACTACGTCCAAAATTAGTGCCGCCTCGATTTAGTGACACTGGCCACAAGCGCACCTGAAGTACAGACTCATAAATACTAAGAGCACTGTCCATAATTTTCGACATCGTCTACCTGAACACTACAGTATGGTTTTCGTCAAAAACAACTGCATTTACTCGCGTTACAATACCTGCGACCGACATTGGTGAATCATTGGCACGACAGTAAAGCTGTAACAGATACAAGGCCAGCGAGTGCTGATTAATACGTCTGGAGTATGAATAATGCATGTCGAAGACGGCGCATTCTTGTAGTTGGACGGAGCCTAACAAGCAAGCATAACTCGTGAAATATGTTAGCGAACGTGCACACAAGCCGGCCGTCTGCTGGAATGCCGGTGATAAATATGCATTTCAAAAGATCGACCAACTGTAAAATTTGCGGGTCGCTCTAGCGCGGTAAATTTGTGCCGGCTGTTTACGTGAGTTTACATGAGGCAGCGTTTGTTTTCCAGTTCGCTTTTCTCAGAGTCCGTCCTACTGTGTACGAATACCACATACGTAATTGTAGAGCACCCGTCACGAGAGCATGTTGGCGCATACATGACCTGTTTGAAGTACCTCTGTGTGTAATGTATTTGTAATGCTAATGATCGCCACAGCAAGCATTTCCATGATGAGCTGAGCAGATTTACCTCAATTTAGATTTGAATTAATCACGTGCACACTGAATACCGACATTTATTTTCACTGCAATCACGAATGCTTTCGGGTCACCAGATTTACGGCTTCATTTGCATTCTGCACGACACTACCGTGTGCGGCATGCCGGTAGCTTCCCTGTCCTGCTGATACGCTCGAAAATGGTGTGGAGAAAGATCGACCCCAGGTACTTATTTATTTTATTGCTTCCTACAGAGCTCCTCTATTTATATAGTAGATCGTGTATTGACGTGTTTTGAAGTTGTTACATTATTTGATCGATTACAAAGTTACGCCTCAACATAGAAATGGAAATAATAATACGATTTAACCCCGTTAGCACGAACTCGCTTAAGACGTACTCGCGGTTAATGGGAAAAAATATGGGCCCCGGCAGGAATACATTAGTGCTTATGGGAAGTTTTACCGGTTAACACGACTTTCGGTTAAGGTGAATTACGAACTCGTTTTGAGTCCCTAGCGTAACTAAATTTCATTGTAACACATACTTCCAATGTTACGGTATTTTTAAATGTTAACTTTTTCCGAAGTTAACGCAATAAATTTAACGACAAAGCTAACTACCCACTGATGATTCCTTTCTAACATGTTGTAGGTCGGCAGCTGCGGTTATCATCTCAACGATCAGCATGTAAGGTACATTCAGCTAAATTCAATAACGTATGCATTAACATTAGTAAAATATTCGGTCGTAGCCATATCGCGTTTGAATACTGTTTAAACATCTACAAACGGTAGTACGCGAAATATGGTAAACAGGAAACAGACAGCTCTAAATGTACAAAGAAAGTTGAAGAGTCTAGATGAAGTGGACCATGGTACAAAGAAAACAGCAATTGCAGATCAGTTCGGAATTCCCAAATCTACTTTACCTACGATAATTAAGAATCGAGAAAAATATCATTAATGCTGCTGCATCAGGTTCTGGAAACAATTCTAAACAACTTCGTAGCGCTAAGTAAGAAGACATCGAGACGTGAGAGCTAGAATGTATCAGTCATATGCATGCATCTAACATACTTTTAAGTGGCCCTATAACTCAATCAAGAGCAAATTAGATTGTCAAAAATACAGGAATCGAAGACTTGAGCTGTTCTGCTGTTTGGTTGTGTAGGTTCAAAAAGATACATTCAATTTCATCCGCAAATTTACGACGAAGCAAATAAAGTTGATGAAGAAAGTGCGAATAGGTGGTTGCATGAATTCGACCGAATGAGGGAAAAGTATGCCTCGTTTGATGCGTTCAGTATGGATGAAACTGGACTTTTTTACAAACTTTTTCCAAGCCGTACGCTGGGGATAAAAGGTGATAAGTGTCACGGTGGAGCACGCAGCAAAAAAAAAAACGTATAAGTGTTGCCCTTGTATGTAATGCGGACGCCAGTGATAAGCTTCGTCTCTAGGTTGTCGGTACGTCCGAGAAACCGCGTTGTTTTAAAAACATAAATATGTACACTCTACCTTGCATCTACTGTCACCAGAAGAAAGCTTGGCTCGATAGCACATCATTTCGCAAGTAGCTTCTGCGTTTCAACAGTCGAATGGTTGCTCAAAGCAGACATGTTCTTCTTATATTTGACGGATGTGCTGCCCTTAACATATATTATCTAAACCTAACCAATATAAAGGTTCAGTTTTTTTTCCATCAAACGTGACAAGCCGCCTTCAGCCGGTGGCCCAAGGCACCATTTCTCTCATGAAGAGAGTTTATCGCAAGTGACTTTTAGGAGTTGCAATTCGTGCTCCTGAAGACAATACTGCAACCTAAAATTGAAATTAAAGCCATCGCAGCAGCCTGGAACTCCGTGTTGCCACATCATATACAGAAGTGCTTTAACAGAGCCTGGACACATAGCGATACTGCAGATATTCACGAGTTAGATGATCTCGCTTCATCTGGTGAACGGACAGTTCTGCAAGACGATGCGAATCCTGGGATTAGTTTCGAGGAATTCATTAGTGAAGACGACGGTGTTACCGTATGTGCTTCTGTGCAATCTGATGTGCGAAAAGCTGTGGCCAAGTTGTAAGCATAGCCACCAGAAGAAAGCGAGGAGGAGGAAAATACAGATACCATTCCACCTACCCAACAGGAGATGTTCGACAGTTTAAAACGGTTTGCTTTAACATCCAACGTCACTGCTGGGCTTAAGGACGCTACAGATACAATTGGTTGTGAAATAAGAAGACAGTTTCGTTCCCGTGAACGTCAGCGAACCACGCTTGATTTTTTTCCGAGAAAATAGTGTAATTTGTAAGTACCTGTACTTTTAAAGTGACATTAGAGTGTTATAAGCCTACAGCAATGTAAACTGGTAGATACTGTTATGTATAACGCACTACTACACTACTGTACTTTACCGTTCTATCTCTGCCATATTAATCACTTTTTTAATTATTATTATTATTTTTTGTGTTTGAAAACAGTCTCAGAAAACCATCGGGTCTGCTTAAGGCACTGTGTTACACTTCATATCTTATGCACCACCCTTGGATGCGCATCTCCTCGTCTCCAACGCCGAGGTGGAACTGGAAACGGCGCCGATTTGGGGATGATATGTTACTGCCGATTCTGCCTCGTGTATCGCTGTGACACATATTAAAATCTCTGTTTCTTACTTAACAACAATTCTTTTAACTCACACTCTTGATATTTCGGTCACTCAGGATTCGTGTTCACGTGGCTACACTGTAAAAAAAAAAAAAAAAAAAAAAAAAAAAAAAAGTTCAAATGGCTCTGAGCACTATCGGACTTAACATCTGAGGTCATCAGTCCCCTATAACTCAAAACTACTTAAACCTAACTAACCTAAAGACACCACACACATCCATACCCGAGGCAGGATTCGAACCTGCGACCGTAGCGGTGGCGCGGTTCCAGACTGAAGCGCATACAGTCGCTCGGCCACCCCGGCCAGCGCTATACTGTAATAATAATAATAATAATAATAACAATTGTAATATTAATAATAGTTAAATAATAGTTTCATGTTATGCACTAGTACTACTATTATTTGAGAGGCTATATGCATTTGGACTGGCTAAAGAAGGAAAATGAACGTTTAATAATAAGAATAAATACTGGACAAGTGACAGTCAGTACGTAAGAGCCATATCAGACTAGATCCTAAAGAAGAGGGCTATGGGCAGAGAGAGGTTGGGTTGGGTTGTTTGGGAGTGGAGACCAGACAGCGAGGTCATCGGTCTAATCGGATTAGGGAAGATTGGGGAAGAAAGTCGGCCGTGCCCTTTCAAAGGGATCATCCCGGCATTTACCTGGAGCGATTTAGGGAAATCACGGAAAACCTAAATCAGGATGGCCGGACGCGGGATTGAACCGTCGTCCTCCCGAATGCGAGTCCAGTGTGCTAACCACTGCCCCTCCTTTTTTTATCTCATTTTGTTCGGTTTTGTTCGTTATATCTGCTCGGGGCGGACGTTGTAAGACACCCGTTTTAGTTCGTTGTTGATGGGTGAACTCGGTTTCTTTTTTTTTTATTACAGAGGGCAGCTAACCCTCCGACCGAACACGCTGAGCTACCGTACCGGCTGCACCTCACTCAGTGGCAGAGAGAGACAATTAGAATGAATACTACGCCCTTTTTAAAAAATATTAGTGTATTCATATGTAAATGAGAATGTTCTCTGGAAAAACAACCAGAGCACTTTACCGTTATATCTCTGCCGTATTAATCACTTTTTTAATTATTATTATTTTTTTGTGTTTGAAAACAGTCTCAGAAAACCATTGGGACTGCTTAAGGCACCGTGTTACACTTCATATCTTATGCACTACCGTTCGATGCGCATTTCCTCGTATCCGACCCCAAGGTGGAACTGGAAGCGGCGCCGATGTGGGGATGACGTGGTACGGCGGATACTGCCTCGTGTATCGCTGTGATCTTGATTGAAAACGCACATTCTGTAACGAAACACTGACATTCACGCCTTCCACAACACTAGATGCACTCTCTAACACTTCGTTATTCACGTTGACCCTCCTATGGTGATGCTGTGCAGGTTGGGAGGGATTATGTAATTGCAGTAACCTGGCAAATTTGTCTTTTTCGTGCCGAGAAATACTGTTAGTGACACTGTCTATTATTTTCCACCCTTCGTCATTTTTTATAAGTTCCTGTAGTGGATGGTTGGTTTCTGTTGGTTTCACTGTTCGGTTTCAGGTTCAAAATGGTTCAAATGGCTCTGAGCATTATGGGACTTAACATCTGAGGTCATCAGTGCCTAGAACTTAGAACTACTTAAACCTAACTAACCTAAGGACATCACACACATCCATGCCCGAGGCAGGATTCGAACCTGCGACCGTAGCAGTCGCGCGGTTCCAGACTGAAACGCCTAGAACCGCTCGGCCACACCGGCCGGCTCAGTTATAGGCGTCACTGTTAAAGATATGACTATACTGACGGATGTCATTGTCTGTTCTGTTAAATTTGTATTAATTTTCCTGTCACGGTTATTATGCAAGATAAGTACAGCTGTAATTTTTTCTCATATCTGATTACCTTCCATTCAGTCATACATACATCGTGAACCATATATCCCATCATGCAGGAGGGCGTTGAGAGATTTGGAAGGACTGAAATAACATATTAACTGCCATGATGAGTAACTACATGTTACTTCTATAAAGTATTACCTCTAGCTTACTTTATTATTACGCAGACACACATACACTGTCTAGTGTCATTAATGCTACTACCTGTCAAAAGCCTGAATAACCACCTTTTGTAGTGCAGACTACTGTGCGACTTACTGGTAGAGAGTCAGTGAGGTTCTGAAAGGTACCGGCATGGCATGAATGTGGAGCCCTGCCGGCTCCAGCGTTGTAGCCAGCTGCACTTGCTTTCTCAGATGAGGGTACATGGACGAACAGTCCCATCAAGATGGTTCCTACATTCTCTATTGGGTTGTAATCTGGGGATTTTGGTGGTCAGGGGAGCAGGGTAAACTCATCCTGTTGCTCGTCGAACCAAGCACGTACACTACGAGATGTGCAACACGTTGCATTGTTCTGCTGGTAGATGCCATTGTGCCGAGGAGAAACAAACTGCATCTAGGGCTGGACATGTACCCCAAAGACAGACGCATACCTGTTTAGATCCATTGTGCCTTCCAGAACGACGAGATCTCCCAGGGAATGCAAAAAAAATATTCCCTAGACCATAACGTTCCCTCATCCAGTCTAGACCCTTCCGACGATTGATGCATGGTGTTTGTTCTTAGACGTTTTACACCATACACGCCAACAGCCATCTGTGCGATGGAGCATAAAACGTGATTCATCTGAAAAGACCACCTATTGCCATTCAGTGGACGTCCAATTGCGTTTCTGACGTATAAATTCCAGCCTCCGTCGTCGATGAGCAGCAATCAACATGGATGCATGAACTAGGCGCCTGTAGTGGAGACTAAACGGTCGCTGAACGGTGGTTGAGGAAACACAGTTGGCAGGACCTTGGTTCATCTGGGTTTCAATTGCACAACAGTTAAATGTCTAGCTGATTATCGTTATGTTTATTTGTTGTTGTTGTTGTGGTCTTCAGTCCTGAGGCTGGTTTGATGCAGCTCCCCATGCTACTCTATCCTGTGCAAGCGTATTCATTTCTCAGTACCTACTGCAGCCTACATCCCTCTGAATCTGCTTAGTGTATTCATCTCTTGGTCTCCCTCTACGATTTTTACCCTCCACGCTGCCCTCCAATACTAAATTGGTGATCCCTCGATGTCTCAGAACATGTCCTACCAACCAATCCCTTCTTCTAGTCAAATTGTGCCACAAGCTCCTCTTCTCCCCAATTCTATTCAATACCTCCTCATTAGTTATGTGATCTACCCATCTAACTTTCAGCATTCTTCTGTAGCACCACATTTCGAAAGCTTCTATTCTCTTCTTGTCTAAATTATTTATCGTCCACGTTTCACTTCCATACATGGCTACGCTCCACGTTTATTTAGGCGAACTAATTGGCCGCCCAGTATTGGTACGAGGTAAGGTGAAATTTGTTCCAGCGCAACATCAAACGCCGGCACGTCGGCATGGAACGTTACCGTAGAGAAGGCTGTGAGATGACGGCAGCCAATAGTTTGCTGACTAGGACCGCACCACGACAGCAGCGGCCTCTGTCCGAAGAGAATATAATCGCCGCTCCTTCCAGTTTCGGCCACACTAGAAGAGCCGCACGAGAAGACGAGCCGTCATCCTAACTGTTTAGCTGAGACTTGTGATCCATATCAATTACGTGCGTGGAAATTCTATACATTGAAGGACATTGAGTATTTGCATGTCACCATTTGCTTGTGACCAATCCTTGTAATGACGCCAAGTACTGTCAATTTAACTTATTGTAGTAAATTCCATTAATATGATTTGCTTGTATGTTGTCTAGCTATCTGAGAAAACAGCTTCCTAGGAACACAATATTACACGAGTGGTCAGAATTCCACAAAACTGTTGTACGGTTGAACTTTAGCGGACTGCGTCAGGGCCGGCTAGTTGACCGGTACGGGCGAGTCCAGGTACAGAAGATGAACAGTTCCGCCGTTACAGCTCTTTGAGATTTGACAGTAACTGACATAAAATACTAACGCAAATCTGAATACATTTGCGATCGCAGAAAAGAGAGGTGCATCAAATGACACAACGTTTTAAATGCCTTTAAAACTACGAAAGTTAATATTTCACATTGAATAAATGTTTTCACACTGAACCTCTGAATTACCAACTTTTAATACGACGTCAGCATACGATTTCTCAGATGATAACATTCACTATAACTTTCATTTCTGAAAGCTACATTTCTGTATCTATTTTATTTCTTGACATATTACCGTACTTTTTTTATGTCTTTTCATTCTGCAAACGTTTGTCAGAACATCGTGTCCTCCACAATTACACAGCAAATGAGCACTGCACGAACATCTCACATCTTGTCGTACTTGTTTATTTTTTTTAATGAATATTTTACTATTGTGCCACTAACTTAATGTAAATGATGAGTGTAAGTGCTATTAAAAAAAATAATGATAATTTAAAAGTGGTCACTTGCATGTGTTAGTTGACACCACCATAAAAACAGTGCTATAAGACGAGTCTGTGCAAGCATAAATAATTGTTTTAGGAACATTTAGCGACAATCTGCTGTCATTTTACTTAAGCGCACTTGTGCAAGAATGCTGGCTTATTTATGAATGAGCAAACGTTTATTCATAAGCATTGCCAATAAACTGAGTGCCAGAATGTTTATAACATTTCGTTATTTAAATATCGTTGTGAAAATTTGTTAAGAATGCTGAAGATTAGATAGGTAGATCACATAACTAATGAGGAGGTATTGAATAGAATTGAAGAGAAGAGAAATTTGTGGCACAACTTGACTAGAAGAAGGGATCGGTTGGTAGGGAATATTCTGAGGCATCAAGGGATCACCAGTTTTATATTGGAGCGCAGCTTGGATGGTAAAAATCGTAGAGGGAGACCAAGAGATGAATACACTAAACAGATTCAGAAGGATGTAAGTTGCAGTAGGTACTGGGAGATGAAGAAGCTTGCACAGGATAGAACAGCATGGAGAGCTGCATCAAACCAGTCTCTGGACTGAAGACCACAACAACATATTTGTTTAGTGCAGAAAGTGGTCAAGTTAAGTCAGATTATGTCTTTAGAACGTAAGAATGATGTATTTTGGTGGGAACGGCCTTCAGCCAGTAGGAAAGCAGACGCTAGCGTAACGCTATGGGAGTCAAGTAGAGCCTCGCACTTTTCGAGTAAAGAGCTCGAGGGAGCGATTCGGGCACTTCTACGCAAGCAGCTCATGGAAGCAGACCCGCCTGTGGTAATGAGTTGTATTCCATCATGGAAATCTTTCATTCTGGGCGGTGAACAGCCGCTACTGTACTTCAGCTCCTGAAGAAATATTATATTTCAAGAGGCCTGAATGCGCTCCAGAGTAGGACTCTAACTTTTTCCTCTTGTATTACGAAATTGAGGATAGACAGAGTATGAGTTACTACTCTTGGAATCACATGTATTAGTTTCTGAATCACCATGTTGAACTCTGAAGTGTTTTGAGCTGGTGAATATTTCATGTATTGTGATCACGAAATGGACTTTGTTTTCACGTATCTTTGGTGACCATTTAAACCATTCTAATAACGCTGCCAACTTAGCTTTACTGTATTTGATAAGGGTAATAGCTGTCTATATTTTAATTGAATATCGTAGGACCACTTCCCGTTTATTTGAGATGTCCTTTCTTGATATACATTATTCAGAATAATCTCCGTCGTCTACAACAATTACAGACGCTACAATAGAACCCTTATCAAGTTATTCATTTAACTTCCATTTTGTATTTCTGTGTATTTTATTAGATCGCAATTTTAGCCAATGCGTAGACTACTTGATTGCAGGATCACAGCTACAGATTATTATTTGCACCGAATTCGCTGCAGGACATGAAAGAAGACGCGCATGGCATGATCTTATGACTACATCAAACTGTTCTTTTGTAACTATAGGTGTGCAAAGCCCAAATACCTAAGGTACGAGTAGCATTAGATAGAGTCGCATGGATCTCTGTTTAGATGAGCAACTACTCAGCAGTAACCGTTAGGTACCGTCGCAGTCATCCGTACACCTCTCCGCAGCCGTCGTTCGCTCATGTCATCTGTGGCCTGTGGTCCATCACAGTTCTGTCGACGCCACTTTTGGATAGTGCCATTTTTTTATGCACGCTACACCTGGCACGTGAATAGTTTGCTAACTTAGCCGTTTTCGAAGTGCATCCACCCTTGGTCTGAAACTGAATGATCTTGTCCTTTTGGACATCAGAGAAATCGCTCCGTTTCCGCATTACGACAATGACTGCATTGTGTTCCACTTCCCCCCATCCGACACGCTTTGTATACCCACTATTGCTAGCACTGTTACCTCCTACCTGTGAGGTTTGATTATAGGTTGACGTCAAACATAGATGGTGGTCACGATAAAGTGACTGAACCATAAATGTTAAATATAGCTTTCGAGCTTGTATCCGTCAATGTCTGTTGCATAATTGCCATTGGTTTGCTGTCGACTTTGAATTTATTTAAAGAATGGAATAATGTTTGGCGATCCATGGAATCATAAGTCTCTCTGAAGTCGACAGAAGTTACCACAATATTTCTACATCATCTCATTTGCAAAATTGTCTTTGGGTTCTATATCATTTGTACATTTAAGAATCAAAGGAACTGATACACCTGCCTATTATCATGAAGGGGCCCCGCGAACGTGCAGCATGAGCGCAACCTGACGTGGCACGGACTCGACTAATGTCTGAAGTAGTGCTGGAGGGAATTGACACCATGAATCCTACAGCGCTGTCCATAAATCTGTTAGAGAACAAGGTGGTGGAGATCTCTTCTGAACACGTTGCAAGGTATCCCAGATATGCTCACCGAAGTTCATGTCTGTGGAGTTTGTTGGCCAGCGCAAGTGTGTAAACTCAGAAGCGAGTTCCTGAAGCCACTGTGTAGCTATTATGGTCGCGTGGGATTTCGCACTGTCCTGCTGAAATTGCCCAAGTCCGTCGGAATGCACAATGTATATGAATGGCTGCAGGTCATCACAAAGAATGCTTACGTACGCGTCACCTGTCAGAGTTGTCTCTAGGCGTATCAGGGACCCATATCACGCCAACTGTGCACGCCCCACACCATTCCAGAGCCTCCACCAACTTGACCAATGCCCTGCGTACATGTAGGGTCCATGAATTCATGAGGTTGTCTCCATACCAGTACACGTCCATCCGCTCGATACAGTTTGAAACAAGACTCGGCCGACCAGGCAACGTGTTTCCAGTTATCAACAGTCCAATGTCGGTGTTGACGAGCGCAGGTGAGGCGTAAAGCTTTGTGTCGTGCAGTCAACAAGGATGAACGAGTGGGCCTTCGGCTACGAAAGCCCATATCGATGATGTTTCGGTGAATGGTTCACGCGCTGACCCTTGTTGATGGCCCGGCATTGAAATCTGCATCAATTTGCGGAAGGGTTGCGCTTGTGTCACGTCGGACGATTGTCTTCAGTCCTCGTTGGTCCCGCTCTTGCAGGATCTTTTTCCAGCCGCAGAGATGTTGGAGGTTTTCTGATATTCAGGGTACTCTCGTGAAATGGTCTATGGGAGAATTCCCACTTCATCGCTACCTCGGAGATGCTGTGCCCGTTGCTCGTGCGCCTTCTATAACATCAGGTAGAATCTGCAGCTGTACATACTTTTGAATGAGTGTGCCTAACTACGTGTCCCATTGTTACGGTTAACACATGCATATCCTCCAATTTAGTTAGTCTCATTGCTTTTCACACATTTCATAAACAGGCCATGGTCCCGACCTTCAGGGTAGGACTGATCAAGTCACATTTGTAGAATTTGTTTCCCAATGGTACTGTTATGTTCCAAGACGACAGGACTCCTGTTGGTACAGCTCGCATAGTCCCGGACTGGTTTTATGAACATGAGGATAAATTGTCTTATTTCCCCTGGCCACCAAAGTCACCAGTTCCCAATATTGTTGAGCCTTTGCGGTTTACTTTGATGAGAGGTGTGCGTGTTCACTATCCATCTACATCATCGTTACCTGAACTTGCCACGGCTTTACAGGAAGCATGGCACAAGATTCTCTTTAAAACCATAGAGGACGTACATTTATAGATTCTGAGACAAATGGAAGCTGCTTTGAATGTCAGCGGTTTTCCTGCACCGTAATAGAATTGTCACTGTGCTGTGTTTTTGGTGTTTCCGCATCTGTCTCCACCTTTGCACAGAAGTGTTACTCTGCACTGTAACAGAGAAACATATTAATCTCAATTGAGGACACGTTTTTCTTCAGTAACATCAAATATAGACACTGGCGAATTTCGGTTCATTCCCACGAATATTTTTACTCCACACATATTAAGAAAAAGAAGAACTGTGTCTAACAGACTAAAATCTTATCCTAGTACAGAAATTCCATCCTTAATACTGTTAATGTGTTACACACATGAATAAGAAATCTGAAATTGCAAAAGGTCGAATTAAAGAAACGGAAGCTGGACAATGTCGCGAAAACACTGACTGCAAATGAGGAAAACAAACTGTTACTGGAAAAAGAAGAAGCTATTGCAAATGTGCAAAGCCGTGTTGGAACTTGTACAGCAGGGCCAACTGTGCTGGTGTGGAGTCCTTAATAATGTTGGGTTACGTAAAAAATGGTTCAAATGGCTCTGAGCACTATGGGACTTAACTTCTGAGGTCATCAGTCCCCTAGAACGTAGAACTACTTAAACCTAACTAACCTAAGGACATCACACACATCCATGCCCGAGGCAGGATTCGAACCTACGACTGTAGCAACAGCGCGGTTCCGGACTGAATCGCCTAGAACCGCTCGGCCACAAGGCCGGCGGGTACGTATCATTTAAATGCCTTTTGTGTATTACGAACTTCACCCTACGGATCCACCAAGATGGCACAGAGTTGTTGTTTGGCTCGATTGTATTATTTAATTACACTGTGAGTAGTAATGTTTGACTGAATTCTAACGCTGTAGCCCTCTATCTAATTGCATATCCTTTCGTAGTTCTACTAGTAATGTGGAGAAGGTTAGCCCTGTATTGTGTGGTAAGTGACACGCTCTGTTACAGATGATCATATATCTCTCTGAGCGCTGTAAAATAATACTCCTCAGTGGATCATCTTCATTTACCCTTAATCCGAGCGTAATACTGTAAAAACTGAGTGATTTTCGTCTTGGCACAATTTAGCCCCCACTCAATTCCAGTTTTTATCTTGGGCGCGAAGAAATGCATTTGTCCCAATGTGATGCCAGGCCATTTTACAGTTCCCCGTTAGGTAGCTTGAGTTTAGCCTCCCTAAGCTTCTGGCTCGGTAAATAGGTTGTCTCGTGTGTCGCCACAGAAAATGACAGGAGAAATTAAGTAGTAGTATTTCATAGTCTACAATATCCGGTAACATTCAGAGCGAGTTACGTCTACCTCTCTACAGGAAGCTTCTTCCGTATGAAACGTCCCCTTAGAACTATTATACATGACTGTGTTTAAACTGACACACAACATTTTTAGCGCAACGCTATCTGACTTTCAAAAATCCCTACAAAAGAATGGCCCTGACTAACATTAACCTATACCTTTCACAAATCACTTACCTCACAAAAATCTTCGTTACTCGAACTACTGCAATACAGCGAGCGCCACTACTGCCAGCTAAATAAAAGATTCAAACTATGGAAGGCACTAACTACTGATAGGCACAGTTAGCAAATGAAAGATTTTAATGGAGAACAGACAATGTATTTACCTTAATAGTGTTGAAAAATCATAATATATGTAGCAGTTCATGACATCCAGTCTTACAAATTTCAAAACTCAGCCATTTCTCTCCCCACATCCACCACTGCTGGCGGCTCACCTCCAACTGCGCATCGCTACGCGCTGTTCACATCCAGCTGCCCAACACTACAATGGCAGACAACAATGCAAACTAGCCACAGACTGCACACAGCACAGCCAGTGATTTTCATACTGAGCGCTACGTGGCGTTACCAATAAAAAAACCTAAACAGCCTACTTACATAGCCCCCATGGTCCCCACAAAAAATTTTACAAATTGTTTTGGGCAGTGGCCAATAATGATTTCATAAAATTTTTCATAATTACAATAACAAAGATATCAAATGCACTCACTTATTGATACAATGTTGGTCAAAAGCTAAAATTTTCTCACAGTCCATAAAGACAATCCTGATCATTCAACACAGTAAAATTGCAGTGTTTTCTCAAAGTCTGAGCAGTAAAAGAAAATGCACACGGAAGTAGTGAATTTCCTTGCAGTCTTGAAGAACTAGTGTTGTCCTTCCAACGGAAAGACAGTGCTGACTCTTGTCATGCAGACAGGTAATGGTTCACACCAGAGCAAACCCACAGCAGAGTCAGTTGAAGTTATGAAGAATATTGGTAGGTAGGTCATCACAGAGTAGACCCACTGTAGTCCTGGTAGAGATTACGGTATTGGTGGGCCACCAGAGGTGCAGACCCAGTGCAGTCATTGTAGGAATAATGGTTCTGGTGGGCCATCAAAGGTGCAGACCCACTGCAGTCCTTGTAGAAATAATGGTATTGGTGGGTCATCAAAGGTGTAGACCCACTGTAGTCTTTGTAGAGACAGCCAGCAGCCATCTGTTGCGACTGTGCAGGTGCACAATCACCATCGAAGAGTCTTGCGGAGAATATAGCAAATCCGTAAACCACCACTTGTCCACTCACAAAAAACTTGTTTGAAATGTCCTTAGAACCAGCAATGCTGTTATCCAGTGTCTTGCTGAATTATTAACACACGTGCAAACACTATCAGTCCCTACTTCTCACATATTGTCCATATACTATGACCAACAGAAACGTGTGCAGTGAAATGTAACTTACAAGTTACTTAATTTGATGAACTGGTGTCAATTACAATTTTACAACATAAGAATACAATAACAAAGGTACAAAATACATTATTAAAGAACATAACAATACAGATAACATTTGTAGTAATACAGGCTTTACAAAAGAACAGAAATAGACTTACACATCAGTGTTACAGGAATTATGACATAAGTAAATAAATAAAACAATGAGAATAGTTATTGAAACATTAATTTCACACATGATCATTAAAACAAAACAGAATAAATAATGTCTAAACATCTTTACGAAGAAAATAACATAGTATTTGAAAAATTCTACAACATAAATCTTATTAGCTAAACACATAAATACAGGAAAAACACAAATATACAAGAGTACACAAACACATAGCAGAATACCACAGGGGGAAAGGACAGGGTTTGTTTTCAGTGTAACATTTGGTACTGCAGTATTTTGCAAACAAAACCTTTTTTTTCTTGGAGATCTCCCTTCGTTCATCATTATTCCCAAAAAGTCCTATCTATACCTGATTTCTGTATTCTATTCATATTTCTTTCAAAATAATTATTTCTCAGTGTACAATACTCATTTTGGCCCAAATCTTTTTCATATAACTTCTCAATGCATTCTTTCCCTATTGTCCATAGTCAGTTTCTTATATAGTCTACCCCCTCTTAAGCTAACTTAAATCTACTGAGCTCAGATGCATAAACTACGGGACGAGGCAATGCAGCAGCACAAAACAATTAATACAAACAGCAATGACAAAAAAATGGAAATTTGCGAAGCAAGCAGCATTATAGAAATTAGCAAAGCAATTGCAATATTACAACTAATATAAGGCAATGTGCAGCAAACAATAAAAATAAATCAGTAGTAAAACTGGCTTAACAGAGTAATACAAAGTCAAATTCAGTAACATTATGCGTGGCAAAGAGCAGCAGAAAATGCAATAAGTTATATCTAAACATGACAAAGCTCAAGCAGAAAAAATATTACAGTAAAGATAGCCATGTCTAATATCTATGTCACATCTTAGTGTCTATGTAATTAAAGTGGTGCACCACAACAACTTATTGTAAAAAAAAATATTCCCATGTACTTGAAAAGAAAATTACGTATGCAGTTACTGTTACTAGTCCCTTCTTATTGTTCTTTCATTTCCAAGTGCTCCTTTTTTGAAGAATGTGGATCACAAAATTATTATTTAATAGATCTGTTGACAGCTAGTGTTCACATTAGCAAATGCATTTAATTTTATTTTATAAAACGAATGCTGCAACACAGCTGGAAAACAGATATCAAATGAAATAAGCAACTATTTACAACGCATAAAAATATCATTCAATAGTAATGCGACATTTCATAAGTTAGTAGAAATTCTCTCAACTCTCGTAGAAAGACGCTTGTCATAATCAGGTGTGCAGATGTATCTTTCCAAGTAATGAGTGTGTAGTATTTCCGCTGCTTTCTACAAAGGAATGTCAATAGCGAGGATAATGGCCTCTCTTTTTTCCACCTAATGGCTTTCTTTTGTCAGACGATTATCTCTTAGCTGGGCGCCCAAAACGCATTACGTCAAGGTCACCTACCTTTCTTACTGAAATATTTACGACAGCAGTTTCCGCTACAGTGACAGTCTCATATAAAAAAATTTCACAGGTCGAGAATTTGCGCTACGAATGTGTAGAAACAAAATCCTATAAATACACTCCTGGAAATGGAAAAAAGAACACATTGACACCGGTGTGTCAGACCCACCATACTTGCTCCGGACACTGCGAGAGGGCTGTACAAGCAATGATCACACGCACGGCACAGCGGACACACCAGGAACCGCGGTGTTGGCCGTCGAATGGCGCTAGCTGCACAGCATTTGTGCACCGCCGCCGTCAGTGTCAGCCAGTTTGCCGTGGCATACGGAGCTCCATCGCAGTCTTTAACACTGGTAGCATGCTGCGACAGCGTGGACGTGAACCGTATGTGCAGTTGACGGACTTTGAGCGAGGGCGTATAGTGGGCATGCGGGAGGCCGGGTGGACGTACCGCCGAATTGCTCAACACGTTGGGCGTGAGGTCTCCACAGTACATCGATGTTGTCGCCAGTGGTCGGCGGAAGGTGCACGTGCCCGTCGACCTGGGACCGGACCGCAGCGACGCACGGATGCACGCCAAGACCGTAGGGTCCTACGCAGTGCCGTAGGGGACCGCACCGCCACTTCCCAGCAAATTAGGGACACTGTTGCTCCTGGGGTATCGGCGAGGACCATTCGCAACCGTCTCCATGAAGCTGGGATACGGTCCCGCACACCGTTAGGCCGTCTTCCGCTCACGCCCCAACATCGTGCAGCCCGCCTCGAGTGGTGTCGCGACAGGCGTGAATGGAGGGACGAATGGAGACGTGTCGTCTTCAGCGATGAGAGTCGCTTCTGCCTTGGTGCCAATGATGGTCGTATGCGTGTTTGGCGCCGTGCAGGTGAGCGCCACAATCAGGACTGCATACGACCGAGGCACACAGGGCCAACACCCGGCATCATGGTGTGGGGAGCGATCTCCTACACTGGCCGTACACCACTGGTGATCGTCGAGGGGACACTGAATAGTGCACGGTACATCCAAACCGTCATCGAACCCATCGTTCTACCATTCCAAGACCGGCAAGGGAACTTGCTGTTCCAACAGGACAATGCACGTCCACATGTATCCCGTGCCACCCAACGTGCTCTAGAAGGTGTAAGTCAACTACCCTGGCCAGCAAGATCTCCGGATCTGTACCCCATTGAGCATGTTTGGGACTGGATGAAGCGTCATCTCACGCGGTCTGAACGTCCAGCACGAACGCTGGTCCAACTGAGGCGCCAGGTGGAAATGGCATGGCAAGCCATTCCACAGGACTACATCCAGCATCTCTACGATCGTCTCCATGGGAGAATAGCAGCCTGCATTGCTGCGAAAGGTGGATATACACTGTACTAGTGCCGACATTGTGCATGCTCTGTTGCCTGTGTCTATGTGCCTGTGGTTCTGTCAGTGTGATCATGTGATGTATCTGACCCCAGGAATGTGTCAATAAAGTTTCCCCTTCCTGGGACAATGAATTCACGGTGTTCTTATTTCAATTTCCAGGAGTGTATAACAGTGTCCAAAAAATTTTCGCCGGCATTGTGATACATTGACGCATTTACACGCATTTCATAACTCTTAAAATACGATTCTTGGTTTCCAACATCCTTTTTCACAAGTCAGAGTCCCTAACCACTACTCATTATTCCTTACCTTATTACACATATACATATTCGTCGACACTTCTTCAATATTTCATCATAATAAATACGTAGCATAATCAAATTCCTCATATAGCATCAGCTTATTGATCATAAACATACCTCAACAGCATAATACACATTGTCATCGTAATAATATCATAAAAACTCAGCCAAATCTCAAAAACGTCGTAGCTTTCTGCAATAATTTCAAAAACTAAAAAAAATTCTCTGCTCATTTCGATAGTGTCATCTACCTCAAACGTACCTTAAAAATCATGATCCCATACCAAATACATCATTCAGAGCTCCCATAGTATCACAATGGTTCCAAAAAAATATGAACAGTTCACAAAGTACAGACAAAATACAATTTCATAAGTTTGAAGTTACCCAACTGTGTAATTGCGTAAACATGTGTCACTGATGTAGTAAAAAAAATGTTTATCTCTCAGTTAAATGATCAGATAGCTGTGTAATTTGTGTGTTAGAGAAATATGGTACCGATGTGTAAAGTTGTATAAGCAAATACCATATTAGCTAGGGCTCCTTGTGCGTGCCAAACACATGGTACACAAAGTAAGCGTGTACCCCCCTGAGGATAAATGTAATTATACCCTCAGGTGTTACAGATCACAGCAATGGAATGAAATGTATCACAGAAAACCTTTGTATCATTGTACTTCAAATATCTTTAAAAATAAATGATTTAAGTGCAAAATTAATCACTCAAATACGTGTCCTGTAGCGCTAAATGTGCGTCTTGCTGTAAGATAATCTCTGTGGAAGTGTCGTAGTTATTGTCCTCCGAAAGCTAAGTTCTGCAGAAGCCAATGTACTTACCTCATGATAAACAAAAGTGAAATGCTTTGCGTATAGATATCTTAGTTACTACACTTATTGCCATGATGAAGAAAGTACTGTGCTGTAACGTATTGTTGTGCTACGGAAAAGGCAGTCTCATTGTAGCTATACCACAAAAGTTACTACTAAAACATGTTTTGCTTTCCAGAATAATTCAGAAAAACTGTGCAGATATAAAACAGATACAGCGCAAAAGCAATAATATAAATTGTGTCACTCATTAGTAGCGTCGTGATATAATCATGTAGCTGTCAAATAAACTAACCACTGTGTCATCTGGTATCTGACAGAAAGTACTTTAAATCCAGATTGTATTTTCAAGTAAACCAAAATGTTGCATTAAAACCTCAATAGCAGTACTGGCAAATGTTCTAAGTATGTGAGCCTTATAGTCGTTACGTAATCGTGCAACTAACAAGCAAGAATGTACACACACAATAACACTGTATCGTCTGTTCACAATAACAATGCATTCGTAATTTCTGTTTAAATAAGTTCTCTTGGTTCTTGACTGGATATTTAACTTCAAACATTGTTGCATGTTAACAGATTCTAAGTCTAACAAAGCATACTAGTAACGTGAAGTGAAAAGTTTTATGGCAAAGACAAAGTTAAAAAGCAGATTATCTTTCTATAAACGGTTTTACATGTGAAATGTGGTGTAAACCTTTACTCTTCCTAGTACACAGAGTTTCAACTTCAACGCAATTATCATGTGGTTACGTCGGTAAGGAACACTGGAATTTTTCTCAAGGTTAGCTTATGTTATTTTTCTCAAGCCCAGCCGGCGCACGTGGCTGCCTGCCGGTGCGAGTCATTGTCTGTTTCTTTGTTGGCGCGCGTCGTTAGTAGGATTAGGAGACCTAAGTTCTACAAATTCACCTTGTCGAGAGTGCCCTGGTCTGTTTGAGACCCGCCAGTTCTGATTAAATTCTGGTCTGTTGTTACGATTATATCGTCTGTCGTCATAATGGAAGATTCCGTAATTTCTTTCTTGTTGGTCACATGGTCTAGAATGTCTCCCTGAATAGTAACTGCGTGGTGGACCGTTGCGTCTGAAGTTATTCTGTCTCCCATGATAATAATTATTTTGGTTCCCATATTGTCTGTTTCTCTGATTGTCTCTGTGATAGTCATTACCGCGGAGAGGTGATATTTCCCTGTAATTATTACTACTCTGGCAACGGTTGTCATACGGGTGGTGTCTGTTTTCGTCACGATTTGTGTCGTGAGAATAGCCTTGTCGTGTCCAGTTATTATTTCTTTCATCGTGGAATTGCGACGGATGTGACCTGTAATTGTTGTGTTCCTGTTTTCGCATTCCGCGATTGTCAATGTCAATTTCTAATTCTTGTAAGACTCCCTGAAAAGCTTCAATGTCGTCTTTGCAACGTCCTGCTAAAATAATATGTCGTAAATGTTCAGGTAATTTGATTAAGCAAATGCGGATGAGTTCTGAGGGGCTGTATGGGTTTGAAAGATACTGATTCTTATGCAACATGTCTTCAAAATATTTCATAGGACTGGAAAATTCAGATTGTTCGAAATGTTTCATCATTATGATGCTATGTTTTACTCGGTCTTGTGTAGCTTGAGACCTATATGCTGAGAAGTAGGCATGGTAAAATTCTCCTTCACTGTGACAATCGTGAATGACCGATCGCATTCTTACAGCTGGTTCATTCTCTAAATACCCACACATAAATTCTAATCTGTGCTCTAATGACCAGTTAGGAGGAAAACAATGATAGAATTGATGGAACCACGCTTGTGGATGAATGTCGTTGCCAGAATTCTTAAATGTTTTAAATTTACGTGTAGTAATGAACAGCTTATAGTCAAAATCATCATGTCGGCGAGTCGCATATCGGTCATTGTTACGTCGTTTCGGCGGTTCCATTTCAAAATTCGATGCACCTTGCCAATTTCTTTCATAATTTCCGAAATGTCCTGTGTTATTATTTTGTGGTTGTTCCGTATTTCTATGTCCCTCTTCCCATACTGGAGCGCGAGTGTCCTCTGAAATATGTAATTCTTGTATTACTTGTGTCAACTGATCTTGTACTTCCCGGATTTCTCTTTTGTACTGTGTATTGATTTGATTTTGATTTTGTTTGAATTTTCTAATTTGTTCATACTCTTCAGTGTCCATGAAAGCTACAGGTCTTGTGTCATTCAGATCATCATCTACCTTTGTAGATAAGTTAGTGAACTGATCTGGAAGTTCGGCTACTTTATCCGATAGTGAAATTATTTCCTCTGTGTGTTTTTCTGAACCAAGTTTCAGAGTGTCCATTTGTGTTGAAATCGTATTTACTGTGTTCTTTAAGTTTTCCTGAGTTTTTGCAAGTAGCGTGACCGAATCGGTAGATTCAACTGAGTCGATTTTAGCTTGCAAGGTCTCATGATTTTCATGAACAATAGTTTGCAGTTCTTTTATGGCTGCTTCGTGATTCTGTAATGCATTTTCATGACGCGAAAAAATAGGTTGGAAATGTTCACAAATTTGTGTTTTTACGTCATTACAGTCTTTTTGGCATTCCGATTCAATGTTATGTAACTCAGTAGTTAAATCTTCACGTTTTGTTCAAGCGTGGTGTCCAACTTTTGAAGGTTTTGCCGTGTTTGTCTCTGGTGTTGTTCCATTGTGTCTAACTTTTGAAGATTTTGTCCCATTTGTTTCTGATTTTGTTCAAGCGTTGTGTCTAACTTTTGTAGCCTTTGTCCCATTTGTTGCATTAACTGTAATAAAAGTGCACTGGTGTCTGAAACATGTTCCTCAGTGCTATTCGGCAGTACATTTGAACCAGCAATATTCGCATTTTGAAAAGCAGAAAATGTGTCTTGATTTATTTGAGGAAACGGTGAGGACGCTAAACCTGAATCTACAGTATTTGCAAGATTGTGTCCTGTCATTTCGGAATCCTGAGGCGAGCTGTTGCCGACCGATCGGTCGATAATGCTTCCCTGTTCAGTAATTGCTTCACTGCCTACACCATTATTTGCAGCCCGCTCCATTTCCCTATACACAATTACCAAATTACTACTTTGAACATTAGTTAATTCATTACATGGTGGCGCTAACACACTGCTTTCGTCTTCACTGTCACTCCTCAGTTTACTTTGGAGCGTAGTATTACGTTTTTCACACGCCATTATTGTCACAATATTTCACATGACAACACAGAAAAGCACAATTTGAAGAGCAAAATAAGAAAATACATTAACATAGCATTGAAAATAATATCTCGTTAATTGCAAGCACAGCTGCGAAATACTTGGTGCAAATCTACATGCATGCCACAACTGTTTTACTGTACAAGAATGAAAACTACAACTACAAAGGAAATTCTCTCTATGATTACGCGCTAGCAATAAACAATAGCTACACTAATTACACAAACTACAAGAACAAAATCAGAAGATTCCAGTGAGGTATCCTCGGCTAAGGGTCGTCATATGAAACGTTCCCTTAGAAAAATTGTACGTGACTGTGCTTAAACTGACACACAATATTTTTAGCGCAACGCAATCTGACTTTCAAAAATCCCTACAAAAGAATGGCCCTGACTAACATTAAACTATACCTTTCACAAATCACTTACCTCACAAAAATCTTCGCTGCTCAAGCTACTGCAATACAGCGAGCGCCACTACTGCCAGCTAAATAAAAGATTCAAACTATGGAAGGCACTAACTACTGATAGGGATAGTTAGCAAATGAAAGATATTAATAGAGAACAAACAATGTATTTACCTTGATATCATCATGTATAAATATAGCAGTTCATGACAAATTACAAATCTCCGCCATCTCTCTCCCCACATCCACCACTGCTGGCGGCTCACATCCAACTGTGCAACGCTACGCGTTGTTCACAGCCAGCTGCCTAACACTACAATGGCGAGTATTACAACAATGCAAAGCAGCCACAGACTGCACACAGCACAGCCAGTGATTTTCATACAGAGCGCTACGTGGCGTTACCAATAAAAAAACCTAAACAGCCTACTTACACGTACTTCGTGAAAGTTCTCCTGGCTGTCATTGTGGTTGAAATTGGGTCGCGCGTTGTGTAGGGTGTTACGTTATTAACTCGTCCGCTGTGCACCAAGTGATCCGGCTGTGGGTGTGATGGGTTGTCCTAAAGTTTCTTCGCTCGAATACCTTTGTGTTTTGTCTGTGATCTCTTGTTCTAACGTGCTTGTAGCCGATTTTTCTAGCTGGACAGGTTGCTTCATTGCTTCTGTCTGTCTGTGAAAGCGAGTACATTGCGGCCGCGAGTGACCAACTTATCGTCATACCGCACACGTTTTCGGTTGACTTTTATATACGGCTAGGGCCCGTAAACGTTTCACTCTAATGTATCATGGGGCATGACGTTATAAATCAGTGAGGACTACTCGAACATCAATACAGACATGTCAGTGGGTTTTCACTGTCCACTTCACTAGGCCATCAATACTGACCGAATGTATTCATCTGATATTTCAAAGGGAACGTTCTTGATAGTTTCGCCCAAGGGGGTCACAAAATCATCCACTCCTTTAGCCTTGTCCGTGAGTCGTTGGCATATTAGTTTGTGTTTACTTTAACAAAATTTGCATTCGGAAGAAAATCAGATTTAAATCAACATATGTCCTCTGAAGGTAAAATTAGTTTCACTATAAGCCTGTTATCTATCTCGGCTATCTTGTGTTTGGCGCAACCATATGGAAAGTTAAATATGATAGTACTCTTCTGACTTTTTCCACGTTCATAATATGCTCCACAGGCGCTCACTTACAGTTGCTGCCCTCGCATGACAGCCTCAGTACTCTCCTGTCGTGTGTTCCTCTCGCCCGTCCACCGCTGCCCAGCAAGGACGAAAATACAGGACGTCCTTGCACGACGATCATACTGACGGATTTTGTCATCACAGATCTGATATAATTAACACTAATGGCAAATGAAAAACATGCAGTTTCTAATATTTAAATTTTTGCTCTGATTTTAATTTTCGTACTTCTATACGACTACTTCCTTCTCCAGAGTAATATCTAATCACAGAAACATTGAAAGCACAAAAATCTAGAGCACCACGAGCAACGTACCAAGGCACCTGTACACTGCCCTGTACGGATTGACACTTTCCGGAAAATTATTACCAACAGGTTGCTCTTTTTTTTTTTTCGTTTCTCCATGAAGTCGGTGGCAGATTTGGTTCTCGAGTCCAACAAGACGTAAACACATCAAATGAACGACACCAGAATGTATATTCAACAGCCACAAAATCTTGGCAGCTCACAAGAAAAACGTAACGTCAGTTTTCAAGGTTTCAAGGTCTTACATAAAAATGGAACCATTGTTCTGCATTATTGGCTCGTGTGGTGGCCACAGCAATCCCTCCATCCTTATACGACGGGCTGTTTGTCGATGAAATACGAATAACAACGTGTTCATTAAAAGTAATTCCGCCAAAGTATACGCTAATGTATCAACAATGTGGCGTATACCTTTACTGACAGGTGAAGAATAACATTCGCTAATTACAGAAGTGCCATGTTCTCATCTCACAACCAAGAGAAATCACAAGTGAAAGCTGTTCAGTTAAAATCTTCGACATTATTTCGATAAAATACTGCTGTGTGCATGGTATACAGCGAAATTGGCGCCAGATCGTGAGGTACCTGTATCCATCTATAGGTGTGGTAGCAGCGAAACACTAGCTCCAGTTCAACTTCAAAGTGTGGCCGGGGATTATTGGCTACAGCCCCTGGGTACCAGTCATTCTTTGACAACGACTCACAGGCGAAACGTATCTTCACTTCCTGCAGCTGATCCTGCTTCCCCTGCCGCAGGACATGCCTTTGGTGGTTCGAAGGGTAACGTGGCTTCTACATGATGGTGCCCTCTTCAGTTTGGAGCTCAAACACTAGTACAGGCAGAAAATTCCTAGTTGGCTGGTGTGTGCACATATGTGGCTGTTAACATTGTAACCTGCAGTGTGAAAGACCTTTTATCTCCACCTTCAAGTATAGTTCCCTTGGAATGCATTTCCGTCCATATCTCCATATGACCCTTTTGTTCCTTCTTCGCTTAGGGGACTTTGCTGCACAATGTCCCTATTTAGCTAAACGACCCTGTATGCAAACATAGACAAACCTCTTCCCTGCTGGTGGTGGTGTGGTATGAAAGTGGTTGTGGGGCTTCTTTTACCCGTATCGCTGCGCCTGCTGAACTCTCGTGAGCCTGAAATAGACAGAATGACGTGCTTGAATCCCGAAATTCGATGAAACACACGAAATTTAAGAAAAATAAACGTTACAAAGATCGAGTACACTCTATTGCTAGTCAAGTTTCGCTAGTGGCCGCCTCTTTTTATGTGCCAGAACAAGTGGGCTATATCCCGAATATTTTACTGGGGTAGGAATATGGGTAGGAGGAGGAGGAGGAGGAGGAAGGGTTCGTGGATGGTAATTAGAAGTGACCTTGAAACACTCGTGACAGTAACCTAGACGGACCCAAAATTGTATTTTCTAAGGCCCGCCACACACGCTCCGGTATACCTGTCAGGTAAACCTGCACAGGTATACCGGAAAGGTATACCTGTGCAGGCTGGAGCACACACACGCTACGGTAAACCGAAAGATTTTAACTCAAGTCAGTCGAGAAATGGCGAGCAGACAAGAAGGCGACGTGATCGGGTTGGTCGGTTTGTTAGTGGTCATAAAGTGTAACAGCAATCAAACACGAAAAAAGTGATGTAAAGAGTGGCTTACAAATAGAAATTAATACATTCGTACGAGATTAGTAAGAGAGTTATGTTCAGATCAGATTACCATAATTACCGTAATGAAGACGTCTACCAAAAACTATTGTCGCTTGTGACTCCTTTAACGCAAATGAAAGGTACAGTTATGAGAACTTCTATTTCTGCCCATGAAAGACTGACAACAACTCTGAGGTTTCTTGCTGTGGGTCGATCGTACGAATGTCTCAAATATTCTACTCTAATATCACCCCAAGCTCTTTGCAAAATAATTCCAGAGACATGTGACGCCATCAACAGTGTGCTGACAGGAGTGTATCTTCAGGTACGTGTAATAAATACACACATTTTTTTATTTTTTTGTTCGTAGAAACTCTTTTTACAATTCAAAGACAAAATTTTAACTGAGGCATAATAATGAGTAATACAAGAAATTAGAAAAATAATTGAAAATTTGGTAGTATTCGTCAATTAAGACCATAGAAAAATTAAAAACGTCTCAAAAATCAAATACTATTAAAGGCACTTAAGTAGCTGCTGAGTGTGGAAGTGGAAGTTCTTGATTGGTTGCAAATCCTGCAGGCGCTGTTTGCTGTGTAAACAGTCATATGAAGCAGTTGCAGTAGGACTTGCTAAGCTCGTACTTCAGCCGGGACTGCTTGGATATTCGGAGCTGTATGAACTCGTTGGCATGTTAAGCATTCTCATTTCAGCTTTATGTAGGAGGTCATTGAACCTTTTTTCAACAATAAAACGCAGGCGTTTTTCCAGTGTCCTCATTCTCACTGCAATAAATTTTTTCCTAATAGATCATACCCGTCATCTTGGGACGAAGACTTTTTAAAATGGTCTCTCACTGATAGCAGGACATCGTTTGTCGATTCCACACTTTCCCTTTTTTTTGCCACATTAGCTCATGATATAGGGAGTTCTTTGTAATTTTGAGGACTCTCGTATTTCTCTGAGGGTTTTTCACTGCTGGGTGTTGTGGGGCAGCATCCTCGATTCCATCCTGAAGGAAGCATAGTATTAGACCCTAAATGTCATTTACCTTGGTTTTATTGTTTATATCAGGAATATAATTTAAAATAAGACAAAACTATAAGATAAAAATAACATAAACCTTCTTAAAATGATTAAACAAATAGTTTTAGTGTAATATTTTAAAATTCTATTTCTTATTTTCCTTATAACCCAATTTTTTAAAGAAGAATTGATTTTATGTTATTTTAAATGTTATTTTTATTTTACTTCTAAAACTAAATTTATAAAGCATGTTGCAATCATCACCGCTATACATCCACAGTGTGAAAAAATATTATTAATTAGCTGTTGTTTCAGTTTCCTGATTCCGCTGAGAAATGGAAAGTTATTGCTAAAACATTTGAAGACAGGTGGAATTTCCCACATTGTCTTGGTGCCATGGATGGTAAACATGTAGACATAGTTCCTCCTGCGAATTCCGGATCTTTTAACTTCAACTACAAAGGCAGACACAGTATGGTATTTCTTGCAACAGTGGATGCTAACTACCAGTTCCTATTAGTGGATTTTGAAACTAATGTACCTGTTCGTGATGGAGGCGTTCTTCAGAATACTAAATTTGGTGAAAAGTTAGAGAGTAATGAGCTCAAAATTCCAAAGCCATCAATGTTACAGAAAATTTCAAAAATGTCCCTTACATTTTTGTGGCTGATGATGCTTTTCCCCTTAATATTATGTAGCCTTTTCGACAAGCGCAACTAGATTCAGGTAGTAAAGAAATTTACAACTACCGCATTTCTGGAGAAAAACACGTTGTCGAAAATTGTTTTGGAGTAGTTACATCCAGATTTCGTATATTCCACACTCAAATCAATTTGAAACCCGAGAACATAATAAAAGTGGTGATGGCAACATGTGCATTGCATAATTTTTTGATGGAGCAACATCCAAGGTTTTACGGTACTCCAAACAGAACCTATCAGGAAACGTACGCTGTAACTACTGCCATTGCAGGTTTGGATACTTCGGAATCAAATATAATCGCACTGAAACGTCTGAAGCACGGGAACATAACGTCTGCTGCTAAACAGCTTAGAAATGGGTTAACTTCAAACTTCATGAATAATGGCAAAGTTCGATGGCGAGACTCTAGGGTTATTCGAAACAAAAAACAGACTAAAATAAGAAGTTTGGACTCAGTAAGGTAATAATTCATACAGTTCAAAACACTTTGCATTAATTAATACGAAATGTGGACTCTAAATATAAACTTTCCATTTGTAAATACAAAATGTATTTAAATTAAATTATGCGAGTATTATAAATAATCTGAGTACTTACTTCATCACTCCCACATCCAGCCTCCACATCCAAGTTTGACACAGACGCACCAGGAGTATCTTGATCGTCAAGAAAATCGAATAAATTTAAGTACCACAATTCTGATGTGTTGACTTTGTCTGTTGAAGCTCCAGGTATCATTGACATGTCACGTTTCATCTTCTCTTTACGTACATTACTTCTCAAATTATTTTTTTTAAACTACAGATTGCTTTGTAGCATCGGGTTCTTCAATTTAATAACAAGCCTTTCATGGGCTGCATCTCTCTTTTCACGGTCGTGGCACTCTTTACTCTTCACCTGCCACAGACAAGGTTCCAACCTACACATTTCGATAAACTCTTCTATCACTCGGTTCCGTTTTCGATTTGATTAGTTGGTCACAAGCGCTGAGCACTACTGTGCGTGTAGACACTAGTCAACACTGTTGTAGCGTAAATACAAAGACAACCGACACTCTCTACTCATGGAGCTAGCCCCAGCTATCCAAAAACCCGTACAGTCCTGCCGGAGTGACACACACTCTCAGGTCTACACGCCAGCTCAGGTAGAAAAAACTAAATTTTGTTTCTTGTCGCCTGCGCAGATCGCTACGCCTGTACAGTTTGACCTGCGGTGTGAACACACACACGCTCTGGTTTACCTGTATAGGTGACCTGTACAGGATTACCTGAACGTGTGTGTCGGGGCGTATACCTTTCCGCTAACCTGTGCAAGTGTACCTGACAGGTACACCGGAACGTGTGTGGCGGCTTTTAGCCTACTGCTAGTGTGTTGAGAGACGTCCAGGTCGTTTACTTCTGTGTGTGATCTTGTTCAAATGTTCAAATGTGTGTGAAATCTTATGGGACTTAACTTCTAAGGTCATCAGTCCCTAAGCGTACACACTACTTAACCTAAATTACCCTAAGGACAAACACACACACCCATGCCCGAGGGAGAACTCGAACCTCCGCCGGTTCAAATGGTTCAAATGGCTCTAAGCACTATGGGACTTAACATCTAAGGTCATCAGTCCCCTAGACTTAGAACTACTGAAACTTAACTAACCTAAGGACACCACACACATCCATGCCCGAGGCAGGATTCGAACCTGCGACCGTAGCAGCCACGTGGTTCCGGACTGAAGCGCCTAGAACCGCTCGACCACAGCGGCCGGCCGAACCTCCGACGGGACCAGCCGCACAGTCCATGACTGCAGTGCTTGAGACCGCTCGGCTAATCCCGCGCGGCTGCGTGTGGTCTGTAGGGCATTCTTCAGTGGGCATTGGTCACTCACTGACTTACGTTGTTCTTTCTTTTCAACGTGCAGTCTAGTGTGTTGTCGTATCTGTGGAACTCTGTGAGGAACACAGAAAGCTTTTCAAAGATTTAAGCCGTTGATGATTTGGCAGGTGGCCATATAGTGGGTTTGTTTCCAAGGTTAATGTCTTTGTTTATTCGTTTCTGGCCACCGCTTTCCGTCTGATGTCTGGTGGCGCAACACCAGCAGGATAATACAGCTTGTCTTTAGATATTGGCCTCAGGATACGACAAGATTCGTTAAGGGCAATGTCGACCTGCTTAGGATGACATGACTTATGCCATATATCGCACGCAACCTCTGCTGCTGAGTAACACAAAGCGAGAGCTGAAGTCCTTATTACTGAGGGTTGTGCATGTGAGTTAACGCTCGAGTTGTGTCGCCCAGGAAATATTGTATGTTCGGAGTTGGGGCGGCCGCACAGGAGGCTCGTCAAAGCCGCGGCCCGGCAGCGACCACGTGGTGCTAAATGTTAGCTTAGCAACCGCGTGATGCTACACAACGGCCGGTCCAGCCGCGGTGCTTTGTGTTGATGAAGGAGACACGCTGAGAGTGCCGAAGATGGACTTCGTGAAACCATCATGACAGATATTTCACAGTTCGTATAGAAATTAATAGTAGCCAGATGAATCATGATACCTCAAAAAGAAACATGTACATTACTATTATATGCACGACGATTCTGATGGTGTAATCAGATTTTCAATATATTTATTAGTTTAAAGTTTAGTATCTGACGATAAATTATAGAAGTAACACCCAGCAAGGAATTTACAAAATATAAACGCTTCATCCGATTTTGTCGATCGCCGCGTGTTTGGAAAGCTATTAGTGTAAACTTAAATTGGTATGAATTACAGGCATGTAACTTGAATAGTACATGAGTTATTGGAGGTCAAAGTGGCCGATTACTATCGATCGCGTCACGCCATAGGTACTCCACAGTTACACGAAAAAACGGTAGCAACATGCTTATATATATATATTGGTTCGTGTATGTCTTTGTTAATATCCGATATACGCTATTGATGAAGAAACTGGTCAATTATTTACTGTGTTTTAGAAAGCACAGACATTAGGCTCCTGGCCTACCTATTGCTTCTTTTCTTTGATATATGATTATTTAATTGTTCATGTATTTAATAATGTGTGTTAGAGTGTGTTTATGGTCCAGCCGTAGGAATATTTATTTAATTTCAAGTATTTAAATGTAAGTCAAGTACTTCGAATATGTTTAATTATGTTTTTGACTGCGTTGGCATGAAGATATGGCGCGAGTGCTCTAGCCAATCACAGCGCTCGTGAATGGGGAGACTGGATGGAAGCGAGTTTCCGGAGAGGACACGAAAAGAGGTTTGGAACGGTGCGGCGCGAGGGACAGTACGGCACACGACACGGGAGTGAGTGCTGGACGGGGACAGTACAGCGCGAAGGACGCACGGTCGGTGGAAAGACTTGGACAGTGGCGCAGTTTGCGCATGGTCGCTCCAGATAGATATACAGTAGAGCGTCGATTATCCGAACGTCGGTCAACCGAACGACCGCTTAACCGAACCACAGTCTGGCGTAACAGTCGCGACACTTAGCCTCGATTTTGTTGCCTTCAGCGCCAGCAGTGCTCCAAGCGGCCGGTAGGTTGAACTGTGAGTACGGCGCGATCGTGAAAGCGAATAGTGATTGTTTATTTTGATTTATACAATGGTTTTTACCATCGGGAGCGTTTGTAGCGCAATAAATTGCAGCAGCAATAGGAAGAAGACACCACAGCTGTCTTTTTTAGGTTTCCTAAGGATCCTGAGAGGTATATACCAACACGTTACTAAACTGTATCGTCAGGATTCATTTGCAAATGTATGTGTATAAATCATGAATGTTTCGTTTTAGGAGCAAAAAAATGGCTAGTTAATAGCAGACGAGAAGACTTTATAAAGAAAGACCCGGTTTACCTGTATAATAATATTAGGTTTTGTTCGCTACATTTCGAACAAAACCAGGTCATGAACGCAGACAATAACAAACTCGTGTGGAATGCAGTATCCCCACTGTTTGACATTCCTAATAAGCCACCTCAACTGACGATAAAGAAGAAACTGCCACAAAGATTCGACAGTCAATCTAAAGCTGTAAAACAGTCCTATGACACAGAAGCAGCTAGTTCAACTCTCCATTTATTAGTGCCAGATTCGTGAGAATCATCAACACAAGACCTGCTTTGACGATGAAGTGGTTAGATTAAGTGAGCTGTTCGTGTCTTACAAAAGCGTGTGAAGTGTCAGAATGTTCAGATCGCTAGACTTCGAGCGAAACTATTATGGGACAAGGAAAGTGCTACAGACAGATTGTTTGAAAATTATTCAAATATTTGGTTTTTCGTGAAATGTAATCAGCTCATTATGTTTTCAGCATATTTCTCCCACTATTTGTCAGTTGCTTATCCCACTTAGAATAATATAAAGATGAAGGTCGTGGAAACAAGTGACAATGACAAACACAGTAGGCCTACATAACGATAAACGAGCTGTCCATCGCTTTTGCATGTAGAGGTACATGTCTGTGCTTCTTACATGTGAATCTGTGTATTTATATTCTTTTGATATCAACGTGGTAAGCTGCAATTCTGTCCAATGTCAAGTGTTTCTTCACAAATGTGTTGTAGCTTGCCACTCTATTCATGGTTTTTGTCCATACTTGCGCTTATTTTAGAATCAATTTTAGAAACATATATGCCTTCTGATACTACACAAACTCTTGGAGGCAAGAAACTAACTCGAATAATTCGGAAATTACGTAGGAAATGGATGCAAACAAACATTATGCTTACGACGCGTCTGACGTTCACCTTACCTGCCACTCTGAGCGCTAGTGTCGCTCCATCTGTCAAACGGCAACAACTTTTACAGCAGTGAGTGTCGCGACTGTTATGTTAGACTGTGACCGAACTGTGTACTCGCTCGCACCTGTTACTCTCCCACCCTACCGTCCATCATCCCCCTCACTCCCAAACCAAGTTTCCCACAGTAGTCGCCGCACTGGGCCACCGCTGGCGGAACATTGCTTCTAGTGGGGCCTTCACAAGGCGCTGCTGACCCGCCAAGCCGCCAGTCGCTGTGTTTCAACAATCAGCCCACTTCTGTCGGCTCGGCACTGGCAGTAGAAGTAGCGGCAGCATCAAAGCTGTTCACAGCAACAGCTGCGCCAGCTGAGTTGAGGCGTGCCGCTCCGCGCAGTTTGAAGGATTGCGCGTCCCCAAGAAGAGCTTCTCACGGTGCAAACAGTCACCTTCTGTTCTCTGTTACGACCATGATCAGCGCAGCATGGAATAGTGTAAAGGAAGAGAATTTGAAGAAAGCCTGGAATAAAATTTTTGACACACAAGAAAATTCACAAGGTATGATTGAAAATGACGAACAGAATGATATGTCCAAAATTCCCGGTATGCTAAAAGAAATAGATTGCCACGAATGTGATGAAGACGTTCACGAATGAATGAATATCGATGATGCAGATCCAGGGCACCAAATCATGCAGGACAGCGAGATTGTAAACGTCGTCACTGATAAAGATGACGCCGCCAGCACCTCATCAATCAGTGCTCCAGAAAGTGAAGATGAAAGTATACCTACAGTTTCTGAGGCATTTACTTGTTTAGATACTGCCTTGCGATGATTTGAAGCCCAAGATGAAAGTGACCAGTTTCAGATATCTGTAATGAAAAAGGTACGTGACTTAGCTGCTCGTAAGCGTGTAGGCTTGCTTAGACAGACCAAAATAAAGGATTTTTTAAACGTTAATTTTATATACTGTGTGTATTGTTCATGCAAAATGCGTATGTAATATGTATATATTTTTGTTTAATAAACTGTGCCACATACTATATATTCCTACTGAAGTTGCCTTTATATGTTACTTTGTAAGACTAAAAGAGATGCCTGTTTTTATGAATAAATTTACTGTACAGTACTTCTTTTTGGCAAATAAACATGTACAGCTCGATTATCCGAACAAACCAGTTTTCAGAACACCCATGTCCCCCAATTACTTCGGATAATCGACGCTCTGCTGTACTTCAGAGTGAAGAATTGTGGACTTGTGAGATTTCCGTGGCTTCTACAGTGAAGACGTAGTGTGCGTTTAGAAGTGAATATTTTGCGAACTGTGTTGTTGTTCATAACAAATTACGTGCTGTAGGAATCTATTGTTTAACTGTTATTAAAGTTGTATTTTATTTAACTGCTCGACCATCGACACCAATAAGTGTTTGCAGAAATATACCGCATTCTCAAAAGTACTTCTACTATCGTACTCATCATTTAAAGTCGTTAAGATAGTACCTGCAGATCGTATTTGATTGCAATCTTTCATTTATAAATTTCTAGATTAATTCGCAACTGCCGAGTGATAGGAACCTTCGACCATTCGATTCATGTGTCTATTCATATTATATACTGTTGACTCAGCAGTATTTGGCTTGTAATGCGGCAACTACGTATCCCAGCCCCTGGACAACGAAACCACCAGCCAAAACTTTTGATATTGGAACGCTGAGTCGGAGGGTGCATAGTTATTTTAGAAAGCCCGCATGCCCCTGTATAGCTCCTACCAGTTTGAGGACGGTATTGTTTCTCTCTACAACCTACAGTTTAATTTTCGTACAGTGTTTCCTGTTGGTCAGTGTTCTATCCAAGGTGATACTATGATATTCTGGGGTTTTCGAAGTTTTCCAGTGGAGTTTCCTCCCAGGTCAGCTGCACGATTATTGCAGCCAGTCTGTTCTTCAGGTGGAGCGCAGTTCTACATCTACATCTACATGATTACTCTGCAGTTCACATTTAAGTGCTTAGCAAAGGGTTCATCGAACCACAATCATACTATCTCTCTACCATTCTACACCCGAACAGAGCGCGGGAAAAACGAACACCTAAACCTTTCTGTTCGAGCTCTGATTTATCTTATTTTATTTTGATGATCATTCCTACCTATGTAGGTTGGACTCAACAAAATATTTTCGCATTCGGAAGAGAAAGTGGTGACTGAAATTTCGTAAATAGATCTCGCCGCGACGAATAACGTCTTTGCTTTAATGACTTCCATCCCAACTCGCGTATCATATCTGCCACACTCTGTCCCCTATTACGTGATAATACAAAACGAGCTGTAATTTTTTGCACCCTTTCGATGTCCTCCGTCAATCCCACCTGGTAAGGATCCCACACCGCACAGCAATTTCTAACAGAGGATAAACGAGTGTACGGTAAGCTGTCACTTTCTAAGTGTCCTGCCAATGAAACGCAACCTTTGGCTCGCCTACCCCACAATATTATCTATGTGGTCTTTCCAACTGAAGTTGTTCGTAATTTTAACACCCACGTACTTAGTTGAATTGACAGCCTTGACAATTGTACTATTTATCGAGTAATCGGATTCCAACGGATTTCTTTTGGAACTCATATGGATCACCTCACACTTTTCGTTATTTAGCATCGACTGCCATCTGCCACACCACACAGCAGTCTTTCCTAAATCGCTTTGCAACTGATACTGGTCTTCGGATGACCTTACTAGACAGTAAATTACAGCATCATCTGCGAACAACCTAAGAGAGCTGCTCATATTGTCACCCAGGTCATTTATATAGATCAGGAACAGCAGAGGTCCCAGGACACTTCCCTGGGGAACACCCAATATCACTTCAGTTTGCCGGCCGGAGTGGCCGTGCGGTTCTAGGTGCTACAGTCTGGAACCGAGCGACCGCTACGGTCGCAGGTTCGAATCCTGCCGCGGGCATGGATGTGTGTGATGTCCTTAGGTTAGTTAGGTTTAATTAGTGTTAAGTTCTAGGCGACTGATGACCCCAGAAGTTAAGTCGCATAGTGCTCAGAGCCATTTGAACCATCACTTCAGTTTTACTCGATGATTTGCCGTCTATTTCTACGAACTGCGACCTTCCTGACAGAAAATCACGAATCCAGTCGCACAACTGAAACGATATCTGCTGTGTACATAGTTCCGCGTAGTCAGCGCGTACCCAACTTTGCCAATAGAGCGCGCCCCGCTAAGCACAACAGCGCAGGCGCAGCGCTCGTCCGTCTCCGCACTACGAGATGGTGCTGTCTTAGAGACAGACCAAATTCGGCTTCCGCCGATCCGCGTATTAATATGTAACGCAGCCAATGAGATTGCTGCTAACGTAGAACCTTTTCTCCTCGCGGATCACACTCGCGCAATGATACCTGAACACTCGAGGTATTATAAAGAGTGTGCAGACCTCCGATTAGTCAGTCTGCATTTGTCTGCACCAGTCTGTACCAGTCTGCATTAGTCTGTAGTCAAGTTTCAGTCTGCGCCTAATAAGATTACCATATTCCTGTACATAGCCATGAAGATAAATGTATAGACACTTTTGTCAAGTATCAGAGAGAAATGTGAGAATAAGATTAACGTACCAGTACCAAAGGAACTTCAGATTGTCAATTGTAAATAGCATTCAGAACCAAGCTAAGTAATTTTATGCTTGTTATTATTTTAATAAATGTGTGAGAAAATTAATCAAGTTCTGTTTAAAATTGGTCACCGTCAATCTGCTACTCTAAGCGTGCAAGTGGCATTTCTATCGTCTGACCTAACGGCGGAAGATAAACACGCCACGATAAGACCACGAGACATATTGCTGACACTTGCGTACATCGTTAGAGCGACAAGTCAAATAATCTGATGGTATCTGTACCGAAGGTCTTACAGTACGCACACCACACTCTACAACCTACAGTTTAATGTTCGTACAGTATTTCCTGTTGGTCAGTGTTCTATCCAAGGTGATACTACGATATTTTCGGGTTTTCGAAGTTTTCCAGTGGAGTTTTGTCTCAGGTCAGCTGCAGGATTATTTCAGCCAGTCTGTTCTTCAGGTAGAGCGCAGTTGTTTGAATTTTGTCAATGAGATCGGACGATAGTTTTTTGATCACTTCTGCTACTTTTGCGTCAGTATATAGAGGGTTTATAAAAGGGCGATGTACTTGAGGACAATATTATGGAAATGGAAGAGAATGTAGATGAAGACAAAATGGGAGATAAGATACTGCGTAAAGAGTTTGACAGAGCACTGAAAGACCTGAGTCGAAACAAGGCCCCGGGAGTAGACAACATTCCATTAGAACTACTGATGGCCTTGGGAGAGCCAGTCATGACAAAACTCTACCATCTGGTGAGCAAGATGTATGAGACAGGCGAAATACCCTCAGACTTAAAGAAGAATATAATAATTCCAATCCCAAAGAAAGCAGGTGTTGACAGATGTGAAAATTACCGAACTATCAGTTTAATAAGTCACAGCTGCAAAATACTAACGCGAATTCTTTACAGACGAATGGAAAAACTGGTAGAAGCGGACCTCGGGGAAGATAAGTTTGGATTCCGTAGAAATGTTGGAACACGTGAGGCAATACTAACCTTAAGACTTATCTTAGAAGAAAGATTAAGAAAAGGCAAACCTACGTTTCTAGCATTTGTAGACTTGGAGAAAGCTTTTTACAATGTTAACTAGAACACTCTCTTTCAAATTCTGAAGGTGGCAGGGGTAAAATACAGGGAGCGAAAGGCTATTTACAATTTGTACAGAAACCAGATGGCAGTTATGAGAGTCGAGGGGCATGAAAGGGAAGCAGTGGTTGGGAAAGGAGTGAGACAGGGTTGTAGCCTCTCCCCGATGTTATTCAATCTGTATATTGAGCAAGCAGTAAAGAAAATTCGGAGTAGGTATTAAAATTCATGGAGAAGAAAAAACTTTGAGGTTCGCCGATGACATTGTAATTCTGTCAGAGACAGCAATGGACTTGGAAGAGCAGTTGAACGGAATGGACAGTGTCTTGAAAGGAGGATATAAGATGAACATCAACAAATGCAAATCGAGGATAATGGAATGTAGTCAAATTAAATCGGGTGATCCTGAGGGAATTAGATTAGGAAATGAGACACTTAAAGTAGTAAAGGAGTTTTGCTATTTAGGGAGTAAAATAACTGATGATGGTCGAAGTAGAGAGGATATAAAATGTAGACTGGCAATGGTAAGGAAATCGTTTCTTAAGAAGAGCAATTTGTTAACATCGAGTATAGATTTAAGTGTCAGGAAGTCGTTTCTCTAAGTATTTGTATGGAGTGCAGCCATGTATGGAAGTGAAACATGGACGATAACTAGTTTGGACAAGAAGAGAATAGAAGCTTTCGAAATGTGGTGCTGCAGAAGAATGCTGAAGATAAGGTGGGTAGATCACGTAACTAATGAGGAGGTATTGAATAGGATTGGGGAGAAGAGAAGTTTGTGGCACAACTTGACTAGAAGAAGGGATCGGTTGGTAGGACACGTTTTGAGGCATCAAGGGATCACAAATTTAGCATTGGAGGGCAGCGTGGAGGGTAAAAATCTTAGAGGGAGATCAAGAGATGAATACACTAAGCAGATTCAGAAGGATGTAGGTTGCAGTAAGTACTGGGAGATGAAGAAGCTTGCACAGGATAGAGTAGCATGGAGAGCTGCATCAAACCAGTCTCAGGACTGAAGATCACAACAACAACAATACTGCTTTCCAGCAAATTAACTGCCTTATTTTCTCAACGGTGGGAAATAAGGGTACGAGTAGAGATCGGTATTGCAACGCGCCTTTTGACAGAGCGCGCAGCAGCAGCGGGCCGCGGACGGCGCGGGCGGCGGAGCGCGCCGTGGCGCCTGCCCGCCTGAATGCCGATGCAACGCATTGTCCCCAGTGCACGAGGCGAGGCGCCAGCATAAAGGGGAGGCTGCACAATGAACGATGCGTCACGCATCACGCGTTCAAGTGCTGCGAGAAAAGCCACTGCGCTACTGAATGCCAAGTTTGCGTCTCGCAGCCAGAGCCGGCGCGCGGCCGGAAAATTACGCGCAGCCCGGTGCAGGAGCGGCCGGGCAGGCGTGCGCAGAGTAGCACCTGCCTCTGGGACCACACTTCTAGGCGCATTCCACGCAGAATAACGCTGTTACTGGCGACGTGTTTATCCCAGCGCTACGAGGGAGGGAGGTTTCAGCCGCGTCGTGGGTTCCTAATGGCCGTTTGCGAGTCAGTGGTTTCCTACATCTACTTCATCTACACTACTGGCCAATAAAATTGCTACACCACGAAGATGACGTGCTACAAACGCGAAATTTTACCGACAGGAAGAAGATGCTGTGATATGCAAATGATTAGCTTTTCAGAGCATTCACACAAGGTTGGCGCCAGTGGTGACACCTACAACGTGTTGACATGAGGAAAGTTTCCAACCGATTTCTCCTACACAAACAGCAGTTGACCGGCGTTGCCTGGTGAAACGTTGTTGTGATGCCTCGTGTAAAGAGGAGAAATGCGTACCATCACGTTTCCGACAACGATAAAGGTCGGATTGTAGCCTATCGCGATTGCGGTTTATCGTATCGCGACATTGCTGCTCGCGTTCGTCGAGATCCAATGACTGTTAGCAGAATTTGGAATCGGTGGGTTCAGGAGGATAATACGGAACGCCGTGCTGGATCCCAACGGCCTCGTATCACTAGCAGTCGAAATGACAGGCATCTTATCCGCATGGCTGTAACGGATCGTGCAGCCACGTCTCGATCCCTTAAGTCAACAGATGGGAACGTTTGCAAGACAACAACCATATGCACGAACAGTTCGACGACGTTTGCAGCAGCATGGACTATCAACTCGGAGACCATGGCTCCGGTTACCCCTGACGCTGCATCACAGACAGGAGCGCCAGCGATGGTGTACTCAACGACGAACCTGGCAAAACGTCATTTTTTTCGGATGAATCTAGGTTCTGCTTACAGCATCATAATGGTCGCATCCGTGTTTGGCGACATCGCGGTGAACGCACATTGGAAGCGGGTATTCGTCTTCGCCGTGCTGGCGTATCACCCGGCGTGAAGGCACGGGGTACCATTGGTTACACGTCTCGGTCACCTCTTGTTCGCATTGACGGCACTTTGAACAGTGGACGTTACATTTCACTTGTGTTGCGACCCGTGGCTCTACCCTTCATTCGATCCCTGCGAAACCCTACATTTCAGCAGGATAATGCACGACCGCATGTTGCAGGTCCTGTACGGGCCTTTCTGGATACAGAAAATGTTCGACTGCTGCCCTGGCCAGCACATTCTCCAAAACGTCTGGTGAATGGTGACCGAGCAACTGGCTCGTCACAATACGCCAGTCACTACTCTTGATGAACTGTGGTATCGTGTTGAAGCTGCATGGGCAGCTGCATCTGTATACGCCATCCAGGCTCTGTTTGACTCAATGCCCAGGCGTATCAAGGCCGTCATTACGGCCAGAGGTGGTTGTTCTGGGTACTGATTTCTCAGGATCTATGCACCCAAATTGCGTGAAAATGTAATCACATGTCAGTTCTAGTATAACATATTTGTCCAATGAATACCCGTTTATCATCTGCATTTCTTCTTGGCGTAGCAATTTTAATGACGTAGTGTACATCTACATGAATACTCCGCAAGTCACCCTACAGTGCGTGGCAGAGGGTATCCTGTTCCACGAGCAAATAAAGCGAGGGAAAAACCACTATCTACCGATATGCTCCCATATTAGCCCTAATTTCTCGTATCTTAACTTCGTGGTCCTTAGGTGCAGTTATGTTGGCAGCAGTAGAATCTTTCGGCAATCAGCTTCAGACGCCGTTCTCTAAGTTTTCTCAACAGCGCTTCTCGAAACGAACGTCGCCGTCCCTCCAGGGATTCCCATTTATCCAAGGTAGCGGCGTTTGGCGGGAAAGTGCCACGCCCCCTGGCGGGAATTTCTAATTTTGGAGGGAAGATAGGTCAATTGGACTACCTCTAGTAACCTAAGAAAATAACGGGAAAACGGGGCACTTAGTCTACCTCCACTAACCTAAGTCGCCCGACCGTCGTCTCTTCCTGGGAACTCGTGGGAAAAGGACTAGGCTTGTGATGGGGATAAGTCTTCATTTTCAGTCTTAATTTGAACAAACAGAGGCAGTACCACTATCAAGTGTGTTCGCCATGGGGTCCTGGTGCATCATACTCTCACAAAATAGGCTTTGAATTTCGAATTTTGGAGGGAATTTTGATTTAAGAGCATACTCCTGCAACTGAGGGGAGTTAAAATTCAAATGGCTCCAAGCACTATGGGACCTAACATCTGAGGTCATCAGTTCGCTAGACTTAGAACTACTTAAACCTAAGTAACCTAAGGACATCACACACATCCATGCCCGAGGCAGGATTCTAACCTGCGACCGCAGCAGCAGCGCAGTTCCAGACTGAAGCGCCTAGAACCACTCGGGCATAGCGGCCGGCTGAGGGGAGTTAGTATGGTGTCTCCCCTACTAGACGATGCTCATGATGCCATTCAATTCGAATATAATTTGTTTAAATTTGTTTATACATTTTTAAATTTATTGAAATTTCTTTAAATTTATCATCTACCTACAGCAGTGGTGGCTTAGTTCGGTGTTACCACCACAAGAGACTGAGATATGGCGTGCTTCTTGAGTTGTCGTTGTTCAACTATCGATATGTTGGTGCCACACAGGAGGAGTTTTAATAGCTTTATTACATGCGCTCATTCAGCTGAGGAGTGCATCCACGGCTCACTGCATGAAGAATGGAAGCGTGCATTAATGCTTGAACATGTGAAGAGGAAGAATACGGTCCTGCAAATAAATACTTTCCATTAAAGATGCATTACACAATGTATGGAAACCTCTATCTCTGCTGGAATTGTCTGTCATTTCTAAAACCTACTTATAAATTGCCACCACACAACAGACAACTGCCTCCGATCCACCACACCAAAGAACTGACCTAATTCGCGAGTTCAGCACTAGAGGACGCCACAATGGTCACGCGATCATGCAGTTCAGTCCATAGGAGCACAGAATTATGATTACGTCAAGTGTTTTTCACAGCTGCACGTGTGCCTCAGCCTCTTCCCCCTCCCCCTGGCGGTATGGAGGGGGAAATTGGTGGGAAAAGCAATCAGCCTGTTGTGAGCTGCTGGAGAGAGGATGGAGTTTACTTTATTTATTTTTGCAACAATTTATTTAACAACGGATTTCACGTAGTTTATTTATTATGCTGATACAGAACACTCACCCTGACATGCTTGAGATCACAATATACAGCTTACAGACCTCGAAACTACTTGTAAATAATTCAGTACAGTGATGTAAGGAGACGCAGACAACTCTTAAATTACCGAAAGAATCCAGTACACAGCATATAGACGTGCAAACTACTCGTAGTTCACCGAAATAATGCATGCAAACACGCTCACAACGCCTAAACACCCGAAAATAATGCAGTACACAAACACTCTGTGCACCTAAAAAACGCAGCGTATCAGCGACTTGAACCCTGATTCTACTGGATGGATAGCCCCCTAGCACATGGAAACCGTCCAGGTGCGGGAGAGGAAGGTGTACTTCATTTATTTTGGTTGGGAACTGCCTCAAATAGCGATTCTAATTACGTAATTAATCACAAATATCGGTCTTAATTACACGACTATATTCATAGCGCTACACAATAACGGCTTAACATCGCAATACAGCTCAAAAACTAATAATACCATACAACTGGTGTTACCCTGCTGGGAAAAATTTCGCAATACCACTCGAAACTGACGCAAATATCGATCCTAATTAAGTAATTAATCACAAAGATTGGTCCTAATTACACAACTATATGCACAGCGCTAGGCAAGGACGGCTTAAAATCACAATATAGCTCAAAAAGTAACAATCCCATATAACTAGTGTTACCCTGCTGGGAAAAAATTCGCAATACCACCCGAAATGTACGGAGATATCGATCGTAGTTACTTAATAAATAACAAATATCGGGTCTAATTTACAAATACTTGCATAGCGTTGCACAAGGATGGCATAAAAGCGCAATACGCCTGCAGAAAGTGACTATACCATACAACTGGTGTTATCCTGCTGGGACAAAAATTCGCAATACCACTCGAAACCAGCGACAGAAACACTCAAACTCCTCCCTACACCTACAAGCTAGGGGTGGGGGGGGGGGGGGGGAGGAAGGCTGGGGTGTAAGGTGTAATCTGTTGTGGATTGGCAAGACAGCCAACCCACTATGAGAGGAAGCCGAAAGGCACGCGTTTTCGCTCACGCAGGCTGGCGTGAGGTCTGGAACAGGTCAAGGAAATGAGACTAGCAAAAAAGGACGTAGCTGTTGGAATACTTAACTTTAATCCGTAAATGGTGAACATCGCTCTTGACGGTACATGTTTTACAGCATCAATAGTAACTAGTAATGGCGCCTTGCTAGGTCGCAGCAAATGACGTAGCTGAAGGCTATGCTAACTATCGTCTCGGCAAATGAGAGCGTAATTTGTCAGTGAACCATCGCTAGCAAAGTCGGCTGTACAACTGGGGCGAGTGCTAGGAAGTCTCTCTAGACCTGCCGTGTGGCGGCGCTCGGTCTGCAATCACTGATAGTGGCGACACGCGGGTCCGACGTATACTAACGGACCGCGGCCGATTTAAAGGCTACCACCTAGCAAGTGTGGTGTCTGGCGGTGACACCACATAATCTTCATTCTTTTCGGTGGGGAATACGTTCAACTGACTAGATGCTGGTGTTGTTGGATAGAGGAGTTTAAAAAAGTATATTACCTGCAAGCAAATAGCATTTGTTGCTGTTTGACGTCAGAGTTCACTACACACGCCTACTAAAGATCATCCTTCATGTACAGTCAGACACAAACTACGCGATGGTGCTACTCTGCGGACAGCCTCATGGCTCGTGCTGGCCCTCGCCTTTCGTGATACGATCGCGCTTCGCCAACACAAAAGCAGGTTTACTTAACTAGGAGATAAAAGGGTGGCTTTCCCCAAATGCATCTTGGTCGTCTAAAATATAGTGGCACAGACGTCCCTAATGACTAGGAGGCGCCCACAGACTAGACAGGTCCCCATTGCCTCTCGTTCTGGAGTCGAGAACACTTTTGTTTAATCTCACATAGGACGCCCAAGAAGGAACCGGACGAGATCCACAGTCTTGGTTCTACTGGTGCATACAAGTATCCATGCTAAAAGCTACACTGGATTTATAAATCGAGGTACGACATTACCTCCGAATGAGGTGGTTTTTTGTCCAGACAAATACTGTGACTATGAATATAGACGGTGATCGCTGGAGTATATAGTATTAGACCAACAGTGTGGTTACATGTTGCCGACGGTGCAACCTCATAATCAAATTACCCAGTTTAGAAAATCATTTGGCTAAGGAATGTAGTATGAAACAGGTATTTCCAACTCCCTCTAGCCGCCACTGCTAGATATTTTTCCAGTATTTTGTAACGCAATCTGTCTCGATGAATGTCAGAGATTCGGTGATATATTGACTGGGCTATAGGCGATGGTTGATTGCTAAGGATAACAAACAGTATATGGTGTGCTGATTGAGGTCATAAGAAATGTACACTAGCTTTTCAAATCTCTAGTGCTACGCTGTCCGCTAGAAATGCTGTCTGCGATTTCGAATCAGGTCTCACCATTCAAGCACATACCTGCGTAGGATCCTATCGAGAAGCCCTTTAATGATTACAGCCACTAGTGAATCATATTTCTGGCACTCTCATATCTCGAAACGAGTCACTTTTCTCGAACCTATCTGCTACAGTAAAATTCCAACCTCGTTTCAGGTAGTCCCTATGCATCTTGCAACTGCTGCCATTTCTACAGCTTTACACGTGTGATCGTTCCAGTTTAAGTCGGAACTGATTAGGAGTTGGAGAAAACTACCTTGAATGCATCTACAACCTTCTGCAACCTCTGTAGAGACAGGCTAAGCTGAGTTACTGTACAGGACTGTGTTTTGACCATTCGATGGAAATGGGAACTGGGAAAAGTACGAGGATTTTTGCTTCTGCTCTGTGGTGCATCCACAGGCCCATTCACATCTATCACGCCAACATGCTATCTTCTTTGTTCTGTACCATCCAACAGAGAAAAATTACGAACTATAGAAGCTCCACTAACTTCATCCGATAGAGAACTCGATACGATTTTTACCGCATCTCTCTCCTCGCATATATCGAAAACAAATACCGCATGCACACCGACATCGAGCACAAGTGACGATCCTATTAAATATACAGGTATTGATCCACTGCACAGACCAGTTTAAAATTTCATCACCTGCACCGTAGAAGGATGATTGTATCTCGTGGAGTATACTGTAACTCGCAAGAGATGCTCGCTTTGACCCTGTCTCATTGTTTGAAACATTGTTTTTTTCTGCTGTAACACGCTTTCTACACTGCCATACATTTTGTTTTTCTGCCACGGCTTCAAGTTCTGTGGCAGGTTCTAAACTGCCATTAACAAGTTCTGATCCATGGCCTCTCGCAGAAAACTAGACGCCACACAGTGTAAAATCATGTTGTTACTGCTGCTACCGCAACACACCACACACACTGGACGATTTTATATAAAAGTCAGTTACAACATAAGGAAACTGGAGGAGTTTTTCCGCGTTGTGCAGAGTTTCCAAACTACAGTCCAAAGGTGATTGACGAGGTCTACATTTAAAATTGTCTGTCATAGTGACGGAACAGCTGACAGCTCTGCGTTCCATTTTGACTGATTCCTCATGTTGCAGGCATGTATGCGATCTCTGTTTCGGTGCTAGCCATCCCCAGAAGGTGTTACCCCTCCACAAAACTCTTTCTCCAACTCAAACAAGCGTTGTCAGTCAGACATTATGTGGTAACCAACAGCGTGCCAGTGGACAGATGGGATGCAAGACACCGTCGATGTACTGAAATAATAAGCATCACAGTTGATAGTGTGAACAATTTTAGCAATTTTACAGTCATTTCAACACCGACCAATCATGCGACAGCATGTTTCCCAATTTCAGTATTATAGCTAAACAAACCCTTCTCCACTTTGGGAGTATCATTGCAAATGTAGATTGATGACTGTGTAGTACGTCCATTCATTGTTAATTCTCGAACACATACATCATCAAAGTATACCAGACAGCACTCTACATATTTCTAAAACCTCGTGCATAGCGCTTAATTTACAATCTATCTCTATACTGATGGGAGTCACAGAGCATTCTCGCAATCTTAGGATAAAATTATAGACTGAAAGGCCCCCTCACACTGTCATTGACCAGCCCGCCCTGCATCACCGTTACCGATTTAATGTGCAATCGACCAGAAGTAGACCACGTCTTGTGAATGAATGTAACTTGCTGAGCCCTCGCCCATCCAAGTGCACTAAATTTCTTGAGATACACCCATGTCGAGGTGGTTAGCACTTCTTATCGATGTGTAGTAACAGATTCGAAAGTGTTGTGATGTAATAGCAGACAGTTCAAAAAATGGTTCAAATGGCTCTAAGCACAATGAGACTTAACATCTGAGGTCATCAGTCCCCTACACTTAGAACTACTTAAACTTAACTAACCTAAGGACATCATACACATCCATACCCGAGGCAGGATTTGAACCTGCGACCGTAGCAGCTGTGTGGTTCCGGACTGAAGCGCCTAGAACCACTCGGTCACAATGGCCGGCTAGTAGACAGTTAAGAAGAACAAGAAATGGGTGATTTTTATGCGTGATGGAGCTCCAGACGGATGGAGTTCGAAGCACTTTTACGAAAATCAACCACGTGATCAGTTTTAAACTGTTGTTCTAACGTCTAGGATCAGTACCTGGAAAGTATTTGTAAGTAGGAACATAAACACACACGCTCCTAAAGCTACAACGTTCCGCACTTAAAACAGGCTATAATGTTACATCGCTTGAGTTTCTGACCTATCAGTCGTATGGAACGCAGCGCTATTAATATTCCAATGTAAGAAAATAAATTTCAAGCACATGACATACATCCTGCTTCCCACGTTCCTTAGCCGAATCGCTTCCTAAATTGAGTGATTTTATTACGAGGTTGCACCATTGACAACGTGTAACCGCTCTGTTGGTCTGATACTATATACTCCAGCGATCACTGTCTATATTCAGAGTCACGCTATTTTTCTGCACAAAAAACCAACTCATTCACAGGTAATGTACCTCGATTTATAAAGCCAGTATAGCTTTTAACATGGATACTTGTATGCACCTGTAGAACCAAGACCGCTTGTGATGGTAATATGGTTGTGTTTTTTAACATATGGCGGTTTGTAAGACGATTACGCCTCTCTTTCTAAGCCACAGTAATATCACTCGCAAGAAAAACTTACGAGACATGCCCACTGATCTTTGATTTTCGGTCAGTATTATTTCATAACTTCAGCAATCAGTTATTGACGTCATATCATATTTAAGAGTAGGGGATGTGTGATACATTCGCCATGAGCATCAGGTTTATGAAGTCTGTGTTTGTTTTCCGACATGTGCAAAGGAGATATGTCCAGTCGTAAGGAAGGTACGGATTTAACGTTCAGTACTGTGATATCAAAGGGAAGTCATAAGAATGGTAAAGATATTTCTATGCCTAGAGCCGTCAGCAGGGTGTATTTCCGATACTTCGCTCATTCTCGAATGTCATTCAACTGAAACCGCAATCGTAACATTTAATTGTAAGTATAGCGATCCGATTTCATAGGATGATTCTGTCTATGCATGGCCAGCGGGGGGAATGATTCACGTTTCCTGCTAACGGCAGGGCCCGTCCGAATTGAGAGGGCTGTTGCAATGCAGGAATGCTGTTGGCTTGACCATGTACTCCTCTAGACGACCGAATAGCGAACTAGTACTTAGTATGTGTTGGACAGCTTTTGTGATCAAGTGGAAATTTGAGAAGATTCAATATGGACGTGTGTTTGCGCTGGGCTATTATTCCCTCCCATGTAAATTGTTCCGTTGACTGCTTCTTCGAATTTCACGTCTTTATTTAGCTGAGAGAAGATCGATTGTGGTGTGTGCATCTAGCAGGTGGAAGACACGTTTCTTGTTCTCTAGATATGAGAAACACCTTACTTGACTTTTTAAGTTCTAGGGGTGATTTGGAATCTGCTACATCACTGACATCAGTATTCACGAGTGGAGATATCGGTTTCACCTATTTTCTTTTTTGAGTTCCCACATAAATGTCTTCACAGACGTGATAAGTTTCCCAGTCGAACGTAAAAAAACTATATTGATTTTGTTCATAAAACTAAATGAACTAGACTTTGTCTATTTTCGTGGAAAGAGGACGTTTATTATGGTCGCAGATGTTTTTTAATAGTTGGTTTATTATACGAGTCGAGTTGATGTTAAATAATCCCTCGCAGAACGGCGGGTGATTTCTCTACGATACTGTGCGACACTATACTTTAGACGAACAAGATGCATTTGTGGAAAGTCACTCTTTTGTCTCCTAGTTAACTATACCCACTTTTGTGCTAGCAAAGTGTGATCGTATCAAGGCAGGCGAGGGCCAGCACGAGCCACGAGGCTGTCCATGGTGTAGCCCCATCCTGTAGTTTGTGATTGTACGTGGAGAAGAACACATGTTCAACTACAGTCTTTTAGGACAATGATTTTCCCCAGTACATGTGATGCATTATGACCTTTTAATACAAGTACTGGTTTCTTTCGCGACAATTTCGAAGTGTAATTATAACTGTGATGCATTTTTCCCATCAGCTGTGACAGCGTATATTGGCTTCAGTTAGCTGGGCTGTAGGGTGATTTTTGGTAGGCGTGTGTAGTGAACTCAGATGTCAAACAGCAATAGATGCTATATGCTTGCAAGTAATACACTTTTTTAAACTCCTATCTGTCCAACACGAGCTTCTAGTCAGTTGAATGTATTTCCCACCAAAAAGAATGAAGATTGCACCTTACACCCCAGCCCTTTTCTCCCCTAGCTTGTAGGTGTAGGGTGGAGTTTGAGTGTTTCTGTCACTGGTTTCGAGTGGTATTGCGAAATTTTTTTCCCAGCAGGATAACACCAGTTGTACGGTATAGTCAGTTTCTGCAGGCGTATTGCGCCTTTATGCCATCCTTGTGCAACGCTTTTTTGGGGGGTGGAGGTGTCAATCGTTTAGTGAAACTTGTTTGTACCTGCCAAGGTTAAAGATGAGAGCCTCTCCGATGGGGAGTGGAACTTAGTGTAGTGTTGGACTTCATTACTGTTCTGTGTAGACATAGTGCAGCCCCAGATAAAGTGTGTTCTTCATAATTCATTTTCCTAGTTGCCTTTTGACGATATTGTAGTTTTCATAGCTAATGGCCATAATTTTGTTTCTCAGGAGAAGAAATAACAAAATTTTCTATTCTGTCGATGTGGAGGTTATTATACTTAGAGGAGAAGATCAGAAACGCAAGAATGAGGGATGAAATCTACTGTGACCTAGTCCAAAGGACAATTCTGCTTAAGTCCAAACTTATTAAATGAAAAAAAAAACAGGAACTCAATTTCAGGGCGATCAGACAGAGTTTTGAACCCCACTCGTAGTGTTTCTTATTACTCCAGTTTCTTAACAAGATTAATTGAATCACGTTTCCAATACCTTCTTTGCCATGGAGTGCGATTCCTTACGTAAACTTCCTACAGTCATTGTAGGGGAACGTGGGTGAAGTGATCACTATAAAGGAAATTGTATTTTCACTAAACCATGGTTACCGATAGATGATTGGTGCTTACATACTGTGAATTTACATATTATAACGTGTCACAGCAAATAATTTAACATGAGTGAAGAAGGCCAGAGTCAGAGAGGTTGTTTTGTGCTTTTCAAATTCCTTTATCATGGCCCGCTGCCATGATTCATCACAAACAGCGGCAGTGTGGTTGAGGCATCCAGATACCTGTGTGTGTGTATGACGACGAGCACTGCTGACAGAGTGGCCGAGCGGTGGCCCAACACCACTGCCTCTGTCAACGACGTACTGGACTCGGCAGCTAAGACGGCGGCGGCTGATGTCTTCACAGAGATTCTGCCCTCCTGCTTGCTAACGAGTCAGTCTATGGACAAGGTCCCAAAGTCTGGTTTAATACAGTCAGATTCGTGGCTGGTAACAATTAGATGGGTTCCTCTGGCCAGTAAAATCATGCTTAGACAGGTTATCCCCCAAATTTGTGGCAGGTAGATGGAAAGTAAGTCCCATTATTTCACATAATTCCACATCTATTAATAATCCACTTCTCTCTGACTCTTATCTTTTTGCTGTCGTGAGTTTCCCCTGTCGAAACAACTGGCTACTACTATTATTTTATCGAAGGCAGAGTAGAACTAATGTGCTTCAACCTGTTGGAAGTACAATTCAGGCCTAATCACCTCCTTCTTCCAATCCGTCTCCGCTTTCTGACCCTTCAGTAACTTGACTGCGCAGGAATTCTCACCCTCTGTCACTTCCCTGTTTGGTTCAAATGGCTCTGAGCACTATGGGACTTAACTGCTGTGGTCATCAGTCCCCTAGAACTTAGAACTACTTAAACCGAACTAACCTAAGGACATCACACACATCCATGCCCGAGGCAGGATTCGAACCTGCGACCGCAGCGGTCGTGCGGTTCCAGACTGTAGCGCCTAGAACCGCTCGGCCACTCCGGCCGCCTCTACCCTGTTTGGACAAACTGTAATCGCATCCCTGCAACACTTCTGTAACTCCGCTTCTTCCATTTCATCTGATCTTGTCGTCCGCAAACGATAACAACCGTTTTACCTTTAATCTGAAAAACTCCTTCAGCATCTCCTCACTTAAAATGTTACACGTGAACTGCACAACATTGCTACTGTGTCTGCTTCCCTGATACTGGCAAGGAAACTGAAATATACACCTTTGTTCCGTCAGTCCTTGCTTCTACTACGGCTATGTTAAAACAAAAGGGTAAATTTTCATGATTACACTCCAAGACCAACCCCAACTCTTGTTGCACATTCTGTAGCGCCTGCAAGTTCTGATCTGAAAGTTGGACACTCATTTCTTTTTTTGGAAAGTTGGCTATTGATGCTGCTGTTGCAGGCACGCACAAACTCTGAGTCTGAGATATTATTATCGCCAGTGTATACATTGAAAGTACTATTCCTATATTTGTTGTGACAAGATACGTAATTATTGATCAAAGATATTGTGGAAAAATTAAAGTTTTTGCTAATCAAACTGTCTAAGGAAAACAAAGGTCTGAGTAAAGTTTTTCTGTGTGTGAATCGTCAGTTTTCAAAATGTATTAAATTAAAAGTTTTTATTGATTCCTTTCATCTTTTTACACCGCTTAATGCTTGTTGCCTAAGCCCCTCCTGGTCATTTATTTTCTGTAAAAAAGAAAACGGGAAGTTGCTTCAGTAGTTGTGACCATGCATTGCATTGAATTGTTTTATCATGTTGCTGGATGCAAAATATTCATACAGTTGCAGTGGCGAGACGTGGTAAGTTGTCTGTCGCATGCAAGAGCATTACAGTATAAGTTCAAGTGGTTCAAATGGCTCTGATCACTATGGGACTTAACATAGGAGGTCATCAGTCCCCTAGAACTTAGAACTACTTAAACCTAACTAACCTAAGGACATCACACACATCCATGCCCGAGGCAGGATTCGAACCTGCGACCGTAGCGGTCGCTCGGTTCCAGACTGAAGCGCCTAGAACCTCTCGGCCACCCCGGCCGGCTTACAGTATAAGTGTTAGGAGTTTCACTAGATGGCAAGGAAATTTTTAGAGAATAAGTGCAGGTATCGATAATATTAGGAGAGATACAGCTTTACACATTTCTGAACATCTGTGGCCATAATAATAATTTCTGGTAGTAAAACTTTCACCAGGCTAATAATGATAAGAATAACAGTAATTTTTGATAAAAACTTTCAGTTCCAGTGACAAGAATCCTAGCTGGCCTCGCATAGCGTGCTGCATAGCTTCGCATATCTCTGCTACCTCTCTTCGTGCTTCTTCACACACTGATCTCCAAGGACTCCAATTGCTTTCTTGACACTACTTCCTTGTACAATATTTGTACTTCAGTTTGCAACATCTGGCTCACTGATTCTTTTGCAGTTCTGGGTATATCGTCACTTCCCCAGTCAGCTTGCTTAGTAACCAAGTATTGTTCAATACATCTCTCTCCAAACTCGCATTTTGCATGGTATACCACTCACTTGCTACCACGTTTCCTTTCACCCATTGTTTCATTAATTTTTTTCAGACATTGACGTCCCACCTCGATCCAAACTCTCCTCTTTCTCATATACAGTATAATCGCCAGAACCTTCGTCATCTCATCCCTCAATTTCCCGTATATCCCATGTATTGTCATACACTCCACAGTAACTCCTAAGCACGCCATGATTCTCTTACCCTGTCGAAAATTACCGAAGGCTTTCTCTAGTCATCCCACCTCATTCCACATCTCTCATGCGTTAAAAACCACCTGTATTACCCAGCGATGACTAGTGATTACCACACCTTCTTGCTTAGCCATCAGCACACCCCAACCCAGGTGCTGGTTCCTGCTGGTTCCGCAATGCTTACACTGCAGTGATGACGAGTAGCCCGGTTATGATCTGCATCACCTTGTCTGCTGGTGTATCTCACTCGCGCACAGGGATATCTATTACCATTTAAAAAAGGTACAATCTCTTGGGATGGGTCTACTTAAGACCACCTGATGGACTGGGTCTTGTCAAGAGGGCAATGAAGCACAATGACCATATTCGGTCAGAAACAAGCGAAGTAGGAAGTAGATTGCAACAGATTAAAATGCAGGTGGGCATGGATCTTACGTCTTACAAAACACAACACAGCCAGCATACGGTACAAGGTGAGCCAGCCATACATGCTGCAGAAACAGTTGGCACAGTAGCACATTAGCGGAAGAAGGCTGAGGCCTTTCCACTCCAGCAACCATGAAAGTGTTCAGTGTATATGCCGCAATGCATAGCAGGGCCCAAGCAAGTGCAGCCCACGGGCATATACGCTTAATCTGATAAATTAACGATGATTGCAGAATGTGGCACTACACAAAACTGGCGCTAATAATATAGGCACATAGGGAACACACAAGACACAGATCTATAAGTCCACGGTATTTGTGATAAGTTGACAAAACTGTCCCGGAATACATGTGCTGCAAAACGCCACTGTTTCCTGCGCGTGTACCACGACATCAATATGGGATCACCATGCACACGTACACAGGCCGTACAATGAGTTGGCATACTCTGGATCAGGTGGTCGAGCAGCTGCTGCGGTATAGCCTCCCATTCTTGCACCAGTGTCTGTCGGAGCTCCTGAAATGCCCTAGGGCTTTGAAGACGTGCAGCGATACGTCGACCGAGAGCGTCCCAGACGTACTCGATGGGGTTTAGGTCTGGAGAACAGGCAGGCCACTCCATTCGTCTGATATCTTCTGTTTCAAGGTACCCCTCCACGATGACAGCTCGGTGGGGCCGTGCGTTATCATCCATGGATGGGACCCACTGCATCCCTGAAAAGGCTGACATACTGGTGCAAAATGATGTCCCAATACACCTGACCTATTACAGTTCCTCTATCAGACATGCAGGGGTGTATGTGCACCAAGCATAATCCCACCCCACACCATCAAACCACGACCTCCATACAGATCCCTTTCAGGGACATTAAGGGGTTGGCATCTGGTTCCTGGTTCACGCCAGATGAAAACCCGGCGAGAACCACTGTTCAGACTACACCTGGACTCGTCCGTGAACATAACTTGGGGCCACTGTTACAATGACCATGTACTGTGTTCTTGACACCAGGCTGTACGGGCTCTCCTGTGGCCAGGGGTCAGTGGAATGCACTTTGCAGGTCTCCAGGCGAATAAAACATGTCTGTTCAGTCGTCAGTAGACTGTGTGTCTGGAGACAACTGCTCCGGTAAGGTCCCGAGCAAGGCTACCTGCAGTACTCCGTTGCCGTCTGCGGGCACTGATGGGGAGATATCGGTCTTCTTGTGGTGTTTTGCACTGTGAATGTCCCGTACTGTAGCGACTGGACACGTTTCCTGTCTGCTGGAATCGTTGCCATAATCTTCAGATCACACTTTGTGGCACACGGAGGGCCTGTGCTACGACCTGCTGTGTTTGACCAGCCTCCAGTCGCGCCCTAGTATTCTACCCCTCATAACGTCCTCAATATGTGTTCTTTGAGCCATTAATACAGTCACCATTAGCACGTCTGGAAACGTCTGCACACTTACTCTCTGCACCGTACTCTGACATGCACCAACACACCTCTGCATATGTGGACTGCTACCAGCGCCACCGTGCGGTGACCGCAGGTCAGATGCACCGCATGGTCATACCCCGAGGTGATTTAAACCCGCAAACCGCCCAATAGACCGTTGTTTCACCATGTATCACCATTATCCTTAATTTCTGAGCATGAGTGTACATGTCTACCCACTTGTGTACTGAAATCATGTTGTATTAGTACCAATACCACCATTGGGCTGTGACCCTTGAGGTACCATCTGGAATCCTATATTGGGTCCGCAGCTCGACCCCACATTAGTGCAACTTGCCCCGAGACAAGAGATGCAGTGCCACTACGGGGCCAGCTGTGCCCCGGAACATAGTGCTCCTGCCACAGCGCTTCTACACTGGGTCACAGTCACTGCGTCATCTCATACCACCAGCCGGGTAGCATTGTAGACATCAGCCACACCTCAACCACCACCCCCCTAGCCACCTAGTCCAGGGATGTCGCTGACATAAGCAGTGGTGTTACGCCGCCTCTCAGCCACGCTACGCTCTGTCAGCATTACCGGACATCAAGCACCGACATCCGAGTGGCAACTGGATGCCTCAGCCACACTGCCACTGCTTGTAATGAATCACAGAGGAGAGCAGTAATAAATGAATATGAAAAGCACAAAACAGTCTCTCTGATCCAGCGTTCTTTATGACACAGAAAAAAATGGTTCAAATGGCTCTGAGCACTATGGGACTTAACTTCTAAGGTCATCAGTCCCCTAGAACTTAGAACTACTTAAACCTAACTAACCTAAGGACATCACACACATCCATGCCCGAGGCAGGATTCGAACCTGCGACAGTAGCGGTCGCGTGGTTCCAGACTGTAGCGCCTAGAACCGCTCAGCCACCCAGGCCCGCTATGACAAAGAAAATAACATACAGCAACCATATGTATTTTTGAATGCTTGCATACTGTAGTGTGGCCTTTCCCAATTGGACGTATCGTCGGCATTAGTGGTTCACAGATTAAAGTATCAAACTGAAAGAAACAACAAGGAACTAATCTGTAGGTCAAAAGACGTTACATAAACATTGGTATTGCAAAAAAAAAGTATTATTTCACATATAAGTGAGGTAAGAATAATAACATAAATGACTTACTTTACAAAAGTCAGATGAAAAACAGAAACGTTTTTACTGCAAAATAGCGGAAAAAGGTGCCTCTATCATAATCACCGACAAAATAATGGTTTATATCACAACCAGTTTGACCAATTTTCGACAGCAACAGCACTGTTCAAGGAAAAAATATGCAGTGGCCACTTTATCCTGCCCTGGCAACTTTACCCAAAATTCCCTTACATAAAATATACTGAGTACCCAATGTTGTCCAGGGAATATACTTATCCCAGTCTTCTATTAGTCCATATCCTCCTCCCCCTCTCTTTGTTCATCTCCTCCTCTCCACTCTCGCCGTTCATGTCCTTCTCTTTTCTTTCTCTGTCCATCTTCTGCTCTCCCCTCTCTGTGTCCATCTCTGCCTCTTCCCTTTCTCTGTCCATTTTCTCCTCCCCCTCTCCCTGCTCATCTCCTCCTCCCCCATCTATGCCTATCTCTTCCTTACCCTGTCTCTCTCTGTCCATCTCTTTCTCTCCCCTCTCTCGGTCCATTTCCACTTCACCGTCTCTGCCCATCTTCACCCCCCTCCCTTCCCTCTCCACGTTATCATGTTCACCGTAGCAGAATGCTGGTGGTCTTACCTCAACACTACTCCTTTTCAGGTCGTAAGTAATGTGTGTACCAAATTTGGTTGAAATCGTTTCAGAGGTTTAAGATGAACTTTTTACTGGTAACTTTGCAACGTATGTACATGTTAATTATATTTCACACATACAAATCGCCTCCAACATTTTGGGTCATGTTGAAACAAGCGACAGGGGATCCACTACCAATTATATTGAGAAATAGAAAGAAATGTCAGAAATGCATATTTATCGTGTTATTGACGTAGACAGTGTGGTGTCACCGCCAGACACAACACTTGCTAGGTGGTAGCCTTTAAATCGGCCGCGGTCCGTTAGTATACGTCGGACCCGCGTGTCGCCACTATCAGTGATTGCAGACCGAGCGCCGCCACACGGCAGGTCTAGAGAGACTTCCTAGCACTCGCCCCAGTTGTACAGCCGACTTTGCTAGCGATGGTTCACTGACAAATTACGCTCTCATTTGCCGAGACGATAGTTAGCATAGCCTTCAGCTACGTCATTTGCTACGACCTAGCAAAGCGCCATTACCAGTTACTATTGATGCTGTAAAACATGTACCGTCAAGAGCGATGTTCACCAATTATGGATTAAAGTTAAGTATTCCAGCAGCTACGTACGTTTTTTGTTAGTCTCATTTCCTTGACCTGTTCCAGACCTCACGCCAGCCTGCGTGAGCTGAAACGCGTGCCTTTCGGCTTCCTCTCACAGTGGGTTGGCTGTCTTGGCAATCCACAACAGACAGCATACATCACATAACAACATTGTTGCTCATCGTAGTTGTTGAAAGCGACCCGTGAAGGTGTTTTCAACAGCTGCAACAGCCATGTCCGGAGTGAGAACAATCCCCACTCTGCCCACAACGGTGCCAAATATGGGCAGACATTTTCCAAGATCACCTAACAGGACCTTACTTGCTGCCTCCTCATTTGACAGATCCACGTTACCCTGGTGTTCCTGCGAGACATGCTGCCACAGTTCCTGGGGTCAGTACCCTTTGTTGTCTGTGGAAGGGTGTGGTTTCAACACAACAGTGCACCAGCCCAATACAGTGTTAATGTCCGCGAGCACATGAAAAACACTGACCCATGGATAGGTCCTGTTCCATGACCAACGCGATCGCCGGATCTCAGACCTCTCGACATTTCCTCTGGGGTTACATCAAGATGATGGTGTACGAAACACCCTCAGGCATGGATGGAGACATGCTTGCTAGGGTCCAAGCTGTCTGTCTTCTGGTACAACACTCACCAGCGATCTTTGAGAGAGTACAGTAGAATTTCATGCGTCGTTGCCATGCAAGCATTGAAACTGGTGGTCGTCACTTTGAATAATTGCCATGAGCTATGTTTCTGTTACAAAGTTTACGTTGTGTACACCCTAACGCAAAAAATATGCGTTTCCGACCATTGGTTCTCTATCCCATTATAGTTGGTTGTGGACCCACTATCAAATGTGTGTGAATTCCTAAGAGATCAAACTGCTGAGGTCATCGGTCCCTAGACTTACACACTACTTAAATTAACTTATGCTAAGAACAACACACACACCCATTGTGGTGTCACCGCCAAACACCACACTTGCTAGGTGGTAGCCTTTAAATCGGCCGCGGTCCGTTAGTATACGCCGGACCCGCGTGTCGCCACTGTCAGTGATTGCAGACCGAGCGCCGCCACACTGCAGGTCTAGTGAGACGTTCTAGCACTCGCCCCAGTTGTACAGCCGACTTGGCTAGCGATGCTACAGTGACAAATACGCTCTCATTTGCCGAGACGATAGTTAGCATAGCCTTCAGTTACGTCATTTCCTACGACCTAGCAAGGCGCCGTATTCATTTGATATTTATATTAATGCCTGTACAGTCAAGAGAGATGTTCTACAATTATGGATTAAAGTTAAGTATTACAGCAACTGCGTCCGTTTTTCTAAGTTCTCTTTTCCTTGTAATGTTCCAGACCTCACGCCAATCTGCGTGAGCTTAAAAGCGTGCATTTCGGCCTCCTCTAGCAACACAGTGTTGGCTCTTCTGCCAACACATCACCCATGCCCGAGGGAGGACTCGAACTTCCGGCGGGAGAGACAGCGTAATCCGTGACACGGCGCCTCAAACCGCGTGGCCACTCAGTGCGGCGGACCCACTATCACCTGTTTCAGTTTTACCCAAGAGATTTTAGACAACTTATATTTACCATATTTCACACGTATTTGTGCACATATTTCATCTGCATCTTTAGAGAATTTCGCCCTGTATTTTCATTTACGCTTAGAGAACACGTGCTGTAAAACGATACTATTTTATAGGTACATCCAGTGTTGTATGTGGCTACTTTCTGGGAAATTTGTTGAGAATAGAGTTAGTAATAAAGAAGTAATAAATTAAAACGTCATACATGGTGGCAATTTTTCGCGCATCTCAATGTTTATGATGCCATATATCCTCAACGTTGTGTCGTACGATTGTATAGATTCAGCAGCATATGTGGTTACTGTCTGTGAAAAGTGTTGCGAATAGAGTTAGTAGTAAAGCAGTAATAAACTGAAACGTCATACATCAAGCGGCAGTTTTTCACGTATCTCAGTAATTATGACATATCTCCTGAACTATGTGTAGTACAATGATATAATATTGCTGATACATTGAGTGGTATGCGTAAATACTGTCGAGAAATGTGTCGTGAACGTAGTTAGTAGAAAATAAGTAGTAAATTAAAACGTTATACTTCATGCGGCTGTTTTAATGCATGAACAGCAAAAATGTAGTAAAGTATAAACTTTTTCTCTGTAATTTCATAAACTTTAGAAATTATGAATAAAGTTTTTTTGTATGACTGTATTACGGCTTTTCGTCCATTGTGAGCTACATTGCTTTTTCATCCCCACTCCTTTCATAGGCAGGTGGTTCTTACCCCCACAGCAATTATTTCCAACCAGTAAGTGATATGTGTACCAAGTATGGTTGAAATCGCCCAGTGCTTTAGGAGGAGATTTGGAACTGTATGAAAATAACGTAAATTAGTTACAAACTACGGCGTGCACACACGATATTCAACATGTAAACGTCACTATATACCGGGTGATCAAAAAGTCAGTATAAATTTGAAAACTTAATAAACCACGGAATAATGTAGATAGGTAAAAATTGACACACATGCTTGGAATGACATGGGGTTTTATTAGGACCAAAAAAAAGTTCATAAAACGTCCGACAGATGGCGCTGGACAGCAAAACTGCTACCGTGACGAGTGAGAGGTACGCCGATAGGTTACAGAATCTCACCATCCCCAGCCTGGCTGATAAACAGCTGCTGGAACGTACGATGTTTATGCAGGATGGCGCTCCACCCCATATTGCTAGGCGCGTGAAAAATCTCTTGCACGCATCGTTTGGTGATGATCGTGTGCTCAGCCGCCACTTTCGTCATGCTTGGCCTCCCAGGTCCCCAGACCTCAGTCCGTGCGATTATTGGCTTTGGGGTTACCTGAAGTCGCAAGTGTATCGTGATTGACCGACATCTCTAGGGATGCTGAAAGACAACATCCGACCCCAATACCTCACCATAACTCCGGACATGCTTTACAGTGCTGTTCACAACATTATTCCTCGACTACAGCTGATGTTGAGGAGTGATGGTGGACATATTGAGCATTTCCTGTAAAGAACATCATCTTTGCTTTGTCTTACTTTATTATGGTAATTATTGCTATTTTGATCAGATGAAGCGCCATCTGTCGGACATTTTTGAAATTTTGTATTTTTTTGGTTGTAATAAAACCCCATGTCATTCCAAGCATGTGTGTCAATTTGTACATCACTACCTATATTATTCCGTGATTTATTCAGTTTTCAAATTTATACTGACTTTTTGATTACCCAGTACATTCGGATTTAGGTTATGACATGTTCTATACGCCTGACATTATTGGCGATGATGTGACGCAGACGAATAGCGAAATTCTGCATGACCCACAAAAGTGTCGAAACACCAGTGCTGTCGATGACCTCCTGAATGGCTGTTTTCATTTCAGCAATGGTTTTGGAGTTATTTCTGTACATCTTGTCTTTAATATAGCTTCACAAAAAGAAGTCGCTTGTGTTCAGATCTGGAGAATATGGCGGCCAATCGAGGCCCATGCCAGTGGCCTCTGGGTACACCAGAGCCAGAATGCGGTCCCCAAAGTGCTCCTCCAGGACATCAAACACTCTCCTGCTTCCATGGGGTTGAGTTCCGTCTTGCATGAACCACATCTGGTCGAAATCAGAGTCATTTTGGATAGTGGGGAAATCATCTGCCAAAAGCTTCACGTACCGTTCTGTAGACACAGTGCGATCAAGGAATATCGCACCGATTTTTCCGTGACTGGACATTGCACACCACACAATCACCCATTGAGGATGAAGAGACTTCTCGATCGCGAAATGTGTATTCTCAATCCCCAAGATGTGCCAGATTTGCTTACTGACGAAACCATCCAAATGAAAGTGGGCTTCGTCTCTAAACCAAACCATATTCACATACTGATTCCCATCATGCCCCATGGCCAACGGGGCAGTTTGAACGTCCTAATGCAAGTCGTTCAGAAGTTATGACAATTTTATTTCATATAGTTCAATAATTGTCATCCTGTATATATCTCCATATATATGTACATCCATTTTTGTAATACGTGTGGATACATAAGTGGAGATCCACACTGCCTGGCAAAAAAGTAAAAAGTCAAGCATCCAGAAGACACGATTGGATATCAATGTAACTTAGTTTATGTACACACTGTCGACATGTATGTACATAATTAGTGTTTCAATCGTCTGTGATTTCTAGAGAGGACAACCAGAATTCATTAATGCATCCTATGTACAGACTGCCATTACCACCACAACACAAGAGGATGGGTTTGGAGTGTGTAATATTCCTCCTTTTGACTTGTGTGTGTTATTTACTATCCTGATATGTAAAACAAGATCTAATACTTGGGTGTATTTTGTATTCTCTGAATTGGTTTACAAAACATACTGTCATGCAAAACCAACTGTAATATTCTTATACTATACTATTAATAATAAGCAATGTAACAAACAGAAATACAGTTACCTATCTGGACAGAAAAACCACAAAAACAAGTGTAATAACCGTGCGTGTTAATCTCAGGAACAAGCATCAGACTTTAACTCGTTTCTTCAAATAAGTCATGAGTTCAGAGGTATGGCAAATAACAGTAGTTAGACTACTATTCTGCATCGATAACAATATATGTGGTCGGTGGTATACTATTATTCGCCAGTCTAAATAGGCACACGTAATGAAGCTGAGTAGGACAGCAGAAAAGATTGTAACTCCCTACTTACCTAACAGACTTCAATTTAGATTTAGATAAAAGATGGCTCAGCAATACAAGAAAAGTTTAGCCGCTCGAAACAAAACTACAGCACCCAATTGCTTAATCAAACAGACTTATTTCATGAAAACAAAAGTAAATTTGGACAGGGGGGGGGTTTCTACATCAACATATTTGGTACTCAACATTTCATTGATCCACTATAAACTGTTTAACGTTACTATTTATCACCATTAATCATCAACTTAGTATTTCCTTTCGTTAATACGTAATGTGAAAGCAGCAAACAATTTATCTAATGTGGTCTCTGAATCTGGCATAACCTTACGTAATCATTTTAACACAGAAAATAATAGCAATGTTAATTATGAAATTCTCAGTTACTCTTTCCAGCAATTATTTCACTGATTAATCACTGATTTGCCAACAATACAGGGTGAGTCACCTAACATTACCGCTGCATATATTTCGTAAACCACATTAAATACTGACAAATCGATTCCACAGACCGAACGTGAGGAGAGGGGCTAGTGTAATTGGTTAATACAAACCATAAAAAAATGCACGGAAGTATGTTTTTTAACACAAACCTACGTTTTTTTAAATGGAAACCCGTTAGTTTTGTTAGCACATCTGAACATATAAACAAATACGTAATCAGTGCCGTTTGTTGCATTGTAAAATGTTAATTACATCCGGAGATATTGTAACCTAAAGTTGACGCTCGAGTACCACTCCTCCGCTGTTCGATCGTGTGTATCGGAGAGCACCGAATTACATAGGGATCCAAAGGGAACGGTGATGGACCTTAGGTACAGAAGAGACTGGAACAGCACATTACGTCCACATGCTAACACCTTTTTATTGGTCTTTTTCACTGACCCACATGTACATTACCATGAGGGGTGAGGTACACGTACACACGTGGTTTCCGTTTTCAATTACGGAGTGCAATAGAGTGTGTCCCGACATGTCAGACCAATAGATGTTCAATGTGGTGGCCATCATTTGCTGCACACAATTGCAATCTCTGGCGTGATGAAAGTCGTACACGCTGCAGTACATCTGGTGTAATGTCGCCGCAGGCTGCCACAATACGTTGTTTCATATCCTCTGGGGTTGTAGGCACATCACGGTACACATTCTTCTTTAACGTACCCCACAGAAAGAAGTCCAGTGGTGTAAGATCAGCAGAACGGGATGGCCAATTTATGCGTCCTCCACGTCCTATGAAACGCCCGTCGAACATCCTGTCAAGGGTTGTAAGTAGGCTGTTTAGGTTTTTTTATTGGTAACACCACCTCTGTATAAAACTCACTGGCTGTGCTGTGTGCAGTCTGTGTCTAGTTTGCATTGTTGTCTGCCATTGTAGTGTTGGGCAGCGGCAGCTGGATGTGAACAGCGCGTAGCGTTGCGCAGTTGGTGGTGAGCCGCCAGCAGTGGTGGATGTGGGGAGAGAGATGGCGGAGTTCTGTAATTTGTCATGAACTGCTATATATATTATGACTTTTGATGATATTAAGGTAAATACATTGTTTACTCTCTATTAATATTTTTCATTTGCTAACTATCCCTATCAGTAGTTAGTGCCTTCCATAGTTTGAATCTTTTATTTAGCTGGCAGTAGTGGCGCTCGCTGTATTGCAGTAGTTCGAGTAACCAATATTTTTGTGAGGTAAGCGATTTGTGAAATGCATAGGTTAATGTTAGTCAGGGCCATTCTTTTGTAGGGATTTCTGAAAGTCAGATTGCGTTGCGCTAAAAATATTGTATGTCAGTTTAAGCACAGTCATGTATAATTGTTCAAAGGGGACGTTTCATATGTCGACCCTTAGCCGAGGATATCTCACTGGAATCTTCTGATTTTTTTCTTGTAGTTTGTGTAATTAGTGTAGCTATTGTTTATTGCTAGCGCGTAATTGTAGAGAGAATCTCCTTTGTAGCTGCAGTCTTTCATTGTTGTACAGTAAAACAGTTGTGGCATGCATGTAGATTTGCACCAAGTATTTCGCAGCTGCGTTTGCAATTAACTACATATTATTTTCAGTGCTATGTTAATGTGTTCTCTTATTTTTGCTCTTCAAATTGTGCTTTTCTGTGTTATCGTGTGAAATATTGTGACAATAATGGCGTGTGAAAAACGTAACACTAGGCTCCTAAGTAAACTGAGAAATAATAGTGACGACGAGTGTAGCTTACCAGCACCGCTGTGTAATGAATTAACAGACATTCAAAGTAGTAATTTGGTAACTGTGCATAAGGAAATGGAGTGGGCGTCAAATAATGGTGTAGACAGTGAAACAGGTAGTGAACAGGGAAGCATTATCGATCGATCGGTCGGCAACAGCTCGCCTCAGGAATCCGAAATGACAGAACACAATATTGCAAATACTGTAGACTTAGGTTTTGGGTCCTCACCGTTTCCTCAAATGAGTCAAGACACATTTTCCGCTTGTCAAAATGTGAATGTTGCCGGTGCAAATTCACTGCCGAAAAGCACTGAGGAACATGTTTCAGACACCAGTGCATTGTTATTACAATTAATGCAACAATTGGAACAAAAGCTTCAAAAGTTAGACACAATGGAATAAAATCAGAGACAAACACAGGAAAAGCTTCAAAAGTTAGACACGATGGAACAAAATCAGAGACAAACACAGCAACAGCTTCAAAAGTTAGACTCATTGGAACAAACTCTTGAACAAACACGTGAAGATTTAACTACTGAGTTACATAACATCGAAGCGAAATGTCAAAAAGTCTGTAATGACATAAAAACACAAATTTGTGAGCATTTCCAACCTATTTTTTCGCGGCATGAAAATGCATTACAGAATCACGAAGCAGCCATAAAAGAACTGCAAACTATTGTTCATCAAAATCATGAGACCCTGCAAGCTAAAATTGACTCAGTTTCATCTACCGATTTGGTTACGCAACTTGCAAAAACTCAAGAAAACTTAAAGGACGCAGTAGATACTCTGAAAATTGGTTCAGAAAGACACATGGAGGAAATTAGTTCATTATCAGAGAAAGTAGTTGAACTTTCGGATCAGCTAAATAATTTATCTACGAAGGTAGATGATAATCTGAATGACACAAAACTGGTAGTCTTTAATGAGACAGAAGAGTGCGAACAAATTAGGAAACTGAAACAAAATCTGAATCAAATTAATACGGAACACCAAAGAGAAATCCGGGAAGTACAAGATCAGCTGACACAGGTAATACAAGAATTACGTATGTCAGAGGACACTCGCGCCCCAATACGGGATGAGGGACACAGAAATATGGAACAGCCACAAAATAATAACACAGCGCATTTCGGAAGTTATGGAAGAAATTGGCAAGGTGCACCGAATTTTGAAATGGAACCGCCGACACGACGTAACAATGACCGATATGCTACTCGCCGACACGATGATTTTGACTATAAGCTGTTCATTACTACACGTAAAAACAAAACATTTAAGAATTCTGGCAACGACATTCATCCACAAGCGTGGCTCCATCAATTCTCTCATTGTTTTCCTCCCAACTGGTCGTTAGAACACAGAGTAGAATTTATGTTTGGCTACTTAGAGAATGAACCAGCTGTAAGAATGCGATCAGTCATTCACGATTGTCACAGTGAAGGAGAATTTTATCATGCCTTCCTCTCAGCATATTGGTCTCAAGCTACACAAGACAGAGTAAAACATAGCATCATAATGATGAAACATTTCGAACAATCTGAATTCTCCAGTCTTGTGAAATATTTTGAAGACATGTTGCACAAGAATCAGTACCTTTCAAACCCATACAGCCCCTCAGAACTCATCCGCATTTGCTTACTCAAATTGCCTGAACATTTACGACATATTATTTTAGCAGGACGTTGCAAAGACGACATTGAAGCTTTTCAGGGACTCTTACAAGAATTAGAAATTGACACAGACAGTCGCGGGATGCGAAAACAGGAAAAAAATCACTACAGGTCACATCCGTCACAATTCCGTGACGACAGAAACAATGACTGGACACGACAAGTCTATTCTTACAACACAAATCGTGACCAAAACAGACACCACCCTTATGACAACCGCTGGCAGAATAATAGTTACAGAGAAAGATCGCATTTCCGTAGTAATGAATACGACAGAGATAACCATAGAAACAGACAATATGGTAACCAGAACTATTATTATCAAGGGACACAGAATAATTTCAGACACAACAGTTCAGCGCGCAATTACGATTCAGGGAGAAATTCTCCACCACGTGACCGACAAGAAAGAAACTGTGTAAACTACCGACAAAACGACAGACCTGAATTCCATCAGAACTGGCGAGCTTCAAACAGGACAGGGCCTTCTCGTCAAGGTGAATTTGTAGAAGTTAGGTCTCCTAATCCCAATAACGATGCGCACCAACAAAGGAACAGACAATGACTCGCACCGCAGGTAGCCGCATGCGCCGGCTGGCTCAGCGAAAAATAACATAGACGCTAACCTTGAAAAAAAAAATTCCAGTATTCTTTACCGACGTATACCGTATGATAATTGCGTTCAAGTTGAAACTCTGGGTACTAGGAAGAGTAAAGGTTTACACCACATTTCACATGTAAAACCGTTTATTGAAAGATAATCTGCTTTTTAACTTTGTCTTTGCCATAAAACTCTTCACTTCACATTTCTAGTATGCATTGTCAGACTTAGAAACAGTTACCATGCAACAATGTTTGAAGTTAAATATCCAATCAAGAACCAAGAGAACTTATTTAAACAGAAATTACGAATGCATTGTTATAGTGAACAGACGTCACAGTGTTTTTGTGTGTGTACATTCTTGCTTGTTAGTTGCACGATTATGTAACGACTATAAGGCTTACATACTTAGAACATTTACCAGTACTGCTAATGAGATTTTAATGCAACATTTTGGTTTACTTGAAAATACATTCTGGATTTAAAGTACTTTCAGTGAGATACCAGATGACACAGTGGTTAGTTTATGTGACAGCTACACGAATTTATCACGACGCTACTAATGAGTAACAATTTACAATGTTGCTTTTGCAGTGTATCTGTTTTATATCTGCACAGTTTTTCTGAATTCTTCTGTAAAGTAAACATGTTTTAGTAGTAACTTTTGTGGTATAGCAACAATGAGACAGCCTTTTTCGTGGCACAACAATACGTTATAGCACAGTACTTTCTTCATCACAACAATAAGTGTAATAACTAAGATATCTATACGCAAAGCATTTCACTTTTGTTTATCATGAGGTAAGTACATTGACTTCTGTAGAACTTTGCTTTCGGAGGATGATAACTACGAGACTTCCACAGAGATTATCTTACAACATGATGCACAGTTTAGCGCTACAGTACACGTATTTGAGTGATTAATTTTGTACTTAAAACATTTATTTTTAAAGATATTTGAAGTAAAATAATACAAAGGTTTTCCGTGATACATTTCATTCCATTGCTGTTATCTGTAATTACATTAATCCTCAGGTGGGTACATGCCTACTTTGTGTACCATGTGTTTGGCAAGCACATGGAGTCCTAGCTAATATGGTATTTGCTTATACAACTTTACACATCGGTACCATATTTCTCTAACACAGAATTACACAGCTATCTGATCATCTAACTGAGAAACAAACATTTTTTTACTACATCAGTGACACATGTTTACGTAATTACACAGTTGGATAACTTTACACTTATGAAATTGTATTTTGTCTGTACTTTGTGAAATGCTCATATTTTTCCGGAACCATTGTGATACCATGAGAGCTTTCAATGATGTATTTGGTAAGGGAGCATGATTTTTAAAGTAAGTTTGAGGTAAATGACACTACTGACATGAGCAGAGAATATTTTTTGGGGTTTGAAATTATTGCAGAAAACTACGACGTTTTTGAGATTTGGCTGAGGCTTTATGATGTTATTATTATGACGACGATGTGTGTTATGCTGTTGAGGTATGTTTATGATCAATAAGCTGATGCTATATGAGGAATTTGATTATGCTACGTATTTATTATGTTGAAATATAGAAGAAGTGTCGACGAATATGTATATGTGTAATAAGGTAAGGAATAATGAGTAGTGGCTAGGGACTCTGACTTGTGAAAAAGGATGTTGGAAACCGAAAATCGTACTTTAAGAGTTATGAAATGTGTGTATATGCGTGAATGTATTACTATGCTGGCGAAAATTTTTTGGACACTGTTATATTTACAGGATTTTGTTTCTACAGATTTGAAACGCAAATTCTCAACCTGTGAAATTTTTATATGAGACTGTCACTGTAGTGCAAACTGGTGTCGTAAATATTTCAGTAAGAAAGTTAAGTGACCACCTGCACGTAATGCGTCGTGGGCACCCAGCTGTGTCAGACGCCTGGAGAAAAAGCCATTAGTGTGTGAGCCATTTCAGAGGCACAGGTGGAGAAAAAAAAAGGGATGCCATTATCCTTGCTATTGACGTTCCTTTGTAGAAAGCATCGCAAAAACGACATGGTCGAACTTGAAAACATATGATTACACTGTGGAGCTCTTAATTTATGATATTTACTAAAATTCCTAATGAAATGATGAGAAACATTTTACATCTATTGTCTTTCTAGTTGAGAGAATTTTTTGCCTTTGGAGACGCCATTTGCCTAGTGAATGACGTTTCATATGTTGCTTTATATATATATAATTGCTCATTTTGTTTAATATCTAGTTTCTAGCTGCACTGCAGCATTGGTTAAAATAAAATGTTATAGATGTATTAATATAGATATTTTATGCCTACAGAGCCAGTAAAAAATAACCTTATGATTGATGTACTCCAAAAAAATGTGGGAGCACAAAAAGACATTTCCACTTCACAGGAATTGCATACATAATTTTTGTCAGTGACTTGGTAACTTGTCTGCTAGAGCAAGTTACAGTGATGCCTCACTATAGTGTTAAGATGTGACATAGGTATTAGCCATGGCCATTTTTAGTGTACTATTTTTTCTGCTTGAGCTTTGTCATGTTTAGGTATAAGTTATTTCATTTTCTGCTGCTGTTTGCCAGGCATAATGTTACTGAATTTGACTTTGTATTACGTTGTTAAGCCAGTTTTACTACACATTTATTTTTCTTGTTTGCTGCGCAGTGACTTATATTAGTTGTAATATTGCAATTGCTTTGCTAATTTCTATAATGCTGCTTGCTTTGCAAATTTGAATTTTTTTGTCATTGCTGTTTGTGTTAATTGTTTTGTGCTGCTGCATTGCCTCGTCCCTTAGTTTAGCATCTGAGCTCAGTAGATTTAAGTTAGCTTAAAATGGGGTAGACTATATAAGAGAATGAGTTGCAATGAATTGGAGGAAATGCATTGAGAAGTTATACGAAAAAACTACAGAAATCAGGTATAGATAGGACTTTTGGGAATAATGATGAACCAAGGGAGATCTCCATGCAAAATACTGCAGTAAAACAAACCCTGTCCTTTCCTTTTGTGTTATCCCACTATGTGTTTGTGTACCCTTGTGTATTTGTTTTCTTCCTGTCTCTGTGTAGTTTCATAGAATTTTTTTTCCTTCTAATACTAAGCTACATTCACTATGATGAGGAATACTGTTATCCTCAAATATAATTGACATTAATAATATGTTATTTACCTTGTAAATATGCTTAGACATTATTTATTCTGTTTTGTTTTAATGCTCATGTGTAAAGTTGATGTTTCAAAAGTTATTCTGATCTTTTATGTATTTACTTATGTCATAATTCCTGCAACACTGATGCATATGTTAGTTCGATTCTTTTGTAAAGCCTGTACCACAGATGTTATCTGTACTATTATGTTCTTTAATGATGTATTTTGTACCTTTGTAATTGTATTTTCATGTTGTAAATTTATAATTGTATAGACACCAGTTCTTCAAATTAAGTTACATTTCACTGCACACGTTTCTGTTGGTCATAGTATATGGACAATATGTGAGAAGTAGGGACTGTTAGTGTTTACACGTGTGTTAATAATTCAGCAAGGGACTGGATAACAGCATTGCTGGTTCTAAGGACAATTCCAAAAACTTTGTGAGTGCACAAGTGGTGGTTATGGACTTGCTATATTATCCGCAAGACTCTTCGATGGTGATTGTGCACCTGCACAGTCGCAACAGATCGCAACAGATGGCTGCTGGACATCTCTACAAGGACTACAGTGGGTCTGCATCTTTGATGACCCACCAATACCATTATCTCTACAAGGACTACAGTGAGTCTGCATATTTGATGGCCCACAAATACCATTATTTCTACAAGGAATGCTGTGGGTCTGCACCTCTGGTGACCCACCAATACCATACTCTCTACCAGGACTACAGTGGGTCCACTCTGTGATGACCTACCTACCAATATTCTTCAAAACGTCAAATTACTCTGCTGTGGGTTTGATCTGTTGTGGCCCATTACTTGTCTGCATGTAAAGAGTCAGCACTGTCTTTTCGTTTGAAGAACAACACTACTTCTTCAAGACTGCATGGAAATCCACTACTTCCGTGTGCGTTGTCTTTTACTGCTCAGACTTTGAGAAAAGAAATGGCAGTTTTACTGTGATGAATCAGGACTGTCTTTATAGACTGTGAGAAAATTTTAGCTTTTGACCAACATTGTATCAATAAGTGTGTGCATTTGATATCTTTGTTATTGTAATTATGAAAAATTTTATCAAATGATTATTGGCCACTGCCCAAAACAATTTGTAAAATTTTTTGTGGGGAGCATGGGGGCTATGTAAGTAGGCTGTTTAGGTTTTTTTATTGGTAACGCCACCTCTGTATAAAAATCACTGGCTGTGCTGTGTGCAGTCTGTGTCTAGTTTGCATTGTTGTCTGCCATTGTAGTGTTGGGCAGCGGCAGCTGGATGTGAACAGCGCGTAGCGTTGCGCAGTTGGTGGTGAGCCGCCAGCAGTGGTGGATGTGGGGAGAGAGATGGCGGAGTTCTGTAATTTGTCATGAACTGCTATATATATTATGACTTTTGATGATATTAAGGTAAATACATTGTTTGCTCTCTATTAATATTTTTCATTTGCTAACTATCCCTATCAGTAGTTAGTGCCTTCCATAGTTTGAATCTTTTATTTAGCTGGCAGTAGTGGCGCTCGCTGTATTGCAGTAGTTCGAGTAACCAATATTTTTGTGAGGTAAGCGATTTGTGAAATGCATAGGTTAATGTTAGTCAGGGCCATTCTTTTGTAGGGATTTCTGAAAGTCAGATTGCGTTGCGCTAAAAATATTGTATGTCAGTTTAAGCACAGTCATGTATAATTGTTCAAAGGGGACGTTTCAGGGTCAGCTTAGTGTTAATTGCGGAATGTGCAGGTGCACCATCATGCTGATACCACATACGTCGACGCGTTTCCAGTGGGACATTTTCGAGCAACGTTGGCAGATCATTCTGTAGAAACGCGATGTATGTTGCAGCTGTTTGGGCCCCTGCAATGAAGTGAGGACCAATGAGGTGGTCACCAATGATTCCGCACCATACATTTACAGTCCACGGTCGCTGTCGCTCTACCTGTCTGAGCCAGCGAGGATTGTCCACGAACCAGTAATGCATGTTCCGTAGATTCACTGCCTCGTGGTTTGTGAAACCCGCTTCATCGGTAAACAGGTAGAACTGCAACGCATTCTCTGTTAATGCCCATTGACAGAATTGCACTCGATGATTAAAGTCAGTCCCCTAGTGCTCAGAGCCATTTGAACCATTTGATTAAAGTCATCACCATGTAATTGCTGATGTAGCGACACGTGAAACGGGTGAAAGCGGTGACGATGCAGTATGCGCATGACACTACTTTGACTCAGTCCACCGGCTGTCGCAATGCCCCGTGTACTCATGTGTGGGTTCATGGCAACCGCAGCTAACACACCAACTGCACCCGCTTCTCCTGTGGTGGGCCTGTTACGGACCAGTTTGCGTGCTACGACCATACCTGTTGCATACAGTTGGCGGTAGATGTTTTGCAATGTGCGGCACGTTGGATGCTCTCTGTCCGGGTACCGTTCTGCATACACCCTGCAGGCTTCAGCTGCATTTCGTCGACACTCGCCATAGATGAGTATCATCTCCGCCTTTTCAGAGTTCGAATACACCATGGTCACAGTTCCTACAACACTACACTACCACAGACGTCTGGTAACACGGTGTACTACAGTTGGTCTGCGTGCGGAGACGAATGCAGAATAACAATAGCAGCAAGCGCTACATGCGGACACTGCGGCAGCTAGACCAAACCACAACAGTGCACTACAGCCACACTCGTAAACACGGTCGTCATCGTAAACATGTCCCTGCAGATGCTGCTCGCCGACCGTGGTCCGTGTTTGTTACAACACGCAACTGAACGTCGGAGGTTTCAAGCGTCAACTTTAGGTTACAATATCTCCGGATGTAATTATCATTTTACAATGCAACGAACGGCACTGATTACGTATTTGTTTATATGTTCAGATGTGCTAACAAAACTAACGTGGTTCCATTTAAAAAAACGTAGGTTTGTGTTAAAAAACATACTTCCGTGCATTTTTGTACGGTTTGTATTAAACAATTACACTAGCCCCTCTCCTCACGTTCGGTCTGTGGAATCGGTTCGTCAGTATTTGATGTGGTTTACGAAATATATCCAGCGGTAACGTTAGATGTCTCACCCTGTATATTAAAGATTTCACAGTCTTGGCTGAATACAGGTCACTCAGAATTTTCATTTACCAGGTTAGGATCCTGCTTGGTTTATGAGCGGGATAAATTACCAGGTAGACACTGTTGTTAATTTCGATGATGGTTATTATTGTTAAAGCACATTTCAACTTCCTGGCACACACTGTAATACATAGCTAAAATGTCGTACCCTGTAAGCTGTGCTCAGCGACGGTGGCGTTGGTGGCAACAACTGCATTCATATCAGAACGGCCAAGAGCAGTTATCCATGTCGGACTTATTTCCTCTTCATAGCGATGATCCATCTTATAATCAATAGCCCGTTTTTCTCCCCATACCAGGCCGTGACAAACTGCAGTTTCCAAGCGAGGCAAGATGCAACAATATGGCGCACTCCACACTATGCTGGCACTGTAGGTACTGCCTCTAAGTCACTGGCCACCGACTGACTTCGTTCGCGCCCGCCAAAGCGCGCCAAACGTTTCCGCTCCCACCTTTTCCTCCGCTTAAACAGTTTTCCGTTCCTGACAGAACTACCCCCTCTTTTATACTACACATATCTCATACAGCCCTAAGTGAGTGCCAGTAACTATTACATACATAATTACATTATAGCACCCTTTTACATTTAATAATTATAACAAATAGATATCTTTACAATATTTAAAAGTAAATATTGCACCCTTTTTCTTAATATGTGCATTCATCTTTAATGAGTTTCAGTATCGATTTTGCTTCAAACAAGATGTCTATACTTCTGCTTTAACAGTTTCAATAAAATATTTACAAATTTTTTTTAAAAAATATGAACAATAACGTCACAAGTAGTGCGGTGCCTGGGAAGTATGGACTGCTGACGAATGGCTTCACAATTACGTTCAGCGATGAACTGCAGTTCCGCACTACCCCGGATAACCATCGTCGGCGATGGCGGCGACGTGTGTGGATCTCCCATTGCTCCAACAGCGGTGTTACTGCTGGCGGCATGGTATTAGGGCCATCGGATATGACTTCAGGATACGTCACGGTCATCTTGCGTCCTCTCGTGTTACGTTCTCATGCGACAGTGTAGTGGTGGCAAGTTTCGACAGGGCAGTGTTCGTCTACACGGGAAAATGCTAGACCACATGTGGAACGTGTCTCTATGAACAGTTTCCGTGACTTTCACCTGCTCCCACGGCCAACGAGATCTCCATATCTGTTCATAGCAGAACATGTGTGAGATCAGCTCTTACATCAACTCTGACACAGTGCCAGTATGAAGTTTAGGGCCAGCTTGCCTCCGGATAGGATACAGTGGCTGTATGAGGCACTTCCCAACCGAATCGGCACATGCATGGGGTCCAGAGTGGGTGAAACGTCATACTGATAAGTTAGCCCATATTATCAAGTTCTCTGTAAATATGACCCGATTTTGAAATCTCTGATATAACGTCAAACACCCTCTCAACCCATGAGGTTTCATTTCGTTTCCCCCTTCCCTTCTGTGTGCTTCCTTTTCTTTTTCATTTTTGTGGCAGGCAGTGTAATCCACTGCCAATATTTCAAATCTGACGCACGAGAAGCCGAATACAGACCCGAGCCTTTGGCGAACAATATTCTAAGCGAATGTAATAAAGAGAATAACAGCTTAGCCACATCCTAGAAATTGTTTTCGGAAACGATCGAGAAGCATTGCAGAAATAAATAAACAGTCACTGGTAACAGTAAACCTGTTGCTTAATCGATACACCCCGCAGCTTTCTTCGAAGAGCACTAGTCGAACAAGGTGTACGGTGGAACTTTTGTAGGTGTAGAAGGCACGTGCAGGTGAGACATTACTACAGCAGCGAAGTTGTGAGGTGATCACAATCATCGGTAAGAGGAGAACAAGGACCGGGGTTCGAAAACACGTACGACTGGCGGTACAAATCTGTCAGGATATTCCACAACGTTGTGAACTTATCTGTAAAGTAAAGATTCATTCTGGCAATTTTTATATAACGTTAGAGACATGCTAGAATCCGTCTAGAGATGAACGTCCGAAGTTCCAAAATAGTAATGGCGTTTTCGTCTACTAGTTATTAAACTCACTGAAACGCAGAAATTATTGATGGTTTCTGTTTCTTGGTAAAAATCAAATCACGAGTAAAAAAACGGAAAATTATAATGTTGCCATACTACAAGTACAGTTTGCAGTCGGCGTCAATTTATTTTTGGAGACGTAGCTTTGAGGAATGATTGATTATTTCCTGTTTCTAGGAACTTCAAAGTAGAAATTAATTATCTTTAAGTGAGAGTGGTTAATCTTCAGCACAAACTGTAAATATATCTTTCTTCTTATTCTTCTTTGGTAGCGCTACAGCTCTTGGTTAGCCTTGCCTTCTTCAATGATTTTCCTCAACATTTGTCGGTTGCTTGCTAGTTTTTTCCATCCCCAGATTCCCATATTGGTGAGATCCACTAGTACGTCATCAGTCCATCTTCTTCTCGGTCTTCCTTTCCGTCTAGCTCAATGGATCTCACCTTTCATCATTTTCTTTGGAATTCTATCCTCTGCCATTCTCTCCACGTGTCTTAGCCATCGTATTCGCTGTGATATCCCAAATTTTACTATGTCCCTACCTTGTATTAATACTTGTAATTCAGCGTTGTAGCGTATTCTCCAGCCTTCTTCCTCCCTTCATTTGCATAGCGTTTTCTGCTCAAAGGTTCTCAGTGCATATTTGTCATGTTCTGTCAACGTCCATTCCTCTGACCCGTATGTGATAACTGGGCAGACTAGGGAGTAGTAGTTTTATTTTTCTTGTAACATGGTTATGTCTGAAAGGTTGTATATTTGCCAAGTAAGCTCTGTTTCCTGCTTGTATTTTTTCCCTTACATCCATTCCAGTACTGTTAACATTTGTTATTAGCGCTCCCAAGTAGTTAAAGGAGCACACTCCTTTGAACCATTTCCCATTGATACCGTTTTAGGGATTCTTCTAGCCTCAGATTGTGATATTAACATATTTATTTGTTTACATTTACTATGAGACCAATTTTAATGCTTCTATTTCCATTGTCCGGTGTGTTTCTTGGAGTATATTGATATTCCTTTCTACTATAACAATATCATCAGCGTATGCACATATCTGGAAAGTTTTCATTGATATGGTGCCTCTTTTGTTGATTTTCTTTACTACACTATGCCGGTCTGTATTGAATAGAACAGTGGAGAGACTATCACCTTGCTTCACGCCTTTATTAAAGTCAACGCTTTCACTTGTTCTGTCAAAGACCTTTACTTTTGCTCTTGTCTCTTTCACTGTCATTCTGATTAGCCTTATTAGTTTACCACAAATGCCAGCTTCGTCCAGTACTCTGTACAGTTCTGGACAGTTTATGCTGTCAAAGGCTTGACTGAGGTCGATGAATAGAAAATGCAGATCTATATCATATTAACAATTTTCTATGTCATATTCATAGATCATTTCCATCATTTGTCTTATCACAAATATTTGATGAGTTGTTCCTCTGTCTGCTCGAAAGCCGCACTGATAATCCCCTAGTACGTCTTCTGCGCACTTCTGTATAATATAATTGTGAAGATCTTATAAGCTGTGCTTAGGAGTGTTATACCCCTATAGTTTTCACATGCTGTTCTATCCTCTTTCTTATAAATTTGGATTATTATTTCAGTTTTCCAACTATCTAGCATAGTTTTCGTTTCCCCATACATCTGATATTAATGTGTGCAGTTCCTTTATTACAGCCTTTCCACCAGTTTTTATTAATTCAGGGAGTAAACTGTCTTCCCCAGATGCTCGACTGTTTTTCGTCTTCTACACGGCCTGGAAGACCTCTTGTAGTGTTGGCTTTCTTGCATCATTTACATAATTGTCTACTTCAATCTCAACTCTTTCCTCCTGTGCAGCTGTTTCTTCATCTTCTAGGCTGGTATTTAGTGTATCTTTGAAATACTCTGCCCATCTTCCCACTATCTGTTTTTCTTCTCTCATCATTTTCCCATCTTTGCTGGAGCATGCCATTATTTTTGGCTGGAATCTGCTATTTATTTTGCCTACAGCATGATAGAACTTTCTTATTTCACTCTGTTCCTTTAACTTTTCTAGTTCTTGAAATTTCTTTTTAGTCCATTCTCTTTTCTTTCTCTCGCACAATGTGTTAGCTCTTCTCCTTAATTACCTATATTGTTCCACATTATTTATGGTTTCTCTCTGCAGCACTTTTGTTCTTTCCGTGTTCTTTTCCTCTATTGCTGACCTGGAAATATGTAACCGACTAATTTATGCTACAAGAAAAGTAGTAGGATTTGCATCTCTCCTCGATCATCTGCTGTGGTGAGAAGCTGTTGGTAGTGCTGGGAGTAGAGAGATGCCTGCACAAGCGTTGACGTGATGTATTGAGAGCTCCTACGAGTATAGCCTAAACCCCTCCCGCCCATCCACAAAGATACTCTACTGCGTGAGCAAATAAAAGGTCTAAGCGATTATCAGAGCTGGTTAGAGTTGTAGGATTTCTAGAAAAAAAGGGGGCAGGGGGGAACTTTAATGTAAATTTAAACTGAGAAAGTTTTCCTGGAAGTTTTTGTACAGTAGAGACTTCTACGGAAGTGAAACGTCGACTTTTGAAATGTGGTGTTATAAAAGAATCCTGAAGATTAGATAGGTTGATCAATTAACTAACGTAGTGGTTCTGAATTGGGTAAAACAAATTTATGATGCAACTTGACTAAAAGAAGGGATGGGTTGATAGGACACATTCTGAAGCATCAAAGAACTGTCAGTCTGGTACTGAAGGGAAGTGTGGTGGTAAATACTGTAGGGTAAGGACAGAGGAAGAACACAGAAAGCAGTTTCAAATGGATGTAGGTTGCAGTAGTTATTCGTAGATGAAGAGGCTTGCACAGACTACACCTGCGTGGGGAGCTGCATCAAACCAGTCTTCATAATGAAGACCCAAGAAAGTCGTTAGCTGCAGATAGGTTGAATTTAAGTGCAAAAGGAGAAAATTATCGCCTTAGTAGCTTCAAGCGTAGTTGCTAAGCACCAGGTACACAATTTGAAACACAGATTCATAAAAACCTTCGAGTTTACATACGTAGTTGTGCAAATTCTTATCAAAGAAAGCGCTGAAAAATAGACTAACATATAGAAAGAAAGTAACTTGTTAGAGACTTAAATGTTAGACTGCTGAATTTTTATGGTTGGTTATATGTAAGTGGTGATTTACATTTATCAGTGAAGAAATCAAGACAGTCCGAATGTGAAACATCTGAAGATAGCAATAGCTGAATAAATTACTATTGCGGAAACTTTGTAAATAGCGTATTTGAAAAATTTTTGTGTCTACATATTTTCATAAAAGTTGTCACTGACTTCGGTTACGTCGTTTACATTAAAGGAAAGGCAACTTCAGACACGGTACATCGTGTGCGTGTGCGAAATGAGCTACCAGCCCAAGCGCGTAGCCTCTAGCGATTCCTTAGGAACGTTTTATCGCCGTTATAAATCTTTCACGTACATCCAAGAAGCAGTAAAACGTTCATAAAAGGCTCCAGATATTTTTGTGTAGCAAAATACGCGCTAATAAATGTGACTTTTAGGCTGCATTGAGTGATTTACATATTTTGCGGTATGTTACTTTGTTACTCCTACGATGAGTCCGAACAACGTTGCTTGTTTTCAGAGTGCTACATGAAAGAGTATATGAAATGGCAGTCATTTAACAGTTTTGTTCACCTCAGAATGTACAAGAATTCGCCCTTTCCAACCACAGATGGCCTTCGTCATGGCTAGAAACTCTGTCTTGACTGGGGTATTCCTGCTTGCGAGCTAGGTGATAGACACCGACCCGTCCCAGATTTTGCAGTGTAAGTAGGCTGTTTAGGTTTTATATTGGTAACGCCACGTAGCGCTCTGTATGAAAATCACTGTCTGTGCTGTGTGCAGTCTGTAGCTAGTTTGCATTGATGTCTGCAATTGTAGTGTTGGGCAGCTGGATGTGAACAGCGCGTAGCGTTGCGCAGTTGGAGGTGAGCCGCCAGCAGTGGTGGATGTGGGGAGAGAGATGGCGGAGTTTTGAAATTTGTAAGACTGGATGTCATGAACTGCTATATATATTATGACTATTAAGGTAAATACATCATTTGTTCTCTATCAAAATCTTTCATTTGCTAACTATGCCTATGAGTAGTTAGTGCCTTCAGTAGTTAGAATCTGTTATTTAGCTGGCAGTAGTGGCGCTCGCTATATTGCAGTAGTTCGACTAACGAAGATTTTTGTGAGGTAAGTGATTTGTGAAAGGTATAGGTTAATGTTAGTCAGGGCAATTCTTTTGTAGGGATTATTGAAAGTCAGATTGCGTTGCGCTAAAAACATTGTGTGTCAGTTTAAGCCCAGTCACGAATATAATTTTCCAAAGGGGACGTTTCATATGGCGACCCTGCCAGGATGTCAAGAGTCAGCACTGTTTTTTTGTTGAAAGGACAACACTACTTCTTCAAGTCTGTATGGAAATCCACTACTTCCGTGTGCATTGTCTTTTACTGCTCAGACTTTGAGAAAAACACTGCAATTTTACTGTGATGAATGATCAGGACTGTCTTTATGGAATGTGAGAAAATTTTAGCTTTTGACCAACACTGTATCAATAAGTGTGTGCCTTTGATATCTTTGTTATTGTAATTATGAAAAATTTTATCAAATCATTATTGGCCACTGCCCAAAACCATTTGTAAAATTTTTTGTGGGGAGCATGGGGGCTATGTAAGTAGGCTGTTTAGGTTTAAATTGGTAACGCCACGTACATAATTTTCCAAAGGAGACGTTTCACCAGTTATAGTTTTCTGCAGTCGAACACTGTTCATGCGGACACATCTTCCTTTAGCCTAAGATGGGAGAGAAATACACTGATGAGCCAAAACATTGTGACCACTGGCCACCGCGGCGTTGGATGCTGACTGGTGGCGCTGCGCGCGCGTGACGCGGTCACAGGAGTATTTAAACGGAGCACACATGGCCAGGGGATCACTCTTACAATGATATCAGCGGCAACTGCGGAGTTCCACTGAGTTAAGCAACATTGACGAAGGGTAGATTATTATTACGCAGAGCCTGTGAACGGGTATCTCTGCAATCTGAGCAGTTCTCTTAGGTTGTTCGCAGATGATGCTGTAATTTACCGTCTAGTAAGGTCATCCGAAGACCAGTATCAGTTGCAAAGCGATTTAGAATAGATTGCTGTATGGTGTGGCAGGTGGCAGTTGACGCTAAATAACGAAAAGTGTGTGGTGATCCACATGAGTTCCAAAAGAAATCCGCTGGAATTCGATTACTCGATAAATAGTACAATTCTCAAGGCGGTCAATTCAACTAAGTACCTGGGTGTTAAAATTACGAACAACTTCAGTTGGAAAGACCACATAGATAATATTGTGGGGAAGGCGAGCCAAAGGTTGCGTTTCATTGGCAGGACACTTAGAAGATGCAACAAGTCCGCTAAAGAGACAGCTTACACTACACTCGTTCGTCCTCTGTTAGAATATTGCTGCGCAGTGTGGGATCCTTACCAGGTGGGACTGACGGAGGACATCGAAAGGGTGCAAAAAAGGGCATCTCGTTTTATCACGTAATAGGGGAGAGAGTGTGGCAGATATGATACGCGAGTTGGGATGGAAGTCAATAAAGCAAAGACTTTTTTGTCGCGGCGAGATCTATTTACGAAATTTCAGTCACCAACTTTCTCTTCCGAATGCGAAAATATTTTTGTCGATCCCAACCTACATAGGTAGGAATGATCATCAAATTAAAATAAGAGAAATCAGAGCTCGAACAGAAAGGTTTAGGTGTTCGTTTTTCCCGCGCGCTGTTCGGGAGTGGAATGGTAGAAGGATAGTATGATTGTGGTTCGATGAACCCTCTGCCAAGTACTTAAATGTGAATTGCAGAGTAATCATGTAGATGTAGATGTAGATGTATCTCGAAAACGGCGCACCTTTTCAAATGTTCAAGTCCTACTGTCGTGAGCATCTGCGGAAAGAGGTAGGACAGTGAAACTACCACCAGGTGCTAAATGGTTGGACGTACAAGACTCTTCACAGAAGGTGAAGTTTGGAGGCTTGTCTGCTCTGTAAAGTAGAGTAGCTGGTGATCTGTGGCCTCTCTGCCGAAAGAGCACAATGCTGATGCACGCAGAAGTGTTTCGGAGCGCACCGTTCATCGTACATTGTTGAACATGGAGCTCCGTAGCAGACCACCCCTACATGCTCACATGTTGACCCTACGACATTGTCAATTGCGATTGCAGTGGAGACGGGAGCATCGGGATTCGTTCGTCGATCAATAGAATCGTGTCGGCTCTTCAGGTGAGTCTCATTTTTGCTACCCTGGGTCGATGGTCGCCTCCTTAAATGCCGTCATCGAGGTGAACGGCGTCTCGAAACCTGCAACGCGCCACGGGCGAAGGCTGATGGGCGCAGTATTCTGCTAAGGGAGACATTCTCCTGCGCGTGCGTGAGACCTATGGTAGTAATCGAAGACACGCTGACAGCTGTGAACCATTTGCATCCCTTCAAAAAAATGGCTCTGCGCACTATGGGACTTAACATCTATGGTCATCAGCCCCATAGAATTTAGAACTACTTAAACCTAACTAACCTAAGGACATCACACAACACCCAGTCATCACGAGGCAGAGAAAATCCCTGACCCCGCCGGGAATCGAACCCGGGAACCCGGCATCCCTTCATCCGTGATGTCTACCCCGACGGCTACGTCATCTTTCAGCAGTATAGTTGTCCGTGTCTCGGAGCCAGAACCGTGCCACAGTGGTTTGAGGAGCATTGCAGTGAACTGACGTTGATGCCTCGGCGACCAAATTCGCCTGACATAAAACCTATGGAAACCAACTGGATCGCTATCAGGCGCCATCACGCGCACTCAAATCAGTAGCTCGTTATTTACACGAATTACATGACGTGGGCGTAAATATCTAATGCAACGTATTTCCACAAACCTACCAACAAACGGTCGGATCCCTGATACGCAGATTCAGTTACGTACTTCATTTCAAAGATGGACAAACAAGCTATTCAGCATGTGGTCATAATGTTTTGGCTCATCAGTGTAAGTGTCTACGAATCGTCTAACTTCTGCTACGTGTGTTTCCTTGCTTTATCAGCTTACAAGGTATGTTTCTAAGACGGAATAGCCAACGTAGATGAGTGTGGGAAAGTACCGCAAACTGACACCCGGGTTAGTCGGCACACCTGATCAACCTAAGCAACGGCCGTTCCACTAGCGCATGAATGAGGTCAAAGTCACATTATGATATTTTGTAAGGTGTCATATGGGCTACCCATCATGTATAGCAGTTGCTAAGTACACTACTGGCCATTAAAATTGCTGCACCACGAAGATGACGTGCTACAGACGCGAAATTTAACCGACAGGAAGAAGATGCTGTGATATGCAAGTGATCAGCTTTTCAGAGCATTCACACAAGGTTGGCGCCTGTGGCGACACCTACAACGTGCTGACATGGGGAAAGTTTCCAACCGATTTCTCATACACAAACACCAGTTGACCGGCGTTGCCTGGTGAAATGTTGTTGTGATGCCTCGTGTAAGGAGGAGAAATGCGTACCATCACGTTTCCGACTACGATAAAGGTCGGATTGTAGCCTATCGCGATTGCGGTTTATCATATCGCGACATTGCTGCTCGCGTTCGTCGAGAATCAATGACTGTTAGCAGAATATGTAATCGGTGGGTTCAGGAGGGTAATACGGAACGCCGTGCTGGATCCCAACGGCCTCGTATCACTAGCAGTCGAGATGACAGGCGTTTTATCCGCATGGCTGCAACGGATCGTGCAGCCACGTCTCGATCCCTGAGTCAACAGATGGGGACGTTTGCACGACAACAACCAGCTGCACGAACAGTTCGACGACGTTTGCAGCAGCATGGACTATCAGCTCGTAGACCATGGCTGCGGTTACCCCTGATGCTGCATCACAGACAGGAGCGCCTGCGACGGTGTACTCAACGACGAACCTGGCAAAACGTCATTTTTTCGGATGAATCCAGGTTCTGCTTACAGCATCATAATGGTAGCATCCGTGTTTGGCGACATCGCGGTGAACGCACATTGGAAGCGGGTATTCGTCGTCGCCGTACTGGCGTATCACCCGGCGTGAAGGTACGGGGTGCCATTGGTTACACGTCTCGGTCACCTCTTGTTCGCATTAACGGCACTTTGAACAGTGGACGTTACATTGCACATGTGTTGCGACCCGTGGCTCTACCCTTCATTCGATCTCTGCGAAACCCTACATTTCAGCAGGATAATGCACGACCGCATGTTGCAGGTCCTGTACGGGCCTTTCTGGATACAGAAAATGTTCGACTGCTGCCCTGGCCAGCACATTCTCCGGATCTCACCAACTGAAAACGTCTGGTGAATGGTGACCGAGCAACTGGCTCGTCACAATACGCCAGTCACTACTCTTGATGAACTGTGGTATCGTGTTGAAGCTGCATGGGCAGCATGGGCAGCGTTCTTCAACCACCTTCCATCCATGCTCACAACAGTAGCACGCGAGCAGCCGACCAGATTTGCCATTTCCATAATGGTCATTCCTAGGCGCAACGCCATAACAATCTGTCCTTTGTCAAATTCACTTATAGCAGTGGAGTTCCCTATTTACCTATGATTCCTCAATCGTCTCTACTCAGCTTATATAATTTGCTTGTCGCGTCTCGTACCCGCAGTACCACCGTCATTCAGTCTGATGACAAAACTCAGCAGGACGTGTCCATACATCCTGAGAAACTTTATCGGACTGCCAGTGCCACAAAACCTACTTCCCATGCTCTTTTTCAGTGCACTATGACCAAACGGGTTTCCAGCAAAAGAAAGTCGAGGAGTGAATTTCGATGTTCCGTCATAAATAAAGATAGAAAAATGGAATTTCTTTCTCTATGGAAGTTTGGAACCGAAGCTACTCGCTCTTAACCTTAATACACAGCTAATTTTAGATCAGTGCTCCCAGTGACTGAAACGGGCAAAGACCACAGATAATAAAGAGAACAGCAGAACAGACTCACACAATCACTATACTGTATCGTTCACCTCTCTGCAACAGAATTCTACACCAGATTCTAAGTTCAAACGAAATGACGTATTTTGAACAAAAGGTCACTGTCTGTAGGGCAATTGTATGAATTATAAATGGCGATTAAATCAAGGTCACTTCAAATTGCCGTGTATCGAGTCACCCATCATCTTAAAAATGGCGAGAAATTTAAAAAAGAGGGAAATCCAAAATATTGATGGGAAATTAAAAACTGGTTTCCTACTGGTTGGATATAAAGTTGCAGTTTTCATGGTTGCCAGACCTCCCATGACTCATACCAAGGTCAATTCTGTGTTTAAAAATGGGGGAAATTAAAAAACTGGCTTCCAAGTGGCTAGGCATATGAGCCCAGTCTACATGGTTGTCAGATCCTCTGTGACATGTGTCAAGATCAGTTGTGTGACTTAAAAATAGTGGAAGAAACAAAACAGGTGTCTCGGTTATTGTGCTCTTGATTGTGGAAAGGGGGGGAGGGGGGATGAGAGCCACCAGATCTATCATACCCGAATCGCTTGACCAGTTGTGTGGATTATGGAGAGAAAAACAAAATAGGCGGGTGGGGCATTGTCCTATATTTGGTCCAACTAAATTATCATAATTAATACAATTTATATCCCAAAAATGATTCCAGACTCTCTAAAATTTTCTGCAAGGATCCAGTGTACGACCAGTTACCATTGCTATTCACAGTTTTGGGGCTATTTGCTACAATTCTGCCGATTTCCCCCCAGTATTTCAAGTACCCACTTTCAAGATCGTCATCGGAAGAATCACGCAAAACTCAGATTTCAATTTCTAACAGTTAGTACCACAGTGTATTATTCAAACAAACACAATGATATTCCAATAGTTTAATGCTGAACAGTTAGAACACTACATTATTTAGAGAAATGATACGTAACATGTCTATGTTCCATTCCAGGGAATTCGGTCCTTGCATTATTAGTATGTTAAACACAATGACTTCACTATCAGGGCAGCTAAAACGAGTCTTAACATGATGATATTACTGTCGAGGTGTAAAAGCAGTGGTGAATGAAGTAGGATTGTTTCCACAGATACACTCGCTAAATAACATTGAAAACAGTTTCAAACACTTGTGCTCTTATCCCCACCATAGGGATATAACAAGAAAAATAATGAAGTATTTATTATAAAATCCGTAAGTAGGCTGTTAAGGTTCTTATATTGGTTACGCCGCCGCCACGTATGAAAATCACTGGCTGTGCTGTGTGCAGTCTGTGGCTGGGTGGCATTGTTGGAATTTGCTATTGTAGTGTTGGGCACCTGGATGTTAACAGCGTGTAGCGTTGCGCAGTTGGAGGTGAGCTGCCAGCAGTGGTGGATGTGGGGAGAGAGATGGCGGAGTTCTGAGAGTGGATGATCTGGACGTGTGTCCATCAGAGACAGTAAATTTGTAAGACTGGATGTCATGAACTGATACATATATATTATGATTTTGAACACTTTTAAGGTAAATACATTGTTTGTTCTCTATCAAAATCTTTCATTTGCTAACTATGCCTATCAGTACTTAGTGCCTTCAGTAGTTAGAATCTTTTATTTAGCTGGCAGTATTGGCGCTCGCTGTGTTGCAGTAGTTCGAGTAACGAAGATTTTTGTGAGGTAAGTGATTTGTGAAACGTATAGGTTAATGTTAGTCAGGTTCATTCTCTTGTAGGGATTATTGAAAGTCAGATTGCGTTCAGCTAAAAATATTGTGTGTCAGTTTAGTGTTGATCAGAATAAGTAAAGAGCGCAATGTCTGAGTACGTTCAGTTCTGCTCAGCTGTTTGAAAATTAAATAACGTAAGGGACTTACCTGCACAGTAATTCAATAATTTTTCTAAGGCGACGTTTCAAATCATTCACAATGGTCAGCGAACGCCACCACCACTGCCACTGTGTGACTGAGAAACAGCTTCAGCACAGCTCGCCAAACATGCTGGGCACAGCCGATACCTACCAATGGGCGTCGGCTTGGGATAATATTTGAGACGACAGTGAGGACCCCGACCACAACGCCAATAGCGAATGCCTTTCTTGACATATCTGTCGAAGACCAGGAGGCGGCATCCGACACTCACGGTGTGTACATATTTACGTCCCACTAGTCTTACATTCTATATCCTAATTGTTATGAACGATACATTATTATTAACATTGCAGCATCCTGATATACTATTCCTCCTGCATAGCGCTATACACACGCTTTGTGTGAAAACTGTAAGAGTACTAAACTCCTACACAGTAATGACGTAGGGACTGCAATGAACACTGTCGAGGTCACGTCTCCAATATAGGCTTCCCTCATTGTTTGAACGTATCTTTGTTACCCCATAGTGTCGTAAAAAGTTATTTTTTACATACTTTTCGTTCCAAAGATGGACCTTCCTCTACTAACATCCGTCCCTGCTCCATTCGCGAATGGCGCATGGAAAGAATGTCTGTCGGTAAACAAATATAACATCTTGTCGCAGTCATTCCCATTACGTAATCATTCAACTATATCTCAGTCCAGGTGGTTACTCCAAACTATCATGTGCTTGTTACTGATCCCAATGGGTGACTGAGAAGTGGCTCACCAAAGATGCTGGGTGCAGCCGATAGCTAGTGATGGGAGAGCACAGGAGACCACACGTGCTGCACTGAAAATCGAGATCATCACCCCAACATCAACAACAAATCCCTGTCTCTAAGTGCCTGCCGACGGCCAGGAGGCAACCTCGGACACCCGTGATGTGCAAGTATGTGCAAGTAGGTACATGCCCCTAAGTCTTACACTATGATTATAAGTAATTACTTAATCCTTAGAAATGATACACTGTAATGTATTAACAAGCTGTCACCCTGAACTTCTGTCCCTAGTAAGGTTCTCCTGTATAAACTTCCACACAATTTGTGTAAAGGAATCTGATTGATCTCATCAGCATATATTAATGGTTCAAATGATTCTGAGCACTATGGGACTTAACTTCTGAGATCATCAGCCCCCTAGAACTTAGAACTACTTAAACCTAACTAACCTAAGGACATCACACGCATCCATGCCCGAGGCAGGATTCGAACCTGCGGCCGTAGCGGTCGCACGGTTCCAGACTGTAGAGCCTAGAACTGCTCGGCCACTCCGGCCGGCAGCATATATTACAAAGATTCTAGAATGTTTCATCTGTGCATCATTGAAGCGTAGCTATGTGCTGTTCTTTTCCACTTCTATTTTACTGTAATATTATTTGACAGCAGGTGCTTACATCATATACTGACCTATAGAGTATTTAATATGATGTATAACGCAATTACCAGTTCAACGCAGGTTCCATGCCGCATTTGGCGACGCATTTGTGATTTGCAAAGTTTATAATTTTGTCCTAAAGAACTCTAGCGTTATCCAAGCAACATTTTGCCACAATAACTGTCAACTGAACTACCTAGATACGCATAGCCTTTGCTTGCCACTGTTTAATATACGCAGACAGCCTGGTTAAGAAACGTCATTTCATAATATGTGCATTGTTCATTTTTCCCGTGTGCTATTTGAGAGCTTAATGGCCGATATGATTAACCCTGATGCTGCATTTTGGCTGGGTTGTGTATATGTACTCTCACATTGGCAGTGTCCATGCATGTTGTGGTAGATAGAAACATTATTTTAGAAAGACACCCACTATTGCCATTTCTCTCCAAAGATTGATCCGAATTGTGGGTTACTCCAATCGGAATGTATGTTATTAAAGCTTCTTCCGAAGGAAAGTGTATCTTTGTAGTTTCCAGTCCATGTTACCAATCTCTCTGTACAATAGAAAAAAAGTACTGTTTGTACGTCTAGTGAATAAACCAGAAATTATTCTATTATCAAACATACAGTCCTCTTAATCTTTTTGTTTGCAAAACACCCAGCCACACGCATCTGGTAGTTCCACTGCATGTAGAGATGTACAGCCATTATAGCTTAGCCAGCTGGTAATGGAGATACTCTATGTCTCTTTTTCACACACGTAACCTACTAACCGAGCCGAAATGCCTGTGCATCTTTACCTACTTGAAATAAAGTAGAAAAAAGTTTTTACAGGTATAAAAAATCATGTATTATCTTTTTAATTTCATATAACACTGTGGGATACATAAATATAAGCAAGTGTGTACGAATTTTTTAGCCACATTGGGTAGTGGTGATGCACCACAGATACCGTTACAAGTGGCCGTGCAGAGACACCTCTGCATGAAATCAGGATAGCTGTTGGGAACCTGTGAAAAATCATTTATTCACAATGTTTATATGTCGTCGACCTTCGGCACCATGTTTGGCTGTTGCGTATTGGATTCTAGCTGACGGCCGTCGAGGCAGCTCAGAGGTTGCGCCCTCCGTGGAAAATGTCAGCCACGCTAGCCCTAGGGTGGACTCCCAGAAAGCAAACATGGTTGTTATTTGGCTACCTGCTGGAGTGTACTGGGTCCCAGTCCGAATTCTGTGGTGACCCTTGATGACCCATCTCCACTGTACCTGGTGTCGGTAGTCGTGTGTTCGGTTAATTTCGTCCCTGCCTGTGGTAGGTGTCAGCATCCGAAGGTGCCTAAGTGTTGAACAGCATCGAGGGTATAGATTCACTACAGTATTATAATCGCGGAATCGAGTTCTATTACTGTGAAGGCCATCGATCCCAATGATCAACTCATGACGAGAGTTGGAGAGCTGGAGTATTTTAAGGGTGCTAGAGTAAGGCTATGACCCAAGGCTCGGTTTGTAATGACCAAATATGTCCTACTTATTCTGCTTAACAGGCTGTTAACTGTTGTGTCGGTCCCTCGCTATGTGCTCTTTTGAAATAGACAGAGTCTTTTGCAGCATGTCTCACAAGCTAACGAATATGCTTATCGAGCTTCCTTTGGTTTTCTGTCGCAGTCTACTTACTGCTGAACGCGTCATACTGGATCGATTCATGCTCCTTCCTCTGTCTTGAATTTGCCTGTGGCAATGCAAGTGAATTTTAACAAAAGTTTTCTAATTTCTACCTCTTACTATTCTGTTCCATAACACATCTCTCCTCTTTAACAAAAATTCGTCCTGAATTTTTCCTCTTTCATCCGTTGCTAATTAGACTATAGCCCCATCTTACTCTTAATTGTTTTCTGGGTTGCTTCTCAGCCTAAAACTTGAATCTTAGTTAACTTAATTAATCCACTTCGTCATTCTGTCCTGGTTGCATACACTAATTACACTTTCCACTTATATTACTTATTTCTAGTCCGTATCCATTCCACAGGTATCTGATGAATGGTGACCTCATTTGAATATCTTCTGCTTTATACAAAAGTATATTGCACAAATGAACACTAGAACCAAGATTATGCTTATCGTTGATACACTGGAAATAACTGTATTTTGTCTATGTTTCTCGCGGTATTGTATCAGAAGTTGCATTACTTGACTCACTGGAATTTGTCCTTTTTCTGAAGTGAACAATTCGTCTAGGAATTGTAGCAAAATGGAATCTAAGGTATCATAAATAAAAGTTAGGTTTCGTTGTGGTAATATGTGTGGTGGCTCGCTCCGGCCAATGCAAAATTAGTCGGGACATGTTAAATTGTTGCTGTGCCCGTGATGGTAGCTGGAAGGTGAAATTGTCTTCCTGCTATTCCGCATGTAGTTCCATTAATTAATAATCCATTGCGCTGAAATTCTAGTTTCGTTACCCCGGTTGGTTTACCGTTTTCATAACAAGTAATTACTGTCTCAGGCTTAAATATGGCGTGCATCTAGTGACCTCCGATTTCGATTTTCGCTATGAATAACTGCATTTCACATGACTGGTTGTTCGTTTGTACCACTCCTGTTGAACAAATAATAAAATTCCCTCTAATACAATCTTTCATATCTGCTACAGACATAATGACATGAGCATCTGTCCATCTGTAAACTAAGAATACTTCGTGGCTTTGTGTCTGTATGTATTTTCCATGCAATGGGGTAGTGATGTGCCGTGGGACACTGGTGTTACGCGTTTATACCTACTAATGGAAATTGTATTTTAATGTGCAATCTGACTTGACCAGTATCCACTCTTACATCAGATATGCAATAAAATAATGCCTATTCTAATTGCTTATAGGCACGGCGTGTTGTAGTCCCTCTAGAAAGTCTCTTTGTCCTCTGTGTAACGCCTTCAAAATTTGCTGTTGATTTAATAACGTTGCACTCAGTTGTCTATGAGTAGCGCGATTGACAGCTTCATGCAATGTTTCGACCTCGATCCTTTGATCATCGAATCTGTCTGTTACAGTTTGTAACAATGTAGTTATTACCACTTTCTCATCTAGTTTAAACGGGTTTGCATTTTCTCTATATCATCATTTAAGACATTTCTAACGTTCTGCGCATATTGTTATAAATCTATTCTTATGTTCCATACTGCTTTAGTAAGGCCGAGTATTCCCTGCCCCATGTTTCCTATGCGTCTTGTGTGTCAATCCACTTTTGTTTTGTATCTCCCGCTAACACTTGTACGTTTCCAATTCTGCTGCTTAAATTTTGATATCTTCACTATCCACTGTTCCAGAAACAGTTTTTAACAGTTTCCCTGCTGCATCTAACCAACACCACTTTTCACGTATTAGCTTTTGTGGGACTATTTTTGTTAACTGCTCCAACTGAGACCTCAGTTTTTCAAGCTATTTCCTAGATCTAAATGCATAAGGTACGTATCTCTGACGTTCCCTTTTCCTTCTTAATTCTTCTTTTTCCGGGAGGGTTGAAAGAATCAGTGGTAATGCATCAGACTCACCTCTAAGCGGTCTGACTCTAATTACATGGACTACAGAAGTTCTAGTTGGCAACTGTAATTTTACGTTGACCGTCAAAGTCATTTCGATAACTTGGTGAGGTCCACGGTATTTCGTTAAATGTTTTTTCGTTTTGCCTTTTGGGGTATACGGATTAGCTACTAATACACGAGGTCTTGTTCTGCATTGTGGCAGTTTACTCCTCCGTTGCTCAATACGTTCTTGCTCCTCTAAGGCTTTCGTCTTGGCTCAATTTACGCTTTGCCAAATTTCTCTCAATTTCTTCGCAAAAATTTTCACTGGTTCGCCCTGTGGATGCTGTTTCGTTTGAATTACATCAAAAGACGAAGGAATTTTTCGCCCATATACTACCTCATGTACGGAGAACTCGTTCCGTCTGTCCGTTCGTTTGAGAATGGAACGGGTTGTTACGCAACCTCCTAATTTTCAGTAAGCGTCGTAACTGTTTTATTAGTTCTGATAGAAAGCTAGTACCCTGGTGCGTAATAATGGTTTCTGTCACGCCAAATTTCAGTAACCAGTTGTTTACCACGGCCTGTGCTACCGTACTCGTCTTCTGATCAAGGATGGCTACCATAAATAAATATCGTGAAAAATAATCAAACATTGCAAGGACACATTTTTACCTACTTTTGTTCTATTAAAAGGTCTATCCCGGCATAGAAATTGGTTTGCCAGCTTCTGGTAGTCTCTGTAACTGAATTTTATGGTGACTCCAGTCTGCTGTTTGTACACACGGGATGCAGTTTCTTACATATAGTTCTACATGACTGAGACGTTTTCTCCACCAATATTTTTCAGCTAAACGTCTATCAGTTATTTTTTTCCATCCATGACCTGATAAGATGTGGTCGTGTACTTGGTGTAATACTTCCGTTCTCAGTGCTGCAGGAACTACAACGTGAAGTCCGCACTATGTCGATCTGCATAGCAAGTCTTATTGCGTTTCGAACTGAGATTGCGTTCGAAACTATTGACACTTACTGTCAACTGATTGTTCCTTTATCCATTCTTCCTGGCTTCCACTTACTACTTGTAAAACTGCTGTTTTCCTGCTTAGGGTATCTCCATTCGTGCGTTTGACTACTGGCTTATGAATTACTCCATAGCTGAAATCACTTAATTTTAACGCCCATCTCGTTAATCGACTTAATGGATCTTTCAACCCAATATCCATGTTAAATATGCGTGATCTGTAATCACTTTGAATTTCCGACCGCACAAACAGCAATGAAAGTGAGAGATTCTGTAAATAACTGCCAACATCCCTTTTCCAGTTGTCGAGTATAATTACTTTCAGCCTTATTCAATTGACTGCAGGCATATGCCACCGGATGTTCGTTCACATCAACATTCTGACTTAAAATACAACTCAAAGTATTGTTGGAGTCGTCACACACTAGTATGAATTCTTGTTCAGTCAGGGAATATTAACACAGGATCTGATATTAATATCTCCTCGAGCTTCCCGAATTCTTCTTGACACTATGTTGCCCACTGAAAAGTAACACCTTTTCGTAGCAACTTAGTTAACGGCTGTGTAGTTTCAGTGAATCTCATCACGAACTTACGATAATAATTCCATAATTCAATAAACGACTATAACTGCTTAATAGTTTGTAGCGTCAGAAAATCACGTACAGTTGAAGTAAGTCGAGGATCCGTCCTCACTCTGTCTTGACTGATAATATGCACCGAATAGCATACTAGTGTATAAGCAATTAGGATATATATTCACTACAAGATCGTAATCATGGAATCGAGTGCTATTACTAAAAATGCAATCGATCCCAATGATCAACTCGTGAGGAGAGCTGGAGTATTTAGAGGAACCTAGCACGAAGCTATGACTCAAAGCTTGATTTATAATGACCGAGTGTATCCTCTTTATGCTGCCATATTGATGTAACAGACTGTTAACTGCTGTGTCCGTCCCTCGCTATATGCTCTTATGGAAGAGATAGAGTCACTTGGAACATATCTCACGAGCTAACATATATGCTTATCTCGGTTCCTTTGATTTTCTGTTGCAGACTACTTTCTGCTGAGTGCGTATCCTTACTCGGCAGACAATGTCGTCATTTGACCACTTGCAACATACTTCTTTCCTTTCTACTTCCGCCTGTCTCTGGTATCACCTGAGTTTGCCTGTGGCAATGTGAGTGAGTTTCGATAGCTTTTTTTCTAATTTCTACCTCTTACTATTCTGTCGTAACACTGCATACAGAATCATAACACATACAAAAAAATTAGTGAGGACGTCCTCCAGAGTGTTGGGATTAATGAGCGTTGTAAAAGCGTATCAAAAATTCCCGAAAAATCTGTACACATACTTATACTCCCACCACCTGAGACAGTCATTCACAGAATACTGCATGGCGCAGCCAGCATGCATCATGTTTCTGAATGTTGATTCCGAAAATGGTTTACTCTACGCTATTCTCATTTTTAAGCGTTTTAATTATTTTTGGATTGTTTCCACCACAAATTGTGTGACAGTCCAGTAACACGAAAGATGTTGTTTGATCGTTGAACAGTAAATCCGTGTTTGAAGAATTCTCACATAACTCCCGCCATTCATAAGACGAAAGTTCAACCTTCATGCCACAAAACTGAGGATTTTCAAACACTTCCACAGTGTTGAACTTTTCACTAGAGGACATCCCAACAACCACACACTTACTCTCACTCATATTTACATTCTATGTGACTGAGAACAGCATCACTTCAACAGGTGAAGTATGCCATAGTAACTGCACGATAAGCAGTGCCGACGACAATGATAGTGGGAACTTGTAAAACTATTATTCGATCGGTCATCTTATTTATAAATTTTTTTTTTTTTGCTTTTCAAGTTTGTCGTAATATAACAGTGTTATGGAAGGCTACATGGAAAGTGTGATACATGTGATGTTAGAGTGATTTGCTAATGTATGTTTGTAACTTATGTAAAGAGATATATGGAATGTATGATTTACTAAATAGTATTTTGTTATGGATTAATGAAATGAAAATGTTCCTGTATATAATTTTATATTTTATGTGCAAGTTATCATTTGTATATAATGGTACACGCTTAGAGACAATGTGTAGGACATGTGTTTTGTAAAAGATGGAGTGCTTTTTTATTGTACGGAAGTTACTGTGGGAAGCGTAAAAGGTTGGTTGGGTTTTTGGGGCGATATCTGTAGAGCAAGCAGGAATGTGAGTACTCAGTCTGTAGGCGGTAATGAAAGAGGCAAGGAGCAAGGAAGGAGCAAGCGATGCCGTTTCTGTAAATTGTTGCACAGTAGCCTCGGATACCAACTGCTGAGTTATTACGAAAATGGTTCAAATGGAACTTCCTGGCAGATTAAAACTGTGTGCCCGACCGAGACTCGAACTCGGGACCTTTGCCTTTCGTGGGCAAGTGCTCTACCATCTGAGCTACCAAAGCACGACCCACGCCCGCTACTCACAGCTTTACTCCTGCCAGTACCTCGTCTCCTACCTTCCAAACTTTACAGAGTACCGGGCGTGAGTCGTGCTTCGGTAGCTCAGATGGTAGAACACTTGCCCGCGAAAGGCAAAGGTCCCGAGTTCGAGTCCTGGTCGGGCACACAGTTTTAATCTGCCAGGAAGTTTCCTATCAGCGCAGACTCCGCTGAAGAGTGAAAATCTCATTCTGGAAACATCCCCCAGGCTGTGGCTAAGCCATGTCTCCGCAATATCCTTTCTTTCGGGAGTGCTAGTTCTGCAAGGTTCGCAGGAGAGCTTCTGTAAAGTTTGGAAGGTAGGAGACGAGGTACTGGCAGGAATAAAGCTGTGAGTACCGGCCGTGAGTCGTGCTTCGGTAGCTCAGATGGTAGAGCACTTGCCCGCGAAAGGCAAAGGTCCCGAGTTCGAGTCTCGGTCGGGCACACTTTTTTAATCTGCCAGGAAGTTTCATATCAGCGCACACTCCGCTGCAGAGTGAAAATCCCATTCTGGAAACATTCCCCAGTCTGTGGCTAAGCCATGTCTCCGCAATATCCTTTCTTTCTGGAGTGCTAGTTCTGCAAGGTTCGCAGGAGAGCTTCTGTAAAGTTTGGAAGGTAGGAGACGAGGTACTGGCAGGAGTAAAGCTGTGAGTACCGGGCGTGAGTCGTGCTTCGGTAGCTCAGATGGTAGAGCACTTTCCCGCGAAAGGCAAAGGTCCCGAGTTCGAGTCTCGGTCGGGCACACAGTTTTAATCTGCCAGGAAGTTTCATATCAGCGCACACTCCTCTGCAGAGTGAAAATCTCATTCTGGTTCAAATGGCTCTGAGCACTATGGGACTTAACTTCTGAGGTCATCAGTCCCTTAGAACTTAGAACTACTTAAACCTAATAACCTAAGGACATCACACACACCCATGCCCGAGGCAGGATTCGAACCTGCGACCGTAGCGGTCGCGCGGTTCCTGACTGTAGCGCCTAGAACCGCTCGGCCACCCCGGCCGGCTGAGTTATTACGGCTTTGGTACAAGTTATTGGATTATGCTATAGATGTTAAAAATGACGCCAAGAGAAATTAATTAGTCTATACTGCAGGACACTTCTATGCCATACCATGAGTACTGTAGCCGCCATTACTGTCTGCTACACACAACGACCACAACCAACAGGTTACGAACTATAGAATTAGAGCTGTAGAAGTGCGAACCATTAAATCAAAATTACCTTTATTTGAATTATTATTGTGATGAACATATACTTTGGTTCACCCAGTTATTTTATTCCTAATGATTGACCTATATAGGGCCCGTTCGTAGTGTTTGATTATTCCGAGTGAACAGGTCATAAAAACATTTGAAGTGGTTTATTCAGTACCTACAAGCACTAATGTTCATTTCTGAATAAATTTCTGAGAATAATTGTTGTGGACTAACTTTTAAGTATCGGATATGAATAACATAGTAGCAGTGCTGATGCGAAATTTTGCTTAAGTACTTAAGTAGATGTTTTCAGACAAATTTAGTGGTTTTAATATTCTTTCACTGGTTCCTAGCCAATTCTTTGTCACTAAACATTGAAAAAACACACTACATGCAGTTCAGAACTTGTAAGGGGTGTCCCACGAGTATATGTCTAACATACGATGACAAGAAGATAGAATAAATTCTTGGGATTACAGCTAGATAACAAATTCAACTGGGAGGAGCACACCACAGAACTGCTGAAGCGTCTTAACAAATCTCTGTTTGCAATGCGAATTTTGTCAGACGTAGGTGATATAAAAATGAAAAAGCTGGCATACTATGCTTACTTTCACTCCATAATGTCATATGAAATTATTTTTTGGGGTAATTCATCAAACCAAGCTAAAGTTTTCCGGGCACAAAAACGTGCAGTAAGAGTTATATGTAGTGTGAACTCAAGAACATCCTGCAAAAGCCTTTTTAGAGAACTAGGGATACTAACTACTGCTTCCCAATGTATTTATTCCTTAATGAAATTTGTCATTAAAAATATATCACTTTTTCAAACCAACAGCTCAATTCATGGAATCAATACTAAAAATAAGAATAATCTTCACAAGGATTTAAAGTCAGTTAGTCTTGTACAAAAAGGTGTGCATTATTCAGGAACACACATTTCCAATAACTTGCCAGCAGCCATAAAAAGCTTAACAACCAATGAAATTCACTTTAAGAGAAGCCGAAAGGATTTATTGGTGGCCAACTCCTTCTACTCCACTGATGAATTCCTCTGTAAAACCAACTGATTTGTATATATTCTGGACAATTTCAGTGCAGTAATGTGCTCATTGTAAATATGTGTGTGTGTGTGTGTGTGTGTGTGTGTGTGTGTGTGTAAGTACAATCTAACTTCTGCACCATTTCAGTGCCGTAATGTGTTCATTGTAAATAAGTATTATAGTAGTTGTATTACATGTTTATTACCTTATAAATAAATAAAAAACTTTTTAATTTTAAATTCAGTGCATTAATATTTGTAAAATGACTCTTTCATATAGCGTTCATTAAAAATGACGATCATTCCACTTGGGACCTGTGGAATGGTACATTAGCTTATTTGTTTTAGTTGTAAATATTCGTCATGTATTGTTGTTTTTCTGACATGTTCCACATCCTGGAGGACCTCCTCATTACGGATCAATTGGAATGAAAGTAAATCTAATCCAATCTAATCTTTCTCTCTTTGTGGTAATAAGTAAAGTGAAAGTGAGTAAGTATGTTTAGCTAAAACGACGAACATGATAACATGTGGCGACGTCAAATGGAAACATCATATCCATTAAATCGTATCTAAAACGAGTGGCTGTTTTCGATAGATACGTAGGATACTAGGAAACTGCAGAGTGTCTATGACACAGACCGCTTCTAAAGTCATGTATGGCCTGTACTGCAACACTATTCGAGTTTTCAGGTTCTGTATAAAGTTGAACTGACAGGATTCATCGAAAGCTCACAACGAAGGACTTAGCGAAGCATATTAGTGGTTCCTATCCGCACCTCACAAATGTGAATGTATTGTCAGAAACCCTAATGCATAATACGCAGGAAACTGTCTTCCGCTAAGCAGCACACAGTGATTTGAAGATTTTAAGTTTAGAAATAGGTTTCTTTGTATTTTTTAAAAACACTTCTGAAATACAAGACTTTGCTTATGGCGCAGAGGCAATTTGAAACTGGACTTGACTCAGTACGTTACGACAACGTTACGTAAACAATGCGGAAGTCAATTAAAACTCGAAGAGCTACAGCAGGATGCTAATTCTGTCTGTGTGACGATTTTTACAGCCGTGTTAGTTACGCTAACTTGGGTAGAGGAGCACCTACGCCAGACTCCAAAATTTTCAGAAGCTCACATGCGACAGAAATATCGGAGGCTTCTTTTCGTTTTCTGTCCTGAGTATCGATATGCACTTAGTCATCCTGTCATATTTCAATATTTAATCTCCCCGGTCAGTCACTCCGCAGTCTGGAGTGGCACAGGCGAATTTTCCACTGTCTCGTCTCTAGCAATTTAGTGCAAAGTCATATAAAGATAATGACATGTCGCCATCTATCTCACCTTGAGTACCAACTGAACAAGATGCTACAGTGATAAAGACAACAGTCTTACATTGGGAGAGATCAAGATTTTAATCTCAATCCAGGCAACCTGATGCAATTATCGTTGGTTTCCTTTCATTTCTTGAATGGTACCTTCAGCAGTGCCACACCCGATTTCAGCCTCTAATGTGTCAGTCTGAAATAATGTAGCTGACAGATTTGTCGGAGAGATGTTTAACCCTTTTTGGTTGTATATAAGAATGAATGCTTGAGAATGAGGCTGCGACTGCGGAACGACAGAGAAAATGAATAAACATCAAGAAAATAAAAGTGTTGGTATGGAACTTCTATTTTCTACGCAAGTACTTTATTAGATATAACCTGAAAAGAGAATACATATCCGAAAATAATGGAGACCATGTTAAACCGTAACCTGAAAGCACCAACACTAGCAGGTTAACTGCCAAGTTATTGTTTAAAATATTATGTGTTGTGGTATGTACTTGCGATAAGCTATGTTTACAGCGATAGCCCCCGAGTAAAGACCGCTACGTGCACGTAACAATACACAGTGGAGCGGCCATCTTTCACTTTGAGACATAACAGAAAATACGATGTCTCATAAACCCTTCTCTGTCCAAGCCCCCTACTTTTTGAAACAGAATAATTTGTATCCTGCGCCCACGCTGCAAGCAGTTTTAAATAGGCCAGTGAATCGTTAGTGCTTTTTGAACTTAACAGTCTAAAGCAATCTCCTAACGTATGTGAGTTTCATTTTAAATATAGTCTTTCTCTGCCATAGACTGAGGTAAGGCCGCATTAACACGAATTAATAGTGCTTTTCTCTAATTAGCGTATCTAATTCTTTTTGTTTAGAATTGTAGCTGATATGGAAGGCATGATAACGTAAACGGAAAGGAGAGAAATACCTCAGCGCCGCTAACTACTAAAAATAATAAGCGAACCAAGCTGAGTCAGTTCGAACTAATACATGAATAAAAGTCACCACTAGCAAACACAGTAACTTTGGATAAAGCAATAAAGACGCCCTGCTATCTGAAGGTCGATGATTCATTCCGATTGTCCTTTATCACTATATATTTAGTATACCACGTGTTATCTATTGCAGTATATGTTGAACAACCATAGGGAACAGGTTTTAAGAAAGTATCCTAAAATTAGGTAAGTAAGACAGTTCCTAAAAATCGGAGCAGGTTATTACTCATTTAGCTGGACCGCTATTACTAAGTCTTCCATGCCAGTCGGATTATTAAGCGGCATCGCTATAACAACAAACACAAATCACAACAAGGCTGCATCAGTCAGAAAGAACAATGATCGAAGATCATCCCAATCTCGTGGGCCTCGTCGCACAAAATTTAATAATAAAAAATATTTATTTGTTTTAATACTGAGCTGTTGGCGCCATTACAGTTGTGAAAGACGTAAGACGTAATTATTTTGTGTGGGCTCGTTTGGCTGACTTTTGCAGAGGATAGCTGATATGAATTAAGTTAGCATCAACCTCTCGACTTTCAAGCGCTTTCACGGGAAATTCTCAATGGTGCCCATAAAACATGTGCCACTTCAGATGGTAAATCCGCCAAGGCTTTCAAAAAAATGGATAGCAGAATTCTGTCAGCTTAAAGTGAGTTCGACTCATCAGATTTCTTCCATACCTCATTTCATCCAGAGCTGTATCCATGAAAAGTCAAAGTTGTTTTCCTAATAACAAGATCGTTCTAAGGATGTGACTGTTACTTACTATCGCAAATAGCAGATTGAAGTTGATCAAAAACACATTTAGAACCTCTATGTTGGAAGATAGGCTCGACTTATCGCTTGCACTCAGTACTGAAAGTGATATTTTAAGACGACTAAGTTATGAAGATATTATAAGTAGCTTCATTAGTATGAAGCGTAGACGCAAACCAAACAGTCAAGAAAACTAAAACTTTCGTTTTAAGACTGATTACTTGGGAAGGCATCGGATTTGAATAAAATATAGGTAAAATACGAGGGCTGTCCAGAAAGTGAGTTACGATTGGTCGCGAAATGGAAACGACTACGAAAATCCGATAAAGTTTTGCAAAGATGTGTTGGGCAGTGTCTCTAGTATGACTCTAGGTAGAATTATGTCTCTCTTTTCATTCCTGAGCTCTTAGTGAGCGCGTAAAGATGTTACAGAAAATAGTGTCTCCCGCCAAGTACGAGGGCCTGGTGAGAATTTTCCCCTGAAGCTATGCAACCAACATTACATAACCGTCGTGCGGTTTCTTCTTCAAGACAATTCTCAGCCTCATTCTGCAGGGGCAATGAAGATGTTCTTGCATCGTTTCAATTGGAAATGTTTGGTTACCCACAATACAGCCCGTAATTGTCTCCCACTGAGTTTCATCTCTGCTCAAACGAACCGCTGGCTATGAAGACTACATTTTGGCACAGACAACGAGCTTTAGGCCAGCGTAGAGAATTGGCGGAAAGCACTGGCGGCTGCCTTCTATGATGAGGGTATTGGAAAGTTGGTACAATGCTACGACGAATGTGTGAGTCAGAACGGCGACTACGTAGAGAAATAGCTGAAAGGTGTAGCTAACTGTTACAAATGAAACATTTCTGATTTTCACTGTGATTTTCATTTCGCGATCAATCGTAACTTAATTTCTGGACAGTCCTCGTATGATTGGTTGATGCATTCCTTTGGTTATCTTGCGTTTGCCAAAAGAACATATTGGCGGCAGCAACAAATTCTTTTTATACCTGAGATGCATGAAGCTCGAACTCTTGCTCTTCCTTTAAGGAAATATAGTTGGTCATAGCGATGTTAGCAAATCGCGTTGAATACCTTAATGACTTCAATTCCGTTCGTTGTTTCGATCTTAAAAATACATTAAATTGGAAATTGTAGAGCAACATTTTAAGCAGTTACAAAACAATCCTTAAATGCTGCGTTACAGATTTTTAGTTCTAAAATTGCTCGAAAATGCTATTTTTGCGCGTTAGTTACCAGACTTTTACCTACTGGAGACCACACCACAGGTAGACCTTGGGGTCCGTAGATCTTAAATACGGCCCTGGTCACAGCAACCGTTTTTAATCGTGTCTCTTCACAAATGTAGTTTCATCAGTGCTTCGTTAGCTCCACTTCTGAATTTGGTCTGTTGCCCCCAAACCCAGTGCTGCCAAAAGAGACAGTTCCCAGCCTGAATGGCCAAGACACGAGACTAGCACCGTGCCTTAGGTTTGCGAGTCTTCCTAAAGGGAGAGGACGATTAGTGTTCAACGTCCCGTTGACGACAAGGTCATTAGGGAAGCATCACAATATAAGAATGGGGAAGGATGGGGAAAGCAATCTGCCACATCTTTCCAAAACCACCAACACGGCATCTGCCGTAAGGAATTTAAGGAAATCATGAGATTTGAAGCAAAACCCTCGAGAAATAAGTCCAGTGTGTCATCACTGAGCCATCTTGCTCTGTAGGTTTCTTTATGTCATTTAAGGTGACTGCTGGAGTGGTTCAGCTGAACAGAGCACGGACGAATTCTATCGGTTGCACTCGCACAGTAACCATCACAAGAAGTTCTACAGTCAGCTCTGCGGAAACGGGTAGTATTTCTGTCGAGGAATCACAGGATACTGGTCTGCAATGTCGTCCATACGTCTGGGCCCCGTCACCGATTAATATGGCAGCATCTGGAATGCAGTACACAGAAACATTTAAAGTTAATTGGCTTAAGGCAGAGGGAAAAAAGTGCCCCGGTGAACCGTGAGAAGTAACCTCTGCGACCATCTGGGCGCGTGATACTGCTAACGACAGTTGATGTATGGTGCAAGGATTGTTAGAAGCAGGGAAGTTACTGTTGTTGCGAGACATCGACGATGTCTGCTGGGACAACGGAAGCGGTCTCGATTCTGAAACGTCCCAAGCTTGTCATTGGAACGGCCAATTTGAAAATAAAATCAGGATTTATTTGCAACCCTTGTGTTCTCAGCTTCCCTGTAGCAGCCGGTAGTTTGGCTGTTTTAACTGTGTAGTTGGCAGGCCCAGTCAGACTTGCTGTGGTACACGGATTCGCCGACCTAGTGTTGTGTGTGTATTTCAGTTTAAACTACTCAGTGCTATAAGTCTCCCTAGTAACGAGCGCCTTTAGTCTGCTATGCTTCTGCCTGTGCTAATTAAGGAATCTTATCAGCATCCTCGTCCAATTCAAGCTTGTTCTCCGTCTTTAATCAAATCGACGTCGGTCGCATTTTAAACGGGAATCTTTGTTCCTTCTTAAATGCAACAAATGGCACATGTGGCATGAAATATGCGACACTCAGCACAATGAATCTTCTTTCACTTTATGTCAGAAAAGTGACTTGGCGAACGGAGAACGTTCGAAGCATCTTATCCTAGATTCGCCGACCTAGTGTTGTATGTGTATTTCAGTTTGAACTACTCAGTGCTATAAGTTTCCCTGGTAACGAGCGCCTTTGGTCTGCTATGCTTCTGACTGTGGTAATTAAGGAATCTTATCAGCATCCTCGTCCAATTCAAGCTTGTTCTCCGTCTTTAATCAAATCGACATCGGTTGCATTTCAAACGGGAATCTTTGTTCCTTCTTAAATGCAACAAATGGCACATGTGGCATGAAATATGCGACACTCAGCACTATGAATCTTCTTTCACTTTATGTCAGAAAAGTGACTTGGCGAACGGAGAACGTTCGAAGCATCTTATCCTATACGCTGCCTAAGTTCCATTATAAGGGATTCACGCAAAATTGGTTCAAATGGCACTGAGCACTATGGGACTTAACTTCTGAGGTCATCAGTCCCCTAGAACTTAAAACCACTTAAACCTAACTAACCTATGGACATCACACACATCCATGCCCGAAGCAGGATTCGAACCTGCGATCGTAGCGGTCGCGCGGTTCCAGACTGAAGCGCCTAGAACCGCGCGGCCACACCGGCCGGCCAACGCAAAATTGCTCAGGTTTAGGTGGGTGTAATATAATGTTCTATCAGCCACATTATTATGTCAAAAGCAATAATTGCTGCCAATGGTTGTATGACAAAAAAGTGATCTCATCTGATGATGATTGCTAAAAAGTATTCAGGCTTCCAAGATCAGAGTGCATCAGTAAATATTCACAGCTCTTTCATCAAGGACAGGGAGCCTGAAAACCATCCCTGGTTGATGTCAGTAAGAATGAGCATCGGCAGTTCGTGTTAGATACAAGGCTGAATAGATTAGACCCCGCAACCACTTCATTTACATTATTCAACAAGATTGGAATAGAATTCAATTTTAGTGGCCATATCAATCTTAAAAGTGGCAATAACGGTAAATATTGCTCTCCTCTGATAAAATCTATGTCGATAGAACAGTATACTCTAATCTTCTACCTTCATGAATATAGGTTGGTTGGTTGGTTTAAAGATTAAAGGGACCAAACTGCAAAGGTCATCGGTCCCTTGTTTCATAAACACACTGAGCACAGTGAAACCATCCATTAGTCATTCGAAGCACTAAAAGAAAAATTCCGGGGGAAGAAAAGCCCCAAGGTCAATAATAAAGCAACATGGAAAACGGAGCACAGCAACAAAAACAACATAGAGAAGAAAGGCAGAAAGAATTAAAACTGTACAGCAGAGGATCGTGGCTGGCTGATCACGAAAATAAAAGGATGAGCCTGCCACTCTGCAACACGTTAAAACCTCCACCCTAAAATATTAGGGTGGAGTCGAATGACAACACAAAACTAAGTAAAAGATACAGCACAAAAGAGGGTGATGCAATAAAGTTATATGGATCTATAAAAGCCGCTTGCGCGAATAAAACTTAAAACCCGATCTGCCATACAGACATTGTCACCTAAAAGAGATGATAAATCACCCTGGAGATTAAAAGTTCGCCTGAGGGCAGCTAAAATAGGACAGTCCAACAACATATGGGACACCGTCATGTTTGCACCACAGCGACAACGAGGGGGGTCCTCTCAATGCAGCAGATGACCATGCGTCAGCCAAGAGTTACCAATGCGGAGCCTACAGAGAACAACAGAATCCCTGCGATAGGTCCGCATGGAGGAACCCCACACGGTCGTGGTCTCCTTTACTCGCCGCAGCTTGTTGGGTGCAGACAGAGTGCTCCATTCGTCTCCCCACATCCCAAAGACACGACGGCGCAACACTGATCGGAGATCAGTTGCCGGGAGGCTGATAACCAACGTCAGTTTGCGGGTAGCTTCTTTGGCTAACTTGTCGGCGAGTTTGTTTCCCGCTATCCCAACGTGTCCAGGGGTCCATATGAACACTACCGAACGTCCACGCTGTTCAAGAGCGTGAACGGACTCCTGGATGGCAACAACAATGGGATGGCGTGGGTAGCACTGGTCAAGAGACTGTAGACTACTGAGAGAGTCACTGCAAATGACGAAGGACTCTCCAGTGCTGGTACGAATATGCTCAAGGGCACGAAAAATGGCTGTGAGCTCTGCGGTGTAAACACTACAGCCTTCTGGCAAGGAGCGCTGGTCTACATAGTCTGCATGAGCATAAGCGTACCCCACATGGCCATCAACCACCGAGCCATCGGTATAGATAACCTCCGAGTCACGGGATGCGTCTAGGAGAGCAAGAAATTGGCGGCGCAAGACTGCAAGAGGAACTGAATCTTTTTGCCATCGTGAGAGGTCCAGTCGAAGCTGCGGCCGACGAATACACCAAGGTGGTGTATGTGGGCGGACCTGGAAAGCAGATGGAAGAGGCAAAGACTCGAGTTCACTAAGGAGGGACAAAACACGGAACCCAATTGTATGTCCTGATCGCGGCTGCCGGTGTGGGATATGGACTGCTGCATTAGCGAAAGGAGACGATACGAGTAGTTAGGGTGACGGGGCGAACAACGGACATGTGCAGCATAGTTGGCTAAGAGTTGTTGACGCCGGACGCGAAGTGGAGGAACCCCAGCCTCAGCAAGTAGGCTATTAACAGGGCTGGTGCGGAATGCTCCTGTCGCCTGTCGAACCCCACAGTGGTGAACGGGGTCCAGCAGTTGCAACGCTGAGGGTGACGCTGAGCCATACGCCACACTCCCATAATCGAGATGGGACAGCAGGAGGGATTTGTAGAGCCGCAGCAGCGTATTACGATCTGCACCCCAAGTTGTGTTGCTGAGGCAGCGAAGGGCATTCAGATGCTGCCAGCACTGACGCTTGACCTGACGAAGATGTGGAAGCCATGTAAGCAGGTCATCGAACAGCAATCCCAGAAACCGGTAAGTGTCAACAACCCTGAGCATGGCATCCTGAAAGAGCTCAGGATGGGGATGGACAGTTCGACGCCGGCAAAAGTACATAACACAAGTCTTCGCAGGAGAAAAGTGAAACCCACGGGCGAGGGCCCACGCCTGCGCCTTGCGTATGGCTCCCTGCAACCTACGTTCTGCAACACTAATGGTGGAGGAGCTGAAAAAGATGCAGAAATCGTCAGCATATAACGTGGCTGAGACAGACGGTCGTACTGCTGCTGCAAGGCCATTAATGGCCACAAGGAAAAGTGGCACGCTCAATACAGAGCCCTGTGGGACGCCATTTTCCTGGACATGAAGTGAACTATGGGATGGGCCAAGTAAAACTCGGAATGTCCGAACTGATAAAAAATTCAGAATAAAAATGGGGAGAGAGCCCCGGAGACCCCACCCGTGCAACGTGGCGAGAATATGGTGCCGCCACATCGTGTCATATGCTCTGGAGAGGTCGAACAAGACGGAGACGAGGTGTTGGCGCCTGGAAAAATCAGTGCGGATTGCAGACTCAAGGAAGACCAAAGTATCGGCGGTGGAACGGCCCTGACGGAAGCCGCTCTGGCACGGAGCCAGAAGACCCCGAGACTCGAGCAGCCAATACAGCCGTCGACTCACCATATGTTCCAGTAGCTTGCACAGAGTGTTTGTTAAGCTGATGGGCCGATAGCTATCCACATTAAGCGGGTCCTTACCAGGCTTAAGCACCGGAATGATGGTACTTTCCCGCCACTGCGACGGAAAGACACCATCGCCCCATATGCAGTTGAAGATGGCAAGAACACATCGCTGACAGTCTGGGGACAGGTGTTTGAGCATCTGATTGTGGATGCCACCTGGCCCAGAGGCTGTATCGGGGCACTGTGCTAGGGCGCTTTGGAGTTCCCACGAACTAAATGGGGCGTTATACGCCTCAAGGTGGCGAGAAGCAAAAGAAAGTCGTTTGCCTTCCTCCCGGCGTTTTGGCGCACGAAACGCAGGCGGGTAATTCCCCGACACAGAGGCCCGAACATAGTGCTGAGCGAAATGCTCGGCGATTGCATCGGCATCGGTGCGTAGCGCCCCGTTGATGGAAAGCCCTGGGACACCTGTAGAGTGCTGCAATCCGAAGATGCGCCGAATTTTCATCCACACCTGGGAGGGTGAAGTACGGGAACCAATGGTGGAAACGTACCTCCCCCAGCACTCCTGTTTCCGCCTTTTGATGAGCCGCCAGACCTGAGCACGCAGACGTTTGAATAAAATTAGGTTTTCCAAAGATGGGTGCCGCTTATGTCGCTGAAGAGCCCGCCGACGCTCTTTAATGGCTTCAGCGACCTCAGCCACCCTAACGAACGACGAATGGTATGTTCCGCAGTGGAAACAATCGCTGCAGTCAGTGTCTCAACCGCCACATCAGTGGTACCGTGGGGGAGAGATTCAACAGTGGCAGCAGAGGAGAACACTTCCCAGTTTGCCTTGCTAAATACCCATCTGCGCAAGCGTTCAGGGGAGCGACGCTGGGGTAGTGAAAGGAAGATGGGAAAATGGTCACTACCACACAAGTCGTCATGGACTCTCCAGTGGACCGATGGTACAAGCCCTGGGCTGCACAACGACAGATCTATGGCCGAGAACGTGCCATGCAGCACACTGAAATGTGTGGCGGCGCCAGTGTTTAAGAGGCAGAGGTCGAGTTTGGAGATGAGATTCTCGACAGCTCTGCCTCGGCCAGTAATCTTCGTTCCACCCCACAGGGGATTGTGGGCGTTTAATCCCCCAGGAGAAGAAAAGGCGTGGGGAGTTGGGTGACAAGTGCAGCCAATTCGGTCAGGAGGACTGTATCACCTGGAGGGAGATAGACACTTCAGATGGTTATGTCCTGGGTAGTCCTTACTCTAACAGCCACAGCTTCCAATGATGTGTGAAGGGGCACAGGAACACTATATACAGAGGTAAGGACATACACGCAGGCTCCACCTGACACACTATTGTAAACACTACAGTTACAGTAATAGCCCCTGTAACCACGAAGGACAGGGGTCCGCATTGCTGGGAACCAGGTTTCCTGGAGGGCAATGCATAAAGCAGGTGTCATGCTTAGAAGCTGACGTAGCTCAGGTAGATGGCTGAAGTAACCGCCACAATTCCACTAGAGGACTGTACAAAGCGTGTCCTGTAGGGGCATGAAGGCACTGAAAAGGCAAGTTACTTCGCAGGGTCACATGCTGCCACTGACTGAGTGACTGACGTCGCAACGTCAATCGTTTCGGAGGAGATGGCGAGATCCAGGTCATCAGGGGACGCAAAGAGCTCGACCTCATCCTCAGAGGCTGAGCTGACAGGAAGTGGTGGTGCGCGAACCACTGGGTCCTTATTCTTCTTAGAGAGCTTCCTCTTCTCTCTCTTGTCTTTGGGAGGAGGGTTTGCATGCTGGGAGGGCTTTCGTGACGTATTGTCAGGAACAGAGTAAGAGTGTAAAGCCCTTCCACCTGCAGCTGGTGGCTTCTTCAGCCACTGGCTAGTGTCTTGTGAGACACTGGGCAAGTCCTGGGAAGGGACTCCTTCCGAACAAGTGAGGCCGGAGGAAGCTGTTGTGTCTCCGGCTGAGTGGCTGGAGAGGGATGTCGCTTCTCCAGCTGAGAGGCCGGAGACAGCTGTCGCTTTTCCGGCTGAGAGGTGGGGACTGGCGTCCCCGGTTGGTCGGGACACACTGCTCCCAAACTGGGTGTTTCGGGAGTAGTGGAAGATAGAGTGGCCCCTACCAGGGGTAGGACAGGCGTAACGTGAGAAAGGAGTCTTTGCAGGAACTGGTGGCGGCAGTGTTACAGCAGCATAACTCCTCAACATAGGTGTGGGGTTGAGCCATTCTGGTTTCTTCCTTGCCTCTTGGTAAGTTAAGCGGTCCAGGGTCTTAATTTCTTGTATCTTCCACTCCCGTTGGTAGACTGCACAGTCTGGCGAGCAGGGAGAATGATGCTCCCCACAGTTAACGCACGTGGGAGGCGGAGCATATGGAGCATTGGGATGCGAAGGTCGTCTACAATCTCGGCACGTGGGGCTGGCAGTGCACCTGGAGGACATGTGTCCGAATTTCCAGCACTGGAAGCATTGCATGGGGGGCAGGACATAGGGCTTGACATCGCACCGGTAGATCATGACCTTGACCTTCTCGGGCAAGCAGTCCCCCTCAAAGGCCAGGATGAAAGCGCCGGTAGCGATCCCATTATTATCCTTGGGTCCCCTAAAGACACGACGAACAAAGTGTACACCTCGTCATGCCAGGTTCTCCCATAGCTCGTCAACAGACTGTAGCAGAAGATATTTATGAAAGATAATCCCCTGGACCAAATTTAGGGACTTAATGGGGAGTGACGTTAATGGGTATGTCACCAAGCTTCTCGCAGGCGAGTAATGCCCGTGACTGTGCAGATGAAGCTGCTTGTATCAAAATGGACTCGCTCCTCATTTTGGAAAGATACACCACTTCCCCAAACTTACGAGGTGCATTCAAGTTCTAAGGCCTCCGATTTTTTTTCTCTGCACTGGAAAGAGATAGAAACGTGCACACTGTTTTAAAATGAGGCCGCGTTCATTGTCAATATGTCCCAGAGATGGCAGCACCGTACGGCAGATGGAATTTTACCACCAGTGGCGAGAATGAGAACTGTTTTAAATACTTAAAATGGCGACGTTTTCCTTACTTGAACAGCGTGCAATCATTCGTTTTCTGAATTTGCGTGGTGTGAAACCAACTGAAATTCAACAACAGTTGAAGGAGACATGTGGTGATGGAGTTACAGATGTGTCAAAAGTGCGTTCATGGGTGCAACGGTTTAATGAAGGCAGAACATCGTGTGACAACAAACCGAAACAACCTCGGGCTCGCACAAGCCGGTCTGACGACATGATTGAGAAAGTGGAGAGAATTGTTTTGGGGGATCGCCGAATGACTGTTGAACAGATCGCCTCCAGAGTTGGCATTTCTGTGGGTTCTGTGCACACAATCCTGCATGACGAACTGAAAATGAGAAAAGTGTCATCCAGGTGGGTGCCACGAATGCTGACGGATGACCACATGGCTGCCCGTGTGGCATGTTGCATAGCAATGTTGACGCGCAACGACAGGACGAATGGGACTTTCTTTTCGTCGGTTGTGACAATGGATGAGACGTGGATGCCATTTTTAAATCCAGAAACAAAGCGCAGGCAGCTCAATGGAAGCGCACAGATTCACCGCCACCAAAAAAATTTAGGGTAACCGCCAGTGCTGAAAAAATTATGGTGTCCATGTTCTGGGACTGCGAGGGTGTAATCCTTACCCATTGCGTTCCAAAGGGCACTACGGTAACAGGTGCATTCTACGAAAATGTTTTGAAGAGCAAATTCCTCCCTGCACTGCAAGAAAAACGTATGGGAAGGTCTGCGCGTGTGCTGTGTCACCAAGACAACACACCCGCACATCGAGTTAATGTTACGCAACAGTTACTTCGTGCTAACAACTTTGAAGTGATTCCTCATGCTCCCTACTCACCTGACCTGGCTGCTAGTGACTTTTGGCTTTTTCCAACAATGAAAGACACTCTCCGTGGGCGCACATTCACCAGCCGTGCTGCTATTGCCTCAGCGATTTTCCAGTGGTCAAAACAGACTCCTAAAGAAGCCTTCGCCGCTGCCATGGAATCGTGGCGTCAGCGTTGTGAAAAATGTGTACGTCTGCAGGGCGATTACGTCGAGAAGTAACGCCAGTTTCATCGATTTCGGGTGAGTAGTTAATTAGGAAAAAAAATCGGAGGCCTTAGAACTTGAATGCACCTCGTATCTTCAAGATTCGTCACAAAGAAGAGAGGCTTAGTCCCCAAAAATGAATCCCCATCGGTTCTGCTGCACACAAGGTATCGCGGTGAATATGGCTCCTGTCTGTCCGCAGCCCTACGTCCCTCCCACGGCTTGGCTAGGGAAGGTGACGATTTGGGGTTATATGTCACAGCGTTAAAGTATACTTTGCCGCGATTAGAGACGTTGGTGGTCGTTCGACCACCGGATTGAGACTTCATCCGCTTCAGTGCAGATCATCCGCCCTGATGCCACCCACTCCGACCAGGGGCTCTCCCCACAGGCGCCACCCAGCCGCAACAAAGGCCACCTGGCAGGATGGCTGTTGCTGGGAGTCACGATGCCCCAGAGAGACAGGCAGCTGCTCCTTGGCTTACGTGGGGAGGTGGCAGCTCAGGCATCGGCAGTACGATCCCTATGTTGTCAGGGGGCTACAACCTAGAGGGTACATGACGACCCCACCACAACGGGCTGGCTACCGTGCTGGATGTTGGGTGCCATGGGATGTCCATAATTATCGTGGGTGCAGATGGTGACGCACTAAGGGTGTAATTTAAACAACCCATCAGGCGTGCATGCCCAAAATGATGGATGGTGGGAGCAGTTACGACGCCAAGACGATGAAGAGTGCCAAGGTCTTAGGGCACAGAGGACTTATGGTGCACCACATAAGGTGTCCTTCCCCAAAAGGCTCGTAATTCTGATGAATTTGGAAGAATGGAGGTCAAACTCGTATGGGGACCAACACATGAAAGGCCGAAACAGTTGAAACTCCTTTTAGTCGCCTCTTACGACAGGCAGGAATACCGCGGGCCTATTGGACCTATTCTTACCCCCGAACCCGCAGGGGGGCTGAATATAGGTACAAAGTAAAAACTCTATGTGGACTTGTACTACTACACGAAGGAAATTGGGGGGGGGGGGGGGGGGGCGGGGGGGTTAAACGAGCAGTAAATGTGCTTATACCCGCAAACACTACATTAAGATCTGTAAATAATTGATACCTCTACGTTTGTTGATGACTGTCATTTATAATTGTGTGAGGACTGTCATTTATAACTGTCTCCCAAATGCATATTTGATGATTGTGTAGTCGAAGTAGAATAAGTGAAAATGGTGCAGGAAGAAAATAATTGCCAAATCAATTTAATGTTGGGTTAGCATGCGCCAATAAACTTGTATGAAATATTCAATTAACAAAAGATCTGAATAAGGAAGACCATGAAGAAGCAAGAAATATTAAAGTTTAGTGTCTTGTCGACGACAGTGTTATCAGCGATGAAGCCGTGGGTGAGAGCTATGCATGCCGACATCTGAGTGTAGTCATTTAGAGTAACTACACAAATCCTTAATCGCTTTGGCTAGGCGGGGATTAGAAATTCGTTCCTCACAAATAAGAGTAGCCAGATGCATTCAGAACTGTTATACATAGAATTGTGGTTATGAAGAAACATTACTGAGTCCATGGACATGTGATGCTCACGATAAAGAGGCAAACATGCTTCAGTGAAAAGAAGGAAGCAGTCCGAAATTGACAAACATCTGCCACAAAACATTGTATAGTTACCATTTACATTACACAGTAGAAATGAGGCATAAATAAAATAATACTCAATGTTGACAGAAAAGCTATAAATCACAGTTTCAGGCGTTCTGCATGTATATTCTGTGCTTAGGTCACTGAGTTAGATATAATAAAATAGCACAGAAAACAACCAATAATTAAGGAAAAGAACGATACCAGGCTATGACTTGTACTAAAGTATTTATTTATCTTGTTATTTTGATTCCTATTTACTAGCCATCATCAGACAGTGTAATGTACAAGACAAGTAATTATGGTACAGTTCTACACTTCACTTTAAAATGTAATCTTCTGTTACTGTGTGGTCGAATAATTTCATTCTTATGAATGACAATACAAATAAATACTTCAAAACATTTATAATTTAGTATTAAATGGGAAAATCTATCCCAATATTGTGCAAAATTGTATGTGTTTGTTCACGAATTGACTTTCAACTTCTTAAGCCATTTTCAGGTGACAAGTGCATGTTGCAAATATAAATAAAAGGACATGCTACTTACACAGATATTATTTATACAGAAGATACAAAAATGATGATGTATAGAGCGTCACGCAGAAACAGTTACATTGAACTAAAAACTGAAAATAAAATTTTTATGTGGAGCTATGTTTAATAATGGATGAAAATTAAAGTTGAATTTACGGTTGTAATCTAACATGTATATAACTAAAACTTAAATTGACAAAGGGGAAAAGTGAAATTAATTTTGGTCATTTAATACTAAGCTGATGTTCTGTGTCATATGTTAACAGATCTCTAATGCTTCCATTATGGTCATCTTTCTGCGCTTCATGACAACTTAAAATTTCACACTCTACATCATAGATTCTCTACTCTTTGCGGCACACCACCTCTCTTTCCAAAAAGATTTACCCAGCACGGCACTTGGTTTTTTTAGAGACAGGATATCAGACACGATCGCGATCTATAAATACATAACGCAAAGTTAGCTAACTAGCTTCAATAATAACCAGAGCTGGGACTTTAGCATATTTGCATGTTAGTGCATATAAATGCAATCTATCAGTGGTTAGTCTCTATTTAACTAATATTAATTTGTGCATAGTTATGCATATATTTTACTTTTTTAGCAATTAATCTTGAAATACAGATATTTTTCCACAATACTTTAAAAAAGAAGAGAAAGACGTGAGCAAATTTCTCTTTCATTGTTATGTTTCTGCAAAAGGATTTATCTGCCACACTTCTAAATCCATAACCGAGCACGGAAAAGGAGAACAAAGCCATCGACAATGAGAATTCCTAATATAGTATAGGAAAATATGCCGCTCAACAAACTAAATAGCGTTCAATAATTACGCAGTAAATCATGAAATTTTGGTGGGACCATTGCATCATAAAACTCGGTACCGTTTGTGTTATGTTACAAACGAAGCCGTCTACCGCAACAACATTTCTAATAATTAAAAAATGCCATTTTAGCTAACTTCTAAATTTGTAACTGGGTTTTCTGTTACCTGCAATTTCTGAAGTATGAGCTGAAGGTGACAGAATATTACAATGCCTAAGAAGAAGAGAAGTTATGCTTATTTGCTTCGACAATGGATTGATGGAGGTCCTACTCTAACCACAGATGGAAATATAGTACCTTTCACAGTCGTTTTTTGTATATATATTTTTATATTCGCAAAATATTTCATTAATTAATGCGATTTTTGAGTTAGTGAAGTTGTTCTTATTTAACTAAAATAAACTCACATTAATTTTATACGATTGTTACAGATGCCCTGCGGCAAAAAATTCCAGATTATACAACATTTACAAACAGCAGCTCATAGAAACGCTAGTAAAAATGTCTCCAGGATCCAAACAATATTACCAGCAGTGTATTCTGCTTGCCATCGTCGAAAATGATGGAAATGATAATTCTTCAAAAGATATCATCAGAGCTTTAGTTTCAGTCAACATCTCTTTCAATAATTTAAATAATGTTTTTGGATAAATATTCCAAACGAAAAGTTCCTTGTTAATCAACACTAAAGAAAAATTACCTTGATAAAGTTTTTGAAGAGATAAGTGCAAAAATTTATTCAATGGAATTAGTTTGTGTGTCAACTACCCTTCTCCCTCCAATATTTTTGCAAAAACTCGTCAATTATTTAAAGCTTTTAGATGTATTATACAGAAATATTTTAAAATGGCAACATGAAATTCTGTATACACATTGTGCCAAGGAATTTGATTTAGTGTAGTTTACGATCAAGAAACATATTTCTTAAATTTTTTTAAAACTTGTCCCCCCCCCCAAAAAAGTGAGTCACCAATTTCCATCCCTAATCTTCTTAAAGTTTCTATAAAATGGTATTTCGTCAGGCAATGGAAGAAATAAGAGAGGATAACGGTGACTCAAACTTGTGGTTATCTGTAGATGAAACAATTGACTTGTGTGGGGGATTTATTACTAACGTCGTCGTGGGAAAATGGTGGTATCTAAATCAAGAATACCCCGTCTCACTGTCTTCAGGGTACTGGAAGAAACAACCATTCAACGACTGCTAGGGTTGTTCGTGATGCATATGTGTTTTGTGATCTGCTAAAGAAAATAAGGAACAACTCTTGGTGATAACTGTATATGCAGCAGCAGACATGATTAAGCCTGCTAAAGTTTGCAGGTATTTTAATCCCAGGCAATTCATATGACTTGTTTAGCACATGGTCTTCACCGGTTGGCAGAGGAAATTCGAGTGAATTTCCCGGAAGTAAATGCCGCAGTTTCCTCTGTGAAAAAAGCGTTTGTGAAGTTTTTCCTGCTGTTTAAACCCAAAACCAGTTCTCGTCAGACGGGAATCTGGATTGAAGTAGCTCTATATTACAGTGCTCATTTAGAATATGTGAAAAAGGAGTGGACGTGTCAGACAAAAATGAAGCAGTTAGAATCCCTGCTGTAATTAGTGCCTGCAATGAGATGAGCCTCCAGGATAAATTAGTGTTTATTAAGACCTATTTTACTATTTTAGTAAACGCACAGGAGCAATCACACGTTTAGAAGAAAAAAAGATGCCTCCATCTTCTGTCCTGCAGGTACACGAAACTGCTGACGCTGGAGACATACCTGGAGAAATGGGAAAGGGTCTTCCTAACAAAACTGAGAAAACTGAAGCAAGGAATCCAGGTCGACGTTTAATGTTTCTTCGGATTAAGATGCTACAAGGAGAATCTGAAACACAATTTAATACTTATTCTGCAAGTGACATAGCCTCTTTTCGGTACTGTTCTTTCACTTCGTTCTCTCCCTTCAGATAAAAAAATTTTAAGTGATAGAAGAAAATCATTTCTTCCAGAAAACAGTGAAAAATGTTTAACTGTCATTTAAAAAAAAACTAATGCGAAAACAGGCTGAGGAAAAGAGACAGAAATAAATATTAATTTTGTTAACAACTCATTTTAAATTTACAATTTGATTACTACGTCAACATGAATAAATTTGAGAAGTTGAAATAACGTATTTTATTTTTTATGCCTATTTGAAAATTTTAGAGCACATTTGCCAGATACCTAGTGCATATATGCATGCATGTGCTCGTTTTTTATAGCTCATATAGATCTGAGCTCTAATAATAATACACATTTCGAACAATAATTCGGTAGCTACAGTCTTGAATCACAAATATTGTATTATATAAGTATGGAAAGATATGCAGAGAGGTAATGAAACATTAAATTGTGAACTGTCGTCAATTGTGCTCCAGTTATTGAATTTGTAAGTGCACCGCTCGAAATAAGCAGCCATCTGTATTCTAATTCCAGCTGGTTCACAATTTTCATCTTGCAATTAATGTTTAATTCTTAACTAGAACTGAAAAAGGATATATTTTTAAAATTTCTTTATTAAAAGGCATTAACATTATTAAAAGGTATTATTAAAAGTTATTAACTCTCAAAGGTTTATTAGAAACATATATTTCAAGATTTTACTTTATTTTTAGTGAGACGGCTGAATTTTTCAATATTTGGTGTAAAATCCTCAATCGCTTAGCTCTGTGACTGACAGTCTGTCTTTCTTCTTCGTAGCTAACTTGCTAACCATGGTAAATCCACCTACTGCTAAATACAAAGATGAGAAAGTAATGAAATACTTCATTTCTGTAGCCCTTAAGGCTGGATACAATATAGGAATTTGCCTTCGAAGCCAGAATTCCTTATGCCCATTTCTGAATTTTAATTTTGACTCTTCATTTGTTGAACGTTTCATAGGGTTTCCTGCAAGGATAATTCTGATATTTATGGGTCAGAGAAAGGTTCGAGTACCCAAACCGGAATGATAGTTTGAAGGAGATACTGAAATATGTTTGTAAAATTGTCTTTAAATGTGTCTAAGCGTAGACAAAACACTAAAATGACATCACCATTTATTTCCACAGAAGAAAGATTTGGAAACTGGTGAAACAGTTTTCGACCCAAATAATGTCTGTACAGGGGAAGTTCTGACACAAGACCAGATATAGTTGCCCTTGCTCTGAGTAACTCCTTGCTGCTGTAGATTAATTTTATTAAATTTACTGTATAAATCGGTCAAAGAAGCTATGTCACTGTTAAATTTCAGTAAATTTTCCTTTGACGAATGATCTTTGTTTAAAAAAAAAAACGTTACAACTGTACTAGAGAGGTTATAAATCCTTTTTTCGTTTGACAGCCAATGAACCTCCGTGTACAGGAGCAGACGATTAAAATCTTTCTCTGAAACAATCTATCATTAAATACACTGCTTTTGATCTTGTTAATCGCAATAATTACTTACTTAAAAGAGCTACGAAGGCGATCGCTAAGGTTTTTTGCTACCAAAAACGTTTTGGCGTATCAGACGCACTGGTAATGTCTTGTTTAGTGGCGACTGAATGAAGCCATACTTCAAATATTAGATGCTGTATTGTCTACATTTTCTCTTTTTTTCCGACATGCGTCTATCTGTAGAACTAAAAACAATAAAAAACCTGCTTTAACCAGTATCTTGAAAAATAATTTGCAAACATTTAGGTATTAAAATCTATGCTGATAAACCAACAATTGCCCCTCAAAGGATCCATAAGAAAAATAACTAAATTCACATTAAATTAAATACTCTTGTACGTCATGGATCAAGTGTTTGTTCACATTCTGTTTCTTTTCATTTTTATGGCGATTCAAATAGCGAGTACCTTTATTTTTTGTTATTCATCAGTTAGTCTCCTGTGCCAACCTTTTCATCTCAGAGTAGCACTTAAAACCCACGTCCTCAGTGATTTGCTGGACATATTGCAGTCTCTGGCTTCCTCTCTAGCTTCCTCCTCTAGTATCATGGAAGTTATTCCATGGTGCATCAAGAGATGTCCTTCTCCTTGCCAGTGTTTTCCATACGTTCCTTTCCTCACCGACTCTGCGGAGAATCTCCTTAAACCTCACCTTACTGATCCACCTAATTTTCTGTTTCCTTCTGTAGCACGACATCTCAAATGCTTCGATTCTCTTCTCTTCCGGTTTTGCCACAGTCTATGTTTACTACCATACCATGCCACACTTCAAACATACATTCTCAGAATTTTTTTCCTTATATAAAGACCTATGTTTGATATTAGTGGACTCCTGCTGTCCAGGAGTACCCTCTTTGCTGCGATAGTCTGCTCTTTATGCTCTAAAGTCTGCAATTTTCGGAATATAGATAAGAAGTGTTTTAATATATTTCTGTTATTTTATACATCATGTTACGCACGACATAGGATGCTTCATTTTTTATGTGAAAGATTAACACACATAAAATCATAATCTATATATATATATGTGTTTAGTTGTCACCCTGCACATTATAAGTGTCTGTCGCCAGAAGAAATAATGAGGTAAATCTATAAAATATGTTAACGTATCTCTGTTGCAAACAGTTACTGCAGAAAAAATATGTTTTCAACAAACGTTCCACGTAAGTAATCCATTGAATGTGCTGTTAAGCGGCTCATAGTTGCTCTGAAGGACTTTCAAAAAAAAAAAAGTGCGAACAGTAAGCCTCGCAGTATTAAGTATTGTAATGTTAAATGAACCATTTAAAACACTAGTATCTTCGTTATTCTGTACATGTGTTGATCTTTCCACGAATCACTGCAGACCGGTTTCGTAAGCTCTGCTGATTCGATGGCAACGAAGAAGATTATCGCACCCAATGTTGCGAACTGCACGTTCTACTAATCACTCACTGTCCACTTCCCTAAGATAGCACGGCGCATCAGAACGTGCACCGAAGAAATCTGTGTTTGAGGCGTTCAGTTGAGGCTTGACGATGGCGTATAGCCGGTTCACGACCAAATAAATATAATTTTGCTGAAATTTAGCAAAGTGTTTCCCGTTTAATAGTATTGTCATGTTCTGTCAAGCACCGACGGAAATTTCTATTAATGCCATTCACAATTTTTTTTCCTTTCATTCCCAAGTTGAAACTGTTCTACTACGAAGTGACTGGGATCTCCAATCATATAATTTTCAAATGGAACGATCTAAAGATGACCGAAAGAGCATGTTTGAATCTGTCACACTTTCAAGATATATAGTGCTTTGGTAGAGTCTACATCGCTTTGAAATTAATGGCATTGCAGTCGAAGCAGTGGCTGAGCTGTACAACGAGGAAGATTGGGACCAGCCAAGATCTTAACTGTCATCGCATTAGGCTGCAGTGATTTAGGGAAAACAAAACACTGAACAATTAAACCAGCGTGGCTGTAAAGGGATTAGAACTCTGGCCCTCCATAATACGCGTCCACTGTACCATCAACCAATTAGAGTCAAACGCAAAAAATTATATGTTAAGAAAATGACTGCAAATATTCTCACGCTGCAGTATGCTGCAAAGTAAATCAATAATCAATAGCATTATAACGAGTTACTCCTGGGGAGATATTTGAAATAGAGACTAAGTGCCCGATTAGGCTTGTAAGCACAAATGCTTACACTAATTTTGTCGACTACGTAATCCTACGCATTCGAAAGACAGCATGTAGCTGATTAAAAACCAGATTACATGTTTAAGAATAGCCAACTCAAGATGGGGCAATGTCATTGGAGTATGAGGTAGGCAAACAGACTTCCGGCAGCGCAAGAAATATTTATCATCAGAATCTTGTCAGCGAGGGGAGAGGACGCAGTGGCATACATTTCCTCATCTAAAAATTGTGGACCACCTTTCCGTGCAACATCACAGACCCGTCTACAAAGTCTCATGGAGTGAGACCATGAGACTGTTGATGTCGTTGTATTGGTCGGATGGTGGCTGTCTCAACTGCCCCATTAATGTTGTTTCACAGGGATAGTCTAAGTAATACGACCGAACACTCAACGATCGTCATTCACACAATTTTGCATGAGAATACAGACACTACACTACACCCTACACTCTCTCGACACAGTTATCTTCGCTAAACAGATGTACATAGAACACAACATTTCGCCAAGAAAAAGGTACCAATGTGCGCGAAGACAAAAAGTCTTCCCTATTAGATGATCAAAAGTACTTTGGAAGCACCCTGCAACTACTGGTCTGTTCAAGATGAGTGATATGAATAAAAGTGGACAAAACACTGCCCATCACCGTTTCCCTGTCAGACAGGTAGTAGCTCTCACCTTCTAATCTGCTGTCCCTGGACCGCGAGGCTTTTTCACTTGGCAGGCGTTTCATCACCTAAATGATTAATTTAAAGAAAAAGGGACAGAGGGAAAGCCACAGAACAATGACAGCCAATAAAAACGACTGGATTTGAACGTACACAAGGTGATCAAACGTCTTGTCCAGTAGAAAAATATGATGACCCAGAACTCCACCGAGATATTTCCAGATGTAGTTGTGTGGATCAAAACAAGAAAAAAACGTCTGGTAAACATGAGCTTGAAAATGCATACCTTACAAGCTATAAGCACCTCTTTATCTTGGATACTATGAAACAAACCTTGTCTACTGCAGGCTCTTTGTTTTACATATTCTGAGAGGTGGTAGTATCACTAAAAACTAGAGAAAGAGGCCAAGTGGGCTCTAAAGAATGAGATGTGTTTCACAGTAGCGAAGATAAATAAGTACTCTTGAGACATGCATTTTACGGCACATGTTTACTTGACATTCTTTTCTTGTTTTAGTCTGTAGTACTAGGTCTGAAAGTTTGTTCAAAATGGTTCAAATGGCTCTGAGCACTATGGGACCTAACATCTGAGTTCATCAGTCCCCTAGAACTTAGAAGTACTTAAACCTAACTAACCTAAGGACATCACACACATCCATGCCCGAGGCAGGATTCGAACCTGCGACCGTAGCGGTCGTGCGGTTCCAGACTGAAGCGCCTAGAACCGCTCGGCCACAACGGCAGCCTGAAAGTTTGTCAGTGTAGTTGTTGTTCACCCTATTTGTCCTATGGGACACGACTTTTGAATGACGATATATATATTGTGGGGATACAAACGAATGCGTGGTAGCCCGTCACAGCGTTTTATGAAAAGCTTCCACAATTCTGGATGGGTTGGTGAGATGCCGCGTTGCTGTAGGACAAGGAATGAGATTAAGAAAACACAATAAAAATCTAAAAGACTCTAGGTCCAGTCCTTACGGAAAGTGAGGAATGTTTAATTGAAACCAATGAAGAAACTGAGAGTTTCTAGCTACGAGTTGCGTATTACTGGCATAGAGGCAGTGGCCGAACGGCAGGACTTAACCATAATGCGAGCAGTGGAGTCACCGATGCCGGATTCCTGCTGTAAAAAACGGCGTCATCGCACGAAAGCAACCACAGTAATAGCTTCACTTTTCCTACCGAGAAGGATGCTGGTCAGATCCGATCATCTTAACACAAGGGTTCTCCCAGGGCGGTTGAAGACAACGCTTCCATACCCAGAATTGTGGTGACGTCCGTATTACTACTATTTGCGTTGTTTACTCGTCCAAGATGAGCAACCGAATGGTGTTGGAGAGAGCCTCTCTGGCCAATTGTAGCGTCAGACACCGCACAGTCGTGTGCGTCCACGATTAACAAATAGCTCCAGGTAGCCATCATAACGTGAGTTGGCATTGGAACCGTTTCTGCTGACTGGGCGGCACGTTATTTGACCCTCAAGTTGCGACGCCTGTTAGGACGAGAATTCTCAGAACGAGGGATGGGACTGACACACCTCCGCCACCGCACGGCTTCACCTTATGGCCAGGAACTTCTCAGGAAAAATCGCAATCTTGAGCATTTTCTATGTAAGACAAATGGAGAATGTGGAAATTACTGCCCCCCTTCCATCCGATGATCCTCCATGTAAGCAATCCATCGATTGTATTCGTTGGCTGGGGAAAACTAATATAAATGCATATATTTATCGATTAAGTTTTATGCTTTTTAATTAATGATCCGTCCGATCTGAGATTATCATCACTAAGCTCGAAATTTTGTAGAGAACTTGAATCTGTGGTTGGAATTATCAAATTAATTTTCGTTCGCTCTCTTTCTTTGTGATAGGGCCTGGGTCAGACAGCCACTGTGACTGTCATGTGCACTATCTGTTTATAGAAATCATCACGTCACAACCCTGCAATTTCATATGCCTTTCGCTTTATCTGTAGACTTAACCACAACAAAGGGAATGGCGACGACTAAAAAAATCACATTATCAGAAAGTACAAAACGGCTAACCAGGAATGTCTAGGGAACAGATGTAAGCCTGTAGAAGCATGAATAACTGGGGAAGATAGGTACCGTCTGTAGGAAAAATAATGATACATTTGGAGAAAAATGAAGCAACTGTATGAATATCAACAGCTCAAATCAGAAGCCAGTACCAAGCAAAGATGTTTAAGCTGAAAGATGGTAGGAATTTGTAAAGGGACTCTACAAGGGAAATGAACTAGAAGACACTCTTATAGAAACAGAAGAGGAAGTAGGTGAAGGTAGCATGGGAGACATAATACTGCGAGAATAATTTAACAGAGCATTGAAAGATATCAGTCGAAACAAGTCCCTGGAGCAGACGCCATTCCCTCAGAATTTCTGAGATCCTTGGGAGAGCCAGCCATGACGAAACTACTCCATATAACGTGCAAGATATAGAAGACAGGCAAAATACGCTGAGACTTCAAGAAGAAAGCAGGTTCAGATGGTTGATGTGTGAATACTACCGAACAGTCAGGTTAATGAATCATGATTGCAAAATGTTGATAAGAATTATTGACCGAGCAGTCAGGTTAATGAATCATGATTGCAAAATGTTGATAAGAATTATTGACCGAACAGTCAGGTTAATGAATCATGATTGCAAAATGTTGATAAGAATTATTGACGGAAGCACGGAGAAACTGGCAGAAGCCGGACTATGGTAAGGTCAGTTTCGATCCCGGAGAAGTACAGGAATACGCGTGACAATACTGACCCTACGTCTTATCATAGGAGACAGATTGAAGAAAAGCAAACCTACATTTATAGCATTTTTAGATTTACGTAAGACTTTCAACAAATTTAGGCAACGGCCTTGCCGCAGTGGATATACCGGTTCCCGTCAGATCACCGAAGTTAAGCGCTGTCGGGCGTGGTCGGCACTTGGATGGGTGACCATCCGGGCCGCCATGCGCTGTTGCCATTTTTCGGTGTGCACTCAGCCTCGTGATGCCAATTGAGGAGCTACTCGGCCGAATAGTAGCGGCCTCAGGTCAAAGAAAACAATCAAACCGACCGGGAGAGCGGTGTGCTGACCACATCCCCCCTCAGCTGAGAATGACACGGCGGTCGGATGGGCCATTTGTGGCCCGAAGACGGAGTGCTTTTTAACAAAGTTGCCTGGATTACACTATTCTGAAATTTTGAAGGTAGTAGGGATAAAATATAGGAACTGAATGGCCATTTATAATGTGTACAGAAACCAGACTGTAGTTATTGGAGTCGAATGACATGAAAGGAAAGCAGTGGTTGAGAAGGGAGTGCGACAGGGCTGTAGTATATCCCTGAAGTTATTCCATCCGTACAGTGAACAACCAATAAAGGAAATCAAGAACAAATTCAGAAGGGCAATTAATGGTTCAAATGGCTCTGAGCACTATGAGACTTAACTTCTGAGGTCATCAGTCCCCTAGAACTTAGAACTACTTAAACCTAACTAACCTAAGGACATCACACACATCCATGCCCGAGGCAGGATTCGAACCTGTGACCGTCGCGGTCGCGCGGTTCCAGACTGTTGCGCCTAGAACCGCTCGGCCTCCTCGGCCGGTGGCAATTAATGTTCAAGGAAAAGAAATGAAAACTTTGATGATATTGTAAAATTGTATTGATTCAAATGTTCGGGCACCCTTTATTGTGAAATCTGTATTTCATTTGGTCTGAATTTGTTATCATATACTCCTATACACGTCAGTTGTCAATAATATAACCTTCTCCTTGACAGTGTTGCATCTTTCTTCGAGCAGTATATAAGAAATTATTCTCAGAACAGGAAGACCGGTAAAAAACGCACACAGTTTCCTAGGGAAAACGAACACAAAGTGAAATCAAATATAGACGTGCGTTATAACCTGCGCTATTCTTAATACAACAGTTAATACAGTGGTAATATGGTATTACATGTCAGTCATTCTATGTGACGTTTCTGCTCCCACTAGCATATTACTCTTCTCGTATCTCGTTCCTGATATCTTAAAAGCTGTAACGCAAAGGAAGCTGTTCTTCGGCAGCGTTGGTGGCTGTTCCCACGGTCGGGAGGCTGTGGCTGGACCATCTGTCGCAGCGTGGCCGGCCAGGAGGTGGTGTGGGAGCTTCTGCCGCACAGCTGATACAAAACAGCTCTACAAATTACTTCTGCGCCAAATCTGCGTCCTGCTTACGACAATTTCATTGTTAAACAGTAACAGCGTCTACGAGGACCACTTGGTACGTTTATGAATGTTATAAATACCATTTTATACATCATTAATAATTTATTTTTTTATTATTCGTAAAGCATATTCATTTGGACCATTCGTATGATTACCAGCGGAGAAAATCGATTTGTACTCATTCGTAATAGTAAGTTACGAAGTAGACTGTGCAGTTCTTAAAGTTATAATAACTCCATATTTTTTTGTTAGATAAGCAACTGTGTCTGAATATGTGTAACTCACTAAATTTACGTTTTACTGTGCAACAATAGACAGATCATTTTAAATAACGGCATGCTGAAACCACTCAAATATATTATAACAAGTATTTATTCACGGACAACCAGTTTACAGTCACGAATGAACCTTACATCCGTTTAAGTTCCTTAGCGCTAAAGAGTTTAAAGAAGTAGATAATTTTTACTTTGTGGACCGTCTTATTACCTTTTTTGCTAATTTTATTGTTCGTTCTATGTTTAATTTACAATTATTCTGTTGTTCTTCACGTGTGAGGATGAGTTCAGTTTGTACTATAAGTTTTTTGTTTAACCTGCTGTTGGGGTTCGATTCCCGGCCGGGTCGGAGATCTCCACCGCTCAGGGACTGAGAGTCGTATTGTCTTGATTTTCTTATTGACATAATTGATATTACTATTGAGATGTCTGAATGGGCACGGCCCGAAAACCAATAAATTAAGGAAAAAACCTACTGTTGGTGCAATGTTTCAACCTTTTTTCCAAGTGTAATTTTTTCTTTTTCGTGTAGTTCTGTCTCTGTAAGGTTTACTAATCGTGCATAAAATATATGTTGATTTTCTTGTGGTTTCTCATTCCAAATTTAAATGTATCTTTTTTATTGGCAGTTTCATTATTTTTGTTTTGTATATGTTTCACTGCGGTGTATGTGTTATGTGCAGGTTTTTTCAATCTGTGCCATGAAGACTGTGGGGTTTCCTGTGTGTTGTGCTAACTCTGAGTTTCACACAGCATCATGTTTCGGTAAATTTTTTCGAATATAGTATTTTCATTTCATTTAGTAACAAATACCGTTTTGCATATGATTTCTCCTTTTGTGCCACTTTGGAACTGTATTTAACCTTTACAATAACGTAATTTGGGATTGTAATTGGACGGTCCAGAAAGTAAAAACTATCAACATACCGTAATATTATACGCAACTGAGAACGACAGGACTACAAAAGTTGAAGACGTTAAAACAGTAGATATAGGCCGCCATGGCTTATTAAGGAACTGAACTCGATACTGACAATTTCCCACAAGAAGAGCTATTACCGAAAACGAAATTTTCGGGGATGTGATATTCATGTGAGTGGGCTGGCGACCGAGTACATACACATGTGAAAAAGAAGTTGTTATAAATGTAATTACTAACAGTATAACGACCATTAAATCAATGTTCGATCTAAGAAGCAGGAGAAAAGTGGGAAAATGTGTCAGTTTCAGATGGAGTGTTTCATACATTTTAGAGGAGTCTAAATAAAAATTAAGCTGAAAGCAATGAAAATTGTTCGTTTTTTTGTGCATTTGGTGTGACCTCTAGAGGAATTCAGACGTGTCAGTAGTTCACCCGAACAAAATACGCTGTACATATAATCGGCACTGGTTGAAAACATTAACAATCTGCTGAAATATTCAAAGCCTGTGCTGAGAACTGACTGCCGTAGTGCACTGAAAACAGTCAGTACTGGAGCTGAAGAGTAAAGTCAGCTTGACGCGCTTCACGTGGTAAACGTATAAGTAAGGAAGTGTGATAAGAATTTAGTGTTCAGGCTAAGCTAGAACATTAGTGGGGGGGAGTACTAGTGCAGAAAGAAAAGAATGCTAGAGGTAATCTGTCGTAAGCCTATTCAAGAATGTATTCAATCATTCATCTACAGTTATTGAACGAATCCATTGAAAAAGTGAATCTGGATAACGTTACAAGGTTTAAATTTCGCTGCTCCCGAACATAATGTCATAATCGTGCTAATCGTACCATCTTCCGCTCACCCTGTATTGACGGAAAAAGGAAGAGGAAATAAAAACGTCCAGCAAAGAATGTTAGAAATAACATCCACTGAAAGCAGGAGATAGACAGAGCAAAAAGGATGAAATATTGAGGTTTTCCATCAGTCGATCACCAGATCATTACAGACGAATAGCAAAGGATGGAGAAGGAACCATCCCGCCATTCGCTTTAATCGATATAGAGAAACCACATAACTCCTAAATATAGAAGACTGGACAGGGATTAGAAACCGCTCTACGCTACGATGTCAGCTCGATCGGGCAAATACAGAACGCAGAATCTTCAAATCTCAACTGTCTACCCGTCTTCTAGACCAAGCAAAGACCCCAGAGACGAGAGTGCTTAGTTATATGATCTTCTGAGTTATTTGACAATGTCTTTATAACTCGTTTCACTGAATGTATCACTATAGAGTATTGTGAGTGAGCATTCACAAGTGTATATGAATCAGTCACAACACAAACTGTGATCTTAAGTTAAATGTATGCCATATAAACAAAAGAATACGCCACCATTAAGATAGTACCAGCGCAAGCCACGTGATACTTAATTTCTAATACAGACTTGTCTTGGATTCCTCTGCTAACGGCAACATTGGATGTCAATATTATTTAGAGATAAGTGGTTAGCATAGGACGTCCTCAGCCATTTGCTCGGCTTTCCAAAACTGATCCTCGGCTTCTCTTTCAAATGGCTCCTCAGTCACCCTTATAATACTGAAGGCACTTCATTAAAACCCTTTCAACGAATTAAAATTTTGGACAGCTGCGAGAATCTAAATCGCTGTCGTCTGCATGACACTGAGTTATGCTGATTTCACAACTCCATAGGCGAATAATGCTAAATTTCTTGTTTTAATTAAGTAAAACATATAGTAAGCATATAAACGAGAGAACGAAAAGTTGCAAGATACGCAAACAGAAGCATTATAAACCGCGTTAACAAGACATGGTTGTCAAAAGACTTTTTGTTTTTGGAAACGTCCTCCTAAATTGTCAATAGCAACTGCGCAGAAAAATTGATTGTCACTGTTAGCCACGTGTACGTCCCTGTAACACGAGTAGCTGATGCAAGCGATTTTGATGCAGCTATCGGCCAGAGTGTGTTTGTGCACTTGGCAGATTGGCCACGTGCAGAGGATCGCATTTCCCGTGTCTTTTCCAGTAGTGCCACTCTCGCAAGCGGTGCTTCAAACCCTCGCTGTATATTCCAGTTTCTTTCGCCACTGAAAAATTTGAAACCTACTAATTTTGAACAGATCTAAACTATATCGTTGGGCATAAATGTAAGCGATACATCTACACCTACGTTTACATCTGCATATACTGGGTGAACAAGAACTCCACCGACAAAATTTCGAAATTTGTTCAGGATGTTTTATGAGTATTTTGATATATTGGACCCGTGGTCTCCGATGAGTCGTACCGTGGTAATTGGATTTCGTTTCCTTTCTTACCCCCGTTTATCTTTGTATGTGTGTTACACAGAAAATGTCGGCATACCACATCAAATGTACTGTGTGTCTTGTTTGGAAAATGAACTTGTTCCGTTCACTCACGGTACTTGCTCCTGATAACAGCAAAGCTCATGTTTTTCTTCGCCCTCAGTATTGCTTCAGTACTGTTCGATACTGTTTCTGGTGCGTTTTTCCATCAGTGTTAGTTGTAGGTTAACTGTGATACACAGGAGTATCTAATGAAGATTTGGCCAATATGCATATCGTGTGTGAGTTCACTGAATGCAGTGGAAGAACCACACAACGGCGATATACTGAGCTGTTCTGGAGGCAACGACTACTTCACCACAGTACTTTGGCAGCATGTAAGGGTTGTTGCGTTAATATGTGTTTGGTGTTGTACGTTTTGGTGACGGCTTATAATAGGTTTTGTTACTGTTGTGAATATACAGGGTGATTCAAAAAGAATACCACAACTTTAGGAATTTAAAACTCTGCAACGACAAAAGGCAGTGCTAAGCACTACCTGTCGGCGAATTAAGGGAGCTATAAAGTTTCATTTACTTGTACATTTGTTCGCTTGAGGCGCTGTTGACTAGGCGTCAGCGTCAGTTGATGCTAAGATGGCGACCGCTCAACAGAAAGCTTTTTGTGTTATTGAGTACGGCAGAAGTGAATCGACGACAGTTGTTCAGCGTGCATTTCGAACGAAGTATGGTGTTAAACCTCCTGATAGGTGGTGTATTAAACGTTGGTATAAACAGTTTACAGAGAATGGGTGTTTGTGCAAAGGGAAAAGTTCTGGACGGCCGAGAACGAGTGATGAAAATGTAGCACGCATCCAGCAAGCATTTGTTCGCAGCCCAGGAAAATCGACTCGCAGAGCTAGCAGACAGCTGCAAATTCCACAATCAACTGTATGGAGAGTCCTACGAAAAAGGTTAGTTATGAAGCCTGAACGTCAACTACGCGAGGCGATGGATCGGCCGCCAGGCAGCCCGTGACAGAGCATTTCATCACTGGCCTCCAAGAAGCCCTGATCTTACCCCCTGCGATTTTTTCTTATGGGGGTATGTTAAGGATATGGTGTTTTGGCCACCTCTCCCAGCCACCATTGATGATTTGAAACGAGAAATAACAGCAGCTATCCAAACTGTTACGCCTGATATGCAACAGAGAGTGTGGAACGAGTTGGAGTATCGGGTTGATATTGCTCGTGTGTCTGGAGGGGGCCATATTGAACATCTCTGAACTTGTTTTTGAGTGAAAAAAACCTTTTTAAATACTCTTTGTAATGATGTATAACAGAAGGTTATATTATGTTTCTTTCATTAAATACACATTTTTGAAGTTGTGGTATTCTTTTTGAATCACCCTATATTATCACAGAAACGAAGGTAACTGAGGTAACAAAGAGAAAAACCATAATAATAATAATTATTATTATTATTCATGTTTGAGCACGTCTGGACCACCCAATGTACAATAAGAGGCATTTTAAGAGTTTTGTTTTAACTTTCCTTTGTGCCCGTATTAACTTCATTTGCGCAGAATGGACTTATTTCCGCTCGTCAGACCAAGCCATTTCGGTCTTCTTAACTTTTTTGCCAGGCCAACTGTACAGTCGTGAATTTTCTGCCATTTTTTTTCTATCTGGTATATCAAGTTTTGTCCCCAAGATAACCCACCATGGATTTGCCTGCTGTTAAACTGTCCAGAGATATAAACGGTCCCCCAGTCGGATCTTTGGGGGCGGACTGCCACACGTAAAGCTATGAACATCTAAAGTAACGTACACAAGAGTGCGATTTGGAATGTACAAGGATAATTGGAAAACTGCAAATCGTGGAAAGGGAATACCAGGGAACTAAGATCATCAGAAACTCACTGGAACGTCACTGGGCACTTCAAAACAGCTAATGGCAAAAAGAGTACATTTTTCTGGTAGATCAAATAATTCCATCAACGATGTTGCCTTGTTATTATACAAGGAATGGAATACCGCAGTTGGCCTGGCAAAAAAGTTAAGAAGTCCGAAATGGCTTGGTCTGACGAGCGGAAATAAGTCCATTCTGCGCAAATGAAGTTAATACGGGCACAAAGGAAAGTTAAAACAAAACTCTTAAGCATGTCAGCGACCGAATAATACTAGTGAAATTCGACAATAGATATTGCAAGCTAAGTATAATACAGCTTATGCACCAACTTCAACAGCTGATGAAGAGTTGGAAGAATTTTATGAGTCTCTTTCTAACTGCCCAGAGTAAATACCCAAAATGGAAGTTACTGTAGAGCAAAGCGATTTTAACGTTAAGATAGGGAAGTGAGACTTATCAAATAAAGTACTTAGCTGTCATGGTTTAGGCAAAAGAAATAATCGTGGAGATCGCCTGGATCGGTTCAGTCAAGAAAATAAATTTTTTATAACTAACACCTGCTTCCAACACCATCCCCCAAGACTTTACACCAGGACCGCACCAGGTGGAACATACCGTCATCAGACTGACAGTTCTTTAATTGGCTTAACATGCAGATCGTCAGCTAAAAACATAAAAGACTCTTTCTGCTACATGTTGTGCAACTCATCATGAGCTTTTATGTCATGAACTGTCAATGAAACTGTCAAAATATGAAGGGACACCTCCAAAATCAAAGAAGATTAGAGCACAAGGCTGAAATCGAAATTTTTAGGAATCGAGTCCAAGAAACATTTCGACCGATCAGTCACATAAAATGACATGTGCAGAGAAATGGAATTTGCTGAAGGAGACATTAGTCAAAACAGCTGAGGAAGTAGTCAAGGACAGCAAATAAGTGAAGAATAAAAATAACTAACTTACTAGCGAAACTATACAAATCATTGAGGACAGAAAAGTACTGAAGAGGAGAGGGTTACAGGGAACTCAGCAGTACCACAAGTTATCGGTGTTGATACAGAGAAGCTGCTGAAGAGACGAAAATCATTACATCAGTGAAACATGTGAGAGACTTGAGAACTTGCGGGATTGCAATGATACCAGGTGCATGTTCACTGAAAAGAAACTAACAAGATCCAAGAACTTGGGTAGTACTGTAGAATTTGAAGATGGCACACCTCCAACCTACATAGAACTAGCTGCAGATCGGCGGAGAAAATACTGCAACAAATTGTATATCGATAAAAACGGAAGACTTGCTCGTCTAAACATTCCGGTATAGATGGAAAAGAAGAAGTCGGAAAAACTATAACTAAACTGAAAAATAACAAATCACCTGGACATGGCCTTATTACTACTGAAATGATCAAACTATCTGGAGATTTTGGTTTGGAACTCATGCATGAAACATGTAACAGCATATGGAATAACGGAACATGGATAGATGACTGGCTCATGTCGGTAATCACTCTGTTTCATAAGAAAGGAAACGCACGTCGTTGTGAGAACTACAGGGCCATTTCATTAATTTCATAGGCCAGCATATCTTCTAAATGTCATCCACGAATGCATGAAAACCTACTTAGATAAGGGAATACCTCCAGAGGAAGCTGAATTTGTGCAGAATAAAGAAACCCGAGAGCAGATACTCAAAGTCAACATCTAACTGAAAAATGTAGGAAATTCAATATCCCATTAGTTCTTTGTTTCTTGGACTACAGCAAGGCTGTGTTCTATGGAGAGAACTGCGGAGTGTGCTAACAGAAATGTGTGTTCCTCATCACCTTATAACCTTTATCAGAAATCTCTGCTCTGATAGCGAGGCAATAATCAGACTAGATAAAACTATTTCATGACCTTTTGGACCATGCAAGGGATTTAGACAGGGGTGCATTCTGTCACCGGTTCTATTTGAAATCTATGGAGAATATGTTATGAGAAAAAGTCTTCATGGCTAGACTCGTGAAATCCATACTGGAGGACGAAGAATCAATAACTTAAGATTTGCTGAGGACACCAAACTGTGAGCAGAATCGCAGAGCCGGCCGGAGTGGCCGTGCGGTTCTGGGCGCTACAGTCTGGAGCCGAGCGACCGCTACGGTCGCAGGTTCGAATCCTGCCTCGGGCATGGATGTGTGTGATGTCCTTAGGTTAGTTAGGTTTAATTAGTCGTAAGTTCTAGGCGACTGATGACCTCAGAAGTTAAGTCGCAAGGTGCTCAGAACCATTTGAACTATTTTTGAACCAGAATCACAAGTGGAAATGAAGGACCTACTGGATATTGTTAAGAGAGAAAGGGAGAAACTTGGATTTTCAATTAAGAAGAAAAAGACCAAGATCATTATAATAAACAGAGGTGGTTCACATCCAGCTACTGATTTACTGTCAGAATATGAAGAATGTGATCACCATGTTTACCTACACAGGAAATACGACGTAGTAATTGTTCTTGGTAGGGATGCTGCATCGAAGCTGGCAGTGATGTGTAAAAACCGGGCATTTTCCTTTGACGGTGACACATGGACAGTAACTGAAGAGAACTTAAAAAAATTGATGCTTTTGAAATGTGGACATTAGGAGGTTGCTGAGAATATTATGGATGGACAAACGGAAGAACAAATCAATCTTCAAGAAATCAGGGTGGAGAAGAGGTTGTCCAGTATTTGTTTCCAGCAAATCCTGCAGTTCTTTGGTCACACAGTACGACCACGGGAGGATAACTTAGAAAAGATTACCATCCAAGACAAAGTCGAAGGCAAAAATTTCAGAGAAGGTCACCGAGACCATGGACAGATCAGCTAAAGGAAAAGGCACACCAAACAGATCTACGCCGAGATTCAGAAGACCGGGAAAAATTGAGATAGACAAGAGGAGTGCGTGATGGGTCAACTACTTTCCATTATGTAAGATGAAGTGTCGATGATGATGATATCAAGTTGTGATATCCAAGCTTGCTTCTGGTCTTCTCTTACTACGCTGATCAATTTTAATGATCCAATTTTAGATTTAGTGCTGGTTTCATAAAATTACACAACCTGTCTAGTTAACAAGGTTAGCTTCATTCTTTTAGCATGCCCATAGAATTTTAGCCTGAGTTTTTTCATACCCGAGCAAATGTTGGCATAGATTTCATAGTTGTGTTATTACTCTGTAACAAGCCAGCAGAGATCACGGCTCCCTGATATAAAAACATCCGCGAAATATCTCTGAACAACCTGCGAAATTTTCTCGGCGGATTTCGGGTCCACCGTAAAAAACATCAAGTACGAACGTGATTGATTTTTCTATCCTGTTCAGTTCATGTACTGATCAGTGCGTCTGCACATGTGCTAATACAATCGCGGCAGTATAATGGTCGCATCATTAGCTTCCAGTGTAAGTCACACCGTGAAGTGGACGATACAGTGCATTGCTCTAATCATCAGTTGTCGAGTAATAAATTGCATAGATGATGATGTATCTGTAAAATCTTTGATTTATGCTTGTAAAGAAACGAGTTTGTAGTACAGTTCGGCCACCCTAATTTACTTTTTCTGCTGTTTTCGAAAAGCATTGTAGCTGTATAACAGATCTATTCTTCCTACAAAATCACGGTACTTCAATATTTAGTCCCAAACCACCCGATAACTGAGTGAAAAATATGTGAAGAGAGTACAGAGGCAGTTAACGTGTTCAAAACTGTTTTCGAAAAGCATTGTAGCTGTATAACAGATCTACTCTTCCTACAAAATCACGGTATTTTTATATTTAGTCCCCAACCACCCGACAGCTGAGTGAAATACCTGTGAAGAGAGTAGAGGCAATGTACTTGTTCAAAACTGCAAACACCCTCATCTCTCTCTCTCTCTTTCTCTCTCTCTCTCTCTCTCTCTCTCTCTCTCTCTCAAGCTGGAAGGGAAAGAAAAGGAAAAAGAAGTTCGTAATGTTCTCTAAGTTTGAGCTTAAATTGTCATTTGGAAACTTAGCCACGCCGAAAGTTCATTGTTCTTAGGAAGTGTCGGTCTTTTTTTATACTTCTCAAGTACGTAAACACTGTTTTTATTATTATTATTATTATTGTTACTATCGTTAACTTCCCCGTAAGGAGAGCGCTAAACCACAATCGGTTTTCATGGCTTTTCTGTCTCCTTCTTTTTTTCTTCACAAATATCTCTTGTATATTCAGTGTCTTTCTTCTTACTCTCTTCTACCTACATCTTTCCTGTTTTCTTCTATTTGGGCGTTTGCAGAAATTCCTGTTTTCTGATTTCTTTTCTCTGTTTTTCTCCGTCTGTCACGTCTTTTGTGGAGATGTTCAGTTTCTTGAGGTCTCCCATGGTTTCATTTATCCAGTTGGTTTCCGCTGTAGTAGTTGTCAGTTTTTTTTTCTTTCATCCTATGCATGTGTCCGTAGAACTTCGCCCTTCTCTTCCTGGTGTTCGTAATCGCCTCTTTCTGTTCGTGCAGTTCTTTTGTCGGTCTCTTTATCCGGATCCCCTCTTTCTGAACCGGTCCGTTGACCTTTCTCAATATTTTCTTACCTTGTTTTTCCATCCCCTTGATCCCCTTGATTTTGATTTGTACCCTTGATTACTGTTGTTTCTGAGGCATAGAAGGCCTCTGGTAACACTGCTATACTATAGCGTCTTGATCTGGCATTAATGGAAATCCAGTAATTCTTTTCTTGTGATGGTTCGATGTGTCTATGTTTTTTGTAGTTTTGTAATCCCTTTTTCACTGTCTGCTATCGCTCTGTCACTTATAACGTTCCACTAGATGTTTCGTTTCTCAAAGTAGTTACCCCAATATTATCAGTTCCTTCATTTTTTTCTCAGTTCTGTCCAGTCGTTACCGTCGACTTTCCTAGTTTTTTATGTTATTTCTTTCTTGTCTAGTTAAAGGTACTCTGAGTCTGTTCTGAAAGATCTGTTGCTTCTCTTGATTTGCTGTTGGGTATAAATTTTGCTTTGACTTGGAGTAGTTGGTGATCGGATTCGAAAAATCCTTTTCTTGTTCTTATATTCATAATTTCTCTGGTGTTTTTCGTAGATATCACTAAGTGACCTATCTCAAATTCTCCTAGGGCGTTGTTGAGGATTTTCAGTTTCGTAGCTTCTTCTTTGGTTTCTGGAATTGCGTTCACATGATTTTGAGGTCGAAATTCCTGGAGAAGTTTATCAAGCTCTCTCCATTCTTGTTTGTCCTCTTGTGGGCCGCATATATTTCTGTTGTGTCTGTGTATTTTTTTTTTCTTTGCCTAATGGGGCAATAAAATCTCCTAGTAACACTTTCACGTGCTTCGTGGGCATTCTGTTGGTGAGTTCTTCCAGATTCTCCCAGAAAACTTCTGTCATCTGTGGGTTTTTATTGTTGTAGTTATTTGTGGGGGCATGTGCACTGATTAATATATAGTTTTTGTTTCCAGATCCTCGGTAATTTTTTCTAATTTTGAAGTGAAATCTGCTACAGAGTTCAGTATCGATTTTTGTACGAGAAATTCTGTTCCGAAAAGTTAGAGGTTTCTTGGCTCTGAGCACTATGGGACTTAACATCTGAGGTCATCAGTCCCCTAGAACTTAGAACTACTTAAACCTAGCTAACCTAAGGACATCACACACATCCATGCCCGAGGCAGGATTCGAACCTGCGACCGTAGCGGTCGCGCGGTTCCAGACTGAAGCGCCTAGAACCGCTCGGCCACAGCGGCCGGCTAGAGGTTTCTTCCTGCAATGGTTATGGTTGGTTTCTACTAGTACATTCTGTAATTTTCCAAACAAAACTGATTCTCATCTGAGAATCGTGTTTCATCTATTGGCGTAATTTTGATACTGAATTTATCCATTGTGTTTGCCAGTTGTTTCAATTTACCTGGTTTCGCATGACTCCGCGTTGAGTGTTCCCATGTAAAATTTCACGTAGTCTTATTCTCTGTTCATATTTTTTCAGTATTGATTTCTCTCATTTAATTTCATCGCTACAGCGGACATAGACCATATAGGGGCATTTATGACGTTAAACCATGCGAGTGACCTCCATTTTGTAAAGGAGAGACCACGGCGATCGGTCGCTCGCCCTGTTGACAGTAAGGTCTGCCTCTATAGCTGAGCGGTCAGCGTGTATGACTGTTGTTCGGAGGAACTGCGTTCAATTCCCGGTGATGGCAACTGACGAACTCCTTGAGTGAGACATAACAGCGCCAACGTCTGGGAAGCTGACAATGAGTTTGAGAGCACTGTGCCACCCCACACCCTACACATCGACACCGTGGGCGGAAGGTGGTCTGTCAGCTAGTTAAAATTATACCCATTAGCAATAATACTTCCATACTGCCATGCCGGGCATCAAAGCTGGCTGGCAGTCTGTGGATATGGGAGGTCAGCTTCCCAAACTTCGTGTTCTCCTGTAATGTGACCGTTGAGTAAGACAGCAACTCGTGCCTTCTTGTGAAGCAAGAGGCGGTGATAAGATTAGACTGTTTGCAGATGATAATTCCTCCGGAACTATGGTAAATAAAAAGTTCTCTGCCCCAGGATTCTCTTGAACAAACGACAAACTGTTTGTTATTCAAAAGGGAGAAATATTTTGAACGCGAGTGCTTTGTATGTGCATGTGTGTGTGTGTGTGTGTATGTATGCATGTGTGAAGCAAAGGATAGAATAAGAGAAAGCACTATTCTGATACACAGCTCGGTGACGTAATTTCAGTCTTATCAGCAGGGAACGAGGGAAGCTTATTGCAATTAACGTGAGTCAGGTAAACAAGTGTGTTACCTCAGCAGACTGTCTCTGAGTTGCGACTGAAGATAAAGCAGCGAGCTGGATGACAAAAGGGACACCGCAAATAAGCGGAGTGGCCGAGCTGGTTCGTGTTTACCGGCGCGTGAGTGAGTCGGCGATTTTCGCTGTCGGCTGCTGGCGTCCGTTCAAGGCTGGGGATCTCCAGTATCTGCAAACAACAACCCGTGCCTGCTGGCCTTGTGTCGCCGGCGACAGGAAACTGATGCGTCACTGCAGCGACAGCCGCCGAACGAATCTGCAAATTAAAGAGCAGCTGATTGTTACTGCAGGAAACGCTGTGCTCTGCACTTGGATAAAATTCGCTCAACCGGCGTTGTCTGGGGAAACGTTGTTGTGATGCTTCGTGTAAGGAGGAGAAATGCGTACCATCACGTTTCCGACTTTGATAAAGGTCGGATTGTAGCCTATCGCGATTGCGGTTTATCGTGTCGCGACATTGCTGCTCGCGTTGGTGGAGATCCAATGACTATTATCAGAATATGGAATCGGTGGGTTCAGAAGGGTAATACGGAACGCCGTGCTGGATCCCAACGGCCTCGTATAGCTAGCAGTCGAGATGACAGGCATCTTATCCGCATGGCTGTAACGGATCGTGCAACCACGTTTCGATCCCTGAGTCAACAAATGGGGACGTTTGCAAGACAACAACCATCTGCACGAACAGTTCGACGACGTTTGCAGCAGCGTGGACTATCAGCTCAGAGACCATGGCTGCGGTCACCCATGACGCTACGTCACTGACAGGAGCGCCTGCGATGGTGTACTCAACGACGAACCTGGGTCCACGAATGGCAAAACGTCATTTTTTCGGATGAATCCAGGTTATGTTTACAGCATCATGATTTTTCGCATCCGTGTTTGGAGACATCGCGGTGATCGCACATTGGAGGCGTGTATTCGCCATCGCCATACTGGTGTATCACCCGGCGTGATGGTATGGGGTGCCATTGGTTACACGTCTCGGTCACCTCTTGTTCGCAGTGAGGGCACTTTGAACAAACAGTAGACGTTACATTTCAGATGTTTTACGATCCATGACTCTCCTTCATTCGATCCCAGCGAAACCCTACATTTCAGCAGGATAATGCACGACCGCATGTTGCAGGTCCTGTACGGGCCTTTCTTGATACAGAAACTGTTTGACTGCTGCCCTGGCCAGCACGTTCTCCAGATGTCTCACCAATTGAAAACGTCTGATCAATGGTGGCCGAGCAACTGGCTCGTCACAATACGCCAGTCACTACTCTTGATGAATTGTGGTATCGTGTTGAAGCTGCATGTGCAGCTGTACCTGTACACGCCATCCAAGCTCTCTTTGACTCAATACCCAGGTATATCAAGGCTGTTATTACGGCCAGAGGTGGTTGTTCTGGGTACTGATTTCTCAGGATCTATGCACCCAAGCTGCGTGAAAATGTAATCATATGTCATTTCTAGTATAATATATTTGTCCAATGAATACCTGTTTATCATCTGCATTTCGTCTTGGTGTAGCAATTTTAATGGCCAGTAGTACATATTAGCTTGCCTCATCCAACAATATCCCATGCAGAAAACATCCAGCTTCCTCCTATCATATAGCAAGACGTCCTAGCCTGATCAAGGTCGGGATACTGAACGACCTCTCTCTTCTCATCCCTCAGGCAACAAACCTGCCTGGTGGATGTCTGATGAATTAGCTGACACATCTTCTACACCTACGGCATACGACTGGTCTCAGTCATATCACCACGACCTGATCAATATAATCCTTGTGCAAAATTGGCTGGTGTCACCGTCCGTCGCACCAGTTGGACGCCATAGCGTCGGAAAAAAGACTTGCGCCCCATACGAATGGGGACGATTAGAGACTCCTGCTTGTTTGTGTGGTACTGATGTGCATGCCACCTCGCACATAGTAAAGAACTGTTTTCAGTGGTCACGCTCTGGTTCAGTGAAAGATCTAAATCAAGTACCTTTTCAGGCTCTCACCTTGTTGGGAGAACTGGACATTCATTTGAAAGTGATCGCCGCGTTGGATTAGCCGAGCGGTCTGGGGCGCTGCAGTCATGGACTGTGCGGCTGGTCCCGGCGGAGGTTCGAGTCCTCCCTCGGACATGGGTGTGTGTGTTCGTCCTTGGGATAATTTAGGTTCAGTAGTGTGTAAGCTTAGGGACTGCTGACCTTAGCAGTTGAGTCCCATAAGACTTCACAATCATTTATCTTTGAACGTGATCGACGTGCAGCCCAAAGATCTTCAGCTTTACTGTATTTAATTGTCTGCTTAGTAAAGCGTAAAAGAAGAGAATCGAAGTATTTGAAATGTGGTGCTATAGAAGGATGTAGACATTTGAATGGCCTGATAAGGTCAGAAACGAAGAAGTTCTGTGCATAATCTGCGAGGAGAAGAACACGTGGAAAACATTGACAAGAATACGAGGCAGGATGACAGGACATGTTTTAAGACATCAAGGAATAATTTTCATGATACTTTAGGTAATTATAGAGAATAAAAGCTCTCGGTAAAAACAGGAATCAGTGGGACGTTGAGTGTAAGCGCTGTGCTACTCTAAAATGAAGAGGTTTGCACAGGATCGGAATTCGTGGTTGGTCACATCAAACCATTCAGAATACTGATGACATGAAAAACAGCTTAGTAAATGCATTTGGTCTACAACGCTTGTTGTAATCGATTTAATGTATCATCAAACAGTACATAAATAAGGAAATCGTTCACAATCACTACCAATCTCGCCCCCCCCCCCCCCCCCCGCCTCCAATCTACAAAATCCAACTCCCATTTCCATCCTTACTGTTCATAAAAACGATGCAGGCCCTTCTTGTGAAAATCAACAGTCGTCCACAACAACAAGACATCAGTGTAAATTATGCCCTCCAAAAATCGTATCATTTAACTGCCTTTCCAAAATAAAAGTTATTTACCTGAGCTTTTAATTTAATTTAAAACTCGTGTTTATAGCTCTCAACACACTACCTTAAAACTAGTTAATGTTATTTACGTTATGTGTAGTTCTTGGGGATACAACTGACTTTCTTCGGGAAACACATCATTTGGTACAAGGTAAATCAGTCATTTTACTTTAACCGTCACAATACCATGGGGGGGAGGAGAGTACTACATGCCCACCTTTTGAAAAATTGTAATCTATTCATGTACTTTATATTTTAAAATTTTGAAGAAATCTTTATCTTTTTAGTGATTTCTTATAGTTGACTGCGTAATTGTTTTGAATTTTTCAGTAAAACGTAAACCCAAAAAACTATGTCTTAGTAGTCCATGTGATTTTTCGCAACACATGTCATATTCCGATTTTCAAGTTCAGGACCCTTCTTACACATCTATATATCTTTTAAAGTATGTTTTGAATAAAACTTAACAATAAGCAATGAAATCTGTGTACTTTAAAAAATTTTGTGGTGGTCATAAAGCACCCGTCCCATCTGGGAAATGCGATGGTACTGCTAATATTGGGATAAAATATATTTTCAGGTTCTGGACCGTAGTTGTACGTCGATACCTTTTTAAAAGGATGTTGTTAATAAAAGTAAAAAGAGATGCAACATCAAATTTCATATACCCACATTAAAATCTTGTAGAAAACAAAAACTGGCTTTGTGTCTGTGAGGATCTTCATGAAATAAGAAAACAGGAGCACTGGAAGGAAGAGGAACCTTCAATTTCACTAGGTTTCGCAGAAAGCAATGTTGCCCTGCTTCGAAGAACCGCGTCCATGCTTTAAAAATGGATGGCCTGAATAAGTGTCTCCATAAAATTACAAAGCTACCGAGTTAATCAAAGCTTATGTAAATTTTATAGAGCTAAAAACCGCGTAGCAAACATTTCTGTGCTACATTCTCTGTCGCTCGTTTCAAATAACATTGACTTGTCTTGAAGACGTCGTTTCTTATCACCACGTCTGTTTTGCAGAGCGTGAAGAGTCCATATATCGCGATATGCTTGTTAGCAGACATGATTGAGGTAATCTGTGTTGAACTTGTTGACAGCGATGTGAAAGAGAAATGAATCACTCTTTAATAACAATAACAACAACAACATGTTTTCCTGCCTTCATAACAGTGTGTAGGTCATCAGAAACTCTACAGTGAATACAAACTGTTTCGTACGTCTAACGCTAAGAATTGTATTTCCAACCCATCAACGTACTCGTATTATCTCTACAGTTACTTGGTGATGTGTTATACGATCTCGTTGTTTTACGTAGCCTGAGGAGCATGGTAGTTACAAAATTTGGTATATGTGAATGATTCGGCTGTTTCATTGTGTCGTTCCTTCTTATGCCCAGTTAAGGTAGATGCGTCTAGGTAAGAGCGGTGGATTTAACATGCTGAGTATTCTTTTCCGGTTTCTTAATCACTGTACTCCTCATTTCCTTTTTATGTATGTCAGATATCTGTCTTTATTCTGTAATTTTATTACAAGATGTGATATGTGCAGCGCCTTAGCTGTAACCACCCATGACTCTAAATCTTTCTGCATCTCCTCCATTTCACCCATACGTCAGTGAGACACACACACCAGTAACCCTCGTGTGATCCTAATCAACGCTGCATTCAAGGGGGGATTAAAGTTCTCCTTGTTATCATATTCCAGCTGTCTTTAATCTGTCCAATAGAGAATCGGTATCTCCGTCCGGCTGCGAACACTAGTCATGGCTTTACTCACCCCTATCTCTTCCTCTTTCGCCCCCCCTCCCATATTTCATTCTCTTCTGCTGACTCCTCATTTTTCTGTTGCTCTCTACCATAAGCCAGTTAACTCCTGCTTTGAGATTATTTGTGTATTATTGCCATGCTTTGCTATTAGAAAGTCATTACTGCTAGTTGACAAAGGATTATCAGAAAAGTACTTATGCCATTCCGAACAGAAGTGAAAGTATTCTAAAGATTAGAGAACTGAAGTTGCTGGAATAATTTTGTTCATTCCTATATCTGTTACTAGTATTACTATTAAATTATTTTTATTTCTACAATCATTCAAACCGTACTTCCTACACGTAGTGTAGATTAACGTTATCTGCAAAGAGGAATAATAAAATTATGCCTGGGTAGATGTAAAATAACTAAGTGAATAACTTCCGATTAGAAATTTATATGTACAGGGATCGTTCCGAAAGTAATGCCTCCTATTTTTATTCATGGGAACAACAGGAGATAAATAAATCACAACAGCACAGCTAAATAGAGCAGCATTTCAGCTACAGACTGTCGTCAGTTTTCAACATAGTCACCACCATTCCTTATGTACTTTTACCAGCGATGAACCAGAGCCTGCATGCCGCGCTCGTAAAAATTGGAACCATGTGAGGTTAACAACTTCCTTACAGGTTTGACAACAGCATCCGAGTCCTGACAGTGTTCGCCAGGTAGTCAATCTCTCAGAGACCCAAAGAGATGGAAGTCTGAAGGCACTAAATTGGGACTGTACGGTGGATGTGGTAAGAGAGTCCAGCCGAATTTTGCAATGAGTTATGTGGTCGCAGATCTGGTTTGTCACTTGGCGTTATCATGTTGAGGTGAAAGTTGGACTTCTTCTCTGGCCTTACCCTGGAAATTCGGGCTTGCAGCTTAGTCAGTGTCGTCTTGTAGCATGTTGAATTGACAGTTTTTCCAGGCTTCAGGACATCTAAAACAACCACACCCTGGCTGGCTATCATTCTCGATTAAAAGTAATCGATCGTTAGAATTACTCTCTGTGCAAAGACAGCATCTCCGTTTTATTTTATTTAGGTCCCTCTTTCAGTCACTTAAAATTCTCACGATGTTTATAAATTTCTCTTGCAACAGAAATTTATAAGTACCACTAAAATTTTAATCAGATCGGCACGGTCCCCTGCGAATCCTCCGACACGCTGCTTTATGAAGCTGTGAACTACACTATTTTCGACGTCTTATTGAGGCATTTTAGACCATTTAGTCCATTTAGCCGCTGTTGATACTGCGCCTACTAGTTCCTTTAATCATTCACACATTTATCTCATCACTTGTTCAAATACGCAGTATGTTACTAATTTTGACGTAGCTATTAATTCGTTAGTGTCTGTCAAGTATGTGACTGTACCATGAGGGTCACAGTGAACAGAGTCTGTCCAGTGTACTCGTAATGTTGTGTTTGTTTTGTTATGGATTACACTGGAAAAGAAACAAATATGAAGGTGGATCCAGTGACCACTGAGCTTATCGTCCCCACACGCCGCCCAGGTCACCAACAACACTACCACTTACCATCATTGCTCGAAACACTGCAGAGGCGTATGGGATTCAGCTCAGTATATTGACTCACGGTTGTAATAAGGATCTGGTCGCCATCCCTGTCTTTACGTTTCTAGCCAAACACTAATACAAGAACGTCTTCCACAACCAGGATTCCAACGGTCTACCTCCCGACCTGAATGATATTTACATCTATACTGCAAACGACTGTGCAGTGCATAGCAGTGTGTGCTTCCAACTGAGCCACGTACTACGGTTTCTTCCCGTTTCATTGCTGTACGAAGTGCGGAAAGAACGACTGTTTAAATGCTTCTGTAAGTAGTCTAATCTTGCCTTTGCAGTCTCTTCGGTAGCGGTACTTAGGAGACAGTAATATATTCCTCACTTAATGCTGGTTCTTGACACTTTGTTAAGTAGGCTTTCGTGGGATGATTGGTGTGTATCTTCAAGTGCCTGCCAGATCAAGTGTTTCAGCACCTCCGTGACGCTCTCTCATGAGTCAAACAAACTAGTGGCCATTCACGTACCCTTCTTTGTTTACGTTCAGTATACCCCTGTTAGTCTATTTGGGTTGGTCCCAGGCACTTGAGCATGTTCTGCGATGGATGGCACTCGTTTTTTGTAAACAGCCTCCTTTGTAGATTGACTGCATTTTTCTAGCATGTTAATAATAGACGAAAGTTTGCCACTTGCTTTGCCAACGACTGAACCTATGTGATAATTCCACTGAAAATACCTACAACATGTTATGCCCCAGGTAATTGTATGAGCTGAATGGTTCCCACTTGTGCCTTATTGATACTGTAGTAACACGATAAGTACTAAGATAAGTCAGTGACTCGGCTCCAACACGTAGATCTTTATTATTAGCTGGAAGTCAGAATAATGTAAATAGGCTTCGTCTTGAAGCCATATCAGCATTTACGGTGATATGGGAAGACGGCGACAATCGCCTTTCAGTATACCTGTGACTATCTCGAGCAGCACGTTATCGGATTCGCAGTAGCCTGCGAGCGTAGCTACTGCGGCGTCTGTCGGCCAGTGCTCTGGAAGGCTGCCGAGGTCATTGATTTTGCCGTGCACGTTTTCGCAGTCGCAGCCAGCACCGCACGTTAAAGAGCCGGACCGGAGCACTTGCGACTCCGTGCTTCTTACACTGCCCCTTCTTAACTGGTTCACTTTCGCAAAAACACCGCTGCCGGCGTCTTTGTCAAACGAGTTGGTATTTTAACACTGCAAGATCGTTTAGCGATGCTCCCGCCAGCAATACCAGAATGTAAACAGAAACGCAGGGTGCCTCTAAGAGAACAAGAAGTATGAAACTTGGGTTTCCTGCAGAGCCTGAATCGTTGCTAAGAAGACAAATCTGAAACTATTTTGAAAATAATAGTGGACTCCGTAAATATAACACTAGGATCACAAACAGATTTCACTAGCAATATCTTAGTCTTACTCTTGCACTGTAAGGAGCAATGCATGCAGCAACAAAAATATTTGACCACTCCCCACTGAATTAGAGATGTTGGCGAGTAATCAAAGTCTTAACAACAAATTGCAATTATATCTAGGTGATAACTCCCTCCCATTTCATAGGCGAACTTCTAAGGAAATAGTACGTTAGATTAAGATTGAAACAGAAAGTTAAGTTATGAATCGCTACCATGTGATCATGTTTCACAAATAAAGTATATCTTATTTGCAAACCTACAAACACATCGCACATCATGTTGAGTTATCGCGAATATATTCCACGGAACATGCAAAAAAGTGAAGTAAACTAACTTATCAACAACACAACGATACATCGTCGTCATGGGTAGTGGGTTTCACGTCCCTGTGCGACCACCTCGGTCAAGGTTTTTCGTAGTTTTCTTAGATAATTGCATGTAAGTGCTGCACTGGTCCTTTCAGAGGCGCCAAGTATGATTTCAGGGTTCATCCTATACAGTTCCATGTATTCATATCACCAGTTCCGTCGAAACGCTCTGTACCCACCTTTACTCCGCATCATGAATGATATTAAAATAGTGTTACTGACGTATAAATTGTTTTTGTTTTACGTCATTACTGCAGAAGTTCTTTGTCTTTCTAAATGTCAGTACAACACAGCCAAAATAAGTTTTCTTTATTGCTCTGCTATCAAATCACTCCTTCTTTCTGGCTTACGTTCCGTACACATAACAATAACGTCTGTGATTAGATGATAATATCTGTTGACAGAGACCTGATATATTTTAAAGAACTCAAGTACTCAGTAGATATAAATATATTACTATAAGATATTGGCAGGTAATTCACAGATAGAGCACATTATAATAATTAAAGAGAAATATAGAGATTTATCGCAAGCAACACCTAGACAGGAAGATTTTTCTTTTTTGTCTCAGATAAAGAAAGATTCCGCAAATGTGAATGAATGTCATAAAGTTGTGAGAACATCTTACGTTAGCCTTATCCTAACAGGAATATGGAGAAACATTGTTTTAATTGAGGTAGACGATAAATACAAAATTTTCATAGTATGTGTAACTACCAGCTTAACCATAAACAGCCAAGTCATCTCCAACAACGTCTAACTGCATTCCACTGATTCTATTCATGTGTAGATCGAAGCGTTGGTGGTTTGGGGTTATGTCCATGCTGGGGGGTTTATCCATTAAACTAGATGAACAATAGGCGTGATAATATGGATGCCATGTACTGGAAACAATGATTTCAATTGCTACAAATTTATTATATCCTCGACATAAACAGCAATCTCAGGGAAGTTTAAGAGCTAAAAGTCATACACTTTCCTCAGCTCACATCTGACGCTTCTTAACATAACTACGTGATGCTCATAATCTTTACATCTTCTTCATAACACCGCAAAAAAAAGACATCTCGTTTGGCATATTCATTAGTCAGACATTTGCCAGGGTAAATAGTATCGAACGAGGTGGCAGTGTGTTAAGGGACAGGACCCTTATTTCGGAGAACGGCGGTTCAGATACCCGTCCGGTCGTCCAGATTTAGATTTTCTGTGATTTCCCTAAATTGCTGAAGGCAAATACAGGCACGGCCCTTTCGATTTCGTCCCTCATCCTTCCAGTCTGAGCTGGTGCTCAGTACCCTATCACCTCACCGTCGATGGGAATTTAGATCAAATTAACCTTCCTGCGCAAGTCTGTGACGTGTATTATCATTCGGAAGGTGCCCTGTCAGTCTAGTGCAGCGTTATGCGTCACTGAACTTCGACTGGAGTTGCCCGTGCATACTATAGGCTGATATCTAATACGTTAGAGATTTGCTCTCATGGCGCAAACGTGCTCTTATTTCAAGTCATAATACAGGGTGTGTATAAAAATATGGAAATACCAAAAAACAAAACGCCTAATAAGGAGTACGAAACCCGTCGGCATTCACAAAAGCATCCAGTCGTTTCGGAATGGATAAATACAGGTCCTGTATGGTTCTTAAGGGAATATTGTACATTTTTTCCTGTAAAATGGTTGCAAGTTCGAGTGACGATGATGGACGTGGCACCCTTCTCTCCAAAGCAGACAACAAAGGCTCAATAATATTGACACATGGTGACTGTGATAGCAAGGAGAGATGCAAAAATTCATCCTCATACTCACAAAACCAGTCCTCCACGATGCGAGCTGTGTGAACAGGGCTCCGTCTTCTTGGAACACAGGATCGTCATTGGGGAAGACATTGTACCACGGGATAGATGCCACCAGCCAAAATGGTCACATCATTCTTGGCAATAATGCGACTTTGCAGAGGAACCATGGGGCCCATGGAATACCACGATATGGCAGCGACAATCTTCATCCAATGCCCCTACCCCCCCCCCCCCGCCCCCCCCCCCCCCCCCCCCGGCCTCCCTTTGATGCACCCAAACTCTGCCAGAAGTTGTAAACTGTGAGAAACAGTACTCACCCAACTAAAGGACTTTCTTCAATTGCTCCATAGTGCAGAGTTTACGGCTTCGGCACCACGTTTTCCTGCCACGGGCATTTGCATCACAGGTGAGTGGTTGTGGAATTCCAGCGTGCCCTGCAGTTTCCAGCTTATGGAGTTCTCTTCATGTTGTTTTGATTCTAACAGGTTTCGCGAGCGCGACATTCAGTTTTGCAGTTACATTTGCAGCTGTCGTCCTTTTATTTTTCGTCATAACCCTCTTCAATGACCATTTGTCACGATCACACAATACATACTTTCGTTGTCGTCATGACTTAGCGTATGATGTTTTTTACTTTCCCTGTGTGCGGCATAAATCTTCGATACAGTTCCTCCTGAAACACCGAACACTTTGGCTCCCTTGGTTAAGGAAGCAGCTGCCACACGAACAGCAACAATTTGCCTAAGTACACATTGACTTAGCTCCGCCATAATGCACTCACAACTACACACAACGCAATTCGACCATAACTGACAATTGTAAGGTATTGAGGATATTGCACATGTGTCGTTTGTGATCAAATACAACAGTTCAACCTGCAGGCTTAGGCGGCACTCTGCATTTACATTCATTCATGCATCTGTTACGGGGTTTACATATTTCTGTGCATCCCCTGTAGTTCCAGAGAGCATTGATTGTGTAGCAGTCAACAAACAACGTTGAAAGAGTACAAATCATCTTCTATGAATATGATAGTGAGCGCAATAACTGTGGAATGGAAATTAAAGTAAGGCAGTCAGCAAGTATAGAGCATAGTTTAGCCTTACACGCTTAATGAGAAACAGATCACTTGGATGAAGGTTCAAAATGCCATTTAATGAAGTTTTAATAATCATTAATACTCCGTACTTTGCGGAAAACCAACCGTCCGTATTGTATTGTATGTTAACCGGGGGCCTAGAAACGACGGAGAGGCTCCGTCCCCGCCGCAGCCGCAGTGATCCACAACCCCACGACGACTACCGTAGCCCACTTCACCGCTTCGCCGCCCCACACCACTCTTTCAGGGTTATTGTGCGGTTCGGCCCTCGGTGGACCACCCCCCACCCCACGGAACGTCTCACACCAGAAGAGTGTAATCCCTATGTTTGCATGGTAGAGTAATGGTGGTTTACGCGTACGTGGAGAACTTGTTTGCGCATTAATCGCCGACATAGTGTAGCTGAGGCGGAATAAGGGAAACCAGCCCACATTCGGCAACGCAGATGGAAAACCGCCTAAAAACCATCCACAGACTGGCCGGCTCACTGGACCTCGACACAAGTCCGCCAGGCGGATTCGTGCCAGGGAGCAGGCGCTCCTTCCCAATCCGGAAAGCCGTGCGTTAGGCCACAAAGCTAATGAAGGCCCTTGCTCAACAACAGATAACCCTGATGATGAAACTGTGGTTTGAAACGTGCATTACCATAGTAAAAATTTTACGAAGCCGGTAGATAGGTTTTAATATTAAGTTTACCATTAAAAGAATAAAACAAACCGATGAAAAGTTAAATGGACTGAGAATCTAATGACTTTACCAGATCGTAAAATGCCACCTGCAGTTTTCACGGGAGTAATAGATGGCAGGATATGAGTGGAATTCTGAGGCAAACTGGGTGGAGACTATCGACAAACACACTGAAGCGATCAGGAACTGTATACTACACCTCTCATCTCCTTGCTGGCCAAACACAGCGAATGAAAATTTCTTGTAATTTCAGGAATCTAGTCGCCTACCTACGTGTTCAAAAAATGTTCAGATGGGTGTGAAATCTTATGGGACTTAACTGCTAAGGTCATCAGTCCCTAAGCTGACACACTGCTTAACCTAAATTATCCTAAGGACAAACACACACACCCATGCCCGAGGGAGGACTCGAACCTACGGTCGCAGGTTCGAATCCTGCCTCGGGCATGGATGTGTGTGATGGCCTTAGGTTAGTTAGGTTTAAGTAGTTCTAAGTTCTAGGGGACTGATGACCTTAGAAGTTAAGTCCCATAGTGCTCAGAGCCATTTGAACCATTTTTGACTCGAACCTCCGCCGGGACCAGCCGTACAGTCCATGAATGCAGCGCCTGAGACTACGTGTTCCGTGCAACCCCACTAATGTGCGGTAATGACATCAGGTACGAAAAGTTTGTGTGTTTGAGGGAACTTATAACCCCACTGGCGAGGTTATTAGTGCCATTGGTATCGCACGCGGAAGGGGAGGCAGTGCTTTAGTTGTTTTGGTCTTTAACCTGAATCATTTACTTACACTACGATTTGTCATTTGTCTGACTAAAAGTAAAATAAATGTTTAAAGTCTCGATGATGAGGTCGTTAATAACAGAGCTTAAACTCGGATAGGAGAGGGGTGAGGGAAGAAATGGACCGGGTCCTTTGAAAAGGAATCATCACAGTATTCGCTTTAATCACCGTAGGAAACTCTGAAAAGCCTAAATCTGGATGACTGGACGAAGATTTGAAACCCGCTACCCCGTCCAGTGTCTTAACTGAAGCACCACCTCGCTCAGTTCATATGTGCAGTCAGTCTTTTTCTCCCGTTACATTTTCTTTGTAGTGCTGCAGTTCATTTCGTTAGTCGTTCCAGAATAATGTGGCCAGTCGGAGGCTTCTGTTACTTTATACTCAAACTAGACAAAAAATGTAGAAGTTCTTCTGTATTATTGTACTCTATGCTCATACACTATCCTAGGCCAAAATATTCCCGCTGTCGGTGGGACTTAAACCTTATAAATGAAACAGGTAACGAGAGCCTGTATTTTTCAAATAATTCATATGGTGGAGGACTTGCTTAAAATTTGCACCAAATCATCTTAAATGGAACGTATTAGATCCTAAGCTCAACTATTGTTAAGAGCAGCCCGCCCGGTTAGCCGTGCGGTTTAACGTACTGCTTTCCGGGCGGGAAGGCGTGCCGGTTCTCTACACGAATCCGCCCGGCGGATTAGTGTCGTGATCTGGTGTGCCGTCCAGGTTGTGGATGGTTTTTAAGGCGGTTTTCCATCTGCTCTGGCGAACGCGGGCTGGTTCCCCTTATTCTGCCTCAGTTACACTATGTCGGCGATTGCTGCGCAAACACTGTCTCCAGGTACGTGTACACCATAATTACTCTACACGCAAACACTTCGGGTTACACGCGTCTTGTGTGAGTCGTACCCGGGGGGGGGGGGGGGGGGGGGTGTCCACTGGGGCCGAACCGCACAATAACCCTGGGGCGGCGGGGGGGGTGAGTGGATTGCTGTAGCCTGTAGCCTGTTGTGTGGCTGTGAACCAGTGAAAGCTACGATGGGGAGGAAACCTCTCCGTCATTTCTAGGTCCCCAGTTCAGTACAAGACAACGTTAAGAGCTGCCACCAAGAAAGAAAACATTTCTATTCAGATGTTTCGCGGTTGTGAGTGTTCGTGCTGTGCTGCCGATGAGATGACTGGTTGTTACAAAATTAGAGAACATGTATGAAGCCTTATTAGCAGGAATTGGCCGAGCGGATCTAGGCGTTTTAGTCCGGAACCGCGCTGCTTCTGCGGTCACAGGTTCGAATCCTGCCTCGGGCATGGATGTGTGTGTGTGTGATGTCCTTAGGTTAGTTAGGTTTAACTAGTTCTAAGTCTAGGGGACTGATGACCTCAGATGTTAAGTCCCATAGTGCTTAGAGCGATTTGAACAATTTTAATTTATTCCACATTTACAGCTACATCTACATCTACATGGCTACTCTGCAATTCACACGTAAGTGCCTGGTAGAGGGTTCATCGAACCATTCTCATACTACTTCTCTACCATTCCACTCTCGAATGGCGCGTGGGAAAAAGGAACACCTATATCTTTCCGATCGAGCTCTGATTTCTCTTATTTTATTATGATGATCATTTCTCCCTACGTAGGTGGGTGTCAAGAAAATATTTACGCATTCAGAAGAGAAAGTTTGTGATTGAAATTTCTTAAATAGATCTCGCCGCAAAGAAAACCGCATTTGTTTCAGTGACTGCCACCCCAACTCGTGTATCATACCAGTGACACTCTCACCCCTGTTGCGCGATAACACGAAACGAGCTGCCCTTCTTTGCACTTTTTCGACGTCCTCCGTCAATCCTACCTGGTAAGGATCCCATACAGCGCAGCAATATTCCAGCAGAGGACGGACAAGTGTAATGCAGGCTGCCTCTTTAGTGGGTTCGTCGCATCTTCTACGTTTTCTGCCAACAAAGCGCAGTCCCTCTTTCGCCTTCCCCACAATATTATCTATGTGGTCTTCCCAATTTAAGTTGCTCGTAATTGTAATTCCTAGGTATTTAGTCGAATTGACAGCCCTTAGATTTGTGAGATTTATCGTATACCCAAAACTTATCGGATTTCTTTTAGTACCCATGAGGACGACTTCGCACTTTTCTTTGTTTAGTGCCAATTGGCACTTATCACACCATACAGAAATTCTCTCAAGATCATTTTGTAACTGGAATTGATCGTCTGGTGATTTTACTAGACGGTAAATTACAGCATCATCTGCAAACAATCTAAGGGGGCTGCCTAGATTATCACCTAGATCATTTATGTAAATCAGGAACAGAGCGCTTATGACACTACCTTGCGGAACGCCAGATATCACTTCCGTTCTACTCGATGATTTACCGTTTATCACTACGAACTGTGACCTATCTGAGAGGAAATCACGAATCTAGTCACACAACTGAGACGATACTCCATTTGCACGCAATTTGATTAATAGTCGCTTGTGAGGAACGGTGTACAAGGCCTTCTGGAAATCTAGTCATATGGAATCGATCTGAGATCCCTTGTCGATAGCACTCATTACTTCATGGGAATGCACAAGAACGATATTTTCTGAATCAGTGTTGGTTATGTATCAATAAGTCATTTTCTTCAAGATGATTCATAATGTTCGAGTACAGTATATGCTCCAAAATCCTACTGCAAATTCAGGTCAGATGCCGGTTCTCTAAGTTTTCTCAACAGTGTTTCCCGATAAAAACGCCGCCTTCCCTCCAGGGATTCCCATTTGAGTTCCCCAAGCATCTCAGTAACACTTTCATTTTGTTCGAACCTACCGGTAACAAATTCTGAAATGCTTCGATGTCTCCCTTCAATCCGATCAGGTACGGATCCCAAACACTCGAGCAGTACTCAAGAATAGGTGGCACCAGCGTCCTATATCTGGTCTCCTTTACAAGTGAAGGACTTTTTCCTAAAATTCTCTCGGAAGTCGACCATTTGCCTCCACTACCACAGTTTTCACAAGCTCATGCCACCTCATATCGCTGTGCAACGTTACGCCCAGATATTTAAACGAATTGACTGTCTCAAGCTGGACAGTAGTAAATACTGTATCCGAACATGACAGGTTTGTTCTTCCTTCTTATCCTCATTAAATTACATTTTTCCACATTTATGGCTAGCTGCCATTCATCACACCAACTGGAAATTTTGTCTAAGTCGTCTTGTATATTCCTACAGTCACTCAACTTCGACACCTTATCGTACATCACGGCATCATCAGCAAACAACCGTAGACTGTTGCCCACCCTGTCCGCCAATTCATTTATGTATATAGAGAACAATAGCGGTCCTATCACATTCGCATGGGGACTTCTGATGATATCATTCTCTCTGATCAACACTCGCCGTCGAGGACAACATATTTGGTTCAATTATTTAAGAGGTCTTCAAGCCACTCACATATCTGTGAATTTATTCCATATGCTTGTACCTTCGTTAACAGCCTGCAATGCGGCATTGTGTCAAATGCTTTCCGGAAATCTAGAAATATGGAATCTGCCTGTTGCGCTTCATCCATAGTTCTCAGTATATCATGTGAGAAAAGGGAAAGCTGAGTTTCGCACGAGCGATGCATTCTAAAACCATGCTAATTCGTGAACATAAGCTTCTTATCACCAAGAAAGTTTATTATATTCGAACTGAGAATGTGTTCAAGGATTTTGCAGCAAACAGAAGTTGGGGATATTGGTCTATGAATCTAACAATCAATGCCAAGCCGAATAACTGCTAGCATAAGAACCAGAGGTGGACCGACACGTTATTAACTAGTCAACTTGTGAAGCTCTTTCTCTTGAAAATCTCATTCAATTTTTCTGAAATTGTAGTCATTTGTTAGTCTGTACATGTAGGAGGGACGTTCAATAAGTAAAGCAATACCTTTTTTTCTGAAAGCAGGTCGGTTTTATTCAGGATTACATTACACGATATTATTCCCCAGTCTTTTGGCTACAAAACAGTATTTTCCAACTTAATTGCCGTTCAACGCGACTGCCTTATGCCACCGTGCTGGGAAGCCTTGGTTGCCCGCGTGGTAACACTCTACTGGTCGACGTCGGAGCCAATGTCTTATTGCATCAATAATCTCCCCATCATCCGCGTACTGCTTCCAGCGCAGTGCATCCTTCAGTGGGCCAAACAGATAGAAATCTGAGGGCGCGAGATCCAGGCTGTAGAGTGGATGAGGAAGAACAGTCCATTGAAGTTTTATTAGCTCCTCTTGGGTGTACATACGTGTATGAGGCCTTGCGTTGTCGTGGAGAAGGAAAAGTTTGCATTTATGTGGCGGCGAACACATTGCTGGAGTGACAGCTGTGTGCGGGAGATGGGACAGGTTTGGGCGAGCCTGTTGCGATGCTGACAGACACCTCGCCCAACGACTCACTGTGCTTTTGTTCACTGCCAGGTCCTCGTAGACATTCTGCAAGCGCCTATGAGTATCTTGGATGCTCTGATTTCCCGTCTAAAGAAATTCAAATGACAGCTTTCTGCTTGCAGCTGACCTCCGTTACCGACACCATGAAATGAAATGTGTGACGAGGGCCTCCCGTCGGGTAGACCGCTCGCCTGTTGCAAGTCTTTCGATTTGACGCCACTGCGGCGACTTGCGAGTCGATGGGGATGAAATGATGATGATTAGGACAACACAACACCCAGTCCCTGAGCGGAGAAAATCTCCGACCCAGCCGGGAATCGAACCCGGGCCCGGACCCAGTCTGTCGCGCTGACCACTCAGCTACCGGGGGCGGACACCGACACCATTTTGAAGGGTACGTATAGCGCCACCACCTATCCAAACTTCATGTAACTATGGGAACTGAAGCAGGAATATTTCAGCATGTCCCATTATAAATTCCGCATTTTAATCGAAACTTGTAGAGAATAAAATGTGTTGCATTACTTATTAAACACCCTCGTACATCATATGTACCAGTTTCCGTCCCGCTCGGCTGATGCGTTTTTTCTATCTTAGCGTGCACGTGTGTGTGTGTGTGTGTGTGTGTGTGTGTGTGTGTGTGTGTGTGTGTGTGCGTGCGCGCGTAAATAAAAAGCTGTTCTTATTTGCTTCCAAGCTAGAATAACTTCAATGGTGATAGGACCAGATTATTTAATAAACAATAACACTGATATAGTAAATTAAATTAACTTGTGGTTTGACTAGGAAACAGAGGTGTTCACAGCAGCAGCAACAACAACACTTCAAAAAAAATGGTTCAAATGGCTCTGAGTACTATGGGACTTGACTTCTCAGGTCATCAGTCCCCTAGAACGTAGAACTACTTAAACCTAACTAACCTAAGGACATTACAAACATCCATGCCCGAGGCAAGATTCGAACCTGCGACCGAACCAGTCGCGCGGTTCCAGGCTGTAGCACCTAGAACCGCTCGGTCACACCGGCCGGGCAACAACAGTTCATATGTGTGTGTTGCAATCAGTAAGAATATTGTAAAACTGTTGGTATGTAAATAAATATGTCCCGCAAAAAAAATAAAAAAAGTATTTTTTTAAGTCAATAACAGCACACACATTTGCAGTTTGTAAAGATGGTGTGTTCAGTTACATATAGATACACAGCACCATGCTTGTGATGATGTATTAATAATAACAATAACTTTAAACGTGCAATGGTGAGCAGACATCACGCACAGCGCGCCGTGTAAATGCGCTGCCTCTGACTCGGGTGCAACACGGTATTCACCACTCAGCGTACGTCATCATAGTTGTAGCTGCGACTTGAACCAGTCGCTTCGCATTACACATAAAGCACCTAGAATGCAATCCTGTCTTAAAAGATGTTTTAACCAGTCGTGCCTAGACACACGTCATTAGCTCCGAAAATATTAAAAAAATTATAAGTTGACAACGAGTACTATCGCTCTGCATTTTAGCAACCATAACAATAAACTTTTCATATTGATGGTGGTGACGAACTGGCAGTAGAGGTCAATGTATTCGTTATAGTTTTTTAGTCATTCACTGTAGCTGTCAGCCAACTGATGTAGGACTCCACTGTTCTTAGCTAATTTGCTCTGTAGTGAGTTGATCAGATTCTGTAGTGGTTGCTGAGGTACGATACCTTGACGATATAAAAAAATGACGTCATAGTACGGTCTGAAAAAAAAATTTTAGTCGAGTGGCGCCAGATTTGGACACTTGGTAGTACTGGTCGTATAACTGGTAAAGGTGATAAGCTAGCGTAACACCGACACAACGTGAGTCACGTTGATGTAACGTTGGCGTCTCATATGCGATACAAATCGATGTTATGTCGTGTCAGTGCCCATTATTAATTTAGTTTTTTTTATTTTTTTTATTTATTTATTTATTGTTCCGTGGGACCACATTTAGAAGAAGTCTCCATGGTCATGGAACTAGTCAATACATGAAATTATAACACGATTGTAGAAACAGATAAAATGAAATATAAGAAACATATTCAGGCGACACGTCGTTAGTTTAAATAAAGAAAATCAAGAATGTAACACTGGAATTTGCTTAATTTTTTAGCTCTTCCAGGAGCTCCTCGACAGAATAGAAGGAGTGAGCCATGAGGAAACTCTTCAGTTTAGACTTAAAAGTGTTTGGGCTACTGCTAAGATTTTTGAGTTCTTGTGGTAGCTTATTGAAAATGGATGCAGCAGAATACTGCACTCCTTTCTGCACAAGAGTCAAGGAAGTGCATTCCACATGCAGATTTGATTTCTGCCTAGTATTAACTGAGTGAAAGCTGCTAACTCTTGGAAATAAGCTAATATTGCTAACAACAAACGACATTAAAGAAAATACATACTGTGAGGGCAATGTCAAAATTCCCAGACTATTGAATAGGGGTCGACAAGAGGTTTTCGAACTTACACCATACATAGCTCGAACAGCCCGTTTTTGAGCCAAAAATACCCTTTTTGAATCAGAAGATATGAATGGAAAAAGTATTACACAGAAGGATTAATTCGAATGTGTGCAGAAGCAGTAGAGCTTTAATGTAAGCACTCGTAACAGGAGAGGGATGACATCACATATGTGTGTGCTTTCATAGCAGAAATACATGGCATTCTAGAGATACGGTGTCGAAATGAAACTGCTATGTTCTCCTAAATGTGGGCAATACTACAGCATCAAGAGGCAGATGTTGGGAGATACTGGCAAGGAAGTGCTGCAAACCACTTTGAGGAAATATAAAAACCAATGGTTATGTCATATAAAGTTCAGCTGGCTAACGCTAAAATGGACTATTGTAGCAACTTCTTGTAGACGAGAGTTATCTTGTGGATTGGGAGATAACTCAAGATTTTGGAAGGGATTTTTTTTTTCAACAAAATGGTGTTGTGTGAGTACCTAACATCAAACTGCGACTTCCCCATGTCAGTACTGTACTAAAACGAATAGTGGAAACTGGGAGCCATACATTACGCACCTACTAAAAAAAGGGTATACATAACGCAACTAATAGGGTATTCTACTAATAGAGAAGACGATTGGCTTAGTGTAGACATCGTTTATTGACACAGACGGCGTAGATTTTATACATAAGTGCGATATTAATCTACATCTACATCTACATGGACACTCTGCAAATCACATTTAAGTGCCTGGCAGGGGGTTCATCGAACCACCTTCACAATTCTCTATTATTCCAATCTCGAATAGCGCGCGGAAAGAATGAACACCTATATTTTTTCGTACGAGCTCTGATGTCTCTTATTTTATCGTGGTGATCGTTCCTCCCTACGCAAGTCGGTGTCAACAAAATATTTTCCCATTCGGAGGAGAAAGTTGGTGATTGGAATTTCGTGAGAAGGTTCCGTCGCAACGAAAAACACCTTCCTTTTAATGATGTCCAGCCCAAATCCTGTAACATTTCTGTGACACTCTCTCCCATATTCCGCGATAATACAAAACGTGCTGACCTTCTTTGAACTTTTTCAATGTACTCCGTCAGTACTATCTGGTAAGGATCCCACACCGTGCAGCAGTATTCCAAAAGAGGACGGACAAGCGTAGTGTAGGCAGTCTCCTTAGTAGACCTGTTACATTTTCTAAGTGTCCTGCCAATAAAACCCAGTCTTTGGTTTGCCTTCCCCACAACATTTTCTATATGTTCCCTCCAATTTAAGTTGTTCGTAATTGTAATACCTAGGTATTTAGTTGAATTTACGGCTTTTAGATTAGACTGATTTATCGTGTAAGCGAAGTTTAACGAGTTCCTTTTAGCACTCATGTGGATGATCCCACACTTTTCGTTATTTAGGGTCAAATGCCACTTTTCGCAGCATTCAGATATCTTTTCTAAATCGTTTTTCAGTTTGTTTTGGTCTTCTGATGACTTTATTACTCGATAAACGACAGCGGCATCTGCAAACAACCGAAGACGGCTGCTCAGATTGTCTCCAAAATCGTTAATATAGATAAGGAACAGCAAAGGGCCTATAAGACTACCTTGGGGAACGCCAGAAATCACTTCTGTTTTACTCGACGACTTTCCGTCAATTACTACGAACTGTGACCTCTCTGACAGGACAGAAAATCACAAATCCCGTCACATAACTGAGACGATATTCAATAAGCACGCAGTTTCACTACGAGCCGCTTGTGTGGTACAGTGTCAAAAGCCTTCCGGAAATCCATAAATACGGAATCGATCTGAAATCCCTTGTCAATAGCACTCAACACTTCATGTGAATAAAGAGCTAGTTGTGTTTCACAGGAACGGTGTTTTCTAAACCCATGTTGACTGTGGGTCAATAGACCGTTTCCTTCGAGGTAATTCATAATGTTCGAACTCAATATATGTTCTAAAATCCTGTTGCATATCGACGTTAAAGATATGGGCCTGTAATTTAGTGGATTACTCCTACTGGGGAAGTACATTTTTCTCAATCCCAGATCCTGCTAAAGTAAAATACCACACATCGAAATTCTGTATCTAAATGGATAATATCTAAAGGAACCAATGCGTTGAGCAGACGTAATCCACTCCCTGCTTAATTTTACGAGTAAAGCGTGCATGTGGCACTACTGCCATTCTGCGGTTTGTCTATTCTGGGTAATAAGAACATACAAAAATTGCCCAGTGTAGAAGTACACCTTCCTGACAGCCAAGACCAAGACAAGGCTATAAACCATTATCTGTTTGTCGTTAGTTTTTTGTTGTTTAATGTGGACATCCATTACACAAACTCAAGTTGTTAGTGTACTCGTATTCTTGGACATTTACATGGGTTAACTAGGAATGGGGGATAAATCGGCTGTGGCCTTCTCTAAGAAACCTGTCTAGTAAGGTTACTATTTACTTTGTCGAAATACTCGTCTTAGTTCTACTTAAAATGATATCAAAATCTTGCACTCATAATGGTGACCACCTAAACAAGGATCTGCGTCACCTCGTTTCTTACTTCGGTTCTTCTATGCAGCTGCCAAGGTGAGATGTACTGTTCGCCCTTTAAAGACATCGGGGCTGATACCTCAGTTAATATACACCATTAAATTTCCTACCTATGTAAGTGCCTTGGTATGTAGAGTAACGCTATGCATTAAAAAAAGAAAACACATGCAAATTGCATGTCATTACTGCTGGACCCACTCCCACACACTACCCTTGGTCCTGTGATATCCACGATGCGACAAACACAAAACAGTGTAAATTGGCCAGGAGTTTACAACTGGAACGCAAGTGCAACGAAATTTATACGTTATGATCAGAAGATCACGTGACTGGAAGTGATGCCAGCTTAGGTCGTCACAGTATAAGACGCATATATGACTCTACTCTGGTTCTGCAGCTTTTTCTACGGGGGAAATTCTCTATCTGCCTATCGTTTTCTTAATTTGTACCTGTAAAGTAGGAGGAGGAGTTCGTTAACGTAGAAGACATAGGGGTTATATAGTATTATCAGGGTTCGTTCGTCATGGAGGACGATCTATTTAAACTGTAGCAAAGTTACAAGGACTCGTTTCACCTGAAAATTACTTTTGGTCGGTAAGGGGAGACAACTACCAGCTGTGGATTCATCGCGAGTGTTATACATAAAAGTATATACACGTACAGGATGTAGAAAGTTAGAGAGTAGTTACTGTTATTGTGGAGTATTTCTGTGCTGATAGAGTAAGTTTAGTTAAAGAATTGTTCCTTAGCTGCGCTTAACAGCCCAAGCGTGGAGGATAGTCAGAAACGAAGCGTCTGTACAGCTGCAACGAATTACTTCCTCCGGCATACGTCTCGCAATGGGAAACTCCGGAACGCTGGAGCTGTTAAGTAGGTTTGCCGACAATAACTCTTTACGTTCATTGCCTAGTTGCTGTGGAATAATAGTATTTAACGAGCTTTTGTTTTTTAGTGGAGTGGTTAACTACGTGGAAATTGATTCCGCTGCCAACTTCCTGTGGTCGGAAGCTTGATATGTAGCCGATTGACACAAGACTGGGTAGCTTGTTTATCTGCGGTGATACACTGGCAGCTACGGCGGGCATCCGCTACGCCTTCGCAAAGGTTTCTGCTGCTGGTACGGACAATTTTCATCAACAAGGAGAGCTTTTGCTGGTGGTAGACGTTCCAATCACATTGCTCGCAGCCATAAGAACAATTCGCATGTTAGTCAATAATTTTCTGTGTGGGATCAAAATCATGTAAAGGATATTGCAGATAAATTTGGGTTTTGTAAAATGTGTTACTTTATTGCACCTGTCAAGGTACGATTTAAGCGTCGCTTCAGTACCTCTAACTTTCCTCTCTAGATAACAGCTCCAGCATTAGAGGTGTTGTGTGTAACGGAGAGCTTTACTGTTGTGAAAAAGTCCAGGAGAGTACACTACAGGCAGTATATTACTTCCTCACACAAACGTCTCGCGAAATTGCTGCAACAAGGAATTGCGGATGTTTGTTGTTGTTGTTGTTGTTGTGGTGGTCTTCAGTCCTGAGACTGGATTGACGCAGCTCTCCATGCTACTCTATCCTGTGCAAGCTTCTTCATCTCCCAGTACCTACTGCAGCCTACATCCTTTTGAATCTGCTTAGTGTGTTCTTCTCTTGGTCTCCCTCTACGATTTTTACCCTCCACGCTGCCCTCCAATATTAAATTGGTGATCCCTCGATGTCTCAGAACATCTCCTACCAACCGATCCCTTCTTCTAGTCAAGTTGTGCCACAAGCTCCTCTTCTCCCCAATTCTATTCAATACCACCTCATTAGTTATGTGATCTACCCATCTAATCTTCAGCATTCTTCTGTAGCATCACATTTCGAAAGTTTCTATTCACTTTTAGCGACATGCATTCTTTCATGCAAATGGAACAGGACGAATCTCTCCATCACAAACTGTGAGATGGTATGTGGGTGTTACGAATCCTATTTCTCGGCACAGTTTCCATAGATAAGCACTGGTATCATTTCAGAAAGCTGCTGTGTTTCGAATGCCGTCCAAGCCCCTGTGGGATGTTTGGGATGTACTCTACTCTTGTTGGAATCTGATATCTTGCAGATGCTACTGTGAGCATAGTATAATTAAAATTAAAAGTTTAATTGATCATTAGTCCGGAAAATTAAAAATCGATATTCACTTGTATTATTGCCATTAAAATTGCTGTTATCGAGAACATAGCAAATTTCGTCTTCTTGATTTTTGAAAAACACGTTTACCTTATTGTCTTCAGCAGTTCTATTTTCCTCTTTGTTACCTCACAATTTTGGCAGTCATTTGACGGGTTGGTGGGTACATGGCATAGATTTTCTATCGATGATATTAGAGTCACATTTTTTAAAAATATGCTTAAAGAGAAAATTTCATTCTATCTAAACGTGTGTGTTGTCCTTTGTCTTAATGTAATGTGGCGGTGTAGACTTGGGCAGATCATTAAACTACTTGGCAGTTATTGCAGCAGATGAAAGAGACATATGTTCCTCCCTCCTAAATCTAATATCGGAGTCATTTTCTGTCGAATACACTCCTGGAAATGGAAAAAAGAACACATTGACACCGGTGTGTCAGACCCACCATACTTGCTCCGGACACTGCGAAAGGGCTGTACAAGCAATGATCACACGCACGGCACAGCGGACACACCAGGAACCGCGGTGTTGGCCGTCGAATGGCGCTAGCTGCGCAGCATTTGTGCACCGCCGCCGCCAGTGTCAGCCAGTTTGCCGTGGCATACGGAGCTCCATCGCAGTCATTATCACTGGTAGCATGCCGCGACAGCGTGGATGTGAACCGTATGTGCAGTTGACGGACTTTGAGCGAGGGCGTATAGTGGGCATGCGGGAGGCCGGGTGGACGTACCGCCGAATTGCTCAACACGTGGGGCGTGAGGTCTCCACAGTACATCGATGTCGTCGCCAGTGGTCGGCGGAAGGTGCACGTGCCCGTCGACCTGGGACCGGACCGCAGCGACGCACGGATGCACGCCAAGACCGTAGGATCCTACGCAGTGCCGTAGGGGACCGCACCGGTACTTCCCAGCAAATTAGGGACACTGTTGCTCCTGGGGTATCGGCGAGGACCATTCGAAACCGTCTCCATGAAGCGGGGCTACGGTCCCGCACACCGTTAGGCCGTCTTCCGCTCACGCCCCAACATTATGCAGCCCGCCTCCAGTGGTGTCGCGACAGGCGTGAATGGAGGGACGAATGGAGACGTGTCGTCTTCAGCGATGAGAGTCGCTTCTGCCTTGGTGCCAATGATGGTCGTATGCGTGTTTGGCGCCGTGCAGGTGAGCGCCACAATCAGGACTGCATACGACCGAGGCACACAGGGCCAACACCCGGCATCATGGTGTGGGGAGCGATCTCCTACACTGGCCGTACACCACTGGTGATCGTCGAGGGGACACTGAATAGTGCACGGTACATCCAAACCGTCATCGAACCCATCGTTCTACCATTCCTAGACCGGCAAGGGAACTTGCTGTTCCAACAGGACAATGCACGTCCGCATGTATCTCGTGCCACCCAACGTGCTCTAGAAGGTGTAAGTCAACTACCCTGGCCAGCAAGATCTCCGGATCTGTCCCCCATTGAGCATGTTTGGGACTGGATGAAGCGTCGTCTCACGCGGTCTGCACGTCCAGCACGAACGCTGGTCCAACCGAGGCGCCAGGTGGAAATGGCATGGCAAGCCGTTCCACAGGACTACATCCAGCATCTCTATGATCGTCTCCATGGGAGAATAGCAGCCTGCATTGCTGCGAAAGGTGGATATACACTGTACTAGTGCCGACATTGTGCATGCTCTGTTGCCTGTGTCTATGTGCCTGTGGTTCTGTCAGTGTGATCATGTGATGTATCTGACCCCAGGAATGTGTCAATAAAGTTTCCCCTTCCTGGGACAATGAATTCACGGTGTTCTTATTTCAATTTCCAGGAGTGTAGAATGTGGGAAAAATGGACAATGCATTAAACTTTATGTACCTCACTGTTCTATTTGCAATATACGTAGTTCAGCGATACACACCTCGAATTATTGTGTCTGCTTTTCGCCCACATCTACCTCGCTCTTATCTTATTCATATGGGCTCTATTCGAGGTATACAATGACTAGTGTAGAATTATTGCACAGCCTACCTTAAACGTACCTTCTCTAAAAAATGACCCAGCAGATATTCAGGAGAACTTCGTTGACGTTCTTCCATGGAAGCCTATTTAATTCTGATGTGGGAAACCAGTCCAGGGCTTGCGTATTCGTATGTCCGAACAACTATCAAACTGAAGCGTGAGACAGACGAACGTTTGCAGATCCCATCTTGGTTGAGAGTGGAGCGGTAGAGATATGTAGCCTGATTGTGGTTCGATGAACTCTCTGTCAGGCACTTAATTATGAATTGCAGAGTAGCCATGTAGAGGTAGATGTGATCATAAAGCCGCTTCCGGTTATAACTACTAAATTTAGTAGGCATATTGACGCTACTGGTACAATCGTGTTACGTGACTGGTTGGTTCGTGCTTTCGTCTTACGCGTGTTAGGGTCTTTATTGCTCTAACAATACAAATACGTAATAGTATGTGTTGCAGTCCCATTCTACTATTGCTACTAAGAAGCTGAAAATGGCAGCAGTGGTATAATACCTAAACTAAAATTATTTTTCGGCTGCCTGACATGTTTCGGAAAATGATTTCGATTTTCATGTCCTTTACTGCACGGGATGATTTTTTCCAGAAGTCTTGTCTTATCTGTAACCTTGAGATAAGATTGCTATCTTGGGTAGAACTGGTACTGATTCACTACTACCAGAAGTTTTTGGCCAAATCTATTTTCGCAACACTTTATAAACTCATAAACTAGTTAAAGCGAAACAGACCTCGAATTATTAAGTCTACTATTCGCTGACATCTGTCTCGCTCTTATCTTATTCCTATGGTCCCTATGAAACGTATATAATGGATGGTGGAGGATTATTGCACGGTGACGCATGAACGATTTAGCTTTCATGAGAGCTTGATAAGACAACATTTATATTGCATTTTTGTATGATACGTGAACTGGAAACGCGATCGACGCTACTTTGTGGGTACTGGATGAAGTGAAATGGAACAGTAGCGGCACGTCTACTGTCATCGTAAATATTGTGATTGCTGAGAAGAACTTTTGAATAATGCAGAGGCGCTGCCTTCTTACGTTTACTAAAAGCGCGTGAATTCAGTTAAACTGTGCATATGAAATGAAATATCAAGAGTTCAGAAGCCACTGCAGTAGTAGAATATGTGAATTTTGTTCTCTGGAGCTCTCAGTGTGCATTGTTTAGAGAGGCAATGTGTGTTAGTTCGTTTACTGATGAAACTGATTTTCCAAAGAAAGGTCATAAAGACAATAGCGATTTTTAACGGTGTCAGAACGTAAACATACGGCATTTTAAAAGTTTCCTGAGAAACCTAATGTTGAAAAAAGACGTTTAATAAATCCAATTTTAGAAGAGATCATCATATCATCAGACTACTGTATTGATTTCACATAAAATATTCAAAAATATACATTATGGTTGGTTGGTTTAAGGAGGGGGTTGGGGGGGGGGGGGGGGACCAAACTGCTAGGTCATCGGTCCCTATACATGATGAGAACCGTGGCTGTAGTATAATTATAACACTTGTTACGAATATCTGAAACAGCAACCACCCACATCTATGGTTTAAAAAAATGTTTTTTAAATCAAACCACTGCCTACCTCGGATTTCTTGCAAATTCACCTTCAGATGGCTCTAACAGACTTCCTTACTTACCTGCTGGAGCTTCATTTTTGGTTTTGTGCTCTATGACAAACAAAAAGTTTTTCGTTCTAAATTCGATAATCTTACGAGATAATTATTTTGTGCTTCACGGAAACACGAAATGGTGTTAAGGTTAATACAACATGAAATATGACAACAACTTACGTGGAATATATTTTGTGCGACGCAAAATTTCCCCATTACGGCACGTGCATTAGTTGAGCGATGTTAAATCGTCGGAATATTGGTTAAATACACCCAATCCTACGTTTCATGGCAGCACGCCGACTCACCCCATTCACAGAACGTGACCCAGCTTCACATAAGTAAGAAAAATATTAGTTCCAAAGATGCCAAAGTAGTAAAGATGTTAATTTATAGACGCTCTGCAGATTACATAGCCACAGTAAAATATATTTATGGAAACGTGTTAAGCATAATTTTGACGAAAAAATATAGTTATCCTCGAATAGGTGTTTGGAGCAAAATTTAAGATCAGGCGAACATACGCAACTGCAGAACATATTAATAGAATATAAAATCAGCTTCATTTGCCAGTAATTTTTTGTTTGTTGCACGACTGGTTTCGAAGCCCAAAGCTTCATCCTCAGGTGCCGCCAAATAATTATGGGAACAAAAATGTGTTGGCGTTTGTCTCTTCCGCGTAGTGTTGTCGAGGCGGACGGCGCGTTTTCTGGTCCTACATCCCCATACCTTTGTTTGACATTGGTGTGACCCTCACGAATAAATGCCCCGATCGCAACACATTTATGTTTCTATAATTATTTTGTGGAACCTGCAGCCCAAGTTTTAGGCTTCTAAATAGGTCGTGCAATAAGTAAGAACTTACTGGTAACTGAAGCAGATTTTTTATGTTATTAAGATGTTCAGGGGTTTCCTAGATAGTGCATCATCGGACAGATGACGTGAAGATAATTCAGTGGCGAAATAATCTGTAGGTAGTGTAGCATGTTTGCTCTGAGCGTATTAAATTTGCGGGTTATTGTGGAAAACTAAAAATTTGGCTGTCAGAGAAGTCCTTTACTCTCATCAAAGTGACATATTTACGACCGATAGTGAAATATTTGCAACCGCATGACACCAGAGGGGCAGTTTTATTGTGTAATGGTGCCATGTTTAATTATTTCCACCATTGCACTCGGACGGCATTATGGCTAATTTATCAAGTTAGAGTGTTGAATTTGCTAAAAGTGATCAACTCAGCAAAGGTAAAAGTATACAGAAGAGTGTGTATCTTACTGTTCAAGTTCGTTGCCTGTTATTATACCTGGAAGCAAGGAATTATTTTACTGTTTTAATCTGGCTCATTGTGGTTTGCTATGTATTTAAGTTGCAGAGTTTATTCAAACTATACAATAATAATTAAATTAGACTTTGCAGCAGAGAAACAGTTTATACATCTGCGTGTGTATTTCATTCATAGGTCCTTATACGTTCATTCTAGTCACAGAACTGATTACAACAGAAAAGTTGAAACAGCGGCCGTGTTGTTAGGTTTTCACTTAACAAACACAATATTGTCGTCTTCAATAAGCATTTTGGGTTGTGCGTACAACTATTAAAGCCACTCACCTTTACGGCGTAATTCTATTATTCACTTTTCATTAACAAAAGGAGTATTTTACGTATTCGTGAAGTTAGCTGTAAAAGTGGCTAACCAGTGTCAACTGTCCGGTAGGTGTGCATGTCTTCATCGCACGATGAAAATACGCCACAACCTATTCACGCTAATTGACAGTGTTTGACCTGGATTTACTCCATAACTTCACGGTTCACTGCGTTATCATTGAAAAACTCTGTCGCGTTATGTGCAAAGATACACGCGAGACACAAGGTCAGACTCTCCAATCGCAAGATTTCGTAATTCCACCACTCACACAGCTTTCAGTCTGGAGAGTGCTGCGTTAGGATTACATCAGTTTCTGTTCTTTCACTCTCAAATACAGTCTGAAATCACGAAGTGTATGTTCAGACCACATGTCGTATTATGCCTATCTCGTTATTGCTCGGCTGCTAAATAAGACTTTGTAATACAAGGCGTAACGAAGTGGTTTTTCTGTCTCACTCTACAGAACGTTTAACTGCGTGTGGGCATTGAGACTGCAGTCATAGTATTGTGTGTTTTGCTTCTGTGCTTTAGTAACAGCTTCATCGGACGAGGTAAAGACTAAACCTGTTAGGATTCCAAGGCAAATAATAACTCTTCGTCGCAGTTGCGGTGGTATGATTGTCTGAATGACTGAAAATAATCGTTAGAGCAAGAGGATATTAGCTAACTGCGCTACATCTTTGGTACAAAACACTGACTCTGCGATAAAACTAACGTATCGTATCTGCGAGGACCATTCGGAAAATGCATGAAAAGTCGCAAGCGCTGTGTCACGGATGCTAAAGACTCCACCAACAAAGCCTCTATTAGCAAGCATTTAGCAATGTCTGCAGGCAGACAATAACTAAGTGTGAATTTCCATCCCATCGTCATAGCCAGAGCCGCCAACTTTTTATCGAGTGTGATTCATCTTTGGGGAACTTAGCTGTTGAGGACAGACGTCTTTACGGTCTTTCCCTTCCTGACTCTGATCTCTCTTAACGGTTGAAAGTTTTCGCTGGAGTTTTTGATGTTCCGTGCGCAGAGATACACATTTCTTGCTATAGAGAGGCGTGGTTTCACAATATTAACAACGAAATTGTATTGTCATCCCTTCAGGTCTAATTTGACATTTGAGCTGAAATGACTTCACTATATCTTTTGCAGATCACAGTGAATCGTAAAGTATTACATATAATTTATATTGCGTTTCAATTCTCAAACCGGCTAAATAAGTTCCTACGCTGTATTAAGTGAGTATCCCATGACTTCTGACGTTTCTGTGCTTTTAACACTACACCGACGCCTGTCTCTTAACGAATCAATCACTTGAAATCATTTAGACAAATGATGGAAATCCTATATCCTATGCCTGACAGGGATTTGACATCCGCTGCTCTCGAATATAAGTCAAGCACCACAGATCCATGTGCAAATGCAGCGAGATATTAAAAGTATAGAAAGAGGGCGGCACAAATACTCATAGGTCTGTTTGACCTACGGGAGACGCTGAGAAACCTCAACTGGCAGACACTTGAAGATAAATGCCTAATGTTCCACAAAAGTTTGTGACTACAGTATGTGGAGTAAAAGCGTGGTCGGCGTTACACACACATGGTAAAGGATATCGCCTTAGTTCTTTCACAGTCCGAGAGCGGATACCTTTGTCCTTCATGCAATGTCCATAACACACTAGTTTACTTCGAATTCTTGATTGAGATACACAAGAAAAGAGATGAGTGCAGCTTACGCGTCGCGTTTTTCAAAGATATTTAATGCCGACTGCCAAACGTTGATTCCGTGACGAAAATGAAGAATGGATGATGATCCGAACCACCGCAGTAGGCTTTGCAGTGACTGGAAAAAGGTGTGCAGGAACTGAACTGGACCTCACTGTCGTCTGACACTAATTCTGTTGAAAATGTATGGTCTTTCATGATAAAGAATTTGCAAGGAAAACAGAGCTTTACATTGAAATAGCTGTCAACACATATTCGACGAATCTGGAGATCTCTTTCACGCGAGGAAGATTTCAAGGATGCCTAGGAGATACCAAGCAATTATCAAAGCTGTGGGGGACAGGGCGTATTATTAATTGTTGTTTCATTTTCCTACTGATTAACCCGATCCCGAGCTTACTTACCAGACTGAACTTTTACATCTACTTCTGATCCCATTATAGTTTTCACCGTTCCCTGCTCCATTCGCGAATGGCACATGGCAATGATACTTGATAAATCTCCGTATCGTTTCTCTTTATCTAATTTTCTCATTGTGGCCAATTCGCGAGATGTTTGCGGTAGGATGTAAATTTCTGCCCGACTTTTCCCGGAACTTATTCACTCAGGATTTCAATAGTAAACTCCGCAAAACACAATGCTTGAAGCGTTTGCCACTGAACTTCGTTGAGCATTTCCGTAACGCCCTCGTGCCAACTAAACGATGTCTTGACAAAAGATGCCACTCTTGGTTGGATGTTCTTCACTTCTTCTATTAATGCAACATTGTAAGGGTACCAGATAGATGAGCGGTACTAAAAAATAGGTAAAACAAGTGTTTCTAGATGAAGCTCAGCCTCGCGTGTGCCTTACCTACAACCTGTTTTACGTTGCAATTCCACTTCAGGTCGCTCTGATACGTTACTCATAGGTATTTTACGGTACTTAATTCTTCCAGTGATTTGTTGCCAATTGTGTGCTCATACAGTTGCGAATTTCTTCGTCTATTTATGCGCATTATGTTATGTTTACTTAGGTTCAAGGACAGCTCTGTCAAACTCTTCACACAAAGTATCATATCTCCCATTTCATCTTCTTCTACATCCTCTTCTATTTCCATAATATTGTCCTCAAGTACATCGCCCTTGTATAGACCCTCTATATACTCCTTCCACCTTTCTGCTTTCCCTTCTTTGCTTAAAACTGGGTTTCCATCTGAGCTCTTGGTATTCATACAAGTGGTTCTCTTTTCTCCAAACGTCTCTTTAATTTTCCTGTAGGCAGTATCTATCTTACCCCTAGTGAGATAAGCCTCTACATCTTTACATTTGTCCTCTAGCCATCCCTGCTTAGCCATTTTGCACTTCCTGTTGATCTCATTTTTGAGACGTTTGTATTCCTTTTTGCCTACTTCATTTAATGCATTTTTATATTTTCTCCTTTCATAAATTAAATTCAATATTTCCTCTGTTACCCAAGGATTTCTACTAGCCCTCGTCTTTTTACCTGCTTGATCCTCTGCTGCCTTCACTACTTCGTCCCTCAAAGCTACCCATTCTTCTTCTACTGTATTTCTGTCCCCCGTTCTTGTCAATTGTTCCCTTATGCTCTCCCTGAAACTCTGTACAACCTCTGTTTCTTTCAGTTTATCCAGGTTCCATCTCCTTAAATTCCCACCTTTTTGCAGTTTCTTCAGTTTTAATCTACAGTTCATAACCAATAGATTGTAGTCAGAGTCTACATCTGCCCCTGGAAATGTCTTACAGTTTAAAACCTGGTTCCTAAATCTCTGTCTTACCATTAAATAATCTATCTGAAACCTTCTAGTATCTCCAGGCCTCTCCCATGTATACAACCTTCTTTCATGATTCTTGAACCAAGTGTTAGCTATAATTAAATTATGCTCTGTGCAAAATTCTACCAGGCGGCTTCCTCTTTCATTCCTTATCCCCATTCCACATTGACCTACTACGTTTCCTTCTCTTCCTTTTCCTACTACTGAATTCCAGTCACCCATGACTATTAAATTTTCGTCTCCCTTCACTATCTGAATAATTTCTTTTATCTCATCATACATTTCATCAGTCTCTTCATCATCTGCAGAGCTAGTTCGCATACAAACTTGTACTACTGTGGTAGGCGTGGGCTTCATATGTATCTTGGCTACAATAATGTGTTCACTATGCTGTTTATAGTAGCTTACCCGCATTCCTACTTTTTTTATTCATTATTAAACCTACTCCTGCATGACCTCTATTTGATTTTGTATTTACAACCCTGTATTCACCTGACCAAAAGTCTTGTTCGTCTTGCCACCGAACTTCACTAATTCCCACTATATCTAACTTCAACCTATCCATTTCCCTTTTTAAATTTTCTAACCTACCTGCCCGATTAAGGGATCTGACATTCCACGCTCGTATCCGTAGAACGCCAGTTTTCTTTCTCCTGATAACGACGTCTTCCTGAGTAGTCCTCGCCCGGAGATCTGAATTGGGGACTATTTTACCTCCGGAATATTTTACCCAAGAGGACGCCATCATCATTTAACTATACAGTAAAGCTGCATGCCTTCAGGAAAAATTACGGCTGTAGTTTCCCCTTGCTTTCAGCCGTTCGCAGTACTAGCACAGCAAGGCCATTTTGGTTAGTGTTACAAGGCGAGATCAGTCAATCATCCAGACTGTTGCCCCTGCAACTACTGAAAAGGCTGCTGCCCCTCTTCAGAAACCACACGTTTGTCTGGCCTCTCAACAGATACCCCTTCGTTGTGGTTGCACATACGGTACGGCTGTCTGTATCACTGAGGCACGCAAGCCTCGCCACCACCACCAACAGCAATGTCTATGGTTCATGGGAGGGGGGGGGGCGGAATGCAAAGAGGATGACACTCAATTGGCAGTATTAACACACCACTCCTATATAACGCATATCAATGAGCAGAAGGTGGAACAAGCAGCGAGAGGAAATGTTGTGTGTGGAAGCCAGAACGGGCGTCCTGCAGTGGGTCAGCGACCGGACAGGTGATGCATACTGCAGGGCGAATAATGGACCACCAGAAGTAGGACAGAAAGAAGCTTTAGAAAACTGTGTTTCTGAATGCCAAAGGGATACGAACAAAACCAGAGACACATTCGATCACATGAACTGCAAGTGGTACATACGTGATAGACACATGTAGCTTTTTAGGCGTCTGGAGCAGGCACAAAACGTTCGATTGGCGGAAATGCAGTGGGAAGGAGTAAAGTGCCGAGATTTCGACACAGTTAAATGGTAGGACCCTTGGAATAATAAGAGAATGCACCTGTCGGTCGATAAAAGCCAGGTGGGGAGAGAGTTTGGCTACAAGGAAGACGAGAGTGAAATTTTCGTGAAACTCTCCTCCGAACTGACGTCAAGTGCAGAACAGAGTGCATAACGCTCTGTACGATGCAGAGGAGAAATTTGTATGAACACTGCGTTCACAGCGGCTGACCTCCAGCTAGAAATTAGCTGTAGCATCGTTGAGCTCCAACTGTGGAGAAACGAACCAGCCAGTTAGTTAATTGTTCTTACAGGAACTGAGAGGGCATTGTAATATGCACGCTGCTCCAGCCACGCACATGTATATCGCTGTAGTCTGAGACTAGGGATGAGTTCATGTTTTCTCGTATATCGAGAAACATAGTGAGAGTTTCTGCTAGAAAATTCAGCAAAGGTTTAATTAGATTTTATAGGAATTTCAGTGGGCGAGAGTAGCTATGCAGACAACAACTCATCACAGCTAAGGTAAATACCGCGTGCAAAGGCGAAACCTTTTTGGTTCACCAGCCTACGTCCACTGAAAACTCGAGCGACCTTGGGTAATCTTATGCTCGACTTGTCACAAAACTAACCATCCTCCATAGACTTGATTTTCATCCTAAAAATGGTACCGAACTTTCAACTGGAATTGGATGATTTATCGCAGCACTGGCCAACATCATAACATAATCATAAGAAGAACTTTGTAAAGAAACTTCTAGTTAAAATTTAATGTTGTTGTGTTTAGGATTATTTAACTTTCTGAGAGTTACAATTTAATACTGTTGTGTTTAGGATTAGTTCACTTTTAGAGGCTGAGATGCAACATTTTGACAACTGTCTTAACAGTGTCACATTGTAAACTGTGTAAAAGTGTGTATTTCCATGACAAAATTGAAATATTAAACAATGTCATTACAGCTTACACAATTGTGTTCAGTCATAGATTAAGAAACCACCTAAACATAACCTTAAAAATGGCGACCCCGCCAGGATGGCAGTTGGTCTGTATGGATGGCAATTAATCAAATTATAATGAGAAATTAATATTTTGAATTGAAAAAAAAACTTTTTTGTTTTCTTGTTTTTGTGATGCTGTTACCCAATGTATGTATACAAATAGTATTAAAAAGACAATAAATGTATGAGCCAATGTGTAGAGAAGTTGCATTAATAAATGAGATAAGGTTTATTTTGGTGTAAAAGTAGCTTGTGCATGTCTGTGTTGGCACGCACGAAGTTCTTCACGGCATTATTGAGTTGGGTTGAAATTCTACAGACAATGGTTCAAATCGTTCAGATGGCTCTAAGCACTATGGGACTTAACATCTGAGGTCATGAGTCCCCTAGACGTAGAACTATTTAAACCGAACTAACCTAAGGACACCACATACATCCATGCCAGGGGCAAGATTCGAACCTGCGACCGTAGCAGCAGCGCGGTTCCAGACTGAAGCACCTTGAACCGCTCAGCCACAGCTGCTGGCTTACAAACAGTGAACAGCGTTGATAATGGGGCGTACATAAGAAACTTTCTACGATATTTTGGAAACGTGTAAGATAATATAACTTGATGTTGACGAGGGTGCAAGCTCGCGCAATTCGAGAAAGACAGAGGTTAGTTAGACGATCGGAGATGGTGGAAGAACGAAGATTATAGCAGACAGGGCAACCTCAAGATCTTGAAAAGATAGAGACTGATGTACAACAAAAAGTATCAAGTGCGAGTCAAGGAACGGAACGTAGTGATCGTACAGAAGGAGTGGTGGTAGTTTCACGATTGGTATCACAGTCAGAGAATTACAAAAACAAACAAATGACGGAGCTAGTGGGACAGAAGTAGAATCAGACGACGAACAACTTCAGTACGTTGGACCAAATATTGTGACTCTAAATCATACGGGACAGTTTCCAACAGAAAGAATGTGCGTAAGGCCGCCCGCAGTGACCGAGCGGTTCTAGGCGCTTCAGTCTGGAAGCGCGCGATCGCTACGGTCGCAGGTTCGAATCCTGCCTCGGGCATGGATGTGTGTGATGTCCTTAGGTTAGTTAGTTTTAAGCAGTTCTAAGTTCTAGGGGACTGCTGACCTCAGTTGTTAAGTCCCATAGTGCTCACAGCCATTTAAACCAATGTGCGTAACTGCATCCGCACTATGTACGGAAGTCGGTGAGACGCCACGTGAAAGACGCGAACGGCAAAATTACAACAGATGGTGACAGGTGACGATGGCAAAGAGTCAGATAATGTGTTTGCAATATTGAAGCAACTCACTACTGTCGTAAAGCGAACGAGTGAAACGACAAATGCAAAGTTAACAGATTTAAAAACTGAAAAGGCGAAGTTAAAAGCTGAAACGGTAAATAAAAAAACAGCAACAGATGCAGGGTTATCGGCCACTAATGCTGCCTTAAGCAACCTCCAATGTGAGACCTATGCTGGGTTCGCAAAAGTCCGCGAAGATCAACAAAAACTACGAACAGAAGTCAATGAACAGTTCACTGAAATCCGGAGAGAGGAGAGACTCGCACGAACTTATGCATTCGTTAATGGCTGACCAGAAAAAGATGCGTTCTGACGTTGACCAGGTGCAGGATGCAGTGTCTAATGTTAACCAAAGAGTTAACAACTTAACACGCAAGACGTCTGGTAAGGCGTGGAAGAGCTCAATGTGACGCCGCTGTGTCAGCTCAGCTGTCTATTTATCATTAAACTGGTAATGTCTGGGATATAATAGCTAAGGAATGCCAATATCCGAGTCGAAAATCAAAGATGAATATCTTGAAATAATGGCGTCACATAACGAAATTTCAGTCTGGTTGTTCACTGTATACAAAGTGTTTAAAAAAGTGCCCCATATTCTTATGGGTGATACCTTTGGTCAAAACTTGAAATAAAAGTCCGATATATGTTCAAACACAAATTCTTGTTGAGATTTGGGCTACTCTGTCCCATGACAGTCATCTGTTTGTTGACGCTACATGAAGTGCTCAATGTGTTTATCACTCATTTCTGCCGGCCGAAGTGGCCGTGCGGTTAAAGGCGCTGCAGTCTGGAACCGCAAGACCGCTACGGTCGCAGGTTCGAATCCTGCCTCGGGCATGGATGTTTGTGATGTCCTTAGGTTAGTTAGGTTTAAGTAGTTCTAAGTTCTAGGGGACTAATGACCTCAGCAGTTGAGTCCCATAGTGCTCAGAGCCATTTGAACCATTTTTTCACTCATTTCTACACGTCCGTCAGCCTCCTTCTCAATGAAGCACAAACATGTGCGACCACATCTGGCTGCCCTTGGGTTCGACCAATCCGCCGCCCATGTAAGATTTATGTCAGGCATGGAAAACGCGTTCTTGCTTAAACCACATCAGCTACATTTCTGCGAGGGTACAGTTCTTCAATATCGCGTCCAGTTTTTCGCGCAGGAACTGGAGATAAAGCGCAGCTGTTAATTTACCCGGTGAAGTGTATGGCCCAGAGAGTTAGTCATCCTCAATTCCTGTTCACACGTTGATACTAATACCAACCTGACGCCTTGCTTCCATCGCGAGAGGATTTGAACCTACCTACACGTGGTTACTGTGGTAATTTTTTATCCTACTCTTTACGAAACTCTCCTCATCTGTAGAAAAAACGCAAGCCCATGGACTGTAGAGCGTCAGCGCTTTCTCTTATAGTCCATTTTGCACTACAGTGATATTAGTAGTAGTTTCATTCATCCGTGGATTTTTTTATTTTACGAGGATGTTGGACACATCGTGGTATTACAGTTTCAGGAGAAAAACACACAGGCATTTACTTACAGGCCTAGTTTGAGAAGGATAGGACGGAAAACTTAATTCAAAGTGACTGCCACTTAATTTATTTTTCCCAGACGCCTTTCGCCTTTCTCTTGTTCTAAGGCATCATCAATGGGATCTATAACGATGCAGTTTTGTTATTTTTAGATTATCAAACGGTTAAAGCCGCGATTTTTATGTAAAAAAGTAATTACTCACGATTTGCTGATCTGCGTTTCCTCTCATCTGGTCTGGGAGTTGCACTACCACTGTATTACCGACATATAAGCACAACTTTGTGTTCTGACCTTTTTCACACTGTTCACCTTGTTTCTCCTTCTCTTTTGTTCTATACTATTGTTCTTTTGCCACTCAATATAACTATTTCTTCGGACACTTCTTTTAGCAACGTCAATATTGCAACTATATTACATGTTTTCTCATCTCTGGTGTGTTTACCTACTTGTTGCCAACCTAACGAAGTACCGGGTGATCAAAAAGTCAGTATAAATTTGGAAACTGAATAAATCACGGAATAATGTACATAGAGACGTAAAAATTGACACACATGCTTGGAATGACATGGGGTTTTATTAGAAACAAAAAAAAATACAAACGTTCAAAAAATGGCCAACAGATGGCGCTTCATCTGATCAGAATAGCAATAATTAGCATAACAAAGTAAGACAAATCAAAGACGATGTTCTTTACAGGAAATGCTCAATATGTCCACCATCATTCCTCAACAATAGCTGTAGTCGAGGAATAATGTTGTGAACAGCACTGTAAAGCATGTCCGGAGTTATGGTGAGGCATTGGCGTCGGATGTTGTCTTTCAGCATCCCTAGAGATGTCGGTCGATCACGATACACTTGCAATTTCAGGTAACCCCAAAGCCCATAATCGCACGAACTGAGGTCTGGGGACCTGGGAGGTCAAGCATGACGAAAGTGGCAGCTGAGCACACGATCATCACCAAACGACGCGCGCAAGAGATCTTTCACACGTCTAGCAATATGGGTTTTTTTGTTCTAATAAAATCCCATGTCATTCCAAGCATGTGTGTCAATTTTTACCTATCTATCTACATTATTCCGTGGTTTATTTTTCAAATTTATACTGACTTTTTGATCACCCGGTATATGTTCAAAACCAACTTCTATTCGTGATGTTTATACTATGAGTGCGTCTATGAGAGAGAGAGAGAGAGAGAGAGAGAGAGAGAGAGAGAGAGAGAGAGAGAGAGATCTGAAGAGAGTATTTTTTTTAATTAAGTGGCAGCAGGAAAAGGCGGTTTTATTTGCAAAACAAGAAGGCTCTTAATAATGTTTCAAAATAATGCAAAGACTGGTAACTTGCTTTAAATGTTTAGGGATTTAAAATTGTGCACGTCACAAAGCAAAGAAACGCAGTACCCTACTAGTAAAATATCAAAGACCCATAGTCGGAATTGGTGAAATCATACAAATAGCTGGATCTAACAGTTTATAGGGATACGAAATGAAACGATCACGTAGGCTGTCATAGATAAATCGAGTAGTATACTTCGGTTTGTACTATCTTGATCCTGACACTATGGTTGCAAAAATGTTCCTAAGCAGCATGGTGGTCCTCGAGCGATCAGCAATGGCTGCCCGTCTAAGCACTGGTCCAGACGTGCCAACCTGACATCTGACGCCCAACGATTTGGATAATTCTTCAGATGGAACATCTAGCTTTCCACCGGCCCAAATTAAAACTTTCCTAAGCTACAGTCACTTTGAAGAATTTTATTCATATTCATAGATGCGATCTTGGTATGTCTATAATGCTAACTAACCTAGTTCGATGCTCGAAACAACAGCAACTCAAACGCAATAGTTATGACTTCTCAGTCCCCGGTTCCTATTCCACCCACAGCACAGCGCTTGAAATCACTGCCGTTACTGCCCTGTATCATGACTTAACGCAAATATAGTCTTTCGACATCACGCCGTTAGAGGTGTTCATTTCTCATATGTATTCATTTATTGTTTATTTATCCTGACCAGATTAGTACCTTAAGGCCCTCTCTCACATCTGAAAAAAAAAACACATCAAAAAATATTACAAAACACACCTATGCATAGGCGCTTCATTCCGGAACCGCGCGACTGCTACGGTCGCAGGTTCGAATCCTGCCTCGGGCATGGATGTGTGTGATGTCCTTAGATTAGTTAGGTTTAAGTAGTTCTAAGTTCTAGGGGACTGATGACCTCAGATGTTAAGTCCCATAGTGCTCAGAGCCATACCTATGCATACTTCTGGTTCAGTTACGTTCATCTGAGAAATTATTATGAAGACATTTACCAACACAAATAACAACAGCGAATAATAGTAATAACTGACAATAAAATAAAGGACAGTGAGAATGATAAAAGTAATAATAATTATTATTTTAGCACGTTTGAAGCCGTGCTTCGTATCACCAGAAACAAAAGGGGTGATGAAAAGGGAAAAGATTGAAATGTGAGGAGGAAGTGTTGACAAAAAGGGTGAGTTGTAGACAAATACATGAAAGATGTAGCTATTGTGATACGACGTGTACCATTTGTTGTATTTTGGAGTTTGCAAGAAATTTAATTTCTCTGATATTTTGAGGAAGATCATTCCAGAGTAGGGTTCCAGATACAGAAAATGATGTTGAGAAAATGGATATATTATGTAGTGGTATAGACAGCATTTTACTTTGTCGAGGAAGAGTATTTGTGCTGTACTGTTCAGTTAGTAGTGTAAGAGTCGAAGACGAACAAGAGGGAGTCAAATGATTAAGACGATTGAAAAACCACAAGGGATGATAGTCTGTAAGCTTATCGGCAAGTAGAAATGATAACTGTTCGTAGCTAGGAGTGATATTGTCGAAATAGCGAACGTCGCAATCATATCACACACAAGCATTCAACTAGCCGGCGTGACTTACCATGCGAATTTCTTGAAGAATAGGATCACCATAATTAAGTATGGTGAATATTAGTGATTTTACGAGTTTATTTTAAAACTTGAGAGGAAATACTTTTTATATTTCTGTAGTGAATGAAGTGATGCCGACACCTGGTTAAAAATTGTAGTTGACTTCAGTCCACTGTAAGTGATCCTCCATGTTTATTGCACAGAGTTTTGCAGAAGCAGTAAAAAAAGTCATTTCTGTGCTGTTAGGATTGACGGTTGAAGAGATTGTCAGAATTGAGGGCTAATAAATCTGCGAGCGACTCGTCACTGAAGAGGCAGCAGAATGTTTATGCGATGTCCAGCAATAAATGCGTCAGTACTATTTCTTGCTGTCATCCCCTGGCACGTTTATCACCAAGTTGTCTCAAATGTTGTAACATAAACAGCAGCAAATAAAAAATGTCCTGCTAACATTACTTTCGATTGGGATATATTTCTTCATTGTGGGTGAGATAAGCTAGAGCTGTGCTTTTTCTAAATAAGGACATAGCATTTAAAGCACTCATAGGGTAGCCGTTTGGTTTAGGCTGCCATGCAACCCACATTTGACTATAGCTCTACCTGAAGATACTTCCTGCTCAAGCGAAGGCTCATTTTATCGTCATGCGAAAGGTACGTTCGTCTGTGAAAAGTGTCAGTTTCTGGACCGCTTCGATGAAGGTCGTTAAAGCTATTTTATCTCTACAGTTAGCTGACAAGTGAATTAAAATGACATTACAACATTCATTAACAGCCACGGTGCAGTAAACATCAGATGGCTAGTGATTATGGTGTTGCTGCTGTGATGATGATGATGACTGACACTGATGAATCTTAAGATGATACATGAAAGATAGATTATTGTCAAAGTAGCAGTTATCTAGCATAGTTGGTTTTCAAACTGTCGACATGGAATTATACAGTTCTAAGATGCTGCGTCTCCCCCCCCCCCCCCCCCCCCCCCCCATGAACCATGGACCTTGCCGTTGCTGGGGAGGCTTGCGTGCCTCAGCGATACAGATGGTCGTACCGTAGATGCAACCACAACGGAGGGGTATCTGTTGAGAGGCCAGACAAACGTGTGGTTCCTGAAGAGGGGCAGCAGCCTTTTCAGTAGTTGCAGGGGCAACAGTCTGGATGATTGACTGATCTGGTCTTGTAACGCTAACCAAAACGGCCTTGCTGTGCTGGTACTGCGAACGGCTGAAAGCAAAGGGAGACTACAGCCGTAATTTTTCCCGAGGGCATGCAGCTTTACTGTATGGTTAAATGATGATGGCGTCCTCTTGGGTAAAATACTCCGGGGGTAAAATAGTCCCCCATTCGGATCTCCGGGCGGGGACTACTCAAGAGAACGTCGTTATCAGGAGCAAGAAAACTGGCATTCTGCGGAACGGAGCGTAGAATGTCAGATCCCTTAATCGGGCAGGTAGGTTAGAAAACTTAAAAAGGGAAATGGATAGGTTAAAGATAGATATAGTGGGAATTAGTAAAGTTCGGTGGCAGGAGGAACAAGACTTTTGGTCAGGTGAATACAGGGTTGTAAATACAAAATCAAATAGGGGTAATGCAGGAGTAGGTTTAATAATGAACAAGAAAATTGGAGTGCGGGTAAGCTACTACAAACAGCATAGTCAACTATTATTGTGGCCAAGATAGACACGAAGCCCACACCTACTACAATAGTACAAGTTTATATGCCAACTAGCTCTGCAGATGATGAAGAGATTCATGATATGTATGATGAGATAAAAGAAATTATTCAGATAGTGAAGGGAGACGAAAATTTAATAGTCATGGGAGACTGGAATTCGAGAGTAGGAAAAGGGAGAGAAGGAAACATAGTAGGTGAATATGGATTGGGGGAAAGAAATGAAAGAGGAAGCCGTCTGGTAGAATTTTGCACAGAGCATAACTTAATTATAGCTAACATTTGGTTCAAGAATCATAAAAGAAGGTTGTACACATGGAAGAATCCTGGAAATACTAGAAGGTATCAGATAGATTATATAATGGTAAGAGAGAGATTTAGGAACCAGGTATTAAATTGTAAGACATTTCCAGGGGCAGATGTGGACTCTGACCACAACCTATTGGTTATGAGCTGTAGATTAAAACTGAAGAAACTGCAAAAAGGTGGGAATTTAAGGAGATGGGATCTGGACAAACTGATTAAACCAGAGGTTGTACAGAGTTTCAGGGAGAGCATAAAGGAACAATTGTCACAAATGGGGGAAAGAAATACAGTAGAAGAAGAATGGGTAGCTCTGAGGGATGAAGTAGTAAATGCAGCAGAGGATCAAGTAGGTAAAAAGACGAGTGCTAGTAGAAATCCTTGGGTAACAGAAGAAATATTGAATTTAATTGAGGAAAGGAGAAAATATAAAAATGCAGTAAATGAAGTAGGCAAAAAGGAATACAAACGTCTCAACAATGAGATCGACAGGAAGTGCAAAATGGCTAAGGAGGGATGGCTAGAGGACAAATGTAAGGATGTAGAGGCTTATCTCACTAGGGGTAAGATAGATACTGCCTACAGGAAAATTAGACAGACCTTTGGAGAAAAAAGAACCACTTCTATGAATATCAAGAGCTCAGATGGAAACCCAGTTCGAATTAAAGAAGGGAAAGCAGAAAGGTGGAAGGAGTATATAGAGGGTCTATACAAGGGCGATGTACTTGAGGGCAATATTATGGAAATGGATGAGAATGTAGACGAAGACGAAATGGGAGATACAATACTGCGTGAAGAGTTTGACAGAGCACTGAAAGACCTGAGTCGAAACAAGGCCCCTGGAGTAGACAACATTCCATTAGAACTACTGACGGCCTTGGGAGAGCCAGTCCTGACAAAACTCTACCATCTGGTGAGCAAGATGTATGAGTCAGGCGAAATACCCTCAGACTTCAAGAAGAATATAAAACCAATCCCAAAGAAAGCAGGTGTTGACATATGTGAAAATTACCGAACTATCAGTTTAATAAGCCACAGCTGCAAAATACTAACGCGAATTCTTTACAGACGAATGGAAAAACTAGTAGAACCCAACCTTGGGGAAGATCAGTTTGGATTCCGTAGAAATGTTGGAACACGTGAGGCAATACTTCCCTTACGACTTATCTTCGAAGAAAGATTAAGGAAAGGCAAACCTACGTTTCTAGCATTTGTAGACTTAGAGAAAGCTTTTGACAATGTTGACTGGAATACTCTCTTTCAAATTCTGAAGGTGGCAGGCGTAAAATACAGGGAGCGAAAGGCTATTTACAATTTGTACAGAAACCAGATGGCAGTTATAAGAATCGAGGGACATGACAGGGAAGCAGCGGTTGGGAAGGGAGTGAGACAGGGTTGTAGCCTCTCGCCGATGTTATTCAATCTGTATATTGAGCAAGCAGTAAAGGAAACAAAAGAAAAATTCGGAGTAGGTATTAAAATCCATGGAGAACAAATAAAAACTTTGAGGTTCGCTTATGACATTGTAATTCTGGCAGAGACAGCAAAGGACTTGGAAGAGCAGTTGAATGGAATGGACAGTGTCTTGAAAGAAGGATATAAGATGAACATCAACAAAAGCAAAACGAGGATAATGGAATGTAGTCGAATTAAGTCGGGTGATGCTGAGGGAATTAGATTAGGAAATGAGACACTTAAAGTAGTAAAGGAGTTTTGCTATTTGGGGAGCAAAATAACTGATGATGGTAGAAGTAGAGAGGATATCAAATGTAGACTGGCAATGGCAAGAAAATCGTTTCCGAAGAAGAGAAATTTGTTAACATCGAGTATAGATTTAAGTGTCAGGAAGTCGTTTCTGAAAGTATTTGTGTGGAGTGTAGCCATGTATGGAAGTGAAACATGGACGATAAATAGTTTGGACAAGAAGAGAATAGAAGCTTTCGAAATGTGGTGCTACAGAAGAATGCTGAAGATTATATGGGTAGATCACGTAACTAATGAGGTGGTACTGAATAGAATTGGGGAGAAGAGGAGTTTGTGGCACAACTTGACAAGAAGAAGGGACCGGTTGGTAGGACATGTTCTGAGGCATCAAGGGATCACAAATTTAGCATTGGAGGGCAGTGTGGAGGGTAAAAATCATAGAGGGAGTCCAAGGGGTGAATACACTAAGCAGATTCAGAAGGACGTAGGTTGCAGCAAGTACTGGGAGATGAAGGAGCTTGCACAGGATAGAGTAGCATGGAGAGCTGCATCAAACCAGTCTCAGGACTCAAGGCCACAACAACAACAACAAGATGCTGCGTGTCTATGACTGTAAGCCTGTTATCTACGTAGACGATCAACAGTATTTGGATCAATTTCTTGCTGCACAGATATAGCAAATTTTATAATTCTCTCAGTAGATTCGATAAAAATTATTTATTCTTGCTAAAATTACTAACATGAACTTTGTTAAGGAAAAATATTGTTCACACATAATTAAATGTATTTCTGCTGTCACTGAAATTTATTAGTAAAACTAATTCTTCCGCGTAGTTTCGGAGTCTGCATCCTTGACGAGGCGCAATTTCAACCCGCTCCCCCTTCCACCACCGACTCTAAAGCCCGGAGGTATACTACCTGGTTACAGCTCAGTTTATCGCTGACTGGTTCGTCCGTATTGTATTGCCCTCGCGAAATATTGCCGGCTGGCTATATTTCACGTGGACAGCAGGCCTACGGAGATTCTTAGCGATATATCAGCCAGCAGCCGTGCTCGCAGCTCCCACGAGCCCAACGAGAATATACTCGTCTCGACTCTTTCCTCTACAGGAAGTTAACCAATCAGGAATCGTCCGCTCTACGACACGGATTCTCTCTCCTATTCTAGTTACAAAAAGACACTAGAATAGATAGAAAGAAATACACGAGCGTTTGAGGAACCACAATACCGACGAGGACACATTTGTCTCCGGTAAACTTAATGTTACAGATGATGTACATAAAAATGCATATGTGTAGGTAGATTCCATCTTTCTTGCTGCACGAAAGACGTTCAACAAAGTACGACATTGTCGTCTAATAAGCAAGATACGATCATAACGACTGTCTTATCAGGACAATTTGTTGTATTGGACTGCTTATGTGAAACAGGAACAAAAGTAACGTCTTGTGTGGTCCAAGAAAGCGTAATACGATATCATACACTCATATTCAGAAAAAAAAACAGAACACCTTGAACGACTAGAGATACGACGTTCATATTCACAGGACATGTAAATTAGTATGTTCTGCATGATCATCATTTGAACCATGTCTGTCCGCGGCGCGGCGCAACACCACCAATCGGTAAAATATGCCTGGGCTCTCGTTGTCGTTATAAACTGCAGGTAATGGACCAGTGTGGCTTCAGCAGACGTGCAGGATGCCTCGCAGACGTATGCGAGAACCGTACCGTCAAATCAATGAGTTTGAAAGAGGGCGCATGCCATGATAGAACGGGATGCAACCATCTGAGAAGTTGCTGCTCGGTGTGATACAAACTACACTCCTGGAAATGGAAAAAAGAACACATTGACACCGGTGTGTCAGACCCACCATACTTGCTCCGGACACTGCGAGAGGGCTGTACAAGCAATGATCACACGCACGGCACAGCGGACACACCAGGAACCGCGGTGTTGGCCGTCGAATGGCGCTAGCTGCGCAGCATTTGTGCACCGCCGCCGTCAGTGTCAGCCAGTTTGCCGTGGCATACGGAGCTCCATCGCAGTCTTTAACACTGGTAGCATGCCGCGACAGCGTGGACGTGAACCGTATGTGCAGTTGACGGACTTTGAGCGAGGGCGTATAGTGGGCATGCGGGAGGCCGGGTGGACGTACCGCCGAATTGCTCAACACGTGGGGCGTGAGGTCTCCACAGTACATCGATGTTGTCGCCAGTGGTCGGCGAAAGGTGCACGTGCCCGTCGACCTGGGACCGGACCGCAGCGACGCACGGATGCACGCCAAGACCGTAGGATCCTACGCAGTGCCGTAGGGGACCACACCGCCACTTCCCAGCAAATTAGGGACACTGTTGCTCCTGGGGTATCGGCGAGGACCATTCGCAACCGTCTCCATGAAGCTGGGCTACGGTCCCGCACACCGTTAGGCCGTCTTCCGCTCACGCCCCAACATCGTGCAGCCCGCCTCCAGTGGTGTCGCGACAGGCGTGAATGGAGGGACGAATGGAGACGTGTCGTCTTCAGCGATGAGAGTCGCTTCTGCCTTGGTGCCAATGATAGTCGTATGGGTGTTTGGCGCCGTGCAGGTGAGCGCCACAATCAGGACTGCATACGACCGAGGCACACAGGCCAACACCCGGCATCATGGTGTGGGGAGCGATCTCCTACACTGGCCGTACACCACTGGTGATCGTCGAGGGGACACTGAATAGTGCACGGTACATCCAAACCGTCATCGAACCCATCGTTCTACCATTCCTAGACCGGCAAGGGAACTTGCTGTTCCAACAGGACAATGCACGTCCGCATGTATCCCGTGCCACCCAACGTGCTCTAGAAGGTGTAAGTCAACTACCCTGGCCAGCAAGATCTCCAGATCTGTCCCCCATTGAGCATGTTTGGGACTGGATGAAGCGTCGTCTCACGCGGTCTGCATGTCCAGCACGAACGCTGGTCCAACTGAGGCGCCAGGTGGAAATGGCATGGCAAGCCGTTCCACAGGACTACATCCATCATCTGTACGATCGTCTCCATGGGAGAATAGCAGCCTGCATTGCTGCGAAAGGTGGATATACACTGTACTAGTGCCGACATTGTGCATGCTCTGTTGCCTGTGTCTATGTGCCTGTGTTTCTGTCAGTGTGATCATGTGATGTATCTGACCCCAGGAATGTGTCAATAAAGTTTCCCCTTCCTGGGACAATGAATTCACGGTGTTCTTATTTCAATTTCCAGGAGTGTATTTCGGTAGTGCAACGGGTGTGAGCAGAATGGTTTACTGAAGGATGTAGAACACGATGAGATGAGTCAGGTCACACCAGCCGGCCGGAGTGGCCGAGCGGTTCTAGGCGTTACAGTCTGGAGCCGTGCGACTGCTACGGTCGCAGTTTCGAATCCTGCCTCGGGCATGGATGTGTGTCATGTCCTTAGGTTAGGTAGGTTTAATTAGTTCTAAGTTCTAGGGGACTGATGACCACAGATGTTGAGTCCCTTAGTGCTCAGAGCCATTTGAACCATTTGAACCAAGTCACATCATATAGACCACCATACGAGAAAATCGGCACCTCATCCGAATGGGATTGCAGGACAGATCTGTGTCCTCCTCGACTCCTGCGCAACAGTGGAACAGTGTAACACATCGTACACTATCAGAGGCGACAGTCCATCTCCGCTTATTACGGCATGGGTTACGTGCGCGTCGTCCACTTCTCCGCCTACCTTCGACGAATGTGCAGAAACATGCTACACGACAATGGTGTGTGGAACGACGTCACATGTGACAGGAATGGCATCAGATAGTGTTTCCGGACGAATCCAGGTACTGTTTGTTTGAAAATGATGGCCGCATTTTGGTTCACCACAGTCAGGGGTAGCGGCGTTACAGTGCACAAGACATACAATGCCAACTGAAGGCCTTATGGTGTGCGCTGATATTGGGTACAATCACAGCTCACAGCTGGTGCGTGTCCAGGCCACTGTAGCCAGTGTGAGCTAAGTGATTGACATCCTGCGATCCGTAGCCATATCTTTTCTCCACAACACCCCACACGCCATTTTCAACCAGACAATGCACGACCACATGTTGCTGCGCTAATATGAGTCTTCTTGGTGTCATAGGATGTCAGCCTTTTGCCCTGGCCCTCCAGATCACCAGACATGTCGCCAATCGAAAATGTGTGGAATATGGCGAAACGTCAGGTGCTGTGCTGTGACCCAATGTCAACCGCCACAGATGAGCTTTGGAACCAGGTGAATACAGTATAGATGGCTATACAACAGGACACCATTCGAACCTCATACAGCTTGATGCCATCATGCATGGAACAAGCTATCAGGGCCAATTACGGACCATGTGCCTACCAGGCTGAACCAAGGTGACTGAGATGTTAATCATTTCTGCAGAACATACTAATGTACATTTCCTGTGAATATGAACGTTCTTCTCTAGTCGTTCTAGATGTTCTGTTTCTTCTGAACATGAGTGTACATACGATTTATCGTACATCATAATTAGCACCATCATACTGATCGGTGAAAATGCTACCGTCTCCCAGAAATTTTCGCGTAGTTGAATGATCAGAAATGCAGAACGACTTGATCATAGTTTCTGTTTGGTGTAACGAATATCACAGCATTTTAAATGTGGATAATTGGAAGATAATGACTATCGTAAAGAACCCGATACCATCCAGTAACAGTATCATGGAAAAGACCTGGTGTCTGTCACATCGTTTGAATATTTAAAGGCAGTTCTAACAAGCTAATCAACTGAGACGAACGTGTAAAATCTACAATAGGAAAGGCAAATGAAAAGTGATTTGTTGGAAAGATTCAAGAACGTCCAGTTTATCTGAAAGGGAAATAGCATGTAAGACGCTGCTGCAGTATTTAGAGCGATTATCATTTGAAGATGGCAGCAGACTTGATGCGAATTCAGAGAAAATCTGCTTAGAGGCCCGTATAGCCAATACTAAGGTACGACAGAGGTGCTCAGAGCTTCCGTAGGAATTCTTGTATGAAAAACGATATTGTTCTCGCGAAATACTATCGGACAGATTTGGAGAACCTATGTTCAAAGAAGAGCATGTAGTCATTCTATTGCCTCTATCATATATTTAAAGTATGGAGCAAGAGAATAAGACAAGAGAGCCTAACTTGTACATAGATAATCATTTTCCCCTCCCACGTACGAAAGTGGAAGAAAAATGAATAGCATTAATATTAGTACGCAGTACGCTCAGCTATACTCCGTACATGGGTTTGTGGCGTATATATGGAGACGAGACCTCTGACTGAGAAATCAGCATCATGCGAAATTACTATAAATCTCAACCAGGGACTCTTACACGCCAGGGTATGGAATTCAACAGGGCCTCCATTTATTAGGCTACTATATATATTTTAAAATATACCGGACACCTACAACGATACTCCAGTATCACCCTCAGGGACTAATACGACCTAGACATTCACTAAAACGACTTATGGATCCTGTTTAACTGGAACCGAAATGAGTCAACAACGGCTTTTCGTGACTGGAATACTGCTATAGTGATGACGATGATGATGGTGATGATAATGACTTTTACCATCGATATTAATGTAGAGAAATTGCATTTCAAAGATAATAAAAAGCCATTATTGTTTATATAAAAATAGTACAAAACAATAAACAAAAGAACACTGCTACATTTTAAGGAATTTAATATTTCTCATAAATCTTTCATGCATAGAACAAACCTCATGCATTCATTCATGTTTGCTTATTTACGTATTTTGCACTGGAGTGAGTATTTTCAGAAATCTCTCTGAGACTTAACAATCTGTCACACATTTCTATGCATGGGACAGTGAAATTACGCTGTAGCATTAAAGAAATTCCAATTGTAGACTCCAAAACACTGGTCTTGTCACATGACCAGTACTTATTAATTTTTGAAAAAATACATTGAAAATATATATTCTACGGGTGAATTTGAGCCTGGAAGGCAAAGGATAAATTCTGTAACCCTAGGGAGCATTGTTATTGCAATTTTTTTTTCTCTTTGAATACTTTGAAAATTTCCACCCACATATCCTGTATTGCTACATTGTTAGCATTCCATTCTCATAATTTCTCTACCATAATTGCTTTAGCCATACAAAACCCACCAAACAGGAGTTAACAGTCAAGTATTAGATTACCTATGTCTTGTATTGCTAAAATACTAACCTCCACATCTGCCCATTTTGGTTTTGAATTAAAAGTAGACCTACTGAAGTCAGTGTCATGTGGAAATTTCTGACTCCATGAAACTGGATAGTCATATGCTACACTATAGAACATATTTCAAAATGGTTCAAATGGCTCTGAGCACTATGGGACTCAACTGCTGAGGTCATTAGTCCCCTAGAACTTAGAACTAGTTAAACCTAACTAACCGAAGGACATCACAAACATCCATGCCCGAGGCAGGATATAGAACATATTTACAAATGAATAAAATCTATGTTGAGCTGGTTGGTCACACTCATACAATTCCAGAAACATGGATTTAACTCATATTTGTATCTTTGTTTTTAGTAGCGCAAAACAACCTACTGCTTCTGCAACGCAAATATTCCGCCTTTCAGTTTCTAGCATGCTTGTTTGAAATCTATGTAGCTGACTGTGCACAAACCATAATCATAATGCTGATTCCTCGTTATTGAAAAATGAATGCAAAGCAGCAGGGCATCCTAATTGTGACAGGAAAAATGATTTTAAAGCAGGATACAATTTCACATTCCTTTCAAGTGCAGGCAATTTTGCTAACCACCTTGGGCTGTTGTAACCCAGTAGTTGTTGATATTCAGTATTAAAAAATTCCAGAATTCCTTTACTTGTTCCACCCTAACACTGCGTATGTGGAAATACTTATAAATAATACACACAGTGTTTTCTACATCGATTGGTGACTTGCCTACTGCTGTTTCTACGCTATTTTGAAGAGTATGTGCCATGAAACCAATGCCTACAAGAGACTTTTTCAGACTTACTTCTAATTTTCTGAAAACGTTTTCTTTACATCCTCTCTTTACCCACCATTCGTATTATCAGCTGTGAGACACATAAATTTTGACTCCATATTATGGGCCTGTAGAACATGCAATATTCGCTCTGATAAGACAGTACATGTTTCATTTTCGACAGAACAGAAGCCTAGCACCTTTACGTGTACCCGGCTTTGAGGTTTGAAGTATCTGAAAATGAGACGAAGTAATTTAATAGATTTATGATTACTGGTATCCATAGAAATGTTTACAAAATTCGCTTCATTAAGGTCTTCAGAAAGAAGCTCTTTGCACCACGGAGCCAATACATTATTAACAATACATTCTGTTTCTGTCCTTGCACAGATTAACTTGATGTCATACCGTTTCTTATTCATTTTCGATGTGCAGACCATGGAAACACAGTACGGCTGTGACTGTGACACACAGTGTGGTAGGCAAATGTTCCTTCTACCGCAGCCAATTTTAAGTCTTCATTGCCTGAGACAGAACGACTTTGTACAAATTACTAGCAAAATAAAAAAAAATGCAGTAGTTAATAACAAAGTAGAAGATTTCAATATTACAATATCTGTACTGGGGATGAAAGTGCTCATGTTCGATGCTTTCTTAGTCTGCCTTCACGAAAACACTTTATTTCTTTTACCCAAACTATTTTCGGTGAGAACTGATAGATGTGTTTTCGTGTACAGTAATCATGTGACTGGTCTGGATTTATTTGGTGAATACGTATCTCATAGCGTTTTTGTAGGCTTTTGTAATAATGCTGGCGTAACAGTCACATCGAAAATCCTTTGTCATTTTAACGGGACTAATGATGCCAGCTCTAACAAGACTTCACATTATTTTTTTTTTTCGATTTTGGAGACAGACACAGTGTATAGCGTAACACGCTCCTCAATATTACAACCGCCTTATTTCATTAATACAGACGTTACTTTTGGAGCACTGACTTCAGGTCGCCTTTGTAATAAGCTACAGAATAAACAGCTTTTCTCTAATCGGGAGAGACAGAGGTTGTAAACTTACTGCCCTGTGTTTTAGTGTTTTACAGCAACACAGAGTTGTGTTTACCTCTGTGCAGAGTCGAGAGAGCTACCACGGCAATCTGCAATTTGCATGGATTATGAAGTGGAGTAAATACATTTCGTTGCTATTCGATTGAGATCTGTTTCCTTCAACTTGAGTTAATTCTTCTATAGTGGGACTCCGTCACGGTTATTTTAAAATATGGGGTGTGTGAATAGTACCCTATCAGACAAGTGATCTTATGTTTATTTTTCGTCCTATAACAAATCCCGAGCTCACTTGGGACTGACTATGGGACAAAAGATTAATATAAAATCATGAATCTGGTAGGGTATTATTGACACACCCCACACTTTAAAATAAGCGTCACGGAGCTTCACTACAGAAAAATGAGCTCGAGTCCAACTAAATCGACGTCAATCGAATAGGAACGAAATGTGCCTACGCTACTTCATAATGGATGGAAATTGCAGATTGTCGGTATACCACATCTTCAGATGGTTATACATAAAAACGAAATGCAATAATTGGGTAAGCAGATGATCTGGACTTAAATGAAACCTGTTTATAACGGACACAGAATTTCAGCCTAACACAAAACGCAAAATGTTTTGAGTCAGAACACTTTTCACAAAATTCCAGACCCATCGGTCGACGTAAACACGAGAGTTTGCCCACGGAAACCTATTTAAAAGTCACAAAGCCCAGGAGCCGAATATTTATTAAGTGTTCGGATACTTGTTGCACGTCGGCTTGTTCAGTTTTAATATTTCTCGGCCTGCAATGTTAAATAATTCTACAGCCTCGGGCGTTCACAATGTAATGTCTTAGGCGCAAAGTATTTCTTGTCCTAAAGTAGTTCAAATGCCGAAATATTTACATGTCCGATCGCTTGTTTACTCTGGCACTAACTCTATAGTTGTTAAAGCCGGCAGCGCCTTCAACCTGCTAGATATCAAAGCACCGCAGAGGCGAAATCGGAGTGAAATGTGAACGATGACAGCCGGAGGCAAGTCCGTATCTCAAGCACCATCGAGACAGCGACTGCATTCGCGCATATCGACAGCTTCCCGCAGTGTCATTCTGCTTGTGTACGCGGGTGCTGGCTGGCGGATGGCACTGACCGTTTGCCTAGTCACACTGAGAGCACGTGTGTGGAAGAGAGAGGTCTATCTGCGAGAGGGACGGAGAAGCGCGCAACTCATTGACAGTAGGCTGCTGCGTAGAAATCCCCGTGCCCGGTTGCATCAGCTGACGGCATGCGCGCGCCGCCGCCCGGCGGCCAATCAGATTCGAATACGCTTTCCCGCGCCGCCGTCCCTTCCGCCCCCCTCCTGCGGGCGTCGCGCCTGCAAAAAGGCGGCGACGCGGCGCCGCTTTTACATCAGCTGAGAGCTCGGCAGTGGCGGCGGCAGCGGTTCGTGTTGTTGACAGGCCGGCTATGGCTGCGGATCATCACCAGACGGGGCTGTGGGTGTTCGGCTACGGGTCTCTTTGTTGGAACCCGGGCTTCGATTACGAATGCTGCCTCGTCGGATGCGTGCGTGGCTGGTCGCGGAAGTTCTGGCAGGGCAACACCACGCATCGTGGAACTGAAGGAAAGGTAAGCCAGCTTGCTACGCCGTGTAGTAGTTTTCTTTCGTCGCAAAACACTTCGTTATATCTTCGCCAGTGAATAAGCTGTGCCTGGTAATTTAGCACTAGTAAGACGACAAAAGAAGCTTTCCGGCCTCTGCGTTCGGACGCGGCAACCGAATGTCTGTCACTCGGTAACATCGCGAAGTTGACGAGACGGCTGCTCTATAGGCTGCCGTTTAATGCGTTATAATGTGCAGCTTTAATTATTTGTAACCTTGTGTGAATGTCGATTATAAAAGTTTAACAGAATGTCAGACGTCGTGTTCCGGATCTGGTATTTGTTAAGGTCACAATTTTAATTTTTCACCGGACGATGATAGATATTTCATTGGTGTTGAAGCGCTGCTATTAATTTTTGAAAAAGTAGTCGAAACGATCTGCGAAAGTCACCATTTTCTGTAATTATATATAGCGATTATGCAAAACTAGGATCCTTTGGTTCTCGCAGAAACTAATAAGATATTGTTTCTTCTCTCTGTGATGTTCAACGACTTGTCGATTCAAGAAATGAAATTTGCGAGGGAAGCATAAATGTCGATTCAGAGGACGTATCTAATGCTACAATATGGAACGTCACTCCTCACACGTGTCGTGATTTAATGTTGTATGACATACTGTTAGTGTGTACTGTCGCGTTTCCGGTCACATACAAAATAATGGTAATCATTGTACTATCCAGTCTGCAACTTAAAAGTCACTCGAAATCATCAAGTTTAGGCGACAGACGGCGGAAACAAGTTCTATACTAGTAAAATACACGCGCCAAGCGACTGCATTCCAAAGTAACTGTATCCAGCTGGGAGCTTCCTAAGCACAGGTGGATCCATCGTGGTGACCTTGAACTACTTAAAGGACATCCGTCGCTCACCTTTCACAGCACGGCCGTGCTCGGCTCGCCAAAAGCGTCTTTCATGCTTCCGTTAGTTTAAACGGCCAGTATTTATGTTGGTGACAGCATTCTGGCTTTGCTATCTTAGTGTTAATTCCAGTCGACTTTCTAATCGTTTCCGTGCATGAGTATTTATTTGTTTAGTATATATATATATATATATATATATATATATATATATATATATATATATATGTGTGTGTGTGTGTGTGCGTGTGTGTGTGTGTGTGTGTGTGTGTGTGTCTGCGTGTGTGTCTGAGAGAGAGAGAGTGTACGAAGCGTACGAGACTGTTTCAGGAAGCAGCCAAAGAATACATATGCGATTACGGTTATTATCGTGCGGTGCCAATGCATGCATGTTTAATGTTATTTAAACCTCTCTAATTTATACAGGAAATGGAGAGAAGAATAAGAAGGAAAGTACACTGAAGATGGTATCCTTGGGAAGGGTGGAGGGGAGGAGGTGCTGATAGCCCCGTGACAAGAGTTGAATGTTTTCTTGTCTCACTTCAGAGTTCATGCCCTACCGCGCTGCCCTCTTTCCATGCTGTTTGCCGACGTATCAGTATTGCACTCCTTGATAATATATTCTTAAGGCAACGTCCTCACAACGAATCCAGTCTGTATTGTTTCTACAACAACTTTAGTTGATGGAGCCACATTACTCTGGGCATCAGAATATTCTGTGATATGAAGGAATTCATATTTTAATAACATGTAGGAGCGTGACAGACATGAAATGAGCTTTCTAACTGGTCACGGACCTGAATCAGAACTTCAAAAAGTGAATGCCCTCACATTCGCCACTCGTGAAGTTGTGCATTTCAGTCCGACTCTCCGAAAGTTGGCAGTTGAACGTCATCAGTGCCTCTTGCGCGATTGTAGTGCAGAAATGCGTCCACAAAATCATCCGACAGTCGGTAACAGAAGAATTGCTCTCATACCATAAGACAAATATCAGACAGTCACAATAACAGTTTTTGTAGTTAAAAAGAGGTTCGAAGCTTGCAGCTAATTCCCACCCCCCTCCACCCTTCGACGACTGTATGATTTAGAGACGGGGAACCATCTCAGTTGGACAAGAACGAGGAATAAAATCAGACTGTAACGTTGTTGCCGGCCGGGGTGGCCGAGCGATTCTAGGCGCTACAGTCTGGAACCGCGCGACCGCTGCGGTCGCAGGTTCGAATCCTGCCTCGGGCATGGATGTGTGTGATGTATTTAGGTTAGTTAGGTTTAAGTAGTTCTAAGTTCTAGGGGACTGATGACCTCAGAAGTTAAGTCCCATAGTGCTCAGAGCCATTTGAACCATTTTTTTGTAACGTTGTTGAAGGATGCATCTCATCATTATCCTGAAGTGTTTATGCAAACTAATATCAATGTGATCAGCCAGAGATTGCAACTCTGTTGCTGCTGAATGAGAGTGCAGTGTCTCAACACTTTTCAATTGTTTCCTTCCTTCCTCCCTGTGAAGAGACTGTATTAAGTCCTGAATTTACGCAAGTGAACAGAGAATTAGATATCTGCTAAATGCCATTGAACTTCAAGTTGTCACTTTGCATCGCGATGGGGAATTTCGGCATGGAAAACGTTGCCGCAGCCTTCCTCTCCGTGTTAGACAAAATGGAATGTAATCTGGCACACTTGTGATCCTCCGAACGGTGGGCAAAAGGGGAACACTACTGAGTCCGCAGGGGTGACTGGGTAGGTCACTGAAAAGTGTTTAGTTGGAGTAGTATCGCATATGGTTACTTATACTTAAGATGAAAACGATATTAAACATTTCGTTTGGCCCATATATTTTCCTGTAGTGCGGTATACAATTTTAATTGACGCTTGTACAAAGTGAGAGCTGTTCTTTCTCTTTTTTGTGCGAGTAAATTCCAGGTCACTGATTATTCTTTTGCGATAATAAAAGTGAAACATTCATGGAAGATAATTTCTGTATTTATATGAGACTTAAACAATATTGGATAAGAATGCAATAAAGGAAAATTTAGGCCAACCAAACGGTGACTTTAACTTCTAGCAAAATAATCGTGTTGAAACGCTGAACTAATTTCACTAACCTTGAAGAAGACTTATTAGATATGGCAAAGATACATTAGTTTCACTTCTGGCATTGTTTGTTAACATGAAAACTGCCGAGTTGCACCGTGGCTCAAAATCCACCTTAAACTGCAGGTCCCCCTATAACTGGCTGGGTTTGTCAGTTCAGAGGCCGGAGGAAGGCAACGGCACAGCTATAGCAAGACCGTGTATAGTAAAGCACTGCAGTGCTCAAACCAATTTTCAGGTTGAAGACAGCTCTGCCTTAAAGATATGAAACTACACTGATCATTGCTGCGAGACGTGCAGGAAGAGAGTGAATCTGATTCTGGAAGGTGTCGCCTGGGATGTGGGTCATGCTGACTCCAGTGCCGTGTCCTCTGCAGTAGGTTTCTCGATCGAGGCTCCATGCTGCTAAACTCATCCTGATGTTCTTCGAATCACGCACGTACACTGCGAGCTGTCACACGTTGCGTTGTCCTGCTGGTAGATGCCATCGTGCCGAGGAAAAACAAACTGCCGGGAGGGATGAACATGTTCCCCAAGGACAGATGTATACTTGTGTTGATCCATTGTGCGTTCCAGGATGGCCAGATTACCCAGGTAATGCCACGAAAACATTCCACAGACCATAACCGTCCCTCCTCCGGCCTGGACGCTTCCGACAACCGTTGTAGGGTGTTTACTTTCAGACGTTTCGAAGTATAAAGCGTGAGTCATCTGGAAATGCCCCTTGTCGCCACTCAGTGCAGTACTAGCGTGCAAATTACAGCCGGTGAACAACAGTCAGCATGGGTGCCCATACGCAGCCAACGTTCAGTGAATGGTCGTTGAGGTGACACAGTTGGTTGCCCCTTGGTTCATCCGGGCTATCAGTAGCTCAACAGCTGCACGTCTGCTCGTCCATATCCATCTCTGCAACCGTAGATCACCCCCTGTCATCTGGTGCACTACACTTGGCTCGTCGCCGGTTTTGAATAGCGCCATTTTGCCATGCACGGTATACTTTAATTACGGCGGCACGCGAGCAGTTTACAAACTTAGCCGTTTCAAAAATTCTCTCACCCGTGTTTAGAAAGCCAGGGATCATGCCCTTTGGGACGTCGTTTCGGCATTGCAGAAACTTCTTCTTCGTTTCCGCGTCCCCCAGTCACGCTTTATGTCCTCTCCACCTGTCGTCTGTGTGTGGATGTTGCAGGTTGACGTTCCAACAACCCTACCACAACAGAGGTCAAAATTTAATAATGATTGTGGTGTTGCTCACGCTGCTAAATACTGCATTTTCGGGCAACAACAATGTTATTATGTGGCAGGTGTGATTAGAGCACAGTTAATAAAGTCATTTCATGTAATAATGAATAAACTAGACACTCATCTTTTCGTGTTTCCCACGCTGGTCTCGTTGTAAAATCATGGCTCAATCGTCGAAAATCTAGGTGGTGATGATTCCAAGCTCGGATGCAAAGAGGCCTACGTTTTATTCTGCTATATTCAAAAGTTTGTAGATGCGCTTCACAAACCATTCTTGAAGATTAAACTTGAAAACATCTTCCACACAGTCACTGTTAAACTTCACATTTTATAAGCTGACTACAATATGCGTCTTTCCGACATGACGTCCAAGACTTGACTTTTTCTAGGTCCGACACTCTAACAACAAACTAATAATCGCTTACGCGCCCAAAAATCAGAGTTCCAAGTACGTCAAAGATCATAGTGACAAAAGAGAGAATACACATAAGAATAATATCATTGCAATATAAACATATCGACGCATCGAAGTACCTCTACATTAATCAAATCAAATCTGAATGTTGTCTCTGAAATATGTTAAGTAGTTAACGGAAACACAGTGGAATATTGCTGGTATCGAGAGGTTCAGGTGAGCTGCCGTAATGGTTACGTAATTCAAGTATCATTACAACGTCGAACGTAGGCGGTGGCAATATTAATGTGACTGGACCATCTAACAAAACTAGAATGCACGTGAGTGATGTGGTGATGGATGATCTTCAACGTGTCGCACGAAGTCACGGGCTGACTATACACAACTTGTGAGCTGTTTCACGTGAGTCATGTATAGGGTGCCCCAACAAGAATGCACAATTTAAATAGCACGCCATTTTTGTTCTAATCGATTGGAAACGCTTCCTGTTAGTCAGTTGCTATCAAGACACATCGCGGTCAGCGAAGAGAAATCGCTTCACCGTCGAACAACGAGCTGTCATCCCAAAAACTTATTACAAATACGGGGAGAGTTCTTTAGTGCACTTGGTCAATTGCGTTTAGTTTTCGGCCACAGAAACGTACACTATTCGCCGACAGTTCGACGAGTGACTGTTAAGTTTGAGTAAAATGGTTCCTTGCTGATGTTTTGACTCCATAGCGACGTCGTACCAGCCGGTCTAATGAAAATATAGTTTCAGTTAATGAGTGTAACCAAAAGTCCCCGAAACTTGGTACACCGTCGATCACAAAAACCGAGCATATCGAGTAACATGCAGGAATTCTGACAGTAGATCATCATCTAAACCGTCCATAGGTTCGACTAATGCCACAACTACTGTCAACAGGCTTTTTTCAACGGCGTAAATTCGACAAATGTGTACTGGAAAACTAAAATTTGGATGACGTATTTTCAAGTACACAACTACATCAACAATCATAACTGACAGATCTGGGGCTATGAAAGTCATCGCATAAAACTTGAACAGCAGATACATGCACATTGAGCCACTACTGCAGACATTGAGCAGGCGGACTGATTGGCCCTTACTTTTTCGAAAAACCGCAGATAACGCAGTGTTGGCAAATGATGTACGTTATCACAATATAATGAGTAAGTTCCTTTGGCCCAACTGGAAGTGATGGGTTCAAATGGCTCTGAGCACTATGGGACTTAACATCTGAGGTCGTCAGTCCCCTAGACTTAGAAGTATTTAAACCTAACTAACCTAAGGACATCACACACATCCATGCCCGAGGCAGGATTCGAACCTGCGACCGTAGCAGCAGTGCGGTTCCAGACTGAAGCGCCTAGAACCGCTCGTTCACAGAGATGGCGTCACCTGTCTTACCGCGTACGAATCACGGACATCGTTACGGGAGAAAATTCCGTGTGTTGTCATCTCAGACCACTAAGAACTTGCAGCATGACTATTTCCTAAGGCATTACTTGAAATCACGTGTTAACACGAAAAAACCGAGAACGAGTCCTGGGATAAAGGAGCAAACGTAGCGCGTCATTGTGAAAATAGCTCTAGAAATGGGAGGAAATGCCATTAAAAGTTTGGGAAAGGAGTTAGGGTTTGTCAGCACAGTTGTGGTGGACATTGTTTTTCACACGTAACCACATTGTGTGCTGATGAGTACAAAATATAAGGGGTATCCAACTGTGAGAGAAGACAGTCAATGCCTTCATAAAAAATGTTTTGTGGTTGCCTACATAACCGTGATTGTATCCAGGCGTGCACCTCCTCGTCCGAAACGAATCGACGGCTACAAATCTCTTTCTTTAGGGCTCCAGAACACGGAAATGGTATGACGAGAGATCGGGACTCTGGAGGATGTTTAAGAGCTTCCCAGCGATACTTCTGCAGCGTAGTCAAACTAACATTGGCAACAAGTGGCCTGCCTTTACACATTCCCCATACACTCCCGATATCTCCTCATTTCCATATTTTTTGGAGCCCTGAAGAAAGACATTCGTGGCCGTCAGTTTGCTTCGGACAGGCCTGGGTGCAATCATGGTCCCTTAGGCAACAGCTAACATTTTTCCATGAAGGAATTCACCGTTTTGTCTCAGTGAGGTAGATATGTTAACAGTTGTGGCGATTACTTTTTAAACTGTAAACAGTTATCTTACTTTCTTTCTGTCTCGCGGGACTGCTACGGTCGCAGGTTCGAATCCTGCCTCGGGCATGGGTGTGTGTGATGTCCTTAGGTTAGTTAGGTTTAAGTAGTTCTAAGTTCTAGGGGACTTATGACCTAAGATGTTGAGTCCCATAGTGCTCAGAGCCATTTGAACCATTTCTATCTGTCTCGTTTTCATTTGACTGCCCCTGATAAAAATATTTCCACTTTTCAACTAACTAATGTGCTTTATTCAAAAATGAAACTGTGCATTCGTACTGGGACAGTCTTCGTCATTAATCATACAGGACGGACGAGTACGTTATCACATCATATAAACCGCTTCAGATTTACTGTCGTCATTATAGCAACACGCATCGATCACAGAGAAAAAAATCATTCTGTGTTCTGGTACTCTGTTGTCTATTTTCGTAGATTCCATGTAATGACCAAACTGGAGAAAAAAATTTCCCTCACGATCACAACAGACAGCCACTGAATCAAAGTGCATATTACGCACCATATACGGCCACGCCGTACGGTTGTTCCCTTGGTTGTTAGGGGCGCAAGAGATGGAATCTGGTGGATTTGGGCTTTGTCTAGCTTAGAGCTGGTGGGCTGGTCCCTCCATAACCGAAAAGTGGGCTGTGGTCGGGCTGAAGAGCTAGCGACTTTCCTCTTATGGCACGAGTTTTCCAGCTCCTGTCAGAAATGAACTTTTGAAGATTCTTGGCAGGAAGCATCATTCTCCACACAAGTGCAGTTAGCGAGGAAAGGAAATGGCCAGTGATATTGCCTGCAGTCTTGTTCTGAGACAACGGTTGTAAGGTTGGTGGCTAGCGTTCTTGAAATCGGTCTGTCGGTCGGCAGCCATCAAAAAAATGGTTCAAATGGCTCTGAGCACTATGGGACTCAACTGCTGTGGTCATAAGTCCCCTAGAACTTAGAACTACTTAAACCTAACTAACCTAAGAACATCACACACATCCATGCCCGAGGCAGGATTCGAACCTGCGACCGTAGCGGTCGTGCGGTTCCAGACTGTAGCGCCTTTAACCGCTCGGCCACTCCGGCCGGCTCGGCAGCCATCCACGGTGTAGATGTCGTGTGTTGTATTAGGAAGCTACTCATCCACGAGATAACAAAGTATTTTTCAAGAACGGCATCATGGAGCCGCCAAAACTGCAATAATGTGTAGTTATTCACAGACAACCAGTGTCTGTCAAGCGAACACAAAAATAGTTATCTGTGAATAAATATACATCATAACAGCTGTTGGTGACTTCATGACACCTTTCTTTAATATATGTTGAAGCGCTGTTTACAGAAAAAGTATTTTTACATTAGGAAAAAATTGAAAGTTTGTTTCCTGTACCCGTAAGTGGAACGCTGAGTAGTTTTACCAGTTTTTAAAGGCAAATTTTCTGTTTAGAATGTGCGAGACCAGTATTTCGATTGTCTGAAGGACAGGTGGAATTTTTTGATTACTGCGAAGATTAGTATAGAGCTTCCCGTTTCCGTACGTATCCAGCCACAACTGTTGGGGTTTTGTACGAAACTATCATCAGTGGACGTGTTGCTTCAGCCTGTGAACGCATTAATGGTGTGATAATCCTAACTGTATCAGATTAAGCCGATTTATCACCATATGGCACGAAAGATAAAGGTCTGTTGGGAATTAGCTAAATGTTCACCGCCATAATCTGGTTTCAGAAAGCTGACTCACTTATCTACTCTCTTGTGTAACGACAGAAAAAAGAGATAATCGCATCTCAAGAAATTGTCTGTTAAGAGCCTCAGCCATCTGGCGTGATCATGACAGCCTTGTTCACCATTCTCATTATTGATTTATCTGATTAGATTGGAGTGGTACGGTGACTAGCGGAGTATGTATGTAGATGTAAATGTAGAAACCGGAGAAGTGACAGATAAAAACGGCCGTAATGAGGTGAAACACGTTTGACCAGTAGCATCACAAAATCCACTTCAGTAGTTCGACTGGTCCGAGATTCAGGTTACTAACGACGTAAACGAAATATTTCGATACATGGTTTTATTTCTTACCGTCACTCTTGGCATTGGCAATGCTCATAGATGGGAGCAAAACCTCTTTGCACCAATCAGTCAACTTTGCAAGTAGTGTGACACACATAGCTTTTACCATGGTACTCTGTGCTGGCTATCTCCTTTTGTTCCAGATGAACAGATCGTTTCCAGACTGTATCAGAAACATACCAATACGATTCAAGACAGGCGACTTTCTGAACTTCAACAAAGAGTCTTATCGAAGAGAGTGACCAAATTACACTGATCAGCCAGAACCTTATGACTACTGATCTACTATCGATGTAAAGCCGTCCAGGCGATAGCAGCATCACCTGGCGAGGAATGACTACTTGTCAGAGAAACGCACGGTGCATGTAGTATCTGTGAGCGTGCTGTACGTGTGTAGATAGGGGAAGGCGTGCGATCTATCTGCGTTTGACCGAGGACAGATTGTGATGGCTCGGAGTCTCAGCACAAGCATTTTGGAAACTGCGCGACTTGGGTATTCGAGGAATGCTGTGGTGAATGTCTTCAACATGTGGCGAAACCAAGGTGAAACCTCGTCCAGACGTTGTGGGGCTGAGCGGCGACCCCTCATTACAGATGTCGGACGTCGTAGGCTGGGCAGATTGGTGAAACAGGACAGGCGGCGAACTGTGGCAGAACTAACCTCAGACGTTAGTGCTGGGCAGAGTAAAAATGTGTCTGAACACACAGTGCACCGAACACTTCTAAAGATGGGCCTCCCCAGCCGACGACCCATGCATGTGCCAATGTTAATATCACGACATCGTCAACTAGGACTGAAATGGACACGTGACCATCGGCACTGGACGTTGGAGCAGTGACAGAGCGGTGCATGGTCTACTGAATCCCGATACCTTCTTCATCATGCCGATGAGAGGGCACGAGTCAGTCTTCTTCCAGGTGAACAGTTCCTTGGCACCTGTACTGCGGCACGGAGAGGCTGGCGGCGGCTCCATCATGCACTGACGAACATTCACGTGGGCATCGATTGGTCCAGTGGAGCTCGTGCAAGGCACTATGATGGCCAGGGGGTGTCGTACACTGGCTTCAGACAATGTACACCCCTTCATGACGATCGCGTTTCCCGACAACACTGGCACTTTTCAACAAGATAATGCGCAATGTCATAAGACAAGGGATGTGATGGAAGTGATTCGAGGAACACAGTGGCCAGTTACAATTGATATGCTGTCCCCCCAATGCACCAGATCTGAGCCCGATCGAACACATCTGGGACTTGATTGAACGTGGCGTCGGAGTCATCGCATCCCCCCCCCCCCCCCTCTCCTCTCCGGAATTTACGGGAGTTACGTGACTTGTGTGTCCCTCATTGCTTCCATGCCACGACGCATGACCGTGCCAAAGGTGCACATATTGGCTACTAGGTAGATAGTCATAATGTTCTAGCTGATCGCTCTCTGTAGGGTGGTACGTACAATGCAACAGTAAATTTTTCTGATAATAATAAGTTTCTCATAATGGCTCAGGTAAAAGTTTATTTTAATAGAAAAACTACAGAAGCGCTTAATTTTTCATAAGATCGATATCGCCCGTACAGCAAACGTCGAGTTATATGTCGTCCGCGACTCGATTACTGTGATAAACTTAACTGCCTGTAAATAATCATTAATTAATCTATCCTCTCAGTTAAAATACAAGCCGTGGATGTAATTGCGGCTTTCGGGTCGTTTCATACGAATGTCATGTCCTCTCACTGACACAGCAAACGAATTCTGTCACTTCAAGACTGAATGAAAGTCCCGAACATTCGTAACAGTTCAAAACTGTAGTTTGGACTAACATTCGAGTAAGGTACGCGCATACGGCAGACAGTGCACTTGCAATCGAGCCATCGGTATGCGCCTTGGGAACTGTCTCTCGAAATATTTCTGAAGCTGCTAGTAAGTCACTGTTTCCCGAATAACATTCCTATCGGAGCTGCCGAAGTTAGAGCACTCTGGAAAAGTTTCTGTAGGGACTGGCAGAGAAGGAGACACGTAGGTAGATATCCAGTTGAAAAGACTGAAGTATTGTATGGTAAGTTTGCTGAAAGGATGCAGATGATGTCTAACGAAGAAATTGATGACCCAATTTATATGTCTGGGATAACTATATGAATTCAGCTGGTATGAAGTTCATTTAGAAATGAAATGTCTCATTCAGAAGTTACCTCATAATCTGCTTGAAAATGAAAGTCCAAAACCATTGTATATTACCTGCTCGAACCTATTGTATCAATATATGAAACATAACTTGCTCAAAATGTGATAGTTGATAGAAAGAAGATTGTTAGAAAAAACTAAAAGATATTGATCGATGAAAAAAGGATTAAGAGAAGTTACAGGAGTTGGGCTGTTTTGAAACTGAAATAGACATCGGCTGGGCGTACATCTAGATGAATTCTTCGTGAAAAAAAAAAACGACAAAGGTATTGACGCGAACGGAAGGTGGGCAGAGGACATTTAGGAGACAGGTACGCCATATTTGCATTTGTAACGCTGAGTTCTCTCATATCCTGACAGTTCAGGAAGAGGTTTTGATCCAGTAGATCGTGAAGAACTCTTATAACGATGCTATTCGTACACATTGTACAGACAGCACTTGCTGGAGACGTATCTGTGAGACCGTGAGAAATGTCCGAGCGGGTAAACGACGATTTGAATCCAGCTCATCACGAATGCGACTCCGTAGCATCACCACGCTCGGTCCTTAAGTGAAATTTAGGAAGTAGGAGAGTGGAAGTGATTGAAACTTCGATCTGGGTCGTGAAGCTGGTTACACGATTGTCGTTTAAGTACACTACTGGCCAATAAAATTGCTACAACACGAAGATGACGTTCTACAGACGCGAAATATAGCAGACAGGAAGAAGATGCTGTGATATGCAAATGATTAGCTTTTCAGAGCATTCACACAAGGTTGGCGCCGGTGGCGACACCTACAACGTGCTGACATGAGGAAAGTTTCCAACCGATTTCTCATACACAAACAGCAGTTGACCGGCGTTGCCTGGTGAAACTTTGTTGTGATGCCTCGTGTAAGGAGGAGAAATGCGTACCATCACGTTTCCGACTTGGATAAAGGTCGGATTGTAGCCTATCGCGATTGCGGTTTATCGTATCGAGACATTGCTGCTCGCGTTCGTCGAGATCCAATGACTGTTAGCAGAATATGGAATCGGTGGGTTCAGGAGGGTAATACGGAACGCCGTGCTGGATCCCAACGGCCTCGTATCTCTAGCAGTCGAGTTGACAGGCATCTCATCGGCCTGGCTGTATGGGATCGTGCAGCCACGTCTCGATCCCTGGGTCAACCGATGGGGACGTTTGCAAGACACCAACCATCTGCACGAACAGTTGGACGACGATTTCAGCAGCATAGACTATCAGCTCGGAGACCATAGCTGCGGTTACCCTTGACGCTGCATCACAGACAGGAGCGCCTGCGATGGTGTACTCAACGACGAACCTGGGTGTACGAACGGCAAAACGTCATTTTTTCGGATGAATCCAGGTTCTGTTTGCAGCATCATGATGGTCGCATCCGTGTTTGGCGACATCGCGGTGAACGCACATTGGAAGCGTGTATTCGCCATCGCCATACTGGCATATCACCCGGCGTGATGGTATGGGGTGCCTTTGGGTTACATGTCTCGGTCACCTCTTGTTCGGATTGGCGGCACTTTGAACAGTGGACGTTACATTTCAGATGTGTTACGACCCGTGGCTCTACCCTTCATTCGATCCCTGCGAAACCCTACATTTCAGCAGGATAATGCACGACCGCATGTTGCAGGTCCTGTGCGGGCCTTTCTGGATACAGAAAATGTTGGACTGCTGCCCTGGCCAGCACATTCTCCAGATCTCTCACCAACTGAAAACGTCTGGTCAATGATGGCCAAGCAACTGGCTCGTCACAATACGCCAGTCACTACTCTTGATGAACTGTGGTATCGTGTTGAAGCTGCATGGGGAGCTATACCTGCACACACCATCTAAGCTCTGTTTGACTCAATGCCCAGGCGTATCAATGCCGTTATTACAGCCAGAGGTGGTTGTTCAGGGGTACTGATTTCTCAGGATCTATGCACCTAAATTGCTTGAAAATGTAATCACATGTCAGTATTTGTCCAATGAATACCCGTTTATCATCTGCATTTCGTCTTGGTGTAGCAATTTTAATGGCCAGTAGTGTACTTCGCGTCCGATCTGTCGTACAGTTGTTATATGCAAGACGGTTTCCCAATACTTATACAAAGTCGAGTTAACCAGGATGTAGTCTCATCGTAAGAGTTTGCTGCAGCGCGTGCGGGAAACTGGCACATCTAAAAACTTGGTTCCACGAAAAGGGATAATAAGTAATGAGCAGTTGGCGTAGTGCAGGCAGTGAGGTGGTGGCATATTTTTATCTGTTCAGAGGGACCGGCGCGCGGCCGTGAGCCCGTATTCTTAGCGCGGCACAAGGCCTTCACGTGCACCAGACACACGACGCCAAAGTCGACGGCCGGCCTTGCTGGCGCCCACGTCACGCGCCCGCTTGTCTCCGCCTCGTGCCGGCTCTCCACCTGGACCTTTAAATCTCCACCTGCTGTCCCGCGCCCACACGTGAGGACTTGCCACGCACGCCCTCCATCTGCACACTCCTCCACACATACCCACTCATCACGTCCTTTTATAGCGTCATTGGCACTGTGTCTCCGCCAGATTCGGAGAGCAAGCAGGGACATGTGAGAGAGGTCCTCTTGTAGTGTACATCTGCTTATTTACTATCGTAATGTCAGCAGCAGTGAGGAATCTTCGCAGGTACTGCATAGAAGAGCATATTAATGGACGCTCTGGAAGAAATTGAAATTCGTAGCGCCTTTAAAGAGCAACCGAAATACACTCCTGGAAATTGAAATAAGAACACCGTGAATTCATTGTCCCAGGAAGGGGAAACTTTATTGACACATTCCTGGGGTCAGATACATCACATGATCACACTGACAGAACCACAGGCACATAGACACAGGCAACAGAGCATGCACAATGTCGGCACTAGTACAGTGTATATCCACCTTTCGCAGCAATGCAGGCTGCTATTCTCCCATGGAGACGATCGTAGAGATGCTGGATGTAGTCCTGTGGAACGGCTTGCCATGCCATTTCCACCTGGCGCCTCAGCTGGACCAGCGTTCGTGCTGGACGTGCAGACCGCGTGAGACGACGCTTCATCCAGTCCCAAACATGCTCAATGGGGGACAGATCCGGAGATCTTGCTGGCCAGGGTAGTTGACTTACACCTTCTAGAGCACGTTGGGTGGCACGGGATACATGCGGACGTGCATTGTCCTGTTGGAACAGCAAGTTCCCTTGCCGGTCTAGGAATGGTAGAACGATGGGTTCGATGACGGTTTGGATGTACCGTGCACTATTCAGTGTCCCCTCGACGATCACCAGTGGTGTACGGCCAGTGTAGGAGATCGCTCCCCACACCATGATGCCGGGTGTTGGCCCTGTGTGCCTCGGTCGTATGCAGTCCTGATTGTGGCGCTCACCTGCACGGCGCCAAACACGCATACGACCATCATTGGCACCAAGGCACAAGCGATTCTCATCGCTGAAGACGACACGTCTCCATTCGTCCCTCCATTCACGCCTGTCGCGACACCACTGGAGGCGGGTTGCACGATGTTGCGGCGTGAGCGGAAGACGGCCTAACGGTGTGCGGGACCGTAGCCCAGCTTCATGGAGACGGTTGCGAATGGTCCTCGCCGATACCTCACGAGCAACAGTGTCCCTAATTTGCTGGGAAGTGGCGGCACTGCGTAGGATCCTACGGTCTTGGCGTGCATCCGTGCGTCGCTGCGATCCGGTCCCAGGTCGACGGGCACGTGCACCTTCCGCCGACCACTGGCGACAACATCGATGTACTGTGGAGACCTCACGCCCCACGTGTTGAGCAATTCGGCGGTACGTCCACCCGGCCTCCCGCATGCCCACTATACGCCCTCGCTCAAAGTCCGTCAACTGCACATACGGTTCACGTCCACGCTGTCGCGGCATGCTACCAGTGTTAAAGACTGCGATGGAGCTCCGTATGCCACGGCAAACTGGCTGACACTGACGGCGGCGGTGCACAAATGCTGCGCAGCTAGCGCCATTCGACGGCCAACACCGCGGTTCCTGGTGTGTCCGCTGTGCCGTGCGTGTGATCATTGCTTGTACAGCCCTCTCGCAGTGTCCGGAGCAAGTATGGTGGGTCTGACACACCGGTGTCAATGTGTTCTTTTTTCCATTTCCAGGAGTGTATATACTCAGTGAACTAACGGACCTCAGACATAAGAGATTTTTGATCGCTGTATTATTTAGTCTAGGCAACCGCCTTGCCGCAGTGGATATACTGGTTGCCGTCAGATCACCGAAGTTAAGCGCTGTTGGGCGTGGCCGGTACTTGGATTGGTGACCATCCGGGCCGCCATGCGCTGTTGCCATTTTTCGGGGTGCACTCAGCCTGCTGATGCCAACTCGACCGAATAGTAGCGGCTCCGGTCAAAGAAAACCAACCTAACGACTGGGAGAGCGGTGTGCTGACCACACGCCCGTCCTATAAGCATCCTCAGCTGAGGATAACACGGCAATCGGTTGGTCCCGATGGGCCGCTTGTGGCCTGAAGACGGAGTGATTATTTACTCTAGTATGCTATCAGTACACTCTATTAGCTATCTAAACGCCCACTGTGATTTACATCGTCCACTCAAGATTACGCTACAGAAAAGGAAGTGTCATGATCGATAACTTGCTGCTGACTAGTTACTCTTTGATGTACATACGTCTTACATTGTTATCTCCACCGCACGTTGACCGACTTCAAGTTGCTTGTAAGTAACAAAAATCTACGTATCATGTTATTCGTGTCATTGATATCAGCCGTTTCCTGTATGACCGTCAAGTGTGGCACAGCCCTACAAGGCTGATGTCATTTTTAACCTGTTTCTAGGTCGTAATATGACATGGATTCTTGTAAATATGTGAATACTAACAGACTGTAAATTTATTCTCCTTTTATGTATTTCCTGTTACTTTGTATGATATCTTTGTAAATGCTTGGCAACGGCATGTAATACAAAATTGCACTAGCACAATAAAAATAGTTACAACCAAAAGCGGAAATGACGCCAGTTAAGGAATTTATAGGCTCTGTCGACCAGCATTACCGAAAGTTAACTCACAAAGGAGACGGCAATGAAAAGTGTTGCACCATGAAGTACCAGTCCGATTTATTAAACATTGTGGAGATATATCTCTTATAAAGGGCGTTAAATAACTAAAGTTTCATTTCATTTGGAATTCATGCCCATCGTTCACGTCAGTACGACTTTTGACCCTCACAGGCAAAAATACACTGCTGGCCATTAAAATTGCTATACCATGAAAAAATGCAGATGATAAACGGGTATTTATTGGACAAACATATTATACTATAACTGACATGTGATTACATTTTCACGCAATTTGGGTGCATAGATCCTGAGAAATCAGTACCCCTGAACAACCACCTCTAGCTGTAAAAACGGCCTTGATACGCCTGGGCATTGAGTCAAACAGAGCTTGGATGGCGTGTACAGGTAGCTGCCCATGCAGCTTCAACACGATACCACAGTTCGTCAAGAGTAGTGACTGGCGTATTGTGACGAGCCAGTTGCTCGGCCACCATCGACCAGACGTTTTCAGTTGGTGAGAGATCTGGAAAATGTGCTGGCCAGGGCAGCAGTCGAACATTTTCGGTATCCAGAAAGGCCCGTACAGGACCTGCAACATGCGGTCGTACATTATCCTTTCTTTATCTTTTCTCTTGCTTATTCGCGCCGGCCAGAGTGGCCGTGAGGTTCTAGGCGCTACAGTCTCGAGTCGAGCGACCGATACGGTCGCAGGTTCGAATCCTGCCTCGGGAATGGATGTGTGTGATGTCCTTAGGTTAAGTTTAATTAGTTCTAGGCGATTGATGACCTCAGAAGTTAAGTCGCATAGTGCTCAGAGCCATTTGTACCATTTTGAACTTATTCGCGCTGAAGTCGATCGTGAAGTTCTGTACGAAATTACCAACTCATCGTATGAGAAGGCGATCTGTGCGTCATCTGTGTAAACTTCCGCTGGGAAGATTATCTGTTAATACATTTCGTTTCATTTACATGATGAAATAATAATTTTGCATTCTCTAGAATTTTTTCAACTCGGAGATATTCTTTGCGGCTAGATTTCGACGGAGTTCATGTTCGCGGAATTCTAAGATAATATTCTTCGAACAACAAAGATTATCTTTCGAGCTTTTAGAAAACAAAAAAATTCCAGTAATTAGCCGTTCTCTCTCCTAACTAATAAGGAGAAAATATCTTAATACTGTTGCGATATGTGTGTAGAAAAGCATTTTTTCAGGTTCCTCTATATTATGATATATAAAAGAAAAAGGATTTTGGCCATTGCAGGAATCAATGTCCAGGCATAGTGTAGATGATAGAGAGACCATTCCAGAGGAATCATCAGTTCAGCTGGCCTGGGGCAAATTAGTAGGCATAGCCTTTTTTAAGGAGCCTTTTGAGAATTGAGCTGGATATAGGGAAACAAGGGAGGATCTAATACAGAACTGTTGGACCGAGATGTGAACTTAGATTCTACCAAATGCGAGGTAAGTTGTTCAACCAGTTCACTGCCACTCTCATTGTAGGCGCAGATGAGATCGTTTAATAAAAAGACAAGTTCTGACTCCGTCTTCCGTAAGAACATTGCGTAATATGGTTTCAGTGTTTATATAAAGTCTTGTAGTGAAGCAGCATAGTGGTAGTCATATTTAAGTAATAACTGATACATGCGTACTTAAGAATTGGTATTAGTCTAACTGAAGTCCTTCTTTACTATGCCTACGATTTTCGTGTTTATAGTTATCTGGTATACCAGCAGCAATGTACTTAAAAGTTACTATTATCAAAGATAACTTCTTCCTTCAAATTTTGTATATAGAAACACTAATTGTAGTTTCTCTTTTGTCAACAGCCCGGCCGCGTTGCGACGATGGTTCAGGAGAAAGAGGTGAGTCATAACATTGTTTTGTTTTGATAACGTTGAACATTAAACATCTCTGCGACATTAAGCAGTACAAGCGGAACGCTGTTTGCTTATCACTTTTGAGATATCTACAAAAGTGGTTCAACATGTAAATGTTCCCTTCTACGCCAAATACGTAACTTTGTTGGGCTGTCAGTGTTCAGACGCAACTTTGTATGAACTACATGCGTAAATGAAAACTCTCTGTATTCAGTCTTTCCGAACTTGCTCCTCATCAGTGTGAAACCATAAAAAAGATAATAAATCACAGTGGAGGTATTCTCCTGGCGGTAATGGTATCTTAAAGAATGTTCTGGAATGTAAGTGTGGCATTTATAAAAGCTAGGAAGTGTCCGCTTTCTTATCGTGTTAGTTTTCACCGACAGTTACAACTGCGAGAGTATGTGAAACCGTGCTCTCGAATGAGGGCTTCAGGTCCGACTTTCTGTCTATCTGTGTCTTTGATTGAGCTTGTGTGTGCATTTCTTACATAAAACTGAGTAAGGGGAATTATTAAGGAAAAACGCTGTCAGTTCCATAGATTTTTGCTTTCAACATTGTGTGACCCGAGACTTCGTTAAAGTTTTTTAGCCTTCCATTCTATTTGGTACAATGATTGCAGCACTTCTTTGGTTGTTAGCGCTGTCTAGTAGGCTAGGCGAGACACCTAACCTCAGCTACGTAACAGTGGTACACTGAGTGATGACTTGTTTATGAAATATAAAGTGTGTTACACATACGCGCGCCACTTGAGTGTCACTGAGAGTCACCTGAGAATTCACCTAAACGAATATAGGGAAGCAAACAACAAACATTAGGACCGCTGGATATTAGGTTTGCAGTCCCCATTAGAACTTCTGTACAATCGTATTTGTGCACAACTGCTCGTAACTGAACAGTGGTTCGTATTTATAAGTTCGTGAGTTTGACCAAGAAGTACTGGCTTCCTCCGTGATCAGCAAATACAGTTCGTGTTAACTGATTCTTCCGTCACTTCGTAGTAGAACAATTTCATGATTACAAATCAAAAGCACAATACTGTACATTTTTACAGTATAATACCGTAGAACATACACAATACTGTGCTTTTGTTTTGTAATGAATGCTGCAAAAATGGTTCAAATGCCTCTGAGCACTATGGGACTCATCATCTGAGGTCATCAGTCCCCTAGAACTTAGAACTACTTAAACCTAACTAACCGAAGAAGATCACACACATCCATGCCCGAGGCAGGATTCGAACGTGCGACCGTAGCGGTCGCGCGGCTCCAGACTAGCGCCTAGAACCGCTCGGCCACCCAGGCCGGCTTTTTCAGTTTTAGTTTCACCCACAACAAAGTAATCAATAAGAAGACTGTCATCTTCATCCGAGATAACATTGAGCACCCTTTCAATCAGATGTAATCTGTTCATTTCGTTTCTGTCATGTTTATGGCGCCAGCTACTTCAAACGCCTTTAATCGTTCGATAAATAATCTTCGAGAGGGAGGACAGTTTTACGTAATATGCAGAACTACTTCCAAGATCAAGTTGACTTTTGGCTTACTTCATTTCGAAGCATTTCCCAACACAATTAAAACGAAATTTGATTTATATCGTTGTCATTCCAGGTGCAGGCTGAGAACATTTCACCATGTTCTCATATATTCGACCTTGTCTTCCGTGATAAGCTCACCCTACAAAATATTTGACACCCTGTACTACTCGCTTTGGGGCGCTGTAGATGGTGTTCGCGTGCTACTAGACGGTGACCGCCGACGTGAAGTGGTGTATATGTTCCAGTCGCTTGGCTCAAATGGTTCAAATGGCTCTGAGCAGTATGGGACTTAACATCTGTGGTCATCAGTCCCCTAGAATTTAGAACTACTTAAACCTAACTAGCCAAAGGACATCACACACATCCATGCCCGAGGCAGGATTCGAATCTGCGACCGTAACAGTCGCGCGGTTCCGGACTGAGCGCCTAGAACCGCGAGACCATCGCGGCCGGCCCAGTCGCTTGTATGGCAGCAGTGCAGGAAGCTGGATCGACGTGCAGAAAGGAACTATAGTGCTCGGACGTCTCCATAACCACAAACTGAATTAAGTTGCCCGTCTTGTTAGTTTATCAACGGGGACTGTGCAACACGTTTAGGAGAAGTGGTTGCTACTCGCAGCCATTAACACTGCGTAAGAGTAGTGCTAGTAACAAGGTCTTAAGTGACAGGGACCGGTACGATTGTCACACCTTGTCAACGGCGATTGATTTGGAGCCCGACAGGAATTAATACTGTCAGTGACTGGAAGTCTAACTCAACCAGTTTCCGAGTGAACAGTGCGAAATGAACTGCATGCACATTGCAAATAGATATGTGGAGACGGATACCTCGCAGAAGGCCATCGCTGACAATGGCCCGTAAAGCTGCGCGTCTTAGATAGACCAAATAACGTAGAAACTGGACGCAGCAGACTGGAGGCGCGTAGTGCGATCCGACGGGTCTCGATTTTGCCTCTTTTCGAATGAATTGTGTAATGAGGCGTATAACCTACAGTTTCTCAATGGTGTAGTTCGAGCAGGAGGATGGTACTGTGATGTCCCTTGAGTATTCTTCGTATCACGACTTGAGCCCGTGAACACAAATCAGATTCTCAGTGACCAAGTGTTGCCTTTCTTCTCCATTTTCTAGATCGTCGTCTGGTGTGGACAGCGAGATATCGACAGCCGTGTTCACAGGGCTGCGTAAACACGTCGCTATTTCGACGAACATTCGGTGTTGAATCCTGCCTAGTCGTCGAATATGGGGAGTCTAGGAAACCTGCTTTCTCCGATCGCTAGACAACAATTCAAGCAAATCGTATTAACGAGTTTTATTACGAAAAGTAATTGACGATACTTAACTTTGTGTTAAACAGATGTGTCGCAAGCAAAGAGCGACAAACAAAATAATCAATGTTCTTTAGTATAACGGGCAACGGCCTTGCCGCAGTGGATACACCGGTTCCCGTGAGATCACAGAAGTTAAGCTCTGTCGGGCGTGGTCGGCGCGTGGATGGGTGATCATCCTGGCTGTCATGCGCTGTTGCCATTTTTCGGGGTGCACCAGCCTCATGATACCAATTGAGGAGCTACTCGACCAAATAGTAGCGGCTTCGGTCAAGAATATCACCATAACAACCGGGAGAGCAGTGTGCTGACCTCTCGCCCCTCCCGTCCACATCCTCCACTCAGGATGACACGGCGGTCGGATGGTCCCGGTAGGCCACTCGTGGCCTGACAACGGAGTGTGTGTGTGTGTTTAGTATAACAGTTCTAATACAAGTGAAGTAATGAGCTTTGACACTTCTGTTCAGGTCGCTGGTCTCGAAGCTTCTCGTAGAACTGGGCTGTGGCCAAATGTCCAAATGTGTGTGAAATCTTATGGGACTTGACTGCTAAGGTCATCAGTCCCTAAGCTTACACACTAGTTAACCTAAATTATACTAAGGACAAACACACACATCCATGCCCGAGCGAGGACTCAAACCTCCTCCTGGATCAGCCGCACAGTGCAGGACTGCAGGGCCCTAGACCGCTCGGCTAATCCCGCGTGGCGGGCCGTGGCCAGTCGGGCGCGGCGCTTATGTTCTCTTCATATAGAGGCCGCTACCGTCACGTTGTCGTCCTGGAGAGGGGTCGGTCAGCGTGCAATTGGCTGACGTCTTCTTCACAGCCGTCTCTGCTCTTTCGTTCCCGACTGGCGTGCCGGCATTCGACTTCACGCCGTAACATTCCGCACCTCGATTGGCCCGCTAAATGGTCCGTTGTTAATTCCGTAGGAAATGCCGAGGACTATTCGGAACGGTGGGTAAAACGTAGCGTACCTGATCATAAACGAGTGTCGATTGACAGGCTTCAGTCGATACGGCATACTCGAAGGAACTCGGAGACTCCGTTCCTCGCCGAATCGATTCTAGGTGCGATGTTAGGCGGTATGAGCCCGCTGTCTCCTAATGTTTGGCCCTAGAGCTTATATTGTCGAGTTAGTGGAACTGCATAACCTACAGTGGTGCGTCTTGTGGCTGCGCAGGGCGAGGTGTGGGGCTGCGCGTTCCTGGTGCGCGGCGAGGCGGCGCTGCCGTACCTGAAGGACCGCGAGTGCGAGCTGGGCGGCTACCGCACGCTCGTCGCCAACTTCGAGCCGCGGCGCGCCGACCGGCCGGCGTTCCCCGTGCTGCTGTACGTCGCCACGCCCGACAACCGACACTGGCTGGGCGACGCGCCGCTGCCCGACATGGCGCGACACATCGCCTCCTCCAGCGGCGCCTCGGGCCACAACGTCGAATACGTGCTGCGGCTGGCACAATTCGTGCGCACGTAAGTCTCCCTCTCCTGCCTCTGCACTTTTTGCTTAGATCCACCGGACGTGGGTGGAGGTCGAGGGATAATTTTAGTACAAGCGTTTAAATTTTTTCGTGTGCATTTCCAAGATTCTCAGGTAACTTTCGCGGAATAGAGTGCCGTAGAATTGCTAAAGTGGCGAGGAAATCTAGAAAATTACAAACTACTTTCCATTTTCTTTCCTACGTGGATAGGCTTCAGTTCAGGGCGATTGTGGAGAACATTGAATCCAGGTAAAGGCGCCCTTTCACGGGCTGGCCGTACAACAAATCCGATTCTGTTCGGAGTGGCCGACCGGTTCGAGGCGCTACAGTCTGAAACCGCGTGACCGCTACGGTCGCAGGTTCGAATCCTGCCTCGGGCATGGATGTGTGTGATGTTCTTAGGTTAATTAGGTTTAAGTGGTTCTGAGTTCTAGGGGACTAATGACCTCAGAAGTTAAGTCCCATGGTGTTCAGAGCCATTTGAACCATTTGAACCGATACGGTTCGAGAGTCCACAACCAGAACAGGCAAACCGCAGGAAGTTTAGTAAGCTGAGTCAGAGTGGGAAAGAACCCCCGCCCCCAACAAGGAAAAAAAATTAGAGAAAGACTTTCGGAGGGTAGGCCGGAATTACTAAAAGAAACAATATTCCCCTCATTTACTCGCACACACAGTCATATTATGCGGACCTGAGTTCGTAATCGCAGTTCTAAGTGAAATTTTGATAATAGTGAATGCGGACTTTGATTTTGCATTGTGTAAATTTCTGTTGTTGTTGGTGTTGTGGTCTTCAGTCCTGAGACTGGTTTGATGCAGCTCTCCATGCTACTCTATCCTGTGCAAGCTTCTTCATCTCCCAGTACGTACTGCAGCCTACATCCTTCTGAATCTGCTTAGTGTATTCATCTCTTGGTCTCCCTCTACGATTTTTACCCTCCACTCTGCCCTCCAATACTAAATTGGTGATCCCTTGATGCCTCAGAACATATCCTACCAACCGATCCCTTCTTCTAGTCAAGTTGTGCCACTAACTCCGCTTCTCCCCAATCCTATTCAATACCTCCTCATTAGTTACGTGATCTACCCATCTAATCTTCAGCATTCTTCTGTAGCACCACGTTTCCAAAGCTTCTATTCTCTTCTTGTCTAAAGTATTTATCGTCCATGTTGCACTTCCATACATGCCTACACTCCACACAAATACTTTCAGAAACGATTTCCTGACACTTAAATCTATACTCGATGTTAACAAATTTCTCTTCTTCGGAAACACTTTCCTTTCCATTGCCAGTCTACATTTTATATCCTCTCTACTTCGACCATCATCAGTTATTGTGCTCCCCAAATTGCAAAACTCCTTTACTAGTTTAAGTGTCTCATTTCCTAATCTAATTCCCTCAGCATCATCCGACTTAATTCGACTACATTCCATTATCCTCGTTTTGCTGTTGTTGATATTCATCTTATATCCTCCTTTCAAGACACTGTCCATTCCGTTCAACTGCTCTTCGAAGTCCTTTGCTGTCTCTGACAGAATTACAGTGCCATCGGCGAGCCTTAAAGTTTTTATTTCTTCTCCATGGATTTTAATACCTACTCAGAATTTTTCTTTTGTTTCCTTTACTGCTTGCTCACTATACAGATTCAATAACATCGGGGATAGGCTACAACCCTGTCTCACTCCCTTCCCAACCACTGCTTCCCTTTCATGTCCCTCGACTCTTATAACTGCCGTCTGGTTTCTGTACAATTTGTAAATAGCCTTTCGCTCCCTGTATTTTACCCCTGCCACCTTCAGAAATTGAAAGAGAGTAATCCAGTCAACATTGTCAAAAGCTTTCTCTAGGTCTACAAATGCTAGAAACGTAGGTTTGCCTTTTCTTAATCTAGCTTCTAAGATAAGTCGTAGGGTCAGTATTGCCTCACGTGTTCCCATATTTCTACGGAATCGAAACTGATTTTCCCCGAGGTCGGCTTCTACCAGTTTTCCCATTCGTCAGTAAAGAATTCGCGTTAGTATTTTGCAGCCCTGACTTATTAAACTAACAGTTCGGTAATTTTCACATTTGTCAACACCTGCTTTCTTTGGGATTGGAATTATTGTAAATTTCTATGTTCTCAAAATTATGAGAGTCTGTTGTCATTGAGATACAGGGCGACAATTATTGAACTATATGAAATAAAGTTGTCGTAACTTCTGAACGGTTTGCGTTAGGACTTTCAAACTGTACGGTGGGCCGCGAGGCATGATGGGAATTAGTATACGCATTGTTGTTTGTTTTAGCGACGAAGCCCACTTTCATTTGGATGTGTTCGTCAATAAGCAAAAGTAGCGCATTTAGTGGACTGAGAATTTCCATTTCGCGATCGAGAAGTCTCTTCACCCTGTGTGCTGTCCAGTGTCCAGTTACGGAATAATCGGTGCGATATTCCTTGATGTCTACTGAGCGGAACGTGAAGGCTTTGGAAGATGATTTCATCCCCATTATCCACGGTGACCACAATTTCGACAAGATGTGGTTTATGCAAGAGGGAGCACTTGGGGGACCTCATTCTGGCTCTGGGGCACCCGGAAGCCACCGGCAAGGGCCTGTATTGGCCGCCGTATTCTCCGGATCTGATCACATGCGACTACTTTTTGTGGAGCCATATTAAAGACAAGTTGTACAGAAATAACTGCAATACCATTGCTGAATTGAAATAAGCCGTTCAGGAGGTCATCGGTAGTAATGATGTTCGGACACTTCTGTGGGTCATGCAGATTTCGCTATTCGTCTGCGTCACATCATCGCCGGTGATGGCAGGGATATCGAACATGTCATAACCTACATCCGGACACCTGTAGTGACGTTTACAGGTTGAATAAAATGTGTGTTCGCTGTAGTTTGTAAGTAATTTACGGTTTTTTTCATATAGTTCAATAATTGTCACCCTGTATATTCGAAATGGAAACGAAAATCGAGCATAAACTGTAAAATGAAACATCTGGATAAACGTACGACATACCGAGCGAGGTGGCGCAGTGGCTAGCACACTGGACTCGCATTCGGGAGGACGACGGTTCAATCCCGCGTCCAGCCACCCTCATTTAGGTTTTCTGTGATTTCCCTAAATGGCTCCAGGCAAATACCGGGATGGTTCCTTTGCAAGGCCTACTTCCTTCTTTAATCTGATGAGACCGATGACCTCGCTGTTTTGTCCCCTCCCTCAAACAACCGACCCGAACCGAAACTTACGACACGTGAACATTTACACCAGTGGCCATTAAAATTGCTACTCCACGAAGATGACGTCCTACAGACGCGAAATTTAACCGACAGGAAGAAGATGTTGTCATGTGCAAATTATTAGCTTTTCAGAGCATTCACACAAGGTTGGCGCCGGTGGCGACACCTACAACGTGCTGACATGAGGAAAGTTTCCAACCGATTTCTCATACACAAACAGCAGTTGACCGGGGTTGCCTGGTGAAACTTTGTTGTGATGCCTCGTGTAAGGAGGAGAAATGCGCACCATCACGTTTCCGACTTTGATAAAGGTCGGATTGTAGCCTATCGCGATTGCGGTTTATCGTATCGCGACATTACTGCTCTCGTTGGTCGAGATCCAATGACTGTTAGCAGAATATGGAATCGGTGAGTTCAGGGGGGTAATACGGAACGCCGTGCTCGATCCCAACGGCCTCGTATCGCTAGCAGTCGAGATGACAGGCATCTTATCCGCATGGCTGTAACGGATCGTGCAACCACGTTTCGATCTCTGAGTCAACAAATGGGGACGTTTGCAAGACAACAACCATCTGCACGAACAGTTCGACGACGTTTGCAGCAGCGTGGACTATCAGCTCAGAGACCATGGCTGCGGTCACCCATGACGCTACGTCACTGACAGGAGCGCCTGCGATGGTGTACTCAACGACGAACCTGGGTCCACGAATGGCAAAACGTCATTTTTTCGGATGAATCCAGGTTATGTTTACAGCATCATGATTTTTCGCATCCGTGTTTGGAGACATCGCGGTGAACGCACATTGGAGGCGTGTATTCGCCATCGCCATACTGGTGTATCACCCGGCGTGATGGTATGGGGTGCCATTGGTTACACGTCTCGGTCACCTCTTGTTCGCATCGACGGCACTTTGAACAGTGGACGTTACATTTCAGATGTGTTACGACCCGTGGATCTACCCTTCATTCGATCCCTGCGAAACCCTACATTTCAGCAGGATAATGCAGGATGTAGGCTACAGTACGTACTGGGAGATGAAGAGGCTTACACAGGATAGAGTAGCATGGAGAGCTGCATCAAACCAGTCTCTGGACTGAAGACCACAACAACAAACAACAACGCATGACCGCATGTTGCAGGTCCTGTACGGGCCTTTCTGGATACAGAAAATGTTCGACTGCTGCCCTGGGCAGCACATTCTCCAGATCTCTCACCAACTGAAAACGTCTGGTCAATGGTGGCCGAGCAACTGGCTCGTCTCAATACGCCAGTCACTACTCTCCACCAACTGTGGTATCGTGTTGAAGCTGCACGGGCAGCTGTGCCTGTAAACGCCATCCAAGCTCTGTTTGACTCAATGCCCAGGCGTATCAAGGCCGTTATTACGGCCAGAGGTGGTTGTTCTGGGTACTGATTTCTCGGGATCTATGCACCCAAATTGCGTAAAAATGTAATCACATGTCAGTTCTAGTATAATATATTTGTCCAATGAATACCCGTTTATCATCTGCATTTCTTCTTGGCGTAGCAATTTTAATGGCCAGTAGTGTTTTTATTTTATTATTTATTTTATGGCCTTCATTGGCCCACTCTAGTCAAAAATACAAAGTTGTAAACAAGTTGTTACACAGGGATACTATTTGGTTCAACAATAACTTAATACGATATTTAGGTAATATAATTATTAGAGTCTATTCTTATATGATAGGTGTTTTGCTCTTCTGTCTGCCCAATATTTCTTCATTCTTTCAGATATTTTCTTTCTTTCTTCATCTGACACCACTCTTCCTGTACTCCTTTTATTGATTTTCGTTTGTAGTCTGGTTTGCGGGTCTTGCAGTATTCTGATTTTCACTGTCTTGTTTTTTAGGTCATCTACTGTAATTTGAAGTTCTTTTGTATCTTCCTTAATTTCTGTGATCCATTTAATGTCGCTCTTGCTATTCCACAATTTTTGTATTATTTTTTTTTTACTAATTCCGATTTCTGGAGTTCTCATGAGATGTCCAAAGAATGAGATGCGTTTCTTCCTGATTGTGCTCATGACTGGTTTTATTTTCTTATATACTGTTTCATTTGATGCTATTCTCCAATGTCCATTTATTTTATACTGTTTATTTTTACATGTCCTAATTATTCTTCTTTCTATTATTAGTATTCTGTCAATTTCTGCTGTATTAGTTGTTTTGAAGATAGTTTCAGCTGCATAGGTTGTGTAACTGTTTTATAGTGTTTTAATTTTGCATCTATAGATAGGCTTTTTTTGTTGTATGTAGTTTTGGTAATGTAATTTGTGTAGTTCAGTTTTTTTATTCGATTCTGCCATGACGACTTCTCATTTAGATTGTATGTTATTGTTTCGCCTAAATATTTAAATTTATCAAAAATTTTGATTTCCTGTTCTCCTATTGTAATTTTGTTTGCAAGTGGTGGATCAGTTAGCATAATATCCGTTTTTTCAAATGATATTCTAAGGACTACTTTCTCTGCTATTTCTTGTAGTGATTTCACTTGTTGCCTGGCTTCTTGAACGGTGTTGGCTAGGAGAGCAAGATCATCAGCGAATCCCAAGCAGTTTAAGCTAATATCATCTTTTGCACTTCTAATTCTTATCATCGTTGGATCGTCCTTGTACCATTCTCTCATTATGTATTCCAGTTCACAGTTGAACAGTAATGGTGATAGGCAGTCACCTTGTCTTAAGCCTGTTTTTATGAGGAATGGTTCCGAAATTTCTCCTCTAAACTTCACTTTTGATTTGGTTTTGGTTAGAGTGAATTGTATTATTTTAATTAGTTTTGGATGGAGTCCTAGATTTCTTAAAATTTTTAATACTGAAGGTCTGTGGAAACAGTCATATGCCTTCTTAAAATCTACAAATGTTATTGCCAGAGGTTTGTTCCGTTTCTTGTAGTATGCCATAATTAATTTTAAACTAATTATCTGCTCTGCATAGCTTCTCCATGGTCTGAAACCTCCCTGATATTCCCCTAACTCCTGTTCTAATTGCTCCTTGATTCTTAAAATTGTAATGTAACGGTAAGATGAATTTTGCAGGATAGCGCCGGACTCGGACGAGGAGCTGTTCGAGCTGGAGCGGCTGGTGGTGGCGGCGGTGCGGGAGAGCCGGCAGAGCGTGGAGGCGCTGATGGGTGCGCCGCCCAAGCCGCTGCACTGCTTCGACGACTGCAGCGACAGCGACGCCGACGGAGACGGCGACGGCGACGGCCAAGTTGCCGGCGCGGGGGCGGGCCGCCACTTCACCGCCACCGTCCCCCCCAAGAAGCTGCGCTGCCTCAACATGTAGGCGGCCGCCGCTGCCGCCACGATTACAAGACTGATTTTCTGTCGCGTCTCGTCGCTTCTCTGTTCGTCCGCTCGTCCGTTCCTCGTCTGCTGTCGTTTACGTCGCGTCGCTTATCTAGTCTGTGCTGCACAAGCGAGATATTTATTAATCGCAAAATTTTATTTGCGGATAATTAAAGCTATTTTTTATTTTCGGAAATGTTGTTCAGTTTTCCGCCTTCCTAACAAACCTTCTTTCCGGCCCTTTCGAAATTAAAGAATTTTCTCCTGTACCCAGTTTGTACTTTCCCACATTTGGCTGAGGCTAGAAGAAACGAGAAACTTGTTAACGGGGGGTAGGAAGTCAAACGGGCCGACTTGGAGCAGGAGAGGCACCAAGGACATTTTATTTTCTACTGTCTATACTTTTACAAATAAATTGATAAAACTTTGTCAGCATGACGAGGAAGGATTCAGGATTCACACTCGTAGCAGTGGAAGTACAAAAACATAACAAAATAAATTTTTTTACATGTGAAATTTCATCGCTTTTTCACTTACTATTGGTTGCATTTGTTGCTATAGGTACATTTTTCTGCACAAGTAAGAGAGATTCTTTGATGAATTTTGCACAGCATACAAACCATACTTACAGGTGTATGAAACTCTAGAATTTTCCAAATCTATTAAAAACTGTCGTAAAAATTGAGATGTTGTTGTTGTGGTCTTCAGTCCTGAGACTGGTTTGATGCAGCTCTCCATGCTACACTATCCTGTGCAAGCTTTTTCATCTCCCAGTACCTACTGCAACCTACATCCTTCTGAATCTGCTTAGTGTATTCATCTCTTGGTCTCCCTCTACGATTTTTACCCTCCACGCTGCCCTCCAATACTAAATTGGTGATCCCTTGATGCCTCAGAACATGTCCTACCAACCGATCCCTTCTTCTGGTCAAGTTGTGCCACAAACGTCTCTTCTCCCCAATCCTATTCAATACTTCCTCATTAGTTATGTGATCTACCCATCTAATCTTCAGCATTCTTCTGTAGCACCGCATTTCGAAAGCTTCTATTCTCTTCTTGTCCAAACTATTTATCGTCCATGTTTCACTTCCATACATGGCTACACTCCATACGAATACTTTCAGAAATGACTTCCTGACACTTAAATCAATACTGGATGTTAACAAATTTCTCTTCTTCAGAAACGCTTTCCTTGCCATTGCCAGCCTACATTTTATATCTTCTCTACTTCGACCATCATCAGTTATTTTGCTCCCCAAATAGCAAAACTCCTTTACTACTTTAAGTGCCTCATTTCCTAATCTAATTCCCTCAGCATCACCCGACTTAATTAGACTACATTCCATTATCCTTGTTTTGCTTTTGTTGATGTTCATCTTATATCCTCCTTTCAAGACACTGTCCATTCCATTCAACTGCTCTTCCAAGTCCTTTGCTGTCTCTGACAGAATTACAATGTCATCGGCGAACCTCAAAGTTTTTATTTCTTCTCCATGAATTTTAATACCTACTCCTAATTTTTCTTTTGTTTCCTTTACTGCTTGCTCAATATACAGATTGAACAACATCGGGGAGAGGCTACAACCCTGTCTTACTCCCTTCCCAACCACTGCTTCCCTTTCATGTCCCTCGACTCTTATAACTGCCATCTGGTTTCTGTACAAATTGTAAATAGCCTTTCGCTCCCTGTATTTTACCCCTGCCACCTTTAGAATTGAGATAATTAACTACAAAATTTGATTTTTTTCTAAACATAAAGTTTAAAACGTAACAGCTCATAAATTTTTTCATAAATTAAATAGATTCTAGAGTTTCAAACACCTGTAAGTATGGTATGTATGCTGTGCAAAATTCATCGAACAGTCTCTTACTTATGGAGAAAAGTGTACCCATAGCAACAAATGCAGCCAATAGTAAGTGAAAAAATAATGAAATTTCACATGTAAAAAAATTATTTTGTTATGTTTTTGAACTTCCGCTGCTACAAGTGTGCATCCTGAATCCTTCCTGGGCATGCTGACAAAGTTTTATGAATTTACTTGTAAAAGTATAGACAGTGGAAATTAAAATGTCCTGTGGTGCTTCTCCTGCTCCAAGTCGGCCCGTTTGACGTCCTACCCCGCCTTAAAGAGACTTTTTTTTAAATAGATCGCAGTTCCCCAGACACGTATATCCTTCAATACCAAACTACTAAAATCACCATTCTTACGTAATGGCGCGCTTTCCCTTCCCAGCAGTCAATTTACGCACTGATGTGAACCTGGCAGCAGATGGTACAACGCCACCATTATCCAAATGGAGGGATTTCGTGTACATCATCAGTGTACAAATCCTGTGAACGTCTGCCCTTTTATACAACTGTTGGGGTACTGTGTGTTTGAGGCGAAGATTGGTGACTAGCCCAGTATTAGGCTACACAGATACAGTAAACTCTAAACTCCCTTAAAACAACAGTCTTCCAGATCGACAGTCAGTATTCAGAAGTGCTGATTTGATACTAGTTGTACTCACCTCCTGTCTTACAAAGTAACATATTATGTAACTATGTGATAAGATATGAGCAAGTTTATTAACAGAAATAACACAGGCTGATTTTTGGGTATTGGTCAAATTTGTATTCTCATGTAGTTCTCACAAGCACCAGTGCAGTCAACAGCCAACCTAGCAGTGAATTTACCAAAGGTAAATAGAGGAAATTAAATTTTGCAGGAAACCTATTCTGAAGCACTGGAATTTTCTTTTAACACATCTTGTTATCTATGGACCTCTCTATATAAAAAACTATTCCAAAATAAACTTGGATACATTCCAGCAATTTACACCGACACTTCATTTGTGACCCATTCAGGTTAGCTACAAACTATTTCTTATCCACTGATCTCCAGTGTACACAGAATATCACTTTCAAGAAAACAAGACTTTCTTAAAAAGACTTCTTTCAGACAAAGACCTGCAAAACATATATGTGAAGCACACAATAACTTCTCAGAATCATTAATTGTGATGTTATACAGCTAGGTCCACATGATAATTATATTAAGACATTGCAGTCAATCTAATTTGTGTGTCATCTATTTATGCAGCAGAGCACCAACAATTCCAGCTGTCATATGTATAAATCTTTCATGAGAAAGGTGAAGATCAAGTGAAGGAAAACTTTTCATTTTTATGAACTCATTAAATACATCACAGTCCGAGTTGAGAACTGGCATATTTTAATACCACCTTATAACTGTAGCATACAGGTTTTTTATTCAATAACTATGTAAACTACTCAGGTATTAAGACAATGGACAAATTTAATTTTTTTAGCTTTAAAGGAGCACATGTATTCAGAGGCCCCTCTTAGTTAATCTTTTACCATTCTGAAGTATGTCTGTGAATGAAGGACATTAAATCAATTACATTTTCTTTACTTTATCATCTATGGACAATAAAAATATAGATAAATCTAGCAAACTGTAGGGAATTCAGTATAGTTACACTAAATAAGAGAATCATTTTAATTACACAACCATATGACTACAGACATGTGTGATCTGTGAGAAAACTAATTAATTGGTCTCACAAATCCTTCCTGCAGAGAGATGTGTGGAAACTGCTTTAGAGACCTGACATCTCTTGCCAAGCAAAAATCTTTTCTTTTACACAAAAGACTACTACATTAATTAAATGGTAGTGCAAATAGTGTAAAAACATATCATAGCTAATTTCAACAGACGATATTCACGACAAACATTATGATAGTTGGTAAAATTCTGGAGTCTTCTAATAGATAACAATGTTCTATAATAGCTTTTTCAGCAGGATTGTCAACTGATTACATAGCATACAAGGAACAGTCTCAGTGCAAGGTCACATGATCAGCCTTTAGTGAGGCTCATTTGCAACAATTGTGTTAATAGTTATGAAAGGTAAAATATTAGCTGCTAATGACTCAACATGTGTAGCAGGCGGACAACAGAAAATGAGTGTCTAGGAGGCGCAGAAATCAACTTTCGATGCGATGTATGTATTACACTTCACAAAATGAAAAATGGCGCGCCGCAGTGATCACAAAGATTCGCACCATCAGGATCGAAGGTGAACTCTTTCGGTATTACAAACCGTGTAGGACGTTTAGCTAGGTGACCACTCTTAAAGAATGCATATAGAATCATATTAGTGTAACGGGGTGATGAGAACAGATGGAATGTGATGGTAAGCAAGCGAATGCGAAACAGTCTGTCGTGAAGCTTATCGTGAAACTCTCTCTTCTTAAAGGCGTAGCTGCAGATAGTGCGATAATATGTTTCATAGACACGGAAAAAACAAACGTCCAGAGGTTGGATTTGTCCTCTGGTTCCAGGTGGTATGACCTGCAGTGTCACACACCTTTCAGGATGCATAGTTTGCTCTAAAGGAATATGATTTTTATACACTGACTAGGAATCGGTCAAAAGCAGGTTATTTTGACCAGCTATCGACAAAAAGCAGTGTTCATATCATAGTTGTAGTTCTCTTACACCCATTTTCCCGTTCTTGCTTACTGTGACGTAAATATTCCCTACTGCCCTTGCAAGATCACGCACACGAGAAATAATAGTAGGGACGGAGCACCTCCGACTTTCACAGTACCATAAATAACTTTTAAGCCAATTTATCATGCATAATGGTATACGAATCCGTTAAGGCACAGACGTTAGCTGATCTTGATACAACCCTCTTGGTAGTCATTTTTCCGTTTAAGAAAGTGTAGGTTTGCACAAAAAATACATTCTGTTGATTGGCTAACAGTACAAGCCCCCGACTACCAACCCATTCTGTGAAAACCGCATATCAATAGCAATTCCCATTTCCGTAACACCTGCGGTGCAGGTTTTAGGTGATCCAGACTGTATACTGCCTTTTAATTCTGAGTTTAAAACTCTCTACCAAAGAATCCGAGTAATGTTCTGAAATTGAAAAGTAGACGGCCGAAATCGGCTATCGCGTAAGTACGCTCATGCCAGGCTACGTCGTTGTATCAAACCTTTCGACTGTTTACTTGTCTGCATTGCAGAAATAGCAGTCCTCTTGCATGGAGACATGTACATCAGTGAGTAGAAGCTAGATATGGTACGACGAATATCCAACAATGCTATCGAAATAGTAACGGAAAATTGCTTGACGAAACTGTAGAAGTTTCCACAAAAACCTGGAAACGTACACACATTGAAGTAGTTTTCCTAAGACTGATGCGCCAGAAGTTAGTGTATGCCATTAGATAGCATATGTCATTATTCCATCCTGGATTTTCCAATGTTTGAACATGCCATAATTTCATATACAAAAACCGTAGCTCACCCTGTGTCTGTGTCATATAGGAAATACGGTTTTATCTTAGCAGTGTAAGCCTGTCCTTCCGCATGCCTGGCATGAGAGCTCTGCGTGGCGCAATAGCCGACTCTTGCCGCATTGCTTTCCAAAATTACTGCATTTCTCGGGGTGTTTTGCGGAAGATATCAACTTCACTACTAAAATGCGCTATATCACTGTAATTTTCTTTCCAAGAGCTATTGAATGAAGTTATCAAAAGCATAAGGTTCCCCATTAAACAAAAAAACACGCTTGTTTCAATATTTCGGTTGATACCAGAATGCAGTGCATTACCATATAAAACGTTACGTACTACCCAGTATATCATCAATTTCGGAAAACCTCGTTTCGATGTCTGGAACTGTTAAGTATATATAGAATGGGCGTTACGTCTTACTTGACTCACCCTGTATAATCAAATGTTAGTTTTTAATTATTTATTGAGAGTACCCTGTATGTTTTATACTGGTTCTCATGTTCCGTACGAAGTTTACCTGCCTGCTAAGACATCAGAATAGCGTTGAGGTGCTTACTTTAGAGTTCGTAATCACGTTTTTGATGTAAAAATTACCGTTTTTTGCGTTGCTGATACATTTTTTCAGAGTTGGAAAATAATATTGTAACATTTGACAAGCGTAATATATGCCGTAAATAATTAATTTGAGGCTCTGATGTGTTTTGCACTATGGTACACATATCGAACTTTGATGACACCACTGATAAGGAGTGCGGGGCGTGATGACGTTATGCATTCAAGGTCATTGATGACGTCATGCATAATCATGGTCATGTGGACGTCAAGTGCTGACCATGGGCCGGCCGGAGTCGCCGAGCGGTTCTAGGCGCTAAAGTCTGGAACCGCGCGACCGCTACGGTGGCACGTTCGAATCCTGCCTCGGGCATGGATGTGTGTGATGTCATTAGGCTAGTTAGGTTTAAGTAGTTCTAAGTTCTAGGGGACTGATGACCTCAGAAGTTAAGTCCCATAGTGCTCAGAGCCATTTGAACCATTTTGTTGACCATGAAGATCAAGAAGTCAAAGTGTGCTTGAGGCCCTGCAGATGAACTGTTAGTAACGTTTCTCATACTGTGCAGGCGTGTTTCTTTAAAGGAACTGTTTCAAATGTTGGCCACCGTGATCGCAGCAGACTGTGCAGTAATGCATCACGGATTGTCCAGAAATATTCTAGCGTTAGCAGACTGATGCGCAACTGCAATGTGCAACAGCCCTTATAACGAATTCCGTATGCATGTCAGCTGTGGAGTTTCATAACCTCCGCTGGCCTCATGATCCCAGCAGGGATCCACTGTTCTGAAATCTGGTAATTGCGCTGTTAATGGAGCAGGAGTACCAATAGCGTTTTGTTGTTTCCAAGCTGTAACTCTATGTGTCTCCAAAACATCATTATTATGAGGAGTGCTCAAAGTACATGATGTTTGGGAGAATTATCAGCGGCAAATATTCCAGGAAGTGTACCGTACTTGTTGAAAAGACTTTTTATACATTTGTCTTATCCTGCTCGTAGGAAGTACATTATGCCCATTCTCAGTATCATTTATAACAGCTGTTCATACAGTCACAGCAGATATGAAACCATAATTTTTCTTGTAGCGTGAGGTTTGTTTGCATTCTCAAGCTTTCACAAATTTTCCTGTCATAATCGTCAGGTGTTAACGGTAGTGTTAATAGGCTGCGCGGTACTTGCATATTTACTTAACCGAGATATTTCGTGAAGACTTTACTATGTCACGGAACTTCCATATGCTACCAGAGGTTACGTCAATGATCGAAGAATGTTGGTAGCGATGTTCATGCCATTCTGTAGTATATAGTTTATGTTAATTTCTCTATAGCCTTTCAGAATCGAGGGCCCGTTTCCATGCACCACAAAGGATATGGCCACTGTCCTATTTAAAGTGGTTGTTGTACATTCTAATATCAACTGCTTCTTAGATGACAGAATTCCCGTTGGTGGATGCATGGGATTTTTTTGTTTGTGACGTTCTGTTCGGCAACAGTAGATTTGTCAAAATCGCAGTATTTATGTGGCGTTGCAGTTCTCTGCAGCATTCTGAAATCATACGTATATATTTACCAATGTAATTGCTACCGCCTTCACCAGGAAGTTTTTGAATTCTAGGAACACTGAGACTGAGACTGTGTTTTAATGGGCATAGTATCTCTTTAATCGGAAAATGAATTAAAACCTTCTCTAGGGCTATGCATACTTTATTTGATGAAGCTCCAAAGGGAAAGATTGCTATAGGCTGTTCATTTTGTGATGACTGAGTGCTTCATGTTTTAGTTTCTTAGAGATTGCTAACTTAATATCTCAGTCATTATCGCTATTCTCCTGGAACGGAATTTAAGTGGTCCTCGGCAGAACCGGGTTTAGCTCTCTGTATCAGCATGTTTAAAACTGTTCTCTTTTGCGTGGCCGAGCCGCCTATCTGATTTTCTTTCAAGCAATAGACCTTACAATAGGAATTTCCCTTCTCTCTCCGTCTCAGCGATGAACTTGATATTAGTGTGCGTATTATTCATATGTTCAATGAACAGGTGAAGGCCTTTGATCCCATGTGGCTAGAGCCTAAAAGTGTCGTCATATTTTTTTTCTCATGTTTCAATAAATGTTCTTCTTAACCAGTGTCCAAGGCAATTCATCTTTCTCTTTATCATTATTAGCAATATTTATCTCATTTCACCCCCTGTGAAGTACTTGCGCATTTTTTGCTCTATCTATTCAGCTCATGCTTTGACACTCCCTCCATTGTCATATTCAGTGGCCACTGACCTCTTTCTATTTTCGTCACTTATCGTTCACGTGTTTGAATGCCGTTTCCTACCTTCTACTTTCCCCCGCCCCCCACCTCCCACACACATCTTCTCCCTTCCCTGCCCAAAAAATAACTACACGAAACATTTGTCCTATTTCTTTTCTAACTTGTAGGCTCAGTTTGTTGATGTTAAATGCTTCCCTGACCATTGCCATTCTGATGTTTATTTCTTGACAACAGGTACTCTCCTCCTTGGCTGAAATACTAGAATGCACTACCTGAAAAAAAATTTGAAGCTCTCAGAAAGCATAGTCGAATGGCAACATATCTTCGTGCATGAAGATACCTTCGGTGGTCATGTACGATAGGTAAAACAGTAGCCAAAGTGCATCAGTGCTGCTCGTGTTTAGTGTTGTTACCGGGCCTGATAAGACATAAAATGGACGTGAACAGCGTTAGATGTTGAGTGAACACTATGAAAAGAAGGAAGAAAAATTAGAGTCTAACGCCCCATCGACAACGAGGTCATATTTAGCCGCAGAGCAAGCTCAGATTAGGGAAGTACGGGAATGGAAATTAGCCGTGCGCTTTCAGAGGACGCATACTGGCATTTATCTTATTCAGGTTAGGGAAAACACGGAAAACCTAAATTTGTATTGCCGAACGGCGATTTAAAGTATTGTCATCTGGAATGCGACTCCATGATCACTATGAAGGACAAGGAGAAGCTACGCATTCGCGTGAGACAGCGTTACCAGCACCTGACATAGTCTGAAAGGGGGCCTCCTTGCGGATCTCGATTTGGTTCAACTGTACAGTACCCAGATTTGCGGGCATTCAGATGAGTGGCACAATGTTGGACAGCATGGGAATGTGATGACGGACATACTCGTTGTCGAAGTTCCCACCGAGAGAGGTAGCGCAGTGGTTACCAAACTGGACTCGTATTCTTGAGGACGACGGTTGAAACCCGCGCCCGGCCATCACGGTTTAAGTTTTCCGTGATTTCCGTAAATCGCTAGAGGAAACTGCCGGGATGGTTCCTTTGAATGGGCATGGACGCTTTCCTTCCCCATCCTTCTCCAATCCGAGGTTGTGCTCCGTCTCTAATGACCTCGTTATCGACGGACGTTAAACACTAATATCCTCGTCCTCCTCAAAGTTTCAGCCGTTGTATCTGACCATCCCAAGGGAGGATCGACATACTGTGCACCTAGAACGTCTTAACACCTTCACAGCTGTGACTACTGTTGTGACTTGGCAAGACAGCCAAGTCACTATGAGAGGAAGCCGAAAGGCACGCGTTTAATGTCACGCAGGCTGGCGTGAGGTCCGGAACAGGTAAGGGAATTTATAGTAGCAAAGAACGTACGTAGCTGCTGAAATACTTACCTTTAATCCATAATTGGTGAACATCGGTCTGACGGTACATGCATCACAAGATAAATAGCAAATGATAATGGCGCCTTGCTAGGTCGTAGCAAATGACGTAGCTGAAGGCTATGCTAACTATCGTCTCGGCAAATGAGAGCGTATTTTGTCAGTTAACCGTCGCTAGCAAAGTCGGCTGTACAACTGGGGCGAGTGCTAGGAAGCCTCTCTAGACCTGCCGTGTGGCGGCGCTCGGTCTGCAATCACTGATAGTGGCGACACGCGGGTCCGACGTATACTAACGGACCGCGGCCGATTTAAAGGCTACCACCTAGCAAGTGTGGTGTCCGGCGGTGACACCACAACTACCATCCGAGAACAAGTAATGAACTCTCTCATCTCACAACATTGGTCGGAGACTAGCGCAGCCAGACTAGGAAATTACTGTCCCATGTGAAGGTTGCCGTTAGCACCACTATACATATGGCTGCATATATAGCGGTGCCATGACTGGGGGCATGAACTGCTGATAATTGCGTCGCATCGTGTTCAGCGATGAAGCGCGGTTCTGCACTGCCCCAAATGGAACTGGAAATGAGCGTATGGCGTTGTTGGCCGAGAGGCCCCATCTGGGGAAGTTCGGCCGCCAAGTGTGACACAACACCCAGTCCACGAGCGGAGACAATCTCAAAGCTGGCCGGTAATCAAACCCGGACCCGCTTGCACGGGAGGCAAGCGCGTTACCATCCAGCTAAGCAGGCAGGCAGCACTATACCGGATGACCGTCATCAAGGAGTTTGGCACTAAATAAGGAGGAGCTCCCACTCTTACAATGTTTTGGAGAGGCACCGCGGTGTTATTCATGGTGTCATGGTGTGGGCAGCCATTGGGTATGACTTGTGGTGATGGCTGGCAGTGAATGAGGGAATTCTGATGGCAGAACAGTACATCACAGACAACCTGTATCCTTATGTGTTACCTCTCTTGTGACAAAATCGTGATTCCATTTTTCAACTGGATAATGCTCCTCCACACAAAGCACATACCTCTATGAACAGTCTGTATGATGCTTAGATACTCCCATAACTAGTACGATCCCCAAATCTGTAACCTATAGATCATATGTTGGACCAGCTTGGACGTCCACTCCGTCTAGTGCCAGTACTCAGCGTACAAAGGACCAATTGTGACAGTTGTAGACCAGCTTGCCACAGGAGAGTATACAACAGATTAATGACTCCCTTCCCATGTGAATCAGAGCAAGCACCTAGGCCAAGGGCGTGCAATGCCTTACGATATGTGGGCTCATATTGCCAAGTTCTTTGTAAATTTGATTCACTATAGTAATCGCTGAAGTAACATCACATACCCTTCGGTGCATGACGTTTAATTTCATTTCCTCTCCCCTTTCTAGGTCCTTAACCCTTTTTCTCATACAGTTTATTCGAATGTTTTTACTTCCTCAGTTTTGGCTCATCTTTCACTCCTAGCCATTAAAATTGCTGCACCAAGTAGATGACGTGCTACAGACGCGAAATTTAACCGACAGGAAGAAGATGCTCATCATCATCATCATCATCATCATCAGATGATGATGAGCATCTTCTTCCTGTCGGTTAAAGGAAGAAGATGCTGTGATATGTAAATGGTTAGCTTTTCAGAGCATTCTCACCAGGTTAGCTCCGGTGGCGACACCTACAACGTGCTGACATGAGGAAAATTTCCAACCGATTTCTCATACACAAGCAGCAGTTGACCGGCGTTGCCTGGTGAAACGTTGTTGTGATGCCTCGTGTAAAGAGGAGAAATGCGTATCATCACGTTTCCGACTTTGATAAAGGTCGGATTGTAGCCTATCGCGATTGCGGTTTATCGTATCACGATATTGCTGCTCGCGTTGGTCGAGATCCAATGACTTTTAGCGGTGGGTTCAGGAGGGTAATACGGAACGCCGTGCTGGATCCCAACGGCCTCAAAACTATCAGTCGAGATGACAGGCATCTCATCCGCATGGCTGTAACGGATCGTGCAGCCACGTTTAGATCCCTGAGTCAACAGATGGGGACGTTTGCAAGACAACAACCATCTGTACGAACAGTTCGACGACGTTTGCAGCAACATGGACTATCAGCTCGGAGACCATGGCTGCGGCTACCCTCGACGCTGCATCACAGACAGGATGGCCTGCGATGATGTACTCAACGACGAATGGCAAAACGTCATTTTTTCGGATGAATACAGGTTCTGTTTACAGCATAATGATGGTCGCATCCGTGTTTGGCGACATCGCGGTGAACGCACGTTGGAAACGTGTATTCGTTATCGCCATACTGGCGTATCACCCAGTGTGATGGTGTGGAGTGCCATTGGTTACACGTCTCGGTCACCTCTTGTTCGCATTGACGGCACTTTGAACAGTGGACGTTACATTTCAGATGTTTTACGACCCGTGGCTCTACCCTTCATTCGATCCCTGCGAAACCCTACATTTCAGCGGGATAATGCAGGATGTAGGCTACAGTACGTACTGGGAGATGAAGAAGCTTACACAGGATAGAGTAGCATGGAGAGCTGCATCAAACCAGTCTCTGGACTGAAGACCACAACAACAAACAACAACGCATGACCGCATGTTGCAGGTCCTGTACGGGCCTTTCTGGGTACAGAAAATGTTCGACTGCTTCCCTGGCCAGCACATTCCCCAGATCTCTCACCAACTGAAAACGTCTGGTCATTGGTGGCCGAGTAACTGGCTCGTCACAATATGCGAGTCACTACTCCTGATGAACTGTAGTATCGTGTTGAAGCTGCATGGGCAGCTGTACCTGTACACGCCATCCAAGCTCTGTTTGACTCAATGCCCAGGCGTTTCAAGGCCGTTATCACGGCCAGAGGTGATTGTTCTGGGTACTGATTTCTCAAGATCTATGCACCCAAATTGCGTGAAAATGTAATCAAATGTCAGTTCGAGTATAATATATTTGTCCAATGAATACCCGTTTATCATCTGCATTTCTTCTTGGTGTATCAATTTTAATGGCCAGTAGTGTATATGATCTCACAACATTGGTCTGAGACTAGCAGCAGCCAGACTAGGAAATTACTGTCCCATGTGAAGGCTGCCATTAGCACCACTATACCAATGGCTGTACATGTAACGGTGCCATGACTGGGGGGCGTGAACTGCTGATAAATTGCGTCGCATCGTGTTCAGGGTTGAAGTGCGATTCTGCACTACCCCAAATGGAACTGGAAACGAGCGTATGGCGTTGTTGACCAGGAGGCCCCATCTGGGGAAGTTCGGCCTCCAAGTGCAAGTCTTATTGCAGTCGACGCCACATTGGGCGATTTGTGTGCCAGTGATGAGGATGAAATGATGATGAGGACAAAACAACACCCAGTCCACGCGCAGAGAAATTCTCCAATCCGGCCGGGAATCAAACCAGGGCCCACTTGCACGGGAGGCAAGCACATTACCATTCATCTAAGCAGGCGGACAGCACTATCCCAGATGACCATCGTCAAGGAGTATGGCAGCAAACAAGGAGGAGGTCCCAGTCTTCCAATGTTTTGGAGAGGCATAGCGGTGTTATTCCTGGTGTCATGTTGTGGGCAGCCATTAGGTATGACTTCTGGTGACGACTGGTAGTGACTGAGGAAATTGTGATGGCAGAACAGTACATCACAGACAACCTGTATCCTTATGTGTTACCTCTCTTGTGACAAAATCGTGATTCCCTTTTTCAACTGGATAATGCTCCTCCACACATAGCACATGCCTCTGTGAACAGTCTGTATGATGCTGAGATACGCCTATGACCAGTAAGATCCCCAGGTCTGTGGCCAATAGATCATATGTTGGACCAGCTTGGACGTCCATTCCGTCTAGTGCCAGTACTCAGCGCACAAAGGACCAATTGCGACAACTGTAGACCAGCTTGCCGCAAGAGAGAATACAACAGGTTAATGAAACCCTTCCCAGGTGAATCAGAGCAAGCACCTAGGCCAAGAGGGTGCAATGTCTTGCGATATGTGGGCTCATATTGCCAAGTTCTTTGTAAATTTGATTCCCTATTGTAATCGCTGAAGTAACATCACATACCCTTCAGTGCAAGAAGTTTAATTTCATTTCCTCTCCCCTTTCTAGGTCCTAAACTCTTTTTCTCATACAGTTTATTAGAATGTTTTTACTTCCTCAGTTTTATCTCATATTTGCCCTTCTTTCCTTTTTCCTAACAATTGTGTTCTCGGTTTTCCTCTTATTAAGTTTAATCCCACAGCATTGACATGTTGCGTTCAGATCTTCTATCATGGTCTTCGCTGTTAGCTAAAATCGCCAGATAATCAGCCAATTTAACAGTTTGAACATATTACTGAACCATACTGATTAGAATAACAGGGAAACAAAAATATTGTCTGACAGTTGCACACTAAATATTCATGAAAAAATTTGCCTGCAGTTTTGCGTTGCTCATTAGTTACAATCAATACTCATCACTTTGTGTCTCAAGTGTGATAAGTGTGATCCATGAATTCGTTAAACCAGGAAATATCATGCATTATGGTTTGCTAAAATAGTTGAACTGATGTGTGACAGAGTTGACCTCTAACAAGCAACCGCTTGAGTGCGAGGTCGCGAAACGCCAATGATGTTTCCAGCATTCGACGCCCCACATATTGCCTACAGTGCAGCCACAATGTTGGCTGCTAATTGCAACAGGCGTCGGGACTGGAGGTGTCCAATGCTGAGTACAGCATGAGATATGGAGCATAGTTGCACTACTTAGTGGACGAGTAACTCACAACAGTGTTACAGTGCTAGTGGTGTCGATACAAAGCAGAGTAAAGGCAACGATAAATAAAGCAAACATTGCAATATATCTACAACAACAACTGCTGAAGTGACATTTCACCGAAAGGAGCCCAAGGAATTTCGCAGAGAGAGGGAAGTGGTAGATGAAATATCAGCATTTCTGCAAGATGAGTCACTGGAATGTGAGGTATCATATACGCTCGACTGTGCGGACAATTGTGCATGAGGAGTAGAAGGATGACGATACGTTCTTAACAAGTGAAAGTGATACTGAAATAGGCTCCGAACCATGTAGTTCATCACCCTTGTCAGACAGATAGCCACAAATCTCGTCTCCAGTGAAACATAGTGAAGGACAGTCGTTGTCCAAGTAGCGTTTACTAAACATAACTATGTACATGTAAGACCATCTGCAGCATAGTAAAAAAATACAATTATGAACAGATTTGGAGTAAGTCTGCAGTAATACGACCGCGTAATGCATAAGAAAAACTACGGATATTCAAGGCGCGGCAAGGCGCATTTGTTAGAAGAACTGGTGTTTGTCCATTTCAAGATTGCTCCAATACAATTAACAGAATGTGCGTGATAGTGACCTACTGCGTTATGCACATCAAATTACCCGCGACATAGATTACAGTGATTTCAAGGGAAGCAGTTGATGGTTGCATAACTGCAAACAGTCCTTCAGAATTGGAAGACGTAAGATAACTAAATTTCAAACAAAGCCTCAACTTGACGATGCACAGCAAACTTCGGAATCGGCCTGAAAATAGGTAGATAAATTAGAATACCAGTGGTGTTTGTTATAGGATTCTAGTGCGAGTCGTTTACGAGATATCGTATTTTGAAAAGCTCCCACACCAACACTTGTACAATACCTGTGGTAGCACGCACTAAAGAACAACACACGTGCATACAGTCGTAGGTGGATGCTGACCAGCAACGAGACAACTTTTCATCACAGGTTGTGTTCAAAACGACCACCGGCAGCTGCAATACACGCTTCCAGTCTCGTATGGAATGAGTGCTGCACACCTGCTAGCATTTCAGTGATGTCCGAGCAGGCTGCAGTAATACATCGTTGCACATCATCGGGTGCAGCGTCTTTCAGCTTTCCCCGCAGAGCAAAGTCTACAGGCGTCAAATCCGGGGAACGGACCGGCCAACGTACAGGTCATTTGCGTCCAATCCAACGGTTTGGAAACAATTCATGAAAACATGCTATAGTACGTCGTGTACTATGGGCTGGAGTGCCGTCATGTTGGTACCACGAGTTCCTCCTAGTCATCAGAGGAACGTCTTCTACCATCCCTGGAAGATGTTCTGTTAGAAGGCTGTGATACTTGAGTGCGTTCAGTGTTCCGTCTACGAAAAACAGGTTCACTACCCCACACCACACCTTTACCCTCCATGGACGCTGACGTTCCACTTGACGAAGCCAATGGGGACTGTCAAGCGCTGTTGGATGCTGTTAAAGCACATCATTCTGTTTAAAAATTCACATGGGCTTCCGTATATCGATCGATACAAGAGGTAAGATTCTTTATTGCATACTGAATTACGTGCCCCTTAGCGTACTATCATTTGCCAAAAACCTCGTTTTGATACTTGTTCAAATGGCTCTGAGCACTATGGGACTCAACATCTGTGGTCATCAGTCCCCTAGAACTTAGAACTTAGGTTTAAGTAGTTCTAAGTTCTAGGGGACTGATGACCTCAGAAGTTAAGTCCCATAGTGCTCAGAGCCATTTGAACCATTTTTTGGGGAGCACAACTCAGAACGACTTACAGCAACATCAGGTACAGAAAAGACAGGTAATGCAGTGCCGGTGTCGGATTGCATCATCTGATCACCAGGATGAGAACCCGTAGAATCCCGTTGTCCCACCGCCTCAAGGTGGAGGAGGGTTGGTATTTCACTGGACACAGTAAAGACTGGTCAGCAGGCAACCACTCTGCGGGAACATCTGAACACACGGTGAAGTGGGGGACGCAGATACAACACACATTTCAACATCAACAGAAGCAGCTACATCATCTCTGCAAATACTGAAATCACAATGAACGTCAGTAGACAACTCAGTACCGCCAGAAGGTGCACCCTCTGTCAACGCCGTATCAGAAGAACGAGACTGGAGAGGGACGCTCTCGAAATCTGTACCGTCCTCAGTCTGACGGCGTTCGACTTGCGCTGCAGGAGCCGTCGTCGCCTAATGGACAGCGGCCGCACCGGGACGGTGGAAATTCGCGAGGAGTACGGGGTAACGTTGCCCCAACATCGCTTAAAGCTGGAGACTGACTGTCAGTAGCCTGTGAACACACTATGTCTGCTAATGTTAAAGGAAGACATTCCTGATAAGACGACATCAGAACAGTAGTACGGCGTGGACAATCGGATCTGAGATGACCGCTTTCGTTACAGATAAAACAGGTTCCTCCTTGCCCTGCATACGTAACATGGATCCGGTAACCACAAACATTTAAGTGGGAAGGAATATTCTTTTTAACGCCCATGTCCACAGCCCGGATACCATTATAACACTGGAAGCGATGTTGTGCTGACCAGCGTTCCCATCGGATATGCCCTATGACTCCAGACGGAAGCAACGCTGTTTTAAGAAATGAATCGTCCACTTCAGGAGGAAGGTTATAAATTCTAACCGGAGTATACTCGAGTGCCGCATTTTCAAGGAGGACTTGACTAACGGAACCATCTCGATGTGTAAACAACACTTTGGAACCAACCCGAGAGAGAAGCCGTTCTACTTGAACGGGATCATAAAACTTCATAAAGAATGCATACAAATCAGAATCAAAGTAAGCAGTATCTACCTGATCAGGTGTAACACGGACAACATCAGCCAACCAATCGTGAATTTCTAAAGAGCCGGGATGAACACGACGCGTACTCTTGTCAAAACTGAAACAAACAGTAGCTCGACGAAGAATAGACTTAGAGTCGACAGACACCATGGCGCGGGCAGAAAACACCGCCGCCGAGAGAAAAACGACAACAAACTCCGCTACGTAACTACGACGAGACTCCGGCCGATACACAAACAAGACTGCGCTGCGGCGCAGACGGAAGTTAACTACGACCAGCTCGCTCGACGCGCAAGGCGACACATTAATTGGGGTATACGTATTTCTTTTTATTATTAGTTTTGCATTCTGTCTTCTAGATAGAGAAGTTTGTGAAAAATAACGCACAATCATCTTCTACTGGTGACATATGGTTACCTTTCGATGACGTTTATCTTTATTTCATTGCATCCCTTTAGCTCTTAGGGCTTGCCAGCATATTGTTTGTCTTTTTTATAAAACTTGATCAAGAAGTTTCCGTTCCAAGGCAGCACAGTCAGGAACCGGTATGCTAGTCAGCAAAGTCGCCTTGAGCATTGAGGCAATCACCCCATCGACGCAAAAGGTTGAAGATACCCGTTTGCTAAAACACCGTGTCCTACGTGCGGAAAACCATAACTGGCTGCTGCACATCCTCGTCCGACAGGACTCGTCCAACCTTCAAGGTACACTACTGGCCATTAAGATGCAGATGATAAACGAGTATTCATTGGACAAATATATTATACTAGAACTGACATGTGATTACATTTTCACGCAATTTGGGTGCATAGATCCTGAGAAACCAGTACCCAGAACAACCACCTCTGGCCGTAATAACGGCATTGATAAGCCTGCGCATTCAGTCAAACAGAGCTTGGATGGCGTGTACAGGTACAGCTGCCCTTGCAGCTTCAACACGATATCACAGCTCATCAAGAATAGTGACTGGCGTATTGTGACGAGCCAGCTGCTCGGCCACCATTGACCAGACGTTTTCAATTGGTGAGAGATCTGGAGAATGTGCTGGCCAGGGCAGCAGTCGAACATTTTCTGTATCCAGAAAGGCCCGTACAGGACCTGCAACATGCGGTCGTGCATTATCCTGCTGAAATGTATGGTTTCGCAGGGATCGAATGAAGGCTAGAGCCACGGGTCGTAACACATCTGAAATGTAACGTCCACTGTTCAAAGTGCCGTCAGTGCGAACAAGTGGTGACCGAGACGTGTAACCAATGGCACCCCATACCATCATGCAGGGTGATACGCCAGTATGGCGACGACGAATACACGCTTCCAATGTGCGTTCACCGCGAAGTCGCCAAACACGGATGCGACCATTATGATTCTGTAAACAGAACCTGGATGTATCCGAAAAAATGACGTTTTGCCATTCGCGCACCTAGGTTCGTCGTTGAGTACACCATCGTAGGCGCTCCTGTCTGTGATGCAGCTTCGAGGGTAACCGCAGTCATGGTCTCCGAGCTGATAGTCCATGCTGCTGCAAACGTCGTCGAACTGTTCGTGCAGATGGTTGTTGTCTTGCAAACGTCCCCATCTGGTCACTCAGGAATCGAGAAGTGGTTGCACGATCCGTTACAGCCATGCGGATAAGATGCCTGTCATCTCGACTGCTAGTGATACGAGGCCGTAGGGATCCAGCGATTCCATATTCTACTAACAGTCATTGGATGTCGACCAACGCGAGCAGCAGTGTCGCGATACGATAAACCGTAATCGCGATAGGCTACAATCCGACCTTTATCAAAGTCGGAAACGTGATGGTACGCATTTCTCCTCCTTACACGAGGCATCACAACAACGTTTCACCAGGCAACGCCGATCAACTGCCGTTGGAAACTTTCCTCATGTTAGCACATTGTAGGTGTCGCCACCGGCGCCAACTTTGTGTGAATGCTCTGAAAAGCTAATCATTTGCGTATCACAGCATCTTCTTCCTGTCAGTTAAATTTCGAGTCTGTAGCATGTCATGTTCGTGGTGTAGCAATTTTAACGGCCAGTAGTGTATTTTTGAAGGGACCGAAGGCGCGATAATCGCATGGGAAGAGATGAGGACTGTAGAACTGGTGCTCGAGTGTCTGCCACTTGAGTGGACTTAAGCTTTACGATGATCGAAGGACGTCTTGTGTCGAATCGCGACCAGAGAGAACTTGCTCTTCGGCAACCAATAAAAGAATAACAGCACTTGCTCCTGTTTGGACACATTGGTAATAACGTCAACATAGTTCACTTTTCCGCATTTACCGCATGAATGTCGGAATGGCAAGAATGCCACACTAATTCCTTGCCTACATGTCGGTGATTATATACCCGCATCGGAGTCCTGTCACGTTATGCTACGCAGTCAAACAGAAACTTTTGATCGCCCTTTATAGAATTTCATCTGTGATTTTTAATTGGATAATGCTATCACTATCCATCGTTCATGCCTTTGACTCTTTCTTTAACATCTTGGCGTTATTCTACTTATTCGACTTCTTTCTTCATTACTTCTCACCCATGAGTGGATGAACGTGTGAGACGCGTACACTTTGTTGTAAAAACGTTGTAGTCCTAGACAAAACAGCTCTTTCCCTTCCTTTTGTTCCGTAGCTTCTTGTACAAGGTACGTATGGAAGTTTCTTGCAGCGTAATCGGTACTTCTTAGTGCATTATTCCGAATCTTGTATCTTTCGAGTTTTGGCCGCAGAGTCCCATGCTGGCAATACATAACAGAATTTAAAGTTTTATGGGAGTACAGTGGATTCGTAAAATACTGAATCGACACATATCACATAAAGAAAAGTGTTGGACCGCCAGGATAAAGATCTGTAGCATCTTACACGTTATGTTTCTAGCTGTGCCAGAGGTATAATATCGTACCGAAACATTTTACTGCCTTCGGCGAAGGAATCCGTTCCCTTCTGTTCCGCAGAACTTGCTCTCCGATGAGTCTATGTTTACGACTTTTGGGCGGCCACATTTCGTCAGACAACAGTACAAAAACCAATGCGTTATCTTGACCAGTATACATGTTTGGCAATGATCACTTTTGAGACAAGCTCCCCTCTTCATTAAAAATATGAACGCCACTAACACAATGACACTGTTACAACTGTGTGTGTATGATGATTGTGTTTGTGTTATATTTACGTACACTATTACCTTTGCTTCTACTTCTGGATTACCTCAGGGAAGTGTATTGGCGCTTTGCTGTTCATGTTATGCATTAATAACCTGGCAAAGAATATCAAAATAAAGGATTTTTTTAAAAAAATGATGCAGTTATAAATACTGAAGTAATACCTGAAAGAAGCTGCAAAATTATCCAGTCAGATCTCAATGAAATTTCAAAGTGGCGCAGTATTGGAAATTTGTTTTCAGTGTACAGAAATGAGAAATTATGTACTTCACAAAACAGAGAAAATTAGTACTATGACTTTAATATCAATGAGACACAACTGGAATCAGCCATCTCATACAAATACCACTGTATAACGATTTGTATGGATAATGGAATAATCACAGAGTCTCGGTCGTAGGTGGAGCAGATGACAGGCTTCGCTTCATTGGGAGGACGCTGGGAAAATACTATCAGTTTGCTAACCAGACTGCTTACAAAACATTTGTGTGTCCCACATCAGAAACTTAGTCAAGTGTATAGAACACATACCGAATAGTACTAACATAAGATACTGAACGTGTTAAGAAACGGGCAGCAACATTGGTCGCAGATTTGTGGGAGTCACGGGAGAGCGTCATGTAAATGCTGCAAAACCAGCATCAGTACACGCTCGAAGATGAACGCCAGTTATCCATCGAAAGCCCACTTATAAAGTGTCAACAACCAGTATTGAGTGAAGAATTTAGAAACATACTTCAAGCCCCTATGGATCTGTCCATAGGACCGCGAAGACAAGATTAGATTATGTTCATATTTGACATTTCATTGTCTGAGAACACCATTAATTACTATGAAACTCTTAATCTGCGTTGCAGTTAGGCGTGGCTCAGCCCCATTTTGAGAGATCCTGTAGTTGAGTTGATTTGGGGGGAAGAGACCAAAGAGCGAGGTCATCGGTCTCATCGGATTAGGGAAGGTTTGGAGAATGAAGTCGGCCGTGCCCTGTCAAAGGAACCAGGAATTTGCCTGAAGCGATTTAGGGAAATCACGGAAAACCTAAATCAGGATGGCCGGACGCGGGATTGAACCGTCGTCCTTCCGAATGCGAGTACAGTGTGCTAACCACTGCGCCACCTCGCTCGGTGATCCTGTAGTGCCTGACATTTTTATCACTTGGCCTTTACAGGGATTGTGGCTGTCATCACATCTGTGCCAACGAAGATAAAAAAGAATGAAGTACAACCTAACACACACATTTTCTCAGTCAGACGTCGAGAGTCACTCACATGCTGATCCGCTCTCCCATGACAGCGTAGCCATCCGTCTTCATCACCTACTTGCAGGGGCTGGTCGCCCTGTAGATGAGATAAAAATGAAAGCAGGACAGGGAAAGCTAAAGTAAGTGAAATGTCTTAAGTAAAGTTAAATGTGAATGTATTTTGTGAACAAAAATAAACATAAATTGAGGTAGCTCTGACAAACAATTATACTTTTCTACTAACATTTACAAATGATTTGGCGAGTTGCTTGCCCACTGTAGGAGAGATACCACACACGTAAAGAAGGGTGATATTGTAGTGGCCTTGTTGCTAAGAACGACGCTCGCGGTGCCGAATGCGAGCGGCGCTTTCGGTATGACTGCATGGTAACAGCTACCGTAACAGCTGAATCTCCCAACCACCTACCACGCTCCGTACACGTTGCTGCTTCCATGAGGTTCGAGAGAAATTCGTGTTGAAATAAGGCGCTAACTTCCATGTTGCAACCACAATTCCTATATCTTCAAGCGACTGCATAAATTGAGACCTGCAGATTTATTTATTTACTAGCTGAGTACCCGACTTAATACGTTTATGTGTTAATTTCAGTCATCTACTAGTCGATCTCTCCCTTCCCTCTCTCTCCATTCATCTCTCCCTTTACCCCCTCTCTGTCTGTCTCCTCCTGCCCCTTCTATCTGCCCATCTTCTCCTCCTCCCACTCCTCTTTCTTCCCCTCCTGTCTCTGCCTGTCTCTTCCTCCCCCTGTCTCTGTCCATCTCCTCTTTCCTTTCTGTGTTCACCTCTTCTTCTCTCCTCTTTCTGTCATTTCCCCCTCCCCTCTCTCTGGCCATCTCCAGCTTCACGCTCCTCTCTCCACGTTACCACGCCCACTTCAATAGGAGGCTGGTAGTTCTGAACCCCACGGTATTTCTGTACAGATCGTAACTAATATGTGTACCAAATTTGGCTGTAATCGTTCCTGGGGTTCAGAATGAGCCTTTTACCTGTGACTTTGCCCACTTACGCACAAGTCAAGTATACACAGTTGACCATCGAAAATGCAACGCCAAGAAGGACTGCAATTATGACAACCATGTTGAATTAGGAGATAACACGCTTTACAAGATAACATGGTTGAAAATACAGCAAAATGTGAAGTGAGGAAAATGAAATCGATACTGAGTGTTGCCGCCATTGCTGGCTATAACAGCTGTAAATGTCTCGGCATTGAATCAAAGAGGCTCTGTATGTTTTGAAGGGGTATAGCAAAATGTTTGGGTTGGGTTGGGTTGTTTGGGGGAAGAGACCAGACAGCGAGGTCATCGGTCTCATCGGATTAGGGAAGGACGGGAAAGAAAGTCGGCCGTGCCCTATCAAAGGAACCATCCCGGCATTGGCCTCGAGCGATTTAGGGAAATCACGGAAAACCTTAATCAGGATGGCCGGACGCGGAACTGAACCGTCGTCCTCCCGAATGCCAGTCCAGTGAGCTAACCACTGCGCCACCTCGCTCGGTAGCAAAATGGTTCAAAATGGCTCTAAGCACTACGGGACTTAACATCTAAAGTCATCAGTCCCCTAGACTTAGAACTACTTAAACCTAACCAACGTAAAGACACCACACACATCCATGCCCGAGGCAGAATTCGAACCTGCGACCGTAGCAGCAGCGCGGTTCCTGACTGAAGCGCCTAGAACCGCTCGGCCACATCGGCCGGCCAGGGTATAGCAGTGCGTACTGCTTCCACATATTGAAAGAGTTGATCTGGTGTAGCTGCGGGTGCTGTATACCGGGCCAGTCGTTCCGCAATCATCGACCAGACGTTTTCCATAGGCGAGAGATCGGGAGAACAGGGACACCAAGGCAGCAGCGCAGTCCAATGGGCGACGAAGAAGTCTCGATCATTACGTGCTAAGTGTGGTCGCGCATTATCCCGTTGCAATGTGGCCGTCAGTAAGCTCCGAACGTCGGAGATGTAACTTTGGCCGGTTAATGTACCGAAAATACGTGCTAGAGGGGAGCGGGAGTGGAATCTAATACCACCCCAGGCCATAATATCGCGTGCAGGACCAGTATCACTATGCGTAAGGCAACAGTTCCACAGTCTGTCACCATGGTGTCTCCAGACTCTAATCCGACCACAGTGGTTGTGCAGCCAGAATTGCGATTCGTCGGTAAACACAACGTCGTTCCATTCGGTTGTCCATATAGCGGGTGATCAAAAAATCAGTATAAATTTGAAAACTCAATAAATCACGGAATAATGTAGAGGGAGAGATACAAATTGACACACGTGCTTGGAATGACATGGGGTTTTATTAGAACCGAAATAATACAAATGTTCAAAAAATGACCGACAGATGGCGCTTCATCTGATCACAATAGCAATATTTAGCATAACAAAGTAAGACAAAGGAAAGATGATGTTATTTACAGGAAATGCTCAATATGTCCACCATCATTCCGTAACAATAGCTGTAGTCGAGGAATAAAGTTGTGAACAGCACTGTAAAGCACGTCCGGAGTTATGGTGAGGCATTGGCGTCGGATGTTGTCTTTCAGCATCCCTAGAGACGTCGGTCGATCACGATACACTTGTGACTTCAGGTAACCCCAAAGCCAATAATCGCACGGACTGAGGTCTGGGGACCTGGGAGGCCAAACATGACCAAAGTGGCGGCTGAGCACACGATCATCACCAAACGACGCGCGCAGGAGATCTGTCGGACATTTTGTGAACTTTGTTTTTTTTCTTTTTTTGTTCTAATAAAACCCCATGTCATTCCAAGCATGTCAGTCAATTTTTACCTCTCTGTCTACATTATTCCGTGGTTTATTGAGTTTTCAAATTTATACTGACTTTTTGATCACCTGTTATATCGCTCATCGCACCATTACCGCTGCAAAAGCCCGTGGCGTTGACTCACTCTGCTGCAAACAAGGTCGAAAGGTATGCGCGGACTGTGGTTGTTGGGCGACAGACCGAATTTGTTATGATATGGTTCGTTGGTTCGTAATGTGGCAGAGCGATCCATCACCGCCATGTGCTCAGTATGCCTGACATCACGTGCACTGGTGCAGCGACGTGGGTGCAGCTATCCCGTCGGTCCCTCATTCCCGCCTGCATCCAGCGATTACAGATCCGCGTCAAAGTCGCTTGGTACCTTCCGAAACGATCACCGATTTCTCTAAAGGATAATCCGCAATCCCTAAAGGGCAACTATTCTTCCTCGATCGAACTCCTAAATGTGCTCTCTCTCTTCTACGAAGCATACTGAAACTGCTTGCTTAAACCAACTGCATGTCAGAACAATTCCAGTATGTGCACACGGCCGTCTGTTCCCCCTTTATATACACTACTGGCCATTAAATTTGCTACATCAAGAAGAAATGCAGATGATAAACGGGTATTCATTGGACAAATATATTATACTAGAACTGACATCTGACTACATTTTCACACACTTTGGGAACATAGATCCTGAGAAACCAGTACCCAGAACAACCACCTCTGGCCGTAATAACGGCCTTGATACGCCTGGGCATTGAGTCAAACAGAGCTTGGATGGCGTGTACAGGTACAGCTGCCCATGCAGATTCAACACGATACCACAGTTCATCAAGAGTAGTGACTGGCGTATTGTGACGAGCCAGTTCCTCGACCACCATTGACCAGCCGTTCTCAGTTGGTGAGAGATGTGGAGAATGTGCTGGCCAGGGCAGCAGTCGAACATTTTCTGTATCCAGAAAGGCCTGTACAGGACCCGCAACATGCGGTCGTGCAATATCCTGCTGAAATGTGGGGTTTCGCAGGAATCGAATGAAGCGTAAAGCCACGGGTCGTAACACATCTGAAATGTAACGTCCACTGTTCAAAGTGCCGTCAATGCGAACAAGAGGTGACCGAGACGTGTAACCGATGGCACCCCATACCATCACGCGGGGTGATACGCCAGTATGGCGATGGCGCATACACTCTTCCAATGTGCGTTCACCGCGATGTCGCCAAACACCGATGCGAACATCATGGTGCTGTAAACAGAACCTGGATGCATCCGAAAAAATGACGTTTTGCCATTCGTGCACCCAGGTTCGTCGTTGAGTACATCATCGCAGTCGCTCCTGTCTGTGATGCAGCGTCGAAGGTAACCGCAGCCGTGGTCTCCGAGCTGATAGTCCACGCTGCTGCAAACGTCGTCGAACTGTTCGTGCAGATGGTTGTTGTCTTCCAAACGTCCCCATCTGTTGACTCAGGGATCGAAACGTGGCTGCACGATCCGTTACGGCCATGCGGATTAGATGCCTGTCATCTCGACTGCTAGCGATACGAGGCCGTTGGGATCCAGCACGGCGTTCCGTATTACCCTGCTGAACCCACCGATTCCATATTCTGCTAACAGTCATTGGATCTCGACCAACGCGAGCAGCAACGTCGCGATACGATAAACCGCAATCGCGATAGACTACAATCCGACCTTTATCACAGTCGGAAACGTGATGGTACGCTTTTCTCCTCCTTGCACCAGGCATCACAACAAAGTTTCACCAGGCAACGCCGGTCAACTGCTGTTTGTGTATGAGAAATCGGTTGGAAACTTTCCTCATGTCAGCAGGTTGTAGGTGTCGCCACCGGCGCCAGTCTTGTGTGAATGCTCTGAAAAGCTAATCATTAGTATATCACAGCTTCTTCTTCCTGTCGGTTAAATTTCGTGTCTGTAGTACGTCATCTTCGTGGTGTAGCAATTTTAATGGCCAGTAGTGAAGTTCTAAGTCTAGGGGACTGGTGACCTCAGATGTTTAATATAAACGGTGTATACGTTTGTCTTATCTGTACCATTGTAATTTTTATTTTTCTACATTTCGTATAGGATGCCCTACTGCAACACAAGCAATGTAAAACGTGTAGAACGCCTGGTTAGGTGTAAGACAGGGCCTCCTGCTTTTTAAACCCCACCCCACTCCATCTGTGTCGTACCTTCACAGTGCTTGTTTCCAGACAGTAAGAGACATGTGTATCAAATTTGGCTGAAATCGACTCAGTGCATCAGGAGGAGATGTAAAACGTAAAAACATACATACATTGAAGCGTCAAAGAAACTGGTACAGGCATGCGTATTCAAATACAGAGATATGTAAACAGGTAGAATACCGCGCTGCGGTCGGCAACACCTATATAGGTTACTGTTGCTACAATGGCACGTTATCAATATTTCAGTGAGTTAGAACGTGGTGTTATAGTCGCCACACGAGCGATGGGACACAGCAAAAAATGGTTCAAATAGCTCTGAGCACTATGAGAAAATGGTTCAAATGGCTCTGAGCACTGTGGAACTTAACTTCTGAGGTCATCAGTCCCCTAGAACTTAGAACTACTTAAACATAACTAACCTAAGGACATCACACACATCCATGCCCGAGGCAGGATTCGAACCTGCAACCGTAGCGGTCGCGCGGTTCCAGACAGAAGCGCCGAGAACCGCGCGACCACACTGGCCGGCTGGGACACAGCATCTCCGAGGTAGCGATGAAGTGGGGATTTTCCCGTAAGACCATTTCATATCAGTAATCCGGTAAAACATCAGATCTCCGACGTCGCTGCGGCCGCGAAAAGATCCTGCAAAAAACGGGACCAGCAATTGAAGAGAATCGTGCAACGTGGCAGAATTGCAACCCTTCCGCAAATTACTGCAGAGTTCAGTGCTCAGCCATCATCAAGTGTCAGCGTGCGAACCATTCAACGAAACATCATCCACTCGTGTACCGTTGATGACTCCCCGACACAAAACTTTGCGCCTCGCCTGGGCCCGTCAACACCGAAATTAGACTGCCGATGACTAGAAACATGTTGCGTGGTCGGACGAGTCTCGTGTCAAATATATCGAGCGAATGTACGTGTACGGGTATAGAGACAGCCTCATGAATCCATGGACCCTGCATATCAGCAGGGGACTGTTCAAGCTGGTGGAGGCTCTTTAATGGTGTGGGGCGTGTGCAGTTGGAGTGATATGGGACCCCTGATACGTCTAGATACAACTCGACAGGTGACACATACGTAAGCATCCTGTCTGGTTACAGGTATCCGTCATGTCCACTGTGCATTCCGACGGACTTGGGCAATTCCAGCAGGACAAAGCGACACTCCACAGGTGCAGAATTGCTACAGAGTGGGTCCAGGAACACCCTTCCGAGTTTAAACATTTCCGCTGGCCACCAAACGCCCCAGACATGAACATTATTCAGCATATCTGAGGTGCCTTGTAATGTGATGTCGTCAGTCAGACGACCACACCGCCGTCTGAGAGATCTATCCACCGGATGCGATTCTCTGGATAAACGGAACAGAAGAACGGCTGTGTTAGCCAAAGAGTACACAGCCTGTCGCACTACTTATGCTCGTCGCGTGGCGGCGCTAGGCCACTTGATGTGCAGCAGGCGAGTAGTGCAGTTGTGCCAGTCTACAGTTCGTAGCCGCGCTCAGTGGTCAGCCAGCGCCGATGTTAGTCATCGTCTGTAGCTCAATCATTGCTGCCATCAAATCTTTGTAGCTCCGTTCCAAGTTAGTCTTCAAATCCACCAGATTGGACATTCAAGGTTACAAGAGATTAATTCGTCACTGCAAGATTTGTGACTCGTAAATTATGTCATTCTACAGACGCTTAGTCTAGTCGCGTCTCCTTATAATTGTCAACCAACTGATCACGGACTATAGCAAAGTTAAGTAATAAATACTTTCTTATTTTGTACTCCTGCTAATTCATTGTGTTTTCCTGTTGCAGCTACCAAGGAGTCTTTGCATAGTAGAACCCACGTTTCCACCTCCTTGGTTACCTCATATTTGCCACCTCATGTTGATGGACTCGATTATGGTGAAAGATGGAGAGCCATCATGTAACGTGCTGTTCAGAAGAGATATCCACCCCCTCGTACTCTCACGGATTGATGGCCAGCCTTGCAGGATTCACGGTGTCAATTCCCTATAGCACTACTTCAGACTTTAGTTGAGCCCATGTCACTTCGTGTTGCGGAACTTCCGCGTGCTCTCTGGGGTTCTACACGATACAAGGCATGTGTACCAATTTCTTTGGCTCTTCAGTGTACGTCCAGCTATTTTTATAATATGAATGGATTTATTTATGTATTGCTCATTTTGCCTGACCAGATCGATTGTCCGAAATTTTGTTACTTCCGGCGCCACCCCGCAGTACATTTCCATGGGAGGCAAAGGGGTGCTCGATACCAACATAACTTGAGGGTGAAGCGTTAACTGTTTCTGAGGCCCCAGACCGTAGGAGCCGCTCGGTCTTTGAAGTTCAAGTTACAGTGCTTTTTTGACCTCAAATCTTCGAATCTCGTGAAAAACTTTTGACTTCGCACCGGCGTGGCCTCTGGTCACTCTGAAAGGGGCGCTTTTAAGAAAATTTGCTATCTTGAGTGATTTTAATATTAACTTTGTGGTGAGCGAGACAAATGTTTAGCGCCCTCCAGCCGATAGTCTGCAGTGCGGACATGACACTGGCAGAGTTCGTTGGCCAGACAAAATTAGTTTTGATACACAAATTGATTTAATTAATGAACTTTTTAATTGCGCAGTTGACAGCTCTGTGCTTGGTACCGATAATTGTCGGAATTATGAATCTGTAATCGGATATCTGGATTAATTTTGTTTGAGTCTCTCTCTGTATTTGTTTGTTCTGGAAAAGTCAGTCAGGGTGCCATCGCCACGTGCTGTGTCTGTCCACTAAAAGTCTATGAGATACACTCCCCATTTCTTACTGTGCATGTACTGCACCCATTGTTGAACCATTGTCACCAAAGTTTCAAGCATTTAAGGCGCACAGTGTGTTCACCTTCTTCACTAGAATCTGAAGGTAAGGATCTCATTCCGCCCATAGTTTGCAGAAAATGGACCTATATGCGTGTTTCTTCGGTTTGCATGTTCTTGTTTCACATATTCGGCTATTTTTTTCCTTTCGCCAGCGTCTCTTTTATTTATTTATTTATTATTTTCTGTCCCTGTCTTCACTGACGGACCAGTCAAAACCGCAGATTTAATTTTTCTACGGTTGGTTTTTCTTTGAACTGAGGCTGTGACTGTAGATCTTGCTGATTGTCTTACAGCATAAAAACAATAATAACATCCACTCTCCCCAACCTGAAAGTGACAACGAGACACATAGACATTAAATTAATGATAAAGGGACACGAATTGTTGCTCAAAAAGCTGTTGTCTCTCCCAGACAACATGTCTATATGGATTCACATTCAGCAAATCTTTCCCCACACATCTTCTTCATGAAATACAAAAACCATAGAGAGTAAGTGCAGTTTCTTTCTCGTAGTAAATTCTACTCATTCTCCAGCACCGTTGAAGTTCACCAGCGCCGCTTGCCAGGTCGACCTTCACCGCGTTGTGACCTTTGAAGCTAAGAGGGTAAGATATAAAGGCTTAGCGGGAGAACGAGTGGATGATAATGACATCGATCAACACACAAAAGCCGTTGATAGCACGGAAATCTTGCATCTGGCGTCAATCACAGTTAGAGCATTCAACTCAGAACGATAACGATCATCCATGGCCCACGGAGTATGGACCTTCCATCAGAGATACACGTCAAAGGCCGCTGTAAACAATGGTGCCAACGCTTTCGATTTCGCTGCAGTTTCGGATTGGCAGTTATTGCGTGAACACCATAAAAATTCTTGACAGAGCGCCTGCGACAGGCTAATGACTTTCTACACGCGTTCTGGTGGAAGGTGAATAGCAGGAAGGAACCATAAAAAATTCCTCATGTACGCTGTACAAAAAACAAGAACCACGGGGATCCGTAATTTTAGCTCATCCAATTGACGTCGACGTGGCTGATAATTACGAGAAACAGATTTTTTGAGTTACAGAAATGTTTAAAATTCATCATTACTTTATGGTAGGATAGCTCTTCAAAACAGTAATATCACTGTAACTAGACATGGTGACACGAAAAAAATAAGCAGCAGCACGAAATGCAAATAACCGGGAGCAGCACTAGTACGGGCGATGGACTGAATTCTACATTCTGTGTATATCAATAATGTAGGCGAAGATTGTTCTACGAATGCCATCTCCGTTATAACCACTTGTCCTAAACACTTTGAGTAACGTATTAAGCGAACGAGGTGGCGCAGTAGTTAGCACACCGGACTCGCGTGCGGGAGGATGACGGATCAAATCCGCGTCCGGCCGTCCGGATTTAGATTTCCCGTGATTTTCCTAAATCTCTCCAGACAAAAGCTGGGATAGTAGCTTTGAAAGCGCACGGACGATTTCATTCCCCACCTTCGTCTCAATCGAAGCTTCTGCTCCGTCTATTGTGACCTCGATGTCGAAGGGACGTAAATCCTAATGCTGTTTCCTTTCTTTCTCTTCTTCAATGGATTAAACGCGTATACTTTCATTTGCCCCCATACCCGAGGCCAATAACGCACACAGTTGCGATGGAGGTTTTCCGAAAACTAACAGTAGAATAACTTTTCTTCATGAATATTTGGCGCACGAGGGAGGGAACCTAGTGACACGTAATTCCTTATCAGTATAGCTTGTACCGATAAACTTGACCCATAGTCGAAAGGAAAGACGATTACTGTTAATCGTACCGTCGACGACGAGTTCATTAGTGACAGCACAAACTCGAATTTGTGAAGGACGGGGAAGGAAATCGACCGTGTCCTCTTCAAAGGAACCAATCTGCAGTTCACGTTAAACAATTTAGGAAAACTCTAAATCTGGATGGCCGGGCGAAATTTGAATGACAGTCCCCGCTATTTATTACCATTGCGGTACCTTACTTCATAAGGTCAGAGCATCGGGCTGTTGGATGAATACGTTCATCTCCGTAGTCTCGTTGGTGCTATACAAGAAGACTGTGCTATTTTCGGCCAGCAAGCTTCACTATTCCCAATATTTTCCTTCAGTACTAAGCCTTAACGAAACAAACGCGATGTTATAGTGCACAAGTATTCATTACAAACGTCCGTACGATACAAGTTTATACTTGACACTTTATAGCTTGTCGGTAGAAGGGAACGACAAACTACGTACGCAATTTAGCATTGCGGGCTGTATGAGTAGCCCGTAGCATTCGTTGTCCGATTTTGACGTGTAGTTTTCAGGAGTCCTTCGACTTCCGATGTTTTGCGATCTACGTCGTATGCCAGTGAACACATGTATTCTGTTAACTCCGTAAGTTAGCCTCAAATCTTAAAATAGCACACATTTTCATTATCGAAATGTATTCGCAGATCCCAATAGGAAGAACCATCAGTTATATCAGGGAATTAAGTGAACGGCGATAATAAAAATTTGTGTCGGACTGGAACTCGAGCTCGAATTTTCCCGTTTTACGTGAGCTGTCGCCTAAACTGCCTTTTTTTTAGTGGAACTGTCGTAGGTGAAAAGTGGACAGGGGATCAGTATACGAGATATGGACACAAAGAAATGGAAGGCTTAAATGGCCACAGAATAGAACTCATTTTATTTGTCGACAAAAAATAAATAAAACTTTTCCATGATGTGTCTCTGTCGCCAAGATTTTAAAACATGAAGGGATACGTACTAACTGCGTGAAAAAAAAAACACAAGGGAACACTCCCGCTCATGCGGCTTCGATACTCCACGAAGCCGCCGCCCCATCTTCTTGACATGTTTTTTCGTACTGTTTTTTAGGTACCGTTATCTGTTCAAACACCTGCGTGTGGATGCATCACATTCATCTCCTGCCATGAATAATCACGTTGCGGAGCGGATCGTGGAACATGTTCCGCAATAAGTTCGGAAAGTAGTGACTGTACTTGGGATTCTTCACAGTAGCACAATGGTGAAAGTTAAAATAGTTTTAAAAAATCCATGTGACTTATGACACCAACTCCAAACTAAAAATGAATCTCATGGCTTCTGATTCACTTGACGCAGTTTGTTTCGTCCTCGTGTAAAAAATATCGTCCTGGTAGAGGACAGTGCGTGAATCGACAGAAGAGAGCGACACGCGTAGAAAGAGAGCCAAAATTTGACGCAAAAAATACCAGATCTCTTCCGTCCGCCCACAATGTAGCCGTCGTTCGTCTGTGTCATGAACGTTGCATTTCACGCATAAAGGCGAATCGATAAGCTGGATCCTGTGTAGTCCCTCTCGAATCATTTGTTTTTTGTTCGCCATGACGCACCAGGTCTGACGTACGTCCGAATCTAGCGTTACCGCGTTGACAGTGCGCCATACTACCCTCCAATACAATTCAATTCGACGACACCGGGCGAAGCAGGGTGCGATAGATGTCACTGACCGTTGGTAAACAAGAGATGGGGAGAACGCCCCGTAGATGGCTATACTCCAGATAAAACCTCCCCAGAACCGAGTGGGGTAGCGCAGTGCTTAGCACACTGGACTTACATTCGAGAGGACGACGGTTCAAAACCGCATCCGGCCATCCAGATTTAGGTTTTCCGTGATTTCTCTAAATCGATTAAGGCAAATGCCGGAGGGTCAAGTGAAGATGATGCCAGAGCTTCCATCAGTAGCCCCGTGAAAGTGGTCGGACCTCGCGGCCAAAGCTTGAGGTGCATACCAACGTAGGAGAACACCATTAGATCATAAACATTGAAAAGGCCATGTCTGCCGCGTTCTTTAGGAAGAGTGAAGGAGTCGTACCGTGCCTTAATAATCATTCCAGGGCTAACAAATGAACCGAATGCCGCCATGAGGCTCCGGACTATGTGTTTAAGCACTGCTAGGGTCTGCTACATGGAGAATTCTGGATGCCAGATAGACATTGATAAATTAGATCGACTGATGAAGGTCCAAATCCCGGGGACGATTATCACAAGTCCAGCACGGATATGTTGCAAAAGTCTCCGATTAAAGGTCGTCGTGCGTGAGATGTCGTCCGTGAAGTCGATCCCAAGACAGTGGATTGTACCGTACAGTGTGAGTGGAGCGAAGCTTGGAGGTGTCATCCCAGTGGCAATATTCAAGGCCATCGATTTATGCACATTTAAACGGCTCCCCGAAGTTCACCATGAGTGGCTAACAAATCCATAATCCTGCGAACATCATATTCGTCACGAAGTGTTAATATCAACTGTTCCAATGTTCCATCTGCTAAGAAGAACGATGCAATGCTTCTTCTGAAGTGCATTAAACTGCACCGTTCTTCTTTGCGACACAGGCACGGCAATATCTTATTTATCCGCCGATACCAGGCAGCCACTTTCAGTTAAAATGTCCTCCTCTGTACGGGAATTACATAATGTGTGACACAGGAGCGACAACATATAGAAGTGTGGGTCTGGCCGTGATTTGTGAACGGTTAGCCAAAGCGATTAAGGCGACCGCTCGTGGAAAGCGGGAAATCCGGCACAAATTTTCATTGTCGTCATTCCCTTGTACAGCTGATAGTTATTCGTATTCGCAAATGCGAATACATTTCATGTATATCCTAACGGCTGTGGCCGCCACAGTGCCTGTTCCTTCGGACAAGCATGCATGTATGCGTGCTTTCAATCTGAAATATCGTCCGCCGGACACCATAGTTTGTGCAGGAGCAGCTACTATCCGTTTTGTATTATTACAGAGGCCTCCTCTAACATTTTTAAAATAATATTTGACAAACGCACGGATATAGCATTTTGTTTTTAAAATTCGATAGTGAATTAGTGAGTTCTGTGACATATACCAGTATCCGTGACAAAGAAACTGATGTACATTGTTCTGAACTGAAAATATAAAACTAAAATAAGAACATTACTATCTTATGCTTTTCTCGAGAGATAAATGAAGACTTTGGCTTATTGACTTGTGTGAACTGAAATTTTGCCAGAGGAATATCAGTCTGCCGCGAATAACTTTCGCTGTCGTAACTATCATTTCCAACGAAGACAGAACTAAATCATATAATCATTTAGGTGTAAGCTGACACATATGCACAGACAAAACGAGAAGAGTTCAGTTTTGTGGGATCGTAGGTTACGATGCCATGAGTCGATCAGATAGAATGGTACACTGGATTGCATCTGATGTGTGAGTGTGGGTGACAGAAATGGCTCTGAGCACTATGGGACTCAACTTCTGAGGTCATTAATCCGCTAGAACTTAGAAATAGTTAAACCTAACCAACCTAAGGACATCACACACATCAATGTCCGAGGCAGGATTCGAACCTGCGACCGTAGCGGTCTCGCGGTTCCAGACTACAGCGCCAGGAACTGCACGGCCACTTCGGCCGGCGTGGGCGACAGAGAAATAAGTCATTAGGAGTAGGAGAAATTAGGATTCATGCTGGACCATGGTTGTGAAGAGGGATGACCAGGGAAGGACGAGGTGCCCTAAATTGCGGAAACAGTGTCGAGGTGTGGGTTAAATTTGACGTGATGGTGGATTTCGCTGTATAGGACAGGTGAGCTGTGGTTACGGTGGGAGAGAACATGGAGAGTATGTAGGTGTAGACTCGGTTGGATGTGTTGATACAGACGCAGCAGCGCATCACACTCTGAAATTTGAGGATAAATGATGGGACTGTTGAATTCAGCCTTGTAGTGGGTGTAGGGTACGCAGAGGTGTTCATTGTAGATTAGCAAGGGTAATTTATATTCCTATATAAAGACAAGTGGGCGCTTAACGTTGTTACCAAAAATCTCGAAAAGTTCTTGACCGACTTACCTCAAATTTTTACCCGATGCTCTAATAAAGATATGGCATTTCAGTCTTTGATCGCTATTTTCTTATTTTCAATGACCGGTTTCAGGCTAGCTGCCCATCTTCAGATCTGTTAGACAAAGTTAAAAATATAATTAACAAGAGAGATACATTTACTGATAGAAATATCGTAGTTTACAAAAAGAAGAAATTTTGGAATGTATTAAATGCCAGCATACCATATATTGCAGTTACAGTGTTAACTTGTCAGTACAGAACTATCGGTTCACTGTCATAACTAAAGTAAATTTTAATCTGTTAAAAGCTCATATCGCAGTTTTGGAGAAACCTGATTGGAAACAGTAAACAGTGCCCTCTACCTATAAGAATTGTGCATATGTTATTTTCTGCCGTACATATTGATGGCGAATATACTTTTTAATAAAACAATTTTTTTTGAGTGGGCTATGAACCGAAATAATTTACACTAATATAAAAAAATTATAAAGGAACTTAAAAATATAATTAAAATGTAGATATTCTTTCGAAAATGTGCGTTTCCTCTTCTTTGTATTGATTGGTGGTGGAGAGGGTTTCCCTACGTCAGAACGTATACAACGCCACGCCAAGTCCTCTTCCGCCGCGCCCAATTCACCTCGCCGCCAGTACGCTGAGGGCCGTTCCGCTGCAGCTGGTTCTTACTGGAGCGTGCTGTTCCATTCTAGAGTAAGCCTAAAACAGGTCTTTAAAAATTTCATAATAACTTCTGTGCATGAAATCACTTTGCTCATTAAGTAGTAGATCTGGGTTTTTTCTTTGATTAGCGTATATTTCAATCTCTTCGAGCACGTTAAGATAGAGACTTTTTGGAGCTTTATGTAGCACCTCCATTTTTTTCATTTATATTACTCACTTCATGTTTACTATTTTTTACATGCGCTCCAAATGCTGTCCGATTGCTATGACTGCAATGTTCCCTGTATCGAATTTCAAAATTCCGCCCTGTCTATCCTATATAATAACTGTCACATTCAGCACATTTGATCTTATATACTCAGGAATTGTTGTATTTCATTTGCTTTGTCGTTGCTGGCTTATGTCTTAGTCTATGTGCCATTTGCCCTTCATTCTGGAATGCCACTGCGATGTTTTTTGGAAAGCATTTAGCAATTCTTTCCGACACACGCCCTTTGTATGTCATGGTAACAAACTTCTTCTTAACTTTAATTTTCCTGGAATCATTATTGATACCAGCGGATTTGTTTTTGATCTTGTTAAACATACGTGTAACATCTTGTGCCCTGTATCAATTAGCTGCTGCTACTTGCTTAATAATACCTAGTTCTTTCTGCAACTCATCTTCCTTTAGTGGCAATCTCAGTGCTTTGTTGCTCTGTATAACAGATCTGAAGATGGGCAGCTAGCCTGAAACCGGTCATTGAAAATAAAAAAAATAGCGAACAAAGACTGAAATGCCATAGTTTTATTTAAAGAACGATCGCGGAAATCCCATTAAGACAATTATGTTTTGATAAACTCTAATAAAGGTTCGGAGGGAGATTACGTGTGCTTCTAACTTCTCTGTCTCAGCACTTACCCAGTCCTCGGCACCCACTCCTGGATCGACCCAGCAGTCCAGGGAGCGACTGTAAACGATAAACGTAAAACAAGGCAAGATAAATTAGTGTACCATCACTGACGAGTATCGAAGGCTGGAGAGAACAGCGAGACCTGGAAGACAGTGCGGAAGACTGGAGAGAACAGCGCGTTCTGGTAGACAGTGCGGGGCCGTGGTACTTGCAGCCACTCTCACGTGTAATCGGGCCCACACGACCAGCCCACAGCTGAAGAGGCGCCGTCTGCGGGAGCAAGCCACGGTCGCGCCACGAAGCCCGAGAACCTCTGGGCATTCTTTCATATCGATACTCGGACTGAATGGGAAATCGGGATCACTATCGGATACTAAAGAAACATATGTGACTGCAAAAGCTTTCTAAAATGTCATTCTACGTATACAGCAAAACAGCTTTCAAGTGTCAGTGCGAAGTCGTGTGACTAATATGTAAAGACCTCCTGTCGACGTAACGCGTCCTCCCTCACGTAGTAGGACGCACTGAGAGCAAGACGGACAAGCCAGTGTGCGACGTGTAGTGAGCACTGGCGAGCTATCACTCACGCAGTCTGCTGCAAGAAACTCTGCGGCTGTCTGTAGAAGCAACGGCGGCAGCCGCTGTGGGAAAATGTAACGGCTTTCTCACCGACACGAGCAGACAGGCTCAATCAGTGCTCGTCCTTTACTCTCCACTTTCTAGTCTGCAGCCAAATCGGGAAACTTGGCACTCCGGCAGCGTCGTATTGTTTCCGCTCCACGTCTCGCCGTGTTCTGAGGTGGCAGGTCTTGCATCAGTACTGTACGCTGCTACCCACTGACGTTCGCGGCTCGCACTGAACATGCACTAAATTTCAGTGATTGGAGCCTGTTTCCTCTCTTTGTGTAGCAAAGACATCTCCGGGACCCAGTATGGACATCGACAGCCTCGTCTCCTACACTGATTACCTCTTATTTAGAAAACAACGATACGTCATGCGCAGCGAAAAGTGCGTCTTGAGTGAATTTTTTTCAGCTACAGCATCTGCTCCGACGTAGCACGGTCCACTAATGATTGGCAACTGCATATCCGTGGCTTAGCAATCACTTAAACGAAGTGCCAGGAGGAGTTTCCCGTTGTCGCACTCATCAGTTACTCGAAGTGAAGAGAATCTATTTGCCATTCGTAAAACTTTCCTCCGTTTGTATATTTTAACTGTCCGTGTACTATGTTTATGAGGAAGATATAAGAAAGTAGCCCAAAATTTATCTAGACAACTGTGAAAAACTGCCTAAAAAGCACAACCAGAGTTTACTGTAACAGATACTGTTCTTTAATGCCACGTGTACATTTGAACTGAGTTGTGATTTCCCTCCAGGCGTGGCTCGCCTACATGTCTCGCTACCTAGCTCATTCTACATTGTGTATTACATACAGGGTGAAAAGTATTGAAACCGACAAACTCTGGGAGGTTGTAGGGGACATCAAAACAAATATTTTTCCCTCATGTCATTTTTTCCTGAGGAGTATTTAAACTAGTAGAGGAAGATTTCTCTGGCGGCAAATCAATTAAATCAACAAATACTTTTCCATTTTTTTTATGACCAAGAGAGAACAGATTAGCACAACCCAGTTTCAATTACAGTAGATTTTCAAAAATGTGTCCATTGACACGTAAACAAAGGTTACACCGTCGAATCATGTTCTGTCTGACACGGGCAAAAACTCCAGGAGTACCCTGAACTGTTCCTGCTGCTGCTGCTACTATCCGGGCAACCAGATCCTCTTCTGATGCAACAGGAGTTGCAGAAACAAGGTTGCGCATCTCTCCCCACACAAAAAAGTCCAGAGGGGACATATCTGGGGATCGAGCAGACCATGGTACAGGACTACCTCTGCCAATCCACATTTCTGGGAACCGTCGGTCCAGGAATCGAAGCACACGACGGCTGAAATGTGCCGGCACCCCGTCATGTTGGAACCACATACGTTGTCTTGTAGGGAGCGGGACGTCTTCCAGAAATTCTGGCAATGCTCTGGCGGGAAAATTGTAATAGTGCCTGCCATTTAATGGCCTAGGTAGCAGATAAGGCCCACTTAAACAGTCCCCAGCAACACCGACCCACACATTAACGAAGAACCGCACTTGATGAGCGCTAGTAACTGTGGCATGTGGGTTATCCCCACTCCAAACATGCAAATTGTGAATGTTGAGGACTCCATCACGCCCGAACGTTGCTTCATCGGTAAACAACACAGATGATGGAAATGTAGGATGCATTTCACACTGTTCCAGGTACCACTGCGAAAACTGTACTCTGGGTGGATAATCAACTGGTTCCAGGTTGTGGGCACGCTGTAAGTAAAATGGTCGTAACAAGTGCTCTCGAAGGACTGTTCTCACATTCGTCTGATTCGTCCCCATGTTACGTGAAATTTTACGAATGCTGATTGAAGGCTCCCGCTCCACATGTTGCAAGGCAGCGTCCTCAAATTGCAGCGTTCTTATCGTGCGACGGCGTCTCTGTCCAGGTAATCTGCTAAATGACCCGGTCTCACGCAGACGTTGGTACACAGCAGCAAAGGTCGTATGATGCGGGATACGGCGATTAGGATATTGTTGTTGATAAACCCGCTGTGCACCAACCATATCAGTGTACTCACTCCAGGTGTATCGCTCCACTAGTAAACAGAGACAATGCACTCCTACACTGGTGGACAGCAGTTGTCTAAAACTGAAGAGCGTAATACGCCCTCTAACAACTGAAGATCGTAATACGACCTCTAACAACTGAAGAGCGTAATACGGCCTCCACCGGTTTAAATAATCCTCATATGAAAAAATGACATTAGGGAAAAATATTTGTTTTGATGTCCCCTACAACCTCCCAGAGTTTGTCGGTTTAAATACTTTTCACCCTGTAATAATATCATGAAGACAATTAATACGCGTGCCATATCCGTCGTGAGATACACTGCAGGCATCGTCAACTGGACACAATTAGAGCTGGATAATCTGGACAGGAAAGCAAGAAAACTTGTAACTTAACCGCTTGTCTGCTTCTCCCTATCGGAGTGAATCTTCCTAAAACTGTCTACCAAAACCTTCCTAAAATGCTTACCAAACAAATTAATTCCAGAATGAGATTTTCACTCTGCAGCGGAGTGTGCGCTGATATGAAACTTCCTGGAAGATTAAAACTGTGTGCTCTCTTTCTGTAGCAAGGACATCTCCGAGACCCAGTATGGACATCGACAGCATCGTCTCCTACACTGATTCCTTCTTATTTAGAAAGGAATGACACGTCATGCGCTGTGAGAAGTTTCAGGAAGGAAGTTTCAAACAAATTAATTCCTAACGTAAACTCGTGTACTGTGTAAAACTCTGACTATACGGAATTATATAAAGACTTAATACGATTTGATCAACACTGTCTACAAACTGAAGCCAACTATTTCTATAAAAACGCTACTCAACACTGCTCAACTTAGAATGCGTATAGTTGTGCTTGTGCTCTCAGGCAGAGGCGCTGTAGCAACACGAAGATATTGTAGCAATCGCCAAAGACTACTCAGCTACATGGTTTTGCTCTGTGTGAGCTATGCATATCGATATACACTTAAGAAATGGAATTTACACAGTGACCAAATTAATATGCATACATCACAAATCCATGAGAATATGCCACGCTCTTCGTCCTCACAGTGACGTCATCAGGCTGTACCTGTCCAGAAAAACAGGCGAAAAGGACTCAATTTACCATCTACTGGCGGGAGTATAAGCCAGAAGAAGTTGCCGAGAACGAACGTACCAGATTACTGTGGGATGTCCAGCTTCGGAGAGACTGATTTCTGGAACACATTACACCAGATGTCACAACTGTGTAGAAAAATAAACGGTGGACCATTGACTTTACCATCTCAACTGATGGCAGAATCGACGAGAAACAACGTGAAAAACTTACCGGTTAAGAACTGTTGAAAGTCGAAGTACAATGTTTCGCATAAACAAGTGAAAGTCGCCCCAGTGATTCTCGGCACACTAGGAGCAGTGTTAAAAGATCGTAATGGGCATTTCAAAACCATTAGCATCGACAAAATATCTCTCTGCCAACTACCAAACGCCACTGCACAAAATATCCGTCGATACACCACGGCCACGCGGGATTAACCGAACGGTCTCAGGCGCTGCAGTCATGGACTGTGCGGCTGGTCCCGGCGGAGGTTCGAGTCCTCCCTCGGGCATGGCTGTGTGTGCTTCATAGTGGTCTCATTTGACAACAATAATAATAATGAGAAATGAAAGCCACCGACGATCCCTAATACAAGTGGGTAAAACACATTTGGTTGAAAACAATGACAACATTTATCTGCCAATCACGCCGATAGTGCGCCTCTTTCGTCTGTATCCCAGGTTCTTGAATATTTCTTTTTACCTACACGAGAAACATAGCTGTTAATTTGTTAGTGAACACCACGGTCAGCCAGTGCAAGCCAAAACGTCACGCGTGCAGTGTGTGCAGACCAGTACGGACCAAGGTCCTGGCCTGTTACTCGTCTTCGCTCAGACTTCGCGGAAGTACCCAGAACAGCGTGACATTTCAGTAGTACAGCGGTGCGTCATTTTGCGGTCGGCACAACTCTCTGACTTCTGCAGAATGGTTGTGTCAGCTCTGTTTACCCTCAGCTATTTGTTCGTGTGATGAAGGACGTTCACGGGTCCAGTGGCTATTTGCACAAAAAGAGGTAATCTAGGGATCTATCGTCACAATCCTTTAAAAGGAATGGGACTGACACAAGAGAAGGATGTCAATTCTCAATTCGCACAAGCGACGAGTAGCGCTTATTTGCTACAAAACGACACTATAGTGCGATGCAGAAAGAATTTAATATTTTAGATGACGATGAAATAGCAAAAAATCACGATGATCAACAGACAGGATTCACTGTTTTGTACATCAAGAAGGACATTGTGTTAAATTTTCTGACATGAAGAAATTCGTGGTACAAATACTAAAATTTCTGAAGTCCCAGCTTTTAATCCATTTTCAGCTACAATTGAAGTGAACGAAGAGTACGAGGACTTCATATATTATTGAAAAGTACGTTGGTTAAGTCAATGGGCATGCTTGGAAATATTTTTTCTATTTAATCTCACTATTGTTGAATTTATGACGGAAACAGGAGTGCAGGAACGAAAATTAGAATATCCGGAATGGATTACAATTTATAGGGCAAGGGCGGCACCATCCCACGTTGCATTATTGCCAAATTTATTCATGATGGCGGATCCATGTGGCGGTCATAGATGTGGCAACATCACAGTGACATCATGGTGGGAACTTCAAATTTTGGGGGAAATAGATGAACTGGGCTACCTCCACTATCCCCTAACCCCCTCCCCTTCTCCCTCCCCTCCCCTCCCTCTCCACTCTCCTCTCCTCACCCCTCTGGAAATTGATGGGAAAAGGACTCAGTCAGTGCTCGTCTGCCAGATGGGATGGATGTAAGTCTTTCTTTGGCATACATTGCTCCCCTCCCCCGTCAGAAAATTGGCAGGAAAAGGACTCAGGCTGTGCTGGGCTGCCAGATAGGAAGGACGTAAATCTTTATTTTGCATTCATTGTTTATTTAAACAATTTGAGTTGTCATAGACGACAGCTTCATCCAGTGCGTTCACCATGAGGACTGGAGTCCAACTGACATAGTTCACAACACCACAAACAGAGGGCGCTTTCGTCCCTCCCCCTCTCCCCTTTTGTGACGTAATCCAAGAAGACAGTATGCAAAAAGTGGTGGCAAAAGGACTCAGTCTGTGTCTAGCTGCTGGAATGGGAGGATGGACGTAATTGTATGCTGTGTTCAACGGACAAGATATCTGTTCTGGAGAAGGAGGAGTATATTAGCATCTGAGGACTGTGTTGACAGCAATGATATTTGGTGAAGACGAATGCACTTCACGAAATAATGAAGATAGGGCTAAGTTACTCTTCAAAACTCATGCTGATAAATGCAAGTGCTGTAACCGTAGAACAACTGATAACAGTTCAGTCATTCAGTCAGTCTTCCAAAGTGCAAAAGACAAGATCTTGACCCCAGAGTCTCTGCAACCCACTAGAAAAGAGGCAATACGCCGGATTATGCCACAAAAATGGTGCGCCGGCTTACAGCACTGTCATGCGGTAGCTGCTAAGCACTTCCTGTCGTGTTGGAAATACCCACGGCCTCCTTCCTTCCCATCCCTGGCACATGGATAGCCTTTGCCACTGAAGCGGAATATTGTCACATACATAACTCGAAGATATCACAGGAACTAAATGTACCATTGCACAAAGAGAGGGCTTTGCAAACGATGTGAGATTATTTAGACAATTGCACGTTTTGTTCCGAGGAATACCACCACTGCGACACATGAGCAGCAAGATCGTGGCACGCTTGTGAAACCACCTCTGACACGCTTCGCGAGTTTTTGTGGGAAATACACTAGTCTTTGAGTATGAGCTGCTTCATGAGTTTCTAAATCCAAATGAATACGTCTCTAAACGCACTTTCAAAGGATCGCTCCATAGTAATTTTCCTCAATTTCGCGACGTATACCACAACACATGAACACTGACACTAAAAAACGTCGCTGTACACTTGTGAAACCTTCCTGAGACACTTCACACGCTTTTGTGGGAAACAAATCCCGAAACCGATATCAGCTGCAATATCTGATTTTACACACCAAAACGATGATATTTGGAAGTCAAAATAAATATCTCTGGAACTCTAAACAGGGCCAACGGCCTTGCCGCAGTGGTAACACCGGTTCCCGTCAGATCACCGAAGTTAAACGCTGTCGGGCTGAGCTAGCACTTGGATGGGTGACCATCCGGTCTCTCGAGCGCTGTTGGCAAGCGGGGTGCACTCAGCCCTTGTGAGGCAAACTGAGGAGCTACTTGATTGAGAAATATCGGTTCCGGTCTCGGAAACTGACATACGGCCGGGAGAGCGGTGGGCTGACCACATGCGGTGTACCGTAGGTCTCTAGAAGAGCGTAGCGTTCCAAAGGATTGGAAAAGGGCACAGGTCATCCCCGTTTTCAAGAAGGGACGTCGAACAGATGTGCAGAATTATAGACCTATATCTCTAACGTCGATCAGTTGTAGAATTTTGGAACACGTATTACGTTCGAGTATAATGACTTTTCTGGAGACTAGAAATCTACTCTGTAGGAATCAGCATGGGTTTCGAAAAAGACGGTCGTGTGAAACCCAGCTCGCGCTATTCGTCCACGAGACTCAGAGGGCCATAGACACGGGTTCACAGGTAGATGGCGTGTTTCTTGACTTCCGCAAGGCGTTCGATACAGTTCCCCACAGTCCGCAGCTCGTGGTCGTGCGGTAGCGTTCTCGCTTCCCACGACCGGGTTCCCGAGTTCGATTCCCGGCGGGGTCAGGGATTTTCTCTGCCTCGTGATGACTGGGTGTTGTGTGATGTCCTTAGGTTAGTTAGGTTTAAGTAGTTCTAAGTTCTAGGGGACTGATGACCATAGATGTCAAGTCCCATAGTGCTCAGAGCCATTTGAACCATTTGAACCAGTTCCCCACAGTCGTTTAATGAACAAAGTAAGAGCATTGGACCATCAGACCAATTGTGTGATTGGATTGAGGAGTTCCTAGATAACAGAACGCAGCATGTCATTCTCAATGGAGAGAAGTCTTCCGAAGTAAGAGTGATTTCAGGTGTGCCGCAGGGGAGTGTCATAGGACCGTTGCTATTCATAATATACATAAATGACCTGGTGGATGATGTCGGAAGTTCACTGGGGTTTTTTGCAGATGATGCTGTGGTGTATCGAGAGGTTGTAACAATGGAAAATTGTACTGAAATGCAGGAGGATCTGCAGCGGATTGACGCATGGTGCAGGGAATGGCAATTGAATCTCAATGTAGACAAGTGTAATGTGCTGCGAATACATAGAAAGATAGATCCCTTATCATTTAGCTACAAAATAGCAGGTCAGCAACTGGAAGCAGTTAATTCCATAAATTATCTGGGAGTACGCATTAGGAGTGATTTAAAATGGAATGATCATATAAAGTTGATAGTCGGTAAAGCAGATGCCAGACTGAGATTCATTGGAAGAATCCTAAGGAAATGCAATCCGAAAACAAAGGAAGTAGGTTACAGTACGCTTGTTCGCCCACTGCTTGAATACTGCTCAGCCGTGTGGGATCCGTACCAGATAGCGTTGATAAAAGAGATAGAGAAGATCCAACGGAGAGCAGCGCGCTTCGTTACAGGATCATTTAGTAATCGCGAAAGCGTTACGGAGATGATAGATAAACTCCAGTGGAAGACTCTGCAGGAGAGACGCTCAGTAGCTCGGTACGGGCTTTTGTTAAAGTTTCGAGAACATACCTTCACCGAAGAGTCGAGCAGTATATTGCTCCCTCCTACGTACATCTCGCGAAGAGACCATGAGGATAAAATCAGAGAGATTAGAGCCCACACAGAAGCATACCGACAATCCTTCTTTCCACGAACAATACGAGACTGGAATAGAAGGGAGAACCGATAGAGGTACTCAGGGTACCCTCCGCCACACACCGTCAGGTGGCTTGCGGAGTATGGATGTAGATGTAGATGTAGATGCCCCTCCATATCCGCATCCAGTGACGCCTGTGGGCTGAGGATGGCACGGCGGCCAGTCGGTACCGTTGGGCCCTCATGACCTGTTCGAGAAGAGTTAAGTTTTTTTAGTCTAAACAGGACGCTCACCTGGTTTCCAGTTTTAGCAGTAAATTTACACTGTGCGATGCCCAGCTTTCAGTCAGAGCCAATGGATTGAAACATGTTAATGTCGGTTTAGAACCTTACGCAGACCTCGGAGTCGTGATGGAAGAAACAAAATGCGTGGCGGTGTAGAAAGCTGTGCCATACGCTGTTTGGATGCGTCACAGCAGAAAAAAGACAATGTATCAAACAACAACACAGAGAGCCTCTCTTGTGACTGATAGCCTGTGGGATATGGTCCTCCTATAGTACAGGCGCTGACACCTGTGTCTATGGAAGCAGCTTCGATCACTGAGTGGATCAATAGCTGTATATTTAATGGGGTCGGAGCATATTCACGATGCAAGCACGCAAACAGAATTTGTTATATATCGTGAGACAGGTTACAGTAGTGGAGCTTTAAAGTTTGTAGTTTTTTATTCTCGGTTGGATGGTGCGTGACAGAGAGAATGTTTGGGTGACAGAAGTGAATGGAACCTGAGGGACTGCAGTACCTGAATGTAGTTTGGAAACATACAACAATGCAGCAGCAAAATCCTCATCCTTCTCTCAGTTCCCATACTGTCTTTATATATCCTTGTGTTGCAGGAGAAAGTTTCGTTTGGTGCTGGCCTTACACATTGTACACGATTGGTGGAGCTACGACAACATGATCACATTTCCACCAAGCGGTCAAAACATGGTCTTGTTGCATTAACTCAGATTACCCTGTTTCTAAACAGGTTTCAGAATGTGGTAGATATAGCGCTCTCCGACTTCTTCTCAGTTCCGACTTAAACTGGAATTATCACATGCACAAAGTTGCAGGCATGGCGAGGTAGAGACTGAGGAACAGTTACAGGATGCATAGGGACTGTCTAAAACCACATTCAAGTTTTACGGTAGCAGATAGGTTCAAAAAAGGTGACTCGATTCGAGAAATGAGAGTGCCACGAATATGATTCACTAGTGGCTGTAATCATTAAAAGACATCTCCACAGGATCCAATGCATGTATGTGGTTGAATGGAAAGATTTGATTTCAAATTGCAGACAGCATTTCTACCAGAAAGCGTAACATTATAAATCTGAAAAGCTAGTGTACATTACTTATGACCTCAATCTAGCATTGCATTTTTTTAAAGTGATTCATCACATAGCACACCATCTATTGTATGTGATTATTCTCAATCAACCATCACATATAACCCCGTGGATATATAGCAGAACCTGTGACAGTGCATTGAGATACAGTGTGTTACAAATACTGGAGAAATATCTTGTGGCCTCAAGACGGAGTTGCAAATACCAGCTTCATACAATGTTCCTGAAAGGACCAGACGTTGTACAGAGTTTCAGGGAGAGCATAAGGGAACAACTGATAGGAATAGGGGGAAGAAATACAGTACAAGAAGAATGGGTAGCTTTGAGGTATGAAATAGTGAAGGCAGCAGAGGATCAAATAGGTAAAAAGACGAGGGCTAGTAGAAACCATTGGATAACAGAAGAAATATTGAATTTAATTGATGAAAGGAGAAAATATAAAAATGCAGTAAATGAAGCAAGCAAAAAGGAATACAAACGTCTGAAAAAAGAGATCGACAGGAAGTGCAAAATGGCTAAGCAGGGATGGCTAGAGGGCAAATGTAAGAATGTAGAGGCTTATCTCACTAGGGGTAAGATAGATACTGCCTACAGGAAAATTAAAGGGACCTTTGGAGAAAGGAGAACCACTTGCATGAACATCAAGAGCATTGATGGAAACCCAGTTCTAAGCAAAGAAGGGAGAGCAGAAAGGTGGAAGGAGTATATAGAGGGTCTATACAAGGGCGATGCACTTGAGGACAATATTATGGAAATGGAAGAGGATGTAGATGAAGATGAAATGGGAGATACGATACTGCGTGAAGAGTTTGACAGAGCACTGAAGGACCTGAGTCGAAACAAGGCCCCCGGAGTAGACAACATTCCATTGGAACTACTGACGGCCTTGGGAGAGCCAGTCCTGACAAAACTCTACCATCTGGTGAGCACGATGTATGAAACAGGCGAAATACCCTCAGACTTCAAGAAGAATATAATAATTTCAATCCCAAAGAAAGCAGGTGTTGACAGATGTGAAAATTACCGAACAATCAGTTTAATAAGCCACAGCTGCAAAGTACTAACACGAATTCTTTACAGACGAATGGAAAAACTAGTAGAAGCCGACCTCGGGGAAGATCAGTTTGGATTCCGTAGAATTACTGGAACACGTGAGGCAATACTGACCTTAAGACTTATCTTAGAAGAAAGATTAAGGAAAGGCAAACCTACGTTTCTAGCATTTGTAGACTTAGAGAAAGCTTTCGACACTGTTGATTGGAATACTCTCTTTCAAATTCTAAAGGTGGCACGGGTAAAATACAGAGAGCGAAAGGCTATTTACATTTTGTACAGAAACCAGATGACAGTTATAAGAGTCGAGGGACACGAAAGGGAATCAGTGGTTGGAAAGGAAGTGAGACAGGGTTGTAGCCTATCCCCGATGTTATTCAATCTGTATATTGAGCAAGCAATAAAGGAAACAAAAGAAAAGTTCGGAGTAGGTATTAAAATCCATGAAGAAGAAATAAAAACTTTGAGGTTTGCCGGTGACATTGTAATTCTGTCAGAGACAGCAAAGGACTTGGAAGCGCAGTTGAACGGAATGGACAGTGTCTTGAGGAGGATATAAGATGAACATCAACAAAAGCAAATCGAAGATAACGGAATGTAGTCGAATTAAGTCGGATGATGCTGAGGGAATTAGATTAGGAAATGAGACGCTTAAAGTAGTAAAGGAGTTTTGCTATTTGGGGAGCAAGATAAATGATGATGGTCGAAGTAGAGAGGATATAAAATGTAGACTGGCGATGGCAAGGAAAGTGTTTCTGAAGAAGAAAATTTGTTAACATCGAGTATAGATTTAAATGTCAGGAAGTCATTTCTGAAAGTGTTTGTATGGAGTGTAGCCATGTATGGGAGTGAAACGTGGACGATAAGTAGCTTAGACAAGAAGAGAATAGAAGCTTTCGAAATATGGTGCTACAGAAGAATGCTGAAGATTAGATGGGTAGATCACATAACTAATGAGGAGGTATTGAATAGAATTGGGGAGAAGAGGAGCTTGTGGCACAACTTGACTAGAAGAAGGGATCGGTTGGTAGGACATGTTCTGAGACATGGAGGGATCACCAATTTAGTATTGGAGGGCAGCGTGGAGGGTAAAAATCGTAGAGGGAGACCAAGAGATGAATACACTAAGCAGATTCAGAAGGATGTAGGCTGCAGTAGGTACTGGGAGATGAAGAAGCTTGCACAGGATAGAGTAGCACGGAGAGCTGCATCAAACCAGTCTCAGGACTGAAGACCACATCAACAACAACAACCATGTTTCTTAGCCAAATCACTTTTTTAAATTCAATGATTTTAATACTAGCTTATACCACAGGTGACGTGCACCCGCACTTTTGGTCTGTTAATACACATCCCAGTGATCTCCATGTATATTCAATGTCGCAGTATTTGTGTGGAAGACGACTTCATTCAGAATCAATACCACACCTCGACTTATAAAACCAGTATAGTTTTTAACGTGGATATTTGCGTGTGCCAGTAGAACCAAGACCGCTTGTGACAATAACATAGCCGTTGCGATCGTGTTTTTAACATCTGGTGGCTTGTAAGACGATTACGTCTCTGTTCCTAAGACACACCGGTACCACTCGCAAGAAAAAAAAACAAATGAGACACATCCATCCATCTCGGATTTTCGTCCAGTACTGTTTGGCATCACCAGCATTCAGTTATTGGCTAAGTATTATACTTAGTAGTAGGGGATGCATGATGGATTCACTGTGATCAGCAGGCCTATAAAGTATATATGTGTTCCAACATGTGCAGAGAAAATGACTATGTCCTGTTTAAGGAAGGTATGGATTTGATGTGGAAAACTGCGATAGCCTTAAGAGGAGTGTAAGATTATTTTATGTGGAAAATTAAGTCCAGTCATAAGTATGGTACAGATATTTCTTTTTCCAGAGCCACAGCTGTCAGGACTATGTATTTCTGATACTATGCTCATTGTCGAATGTTGTCAGACTGAGGCTGCAACCGTACATTTAATTTTATTTACAGCAATAAAATATATGTGGCTGATTTCTTAGGACGATTCTGTCTGGGTTGTGGGGCGCATGGTAGCAGTGGCCTGTCACCAGAACGAGTTTGACGTCTCCAGCTTATGGTGGGAGCCGTCAGGACTGGAGAAGCTGGCTGGGATGCAGGAATGTAGCTGACCTAACTGTGTTGCACTCTAGAAGGCTGAATAGTGAAATAATACTCAGTACGTGTTGGACAGCGTTTGTGATCGCGTATGTTCTCTGTGGAAATTTGAGAAGATTCAATAAGGGCTGTGTTTGTGCTGGACAGTTATTTCTTCACATGTAAATTGTCCGGTTGACTGCTTCTAAACATTTCCCGTCTGTATTTGGTTGAGAGAACATAAATTGTGTTGTGTACATTTAGATGGGGAAAGACGGATGAAAGACACGTTTGCTGGTTCTCTAGACATGAGAAACACCTTGGTTGACTTTGTAACATAGAAGGATGATTTGGAATCTGTTGTATCAGTGACTTCGGTATTCATGGGTAGAACTACTAGTTTCCTCTATTTTTTTGAGTTTTTACATAAAAATTTTCGCAGACGAGATAAGTTTCTAGTTACTCAGTGGTTTGGAGCATATTCTACCTCACTGCATCTCACTGAAGTTCCGGGTTTCTAGAGAAATAATTTCCACTATTTATCTTCGGAATTACACTGTGCAAGCAATCGTAAGGTACTGTTACGTGCTTCATATCGAGAACTATAGCGTAAACGGTATGATGTTCTGGCAATCCACGTGAAACTACATGTGTTCTTGTAATCCCAGAGTGTGGAGATGAGTGTAGAAAGGCAGCAAGCAAGCAGGTCAGGACCGGAAACAGTAACGCCTTTGTGCCAAGGGCAACCACCCCAGCCTTTGTACAACAGTTTGGAGAGTGACTACAGTCCGCTGAGGGTGCTCTGTTCGCATCTCTGGCAAGCATGTGAAAGGGCAGTTGACACATGATGGCTGACCACTGTGGATGACCGACCGACCTCGTGGAAAATATCCAGTGCTGCTAGAACTATATACATGCTAATGCTGTCTGTCTTTGTGATTATGTAGAAGTGTCTGGTTGTCAATAGCTATATGCAGGATGCAGAAGTGATGATTTTGTATTGTCCAGGACACGAATTGTGTTTACTATAACATCGATATGGTATATGGTGATTTAGCCCAGTTGGAGATCGGTTTCACGCTGAAAAATTCAACCTTTTCTCAACAGCAGCAGGGTAGTGTAATTGACTGATGTTAAAGAAAGTACGAGGTTTGAAGAATTCCTTGTAGCCTTGCAGGAATTGCAACGATAGTTTTATAAGTTTTATAAAGGTTTTAAGGACACTGCCAGTTTTACATCTACTTTCGAGTTGTTTTCAATAATATTTGCCGTTTCATTTGAAAGTGCCTCTGTGCATGTGCGGATATAACTGACTGACCTGCAAGGTAACTCTAGTTTTAATTACAAATCTTTCTACTTTAAAACTGTCCAGGATGTCTACATTGCTTTTCTCAGGTACATTTTCCAAGTCTTCATAATGAGGTTGCACAATTAGTACAATATTTCAGTTGACGTATTTGTATTTGTCTGAAAGATCTTTTTTCGATTACGAAACTAAATAAGTCACGATTATTAGGCGACTTGAGTGCGAAACTCTGTGCAACTGTCTGAATCTCTCTATATGCCGACAGTTTTTACCAGATAAAAACTATGTTATGTTATCGGCGTTCCCAGCATTAATTCATTGAAACTGAAAACTTGTTTCGTTTGTGGTCTCTGTTGTTGCGAATTGTGAAGTACAAAACCAAATCATATGCAGTACTACCGTGCTGCTATTTAAATACGGCGCATTCGCTGTTTTCCAAGATATAGTATGAATCCAGGATATAGTATCAGGAGTGACCTGGATAAAATAGGAGCAGAAATTGGACATACAAATGTCGCGTTTGTGGAGGTCCTTCAGCGCCATGATCGGTCCTGGGTAAACAACTGCTGTAAGGCATGTTAACATTGAGCTGAACAGAATGCTCCAGACACCGCCAAAATCTCACGTAAGTGTTGTTCCAGTTGATGCTATTGGTAGGTGGAGATACATTACACATGGCCTGCACCTAAGTGGGAAGGAGAAAGGTAAGTTAGCTTCTCTATTAGCAGATACTGGAAACTGGGCGGTGGGGGGGGGGGGGGGGGGAGGGGGGCACAATCACACAAGGAGTGATCCCTGTGGTTAATGTGGTTAATAGGACCAGGCAGACAGGTTTTTTTTAGGTTAAAACCAAAGTCCAGACAGACAACAATCAAGAAAAATAGAATAAAAGAAGCTTCATGTACAGTAAATAGGGATAAAGCTAAAGGTTGTATCAATTTACTTCATCAAAATATCAGGGGAATAAAAAATAAAGTAGATGAGCTGTTAGTGTGTTTAGATGATCTCAATAATAAGAATGAGATTGGTATACTTTGTCTATCTGAACACCATGTAACTGTGGGAATGGAAAATGTCAGTATAAATGGGTATAATTTAGCATCTTATACTTGCAGATCTGGCATGGATAAAGGAGGTGTTGCCGTTTACACAAGACAAGGATATAAATACAAAACTGTAGAAGTAAGCAAATTTTGTGTCGATCAGCACTTTGGATTTGTGTATATGAACTACAGCTAGGTTGGTTGGTTGGTTTGGGGAAGGAGACCAGACAGCGTGGTCATCGGTCTCATCGGATTAGGGAAGGATTGGGAAGGAAGTCGGCCGTGCCCTTTTAGAGGAAGCATCCCGGCATTTGCCTGGAGTGATTTAGGGAAATCACGGAAAACCTAAATCAGGATGGCCGGACGCGGGATTGAACCGTCGTCCTCCTGAATGCGAGTCCAGTGTCTAACCACTGCGCCACCCCGCTCGGTACAGCTAGATAATATAGTGTTGATATTAGCAACGGTGTACAGGTCCCCATTACGAGATTGGGAGCTATTCATAAAAAAAGTTTGACTTCCTATTAGGCTGTCTGTCAAACAAAAAGAAGAAGTGGTGATTTCAATGTAAACTTTTTAAGCAATTCTAATAGTAAAAGTGAACTAAAAATGTTATTAATGACATATAACTTAGATTCAGTGATCAATTTCCCTATACGTATAGCTCAAGACAGTAGCAATAGATAATGTATTTGTACAGCAAGAGGATGTAAAACTAACACATGCTTTCCCTGTGATAAATGGTTATCAGACGATGAAGCACAACTGATTAACTTAAAAAACTTAGTAGGGGGTACAGTTCAGAAATCATTAAGTAAAAGTGTAAGTTTGGTCCACCCAGTATCTATAGAGCACTTCAGAGAAAGTATAAGAAATGTTAAATGAGAAGATGTATATAATGAGACAAATGCCACTGATAAATGCAACATATTTCTTGATAAATTTACACCCCTTTTTGAACATTGTTGCCCCGAAAAAGTTACTAAATATAACACCAAACAGTTTTCAAAGAAACCTTGGATCATTACAGGTATTAAAGTGTCTTCAGAAAGAAAAATAAAATTGTATGAGACAGCAATAATTAGTAAAGACCCAGAAGTAATTTTGTACTTTAAAAATTATTGTAACATACTAAGAAAAGTTGTCAGAAAATCAAAAAATATGTATATTAGAGATGTAATTAACAATTCGGGCAATAAAATCAAATCAGTATGGAATGTTGTTAGAAGAGAGAAAGGAAAAGTAACCACTAGGGTAGTTAGTATTACTATTACAGAGAATGAGTCCACCTTAACCAACAGTACACAAGTAGCTAATATACTTAACAACCATTTTCTAAGTGTAGGTCAAAAAATTGTTGAGAATAGTCCAAAAGAAAAAGCCGAGCAATACATTGAAGAGTCAGTTTTGAGAAATCCTAGTCAGATTAATTTTCATCTAACAACCACTTGTGAAATAAGGAAAGTCATTAAATCTTTGAAGAATAAATGTTCTGTTGGAGTAGATGACATCTCTAACAAGATATTAAAACAATGTGGGGCATCTACAGCTGATGTTCCGAGAGACATCTGTAATATATCAATAACCCAAGGTATTTTCCCAGGCAGGTTAAAATATGCCATTGTCAAGCCTCTCTACAGAAAAGGGGACACCACAGATGTCAATAATTAGCGGCCAGTATCCTTGCTTACAGCATTTTCAAAAATAGTCGAGAAAGTAATGTGCTCAAGAGTGGTTAGCCATCTCAACAGTAAAGGGATACTTAGTAACACACAGTTCTGATTTCAAAAATGCTGTTCCAGTGAGACAGCAATATACAATTTCACTGCCAACATAATAAAGTCTTTGAATAGTAAAATGTCACCAATAGGAATTTTTTGTGACTTATCCAAAGCGTTTCATTGTGTGAACCATGACATTTTGTTACAGAAATAGCATATGAGTGGTTTAAGTCATATCTACAGAACAGGAAGCAAGAAGTTTCTATGTATGGTTTACGAGATTTAAGGAAGTTTCGCAATTCATCTAATTGGTGTGAAATTACATTTGGTGTTCCACATAGTTCGATCATGGGTGCTCTTCTGTTCTTGATATAAGTGAATGACCTCCCTTCTGATCTGAAACAAGAATCTAACCTGACACTGTTTGCTGATGATACAAGCATGATTATTACTCCAGCAAAAGAAACTCCAATAGAAAATGATACAAAAAATGTCTATGTAATAGTTATAAATTGGTTTACAGCGAATGGCCTTGCTCTGAACTATGAAAAAACGCAGTACATCCAATTTTCTACTGCAATAAGTACAGTTCCTTCAATAAATATAACACATCATCAGAAGTCAGTAGTCAGGATAGAACATACTAAGTTTTTGGGTGTACATATAGGTGAGAATCTTAATTGGAAAATTATTATTTTGGCTATCCTAAAGCGACTAGGTTCAGCAACTTTTTTCAATCAGAATAATTGCTAATTTTGACGATACTGAAATAAGCAAACTAACGTATTTTGCATACTTTGACTCTCTGATGTCATACGAAATAATATTTTGGAGTAACTCAACACTGAGGCAAAAAGCATTCACTGCTCAAAAGAAAGTAGTTAGAATAATGTGTGGGCTCATACTCGCACATATGGTAGGCATCTGTTTAAAAGGTTAGGAACTCTTACAACAGCCTCACGGTACACTTACTCAGTAATGAAATTTGTTCTCAACAACATGGACCAGTTTAAAAACAACAGTGACATTCGTGTTTATAATACCTGAAGAAAGAAATACTTACACTACACTCTACTTGACCTATCCTTGGCACAGAAAGGGGTAAAATATGCTCCTGTAAAACTTTGCGGTAAGTTACCAGATGAAATAAAATGTCTGACAGATAGCAGTAATAGTTATGCATTTTGTGCCATTTAAGGGAATGGTGTAGGTAATAAAAATTTTAAGCTTTAAATTTAAAAAGAGCTTGATTCATGTGTGCGTTTCTTATGCACTTGACATGTTCCACATCATAATGGTTACCGCCAGATTGATCTGTGGAGCACGTAACTAACTAATTTTCCCCTCGTCCCCCTCCTCGCGCTCAGACCGCGCAGCGTGTGGGTGTGGAAATGTCAAGCGAGGCTGAGCGCTTTGACACTCAGGTATGAGCGTGGTCCGCGAGCCGAAATCTTCGCCATCCCTGGTGAACACTAAGGAACGGAGAAGGCAATAATAACTCAGCACATTATGTCAACCTTTTGCATTGTGAAATTACTCAATCGGCACGAAGCACTATTCCCGACAACCTACTACACGCGAACGAGCTATTTTAAGTGAAATGACTATTCCCAGAAGTGGACCACGATTTAGAGCGAGGTGCTGAAACAGAAGTGACAGAGCGCAGTTCTTTTATTGTTATTATTTATTTCGCCAATAGACTCGGTACCTACCACGAGAGGGACCAATGACCTCAGCAGTTTGGTCCCTTAGGAATTCACACACACACACCTGCCACGACAAGCTTCGTTTAGCATTCGAACTTCTCATTCTTCTTTTTACCCAGTTTCTTGTCGTCAACTCGCTGTCTTGTGCGCGTTTTTCCATTCATTTGCACCTGTTGGCTGTTTCTAATCGGAGGAAGTCCCAAAACTCATGATCGTTATTTTGCAGGAACCTCGATCGTGTGTCTCTTCTGTTCGTATGTCCAATCCTTGATGATGATTTGACTTTAATGCACCAGTAAATTGTTGTATTTGGCTTTGAATTAAAGATATTAAATACCTGTTCTGTTCAATACGCATCATTTATCTGTCTTATATAACCAGAGATTAGATTTCATTTCCTCATAATATTCACAATCTTCTCCATACTGGAGAATATTTTTTTTTTGTTTCAATAAACCTACATAGATCTTGTCTCTGTATTTTAGGCAAAGTACGTTGTGCATTCTCTTTCTTTTCGTCCTCATTCAGGAAGCAAACATTATTTTGGGTACAGTGTGGTACTCAGAGGAATGTAGTCATTCCGGCTTGATGAAAGTATTATAATGGCGGATTTAAGCGTTAAACATTCTTTAGGTTTTGGGTGATCCTCAAAGCAATTTAGATTTTCCTGGTTCTTGCTTTTAAAATCTCATCTTTTCAAAGGACTTCTGGAAGCCTATTTATTCCGCTAATGTGAGTTCCTAAATCAATCAGTGTGTAGACTGAGACGGTTCCTTTGGAAGAAGTGCTGCCAATGTCCTCCCCCACCCTCATGTTCTGTAAGATGGCAAGAGCTATGCCCCTTACATGAAGTCATTAAAGATCATCGAACTAACATTGAGCGAACAGTAGGGCTGAACAAAAATGACTGACAAGGCATAATGCATCTTGTAGAGGGTATAGTATGGACGTATTGGAATAATTAATGTTGGGTGATGGCTTTAAAGCAATTCACACGACATGAAAACTTTGTGGAAACGCGTCGATGTACTAGAGGCTAGTTCATCCTAGGGAAGTATGCAGAGTTGACCATGGCGCGCAGCTGGGGAGCGGCGAAGGGAAGCGACAATAGGCAGCTTAGGGCGACTCAAACTCTTGAGAAAGCGGTAATGGGGCGAGGCCTCCAGCTGCCTTAAGATGAGTGACAGTGAGTGGGTGGTTGACCCCATGCTGGTGTACCGGGAAGCACATGGAGAACTTGTACACCTGTTGATAAATGTCCGTCGTCCCGTTTTCAGTGAAACACGACAGAAAGCCGCGCAAAGCTACGGTGGAGCGGTCAACAGAGGCCAAAATATGTGTGTTCGTGACTATAGCAACTTCACGCTGAATTCACGGTCCACAGAGTCTGAAGTAAATCAGGTGAAGAGCGAGTGACAGAATGAAATACACCAGCCTCCGAAGGGAACATAGGACCAAGGAATTTGAAGGACTCTCCTGGGAGTCAGAATTCCGGAAAAATTGGTTTTATGCAGACGCTAACCTTGATGGGTGGCCTGGAAGGAGCTAAATAGCAGAAGGTGAGAGGAAGGGAAATTTTGTGGGAATTTGTTCACTTCGCAGAGCAGGCATTGGTCGCCACTGGGAAGCGACGCATAATTAACGTGACTTGCGCTGCAATTGGCGTAAGTGATTTTGCTGGTGGGGAAACGGACTGGGAGAAGTCCCCGTAGAGGTCTTCTGTTCCCAGCTTGCCTAGAGTGTGGACGTGGCGTTCTTTACTCAGCTTGCCTGAGAGAGAGTGAGCATCTCTGCAGTTTAGGACTTAGCAAATGGAATGATTGAGCTTGGAGATAGAAAGATTTCGTTCAGCTATGTACTGAGCAAGATAGCTAGAAGTGAATAGACGAGCGCAGCCTTGCAGCACCACTCGGCCGACGTCCGCATAACGACGCCGCGCCACCACGCTGAATTCGGTGATATTGCGCCCGCTCCAGCTGCTGATTAATTTGTTGGATCACGTCGGCAAAGTTTCCACAAGGGTTTCATGGGCCGTGTATTGTAGAATTCTTCTCGCACTTCGCATTACGCCTGGGTCAGTCGATAAGAATTACTTTTGATTTATCGCACTTTACTCCATGCAAACGCAATTTATTACCACTGCCTGTTAGGAGGGTCATGTAATGTGATGATTGAAGGTCGTGAGTTAAAATAAATCTGTGCTAATCGACTGCATCTGTTTTCAATCAAGTAGTTGAAATCCCAAGTCACTTTCTTAATTAATTTTATGTTCAACATTTGCATCTGGTGTTCAATAGCTGAATGTAACATCAATGTGCACCCCTTTTTAATTAAAAGAGATCAATTCTGAATCAATTAATGACAACACTGCCACCACAGTTCAATCAGGAGTTACAGGGCCTTATTACTGTCTTTGCATTATCTGACATTGCGGCAATTTTGCACTCTCTGTTTATACGTTAGTCAGTTACCTGGGGTGAACACACACCAAAACCAGATAAGTGATGGGTGGGGTGTTACAGTTCTATCTTTAACGACATCATCGTTGACAGGATGTTGAACCGTAAGCTTCTATTTTTCGTTTTTTGTCATTTCCTTTGCTATGTTAATTCTATCCGTTATATTTTAAAATTCCTTTGTCGAGATGGTTACATCACACACAAAATATGGATTATCTGTTTCCACTTTGCATTGTGTTCTTTTACCCTAGTGGCATGAAAGGGGACCTCATTTTTTAATGTCATTGCTCAACTTTCTGCGACATACGACTGGAATGATGAGAATGCATCCACTGCTGGAATTCGATGTTGGTCTCAAAAGATTCAGAATAGCATTCTTGGCATTTCTCTTTGAACTGCATGTTTGAGAGTGCAGCCCTTCTTGTAGGGAACAATCTTTCGCCAAGTTCCATTTGTGCGAGAAAGACGAATAGCTCCATGAGGTTGATGTAATGGCTTCCACAAGAACACAATGATGTATTCACATATCCAGTGTCTTAGCATGTGATATATTACTACAGTTTTCAGATATAGTGTTTGCTCTTCCCTCGAGCAGTCTTTCCAAGTATTCACCAAATTTGTGTGTGACTAGCTTTCCAACGAAAATATTCATAAGATATTTCATGTGAGTAATGAAATGTCTCAGTAGTTGTTTACGTCTCTGATATTCTCCAACTTAAATAAAAGATAAATTTCCTTCAGGCGCTTTCTCCCATACGTCCAAGATGGTCTAATGTAAGGTACCTTTTTCTTCTGGAGCATATCACCATAATTAATACTTTTGCTATTGAGGAGTCTTCTGTAGGAGCCTTGTTGTTTTCCAAGGATTTGACGTAGTGCTCAATCTTGTTACGTTGTTGGGAACGGGTTGGTGGGTCCTCATCACCTAGTTGTTAGTTGCAATGTCGCTGGCTCTTTCTTTTTTTTAAAACATTGATGTTTTTTTACAATTTTACTAAGATTTCGTAGGTTTACTGGTTTAATATTGCAATTATTCCGTATTTCCCTTCGAAGCAAAGAGGGAGGCTTTTATCTTCCAGCCTTAATTTAAAATTGTTGTGTATTCCTTGGAATAACTTAAAATTTGGTTCAGCCTTGTTCATTAATTTTTTACGCGTTAGTTTCTAAATGTGTACTATCCTCAATGTGTGTTCATGGTGTATTTTTAAAAAAAGCAGTCTTTCCCATTTTAGGATGCGTAATATATTGTTTTACGTATTCGTTCCACCATGCAAGTTTCTTTCTTTTTTCGATCGCTGCTGTCTTATTTCGAACTGTATCATCTGCTTCATGTTGTGTTTGTGGCTTTTACACTGGCAGAGAAATCTGAATTCATTCTCATTGTGTCAAAGTATCTTGTGATCAGTGTTTCCCTGTTTGTAGGGCAATAGATAAGTCTGTGTTTTCGATGTTCATTCCCTTTTTAATTCATTATTCATTGCTTCAGGATTTTATCTTTGAGATACAGTTTAGAAACAGCAACCAGCCAAAAGCGCAGTTCAAACCATCTATTTAAAAAGTCAATGGAGCCTATTTCTCTTTTACAAAATTTATATTTAATTGAGTGCAACAGGCTTCCTTCTTGAACCCTCACCTCATATTGATGCTATAGTGATCTGAGATAAGATTTGTCCATTTAATCTGAAAAATAAAGTCGAATTACAGTGCAAAAAGAGCGATCCAACGTCAGTGATCTCGCATTAATAGCTTTCATGAGTAAATTTCGATGGTAGGTTAGGTTAGGTTCGGTTCGCTGATAAGAAGTACGTTCCTGTGCGATCACATCGTGGTAAATTTCGAATGAAGCCTTTCGGGACGTACTGTACATAGTATGATGCATGTGCACTAGACATGTAACATTGAAATTCGCTTAAAAATGATGGAACAAGTACCACTATCATTTCTTGGGAACTACTTGCTGTTAGAGAGACTCTCAACATGTGCTACAGTTTCACATGAAAAACCATAACAACAGTGCCACTCTATCGAAGCAGTCTGGTTCCAGAGACTGTGTAAATAAAATGTGTTCAATAAAATATGTCGTTGATAAGATGACAAACTAGAACAACAAATACAGAAAACGTACAGTACTGACATTTTATTTAGGTTACAAAGACACATTGCTTGTTAATCGGTTGATTCTGATAGATATAGCCTCTGAGAGCACTGTATATGGTCCTGTCACATCTATGAGACCACTTTCTTAGTTCGACGTCAACGTGCGATAGGCAATAAACTTTCACAGACAGCAGGTGGAAGCACTAGCAGTGAATGGTATACAAAGCGTGTAACAGGGATGTGGAAAGAGTGAAGTCTTTAAATGAACGCACTGCCATTTGACTGTATTGTTATTTATTTAATTACGACCCAGGTTTCGGCATTTTATGCCGTATGATAATAATGTAAGAATCGGACTGAGGAGAAACGCATGTAAAATTTGGATTTGAATGTTACATAAGATGTTAAATGACACATTACGCTCACTCAACGGGGAAGTGCTTCCTCGATATAGGAGAGAAATTTATAAATTGTGTAAATTGTTCCTGAAGATTGAATCATGTACAGTGGATTCACAATCTGTATGGATAATTACAGAAAATGACATAATTATTTTCTTCTTAAATACTGTCTGTCTCACAATGGCCGATGGCGTAATTATTTTCCAATAATTTCGCAAGTCGCCTCGTGTTAAATAAGTAAATGACTAAACAAACGTGCGGAACATACTTTATAATTTAAGTACGGAGGTCATTCAACAAGTAGTGCAACATATTTTTGTCTCGACCAGTTTCGGTTGAAAAAATTCGGAATTTGTTGTGGAACATCATGGAATATTCCTGCTTCAGCCCACTACAGTTTCATGAAGTTCCGATAGATGGTGGCGCTATACGTAGTCTTCAAACTGGCGTCTGAAACGAAGGTGCGTTCCAAGCAGAGGACTGTCACTGAGTTTCTTTTTACGGAGAACAAGGGCATCGCAGATATTTATAGGCGCTTGCAGAATGTCTACAGTGACCTGACAGTGAACAAAAGCACAATGAATCGTTGGGCGAGGCGTCTGTCATCATCGCAACAGGATCGCACCAATCTGTCCGAACTCCTGAGTGCTGGCCGACTGCCAACAGGTGTGACTCATGCAATGTTGGCACGTGCGGACACTCTCATTCGAGGTGATCGACGGATCGCACTCAAATATCTCTCTGCACAACTGGACGTCTCTGTTGGTAGTACTAACACTCGTCCACCAATTGGGGTACTCAAAGGTGGGTGCCCGGATCTGGCACCTTCCGTTTTTCATCTGTTAGGCCCAATTAAAGATGCCACGGGAAGCAGCACGTAGAACCTACGTCGTAGATGATAGGGAGGTTATTATGCAGGAAGACTTTGGCCTCGACATCGACCAGTAGAGTGGTACAATGGGAGCAAACAAGCCCTTCCAGTAAGGTGCCGCAAGGCCGTCGCATTGGACGGAGATTATGTTGAAAGTAGGATTTCGCAAAAAAAAAGCTGGGGAATAATATGATGAATTGGAATCCTGAATAAATCCAACCAATAAATGTGTTGCTGAACTCCCCCCCGTACATGGTCGTGTTGCGTATTACCTTTTCTTATTGCATGTTGGAAATCTGCTGGCCATTTCCTCGAATCATTGGAGAAGTATCTCCCAAGTCATACATGTGTAGAGTGATCGTCAACTGCTGAGGTAACTGTAGTTTTCTGGATATGGCAATTTCCACAGCATTCTAGGGGGAGGAGGGAAAGGGGGATACTGCTGACTCGTAAATTGGAGATTAGGGCTTCTGAGTGTCGCTGCGGACGTAAGTGTAGGGTTTAAGAGTGATTTACTGCTATGTATATCCTACAAATATACCTGGAACACAAGATAAAGACTAAGGAAAACAGTAGGAAGAGGAGGAGGAGATTGGGGTTCAACGTCCCATCGACAACGAGGTCATTAGAGGGGGAGCACAGTCTCCGATTATGGAACAATGGAGAAGAAAAGCGGACGTGCCCTTTCGAAGGAACCACCCCAGCATTTTCCTTAAGCGTCTTAGAGAAATCACGGAAAACTTAAATCTTGATTGCCGGACGCGGGTTTGAACCGTCGTCCTTCCGAATGTGAGTCCAATGTGCTAACCACTCCGCTACCCCGCTTGGTGAAACCAGTGGTATGAAAGTATTATTACACCTTCTTAACTTAGCTCAAAAGCTGAGGACTCGAAACAACATCCTCCATAAGCTATGCGGAACTACCTGGGGATCTTCAGCAACCACCCTGCGAACTTCAGCTCTGGGCTTGGTATACTCAAGTGCTGAGTATTGTGCACCTGTTTGGATGAATAGTCATCATACAAGGCTTGTTGATACCCAGCTGAATACGACAATGCGCATAATATCTGGCACAATCAGATCTACTCCAGTTTATTGGCTTCCACTGTTAACTGGTATAATGCCTCCTGATCTACGCAGATGTACTGCCCTTATGAGAGAATTCCACAAGATCTCCAGGAATTCTAACCTACCCGTGCATAGCGACCTGCCACTTTTAAATCGCAAGAGACTGAAATCACGTCATCCAACTCTGTGCGATGCTGCTGACATGGTGGCTAAGAATTTCAAACCTCTTGAAGAATGGAAAGGTCGGTGGGAAGCAGTGACAGATGTGCACCTGCATAACATCTTCTCAGGTGCTAAACTTCCAAGTGGATTCGACTTACCACGCAAGACGTGGTCTACTCTCAACAGAATCCGTACCAGCCATGGGCGATGCAGGGATGCTCTCTTTAAGTGGAACAAGCTGCCTGGTCCAGCTTGTGACTGCGGGGCTCCATACCAGACTGTTCACCACATCGTCAGTGAATGCAGGATTCGAGCCTATCACGGCGCCAAAGAGGACTTCCTGCTAGCAACTCCAGATGCAGTGCGCTGGATTGAAGGATTGGATATTCAGTTGTAAAAACAAACTTAAGTTTCTTGTGTGCCAATATGTACATATATATATGTAATTTCATGATATGTCTGTATTAGCCATACGCTAAATAAATAATTATTACTCCAGCAGAAAAGACTGCTGCCATACTGTACATGTGTGCAGAGTGGTAGTCAACCTGATCCTTGCTCACAAGTGGGCGTTTCTGCTTTCATAGAGGGCGGTAGGCAGTTGGGATTTAAAAAAAAAAATTGCATTAGGTTTTCATAAAATTTGGACATAAAGTAACTGGTAAGTAATTATTGTTAGATGATTTAACTTTATAACTTTATAAATTTCATAAGGTAAAGTTACTTCCTTAGTTTATAAATTACCATCACTGTTGAACCATTGGGCGGTAAGAAAATTTTACTGCAAACAGAGACTCGAAAGTGGGCGGTATTAAAAGGTGGAGTACCTCTAGTGTATACCTTCATGCAACAGTCGACGTGCAACCGGAGGAAGTTTCTTAACAGTAATATATTATGACCAGGGTTCTAGGCGTGTTAACACTCGAATGAAACACGTCATTAGGTAGATTCATGTTTATTAATCAAGCTTCACTTACGCTTTTAGCATAACATTAGAATAATGTCACGAACTCAGTCAACTTTTAGACCTTATCGTTGACGTTATCAACCAATAGCATTTATTTTAGATATACGGAAAAGTAACTTCTACAGACACGGAAGCACCTACAGGTTTTCCAGAATTCCATAATTTACAAACATGAATCCTTCCACTCCATTTTGCACCGTCTGCTAGCTGCACCACAAACTAAATCACATTTTCAGAATGAATTAAAAATAATTAAAGAAATAGCATACAGCAGTTGTTATAGCCCTACCTTAATAGATAATATACTTAACAGTAAGAAGAGTCAGTGGATAACAGCACTTCTGTGTTCTCCTCAGAAAGCTCCATGTTGTATGTCGGTAGGACTTCACAGGTACTTGCCAGCAAACTAAAATTCAGAAAATATACTCCAACTTTTTACGCTAGGAATACTATTGGCCCCATTCTAGTAGTAACAAGATTCCACCTTTAAAATAGAATGAAATTTATAGGGCTTCCGGGAAACCTGTGCGGCAAACCATGTGTAGGTCGATTAGGTAGGCTGTAACTACTAGACTGACTGAGCATGAAAGAATTGGATTTTGCTGAACATGCTTTGCATGAATGTCACGTTTATGATTTTAAATCTGGTGTTCTCCGGAGAGGAACTAAACGCAGCAAACTAACAATTCTCAAAATTATGGCTGTTAATAAACACCAATCAAAGAATCCTGAGCCGATCCTTAACGACAAAACACAGTTTCATTATTCACCCTTACTAAAGTAACAGCAGTCAGTTAATATTTTTCTCGCCATTAAAAATATGTTTGTTACAACTGTTTTACACCTACATCCCGTAAACTCCTTTCTCCCCCCTGTCCCATATCCGTTTTTCGGTCTGTTCATTACGTTGACCAGTTATTTTCTCTCTCTAACATAGTAATGTGTGTCAATACTCATACGTACACCCTTTTTGGACTATACTTTCTTACACTTCTAATCTTTCAGTATAAACTAATATATGAGACGTTTAAATATTTTCAACAAGGGAGTAATCACTATACTCTTGCCAACATGTTTTTAGCATTCCTGTTTGCTGAATAGCTGGGATTATCTGATATTTCAAACCCGTAGTTATCCTCCTGCGGTCAAGTTCGATGATTGCCCCGAATATGCTAGGTTGGCTTAAAAAAGTAAACGCATTGCTCCCTTCACTTTTGACGTCCAACAAATTATTACAAATGTTAAGACGGTCGATATATCTTTGTTCCTTATAGGATAACGCATACGTCAATTTCGTTAGCCGCACCTGGTTATTCATAAACTTTAAAGTTTAGGAGTACATGTTGGTACCAGAGTTAACAAGTACGCATGACACACTATCGCGCATGCGCTCTCGAGGCTATAGCCAGTTCCAGTACAACATTCGTTGCTGCCGTACCCCGGTCGCGAAGTGGGGCCGAGGCAGTTTCCCAGAATAGTTCAAAATGGCTCTGAGCACTATGGGATTTAACTTCTAAGGTCATCAGTCCCCTAGAACTTAGAACTACTTAAACCTAACTAACCTAAGGACATCACACACATCCATGCCCGAGGCAGGATTCGAACCTGCGACCGTAGCGGTCGCGCGGTTCCGGACTGTAGCGCCTAGAACAGCTCGGCCACCAAGGCCGGCCCCAGAATAGTTATTTCAATATGACGATGTATTACTATATTATAGTTTTTAGTTTTTCACGTTGTCCATTATGGAGAAATCGTAGTTCCTTTTATTCTGAAGAAGGTTGGGATATCCCAACTGAAACCTAGGTAAATGGCTCTGAGCACTATGGGACTTAACATCTATGGTCATCAGTCCCCTAGAACTTAGAACTACTTAAACCTAACTAACCTAAGGACATCACACAACACCCAGTCATCACGAGGCAGAGAAAATCCCTGACCCCGCCGGGAATCGAACCCGGGAACCCGGGCGTGGGAAGCGAGAACGCTACCGCACGACCATGAGCTGCGGACAAACCTAGGTAAATCTAGGTAAACAGTGCAACTGAGGCTGCTGTTAATTTAAAATTAATAAGATATATTTGTTCGAAGTTTCTTTTTGAATTTCATCATGCTGTGTTTTTGCCTCGATGTATAGGTGCAAAACGTCACGTATCATTTGAAAAAACGTCTTTGTAGAGCTATGAACTATCGCTAGCGTTGTGTGGACTATCTGTTAAGTCTTAAGCTATCTGAGGATGACCTAGAAAGGCGTTCACAACGAACTATAAAATAAATATATGAAACACAAACTTTATCACGTTTAATACATTGCTGGTAACAACACATGTGTCTAGTAGTTGGTCAATACGCTAACATCTCACAACTGTAGCTGAAATGGAAATATTAGGTTTAAGCTTCGCGGACAGAAACGAGTTCCAACAACGCTTCCTGATACCACGCACGACGACGCACCACATCGCCTGTTCATCTTATCGACACTCTAACAAGTATCCAATAGAAGTGAACGCCTCCTAGCCTACATGACAATTCATCTTTACCACGTATTTAATGAAAGGATGAGTCAATCATTGGCAGACGCTGCCTGCATATCATTCTAATTTTCAGTATTTCGCTATTTTAAATTCCTGTTTTATTATGGAAGTCGATCTTAAGTTTCCAATTCTCTCTTATAAACCTTAATTGTAGCTATTCGTGTGAGAGTCTGTAATTATTCTGTTTTCTGATTTTCTGGGACGCTATGGGCTAGCTACCCTAGTAGGACTGTTAGGTGCCCTTTCAGCTCTCGGATGCCCAATGGCGCCAATATTTTGGATTCCCGACTACAAATTCCGAGAAAATAATTATTACCACTATCGCACAGCTTCCGCCCAGCCCAGCGCACATACATCCTAATGCAAAGAATCCAAGTCCCTTCCATGTTTAATTTATTTGTAATAATTTCATTGGAAAATTCTACCCTTACACCCATCAGCGAAGCCAAACGTAATTTTTCATATTTTTTCCACACTTGTGGTGATTCGAAGAATGCTACTAAGAGACAAGAATTATTTGTTTTTGATCTCTCCTCTTCTTGCATAGGTGTCACTCACAGTAATTATCTTTCTAAAAGTTTTGGACCTGCATCGACAGCAAAACTTTTCAGGGTTTTTGGAAAGACTTCGCAAGTTAGGGAATTTGAATCTCTCTCCGACCCTTCTGTGTTTTCGGTGTTTCCCCTAAATCACTTCAGGTGATCGCTAGGATGTTTCGTTGCCGAGGCTACGGCTATATCTACGTCCACGTTGACGTTAACATCGCTGGGCAGTTAAATATTCGAGCTAGTGTTCTGTCTGCAAGGACGGAACGTTAAACCCTGAACTAGCTTTTACATATTCCCTAAACTAAGACAGAAAAACCGCAGTTTATCATACGTAATTATGTTGTTGCTGACAACATTATATAATAAGGGGGAAGGCGTGTCAGTTTACGAGTTAGGTGTCCCCTAAAAGGATATTTCTGCAGCGCATAGCAGATGTAGTAATACTGGCCACTCTGGCGAATTGTTATCTCGGTAATATCTTTTTTACGCGTGGATCGATAGGTGGCTGCTCACATTTGTCTCTTAGATTACTACGCCGTTGCTCTTACCACAGACTACCAAGAAACAGCAGAAGACTGTGCTTCATGGCTGCCCTCAGACGATCACGAGAATGGTTTACTTTATAAACTGTGGTTATTTAACTTGTATTTGAAAAGTCGTCGAACGATTGGTCTGTGCTTTCTTAGTGAATTTTTAGTGATGTGCAGAGTGTTTCCGCGATGGTGAGGCAAATATTCTTCAAAGAAGGATCAGAGCAAGTATATCAATGTGTGATAGGAAACTGCTCCGAAGATGAATGAGGAAATATCAAATAAAATACGTCATCTTAACAGTAGATAACTGCTTTAAGTTGAATGTACTGCACGAGACTCGAGTAAACTCGGTTCAAATGGCTCTGAGCACTTTGCGACTTAACTTCTGAGGTCATCAGTCGCCTAGAACTTAGAACTAATTAAACCTAACTAACCTAAGGACATCACACACATCCATGCCCGAGGCAGGATTCGAACCTGCGACCGTAGCGGTCACGCGGTTCCAGACTGAAGCGCCTTTAATCGCACGGCCACAGCGGCCGGCCAGTAAACTCGGTGCACTACACGTCCAAATGTGCTAAAATAACTTTCCCTACAAGGTCAGCAACTCTTAGAGAATTCCCGTGAACGATATGATTGCTTAAAGAAAAGTAGTACGCAGTGAAAATTTTGCGACATCCAGAAACATTCAAAGAAGTGAAGAACTTCGTGTTGTGTTTAACAGGTCATCTCAGATAACAAGCAAACATTAGTACCCTACGTGAAAATTCCCGATGTCATTTGGGCAAACAATTTGTAATTAAGGATTAAGATAGTAACATCGGTCAAACACATTGCGTGACACAATTAAAGTGTCACTTCTTCGAAACACTGTAATTGTATCCCATTGCGATGCAGCAGTTTGAGATTTCATTCAAAAGTACCTACAATTTGGCTCTCTAATGCTGACAATCCAACATACCTCCTGAACCAAAGGCAGCGCCTTTAGGATGAGTTAGAACGTCGACTCCGCTCCAGAAGTTAGCATACAACATCTGGTTCCGGCTCTTGAGAAAATATGGACTGCCTCTTCTTCTCAGAGATTCAGACCTCGTTGCAAGTGTCTCGATGAGAGTTAAAGCAGTCATCAAGGTGAAGAGTGGACACAGCCAGTATTAACAGCTATCCGAATACTTTGCATCAGTAGTGCCTGTCTATCAGATTCTCACGTGAAGCTCGCCAGCATCCACTCATAACTACCATCCACATAACAAAAACACACAGTAGGTGAAAGACACTGCAGATAAGAGTGTGATGCAACATCAGTACTTCAGTATGTTCTTCGAACAACGCAGAAACGGAACTGAGTAGCAAACATGGAACATTTAAGTGGCTAAATGAAACTGGCGGCATCCAGCCTACATCGTGTTTTGTATCGTGACTTCGGAACATAAATGCCACATCATTTCTCCAGCACAGAATGAGATTTATCAGTGTTTTGGAAAACAATGACAGTTTCCGCTGCTAAGTTAAGGCGACACTTTGCCATTTCGAAGAAGGGCAATCGTTGACAGTTCCTTATACAGCCAAGCTGCGAATGAGCCTGTGAATAGGACAGCAACACTTACTCCAATGCCGGCCGGAGTGGCCGTGCGGTTCTAGGCGCTACAGTCTGGAACCGAGCGACCGCTACGGTCGCAGGTTCGAATCCTGCCTCGGGCATGGATGTGTGTGGTGTCCTTGGGTTAGTTAGGTTTAAATAGTTCTAAGTTCTAGGCGACTGATGACCTCAGAAGTTAAGTCGCATAGTGCTCAGAGCCATTTTGAACTTACTCCAACGTAAGGACGTTATCCACGGTGGCGGTTGTTATTGACACCTTAGGCAGACTTGCTAAATCCGCAAATCTTGCCTGTCTGTTTACGCTTACTAGTTGGACTCCAGATGCTATGGTTGAATTAATGGGTCCCTTGGGGGTGAATTGAAATACAGAGGTAAGTCCTACTTTTATCTTCGGCGTAATGTTCCTTATCGACATAAACGATTTGGTAGACAATCTGATCATCCGTCTTCGGTTGTTTGCAGATGACGCTGTCGTTTATCGACTAATAAAGTCATCAGAAGATCAAAACAAACTGCAAAACGATTTAGAAGAAATATCGGAATGGTGCGAAAAGTGGCAGTTGACCTTAAATAACGAAAAGTGTGAGGTCATCCACATGAGTGCTAAAAGAAACGCGTTAAACTTCGGTTCAAATGGCTCTGAGCACTATGGGACTTAACATCTGAGGTCATCAGTCCCCTAGAACTTAGAACTACTTAAACCTAACTAACCTAAGGACATCACACACATCCATGCCCGAGGCAGGATTCGAACCTGCGACCGTAGCGGTCGCGCGGTTCCAGACTGAAGAGCCTAGAACCGCAGGGCCACCAGCGGCCGGCGTTAAACTTCGGTTACACGATAAATCAGTCTAATCTAAACGCCGTAAATTCAACTAAATACCTAGGTATTACAATTACGAACAATTTAAATTGGAAGGAATACACAGAAAATGTTGTGGGGAAGGCTAACCAAAAACTGCGTTTTATTGGCAGGACACTTAGAAAATGTAACAGACCTACTAACGAGACTGCCTACACTACGCTTGTCCGTCCACTTTTAGAATACTGTTGCGCGGTATGGGATCCTTACCAGATAGGACTGACGGAGTACATCGAAAAAGTTCAAAGGAAGGCGCACGTTTTGTATTATGGCGAAATATGGGAGAGAGTGTCACAGAAATGATACAGGATTTTGGATGGACATCATTAAAAGAAAGGCGTTTTTCGTTGCTACGGAATCTTCTCACTAAATTCCAATTACCAACTTTCTCCTCCGAATGCGAAAATATTTTGTTGACACCGACTTACATAGGGAGGGACGATCACGAAGATAAAATAAGGGAAATCAGAACTCGTACGGAAAGATATAGGTGTTCATTCTTCCCCCGCGCTATACGAGATTGAAATAATAGAGAATTGTGAAGGTGGTTCGAAGAACCCTCTGCCAGGCACTTAAATGTGATTTGCAGAGTATCGATGTAGATGTAGATGTAGATGTATGTGGATGACTGATAGCTTCTTATGCACTGTAGTATGGTTATGGATGATTGTAGAAATGAAATGTGGTGCTGTCTTCGCGTTTTAATGGTGAAGGGAGAAATGAATGAAAAGAGAAGGGGAAACATAGAGCTGGTACATAACCTACTACTCTTTAAAAGTGGTTCGCCAAGCATAGCGATTCCATGTGACGGACAGAACACCGTCAACAATGCTCTCATCCCAGATGTCATTGGTTGGAGGTTTGGAATTTTGAGTACAGTCTGATAATCAGGATGCGTACGCCACTACTTCTGCTCTCCTATACTCAAAGTGACTTTAGGATTGATGCACGTGGAGACATGAAGCAGAGCTGCCACATCCCGCGCAGAACACAAGTGTAACCTTACTTTTCACTCAACTCGATAACTCTCGCAAAGCTATTCAGTGTACAAAGCTGAGACTGGAATCATTGTGTTATGGAAGAGGTGCACTATGTTTTCATTTTAGTTTTATTTGCGGCAGCAAATTGTTTAGACAATATATCGAAAGTTTACGAAAATGGATTTCCCAATGATGCATCCGAATTTCCTATAAGCGGGGAACTTTTTTGTCATTGAAGATAGGTGTACATATTATGCGAACGAAATCTAAATAATAAATCATATTTTCATCTATTCCAAACTGCAACTCCGTCAAACATTTCTAAGAGGAGGTAACAGGGTATTTTCCCATGTTAAAAATATGGTTGTGATTGTTGTTACTCGGAGTGATTGTAACATTCAGATCGCATTTATGGTTAATGTTCTCACAAAATATCTGTTATTTTTATGTAATTAAAGCTTAAAAATAATTAAATACCACGTTCTGTTCACGCGATCGAAAACGCTCTGTTATTGGTTGAAGCTGTGGCGTCGTCACAGGCTATGAGTAAGACGAAGCTATACGTGTGTTACAGGAGTGTTAGCCGAAGTTACTAGGTTTTTCCACACTTTTGCTGCAAATAGTTTAGATATCTGGTGATCGAAAACGAATTTATAACTTTTAAGTAGCAATAGAAAGGAATTTTGTGATTGCTGGTAGTGGAAACCTTACAAAAATTGATGCGTTTATTCTCCATTCGTTTACAGCGGCGAGATGTGCAAGGACGGACATTCTTTTCCCTGCTCCCAGCAACATCATTGAACCCGCTCAAAACTACAGGAATTATGAACCTTTTGCAATTGCGTCCGTACCTTATATTTAGACTGTCGACTACCAGTCATGAAATACGGCCCTAAGTACAATAAAATTATTCTTGGCAAAGCTTAGTGCTGATTTCCGCTAAACAAGATTCTTAACACAGATACTACACCCTGCAAACGTTTTGTGTCTGACTATGGGTAAAAGGAACACGAGTTCGATTCTAGACAGAGTATTAAATTTTAGAAGTTTTACACGAAATATGAAAATAGCGTTAGCAAGAACACATTGTAGCAATTGTTTCAATGGTGGGATGTATTGTATACAGCTGCACATTAGTCTTAGTCTGAGAAATGGACTAGTTACTTCCAATCGTTACACTGAAAGGTTTATTGAAGCAGCTGGAAGTTATTGTATAGTCAGTGGGCATTTCCCCAATCATTCCTACATTTACCACGTTCCCTATATTGGTGAAGCTTTCTGGACATCCTAAAGGAATGCAGTTATTACCAGTCTTTAGCCTGTATGCCCCTGCCTCCATTCTCACCCGAGGGTCTAATGGGGTAATGTCCAGCATGGTCTCGATCCTAGCAGTGGCTGTGCTGCTAATTTCGCCTGTTATGGCTAAGCAGCCCAGTCTGTGCACCTTGTCAAACTCCTTAGCAGCCACTTTCTGTTCTGCTTTGTTCTACCATACCGTAGCCCCATAAATTATCACAGATCTTATTACAGTAGTGTATATCCAGTACATTAAAAAAAATCAAATGGCTCTGAGCGCTATGGGACTTAACTGCTGATGTCATCAGTCCCCTAGAACATAGAACTACTTAAACCTAACTAACTTAAGGACGTCACACACATCCAGTACATACTCTTGGGGTTTCAACGCCAGTTTCGCTCCACAGGCTCTTCTGGTCCTCATAAGAGTGCATTTCGCCTTGGAGCATGTATTTCTTATATGAGGGATCCATAACAGTTTCGCATCCGGGTTTACCTTCAATATAGGTGCAGTTTCGTCTAGAAGCTTAATATTCCAGTACATGTGCTGCATATGCTTCCTCGTGAATGCTACTGCAACAGTTATCTTGCGGCTGAACCTTAGTTCCTGTTCCCTACGCCAGTTTTGCATAATGTTTAGTACACATGGTGTTGATCAGATTGTTTTCATTCATCATGATGGCTTGTACCTCTATCCTGTTCGACATGGTCTTAATCCACAGACACATAGTGGTCTCAATGCCATGCTCTTCTGCAGCTCTGGCTATAGATTGGAAGGTCGTGTAGCTAAAAGCACCCTTGATATGTAGGAAGATGCAAAGAACCGTTTCCTGAGAGTGTGGTGCTTTTTCAACCTTCCCAATAAGTTGTTGAAGTGATTTGCCTGATTAATACGCATGTTGGTTTACATGCAGAAGAACTTCACTTAGCATCCTTTTCATAACGTGTGCATTAGCCAGCTTTTCTGATAGCTTTAACAGAAAGGAGGAGAGACTGACTGGTCACATATCCTCAGCCTTGGTATGATCAATTATCCCTGGCTTCGGAATTAAAAGAACCCCCACTATCCTCCAAGCATTAGGAATGATTCCTGTCACGAAGCTAACTCCAAACAGCCTGCGCAGACTGCTAATTAAACTCTCTCTTGTTTGTTGCAGTAGAGTTGGAATAATTCGATCTGGGCCTGGTGACTGAACACTTGAAACGTTTCCCCCCACCCACTGCATCTTTTTGTAATCAACACATTCTCTAGCAAATTCCCAGTTCTCCCCTTCGTTACCTGCAAACCAGTGCTTTTCAGGGACTGAATGTTGGTCTTTGTTACCTGCCAGAGTGCATTCAGGGAAATGAGTCTAATAGAGCACATTCAGAATCTCATACACTGTTCTTGAGTATTCACCATCCTCCTTCGTTAGAGTATCTCCTGGCTAGCTGGTATTCTGGTGAGTATTTTGTGAACTGTTGTACTAGTTGCACCATCCATTGGCTCACAGAATACCTTCCAGGATGATAGTTCCGTTGCTTAGTTGCAAGGTTGTAGATCATTATATGAGTCGTTAATGTGTGTGACATTTCCTCGAAATCTGCTTTATTCCTTATCGAAGTTCTGACTTCAGATAAGCGTGTTTTATATATTTTTGTGTGTGTGTAAAATTTAAAGTAAATCGGTCTCAAACTTCTTGTGATTTTTGGTAACAAAAACTAGAACTTGTCTTTATATAGTAGTATAGATAGACAGGGCGAGTCAAAAGTCGCAGTAGACCCTGTTATATCAAAAACCCTGCAGGAATGTGGAAGCCTGAATATAACAGTATCTAAATTGTCTGTATTACTTATAAAAATACTCGCAGCTTGCATATTTGCGCTACTGATAAGAACTTTAGGTTAAGCAGCACGTGTTTACGACGAAAGTTCGGTATGTGTACCACACTTGCAAGCTCATGTTTGGTGGACCATATTTTTCCAAATTACATTATTAATAGGCTGAATAAGCGTGCACGTTCAGCCAAGCACATTACGACATTTTGTTTACGTGCAGAAATCCACAAGTTACATGTGAAAAAAGACAGAACTAATAAGGCCCTGTATATGGCTCACCTGAATTATCTAGTACGGTTAGCATGAGGTCCTTGAATGCGGTATGTGAGCATGTGTTGTGTGTGTCATTAGATTAAGGAATAGGTTTTCGTCAGTTCATCTGAAGAAACTACAAAATTTACACTATCGAAGTAGGGAACCTCACCCTTCCAGTACTCCTCAAACCGCGTTTAAATTTGCCCCCCGGGTTTGCAACTTAACTTGGACTAGGTTCAACGCTAGTGAAACACGGCTACTTGAGAAAGTGTTACCACATAATACCACTAAGTCGTTATTCCAACAATAAACTGATTACTCCTTAGCTCACTCCTTAGCCGCCATAGATTGCGTCCTACCTTCAACTGCCCAATTAATACGGTAATACAGGAGCACCTTCAACGGTAATGGTTTGGTCCACATGGGTATTCAGAGTCGATCTCCGAAAACGCAGCTCTTCGCACCATTAATAAAAAAGTAGATAATCGCAGAGCGATCATAATAAGGGCAGATGAGGGAGGGTAAAACGGGTATTGTTATAAAAGAGGACGCATACGTAGCCAAAGTACAGGATTTCTTCAAAGAAAACAACATTTCTCGCCGTAGATTCGATCTGACTGAAAATCTTTTGACCCCATTAAAGAAGCGTATAACATCCATTTCATCCTTTCCCGCCACTTTTCAAAAGAGTCCTCTCATACCTATGAATCCAAAAGCATCCAGGTTAAGAGCGGTTATCAAGCCACATATGGCAAGTCTTCTTGCGCGCCCGATCGTCAACGCCAGAAATAGTGTTGGCTACCAGGCAGGAATGTTGTTAGCCAATTATATTAACAAGTATTATGAACATGCATCCAGTTTTTCGCTACATAACTGCTCACATCTAATTTCCATTCTACACAACTTGAAAATTTCCACTGATGCTAATGTAGCATCTTCAGTCATTAAAAATAAGTATACCAACGTACCTACTGACCAAGTTCAGAATATTATGACTGAAAATCTTCACACCCATAAGCAATCGTCCACTTGACGAAATTAATGAAATGCTGAAAGTGTTAGAAATTGTTCTTAGTTACAATTACTTCAAATTTGGTGATTCTGTTAAGGTCCCCATGAATTTTGCGGTTCCCTAGCGGACAACTTGAATTCGCAGCAGTCTGGTATTCAATTTACAATCGAAGCCATGCCGCCTTACCTTGACCTCTTAATCGTATCAAGAAACAGTATTTTTGTTTCTGATATTTCCTGGAAACCGTCAACGACTGACACCATGCTCCATCGTTCTGCAGATCATCGCATGAAATATAAAAAAGCTGTCTTCCGTTCGCTCCTCCACGGCCTCCATCAAGTCCCTCTAACTCCCCAGGCTGTCGACCGTGAGTAACAGGTTATACAAAGTATTGCACTTACTAATGGTTACGATATAAATTTTGTTCACAATACTAATAACGAATTATTGAGCAACTCAATCCCTTCCACGAACCACACCAGGTTTTCTACCACTCTACCACCTTTTAGGCAGGACAAGAACAACAACTACCAGCGAATTTCTTACTGCGACCTCTTTTCGGAAAGAATCGGTAAACATTTAAATAGAATAACATACATCTTGCGTTTTTTATACCGCAGAATGTAGGTGCCAAATCTAGACACAAGATACAGTCAATCAACAACCCGTATAAGAACACAGGGCTTTATTCAATTTCCTGTAATGACTTTTCGAAAAAAGTACAATGGGCAAACTGACAAAGGGGTCGAAATTCTCAGTGTCAGCAGCTCAAAATTCGCACTAACATCTCACTTGCATAGTAATCAACTTTCTATATCACACCTCTACAATAATTTGCAGATACTAAATAAAGAGAGAAAGTGCGGTGAATGTGCTTGAGAATATATATATATATATATATATATATATATATATATATATATATATATATATATATATATATATATATATAGTAAACTCCATAATACAGTCCCCTGATAATACTCTCAACAACTAAACGGAATTAAGACACCGAACTTTATCGGCCAATTTTGACTATTTGAATTTTTAAAGTAAGGGGTCTCAGCATCTAACTAGTTGGTTAGCTTATTACAGCTTTTTATGTTAATATCTATGTTTACTCCAACTGCGGGTCCACATGTAGGTAATCTGATCCATTTAATGTATACACTTTTTTAATGCAACAGAAATAAGTGGCAGTTTTCAAAATGTTGTTATTAGTAACATTTTTATATTAGTATCACTCACGTTCAGTTTTTATGTAATACAGACAGCCGAGTCTAATAGTTGGCGTGGCGACTGCAGTTCCTCAGCAGAGCATTAGCAGCCCGCATCTCTTACCTTCCACGCTGCCCGCGTCAGTTCGATTTCCTTAACCGTCTAGGCTGGTCCCGGCGGAGGTTCGAGACCTCCCTCGGGCATGGGTGTGTATGTTTGTCCTTAGGATAATTTAGGTTAAGTAGTGTGTAAGATTAGGGACTGATGACCTTAGCAGTTAAGTCGCATAAGATTTCACACACATTTGAACACTTAACCGTCTCAGTACCCGAACGGCAGCCATCACATACTTTCCGACAACACATTGGACACCTCGTAGCTTGTGTTGTCAGCTGCTAAGATTACTATTACGTTGGTGACAAACATATACAGGGTGGTCAACTGATAGTGACCGGGCCAAATATCTCACGAAATAAGCATCAAACGAAAAAACTACAAGGAACGAAACTAGTCTAGCTTGAAGGCGGAAACCAGATGACGCCATGGTTGGCCCGCTAGATGGTGCTGCCATAGGTCAAACGGATATCAACTGCGTTTTTTAAAATAGGAACCCCAATTTTTATTACATATTCGTGTAGTACGTAAAGAAATATGAATGTTTTAGTTGAATCACTTTTTTCGCTTTATGATAGATGGCGCTGTAATAGTCACAAACGTATAAGTACGTGGTATCACGTAACATACCGCCAGTGTGGACGGTATTTGCTTCCTGATACATTACCAGTGTTAAAATGCGCCGTTTACCAATTGCGGAAAAGGTCGATATCGTGTTGATGTATGGCTATTGTGATCAAAATGCCCAACGGGCGTGTGCTACGTATGCTGTTCGGTCTCTTGGACGAAATCATCCAAGTATCCGGACCGTTCGCCGGATAGTTACGTTATTTAAGGAAACAGGAAGTGCACAGCCACATGTGAAACGTCAACCACGACCTGCAACAAATGATGATGCCCAAGTCGGTGTTTTAGCTGCTGTCACGACTAATCCGCACATCAGTAGCAGCGGTAACGTAAATCCGCATAATATGCACAATTGGGCAACGGAAAATCCACGATGGCTGCGACAAGTGGAACATCAGCGACCTTGGCGGGTTAATGTATGGTGCGGCATTATGGGAGGAAGGATAATTGGCCTCCATTTTATCGATGGCAATCTAGATGGGATGTTACTACAAGATGTTTCATTGCACGACAGAATGCGATGTACTTCCAGTATGATGGATGTCCGGCACATAGCTCGCGTGCGGTTGAAGCGGTATTGAATAGCATATTTCAAGACAGGTGGATTGGTCGTCGAAGCACCATACCATGGCCCGCACGTTCACCGAATCTGATGTCCCAGGATTTCTTTCTGTGGGGAAAGTTGAAGAATATTTGCTATCGTGATCCACCGACAACGCCTGACAACATGCGTCAGCGCATTGCATTGTCAGCGCATGTGCGAACATTACTGAAGGCGAATTACTCGCTGCTGAGAGGAATTTCGTTACACGTTTTGCCAAATGCATTGAGGTTGACGGACATCATTTTGAGCATTTATGGCATTAATGTGGTATTTACAGGTAATCACGCAGTAACAACATGCGTTCTCAGAAATGGTAAGTTCACAGAAGTACATGTATCACATTGGAACAACCGAAATAAAATGTTCAAACGTACCTACGTTCCGTATTTTAATTTAAAAAACTTACCTGTTACCAACTGTTCGTCTAAAATTGTGAGCCATATGTTTGTGAATATTACAACGCGAACTACCACAAAGCGAAAAAGTGGTCCAACTAAAACACTCATATTTCTTTACGTACTACACGAATATGTAATAAAAAATAGGGGTTCCTATTTAAAAAAAAAAACGCTGTTGATATACGTTTTACCTATGGCAGCGCCATCTAGCGGGCTAACCATAGCGCTATCTGGTTTCCCCCTTCAAGCTAAACAAGTTTTGTTTTTTGTAGTTTTTTCGTTTGACGCTAATTGCGTGATATATTTTGCCCGGTCACGATCAATGGTCCACCCTGTATAAGGGTGTCGGCTTCCGGTAAGTTTGATCGTCAGCATAAGCTTCTTCCTTTCGATCACTGGTGGCCTCCCAAGACGTTAAAAATAATTTTTCACATGATTTCAATATATTTATTTCATTAGTTTTCATCACTAACTACATTTTATTCTTCAGTCACTCCAGGGCCTAAAATTTTCCTACATAACATTTACGTGGGGCATCGTCTGTTGCTTCACATAGACCAACACGAACGTATTTTAATCGGTAAAGTGATAACAGTTCTTAATTTTAACACGGATCAATCCCGTTTTCGACAGTTGTTCCACGTTACAAGGGGACTGTCCCCATTTCTTTTTCATTTTAGTTACTGCTCCACTGTTTTTTAATCAAGGACCAGTTTCTGATTCCTAATTCTGTTCCTTCGTTTTTTTGGACTGGACAGTCATCATTGATGACGGTTTTTAGCTATTGAATCAGGTTGAGAACTTTACCTATCCATGCCATCGGCTATTCTGCGGCATTCTATAATAACTCCCTATACATATGACATATCATTTGCAAGTTATCTTCTTTCGGTGTGAAATTACAAATCTTATTTATTAAATACGTATAGGCCCGTTCTTTGTGGGGACTATGTGATCCACAGCTATTTTCCTAACTATATGTTTAATATTTTCCTTCTTGTTTAAGTCTGTTCACTCAGTACTTTAAGCTATCTCAGATAACAATATATTGAAAAATCCGCCTCAGTTGCGAAAACTTTCTGGTCTTTACCCAGGTTTCGGCTAGAATAATCTAGCCTTCTTCAGAAGCATAAACTTATTATAACATGCCAGAGTAAGGCATAGTCAACATTAAAAATTAAAACCTATAGTACTGTGGTACCAAGTCGAATTAAAATTACTTAACTGAAGTCCAGCCCCGGCATCACTTCACCACGCGGTCGGTTGCCAGCGGCAACTACCTATTGTAGCCGAAAAATATATTTTTCAATATATTTGTCCATCGCAGTTGCTGACGGGGCTGCACTATGAAAAAATTCTTATATCTCAGATAACTTGGCTCTCTGAGCACTATAGGACTTAACATCTATGGTCGTCAGTCCCCTAAAACTTAGAACTACTTAAACCTAACTAACCTAAGGACAGCACACAACACCCAGCCATCACGAGGCAGAGAAAATCCCTGACCCCGCCGGGAATCGAACCCGGGAACCCGGGCGTGGGAAGCGAGAACGCTACCGCACGACCACGAGATGCGGGCGTCAGATAACTTCACATCCCCATTATTAAAGCATTAATTTATAAAATTTTCTTTTTAGATATATGCCAGAATAAGCAACTTACAAGTTGTGAAACCGGCTATGTGGAGCTCTAATCGACTTAAACAAGTACAGCTACAGAGGATTACTAGACTTTTCGTTCAGATTTATATTTTAAAAGTTTTAAAAAGTGTATATAAACATCTATGATACTGTGTGAACTCGTCAGTCAATCATGTTTAACTTTAAACTAAATATTTTTCCGCTTCTAAACTGTCCGTGTACCTTATTAAAAAAACACAGTTTGCATGCCTATCATAATATGCAAGACTACTCCGAAAATTCTCTCGCCAGTGTGTATTTATAAACAGTCCATGTCGCTACTTTTCTGATAAATTTTATAGAATACTGTCGCGTCATAGCTCAGGTAAAGTAATCAGTTTGAGCCTTACGACGTTTTTGTTGTACTTAACCTCAACTATATCCTAGTCACTTGAAACAACTGTTGTCAATTATATTTTTCTATTGGTATATTATCTTCACTTACTCCTTCCCTCTCACACATACATTAGAGATCATAATCATCATGAATATGTGTGGAAAATATTTTTGATTTAAACACCGTGATAATCCAGTAAACAGTGTAGTTTTTACGCAGATTGAATACACTTTTCGTATTTAGGTACTGTTGCAACGTTAACATTACATTTTCTGATGCATTTTAGAATACTGTGAAATTATATATGAGGTTAAGTATAGTTCATCTACGAAAGGGCTGTTACTTTCCCTAACATACACGCAAAATGTGAGGGGCAATAAATGTGTGGTTGTAAGAACACAGTGAGAACACTAGTTCAATTTAATGGTAATCCTCGAAAATCCTTAAATTTGTGGCACGAAAGTAGTGCTTTCAGGCTATGAATGGTGTGCATTTTGTCACAATTCAGCACAAATAACTACAATGTTCAACGCTCAAGTGCCTACTGTGTTTCTGAATTGTCAAAAAGCAAGCAAGATTGGGTTCAACGTCCCGACGACATCGAAGTTAGTAGAGACGGAGCAAATGGTTCAAATGGCTCTGAGCACTATGGGACTTAACATCTATGGTCATCAGTCCCCTAGAACTTAGAACTACTTAAGCCCAACTAACCTAAGGACATCACACAACACCCAGTCATCACGAGGCAGAGAAAATCCCTGACCCCGCCGGGAATCGAACCCGGGAACCCGGGTGTGGGAAGCGAGAACGCTACCGCACGACCACGAGCTGCGGACGAGACGGAGCAAAAGCTCGTATTGTGTAAAGGATGGGCAAGGAAACCGGCCGTTCCTTTAAAACAGGAACCATCTCGGCATTTACCTGGAACGATTTAGGAAGATCACGGAAAACCTAAATTTGAATGGTCGGACACATGTTTGAACCAATGTCCACCCGAATTCGAGTCCATTGTGCTGACTACTGCGCCAGCTCGCTCGGTCTGGATTGTCATACAGTATTCGTTGAGGAGTACGCAAGAACAGTTAAAGTATGCAATGAGAATGCTAAATAGTACTCTCACTTTCAGGAAATTACATTCAGAACCTTAATGTGTGCTAGCTCCGCCGTACAGTGTGAGGTGTGTCAGCTTCTTGGGTGGTGGGAGTGTGTGTATGGATTTTTTTGAAATTTATTGCAGGCGTTTACAAAACTTATCTGTCAGAACACTTCGGAGAAAGTCTCTGTTACTAATTTCAATTTGTGGTGTGTGATGTATCGGAATCATCATTACCTGACATTACAACTTAATTAAGTGCATGTCTATATATACTTACATGACCTACCATGCTAGATCAGTTTAAAAAAAAAGTGTAGATGTCTGTCTTGCTAAACTATGTTTCATTTCACCAAAATCCAAACTGCCAATAGAATAACGTACACATGTTCAGCAATGAGTAGAAACGTCACATCTTTTAACTATCCATACTAGGCAATGATATGCAGTCATTGTCGCTCAGTCAGTAAGACAGTTGCAGTAAAAACACAGTAATCCTTTTACTGTCATACTCCGAAGCTAAGCTATAATTGTCAGTGTGCCTTATGAAAGAAAAAAAAAGTGTATGTCTCACATACAAAAACTTATTTTGTTTGTTCCCTTTTATAACGCTCGTAGTGCATACGCATGCATATATATAGAAACTTGTATAGGCATGTGTATTCAAATACAGTGACCAGGCAGAATACGGCACTGCGGTCTGCAACGCCTGTATAAGAATATAAGACAACACGTGTCTCGCCCAGTTGTTGGATCGGTTACTGCTAATATGGTTCAAATGGCTCTGAGCACTATGGGACGTAACTGCTAAGGTCATCAGTCCCCTAGAACATAGAACTACTTAAACCTAACTAACCTAAGGACATCACACACATCCATGCCCGAGGCAGGATACGAACCTGCGACCGTAGCGGTCGCGCGGTTCCAGACTGTAGCGCCTAGAACCGCTAGGCCACTCCGGCCGGCTACTGCTGATACACTTGCATGTTATCAAGATTCAAGTGAGTTGGAACGTGGTGTTATGGTCGGCGCACGAGCAATGGAACACAACATCTCCGACGTAGCCATGAAGTCGCGATTTTTCCGTACGAACATTTCACGAGTATACCGTGAATCAATTGTCAGAGTGCGAACCATTCAACGGAACATCATCGATATGGGCTTTCGGAGCTGAAGGCCTATTCTGTTCCTTTGATGACTGCACGACACAAAGCTTTACGCCTCGCCTACGCCCGTCAACACCGGCGTTGGACTGTTGATGACTGTAAACATGTTGTCTGGTCGGACGAGTCTCGTTTCAAATTGAATCGAGCGGATAGACGTGTACGAGTATGGACACAACCTCATGAATCCCTGGACTCTTCATATCAGCAGGGAACTGTTCAAGCTGGTGGAGGCTCTGTAGTGGTGTGGGGCGTGTGCAGTTGGAGTGATATGGGACCTCTGGTAAGTCTAGATACGACTCTGATAGGTGACACGCACGTAAGCATCCTGTCTGATCACCTTCATCCATTTATGTCCTTTCTGCATTCCAACGTACTTGGGAAATTCCAGCAAGACAATGTGACACCCCACACGTCCAGAATTGCTACAGAGGAGTTCCAGGAACACTCTTCTGAGTGTACACATTTTCGCTGGCCCCCAAACTCCCCAGACATGAACATTATTAAGCATATCTGGGACGCCTTGCAAAGTGCTGTTCAGAAGAGATATCCACGCCCCTCATACTCTCACGGATTTATGGCCAGACTTGAAGGACTCATGGTGTCAATTCCCTATAGCACTACTTCAGACATTAGTCGAGCCCATGTCACTTCGTGTTGCGGCACTTCTATGTGTTCGAGAGGGCCCTACACGATATTAGGCACGGGTACCAGCTTCTTTGGTTCTTCAGTGTATATTAAACTGCACTATGAGGATTATAAAAGGGAAGTTACATATATTCGCACGTTTACAATGTTTAAAAGTTCAGAAAGATACTCAGAAACATCCTACCACTTTCTCAGCAAGTTAAATACAGCTAAACCCATTGTTCCTAGTCACACTGTTCATCATCCATGGGTTAGAAGGCCATTGCAAACCACCTTCATTAGAATCAAGACTTTACTCCAATATGGCTTACAAATTTTCGTTCAAACACAATAGTAAATAAAATATCACAAACAGTGATGATAAGATTTTATGATTAATATGACTACTGCATACTGATGCTGGTACCATATGGGCTGGAGCTGCCATAGGTGCTCAGAAAGTGGGGCCATAGGAGACGGAGAAGCCACTGAAGAGCTGATACTGATAGCAGTAAATACTGTGTATGGGGTAGAGCTGACGTACAGATGTCTGCACTACATAGGACCATATAAGAGCCGGAGCGTTCGGATGTGAGGATGGTTGGCTGTTAATATGAAGTCAGTAGACATTATTAGTGTATAAGTGTGCAGCAAATCTGCTTTGTTTTGAGTGAATATGATGTAGTCGGATTTCTGAATAAGACGGGAAATGAAATGTTCCGTTGACATCGATGTCGCTAAGGACAGCACAGAAGGGGTCATGCATGATGTCGAAAAAGAAAAACCCCTAGCAAATCCGTGAAGTAATTTAAAGAAAGCAGCATATTCCAGGGGAGAATCTGAAGCCCACTCGTCAGAAATATTTGTATACTGTGCCACTTTGCTCAGATTTGTTAGCCTGACAGAGAGACCATTTTGAAACTTATGTGAGATGAGAAATGAAAATGTCTATCTGATATGAGTTCTTCATCCTGTAAACCAAGACGACTCTGTAAATTTTTCACACATGTCTCATTTACAGAACAGTTAATCTTTCTTTTCTTTTTCTTGTGCCGTCGTTCCCGCAGAGACGCAGGGTCGGCATGGTTAATCGGATGTGGCAATGTTAGTTGAAGGGGTGGCCGGATGCCGTTCCCGCAGCCACCCCATACCCCCCGGGAAGGAATTAGTGCACCCCAACTGTCTGCAACTAGTGTAATCCATGGAATATTGCGAAAGTGTTCAGATGTTTGCGAGCCGTGTAACTGAGGCGGGACGTGGGGACCAGCCCAGTATTCACCTAGGGGGACGTGGAAAACCGCCTAAAAACCACATCCAGGCTCGCCAGCATTAATCCGATTCGATCCGGGGCCGGCGCGCCTACCTGAGTCCAGGAAGCAACGCGTTAGCGCGCTCGACTAACCTGGCGGGTTATTTACAGAACAGTTAATCTTTAAAGAAAAAATAAATTAACATCTTTTGGGCACAACATAATATTACTATTCCATTGCTAATAGACCTTTACTCCTACCTGACGACAATGCCAGGAACCTGCTTCCAGGCCCATAATAATGTGGAAGGCAATGAACTAATCAGCTTGTTTTTAGAAGTTAATGAAGTTAATTTTTATTGTTCCACCACTATCGACTCAGAATCCGCGAACAGGTTGCTTTAAAGTTTATTGCCGGCCGGGGTGGCCGAGCGGTTGTAGGTGCTACAGTCTGGAACCGCGCGACCGCTACGGTCGCAGGTTCGAATCCTGCCTCGGGCATGGATGTGTATGATGTCCTTAGGTTAGTTAGGTTTAAGTAGTTCTAAGTTCTAGGGGACTGATGACCTCAGAAGTTAAGTCCCATAGTGCTCAGAGCCATTTGAACCATTTTTATAGTTTACTGCTCAGCCGAAAGTGTCTAAACTTTCTGATAAGAAATCCATCCGTTAAAGGACGATGACAGGACGTTAAACACTAACCGTCCGTTCTCCCACTTAAAAACTATAACGCCCAGCAAATGTTTCAAAAGATAAAAAGAATTTCCAAAGTACAATAAATGCCTAGAGTCGAGCACTTACCTGCTAGCTGTAGCTACGGTGCAGCTGCTATCGAGCGTGTGCCATTGCGTGAGGAATAAACACAAGCGAGAGGTGCCAGCTGTGAAAAACAAGGCATTAGACGCGTGCGTTTTGTAAACACAGCAGCCAGTAGTCTCCCAGTTAGCAGCACAAATAAAAAATGTGAAATACCTCTTCCTGATCATATGGACCTTCTCTCCCACGAATTAACAATAGCAGACGCATTGAAGTAGAAGTCTAGAAATGATTGGATCGATGCTGGCATGAGATTTGTTACGTACATTGACAAATTGAAATACAGATATGTCGAAAACTATGCTTTCATAATCACTAGCACGACATTGGATACACACTTTGTCGAGAAATGCTGAAACGTTCCTTTCATTTGTCTTCTGAGCTTCCGTGGAGTCACGCAAAGTACTAAACGCTGCCGCAGCCAGATTCCACAAGCGCGATACGCAGAACAAATTAAGGGACGTTTTTCTCCGCAGATTTAATCGAAAGCGGTTATTCGCAGACCAGGACTACTCCTCTTCATTACTGCAGTGTCACGTACGTCTAAATAAAGACCGCCAGCCTCGCTTTGAACCGGGAGTTAGTGTTAAACTTCACACCGTTCCGAAGTCAACAATTAAAGTCCTGAAGCCATCTGAGTACTCACAGGAAGACTCTAGATGCGACCACTCGACTGGAACATGTACACCGATAACAATTCATATGTCACCTTCAGCACTCTCCTAGCAGGTCTCGCCAATAATCTCCACAACAACAAAACAGGAGCAGGCCGTAGTGGCCGGGCGGTTCTAGGCGCTTCAGTCCGGAACCGCGTTGCTGCTACGGTCGCAGGTTCGAATCCTGCCTCGGGCATGGATGTGTGTGCTGCCCTCAGGTTAGTTAGTTTTAAGTAGTTCTACGTCTAGGGGACTGATGGCCTCAGATGTTAAGTCCCATAGTGCTCAGAGCCATTTGAACCATTTTTGAACAAAACAGGAAAAATTCAAAGCTAATTGGACAAAAGACACGGGAAACAATACATTCCAAGTTTTCCACAGGAACTAATGGAATTTACTGACTGTTACGAGGTGAGCAGCAGTGTGCGACTGTTTGTGTGGTTTACGGGAAGGTGTCGTCGTTGAGTGACTCTAGGAGGATACTAGATGGCTTAGGCAAAATTTCTAGTTGGTGTGGCGAATGGCAGCTGGCTCTAACTAAAATGGTTCAAATGGCTCTGAGCACTATGGGACTTAACATCTGTGGTCATCAGTCCCCTAGAACTTAGAACTACTTAAACCTAACTAACCTAAGGACATCACACACATCCATGCCCGAGGCAGGATTCGAACCTGCGACCGTAGCTGGCTCTAACTGTAGGAAAATTTAAGTTAATGTGAGTGAGTAGAAAACACAGACCAATAAAGTTCGGTTACAGCTTTAATAGTGATCTGCTTGACACAATCTCATCGTTTAAATATCTGGGCGTACCGTTACAAGGCGATATAAAATGGGAGAGGCATGTGAGGACTATTGTAGCGAAGGCTAATGGTCGACTTCGGTTTATTGGGAGAATACTGGGAAAGTGAGGTTCATCTGCAAAAGAGACCGCATGTAGGACGCTAGTGCGACTTGTTCTTGAGTACTGCTCGAGTGTTTGGGATCCGCATCAGGTTGCTAGATTTGTTTCCAGTAGGTTCAAAGAACAAACGAGTGTTACAGAGATGCTTCGGGAACTCAAATGGGCACCCCTAGAGGGAAAGAGACGTTCTTTTCGAGGCACATTTGTGAGAAATTTTAGAGAACCGACATTTGAAGCTGACTGCAGAACGATCCTACTGCTGCCAACATAATTTCGCATACGGACCACGAAGATAAGATACGAGAAATTAGCGCTCATCCATAGGTGTAGACAGAACTGGAAAGGAAACGACCGCTAGTGGTACAGGGTACCCTTCGCCACGCACTGTTCGGTAGTTTGCGGAGTATGTATGTAGATGTAGCTGTAACTGAACCTTTCTAACTCCGAAATTTTTATCCAACCACACTTTGACGTAACTACTGCGTCCGCGATCTGATGTGCGGCCCCTTCCCGTCGACCATGTGCTCGCTAGCCAAACCGCAACACTCGCCCAAAAAAAAATTAGAAAATATCTAGCCCTTTCTTCCAGTCAGCGTCAGGAACAGGAAACAGACGTTTCAACTGTCCATTTTCTGCTCCCACTAATAGCACTATTATGTCAGATACGTAGATTAAAACTGAAGAAACTGCAAAAAGGTGGGAATTTAAGGAGATGGGATCTGGACAAACTGATTAAACCAGAGGTTGTACAGAGTTTCAGGGAGAGCATAAAGGAACAATTGTCACAAATGGGGGAAAGAAATACAGTAGAAGAAGAATGGGTAGCTCTGAGGGATGAAGTAGTAAATGCAGCAGAGGATCAAGTAGGTAAAAAGACGAGGGCTAGTAGAAATCCTTGGGTAACAGAAGAAATATTGAATTTAATTGATGAAAGGAGGAAATATAAAAACGCAGTAAATGAAACAGGTAAAAGGGAATACAAACGTCTCAAAAATGAGATTGACAGGAAGTGCAAAATGGCTAAGGACGGATGGCTAGAAGACAAATGTAAGGATGTAGAGGGTTATCTCACTAGGGGTAAGATAGATACTGCCTACAGGAAAATTAAAGAGACCTTTGGAGAAAAGCCACTTGTATGAATATCAAGAGCTCAGATGGAAACCCAGTTCTAAGCAAAGAAGAGAAAGCAGAAAGATGGAAGGAGTATATAGAGGGCCTATACAAGGGCGATGTACTTGAGGACAATATTATGGAAATGGAAGAGGATGTAGAAGAAGATGAAATGGGAGATACGATACTGCGGAAGAGTTTGACAGAGCACTGAAAGACCTGAGTCGAAACAAGGCCCCGGGAGTAGACAACATTCCGTTGGAACTACTGACGGCCTTGGGAGAGCCAGTCCTGACAAAACTCTACCATCTGGTGAGCAAGATGTATGAGACAGGCGAAATACCCTCAGACTTCAAGAAGAACATAATAATTACAATCCCAAAGAAAGCAGGTGTTGACAGATGTGAAAATTACCGAACTATCAGTTTAATAAGTCACAGCTGCAAAATACTAACGCGTATTCTTTACAGACGAATGGTAAAACTGGTAGAAGCCGACCTCGGCGAAGATCAGTTTGAATTCCGCAGAAATGTTGGAACACGTGAGGCAATACTGACCCTACGACTTATCTTAGAAAATAGATTAAGGAAAGGCAAACCAACATTTCTAGCATTTGTAGACTTAGAGAAAGCTTTTGACAATGTTGACTGGAATACTCTATTTCAAATTCTGAAGGTGGGAGGGATAAAATACAGGGAGCGAAAGGCTATTTACAATTTGAACAGAAACCAGATGGCAGTTATAAGTGTCGAGGGGCATGAAAGGGAAGCAGTGGTTGGGAAGGAAGTGAGACAGGGTTGTAGGCTTTCCCCGATGTTATTCAATCTGTATATTGAGCAAGCAGTAAAGAAAACAAAAGAAAAATTCGGAGTGGGTATTAAAGTCCAGGGAGAAGAAATAAAAACATTGATGTTCGCCGATGACATCGTAATTCTGTCAGAGACAGCAAAGGACTTGAAAGAGCAGTTGAACGGAATGGACAGTGTCTTGAAAGGAGGATATAAGATGAACATCAACAAAAGCAAAACGAGGATAATGGAATGTAGTCGAATTAAGTCGGGTGATGCTGAGGGAATTAGATTAGGAAATGAGACGCTTAAAGTAGTAAAGGAGTTTTGCTGTTTGGGAAGCAAAATAACTGATGGTGGTCAAAGCAGAGAGGATATAAAATGTAGACTGGCAATGGCAACGAAAGCGTTACTGAAGAAGAGAAATTTGTTAACATCGAGTATAGATTTAGGTGTCAGGAAGTCGTTTCTGAAAGTATTTGTATGGAGTGTAGGCATGTATGGAAGTGAAACATGGACGATAAATAGTTTGGACACGAAGAGAATAGAAGCTTTTGAAATGTGGTGCTACAGAAGAATGCTGAAGATTAGATGGGTAGATCACATAACTAATGAGGAGGTATTGAATAGAATTGGGGAGAAGAGGAGTTTGTGGCAGAACTTGACAAGAAGAAGGGACCGGTTGGTAGGACATGTTCTGAGGCATCAAGGGATCACAAATTTAGCATTGGAGGGCAGCGTGGAGGGTAAAAATCGTAGAGGGAGACCAAGAGATGAATACACTAAGCAGATTCAGAAGGATGTAGGCTGCAATAGGTACTGGGAGATGAAGAAGCTTGCACAGGATAGAGTAGCATGGAGAGCTGCATCAAACCAGTCCCAGGACTGAAGACAACAACAACAAACATGTGAGATACTGATTCCTGCGAGGAGTTTCAGAAGTTTCTTTCCGTCGGGTGCTGAAAATTTTCTACTTTCCCGTGCAAGTCACCAGCCCCGAGGCCCTACTCGTTGACCACTACCTATTTAGAAAGATTATGGAAAGGTCAGCACATCTTCTCCAGGCGGAACAAAAGACCCCGTCCCATGGACACTGGCTTTAGTGCCCTCAACAGCAAAAAAGAGGGGCATACAGGGAGACACAAGAACTGATCTCATGAAATATTTGTTAAGCATTGCGGTGCTCCAAAATCTACAACATCTCAAACGAAAACCAGCGAGCGAGTGGTGTAGTGGTTAGCACGAAGGGCAAGATCCGTTAAAGGTTCAAATCTCCATCTATCCATCCTGATTTTACACTATACTTGGTTCCTTGATATCACTGGAGTCGAATGCCAATATGGTTTCTTAAATAATATCACGGTCGATTTTATTTCTCATCTTTGTCCACTCCAAGCATCTGTTCTGTCTCTAATGACCTCTATACCGACCGGATATTAAAACGTTATCTACTTTTCTTTCATATGAGAATTGTATCCTTTCCATCATGGGACGCGTTGACAATAGAGATGAAAAATGTCCTCTGTATGCCCGCTTTAAACTAGCCAGCGGGTCTTGTGACGTCATCTCTAAACTCCTCGTCTTCGTATTCTCAGAGGCTCGACTCGTGAGTCTCTTCTGTTCCCCATTTAACCGAAAACTCGTCACATGTGTCTGCTGTCGGGTGCAAGTGGGCTATACCTGGATAGGAAGGAGAGTGACTAAGTGACTACGTGAGTTCACAAGTGTAACCGAGAACTTCTGGCATTGCCGGTAAATACGCAACCAACTGGTGGGCATGACAGTTATTTATATGTAAGTTGGTGCATAAATTCGTAGCTTTTTTGTTTTGCAATTTGTATTCCGGTTGATATTGATTCATTTGTCGATTGTCAACAAAAAAAAAATGGTTCAAATGGCTCTGAGCACTATGGGACTTAACTTCTGAGGTCACCAGTCCCCTAGAACTTAGAACTACTTAAACCTAATCTAAGGACATCACACACATCCATGCCCGAGGCAGGATTTGAACGTGCGACCGTAGCGGTCGCGCGGTTCCCAACTGTAGCGCCTAGAACCGCTCGGCCACTCCGTCCGGCTATCGATTGTCATTTTTTATTTGTAGTTCGTTGTTTTTCTTTGAATTCACATACCGTTATTTTTCATTTGGAGATGGTGAGTGGAGCTGTGGACGTTAGAAAACTAAGTTCCAAGTTGAGAGTTGGGAACTTTTCTGGCATATTATCCTGTCTGAATCCAAAAGAGGACTGAAACCAGCGGAGGTAGCCAAAGACATTCGCAGCGTGTATGGGGATAATGCCATTGGACAGATAATGGTAAGAAAATGGTTTTCTCGTTTTAAGGAGGATTGTTTTGACATTAATGGCTCCACGTTCAGGAAGACCTTCGGGGTTTGATGAAGATCATTTACACCCATTAATCCGCCATGATCCACTTTAGTGTACTCGGGAACTGGAAATTGTGATGAACTGTGATCATTCCGCCTACGCGTGACATTTGTGTGCAGTGGGGAAGGTTCAAAAATCGGGTGAATGGGTACCGCATGCTTTAAGACAAAATCACAAAAATCAGCGGATGGCCATGTGTGCGTCTCTGCTTACTCGTCGTCAGTTGCCTCCTGTATTGTTCCTGGTGACGAGAAAGTGTGTCTTTATGCTAACATAAAGATAAGAAAGGAATGCTTGAGCCCGGACAAACCAGCAACTCTCCCTACAAAGACTGGTATGCATCGACAAAAAGGTAATGTTACGCATCTGGTGGAACAGAGATGGTGTGGTGTACTACGAATTGCTTCCCCGAGGAGTAACTGTCACCTGATGCCCGCTTAATTCTTTCTTCAAGAGAAGAGTTACAAATCTACAATGAATATCTAGAGCTAAGGTGTCTTGTGGCACAATACCATGCAGAGTTCATGGGATAACTTCGTCTACTAAACCCAATAACGAAATAGTATCTAAACTTACTGGCCCTAATAGGAAGAGACTAAAAACAACAGTGTGATGGGAACTGCATAATCAAGACGTCAATGGTGGATATTTATTTCTAAACCAGGTGAATGCAAGAAGTCTCTTCAGGCTGTAAGGACCACGGAACCTGGAAGAACGACCAATGAAAACATGTAATTTTGGTCGGACGAATGTGTTTTAAGCTGTTCCCTACTTACTTATTTTCGCAGAACACGAGTGCAGGCGTACAATCCAAATGCTCTTCGAGTAGTTGTTAATCATGATGTAGTTCCTCTAACTGGGAATGCTGGTTCCTATGGTTTTTGAGTTGGCTGCTCGATAACACTCGAAGGAAAGATCTATAAAGGAGACCATTTACTTTCAACAGCGCCGTCACTTTTCCTATCAGAAGATGCATCCCATACTGACGGTTATGAACCCAGTCATATGGCTTAAAATTTCAACGATTCGTTTGAGTATCATGAAAATGAAATAGTATGTTTTCGTTAAATTCTAAAAATGCTGGCCATGAATATTATCGATCGATTGTGACCAGCACCCAGCATCCTAATGTGTTCTAAATGCCACTGACCCTAAATCTAAATATTATTAATGAGATCTATTATCGTCCGGGAAAAAAAGGAAGGAAGACTGGGTTTGACGTCCCGTCGACATCGAGGTCATCAAAGAAGGAGCAGAAGCCCGGACTGTATCAAGGATGGGGAAGGGAATGGACAGTACCCTTTGAAAGGAACCATCCCGGCATTTGCCTGACGCGATTTATGGAATACACGGAAAACCTAATCTGGATGGCCAGACGCGGGTTCGAACCTTCGTCCTGCCGAATGTGAGTCCAGTGATCTTCCAGGAGAATTGGCATACTAGACTGGTATACGGCAGGATCAAGACTCAGCTCTCCGTCTGTCCATCCTAATTGAAGTTTTTCGTGCTTTCTAAAGAGCGCCATGTTATTTCCGGCTTCGAAGCCACGCCCTATTTCTGTCAACATTTTTGCCCAACCAGGGGCTCAAACGACTTCGATGTCGACCTGAAGATTGAGTATGCTTCTACTGTTAAATACAGAACTCAAACTTAGCACATTTCTGTATGACGATAATAACATATTCTGTCGATTTTTCATCTTTCATTTGTGTTTATATAACCACACATTTTTCTAGTGTTAATCGAAATACTCCAGGTTTTTGATGGCAAGTTTATCGCACCACATGTGAAGTACGTCACTTCAACATTTCTACTAATAAAAATCTCTGTAAGTCGAGAAATGATTCCGTTCTCTCATGTTGATCGACTTTCTGTTATAAAACGCTAGTATAAAATTAAAAATAGAGTCTGTTAACGAGTTGACGTTGAAACACCAAATTTTCATGGGGAAATGATAAAGGGCAATAGAGGCAACGATTCAGACTGGCATGGTATGGACAGATGTAGAAACCGCACACTGATTAGGAAACCGCTGAGCCTATCACACATGAGCTGGACTTGCTGAAAAGGCACCTGTTATTTCGAGTACAATACTGTGTCAGCGGAAATACAGGAAATCCAGGACGGCTTCGACGAGCACAGTGTGCACAATTAGCAGTTCCAGTACCATCATATAGTAAACCTGATCAAGACAATAGTTTTTTCGAACCACTGACTATGGTGTTGGACTCAACACGTTATATGTGTGTCAGTGTTGTGCTGTCTAAAACTGAAAGCGCAGAAAACTTCATAATTGGTGACAACTGAAAAATCCGAAGATAGTGATCCTACGGATTATAGACTCATATAAGCCGTGTCAGTATGCTTGATGAGATACAGGAGCTATTCCCGTGTGACCGATTGCAAGGGAGAAGAGAGCTGCTGGTTTTTATCCAGTGCCAGTTTGCGTTACCGCTAATGAGAAAAGGACGTTGTATTAGTGACGCCACTAATAGCCTCTCTGCGTGGTCAACAACTCTGTCTGGGTATATACTATTTCAATTCAACTTGACATCTTCAGATTTATGATAAGCTATGCCACTTCAGTGTCCATGATTACTGTCAGAGGTGCGTGGTTGAATAGATTGCCGGTAACCGTAAGGAAGTCAAGCGTATTATTAAGCAGAGACCGCAGATGTTCATCAACGGACTGGTTTTCTAGAACATTTATCTCCAACGAGACTTCATTCGTCGACTGGAACATGTCCATGGACGGTTTAATTACTAACGCCGGAGATCTATTGGTGGTGGCACACAGAGGTCACTAACGCACGAGTGGCTGGGGCGCTCGGTTCAGAGATGGTGGAGGAAATTTTCACTGTCAGCGAAGTTCCTGATCGCCAGACAGCGATAATGTCTTGGATTAAAGTCCAAACCAAACCTCAGTGCCTCATGAAGTGAGAGTATGTGACACGATTGATGGTGATCCGTCTGCCAGATGGGGATGTTCATTCTGGCGGGTCCCTATGTTGTTCGAGAGGATCAGATTGTGTGGCGCTACTGAGTTACATCCTCTCCTTTCTCTAAAACGATTTTTTTCTTTTTTTGTTGGCAGTGCTTTACGGATTTGAATTTTGCTGATTATATCGTTCTTCTGGCAGAAGCGCCAGAAAGTTTGCTGCTAATGATTCCTGAGCTGGATGGAATGGCCAGTTGTGTAAAGTTCAAAATAAATGATGATAGGACAAACACAATGTGCATAGAATTGCATGTATCTACCCGAATTATAGTGCAACAGAAAGTACTGCAAGATGTTGACCGATTTCCATATCTCGGTAACCTTATCTGTAATAACGGGGACGTAGCTGCAGACATTAGTAGCAGAAATGTGAATGGTTCTGCAGTCTTCAAGCGAAGTAAGAGTGATTTCAGGTGTGCTACAGGGGAGTGTCGTAGGACCGTTCTATTCACAATATACACTCCTGGAAATTGAAATAAGAACACCGTGAATTCATTGTCCCAGGAAGGGGAAACTTTATTGACACATTCCTGGGGTCAGATACATCACATGATCACACTGACAGAACCACAGGCACATAGACACAGGCAACAGAGCATGCACAATGTCGGCACTAGTACAGTGCATATCCACCTTTCGCAGCAATGCAGGCTGCTATTCTCTCATGGAGACGATCGTAGAGATGCTGGATGTAGTCCTGTGGAACGGCTTGCCATGCCATTTCCACCTGGCGCCTCAGTTGGACCAGCGTTCGTGCTGGACGTGCAGACCGCGCGAGATGACGTTTCATCCAGTCCCAAACATGCTCAATGGGGGACAGATCCGGAGATCTTGCTGGCCAGGGTAGTTGACTTACACCTTCTAGAGCACGTTGGGTGGCACGGGATACATGCGGACGTGCATTGTCCTGTTGGAACAGCAAGTTCCCTTGCCGGTCTAGGAATGGTAGAACGATGGGTTCGATGACGGTTTGGATGTACCGTGCACTATTCAGTGTCCCCTCGACGATCACCAGTGGTGTACGGCCAGTGTAGGAGATCGCTCCCCACACCATGATGCCGGGTGTTGGCCCTGTGTGCCTCGGTCGTATGCAGTCCTGATTGTGGCGCTCACCTGCACGGCGCCAAACACGCATACGACCATCATTGGCACCAAGGCACAAGCGACTCTCATCGCTGAAAACGACACGTCTCCATTCGTCCCTCCATTCACGCCTGTCGCGACACCACTGGAGGCGGGCTGCACGATGTTGGGGCGTGAGCGGAAGACGGCCTAACGGTGTGCGGGACCGTAGCCCAGCTTCATGGAGACGGTTGCGAATGATCCTCGCCGATACCCCAGGAGCAACAGTGTCCCTAATTTGCTGGGAAGTGGCGGTGCGGTCCCCTACGGCACTGCGTAGGATCCTACGGTCTTGGCGTGCATCCGTGCGTCGCTGCGGTCCGGTCCCAGGTCGACGGGCACGTGCACCTTCCGCCGACCACTGGCGACAACATCGATGTACTGTGGAGACCTCACGCCCCACGTGTTGAGCAATTCGGCGGTACGTCCACCCGGCCTCCCGCATGCCCACTATACGCCCTCGCTCAAAGTCCGTCAACTGCACATACGGTTCACGTCCACGCTGTCGCGGCATGCTACCAGTGTTAAAGACTGCGATGGAGCTCTGTATGCCACGGCAAACTGGCTGACACTGACGGCGGCGGTGCACAAATACTGCGCAGCTAGCGCCATTCGACGGCCAACACCGCGGTTCCTGGTGTGTCCGCTGTGCCGTGCGTGTGATCATTGCTTGTACAGCCCTCTCGCAGTGTCCGGAGCAAGTATGGTGGGTCTGACACACCGGTGTCAATGTGTTCTTTTTTCCATTTCCAGGAGTGTATATATAAATGACCTTGACGATAACATCGGAATTTCACTGAGGCTTTTTGCGGATGATGCTGTAGTATATCGAGAGGTTGTAACAATGGAAAATTGTACTGAAATGCAGGAGGATCTGCAACGAATTGTCGTATGCTGCAGGTAATGGTAGTTGAATCTCAATGTAGACAAGTGTAATGTGCTGCGAATACATAGAAAGAAAGATCCTTGATCATTTAGCTTTGGGCGCTGATGACCACGCTGTTTAGCGCCCGAAAACATCAAACCACACACACACACACACACACACACACACACACACACACATCATTTAGCTACAATATAGCAGGTCAGCAACTGGAAGCAGTTAATTCCATAAATTATCTGGGAGTAGGCATTAGGAGTGATTTAAAATGGAATGATCATATAAAGTTGATCGTCGGTAAAGCAGATGCCAGACTGAGATTCATTGGAAGAATCCTCAGGAAATGCAATCCGAAAACAAAGGGAATAGGTTACTGCACATTTGTTCGCCCAATGCTTGAATATTGCTTACCAGTGTGTGATCCGTACCAGATAGGGTTGACAGAAGAGATAGAGAAGATCCAACGGAGAGCAGCGCGCTTCGTTACAGGATCATTTAGTAATGGCGAAAGCGTTACGGAGATGATAAACTCCAGTGGAAGACTCTGCAGGAGAGACGCTCAGTAGCTCGGTACGAGCTTTTGTTGAAGTTTCGAGAACATACCTTCACCGAGGAGTCAAGCAGTCTATTGCTCCCTCCTACGTATATCTCGCGAAGAGACCATGAGGATAAAATCAGAGAGATTAGAGCCCACACAGAGGCATACCGACAATCTTTCTTTCCACGAACAATACGAGACTAGAATGGAAGGGAGAACCGATAGAGGTACTCAAAGAACCCTCCGCCACACACCGTCAGGTGGCTTGCGGAGTATGGATGTAGATGTAGATGTAGAATGCGATCGATATGGCAATTACACTTTGTATGTCCACAAATATTCGTCTGTAGTCCTCTGTCATCCTACGGATGGCCAAATACGCATGTGAGAACTGGAAAACGAACTTTTACAAAGGATCTTCAATGCATGAACATGAACTGGAAATGAACCGAAAATCTGGCAGGTGATCGAGTTCGCTGGAGGAAAATTGTGGCCAGATATGCTACTTAGTACTGGAGGAACTAAATATAAGTGGTTTCTGCTAACACCGAGCGAGGTGGCGCAGTGGTTAAACACTGGACTCGCATTCGGGAGGACGACGGTTCAATCCCGCGTCCGGCCATCCTGATTTAGGTTTTCCGTGATTTCCCTAAATCGCTCCAGGCAAATGCCGGGATGGTTCCTTTCAAAGGGCACGGTCTACTTCCTTCCCCGTCCTTCCCTAATCCGATGAGACCGATGACCTCGCTGTCTGGTCTCCTTCCCCAAAACAACCCAACCCAACCCGCTTCTGCTAACACCATGACAGTTTAAGTGGAACGTGCTGCCAACATCAGCCAGAAATACATTGCAAGCTACGTACTACTGTAGGACAACAGAGAAATACGACAACACGTTTAGGGTGAGTGAGACAAAAAAAATGGCTCTGAACACTATGGGACTTAACTCCTGAGGTCATCAGTCCCCTAGAACTTAGAACTACTTAAACCTAACTAACCTAAGGACATCACACACGTCCATGCCCGAGGCAGGATTCGAACCTGCGACCGTAGCGGTCTCGCGGTTCCAGACTGTAGCGCCTAGAACCGCTCGGCCACTCCGACCGGCTGAGTGAGAGAGCTTGCCGTTATTTTGATGTATAAAGGGTTGATTTCCTGTAACATATTACCTCAACAGCGGACGAAGAGCGCAAAGCAGAGAGCAAACTGATTATAGAAGTATCCGATTGCAAGCCGGTTCTGTTATGCTCTTTGCAAGAGCACATTACGGAGCGCGCGAAGGTGAGTACTCCTACGGCTAACTGAAGCGTTTTGAATTACGTTTATATCAAGAATTTGTCCAGTATATTCTTGTATTACCACCTGATATACGATATCAAGCTGTCTCATACAGACTTTGAGTAAAACCCACCTAAATCGCTGGAGGATTTCTTCTTCGCAACGAGACCGACGAGCATTTGATATGGATCGCCGACTCCACGAAATCTTTACTTTGGACTGCGTCCCACCCAGTCCAAGCACGGTTCAGCTATTAACAAGACTCAGCCATTATCCCATGCATCATTACAGGATCCAGCCTCGACAACGAGGAAAAGTGTGTAAAAGATACTGCATGTTCAACAGAGGTTGCACCAGTTGCGATACTAGAGCGCAAATGAAACATGCGCAACGCCGGCCGGAGTGACCGTGCGGTTCTAGGCGCTACAGTCTGGAGCCGAGCGACTGCTCCGGTCGCAGGTTCGAATCCTGCCTCGGGCATGGATGTGTGTGATGTCCTTAGGTTAGTTAGGTTTAATTACTTCTAAGTTCTAGGCGACTGATAGAAGTTAAGTCGCATAGTGCTCAGAGCCATTTGAACCATTTGAACCAAACATTCGCAACGTTGAAGCCGTCGCTCACCATGAATGAGCAGCAAGGCTGACAACTCTGCTAACAGAGATGAATACCAACAACGAACGTATATAATTTTAGTAAATAGTTTTTACTTAAATATTATTTATTTTGCGTCTATGTTTAAGTAAGATGCTTATATTGTCACTAACATGAAACCGTATTATTAGATACTGCGCGAAAATTTGCCGATTATGATAAAGGAAGCAAGATTAGATTTAAACGTCACGTCGACGAAGAGGTCCTTAGAGATTGAGCACAAGACCGAACTAAGGAAGGGTTAGGAAGGAAACTGACCGATACCTTTCGAAGGAACCTTCTCAGCATTCGCCTTAAATGATTTGGGAAAACCTCAGATAAATTAAATCTGCATGGCCGGGTGGTGGTTTCAGTCGCCGTCCACCCCGAATATGATTTCAATGTTTTCACCACTGCGCCACCTCTCTCAGTGATTAGGATGGAGTATAACAATGGTAGTAGCTTATACCTTCTAACATTAGAACAGTCCTTAACCCTTCAGCGTGTGAGCGGACCCCATGTCTTTCCATGACTCTCGTGTTGCCGGCGAGATGGTTGGCTAGAATCAACGGCTTAAGACGTAATCTTATAGATTAGTTTGATTTAGTTTATTCCATATTATATTCTTTTCGTTTATAATTCTTTATTGTCGTCAGTTGTTAGGTAAGATTGGTTGCTTGAGCTATTTATAACAGCTGTGTAATAGAGTAGGCTAGCTACGGTTAGGGTCTTCGATTTTGTGGCAAAATGTAGTTCAACAACGTAAAATCAGTTTCCCATCTTATATTACCAGATGATGGCTACATGTATCAAAGTAACATAACTAAGACAAATGAATAGATAAATAATTATTGTTGGTAATGATGTTCCAAGGACGGTGCGCATGGCCGTTTTCCTGGTTCCAGGAAGTACAGACATACACATCCAATCCCGCACCACCACATCAGACGAGACGCTATTGCTGGTCTCAAGGCGAGCGCACCACCAATTAGCAAATTATGGTTTATGTTTCACCCCCAGCGATAGTTAGGGCCATAGTTAGCAGCTGGACTATGAGCCAGGCTGATTCATCATAATAAGTCACGGTTGCAAAATACTGACACGAATTATTAACAAAATAATAGAAAGACTGGTAGAAGCCAACACCGGAAAATATGAGCTTGGGTTCCAGAGAAATACAGAATCTCCCCATGCATTGTTAGGAAGTCTTTCCTGAGGTAAGTGTAGCCTTGTAAGGAAAAGAAATGTGGACGAGAAACAATTCAGGCAAGAATAAAATAGAAGATTTTAAGATGCGGTGCTATAGAAAAATAAATGATGAAGAGGTACTGAATCTAAGTGAGAAGAAAACAGATTTATGCCACGTCTTGACTTAAGGAAGTGGTCAGTTGAAAGGTCACATTCTGAGGGAATAATGAGTCGTCAATTTAGTATTGGAGGGAAATGTAAGCATAAAATTTATAGCTCAAATGGCTGAAATGACTCTGAACACTATGGGACTTAGCACCCGAGGTCATCAAGTCCCCTATAACTTAGAACTATTTAAACCTAAATAACCTAAGGACATCACACACATCCATGCCCGAGGCAGGATTCGAACCTGCGACCGTAGCAGTCGTACGGTTCCGGAGTAAAGCGCCTATAACCGCTCGGCCAACGCGGCCGGCAAAATTTATAGCTTGAGATAGAAGCGTAAATACAGTAAGCAAGTTCAAGCAGGTGTACGTTGCCGCTGTCGTGCAGAGACGAAGAGACTTGCACAGGATAGACTAGTATGGAGAGCTGCAGCAAACCAATCTTCGGACTGAGGATAGTAACAAAATTTTTTAAGAGAAAATTAAGAACCAATCGTAATTTTCCTAAACGAGCGTGGAAAATCGCCTAAAGGCCACACTTAGGCTGTCCTGTGTACCACAGCGCGCGGCGCGCTAAGCTGTTAAGGTGTACGAGCATGTCGGGGTACGTTCAGAACATCAGTCAAAAAATGGCTCTGAGCACTATGGGACTTAACTTCGGAGGTCATCAGTCCCCATAGAACTTAGAACTAGTTAAACCTAACTAACCTAAGGACATCATACACATCCATGCCCGAGGCAGGATCCGAACCTGCGACCGTACCGGTCGCGCGGTTCCAGAACCGCTCGGCCACTCCGGCCGGCCGATCATCAGTCAACCCGTTCTGTTGCAGCTCCTAAAACGATAAGGAAACTAACATTTCCAGAACAGTGCCCTTGCTCACACTTCAGAAATTAGTCAAATTACTCTCTAAGGCGTTCGTCAATTCCCCAGACCAGAAAAAACAGAAAATCTGTTTGCTGTTGCGTGCGCACGTATGAGATATAATGCGACGGTATATGACCCGGTATGCGTTAGTAGCAACATGCTTTGCTAACAGGTGGAATCAACGTGAAATAATATTTCTTAAGATGACATTCTACAAATGTGATCATATCCAGTGCAGCACAGCACTGTAAGTTCTAGATACTGAAATCGATTTCCCAAACCACACGTCCACAGACCTATGATGCAGCGATTATACTTATACGGTGTATGTATGAATAATATACGAATAAAGTTTCATCCATATGGGACATTGCCACAGGGTGTTCGTTTTTTATTTTCTGCTAATGTAATAGCGTGCATCTGGGATGAAATGTTGCGGATGAGAGGACGACAGGGGGCGAAACAGTAACGAGCACTTAAAGGAAAAGTATCATTTCCCGACATCTGCCGCTTCTAGACGGAGGAAGGACAGGCGGTCTGGTGGGCCTACGTATCCCCATCACACGAATGCAGTCTGTCGCAGGTGCAGAAGAGGATCTCGTGTTGCCGGAAAATATGAGACTGCAGGAAAACGACAATGCTAAACGAAGATATTCTTCCGGAAAGTCGTTAGGGAGGCAGATAGCACGGCGGGGGGCGGAGCGGCTAGCGGGCAGGTGACGGCCGCGTTTCCGGAAGCCGCGCCGCTATCGCCTGTGGGAAAGGCAAACGCCGTTTCCCGCAGCATCCCGTGGGACGCCGAGCGCCCCCTCAAAGCTATTCCTTGTTCCTCAAGAACCCGTCTCGCCGTCTCTTCCGGTCATTTTCGGAACAGCTGCGCTACTAGCGCTCGCGCCGTATTCGAAACCCGGTGGTGGAGACTTCTCTCTCCGTGAATCCGGTACTCCACGTAAGGTGCTTGCGAAGGAACGAAGCTAAGTCAACGACATCATCAGTGACGGAATACTGGGTGGAAAAAGAGTACGAGGCAGTATTCGGGCGGTGCATCATTCAGTGAGCTATCCCGACATTCGTTTGGAATAATTTACCGACAGAAATATAAATCTAATTGGAGGGATAGTGAGTTGAATCCTGTTCCTCCTCTATCCGATTCCAGTGTCTGAACCAGTGGGATATTTCAAGTATATCAGATAACCTGAAAATGTGCACTGATACAACGTAACGCAGTTGTATATACGGTGTGAAAAAAAGTGTCGAGTATTTTGAGAGGGCAGCATCCACCAAAACAAAATACATCTCTTGTACTGCAAGTTCTTTGTTTTCCATATCTTGGGAGAAGGCAGCATGGACCAAAACATGGGCTCTTAAATGCACGCTTTAGGAGCTATGAGCACCTGTTTATCTTCAGCACTGTTAAAAACATCTCTTCTATTGAGCAAGTGCTCATAGTTCTTAAGGTATACATTTTAGACAACGTGTTTCTGGACATTTTTTTCTTTTTCTGATAATTCCAAAATATGGAAAACAATTAGTTTGCAGCAGAAGAGATGTACGTCAAAGTATCGAAGATGTACAAGTACTGTTAGCTCTTAAGGTAAGGCCGCGCGCGATTAGCCGAGCGGTCTAAGGCGCTGCAGTCTTAGACTGTGCGGCTGATTCCGGCGGAGGTTCGAGTCCTCCCTCGGGCATGGGTGTGTGTGTTTGTCCTTAGTATAATTTAGGTTAAGTAGTGTGTAAGCTTGGGGACTGATGACCTTATTAGTTAAGTCCCATAAGATTTCACACACCTTCGAACATTCATTCGATTTTTAAGGTATGCATTTTATAGCCCATGTTTACTGGCACGTTTCTCTTGTTTTGGTGTGTGGTACTACCTCTCGAAATATTGGACACTCTTTCTAACATCCTGTGTAAACTAGTAGCTGCTAGTGATCAATATATATATATATATATATATATATATAACCCTCTTTATTTCACGAGCGATTAAAATATCGAAACAAAGTTTTCGATATACTGATGTACGCAGAAGGGCACTTAATATTATCGTATGTTTAATACACTTTAACTCTTACGTCAATCTAGGTACTGAATCATTTTTTTTTAATTCGACGATATTCTTTTTTAAACTCTCTAAAAGTTGAGTACAGTGATTTAACACTTGTTACTGCTGGCTCTGAAACTTTTACTAAAAATGTCAGAGTAATGTGTCGAAGTGGAGAGACAAGGCGGCTGGAGTCTGGTGTTGCGGTGTGAGCACCGCCAAGTAGGGCATCGTCGTTATAGTAAGCCTTTCCGACTGCTTACTAATTCCCACAAAATCTGATCACTAAACAATGAGTACGACCACACATTTGAAAGTACTTGCTCCATTCATCAGAGCTAAGAGTATTTACCATACAACAAAATCATGTCTCCCTCTGCCTACTATCATTTGTCGGAAACCTCATTTCGATATCTGGCACTGAACTGTGCACGGAGTGCAGGGCACTTTGTTCCAGCCGGCCGAAGTGGCCGTGCGGTTAAAGGCGCTGCAGTCTGGAACCGCAAGACCGCTACGGTCGCAGGTTCGAATCCTGCCTCGGGCATGGATGTTTGTGATGTCCTTAGGTTAGTTAGGTTTAACTAGTTCTAAGTTCTAGGGGACTAATGACCTTAGCAGTTGAGTCCCATAGTGCTCAGAGCCATTTTGAACTTTGTTCCAGAGTCGGACGGCAGCAAAAGAAAAGAAGTTTTGTTTGATGAATGGGCACAGTCAGGATTCTAAACCAGTGGGATCTATTGTTTCGATTATGATGAGAAGAGATGACAGATATTCAACCTCTGATGCGAGATACTGGGGAGCCGACCAAGAAGACAGATTTTATGGTACTTGTCTAGTCGCAACAAACCTAGTTAGGAAAATGTGACGCACCGAAGTATTGATGGTTAGATCTAACTGTCTAGAGTTTTCACTACTCGTGCAGTGTTGTAGAATCTCCACTGTTTACGCTACACATCCTGTGGAATTATGTTACAAAACTTTTTAAGAGCGAAGAGGCAAGCGGAAATGTTCCTGCATGTGTCGGCAGTATTTTCTTCCCAGCCGAGGTGCTCATCTAGGGAGAAGAGAGAGAGAGAGAAAGAGAGAGAGAGAGAGAGAGAGAGAGAGAGAGAGAGAGACTGAAACAACAATTGTTTAATAAAGTACTCTAATCGAAAAACATTTACAGAAATAGATCGCCTGGATGCCATTCCTCACATGGCCTGTTTTGCTGTGGTACATCGTGTTATTGTCAATAAAGAGTTTGAGTGAATTATGTGGTGACTTTGCACGGAGGTCCTGGGACCTCTGCTGTTTCTGATCTATATAAATGACCTGGGTGACAATCTGAGCAGTTCTCTTAGGTTGCTCGCTGATGATGCTGTAAGGTCATCCGAAGACCAGTATCAGTTGCAAAGCCATTTAGAAAAGATTGCTGTATGATGTGACAGGTGGCAGTTGACGCTAAATAACGAAAAGTGTGAGGTGATCCACATGAGTTCCAAAAGAAATCCGATGGAATTCGATTACTTGATAAATAGTACAATTCTCAATGCTGTCAATTCAACTAAGTACCTGGGTGTTAAAATTACGAACAATTTCAGTTGGAAAGACCACATAGATAATATTGTGGGGAAGGCGAGCCAAAGGTTGCGTTTCATTGGCAGGACACTTAGAAGATGCAAAAAGCCCACTAAAGAGACAGCTTACACTACACTCGTTCGTCCTCTGTTAGAATATTGCTGCGCGGTGTGGGATCCTTACCAGGTGGAATTGACGGAGGACATCGAAAGGGTGCAAAAAAGGGCAGCTCGTTTTGTATTATCACATAATAGGGGAGAGAGTGTCGCAGATCTGACACGCGAGTTGGGATGGAAGTCATTAAAGCAAAGACGTTTTTCGTCGCGGCGAGATCTATTTACGAAATTTCAGTCACCAACTTTCTCTTCCGAATGCGAAAATATTTTGTTGAGCCCAACCTACATAGGTAGGAATGATCATCAAAATAAAATAAGAGAAATCAGAGCTCGAACAGAAAGGTTTAGGTGTTCGTTTTTCCCGCTCGCTGTTCGGGAGTGGAATGGTAGAGAGATAGTATGATTGTGGTTCGATGAACCCTCTGCCAAGCACTTAAATGTGAATTGCAGAGTAATCATGTAGATGTAGATGTAGATATTTTGGTGTGTAGAAGAGGATACTTTTGGTACCACTAACTTATCCCCCTACCCTCTTCCACTCGCGAATGGCGCGTGGGAAGAATAATTGTCGGTAAGCTTCTGTATTAGCCCTAACTTCTCGAGTTTTCTCGTCGTGGTCGTTTCGCGAGATGTACGAGGAAGGAAATAATATGTTGTCCAATTCTCCCGGGAAAGAACTCTCTCGAAATTTTAATAGCAAACCTCTCTGTCATGCACAACGCCTCTCTTGTAACGTATGCCACTGGAGTTTGTTGAGCACTTCTGTAACACTCTCGCGCCGACTAAAGGATCTTGTGATGAAACGCGTCGCTTTTCGTTCGATCCTCTATCTCTTCTATCAGTCTTATTGGTAAGGATCCCATAACAATCAACAATACTCAAGAATTGGCCGAACAAGCGCCTTATAAGAAACTTCCCTCGTGGATGAGTTGTATTTCCTGAAGATTCTTCCTATGTATCTCAGTGTGGCATCTGCTTTCCCTACATTTGTTTTACGTGGTCATTCCACTTAAGATCGCTCTGGATAGTTACTTCTAAATGTATCACGGTAGATACTGTTTCCAGCAGTTTCTCATCAATAGTGTAATTGAACAGTAGTGGTTTTTTCCAATGCATGCGCAATATGTTACATTTATTCACGTTGAGGATCAACTTCCAGAGACTGCAGCATTCCTCAATCCTCTGCAGGTGATCCAGAAAAATTTGCATTGAACATATCTAATAATACTGGTATAACACAGCAGAGCAATTATATCCATTATGGACTATGTCGTGAATGAAGACTGTGATTGTCAATTAAAATGGGAAAAATTTGCAGTTCTGCTAAAAGACAGCATTATGCTGTAGTGGAGACGCCACAGTGATCTGTATATTGCAACTGGCTGAATAATAAATTCTAGATGAAAATGTTCAATAATAAAAATTGTCACCTCCACTTAGAGACACTCATTCTTATGCTTTTCTTGTTGAAAATCTCTATCAATTTATTGAAGTAGGCAGTATGCAAATGAAATACACCTGGTTAGTGGACCCCGCTAGTTTGGTTGAGCCTGGTCGTTCCAGGGTTGGCTAATTCAATGAAACGACGTTTGTAGCAAAGGCTTTGAAACACTCTGTAAAAATCACATAGCTTTTGCTTCAGCCACTACGCATTTCATCATCAGGTGGAAGGAATCTTTTCAGTATAACTCCTCTGTGACACAGCCTACAACATTCTGTCATTGCTCTATAGTGACGAGCATAAGCGATATTCGGTGTCAGAATGCGGCACACATACTGTTCTTACGTTTGCAAGACCGAATTTCTGTGAAAACCAGCTGTTGTAAAACTGCAACAAAAGTACTGGAGGGACAATTTTAAATGCTACAGGACAATCTTTTCCTGTGTATCAATTTTTTCTGTTAATATTTTTTCCGCCTTGCAACAAAATTAGTTAAACCGTCTCCACCGTCAATTACAGTTCATAGCTAGAGCCTTACAAGCAAAATCAGTCGAAACACTGTGATCATCAATTAATGGGGTGTACGTCATCTTTATTACTCAAAAATGGCTCCAGTTCTTTGGATGCTTCATGTCGGTACACAGAGACAGATGCGCAAATATACACCACGTAGGAGTTGTTTCTGAGCACGATCAATGACATAACACAACTATTCGTAAGGGATGAAGTACGGCGTATCTGGGGACAAGAATTCCAGAGGAATACATAATCACGTTCCTCAAATCATTGTCACAAATTCCCGGCTGAAACAGTGGTTCTATTGTTATAAAAGACCTAGTTTGCCGGGGAAGGTAGCAGAGATAAAATTATCTCAGCGGTCTGCAAAGGTATTGAAATAGTCGAAACTTCTCGCGGTGAATTTCTAACATCCACTGCTGACCTGTCGTTGGGCCTACAAGAACAGTAGGAGGTAGCGCCTACTGCTAAACCCCCTATCCAACTCCTGGCTCTGCACAGAATTGAATCCTGTTTCACGAGTTGCCGAATCTTCTGCCTTGCAAATCAGGTATGCCTCCCATTTCCATGTTCTCATCAACTATCTTGGAACCCACACTCATTTGTTGACTGCATCTAATGACAGAATCTTCTGAACGTCTGACAGGCCTCGCGTTTCAAATGTATTAGTTTCTAACTGACAGACCACCAACACTGCCACCTAGTCTCATCTAATTGAGGAGCTTTTTTGTTCTACACACACCGCCGAACCAGTGAACTGAGTGTATTCTCATCGTGTGTTACATCCTTTCGATACCGAACCACGCGCCTTTCGCATGGCTCGTTCAGTTCAACGAGAAAGAGATAGTACACACGTCAAAAAAAGTTTTGCATCACCACGGTTCCCAGAACGCCTGAAGATTGCGGATATTGCATCACAGGCACAGTCCCTTTGACTGTTCAGAGATGACAATAAACCCGCCCAAAAATGTAAACAACCATGAATGAGCAGCGGCTATTAGACGGAGGGGGTCCGACAGCCGATCAGTACTAGTCATTCCACCAGGAAGGAGCTACACGGCTCGTGTTGGCTGTAGTTCAACTATGCCTAGACGGTCAGTACCGCGATTCGATCGCGTCCGCATTGTTACTTTGTGCCAGGAAGGGCTCCCTACAAGGGAAGTGTCCATGCGTTTCGGAGTGAACCAAAGCGATGTTGTTCGAACATGGAGGAGATACAGAGAGACAGGAACTGTCGATGACATGCCTCACTCAGGCCGCCCAAGGGCTACTACTGCAGTGGGTGACCGCTACCTACGGATTATTGCTCGCAGGAACCCTGACAGCAATGCCACCATGTTGAATAATGCTTTTCGTGCCGCCACAGGACGTCGTGTTTTGAGCAATAGGCTGCATGATGCGCAACCACTCCCGACGTCCATGGCAAAGTCCATCTTTGCAACCACGTCACCATGCAGCGCGGTATAGACGGGCCCATCAACATGCCGAGTGGACCGCTAAGGACTGGCATCACGTTTTCTTCACCGATGAGCGTCGCATATGCCTTCAGCCAGACAATCGTCGGAGACGTGTTTGGAGGCAATCCGGTCAGGCTGAACGCCTTAGACACACTATCCAGCGAGTGCAGCAAGGTGGAGTTTCCATGCTCTTTTGGGACATCGCTCGACTAGAGTGGCCAGCATGTTCTCCAGACATGATCCCTATCGAACATACCTGGGATAGATTTAAAAGGGCTGTTTATGAACGACGTGACCCAACAACCACTCTGAGGGATCTACGCCGAATCGCCGTTGAGGAGTAGGACCATCTGGAACAACAGTGCGTTAGTGAACTTGTGGACAGTATGCCACGACGAATACAGGCATGCATCAACGCAAGAGGATGTGCTACTGGGTATTAGAGGTACCTGTGTGTACAGCAATCTGGACCACCACCTCTGAAGGTCTCGCTGTATGGTGGTACAACATGCAATGTGTGGTTTTCATTAGCAATAAAAAGGGCGGAAATGATGCTTATGTTGATCTCTGTTCCAGTTTTCTGTACAGGTTCCGGAACTCTCGGAACCGAGGTGATGCAAAACCTTTTTGATGTGTGTATTACGCTTTTTTAATGCCGAGTACAAAAGCTACAGGGTGGTGCACTTCATTATTCGGAGACTCACTATAGTGTCTGTTCATAGTTATTTGCAAATGTTCACTAAATTCCAGTTAAAGTTAACAGCATGTCTGATCCTCATTGCTTGTGCTATGCACGCACGATAAAGAGAAGAAAAGTTGGCCTCGGGGTCAGTCACTTCTGTAGGACATCTTTGTCAACACTAAAACAGTTTTTTGCAGAGTATAAAGAATATACCTATACCTGCTCGTATAGCGTAATGCTCAGAGTTCTAACATGGGAGACAAGGTAAACCAGCCCCAGCAGGAAATCCAGGCAAATGAGTGCGGTTTTTAGGCCACTTCCCCCGCTCGTTTAGGCAAAAGCTGCGCTGGCTCCCAATTTCCACCTCAGAAAAAACGGCACACAAACATTTAAAGCACAATCGCACAGAACAAAGTTCACACATTTCACAGACAGACGGTGAATAGTAGGACAAACCGCGTTCTGGCGTGCCATTGATATCAATTTGATATCAGATTAATTATGCGAATTAATTAATTGCTCAATTAATATCCCAACCCCCTAATGACATCAAGGGGTTTCCTCAGCTGGCACAGGAGTCCCTTCCCCCTCTCCCTCTCCCCTAGCTTGGTAATCATAGCAGTACGATAAAAGTGATTTGGTCATGTGCAGGAGGGATATTTATAGACCATCATTCATTATCAATGAATTTCTTTGTGCAGTCCATGTATACTTTGCATGGCTCTGCATTTCCTCCTGTATGTCAGCATGGTATTTTTCTCATTGTGTTAGCTGTCTACCTAGTCAGTGACAGACGGATAATTAGATGGTCTTCTAACTAAAGGAATAGTGTTGTTGGAACATGATGGGATTTTGAGATAATTAGTATGTATCTGTAACTTCGCCTGGGACATATCTTGCTGGCCGCGGTGGTCTAGCGGTTCTAGGCGCTCAGTCCGGAGCCGCGCGACTGCTACGGTCGCAGGTTCGAATCCTGCCTCGGGCATGGATGTGTGTAATGTCCTTAGGTTAGCTAGGTTTAAGTAGTTCTAAGTTCTAGGGGACTGATGACCATAGATGTTAAGTCCCATAGTGCTCAGAGCCATTTCAACCATTTTGGAACATATCTTACTTATCGAAATCAGGTGGATTCAAATGTTATATATTAAAGACTGGATGATTCCTGAGAATACGGTAAGTAAACAATTCTCTGATGAAAGGAGGCTTAAGAGGTGAGCTCTGTGCTGTTTCTTCTAAGCATTGTGGGTAAAAATATTTCAACCTCTAGCATACATCACACAAAGCGACTGCAATGAGAAAATTAGGGGCTAATATGAAGGTTTCTACAGAGAGACAATCAGCAGCAGAAGTTACATCTTTTGCTCTCTCAATAAGTAAGAGACAGTATTGTTCCACGGGTTTTGTGTGCCTATAAATGGATAGAGTAACATCTTAGTAGGTAGACTAAATTTGCATCCACATATAATTGCATACCGTGCCAGCCATCATTTGGTGCAGGCCGGACTGTGCCCAATCGCACTATAGTCATTTCCCTTCCTATTCCATTCGCAAATAGAGTGAAGGAGGAAAAAGGCTATCTACACGTCTCTGTGCGAGAGCTAATGTCTCGTAACTTATCTTCATGGTTCATACGTGAAATTTATGTTGGCAGCAGTCAGCTTCAAATGTCAGTTTTCAGTAGTGTTTCTTGAAAGGACATCACATTCCCTCCAGGAATTCCTATTTGAGTTCTTGAAGCATCTGCTCATTAATTGGCAGGAGCCAATAGGGACGCTTCTACAGCGCTGTATTCTGAAGGAAACCTAGATCTGCAGGCATTTACACGTTTGTGATGTGCCGGTCAGTAGAAAGGTATTTTGTTATTGCTCACTGCGTCAGCCTTTCCAGGATATTTCGAAAACACATCTCAGAACATTTCGGTTTGCAGGATGGATGAGGGGAAACATATTGTTGTACATCCTACTATTTACCCCAGCGACGTTTAAGCACGCAGTCCTCCTGAGAAGGATTGGAGAACTTCTGTGTAAGGTCCAATTTCTTCAATCTACGAAAATAACTCATATAAAAGGGAGGAATCTACGTTTCACATGAGCAACTTGGGGTGTGTTAGCAAAACAATATCACCATTTTAAATTTTTTGAGTCTATGTCGGGGGTGGAACTACAGTTAGTCCAAGTTGCGCTGCACTGCATCACGGTCAGGAGCAGGAGGGGTCACAAGGCGTCAGGCAACAAGAAGTCAAAGCTCATGGCCATTGGGAGAGGCAGCTCCCCATCTGGCCAGCTCTTCAGGTACACATTACATTCGGTAGATGGCACTGAACTAGACTGGAGGCGACTGGTCAGTTTACTTTTACAGTTTGAGTCTCTGTGTTCAGGTAAGATAATGAGCACTATATTTGTAAAAAATATCATATGATGTATTTCCCATGTTTCTCTTGGCTAGGATGTGACTTGCAACTCATAAATAGGTATAAGTGTGTTTCATTCCCAAATGATGATTCTGTAGGAACCCTGTAAATAGGGGCAGGGTGTTACAAGGTGTGCTACCCACCCACTCCCTGGTGACCACCCCCTGGTGTCCTCTATTCTCTCTACCCCTAGCCCATTGCCGCGCCTTTTCCATGGTTTTCTGCCCTCTCTCCATCTCTACACCCTCCACCTCCTTTCCCAACACAACTTCCAGCGCCTACCACTCCCGAATGATTAGCTTCACCCTGTACCTACCCCTCCTACCAACTCTAACCCCATCTTCCCCCTGCCCCTCTACAGGGCCCCCTCTCCAAATGGTTCAAATGGCTCTGAGAACTATGGGACTTAACATCTGAGGTCATCATTCTCCTAGAATGTAGAACTACTTAAGCCTAACCAACTTAAGGACATCACACACATGCATGCCCAGGGTAAGATTCCAGACTGAAGTGCCTAGAACCACTCATCCACTGTGGTCGTCTGCTCCCTCTCCCCTCCTCCCTTTCCCTGACCGGTTTTTTCCTTCCTCCTCTGCCCCCTCTCTTTCCATTGCACCCCTTCTGCATCTCTGTGCTCTCTCCTGACTTGTTTTCCCTCTCCATCTCTCACCCCTCCTGTCTCCTGCACCTTGGTGCACCTCCAACCCCCTTTCTTTTCATCCCACCCCCTCCAGCCCCCCTCCCCCTACCCCTTCTTCTCCCCTCTTTTACCCTCCTCTCAGGCCTCCCCTCCCTCGGCAGATCCCTCCCAGAAATTTTTATTCTTCGTTGTGTGTGCTCTGTCTCATGCAGTGGATTTAAAGTGTCGTTGTTTTGGAGTGTTTTAATACTGTGCGCAACTTTTAACTTATATGTGGGACTTCAGTGTATTTTACATGCTCCACAAATCGACAAATGTGATTTTGATCTTTATGTGCTTTTTTTAACTGTCCCACATGAATATCTCTCTGTAAGTGTATTTTTTAACCCACACTGTCTCCGCTTCTTATGGCCTTATATCCCCATTTTCATCGCCTTTTATATGGAACATTTTCGTCTTTTTATTAAATGTGTCACTCAGCTGAAGAGCAGCGGATTGTGCCGCTGCCAGCCCTCCCCTGCCCATATGGGGCAGGTGAATGAAATCACAGTAAAGGAAAAAAAACATGTGTGCTAGGACACTGAGTCACTGTTCTAATATTACCCATCCTTATGTTCCTCCCAGCAGCTATTGACCTGTAGATTGCATGATACTAGTTTCCCCAAAGCCTTGGCATGCATCCTCAATTTGAATATGGCACCTGAGGAAATTTAATGGAGGACGCCTATGACCATTTGCAAGAGCAAAGATCACTACACAACATTTCTGCTTATTGGTTGACTTTAGGTCGAAAGTTTGAATAACTTAATTGGAATGGTAACGGAAATATGGTGATGCTGTGAGAAACCAAGTTAAGAATTTTATATAACAACAACATTTATTTAATAAAAATCAGGAAAAATACTTCTTGATCACTCACTTTACTTAAAAGTGCGATTTATGATTATAGGTAATGCTGGCCTATGATCCGTAATACACAATAGTAGTCGCAATTTTATCCAACCTGGATATCTCTCCTAAGATGACTATAGGAGCCATCACGTAGAGCATCTATACTCACTAGAGGGAATGTCTAACTGTCTCCCCTCATCCAGGGCCCACATATGGTGGCCAGAAGGACTCAGAAAGGGGAACATGTCTCTCTGGGCCAGTGCAGTCACACTCTACTTAATACAATTGTTGGCTAAGCTGCATCTCCACATTCACAGAACCCACAGCAGACAGCCCATACATACCATCAGGAGACGACCCGCATTCACACTTGCAGACTATACTACGAGTGATAATGAAACATAATTCCGAATAATAAATCTGATATTGCTCTTCCTTGGGTGTTGGAAGGGCACCCAGGTGTGTTCTGAGTACAAGACTATTGTGTCAAGCCATGTAGTGGCTCATGTGGAGCCAATAAATAACTGTCCCCTTCAGAGAGAAAAATGAGCAGTAAGTGTCCTAGCTGTGGAAGGGCACTTTGAAACATAATTTTAATCATAGTGGTAAGAGCTGCATCATGTAAATTTATGATTCACCATTAATTTTAAGTGCACAAAATCCTAATCATCTAAAACATAGAACATAATATATGGAAATTATTAACTGTTAACAAATTATTCTCCTGCAGTGAATATCAACACAACCCTAATGCAGTAACATACAGGCCCATACCCTTCTCAGACATCATTGTGCAAAACATACATGACTTGACTTAGCATTTAAGCTGAACACAAGTCATTTCCTCTATTACCCAGGCCAAGCATTCCGTTTTTAAATGTTATGTAAGTGAGTGCAATTTTGAAATTGTTAACAAAGACATGATCATTTTCTATATTTTAAACACTTGAAATCTGAACAAATTTTCACATACTCGTTTACAGATACATAATTCTCATAAAACGTGTATACAAATCGATAAGTGACTTTTGGGCACTCAAATTATTAATATCTTTTCGTAAGTGTCCTCCTTTGAAATAATCTACAAGACAGAGGAAAACATATAGAATCCTTAGACTTCAAAAATTCAAACACATTATATGAGAAACTTAACCAAGTGCAGTCAATGCAACATTCCCAAGCCTATTTTCCCTTTTTTTTTTTTTTGCAAACAAATATGATTGAAATTTCTGAGATTATTCCATAAAGTCGTTGAAATTCAATTAATTTCGGATTAATTTGGTAAAGTCCTTTTGTTAACATTGGTCTGTATTTTTCTTTAGTTAGAAAACAAAATATCATTTTGAAAGTGCTATTTCCTCTTCGCTACAACAATCACAGATTTTAAGAAATCAGTCTTGTTATTAACCTAAGAACATTTCTGGAAAATTACATAAAGATAAGAAGCATATAAAATCCGTTCCACTGTAAAAGAAACACACGTTCTACCTTTGTTACATATGTGGCACTTTCGAGCACTTTTATTCACTTCACTATTGGGCTTGGGGCATTCGGAGGACGTTCGTGTTGGGCTACTTGGTAGGCTAGGGGAGGAAACTTGTGCAGCTTTTGGGGACTGTAGACTGTCTCTCTGTCATGCCGATCTACTCCTTGCCTCTGGCCTCTCCCTCACGATTTGGCAGCAGCTCAACAGGACCTGTGGTGCCCTGTGTTTGCAGCCACATCAGGACACAGCTGCACACGTTCCCGCGTCATATGAGCGTCGACCTCTGGGGCAGGATGAAGTCGACCATGCTATCATCACCTCTTGCCGCATCAAGAGGGCCTGGACCCACCTGGCTGACATCTCATACTAGCGCGACCTTATCACCAAGTGTTGTGCTGACAGCCACTACTCATGACATAACCCCCCCCCCTTTCTTCCTCCTGCAGTCCCGCCATTACTGACTCAGGTGGTGAGTCTGGCATGTCTCTTGATTTGGTACTGCAGACGTTATGGGTGTGGTGGTGTTGCTGACGCATCACCACTGGTGCCACACCCCTAGTGTGCTGCCGTCCCTCTTTCCTCATCCATACTGCTGCATCGCAATGCCTGACCTAGAGTAAGCCAAGCTCGCCTCTTGCAGGTGCTGCAGTCTTCAATTTTGTATTTTGGAAAGGCTGCCAAGCTGGCAGAACGTCACCTTACAGGCCATCTATACGGACTGCCCATGACATGACCCATTGATGTTTCTGCGTGACTCCCTCAGCCTTGGGGGGCGTAACCTGTCAGCGTGGGCACTCATCTGTGCTGCTCGTGCTACTCTGGACTGCCTGGAGTGGCCACCGCTTCCACCGGGTGGTGGGGAGGGCCCACGTTATTGCCTCCGGCGGCCGCAGGCATTGTTCATCACTCAGGGAATTCCAGATGCGGCACGCTCACCCCATCCTCAACCACTAACTGCCTTCGCCTGTGGCCTCCACTTTCTCCAGCTGCAAGCTGCTTCTTGATGGAGATCTGTGCTCAGGGGAACACTGTTCACAATACACCCTTCATAATAATTTTCTAACATTTATCTCTTTTCAATGATTCTTCATATTGCGCCCTATAGGCGTTAACTTTCAAATTATATTTACCATGGCTTGTGATTCAGCCAACTTTTATGGAAACAAATACTCTATCACTCATTTACAATAGTCTCATTTCTTAATCATTCCCTCAATAACCTTACAACAGGGATTTTTTTGACAACACTTAAAGTATTTTTACTTAATGGTAAATAAGAAATGAATTGAACTTTAATTCCATTAATCGTTTATTGATGCTTTGTGTATCCTGCCAACACTACTTAGGAAGCTAGAATATCAACTATGAAAAGAACCCACTCATTTCTTTACACTCTTGTGTCATTCACACCTCAAATTTCAGATTCTTTTACACATATACATATTGTATTGTATGTTAACCGGGGACCTAGAAACGACGGAGAGGCTCCATCCCTGCTGCAGCCGCAGTGGTCCACAACCCCACGACGACTACCACAGTCCACTTCACACCTCTGCCGCCCCACACCGAACCCAGGGTTATTGTGTGGTTCGGCCCCCGGTCGACCCCCCAGGGAATGTCTCACACCAGACAAGTGTAACCCCTATGTTTGCGTGGTGGAATAATGGTGGTGTACACGTACATGGAGAACTTGTTTGCACAGCAATCGCCGACATAGTGTAACTGAGGTGGAATAAGTGGAACCAGCCCACATTCACTGAGGCAGATGGAAAACCGCCTAAAAACCATCCACAGACTGGCCGGTTCACCGGACCTCGACACACATATACGTAACACACACAGGCAATCTTGACTAACTACACAGAAAGCATTCCTGGTGACGTCACATTCTGCTCATGCGTAACTACTCATTTCCAGCTATTTCCATACGTAATTCATAGAACATACAGAATTTCTACCATCCATATTAAATGACTACGGACTACATCAATGCTACATTAACAAATACACACACAGAACTACCATTACCCCAAAGTACCCTCTTCAGTGTCTACCATACATTCTACAACCTTAATTTATATAGTAATTTACTACTCTGGATCCCTTATTTTTGTTTCTCCTTTCTGTGCCCCTAGCAAGCTTCATGTGGCATCTTGCTTCCTTCCTCTTCACTTATTTGCTGCAATATAAATTTTCTCCACAAAATGTATTATCTTTTCTTCTACAATTCAATCTTCCTGGTAAATCTTGTTCTTACCCTTTTGACTCTATCATAGACGACTTACATTGCCTTGTTGACATTATACAGTATAATACTAGGGACACAAAATCTATGAGTGATATTTAATATACAAAATAACGCTATTGACCTACATTACATAAACTGTACATTGATACACTGTTTGCTATTCTATGAGGGGCTTCACATTGGACACATGATGCAGCCCTTTCGATTTCTTTGTCCGTAGGGTCTGGACTTCGATAGCGTTGGGATGAGGGATACAGCACACTCGGTAAGGTCCACTATAAAGGCTAATGAATTTTTTGCAGCTCCTTTTACCCTTGTTTGGTAGCTTGTGTGACGCAACCCACACCTTTTGTCCAATATAGAAATTGATTTTTCGTACTTTCTTTTGTTATGTCTTCTACCTTATTTCGGCAGCACACTTGATATTCTTCAGAGCTATGTCTATGATCTCCTGTGTTGGAGTTGTCTTTCCTTTGGCCATGGTATCACTTCTTTGATTCAATTCGGAGGCTCCTTATTTTTCAGTACTAATACCGGTGGCAACATCGCTGACGCATTTAGCACCTAGTTCAGAATTTTCTGGAATGCCTTTATATTCGCGTCCCACGTATTGTGCTTGTGGTAACAGTATAGCCTACACAGCCACCCTAACTCTTCTATGATGCGTACTGCAGGGTTAGACGATGGGTGGAACAACGAGATAAAGTTCGCCTTCACTTTTCTCCACTTTAACATCTGCAGCCAATGTTGCGACCGGAATTACGGCCCGTTGTCCGAGATTACCCATTTGACCGGCCCAACCTCTCGCACCAAATCGTTTACAAATGCCGCCGCCATCATTTTCCCCGTTGGTTTCCTCAGTGGAGTAAAGCAGACAAATTTTGATGTTAGCTCCACAGCTACGAGAACATACGCACTGCCAGACTTCGTCCGAGTTATTGGCCCAAACAAGTCCACCGCCGCGACTTCTCGCAACCTGTTTGGAATTATCGGATACATCAGAGAGGCGAAAGATGTGGTGGGTAGCTTGATTCTTTGACACAGCTTACACACTCTGATCACCCGCTGTATTCTTTCTAGCATATTATTAAAACAGCACGACTCACGTACCTTCTGAAAGCTCTTCTGTGCCCCGAAGTGCCCGTAGCTTAGGTGGGTATACCACACTAGTTTATTGATCGTTTCCTCAGGTATTACAACCAGCCACCGCGGGTCTTCTATGCTCTGTTTCCGGAAAAGAATCCCGTTTTCTGCCCTGTAATATTGCTGAATGGCAGCTTGATTTTTCTCCCTCCAATTTTCCTTCACTTCTTTGAGTAAGGGGTGCTTGTCTTGTTCATGGCCAATGTTCTTTAGTGACATTGTCACAAAGATTTCGAATGTGACATTTTTCAGGTACAAAACGCTGAAACTGTTTTCGCCCAGGTCACCATCTACTCCGTGTCTTAGGCCCATTGGAGCCCAACAGAGAGCGTTTGGTTCAAATGGCTCTGAGCACTATGGGACTTAACTTCTGAGGTCATCAGTCCCCTAGAACTTAGAACTACTTAAACCTAACTAACCTAAGGACATCACACACATCCATGCCCGAGGCAGGATTCGAACCTGCGACCGTAGCGGTCACGCGGTTCCAGACTGTAGCGCCTAGAACCGCTCCGCCATCCCGGCCGGCAGAGAGAGCGTTTGCAATCAGGTTCTTTTCCCCTGGTAGATACTCGATAGTAAAGATGTACTTTTGTAGGTAAATCGCCCAGCGAGATAACCTGCCACGGGCCAACTTCGCCAATATCAGGAATTGTAGTGCCTAATGGTCAGTAAATACCTTCGTGTTCCTTCCGTATAAGAAGTATCTAAATTTACTGAACGCCCAGACAACTGCCAGCCCCTTGAGTTTCGTGGCTGAGTAGTTTTTTTCTGCTCACGACAGCACTCTGCTGGCATAAGAAACGGGCTTCCAGGTCAACGAATCGTTAGCGTCTTCTTGAGACAGAAACTCACCAATGCCATTCGCCAAACTGTCCGTCATGAGGTATAAATCGCGACTCAAGTCTGGATGTGTGAGAACAGGTGCATTTACTAATGCCTCCTCCAACCTTCCCAATTCGTCCTGTGCTTGAGCATCCCAATAGCAAATCGTATTCTTTCCCATTAGCGCGCAAAGATGTGGCATGACCAGCATGCTTAAGTTCACAAATTTCTTGAAAAAATTTGCGACTCATAAGAAATCACTTAGTTGCCTCTTCGTTGTTGGCCTTGGAAATTCAGCAATCGCTTTAATTCTCTCAGGGTCGGGTTGTATCCTGTCCACTGAAAATATGTGACCTAGAAATTTTATTCTCTTATGCCCAAACTGAGATTTATCTAGGAACACTGCTATACCGGCTTGTTCAAAAGCGTCTAATAAACAGTTCAACACGTCATTGTGTTCTTCCCAGGATTTTTCTGTTGTTAGCACATCGTCAATGTATACTGTAATTCTTTCACTTAGGTCCTCAGGAAGGATGCTGTTCAGGCCTCGTATGAATGCTGCCACCAAAACATTCAGTCCGAACGGAAGCTATTTAAATTGGTAGCAGTTCCGATAACACAAAAATGCGGTATACTGCCTACACTCTGGATGCAACACGATTTGCCAGTAACTGGCTCTCGGATCAATGGAGGTAAATACCTTCACTCCATGAAAACATTGCAAAAATTCTTCCATGCTCTGCGTCTGTCTTTTTCCGCTTTAATAACTGTGTTGATTTGTCGAGAATCCAGCACCAATCTCACCGATTCATCCTTTTTCGGTACTACTAAATGTGGTGAGCTGTGCGAACTCATGGCATGTTCGACTAAGTCCTGCTCGAGCATCTTCGCGACCTCTGCCTTCACTCTTTCTTTCTGTGCTAATGGAATGGGCTACGCCCTCACGAAAAACTTTTTGTGTTCCCATACTTGGAACTTGTAGTCAAAGCCTTTTATCACACCTGGTGCATCCGAAAATATTCTTTCGTGATTCCTTAAAACCTCTAGCAATCTTAAATGGGCGTCCACTGGCATGTCTCCTACGCTGTGCATGCTTTCTTCGATTATTTTTCTGAAAACCCTATCCCTTTCATGCGCAGATAGCGGTAAGCTCACTCCGCTAATACATTTTATGAGGGTCTCCAGTTCCTGGTGCAATCCCAGTTAAGTGAGAATTTGTAGGCAGCTAGCTTCAGACTCGTCCCTTATGACCCAATTATCGAACTTCAGTTCAACAGGGTTCCCCTCTCTGTTTAGAGACATGATACCTCCACCCAAGTCTACAATTGCCTGGTGAGCATTCATGAAGTCTACCCCTAAAATTACTTCAGTGTTCATTAAGGGCACAATGAAGAAGTTTTCCTCGAACTCGTCGCCCTGGCATTTGAACATGATCTTAGTCTGCCACTTGACTTCTACACTTTTACCGCAATTTCCCCTTTCACCTTCGTCCCTCGCAACGGTAATGTCGGCGAAGCTTCCGCCTCCCCACGTTTTCGGAACGCAGCCTCACTAACAATCGAGATTGGACTCCCCGTGTCGATTACGCAGTCCAGAGATACACCTTTCACTGAAATGCAATCACCGGACTAACGGTTGAAATCCTGATATCCGTTTGTTCCTGAAGTAATTTTTTCCTAATATCTTCCTGACCTATGTAACGTACTTTGCAACTTTCCGTAATCGGGTGTGGACTAATCCCATCTCCCTCGATCCGCATTGGTCACAACTGTTGTTTTTCCTCCATTTCCGCCGGCCGTTGTGGCCGAACGTTTCTAGGCGCTTCAGTCCGGAACCGCGCTGCTGCTACGGTCGCAGGTTCGAATCCTGCTTCAGGCATGGATGTGTGTGATGTCCTTAGGTTACTTAGGTTTAAGTAGTTCTAAGTATAGGGGACTGATGAGCTCAGATGTTAAGTCCCATAGTCATTTGAACCATTTGAACCTCCATTAGCCGGCCGGAGTGGCCGTGCGGTATTAGGCGTTACAGTCTGGAGCCGAGCGACCGCTACGGTCGCAGGTTCCAATCCTGCATCGGGCATGGATGTGTGTGATGTCCTTAGGTTAGTTAGGTTTAAGTAGTTCTAAGTCTAAGGGACTGATGACCTCAGATGTTAAGTCCCATTGTGCTCAGAGCCATTTGAACCTCCATTTCCGGTGGGTTTTTTCGTGGATCAGCCGGTCTGATTTCCACATCACCAGGAATAGTGTCCATTTTCTTCTTCGCCGGGGACTGTCCATATTTTTCACCGCTATTCCGTGGTAAGCTCGCCCGGTTACAGTGGTCGTATTTTCCTCTGTTGCGATTATCGCGCGTCGTGATTGCCATTACGCTATTCGTTTGTATACATACCATACTTGTTTCCGTTCCCCCAGTTAGCTTTATACTGTTGGTAATTAGTGTCTGAGTACTTGCCTACCCGTGAGCCCGTATGCCTCCGCGTTTTACTTCGGCCGCGACTCGTTTTCCGATTTTGTCCTACAGCGTCCCTTTCTGCGAACTGTGCCTTTTCCTGTTTCCACTCGCCGATGTCGTACTCTAACTCCTGTAAGAGTAGTTTAAACGATTCTATATCGTCCTTACATCGTTCAGCTAGTACGATATGGCGCAGCTGAGTTGGAAGTTTCATTATACACAGCCTTATCAGTTCGCCCGGACTGTAAGGGTTGTACAGAAACTGGTTGTTCTGCAGCATGTGTTCGAACAGTCACGCAGGACTCACAAAACCAGATTCGTTTAAATTTGTTAACATCATTATCTTATGCTTCACCTGGCCTTGCGCTGCCTCGGACCAATAGGCCGAGAGAAACTCGCGCTGAAACTCGCGTACAGTCGTGCACGTGCGCTCTACACTTCTCATTCGCACAGCAGGTTCAACGTCGAGATGCCCACACATAAATTCTGTTTTATATTCATCCGGCCATTTGGGTGGTAGACAGAGCTGGTATTGTTCAAGCCAAGGACGTGGGTGTATCCCGTTCACCGACTTGCGGAAGACTTTGAATTTTCGCACAGAGAGAATGTGTTTGTAGTCAAACCCTTCCTCTTCCCTCCTGTACGAGCCTACGCATGGGTTTCTGTGTCCTTCCCGACATTTCGCTATATCCCTACGCTCGCTAGTTTCTTCGTAGTCCTCCTGATGTCCGGAATCACATCCCTCGCTAATGTCTTGTGCGGCTTTGCGCACGTGGTTTCCCTTATCGGTTCCGCACGTGAGAAGAGTCTCCACGTGAGTCACGCGTTCGCATACCTCGTTTGTAGCATCGCGTTGTCGTCTGCTGACCTCGCATTGACCTTCCTGAAATCTCCTTAATAATTTGATTTCTTCATTATCTGTTGCATTCAGCAACGAAGCGTTCTCGCTTTTCTCCGATATTGTAATATATGCAACCTTTTCCGCGAGATTTTCTAACTCTTCTTTCACCTTCTTTATTTCCTCCCTATTTTGAATTTTTACCGCTTCCGCTTTTCCCTCAAGTTCCACCATTGCCCTAGTGTTTGCATCTACTCTTTTTTGAGTTGCTTCGACGGCTTTTATACGTTTGATCACCTTTTTCTTTTCGCTATTACATCTTTCCGTTAATGTTTGGAGTCCCATTTCTAATTTTTCTCCACGTGTTCTCATTTCGACCTGAACTCTTTCCTGTTCTTTCTCGACAGCGCTTAATCTACTACCTACTGCTTCAAATTTTTCGTTGACCTCGTTTACAATGCCCTTCGAACCTCTTCAAGTAGCGCCTTATTCTCTTCAAATCTCGCACTTACTCCGGTCATGGTGCCCCCGAGCTTTGAGTTTAATTCCGTATCTACTCCACGCATAAAGTTCTCGATCTTTGAGTTTAATTTCGTATTATTTTCTTCCTGTTTCGCCATACATTCTTTCATCACCCTGACCAATTCGGACACTCACATGTTATTCGGGTCTGTGCTAGCCGACGTGCTTCGTCTGCTCACTATTGTCTCGGCTTCGTCCACGCTCGCGCTTGGGTCCGAAGTACCGCTACCAGTCGCGGAGATAGCCTGCACATTTTCTGAGTTCAGCATTGGCGCAGGGCAACTGAAACCGGGGATATTCCCGTTGCAAGTCTCACCCGCGCCTGTCTCCTCTCTCACCGCGGCTACCTTATTAATGGTAACTTACTCTGCGCCTGTCCGCAGCTCGGGGTCTCGCGGTAGCGTTCTCGCTTCCCGAGCACGGGGTCCCGGGTTCGATTCCTGGCGGGGTCAGGGATTTTCACCTGCCTCAAGATGACTGGGCGTTGTTGTGTCGTCTTCATCATCATCATTCATCCCCATTACGGTCGGAGGAAGGCAATGGTAAACCACCTCCACTACGACCTTGCCTAGTACAGCGGTGCGGGTCTTCCGCATCGTTCCCCTACGCTGAATATGGGACTTCATCATCATCATCATCACCTCTGCGCCTGACCTATTTATCCTCGCACCGCTCCTCGAACGACCACATGTCTCCACTTTCGCACGAAGTACGTAATTAATAGAGCTTCGCTGACGGTAAAACGAATTTCCTACCTTCACTATGGGAATCACGACGGATTATTTTTCGTAGTCTAGCGCAAGCTTTAATTACACGCAACCTAACATAGTCGTCACACGCGGCCTAACACATTTATTGTCACACGCAATGTAATTAAACATTCCCCAAAATACATGAATATAACACACAAAGAAAATTGCCCCCAAAATCACACAAATAAAATCACAAAGCAATGCGGTATCTGCAACGCAGTATTTGCAACGCTGATTATTCACAAGCTGGGATTGTGACTCCTGTGGAAATTTAATCATTTATTTGTACATCCTAGCAATCTCACAGCATCACAAAAGGGTTCCTCATTTGAACGAGATCCTGGGCTAAAGGGTCGCCATTATGCATGATCTTGCTCTCCGCACAGCCTTGGCAGGCATTCTCAATTTGAAAATGGCACCTGTCTTCGCCTACGACCGTTTGTGCGAGCACACATCACTACACAACATTTCTGCTTATTGATTAACTTTAAGTTGAAAGTTTGAATAACGTAACTGGAATGGTAACGGAAATTTGGCGTTGCTGTGAGAAACCAAGTTACAAATTTTCTATAACAACTACATTTATTCCCTAAAATTCATGAAAACTCTTAATCAATCACTTTACTTAATAGTAGAATTATATGGAATGCTGGCCCATTATCCGTAATACAAAACCGAAATAGCAATTTTATCCACCCTGACTATCTCTCCTAACTAAGATAGCTGTAGGAGCCATCACGCGGAGCGTCCGTACGTACCAGAGTCTCAGCAGGGAATGCCTAACCGTCTCCCCTCGCCCGGGGTCCACACACGGTGGCCGGAAGGGCTCAGAGAGTCTGCACAGCGGCTATTTGCCAACCTAAAGGGGCCTGCTAACGCGGGGGGAACTTACGTAAGCCGGCCGTGGTGGCCGAGCGATTCTAGGCCCTACAGTCTGGAACCGCGCGACCGCTACGGTCGCAGGTTCGAATCCTGCCTCGGACATGGATGTGTGTAATGTCCGTAGATTAGTTAGGTTTACGTAGTTCTAAGTTCTAGGGAACTGATGACCTTAGAAGTTAAGTCCCATAGTGCTCAGAGCCATTTTTGAACTTATGTCTCTCTGGTCCAGTGTAGTCGCACTCTACTTAATACAATGGTTGGCTAAACTGCATCTCCACATTCACAGAGCCCACAGCAGACAGCCCACGCATACGTCAGCAGACGACCCTCATTCACACTTGCAGACTATACCAAGAGTGATAATGTAACATAATTCCGAATAATAAATCTTATATTGCTCTTCCCTGAGTGTCGGAAGGGCACCCAGGTGTGTTCTGAGTATAAGACTATTGTGTCAAGCCATGTAGCGGCTCACATGGAGCCGTTACAAGATTTCCCACGTAGGGCTATTGGTTAGACTGGCTGGAACGACTCTATAGTACTAGACTAATAACAAAGATATCTTCTCCATTCTCCAGTTATTCGCTTGTAGATCGACAGGAGGCTACTCCTCTGTACTTCAGTGATACCTTGCTGTCCTATTATTATTACCCATCCTTCCCATACAGGCCTATTGGCTAGACTGACTGGAGCAACTCTCTAGTAGTCTAATAGCAAAAATACCCACTTCACCTTCAGCACTTATTGTCGAAACTGGATGAAGCTACTGTCTAGTGCTCGGTAAATGGCAATTACCCTTGCCCAACTGAAAGTTTTTAAATAAACAATATTGCGCACTGCATACAAAATAGAGAATTATGTTTGCCCCATCTGGCAGCCAAGCACAGACTGAATTCTTTTCCCGCCAATTTCCAGATGGGGAGGGGTGGGGGGCTGGAAGAGAGGGGCGTGGTGAAGAGCCAACAGCGCCCTCTGATGATGGTGTTGTGAAGTAGGTCAGTTGGTCTCGGAACATCAGGGCGAACACACAAAATTTGATATTCCCAGCAATAAATTTGATTTCCCACCATTTTTTGAATATCCCACCAAAATTTAAATTTCCCACCATTTCCAGGGGTGGGGGACGGGGAAGTGCTGAGAGGAGGGGATGGGGGGGAAGGGACCCACATGCCTGCTAGGGAAAACGCATGATATCATCAGGTGGTGGAGTAATTAATTGATCGATTAATTAATTTTGATAGTTAATTTGATATCAGTTTGATATCAAAAGTGCTCCAGAGCGCAGTTTTTCCTATTAGTATGTTGCTCACATCTCCCCACCCCCGCATCCCCCACCCTAAATAACTGACGGCTGCGTCGACAGGAAGTGCATCCAGCCGCAAAGTTAAATAAAACACATTTGCAAATTCTTGGGTACAGCAGGGTCCGTACTAAGACGGGGTTAACGTTAACGAAAAGAAGAAGAACAAGAAGAGGAAGAAGGTGAATAAAATAGCTTTCAAAGAAATCAAACTTCACACAAAAACAATTAAATACATCTTTCCGCTGTGTCAGATTTCCATAAACTGCAATAAAAGCAGCTTATAACAATCGTCCAACAACGCGTTTTCAGAGAGTCATAAAACTCAAGACACTGGAAGTGAACTGAATAAAAAACACATTCCTGCTATGCCGTATTTCCACGCATCAATAGGTCGGTATGATTCTTGGTATGACCAAGTTTATCTAAGTTTGCAGATGAGTTATAAGCCAGTCCAGAGGAATTATACGACACATGCTGATTCGAACCATGGCGAAATCTCTTCGATCAATGTGTGACTTAAACATCTACTTTAGACAATGGAGAGAAGAACAGTAATCGATCGTGACATCTGTCGTTTAATTATAGCAGATCTGGATTTCAAGTGTTACGTAGTAATCTTCATATAGCATTAGTCCAAAGTATCACAGAGTAAACAATGTTGCCGGCTTAGAGCATACAGGAGTGTAAAATGAACTGAAGTCATTCCTTCTAAGCAACGGCTTCAGTTGATGTTAGACTCTTGTATGCTCTACACCACTTGTACTGTATACTATACGATATTTTGGGCTAATGTCACGTGTTATTATATGCACTAAAGATGACAATGTAATATTGAAATCTAGACCTGCTGTAACAAAACGACGGATTTCACGATCGATTGCTGTCCTTTTCTACGTTGCCTGTGTACAACGATAGCTGCATACAACGGGATCACATGCATTTCACTCTGATTACTGACTACTTTTCCTATAATGACCTTGCTACCACGGAACCTGTAACATAAATAAAAATGGAAAGAGCTACATTGTTGCGCAAATAATTAATCGGCTACTTTTTTGAATGAACAGAGTAGCACTAGCTTTTTAGATTATGAGATAAATACATTATAAGAATTTATAAACAAATCAGCATTGTACACTAGAGATAAACCGAACAAGTTTGCCCTGTTGTTAAATGGCAGGCCTCGTATTCGGGAGGATGGAGGTTCTCATCCCCATCCAACCATTTAGGTTTTCTGTAGTTTCCCTAAATAAATTCAGGCAACTAGCGGGATGGTTCTTACCATAAGGCTACGGCCAACTACCTGTTCCAAACTACACCTGTAAATATGTAAATATCTCCACAAATAAATTATGTTTTTGTTCTTAATCTGTAGTACCATTTCCCGTCCAATATCCGTAAAACAATAAACGAATGAACAAAAGTACTGTTTAATCCTGCCTAGTCGTGAATTGTGGGGTGTCTAGGAATCCTGCTTTCTCGGATCGCTGGACAAACAATTCAAACAAATCGTATTAATGAGTTTTATTACGAAATGAACAATAACAATACTTAACTTTGACAATAACACAGAAGTGTCGCAAGCAAAGGGCAACATGCAAACAAGAAATATCTCCAGTATACAGGGTGGTCCATTGATCGTGGCCGGGCCAAATTTCGCACGAAATAAGCGTCAAACGAAAAAAACTACGAAGAACGAAACTCGTCTAGCTTGAAGGGGGAAACCAGATGGCGCTATGGCTGGCCCGCTAGATGGCGCTGCCATAGGTCAAACGGATATCAACTGCATATTTTTAAAAAAGGAACCCCCATTATTTATTACATATTCGTGTAGTACGTAAAGAAATATGAATGTTTTAGTTGGACCAATTTTTTCACTTTGTGAGCGATGGCGCTGTAATAGTCGCAAACACATGGCTCACAACAGTTGGTAACAGGTGGGTTTATAAATTAAAATACAGAACGTAGGTACGTTTGAACATTTTATTTCGGTTGTTCCTATGTGATACATGTACACTCTTTGACATAAAACTCGACCGGCGGCCGGCCGCTTCAGAGGCTAAGTCCGCGCCGATCGCGACATGGGACAAAAAAACTGGCCAACTCGCTAATTCTCTAAGTCCGGTTATCTGCACAATCTGGCAACACTGTAGACTGCGGCACTTCCTGGACGAAAACTTGTCCCATGATAGAGAGACCCTAGACTGATTACGCCTGTGGTCTAACGGTAGCGTGCGTTGTTTCCTTTCATAATGTCAGTGGATCGAGAGCAGCTGGCATAAAATTTTTTATAGCCTCTTCTGTCTGAATGCTGGAGACGTGAATGTAATGGTAGCGCAGATTCAATCTATTTCGCTTTCTGACACACCGAATCAAAATTTTATTCAATAGCGATTTTGCGGCAGATTTCCTGCAGACTGTCCTCCTCTGGACGCCGTATGCGGCAAAGCTCCGGGATCCACTGGCTGGCTACCGGCAGGGGCCGTGGCGACAGCAGCGGCGCTGCACTCCCCCGTTCTTTATCGAAAACGCCTGCTACCACTCATCGCCTTTGATGATTTAAAACGCTTTATTATTAAATGTTGCTCCACAGAAAATTTCTACAATTTCCATTCACGCTCAAAAGCAACGGAGACAGACGCCCTGATTAGTAGGCGGGTATTATACACTCCTGGAAATTGAAATAAGAACACCGTGAATTCATTGTCCCAGAAAGGGGAAACTTTATTGACACATTCCTGGGGTCAGATACATCACATGATCACACTGACAGAACCACAGGCACATAGACACAGGCAACAGAGCATGCACAATGTCGGCACTAGTACAGTGTATATCCACCTTTCGCAGCAATGCAGGCTGCTATTCTCCCATGGAGACGATCGTAGAGATGCTGGATGTAGTCCTGTGGAACGGCTTGCCATGCCATTTCCACCTGGCGCCTCAGTTGGACCAGCGTTCGTGCTGGACGTGCAGACCGCGTGAGACGACGCTTCATCCAGTCCCAAACATGCTCAATGGGGGACAGATCCGGAGATCTTGCTGGCCAGGGTAGTTGACTTACACCTTCTAGAGCACGTTGGGTGGCACGGGATACATGCGGACGTGCATTGTCCTGTTGGAACAGCAAGTTCCCTTGCCGGTCTAGGAATGGTAGAACGATGGGTTCGATGACGGTTTGGATGTACCGTGCACTATTCAGTGTCCCCTCGACGATCACCAGTGGTGTACGGCCAGTGTAGGAGATCGCTCCCCACACCATGATGCCGGGTGTTGGCCCTGTGTGCCTCGGTCGTATGCAGTCCTGATTGTGGCGCTCACCTGCACGGCGCCAAACACGCATACGACCATCATTGGCACCAAGGCAGAAGCGACTCTCATCGCTGAAGACGACACGTCTCCATACGTCCCTCCATTCACGCCTGTCGCGACACCACTGGAGGCGGGCTGCACGATGTTGGGGCGTGAGCGGAAGACGGCCTAACGGTGTGCGGGACCGTAGCCCAGCTTCATGGAGACGGTTGCGAATGGTCCTCGCCGATACCCCAGGAGCCACAGTGTCCCTAATTTGCTGGGAAGTGGCGGTGCGGTCCCCTACGGCACTGCGTAGGATCCTACGGTCTTGGCGTGCATTCGATGAATTTATAAATGCTTCATACCTCGTTTCTTTTCCTTTCAAACTCAATTATTTGTGCAACTTTTGGTCAATGTTCGGATGTTTTCGTCAAGCCAGAGTGAGCGTCTGTGGTGTAAAGTGTATTACAGTTCTTGTTTCATTCCTTATGGTAAGTCTATGCGATAAACCGTGTGAATACCTTGCAATGCATGCTCTGTAGCAGTGCAGGAACACTGCACATTTGGAGTTCCATGTATGGGTTCATGAAGTATTTAATGTTGATCGGAAGTGATAGTTAAGGTCATCAGATTTGAACCAGAAAAATTTGTCGTTTTGGAGGTTTCAGAGAACGGAAAGGAATTGCTAACGCCAGTGTTAGAAAACGTCTACAGTTAAATGCTATTGCAAAAATTTAGAAGAAGGGAACTATATTAATCAACATGTGCACTTCATAAACAACCTCCTGACATGTTAGACCTATATGACGAACAAAGCTCAAATTTATATCGTTGACAGTCGGTTTGAATCTTTTCAGGATCTATTTCACAGTGAAGCACCTTGTCATTTGCAAAGCAGACATCCATGATATTAACTTAATTTACTAAGTCGAAATCGGACGAAGATTGATGTTTAAAGGCATTCTTCAGATTTCGTATAAGGAATTTTTACTAGCAGTTTGCAACTCCATTAATTAAAATGGAAAATTAAAGGTTGTAGTCAGCGGCTTCCACCGAGATTGGAACTGCTATGTCATATAGTACGAGCACCGCAACGCACAAGGGAACCTCTTTTTTTTCAATCTTGCTTTTTTTCTTTTACTTTTTTTTGACGATTACCTCTTTTTCCTCTCCTATTTTAAAGCCCCTTAGGAAAATGGCACTAAAAATAGAAACTAAGTGCCACCGCCACTTTTCATCCTATAACAAAAAAAAAATCTCGGTCCACCTCAGGCGTTGGCTCCCGACTAAACCTACCCCAGAGAGCTGCCTATATACTAGGGGAAATATGGGAATTCAAGGTTAGGGCTATCCTTACAAACAAAACAAAATCTTCCTTTTTCTGAATTTTATTTTTATTTTCATTTTTTTGTTTATTTTTGTCGTGTAATTGATCAGACGCCTTCTGCGCCCCGCTGGTAATATGTTGAGTCACGTCTTCTCGAAATTGATGTGTTCCGTTCAATAGTTCAGAAATGTTCATTGGTTCAAACAGGAAACCTTCTTCACTCTTGGCTTAACACATTCCAGCTGCGAGGCGGATCGTGGAAAGCACTCCCAAGGAAATTCGAGAAAAATTGCCTGTATTTTGGGTGACGCACAACGACATAAAGACGGTCGTTGAGGTATGTCCAAAAATCGAGTACGGAGTCTACAGTTTGCCCAAATAGGTAGTGAATGGCATGTCTGCGAATCCAATTCACAGCATTGGTCTTTGTCCGAGGAAAATAGTCACGTCCCAGAACTAATAATGAAAGGGGAGTATTCCGATTCAGAATGTCCCGCGTCAGAAAAGCCACAATACGACGATTAACCTCTGAGCTAACGACACACTGGCGACAACAGACGGACTATAGTCACTGCGATTTTGCCTGGGCCTCAAAACGCAACCTTAAAACACACAAACAGGTGTTACTTATGTGAAGAACGCCGTTCTTGGAGTCCAGAAATTAAATATACTTTCTAAGTGTCTCATCTTACAGTGGATTGTATCGTACGAGTCTTGTGGGAAACGAATGTCAAGTGAATTTAGCGAGGTAATGCCGGCCTACACCCGGAAGTAAATGCACTATCAGAGTGTTGACAAATACTTGTTACGACGCTGCCATTTCTCGGCTCTCTTACGAGGCAGCTCTTCAGCGAAATGCTTACCGTGATTCTCCGATACGGTTCTTCAGAGTGGAGACGCGCGTGCACGTTTGGTTTATATGCGGCGTTCTCCCCTGATGGTTTCTGACGTCGCCTTGTGGGCTATGTATACATTTGAGACATTCAATTATCATTAATCCAGAATGAAACAAGTTTCAGCTTCCGGCGTGGAAGAAGGCTGTTGACGCCGACATTATATCATTTCAACGTAGGGAAAGCAAAACGGGTCATTCAATGTTTCTCATTCAACATAAAGCACGTGAGATAATTTTCCGTAACGTTCATAATCATCTAAAAATACAAACGAAGTAAAACTACATCGGAAGCTTATTCGAATTGAATATAATGTAAGATACCAAACGCTTTGCATCTCGATGTCGAATCTGTCCACGTGCAATCTTTTGCAGCATACACATAGAATGTCATGATTACCACGAGAATGAAGAAATATGTTGGTAAGGATGGAAGCAAGAAGAGACACAGTCAACAAATATTCGATTCCTCATGGCATTCATTTCATTTGAGACGTAAGAAGAGGTAAAGCGGGATATTACTTTCGTTAACACGAAAGATATGCCGCACATATTGATAACGAGGAAGTCTGCGTCTTCATACGTTTCCTCCTTGAAATATGTATGCTCTATTATATACTAAGTAGCCTGATCATTGTTTCAGTGATGTTACCCTCTTGTTTGACCCCGTAACGATGAACAGATTCCAAATGCATGTCTCTGCATGAAAGTAGCTGTTCGAACCCTTCCTGGGTTGTTTTTTGTGTTTTATTGCTTGGAATTCCTGAAGCAGACCACTGTGCCTTCCCCCCTCGTGGGTTAGGTCTCAAAACTAAACCGCTTTTTATCCAATGGCATAATTTGTTCAGACAGCATCAGCACAAGACTATCAAACAAAGCCTTCCATTTACAGTTGCAACACTCTAACCAGCACTGACCGAAGTGTAATCCACGGTCATCGTCCGCAATTAGCAGCTGTCTGCTACTGTGGCAAAATCCGTGCTACACTTTCGATTCCGCAGCACCATTTTATCTGGTAACACTGTGTAGTTGCAGAGTTGTGCCAGCATGTCTGTCCTCACACTGTCAACTTTATGTATCTCACTTTTCCTGTAGCGTTGATCACGAGGAGCCGAAGTAAATGAGTGTATTGTGCATGACGTAATATTTAGTATTCACTTCTTTCATAGCCACTCTTCATGTGCACCGATACTAAATAGGGATGTGAAAACTCTTGAAAGTGAGAGAATGACAATAATAATCGTAACAAGAACAAGCAAATAATGAATGATGTTTATTCCAACGCAGAACGAGAATGGCTTTAAATATAAAAATCTATATCTATATCTATATCCATATCTATTGATCTTTAAGTTGGCACAATGCAAATATATTCTTAGCATTTAGTTACTGAATTTAGTTCTGGATGTTTGCAGAGAAAAGGAAAAGTCGGTACTCCTCGCTAGTGTAATATAATGTGAACCAGCAACTACCCTTTCCTTAGAACACGACTCAAGCAGGTCCCCAAGTAGGTACCAAAGCACTGCTGCATTCTGTTCCCTGACATTGCTCTGATGACGGTTAATGCAGATAGTTCCGATTATGAAATACAAAACGTATTGCAGGTTAGTTCCTAGGATAGTAACATTAAATTTGCGTTGTAGACGGCACATGAACGTGACGACTATCCATATTACTTCTCAATATAAAAAGTCAATATTATGGGAATTTAGCTGGATTACTCAACATGAATTCTGAAATTGGGTGACTGACCGCACAGGTGTTAAACGTCGTCAAGAGTATACGATGCCCTAATCGCATTAGGAATATGAAGATCGTCTTCGACAGCTCGCAACTTTCACATTGCTATCTCCACCCTACTCCAGACAGCCCTCGGTGGAGTTGCACTACGTTGCCGATGTAATGGAAGGCCTTCAAACCGACAACAGACCACATATTGAAAAATACAAGCGAATTCTCTTGCAGCGTAAGCTTATTGTAACTAATCTAAAAATTATTGGAGAGGAACATTGTCCTATTCAAAAAAAGTAAAATGTTACACACTGTTGACGTCAAACGGACGTTATCTATGTCCTGTCTTGTGTCCCACTCATCTATAATCTCAAGTGTACTATCAAATTGATTATATATAGTGGATGATAATGTAATGCATTGATACCAGATGGTGGGTTCACAACAGTATTGATGCGAAAATAAAACAGAAGTTCGCAAAAGTGCAGTTGTGCATTTTCGTACGTTTTCACCTCGAGATGTACAGTCGTGCTCAAAAGTATCCGAACGACCTGAATTGCATTTCGCCTGATTCGCATGCAAACGGCATAACGCAACTGTCTAGCAGGTCCTCTAATCGCTCCTTGGCCGGCCGGAGTGGCCGTGCGGTTCTAGGCGCTACAGTTTGGAGCCGAGCGACCGCTACGGTCGCAGGTTCGAATCCTGCCTCGGGCATGGATGTGTGTGATGTCCTTAGGTTAGTTAGGTTTAATTAGTTCTAAGTTCTAGGCGACTGATGACCTCAGAAGCGATTGATGACCTCAGAGTCATTGTAATCGCTGCTTGGTACAGTCGTTTGACTATTGAAAATGGTTCCAACAAGTCACCACTAGAAAACACTGCTCTGTATCGCAATAACTCAAGATGTAAAGTAATACCACGATACTACAAATATCAGGGAACACCTTATCACAGATAAGACTGTCCTTAAGGCTTGTAAGCTCACATTTATTACAATAAATGACATACCCGAAATGTTACCACTCTCATTATTACGTCAGATTGGTAATGCACGTACTAAGTTCGTCGTATTCATGATTTCCTCTTCAAAGTAACATACCGTACTTATTATTTAACACAAAATGCTATTAAAAATCTAAGTTATTCACGAGCAGTTAGTTGAGAATATGTATGAACTTCAAATGACACTACGAGCCGTCTTGTTCCGTATGTTTATTCAAACCCAGCTTATGCAGACTAAGTAAAGATTTCGTGACTGACGGAAACTAACAGTAATTCCTGATTAGGCATACAGAGAGTGATATACCTCGATTGTAGACAGTATCAGTTAGCAAATATCAACATTAAATTGCATAACGCAAACATTTTTAACAGACGCGAATTCCTACCCAGCATCTATTGTCCCTGTTAACGAACTACGAGAGATGTTAAATATTGCTTCTTCACAAGTAACTTACTTGAAATGCCATGATTTAAAGCTTTGCGTTGGACACGGATTCGAACCCAGAACCTAATCAGATTGCTATCGAAGCACAGTCAAATGTGACACACCGGATTTTCGCGGCAGTAGCTAGATGTTTTAACTGAAATGACGAGACGAAACATTAATTTTTTCCTCCCCAGGCACCAACCCGGCACCTATCGCTGTTATATTCTAGAGAAAACGAACGTTCAGTATGGGTTTGTTGCACCAACAGTGACATGTGAGCATGTTTGAACTAGAAATAATATGACGAAGAGTTCAGCGCTCACTGGGAATAGAGCCCCACACATATCGTTCTTGACTACACACAAACAGACGTCAGCTACGGAATTTTTCTCCACCAGCTGCTCAGAATAACATCTTGAACTTACAGTCATCTCGCAAATAGTTCTGTGTCTCACTGGGAGCTAAAAACGTCAGATATCGTTAGTTTTGACAACGAATGATGGTTCAAATGGCTCTGAGCACTATGGGACTTAACTTCTGAGGTCATGAGTCCCCTAGACCTTAGAACTACTTAAACCTAACTAACCTAAAGACATCACACACATCCATGCCCGAGGCAGGATTCGAACCTGCGACCGTAGCGGTCGTGCGGTTCCAGACTGTAGCGCCTAGAACCGCTCGGCCACTTCGGCCAGCTGACAACGAATGAAAATACATCAAAAATCAAAATAATTATCCACCAGGAGATAGGTGTTCTCATGCTAGAGCTTGATAATACATAATTAAATCTATAGTGCCGGGCCAGGATTCGATCCCATTGTGGAGATGTTGAGGAATCTGCAGTTTTGAACAAACAACAAATTGTAGCCGAGCTGTATTGTCACGAAGGGATCAAATTCCGCGTTAAGGGCGGTCTGAGTTGCATTCCCAGTTGAGAACCAATTTTATCGACGCACAGAAGCTCAGGTAAAAGATGGAATAAGTGTCCTGTGACCATACATAGCGTTTGTTTCGTCACTTGAAATAAATAACTAGTATAAGAAAGGTTACTGGTGATACAGTTTCTACATGTCGCCACTCCAGACTTTATTGTGGTTCAACCTACCGTCTACTTGGTAGAGAAGGAATATCATTTTTGATGTGAATTTTCAGACCACACTGCCATTATATCTTCTTCACTTGGTGTTGCATGGAGAGAATGGAATCTGTCTCTCCCTATCTAAAATCATCGACAGAAGTGGGAATCGATCCGAGACCATAGGTATAACAATCTACCAGCCGTCCAACAGACCACGAAAACCTCTTCTCCGCGACTCCTTTCTCTATCGTAACGACGTTGCGCCACACTGGATGAGAATTCTGACACACAGGCTCCCTGTAGTAATTTGCAGCATGTTCAGTAAATTCATTTACTTGGTTGACCGAATCACCATGAACTAGCTGCCTCGGCTACCCAGTGCATACATTCGACTCTATTTTGTAATCACCGAAAAAAAATCACGTAACTGCCACCTACACAGAACTGCCAACAGTGTAGGATGCAGAAGTTTGAATAGGAAGTGTTCCTTTCCACTTGAGCTATTCTATTGCGCTATCTGTTTGCAGAAAACGTCGTTCACTCCAAATGAAAAGCTGTAACTGTTTGTCTCTCAGAAGTCAAGACCTGGCCATATGCATAATCTCACAGTGCTGTGGAATCCAAAAGTTCTGGAGGAATAGTTGTCGAGCTCTGGAGCTGTTGTAGCTACGTGTCAGCTAGTAGTGTAGATAAGATGTCGCGAGTTCGAATGCATTCAGTGCTACATTTTTTAAAACGCAATTCTGCTGTCTGCTGAAGTTATCAATCTAATGGAACTTTGAACATAATTCCCTTCACTTCTCAACCCAAAGTAGTCGCATGTGGAAAAAGGGTTAACTACTGTGACATTTTGTTCTATTCAGGTTTAATAGACACCAGGTAGCAGATGCATCTCGAAGATGTGTAGGGAGAGCGCATCGTGCCGTAATATGTCAGTAAAGTATTTTCTACATTAGCTGTCGTGTGGTAGTGAGATTTTATTCTTCTTCAAACTTAGTTTGACAGCTTTAACTGCATTATAAGAAATGAAATAAAACTAACCACAATAACCTTACGACGAAAGTCTGTTTTAATAAAACCGAGTATCTGTACACAAGCGTGCCTCTATCGACACGAATTAGTAAAATACAACTCACTTAGATTTTGATTGGGTCTGTGTTTAATTGGTATGCTGTGTCATACTCAAGAGGTATGCAAATGTGGCATTTCACAAATATAGTTACGTATTCCTAGAAACCTAAAATTCGCTTGTCAGCAGCGGAAAGAGGCGTTACCTGTTGTGCAGCATTGTAAGTTTTTCAACATTGCACTATGAGCCGAAAGTATTTTCTTGCGATTTCCCTATTGATGTTTGATCCGACTGCTTGTAGCTCTTTCACAGAAGGGATAAAAACGTTGCAATCTGTGAGGCTGGAACTGCGTACCATAATAGACGCTTTTTCATAGGCCAGCACGTTACCACAGAGTTGGCGGAGAGGTATGGGTCTGAGCTTCCTCTTACGAGGACAATAGTGCATAGAACTCGTAAACAGGTATTTGAAGGTCGAGATTAGTTTCGATTTCCACCTGCAACGACTTTCCTGGGCTGAAAACCGTAAATTTACAATCTTTTGTTACACTTGAAGCGATAATAACTCGGATTATTCACTGGAAATGACAGGTAAAATCAAGTGAACTTTGAGGCTTAATTCAGTGCACACCAGGAAGTAACTCGTCGATCACAGAGCTGCCAAACATACGTTGCCTTGTTGCCAAATCTCAGTTACAGTACCAGCAGGAAGAAGACGAACCGATGTGATCCTACAGCGGGCTGGGTAGTGACCATAGCTGGTGTCTCCAAGTCGCGGCTGCTACGGCCTGGAATACGTAATGCGTCTGATTCGCATTTCTGTAACTAGGTTTAGGGACTGGAGCGTAGTTACTAATAATACTCAGAACTGACTGCAAACTAAGCATCATAAATCAGTAACTCTCATTGTTGTTTTTATATTTCTTTCGTAAGTGTACTCAAAACTAAGAAACTCATTCACAGGCGTTTTCGTGCCTCGCCGATAGTCGAGTACAGCAAACAAATAAAACCAAAAAAGAATGTGTATGTGTGTGTGTGTGTGTGTGTGTGTGTGTGTGTGTGTGTGTGTGAGAGAGAGAGAGAGAGAAATAAAAAAGAATAAGAGAGAGTGTGAAAAATTGTTGTAAAGAAATTGAATCATGGTATTTAAAGAAATCTTTCATTAAAATGACAGATTCCACATCATTACGAAATGTCGTATTCATGATGTTTGGAACACGAATTGAATCAATCTAATCTAATCACATCATATTGATGACTAGCCATGAAGAGTCATGAATTACCGAAATTTTTGCCAATACCAGTAACCAGATCTAAACTTGAAAATAGAAAACGACAATTTTTGTAATAAACCGTGACTCCTATCAAAACCCTTTCGTCCCTTTTATCTAACCACGAAAGATGTTTGATATACCTCCATTCTGAAGTAACAAAGTGTGCATGCATTTAAGGATAAAGTGCATGATGTGAATTTCTGTGACGGAGATACGAACCCAACACGTAATCGGATTGTGAACTAACAAAAATCAAATGTTACGTATCGGTTTTTCTTACGAGCCGCTAGGTGTCTGAATCTAAAATAAGGATACAAACTTTTGTGACTAAACGAGAATCGTAGTGCACACCTACCGTGCATCCACGAATATAGCTTAAGTATCAGTTGCTTACTCACGAACAGTAAGATGTGTGCGTGTTTGACCAGAAATAACGACACCTGTTGCGATTGTTGGCAGCACATGAACAGACATTAAAAATGCGCGTTAATTTTCACTAGCAGGTGGGTGTGCACTTGATAGAGCTTGAAATGAAATTATGAATATTTTTGTACTGGATCAGGGTTCAGACCCACATACTTACCTTTGGAGGAGACCTAGAGATGATTGCAGTCTTGGGAAAAGGAACGAAATGATTGAACTATACTGTTCCGAGAGATTCAGATCCTCGAAAGAGGAGATACGGATTCGAATCACAGTCCAGCACCAAATTTTTGAACGTCTCTAGTTCAATCAAGTACAAGTAAAATAAGAGCCCTGTCCCTTTAAATGGCTATCGGTTCATCAAACTAAAAAAAATTTTCTAATGTAAGTAAGCTTACTGGCGACTGTATTTCTGTTTACCATGACTTCCGCTATGTCATTTCCCAACGTAAACCGGCTCTGCCCAGTTGGTAATGAAGAACGTGACGTTTAATGCCGATTCTGGATTATAACGTCTTTCTCTTGAGGTTACCAGAGGTAAAATAAATCTGTTTGTGCCTCTTAAAAGTAAATGCCTGAACTCACGCATTGCACCTGTGATAGTTCGTCCCACCAGACCATTATGGCCACATTTCCCAGCCCCTGGAGTGTGCTGTAACGGTTGATGTGCTTAGCTTACAAAATTAGTCACGGTGGAAAAAATGCGAGTCTATTAAATGGTTAAGTAGAAGCAAGCTTCTGACGCGGCGATTATGCTATTCTCATGTCAGCAGGATGTAAAGATTCTTCTAGGCGTCATAGCCTCAATTTGAAGCCATTTTGAAATTTTCACTAATTCTGGAAATTTCTTAGTTCCATAAAATCCACTGTGAAGTGTGAAGTTACCGGACAATTCGATTATCACCGTCATTATTACTATCATTTTATTCATACCGCTGATGGAACACGACCGTAGTCTTGAGGTAAAACGCGAAACCAGCTAATATGACGTCTGGCGACCGAAAGCACACATCGACAAAATTTTTATCGCCCCTTTCCTTTCGGTGCTGAAGCTATGAGTGTAATTCAAGCGAATCTACAATATCATATTAGCTGGTCCCGCGTTTTACCTCAAGACTACGGTCGTAGTCAAGAGTAATGTACTAAAACTGGAGTCAAGAGTTTCTCTGGGAAAGTTGCCAGATCGAGCATATTGCCAGGCATAGAATTCTGAGAGGTGCACGACTGTATTGTCCACCTTACGTGAACGACTCGGCGGTCAATTTACATTACATTAGATTAGATTTATTCTTGTTCCACACATCATGAATACGACATTTCGTAATGATGTAGAATGTGTCATTTTAATGAAAGATTTCTTTAAATGCCGTCCGCAGCTCGTGGTCGTGCGGTAGCGTTCTCACTTCCCGCGACCGGGTTCCCGGGTTCGATTCCCGGCTAAGTCAGGGATTTTCTCCGCCTCGTGGTGACTGGGTGTTGTGTGATGTCCTTAGGTTGGTTAGGTTTAAGTAGTTCTAAGTTCTAGGGGACTGATGACCATAGATGTTAAGTCCCATAGTGCTCAGAGCCATTTTGAACCATTTTTTTAAATACCATGATTCAATTTCTTTACAACAATTCTTTACACTCACTCTCATTCTTTTTTATTTCTCTCTCTCTCTCTCTCTCTCTCTCTCTCTCTCTCTCTCTCTCTCACACACACACACACACACACACACACACACATACACATTCTTTTTTTTTTATTTGTTTGTTGTGCTCGACTATCGGCGATGCACGAAAACGCTTGTGAATGAGTTTCTTAGTTTTGAGTACACTTACGAAAGAAACATAAAAACAACTATGACAGTTACAGACTTATGATGCTAGGTTTGCAGTCAGTTCTGAGTATTATTAGTAACTACGCTCCAGTCCCTAAACCTAGTTACAGAAATGGGAATCAGACGCATTACGTCTTCCAGGCCGTAGCAGCCGCGACTTGGAGACACCAGCTATGGTCACTTCCCAGCCCGCTGTAGGATCACATCGGTTCGTCTTCTTCCTGCTGGTACTGTAACTGAGATTTGGCAACAAGGCAACGTATGTTTGGCAACTCTGTGATCGTCGAGTTACTTCCTGGTGTGCACGGAATTAAGCCTCAAAGTTCACTTGATTTTACCTGTCATTTCCATTGAATAATCCGAGTTATTATCGCTTCAAGTGTAACAAAAGATTGTAAATTTACGGTTTTCAGCCCAGGAAAGTCGTTGCAGGTGGAAATCGCAACTAATCTCACCTTCCAATAGCGGTTTACAAGTTCTAGGCGCTATTGTCCCCGTAAGAGGATGCTCAGATCCATACCTCTTCGCCAACTCTGTGGTAACGTGCTGACGTGTGAAAAAGCGTCTATTATGTTTCGCAGTTCCAGTGTCACTGATTGCAACGTTTTTATCCCTTCTGTGAAAGAGCTACAAGCAGTCGGATCAAACATCAATAAGGAAATCGCAAGAAAATACTTTCGGCTCATAGTGCAATGTTGAAAAACTTACAATGCTGCACAACAGGTAACGCCTCTTTCCGCTGCTGACAAGCGAATTTTGGGTTTCTAGGAATACGTAACTATATTTGTGAAATGCCACATTTGCATACCTCTTGAGTATGACACAGCATGCCAATTAAACACAGACCCAATCAAAATCTAAGTGAGTTGTATTTTACTAATTCGTGTCGATAGACGCACGCTTGTGTACAGATACTCGGTTTTATTAAAACAGACTTTCGTCGTAAGGTTATTGTGGTTAGTTTTATTTCATTTCTTATAATGCAGTTAAAGCTGTCAAACTAAGTTTGAAGAAGAATAAAATCTCACTACCACACGACAGCTAATGTAGAAAATACTTTTCTGACATATTACGGCACGATGCGCTCTCCCTACACATCTTCGAGATGCATCTGCTGCCTGGTGTCTATTAAACCTGAATAGAACAAAATGTCACAGTAGTTAGCCCTTTTTCCACATGCGACTACTTTGGGTTGAGAAGTGAAGGGAATTATGTTCAAAGTTCCATTAGATTGATAATTTCAGCAGACAGCAGAATTGCGTTTTAAAAAATGTAGCACTGAATGCATTCGAACTCGCGACATCTTATCTACACTACTAGCTGACACGTAGCTACAACAGCTCCAGAGCTCGACAACTATTCCTCCAGAACTTTTGGATTCCACAGCACTGTGAGATTATGCATATGGCCAGGTCTTGACTTCTGAGAGACAAACAGTTACAGCTTTTCTTTTGGAGTGAACGACGTTTTCTGCAAACAGATAGCGCAATAGAATAGCTCAAGTGGAAAGGAACACTTCCTATTCAAACTTCTGCATCCTACACTGTTGGCAGTTCTGTGTAGGTGGCAGTTACGTGATTTTTTTTCGGTGATTACAAAATAGAGTCGAATGTATGCACTGGGTAGCCGAGGCAGCTAGTTCATGGTGATTCGGTCAACCAAGTAAATGAATTTACTGAACATGCTGCAAATTACTACAGGGAGCCTGTGTGTCAGAATTCTCATCCAGTGTGGCGCAACGTCGTTACGATAGAAAAAGGAGTCGCGGAGAAGAGGTTTTCGTGGTCTGTTGGACGGCTGGTAAGTTGTTATACCTATGGTCTCGGATCGATTCCCACTTCTGTCGATGATTTTAGATAGGGAGAGACAGATTCCATTCTCTCCTGGCAACACCAAGTGAAGAAGATATAATGGCAGTGTGGTCTGAAAATTCACATCAAAAATGATATTCCTTCTCTACCAAGTAGACGGTAGGTTGAACCACAATAAAGTCTGGAGTGGCGACATGTAGAAACTGTATCACCAGTAACCTTTCTTATACTAGTTATTTATTTCAAGTGACGAAACAAACGCTATGTATGGTCACAGGACACTTATTCCATCTTTTACCTGAGCTTCTGTGCGTCGATAAAATTGGTTCTCAACTGGGAATGCAACTCAGACCGCCCTTAACGCGGAATTTGATCCCTTCGTGACAATACAGCTCGGCTACAATTTGTTGTTTGTTCAAAACTGCAGATTCCTCAACATCTCCACAATGGGATCGAATCCTGGCCCGGCACTATAGATTTAATCATGTATTATCAAGCTCTAGCATGAGAACACCTATCTCCTGGTGGATAATTATTTTGATTTTTGATGTATTTTCATTCGTTGTCAGCCGGCCGAAGTGGCCGAGCGGTTCTAGGCGCTACAGTCTGGAACCGCACGACCGCTACGGTCGCAGGTTCGAATCCTGCCTCGGGCATGGATGTGTGTGATGTCTTTAGGTTAGTTAGGTTTAAGTAGTTCTAAGGTCTAGGGGACTCATGACCTCAGAAGTTAAGTCCCATAGTGCTCAGAGCCATTTGAACCATCATTCGTTGTCAAAACTAACGATATCTGACGTTTTTAGCTCCCAGTGAAACACAGAACTATTTGCGAGATGACTGTAAGCTCAAGATGTTATTCTGAGCAGCTGGTGGAGAAAAATTCGGTAGCTGACGTCTGTTTGTGTGTAGTCAAGAACGATATGTGTGGGGCTCTATTCCCAGTGAGCGCTGAACTCTTCGTCATATTATTTCTTGTTCAAACATGCTCACATGTCACTGTTGGTGCAACAAACCCATACTGAACGTTCGTTTTCTCTAGAATATAACAGCGATAGGTGCCGGGTTGGTGCCTGGGGAGGAAAAAATTAATGTTTCGTCTCGTCATTTCAGTTAAAACATCTAGCTACTGCCGCGAAAATCCGGTGTGTCACATTTGACTGTGCTTCGATAGCAATCTGATTAGGTTCTGGGTTCGAATCCGTGTCCAACGCAAAGCTTTAAATCATGGCATTTCAAGTAAGTTACTTGTGAAGAAGCAATATTTAACATCTCTCGTAGTTCGTTAACAGGGACAATAGATGCTGGGTAGGAATTCGCGTCTGTTAAAAATGTTTGCGTTATGCAATTTAATGTTGATATTTGCTAACTGATACTGTCTACAATCGAGGTATATCACTCTCTGTATGCCTAATCAGGAATTACTGTTAGTTTCCGTCAGTCACGAAATCTTTACTTAGTCTGCATAAGCTGGGTTTGAATAAACATACGGAACAAGACGGCTCGTAGTGTCATTTGAAGTTCATACATATTCTCAACTAACTGCTCGTGAATAACTTACATTTTTAATAGCATTTTGTGTTAAATAATAAGTACGGTATGTTACTTTGAAGAGGAAATCATGAATACGACGAACTTAGTACGTGCATTACCAATCTGACGTAATAATGAGAGTGGTAACATTTCGGGTATGTCATTTATTGTAATAAATGTGAGCTTACAAGCCTTAAGGACAGTCTTATCTGTGATAAGGTGTTCCCTGATATTTGTAGTATCGTGGTATTACTTTACATCTTGAGTTATTGCGATACAGAGCAGTGTTTTCTAGTGGTGACTTGTTGGAACCATTTTCAATAGTCAAACGACTGTACCAAGCAGCGATTACAATGACTCTGAGGTCATCAATCGCTTCTGAGGTCATCAGTCGCCTAGAACTTAGAACTAATTAAACCTAACTAACCTAAGGACATCACACACATCCATGCCCGAGGCAGGATTCGAACCTGCGACCGTAGCGGTCGCTCGGCTCCAAACTGTAGCGCCTAGAACCGCACGGCCACTCCGGCCGGCCAAGGAGCGATTAGAGGACCTGCTAGACAGTTGCGTTATGCCGTTTGCATGCGAATCAGGCGAAATGCAATTCAGGTCGTTCGGATACTTTTGAGCACGACTGTACATCTCGAGGTGAAAACGTACGAAAATGCACAACTGCACTTTTGCGAACTTCTGTTTTATTTTCGCATCAATACTGTTGTGAACCCACCATCTGGTATCAATGCATTACATTATCATCCACTATATATAATCAATTTGATAGTACACTTGAGATTATAGATGAGTGGGACACAAGACAGGACATAGATAACGTCCGTTTGACGTCAACAGTGTGTAACATTTTACTTTTTTTGAATAGGACAATGTTCCTCTCCAATAATTTTTAGATTAGTTACAATAAGCTTACGCTGCAAGAGAATTCGCTTGTATTTTTCAATATGTGGTCTGTTGTCGGTTTGAAGGCCTTCCATTACATCGGCAACGTAGTGCAACTCCACCGAGGGCTGTCTGGAGTAGGGTGGAGATAGCAATGTGAAAGTTGCGAGCTGTCGAAGACGATCTTCATATTCCTAATGCGATTAGGGCATCGTATACTCTTGACGACGTTTAACACCTGTGCGGTCAGTCACCCAATTTCAGAATTCATGTTGAGTAATCCAGCTAAATTCCCATAATATTGACTTTTTATATTGAGAAGTAATATGGATAGTCGTCACGTTCATGTGCCGTCTACAACGCAAATTTAATGTTACTATCCTAGGAACTAACCTGCAATACGTTTTGTATTTCATAATCGGAACTATCTGCATTAACCGTCATCAGAGCAATGTCAGGGAACAGAATGCAGCAGTGCTTTGGTACCTACTTGGGGACCTGCTTGAGTCGTGTTCTAAGGAAAGGGTAGTTGCTGGTTCACATTATATTACACTAGCGAGGAGTACCGACTTTTCCTTTTCTCTGCAAACATCCAGAACTAAATTCAGTAACTAAATGCTAAGAATATATTTGCATTGTGCCAACTTAAAGATCAATAGATATGGATATAGATATAGATATAGATTTTTATATTTAAAGCCATTCTCGTTCTGCGTTGGAATAAACATCATTCATTATTTGCTTGTTCTTGTTACGATTATTATTGTCATTCTCTCACTTTCAAGAGTTTTCACATCCCTATTTAGTATCGGTGCACATGAAGAGTGGCTATGAAAGAAGTGAATACTAAATATTACGTCATGCACAATACACTCATTTACTTCGGCTCCTCGTGATCAACGCTACAGGAAAAGTGAGATACATAAAGTTGACAGTGTGAGGACAGACATGCTGGCACAACTCTGCAACTACACAGTGTTACCAGATAAAATGGTGCTGCGGAATCGAAAGTGTAGCACGGATTTTGCCACAGTAGCAGACAGCTGCTAATTGCGGACGATGACCGTGGATTACACTTCGGTCAGTGCTGGTTAGAGTGTTGCAACTGTAAATGGAAGGCTTTGTTTGATAGTCTTGTGCTGATGCTGTCTGAACAAATTATGCCATTGGATAAAAAGCGGTTTAGTTTTGAGACCTAACCCACGAGGGGGGAAGGCACAGTGGTCTGCTTCAGGAATTCCAAGCAATAAAACACAAAAAACAACCCAGGAAGGGTTCGAACAGCTACTTTCATGCAGAGACATGCATTTGGAATCTGTTCATCGTTACGGGGTCAAACAAGAGGGTAACATCACTGAAACAATGATCAGGCTACTTAGTATATAATAGAGCATACATATTTCAAGGAGGAAACGTATGAAGACGCAGACTTCCTCGTTATCAATATGTGCGGCATATCTTTCGTGTTAACGAAAGTAATATCCCGCTTTACCTCTTCTTACGTCTCAAATGAAATGAATGCCATGAGGAATCGAATATTTGTTGACTGTGTCTCTTCTTGCTTCCATCCTTACCAACATATTTCTTCATTCTCGTGGTAATCATGACATTCTATGTGTATGCTGCAAAAGATTGCACGTGGACAGATTCGACATCGAGATGCAAAGCGTTTGGTATCTTACATTATATTCAATTCGAATAAGCTTCCGATGTAGTTTTACTTCGTTTGTATTTTTAGATGATTATGAACGTTACGGAAAATTATCTCACGTGCTTTATGTTGAATGAGAAACATTGAATGACCCGTTTTGCTTTCCCTACGTTGAAATGATATAATGTCGGCGTCAACAGCCTTCTTCCACGCCGGAAGCTGAAACTTGTTTCATTCTGGATAAATGATAATTGAATGTCTCAAATGTATACATAGCCCACAAGGCGACGTCAGAAACCATCAGGGGAGAACGCCGCATATAAACCAAACGTGCGCGCGCGTCTCCACTCTGAAGAACCGTATCGGAGAATCACGGTAAGCATTTCGCTGAAGAGCTGCCTCGTAAGAGAGCCGAGAAATGGCAGCGTCGTAGCAAGTATTTGTCAACACTCTGATAGTGCATTTACTTCCGGGTGTAGGCCGGCATTACCTCGCTAAATTCACTTGACATTCGTTTCCCACAAGACTCGTACGATACAATCCACTGTAAGATGAGACACTTAGAAAGTATATTTAATTTCTGGACTCCAAGAACGGCGTTCTTCACATAAGTAACACCTGTTTGTGTGTTTTAAGGTTGCGTTTTGAGGCCCAGGCAAAATCGCAGTGACTATAGTCCGTCTGTTGTCGCCAGTGTGTCGTTAGCTCAGAGGTTAATCGTCGTATTGTGGCTTTTCTGACGCGGGACATTCTGAATCGGAATACTCCCCTTTCATTATTAGTTCTGGGACGTGACTATTTTCCTCGGACAAAGACCAATGCTGTGAATTGGATTCGCAGACATGCCATTCACTACCTATTTGGGCAAACTGTAGACTCCGTACTCGATTTTTGGACATACCTCAACGACCGTCTTTATGTCGTTGTGCGTCACCCAAAATACAGGCAATTTTTCTCGAACTTCCTTGGGAGTGCTTTCCACGATCCGCCTCGCAGCTGGAATGTGTTAAGCCAAGAGTGAAGAAGGTTTCCTGTTTGAACCAATGAACATTTCTGAACTATTGAACGGAACACATCAATTTCGAGAAGACGTGACTCAACATATTACCAGCGGGGCGCAGAAGGCGTCTGATCAATTACACGACAAAAATAAACAAAAAAATGAAAATAAAAATAAAATTCAGAAAAAGGAAGATTTTGTTTTGTTTGTAAGGATAGCCCTAACCTTGAATTCCCATATTTCCCCTAGTATATAGGCAGCTCTCTGGGGTAGGTTTAGTCGGGAGCCAACGCCTGAGGTGGACCGAGATTTTTTTTTTTTGTTATAGGATGAAAAGTGGCGGTGGCACTTAGTTTCTATTTTTAGTGCCATTTTCCTAAGGGGCTTTAAAATAGGAGAGGAAAAAGAGGTAATCGTCAAAAAAAAGTAAAAGAAAAAAAGCAAGATTGAAAAAAAAGAGGTTCCCTTGTGCGTTGCGGTGCTCGTACTATATGACATAGCAGTTCCAATCTCGGTGGAAGCCGCTGACTACAACCTTTAATTTTCCATTTTAATTAATGGAGTTGCAAACTGCTAGTAAAAATTCCTTATACGAAATCTGAAGAATGCCTTTAAACATCAATCTTCGTCCGATTTCGACTTAGTAAATTAAGTTAATATCATGGATGTCTGCTTTGCAAATGACAAGGTGCTTCACTGTGAAATAGATCCTGAAAAGATTCAAACCGACTGTCAACGATATAAATTTGAGCTTTGTTCGCCATATAGGTCTAACATGACAGGAGGTTGTTTATGAAGTGCACATGTTGATTAATATAGTTCCCTTCTTCTAAATTTTTGCAATAGCATTTAACTGTAGACGTTTTCTAACACTGGCGTTAGCAATTCCTTTCCGTTCTCTGAAACCTCCAAAACGACAAATTTTTCTGGTTTAAATCTGATGACCTTAACTATCACTTCCGATCAACATTAAATACTTCATGAACCCATACATGGAACTCCAAATGTGCAGTGTTCCTGCACTGCTACAGAGCATGCATTGCAAGGTATTCACACGGTTTATCGCATAGACTTACCATAAGGAATGAAACAAGAACTGTAATACACTTTACACCACAGACGCTCACTCTGGCTTGACGAAAACATCCGAACATTGACCAAAAGTTGCACAAATAATTGAGTTTGAAAGGAAAAGAAACGAGGTATGAAGCATTTATAAATTCATCGAATGTAGCGAGGTGGTTTAATTTCGTCCCAGTCTATAAAATTAATATCGGGTCATACTCAGCTCTTGCCGATTAATGTAATATAATACCCGCCTACTAATCAGGGCGTCTGTCTCCGTTGCTTTTGAGCGTGAATGGAAATTGTAGAAATTTTCTGTGGAGCAACATTTAATAATAAAGCGTTTTAAATCATCAAAAGCGATGAGTGGTAGCAGGCGTTTTCGATAAAGAACGTGGGAGTGCAGCGCCGCTGCTGTCGCCACGGCCGCTGCCGGTAGCCAGCCAGTGGATCCCGGAGCTTTGCCGCATACGGCGTCCAGAGGAGGACAGTCTGCAGGAAATCTGCCGCAAAATCGCTACTGAATAAAATTTTGATTCGGTGTGTCAGAAAGCGAAATAGATTGAATCTGCGCTACCATTACATTCACGTCTCCAGCATTCAGACAGAAGAGGCTATAAAAAATTTTATGCCAGCTGCTCTCGATCCACTGACATTATGAAAGGAAACAACGCACGCTACCGCTAGACCACAGGCGTAATCAGTCTAGGGTTTCTCTATCATGGGACAAGTTTTCCTCCAGGAAGTGCCGCAGTCTACAGTAGTGCCAGATTGTGCAGGTAACCGGACTTAGAGAATTAGCGAGTTGGCCATTTTTTTTGTCCCATGTCGCGATCGGCGCGGACTTTGCCTCTGAAGCGGCCGGCCGCCGGTCGAGTTTTATGTCAAAGAGTGTACCTTTGTGAACTTATCATTTCTGAGAACGCATGCTGTTGCAGCGTGATTACCTGTAAATACAACATTAATGCAATAAATGCTCAAAATGATGTCTGTCAACCTCAATGCATTTGACAATACGTATAACGACATTCCTCTCAACAGCGAGTAGTTCGCCTTCCGTAATGTTCACACATGCACTGACAACGCGCTGACGCATGTTGTCAGGCGTTGTCGGTGGATCACGATAGCAAACATCCTTCAACTTTCCCCACAGAAAGAAATCCGGGGACGTCAGGTCCGGTGAACGTGCGGGCCACGGTATGGCGCTTCGACGACCAATCCACCTGTCATGAAATATGCTGTTCAATACCGCTTCAACCGCACGCGAGCTATGTGCCGGACATCCATCATGTTGGAAGTACATCGCCATTATGTCATGCAGTGAAACATCTTGTAGTAACATCGGTAGAGTCTGCAGCTCGTGGTCGTGCGGTAGCGTTCGCGCTTACTACCCCTCTGTTCCCGGGTTCGATTCCCGGCGGGGTCAGGGATTTTCTCTGCCTCGTGATGACTGGGTGTTGTGTGCTGTCCTTAGGCTACTTAGGTTTAAGTATTTCTAGGGGACTGATGACCATAGATGTCCCATAGTGCTCAGAGCCATTTTTTGAACATCGGTAGAACATTACGTAGGAAAACAGCATACATTGCACCATTTAGGTGCCATCGATAAAATGAGGGCCAATTATCCTTCCTCCCATAATGACGCACCATACATTAACCCGCAAAGGTTGCTGATGTTCCACTTGTCGCAGCCATCGTGGATTTTCCGTTGCCCAATAGTGCATATTATGCCGGTTTACGTTACCGCTGTTGGTGAATGACGCTTCGTCGCTAAATAGAACGCTTGCAAAAAATCTGTCATCGTCCCGTAATTACTCTTGTGCCCAGTGGCAGAACTGTACACGACGTTCAAAGTCGTCGCCATGCAATTCCTGGTGCACAGAAATATGATACGGGTGCAATCGATGTTGATGAAGCATTCTCAACACCGACGTTTTTGAGATTTGTCTACTACTGATGTGCGGATTAGCCGCTGCAGCAGCTAAAACACCTACTTGGGCATCATCATTTGTTGCAGGTCGTGGTTGAAGTTTCACATGTGGCTGAACACTTCCTGTTTCCTTAAATAACGTAACTATCCGGCGAACGGTCCGGACACTTGGATGATGTCGTCCAGGATACCGAGCAGCATACATAGCGCACGGCCGTTGGGCATTTTGACCACAATAGACATACATCAACACGATATAGACCTTTTTCGCAACTGGTAAACCGTCTATTTTAACACGGGTAATGTACCACGAAGCAAATACCGTCCGCACTGGCGGAATGTTACGTGATACCACGTACTTATACGTTTGTGACTATTACAGCGCCATTTATCACAAAGCGAAAAAAGTGGTCCAACTAAAACATTCATATTTCTTTACGTACTGCACGAATATATAATAAAAATGAGGGTTCCTATTTTAAAAAAACGCAGTTGATATACGTTTGAATTACGGCAGCGCCATCTAGCGGGCCAACCATAGCGCCATCTGGTTTCCCCCTTCAAGCTAGACAAGTTTCGTTCTTTGTAGTTTTTTCGTTTGATGCTTGTTTCGTGAGATATTTGGCCCGGTCACGATCAATGGACCACCCTTTATACTATTCCCAAGTCGCTAGTTTTGAAGTGCTTAATCTTGATGCTGCTGTAGAAGTGGGCCGCGGCCTGTCGGGTGCGGCGCTTATGTCCTCTTCGTATAGAGACCGCTGCTGTCGCGTTGTCCTCCTGGAGAGGGGCCAGTCAGTTTACTATTGGCTGACGTCTTCTTCACAGCCCTCTCTGCTCTATCGTTCCCGCCTGGCCTGCCGGCGCTTGACTTAACGCAGTGGCAAGTACTTCCACCACCACTACAACTACTGCTAGTTGTACAAAACGTCAAAATGAATTTGGAACACATGCAATACTACTAATAATCTGTCTAGATCGCTTAATGCATTTTAATTTGTTACTATGTTTCGACTACTGCGATCATCACATCTGTAATTAGGGTGAATTTAACGTAGAAATGAGAAGTGCTATACGTGCATTACTAGTTGGCAGAAGGGAAAATTCAACCAGCAAAATTTAGAGTGCGTAAAAGTAAGTTGAGTGTCAGTTACCACTAAACCTGTGGCTAAGCAGGTCACTTGGCTCAGTCGTTTACAGAAGCATAACAGGTGACACTAGAGGGGAATACGTCGCTCTCGTTTTCCACGTCACATACATATGAAGAACAGTCTTGCACAGGATGAACTGCCATGGAGAGTTGCATCAAAATCGGAGTTTGGTTTGAAAATGACGACGACGACAGCAACAACAACAAAAATAACCGGCAAAGTGCGACTGGGACTTCCCCTCTAAGGGTTCTGTACAAACTTAATGATGTGTATAAATAGTTCATCTATAGGGTTTGATAAGTGAGTTTGGGAATATCAAAATGGTGACATAAATGGCAGTGTCTTCTGACTGCATTATCTTAGAGCCTTAAATTTTTAACACATCGAAGTGACCGTGGATCTCTGTACTGACATAAATTTCAGCTTGATGTCTCTACCCCTTCCTGAGAAAAAGCGGTCTTAACAAACGGACGGATAGACGGACAAGAAAGTTATTCTATAAGTGTTCCGTTTTTAATGATTGAGGTATGGAACGCTAAAACACAACAAGAGCTGCTTTGGGGGAAATTTGCATTGGTTGTAAACATAGCAAATATTCCCTAAAGGCGAGTCTCTCGCATAGAGAAGTTTATGAAGCAAATGAATAGATAAAGAATAGATAAAGGGTTCGGGCAGAGCACTACGGTCTGTGTTAGCGTAATTGGGCTTCGCGAAGAAATGTTGCGGCAAAAGAACGTAAAAGAAAAAGTCGGAACAAGAGGAACGTGTTAGGAAAATCTATCGCTGCTCTTATTTTACAAGGAAAATCAACTCGTAGTGTGGCTTCAAGAACTATCATTGACAGGACATGGAGAGAAATTTGAGTTCTCCTCAGTCTCTACGTTACACGAAGATTCAACTTGGTAATACCCAGACACCATTTTATTAAAAATCAACCGTTAACGAGTTCAAAAAATGGCTCTTAGCACTATGAGACTTAACTGCTGAGGTCATCAGTCCCCTAGAACGTAGAACTACTTAAACCTAACTAACCTAAGGACATCACACACATCCGTGCCCGAGGCAGGATTCGAACCTGCGACCGTAGCGGTCGCGCGGTTCCAGATTGAAGCTCCTAGAACCGCTCGGCCACTCCAGCCGGCGTGAACGAGTTCAGCGACGGTTACAGTGGTAGTATGTGGTTGATACCAATAATTTTATTTTTATGTACATAAGAATAACACTATGAAAATGTTTTTCTACAATCATTGCTGCAAATAAGTTGTTCACGTTGTCATTATTTATTTCTTAACTAATTCCTCCTATCCGTGAAATCATGCTGGAGTTCACGATTTTATGTTGGCACTACCTGGAATCAACATGAAAGCGTTGCGGAAATGCTCCTTGAACTCAAATGGGAATCGCTGGAGGGAAGAAGACGTTCTTTGGGCAAAATACTATTTAGAATACTTAGCCGGCCGAAGTGGCCGTGCGGTTAAAGGCGCTGCAGTCTGGAACCGCAAGACCTCTACGGTCGCAGGTTCGAATCCTGCCTCGGGCATGGATGTTTGTGCTGTCCTTAGGTTAGTTAGGTTTAACTAGTTCTAAGTTCTAGGGGACTAATGACCTGAGCAGTTGAGTCCCATAGTGCTCAGAGCCATTTGAACCATTAGCCAATACTTAGATGTTTGGCATGGGGAACTGAGTGCAAAACGATTCTACTGCCATTAATGTATATCTCACGTAAGGACCCCGAAGACGGGACAGAGCAGTTTGGGATGATACGGAAGCCTGTACACAGTCGTTTTTCCTTCGTTCCATTTGCTAGTGGAACTGGAAACGAAATTACTAGCAGAGGTAGAATGTACCCCATGCTATGCGCCGTATGGTGGCTTGCGAATTATGTATCTAGATACAGATGCAGAATAACAGGAAACTAAATGACTAGCAGTGGTACAAGATAACTCATGCTATGCGTCTTATGGTGGCTTGCGGAGTATCTGTCTAGATATAGATGTAGGATAACTTTGAACTACGAAAGGAAGCAATGTTGGTGGTTCCTTAAGTTTGAGGTTCTATGGCAGAGAGCAGTATATGATTCTAGTCGCAGCTATACATTATTTTGGTCACAGAATGTTGTTTTAAGTAGATGACTTGAAGAACATACGGAAGGAAATCACGTTGTTTACAAACTACACATTGCTGCTGAAAGTGGTACGAAGGTTCTTAATACTTACGACTGCACGTGTTAGTTTTAATTAGCAGCAGAATTTGCAGAAAGTGGTACGAAGGTTATAATACTTACGATTGCACGTGTTAGTTTTAATTAGCAGCAGAATAACTACGTCCCATACTGCATCATGGCGATTTTGTTCATGAAGCTTTCAACTGGGTGAACGACGTTCATTTTTGCCATGTTATTGGCAGAAACCTTCATTGAGCACATTATTTTTAACAACAAAGTTTCTTTCGGTTAAATTCTTATGTAAATTCTTTAATGACTTAAGTGGTTGCCTTACCTTGCCGGGTTTCGGCCGAGTAATCGTTTCCAACAGCTGATACATAATTTTTGGGCAATGACTACTTCTGGAAGTCAACATTTCCATGAGGCTCCTACTGTAACACCTACGCAAGTAGCTTGTAAAGGAGACGCAGGGTGGGACCATGGTTAACAGACGTTAGTGGCAATTTCTTTCGTCTGAATCGTAATGTAGCACCACTGAAAGTATCCTTGAAGGACGAAAGGTTAGAAAAACGAAGGAATGAAATATTCGCTACAGTCTGGAACCGCGCGACCGCTACGGTCGCAGGTTCGAATCCTGCCTCAGGTATGGATGTGTGTGATATCCTTAGGTTAGTTAGGTTTAAGTAGTTCTAAGTTCTAGGGGACTGATGACCTCAGAAGTTAAGTCCCATAGTGCTCAGAGCCATTTCAGCCATTTTGAAATATTCGCGTTTAACGTCCTGTCCTGTACACGAAGCGCAAGATCGGATTTGGAATATATGGGGCAACATGTTGACCGTGCCCTATTCAAAAAACCATTCCAAAATTTGCCTTAAGCGGTTCATGAAAACGACGTCAATCGATATATGGACGGTCGAATCGAAATTCGAAACCAGATCTCGAAAATTCGAATCCGGTGATTTAACAGTTGCGTCATATCGCAAGGTAGGAAGGTCAGAGTGTAACATGCTATCAACTGCTCGGTCTTCAGAAATGAATTACGTCACCAGGTGGGCAAGGGTGGGGGAGATAACCGCTCTCAGCCTATTCAAAATAACTGCCTCGGCGATGGCCCGAAATGATTTTATGGAAACCATAGAATACCTAAATTTCGGTGGCTGTGCCGGGATTTGAACCGCTTTCCAGCCGCATACGTGTTCATTGTCTTAGCTACTGCGGGGCCTCACTGAGCCGTCTTCGGTGCCCGCGGTGGTGAGGCACAGCTGGCATCATCGTTAAGGAGCGGACCGTGAGGACAGAAAAGGTGGTGTGAGCAGGAAGCGCAGCAAACGTGAGATCGGAAAGCAGGCGGCGTGGGCGTGCAAAACACGCGGGGCTGTGGCAGCGGGGCCAGCTGCTTACTGCGCCCAGCCACCACCTGCCTACCTGCGCTCGCCTTATCGTCGTCAGCTTCTCGCTTCCCCACGCCCATACAACCTTGCTAGATCCGTACCGATACCGTGACTGCAACATCCTATCCTTCTAAACGAACTAACATCTTTGTATAACACAGAATGCGATATTTCTTCGTGTTAATTGGTTTCACTAGACATGATCTCGAGATGATATTTCAGTTGATTCATTTCGCGCGGTAATTATAATGTTAAACATAGATTCGGCAAACAACGATCGTGTGAAACCCAACTCGCTCTGTCTTTCCAGTAAATAACGGAGTCCACGTTGATGCCGTGTTCCTTGACTTGTGGAAGGCGTTCGACACCGACTAATGAACAAAATACGAGCGTACGGAATATCAGACTTCTCATCATGTATACAGGGCGAATCACCTAAAACTTGCACCGCAAAAATTGTGGAAATGGCAAATGCTGTTGATACTCGCAAAGTTTATTTTGTTCAAAAGTACATTTTTTAAATGGAACAACGCCTATTGCCATTAAAAAACTAAAATTGGGGTAAATAAGAATTTCAATGGCGTTTATTGCACGATTCTAGTGCTATCCGTTTACGAGATATCGTATTTTGCAATGTCCCCACAGTCGGTTAATGAACAAAGTAAGAGCATATGGACTATCAGACCAATTGTGTGATTGGATTGTAGAGTTCCTAGATAACAGAACGCAGCATGTAATTTTCAATGGAGAGAAGTCTTCCGAAGTAAGAGTGATTTCAGGTGTGCCGCAGGGGAGTGTCGTAGGACCGTTGCTATTCACAATATACCTAAATGACCTTGTGGATGACATCGGGAGTTCACTGAGGCTTTTTGCGGATGATGCTGTGGTATATCGAGAGGTTGTAACAATGGAAAATTGTACTGAAATGCAGGAGGATCTGCAACGAATTGACGCATGGTGCAGGGAATGGTAATTGAATCTCAATGTAGACAAGTGTAATGTGCTGCGAATACATAGAAAGATAGATCCCTTATCATTTAGCAACAATATAGCAGATCAGCAACTGGAAGTAGTTAATTCCATAAATTATCTGGGAGTACGCATTAGGAGTGATTCAAAATGGAATGATCATATAAAGTTGATCGTCGGTAAAGCAGATGCCAGACTGAAATTCATTGGAAGAATCCTAAGGAAATGCAGTCTGAAAACAAAGGAAATAGGTTACAATACGCTTGTTCGTCCACTGTTTGAATACTGCTCACCAGTGTGGGATCCGTACCAGATAGGGTTGAAAGAAGAGATAGAGAAGATCCAACGGAGAGCAGCGCGCTTCGTTACAGGATCATTTAGTAATCGCGAAAGCGTTACGGAGATGATAGATAAACTCCAGTGGAAGACTCTGCAGGAGAGACGCTCAGCAGCCCGGTACGAAATTTGTTGAAGTTTCGAGATCGTACCTTCACCAAGGAGTCAAGCAGTATATTGCTCCCTCCTACGTATATCTCGCGAAGAGACCATGAGGATAAAATCAGAGAGATTAGAGCCCACACAGAGGCATACCAACAATCCTTCTTTCCACGAACAATACGACACTGGAATAGAAGGGAGAACCGATAGAGGTACTCAAGGTACCCTCCGCCACACACCGTTAGGTGTCTTGCGGGGTATGTTTGTAGATGTAGATGTAGACACTTAAACAATACCTGTGGTAGCACACACTAAAGAGCAACACAACTGCGTACACTAGTTATGTGGATTCTGTCCAGTAACGAGGCAATTGACCATCACAGGTTTTGTTCAAAATCACCACCGGAAGCGGCAAAACACTTGCCTGACACAAAATTGTTAAGGATCTCGTGGCCACTTGTTGACAAACTGCCTGTTGGCTTCTGTCTCGGGTTCTTCGGCCGACATTTCTCTGATGATTTTTCTGACGTTTCGACAGCACGAGTGGCTGGCATTGTCAAAGTTTCGCCCTCCATTGCTGGTGGTGGACAGCAATCGAGTTCTCTGCCGCAAACTATATGTACCTGACGCGCGAGGTACGTATAGTATGCGGCCGCGAAGGGTGAAACTTTGACGATACCAGCCACTCGTGCTGGCAAAACTTCAGAAAAATCATCAGACGAACGTCGCTCGAAGAAGACGAGACAGAAGCCAACAGGCACTTGCCGGACTCCTGCCACTTCCTCATACGATTGCGCAGCAGCTTACGTGCAGATCAACTGCAACAGCAGCAAGAGCGTTAATTTTTCCCTCTTCTATTGTCACTTATTTCTTTCTGTTACGTTGTCTAGGCGTCCAAAAAAGGGCCTGAGCACTATGGGACTTAACTTCTAAAGTCATCAGTCCCCTAGAACTTACAACTACTTAAACCTAACTTACCTAAGGACATCACACACATCCAAGCCCGAGGCAGGATTCGAACCTGCGACCGTAGCGGCCGCGCGGTTGTCTAGGCGTTACACTACAAATTTCACGTCACTGGTTGAAGAGGTTGACAAATAATTGCGGAGATGGTTGACGTCCATTGGGATATCTTATCGCATACACCGTACAAGAACGAACTGCATTCCCTCTACACTCTCCATACACCTTGAGCATGTCGGCTTTTTTTGCATTGGTAAATCCCATAGCCCACTCACTACCTACTGCTTGTATTGACACACTCTGAGTGGTAAGTCGCAGTGCACTCAGGAACACACAAGTTCACTGTATGCAAGCATAAGAACATTACTTGCAACGACGCAGGCTGAATGGCCCATACAAGTGTCGGTGTGGAAACTTTGCACAATACGATATCCCGTGAACGACTCCTGCAATAAACACCACTGACATTCTAATTTAACCTACTTTTCGTTTATTAATGTGAATAGGCATTGTTCCATTTAAAAAAGTGTATCTTTGCACAAAAATACACTTTCTAAGTATTATTACAATCTGTGTACTGCGTAATAATACGATCCCCTGTCTACGAATCAATACTGTGAAATATGCACATCGTCAGCACTTTCCATTTCCGTAATATTTTGTGGTGCACGTTTTAGGTGATTCATCCTGTATAAATGACCTAGCGGATAACTTCGAAAGTGCCGTGAGGCTTTTCGTGGATGATGTACAGGGAAGTCATAACGCTATAAAATTGTTGTGAAATGCACGAGAACCTGTAGAGAATCGACACTTTATGCGAGGACTGGCGGTTGGTCTTCAATATAAAAATGTAGTGTATTGCTGATAAATAGGCAGAAAGGCCGATTATAGTATGATTTCAGAACAAGCCTTGGAAGCAGTCACATCCGTTAAATATCTAGCAGTATGGGTACGGAGCGATTTAAAGTCGAACGGTCACATAGAAAAAATCTCAGGTAAGACAGATACCAAACTGAAATTCATCGTAAGAATCCTCAGGAAGTGCAATCCACCAACAAAGGAGGTAACTTACGAAATTCCAGTTCGACCAATACTTGAATGTTGCTCGTCAGTCTAGGAACCATACCATATAGGATTGTTAGAGGAAATAGAGAAGCACGCCTCTCTATAGGCTCATTTCTTAAACACGGAAGTGTGAAGATGCTCAGTAGATTCCAGTGACAGACACTACGAGAGAGGCGTTGGGCATGACGGTATGGTTCACTGTTCAAATTCCGATAACATTCGTTGCTACAAGAGTCACCCAAATATTGCTTCCCTCTACGTATATTTCGCGAGAAGACCACGAACGGAAAATGAGAAACATTCCAGTTCACACGGAGGCTACCAACAACAGTTCTTCCCGGTGACTGATCGAGGCTGAAAGAGCCGGCCGGAATGGCCGTGCGGTTCTAGGCGCTGCAGTTTGGAGCCGAGCGACCGCTACGGTCGCAGGTTCGAATCCTGCCTCGGGCATGGATGTGTGTGATGTCCTTAGGTTAGTTAGGTTTAATTAGTTCTAAGTTCTAGGCGACTGATGACCTCAGAAGTTAAGTCACATAGTGCTCAGAACCATTTGAACCATTTTTTCGAGGCTGAAAGAGGAAACGGAGAAAGCGACAGTGGTACAGACAATACCTTCCATCACAGACCATAAGGTTGCTTGCGGAGTATAGATGTACATGTAACTGATATAGATGTAGAAACAGACTATCTGCAGCGCAATAAAATTTGCCGCCACACAAATACGTGGATTCAGCCTTCCTCTTAACAGGCATTCGCTGACCAGGACGACGAGCCAGGTAGCAGAGTATTGAGTTTATTCCCAAGAAAAAGGAGCTTTCGCTCGTTTAATACTCGGCAGAAATCAAACCTGCATTTGGATCGGACTTCCTTAACTCTTGTGCAAAAAGATGTGCAATATACTGCTGCATCCATTTTCAATAAGCTGCCACACGAATTCAAAAATCTTAGCAGTAATCCACGAGCTTTCAAATCGAAACTGAAGAGTTTCCTCATGGGTCACTCCTTCTATTCTATCGAGGAGTTCCTTGAAAAATTAAGCTGATTCTTATTGTACTGTTGATAACGTTTACTTAAACTTATGGACTGACTTTTTTCAGGTTCATGAACATTTATTTTTATCTGTTATTACTTTTATATTGTAATTTCATCTACTGACACGTTCCATGACCTTGGAGATTTGCTCCTCAATTAGGTCCTACGGAACTTGACGTATAAATAAATAGTAGTGTGGCATAACGAAGGTGACGAATAAAAGTAGCAATATCAAAGAAGTCCCATGAAGTCGGTACTGTGGCCGGCCGCGGTGGCCGAGCGGTTCTAGGCGCTTCAGTCTCACAGCGCTGCTGCTACGGTCGCAGGTTCGTATCCTGCCTCGGACATGGATGTGTGTGATGTCCTTAGGTTAGTTAGATTTAAGTAGTTCTATGTCTAGAGGACTGATGACCTCAGATGTTAAGTCCCATACTGCTTAGAGCCATTTGAACCATTTTTAAGTCGATACTGGGAGTAAATGCAGAAACCCCAACTTCTATTCTAGTCTAGGATCTAGTGGAGGTGTTCATATCCACGATGTCCTTAGGTTAGTTAGATTTAAGTAGTTCTAAGTCTAGAGGACTGATGACCTCAGATGTTAAGTCCCATACTGCTTAGAGCCATTTGAACCATTTTTTAAGTCGATACTGGGAGTAAATGCAGAAACCCCAACTTCTATTCTAGTCTAGGATCTAGTGGAGCTGTTCATATGCCCATCCAACCATCCCGATTTAGGCTATCTGTGGTTTCCCTACACTGTTTAAGGCAAATGTAAAGCTGGTTCCTCTGAAAAGGATACGGCCCATTTCCGACCCACGTTTGCGCTATGTTTCTAATAACTGCATCATCGACGGGACGTCATTCTCCAGTCTTCCTTCAGACCATGAGACACGCACAAGTGTGTGTTAGAAAACTTAGTTATGGAGGCAGGTAACAACCGAGACAAGAAAATCAAAAATAGCTAAAACATCCCCAAAAGGAAAACTGCTTAAAACGCCTACAATCCTACTAACGGCTAGAAAATGAGATGTAACCCTCCCCGTTATAATTCCATCTCCGGCGAGACATTCGGCGATTGGTTATTTAGCAGGTGGTTGTGGCAGCTATCGCCAGAACTGTGAAAAATGAGGAAAACACACAACATCAGCCTGACGGAGCGGAAAGACGTAACAGGTTAAGAATCTGTGGCTGTTTCGAAAGGACTACATACAAAACCACACAGTTGAGAGTTCTAACTGCATATTTAAAAAAAAAAGAAAGCTACTAGCTATAATGCACGGCAGCCCACTTACAAATATCGATCACCCTACACTCATCAAAAAGTTTTGTATTCCAAGACTTCATGGAGTGTTTTACACGGAATACACTACCTAAGACCATGTGGAAATCTATTGAATGCAGAACTGTAAATTTAGACATTGAAGGAGGATCTGGAACTCACTGTGTGTCATATGTTAATGGATGCAGGAATAGCGTCTACTGTTTTGATTCATTTAGTGAATTACAGTCACCAGAATAACTACGCCACTACTTTACTGTTAACCTTCTATTCTAAAGTTTTCAGTGCTACCAGAACTTCAATACATACCTCTGCTGACACCGATGTCACGTGTTGAACCTGACAGCTACAAAGAAGAAGATATAAAAACAATAACCAGGCACTGTAGTTGGTCAGTTAAGCTTGAGGAACGATGTCATACATTCTACTTTAAAAGATCGTTCGTCAGTATTACACATGAATTTCTTTACACTAATCTAACTAAGCAAAGGGTATTGTAGTATTTCATTTATTGGGTTATATATGTACAGTACTATTCCCAATACCACAACATCAAACTGAACTCTACGTCTAGCAGGTGGTAAAGTTAACGATATAAACACATATTTAAAATTGACTATACCAGGTTTCGAGTTGCGCGCGAACGTCAATACACTTGAAACAGAAATAAATAGTACAATTTACGAAGGAGAATTCAGTAGGATCATACTAGGTTTCTGAATATATCAAATTCTACAGAACGATACGAATAATTTTTTAAGAGTCAGCTCATTCGGTGGATATACTACTGATTAGCAGAATTTGTATCGAGAGGAAAATTGTGACAAATTCATTTCTCAACGACAGACTGATTCATATAACCTACATCTTCTTTGCTACAGTTGGCCAATGATATAAAATTGTAAATATGCCATGCAGTGCTATTTATCATCCAGTAACTATGCAGACACTCGGTCATATCAAGTTGAGAACTGTCGACCAGAACGATAATCTCATCATATTTGTGGTGAACAAATCATGATACGACTGCATATGAAGCAGGCAGAGAATGCAGTGTAAAATCAGCTCACGCAACCAACAGCACATCACTTTACAATGGAAACACATGTTAACACCAACCGACTGTCAATTCCATAAGTCGTGTTGCTTAAAACCTTGCAAGAACAATCTTTTCACCCAATATAACTGCTCAAATTGAATATGATGAATGAATAATTCTCCAGGAATACTTCTTGCACAAACTTTTTGCTTCAGTGACCTTCAAAAACAACGATGAGATCCGAATAGCTACCCAGATCAAGTTACGTTGACCTTTGCTAGCAGCAATTTCCCATAATTTCAGGGGAAGGGGGAAGTTCATGATGGAGATCCTATGGCAACGTCACATCTCACATGTAACACATTCGCTTTCTTCTTTCAGGAAACAAAGATAAGAGCTGAATGAGGTTGAAAATGAATGCACTCAGAATCTAGGCATCACATCTACCTAAAAACATTTATTTCAGCTTCAAAATCAGACTTGAAATGTTTGGAAAACGCTGTATGGTTTCTGGGGAAACCAGCATCAGCAGAGGTATGCAAGTAATTTAATGCACGCATACCTCTCAATGTGGTGATGGGGTACTTAAACGATATGAAGCTCATTCTAGTTAATATTAACCAGGAGCTTAAATTAGCATAGAGTGGAATGGATGGTAATGCAAATACAAAAGAATTAGGCGTCAATCCGAGGAAAAGAAACTGTGCTTGAAAAACTAATTTGAAAAATGCCTCACGTCTGTGTAACCGATGCAGAATACTTACTACTTTGAAAAATACTCGGCTCTATCATTCAGTTGCCTTTCAATATTAGATCATGGGCGCTGTTTGAATATCTTTAATTCCCAAGCTTATTCAGACAATCTAGTAAAACATCTGTGCAATTAGAAACACCATGATTTTTAATGTATTTGCATTTCAAACAAATAAGGAAGCAAACGTCAGACGTAATCCAATTGAATTCGACAGGTGTAATTTAACAAACATTGAAGTTTACCGTAATCCAGAATCTTTCCTATATGACAACTTACAGCAAGATTGATCCACTGATTTATACAGCCTGGTTTTCGATACTTCTGCAAGGTTTCATCCAGCATACTAGAAGAGTGAAGAGAATGAGGGGTGTCTACTCATTTCAGAGGAATTTAAGAAGTTAGCTTCAATTGTCCTTGTAGGTAACAAATCTTAGCGTCTGGTACACAACTGAATTCTCCACTTGTGGCTGAATATGAGTCATTGCGCCCGCTGATGAAATACAGAATGAGTTCTCAGTTCCTGTCAAAGTAGCATTGCCAGCCTTATGACATTTGCCAAGAATGTGTCGTATCAGTTGACAGTCAGAACTGGTTGCAGACATATGCAATGTTCGTCATTGTTGTGTAGGATTATCTCTTCTTACCATCTTGTTACTCACGCCCGTAATTCGTTTCACACTACAGTCATCTTGTTAATTCCATAGACAATTTGCATAACAAATCATATCGTCTGGTCCAAATGTGAAATAATGGCCACTGCACATGTTCCATATATTACAACGTGATAAAAAATTCGTTCGCGGCCACCTATCCAGAATTTTAACGAAAGTTAGTACGTCATGCACAGCAGTTCCTAAGAATGTAATATATTTTTGTAGGCACACCGCTACCTACATGTCACTTTCGACGTAATACATCGACTTCATAAGCTAGTACTTCCCCAACAAAGCTCAAAATAACTGCCGAAAGTCGAGGCACTGGCTGCTTCTCATCGTTTTATCATACTAGACAAATGCCAAAAGAACTCCAACTATCGGAATGGTCCAGTTTAAAATTTTTGCATCCGAAATTCCACCTTTGACAGTTTTTAGGACACAACTATATTTTTATTTGAAAACCGAAGAAGAAGAGAGTCGATTTGTTTGAAGAGCGGTTTTACAGAAGAATGATGAAATTTAAGTGCCTGATAAGATAAGAAACGAGGAGGTTCTTGCAGCAACGACGGCGAAAGCAATAGACGGAACATACTAATTAAAACAGGGTACAAGACACATCTTACGTTATCAGGAAAAGACAACAGGGGCACTAGAGAGAGTTGTAGAGGGCAGAAGCTCTAGGGGAAGGCAGAATACTTGCATCATCAAACTGAAAACGTTTACTGCAGGTGAAGAGGTTGGCACAGGAGAGAAAGTTGTGACGGACTGCATCAAATCATTCAGAGTACTGGAGAAAAATAAATATTCATTTGAAAATTATGGATATGTTTTTGCTGTTGTTGCTGTAGTGTTCAGTCCAAAGATTGGCTTGATGCAGTTCTCTACGCTAATCCAAAATGAGCATCCTCTTTATTTCTACACAGCTAGTGCAACCAACATACACTTGGACCTGCTTACTATATTCAAACCTTAGTCTTCCTCAACTGTTAAATCCCCACCCCCCCCCCCCCTTGGTTCCTTCCACGACCCAATGCCTCAGGACGTATCCTACCAAATGATCCTAGCTTTTATTCAGGCTGTAGCATAAATTTCCTTTCTCCCCAAATCGATTCAGTACTTCCTCATTATCCGATCTACCCAACTAATCTTCAACATTATTCTGAAGCACCACATTTCAGCCGGCCGGAGTGGCCGAGAGGTTCTAGGAACTTCAGTCTGGAATCGCGCGACCGCTACGGTAGCAGGTTCGAATCCTGCCTCGGGCATGGATGTGTGTGATGTCCTTAGGTTACTTAGGTTTAAGTAGTTCTACGTTCTAGGGGACTCATGACTCAGATGTTAAGTCCCATAGTGCTCAGAGCCATTTGAACCATTTTTTGAACCATCACATTTCAAAAGCTATCTTCTTATTGTCAGAACTATTTATAGCCCACATTTAAATTCCGTTCATGGTTACACATCAAACAAATACCTTCCGAAATGACCTTCCAACACTTAAAATTATTCAGGGAATTCATTGCCCTATTTAGACTGTTTTTCTCTTTGAAGTAACACTTTGTTTCATAATTTTCACTGTTATTTATATTGGATGTTAACTAGTTTCTCTTTTTCAGAAATACTTTTCTTCCTATTGCTAGTCTGCTTTTTCTGTCTTCTCTGCTTCAGCCATCTTCACTTAATTTATTGCCTAAACACAAAATTCATTTCCTACTTTTAGTGTCCAGTTTCCTAATCTAATTTACTCAGCACCAACTTGTTTAATTTGACCACCTTTCTTTATCTTTGTTCTGCTTTTGTTGTTCATCATATCACATCTTTTCATGACATCTCCATTCCGTTCAACTGCTCTTCCAAGTCTTTTGCCGTTACGGACAGAATTACAATGTCATTGGCGAACATCGAAGTTTTTATTTCTCTTCCCTCAACTTTAATTTCCTTCCAAAATTTCTCCTTGGTATCCTTAACCGGTTTCTCAATGCACAGACTGAATGACATCGGGAATAGACTAAAACTCTCTCTGTCAGACTCTCTCTCTCTCTCTCTGACTCTCTCTCTCTGACTCTCCCTCTTTCTCTCTTTTTTCGTCATCAACTACCGCTATGCTTCACGTAATTCGACAACAGGCTGGTTTTTACACAAGTTACTAATATCCTTTCGCTCCCTCTCAAATTCGACAAACGCTAGAAATGTAAGTTTGGCGCTCTTAAGTCTACACTGAAGGAAAAAAATCGCAGTGGCAAAAAAATAATTAACGTAGAGTAATGAAATTTCGGGAATAAGTCCGTCCAGATAACATGTTTAAGTGATTAACACTGCAAGATCACAGGTTAATGTAAGTGCGGGACAAACCATTGCAAGTGTGAAATGCTGGTGCATTAATTACCGGTGTAACCGCCAGAATGTTGAATGGGAGCATGCAAACGTGCGTGTATTGTGTTTTACAGGTGCCGGATGTCACTTTGTGGGATGGAGCTCAATGGCTGTTGCACTTGGCGGTTAGTACAGGGACGGATAATGCTCTCTGTGGATGACGCTGGAGTTCTCGTCCGATAATGTCTCATATGTGTTCGATTGGAGATAGATATGGTGATCGAACAGACCGTGGAAACGTGTCGACGCTCTTTAGAGCATATTGGGTTACAACAGCGGTATGTGGGCGAGCGTTGTCCTGTTGGAAAACAGACCCTGGAATGCTATTCATGAATGGCAACACAACAGGTCGAATCAAAAGACTTACGTGCAAATTAGCAGTCAGTGTTTACATTTACATCTACATAGATACTCCGCAAGCCGGCCGTTGTGGCCGAGCGGTTCTAGGCGCCTCAGCCTGGAACCGCGCGACCGCTACGGTCGCAGGTTCGAATCCTGCCTCGGGCATGGATGTGTGTAGTGCCCTTACGTTAGTTAGGTTTAAGTACTGTAGTTTTAAGTTCTAGGGGGCTGATGACCTCAGTTGTTAAGTCCAATAGTGCTCAGAGCCATTTAGATACTCCGCAAGTCACCGCACGGTGCGTGGGCTACTTGTCATACGAAATAGCACCCCAGACCATAACTCCACATGTAGGTCAAGCATGTGTAGCACTCAGATGGGTTGGTTGCAGGCCCAGAACTAGCCTCCTTCTAACCAATACACAGCCGTCACTGGAACCGACGCAGGAACAACTTTGATCAGAAAACACAACAGACCTCCAACCTGACTTCCAATCAGCTCTCGCTTGTTACCCCTGAAGTAGCAAGCGGGGGTGGTTTGGGGTCAGTGGAATGCACGCTACAAGACATCTGGCTCGGAGCTGTCTTTGAAGTAACCGATTTTTGTTGTGTGATTGTGGTGGCAACTGCTACTCAAATTGCTGCTGCTCAAATTGCTGCTGCAGATGCTGTATGATGCACTAGAGCCATAACGCCGAACACTATGGTCTTCCCTCTCGGTGGCGCCATGTGGCCGTCAGGTGCCAAATCTCTTGTGACTGTGCACTGTCGTGACCAATGCTACCAGCAATCATATACAGTCGCTACCTTCGTGCCAAGTGTTTCTGCAGCATCGGAGAAGGAACATCCAACTTATACGACTTCGTTCAAATTCAGTGAGGTGTTGATAATGACGCAGTTGTCGCCTTAAAGGCGTTCTTGAGCAACATCAGTTCACCGCCTCCATTCTCAAAGATTAGTAACGCTCAAGACTGTTACAGCGTATATTTAAAGCAAACGTGATTTTCATCCTCATACTGGCGCTACAAGAGCCACTCTTATCTGAATAGACATCATCTTTGTGACATGCCTACCGACTTTCAGTTACGTGGGAGGGGGCGGGGGCGGGCACAAAAATAACCGGAATTTAGTAATTTTGCCTTTTTATTGAACTTTACCCCTTCAAATTATTGTCCATGTGCGTTAATGCACTTATCCCAACGCTTCTGCCACTGCCGAAACTCTCGAGGTCGATACTCTTCAAAGCCGTTAGCGTGTTTTCTTTGACTTCATCCAAAATCCCTGAATCGCTTTCCTTTACAGTTTGCTTTATCCGTGGAGAGAAAAGAAAGTCAGACAGAGCTAGATCGGGCGCGCAGGTTAGATGATGCACGAGTGCTATTTTCTTTTTTTTTTTTTTTTTTCTTTGCCATGAACTGTCGGATCGTCAGAACTGTGTGAGTTGGAGGAGCATTGTCATAATGGAGCAACTAGTTCCCATTTCTCCACAGTTCTAGCCGTTTTCGTCACATATTCTCTCGTAATCTTCGTAAAATATCCAGGCAAAAATGTTGATTCAGTGTTTGCCTTGAAAAAACTAATCAACATAGTTCTCACACTGGATTATACTTGACGTGCTTTCTTGGGTCGTGCTGACGTTTGAGTTTTATGCAGGCTCGACTCCTGCTTTGACACTGGATTGTACCTGTAGCACCAACTCTCATCCCCATTCACAATTCTTTTAAGAAAATTTGGATCATTCTGCGTTTCACTCTTCAAGTCACGGCAAAAATTCAAGCGATTTTCTCTTTGGTCATCTGTGAGCAAGCGAGGAACAAATTTTGCAGACACTCGTCTCATGTTCAAAATTTTGGTTAAAATTCGCTGGACCATGCTCGATGGCATTTTCGTTTCCTCAGAAATTTGAGCAATGGTCCTTCGACGATCTTCTTCAATTGCAAATTTGATTGAGGTAATGTTTCCGTCATTTCTGCATGCCGAAGGACGACTGGGGCGTGGCATGTCTTCAGTTGTCATGTTGCCAAATTTGAAAAAACTGCTGGTAGACCTGTGATTTCCCCAAAGTATCATTTAAGTCTTGCCGAAGCATCCTAGTAGTCTCGGCTGCAGTTTTCCGTAACAGAAAACAAAATTTCACGCCATGTCATTAATCGCCAAAGCGTTGAAATAGGAACGCTAACAACAGAGTACCAGAAACAAACCACTCATCTCCGACTGATGCAAGTTTACTGGGTGACGTAGGAGATCCCACACTAAAATCACCTTGATGTTGCGATCCTTCATGATGTTGCGATTTTTTTTCCATCAATGTATTTTCTAAGATCAGTCCAGTGTTTCCTCACGTGTTACTACATTTCTCTAGAACCCAAAACGATCTTCCCTGAGCTCAGCTTTCAACAGGTTTTTCTATACTTCTGTAAATAATTCACGGCAGCATTTTGCAACCATGACCTATTAGACAGATTGTTCGGTAATACTCTCATCTGTCAGCAACTGCCACTTTCGGAATAGGAATTATTACGTTCTCTTTGAAGTCTGATGATATTGCGGCTGGTATATCACACATACCGCATACCAGATAGAATAGTTTTATCGTATTTCCTGCCAAACAGGTCACTAATTTTGAAGGAATGTCCTCTACTTCAAATGCCATATTTCGACTTATGTGGTTCGTATCTGATTTTTTTATCCAAGGATTTTGTATATCTATCACTGGCGATGCTGCCAGTGTTAAAGCCTTACAGCAACAGTTCTTAACCAAAGGCATTTAGTTCCAACAGAAATTACGCTCATGCAAACGAAAGATAGACAGTGTAAATAATTTATTTACCAACCACCTTGGGTGTCAATGCAATGGACATACAGTTGAGCAGTTCTTTCCCTGACAGAGATTAAGTGTGGATTATAATGACGCAATAAACGGCTGCTGTTGAATTGTTCTGGCCAATGAGTTTTTCAGTGTACAGTATGTATGAGATAGAAAAAAATCATAACACATGATGAAGAATAAGGCCACCCAGACAAACCCATGATACTAATTTATGGCGTGCAGTTTGCAGTCGGTGCATCTGGGTATTATACCCAAAACATATTCATAGAAACGCGAATAAAACTCATTAGGCTATACTTCAGGCATTTCGGCTTCCAGACAACGCGGTGGCAACCGGCACCACAGTGCCTTCAAAGTACAAGGTTTCCAAGTGCTAGCCAGCTCAGCACATCAGCTGGGCAAACATGTTTTTCTCGACGCTAGTCTAATGGAGAATTGGCAACATTGTTAAATCCGTTTGGCAACTACGTGACCGTCTATTTATTCCTGGAGTGGTTCATAACTGTCCTGCTAAATTCACTTGTTATTTCCCAGTCGTTTTCGATATATTATCTGAATGATTCTCACGTTAGGTGTTACACTGGGTTGTCAAATTTATTAACTGATTCTGGGAAGGTATTTCCATACAGAATCTATAACTAATTTCGTATTTAACATTGCGCATATACCGTGTTATCGATCACTACAAGAATGAGAAGTACTGTTGTCACTACTGGCTCTCTAGCTAACTTTTCGAAGGGGAAGATGCTTCAGCTCTAGCTTCTAACCTTTCTGGAGACCAAGACAGTTTTTCCACTTTTTACTTCTTATTTTAACAAGCTAAAAACTTCCAGACCAGAAACTAGAAATGAGATCTTAACTTCTCCATCTAAAGTCTTACTGCAATTTAGTACCCCCTAGATCTAAAGGTGAAAGCCCTAAAAATTGTGGCATGGATCTTTGTGAAAAATATACAGGGTGATTCAAAAAGAATACCACAACTTTAAAAATGTGTATTTAATGAAAGAAACATAAAATAACCTTCTGTTATACATCATCACAAAGAGTATTTAAAAAGGTTTTTTCACTCAAAAACAAGTTCAGAGATGTTCAATACGGCCCCCTCCAGACACACGAGCAATATCAACCCGATACTCCAACTCGTTCCACACTCTCTGTAGCATATCAGGCGTAACAGTTTGGATAGCTGCTGTTATTTCTCGTTTCAAATCATCAATGGTGGCTGGGAGAGGTGGCCGAAATACCATATCCTTAACATACCCCCATAAGAAAAAATCGCAGGGGGTAAGATCAGGGCTTCTTGGAGGCCAGTGATGAAGTGCTCCGTCACGGGCTGCCTGGCGGCCGATCCATCGCCTCGGGTAGTTGACGTTCAGGTCGTTACGGACAGATAAGTGCCAATGTGGTGGCGCTCCATCCTGCTGAAATATGAATTGTTGTGCTTCTTGTTCGAGCTGAGGGAACAGCCAATTCTCTAACATCTCCAGATACTGTAGTCCAGTTAGAGTAGCACCTTCGAAGAAAAAGGGACCAAAAACTTTATTGGCTGAAATGGCGAACAAATGTACAACTAAATGAAACTTTATAGCTCCCTTAATTCGCCGACAGATAGTGCTTAGCTCTGCCTTTTGTCGTTGCAGAGTTTTAAATTCCTAAAGTTGTGGTATTCTTTTTGAATCACCCTGTATTTTTCTGTTTATACCAACATGCTTTTAAGAATTTTCTGAATACACAATTCCATTGGTTATGTGTGGCGTTAAATAATTTGTTAAATTGGGATTCGTTTTGTGTCTGTTCCCACCGCCAGGTTTACATATTTTCATGGTAATCCAGAAATGTTTTTTCTGCAATGGAAATCAGATTACTTGGGATATGGTGAGAAAACAGAAATCATTCATCAAAAGAAGTAATTGTAGGGAAATATCAATAAATAATATTATTTTACCACAATATATTTCGTCTACTCAAGAGTTATATAACATAAAGTTATGGTTACATTGAATATGTGTAAACTATGTCATTAACAAGGGCGCCAACAATTACTCTAATATGATCAGTATGCACAATGAGAATAGTACAATTTACGCGACAAATAAAATCAGCAAAAACATTTTGGGAATATGCTAAAAATAACTTTTTGAACAACTGGGAATCGGATGACGATATATAGACAAAATATGGTTGCATGCTGAAGTAGCGGATGCTGATGAGCGTGACGTACAATGGGGACTATGTGTGCCCCAGGGAATCTACAGTATCAGAGAAAACCTCTGTAGAACACTGGAAAAGTATTGTATGCATATGTTGAAGATCTTAATTTATTACGAGTTTAATCCGTTTAAACTCAAATACGTCACAAGTCAGCATTTATTTATTTGAAGAGAATTCCTTATAAGTTGGAAATATGTTTTTAATCCAAAGTTTTATTCTTTTTTATACTTACCTGTGAAGGAGTAACTGACAATTAAAGAGAGCCTCACTATAACATGAAAGTTGTGCCAGAAGAGGCGGTTTCAGTTACACAGCAATTTTAAGCCCGTAATAGAAGCTAATATGAATTTTAAATAAGCTAGCAAGCGAAGTGGTAATGCAGCTGCTTGTGAAGGGGAGTGTATTAGTTCTAGGTTCTGATCTCTCTGGAGACATCGAAAATTTACCTGCTTTTTACTTCTTCTCTTACTGAGCAACAAGTTGCCAGATCAAAAACCAGTAGGGAAATCTTAACTTCTCCATCTCAAACCCTGTCGCAATCTTGATACAGCATCCCCTAGATCTAAAGGCGACAACTTTAAGAAATTGTGGCCTCGAAACGCTTCTTGAGTAGGATATAGAACTTATTGATGGTTGTTAATGGTTTGAGGGTACTAGATCAGAGGAAAATGTGTGGTAGGGATTGAAATTCCTGAATAGATTCTTTTGTGAAATGCTGATGGATAGGTTCTTTTGTGAAATAAGTAGAGTGTAGACGAGCATTCTTGTACAGTAACAATACTTGATGCCTTTCTTAAGTTGTTACTGCAAGGTGCCTCAGTTGTTGGTAACAGATACCGACCGCGATGTACACACGCCTTTTTTGTGCCACTAGATGCGTAACCCTGCATTTTGAGTATTCACACAGGTCTTTGCTTCAGATAATTTTGTGTTATTGCGAATTTAATACACTGTGACTCAAATTCCCATTACAGTACCTTCTCACGAAGGTTAAATCTTCGCAGGTCATCACATTTGCCAGTAATCACTAATCTTTACGCCACGTTTTTCAAGTTTAAACATGTGCAAACTTCGTTAATTGTAACTGAAACCATATTTAGATTTCTCGTGGTTACCTAGGGCGACGTACACTCCTGGAAATTGAAATAAGAACACCGTGAATTCATTGTCCCAGGAAGGGGAAACTTTATTGACACATTCCTGGGGTCAGATACATCACATGATCACACTGACAGAACCACAGGCACATAGACACAGGCAACAGAGCATGCACAATGTCGGCACTAGTACAGTGTATATCCACCTTTCGCAGCAATGCAGGCTGCTATTCTCCCATGGAGACGATCGTAGAGATGCTGGATGTAGTCCTGTGGAACGGCTTGCCATGCCATTTCCACCTGGCGCCTCAGTTGGACCAGCGTTCGTGCTGGACGTGCAGACCGCGTGAGACGACGCTTCATCCAGTCCCAAACATGCTCAATGGGGGACAGATCCGGAGATCTTGCTGGCCAGGGTAGTTGACTTACACCTTCTAGAGCACGTTGGGTGGCACGGGATACATGCGGACGTGCATTGTCCTGTTGGAACAGCAAGTTCCCTTGCCGGTCTAGGAATGGTAGAACGATGGGTTCGATGACGCTTTTGGATGTACCGTGCACTATTCAGTGTCCCCTCGACGATCACCAGTGGTGTACGGCTAGTGTAGGAGATCGCTCCCCACACCATGATGCCGGGTGTTGGCCCTGTGTGCCTCGGTCGTATGCAGTCCTGATTGTGGCGCTCACCTGCACGGCGCCAAACATGCATACGACCATCATTGGCACCAAGGCAGAAGCGACTCTCATCGCTGAAGACGACACGTCTCCATTCATCCCTCCATTCACGCCTGCCGCGACACCACTGGAGGCGGGCTGCACGATGTTGGGGCGTGAGCGGGATACGGCCTAACGGTGTGCGGGACCGTAGCCCAGCTTCATGGAGACGGTTGCGAATGGTCCTCGCCGATACCCCAGGAGCAACAGTGTCCCTAATTTGCTGGGAAGTGGCGGTTCGGTCCCCTACGGCACTGCGTAGGATCCTACGGTCTTGGCGTGCATCCGTGCGTCGCTGCGGTCCGGTCCCAGGTCGACGGGCACGTGCACCTTCCGCCGACCACTGGCGACAACATCGATGTACTGTGGAGACCTCACGCCCCACGTGTTGAGCAATTCGGCGGTACGTCCACCCGGCCTCCCGCATGCCCACTATACGCCCTCGCTCAAAGTCCGTCAACTGCACATACGGTTCACGTCCACGCTGTCGCGGCATGCTACCAGTGTTAAAGACTGCGATGGAGCTCCGTATGCCACGGCAAACTGGCTGACACTGACGGCGGCGGTGCACAAATGCTGCGCAGCTAGCGCCATTCGACGGCCAACACCGCGGTTCCTGGTGTGTCCGCTGTGCCGTGCGTGTGATCATTGCTTGTACAGCCCTCTCGCAGTGTCCGGAGCAAGTATGGTGGGTCTGACACACCGGTGTCAATGTGTTCTTTTTTCCATTTCCAGGAGTGTAGTTGGTGGATTGGAGTCCCAGGTCCAACTCCTTTACAAAAATTTTCGTCACGTGGAATGTTAGATCCATTAATCGGGCAGGTAGGTTAGAAAATTTAAAAAGGGAAATGGATAGGTTAAAGTTAGATATAGTGGGAATTAGTGAAGTTCGGTGGCAGGAGGAACAAGACTTCTGGTCAGGTAACTACAGGGTTATAAACACAAAGTCAAATAGGGGTAATGCTGGAGTAGGTTTAATAATGAATAGGAAAATAGGAATGCGGGTAAGCTACTACAAACAGCATAGTGAACGCATTATTGTGGCCAAGATAGATACGAAGCCCACACCTACTACAGTAGTACAAGTTTATATGCCAACTAGCTCTGCAGATGACGAAGAAATTGAAGAAATGTATGATGAAATAAAACAAATTATTCAGATAGTGAAGGGAGACGAAAATTTAATAGTCATGGGTGACTGGAATTCGAGTGTAGGAAAAGGGAGAGAAGGAAACGTAGTAGGTGAATATGGATTGGGGCTAAGAAATGAAATAGGAAGCTGCCTGATAGAATTTTGCACAGAGCAAAACTTAATCATAGCTAACACTTGGTTTAAGAATCATGATAGAAGGTTGTATACATGGAAGAACCCTGGAGATACTAAAAGGTATCAGATAGATTATATAATGGTAAGACAGAGATTTGGGAACCAGGTTTTAAATTGTAAGACATTTCCAGGGGCAGATGTGGACTCTGACCACAATCTATTGGTTATGACCTGTAGATTAAAACTGAAGAAACTGCAAAAAGGTGGGAATTTAAGGAGATCGGACCTGGATAAACTGAAAGAACCAGAGGTTGTACAGAGTTTCAGGGAGAGCATAAGGGAACAATTGAAAGGAATGGGGGAAAGAAATACAGTAGAAGAAGAATGGGTAGCTCTGAGGGATGAAGTAGTGAAGGCAGCAGACGATCAAGTAGGTAAAAAGAAGAGGGTTAGTAGAAATCCTTGGGTAACAGAAGAAATATTGAATTTAATTGATGAAAGGAGAAAATATAAAAATGCAGTAAATGAAGCAGGCAAAAAGGAATACAAACGTCTCAAAAATGAGATCGACAGGAAGTGCAAAATGGCTAAGCAGGGATGGCTAGAGGACAAATGTAAGGATGTAGAGGCTTATCTCACTAGGGGTAAGATAGATACTGCCTACAGGAAAATTAAAGAGACCTTTGGAGATAAGAGAACCACATGTATGAACATCAAGAGCTCAGATGGAAACCCAGTTCTAAGCAAAGAAGGGAAAGCAGAAAGGTGGAAGGAGTATATAGAGGGTCTATACAAGGGCGATGCACTTGAGGACAATATTATGGAAATGGAAGAGGATGTAGATGAAGATGAAATGGGAGATACGATACTGCGTGAAGAGTTTGACAGAGCACTGAAGGACCTAAGTCGAAACAAGGCCCCCGGAGTAGACAACATTCCATTGGAACTACTGACGGCCTTGGGAGAGCCAGTCCTGACAAACCTCTACGATCTGGTGAGCACGATGTATGAAATAGGCGAAATACCCTCAGACTTCAAGAAGAATATAATAATTTCAATCCCAAAGAAAGCAGGTGTTGACAGATGTGAAAATTACCGAACAATCAGTTTAATAAGCCACAGCTGCAAAGTACTAACACGAATTCTTTACAGACGAATGGAAAAACTAGTAGAAGCCGACCTCGGGGAAGATCAGTTTGGATTCCGTAGAAATACTGGAACACGTGAGGCAATACTGACCTTACGACTTATCTTAGAAGAAAGATTAAGGAAAGGCAAACCTACGTTTCTAGCATTTGTAGACTTAGAGAAAGCTTTTGACAATGTTGACTGGAATACTCTCTTTCTAATTCTAAAGGTGGCAATTGGTAAAATACGGGGAGCGAAAGGCTATTTACAATTTGTACAGAAACCAGATGGCAGTTATAAGAGTTGTGGGACATGAAAGGGAAGCAGTGGTTGGGAAGGGAGTAAGACAGGGTTGTAGCCTCTCCCCGATGTTATTCAATCTCTATATTGAGCAAGCAGTAAAGGAAACAAAAGAAAAATTTGGAGTAGGTATTAAAATCCATGGAGAAGAAATAAAAACTTTGAGGTTCGCCGATGACATTGTAATTCTGGCAGAGACAGCAAAGGACTTGGAAGAGCAGTTGAACGGAATGGATGGTGTCTTGAAAGGAGGATATAAGATGAACATCAACAAAAGCAAAACGAGGATAATGGAATGTAGTCGAGTTAAGTCGGGTGATGCTGAGGGTATTAGATTAGGAAATGAGACACTTAAAGTAGTAAAGGAGTTTTGCTATTTGGGGAGCAAAATAACTGATGATGGACGAAGTAGAGAGGATATAAAATATAGACTGGCAATGGCAAGGAAAGCGTTTCTGAAGAAGAGAAATTTGTTAACATCCAGTATTGATTTAAGTGTCAGGAAGTTATTTCTGAAAGTATTTGTATGGAGTGTAGCCATGTATGGAAGTGGAACATGGACGGTAAATAGTTTGGACAAGAAGAGAATAGAAGCTTTTGAAATGTGGTGCTACAGAAGAATGCTGAAGATTAGATGGGTAGATCACATAACTAATGAGGAAGTATTGAATAGGATTGGGGAGAAGAGAAGTTTGTGGCACAACTTGACCAGAAGAAGGGATCGGTTGGTAGGACATGTTCTGAGGCATCAAGGGATCACCAATTTAGTATTGGAGGGCAGCGTGGAGGGTAAAAATCATAGGGGGAGACCAAGAGATGAATACACTAAGCAGATTCAGAAGGATGTAGGTTGCAGTAGGTACTGGGAGATGAAGAAGCTTGCACAGGATAGAGTAGCATGGAGAGCTGCATCAAACCAGTCTCAGGACTGAAGACCACAACAACAACAACACGTATTTTCAAGTTGAAAATTGCTTTTTTCAATTTTTTATTGTAATAAATTTGAGTTTTCAGGCATAAAAGATTGTGACACCTTTAATAACGTATTTTCTGGTATTTACATTATGGTGGTATTAATTTGTATTGGATTGATAGGCATGCAGAGCAGTTTTCCCTAGTTTTCCCTTGTAGCAACCATTTTGTTTCGTCAAACACTGTGCCAAACAGAGATTTAGAGGACCTGCATGCAAGACGGTTAAGTTATGTGGGTTCCATACAAATCTTGTTGAATGCAATTTAGATCATTCAGATCATTTGAGTGTGGCTGTACATCTGCACTACATGTGTTCTTTCTCTAAGAATATATGCCATTATACTTCATTATAAGTGTTGAAATATGATTACCGACATTTCTCGTAGATAGCTGGTGCATATTGCACAGTCCATCCCAAGCACCAGGGCGTTCAGATAGCAGTTCGCTGCAAGTGGCGGCATGAGGGACTCACACAGCTAGCAACAAGGTCTGGCTACTTATACACGTTGCCTATACGGCTAGCACTGCAGCCCATGTGCGCAAGTTAAGTGTGAATATGTCCGTCATCAGCCCAACGCAGTCGGCAGTGGCAGACGTCTCTCCACAACACGACACAAGGAGTGGAGTACACATCGGTGGAGTACTTTACGACACACATTAAAGAGACCCTCCCACAGTTTTGTTTAGATAAAGATGTAATCGTTTCTCTCCTATGTCGGCAGTAGTGGTAGTTTTTTTAAATACTATATATGGGCAATGAACATAGCAGAAGCGGACTTAAACTTAGGACAAGTGAACTGTAATCTACCGACATTTTCAAATTAGCACAAGTGTCCTAGCAACCATGCAGGTTGCGTCCAGACACCATTATTGGTGTCTGGTAAGTAATAATGTAAGATATAAGACTTTTAAATACAGTACAGACAAAATTTTCGCGATCACAATACTTTTAAATTTGAACAGAGCATTTGTTCCTGATACATGAGCATGTTGTATCTTCGAACAGTTTCTCACAGTTGGAAAGACCTTACTTTTCTGGAGTAATTTTTGTAATTTCAGAAAACGGCTGCAGCACACATAAAGTGAATACCGTAATGTCAAAACAGAATAAGAAAGAAGCCTGGAAAGTGTTCCAAGGTGCGCCACTCTCCCCTACTCTCGTTTTAGCCAGTATCATTCTGTGTTAGTCTGCCCTCTAACGTTAAGTATCAGAAGACATCGCGTCGTGTCCCGATGTTCCAAATTAAGCGAGGTCTTGATCAGCGTATCCTTCCACACTCACTTAAGGATTTTCACATCTGAGGTCAACTTGGAAAAACTCATCGATTATCTAGCGAGACCATTCCACGCAGGTCTTAGCAGGGAACATTATAGTCTCCGCTGCATAATTCTGCAGTTCATGCTTTACCAGACCTACTGCCCACCATTACCAGTACATTGCTGTGCACAGGTCTCTTGATATGATTTCATCTAATATGTATCAGATACATGATACAGTCACATTAATGTGACCACCACCTATGTTCGAGGCCAGCGTGCATCAGGTGGCAGCACTAGCAGTGGAGGGTATACAGGGTGTTACAAAAAGGTACGGTCAAACTTTCAGGAAACATTCCTCACACACAAATAAAGAAAAGATGTTATGTGGACATGTGTCCGGAAACGCTTACTTTCCATGTTAGAGCTCATTTTATTACTTCTCTTCAAATCACATTAATCATGGAATGGAAACACACAGCAGCAGAACGTACCAGCATGACTTCAAACACTTTGTTACAGGAAATGTTCAAAATGTCCTCCGTTAGCGAGGATACATGCATCCACCCTCCGTCGCATGGAGTCCCTGATGCGCTGATGCAACCCTGGAGAATGGCGTATTGTATCACAGCCGTCCACAATACGAGCACGAAGAGTCTCTACATTAGGTACCGGGGTTGCGTAGACAAGAGCTTTCAAATGCCCCCATAAATGAAAGTCAAGAGGGTTGAGGTCAGGAGAGCGTGGAGGCCATGGAATTGGTCCGCCTCTACCAATCCATCGGTCACCGAATCTGTTCTTGAGAAGCGTACGAACACTTCGACTGAAATGTGCAGGAGCTCCATCGTGCATAAACCACATGTTGTGTCGTACTTGTAAAAGCACATGTTCTAGTAGCACAGGTAGAGTATCCCGTATGAAATCATGATAACGTGCTCCCTTGAGCGTAGGTGGAAGAACATGGGGCCCAATCACGACATCACCAACAATGCCTGCCCAAACGTTCACAGATAATCTGTGTTGATGACGTGATTGCACAATTGCGTGCGGATTCTCGTCAGCCCACACATGTTGATTGTGAAAATTTACAATTTGATCACGTTGGAATGAAGCCTCATCCGTAAAGAGAACATTTGAACTGAAATGAGGATTGACACGTTGTTGGATGAACCATTCGCAGAAGTGTACCCGTGGAGGCCAATCAGCTGCTGATAGTGCCTGCACACGCTGTACATGGTACGGAAAGAACTGGTTCTCCCGTAGCATACAGCGACGTGGTCAACGTTACCTTGTATAGCAGCAACTTCTCTGACGCTGACATTAGGGTTATCGTCAACTGCACGAAGAATTGCCTCGTCCATTGCAGGTGTCCTTTGTCGTTCTAGGTCTTCCCCAGTCACGAGTCATAGGCTGGAATGTTCCGTGCTCCCTAAGACGCCGATCAATTGCTTCGAACGTCTTCCTGTCGGGACACCTTCGTTCCGGAAATTTGTCTCGATACAAACGTACCGCGCCACGGCTATTGCCCCATGCTAATCCATACATCAAATGGGCATCTGCCAACTCCGCATTTGTAAACATTGCACCGACTGCAAAACCACGTTCGTGATGAACGCTAACCTGTTGATGCTACGTACTGATGTGCTTGATGCTACTACTGTAGAGCAATGAGTCGCATGTCAACACAAGCACCGAAGTCAACATTACCTTCCTTCAATTGGGCCAACTGGCGGTGAATCGAGGAAGTACAGTACATACTGACGAAACTAAAATGAGCTCTAACATGGAAATTAAGCGTTTCCGGACACATGTCCACATAACATATTTTCTTTCTTTGTGTGTGAGGAATGTTTCCTGAAAGTTTGGCCGTACCTTTTTGTAACACCTTGTATAAAGCGTGTCCGGGGGACGTGGAAACAGTGCAGTTGTCGTAATGTAGAAATGCAGCGATTCATCTGAAGCCCAAAAGGGCATGAGCATTGGCTTTCGGGCCAAGAGCATTACCGAGACGACTAAGCTTGTAAACAGTTTGCGTGCACCCATGCTTAAAGTATTCTGCGCATGGCAAAATGCCCGTATCCAAAATTGGCCCCGAGCCAATTGTAGTGTACCAAGGACCATACACCACAGGGGTGAATAATGGCTACGGGGATACGTGCAGACGAATAGACGCGTAACTGTTGAGCAGCTGACCGCCCAGATGAACCGAGGGGCAACCAACAGTGTCTTCGCAACGACCGCTAAGCAAATGTATGGGCCTCCGCAATAGGGGCCTGCTTTGTGCTCACATGCTTACCGCTGTTCATCGGTGACGAAGGCTGGAATTTGCCCACCAGAACTGGAACTGGACGCCCACTCAGTGGCGACAGCTGACATTTTCAGATGAATCACGTTTTATGCTCCATCGACCTGAAACATCTGAAAGCAAACACCATAAGACAATCGTCAGAACGAAGCGTTATGGTCTGGGGAATGTTTTCTTGGCGTTCCCTGAGTGATCTCCTTTCATTTTGGAAGGCACAGTGGATCAATACAAGTAAGCATCTGTCCTTGGGGACTGTGTCCACCCCTGCATGGAACCTGTATTTCCTATGCATGGTGGCATCCACCAGCAGAAAGATGCGACGTGTCACACAGCTCGCAGTGTGCATGCGTGGTTCAGAGAGCACCAGAATGAGTTTGCCATACGCCTCTGCCGACTAAACTCTCCAGATTTAAAGCCAATTGAAAATCTGTGGGACCACTTCAATAGGGCTGTTCGCGCTAAGGATCCACAGTCGAGAAACCTAGCACCGGAATGGGCATGGCTCCACATCCCTGACGGTACCCTGGAGAACATCATTGACTCTCTTCCAGTTCGCCTCGGAGCGATCCACGCTTCAAAAGATGATTATTCGGGCTTTCAAAAGGTGGTCACATTAATGTGACTGGACAGAGTAGTATGCTTTCTGCAATCATCCGCCCTCCCCCACTTCCTCTTCCCCCTCACTTCCACCGCCACCCGCTGCAAGCCAACAAAAAACCCGCCTAAGAACATTAACTATCCCAACACAGAACAATGTGAACCATGTATGGTTATCTGTAGTTTTCCTACACTGTTTAAGGCAGTTGAAGGGATGGTTCCTTTGAAAACGATATGGTCAGATTTCTCCCACACTTCGAGCTCGTGCTGCGTCTCCAATAACCTCGTCATCGACAGGACGCAAGATGACATTAAGCGCCAATATGGATATGTCGAGCAGGGCCTATACTATAATGCTCAAAAGTATCCGAATGACCTGAAATGCATTTCACCTTATATACATGCATCACACATAATGCGACTGTCTTGCAGGTCCTCTAATCTCTTTTCGAAGCAGTCGCTTCACTACACAAAATAATTATTACTAGAGAACTTTGCTCTGTATAACAAACACCCCAGATGCAAATTCATACCACGATAATAAAAATATCAGGAAGCACGTTATTAGAGATGACTAAATCTTTACCATTTGTAGGCTAAAATTTATTACAAAAATTGACATTTCATAAAGCAAGTCTCAACTTGAAATTACATTACGAAAAATTTGTACTGGACAGGGACCCAGGACTCTTATACAGCAATCAGTCCCTCTATTAACTAACCACATAACGTATTAAATACGGTTTCAGTTAGAAACAACGAAGTGTGCAGACGTTTAAACTTGAAATGACGTTGCGCAAAATTTAATGTTTGACGGGGTTCGAATCTAGCATATAATCGATTGCTAACTACAAACAATCAGGTATTAGGTATCGAAACTTTTCACCAGTAGCGATATGACTGAAACTGAAATGACGACACGGAAAAGTTTTGTCTCATCGGAATTCGAATCAGGCACCTACTGCCGTTGGTTCCCAGCCACGAACAAAAGTTAAATATCGGTGTGTTTCACCAGTAGCGATATGTGCACAAGTCTGAACCGTAAATATCGTGACGAGTAGTTCTGTGCTGACTGGGAGTCGAACCTGCACATACACTACTGGCCATTAAAACTGCTACACCACGAAGATGACGTACTACAGTCGAGAAATTCATCCGACAAGAAGAAGATGCTGTGATATGCAAATGATTAGCTTTTCAGAGCATTCACACGAGGCTGGCGCCGGTGGCGATACCTACAACGTGCTGACATGAGGAAAGATTCCAACCGATTTCAAATACACAAACAGGAGTTGACCGGCGTTGCCTGGTGAAACGTTGTTGTGATGCCTCGTGTAAGGAGGAGAAATGCGTACCATCACGTTTCCGACTTTGATAAAGGTTGGATTGTAGCCTATCATGCTTGCGGTTTATCGTATCGCGACACTGCTGCTCGCGTTGGTCGAGATCCAATGACTATTAGCAGAATATGCAATCGGTGGGTTCAGGAGGGTAATACGGAACGCCGTGCTGGATCCCAACGGCCTCGCATCACAAGCAGTCGAGATGACAGGCATCTTATCCGCATGGCTATAACGGATCTTGCAGCCACGTCTCGATCCCTGAGTCAACAGATGGGGGCGTTTGCAAGACAACAACCATCTGCACGAACAGTTCGACGACGTTTGCAGCAGTATGGATTATCAGCTCGGAGACCGTGGCTGCGGTTAACCTTGACGCTGCATCACAGACAGGAGCGCCTGCGATGTTGTACTCTACGACGAATGGCAAAACGTCATTTTTTCGGATGAATCCAGGTTCTCTTTACAGCATCATGATGGTCGCATCCGTGTTTGGCGACATCGCGGTTAACGCACATTGGAAGCGTGTATTCGTCATCTCCGTGCTGGCGTATCACCTGGCGTGATGGTATGGGGTGCCATTGGTTACACGTCTCGGGCACCTCATGTTCGCATTGACGGCACTTTGGACAGTGGACGTTACATATCATATGTGTTACGACCCGTGGCTCTACCCTTCATTCGATCCCTGCGAAACCCTACATTTCAGCAGGATAATGCACGACCGCATGTTGCAGGTCCTGTACGGGCCTTTCTGGATACAGAAAATGTTCGAGTGCTGCCCTGGCCAGCACATTCTCCAGATCTCTCACCAATTGAAAACGTCTGATCAATGGCGGCCGAGCAACTGGCTCGTCACGATACGCTAGGCACTACTCTTGATGAACTGTGGTATCGTGTTGAAGCTGCATGGGCAGCTGCACCTGTACATGCCATCCAAGCTCTGTTTGACTCAATGCCCAGGCGTATCAAGGCCGTTATTACGGCCAGAAGTGGTTGTTCTGGGTACTGATTTCTCAGGATCTATGCACCCAAATTGCGTGGTAAAGTAATCACATGTCAGTTATAGTATAATATATTTGTCCAATGAATACCCCTTTATCATCTGCATTTCTTCTTGGTGTACCAATTTTAATGGCCAGTAGTGTATCATCGTTGTTGACTACACATCAAGAAACGTTTACTATCGAAAAAATGGTTCAAATGGCTCTGAGCACTATGGGACTCAACTGCTGAGATCATTAGTCCCCTAGAACGTAGAACTAGTTAAACCTAACTAAACTAAGGACATCACAAACATCCATGCCCCAGGCAGGATTCGAACCAGCGACCGTAGCGGTCTTGCGGTTCCAGACTGCAGCGCCTTTAACCGCACGGCCACTTCGGCCGGCTTAACTATCGAATTCCATTTCACAACTAGCTAGGAATGGTATGTCTGAACCTGAAATGATATGATGAAAAGTTCTGTGTCTGACTGCGAATAGTAACCGGCGCCAATTGTTATTGTTGACAACGCACGAAGACATGTCACTCGCGCGATGAAAATTTTTGTAAGAGACCAGGACTCGTAGCTAGACATGGACCTTTCGTGGAGTCCTATAGGAGTTTTTGGTTTTGGGGAAACAAACGATGAAACTTTATCGTTCCGGAAAGGTCAAATCCAGCGAAAGGAGATATTTGAATTCACATCCCAGTTCAGCACCAACATTTTCAGCATCTCAGGTTCAAATACAACAAATAAGTGCTCCGTGACTTTACATTACGACTTGTTTATTATAGAACAAATTTTCTATTGTATGAAAGCTTACTAGAGACAGAAATTCAACTTGCTGCGACCTCCGCCTCTGTGATGGCCCAACATACACCTACTCTCCTCCAGACGGTATCGGAGGGACATAATGTTTAATGTGGGTTTGGAACTTCTTTGAACACCGACCTTTGTGTTACCCACAACATACGGAACACAATTCAGGTCGTTCGGGTACTTTTGAGCATGATAGTACCTTGGCCTCCAAAATCACCTACACTCAGTCCTCTGAATTTTTCTGTCATTTTTCCGGTAAACAACCTCTTACGAAAGGAATAGCGACATGCTGTCATACACCCAGAACGTCTCTGACGTTCAGTTCCAGGGATTAATAACCCTTGAACTTTTCAAAGATCTGTAAGTGACACAGATTCCAAATCATCATACTCTGTGTGTTATTACTAAGCTTATGCTCTGTCTAATATCGGAAAACGGTTGACGCAGATTTCGAGGAAACTCTACTGCAATGACGTCAGCTACAAAACACGCAAGTATCGCTATCTGTACTACATCAGTATTGAGAAGACAGCAGTAGCCAATTAATATAGGTACGTTCTTATCACGGTGGTTTTTATACCTTCTTATCATCCGTGTTTATAATCCACTTATACAGAGCTTGTTAATTCCGCGTTTTTATCCGCGTCGGATGAGATCCCAACAAGCCTTAGAAATCGCATGTAACATAGCCTTCTAATTATTTATTGACGGACATTGATTATCGTGGCGGAATGATTGGGACTTTGATCCAGTAAACGCGGCAGATGTTTCCTCACGTATCTGAAGTTCCTATAGAACGAAATTTTTATGCTGTCTCAAACGAGAATCGAACAGGATACGCTTAGGCATATCCCGCTGACTTTAATCGTTCATGAAATCAATCGACTTTTGTGTTCTCCACTTGCTTTACGTTGTCACACTAACTGTTTTAGAGTTGAATTACCTCATTTCTTCCATAATCTGAAAAACAGAAATGTAATGGTGACCCTAAAATTGGTTTGATTCTCCGATTTTTTCGTTAGCTTAAATATTCCTCATTCTTGCGAATAAATGTAACAGTTGAGTACACTTAATAATTGATCACGAAATAACACTATTCATAAAAAAAGGAAAACAGGTTTCAACATCTCGTCGATGACAATGTCGCTGGAGAAAGAGCAAAAACTCGGATAGGGAAGGAAATCGACCGTGTCCCTTTCAAAGGAACTACCTCATTTTCCTTAAGCGTTTTAGCAAAACCATGAAAAACTAAAATCTGGATGACTGGAGGCAGATTTGAACCGCCATTCACCCGAGTGTGAGTACTGAACAGCATGGTTCAGGAACATGATCTGATGACAATATTTATGAAAGAAGTCACGACACCATAACAGTATCTGCCGTTTTTTCACGTTAAATGTTGACGATCTAAATGGTTCAAATGGCTCTGAGCACTATGGGACTTAACATCTGTGGTCATCAGTCCCCTATAACTTAGAACTACTTAAACCTAACTAACCTAAGGACATCACAAACATCCATGCCCGAGGCAGGATTCGAACCTGCAACCGTAGCAGTCCCGCGGTTCCGGACGACGATCTAAATGTGACAACAATGGGCGCATTCAGAAAGAAATTTAATGTGCATGCATGTTTTCGTGATTCCTTCAGTCATGTCAGCAAGAGTGTCATTTCGTCCAATGCGTCTGTACGGCGTTCCCATTTTGTTCCTGAGTCCGAAAGTTAGGTTCAGCGGATACTGTTTCCCTTTCTGAGGCGTCTTATCGCGGGCCGGGCAGCTCCCCCCGTCGGAGGTTCGAGTCCTCCCTTGGGCATGGGCGTGTGTGTTGTCCTTAGTGTAAGTTAGTTTAAGTTAGATTAAGTAGTGCGTAATCTTAGGGACCGATGACCTCAGCAGTTTGGTCCCATAAGACCTTACCACGAATTTGCAAAACTTCCCTGTAGAGCGACCACTGCCGACTAGACGTCAGTCAGAGTCAGTACCAACAGACTAGATTCCCAATGGCAAGGTAGAGGTGAAAGTGCAGAATGAATACCTACCAAATGAATGTATAAAGACGACTTAGGTTACTACCGATGAATTATCAAAGAAATGGTGTATGTTCGCCTGCCTGGGTAACTTCCCTTCAAGTGGACTCTCCCAACATTCCACTGTTTCGTTTATCTCAAATTGTTCATGGACCATCCTGCGGTCAGACGAAGCCCATTTTTGGTTTAAATGGCTCTGAGCACTATGGGACTTAACTTCTGAGGTCATCATTCCCCTAGAACTTAGAACTACTTAAACCTAACTAACCTAAGGACATCACACACATCCATGCCCGAGGCAGGATTCGAATCTGCGACCGTAGCGGTCGCGCGGTTCCCGACTGTAGCGCCTAGAACCGCTCGGCCACCCGGCCGGCGATGAATTATCCAGCGTGTTCGTAATGTGTTGTGATTGAAGAGATTGAAGATGTACAGCAGCTGCGAGATGACAAAGCTTCAGGCGTTACCAGCGACAATTCTGTATTTATGAAATCTATTTAAACCCGCCTCCGTGGTCGCGGCCACTAACACACACTGCGCGGTGGTGCTCGCCTTGGGAGTAAGCTGGATCGAATCCTGGTGATGATGAAACTTTCACCGTCAGTATTTGACCAGCAAGGGTGAGGGGGGAGGGAGGTGGTATCGTACAGTTCCTGATCACCAGTCTTTGTGCCAATGTCTTGGATTGAATTCTAAGCCTCTGTTACTGGTATTCCGCCCGTCAGGACTGGAACGTTTAACTTGGTGGCCTCCTTGGAACTATTCGAGAGTAGTAGGCTGTGTTTCATCTTCTGCCTTTTCTCACCATCGTCATACAGTAGTAACGTACCAGTACTCTATACAAGCATGCACTACACTCGTCTAAACTCCACAAATACACATTCGACGCAACTCTCACTAATCTGTAAGGAAAGGAGCCAACGTGCGCGGGTGAAGAACACCCTGTCGGACAGGCAGCTGACCCCACACCGTGCGATACCCCAGCCGATATGACAGGCACATTTTTTACATCTCTTTATAATCCACGTGTCGCCTTTAGGGCTGTCTCCCCTTAATCAGATCTGACAGCGTAGTGCATGTAACGAACATACATTCCACATACAAGTATGTATACATATTCATGAAACAGAATCACAGTTGTGATCTTCCGCGTTATTCTTTGTTGTACACATCACAACGAACATAGCAGTTCTCAAGAAATGTCTCCGTTACTTACTGTTGTCGTAGCTAACACAGATTTAATTGTACTTTTTCGTTGGGATGCTATGTTACACATTACGGCCGTGCGTGAATCAGTCGTAATAGATGCAGAGGCAAAGTAGTTGCCAGATATTTAATTCATCATTATCACCAATGCTCATGTCCGCCCCTGGTAGCTGAGTGGTCCCGGGTTCGGTTCCCGGCTGGGTCGGAGATTTTCTCCGCTCAGGGACTGAGTGTTGTGTTGTCCTTATCATCATAATTTCATCCCCATCGACATGCATGTCGCCGAAGTGGCGTCAACTCGAAAGACGCACCAGGCGAACGGTCTACCCGACGGGAGGCCCTAGCCACACGGCATTTCCATACCAATGTTCATGTAAACTTGTTGTTAATTACGACTCCTATTTCAGAGTCAGATCATTTGATTTCAGACAGTCCCTGAGGATGAAGATTCTCTTCAATGGTTTCAGTTTTAAGAACCACGTGGCGAATAAAGCAAATTCACCAACAAGTCCATGTACTTATAGGATCCCAAAAGAACTTTTACTGGTGGCACGAGGATTACTTTGAGGGGACGTACATAATGTAAGCTATCAGTTATAAATTATAGTGGAAGAGAAACGCAGAGTGTAGCCTACTGCTCTCGAAGTCCTCAACGTTTCTATCTAGCGACCCATAACATCCAACTATCCAGTAACTGGAGGTCTATGGGGATAAGAAAAATTCAGTTTGCATCTGTAGCGCATCCGCAAGACCTCTAATCAGCCACCGCAAGTCTTTTATCCGTGTTAGCATCAGCAGATATTAAAATATTGTAAACTGCTGCAAACAATCAATAAATATGTACGATCTGATGATGAACTGCTAGACGGTTCGAAAGCGGTAATGGTATAGTAAAAAAGTGAAGAACAAAACAAAAGCCAACTGGTTGCAATAATTTCAAGAAACCTTTTTTTATTACAGTCGCAGTGATCATCATCCATAATGGATGGAAGTTTTATATTTTAAACCATTTTAATCAGTTCAGTACTCTGGATTTCTGACAGTAGATTTGCCCCTAGACTGAATTTTCGTCTGCTGAAGCCGGACCTCGTAATTTACATTCCACAGACTAAAAACGTAGAGGCCCATCATGTCCATGTATCACAATTTAGTCTGTCATATTCTTGATACGTTTGTTAAGTTACAACTTTCTGTCGTAATTCCAGAAACATATTTTGTGAAATTTCTTGCAGAATAGTTTCCCAATACTGGAGAGCCAAAAGAAGTCATGTTATAAGTTGTCACATTTGCATGTTGTTAAACATTAACCACATAGTTCGTTTGTAAAATGAACATTAATTTACCACGATATTAAATTATGTCTAACGTGCTACACTTTTCAGTGTTATAAAGTAGCATTGGGTAGTTTTAAGAGGAACGTTGATAGCACGACTGATTTTATTACGAACATTATTTATATCGTATGTGATTCACAAACATGAGCCACGCCATGAAGCGAAGATTCTAAAGGATGGAGTCTCCTAGAACAGTCTTCATGTTGCTTTGTGGGAGCTTTCGGCAATTAAGTAAATGATGTCCATTATTGTAAACGAAACAGATATTAGGCAGCTGCTGGTACAGCGAAACAAGACGTACATGTAATTCTGCTGGAGAAGATGGGCATGTCGCCTGCTGTAGACCATGCACACTTCAACAACGCGATTGCCGTCTCTATAGTACTGCGCAACCAAGCCAATATAGCTCTATTTCGTAACAAATGGGTACTAAACAATCATAACTGTCGATCAAACAAACAACAATTGGAATATTGACACATTACTTTAACGACGAAGTTGTAATTTATGTGAATATTCTCAGATATAGCCGAGGGCCCAGAATTTTATGCGTGGATATTCACACCTGCACACTGGTATAGCCTGGCTCCATACGAGACTATGAAGAAGTATTCAACCTTAATGAGACATCAGTACACAACTTAATGATAAGGAATAGTGAAGAATCATAGCTTCTCCATTACCAACGGAATATTTTTCCAAAGGAATTCAAACTAGCTATCATTTCTTGACGTTTTAAACGTCCAAAGAGTTTAAAGACTTAGTTCAGCGAGCCGGATGTTCTAAAATACACTTTTAAAAGATTCTATCACTATCGACAACGAAATTACTGCTAATGGATGATTTCAGTTTTCGGTTTTTCGTTCCTGGGTACTAGCAACGTCCAGAAAACAAATTCCAGTAACTTCCAGAGGCAGCGCCAAAAGTCAAGGAAGAGTAGAGAAATGTAGGTATGAAGTATTGGATGCTTCTACAAACTGCTGAAGTCGCAAAAAAGTAAAGACAGCTAGAAAGAGGGAATTTTTAAATTTATCTTTAAGAATGTGAGATATGAGTTGTAACAAGGTATTACAAATAGCAATTGGAAATCATCAGACAATACCGTCAAGAACGGTAATGACAAATAGTACAAAAAATGTTGAAATGTGTGTGAAATCTTATGGGACTTAACTGCTAAGGTCACCAGTCCCTAAGCTTACACACTACTTAACCTAAATTATCCTAAGGACAAATACACACACCCATGCCCGAGGGAGGACTCGAACCTCCTCCGGGACCAGCCGCACAGTCCATGACTGCAGTGTCTTAAACCGCTCGGCTAATCCCACGCGGCATAGAAGAGATAGAGAGAATCATCAAAAAAAATTAAAAATAACAGAGCAGCAGGAGAAGATGGTATTATTGCCGAGATCTGGAAGCTCCACGATGAAAACATCACCAAGCAAATTTGTAATATTATCACAGAAATTTGGGTCGCAAAGAAGTTGCCAGAGGAATGGAAATGTGCTTTGATCCATCCCCTAAATAAAAAGGGTGATAAGCAGATCCAAATAATTACAGAGGTATTTCTCTAGTACCAGTCACCAACAAAATTCTCCCAAAGGCGTTATTAAACAGACTAGAACCACAAGCAAATCCGCAAATAGGCGAATACCAGGCAGGCTTCAGAAGAGGAAGATCAGGCATAGAACATATCTGGAACTTGAGAACACTTTTGAAAGTCAGACAGAAAAGAAACACTGTAGTTACCTTCGTTGACTTTAAAAAAACATACGACTCCATAGGCCAACAAAAGCTCTTTGACATACTGGAAGAGTATGGCATCGACAGAAAAACCAGGGCAATTATACAACGGACGCTCACAGACACCACCTCGAATATTAAGTTCATGGGAGAAATTTCGGAACCCTTCCAGATACACACAGGTGTCCGACAAGGAGATGAGCTTTCACCAATCCTGTTTAACACAGTCTTAGACAAAATTGTCAAACAATGGGAAGAACAACTTAAAGGAATACAGCTAGGAAGAACACGTGAAACAAGAACAAACATAAAATGTCTGGCATTTGCACACTCCCACATCAGATGCAATCCAGTGTACCATTCTACCTGATCGATTCATGGCATCATAACCTACGGTTCCACAAAATTTCACTTTTGTGTGTGTGTGTGAAATCTTATGGGACTTAACTGCTGAGGTCATCAGTCCCTAAGCTTACACACTACTTAACCTAAATTATCCTAAGGACAAACACACACACCCATGCCCGAGGGAGGACTCGAACCTCTACCGAAACCAGCCGCACACAAATAGTACACTAAGACGAGATAAATCCCATAATAGAAAGCCTTCCCTGATCAGAGCGAACTTGTTAGGAATGTTTCGATAAGCAACAGTAGAAAAGTGCACTTTACAGTTTCGAAACTCTTACTTCGTCCAGAGTTTTTGATGTTAAGAGCTACCCAAGTGTTTGGTAGGAAATTAGAAGGCAGTAAACACCAGGGGAAACCTGGTTAACAGCGTTTTCTTCAGTTCCACTGTGCAACCTACTAAAAAAAACACTTTTTTACGGATTTCGGGTTAGGTACACGACAGGATTAAAGACTCAGTATTCTTAACAGGAGGACTTCGTCAGCAGCCGGGCAGCAGACTAGCACACACCAGTTACAATAAACAGCCTGACGCCGGTTGTGGGACCATCACGTTCTGTCAGCTTGGAAGCTCTTTGTCAATTACTTCTATAAAAAGAATATAATAGTACTGTATAAAAACAGTCGGCAATGGGTATGACATTTATTTTACTATCAGCTGATATTACGTATGCACACACTCTGCTGCTGTCCTGCTGGTGTGGTGGCAAGCATTTCATCCTGTGAGGCTACAGTATCTTCCATTCTGATGTGTCTCCCAGTATAGGCAGTGGCAACAGCATCAATCATTAGTTGAATCCCTTCTACAGGTATAGAGTCATCTGCAATAAAAAAGCGCTATTTTAGTATGTACATGGTCAAGTCACATTAACGTTCCCACCGCCTGTGTTCGACGTCAACGTTCAATAACCACTCACATACAGCAGGTGGCAGCACTAGCAGCGGAGGGTACATAAAAAGTATCGGGGAACGCGGAAAACAGTGCAGTCGTTGTAATGCGGAAACGGAACGATTTATCTGATGTCCGAAACGGCGTGATCATTGGATTTCGGGCCAAGTGTGGAAGAAATCCCAAAACGGCTAAGTTTGTAATTTGTTCGTGTGCTACCATGGCTAAATTATGCCGTGCACGGAAAACTGGCGCTATCCAAAATCGGCGGCGAGGCAACTGGTGTGCCCCACAGGCCGTAGATGACAAGGGTGAATAACAACTATGGAGATGTGTACAGGCGAATAGACGCGCAACAGTTTAGCAACTGACTGCCCAGATGACAGTGTCTCGTCAACGACCGTTCAGCGAACGTTGCTGCGAATGGGTCTCCACAGCATTTGCCTAGATCATGCTCCTCCGAGTATGCTGACTGCTGTTCTTCGGCGACGGAAGGAGTTTGCACGAAAGTTCCGCAAATAGGTCCACTGAGTGGCGACAGGTGGCCTTTTCAGATGAATCACATCTCAAGCTCCATCGGACAGATGCCCGTTGGCGTGTACAACATGAAACTTCTGAAAGCAAACACCCTTCAACAATTGTCGGAAGGGTACAGGCTGTAGCAGGGAGCATTATGGTCTGAGGAATGTTTTCGGGTCATTCCCTGGATGATCTCGCCATTCTAGAAGGCACAATGGGTCAACACAGATCGCATTTATCCTTGGGGACCATGCCCACCCCTGAATGTAATTTGTTTTCCCACAGCACGTTGGCGTCTAGCAACAGGACACTGCAACGTGTCACACGTTCGAGGTTCAAAAAGAACCAGGATTAATTTACCATACTCACCTGGCCACCAGACTCCCCGAATTTAAACGCAGTCGAGAATCTGTGCAACCACCTCGATCGGACTGTTCCTGCCATGGATCCTAGTGCTACTGACCACAACACTGCAGTTGGCATTGCTTCACAGGTTAGTTGGTACCTTCCAGAACTTCATGGACCCTCTTTCTGCATGTCTCGCAGTGGCCCGAGCTGCAAAAGGTGGCCGGCCGGGGTGGCCGAGCGGTTCTAGAGGCTACAGTCTGGAACCGCGCGACCGCTAATGTCGCAGGTTCGAATCCTGCCTCGGGCATGGATGTGTGTGATGTCCTTAGGTTAGTTAGGTTTAAGTAGTTCTAAGCTCTAGGGGACTGATGTTAAGTCCCATTGTGCCCAGAGCCATTTGAACCATTTTTGCAAAAGGTGGTTATTCAGGCTTGTGACAGGTGGTCATATTAATCTGATGGACAGTGTATATTTTTAGTTAAATCAATCACACACACATGTGTATAGACTAATGTAATAATTATTCGCTAGTTCTTACTGAGTAAAGTGAGTCTATAGCTTGTTATGACGCATCCTCATCGTCATCATCAATCATTTCGAGAAATAAAGAAAAATACATTGCCATATTGTAAAACAAAAAGTCAGCACATAGACAAGTATACAAAACACAGATTGTCAATCACAACGAATAAAGTGGAGACAGACGGGCAACTCTTGATCTCTTGAAGCTACAAGGGCTATCAGAGTAGCTGGCGCATTTCATTGTGGTAAATGACAGAATTATTACCCCGCAATCGACTTATGCAGTCATGTAGAACATAAGAACACATCGTGTGTGCATGCTTTTTCTCTGCAGCCTGTTGCTGTACTGCCGTGAAATGTTGCTCAGAATGGATGTTGGTTATGGAGTAGAAGATATCGAATAGAGGCATGCATTATCAATATTATTATTCTAAAAAAATAATTTACTCATCGTCCAACTTAATAACAATTGTACATTTTCATGGCATTTATAAATTTAGTTTTAGTCTTTAAAAGGCGTAAAGCTGGATGATTACATTCCTCTAATTCCACATCGAAGCGTTTTTGTAGATGGCTCCCACCCAGGTTGCTTTTTCGAGACCATTTACGTACGCAATCCTGTTCTTATGATCAAAAGTCCTATGCGCATCAAACATATCCATGTAGTTTATTCCCAAGTCGTTTCAGTGCAGACCATGATAATTTTGTGTTAGCCAAATTGCAGTTCTTCGATTCTTGAGACATTTTACAACCCTGAACTACTTGGCTGATGTGACGTTCATATTCAAAGTTGTAGCAATATGTCCATCATTTCTGATTGCTATGAAAGCAATGTTTTTAATCAGAAATTCTCCATTTTCGTCACTGAATCCTTGAAAGTTGATAACGATGTTAACATTTTGAGATGCCATTGTGAAATACTTTAGTAGTCCTTCCGCTACAAATCTTTGAACTCTTCCAGTTAGTGGTGAATAATTTAATCACCCATTCATTAAATATTAATACGTGCACTGAGGTGTTGTGGGGAAGTTTTCCTTAGCTTCAAATTCGACTAGTACAACAGTATAACATGTTTTCATGCTATCGTTTTGTTTTGAACAGTCGATTATAGTAATGTATCCTGTCTTCTTATTTTCCCATGGGCATAGCATACACCCACCGTTTCCAGTACCATCATAATAAGAGGCAAAAAATCTTGAGTACATGCCGAACAGTAAGGCGTAAACGTTCTGGTCACAATCCTGTAGTAATCTGTCATAGAGATAGAATTCTACATCAAGATACACTTTGTTATTCGTTTTATTTTGCAATTTTAAAATTCACTAAAACCGTTTTTGGGTTACCTTTACGTCAGTTTGCAGTGCTAATATGATGGAGCACAGTGTTTCAAGCTGAACCAATGTTTTAATGATCCACATCTGTCGAGTGGTTGTAGGTATTAGAGGATATTTAAAAAGTTGTCATGAACAGTATGGCAATGTCAGTTGAAGTCCCGCCGCCAACTGTCCAACTGTCTTTAAAAGCTTTAAATATTCTTCTTCGCCTACCATGATATGTGTCATTTTCCATACAAGTTCGTCGATAATGATTTTATTGAATTCATTAGTGAAATTCGGTCCTTGAAAATATGGGTTATTTTCAGTTGTCAGTTGTACCAGCGTAATTTCTTGTTTCAAATTGATGAGAGCTTGTTCATAATTCACTAACATCTTTAGTGACACACATATGCTTATACTTATGTTGTGGTATTGGTCTTGGATCTGTTTTATCCGCTATCCAGCCAGCGATTTCCAAGACATTAGGGTCAGATTTTGGTTCAGAAACATACGTTTTAAGAGTCGATGCCATCCTGACGTTCCTCTTTCGTTCAGTCTCCACGCCATTTAGTTCATATCTTGTTTTCTCAGACAGGAATGTGATGATGTTGCAGGATGGATGTGATACTTTTGTTTCGGCTCCAGTCATCTGTATAAATTTTCGTTTCACATGAAAGAAGCTGCTGCTTAGAATTGTTATAGAATCCTGGTGTTGGATAACAATTCTTAACTTCTCGTTCTTATTATTGTAGTGTGGTTTGAGGCTTCTTTTTTAAAGTGGTTTCAATTTCATCAATCCTTGCACACAAAGTATTAATTTACCCCTCAGTCTCAGCAACCTTAGCAACTAATGTATTGATAATCTTAAAATGGCCTTACTATGGATTTCTTTTGTCCTTAGGACTTCTGTCGATCGTCTGTGTTTTTGTGTCAACATATAGATAAACATTCTGCCTATGCACTCTCTCAGGTTGAATATCCAAGGCGCATGCAAATTTATTCATAAGGTGATTTTAAATGCCATGTGTACCTCTTTAAACCGGTAATTATAGAAAGCTGTGAGCTGTATCTATCTAGGCTGCAGCGAAGTGAAGGAAAGACGTTGCTCGTGACACGTCAAACTTAATCACACAAAATATCACCATGTCGTTGTTGTGGTCTTCAGTCCTGAGACTGGTTTGATGCAACCCTCCGTGCTACTCTATCCTGTGCAAGCTTCTTCATCTCCCAGTACCTACTGCAACCTACATCCTCATGAATCTGCTTAGTGTATTCATCTGTTGGTCTCCCTCTACGATTTTTACCCTCCATGCTGCCCTCCAATGCTAAATTTGTGATCCCTTGATGCCTCAAAACATGTCCTACCAACCGATCCCTTCTTCTAGTCAAGTTGTGCCACAAACTTCTCTTCTCCCCAATCCTATTCAATACCTCCTCATTAGTTACGTGATCTACCCACCTTATCTTCAGCATTCTTCTGTAGCACCACATTTCTAAAGCTTCTATTCTCTCCTTGTCCAAACTAGTTATCGTCCATGTTTCACTTCCATACATGGCTACACTCCATACAAATACTTTCAGAAACGACTTCCTGACACTTAAATCTATACTCGATGATAACAAATTTCTCTTCTTCAGAAACGATTTCCTTGCCATTGCCAGTCTACATTTTATATCCTCTCTACTTCGACCATCATCAGTTATTTTACTCCCTAAATAGCAAAACTCCTTTACTACCTAAAGTGTCTCATTTCCTAATCTAATTCCCTCAGCATCACCCGATTTAATTTGACTACATTCCATTATCCTCGTTTTGCTTTTGTTGATGTTCATCTTATATCCTCCTTTCAAGACACTGTCCATTCCGTTCAACTGCTCTTCCAAGTCCTTTGCTGTCTCTGACAGAATTACAATGTCATCGGCGAACCTCAAAGCTTTTACTTCTTCTCCATGAATTTTAATACCTACTCCGAATTTTTCTTTTGTTTCCTTTACTGCTTGCTCAATATACAGATTGAATAACATCGGGGAGAGGCTACAACCCTGTCTCACCCCTGTCCCAACCACTGCTTCCCTTTCATGTCCCACAACTCTTATAACTGCCATCTGATTTCTGTACAAATTGTAAATAGCCTTTCGCTCCCTGTATTTTATACCTGCCACCTTCAGAATTTGAAAGAGAGTATTCCAGTTAACATTGTCAAAAGCTTTCTCTAAGTCTACAAATGCTAGAAACGTAGGTTTGCCTTTTCTTAATCTTTCTTCTAAGATAAGTCGTAAGGTTAGTATTGCCTCACGTGTTCCAACATTTCTACGGCATCCAAACTGATCTTCCCCGAGGTCCGCTTCTACCAGTTTTTCCATTCGTCTGTAAAGAATTCGCGTTAGTATTTTGCAGCTGTGACTTATTAAACTGATAGTTCGGTAATTTTCACATCTGTCAACACCTGCTTTCTTTGGCATTGGAATTATTATATTCTTCTTGAAGTCTGAGGGTATTTCGCCTGTCTCATACATCTTGCTCACCAGATGGTAGAGTTTTGTCAGGACTGGCTCTCCCAAGGCCATCAGTAGTTCTAATGGAATGTTGTCTACTCCCGGGGCCTTGTTCCGACTCAGGTCTTTCAGTGCTCTGTCAAACTCTTCACGCAGTATCTTATCTCCCATTTCATCTTCATCTACATCCTCTTCCATTTCCATAATATTTTCCTCAAGTACATTGCCCTTGTATAGACCCTCTATATACTCCTTCCACCTTTCTGCCTTCCCTTCTTTGCTTAGAACTGGGTTGCCATCTGAGCTCTTGATATTCATACAAGTGGTTCTCTTATCTCCAAAGGTCTCTTTAATTTTCCTGTAGGCAGTATCTATCTTACCCCTAGTGAGACAAGCCTCTACATCCTTACATTTGTCCTCTAGCCATCCCTGCTTAGCCATTTTGCACTTCCTGTCGATCTCATTTTTGAGACGTTTGTATTCCTTTTTGCCTGCTTCATTTACTGCATTTTTATATTTTCTCCTTTCATCAATTAAATTCAATATTTCTTCTGTTACCCAAGGATTTCTATTAGCCCTCGCCTTTTTACCTACTTGATCGTCTGCTGCCTTCACTACTTCATCTCTCAGAGCTACCCATTCTTCTTCTACTGTATTTCTTTCCCCCATTCCTGTCAATTGTTCCCTTATGCTCTCGCTGAAACTCTCTACAACCTCTGGTTCTTTCAGTTTATCCAGGTCCCATCTCCTTAGATTCCCACCTTTTTGCAGTTTCTTCAGTTTCAATCTGCAGTTCATAACCAATAGATTGTGGCCAGAATCCACATCTGCCCCTGGAAATGTCTTACAATTTAAAACCTGGTTCCTAAATCTCTGTCTTACCATTATATAATCTATCTGATACCTTTTAGTATCTCCAGGATTCTTCCAGGTATACAACCTTCTTTTATGATTCTTGAACCAAGTGTTGGCTATGATTAAGTTATGCTCTGTGCAAAATTCTACAAGGTGGCTTCCTCTTTCATTTCTTCCCCCCAATCCATATTCACCTACTATGTTTCCTTCTCTCCCTGTTCCTACTGACGAATTCCAGTCACCCATGACTATTAAATTTTCGTCTCCCTTCACTACCTGAATAATATCTTTTATCTCGTCATACATTTCATCTACACTCCTGGAAATTGAAATAAGAACACCATGAATTCGTTGTCCCAGGAAGGGGAAACTTTATTGACACATTCCTGGGGTCAGATACATCACATGATCACACTGACAGAACCACAGGCACATAGACACAGGCAACAGAGCATGCACAATGTCGGCACTAGTACAGTGTATATCCACCTTTCGCACCAATGCAGGCTGCTATTCTCCCATGGAGACGATCGTAGAGATGCTGGATGTAGTCCTGTGGAACGGCTTGCCATGCCATTTCCACCTGGCGCCTCAGTTGGACCAGCGTTCGTGCTGGACGTGCAGACCGCGTGAGACGACGCTTCATCCAGTCCCAAACATGCTCAATGGGGGACAGATCCGGAGATCTTGCTGGCCAGGGTAGTTGACTTACACCTTCTAGAGCACGTTGGGTGGCAGGGGATACATGCGGACGTGCATTGTCCTGTTGGAACAGCAAGTTCCCTTGCCGGCCTAGGAATGGTAGAACGATGGGTTCAATGACGGTTTGGATGTACCGTGCACTATTCAGTGTCCCCTCGACGATCACCAGTGGTGTACGGCCAGTGTAGGAGATCGCTCCCCACACCATGATGCCGGGTGTTGGCCCTGTGTGCCTCGGTCGTATGCAGTCCTGATTGTGGCGCTCACCTGCACGGCGCCAAACACGCATACGACCATCATTGGCACCAAGGCAGAAGCGACTCTCATCGCTGAAGACGACACGTCTCCATTCGTCCCTCCATTCACGCCTGTCGCGACACCACTGGAGACGGGCTGCACGATGTTGGGGCGTGAGCGGAAGACGGCCTAACGGTGTGCGGGACCGTAGCCCAGCTTCATGGAGACGGTTGCGAATGGTCCTCGCCGATACCCCAGGAGCAACAGTGTCCCTAATTTGCTGGGAAGTGGCGGTGCGGTCCCCTACGGCACTGCGTAGGATCCTACGGTCTTGGCGTGCATCCGTGCGTCGCTGCGGTCCGGTCCCAGGTCGACGGGCACGTGCACCTTCCGCCGACCACTGGCGACAACATCGATGTACTGTGGAGACCTCACGCCCCACGTTCAAATGGCTCTGAGCACTATGCGACTTAACTTCTGAGGTCATCAGTCGCCTAGAACTTAGAACTAATTAAACCTAACTAACCTAAGGACATCACACACATCCATGCCCGAGGCAGGATTCGAACCTGCGACCGTAGCGGTCGCTCGGTTCCAGACTGTAGCGCCTAGAACCGCACGGCCACTTCGGCCGGCACGCCTCACGTGTTGAGCAATTCGGCGGTACGTCCACCCGGCCTCCCGCATGCCCACTATACGCCCTCGCTCAAAGTCCGTCAACTGCACATGCGGTTCACGTCCACGCTGTCGCGGCATGCTACCAGTGTTAAAGACTGCGATGGAGCTCCGTATGCCACGGCAAACTGGCTGACACTGACGGCGGCGGTGCACAAATGCTGCACAGCTAGCGCCATTCGACGGCCAACACCACGGTTCCTGGTGTGTCCGCTGTGCCGTGCGTGTGATCATTGCTTGTACAGCCCTCTCGCAGTGTCCGGAGCAAGTATGGTGGGTCTGACACACCGGTGTCAATGTGTTCTTTTTTCCATTTCCAGGAGTGTATTTCTTCATCATCTGCAGAGCTAGTTGGCATATAGACTTGTACTACTGTAGTAGGCATGGGCTTTGTGTCTCTCTTGGCCACAATAATGCGTTCACTATGCTATATCACTATGTTATATCACCATAAGCACCCAATTTCTCTGTGAATAATCTTCACCCGTTATGGTACTGTCACATGTTCTTGAATGTGTTTCCTCAGTGGTTCTTTGGGTGAACGCTTTTCTAAGAGGGAAGTGATTACTCTATAGTTATTGGCTTCAAGTTTATTCGTTCGCTCATTCATATTACTACTATCATCTAATAATATTGCTAAGTGTTCATTCACTGCACTGATTTTCTCCATCAGCTCTGGTTCATCTGGATGTATCACACAACCTTATTCAACTGTGGTGTACTACATACTGATAGAGTTATATGATCTGTTTAATACTCTTGGAAATTGTGTCTGTATCAGCCATCATTCAATTTTATAGTTTTACAAGTGACTGATAACTCATTCTTACCATGATTCCAGAAGTGTGTACAAACACTCCTGAAGTCACTGTAAGGCATACTCTTGATCTTTTTAAGCGTGTTTCAGCTTCATGTTATCCATTTTAAAAGCTATAATAAGGATTGCATTACTTTGCATCAACGGTTTACGTATCCATGAATGTAGTTGTGAAATAGTAAGCATTTCAATTGTTTCATGTCATCGAAAGCAAAAATATTTTTTTACATATGCTGGTTTTCAGTAGCAGCATCATCAAAAATGAATATTGAATTCGGTTTTGATTCGTCTGTAGATGGAAAATCAGTGTTATCACTATACTTTGTATAAGTGACTCCTTTAATACCTGACATTATTTCATCCTTACAGACTTTTTGAAAACTACACAATTACAATAATATGCAAGTTTTTGGAACAGAAAAAAGAGCAAACATGACTTACACTTTCTTTATTTGCAGGATTTCACAAATAGTTAGATATATAAACATATTTAAATAAGATCGTAGTACAGCACATACTTCTGGTATGCTAGGTACATATAAAATACCGTGTACTGATGCATAGCACTAGTCAAAATGTTTGGTTATAGCTACTTTGGTTGGGTGAATATCACAACGTGCAAGCTCTATTAAATTCACCAATAGATCTTCATAAATACTTTGTATATATGACTGCCAAATAATATGTTTGTCAATGACCTGCCACGTAGCATAGCCTGAGAACATTAATTTTTTTGAATGTTACTTCTTGCAGGTCTAAGCACTCATTGTTAAATATTTTTGCTGATTTCTGAAAGTCTCTACCGCAAACTATATGATTTTCCAGCTGCACTACTAGAGATTCAGCATTTTTGTAAACATTACTGAAATTTGCACAGAATTGTCACAAACTTGTTACCACTCACCAATTGACTGCATAAACATATTTACACACACTGCTAATATATCACTGCAATACTTACTTTATCTAGTAGGGATGATAGCGCCGGCCGCTGTGGCCAAGCGGTTCCAGGCGCTTCAGTCCGGAACCGCGCTGCTGCTGCGGTCGCAGGTTCGAATCCTGCCTCGGGCATCGATGTGTGTGATGTCCTTAGGTTAGTTAGGTTTAAGTAGTTCTAAGTTCTAGGGCACTGATGACCACAGATGTTAAGTCTCATAGTGCTCAGTGCCATTTGATGATAGTGGCACACACTTTATGTTCACACTTCAGTGGTTACTTCTAAATGGAAATGTTTCTTCCTCGTTATTATTAAGGGTTATACCACACTTAACACACTCTACTGGAGTAATATGGAATGCACTAAGTGATGGCAGCAGTATAGAGGGTACATGGGCTCACAATGGTGTCTTGGTGTCGGTGGAGTTCTGCTAGGGGCTGTGGGAGGCTACAGAAGCAGCAGAGGGGTGGTGAACGTGAGTATGAACCATTGCAAAACTGGAATCAGGACAAATGTGTTTGAATTTCTTGCTATCTTGAATAGCACAGTTGAACTAGTTTTTTAATTTCCTGCCATCTGGTGCCCTCTTAGATTTTTCAAAATGGCCACCGACGCCATCTTCTAAGATCAGAAGGGAAAGAAGGTCAGGGATTGGTTTGTCAGAACTTCTGGGCGCATGCAACTCTTCTTACCTCCTTATTTCTGTTTTATTGGAGTTTACGAGCTGTCGACATTTAAATCATCATTAATAAAACTCTAATTCAGCTGCAAAGACATATGCGGAATAGAGTGTGAACAGAAGAAACTGCCTGGGCATTCGCCTAAAGCTGTTCAGGGAAAAAACGAAGCCCGCATCTCGTGGTCGTGCGGTAGCGTTCTCGCTTCCCACACCAGGGTTCCCGGGTTCGATTCCCGGCGGGTTCAGGAATTTTCTCTGCCTCGTGATGGCTGGGTGTTGTGTGATGTCCTTAGGTTAGTTAAGTTTAAGTAGTTCTAAGTTCTAGGGGACTGATGACCATAGATGTTAAGTCCCATAGTGCTCAGAGCCATTTGAACCATTTTTTTGAAAAAACGAAAACTATACATTAGGATCATCATATCATACTCGGAACCCCTATACTCCCGAATTCAAGTCCAGGTACTTAATTACTGCGCTAAATCCTTGAGTTCTAACTCAATTTTTACGCTATCACAGACTGTCGGCAATTTTATGTCAGTTGGATGCGGCGAGTAAGATTCGTATCCTCATCAGTGTGTAAAGAAAGATGAACTCGCTTGTATAATTTCACCTACTGGTTTCGCGTAATTGTTGAGACTGAGGATTCGTATTCAGTCGGAGTAGAATTTAAATCTCGATCCGGCCTCTTTGCTTTCCATAAATCACTTCTGACGAACGTCGCGATGATTCCCACGGTCACTGCCTGTTTCCTGTTTCATCCTTATAAAACCGAGCTAGTGCTCCAGCTCGTCATCAATGGGACGACAAATGTCTTCTTCCTGCCTTCATTTTTGTGTGTGTATGTGTCGCAAAATTGGAAAAATCATAGCATCCATTTCAAGCATGGCATCAGATTCCTCAGTATGACATTCGGAGGTTCTTTGCTTCCCTGCCACAACGAATACAGGAGTTTATTCGTCTTTGTACAGGTCACATCTCGAATTGATGTTGAAGTTGGACTACAGTTCCCAATGGAATGAAAGTTAATTTACAGTCGTTAAGTGAAGAACATCTCCGCATCGTTTCATAAGTAACAAGAGTTGTACTCCATGGTGTAACATTTCCATTGCCGTCAGAGTGTAGTACCTGACTCTTCTCGAAGGTTTAGCAATAACCCACCACGAATGTAATAGGAACAGTAACGTATCATTCTACATAAGCAGCATGGTGACATGTGGAGTACTGACGCAGATCCACAACACGATTCATAACTGGCAATGGAGGAAGGGGATCTCCGTGACCCTCTCGTAATATCTAAACAAAGACGAAGCGAAACGTGTCGCACTTCTTTGTATCATTCCTACGTCCTTCATTATTCCTATCTCTAAGCGTTTCAGATTGTATAGCAATACTCAAGAATCGGTCAATCGTGTTCGTAATTCTAAATCTACTTTCACACCTACATTTGCATTTCACAGTTCACCTTAAGGTATATATCCAAAAAATCCTTTTTCCCTCTGCCTGCTCTATTTGAAGAAGGTGCTAAGTCGGCAAGACTGTCGGTGCACCCTGTGGAAATCCACGTGCTGATGATTTTACCTTTGTGGCCATTACGCTAGATGTACGTTTCTCTACTCATACTGGATGGTGATTCTCGCAATTCTGGGCATCAGATCTCCATCTTTTTTTAGCCGTCTCCCACTGGAGTTTCTTGAGCCTCTTAGTGACATTCTCGTGCTGACTTAAATTCATAACGAATTAGCAGCTGTTCGCCGAATCCTTCCACACTATTCCGCTATCCCAGCTTGATGATGATCCCAGAACGATGAACAACACTCAGTAGTTTGTCAAACGTCGGTTTTGTAGGCTGCTTCTTAGGATTCTTCATATTACATTCCGCAGGCGATTAGATGGAACGCCTTTCGGAAGCCAACAAACCCTGCATCAACCGAGTACACACAACCTATTACGTTTCGGATTTAATGCACGCACAGAAGGACGTGGTTTTCACAAGGTCCCTTTTTGCAGAATATAAGTGTGTAAATACACTACGAATACAGAATTTTAGAGTGTTTGGAGGAAATAAAAAGAAACACTTTTTTATGTGACAAAAATGCCATAAATGCACCGTTTCCCCACTCTGGGTCCACTAAGGTTTTGACACCAGTGATGTGCTTTGACGGTGTTCAAACTGCTGGGTGATGAATATTGTTTTAAGGATGTTGCTGAAAATGTCATCCGTTTACAGTAATGGACAACTGCCATCTGTGTGACTGTCAAATAGGCCCAAAACAGTCAGATGTTTGACGTACGTATATTATCTGCAGATTCAGCCAAACGAGCAACCAGCTCTCCTGAAGTGTCTGTCGGCGTCTCGTAGACCAAACGCTTCCTCCTCCCACAGAAGAAAGTACATAGGAAAAGTCAGCAACATCTCTAAAACAAAATTCATCACACGGCAGTTGGAACTTCGCCTCTGATCAGTAGTGCCAAAATCTTCAAGGGCCAAAAGGGAAACGATGCCCCTGAGACATTTTTGTTACATAAAAATATATACCGTATTCCTTTTTATCTTCTCTAAACATTACAAAATTTTGTATAAATTGTTTTTTACACGCTACATGTTCATTCCTACATACTATAATAAAACATGCTCAATTATCCTACAACAGATTGACTTCAGCGACATACGCAGTCCAACGAATCTTGCAAACTCGAATCACCTGCAGCTTTTTCCAATTATGCTTCGTTGTTCTAGCAACCAATAAAGTGCTGCTAGAAGGAAATCATGTCCTTTCACATAACCTATAGAATCGTGCGAGTTTTTCACAGACCCCTTTCGTCTGTTGAGCGACTGTAGTTGATTTAGGAGCACTTATCGTGAAGTATGTCGATTGTCGAGGAACTGATGGGCAGATGGACTGTAGTACGAACTTGCTCGATGAAACAATTTGTGAAGATTTAAATCAGTGCTCTTGCGTTTTCTGTGTCATCCTGCATTTCTGTGCGGATCTTTGTTAACACCAAAGTGTCTTAGGATATTCTTGTCCATTCGGAAGGTCGAAGTTTACTTTTGAATTCACTGAACACTTCTTGCATTGTTCAGTTTGCTTGTCAACAAGGTTATGATCACTGATACCATCCTCTATGTTAACTGAATCGGTAAATTCTGACCCGTTGGTATTAGCAGGTGTAAGCCGTTACCGTCATGATCCGGTTCTCTAACTAAATGCTCAAGTTAATTTTCAAAAGACGTTTAAAAATTTCACCCACGTCCTTGTTCTTGACATTTATTTTAATCACCTTGAAACGTCCCCTTTGAACATTTCTACACGACTGTGCTTAACCTGACACACAATGTTTTTAGCGCAACGCAATCTGACTTTCAAAATTCCCTACAAAAGAATGGCCCTGACTAACATTAAACTATACCTTTCACAAATCACTTACCTCACAAAAATCTTCGCTGCTCAAGCTACTGCAATACAGCAAGCGCCACTACTGCCAGCTAAATAAAAGATTCAAACTACTAAAGGCACTAACTACTGATAGGGATAGTTAGCAAATGAAAGATATTAATAGAGAACAAACAATGTATTTACCTTAATATCATCACAAGTCATAATATATATATCAGTTCATGACAAATTGCAAACCTCCGCCATCTCTCTCCCCACATCCACCACTGCTGGCGGCTCACCTCCAACTGCGCAATGCTACGCGCTGTTCGCATCCAGCTGCCGCTGCCCAACACTACAATGGCAGACAACAATGCAAACTAGCCACAGACTGCACACAGCACAGCCAGTGATTTTCATATTGAGCGCTACGTAACGTTGCCAATAAGAAAACATAAACAGCCTACTTGTAACGTTGCCAATAAGAAAACATAAACAGCCTACTTACATAGAGAAAACATAAACAGCCTACTTACATAGCCCCCATGCTCCCCACAAAAAATTTTTACAAATGGTGTTGGGCACTGGCCAATACAGATTTGACAAAAATTTTTCACAATTACAGTAACAAAGATATAAAATGCACACACTTATTGATACAATGTTGGTCAAAAGCTAAAATTTTGTCACAGTCCATAAAGACAGTCCTGATTCATCACAGTAAAATAGCAGTGTTTTTCTCAAAGTCTAAGCAGTAAAAGAAAATGCACACAGAAGTAGTGGATTTCCATGCAGTCTTGAAGAAGTAGTGTTGTCCTTCCAACGGAAAGACAGTGCTGACTCTTGACATGCTGACAGATAATGGGCTACAACAGAGCAAACCCACAGCAGAGTCAGTCGTAGTTTGGAAGAATATTGGTAGGTAGGTCATCACAGAGCAGACCCACTGTAGTCCTGGTAGAGATTACGGTATTGGTGGGCCACCAGAGGTGCAGACCCACTGCAGTCCTTGTAGAAATAATGGTATTGATGGATCATCAAAGATGTAGACCCACTGTAGTCCTTGCAGAGATAACCAACAGCCATCTGTTGTGACTGTGCAGGTGCACAATCACCATTGAAGAGTCTTGCGGATAATGTAGCAAGTCCATAACCACCACTTGTGCGCTCACAAAGTTTTTGGAATTGTCCTTAGAACCAGCAATGCTGTTATCCAGTCCCTTGCTGAATTATTAACACACGTGCAAACACTAACAGTCCCTACTTCTCACATATTGTCCATATACTATGACCAACAGAAACGTGTGCAGTGAAATGTAACTAACAAGTTAATAATATCATGAACTGGTGACAATTACAATTTTATAACATAAGAATACAATAACAAAGGTACAAAACACATAATTAAAAACATAATAATACAGATAACATTTGTAGTACAGGCTTTACAAAAGAATCGAACTAACATATACATCAGTGGAATTATGACATGAGTACATACATAAAAGATCACAATAACTTTTGAAACATCAACTTCACACATGAGCATTAAACAGAATAAATAATGTGTAAGCATATTTATAAGGTAAATAACATATTATTAATGCCAATTATATTTGAGGATAACAGTATTCCTCATCATAGTGAATGTAGCTTAATATTAAAAGAAGAAAAAATTCTATGAAACTACACAGAGACAGGAAGAAAACAAATACACAAGGGTACACACACACATAGTGGGATAACACCAATAGGAAAGGACAGGGTTCGTTTTCAGTGTAACATTTGGTACTGCAGTCCAACCCAAAACTTCATATATCTTTCTTCTTATTTCATCCTTTGTTTCCACCAAAAAAATTCTATCTAAGCATGCTTTCTGTATTTATATGTTCACACATTTCTTACCTCAACATTTATTTCCAAGAAAATCCTACCTAAACCTGTTTTCTCAATGCATTTCTTCCAATTCATCGCAACTCATTCTCTTAGAGGCTACCCCCTCTTAAGCTAACTTAAATCTACTGAGCTCAGATGCTAAACTAAGGGACGAGGCAATGCAGCAGCACAAAATAAGTAACACAAACAGCAATGACCAAAAAATTGGAAAATTGCAAAGCAAGCTACAGTAAATCTAAATTAACAGATAAAATGCAAAATTACAACTAATATGAGCCAATGAGCAGCAACAAAAAAAAAAATCAGTTGTAAAACTGGCTTAACAGAGTAATGTAATGTGAAATTTAGTAGCACTATGCCTGGCAAACAGCAACAGCAAATGCAATAACTTATATCTAAACATGACATAGCTCAAGCAGAAAAAATATTACACTAAAATGGCCATGTCTAATACCTATGTCACATCTTAACATTAGAGTGATGCATCACAATTTATTCTACAAAAGAAATTACCAAGTACTTGAAAAGAAAATTATGTGTTACTGTTATTAGTTCCTTCTTATTGTTCTTTCCTTTCCAAGTGCTCCTTTTTTTTTAAAGAATGTGGATCATAAAATAATTATTTAATAGATCTGTTGACAGAAAGTGTTCACATTAGCAAATGCATTTTATTTTATAAAAGCAATGCTGCAACACAGCTGGAAACCAGATATCAAGTGAAATAAGCAATTACGCAAACCAAAGCATAAAAACATCATTCAATAGTCATGTGGCATTTCGTAAGTCAGTAGCTCTCAACTCTCATAGAAAGACACTTGTCATAATCAGGTGTGCAGATGTACGAATATTTCCCATCAATTCATAAGCATTTCAGCAATTAGCACAAAGTGCGAGTAATCATATGTTTTCAAGTAACGAGGGTGTCGCATTAGCGATGAAAGGCACACCCTAATGGCTTGTTCTCCAGGTGTTTTCCTGTGCTCTGAAAGGCACGCGCTAATGGCTTTTTCTCCAGGCGTCTGACACAGCTGGGTGCCCACGACGCATTATGTGTAGGTGGTCCGTTAACTTTCTTACGGAAATATTTACGACAGCAGTTTCCGCTACAGAGACAGTCGCATATAAAAATATTTCACAGGTCAAGAATTTGCGTTACAAATCTGTAGAAACAAAATGCTATTGATATAACAGTGTCCAAAAAAAATTTTCGTCTGCATTGTAATACATTCACGAATATACACACACATTTCATAACTCTTAAAGTACGTTTCTTGGTTTCCAACATCCTTTTCATAAATCAGAGTCCCTAAACACTACTCATTATTCCTTACCTCATTATACATATACATATTCGTCGACACTTCTTCAATATTTCATCATGAGAAATACGTAGCATAATAAACATTCCTCAACAACATAATACACATCGTCGTCGTAATAATAACATCATAACACCTCAGTCAAATCTCAAAATCGTCGTAACTTCCTCCAATAATTAAAAAAATTCTCTGCTCATGTCAAAAGTGTCATCTGCCTCAAACGTACTTTAAAAATCATAATCCCTTTACCAAATACATCATTCAAAGCTCTCATAGTATCACAATGGTTCCGAAAAAATATGAACAGTTTCACAAAGTACAGACAAAATACAGTTTCATAAGTGTGAAGTTATCCAGCTGTGTAATTAAGTAAACATCTGTCACTGACGTAGAAAAAAAATGTTTATCTCTCAGTTAAATGATCAGATAGCTGTGTAATTTGTGTGTTAGAGAAATATGGTACCGATGTGTAAAGTTGTATAAGCAAATACCATATTAGCTAGGGTTCCTTGTGCTTGCCAAACACATGGTACACAAAGTAAGCGTGTACCCCCCTGAGGATTAATGTAATTATACCCTCAGGTGTTACAGATTACAGCAATGCAATGAAATGTATCACGGAAAACTTTCTTTGTAATTCAAAAATCTTTAAAAATAAATGTTTTAAGTACAAAATTAATCACTCAAATGCGTGTCCTGTAGCGCTAAATGCGCGTCTTGCTGTAAGATAATTCTGTGGAACTGTCGTAGTTATCGTCCTCTGTAAGCAAAGTTCTGCTAAAGTCAATGTACTTACCTCATGATACACAAAAGTGAAATGCTTTACGTATAGATATCTTAGTTATTACGCTTATTGCCGTGATGAGGAAAGTACTGTACAGTAACGTATTGTTATGCCACGAAAAAGGCTGTCTCATTGTTGCTATACCACAAAAGTTACTACTAAAACATGTTTTTCTTCCTAGAAGAATTCAGAAAACTGTGCAGATATAAAACAGATACACTGCAAAAGCAACATTGTGAATTGTCACTCATTAGTAGCGTCGTGATAACATCGTGTAGCTGTCACATAAACTAACCACTGTGTCCTCTGGTATCTCACAGAAAGTACTTTAAACCCAGAATGTATTTTCAAGTAAACCAAAAGTTGCATTAAAATCTCATTAGCAGTACCAGTATGTGTACTAAGTATGTAAGCCTAATAGTCGTTACGTAATCGTGCAACTAACAAGCAAGAATGTACAATTAACAACACTGTGTCGTCTGTTCATTATAACAATGCATTCGTAATTTCTATTTAAATAAGTTCTCTTGGTTCTAGACTGGATATTTAACTTCAAACATTGTTGTATGTTAGCAGTTTCTTAAGTCTAACACAGCATACTAGAAATGTGAAGTGAAAAGTTTTATGGCAAAGACGAAGTTAAAAAGCAGATTATCTTTCAATAATCGGTTTTACATGTGAAACGTGGTACAATCTTTTACTCTTCAAAGTAGTCAGAATTCAGCTTGAACGCAATTATCATGCAGTATACGTCGGTAAAGAATGCTAAAATTTTTCTCAAGGCTAGCGTCTTATGTTATTTTTCTCGGAGCCAGCGGGCGCACGCGGCTGCCTGCGGCGCGAGTCATTGTCTGTCTCTTTGTTGGCGCGCGTTGTTATTGGGATTTGGAGACCTAACTTCTACAAATTCACCGTGACGAGAGGGCCCTGCCCTGTTTAAATCCCGCCAGTTCTGATGAAATTCACGTCTGTCGTTTTGTCGGTAGTTTACATAGTTTCTTGTTTGTCGGTCATGTGGTGGAGAATTTCTCCCTGAATCGTAACTCTGCGCCGAACTGTTGCGTCTGAAGTTGTTCTGTCTCCCTTGATAGTATTTATTTTGGTTCCCATATTGTCTGTTTCTCTTATTGTCTCTGTGATAGTCATTACCACGGAAATGCGATCTTTCTCTGTAACTATTATTACTCTGCCAGCGGTTGTCATATGGGTGGTGTCTGTTTTGGTCACGATTTGCGTTGTAAGAATAGCCTTTTCGTGTCCAGTTATTATTTCTTTCATCGTGGAATTGTGACAGATGTGACCTGTAATTGTTGTGCTCCTGTTTCCGCGTTCCCCGATTGTCAGTGTCAATTTCCAGTTCTTGTAACAGACCCTGAAATGCTTCAATGTCATCTTTGCAGCGTCCTGCTAAAATAATATGTCGTAAATGTTCAGGCAATTTGAGTAAGCAAATGCGGATGAGTTCTGAGGGGCTGTATGGGTTTGATAGGTACTGATTCTTGTGCAACATGTCTTCAAAATATTTCACAAGACTGGAGAATTCAGATTGTTCGAAATGTTTCATCATTATGATGCCATGTTTTACGCGGTCTTGTGTGGCTTGAGACCAATATGCTGAGAGGAAGGCATGGTAAAATTCTCCTTCACTGTGGCAATCGTGAATTACCGATCGCATTCTTACAGCTGGTTCATTCTCTAAGTAGCCACACATAAATTCTAATCTGTGCTCCAATGACCAGTTGGGAGGAAAACAATGAGAGAATTGATGGAGCCATGCTTGTGGATGAATGTCGTTGCCAGAATTCTTAAACGTTTTGAATTTACGTGTAGTAATGAACAGCTTATAGTCAAAATCATCGTGTCGGCGAGTAGCATCTCGGTCATAGTTACGTCGTGTCGGCGGTTCCATCTCAAAATTCGGTGTACCTTGCCAATTTCTTTCATAATTACCGAAATGCCCTGTGTTATTATTTTGTGGCTTTTGCGTATTTCTAAGTTCCTCTTCCCGTGTTGGAGCGCGAGTGTCTTCTGAAATACGTAATTCTTGTATTAACTGTGTCAGCTGATCTTGTACTTCCCGGATTTCTCTTTGGTGTTGCGTATTAATCTGATTCTGATTTTGTTTGAATTTCCTAATTTGTTCGAACTCTTCAGTGTCAGTGAAGGCTACAGGTCTTGTGTCATTCAGATCATCATCTACCTTTGTAGATAAGTTAGTGACCTGATCCGAAAGTTCGGCTACTTTCTCCGATAGTGAACACATTTCCTCAGTGTGTTTTTCTGAACCAAGTTTCAGAGTGACCATTTGTGTTGAAATCGAATCTACTGTGTCCTTTAAGTTATCCTGAGTTTTTGCAAGTTGCGTAACCGAATCGGTAGATGCAACTGAGTCAAATTTAGCTTGCAAGGTGTCGTGATTTTCATGAACAATGGTTTGCAGTTCTTTTATGGCTGCTTCGTGATTCTGTAATACATTTTCATGCCGCGAAAAAATAGGTTGAAAATGCTCACAAATTTGTGTTTTTACGTCATTACAGACTTTTTGACATTTCGATTCAATGTTATGTAACTCAGTAGTTAAATCTTCACGTGTTTGTTCAAGCGTGGTGTGAAGATTTTGTTCCATTGCGTCTAACTGTTGCTGTGTTTGTCTCTGGTGTTGTTCCATTGTGTCTAACTTTTTAAGATTTTGTTCCACTGTGTCTAACTTTTGAAGCTTTTGCTGTGTCTGTCCCATTTGTTGTATTAATTGTAATAACAATGCATTGGTGTCTGAAACATGTTCCTCAGTGCTTTTCGGCAGTGAATTTACACCGGAAACATTCACATTTTGACAAGCAGAAAATGTGTCTTGACTTATTTGAGAAAACGGTGAGGATCCAAAACCTGAATCTACAGTATTTGCGAGATCGTGTCGTGTCATTTCGGCTTCCTGAGGCGAGCTGTTGCCGACCGATCGATCGATAATGATTCCCTCTTCACTAATTGTTTCACTGTCCACGCCATTGTTTGACGCCCGCTCCATTTCCCTGTGCACAGTTACCAAATTACTACTTTGAACATTAGTAAATTCATTACTCTGCGGCGCTGATACGCTACGCTCGTCGTCACTATTATTTCTCAGTTTAGTTTGGAGCCTAGTGTTACGTTTTTCACACGCCATAATTGTCACAATATTTCACACGATAACACAGAAAAGCACAATTTGAAGTGCAAAAATAGGAGAACACATTAACATAGCACTGAAAATAATATCTAGTTAATTGCAAGCGTAGCTGCGAAATACTTGGTGCAAATCTATATGCATGCCACAACTGTTTTACTGTACAACAATGAAAGACTGCAACTACAAAGGAGATTTTCTCTACAATTACGCGCTAGAAATAAACAAAATCTACACTAATTACACAAACTACAACAAAAGATCAGAAGATTCCAGTGAGGTATCCTCGGCTAAGGGTCGACATATGAAACGTCCCCTTTGAACATTTCTACACGACTGTGCTTAACCTGACACACAATGTTTTTAGCGCAACGCAATCTGACTTTCAAAATTCCCTACAAAAGAATGGCCCTGACTAACATTAAACTATACCTTTCACAAATCACTTACCTCACAAAAATCTTCGCTGCTCAAGCTACTGCAATACAGCAAGCGCCACTACTGCCAGCTAAATAAAAGATTCAAACTACTAAAGGCGCTAACTACTGATAGGGATAGTTAGCAAATGAAAGATATTAATAGAGAACAAACAATGTATTTACCTTAATATCATCACAAGTCATAATATATATATCAGTTCATGACAAATTGCAAACCTCCGCCATCTCTCTCCCCACATCCACCACTGCTGGCGGCTCACCTCCAACTGCGCAACGCTACGCGCTGTTCGCATCCAGCTGCCGCTGCCCAACACTACAATGGCAGACAACAATGCAAACTAGCCACAGACTGCACACAGCACAGCCAGTGATTTTCATATTGAGCGCTACGTAACGTTGCCAATAAGAAAACATAAACAGCCTACTTGTAACGTTGCCAATAAGAAAACATAAACAGCCTACTTACATAGAGAAAACATAAACAGCCTACTTACAACCTGGCATGCAGGACAAGCACAGATGTGATGATACATTTCAAATGATAAAAACCGCAACAGTTCGTTGGGATTTCAGTACGTAATGTAGGCCAACAGTGTGTTACATGGGAATGTGACTATAATGCCATGAAACTAGTTGCGATTGATAAATCATTTTGATGCAGCTGTTGTGGTTTTCATAATTTGAAACTTCTTGTAGTCGTGTAAGCCGCTCGGGCTGCGGCTGGCGAATTTAATTTTCACTCTATTATTATACCATGATCAGAAAATTGAAGCGCGATTTTATCCCAGTTTTCTCTAAAGCCTTCGATTACTACACATCCCGAAGCAGGTGATCTAGAACTGCATGCTATCAGCATGTTCGGCTCTCCTTTGACTGATATCATCCAAATTATTTCGCATTCATAATTTGTAGTAACCTCACCACATTTTAACGAGTTCTTTATGGCAATAAATGTACCAACACCCTTGGCATCCAGCCTTTCTTTGAAATATATGTTTAATTCGCTGCTAATAACATCTGCTTTCACTTTACTTTCCGTTCTTAGTACGATGCAGGATTATTATCGTTAGTGAGACTAATACTTGAATTTTACCAGACACTCCTGCAGTTAACCACTGCCATATTAATGTTTTCTGCTGTTCAATACGTAAGTTCTTTGACAATACAATGTTGCGCTGAATTTCAAATAACTATTACTACTCGTGATGAAATTCGAGTAACTAGCAAACAACAAGTGAATTTCCTTCAACGTCTTCGATTATTACACAGTTAGGACCTATGTGCGCTGACGAATAACTGAAAGAGAGATGTCTGCTCAGACAGAAAGGGAGTTTCTATCGCCACTAATGGAATAGTTTACCGTGCCACATGACTGGGATGTCGTCAGATCTTCTGCCGGCCGTCGGTGTGACAGTTTAGTCTCTTGCGCTCAGTGGGCAAGGCGCGCGATATCAACGGATTTGATTACAGACATATCTATGTTCCCCAACGTATTTAGCACTCCCTCTCAGAGGTCGTGCAGCATCCACTGAGCTTTTTACGTGTCACCGCGAGTATTTAGATTCGAAGAAAACCGCCATAATTATAGTCAACTGCGATGGGTAACAATGTGTTGATAACTGATGTTACCGTTGACTATTGCGAATTGCAACATCGGATAAACATTCTACGCTCCGACAACCCACTAATCACTTCAATAGTGGACCGCAAAAGCACACGTGTGCAAGCATCACATCGAGAACCACCTCCAGGCTGTGGTGTACAAAAGCCAACTGTTTATACCTGCGCATCGCAAGATACCAACACAGCCACTGAAAACTGCAAAAGGTCACCTGTATTGAATGGTTCGCCGTACACATTGTTGGCAGAGAACGAGTGTGTGGAAAGCCACCTCTGGCAATGAATGTCGCATGCCTACAGGGCGGCGTTTAGGTAGGTGGTGGAGTGGGGATGTTTATAGAGGATCAGATGTTGTCCTCGAAACGTCTGCTCTTCGGTCACCAGCGAGCTACACAGGAACCTAGTGTCCGATGACACGTTTCTGTTTGTTCGCCCACAGAACCCAGATGGTGCCCTGTAACTTCAGCAAGACAATGCCTCACACCATTTCTTCCTAATTATGTCGGAATGGTGGAGCAAAACGAACACGAGTGTGCTTATGTGGCCACTCGGGTCACCTAACCGCAATCGTATTGAGCGTAACCGGGACACCATCGAGCGAGATGTGTGCGCTTCGGTCGCAGCTGGGGACCACCATAAGTAAAGCGTTCATAGATCAGAATGGCTCCCCAGCAATTTTGATATCTCATGGTGTCCATGCCACGATGTTTCGCCACCGTCATCAGAGTTAAATTTTAAGATGGGCTACTAAGTACTGTTGGTGTATCTAATTCAGCTGCTCATTAGTCTATGCTTCCATACAAGGAAGGGGAACGTATTAAACAGTTTTCGTCTCAGTTATGTCCAGTTGATAGATTGGAGCCATTACGCGTGAAGGAATGTAGGGAACAGTGCAGCTCTTGCTGAAGCAAATTACAGGTTTTGTGTACTCATCTTGCATTTTATTTTATTATTATTTTTTTGGGGGGGGGGGGGGAGGGACATTGTTATGCTTTAATTTGTCATGCCTGGAATTTCAGTTCCCCCAAAATATCTAATTTGAGTTATTTCGGTTAGGTACGTGTGGTGTCACTGCCAGACACCACACTTGCTAGGTGGTAGCTTTAAATCGGCCGCATGTCGGACCCGCGTGTCGCCACTTTCAGTGATAGCAGACCGAGCGCCACCACACGGCAGGTCTAGAGAGACGTACTAGCACTCGCCCCAGTTGTACGGACGACGTAGCTAGCGATGCACACTGACGAAGCCTCGCTCATTTGCACAGCAGATAGTTAGAATAGCCTTCAGCTAAGTCAATGGCTACGACCTAGCAAGGCGCCATTAGCCTTACATAGCTTGTATCTAAAGAGTCTCACTTGTATCGTCAAGAGCGATGTACCACAAGGATGGATTAAAGTTAAGTATTCCAGGAGCTACGTACTTTTCTTTATAGCATTCATTACTTATCCTGTTTCAGACCTATCTACTAGCCTGCGTGAGTTAACGCGTGCCTTTCGGCTACTTCCGAGTGGCGTGGCTGTCTTGTGACGCCACAACAGTACGTTCCATGGAAAGTGTACTGTGAATGTTTTCAGTTATATGTCCTGTTCCTTAGAGGTGAGTTACGCTACTGACATATTCTGTTTGCAAAATTGCAGAATGGGGAGGGAGGGGGGAGATTAAGATTTAAAGCCACGTCGACGACGTTTGTCTGAAGAAGAAGGAGGGAAGATTACGGTTTTGTGGTTCGTCCCGCCGAAGACAAGACCATCAGCGACTGAGCACAAGTTCGCATTGGTCAAGGATGGGGAAGAAAATCGGCAGCGTCCTTTTCAAAGCAACCACTCCACCATGTACTTGCCTGCTCAAAAGTATCCGAACGACCTGAATTGCATTTCGCTTGATTTGCATGCAGCCCACATAACGTCTTGCAGAACAGTCGCTAGGCTACACAAAATGATTACAACAAATGATCAATAGAAAACACTGCTCTGTACTGCAATAAGTCCAGGTCTAAGTTAATACTAAAAGTATTACGGAACACCTGATACAATCCTCAACGCTTGTAACCTCAAATTTATTTTAAGAAGTGACATTTCTAAACTTTTATCATTCTCCTTAGTATCTGGTACAAGCAATGCCCGCAGCTCTTAACACATAAATTATTCCGTAATCCTTACTCAAAACTAGATTGTTTATTAAATAAGAGATTTTCAAGAATATCTGGACTTCCAAATCTCTATGATTACCCGAAGCATTTTTGCTCTCGAAAACGTTTTCCAACCACCTGTTAATCATCGTTCAATAAGCGCAAACTGAATAATGGACTAACCAGTTACAAAACCATAATTGACAGCGTCAAAGAAGTATCAACAGTAATTCCACTATCTTCATGATGGCACGTTAATCTATTTAGACAGTAGCAGTTAGCAAATCTGAACTTAAAATGACAAGACGGAAATTTTTGTACAGTATCGAGACAACTATCCAGAAACTGTTTTCTCTGTTAACTAACGACGAAAGATGTTAAATATGGTTTCATTCCCAAGTAACAAACTTGAAATGACATAATGTATGTGTTGGATGGTGATTCGAACCCAGCACATAATCCGATTGTTATATAAGCAGAGTCAAATTCCAGATATCGAATTTTCTCAATAGTAGCGAGATTTCTGAAACTGCAGTGACGAGAAAAATTAATATTTTCTGTCTTCCCAGGATTCGAAGCTGGCACCTATGGCCATTGCTTTCCATCCACGAATGGACATTAAATATAGGTTTCTTTCATAAGAAGCGAGATGTGCGCATGTCTAAACTAGAAGTGATTTGGTGAAGAGTGCAGTGATGACTGGGAATCGAACCCCGCACGTATCGTTGTTTACTACATACTAATACACGTTAACTATCGAATTCTATTTCACCAGTCGCTGGGAGTGGCATTTTTGAACTTGGAGTGATGTGACGAAAAGATCTGTGTCTCTCTGGGAAACGAAATCGTCACATATTGTTACTGACAATGAATTAAGACACATTAATAAAACAAAGAGGTATTGGCGGAATTAAAGCTGTGAGGATGGGGCGTGAGTCGTGCTTGGGTAGCTCAGTTGGTAGAGCACTTGCCCGAGAAACGCAAAGGTCCCGAGTTCGAGTCTCGGTCCGGCACACAGTTTTAATCTGCCAGGAAGTTTCACATTAATAAAAATTTCCATCAACAGTTAAGTATGCTCATGTTAAAGCGTGAAGTACATTATGGAAATTTTTGGGCCGAACCATTATTCCAACCCTGACACATGCCTTAGGTAGAGAACTTGAGGCGTTTGGAACGTTGAGCAAACAACAATTTGATGGCCCTATGTCGTCACGAAGGGCCCACATCCCGTAAAAACCAAAACCAATATACTCAACATTTGAAGCTGAATCAAAAGATAGAGTAAGTGCCGCGTCACTTTACACGGCGTTTGGTTCTTTAACTAAGATAAAAACACTACTGTCAGAAAGTTTACTGGTGACAGAGCTTCTACATGCTGCCACTTATGCCACTGTCATGGCCGAACCTAACCTGTAGTCGGTATCGAAGGGACATCACGTTTAATTTGAATTTGGAACCACGGTGGAACTGTATGTTCTACACTTGTCGTAACCAGGATCTAGTAGTGCCTATTAAAAACCTTCGCCTGGAAATCGAACTCTGACCCTACTTATACTAATCTAGAATCAATCTCCCACGCCACTGAACTTCCCATATGGCTGGGTCATGATTCTGTCGTAGCACAGATGCGCTGGACTGGATAAGAATTCTGACTTTCTGCCTCCCTGGAGTCCGTTGAACACATTCATTGCTCGATAGAATCGCCATTACTCAGCTGCCTCAGCTACCCAGAGCGTACATTCAACTTGATTTTGTAATCACTGAAATAACATGGCTGCCATTTCCGCAAATTGCCAACATTGTAGGATACGGGAGTTTCTACAGGAGTGTTGCTCCCAACTAAGCTACTCTCCATGGTAACGCCACGCAGTGCAAGAGAAAAACTGAGTTACTGAACCCGATTCTTCCGTAATTTAGTAAACTACAGCTCGTTGGTCTGTTGGAAGGTAAGCAATAATTTACCTCATTTTATAACCCGCCAGTAACACCAAAACCTTGCGAAAACGTTCCCGTGAAAAGCTCGTGACTGCCTATCCTCAGCAGAAAAATTTCTGCCCCCACCGATCTATGGCCGCCTGACGCTAGCCGGTGTCAGCCCAAGTGATCGCGAGGGATCGCGCGTTGAGCCTATGATCTACAGAGGACGTTTATACACTCACACAGGCAAGCATAAGATTATTCAATACTGTAGTTTGGTCTTCGGCGTCAAATATTTTCTATAAACCATGCAGTGACAACAACGCTGTAACCAGTATTCTCGCAGGATTTGATGTGAGGAATACTAATAATGTAATGTACCACCAGGGAAAAGGAGGTTGGTGTACAGGTTTGTGGCGACTTCGGATTTAATAAAAGGGGGAAGCCGGGAAGCTCGAACATCTGTGCCCTGTACGATGAAAGTGTTATCGAAGAAATGAAGTCGAATAATAGCTTTCTCGTGGCATAGAGGAGGATATTAACGTGGGTTATTTGCCACATTCAGCAAGCCGAACCGCTGTAGCTCTGTCACGTTTTTGTGCCGTCGGATTAGAACCTAGAATCAACCCAACTTCAGCTACGCCGTGTGACGTTTCCACTGACCTAGCGTCCTACTGCAGCATTAATTACTTTCTCATAGTGCTAGTGACAGCTAAAATAGATAATTCGCAATGAAGACGAAATTAGATGTAGTTTCTGCGTGAAATAATCTTCCTGGACTAAAACATACGTTTGGTAGTAAGATGACATACCATAAGTGAAAATCGGTCACAATATTTAAGTGAAATACGACGACAGTATCAAGTTAACTTAGCAGGATAAGTCTGTGTCATACGATACTGCAGTGACAATGTTATTCCGAATTACGATGCAAAGTTCATTAGAACATGCATGCATGTCCGAAGGAACAGACACTGCGGCGGCTACAAAAAATGGTTCAAATGGCTCTGAGCACTATGCGACTTAACTCCTGAGGTCATCAGTCCCCTAGAACTTAGAACTACTTAAACCTAACTAACCTAAGGACATCACACACATCCATGCCCGAGGAGGATTCGAACCTGCGACCGTAGCGCGCGGCGATTACAACCGTCATGAAATACATGTACTGTATTCGCATTTGCGAATATGGACTATCATCAGCTGTATAATGGAATGACGCCAGTTAAATTTGTGCCGGAGTGAGACTCGAACCCAGATTTCCCGCTTGTCGTCAGCAGTCGCTTCAACATTTGCTTTTTTTTGTTTTTTTGGATTTTATTCGTTATTGTTCGTTGTATTTGGTCGCAGCGCACGTCACATGATATCCGCTGAATTTCGTTGTTAATCCTGTCACTCAGTTTCTTTATTACAGAGACCAACCAGCTCTCTAACCGAACACGCTGAGCTATTGTGCAGGCGGTTATCTGAGTGCGACTTAAAAGAGTCCCAGACTTCCAGGTGTCGGGCCCCAAAGAAACTTGTGGCAGGTTGCAGTATTTCCTACAGTGCAATGTGATTCTCTTTTTGATGTTTACATGTCACTAACTTACGTTATCGATCAAATCATACAAACACCAGGGTGTACCAATTTGACGGTGATGTTTGGTTTGTGGGGAGCTCAACTGCGCGGTCATCAGCGCCCATACAAAGTCCAATTTTGTATATAGTCCAATCGAGCTACTGCCACGAATGATGATGATGATGAAGTGATGAGGACAACACAATCACCCACTCCACAGGTACAGAAAATCCCCAATCCGGCCGGGAATCGAACTCGGGACCCCGTGATCCAGAGGCAATGTTTACCAACTTTTAGGAATATGAAATGGAAATATCGCACAAGCTCATGCGTAGTTAAGCAGGTGGCAGACTTTGGTCTTTGATATTATACTATGGAACTGTAACCGGCCTAGAGGTGATTGCTTCAAAGTATTGAAGTGACCACTCCTATAATCATGTGGGAGCCGTACCAGATAGGACTTACGGGGAATATTGAACGTATACAAGTAGGGATAGCACACTATTTTCGTAACACATAACTGATGCAAAGGTATATGCATCCGATACAGGCTGTGATATACATAGTCAACAACAAAGAAGAAAACCAGCAGAAGACATCACTGACTTCGATTTCTAGATATACACTGCCTCCCTCTTCCCCCCCCCCCCCCCCCCCCAAATGCCACACCAGCAGCTACAGTAAAAAACAAAGTGTTCTAGATTAATCTAGTATAAGACTGTTTATTTTTAAGTAACATTTCTCGATGTGTGTATGTATGTACAAACGCTTGAAGGTGAACAAAACATGTTCGAAACGCGATGCATTATGTTAGATTAAGCATTAAATAAAAAGTGACTGGTAGCAGAAACTTGAAATAAATAATACTGATCACAGGTCAATTTGGTACACGGGAAAGCGATACGAGATACCCACGCGTATGCACTATCAGAAAAGCCATCCCTGGTTATATCTTTAAAAGTACATTATAGGTAAAGCTTATTTACAAATTCGTCTACATTCAGGTATACGAGGGGAATTCAAAAAGGAAAGGCACATTTGTGAAAAGCTGTACTTATTCTGATGATAAAAAACTGATACATGCGTTATTTTTCTACGTAACCTCCCTGGACTTCAATGCAGTTTTCCCGACGTTTTACGAGTTTGTTTATTTCATCAGAAAATACGTTTATCGGTTGCATCTGTAACCAATTTTGCACCGCAGCAATGACGTCTTCATCACTTTCAAATCTTCTTCCCTGTAGTGATTCCGTTAAGGGTCCAAACATGTGAAAATCGCTTGGAGCCAGGTCTGGACTGTATGGTGGATGTTCCAGCACATCGAATCTCAACTCCTTTATTGCGTCGGCTGTCCGTTTGGCAGAATGTGGGCGAGCGCTATCTTGCTGCAGGATGACACCTCTTCACAGTTTTGCACGACGTTTGGATCTAATTGCAGGTTTTAGTTTCGTACGCAACCCATCACATCCACCATACAATACAAACCTGGCTTTAAAGCCTCGTTTACGCTGGGATGACGTCTTGCAACATTGTGGCATGCTACGGAAATGTGGTATGCGTCGTCTTGTCATTTAGTTCTAAATGTTTTGAAATGCTTACCTATTACATAACACTTTTTCAAAATTAATAAGCAAACATATTAATAGTAAGACTGTATTAGAACTTTCAGTGTTTATTTATTTATTTATTTACATGTCACGTTCCGTAGGACCAAATTGAGGAGCAAATCTCCAAGGTCATGGAACGTGTCAGTACATGAACTTACAACATAAAAGTAATAACAGATAAAAATAAATGTTCATGAACCTGAAAGAAAATCAGTCCATAAGTTTAAGCAAACGCTATCAGCAATACAATGAGAATCAGCTTAATTTTTCAAGGAACTCCTCGACAGAATAGAAGGAGTGACCCATGAGGAAACCCTTCAGTTTCGATTTGAAAGCGCGTGGATTACTGCTAAGATTTTTGAATTCGAGTGGCAGCTTATTGAAAATGGATGCAGCAGTATACTGCACACCTTTTTGCACAAGAGTCAAGGAAGTCCGATCCAAATGGAGGTTTGATTTCTGCCGAGTATTAACCGAGTGAAAGCTGCTTATTGTTGGAAATAAAGTAATATTGGTAACAAGAAACGACAATAAGGAATATACATATTGAGAGGCCAATGTCAAAATACCCAGACTCGTGAACAGAGGTCGACAAGAGGTTCGTGAACTCACACTACTTATTGCCCGAACCGCCCGTTTCTGAGCCAAAAATATCCTTCTAGAATGGGAAGAGTTACCCCAAAACATAATACCATACGACATAAGTGAATGAAAATAAGTGCATGGGAAATAAACATTCCAGGTTGGGATGCATAAACTAAAACCAGAGGAGGGGATGGTCTGATGCAGAGGGGGGGAAATCCCCCCCATCCCCCCCCCCCCTGCAAATCGCATACTGGATTAGACCAACTGTAGCGCACACAGAGACTTCTAAGCAATCATTCTTCCTGTGCCCCATACGCGACTGGAACAGAAAGAAGCCCTAATAACTGGCAAAATGGAAAGTACCATGCACTTCGCACAGGTTTGCAAAGTGCAGATGTCAGTGTAGATGTATAGCCTACTCTGTTTAATCCGTCTGTATTGGTGTGAATACGGTAACCAGTAAAAGCGGCAATGGAAGAGGAGAAGTAGAAGGCGAGCGGAGGAAGGCGGCTCTGCAGATGCAGAGGCACGGACGCGGAGCCGAAGGTCACGGCAGAGGCTGCGGCTGCGGCTGCGGCGGCGGCGGCGGCGGCAGCTGCAGGCAGGTAGCGGCAGCGCCAGGTGTTCTCATTGTGTGTCAAGTGCGCTGCCGCCGCCGTGGGAACCTCGCCCGCTTTGTCTCCAGCGGCCTCCCGGCCCAGCCGCCGCCTTGTCAACAAATTTTCGGCTGCGCCGCAGACTCATCTCGCTGGCCGGGTCACGCTCAGCGACAAACCGGCTCCGTGCCCGATTAGCATTCCCTAATTACCGGCTCGCCGCTCTAATTAACCGACGTCCAGTACCGAATTAGCCCGCACGCATCAGATACCGAGCTAAATGCTGTAATGCTCACGGAAGGCCTTTTATTAAAAGCGGATGTTTAGTCAATGAGGGGTAACTACAGCCTCCATTGACAGTTCCTATTCTTAATAAACTACCTCGTCGCCTTGTCGTCATCGAGTGCTTAATGTTAGCGTTATACATGTGAAGCTGAATGGACGTGCTTCGTCTGCAGTAATTATTACTGTACTCCGAATAACAACGAGTGACAGAGCCGAGCTAGATGGCGCAGTGGTTTAGAAATCGTAAAGAAGGGGCTTTGAATGTTGTTGTTGTGGTCTTCACTCCTGAGACTGGTTTGATGCAGCTCTCCATGCTACTCTATCCTGTGCAAGCTTCTTCATCTCCCAGTACCTACTGCAACCTACATCCTTCTATATCTGTTTAGTGTATTCATCTCTTGGTCTCCCTCTACGATTCTTACCCCCCACGCTGCCCTAAAATGCTAAATTTGTGATCCTTTGATGCCTCAGAACATTTCCTACCAACCGGTCCCTCCTTCTTGTCAAGTTGTGCCACAAACTTCTCCCCAATCCTATTCAATACCTCCTCATTAGTTACGTGATCTACCCATCTAATCTTCAGCATTCTTCTGTAGCACCACATTTCGAAAGCTTCTATTCTCTTCTTGTCCAAACTAGTTACCGTCCATGTTTCACGTCCATACATGGCTACACTCCATTCAAACACTTTCAGAAACGACTTCCTGACACTTAAATCTATACTCGATGTTAACAAATTTCTCTTCTTCAGAAACGCCTTCCTTTCCATTGCCAGTCTACATTTTATATCCTCTCTACTTCAACCATCATCAGTTATTTTGCTCCCCAAATAGCAAAACTCCTTT